>NC_064922.1:669388325-671915825 GCF_023897955.1 Schistocerca gregaria
TTCGCAAAATTGCTCTTAAAAATCGTGTGGTAATTTACTTGAATTAGAGGCCACAATCTACTGGCGCAGGTCATTTCCTCCTCCCGCTTTGTTAATGACAGCGTCGGTATGACATCAACGAGACACCGAAACTTTGTGACGGAGGGGGATGCATCGTGATCCATTACCAGTCATCACCTCTAACAATTCGTGGAAGGAGGCAGAAACTGCCTACACGTCAAGCAAATTTTTCTCTAAACCATTCGAAATGTGTACAGATGAATGTAGGTCCAGAGAGTGATGGTTACTCTTTATCCAAGATTTCTCGAATTACTTCTAAGTAACTGGGGAAAGAGAAAAAGGTCTTTCTGGGGAGATAGGTCACCTATGGGGTAGATGAACGAAAGGATGCACATGACCGACAGTACCTTTCTATTGGTACCTGACGGCGAATTATAAGCAGTAAACACGTTTGACGGAGCACAAAATAAACTGCCGCTTGGGACATATCGACAAATCGGCAGTAGCGGAACATGTTTTTAAGGATGGGGATCACGAAATAAAATTCAGTGAGACAAGCATGCTAGCGAGGACGTCGCATTATTATACACGTATGTATAGAGAGGCAATTGAAATCCACAAACACCAATACAATTTTAATCGTAAAGATGAAGGATTAAAATTGGACAAATTATGTCGGTCGACGTTGCATCAATCACGTAACAATCGATTGCCTGCAATCGAGAGAACAGACGATAGCCAGAGATAGCTACACATCCACGCCACGTGACGTGCGGTGGCGCCCTCTACGATCTCCATATAAGCGGCGGCCCCAGCTCCTAGCAGCCAGTCGTCGACTCAACTCGGAAGATGTTCTCCGTATTTGAGAACGAAACGTCAGGGAGAAGAAGTTCTACAGATCGACCACGGAAATTTAGCCCGGAAGTGTTTACTGATGAAGACGCCAGCCGTGAAAGCCTACATGGGATGAGTAAACTCCCATCACACGACGTAAATATCCACCTCTCAATAATGCTTCTATCTCCAGCTTTAACAGGACAGTTTCAGCAGACTCAATGCATCTACTCATTCGTGTTTCGAAATACTCGTAACCTGACGTAGATATGTAGCGCAGCCTATCAGTCAACGCGAAAATTTGCCAATGCCTTCACGATACGAAGAATAAAATTACCCATTGGTCCGTTCGCTTTTCCGCCTGAAATCAAGCGAACTTAAATCACAGATCTTTCCGAGCCGACACTCGAATCTCAGCTTGACGTCTACTACATTCAGAGTGGGAGTGCACTCTCTCATCTCTAAATAAATTGTTTTAGTGTATTCGGACGGTCAAGAACGTCTTAGAGAGGATTGCCTTTTAATGTTTTCGTAACTACCATTCCGCTCCGGATACCCTTACTAAACTTAAGTCGGCTGTCATTATGCTCGTGGCACCTGAAATGCGAGTATGAAAATACTTTAAGATAAAATTTGTTACACCTGGAAACTCTGTGAAAGTCGCTTCGTTTCTTGCGACTATTTCGTGTTTACCAATATTTTTAAATAAGGGATCAGAAAGATCGTCTCATTCAGGTAAATTATGCAGTAAAGCAAGATAAGTTTTTCTTACTATGGTATTTTTTATATTTAAACGGTACTTTAATTTTCTTGTCGGTGACGGTTTATGCATAAAAAACTCTTCAGAAGACGCTCATGAGGCAAGAGAATCATAGCTCTAAGTTATCCGCAAGTAAAACGACTTGCGTAAAGTGTCATTATTGATGTGCCCCTCTGAACTTGTCTTATGTCCGAGAGGATAACATGCCTTACATTACGCGACAGTGCAGATGCAACAATTTGGAGGACCAACAGAATAAGATGCGAGAAATCCACAAAAGTTTTATCTGGCATCAAATCTATTATTACCTTAGCATATACGTGTCTGCACCATCTTTGTAACCTCACCGTAAAATATGAAAAAGATGAAATGTTACTAGTGTGATTTGTAGGTCTTCCAGGCAGCCTCTGCTCTGAGGTTGGACAATTGATTTTTTTCCATTTGGCGACAGGTTTTCTGGATGATACATGACTACAAATTTCGCTCCACCGTCTGACTGCCTATCTGTGTGTGGGACGGTTGAACTGTCACCCAAACGACAAATAATCCTGATGATTTGAGCGAGGCACCAACTAACGGACATCCCTAATAACTGAAAAGTTCCAGAATCCTTTGCAATATTGCGGGCAATTTTATTGTCACTGTGTACTTGTGGAGAATGTTTTAATCTATTGTTGCACATGGCACGCAACAATCTCGTAAACGTTGGTAATTTTACATATTTGTCCCATCAGGTTGTATAAAAATATAATATTTTTGATTCACTTTATAGGAAGTACCATGTAGAAGCTATACGTGGTGACTTCTATGTAAATTTTGTGTATGCTAGTGCAAGAGAAAGGATGTTGGTAGGTGTCCTAAATTCATGTGATCAGACGCAGACCATGTTTTTTCCAACTAGGGTGCAGGGGAACAGTAGCACAGCCATAGACAATATTTCTACTCATTCGTCACTACTAGGTGGGCATTCTGTTGGTAAAAGGGTGAATGGCCTTCCAGACCATGATGCACAAATTTTAACTCTAAAAGGCTTTTGTACTTAGGCAAATATCACATTAACTACAATCTACATAAGAAAGTTAATCCAACAGCGATAGAGAGCTTTTTAAACCTCGTCAAGAAAGAAGAGTGGCAGGATGTTTAAAGTGCCGATAACATAGAGGAAAAATATAATGCTTTTCTTAATACATTTCTCATGCTCTTAGAGTGTTACTTTCCATTAGAACATTCTAAACGGGGTACTAGCAGTAATACGGAGCCAGGTGGCTGATTAATGGGAAAAGAATATCATGTAGATCAAAGCGGGAATTACATCAAAATGTTAGAAGTAGTCACAATCAAGCTACAGTAGACTATTACGAACAGTATTTTAAGGTGCTTAAAAAAGTTATTAGGAAGGCCAAGACTATGTGCTATGCAAATAGAATAGCTAGTTCACAGGATAAAATTAAAACCATATGGTAAGTTGGGATGGAAGCGTCTGGTCAGCAGCACAAGGTCGACGATATTGAAATGTGTAATGCTAGTGACACACCAAAATCACAACAGTAATCGGTTGTAGTTGCTACATAATTTATTACAATAGAAAGCATTATAAAATCACAATAACAGTAATACAGGAGACTGCCTTACAAGGCCAGGAAGCTTGGACAAATAACAAATAAATTTCTTTAATCGGAACAAGACCCATTAAACTTGAAATTTGAATATGACTAGGTAAATATACTCAGGTAAAGCTTTACTTAAACAGTGAAAATTTCCATACAATTCTCGTCAGGACTCTCATTACCTCCAATCAGCTGGGGAACAGATCTAGGGCAAGAACACAGATCTTTAAAGGTTTGTCGAGCCAACTTTCCTAAACAAGCTATATATAAATAACTAAAACCATTAAAGAAGTGCTTTAATTTTGACTGAACCAATCTTCAAATTTACTTACTAAGTTGATTAATCAACAATATTCTTAGAATGATAACAACTAGAACATGACCATATGACAATACCCCTAAAATGAGGTAGCTTCATTATTGCTTGTGAGGTAGCGATAGACGCTAGCAGACCAAGGATTCAAATCATTACGATAGATCCACGAGACGGGAAATGACATAGAAATGTACTCAACTTTGCACTGCAATTGAACATCAGACGCTATAATTCTCCACCGGAAGGAAGGAATCACGCACCAGTGACAACGTAAACCAAGATGTAAAGGAGAGGACAGGGTCTTAAATATCTCTCTGCCTCCGTGGTGCTCTGCTCCCAGTAAGCTCGCATCAATCACTGCCAATTATCTGTAACACAACACACATCGCCGGCCGGGGTGGCCGACCGGTTCTAGGCGCTACAGCCTGCGGTCGCAGGTTCGAATCGTGCCTCAGGTATGGATGTGTGTGATGTCCTTAGGTTAGTTAGGTTTAAGTAGTTCTAAGTTCTAGGGGACTGATGGCCTCAGAAGTTAAGTCCCATAGTGCTGAGAGCCATTTGAACCATTTGAACAACACAACAACGGCAGACAATTTTCTGAGACACGAACTGTACAATCTTACCTAGAGAACAGGTGATCAATAACACAGAATAGAAACAAATTAGCCTCCGTGAGTTACATAGCCAGTGCCAGCCCTTAAACTATGATTCATAAGTTGGCTAAAATTCATGCCCTAAAGTTAAGATGACAAGAATTATCTCGGCGCACATTTACACTCCCAACTGCCAAATGAACTACAAGGTAGAATAGATTACGTATCTCGGCGAGTCTGGAAACGCAACGCTATAGCAGGACTTACTCATTACTCGTTGCACTTCTAGCTACGTCTTTAACCACGCTTCATGTCGAAAGGTTGGTCGTAGCCACACTTCCTAAACTGCCGTCAAGATGGTTAGTCACGACACCGAGGTAAGTGATAAACAACTAAAACAATTCCAAAGGATTTTTAGTACAGTCGCATGCAACCCACCGAAGCAACTTGGCGACTCCAATTTAATCGGCCGGCGTAGCTTATAACAGACTCTAAGGAGCTTGTCCTTCCGATCTCTGGGAAAACCAAATCACAATGGGCGGTGAATCTGCACTCACGACTCAACACGCCGCAGCTCCTGGCCCCACTCCTTCGTTGTCCGACTCGTCCTCTTGCCGTCCTGTATACGTACACAGTCCCACGTGACTCTCGCTCACCGCCGATCCCGACACACCTCTCCACCGGAGCGCACGCGCTGCCGTTAAATCTGCGCCGCCAAACTTTAGCAGAAAACAAATAAGCATCGAAGTCAACTCAGAGATCAAAATGACGATCGATGGAAACGTACCAGCTCATATATACTCCAACATGATACTGACAAGGGAGAGATTGTGTCAGTCGGCCGTTGTGACCGAGCTGTTCTAGTTGCCTTAGCCCGCAACCACGAGGCTGCTATAGTCGCAGGTTCGAATCCTGCCTCGGGCATGGATGCGTGTGATGTCCTCAGATTAGTTGGGTTTAAGTAGTTGTAAGTCTAGGGGAGTGATAACCTCAAATGTTAAGTCCGATAGTGCTTGGAGCCATTTGAAACATTTTGGAGATTGAGTCAATAACTAAATCACTCAAGACCAAGGAGAATTGTGCTGCATAGATTAGCCCTGTACTTAGCCATAACTGTAACTTTTCCATTAAGAACGTCAGTTTCCTAAACGGTTAAGTACTGAGTAGTAAAGGCGCTTTATAAAAAGGGATAAAGGGATAAGGTAGACAATTTTTGACCTATTTCTATGCCACCACTGTTTACTTAAGTTGGTGAAAAGGCTGTGTATGTAAGGATGATTGATCATTTTGTGTCACATGATTGCCTATCAAATGTCCATTCGGCTTCAGAAGTCGTTTATCAACAGAATAGGCTACATTGTCTTTCCTCTGTGAGGTACTGGGTGGGTTAAGCCAAAGATTTCAAATTCTAATCATTTTTTTTTATTTAACTACGGCATTTGACTGTATTGATCACAAAATGTTGCTCCAGACGTTGGACGATTACTGAATACTGAGAGTAGCTCACAATTGGTTCACCTCTTACTTTAGTAACAGACAGCAAAATATCATTACTCACAGTGTTGATAATGGCTGTAATTTGCGGTGTGAGAGGGCTATGGTGAAGTGGGGAGTGCCCCAGGGATCAGTGTTGGGGCCATTCCTATTCCTTATTTACAGAAATGGTATGCCCTCCAGTATTACGTGTAACTCTAAAGTATTGCTGTTTGCTGATTACACTAGCCTGGTAGTAAAGGATGTTCTGTGCAATATTGGCTCGGTTTCAAACAGTGCAGTTCATGACCTAAGTTCATGGCTTGTAGAAAATAAACTAATGGTACTTCACGGTAAGACTCCGTTTTTACAGTTTCCAACACACAATTCAACAAAATTTGACGTTTTAATTTCACAGAATGGACACACGATTAGTGAAACTGAACAGTTCATATTCCTAGGTGTTCAGATAGATAGAAAACTCTCATGGAAGGCTGACATTCAGGACCTTGTTCAAAGACTTAGTGCTGCTATTTTTACTAGTATACGCTGTCTGAAGTGAGTGATCGTTAGACACAAAGTTAGTCTACTTTGCTTACATTCATTCCCTTATGTTGTATGTTATCAAATTTTGGGAGTAACTTTTCCCATTGTAAAAGAAAATTTGGGCTCAGAAACGGGCGGTTTGAGCAATAAGTGGTGTAAGATCGCGAAACTCTATTCGACCCCTGTTCACGTGTCTGGGTATTTTGACATTGGCCTCTCAATATACTTATATTCCTTAGTGTCGTTTCTTATTAACAATATTAGCTTGTTACCAAGAATAAGCAGCTTTCACTCAGTTAAACCTGTATTTGTATCAGACTTCCTTAACTCCTGTGCAGAAAGGTGTGCAGTATACTGCTGCTTCCATTTTCCATAAGCTACCACTAGAAATCAAAATTCTTAGCAGTAAACCACGCAAATTAAAATCGAAAGTAAAGAGTTCCCTGATAGGTCACTTCTCCTATTCTCTCAAGGAGTTCCTCGAAAAATTAAGCTGATTCTTGTTGTACTGTTGATAGCGTTTACTTAAAATCATGGCTTCACGTTTTCTTGGGTTCATAAACATTTTATTTTTATCTATTATTACTTTTATGTTGTAATTTCTTGTACTGCCACGTTCCATGTTCTTGGAGATTTGCACCTCAATTTGATCCTACAGAACTTGATGTGCATGAAAATAAGAAGAAAGCAATGCAGCTCAAATGAAACTGTGACATCATCTTCCACCAGTTGAACATCTACACCAGTTGAACATCTACACTAGTTCTTCGTGACCTGAAGATGGCTGCTTAATTTATCCGAAACTACTTATCAGTACAAAATTATACTCCCACCTTGACCAGTCAAGGATTTTTTCTTAATCCCCAACTTTTAATAACACGCTACGATAGATTCTGATGAATCCTGTAAAATTTTCTGGGTGCTTACGAAACGAACTACTTATCACTATTTCCAATGTTCTAATTCATCGACACGCAGATAAGACACGCCGTAGGAAGACTGTGGGTGGTGCACGAACCGCTGTTCTACGGCCAACGACGATGGCTGGTGGACAATTAACAAGTTCTGATGACTGATGGACAGGAATAGCATATATTTAATGTATGAGTTATGAAAACGATTTGGTTTAGTAGAAATGGTTTTCTGTCACTAGTTAGTCAAGAGATGCGAAGAAGTTACCATGTGTTTCCGTATTTTCCTTTCATTTGAATACGGGAAGCATTCTGATAGATGCGCGGAACAGTTCTTTAGTGGTACAACACTTTCCAAAACACATTATGAAAAACACACGTAAAACGTAAAAATACAGTTTCCGTTAACGAAAGGGCTGATTATTACAGGATGATAACGATTTACTCATTAAGTGATGTGTGATTGTTGTGTTGAAGAATTACGATCTAGCTGCTTCTGTAGATCAGTTTGGAGATAACGTACCGAGGCTCTACGACCAATGTGATTACTATTAAGAATATAGGTGGACTTAGTGGGATAATTATGGGGAAGGTGGAATATAGTTTGAAATCTGGTGCTGAAATGGTGTGTGGGTCACAATGAGTTGCAAGGGGAATATTGCGAGGGTTCTGGTGATTACGCGATAAGTTACACAACTCTGAAGGCTGTAAATTCAACTAAATACTTAGGGATTACAATTACAAGTAACCTAAATTGGAGGCCCGCCCGGTTGGCCGTGCGGTCTAACGCGCGTCTTTCTGCTCGGGAAGGAGCGCCGGTCCCCACCACGAATCCGCCCGGCCGATTTGTGTCAAGGTCTGGTGAGCCGGCCAGTCTGTGGATTATTTTTAGGCGGTTTTCATCTGCTTCGGCGAATGCGGGCTGGTTCTCCTTACTACGCCTCAGCTACACTATGTCGGCAATTGCTGCGCAAACACTTTCTCCACGCACGCGTACACAACCATTATTCTACCACGCAAACATAGGGGTTACACTCGCCTGGTGTGAGACGTGCCCTAGGGGGCCCACCGGTGGCCGAACCGCACAATAAACATGCGTTCGGTGTGGGGCGGCGGAGGGGTGAAGTGGACTGCGGTAGTCGTCGTGGGGTTACAGACCACTGCGGCTGCGGCTGTGACGGAGCCTCTCCGTCGTTTCTAGGTCCCTGTCAACGTAATGTAACATAACCTAAATTGGAACGATGATCTACATAATGTTATGGGTAGAACAAATCAAAGGCTGCGATTCATTGGCAGGACACTTAGAAGGTGCAACAGTTCTACTAAAGAGAGTGCTTACACCACACTTGTTCGCCCTATTGTGGAGTACTGCTGTGCGGTGTGGGATTCGCATCAGGTGGGCCTGACCGATGACATCGAAGAAGTTCAAAGAAGGCCGGCTCGTCTTGTATTATTACGAAATATGGGAGATAGTGCCACAGACATGATGTGTGAATTGAGCGGCAATCATTAAAACAAAGACTTTTTTTGTAGCGACGGGATTTTCTCATAAAATATCAATCACCAGTTTTCTTCTCCGATTGCGAAAACATTCTGTTGTCATCCATTTATATAGGGAGAAATGATCATCACGATAAAATAGGAGACATCTGGGCTCGCACATAAAATGAAAGTGCTCCATTTACCCCGTGCGTCGTCCGAGAGTGGAACGATAGAGACAGCTTGAAGGTGGTTCATTGAAACCTGTTCCCGACACTCAGTTGTGAATAGCAGAGTAACCACGAGGATGTAGATGTAGATGTATGGTGACAGAGTATCATCAGCATCGGCGCAGACGGAACGTATTGGCTGTCATTACTGGCGACGTATTTTGGAACGGACCAGTCTTCTTTCAACATCGTCTAAGAAATCGGAACGATCTGCGTTTCACGCTAATGACCTAGCCTGCCCTGCTGGAAGAATGCCTTTGATGATTTGAAAGGTTATGTGGCTGCTAAATGATGATGCTCCACCCCACTTTGCCGTTAACGTCCGGACGCATCTCGGATCGGACGAAGGCCATGGGCAGGTCATTCACCGTATCCCAAACAGTGCGATTTTTAGTTATGGGGCCACCTCAACGGTATCGTGTATGCACAACCCATTCCAGTTGTGGATCAGTGTACTCATGCTACCCTTGACACTGTCCGAATGCAGTCTGGCCGATGTGAACGTGTGAGACAGAGCATGCGGGAACACGCATGCGTTGAGGTACATGCAACCATTTTCAACAAATACTGTAACTGTGGCTGCATGGAACAGAGCGTTTTAGACCGCAGTCTTTGTAACAATGTGCGATTGAATACATCGTTTCTAGCATTGAAACCATGCATTTCCAGACGTAAGTCCAATAGACCTTTCTCGTTTCGTATCCTCTCATCAATCAATCCCTAGAGTTTGTACACGGCGGAAAAAACCTACCCTGTAGGGACGATGAACGTAAGCAGGCCATATTTATTTGAATCCCATTATGTATTAAGCTTCCTTTCTTTTTTTTAAAAAAGTGGTGAATACGTGTGTGATAAATTTGAGATTTAATGTTTAATAATGAGCTGCTAGCTCAGAATCTATGACGGACTTTAAGAAGCAGTTCTTTCAGCTCGGTAATTGTATGTTTAAATCACTAGAATTTGTATCTTTGTCCATTTCATTAAATTCCGGAGCTTTGTTAAGATTTGATAGGGTAAGAGGCTAGTTAAAACCGTGCATCAGTGCGCTGTGATTCGCTGTTGGATTCAGTTTCCTCTAAGTTTTGTCGTTACGTAAGTCAGAGTATACACGCAAGCCACTGAAGTTATGGTCGGCTTGTGGCGCGGGGTCTGTGATTCTTTGTTGAAGAAAAGAGAGAAAGACATGAACTGAGGATTTTATGATTACGTAAAAGTGTCTGGTGGAAGTTACGCAACGTGATTATCGATATACGTAACACTTTCTCAAAGCTGGGTCTTCGGTTGAGGAAATTTTCGTCTCGTTTTTATAGGAGAAAGAAACTGGCTGTGGCAAACATTTGTAGCGTGCTCACTGTATCAGTGATGCTAGGTCCATATGGAATATTTTTGGTTTCTATGGTAGGAACAATAAGGATATACCTGCTTCTTAGGCCCTAAACTCATCATAAATAAATCACAATGTATATCATTTCAGTGTGTGTAATCTAGTAAACGTTACGAAAAACCAAATAATCTATACTCGATGTAGTATTGCGGTTTGTTTAAATATGCATTTCTAATGATATTTTGTGCAGTCGTTTATGCACGTTGTTTTGTCTTCGGTTTCAGAAATTCTGCTCATGACATTAACAAAATAATGGAATAAACATTATACAAAAGTTTTTCCTTAAATTCTGCGACACAGAGCAGTTTCCTTGATCAAATGCAACAACATATTCCTACGCTCTCGAAAATGTATGGGCTTCAATTATAATGACACGTCATACGTTCCTGTATCACCAGCCGTAGCAACACCACATTTAGAATGAAATTTTCACTCTACAGGGGAGTGTGCGCAGATATGAAACTTTCTGGCAGATTAAAACTGTGTGCCGGACCGAGACTCGAAGTCGGGACCCTTGCCTTTCGCGGGCAAGTGCTCTAGCGACTGAGCTACCCAAGCACGACTCACGCCCCGTCCTCACAGCTTTAATTCCGCCAGTACTTCGTCTCCTACCTTCCAAACTTCACAGAAGCTCTCCTGCGAACGTTGCAGAACTAGCGCGCGTGGAAGAAGGTATATTACGAAGACATGGCTTAGCCACAGCCTGGGGGACGTTTCCAGAATGAGACGGTAGAGCACTTACCAGTGAAAGGCTAAGCTCCCGTGTTCGAGTCTCTCTACGGCACACAGTTTTAATCTGCCAGGATGTTTCATATGAGCGCATACTCTTCTGCAAAGTGATTATCTCATTCTGGATATTGTAGTATTTTAATAAAAAATATTATCATTGAAACTTGTTTAGCAAAATCAAGAAAACTACAAAATAAAGCTGTAGCTTCAAATCACTATCTGTACTTCAAAACAACTCGTTGTATCAGACTAGAAATACACACATCAAGAAAGTTTTCCTTCAACTCGGTTCGGAGAGTTCCAGAACCTGTAAAGAAAATTGGAATAGAGATCAACATAAACATTATTTCCCCCCTTTTTATTGCTCATGAAAACCACACATTGCATGTTGAACACTATACAGCGAGACCTTCAGCGGTGGTGGTCCAGACTGCTGTACACATCGGTACCTCTAATACCCAATAGCACGTCCTCTTGCATTGATGCGTTCCTGTATTCGTCGTGGCATACTACCCACCAGTTCATGAAGGCACTGTTGGTCCCGATTTTCCACTCTTCAACGGCAACTGGGCGTAAATCCCTCAGAGTGGTTGGTGGGTCACGTAGTACATAAATAGCCCTTTTCAATCTATCCCAGCATTTTCGATAGGGTTTATGTCTGGAAAACATACTGGCCACTCTAGTCGGTGATGTCGTTATCCTGAAGGAAGTCATTCACAAGATGTGTACGATGGGGCGCTAATTGACGTCCATGAAGAGAAATGCCTAGTCAGTATGCTGCCGATATGTTTGCACTATTGGTAGGAGGATGGCATCACGTATCGTACAGCTGTTACGGTGCCTTCCATGAACACCAGCAGCGTACGTCTGGTCCCTCATAATGCCACCCCAAAACAGCAGGGAATCTCCAACTTTCTGCTCTCACTCGACTGTGTGTCTAGGGCTTCAGTCTGACCGTGTTGCCTCCAAACACGTCTCCGACGACAGTCTGGTTGAAGGCATATGTGACACTCATCGGCGAAAATAACGAGATGCCATTCCTGGGCGGTCCCTTGAGCATATTGTTGGGCCCATCTGTACCGCGCTGCATGGTGTCGTCGTTTGCAAAAATGGACCTCGCCATGGACGTCGGGAATAAAGTTGCTCGTCGCGCAGCCTATTCCGCACAGTTTGAGTCTTAACACGACGTCCTTGGCTGCAGAGCAAGCATTATTCATCATGGTGGCGTTGCTGTCATGGTTCCTCCCAGCCCTAATCCGTGGGTAGCGGTCATCCACTGCAGTAGTAGCCCTTGGGCAGACTGAGCGAGGCATGTCAACGACACTTCCTGTCTCTCTGTATCTCCTCCACGTTCGAACAACATCACTTTGGTTCACTCCGAGATGCCTGGACACTTCCCTTGTTGAGAGCCCTTCCTGGCTCAATGTAACAATGCGGACACAATCGAACCACGGTATTGATCGTCTAGGCATGGTTTAACTACAGACAACACGGGCCGTGTACCTCCTTCCTGGTGGAATAACTGGAACTCATCGCCTGTCGGACCCCCTCCGTCTAAAGAGGCGCTAGTCATGCATGGTTGTTTACATCTTTAGGTCGATTTAGTGACATCTCTGAACACTCAAAGGGACTGTGTCTGTGATACAATGTCCACAGACAACGTCTGTCTTCTGGGGTCCTGGGAACCGGAGTGATGCCAAACTTTTTTTAATGTGTATGTATGAGAACTTTGTTATTTGAGCAGTGATCTGTGTTTCAGAGAATTTCCGAAAATAATTTTGTGTAGGTGAATTCTGCGAAACTCATCTTGCAAAGTTAAAAATTTACTAACTACTTTAATGTCGGCACTTAGCAATAACCAATGGGAAGATACTTTATCGAGTGTTATTATAAATCGCCATGAAGTTGTTTCCCTCGGGCAAGGTAAGGTTCCTAACCCATCATTTATTGAGGACTCGGGGTTGTTAAATAATTAAAAAAAAATGGTTCAAATGGCTCTGAGCACTATGCGACTTAACTTGTAAGGTCATCAGTCGCCTAGAACTGAGAACTAATTAAACCTAACTAACCTAAGGACATCACACACATCCATACCCGAGGCAGGATTGGAACCTGCGACTGTAGCGGTCGCTCGGCTCCAGACTGCAGCGCCTAGAACCGCACGGCCACTCTGGCCGGCCTTAAATAATTCACTATCGTACCGGCGACTGTGCAGCAAGGCTGTCGTAAACAGCTCTTTCAAGTTTCACGTTCATTTGAGCTCTTTAATGGTTTGGTTTCTGTTTCAGTAAGTAGGCACTGTCCATGCAAGAATAGTTAGGGAGGTAGCGGCGAAGTGGAATATTTTAATTTTGGAATTCGCTAATAAGGAAAATTAATTAGCAGGTGATCTATTAATAATGAAAACTTCAGAAGGACAATTTGTTTCTTGAGCCATGATCGTCACGATTTCAACACTGTTGACATCCGAAAATGTTATTCATCGAAGTACCCAACTGTTGTTGCTGTCTTAGAGAAGATAAACTTTATTGTTCTAATGTGTAAAGGATTTTATCCAGAAAAGACAATATGCCAGTCTCAAGCGACAAAATGTACTTTCATGTGATTTACATGGTTGCTGTACTTACCAAATAATATAGTTGTTTCCTATTTCTTTCTTGGATCTAAAAATTGCTGCTAGATGGCTGTGGATGCAGGAAGCTGTTGCAGACAGAAATAGCTTTAAGCGGTGGAAATGAAACTTTGTAGCAGAACCAGATGGACTGAAATAAATTCCAGTGAAAATAATTCGTATGATGGCAAGAAGTAAAAAATACTCATAGCAGTATCCAGGAATTGACGATGCTGTTGGTGGATTAATCACATCTGAAATGGTAATAAATTGTTGGAACATGTAACGTGAACACCATCATCGCAGGGCGGTTTTCACCTAATAAATGATGGCTGCAGAAGCAGAAATTTTTTTAGAGACTTATTACGATACCGCATGTCCTCAACAGAGATGTTTAAGAGAAAGATTTTAGTAAACGAAATCAAGGAAAGGTCAATAAGGAAAACAGACGAAGATCTATTGGAAGTAGTAAACTGCGAAAATTATCTAGAAATGAATAGTACAACATAAGACTGATTATTATGGTTCCAGTGACTATGCGTATCTTCACAAGCATGATGATGACGTACGAGCAATTAAAACAGTTACACAATGTCGCGCAAGATAGGGGAATGGGAGGGACGGCAACCGTGTGACTGAATGTTGCGGGCCCGTGACGAGCTAAAGAAATTAGAGAGGCGGAGCAGAGACCAATAGGGAAGAATTTGATCCAGAATACGCGTCGAAATTTAGAAAATGCTTCGACAAATGGCAGCGTGACATTGCAAAGCGCCTAGGAACCGGAATTTCGACAACGTTAAGTTTGCTTTTCGCTTGTCACCGTCGCGAGCCTCTATGGAAATTGGCTCAAGGACTATGAAAACACAACTGGGCTACAAGAGGTTGGGCCTCCTTGCCTCATCACAGAACGTAAAGTTGGGAGGTTTGTCCTCTCTGCAAAACGTTGAAGGCGGCGGTCTGTAACAAATATATGGAGAGGGTTACGGCGCTGGCGCACTCAGAAATGTGTCGGAGCACACTGTTTAGTTCACACTGTTGCTCATGGAGCTCTGCAGTGTATTATCCTTACGTAATCCTGTATTGTCCCATCGACATCGTCATAGTCTCTTCCAGTTGAGTGGATATGTTCGAAATTGGACCGTAGATCAATGCCTGTTTCCCCTGGTCGGATGAATCGTGACAATGGTCGTGTCCGTATACACCTTTGGTTAGGGAAGTTTTATTGTTTTTTATTGGAAGCTGTTGCAGTAAGTGACGTCACCGTGACAGCTGTGGTCTTTGTGAACAGTATAGCGGTTCTCCTCTATGCCTTCATGCATGAAATGTTTCCACACGGTGACGGCATCGTCCACCAAGGCAGCCGTCGGTAACACGGGACCAGAATCGTGTTCCAGTAACTTCAGAGCGTGATAGTGAACTCGATATTTTGCAAGCTAAGTTGCGTTAACTGAAGCCGATGGAACAGGTCTGGGACGCTATTGGACCCGAGCTACATGCTCACATACCAGCGTTCCTTAATTTACCGGGGTTACATGACCTGTGCGTAGACATCTCGTGCCACACACGTGCGGGAATCTACCACGGACTTTCGATTCCGTAACACATATAATCGCTGAAAAGGTGAGAAAATACGCTATTAACCGTGTGGTCGTAATGTTTTGGCTCACCAGCGTGAGTAATCACTACGCTTCACAAGTAAAGCATTTTCCGTAAGTATCTTTATATGGCAAGTACAGCCGTCGCCACAATCAGCAGAGGTAGGTAACAGTATAATGACAAGAGGCAATGTAGCATATCTCTGATTGTTACACGAAAACACAGTGCAGAAAATCACTCGCTTAGAAGTGTTGGGCACAAACATATGGTGGACATATATAACTTTCAGAAGCAATTTTCAGAACCAATTCCAACTATCAACTACCAACTATTTGATAGTTGGTGGTTGGAGAAACAACCTCGTTGTTACTGGTAGGCTGCGAAAACCAGTTGATTTATGTTGCCCATTGATGAATCGTGCATACGACTGGAGTTAACCACCTCAGCGTCAGTTAAGTCCTGAAGGTGGCGCACTGAAGCACCGAAACTGGTAGCCGAAGAATAAATAAAGTCGTAAGGACGGCTGTACATGTTACATTTCATTACACTGTCGAAGGACGTTCCATGCACAAAATTCTTTTACACTTCCACACTACGGCTTTCGTTACTTTGTAAGTTCGTCTAGATGTACTTGAGGTGCTAGATTCATTTTACCAACAGCACACAGTTCAGGATATATTGGATTGTTATCGTGAGGTACAGTGAAGTGGTTTTTTCCGTATTACTTCATTAAGTTTACTGTTCATATGTGTCATAAAGTCTTTAACAGATGGAGCTACTTCAAAGGCTGTAAACGGGTGGGGGTGGAGTGGGGGTGGAATTATTGTCAAATGCAACTGAAATTTTTGTTGTAAATAGTGATGCTTTTCCTACTTTAAACAAAGTAAAGTTCATTAACTTTTCTAACTTGAATGAAAATTAAATTATCGCCAAATTACTCAGTCTTGTTAACAACGCACCTGGTGACGACTGACCGTCCACAGAATTACTGCTCATATAAAAGAGATTATTTTGTATAAAGTTAATCGGACTGTGAATTAAGACTGAGGATCGACTTTATAGTAATAAAATGACTAAATGCAGAGAACTTAAAACCCTCGAGCGCTGTCTCACCAAACAAATCACTTCCAGCTTAATTTAAATTAAATTTGAATTACCAGAAATTACTTGCATTGTGTACAAAGTATGGAGGCGTTCAATAACAAACGAGCCGGAGGCGTAATTACAGAAACCAGTACCTGTGTGTTAGAAGTACTGACCCTCGCTGTTGAGACACTTGTCCCACTGGCGGTCAATGGCTGTCTCATAAAATTCCCGGGGCTGCGACTTTAACCCACGAACAGCTGAACGTCGTCGTCCGAGGTGGATCATTTGCCCATGAGAGCCTTGTTAAGGGGCCCAAAAAAGGCTTAATGACAGAGATAGAGGCCAGAACTGTTTGAAGGGTGCCCGATAAAAACCCATTTGAATTTCTATAGGAGTGCCGCGACTGTGTTGGCCATATGAGACTTTGCATTGTCGTGGAGCAGAATTACCCCATGGGTGAGATTGCCATGTCGTTTTGATTTCATCGTTTAGCGAAGGGTGGTCAAGGTTTGCGAGTAATACTTGGCGTTCACTGTTGTCCCTGTGATTACGCCATTTTTGGTCCCGTTGGAAAGGTTCTGAGGCGCAGATGATTCACCTCGAACGACGACGTACATGCGGAACTGGTTAACATCGCAGCCCCAGGAGTTTTATGACACAGCCATTCACCGCCTTGTGTCAAACAGGGATAAGTACCTCAATTGCCAGGGTCAGCATTTCTAACATACAGGTACTGATTTCTGTACTTACGCCTCCTGCTCGTTTCTTTTTGAACGCCCCTTATATTATCGAAGCAGGAGAACTGAGTGGTCGGTCTCTATAAGAAATTAAACAAAGTTCGAAACCTGATAGACCTACTACTATCGGCAAAAATGATACATTGAAGGCACATAAATCGGTATCGTACAGATGGCAGAAGGGGATTATGGTAAATGGCTTTTTTCGTAGATGAAATAATTGCAACTTCATAAACAAAATATTAGTATCGTATAAGGTATTTGCAGGTGTTAAATTTCCAAACACTTGGCTTTTCTAAAAATAAAATTAAATAAATAGTTTTTACAGTCCATATAATGTAACAGCTATAATTCCGCAAAAACATTGTAACTGAACTGGGAGTAAGAATAATAATAACAATAATACAAAAGAAGGAATTTCACATGCCTATATTGTTATTATTACTTCATTGAAGGAATACTGAATAAGACTCAAGAGTTCGCCTTTTTCATTTTATCAAAAGATTTATACCCTCCTCAACCTCTTTCGTTTTATCAAACGGTATATAGTCCCTCAAATGGTGAAAGTAGTGTTCATTAGCGTAACCTGGCTACCACCATTCTGACACATGATATTGACGTCTATTTTTAAAGAAACTTTAGAAAGATACAGTTCACTCTCATACTTAATGTGTCTGCTTCCTTATTTAGTACCTGAAGAAAGAACCGGCACAGGGCATGCAGGCTTTAACATCGTACGTAACTATAAATTCTATGGATCAGGCGCTACATGCCACATGAAATTTTGAAATTTAGAAGGGGTGATCAACATGTTTTCGTACGAAGGTCGTACAGATTCAGAATCGGTATGTCAATCAGGCACGATCGCTGTGAACATTGTGGTAATCATACCACCCACGCAACACGTTGAAGAAACCCGTCTGGTAAAACATCGTGTCCTGCTGAGTGAAGAAGTCAGTAACCATCTCTTCCACACTCTCGTCCGATAGGAATCGGCAACCCTTCAGCGTCTCTTTTAAGAGACTGGAGACGTAATAATCGCATGGGGAGTAATCAACACTATAAGGCGGGTGTTCTAGTGTCTCTCACTAGAGTAGGGGTAACTTTTGTGTTACGTCAATTGTGGTAGTAGCACGTGCATTATCGTGAAGCAGTAGTACTCCTTGGTGCACCACTCCACAACAGCGGATTTCCACGGGCACGGTGCTACACATTTTTCATGGATAATGCGTGTTTGCCTTTGCAAGCTAAGAAAAGAATGACAGCACATTGGCTCTTTTTGGACGTCTCAGGAAATCACATCGCCTTAAGTGACGTTTGCACACAAACTGCATGCACGTAGGAAGAAAACGAATGACACATATCCCTTGTCTACGTGTCGGTGCTTGTATATCCACATCGGACTCGCGCTACGTTGCATATACTTTGCAGCAATGCTCTCAATCGGAATTTTTTTGATCACCCCTTATATTTTACATACAATGAACTTGAGGTCTCTAGAAACTAGTAGAATTATATGACTGTAAGGTGAAATTCGTATGCTTCAAACAACGCCAGTGGAAGTATAGATATCCTAGCGAATACAACATCGAACAAAATTTAAATTTTGGTCATGAACAGCCAGTAAACTGTCACTTTCAACGTGTTTTGCATGAGAAAAAACGATTACATTCATGGGATATCTTCAGTTTTTGTACTCATATCGTCCTCAGCAGCGCAAAATATTACGGTATGTTGATAGTTATTTAAAACGCTGTACAAGGAATACGTATGGTGTTGGAAACACGATACTGACCATTCCACATCTGCACGGCATTTAGAACACCATACCATACCATACCACCACCACCATACTGTGGATGTGGAACAAGATTAATCAGAACAAACAACAACAAATGCCTTTGTAAGTAGGCTGTTTAGGTTTTTATGTTGGTAACGCCACGTAGTATTCTGTAGAAAAATCACTGACTGTGCTGTGTGCAGTCTGTGGCTGGTTGGCATTGTTGGAATATTCGCTATTTTAGTGTTGGGCAATTGGATGTGAACAGCGTGTAGCGTTGCGCAGTTGGAGGTGAGCCGCCAGCAGTGGTGAATGTGGTGAGATAGATGTAAGAGTTTTGCGGGTGGACAATCTGGACGTATGTCCGTCTTAAAAACGAAATTTGTAAGACTGGATGTCGTGAACTAATATATATATATATATATATATATATATATATATATATATATATATATATATATATAATGACATTTGAACACTATTAAGTTAAATACATTGTTCGTTCTCTACCTAAATCTTTCATTTGCTAACTATGCCTATCAGTAGTTAGTGCCTTCAGTAGTTAGAATCTTCTATTTAGCCAGCAGTATTGGCGCAAGCTGTATTGCAGTAGTTCGAGTGAGGAAGCGTTTTGTGAGGTAAGTGATTCATGAGAGGTATAGGTTATTGTTAGTCAAGACCATTCTTTTGTAGGAATTATTGAAAGTCAGATTGCGTTGCGCTAAATAAAATATTGTGTGTTAGTTACCTGTTGATCAGAATAACTAAAGAGAGAAACATCTGAGTACGTTCAGTTTTTCTCAGCTGTTTGAAAATCAAATAACGTAAGAGGTTTACCAGAATTGTCATTCTTAATTTATCTAAGACGATGTTTCAAGTTATTTACATCTACATCTATTCTCTGAGAATTACCGCGAAGTGCATGGCTCCTGTTTGTCTTCAAGAGTCTGCCAGTTCAGTTACCCACCGTCCCTAAGACACTCTCCCACGGGCAAACAATTCTGTGACCTTCTCGGTATCCCCTGCTGCTCCTATTTGGTACGGGTCCCACACGCTTGAACAATATTTTTGGATTGGTCACCTGAGTGATTTATGAGCTATCTTCTTTGTAGACTATTTGCATGTCCCTCGTATTTTACCAATAAACCGAAGTCGGCTGCCTGCTTTACACACGACTGAGCCTATGTGATCGTTCCATTTCATGTCCCTACGTTACACCCAGGTTATTGTATGAGTTTACAGATTACAACTGTGTCTCACTGACATGATAATCAAAGCAAAAATGATTTTTCGCTTTATGAAGTGCACAATTTTACATTTCTGGACATTGAAATGGACACTTTTACACCACACTGAATTCTTATAAAGATCTAACTGAATATTAGCACAGCCTTGTTCAGACTACTCTTTCTTGCAGGTAAGTTTGGGGTTACGATTAACATTGATCGGAAGCTTATTAATATACAGCATGAACAGAAAGGTACTCAACACACATCCCTGGAGTGCAGTCGAAGTTAATCCTACATCTCTCAATGGCTCGCCATAGAAGATAATATGCTGTGACCTTCCTACAAATATATCCTCGATCAAGACGAGAAATTGGTCAGATATCCCGTACCATCGAACTTTTGATAATCGGGAATCAAGAAAAATACATTACGGGCTTGATCCACGGCTTTGAGGATGCCATCTTACAAAAGGGCGAATTGGGTTTCCCATGATCTATGTTTTCGAAATCCATGTTGGTTGGCATAGAAGAGAACATTCAGTCTTACATACCTCATTCAGTTTGAACTGAGAATATGTTCTAAGATTCTACCACAGATCGATGTTAAGGATATTGGACGTTAGATTCGTCGATCACTTCTGCTACCCTTCTTCTAGATAGATATTGCCAGTGCTTTCTTCCAGCTAATGTGCACACTTTTTTGTTCGAGTCCATTACGGTGGATCACAGTTAACAGAGGGTCTAAGAAAGACGCAAAATGGGTGTAGAATGTGAAAGCTATTTTGTTAAACTTGTAACACCACTTTAAAATTACCTTCCCCTTTCGTCTCGCAAACAGAATCCTCTTCTTCATTACTCATCACTTCCTCATTACTTATCGTAAACTATACCCTACTTTCTTTCTTGCAGTCATCCAAACAATCGTACATATTATTTGTTGAGTGGTACTTAAGATAGGTAAATTAATTAGTGAAATCAATGTGAAGTAGAAATTAAAAAATATATGAAAAACTTAGTTTAATTTAGAAGAATCACACAATGGCAAACAGTGGGCAGAGCAGAAGAGGCAATGACCGTGAAGTCAGCATGTTCAGGAGAAGCCATCGCCCTCACCACATAAGCGGACGCTGTCGATTTAGGCGTCAGGGAATCGCCCAACTGGCTCACGTGTTTCTCAATTGTCACATGTGATTAAAGGTCCTCGCCTACATTCCAAGAGCCAATGACCCACGTTAAGAAGATTCTTTGAGAAGCTTTTCAATGTGAAGTCGTTCACCTCCAGTAAACTGAAATGAATAAATACGCGACACGCATTGGGCCTGACGGTAGTAGTTTTCAGTTCAATTCCAGTACAGTTCAGTCGGTGCTGAAGACCGTCATGCAGGAAGAGACTACATCGTACACAGAAGCACCAAGTCCGCTGCTGTAATAGAATAGCAAGCAGAAGCCTCGGCGCCAGAAGTTAAAAGGTATTTGAAGACTGATTTTTACGTACCCGGATGACTTGTGACGACGGGAAGGAGACGGCCTCACATTAGCAGTCACCTGTGGGCTGGGATGAAGATTTGACAGCCGAAGACTGCCAAGCTGGGGTCCGTTGTTCGAGTCCGGGACACTGGCCTTCCCCCTCCGTGCCGCTCAGATGGCCGACGCACAGCACTGACACACGCGGCCGCTTAGAGAAGAGAAACACTGGGACGCCACATCCAGGGTATCACCATCCGATTCACGACTTCGTTCCCAGTAAGTAAACGGGCCACCTCACGAGGCGCGTCTCCAGTCAACTGGGCGAAACAGCGACACGAGATACACAGCGCCAGGCATAATCAGTCGCCGCCGTCAACGTAGCAGAGGTTTCGCAAACGACATAGCTGCCGCTCTCCCAGCCAGAACAATCCAGTAATGAAACCGTCGTACACATCTTCAATTAAAGTTTTATTATGTAAAAATGTTGTTTCATTCCACCTCACGCCCGAGCCAAGGCAGAACCCACCGTGCCCACATGTTGTTAAAAGAGAAAAAGTGATTTATTAAGTGTTTTTCACCCTGACATAATGCTTTAGAATCAAATACCCTTTGCAGTAATGCTCATCCTGACAATTGACTAGCATCAAAGGAGAAAACCTAATTACATACTCAACTGCGTCACCCATTTCTTATTCTCACTTATTTCAACTTTATTTACCAAGACAACTTGCTTATTCGCTACCGGAAGATGTGCTAAACTCGGTGCAGCGGTACTGTCTGCCCTCGCTCGAGTAGATGATTTAGGTGATTTAGCTGATTCGACCAGCGTAGGAATCACAACGTTTCTGCATCCTTTTCATTCTCTCTGTTTCCAGCGTACACTTGACCATTTTTAAACTCGTTACTCGTTTTGCTTCCCTTTGCATCGTCATTTTTGCTGCGGCAATAATGCCTCTAAAGCCGGCGGGATCTCACAAAGCGAACGGCAGCAGTACGGCCCACTACCGTTGCGGACCTCAGTTTGCCACTCTATCATTGCGTGGTGGTTACAATTATGATGTCCCCTTATCACGGCTAAAACCTTTTCCCCGCGTCTTCCTGTATCTGCATGTGCCGATCTCACACTGTAATCGCTATTTAAGTTTCTGTTTTGACTAATGGTATGACTGGGTGTTGTGTGCTGTCCTTAGGTTAGTTAGGTTTACATAGATCTAAGTTCTAGGGGACTGATGACCATAGATGTTAAGTCCCATAGTGCTCAGAGCCATTTGAACCATTTGACTAATGATTTTGATTGTTTTCACCTCGTCCGTCGTAACAGTTACTATTTCCGTTATGATTATAGCTGCTGTTGTGGTGACTGTGCTGGCAATTTGCCACGCAGTATGTCCAGAATTCTCTTTTCGGTTATGTGTCCATTTACATGCTCTATCTTTTCACACATAACCTCTGAATAACTTCTCATATTCAAGTCTCTGTACGGAGGAGCATATGTAACTTCCATAATTACTTCTTCCTGTTTACTGGTTGACCAGTATTTGTCTTCAAATCGTTTTACGAATTCGTCAAGAGTTTCGCATCCGCTCAGGACTCGAACTGCCCAACTATCTGCGTCACAACGGATTAGTGTCCGTGCAATCCTGAAGCGAATTTCTTCTGGTAGTTCTTTCGGAATTAGTGACTTACATTTTTGCATGAATAAGACAGGATTACAAGTATCTTTCGGATCAAATTTATCAATCTCACTGCTTATTTGGCTCTTGCATGTCCCTCCTACAATGTAAGTGGTGATTAGATTTCTTGCGTTCTCCAGATTTTTAATACACTCACTTACCTCCCTCACATCTTTGTGTCTTATTTCAGAAAACCTATCATTAACATCTGTTTACAACGCCTGAACTTTGACCTTAACACTTACAGTTTGGTTATTCAGAGAATCCACCGAATGTTTAGTCAGAACGGACTGTTGCTATTTCGCGACTTACCTTTTGTTGACATTTTCATTGATCTCGTCCGTTCTCACACCGATATCATGTTTTAGTTGATTTTCGATATGTCCATACTTTTCCTCTACTAAATCGCTCAATTGTTGATACGTGTTGTCTTTGATTTTCTTTCATTTCGTCCGTTTAATGTTTCATCATTTCTTTTGTTGTGATTGACAGGAGAGCCAACACCGTATCACTAAAGGAGGCCGAAATGCACGCGTCTCAGCTCACGCAGGCTGGCGTGAGGTCTGGAACATGACAAGGGAATTAGAATTGAGAAAAACGGAAGTAGCTGGTGGAATACTTAACTTTAATCCATTAATGGAGAACGTCCCTCTCTATGGTACATGATTCATAATATCAATAGTATGAATACTGGCGCCTTGCTAGGTCGTAGCAAATAACGTAGCTGAAGGCTATGCTAACTATCGTCTCGGCAAATGAGAGCGTAGAAGTCAGTGAACCATCGCTAGCAAAGTCGGCTGTACCACTGGGGCGAGTGCTAGGAAGTCTCTCTATACTAGACCTGCCGTGTGGCGACGCTCGGTCTGCAATCACTGATAGTGGCGACACGCGGGTCCGACGTATACTACCGGACCGCGGCCGATTTAAAGGCTACCACCTAGCAAGTGTGGTGTCTGGCGGTGACACCACATCTTTCCTTCAATTACTAAATTTATTATCTAGGTCATTTAGTTCTTTTCGCAAGGTTTTGCTTGAAATTTCTGTTTCACCTCTCACAGCAGTTATTTCCTCTTCTACAGAGCTTATCTCACTACCTACGGTCTTCGTCATGCAGCTAATCTCAATGCTTACTGATTTCATAATAACGCTTGTCACAGAGCTAATCTCACTACTTATTTGCTCACTCATCTTTGAATCATTTGCGTTAAAGCATTCGTACTAAATAACGTCATATTACCACTCTGTTCCATTGTCTTTTTGATTTCGTCTCTGTCACATATACATCACTTTTACATCCTGTATCATTCATTTCCAAATTATCATTCCTGTCATCAAATATTTCTTGCTTCACCTTTGCATTATTTACACATTCCGTTACTCAAGTATTGCTTAGTCTGTCGTCAATATCAGAAACATTGTCGAAAATATCAGCTCTCCTATTGTTAAGTTGTAGCCCTAATTTCGACTGCATTGTTGTAACAAACATTTTCTCACCGTTATTCATCAAAATTAACCACTGCTCATTTTGCAATGCTTGGGACAGTCGTAATTATAATACACTGTGGTGTTACCGGGAACCCTCTTACCTCTCTGGTTAATTATGCTCTTCTGTATGACTCTAACTAAAGTTCCTAAACTGTAGGAAAAGGCATCTACTCCGAAGTATGACGCAAAACCGAGAGAAGTAGATGAAATTATATCCGAATCACCACTACTCAGTATCTTAGTAATGACGATTAGAAACAAAGTTCGGTTAACTTCACATATTTTTATTTAAGTAAACTAGTTTTTGAAATAACAGTGCTTAGTGGAAAATTTGGAAGAGAGGTTATCAAAGTATGTGGTTAATGAAATAACCAACGGTCGCCAGTTCCTTACCGGAACAGGAATAATTAAATTGGAACTGAACTTTATACTCGTAAGCGATCCTACGTAAGAATAGTTATTGGCGTCGTGACCTAGGAACCGTAGCTAACGCACACTTTTAAGTACCTCACACCACGTATGTCACAGTAGTCAAATAATAAACAAATAGCAAGCACATACAACATATCACATTAATTCAGTAAAATTGTTTTCTGGCTGTGGACAGAAACGTTTCTTTTACCTTACTCACCGTAATACTCACTGTCGTAATTCTAGCAAGCACAAGGACTGTGGAATTTAACAGTTAGTATAAAATTTCTTTGTAATTAAACTTAGCCGGCCGCTGTGGCCCAGCGGTTCTAGGCGCTTCAGCCCGGAACCGCGCTGCGGTTAAGGTCGCAGGTTATAATCCTGCCTCGGGCATGGATGTGTGTGATGTCCTTAGGTTAGTTAGGTTTTGGTAGTTCTAAGTCTAGGGGAGTGATGACCTAAGATGTTAAGTCCCACAGTGCTTAGAGATATTTGAACCATTTTTGTAGTAAAACTTACAAATTATGCCACTAACTATAAATTGGAACTGTGCTCTGAGAATGTCCACTTTACAAGTTTTTTTATTATGAAAGTTAATCTGTTTGTAGCTAATGGAAATAAGCGCACAGCATTGTGCGCCTGGAGTCACCCATTCGGGGAAGTTCGTCCGCCGAGGGCAAGTAATTATGGCATTCGATGCCACATTTTCCACTTGCGAGTCGGAGATGGTAACGAAATGATGATGAGGACAACACAACACCCAGTCCCTGAGTGAAAAAAATCACCTATCCCAGACGGGAATCGAACCCGGGCTCTTCAGGTGGCATTCCGCCGCGCTGACCACTTTTTTTACCAACTTTTTTTAATTTTTTTTATTTTTTTTTGTTTTTTTTTTATTTTTTATTTTTTATCTTTTTTTATTTTTATTTCTTTTTTTACATTAGTTAACCCTTTTATAAAATGGAACTAAAAAAAGAACCAAGTGCCACCGCCACTTTTCATCCTAAAAAAAAAAAACTGTTCCTCTTCAGGCGTTGGCTCCTGACTAAACCTACCCCAGAGAGCTGCCTATCTACCAGGGTAAATATAGGAAATCAAGGTTAGGGCTATCCTTACAAACAAAACAAAATCTTCTTTTTTCTGAATTTTATTTTTATTTTTATTATTGTTATGTTATTATTTTTTTGTTTTTGTTTAGTTTTGTTGTGTCATTGATCAGAGGCCTTCTGCGCCCCGCTGGTAATATGTTGAGTCACGTCTTCTCGAAATTCATGCGTTCTGTTCAATTGTTCAGAAATGTTCATTGGTTCAAGCAGGAAACGTTCTTCTCTCTTGGCTTAACACATTCCAGCTGCGAGGCGGGTCGTGGAAAGCACTCCCAAGGAAGTTCGAGAAAAATTGTCTGTATTTTGGGTGACGGACAACGATATAATGACGGTCATTGAGGTATGTCCAAAAATCGAGTACAGAGTCTACAGTTTGTCCAAATAGGTAGTGAATGGCATGTCCGCGAATCCAAATCACAGCATTGGTCTTTGTCCGAGGAAAATATTCACGATCCGGAAATAATAATGAAAGGGGAGTAATCCGATCCGGAATGTCCCGCGATAGAAAAGCGACAATAAGACGAATCAAGTGCCAAACCTCCTCCGCCGGTCCGCAAACAAACCGATGTTCATCATTGTCTGGGACTCCACACGTGGAACAGAGAGGTGATTGGTGAGGTGGATACGATGAAGGCGAGATTGGTTGATTTGCTTACCATTGACAGTTAGGTACCAGACAGATTGAACATTCGTGTCAAGGTAACGGGCGAAAACCGCGCGCCATACATGACGCCAGTCTACCTGGGGGAACTTTTGTTCAATCGGGTCAGGTGGACGACCTAATTGGAGGACATTGTATACTGCCTTTGTCTTGAGTAAAAGCTGTCTTGGTAAGGTGAGGCGTAGATAACTGAGTTCAAGAAAGAAGTATCGTATATAATGTAACTGGACCGGAACGTCCGAGATCATCACTGGGGCTGACAGTGAGACCGGCGTATATGCCGTCAGGAGGAGACCAGTGAGGCTCGTTGGGCATCGTGTCCATACCGTCATCTGGGAGCTGACAAATAGGGCGCGAGCTCTATCCGGCACGTGAAACAGACCTATCCCACCTCGTTCACGGGGAAGAGTAAGGGTTGCATAGTTAACTTTGAATAACAGCCCAGAGCTGACGAAAGATGCCATCACTGCCAACATGCGACGTGCCACAGTAAGCGGGAAAGGTAGACCTTGTGCTACAAGGGGAACTCGGGATGCGATATATATATTGACATATCGAGCTCGTTGGAGAATATCTAGGGATCGAAGGCGATGGTCCATAAGACCCGCTCTGATCATTAAAAGGAGGCGTCTGCAGTTGATGGCGGCTGAACGCCGGAGATCAGATGAAAAGTCTATTCCTAAACAGCGAATGGTATCAACGGTGGTGAGAGGTGTAATACACTCCACAAGGAGTCCCGTGACAATGAACATAACTTGTGACTTACGTACGTTTAAAGAGCTACCCGACGCCTCACCATAAGTCGCTACCCACGTCAAAACAGCTCGAACCTCGTAGGCATTACGTAAACAGATGACTATATCGTCAGCATAGGCCGTGCAACAGAATCGGTATCGATCTATGGACAACCCTACCAAACGTTGTCTGAGCCCACATAGCAAGGATTCCAAGGAAAAGGCGTACAAAATCGCTGATAGAGGGCAAGCTTGACGTACGGATCGACCTATTTTTATCGGAGGAGTGAGTCTGCCATTGTACATAATCCTGGAAGGGGCACCCCGCAGAAGGCGCATCACTACCGTGATAACGGCGACTGGGAAACCCATATGGTGGAGAACGGCCGTAAGGAACGAATGGTTAACCCTATCAAAAGCTTGACTAAAGTCCAAAGACGCAAGTGCCCCAGAGAGGCGTTGTGTCTGGGTAACGGCGATCATATCCCTGTAGCGGCATAAAGCCGTGCGGATATTATTATCCCCTCCCAAAGATGCTTGGTCTGGCGACACAACATATCGGGCAACGGTTTTAAGTCGTGCCGCCAAAAGGCGAGTGAAGATTTTCATATCACTGTTAAGGAGGGTGAGGGGCCGATAATCACTGATATTGTTGCCACCATGCGGTTTATGTACAGGAATAATAATTCCTTCCATGAAAGAGTCCGGCACAGGTACTTCCGGAGACATCAGTTCCCGACATATGGAGGTGAAGGTGGACTCTAACAAATCACGGAAGGTGCGATAAAATTCGAGGGGAAGACCGTCGGGTCCTGGGGAGCGATTGATGGTTCCTGCTCGGATCGCATCGCGGACTTCATCATCAGTCACCTCTGACACCAAGTCAATCGCCGCATCTCCTGGGAGACCACTGAAGTTGAGCTGTGAGACTTCCTCGATCAACTCTGGGGAATGTGGAATTGCGGCGTAGAGCTGCTGGTAGTGGGCGTGAAGCACATTCCCTATTGCAGATTGCGTTACGTAGCGACGCCCATCTTGGTCTGTTAGGATGGGAATAAATTTTCGGCGACGATGTTGGCGTTCTTGGATGATATGATACATAGATGGATCTTCATGAGGCATGCGATCAGCAGTACGAGATCGTACTATCGCTCCTTCCAAATGCCTTTGCATGAGATTGGAGATTTGGGCCTTAGCATGGTTTATCCTTGTATGACGCCCAGGGGAGGCTGGCATCGTGGAGCATTCTCGTAGGATCCTGTAGTAAAAGTCCATAGTGCTCTTCCTCCAGGCGACAACATCTTTGCCATATCGGATCAAAGTTTATCGAAGAGCAGGTTTTGCACACTGGATCCACCAGGATATGGTAGACGGATACGTGGGACGGCGTCTATTACATGTGATCCAAGTGTATTCTATTAGAAGTCGACAGTCAGGTGAATTAAGAAGTGCCGTGTTCAGTTTCCATAAACCACGTCCGTGCCATACTGCCTGTCTTGTGAGAACAACGTCACAGAAGTAAGCCTCATGATCTGAGAAAGCAACAGGCCAGATTTCAGCATGTCGTGTGTGTTGAATTAGGTATCGCGAGATGTAGATGCGATCCAGTCGGCTAGAGGAGTGCGCAGTGTAGTACGTAAAGCCCAAACAATCACCGTAAACATGTCTCCACGTGTCGACAAATTGTAGCCGCGTCACGACTGTTTCCAGAGCTGCGCATGGTGAGTGACGCGGCAATTGATCCTGAGGTCGCTGGGTGCAGTTGAAGTCTCCACCCATGACCCAGTCATCGTGTGGTCCCATAAAAAGGGGTGTAACTTCATCTGCAAAGAAGGCATTGCGTTCACGACGGTAGCTGGAGCCCGACGGTGCATAAATGTTGACGATGCGTACACCAAAGAGAGTAAGGGCCATACCTCTGCCGTTGGGGAGGTATAGGACATCTTCGGCAGGAAGACCATCTCGTAAGATGATGGCAACACCACTACCGGTGTCCGAATCGGGAGAAAGATACGCCGTGAAGCCATGTGGTGGTGAAAAATCGGCGACATGCACTTCCTGAAAAAGCGCAATATCAATGTCCGCATCATAAATCATATCGCGGAGCAGCGCTAGTTTGTGGGGCGCACGAATGGTCGCGAGGTTAATCGTTGCGACACGATAATGCTGGTGTTGGAGTCCCACAGGCACAGGTGGGGCTGCTTCTTCAGGAGCGAGAGGTCGTCGATCTTGCCGGTCCGCGGAAGAGGTTGCTATTGTGGAGAGTTTGCGGGCGCGGGCGCAACCGATGGGGGCGCCCCATCATCAGCGCCGTCCACCCCAGTCCCTTCGATCTCCACGTCGTCTGCCCAGGAGACTGATACTGCGGTAGGGTACCGACTGTGTACATCATCCATGTGGAGAGGAGACGTATTTTTCGGCTCAGCATATAGACTTTCTTCAACGTCGACTTGTGGGGGCGACGGCGCCAGTAAGGAGGGGTGGTCGTTGCCAGTGGTCGCCTGTGGCGGGTCGTTCGCATCAGACGTTTGGACATCATAGAGCGGTTTATCATCCATCTTCGGTTCTGCATCTCTGGCATCCATCCGGAGAATGGATTCATCAGGGGGTGTACGGCTACGTTTCTTTCTCTTTCGTGTCGACCCTTGTTTTCGAACAGGTCGTTCCGAGTCTGATTGCGGGTGGCCTTCGTCTGACTCCGGACCAGTCTGAAGGAAAGCAGAAGTAGGTACCACTCCCGGATCAACGTCCATCTCAGCAGCATTTTCAGTCACAGTGCTGCGATGATGTGGAAGGTCATGATCTGGCGTCTGTGGCACCTCAGAAGGAATCTCAGTAGCGGTTGCATCTGCCTGATCAGACGACGTCAACAGAGCAGGAAGACCCTGTGTAGAGGTGCTACCTTCCTGGGCAGCCTTGGCATATGTGACCGGGATCTGAGTGATCACCGCTGGGGACGCTTCCTCGCCGACCGGCGTTTGGATCAGGCGCCTTCGCATGCAGGCGGATCTGACGTGGCCTTCTTGTCCACAACCCGCACATGTTCGGGGTTGGCCGTCGTACATGACAATGGCTCGCACACCGCCAATTGTCAGGTATGATGGTATATGTTTTTTCAGTTCAATTTTTACCTGACGCACACCATTAAGGACATGGTAGGTCGTGAAGGTTTGCCATTTTTCCTCTACGTAACCGATGACGTTACCGTATGGTTGTAACGCAGAGACAACTGCGTCCTTCGGCACTTCAAATGGTAGTTCAAACACCCTAATCGTGAGTTGACCGTACTCTGCGAGTTCAAGTGTTACTGCTCCGACGTGACCATCAGAGTATTTGAACTTATGTCCATTGGTATGGCGGCGAATAACATCTTCACACACCTCGGTGTTTGTCATTTTAATATGAACGACACTACTCGTGATCGAAAAATGGATTCCGATAACGTGGTTAGGATCTAAACGAACTTCTTCACGTAGGAACGTTTCAACTTCATGTGCACGAGGTCGCGCATGTTCAGCTGGGAAGGAAACTTTAAGGGTCGCACGGCGGTAAGCGCTCGACATGTTGCTCGCGGTGGACGGACACAAGCCTTAAAGCTACGACGCGGAAGTAAACAAACCTGCAGCGGAGCACGTGGCCGGCGCGCGGGGCCGTCCGCACGCTGCCACGGCTGAGAGCCGACTCACCACTCAGCTAACGGGGACTGACTTAATTTTACCAAATGAATTAATACTGACTTTTTCATCATTCTATTTCTGACATCATTCATACTGTAACCAAAGATTTCCGTATTACATAATTGTCCAAAAGTTGGAAAAACTATTTTGTGATAATATAATAAATTAATTTTGACTTCATTTCAGTTCATTTGCTGATTGTCTCGGTTCATACAAAGGGACAGTATGGATACTACATGGATAATGGCTTAGGAATATTATTTACATGCACGAAAATAATGTTATTCAAGCAATAAAATTCCAATTATGCTGGTCAGTCTTCAACTTCTAGTTATAAAATATCTAGACCTTACAGTTGCGTAGGCTTCCGCCGCCAGAATCAATCGACATACACGTTTTCTGGGTATGGTATCGCGTCAAAATGTATATAACTACTGCTGCTGGAGAAAAACTAACGTTTCGTCACGGTTGCAGCGGCTATCTTCTAGGTCTAATGGTGTATATCATAGTTCACTTCATGATGCCGTTGGTTTGTCGAGTGGCTTCATTTAGCAGTAAATAGGGCACAGGTTGATCTTCTCGCAATACCATAGCCATCAACAAGGGCCCACAGTAGTTTTGATGTTACGTGAATTACTCTTGCTGCATTTGTACTGTGCCCAATAAATGCCATAGGTTGCCCATATTAAACATCCGCCAACACAACCAATTCAATTTTCACTCCTCCGCACTTCAGAAACAGACGTTTTGTCTCCGATCTTTTACATAGCCACACCGACGAATACACACAGTCAACGATACCAATCGTCTCCTGGAGCCTCCCAACTGCTACTACATTTTGCGCACTCGTAGGCCCAGCGATAATGCATTTACAATTTATTACACTCTTTGACAATAGCGTTCCTCTGACTAGGCCAGCGTGTCTACTTACAAAATGTTAACATTCCATGAGTATTCTCTTTCTTAAATATTAAATAGCATTTCTAACTTGACAAAATATTTACAAGGGCACAACTACTAAGGCAAACTTCGCAAAACAAGTAGAAATTGTATGATCACCCACAGAATTGTGGAGTTACAAACTTTAACCTTTCCCCTGTTTCACCACGACAATGACATTAGTATCTATTTCACTCATCTCTTCAGTGATACGAGAATTAAACTGGGGAATACTCATTGGTTCTCCTTACTGAAGGAAAATTTGGGAACTGAGTTAAGCGCTTCTGCTTTTACTTTTTTACCCTCAGTTTCGGTTGTTTTCTTGTCTCTGATTGAGTGACCACTAAGTTCAGTGCCACCAACAGCCTTTACACATAACAGGAATGTATTTGGGTTTTATTAGAGGTCTTTGAACAATATTGTGCTACGGTAGTCACTGAAGGCTTCACACATTGCTTTACCAACTGCCAAGCGCATTGACCTATGCTTTGTTTTATATCTATTTTGCAGTAATCACTGTTTCTCTAGATATTAGGAAAGCTCTGGCGCAGCTAGTCTTAAAAGACGCGCACGATGGCGCTAGAGAGAAGACAGAGACAGACAGGGAGAGAGAGAGAGAGAGAGAGAGAGAGAGAGAGAGAGAGAGCAACGTATAGTGAGTGCTTCTTTGCGTGGATGAGAGGTGGAGGCGCAGCGCAACATGGCGTAAGGAGAGCAACCGTGTGTGGTGTCCGGGTGGACGGACGGTTGTATTTGGCGGTTAGGTCCTGCCAGCTTAAGTGGAATACGTACTGCCGCAGGGTTTACAAGCGGCGCCTGTTATCTTGGCTCATTTCCACGAGTGGATTCCACTTTCAGCAAAGCAGTGACTGTTTACTTCCCATTGAAGGTACCGTTGTTCAGGAGATAGCTTGGGAAACAAGATTTTAGTCCTATTAGACCTAGTGTGCGCAACGTACTCAGCTTTAGATGGGTCTTGTAGTGAGGCTAATTTATATGAGAATGATATTACAAAATTAGCGACGAAAGACGCAGTGAACGTTTTCCATTTGGTAAGCACTTAACCTGCTCTAAGAATTCATAATAAAGCAATCCTGTGTGAAGTTCGCCATACTAACTACCAGATATAGATTAAGTTCCAGTGACATCATAGTAACATGAGGGTGAGACCTCCATGAAGTAAAAGATTGTAGTGCATCAAGCAACTCAGGGGCTGTATACTCGTATTTAAATTTGGCAGATGAATTTGCCTTGCTTTTTGTACTGTTAAGTTACATTTTTGGTAATTTAAATTCCTTGCTTAAAATTAAACCAAGTAATTTAAGTGCTGTGTATCTTTTTAACATTTAAAGTTGTGGATACATTTGGCAATTAATTCGTCTAACTCCTTCTGTAGATACGAATAATTTTTGGGTAAATTATAAGATCTTTCCTTAAATCAGCTAACTACTCCAGGCACTGAAGTTATTAAAAGCCAGGATATTTGATTCATGTTGCTTGGTTATTATAAGTGCTTAACATTTGTTATGTTGCAGTAGTTTTTATTACTATGTGCAGAAACTGTTTTGATGTAAGACCAAACAAACAACCATAGAGACGGCATGTACGAGTGTTACCAGCTGACTGCCCAGTCTAAACCCACTATGCAAAAGGACTTTTTTTCAACAAGGCACACGATATTCACTTACTGAAAAAGGAATTGACGTACTTCCCGTAGCACTCCTTACGTTTCAGGAGATTTGATTTGTTAACAATTATAAATATTTGCTGCATAAAATATGTTTTAAAGTTTGCCTACAGAAAATTTAAAATTAATGAATTCTTTGAAATAATTTAAACTGGTGTTTTAACCTACTGTAAAGTTATTTAACCTTTTGGAATTTGGTTGTATTGCAAGGTCTTGCATTAATATAAACTGAAAGCGTAATTTTTTTTAGTAGTAAAAGAAAGCTTTGCCTTGGGTACATTTGATGTCACTAACTGTGAGCTGAAATTACGAGCCTTTGGATATTTAGTATAATAAATAATTTTTTTCAAGTAATGGGTAACTTTTCTTGTCCCATCTGCTCTTCTCCTCCACAACCTTGGGACTTGACGTTTGGTCAAAAATCAATTAGTATTTGATTAAAACAATGTGGAATAATTTAATTTAATATATATACTCAATTACGGTACCAGAACAGTACTACAACTATTCTGTGGTCAAGTCTTCTAAACTTGAGCCATAGTTCCACAACATGCTCTTGTGCTAAGATAAAAGTTTCAGTTTCTTCACTGATATATGACACTATTTCTGCTCTGTCTCTTTTGCTGAGTATATAAATCTTTCAGCTTGTTTTAGTTTGGTATTATTGCTGCCATAACTGCCTCATTGTCAATAACACCAGTTTAGACGTGGACATCCTATAAGATGTGAGGTCTCTTTGTTGCCATCAAATCTAGTACATTTTCATCATGAGCGGAGTTCTGGAATACCTGTCCTGGGTAGTCACCAGAGAACTCCTATTTACTAACGTTTCGGAAGATGTCTTGTCACGAATACCACTAACAAAGCCGAGTGGAGGGTCTGAATCAGAGGCTGAGACGGTTCTGCGACCGTCTGGGCTGCAGATTCCTCGACTTGCGCCATAGGGTGGTGGGGTTTCGGGTTCCAATGGATAGGTCAGGAGTCCACTACACGCAGCAAGCGGCTACATGGGTGGCAGGGGTTGTGTGACGTGGACTGGGCGGTTTTTTAGGTTAGATGGCCTCGGGAAATTACGGAAAGGGCAACAGCATCAAAGGGTGCGGGGTAAAGTCAGGACATGCGGGGACCAAGCACCAATCTGTATTGTAATTGTGAACTGTCGAAGCTGCAATGGTAAACTACCGGAACTTCAAGCGCTGATAGAAAGCAACGAAATTGAAATCGTTATAGCTACAGAAAGCTGGCTGAAGCCAGAGATAAATTCAGCCGAAATTTATACAAAGGCACAGACGGTGTTTAGAAAGGATTGATTGCATGTAACCGATGGTGGCGTGTTTGTCGTTGTTAGTAGCAGTTTATCCTGTAGTGGAGTAGAAGTGGATAGTAGCTGTGAATTATTATGGGTGAGGTTACACTCAACAACCGAGCTAGGTTAATAATTGGCTGCTTTTACCGACCTCCTGACTCAGCAACATTAGTGGCAGAACAACGGAGAGAAAATTTGGAATACATTTCACATAAATTTTCTCAGCATGTTATAGTCTTAGGCGGAGATTTCAATTTACCAGATATAGACTGGGACACTCAGATGTTTAAGGCGGGTGGTAGGGACAGAGCATCAAGTGATATTATACTGATTGCACTATCCGAAAATTACCTCGAGCAGTTAACGAGCAAATAACATAGAACCACCTCGTGGAGATAACATCTTGGATCTACTGATAACAAACAGACCCGAACTTTTCGACTCTCTAAGTGCAGAATAGGGAATCAGTGATCATAAGGCCATTGCAGCATCCCTGATATGGAAGTTAATATGAATATAAAAAGGGAGCAAGGTTTATCTGTTTAGCAAGAGTAACAGAAGGCAGATTTCAGACTACCTAAGAGATCGAAACGAAAATTTCTGTTCCGACACTGATAATGTTGAGTGTTTATGGAAAAAGTTTAAGGCAATCGTAAAATGCGTTTTAGACAGGTACGTGCCGAGTAAAACTTTGAGGGACGGGAAAAACCCACCGTGGTTCAACACCAAAGTTAGGAAACTACTGCGAAAGCAAAGAGAGCTTCACTCCAAGTTTAAACGAAGCCAAAACCTCTCAGTCAAACAGAAGCTAAACGGTGTCAAAGTTAGCGTAAGGAGGGCCATGCGTGAAGCGTTCAGTGAAGTCGAAAGTATAATTCTATTTACCGACTTGACAAAAAAATCTAGGAAGTTCTGGTCTTACGTTAAATCAATAAGTGGCCCGAAACAGCATATCCAGACACTCCGGGATGATGATAGCATTGAAACAGAGGATGACACGTGCAAAGCTGAAATACTAAACACCTTTTTCCTAAGCTGTTTCACAGAGGAAGACCGCACTGCAGTTCCTTCTATAAATCGTCGTACAAACGACAAAATGGCTGACATCGAAATAAGTGTCCAAGGAATAGAAAAGAAACTGGAGTCTCTCTACAGAGGAAAATCCACTGAACCTGCCGGGATACCAATTCGATTCTACACAGAGTACGCGGAAGAACTTGCTCCCTTTCTAACAGCCGTGTACCGCAAGTCTCTAGAGGAACGTAAGGTTCCAAATTATTGGAAAAGAGCACAGGTAGTCCCAGTTTCCGAGAAGGGTCGTTGGGCAGATGCGCAAAACTATAGGCCTATTTCTCTGACGTCGATCTGTTGTAGAATTTTAGAATACGTTTTTTGTTCGAGTATCATGTAGTTTTTGGAAACCCAGAATCTACTCTGTAGGAATCATCATGGACTCGGGAAACAGCGATCGTGTGAGACCCAACTCGCTTTATTTGTTCATGAGAACCAGAAAATATTAGATACAGGCTCCCAGGTAGATGCTATTTTCCTTGACTTCCAAAAGGCGTTCGATACAGTTCCCCACTGTCGCCTGATATTCTAAGTAAGAGCCTACGGAATATCAGACCAGCTGTGTGGCTGGATTGAAGAGTTTTTAGCAAACAGAACACAGCATGTTGTTATCTACGTCTACAAACGTTAAAGTAACCTCTGGCGTGCCACAGAGGAGAGTTATGGGACCATTGCTTTTCACAATATATGTAAATGAGCTAGTAGATAGTGTCGGAAGTTCCATGCGGCTTTCCGCGGATGATGCTGTAGTATACAGAGAAGTTGCAGCAATAGAAAATTGTAGCGAAATGCAGGAAGATATCCAGCGGTTAGGCACTTGGTGCAGGGAGTGTTAACTGACCCTTAACATAAACAAATGTAATGTATTGCGAATACATAGAAAGAAGGATCCTTTATTGTATGATTATATGATAGCGGAACAAACACTGGTAGCAGTTACTTCTGTAAAATATCTGGTAGTATGCGTGCGGAACGATTTGAAGTGGAATGATCATATAAAATTAATTGTTGGTAATGCGGGTACCAGGTTGAGATTCATTGGGAGAGTCGTTAGAAAATGTAGTCCATCAACAAAGCAGGTGGCTTACAAAACACTCGTTCGACCTATACTTGAGTATTGCTCATCAGTGTGGGATCCGTACCAGATCGGGTAGACGGAGGAGATAGAGAAGATCCAAATAAGAGCTGCGCGTTTCGTCGCAGGGTTATTTGGTAACCGTGATAGCGTTACGGAGATGTTTAGCAAACTCAAGTGGCAGACTCTGCAAGAGAGGCGCTCTGCATCGCGGTGTAGCTTGCTCGCCAGGTTTCGAGCGGGTGCGTTTCTGAATGAGGTATCGAATATATTGCCTCCCCCTGCCTCCCGAGGAGATCACGAATGTAAAATTAGACAGATTCGAGCGGGCACGGAGGCTTTCAGACAGTCGCTCTTCCCGCGAACCATACGCGACTGGAACAGAAAAGGGAGGCAATGACAATGACACGTAAAGTGACCTCCGCCACACACCGTTGGGTGGCTTGCGGATTATAAATGTAGATGTAGATGTATAAATAACCCAGTTGACTGTTGAATTATTAAAGTCTCCTCCAGTGATTACAGTATGGTTAGGGATTTTATGTACAGGCGAAATTACGTTTTCTCTGAAGTTTTCGCTTGCATTAGGAGGGGAATCTTGTACGCGGTAGAAGGACCCTGTTATATTTTATGTCCAGGCTTGATAAAAAGTCTTGACCGAACTTTCTTACATGTAGCTTCAGTATCTATCCCGGAGGATTTACCTACTGCGGCAAATTCACTGCCTTCATTTCCCATTTCCCTGTCCACTCCAATTCCTTTGTCTATACACACTTTTTATGGGTTTACTGATTCCAGATGTCACTCACTGACAAGGAGAAAAACGAAAACTGGAATTTTGCAATTTCTGAAGTGAAAAATTTCACACATGTGGCCGATTTTTGTGTCACTTTGTAAACTCATAAACATTTGTCATAAATTTTTAGACAACATAGTTGTATTGAGGTATACAGCGATTCATTTACTTATAATCAATCATTCAAAATGACAGTCACAACAACATTATCTTTTTTCCGCCAACCGGTTTAAACTCGAGATGGGGTCATCTTCAGGACAATTTCCACCATTACCCCATCGCGGGTTGAACCGGTTGGCGGCAAAATAAATAAAGCGACTGTCATTTTTAATAATAGATTATTTGTCATATGCCCAGCTTCTTTCAGATATTATTTCTTTACGGAAGGTCCAGTAATATTACTGCGACCACCGTGAAATAACATCTAACGCATGACAGATGGCATTGCACTAGCATTGAAGGGTACAGAGAGCGCGTCTGTGGGACACGGACAACTGCAGTCGTCGAGGTAATGCGGAAATGGAGCTACTTATCTGATGTGCAAACGGGCATGGTCATTGGCTTTTTTACCAAGAGTAGAGACATTTCGAAACGGCTAAGTTTTTAAAGTATCCCGTTCATGGCAAAATGGTACCTGTCTATACCGACGCCGACGAAACTGAGGTGCACCAAAAGCCGTAGATAACGGGGGTGAACATCGACAGCGCAGATACGAACACGCGAGTAGAGTTGCAACTATTGAGCGTCTTACCGTCCAGATGACGCAAGGTGCTACCAACAGTGCCACCTCAACTATCGTTCAGCGAACGTCACTAAAATTGGGACTGCGCGGCGCGACAGGTGATTGGTTCATTCTCACTTGCTGACTGCTCTTCATCGGGTGGAATTGGCACGATACCGCATCTGCATATCCACTGAGTGGCAACAGGTGAAATTTTCAGTTGAATGGCGTTTAATTCTCCATCGCAGTGGGTTTAAACCCAACCGAGAATCAGTGGGACCATCTCCGTCGGGCTGTTCGCGCCATGGGTAACCGAGAAACCTAGCGTGTCTGGCCACAGAAAAGGAGTCGGCTTGGTTCGACATCACTGTCGATAACTTTCAGAACCTCACTGACTTCCTTCCCGCAAGTCTCGCGGTTGTCCGCGTTGCGAAAGGTGGTTATTCAGCATTTTGCCATGTGGTAACATTAATGTGACTGAATGGTGTAGATGACTGTATCTGTGGCTACTGTAAATGCTGTCTGAAAGGTTACAAAATGATCAGAAAAGCTCCCAATACACTTCCCTGTTAACGCCTGCCGTTATTTCTACATCTGTGAATGAATTTCCTTCCAACATAACAAGTCGCATTCTTCATACCAAGATATCTTCAAGCTAGTCACACACTTCATTCCATGCCTCACATGACCATCCGTGGCCAAGAGGTTGGTTAGCTCAGAGTGTTCGGAAAGGGAGTTAGCTGCCCTCTGTAATCATAAACAAGAAACTGAGTGAATGAATCAACCACGAACTTGAACAAGCTTCAAGGAACATCCGCCACGAACAATCACAAAGACCAATAACGAACAAAAGGAGACCAAAAACCGTAGCGTCTTTGAATATTAATCAAAACCTCCGCGGTCAGGGTTCGAATTCCCCAAATGCTTAAATTTTGATTAATAATCAGCATTGGTGACCGAAGACTTTCGGCATTAGAAGACACCCTCATTCTTGCAATGGCCTTGTCAAGAGGGCGAAGGGGTAGATAGAGGTTCAGGGCACTCTCTTGCCCTAGGGGTGGGGAACTGCCCCTAAAAGCGGAAGACCAAGAAACGATCAACGGCATGAGGATGCAAAGGCAATGAAAATCACTGCATTCAAGACACGTAACGTGTATCCACATGACATGTGGCTGGTAATTTAAAAAAGAGTCATGATGACCTCTCCATTGGTAAAATGATTTCCGAACAGTCCCTCATTCGGATCTCCGGGACGTACCTGCAAGGGGGAGGCTACCATAAGAAAAAGACTGAATAATCAACTAAAAGATAACGTCCTACATATCTGGGCGTTAGAAGACCAGGATATCTGTCAGTTGAGTATAGGGTAACATCAACAGCAGCAGAAAATGGTCTAACTGGAGTAGGATTCGTTATGAACAGGAATGTAGGGCACGGAATGTGTTACTGTGAGCAGTTCAGTGCCGGCCGCGGTGGGCTCGCGGTTCTAGGCACGCAGTCCGGAACCGTGTGACTTCTACGGTCGCAGGTTCGAATCCTGCCTCGGGCACGGATGTGTGTGATGTCCTTACGTTAGTTAGGTTTAAGTAGTTCTAAGTTCTAGGGGACTGATGACCACAACAGTTGAGTCCCATAGTGCTCAGAGCAATTTGGAGCAGTTCAGTGATGTTGTTGTTGTGGTGGTCTTCAGTCCTGATACTGGTTTGATGCAGCTCTCCATGCTACTCTATCCTGTGTAAGCTTAGTCATCTCCCAGTACTCACTGCAACCTACATCCTTCTCAATCTGCTTAGTGTATTTATCTCTTGGCCTTCCTCTACGATTTTTACCCTCCACGCTGCCCTCCAATGCTAAATTTGTGATACCTTGATGCCTCAAAACATGTCCTACCTACCGGTCCCTTCATTTTGTCAAGTTGTGCCACAAACCCCCCTTCCCCCAATTCTATTTAATGTGATCTACCCATCTAATGTACAGCATTCTTCCGTAGCACCACATTTTGAAGGCTTCTATTCTCTTCTTGTCCAAACTGTATATCGTCCATGTTTCACTTTCATACATGGCTACACTCCATACAAATACTTTCAGAAACGGCTTCCTAACACTTAAATCTATACTCGATGTTAACAAATTTCTCTTCTTCAGGAAGGACTTCCTTGCTATTGCCAGTGTACATTTTATATCCTGTCTACTTCGACCATCATCAGTTATTTTACTCCCTAAATAGCAAAACTCCTTTACAACTTTAAGTGTCTCATTTCCTAATCTAATTCCCTCAGCATCACCCGATTTAGTTTGACTACATTCCATTATCCTCGTTTTGCTTTTGTTGATGTTCATCTTGTATCCTCCTTTCAAGACATTGTCCATTCCGTTCAACTGCTCTCCCAAGTCCTTTGCTGTCTCTGACAGAATTACAATGTCATCTGCGAACCTCAAAGTTTTTATTTCTTCTCCATGACATTTAATACCTACTCCGAATTTTCCTTTTGTTTCCTTCACTGCTTGCTCAATATACAGGTTGAATAACATCGGGGAGAGCTACAACCCGGTCTCACTCCCTTCCCAAACACTGCTTCCCTTTACTGCCCCTCGACTCTTATAACTGACATCTTGTTTCTGTACAAATTGTAAATAGCCTTTCGCTCCCTGTATTTTACCCCTGCCATCTTCAGAATTTGAAAGAGAGTATTCCAGTCAACATTGTCAAAAGCTTTCTCTAAGGCTACAAATACTAGAAACTAGAAACTTTTCTTAATCGTTCTTCTAAGATATGTCGTAACGTTAGTGTTGCCTCACGTGTTCCAACATTTCTACGGAATCCAAACTGATCTTCCCCGAGGTCAGCTTCTACCAGTTTTTCCATTTGCCTGTAAAGAATTCGCGTTAGTAATTTGCTGCTGTGACTTATTAAACTGATAGTTCGGTAATTTTCACATCTGTCAACACCTGCTTTCTTTGGGATTGGAATTATTATATTCTTCTTGAAGTCTGAGGGTATGTCGCCTGTCTCATACATCTTGTTCACCAGATGGTAGAGTTTTGTCATGACTGGCTCTCCCAAGGCCGTCAGTAGTTCTAATGGAATGTTGTCTACTCCGGGGTCCTTGTTTTGGCTCAGGTCTTTCAGTGCTGTGTCAGACTCCTCACGCAGTTTCTTATCTCCATTTCGTTTTCATCTACATCCTCTTCCATTTCCATAATATTGTCCTCAAGTACAACGCCCTTGTATAGACCTTCTATATACTCCTTCCATCTTTCTGCCTTCCCTTCTTTGCTTATAACTGCGTTTCCATCTGAGCTTTTGATATTCATACAAGTGGTTCTCTTCTCTCCAAAGGGCTCTTTAACTTTCCTGTAGGCAGTATCTATCTTACCCCGAGTGAGATAAGCCTCTACATCCTTATATTTGTCCTTTAGCCATCCCTGCTTAGCCATATTGCACTTCCTGTCGATCTCATTTTTGAGACGTTTGTATTCCTTTTTGCCTGCTTCATTTACTGCATTTTTATATTTTCAGTGATCGGTGATAGGTTTGTTGTTATCAGAACCAACAGAAGACGAACACCGACAACGATAGTTCAGGTATTCACTGCGACGTCGCAAGCTGAAAATGAAGAGATAGAGAAATTGTATTAGATAACTGAAATGGTAACACAGTAAGTAAAGGGAGATGAAAATCTAATAGTCGTGGAGGACTGGAATGCAGTTGTAGGAGAAAGAGTAGAAAAAGAGCTTACATGAGAATATGGACTTGCGACAAGGAATGAGAAAGGAGAAAGACTGAGTTTTGTGATAAATTTCAGCTTGTAATAGCAAATACCCTGTTCAAGATTGACAAAAGGAGGAGTTTTACTTGGGAGAGGGCACGTGAGTCAGGAATATTTAAGTTAGATTACATAATGTTCTGACCGAGATTTCGAAATCTCATAATGGATTTTAATGCGTACCCATAGCACATGTAGACTCAGATCACAATATAGTAGTGATAACGAGTAGCTCAGTAGGCAGTACAATTGAAGAGGAATGAACATCTCTAAAAATGGCCATCACAGAAGTTGGAAAGAAAAACACAGGTACAAAGAAGGTAACTGCAAAGAAACCATTAGAAACAGAAGAATTACTTCAGTTGATCGATGAAATGAGGAAATCCAAAAATGTTCCGGAAAATTATGGACTACAGAAATAAAAGTCGCTCAGGAACGAAATAAATAGGAAGTGCAGGGAAGGTAAGACGAAATGGTTGCACGAAAAATGTCAAAAAATCGAAATAGAAATGTTTGTCGTAAGGACAGCCTCAGCGTACAGGAAAGTCAAAGCAACCTTTGGTGACATTAAAATCAAGGGTGGTAACCTTAAGAGTTCAACGGGAATTCAGCTATTAAATGCCTAGGAGAGAGCGTATAGATGGAAAGAATACATTGAAGCCTCTATGAGGGGGAACATTTGTCTCATGTGACAGAAGAAGAAACAGGAGTCGCTTTAGAAGAGATAGGGCATGCAGTTTTAGAATTGAAAAGACCTTTGGAGGACTTAATATCGAATAAGGTAGAAGGGAAAAATAACATTCCATCAGAGTTCCTAAAAGTATTGGGGAAGTGGCAACAAAACTTTTATTCACGTTGGTGTGTAGAATGTATGGGTCTGGCGAGATACCATCTCACTTTCGGAAAAATATCATCCACACAATTCCGAAGACTACAAGAGTTGACAATTGCGAGAATTATAACACAATCAACTGAACAGCTCACACATCCAAGTTGATGACAAGAATACTATACAGAAGAATGGAAAAGAAAATTGAGGATGTACTTGATGGCCATCTCTTGGACTTGGGGATAAGGTATTGCCACGAGAGAGGCAATTCTGACTTTGTGGTTGACAGTGGTAGCAAGACAAGGAAAATCAAGACACTTTCCTAGGATTTCTCGACCTTGGAAAAAACGTTCGACAATGTAAAATGGTGTAAGGTGTCCTAAATTCTGAGAACAAAAGGGAGAGAAGGTAATATATAATACGTACAAGAGCCAAGAGGGAGTAATAAAAATGGAAGAACGAACTGCTATGAGTAAAAAGGGTGAGGGTGCAGTCTTTCACCCCTATTGCTCCATCTGTATCTCGAGGAAGCAATGATGGAAATAAAACAAAGGTTTAGGAGCAGAATTATAATCAAGGTGAAAGTATATCAATTATATGATTCGCAGATGACACAGCTGTCCTGAGTGAAAGAGAAGAGGAATTACATAGTCTGCTGATTGGAATGAACAATCTAATGAGTACAGAACATTGAGAGTTCTGATGAACGACGCGCCTGTCTGAGTATACAGGTCATACAATATGAGTTCATCTCGCGTTTTGTTGAACAAGTTGATACTTCGTTGCTTTTCCTGCCGTTACGGTTTGCTACAGTAAAGACTACCCTGCCCGCTGTGATAACTACAAAGCTGTTCTCTGCTGTCCCCGAAATTAACATACTTCGCAAAGTCTGTGGGCGGAAAGGTACAATATCGATTGTGACCGGCATACCTCGTTCCGCCTGAGAAGTAGGGCGGCAGTTTGAAGCGCAGTGGCGGGACGTTTCACAGCGCCAACCTTCATAAAGAGGCCATGAAGCAACGCCGGCTTTCATTAGCGAGAGAGCTGCACCAGCAGCAGCAGGGTGAGCTCCTGGTAGGGGAGCGTCGCCTCTCAGCACGCTCCCATTAATGCGGCGCTTACTGGCCGCCGAGTCTCGGTACAGCCGTAATACCGGCGTAATGTGTGCTGTCGGACGACTCGCTCGAAAGACATTCCCACGGAGGAAGCTCTTACCTATATCAGTTAAGGGCCTAGTTACTTCTGGAGCTGTGACACCTATAGTACGCCAATCCGCGGCGCACATCAAGGCATACAAGGTAACGACCAAGATTTAACTGTAGGACGGTAGCAGTAATTGCGAGAACGAAACGAAAACTTTTGTACAGCGGCGGTAAACACACTACCGGCCATTAAAATTGCTACACCAAGAAATTCAGATCATAAACGGGTATTCACTGGACATATATATTATACTAGAACTGACATGTGATTACATTTTCACGTAATTTAGATGCATAGATCCTGAGAAATCAGTACCCAGAACAACCACCTCTGCCCGTAATAACGGCCTTGATACGCCTGGACATTGAGTCAAACAGAGCTTGGATGGCGCGTACAGGTACCACAGCTCATCAAGAGTAGTGACGGGCGTATTGTGACGAGCCAGTTGCTCGGCCGCCATTGACCAGACGTTTTCAGATGGTGAGAGATCTGGAGAATGTGCTGGCCAGGGCAGCAGTTGAACATTTTCTGTACCCAGATAGGTCCATACTGCACCTGCAACATGCGGTCGTGCATTATCCTGCTGAAATGTAGGGTTTCGCTGGGATAGAATGAAGGTTAGAGCCACGGGTCGTAACACATCTGAAATGTACCTTCCACTCTTCAAAGTGCCGTCAATGCGAACCAGAGGTGACCGAGACGTGTAACCAGTGGAACCCTATACCATCACGCTGGATGATACGCCAGTATGGCGATGACGAATACACGCTCCCAATGTGAGTTCACAGCGATGTCGCCAAACACGAATACGACCGTCATGATGCCGTAAACAGAACCTGCATTCATCCGAAAAAATTACGTTTTGCCATTCGTGCACCCCGGTTCGTCGTTGAGTACACCATAGCAGGCGCTCCTGTCTGTGATGCAGCGTCAACGGTAACCGTAGCCATGGTCGCCAAGCTGATAGTTCATTCTGCTGCAAACGTCGTGAACTGTTCGTGCAGATGGTTGTTGTCTTGCAAACGTCCCCATCTGTTGACTCAGGGATCGAGACGTGGCGGCACGATCAGCTACAGCCATGCGGATATGATGGCTGTCTAGACTGCTTATGATACGACGTCGTTGGGATCCAGCAAGGCGTTCCGTATTTCCCTCCTGAACCCATCGATTCCATATTGTGCTAACATCATTGGATCTCGACCAACGCGATCAGCAATGTCGCGATGCGATAAACCGCAATCGCCATAGGCTTCAAGCCGACCTTTATCAAAGTCGGAAACGTGATGGTACGCATTTCTCCTCCTTACACGAGGCATCAGATCAACGTTTCATCCGGCAACGCCGGTCAACTGCTGTTTGTGTATGGGAAATCGGTTGGAAACTTTCCTCATGTCAACACGTTGTAGGTGTCGCCAGCGGCGCCAACCTTGTGTGAATGCTCTGAAAAGCTAACCATTTGCATATCACAGCATCTTCTTCCTGTCGGTTAAATTTCGCGTCTGTAGCATTTCATCTTCGTGGTGTAGCAATTTTAATGGCCAGTAGTGTAGCATCCTGGCCATCATAACTGAAACATCGGGAAGTTAAACGAAGAACTGAATTTTTAATTATTGTGCATGTACAGCACATTTAGCTATGAGAACACAGGTTTAAGGTTGTAGGTAATGTGGGGTCTTCAGAGTGAAATTTTTAGAACACAGATTTGTTTAATTTATTACCTCACAATCGCATACAAATCCATATATGTATTACAAAATTGCGTGTGTGTATATATGTGTGTTCCATATCTCCTCCCAAAGCAATGGATCGATTCCAGGCAAACTTAGTACACATATCACTTATTGTCTGGATAGAACCAATGGCCCCCCATGAACCATGGACCTTGCCGTTGATGGGAAGGCTTGCGTGCCTCAGCGTTACAGATGGCCGTACCGTAGGTGCAACCACAACGGAGGGGTATCTGTTGAGAGGCCAGACAAACATGTGGTTCCTGAAGAGGGGCAGCAGCCTTTTCAGTAGTTGCAGGGGCACCAGTCTGGATGATTGACTGACCTGGCCTTGCAACATTAACCAAAACGGCCTTGCTGTGCTGGTACTGCGAACGGCTGAAAGCAAGGGGAAACTACAGCCGTAATTTATCCAGAGGACATGCAGCTTTACTGTATGATTAAATGATGATGACGTCCTCTTGGGTAAAATTTTCCGGAGGTAAAATAGTCCTCCATTCGGATCACCGGGCGGGGACTACTCAGGAGGACGTCGTTATCAGGAGAAAGAAAACTGGCGTTTACGGATCGGAGCGTGGAAAGTCAGATCGCTTAATCGGGCAGGTAGGTTAGAAAATTTAAAAATCGAAATGGATAGGTTAAAGTTAGATATAGCGGGAATTAGTGAAGTTCGTTGGCAGGAGGAACAAGACTTTTGGTCAGGTGAATACAGGGTTATAAATACAAAATCAAATAGGGGTAATGCAGGAGTAGGTTTAATAATGAATAAAAAATAGGAGTGCGGGTAAGCTACTACAAACAGCACAGTGAACGCTTTATTATGGCCAAGATAGACACAAAGCCCAATGCCTACTACAGTAGTACAAGTTTATATGCCAACTAGCTCTGCAGATGATGAAGAAATTGATGAAATGTATGATGAGATAAAATAAATTATTCAGGTAGTGAAGGGAGACGAAAATTTAATAGTCATGGGTGACTGGAATTCGTCAGTAGGAAAAGGGAGAAAAGGAAACATAGTAGGTGATTATGGATTGGGGCTAAGAAATGAAAGAGGAAGCCGTCTGGTAGAATTTTGAACAGAGCATAACTTAATCATAGCTAACACTTGGTTCAAGAATCATAAAAAAAGTTTGTAACATGGAAGAATCATGGAGATACTAAAAGGTATCACATAGATTATATAATGGTAAGACAGAGATTTAGGAATACGGTTTTAAATTGTAGGACATTTCCAGGGGCAGATGTGGACTCTGACCACGATCTATTGGTTATGACCTGTAGGTTAAAACTGAAGAAACTGCAAAAAGGTGGGAATTTAAGGACATGGGATCTGGATAAGCTGAAAGAACCAGAGGTTGTACAGAGTTTCAAGGAGAGCATAAGGGAACAATTGACAGGAATGGGGGAAAGAAACACAGTAGAAGAAGAATAGGTAGCTCTGAGGGGTGAAGTAGTGAACGCAGCAGAGGATAAAGTAGGTAAAAAGACGAGGGCTGCTAGAAATCCTTGGGTAACAGAAGATATATTGAATTTAATTGATGAAAGGAGAAAATATAAAAATGCAGTAAATGTAGCAGGCAAAAAGGAAAACAAACGTCTCAAAAATGACATCGACAGGAAGTGCAAAATGGCTAAGCAGGAATGACTAGGGGAAAAATGTAAGGATGTAGAAGCTTGACTCACTAGGGGTAAGATAGATACTGCCTACAGGAAAATTAAAGAGACCTTTGGAGAGAAGAGAACCACGTGTATGAATATCAAGAGCTCAGATGGCAACCCAGTTCTAAGCTAAGAAGGGAAGGCGGAAAGGTGGAAGGAGTATATAGAAGGTTTATACAAGGGCGATGTACTTAAGGACAATATTATGGAAATGGAAGAGGATGTACATGAAGACGAAATGGGAGGTAAAATACTGCGTGAAGAGCACTGGAAGACCTGAGTCGAAACAAGGCCCGGAGTAGACAACATTCCATTAGAACTACTGACGGCCTTGGGAGAGCCAGTCATGACAAAACTCTACCAGCTGGTGAACAAGATGTATGAGACTGGCGAAATACCCTCAGACTTCAAGAAGAATATAATAATTCCAATCCCAAAGAAAGCAGGTGCTGACAGATGTGAAAATTACCGAACTATCAGTTTAATAAGCCACGGCTGCAAAATACTAACGCGAATTCTTTACAGACGAGTGGAAATACTGGTAGATGCGGACCTCGTGGAGGATCAGTTTGGATTCCGTAGAAATGTTGGAACACGTGAGGCAATACTGACCTTACGACTTATCTTAGAAGAAAGATTAAGAAAAGGCAAACCTACGTTTCTAGCATTTGTAGACTTAGAGAAAGCTTTTGTCAATGTTGACTGGAATACTCTCTTTCAAATTCTGAAGATGGCAGGGGTAAAATACAGGGAGCGAAAGGCTATTTACAATTTGTACAGAAACCAGATGTCAGTCATAAGAGTCGAGGGGCATGAAAGGGAAGCAGTGTTTGGGAAGGGAGTGAGACCGGGTTGTAGCTCTCCCCGATGTTATTCGATCTGTATATTGAGCAAGCAGTAAAGGAAACAAAAGAAAAATTTTGAGTAGGTATTAAAATTCATGGAGAAGAAGTCAAAATTTTGAGGTTCGCCGATGACATTGTAATTCTGTCAGAGACGGCAAAGGACTTGGATGAGCAGTTGAAAGGAATGTACAGTGTCTTGAAAAGAGGATATAAGATGAACATCAACAAAAGCAAAACGAGGATAATGGAATATAGTAAAATTAAATCGGGTGATGCTGAGGGAATTCGATTAAGAAATAAGACTCTTAATGTAGTAAAGGAGTTTTGCTATTTAGGAAGTAAAATAACTGATGATGATCGAAGTAGAGTGGATATAAAATGTAGACTGGCAATGGCAAGGAAAGCGTTTCTGAAGAAGAGAAATTTGTTAACATCAAATATAGATTTATGTATCAGGAAGTCGTTTCTGAAAGTATTTGTTTGGAGTGTAGCCATGTATGGAAGTGAAACATGGACGATAACTAGTTTTTGACAAGAAGAGAATAGAAGCTTTCGAAATGTGGTGCTACAGAAGAATGCTGAAGATTAGATGGGTAGATCACATAACTAATAAGGAGGTATTGAATAGGATTGGGGAGAAGAGAAGTTTGTGGCACAACTTGACCAGAAAATGGGATCGGTTGGTAGGACATGTTTTGAGGCATCAAGGGATCACAAATTTAGCATTGGAGGGCAGCGAGGAGGGTAAAAATTGTAAGGGAGACAAAGAGATGAATACACTAAGCAGATTCAGAAGGATGTAGGTTGCAGTAGGTACTGGGAGATGAAGCAGCTTGCACAGGATAGAGTAGCATGGAGAGCTGCATCAAACCAGTCTCAGGACTGAAGACAACAACAACAACAACAACAACAGAACCAATGGGCTGGGGCGGTGGGTGTTTTTCTTTTTTTGGGGGTTGGGGGAGTAGAGGCTATAATGAAAGGAAGCGTAGTTCACGACTCGCAAATATAAAAACTACACTCCTGTAAATAGAAAAAAGAACACATTGACACCAGTGTGTCAGACCCACCATACTTGCTCCGGACACTGCGAGAGGGCTGTACAAGCAATGATCACACGCAAGGCATAGCGGACACACCAGGAACCGCGGTGTTGGCCGTCGAATGGCGCTAGCTGCGCAGCATTTGTGCACCGCCGCCGTCAGTGTCAGCCAGTTTGCCGTAGCATACGGAGCTCCATCGCAGTCTTTAACACTGGTAGCATGCCGCGACAGCGTGGACGTGAACCGTATGTGCAGTTAAGGACTTTGAGCGAGGGCGTATAGTGGGCATGCGGGAGGCCGGGTGGACGTACCGCCGAATTGCTCAACACGTGGGGCGTGAGGTCTCCACAGTACATCGATGTTGTCGCCAGTGGTCGGCGGAAGGTGCACGTGCCCGTCGACCTGGGACCCGACCGCAGCGACAAACGGATGCACGCCGAGACCATAGGATCCTACGCAGTGCCGTAGGGGACCGCACCGCCACTTCCCAGCAAATTAGGGACACTGTTGCTCCTGGGGTATCGGCGAGGACCATTCGCAACCGTCTCCATGAAGTTGGGCTACGGTCCCGCACACCGTTAGGCCGTCTTCTGCTCACGCCCCAACATCGTGCAGCACGCCTCCAGTGGTGTCACGACAGGCGTGAATGGAAGGACGAATAGAGACGTGTCATCTTCAGCGATGCGAGTCGCTTCTGCCTTGGTGCCAATGATGGTCGTACGCGTGTTTGGCGCCGTGCGATGAGCGCCACAATCAGGACTGCATACGACCGAGGCACGCAGGGCCAACACCCGGCATCATGGTGTGGGGAGCGATCTCCTACACTGGCCGTACACATCTGGTGATCGTCGAGGGGACACTGAATAGTGCACGGTACATCCAAACCGTCATCGAACCCATCGTTCTACCATTCCTAGACCGGCAAGGGAACTTGCTGTTCCAACAGGACAATGGACGTCCACATGTATCCCGTGCCACCCAACGTGCTCTAGAAGGTGTAAGTCAACTACCCTGGCCAGCAAGATCTCCGGATCTGTCCCTCATTGAGCATGTTTGGGACTGGATGAAGCATCGTCTCACGGGGTCTGCACGTCCAGCACGAACGCTGGTCCAACTGAGGCACCAGGAGGAAATGGCATGGCAAGCCGTTCCACAGGACTACATCCAGCATCTCTACGATCGTCTCCATGGGAGAATAGCAGCCTGCATTGCTGCGAAAGGTGGATATACACTGTACTAGTGCCGACATTGTGCATGCTCTGTTGCCTGTGTCTATGTGCCTGTTGTTCTGTCAGTGTGATCATGTGATGTATCTGACCCCAGGAATGTGTCAATAAAGTTTCCCCTTCCAGGGACAATGAATTCACGGTGTTCTTATTTCAATTTCCTGGAGTGTATATTCCTTTAGAACTTACGTATGACAGCAATTAGTGCCTTGCACTACTACATTTTCGCTTTTCATGCAGTAAAAATACCGCAATTGGCGTCACATTTTATTATCTCACTTCTTTATTACTAACTTTATTTCTTACAGAATTATCAGACCGTATAAACATGTACCACTGAATTCACATACAAGAAACCCATCATAGTACGATTTATAGGTGTGGAGATACGACGTCATGAACACTGAGGTACGTGAAAACCTATCGCTTCACACAAGACATTTCATTTCACAACACTTTCCAGTGTCAGTGTCCACAGTAGCACAGGCAGTATCTATAAAATTATATCATTGTGAACATACAATTAGATATGACGTCATAATAATAGAACTATTTGGAAACGAAACTGTTTGACGAAATTCGCTAGCGATACAGATGAATTACGTGTAAAAAAATTTGGGAAATACGTTAAATGTATGTAGCGTGTGCACGTGCATTGCAACACACATTGAAAATCTTCCTCCCGAACACCTACATCTATTTAACTCAAACTTTGTGTACTTATCACAGGGACATTACATCTTATTTCTTAACAGCACGACGTATTTGTACAGCGATAGCATGCAGCAACGCTGAATTAAAATGCCCTCCCCCCTCCTTCCGTATGAAAATTATGTAACGTGTGCAGGTGACGGATGAACAACGAAATATGGAAGTTTGTGTCTGGTTCTGAGTCATATACGGATAGCACCAATGGTTAAAGCGACCGCTCGCGTAAGGCGGGAAATCCGTGATCGAGTAGCAGTCCGACACAATTCTCATTGTCGTCATTCCATTATACAACTGATGGTTGTTCTTATTGGCAACTGCGAATACATTTCATGGAAAATGAGGAGGTGGCAGAGAAAGGGGAGAGGACGAGATGACCAGAAAAAGGAGAAAGCAGATGAAGAGAATGAGAGTGAAAGAAGAAATGGAATGGGAAGAGGAGATGGACAGAGAGGGGCAGGAAAAAATAGACACACGAATGTAATAAGTGCGGATGACCGGGGAGGAGGGAGCGATGGAGGAAGGGGGAGAGACAGAGAGAAAAAGGAAAGAGGAGATGACCAAAGATGCGAGGAGATGGAAAGAGGGAGTGCAAATGGGGACACGCACTAACAGGAGCCTGGAGAAAGACACATGGAGCAAAGCTGGAAACTCATCTATTGTGTTATACTCACACTTCCGATTTCGGCACCAAGTGCTATCTTCAGATGTGATCAATCTATTAAGAAGCATCGTCAAGATATATAACAATTACAATCAAGGAAGTAGAAGTCAGGAAGTCTAAAATCCGTCAATGAAAGTACATCATAAACAACATGATAAAAAATTGTTGATAATATGATGTATATTCGTTGTACTGCTGACTTCACGATGTTCAATGTACCTATCTGTAATTGTTATACTATATATCTTGACGGTCTTATGCTTTTAGATGGCAAATCACATCTGAAGATGGCAACTTGATGCCGAAACTGGTAACGTAAATATTACATATTTTTAAGCAACAAAGTAAAAAATTAATCCAGATTGAGATATTAGTCTGCAGTGGAGTGTGCCCTGATATGAAAATTCCTGGTAGATTAAAACAGTGTGCTGGACCGAGACTCGAACTCGGGACCATTGCCTTCCGCGGGCAAGTGCTCGACCATCTGAGCTACACAAGCAAGGTTCGCATAAGAGCTTCTTTGAAGTTTGGAAGGTAGGAGACGAGGTACTGGTAGAACTGAAGCTGTAAGGACGGGTCGTCAGTCCTGCTTGGGTAGTTGAGACGCTAGAGCACTTGCCCGCGAAAGGCAGAGGTCCCGAGTTCGAGTCTCTGTCCGGCACACAGTTTTAATCTACCAGGAAGTTTTTAAGAAATTACTGAACACATATTAATGAAGATCCCTTACTTTAGTTTGGCAGTACGTAAAGTCCTTAAAAAAATTCCTGCAGAAATCTGTTACACTTGGCAGCCACAATGGCTCAACCATGGTTAGGCACTGATTCGAACTGTTTTTGGGCCACAAATATTGGTACATAATTACAAATCAAATGATATCTAACTCTCTACCAGAGCTCATTAGTCGTAGTGACTGACATGTACTTTTCTGGAAAATCTCACACTTATGAGCCAGGTAAGCTAAAAGGTCGAGAGCTTTGAAAGTTCTCTCGACATCCTGAGTCGATTCATGACTTTCCAATGATTTCTAGAGAAGTATATCAAAATTCTTGGATATCTGGACCATACATGGGGAGCATAATAAGTAAAACCACAAGTATTTTTTTTACCCACTTGAAATGCCGTTAACTCTGGTTTCGAGCGCGAGATTTTTCAGTCACATGTCGTGCCATGCCGTTCACTTGCGGCGGCTTCTTCTTTGTCCATTTCAGTGATGATTTGAAGTCTGTACAAAGTAGCTACGTGCTGTGGGCTAAGAACTAGACAGTGGTGGGGAAGTGGGATTGGCGCGATGCTGACGTTGCTCTACGTGCAGCCAAATCAAACACACTGTTTGGTGCGGTGCCTTCTACAGGGCTATTCATAAAGAAGAAATATATTTCAAATATTTATGGTATGCGGACAACTAATTCCAACGTTCCTGGAAAGGTGAATTGTCTAAGCACGCCCGACTTTACCCGAATGTCATCATTTCAGGTCGAAGGATTGGAAGAGGGGGAGCAGAGGGTGGACTTCATCGCTGGTGGCCTCCCAAGCCTCCAGGCCTTAAACCGTGTGACTTTGGTGCGTGGGGCTACGTAAATGAACGCGTTTTTATCACCCTGTGCTTGACACTCTGGTAAGTCTGCGACATCGCATTGTTGAAGCTGTGAATTCGATAATGAGATACCAGCTGCTTGGCGTGTGGCACGGAATTAGCCTACCTTATGATATTTATTAGACGTAAACGTGGTCCATATTCTGATACAATACGATGTATATTTAATTGCACGATTATCTGATTTGGACTGAGGGTCATTGTCAAGCACATTTTTCACATCTGTATTTCTTCTCATTTTCAAATCACCCTTAATTACAGCCATTTACCATGTTGTTATACATGAGCAAAGTTCAGAATGCGACCTTAAGATGTGACACTGTGCCGCGCGGAGTGGCCGCGCGGTTAGAGGCGTCATGTACTGAATGCGCTGCCCCTCCCTCCAGGGGATCATTGAGTCCTCCATCGGGCATGGGTGTGTGTCATTCTTAGCATAAGTTAGTTTAAGTAGTGTGTAGGTCTAGGGACCTATGGCCACAGCAGTCTGGTCTCTCGGGAATTTACATTCATTTGTACATTTGAACATTTGTGACATTGTAGTGTGGATCACTTCGTAAAATGACGAAATATTGCTGCTTTTAACTTAAGTTAAGAGTGATTTGGAAAGCTATAAATAAAGATGTTACAAATGTTCTTGACAAAGATGCTTAGTCGAAAGTAGATAATCGCACGCTCAAATAAATATTGCGTTATGGCCTGCTGCCTACGGTGTAACGTTTATTATGTGTATGGATTCCCACAAATACAAAATTTTATAGTTTTAATATCTGTCGTGTAACACATCATGCTCACACTGAATGCATAAAAATTTAAACTTTTCTCTTTCCAGGATCGTTGGAAATGTGTCCTACCTTTTGTAGTTTGGATGCAATAAACGTTGAAATCCGTACATTCTTTTTCAATAGCCTTTTATATATGGGCTGTTTTCGAGGTAATACAAGTGCAGTATACTTATTTATATTGTCTGGGAAGGGAACATGGGCCATACAACCCACATATTTATCGATATTAAAAATACTTATATTAATCATTTATTCGTGTTACTTATAAACATCACGAAAAGATGATAAACCTACAAACACGCCAAGCTATAACTACCTCCAATGGCTACAAAACAACTATAAACATTTAAACCAAGTATTAGAAATGACATTAGTTGTTGCCACCATATTCACTGTTTGATTAAGGCGCATAGAAGATAGCATCTTTCTGTCGCTGCTGGTGACAATACCCATGTACGACCGTTTCCTATATATGGAATTGCTTGGGCTTCTGAGGCCTAGTACTTCGAGGTTTTGAGAAGATGTCAGATTAATGTGAGTAATTTCGAAAACACTGGGGTTCCAGCTATTCACGCAATTTAACCATGCGAAAATAAGGATGTTCTTACTTACTGTAAGATAAATACATGGCAGCCCATTTTGCGCACGCTAACAGCGTGCTCCAGCAGTCTGTGCGTTGACACCGTTCTGGTCTTCCCTGGCTTCGCGTTGCATCAACTTGTGATGAACTGGTGGTTTCCGTCGTGAGCTGCGCGCCACTATACGCTGCCACTTTCACAAGATACCTCCGCCCTCTGATATAGAAGCATTGCCGTCCTCCCCGCAGACAGGTGGGTGCAGGTTTACAGGATGTAACACTTTGCACTGCTTTTATCTGTGTGAAAGAGTAAACAGGAGACAGATCGTCGACTAGAAGACTCCGACGCACTATGCATATCTTCTACAAGGCTGCCATGCTTTTCAAAACGGCTTTTGTTTCATCCCCAGTAATTTGTGGCTCCTTTTCAGTTTCAGATATTAAGGTTAAGGACTTTCCGAAGCCAGCTGAAGTAATGCCAGCTTTTGTAATCGGTGTTACATGCTTGTGTTCGCAAACTATCAGCATTTCAGTGAAATCGAACAAAATGTGTAATGTAAGTGCCATCTACTTGAAGGACTGATTAAAAGCGAGGGCGAAATTAAATTAATATTTTTGTGCCTGGAAGACTGTACTACCTGTACCAGTTTCGTGTGCTCCCTCTTCTGCTCGGCTCTTCAATTGTACATGCCAGATACTGACAGGGAGACGCTCCTCTTAGCAGAGTGGACAGCAGGTCTGACTGCTATGCAGCAGGTGTGAGTTCGAGTCCCTACCAGGTCAGTGATTTTCTCTGCTCCGGCAGAGGGAGTTGTATTGTCCTCATGATCATTTCATAAACATCGACAGGCAAGTCACCCACTTCGCCTTCAACTTAAATGACATGCAACTATGTGGCCGAACTTCCGCAAGTGGGGACAGCCTGCCATCAGTACCATATGATCATTTGATGTCGTTTCATGGGCAGAGTTTCCAGAGCTGCCATAGGATCATCCATTTCGCATCTGGATCTAACTCATTTGCCCCTTTATTGTCATCCCTCACAGTGTTAGTGATCTCGCTAAGAATTCAGTAGGCTATCCAAACAGTTGGTCTCGTAATCGAGTCACCGAAGAACCACGAAAGTCTGTAAATGAAGAAATTCGTGTAGTCGCAAACTTTGATGTGATGGTAGGAGGCAGTGCCATGATCAGCGTACTAGAAATTCGGTCTGGGTAAGATGAACATGGGGCCAGTGCTGGAACCATTTAAAGGTCACCTGTTTATGTTATTTTTCAGTAACCCGAGAAACATGGCTTCAAATGCAACTCTTCAGACTTTCCCGGCGAGATCTCGAAATGTGGAATAATTGTGCCTAGTGCCAGATGTTTGTGTTGCTCTGGCACAATATTTCGGCGGCGTAACTCGTTGCCTTCTTCAGGTGCTACCTGAGACTGCCGTATTGGAGGATCGTGTGCAGTATTTATGACAAAGACGGCGCTCCTGAGGAGCACAGCGAGGCGGGCGCGGACGTGAACGAAACGGCCGACACAGGACGGGCCTCATAGAGCTGCCACAGATGGCGACAAAGTCGGGTGCGGACGTCCGAGGGAGCACCGGGGAAGAGACAACACCTTACAAGCAGCGCCAGGCGGGCGCGGACGTGAACGGAACGGCCGACACAGGACGGGCCTCATAGAGCTGCCACAGATGGCGACAAGGTCGGGTGCGGACGTCCGAGGGAGCACCGGGGAAGAGACAACACCTTACAAGCAGCGCCAGGCGGGAGTGGACGTGAACGGAACGGCCGACACAGGACGGGCCTCATAGAGCTGCCACAGATGGCGACAAAGTCGGGCGCGGACGTCCGAGGGAGCACCGGGGAAGAGACAACACCTTACAAGCAGCGCCAGGCGGGCGCAGACGGTAAACAGAGCGCCCAGCGGCCTCTTGGGCATAAACACTGGACAAGATCCTCCAAAACGGCATGCCCCCGTTCACCGGCCGTCGCACGCGGTTCGTGCCACGCCGTTGTCACGCGCGCACGCGCTCGCAGTTAACACACGCACGCGACGGGTCGGCCGTCCGTTGTCGCGCTGTCGAAGCAACTTGTCGTGTTCCTGTACTTGTTGGTTGTGCAGTGCTTTCTTCAGGAATAAAACACTGCGCACCTAGGGACCGATGGTGAGGAATTTGGCGAGTCATGGCCTCCTTCGCATGGGACAAGCCCGCGGTCGCAGAGGCCAAGGCTAGTTTTCCTCCTTCTATGTGAAAATCTCTTCGCCTTTACTGGCACTATGTCTGAAATGCGAAAGGCGCCCCGCTCGTCCGAGGCTATGAAGAAGAAGCAAGAACTCGACGCCAAGAGAGACACTGACTTGCATCAGACTGGCAATGCAACGTCCAGCAAGGCCGAGCAAGGTCCAAATGAAAGCCTGAAGCTTCTTACCGGCTTGATGCCAACTACTGTCATGTGTTTTACGCCAACAGAAGATTTTCCTGGACCTGCAAAGAGGTAATAGACGGACGAGACAACCCCGAACTTGACAGCTGGCGAAAATCGACATAAGAAGGCGACCCCCCCCCCCCCCATCGCCGATTAAGAGGGATTCATTCCAGCCACTCGGACGGCTCCTGCCTGCAAGATCACGAGTGCTGCTCCGATATCAACAAACAACTTTATCACGGCTATGGACACCGAACCAACCGACCAAAGTGTCACCCTGGCCACCACGGCCCAGACTTCTACAAAAGCACAGAAACCTCCTTCCATCATCACTGAATTCAAGGAGGCGTATAAAATCCTATTGCAAACTATTAAGGGCCTTTTTAGTAACCCTTTCAAATTGAGAACAGCTGGTTAAGATCTCTATAAGCTTCAAACCCCAACTACTACAGATTTTATGAAAGTCACAGAGGAAATTTCAAAAAGGCAATGGGGATTTTATACCTATTCGCCCGACAAACCCATCAAATAAGTCATTCGAGGGTTTTCCTTCAGTTTCTCGTTCGATGATCTGAGGGAAGAATTGGAAGCCGTTGGAATTGTCTCCAGGTCAATATCCAGAGTAAAATCGTGTAGAACTCAGAAAGACACCCCCTCTTTATGGTAGTCCTCACCAACACACCAGATAACCGAAAATTGCTGACAGTGAAGATCATAGCTAACACAGACGTCACAATTGAAGAACCTCTGGGGCAAACGTGGCCCGGCAAACTGCTGTTCGAGGAACAGCAGTATATGTAAGAAACTCCTTAATGCATCACCAACTGCCACTCCCAGCACTAGGCACAGTAGAAGCCACATCAGTTGCAGTCCAAACATCCAGAGGCCCCATACAATTCATTGCAGTGTACCACCAACCCCCCCCCCCCCCTCCCCCCATGGCCATCTAGAAGAAGCAGACTTTGAGGGGCTACTGCCACAACAAGGAAATCTATTTCTTGCTGGTGACCTTAATGCCAAAAATACCAACTGGAACAGCCGCATCACTAACATCGGTGGACGTCGTCTCCTATGAGTTGCAGAAAGAAACCATGCCATCATCGTTGGACCATATGACCCAACTTGCTTTCCGAACAGAGGCCAGAGTGACATGCTGGATACAGCCATCATTAAGGGATATCCCAGTGATGTTACTGCCACTACCAGAAGGGCCCTTACGTCAGACCATGTTCTATACAGCTAGAAGGGAAACCCTGTGCGATAGTTGTAGTGTTCTGGGAAAAGTCGACTTCCACGCCTTCAGTGTGCAGACAGCTACTCATGCTCAGTTCTGTTATGTGAGTAGACAAAATACACTCCTGGAAATTGAAATAAGAACACCGTGAATTCATTGTCACAGGAAGGGGAAACTTGATTGACCCATTCCTGGGGTCAGATACATCACATAATCACACCGACAGAACCACAGGCACATAGATACAGGCAACAGAGCATGCACAATGTCGGCACTAGTACAGTGTATATCCACCTTTCGCAGCAATGCAGGCTGCTATTCTCCCATGGAAACGATCGTAGAGATACTGGATGTAGTCCTGTGGAATGGCTTGCCGTGCCATTTCCACCTGGCGCCTCAGTTGGACCAGCGTTCGTGCTGGACGTGCAGACCGCGTGAGACGACGCTTCTTCCAGTCCCAAACATGCTCAATTGGGGACAGATCCGGAGATCTTGCTGGCCAGGGTAGTTGACTTACACCTTCTAGAGCACGTTGGGTGGCACGGGATACATGCGGACGTGCATTGTCCTGTTGGAACAGCAAGTTCCCTTGCCGGTCTAGGAATGGTAGAACGAAGGGTTCGATGACGGTTTGGATGTACCGTGCACTATTCAGTGTCCCCTCGACGATCACCAGAGGTGTACGGCCAGTGTAGGAGATCGCTCCCCACACCATGATGCCGGGTGTTGGCCCTGTGTGCCTCGGTCGTATGCAGTCCTGATTGTGGCGCTCACCTGCACGGCGCCAAACACGCATACGACCATCATTGGCACCAAGGCAGAAGCGACTCTCATCGCTGAAGACGACACGTCTCCATTCATCCCTCCATTCACGCCTGTCGCGACACCACTGGAGGCGGGCTGCACGATGTTGGGGCGTGAGCAGAAGACGGCCTAACGGTGTGCGGGACCGTAGCCAAGCTTCATGGAGACGGTTGCGAATGGTCCTCGCCGATACCCCAGGAGCAACAGTGTCCCTAATTTTCTGGGAAGTGGCGGTGCGGTCCCCTACGGCACTGTGTAGGATCCTACGGTCTTGGCGTGCATCCGTGCGTCGCTGCGGTCCCGTCCCAGGTCGACGGGCACATGCACCTTCTGCCGACCACTGGCGACAACATCGATGTACTGTGGAGACCTCACGCCCCACGTGTTGAGCAATTCGGTGGTACGTCCACCCGGCCTCCCGCATGCCCACTATACGCCCTCGCTCAAAGTCCTTAACTGCACATACGGTTCACGTCCACGCTGTCGCGGCATGGTACCAGTGTTAAAGACTGCGATGGATCTCTGTATGCTACGGCAAACTGGATGACACTGTCGGCGGCGGTGCACAAATGCTGCGCAGCTAGCGCCATTCGACGGCCAACACCGCGGTTCCTGGTGTGTCCGCTGTGCCGTATGTGTGATCATTGTTTGTACAGCCCTCTCGCAGTGTCCGGAGCAAGTATGGTGGGTCTGACACACCGGTGTCAATGTGTTCTTTTTTCCATTTCCAGGAGTGTAATTTCACTGTGGTCGTATAGACTATTTTTTTCTTCATCTTATGACAGTACTAGTTAGAATACATTTATATAATATGTGGCTCTAAAGCGTTTATTTGTATGTGAGACGTTGTCAGTGACCTATTGTGCGGTGGAAGCTTTTCTCTGAAAGTGTCTGGAAACATCGTCCAGAGGGTGACATGGAAATTCTGTTGATTGCACTGTAATTGAGTTGCTTCACAGTTTGTGCCTTTTTTGTCGTTGGTAGAGGTTACGAAGGCCTGAAATTCTACAAGTTGGATGGGCGAAAGAAGTGTCTGTCCTAGATGAATTGGCCACTACAAGACTGTAGTACCCTTTGCAGGAGCCTGGCAGCAGTTAGCGGGCCTGGTCTTGCCTATCCCCCAGCTCACTGTCAAGGACACGCACTCCGCTCGATAAGAGATCTTTAGGCAGGTGTAGCTTTCCTTAGATCGTGTGAATGTTCACTAGACCTCTCATAGTAATGTCCACTCTAATTGACCAGAATACCGCTTTCTCATTGGGTAATTTCTGTATTCTTCAGGAGAGCAAGCGCTTTCGCTCTGTGCCTATGTGCAGAGCTATTCATTCATCAATTCACCAATTTCAGAATCACGTCATGGAATGGAAAAACTCTCTGGTCCTGCATGCCCGCCTCTGAACGTCTGATTGAAGGATAATGAGATACTCGTGGAAAAGAGTAAGAGATCCTTTTACCACTGTTCATTTTTTTTATATTGGTCTGAACATGGGATCTGGGTACTCGTTGGTGGCGATTTCCAGTTCTGGCAGCAAGACAGTCGAATTTCAAACGGCTGTAAATGAACACACTTCGTGTTAGGCTTTCATAAGGTAGTTATTTAATTTAGGTTTCCTAGGGTACCCACTCCGTTTCAGTCTCTCTTAAAGCAGACACTTCAGGTTAGGACAGGGGGGATGAGTGATGAAACGAGTCTTGCTGCACTCTAAGGATGCCTGTGCTTAAGCACCAGGTACAAAGACAGGGCAGAAATTATATTCTCGAGTACCTGCTGCCGCCAGCTACATCATTCACGCAGCATATGCCTTAGTAAGATGAACTGTCATAGAACCAACTGATGTCATTCAGATATGAAGTTAATTCGGTGCATTCAGGAGCTGTGTACGGGATATTAAAATCAAGCATACAGCTTGTTGCTCTCAATGTGCATTTTACCAGTTGTATGGTGTTCACTCCTAACTTTCCGTATGCTTTTACCTCTACTCAACAACTAACACAATAGCCTCGAGGCGTAGTCACGTGGTGTAGGGTGGGGTGGGGCGGGGGAGGCGGGGGGGTCTGGCCTCGGTTCGCGGCCCCCCCCCCCCCCGGCGGACGTTCGAATCATCCCTTTGGCATGGGTGTGTTTGTGTTGTCCTTAGCGTAAGTTAAAGCTGGATTAAGTAGTTTGGTCCCGTAGGAGCTTACCACCTTTTAGAGTAACTGGCCATGCCTGCAAGTTACGAAAGTAATCGTCTTTCTTTCCCCTACCCACCAGTGCCATGCTTGCTATGAGTCGTACTCCCTTGTTAGTGGTTCCTTTTAAGATGTAAGTGGGTAAATTTAATGTTCAAAGTGAGTAAATCAGTTTGTTATAATGTCCATTTGTTTCCACTTTTAGCTATAAGATCCCTACTTCCATTAATATTCCTGTGGGAGTGGTGTGGTAAGCATTTGTCCCATGTTCAGTCGTGCCGCCCCTACTGATAATCATTTCAATAAGACGTTTCCCACTGCAAGACAGTATACCTTTCTTTCATTAAATTTGCATAATTACTTTGGGTGGTTCCTCGTACTGTTGGGTACTAGAATTTAGAATTGTGGATCCTGGATGTGGGGGGGGGGGGCTATCCACTTACCACAATTGGCACCACACAACATATAAAAGCACTCCGTCTTCAGGCCACAGGCGGCCTATCTGTGCCATCCGACCGCCGTGTCGTCCACAGTTGAGGATGTGGAAAGGAGGGGCATGTGGTTAGCACACTGCTCTCCCGGTCGTTACGTTGGTTTTCTTTGACCAGAGCCGCAACTATTCGGTCGAGTAGTTCCTCAATTAGCATCATCAGGGTAAGTGTACCCCGAAAAATGGAAATAGCTCAAGGAGGCCAGGATGGTCACCGATCCAAGTGCCGGCCACACCCGACAGTGCTTAATTTCGGTGATCTCAATGGAAACGGTGTATCCACTGCAGCTAGGCCGTTGCCCACACACCATATAATATTAGTGACAAAAGGAGTGAACTGAGAAATATAGGAACTTGTTGCTGTCTGTTGTTAGTATTGTGTTGCAAATGCTTTCAAAACTGTTGTAGTAACTTGATAAGACATCAACGAATGGCCAGCATGTAGTTACACTCCCATTCATGAATTGCTGGCACTTGTGGAATTTGTTGCACTCAGTGCTGACAAATAACACAAATCCACAGTAGTACAACTTGAAAATTCAAATCCAGAAAAGTTGTCCGCTGTATTGCATAGCCTGGTTTATTTTGAAATACCTGAATTGCTATAACATCAAAGTGATCTATTTCTGCTGCTGAGGGAGTCAGTTTAGGCCTCTGTGTCTTTCCACGTATTAAGAAAGCTGAGGCTGTGGTGATCCACCTTGTACCCGTCATGCTGTGAACAGTATTCTAGCCATTGACAGTGGCAATAGTGAAACTAACATTGTGCAACACATATTGTGAACATGTTACACTTGGTACAGTGTATTCAGGGTGGTAGACAGTTGAAAACTACAGCTATTGAGCTTTTTTCCGTAGCAGATCACATAAAAACTGCATATAAGTTTTCACTTAGGAAAATGAAAATGTTGTGCTGGTATAGCCTGTAAGCTGAAAAGCGAGCAGCTCTTGTGCTTGAGTACACTAGGGGCATACCTTCAGTGTGTGCTAGGTGTGCACCGCGCGCTTTGTTTAGTTTTGTCCATTTTATGAAAACCATTAATAAGTCTTTGGCAAATAATTAGCAGAGCGACAGAGAGCAGCCGTGTATTCTGTGCCAATATTGTCGCAAGAATTCTTAACTGCGATTGAGAGCTATGGCAGAACGTAACTCAGACGCTCATTCTACATGATTCGGGGCAACATTACTGTTGTGAGGATACTCGAGGTTAGAGGGGAACACAGAGGAAAGCGTTCCCTGCAAGCAGGTGGGCTGAGAGTTGTAGAGGGGGAAACCTTCTGTTGTGAGGCCGCACGACGCACACGCGGTGAGAAATTGGTAGCAGGAGTGGAAAGAAGGTAAGATAACTTCGCTTTTATTTTTCGGAAGCGGGGTGCGACTTAACGTCACTAACAGTGTGCAGTGAAAGCACAGCACCACACCGGGTTTCACACGTGGTTGTTGAGCATTCAAGATGTTTTCCGTTCTTGTTTTTCTCAGTAAATGTTTGTAATCGTTTAAAATAAGGTGGCGCGTTTTGTTTCGAAAACTGTGATACTTTCTAGTGCTTTTATTTTTGACCAAAACTGAAAGTGGAAGTAAACGTACCAGCGAAAAATTTGGTAGGAAATCGTTTTCCATTATATCTTGTCCAGAAAAACTGGCAATGGAGATGGTACGCCGAAGCCACCATTTCCTTATCTTTTAAAAAGGAACGCTACACTTCCCATTTTTCTCTTTCGCTGTACGATAGGGGTAGCTGAGAGACAATTTGTCCCGGTTGAAATAAAATTTTCTGCTGGCCATGTTTGCTGTTTTACAGAGAAAAATCGGCTTGAAATAGACACCGTTATTAAGATTTAAATCACTCATCAGCCGGGAAATAAAGGTATTCAAAATCACAAACCCACAGTCAGTAATTTTTACAGTTGAGAAAGTTTTGCGAAGGACTGAGTTGTCATCTGACGAGCAGCACCGAAGCAATATCAGCCAAAAACTAACAAGTTATACGGAACTGGGAAATTTTCAGATGACTCTTTGATGCAGTGTCTTACATAGCTAGACAAGAGCTCTCATTTCGAGGACGTAATGAGTCACATGCTTCATTAGAAGAAAAAGAAAAGTGAAATTATTAAATGTTTTGAAAAGCTGTTACCTCTTGTTATATGGTGGGTTCATCTAAAGAATTTCGAGGAACTTCCGCAACTACTCCAACTAAACACTACGACATTATCAAATCTATTTCTAAGGTAGCCAAGGAAACAGAAACAAGAAAAAAAATCGGCTGACATTGTAACCACATTGCTCTGACATTTTGTCTATTTCGTAACTTTCAACAGTTCTGCGTTATGTGCACGAATTCAATAAGAATATAAGGTTTACTGCTGTTACTGATTCATTGCAGAAAGAACAACTGACAACTGGTCTACTCATGTAGAAATCATAGTTGATGGATCTGACACTACAGAGAAACTGGTTTGCGAGACGTATGGTGGAACATCAGTTAGGAGTTGTCGTTGCAGTGTCTGTAGAGTACGGGTTCTCAAGGTATGCTAAAGATCTCTTCACCCACTGCTTTCCCCAAGTATCAAATTTGCTTTTGCAACAGAGCTTTTCTAATATTAGAGGATGTAATTTTGTTTTCTCTTACAGTGAGTGGTCTTTCTTCCTAAAAGGAAATGCGCATTACAAGAATCTGTTCAAAGAAATTAGCAATCAGTTACCCCATCTACGTGGAATTTCTCATCCAGACTGATCCAGACAGTTTAAGTATTCAGAGTCATCAGTTACAATTGCCGCGTGGGATTAGCCAAGCGGTCTTAGTCGCTGCAGTCGTGGACTTTGCGGCTGGTCCCGGCGGAGGTTCGAGTTCTCCCTCGGGCATGGGTGTGTGGGTGTTTTTCCTTAGCATAATTTAGGTTAAGCAGTGTGTAAGCTTAGGGACTGATGACCTTAGCTGTCAGGTCCTATAAGATTTCACACACATGTGAACCTTTTTTTTTTTACAATTCTTCGACAGTGTTCTGGATAACAGTGATAATTTAGACAACGGTGCAGTGGTGAAATTAGGAGAATTCAGAAACGCTGCAGTTTAAAAAGAAATACGTTTTTATGATATATTTGTTGAAAATCGCGTGTGACACAAAACCGTTTAGCAGAATGCAAACAGAGAGTACAGAGAGTGCGTTCAGATAGGACAGAAATGGGCATTCATCGTCGTTTGTATTTTGAAATGGGTGATCACATTCTGTATGGAACCGAACTAAGGTTCTCTTCTTTCGCTTATTGGGAATTTTTTCACCTGCTTTACTCTCAGAACTACGAAAATTACAGACCAAAATATCCTGACTGTCTTTTGGATAAACTGTCGTCAATTGAGGATCATTATTCCAGAGAACCGATTGCGTGCGAGGTAGCAAGTTCAATGTTTAGTAGGGCTCGTTCGAAAGACTTGTGTTAAAAATCAGGAAAAATATTACTTGCTAATGGCTCGTCATGAGGGTCAGCAGTACGAAAGAACATTTGTGGTTTTAATGTGCAGAAATCAACGTCCTACAGGATATACGTATTACACTTCGCAAAATAGACATCGCCGACATTCAAGAAAGGCCCCCCCCCCCATAAAAAGCACTCCGTCTTCAGGCCACGAGTGGCCTACTGGGACCATCCGACCGCCGCGTCATCCACGGTGGAGGATGCGGATAGGAAGGGAGTGGGGTCAGCACACCACTCTCCCGGTCATAAGATGGTATTCTTGACCGAAGCCGTTACTATTTGGTCGAGTTTCTCCTCAATTGGCATTACGAGGCTGAGTGCAACCCGAAAAATGGCAGCAGCTCATTGCAGCCTGGATGGTCACCCATCCAAGTGCCGACCACGCTCGACAGCGCTTAACGTCAGTCATCTCCACTCCGGTAAATGCACTGCGGAATGCCGTTGCCAAGAAATGTTCAAAACAAATCATTACATTGCGTCATCAACACTGAATGAAAAATCGATCGCCACAGTGATCAAAACGGTTCTCACCGCCAGATCAAAGGCGAACTCCTTGGGGGTCACAAGTTGTGCAGGACGCCAAGCAAGGTACTCATTCTTGAAGAATGCATGCAGAACCATGTTGATGTAACGGGTTGATGGGAACTGATGGGCTGCGATCATATGCAACTGTCCCGCAGCTTATCGTTAAGCTGGCTACCTTTTAAGGTGCAGCTGCAGGTAGTGCGACAATATGTTTACAAATATCGAGAGGTGATTTTGTCCAGTGGTTCCAGGCGGTATGAATTACAATATCATACATTTTTGAGGAGGTGTAGTTTGCTCTAAAGAATTATGATTTTTACAGACAGACCAAGAATCAAGCAAAAGACAGTTATATTTAACCAGTTATGGGCCAAAGCAATGCTCATACTATAGCTGAAGTTATCTTACTCCGATTTTCCAACTCTTGTTTGCTGTGACGTAAATATGCCCTACTGCACTTGGAAGATCGTGCACACGAGAAAGAATCGTAGAGGGCAGAAGAAATCCATCTTATCGAAGCACAATAAATAACTTTCCAGCCAATTTACCATCGAGATCAGAAAAATTGTTTACGGATGTGTTAGGGCATTGATGTCGATCTTTATACAATGCTCTTGGCACCTCTCCTTTCCAGCATTCTTTTTATGTGAATTTCCTCTTCAAATCCCGGTTGTTAGGAGTTGAAAGCAGAATTGTTACAAAGCGATAAGTTTGTTATCTGATCTACAAATGTTCTGGATGATTCCGCAGTTTACTGTGCATCGTCAAGTAGAAGCATCGTTGAAAATTTCCTTATCTTACGTGTTCCAATTCTATAGCAGTATTTGAGGTTATGCGACCGTCTATTGCTTTCCGTGAAACCACTATGATCTATGTCGCACGCAACTTGATGTGCATAACGTTGTAGCTCACTATCATGTACAACCTGTTTATTGTATCGAGCATCCACTCTTTGTAACAAGTGTGCGTTGTCCTCCCTCGAATATCCGAATTTTCTTTTATCCACAACATGATCACATTGTTAAGGACTTAACTGACATGTGTTCTAATTTTTTTCTTCTTCTGTACGACACTGCGGATGATCTTCCATGTACGCAATTATATTTAGTTTCTGCTTCTTGGACGACGGTTGTCATTAACTACTTTTCACTGGAGATGGAACCTATGGCTCACTGTTCGACAAGAGCGATCAACTACATGTCTCGACACCTGTTTCAGCATCACTTTCACTCGCTAAGCACGCATCGTCATCATTGTACTCCTCACGTACATTCTCCGCACAGTCGAGAGTGTACAACAAAGCAGAATTGTTTCATCGGCCACTTCTTCCTTACTCTGCAAAATTCCTTGGTTTCCTTTCTGATGAAATGGCAACTTCGGCAAACGTTGTAGATATAATGCATAGATCGCATTGTCTGTCGTTGCCATTGCTGCGCCTTGCGTCAACAACACTAGCACTACAGCACTGTTGAGAGCTACTGGTCGACTAAGCAGTTCAGCTGCTGAGCCTCATGCTGAGCTCACCATTGGATACCTCCACTCCCGCTCTCTGTTGCCGTCAGTTGCCAATTTTGTGGTTGCATGGTTCATATCACGCGGAGCGTCGAATGCCACAGCAGTCACTGGCCTTTTGCGATCTCGCACTCAACGGGCTCGTTGTTACAGTATGTGGTTTTTATAAATGAGGTCAGTGATTAGTACAGTTCAACTGAGTTCCCATCGACGTAGGTGTATTACATAGTTTATTAATGAAAAAGCATGGCCTGATTTCTATATTCAATGAAGTGTACAAATTATCAACTACCATATATTAATCTCCAGTGGAAAGATCTTTCTCGGCTCTAAGAAGCAAACAGGCGTTGAAGAGACTAACAATAAGCGACTTAAATCTGCTTTTAATAGTGAACCAAGCTCTTATCACTTTGAAGAGCAAGCCCCTGTTTTATGAAAACATCATAGAGATATCCTTGTGGTTGTAAAAAGCGAGCTAATATACAAGTGATTTTTGTTAAGTAAATCCACATATTTACAGTTTTTCTCAAAATTAATTCTGCACTTGCAAACAGCTGCCAACAGGAGACCAATACGTGAACCATTTCAATAATCGATGTTCGATACCCAACTCCACTGTATGTCTGGCTTGCTCAGTAGTACTGAAATGCAGGAGGATATGCAGCGAATTGACGCATGGTGCAGGGAATTGCAATTGAATCTCAATGTAGACAAGTGTAATGTGCTGCGATTACATAGGAAGATAGATCCCTTATCATTTAACTACAAAATAGCTGGTCAGCAACTGGAAGCAGTTAATTCCATAAATTATGTAGGAGTACGCATTAGCAGTGATTTAAAATGGAATGATCACATAAAGTTGATCGTTGGTAAAGCAGATACCAGACTGAGATTCATTGGAAGAATCCTAAGGAAAGGCAATCCGAAAACAAAGGAAGAAGGTTACAGTATGCTTGTTCGCCCACTGCTCCAATACTGCTCAGCAGTGTGGGATCCGTACCAGATAGGCTTGATAGAAGACATAGAGATCATCCAACGGAGAGCAGCTGGCTTCGTTACAGGATCATTTAGTAATCGCGAAAGCGTTACGGAAATGAGAGATAAATTCCAGTGGAAGACTCTGCAGCAAAGACGCTCAGTAGCTCGGTATGGGCTTTTCTTAAAGTTTCGAGAAAATACCTTCACCGAAGAGTCAAGCAGTATATTGCTCCCTCCTACGTATATCTCGCGAAGAGACCAGAAGGATAAAATCAGAGAGATTAGAGCCCACACAGAAGCATACCGACAATCCTTCTTTCCAGGTACAATACGAGACTGGAATAGAAGGGAGAACCGATAGAGGTACTCAAGGTACCCTCTGCCACATTCCTTCAGGTGGCTTGCGGAGTATGGATGTAGATGTAGATGTAGATGTAGATGTAGATGTAGTGTGATTATGTTTTCAATTTCAGGGGCTGCTTGTTATCATCCCCGTAGTGTAGAGAATATCCTTGCTAACCACTACTACGGAGGCTAAGTGCTGTTCCTGATACCTACAACTGCTTTGGAAGGCACAGATTCTTTGCATTCGAGACGGTGCCGAGATTAGAAAGGCTTAGGTTTGTAGCTTCTTCATTATTTATCTCTGCTTACAAGACAGGTAATTTCGTTACCTGTCAACATTAAAATAATGTTGAGAAAACCAGACAAAGTCCACTAACTACTACAACGGTTTCCAAATCGTTGTAACTACTTTTAAAAATAATATACTTTAAAATAAACACAAATTGGTTTGTACCTAATTCTTATTTTCCATTACGTTATCACAGAAATGGAAAATGTCATATGTTGTAGAAACATTATTGCAAATGTTGGCGAACAAGTCAGTAGTTCTAGAAGTCCGAGAAGCTCCGATTGTTGAAGTCTGTGTTTTGTAAATTATTTTTCGAACTTGAGACATTCGGTAGTCTTATCGAATAAATCAATTGAAAACGTCTAAAAAATGTATGAGAGTCGTCTATGAGACTCTTACTTCAGATCGGATACAAAGTGCTATTTATTAAATTAATGTTATCAAATCACTATGTGTTTGGTTACCCAGGAAGAATAATAACGTCTTTTATGGCTTTGTGACCATTATTTTAATATATGATGTATATTATGACGAATTACATACTTCTGATAACAAACCAATTTTCAGATTTATTGGGCTCACTCCAAAATGACTGCGATTAAAAAATATAAGTTTTGGGTATGATTACACTATGTAATTTGCGATTATTTTTGTTGCAATTGCTGCATGTCTGACTACTTTTCAATCTAAGCGAGGAGGGCACATCAAAATAATACACGGTTAGAACTTTGACAGAACTGATGTTTCAACGAAGAGGGGTCGCTGTGTGTAACTGTTAATTGTTGTCAGTAATCTTGCCAACGTAATAAACCTTTCAGACAAAACATAAACTATTATAAAGAGGTTTGGTTTGCTAAGGGATCTGACAGACACCTGCCATATATTAGATGGAAAAGATTACAAAATTAGTAACGAAAATATATTAATGTTACTTGCAGCAAATTAGGTTCTCCTGAAAGTCTGTTTAATTTCTGAGCATCACACAAAACATTAGCTAAAATGATCTATTTGTAAGATAGTTTCTGGATAAAAAGAGAGGTTGTCAGCTCGAAAAGACCCCTGCTATGTACCCAAGGGTTAAAAAGAAGTTTTCTGAAAAAAATATGTTCAAACTGTTTGAGTGGTAAGTTACGGAAAAAGGCGCTAATGGCTCACACTAGTCTCTCTTTTGGAATAATTTTTGTCAACGTTACTGCTAGTGCACAAAATAGCTCGTGCATTAGGTAACGATAACAAATCAGAATTGTTATTAATATCTCGAAACACATTGCAGAGGCCGCAGCTGTGTTACCAGAGACAGCTGAGGCGCCATGTGAATCGCTGTGCATACGGGTGAATATGGTATTGTCAGGACTTCTTCCTTACAGAGCAGGATGTCGTACCAGAGTTTGTGGCTTACTGTTCAGTGATTGTAGCGGTCGAGGTGTGTCTACGTCAGAGGGTGGTTTTCGAAATGGTTATTAAAACAGCAAATCCACGAATAGTCGACGACCGATACTTCATACGTTAAGCGAATCAGTATTTTATAACTTATTCACCCTGAGGTGATCGCTGAGCGAAGGTTGTACTTACGTGAGACATATCCTGGTGTAGCAATGATAGTCACAAAACAGATGTTGTCGGTACTGCCGCAACTGCTACCAATCTTCTAAGGTCATCCGACCTTTCTTGACTTCGGTGATTCGTGTTTAGGAGAACAGCGCATCGAACTGATTTGTTCATCAGACACGACTGCACAGTGCACGACCTCTCCTGTACAGGATGACGAAACCTAGCTCTGGCAGTGTAGAACGGGTGCCAAGCTTTATGTACAACATGACTCTATGCCTTTCTTGCGTTAGTGTTATTAGTAATCCATGTATGTATTACATCCAGTGTTAACGTACTTTGTGGAAAATAAACACATCCGGGGCAAATGTGCGCGGATTGTCTTTTAACTTTGTGAAACAGCCTGCAGCTGTTTCTTGTGATGTTGTCTCGTAGAGAGTCTGGGGAATCGCCGGTTCGCTCTTCGGTTTGCAACCCTATGAACGAGGTACCCGCATTACCACAATCCAGTCACCTACTATTCCTGGCCGGTCGTCCTGGTCGAGCGTTTCTAGGCGCTTCAGTCCGGAACCACGTGGCTGCTACGGTCGCAAGTTCGAATCCTGCCTCGGGCATGGATGTGTGTGATGTCCTTAGGTCAGTTAGGTTTAAGTAGTTCTACGTTTAGGGGGACTGATGACCTCAGATGTTAAATCCCATAGTGCTTAGAGCCCTTTGAATAATTTGAACTACCATTGCTCACTCTTCTATCCTCCATGTCCCCTTCCACACCGTTACACCACCAAAACAAGATTTATCTCTTAATACGGCTCACTCTACTCCAGTATGATTTGCATTTATTCTTCACGAACATTTTTAACGAACAAACATTAACTTTTAACATTAAAATTCTAGTTTCAATGAACTGAGCTTTTCATCTGCACTCAACAAGGACAACGTTATCCCTAAAGAAAAAAGGAATATTGTATTTTTGTAGGAAACGTAATGTAAGCTAATTGCAGGTTTGGAAAATTTTTATTTGGAGTCACAGTTTTCCTTTTATACGAGCAGAACATTAGGAACTACAGTTTCGAATAACTTCAACTGGAACGATCCCATAACTTTCTGCGTAAACCAAACAGAAGATTTATTGGCAGAACGCTTAGAAAATGTAATAGTGCTACCGAAGAGAATGCTTAGACCACGCTCGTCCACCTCCTTCATGAATTTTTACTAGCGGTATGTGATCCGCAGCAGATAATATTGATGGATGACTTCGAAAGAGTTCAAAGAAGGGCAGATTGCTTTATATTATAGGGAAATCAAGGAAAGGGTGCCACAGATATAGTACACCAATTCAGGTGGCAGTCTTTAAATGAAAGCGTTATTTGTTGTTGCAGTATCTTCTAAGGAACTTTCAATCACCAACTTTCTCCTGAGAGTGTGAACACATTTTGTTGACGTCCAGCTACATAGGGAGAAATAATAATAATAAGTCTAGTGAGTCAGAGCTCGCTCGGAGAGACTTAAGTGTTCCATTCTACCGTAGGTCGTTCGAAAGTGAAAAGGTAGAGAAGTAGCTTAAAGATGCTCCGACTAACCCTCTGCCAGGCTCTTGATTGTGAATTACAGAGTTATCATGTAAATGTAGACGAAGATTTACCTTCAAACGCCCTGCCGCTCATGCCTCACTCTCACACGGTACCGACTAGGATTTGCAGAATGCAGAATGCTGGCCATGATTCTCGCTCCTACCATTGTATAAAAATTTGCGAGTACACGAATACCTTCCTTCAATTTTGAATCTTAAGCATGGCTGCAGCAGTAACTGTGCAAATGTGATATATGGGTCAAAAACAGCCATCAATTTGGGTAGGAAGTAGTCAAAAGCTCTTGACCTAGAATTCATCTCACATAAATGGGCCTTTCTCAGAAGTATTATGACGTTTTACGTGCTAATCATGATGAGGTCCTAATAGGCTTAGTCATAACTAAAATCGGCAGTCGTAAAAACTGCCGTCTGGATTTGTCAGGCATAAAACAGCACACATATTATATGTCACCTGTGCGACATTAACGATAAACATGCAACTGATGGAAATCAAATGGCTCTAGGCTCTATGGGACTTAACACTTGAGGGCATCATTCCCCTAGACTTAGAACTACTTAAACCTAACTAACCGAAGGAAATCACATACATCCATGCCCGTGGTAGGATTCGAACCTGCGACCGTAGCAGCAGTGCGGTTCCGGACTGAAGCTACTAGAACCGCTCGGTCACAACGGCCGGCGCAACTTATGGAGCAACATTCATCCCACATATTTCTTTAATTCTTATTCGTTGACTGGACCATTAACAGTATAGAGTTTTGCAATTCTGTGTGTCGTAACATGAGTTTCAAAAACAACATCTTTCTCCATTAAAAATGGAAGACATATAAATATTTTAAATTTTATGAGGGTACAGCTGAGCCATCGACATACTCCTGTGGATGTCAAAAACATCAGCACCGGGGTGACATTACGAATTGATTGCTCTCTGCATTAGATCACGTAAATTTAATTGCAGACGTTGGGTACGGGATAATTTAATGGATTTATAAACAGGGGTGGCCACAGCATACGTGAAACTTGGGTGCTGTAACTCACACAATTCTAAAAAGTGAGAGTTCAGCAAAGTACTGAGTGAAACTATTCCCACACAAAACTCTACTTAGTGCAATTCTCTGTAGGTTACATATGAAACATCAATGGACATAGACAAGGAACTCTTCCGTACTTTAAGCTTTAATGCAGGTTACATTGGGATATAAATATTAGCATGTTGACAAACAGCGATTGATAAGGTTGTGGTGAATACATTAAAGTCAGGCAACATTTGGGGGAGTAACTAAATTCGCGAAAGCCACACACTGATTGCTGATTGTTGGTGACGAAAGAAAGAACTACAGAAATAATCACGAATGCGGTCAATGTCTTGGATGAGCACATGTAAAGCTTGGAATTGCTACTATCCGTAATTGAGTTTAAATGTGAAGGCCATGACTCTGAACTGAAATGTTTGCGTAAATCCTACGGAGCGCTTAACGAAATCTGCAGCTCCTCTCCAAATTTAGCGTTCCCACTGACGCAGATTGGCGAATGTAGGGCTTGCAAAATTCTAAATCATCTGGTCTGCCGTGAAGGCTGCTCTACATCAGATTTCGGAATCGAGGTTGCTGTGTAGGCTGACACATCCCCTTGTGAGTCGCGGATGGAATTCAGTTCCACAGAGAGAAGCAAAAGCAAACGGTCTGCTACAACTTTTTGAGTGTGAGTCTTCAACATTATTTTTATCACCAGTGACAGTGAATCTTTCAAGTTTCAAACAATCAGACCTGCTCTAAGGACGCAACAATCTGCCTTCCTTAAGACATTTTAATATTGACTGGCGACTCCATGGAGTGCTGTGTGCACAAATTAAAAGAAAGGGCACCGATGGCCGTAATATTGATGTTTTATTGATAGCAGAATCGATTCTCGATCACTTATTGATCGTCTTCAGTACGATCAAAATCGCTTATCAGTTTTGTTTATTGATAACTTGATACCAGTGTCCGAGTTTAATTTGTGCAGCACTGAAGATGATCACTAAGTGATCGAAAATCGATTCTGCTGTCAATAAAACATCAATATTACGGCCAACGCTGACTTTTCTTTTAATTTAACATTTTAATATAATTAAACAGTCGTGGGGATCTGTAGTGCTGGGCCTCAGAAATAAGCTATGTATGACTGTCACCATGTCCTATTCTGCGTTTCAGCTAACCAGGCCTTCTCGATGCACACACAAGCGACTTCCGTTTTGCCACTGAAGAATTTATTGATATTATTTCTTAACAGAATCAACAATCAGCCATTAAACTAGGAGCCAGCGTTACATCTGCGGGTGCCTATGCACAAAACGGCCGGATAGCCTCTGCTCCACTCCACTTTGGAGATCGTATCTTTGCACCGTTCTCGGCCCATAAGCCGTTCTTCATAAGAATAAACCTGATGTAAACAAATACAAACGCTACGACTGGTCAGCAACCGTTGCACACGTACACTGGTGTTATTCCGCTCTTGGGAGTAGGTGCTACTTGTGTATTAGATATCTTATTACTAAGTTACGTTAAATGAAACTTTAAGATATTCAAACGTATTAACAACCATCAACATATCTTTTAATCACGCTTTAGCTACGTAGTTTTTATTTCTAAAATCGCGTACAGTTCATCCTCTGCAGTATTGTGCTCTGACTGTCGTTGTTAATGCACGGTATGAAAATGGCTGTGACTGCTTTCTGTTCCGAAGTGGTTGGTGGTGGTTACTGTTTAACGTCCCGTCGACAACGAGGTCATTAGAGACGGAGCGCAAGCTCAGGTTAGGGAAGGATTGGGAAGGAAATCGGCCGTGCCCTTTCAAAGGAACCATCCCGGCATTTGCCTGAAACGATTTAGGGAAATCACGGAAAACCTAAATCAGGATGGCCGGAGACGGGATTGAACCGTCGTCCTCCCGAATGCGAATCGAGTGTGCTAACCACTGCGCCACCTCGCTCGGTGTTCCGAAGTGAAACACGCGCGTGGGACAGGGTTAAAGTGCCGAAAAATAACCTATTCTTAATGTTTTTTTGTAAATTTGCTGAGGTAATCGGCTTTGTAGTTTTCCCAACGTTGCATGTAATGCAGTCGACAACAAAACATACACAGAACGTGTAGCACAGTAAGTAGCGTAATGGAATGTGAATCGCTTGCAGTTTTTCCTACGTTAATGCAGATATTACCGGTATGATGATTTTTTCTCGTACAATTTGTAACACCTACATCTCTTAATTATAAAGCTAATCACCACTTTTTATGAATAATGCACGTCTCCTTGTTTCTAATTACATATTCTAGACGAAATTCGTGTTTCCATTTCAAATACAAATTCTTAACTATCGATCTTTTAAGAAAGACTTCATAAAAGATGTTTAAATTAAGAAAACATAAGATTTTAATTTCTTAAGGCATAAATGAAAAACAAATCCTCTTTACTTGGACTATGTCCATCTCTAATTCCACAGAGTAAGATAGGTATCGTAGAAACATGAAAAACAATCATTTTCAAGGCATCGAGCACACCGTACAAATGCTGCATTTTTACATTTGCTACTGTACCATTACAACTTGAACCCAGCAGAACTGATCTCGAGCCAAGCTGCGAGATTTCGCCCGAGAGGTAACCAGACTGTTAAGCTGCCAGAGGTACTGGAACTAACTGACGCAGCTTTCTCAGACGTCACTGCCGAAGGCTGGCGCGATATAGAACGGCTCGACATAAAAGAAGAAGAGAAATTGCTGTGCCTGGTAGGCTTAATGGATTTTGTTGTTGACAGTCTCATCATCAACGTAGCAGGTGATACTTCCAGGGCCGAAATGTATTTCTTGGATTCGAATGAGGAGGGAGTGAAGAGATTGCCAGACGACTGACTGCAAGTAATACCTTCATTGGTTTCAATATTTAGCTATACTGTGAAATCCTATAATACTCTCTTACATTATACAGAGATTACGGAGAAAAATTACGCTGTCGTTAAGCCAGAAATTTTCATCATTCTTGTTTTGAGTTTCACTGGTACGTTAGCTAAAAATATACCGCGTTGCGGTTTTCTTCCAGTCGTCCAAGGAGCTTATTGTGGGAGATTTGCAGTGTGTTATTTCCTTCTGCATAAAATTTAAATGACATTCGATGCTGTGTTTGCTCCTCTGCTGGTCTCCTTTTACGTGTGGGCTGCAGCTGGCCACGTCACTGCAGGCTACCTGTACCAGCTAACCGGAGAGTGCTGTCCATGTTAAATGCGCCGGGAAAACTGTTGTCCCTTATTGTCACTTAGCGTCTGTGCGCGTAACGCACAGCACAAAACATACCCTTATTATCGTACTTGACGGTAGTCGAGACAGCTTGTCTGCAGACCCACGTGAAACGGACATCGAATGGTGTTCTAGCAAACCCCGAAGAATACATACTGCAATGTTGACATCAGGTTTAGTCTTACGATGAACAGATTACAGCAATTATAGTATGTGGCAGTTTTGATAAAAGCTGTCACCTAACAACAGCATAAGAGCATGATATGTACGCACCTGTGAACCAGTGTTTTTTATTCGTATTACTTAATTTAAAAATTTAGGTTATGGAAGCAACATCATTTGAAATTATTCACCGATTTTACACATTCTTCTCCATAGAGAACTGTTTTTGATGCTGTACTTGTAAAAATTTGAAAACAGACGGTATTTCCGTGACAATCACTTTACTTATTAAGCACGTATTTGATGATCACCCACCATCTTCAGTTGGTAACCGGATCAAAGTTACTGATCAAACTATTTTTTCCCTTAAGCAGCGAAAATTGAGCTTTCATAGCCAGAAATACTAGTAATTTGGTTTCTGTTGTCAACTATAGCATACCTTTCCACGAACTTTCACAACTTTTCTATGACCATGCACACATTATTTTCAGGTGTGTTTTTGGTTTTCTAAACACAGCTGTTATAAATACAGCTGCACATAACTGTGTAAAACAGAGGTATCATGGTTGAAATTTTTTTTCTTATAATTATCTTTCTTCCATATGTGTATGGATATTTTTTTCACACGTATAGCTGTTTATCCATAGTTACATTTGTCATGGAGGCATCTTCCATCCATGCCACTATGTAAAAGAATAAGTCTCTTCTTGCAGATACGTAATTACATATTTGCAGTTAACCTTGAGTAAAATGTTTAGCGCCAATTATCTTTACTATTCTAAATTTTTTATCCTAAATAGCAAACTCAAGATATCGGTTATTTGATTTACAGGAAGCACAATATTCTCAAAAGGTGCAGGGTGTAGACCATAGGATTTTTAAACTTCTCTCCAGGAAAAGCAATCTGGGTGCACGTCTTTGGTCATTACTGGTAACTCTGGGCATTCATGCAGACCAGTGACCATATACGAGGGCTGGTGGCTAAGCGTTCATTTATGCCAGTAGTTGTTTGCGCATGCTGACTACGATGTGTACATGCATGAATGTACGACGGAATGGCTATAAATATAATAGTTCTGATTTTTGTGCTAAGTGTGCATTTCAGGTTCCACTCTAGCTGAATATACTGAGTTTTCATAGCCAAAAATGAGTGACACATTCCAGTTCCAAGATCGCCAGACCAGCTGCTCTTCAGTTTCATTACCTACAGATTATACTTCAGCTTCAAGCATTAACTATGAAAATGAATTTGGTTTGTTTACTGGGATTAATCTTTCACACAAAACTCTTTTTGAGATCAGTGGGAACCATCTGCTGAATACAAATTTCCGCACCAATCACAAGAGAGGGAAGCTTAAAGAAAAGAGTACTAAATAAATACAAATCATGTTTACTTTTGTCACAATCAAAACAAGGTCCATTTCGCTAAGTAGGTCTGGCTTCAAGCTTTCGCAAATCACGGAGGAATATAACTAAACAATTTAGTGAACATGCCCGAAACAAAATTATCGATGTTGCTACGGAAAGATGGAGGCTTGCAATGCCACGGGTAAACGCTGTATATTCAGCGAAACTTACACCGTGTTTTCTCACTAAAACATCAAGAGATCCGTTGGAAGTCAAATGAACAGAATAAAAAGAACTACAATAGACGGACAAACTGGTTACTTTCTTTGAAGAATGTTATTACATTTCTTGCGAGACGTAACATACATTTTGGAAGCCATCGTGCTGATAGATCTGTTTTCTCGAAAGAACCCCCACTATCATATAAAGGTAAGTTTAAAGAGATGACTAGATTTTCTGCCGAAGACTGCGGACGTACTGAATTAACCACAGATGTAGCGCTGTTCGAAAACTGTTAGTAAAACTGTACACAGCTATTTGATTGATCGCTCTGACTAAGAAATTATTTTGAAAATATTACACAGAATCGTAGAAAAAGGATTCTACAATAGCCGGCCGCGGTGGTCTCGCGGTTCTAGGCGTGCAGTCCGGAACCGTGCCACTGCTACGGTCGCAGGTTCGAATCCTGCCTCGGACATGGATGTGTGTGATGTCCTTAGGTTAGTTAGGTTTAGGTACTTCCAAGTTCTAGGGGACTGATGACCACAGCAGTTGAGTCCCATAGTGCTCAGAGCCATTTGAACCATTTGATTCTACAATACTCGATTTCATGTGACTGAAATGACCGTTTTTCTTAAATATATTTATCAAGACGTCATCAGAGAAGTTTCATACGTTTGTCAGCTCACAGGACCCAGAAAAAAATCTGTGGAAGCAAGCCGTCAGTGTTCACACAGGTGTAATGTAACGAAGATTTCACTTCAACTTATTACAGCGAAAATAATGAACAGAAGTCTTCCAAAGATTACAAAGATGCCAATATTTGTGACAAAAATAACGCAGATGAAGAGAATAAAGATCCCCGAATGTCTGGGATTAACATGAATACATTCGTGTTAAACACTACCAGAAGTCTTTTTTCCAGGTCTTAGTAAATGTGCTGTTGCTGCAAAGATGGATGCTCTGTTTTGAATTCCAAGGTCTAGATAGCAGAATGAAGGAAGCTTGTGATAACGCTGAACAATCCCCTTGTTTTAGTCAATCCTGGAACGTGTCTAATCATACCTTCTCTAACGTACAATTAGTGCTAAACTCAATTCTGATCATTAAAGAGATTGTCTCTTTTTCCAGCAGATTTACCAAAAAGAAATAACTTACCTCTTCATGTGGCAGACACGGTGGGTAGAAAGGAAACGTCTGTAGCGTAAACCGTTTTATGTGAAATCAGCTATGAAGAATTCATCGTAACTCTCTTGCGCCTTCCTGAGATGCTGAGCCAAACATTACCTCTCAGAAGATTTTTCCGGAAAGATACATTGTTAGCAAACCAATAGAGATCTGGTCGTACAACTTTTCCTTTTTTAAAACAAAGAAAGAAAATGTAGTTGCAAAACCCAGCCAGCTGTACATTGAAGCCAAAAATCTTGGTATATTTTAAAGGAAACTCCATTAAAACACACAGGACCACATATAGGCAAGTGATAGGATTAAGGCTGCTCCATCGGGTATGGAAATCTTTCTAGGGTGAATATCACGCTATCCATGTCCGTAGCGCAATTACCACCGGTCTATAAAACAGATTCCCCAAAGACATTCTGTGTCTCTACAATCTTAACACAGTTCTACGAAAAGTCTGCTCTTGTTCAACAAGGTCGATTGATGAATGAGCTCAGGTTTCAGGGTACTACAAAGTAATTTGGAAGGATGAAAATTATTTCATTACTAATGTAAAGTCAGAAATCAAGCTGTGGGTTGCGAAATGGAAAAGGGATGATGAAACAAATAGCTTCTACCAGGATATATAGTCAAATATAGGCAGTTTCGCTCACTAGATATTTTCCATTTGGTCCGATTTTTAATATGTACTTATTTATTTGTTTTTATTTTGCCTTTTGGCATAGAGAACTACTAGAGTATAGTACTGAAGGTAACTTAAAGATAAACACAATGAGATGAACAGAAATGACATTACTAAGCACAAAGATTAATTACAGTTAAGTCTCCGAGTTGTATGGTGGTTCCCAGGACCCCACAGAAGGCGAGACGTTGTTCTTAATAGGAAGTGTGATCATGGTGGTCTGCAGACTATACTTTGCCATGTAGTCCCATCTGGGGTCCAATGTTGGTAAGTAATTTATGTGGTAGGGAGCTCCATTGCCCCATTCCTCCACCAGTGCTGTTGACAACCGCTGCATGTCCGTTTATGCATATGGATCAGCTGCAGTACGTCTCTCCAACGCATGCGACATGTGGTCGATGAGAAGTAAGTCGGGGTGAATGGACAAGCCAGTTTATTCGCCGAATATCGTCTCGTTCCGAGAACTCCACCACCTTAGCTGGCCGATGCAGTCGAGTATTGTCGTCTATAAAAATGAATTCGTGCCCTAATGCACTCCCCTAAAGGCACACCCGGGAAGAAGTACAGTGTCGTAATAACACTGACCGATGAGTGTGGCATGTTCAAAGATTTGGAGGTCAGTAGGCCAATGAAAAATTATGCCTTCCTCTACCGTAACTCCAGGACCACATAAATCTTTATGTTCAACAGTATTTCTTCTGAATTAATTGTTTGCCACATTAGGGTACGTGCAGAATCACTACACAGACAGAACCTGTTCCCATCCGAGATGATCAAGTGACCCCACCCCACGTTGGCTCAGTCCCTGTGGTCTTGGCACCAGCGATACGCGGGTGGCAACGGCAGACAACGTTCTGGACGTACAGAAAAGTGACCGCCCTCATGCAGTCGCCGTGCCACTGTGGGGCGAAAAATCACGTCGCGCTGCAGTCCTGTTAAATGTGGGTGCAGCTGCACCGTCTGTTTCACGTACGTACCTTCTTGCCTCATGCACAATGTACCAGTCATCTCCTACTGCGTTTGACGGTGGTCGACCGCCACCTGACCTTCGTGGGGCAGTGCCACTGTTTCGGAACACTCACCCTGATCAACAATGTTGAGCATCATTAAAATACTACGCCACACTCATCAAATTTCGTCCTCCAAGTTTCTCGATAACTCTTCGATGAAGGAAGTTATCCACATGTTGTCTCCAGTCAATGTTTTAATGCTCCCTGACTGACACACACACAGTCTGTTCACGTTCCTTCAGCTGAATCTTCGGACCAGCACCATTTAGTGCTGTTATTACATTGACCTTATGAAATGTGACGTCCAATTTCACATTCACCACTTGGAGCCCTCTTTCGACATGTTCCCAGACTTTCATTCATTCTCAAAATGTAGTTAATGTGTTATGTTAATTCATCTACCTCATCTTTAAGTACCACAGGGGAGCGTAATTTTCTGTATGTACATTATACATGTTTGCCATGCTTCATATGTGTCCACAGCTGATTTGCATTTACTTCTGTTTTTATATGAAATTGTAAAGAGTAATCTAAGTGCGTAAACGCTAATGACCTGATTTTTTTACGTCACAGAAGGCCACTGGTCTTATAAGATGGATGTTTCAGAAAGTATACCTTTCCTCTCCTGCCTCCCTCTCAACCCCCCCCCCTCTTCTTTTCAATAAACGAACCATTTTTTTTGGTTAGTTATGGTGTCTATGGATGGACGGCAAAGGAAGTCCAGATACACGGTTTTGCTCGCAATAGTTTCTCAACCACCTCTTAATGAGTTTCAGTGTCGAGAGAAATCTATCTGGACGTTGAAGATCACTGAAAGATCTTTCTACATCTGGTCCAAGTTTCGTCGAACAATGTTACTTAGCAGTGACGTATCATGAGGAAGTTATTCTCAACCCAAATTTTTGCAGGCCAGTGTAAAATTAAAAGTACAAACGCGATTTTTGTAAAAAAAAGTTTCCTATGTTAGATTGTAGACATTAATTTAAAAAAAAATAATACTCTAAGCTACCGTTTTATGAAACTTACTTATGCTTCCGACTACTATAACGGGTTAATATCATTCTTGCTTTTTGCATTGCACTTATTTGGAAGTAGTTGCATCATATACATTGCCTTGCTAGTATAATTAATATGTGTGTTACATTTTTCTTCTAGAATATTCGTTTCAAATATGGAACCAGACTGGCGGAAATGTAACTGTCAACAAATTATCTACTACTGCTTTAAAAATAATTTGTACTCATTTCAGTTTATCATCTTTTAATTTGTTTAGTCGGTTAATGTCGAGAAAATGTTAATAGCGCTTGTGGTTCTCATGTTAACAACTATATATAAAGGGATCTGCTAAGAAAAAGGCTTCGAATGCTGCATATTTGCATACATTTGAAGCTTTCTTGCCTGGAAAATATCACCTTTTAGCAGTTCTTTTATCTTTTAAGCCTAAAAATTGATTGAAAAGTTATTTTCGATGCTTTTAATCCTTAACTTTCAACAGAAGTGTCCCCCGATCTTCTTTCTCTTGTAGATAACCGTCCCCTCACACAAAATACCATTAATCATAAAATTATTTACATAATGTATATAATGAAATACTTCGTAACAAGTTCTTCATGGGAAAATCAAATCCGAATGCCTCTGTTAGTGAGAAGATCTTATTAGAATAATGTAGAGTCCACATAAAATTGCGAAGGATGAAAATACACACCATGAAAGCATAGTAAGACCTGTCTGCACTTGCCGTAATTCGGTCATTTGCCGCAATTCGACAGCCACTAGCGACTGCAACAGTGTGTATTTCATGTAAACCGGATACCTTCCGTAGACACTTTTGCTTATTGTCATAGTGGCTACATCTTTGGTAATGAATTCTCTTTCCTTTACCACCCAACTTCAAATGAACAATGATTTCGGCGAAATTAACACCATTCGTACAAAAGGATCGAACATGATTGTGACGTAATATGTTACAAAATGTATAGGTGCTTTAAAATATGCACTGGCTGTGTTTTAACCGTGGAAAATTAATATCTTTCTAGCTTCTGCAACGACATTTTAAATTATCGAGTAGTTGAAAGTAGTGTAACAGGTGTATCTACTACATAAACTACGTTGTACTCCAGCAGGAGCCCATAGGACCCCTTAAATAATATCTACACGAATGCTCTTACGAAATGAATCCTTTACTTAATTAGCAGTACGTAAATTGTATGAAAACTATACCGCGTACAAAGACAAAATTTTAAGTTCCTAATTCTTACTTTCTGATTTTTGCCTCTTTTTGGGTAGTAATTAACAAAAATCCTTTTGTGCGAATGTATATTTTCGTGACACGAAGTTGTGATAAAGAGCTCTAGGGGTTTCATTCAGCTCCCACTATTGAAATACCCTGATGTTTCGATGAGTCTCATACCAATCATCTTCTAATCGTAGTATTTCAGCACTAAGACCCAGAGAGCTTTTCATCCCTGATGTTACTTACCTTAAACATAGTTCAGCTATAAAAAAAGATAATCCAATGTTTGTAGTTGTTATTGATATATGAGAATCTAATGAAGGTTCCACACACTACGTTTTCGACCACATATCATATATGACTGAACTAAATGGTATACTGCGTAAAAAGTGGCACAATATTGCAACAGATTTACTACGAGTATGTAAAACTTAGATGCACGCGAGACGAACGGGAACCATAAGGACCCTTAAAAAGTATTTTCTAAACGTTATACAGCGAGTGAAATGGTGCAGTGCTTAAGGTACACGAGCTGCCCTAGGGAGAGATGAGGATACCCACTTTCCATTTTTCGTTATTTTCGTAAGCAGGTTTAGAGAGTAGGCATTACGAGTTGCATAGGATTATTCATAATTTCAGACCTACTCAGACGACCTGAAACGATGGACTTAGCGCATAAACGTCGCAGGTATAATGCGAAGGAAATTCTTGTTCACCTGAAAATGAGGACACGTCTACAGGATTCGAATCAAATATGAACAATGGGATGGAAGAATTGACAGCAGTATATGGCAGTACAGGTCTCTGAGCGCTGAGTGAAATATCGAACTTGCGACTGTAGCAGAGGCGCGGTTCCGGACTAAAGCGTCTACAACCGCTCAGCCACAGCGGCCGGAGGGCACATGAAACATATTACACAGTGGTATATGCAACGTCTATTCCAGTCTGAAACAAAGAAACGGGTCATAAATAATTTAGTTTTAAGCTATCAGAAATGTATCAAGAAGAAAGATGCCCCACTCCTATACAGACTCTCCTGCTCTTCGCCAATGTCAAACGAAATTGACAGTTTTAGATTTGTAAATTTCGATTGTGTTTCAAGTGTGTGAGCACTGAGATGGAATTCGCTATCAGAAATGAACAGTAGGTGGCCAAAGATTCTGCTGAGAAACATACACTTTTTGAACACATGATAATAGATTTAAAACATCTAAGACAGCACAGTACATAAAAGAAGTCATATGACACGAACTTTCTTCTCTTTTCATGTATTGGGCTAAACACTTATAGCAACAACAATAGATCACCATTGCTACTACGAATAAAGAATTGGAATAACAGTGGCAAATCAGCGCAGTAATGCAGGTTTTGGATTCTGTGAAAAGCAAATACAAACAGCGTCGTCCAGAGATTACGTGACAATTCTTGCTTGATTTTCACATCATACACAGTACGCCATGTCCACTCCAGAGATCTTTCTACTCTATGGGATCAAAATATGATTAGCATCCCTCGTCTGTTCAGATTCGCCTACAGACATGCCTGCCAAAGTAGTAGCTAAGGAGGTTGTCGATTTCCAATGGAAATGCGCAATAGAGCCCCTTGATATTCGTAATGGCAACAAGAGCTCTCTTCAACACAAAAATACAGAACAGAGGCTGAACTTTGTTTCATAAATTGTTAAGAAGGCACAGGGAGCTAGGAAAGGGAACTCTTAATACGAACTATGACTTTTACTGTAATAACGTCACAAAGCTGATAGATGGCTCAAAAGAAAGTAACTTAGTGTGCAATACTAATCTATTATCTGACAACAAGAATTAATGTGTATTAAAATACTTTAGACTTTTTATACATTTTGTAACTGAATTTAAGAGAAAAATGTTTTAAACCCAAATTACAAGTAAAATACCGACTGTACCCTCAGAAGGTACTCAGAAGGCGAGTTTACAGAGGGCAACAGCCTACTGTGCACCTAAGTTTGACTTTCTTCGCAGCCTTCGCGCAACATTAACTGATTTCTCTGCAGCTAGGAGTCCGCTCAAGACTTTCCTTGTGAGTACCGAGACAGGCAGTGCCGCTAATGGCAGAGGTCAGCCTCCAGCACACGCCACACCGCCATGCAGTTGACGCCATCGTCAGGCAGTCCCTGCTGCTGAGACGGAACCTTCCGATTTCTGGGCAGAGTCAACCAATTTGACGGCAGTCTGATCACCCCCCAGTAAAGTAAACCCTCTACAGGATTTGCATGTAAGTCCACATGTCAGTTGCAATGTCGCTGAGTAACAACAACAAAAATCGCAGGATATGAACCCAACAGATTTTCACTGAAATTACGTACAAATTACCATTCTACTAACTCACTACTACTTATGAATACATTTTGTTTTATAATTTTGATTTGTAAAAGAAAACTGGAAGCCAGATGGAGTGTACTCTGACAATCACTTTGTCTAACAGTAGCACTTCATTCCACATTACTCTTTTGTGTATATTACATTCTCTGTCTTCCACCATAACAAATATCCTGCACAGTTCTTCCGTACCATATAAACGTCCTATGATATTATTCGTAATCTTCTTCTACACTGAAACTTTCACGGAAGCCTTTCCTCTCGATTCTGCAGAAAACGGCCATTTCTTCTCTTAACTGCACACTTAATTTTAATCATCGGTCTGCTACACTACATTCTCTTCCATTCATATTCTCTCTCAGCTCATGGTTTACCTTTAAATAGTCCTGTGCTCCATGTAATGATTCTCAAAGACTTTTTCACTAAGTTTCACACAACCAGTCTTCGAGCAGGGAGTGCTTTCTCTACTTGCATTCATCTGCTTCTTGTGCCCACTGTGTCGTCTGTTATTCGTTGCTTTGCTTAGATGCCTGCTGAAATCCTCCGCATCTACCATGCAGCCGCCGATTTTGGTGTTGAAGTAGTCACTAATAATATCGATTATCCACCTCTTATACTTTCTCCTTTCGTTTACTCTTAACTCATATTATGTCCTCAGGAAATTGTTCACTTCGTTTAATATGACCTGCATTTCCCCTCAGTTTCAGAGAGATTAACGGTATCTTCAGTGAATCTTATCACTGATATCACTTCACCTTCAATTTCATTTTTGAAACTTTCCTTTATTCCCTTCATTGCTTCTTCGATATACTGTTTCTAAAATAGAGGAGAAGGTCGTATTCTGCAATTACTAGCCTTCTAGTGCAAGTATTTCTGCCTTCAAAAGTGAACATAAAAAGTCTCGACCGCAAGAAAGTTTTTTTGGTTGATGTTTTCGCTATGTCTCAGGTCATACACAGACCTAATTCCATGGTGATAGGTAGTGGCAGTGAACTAGGGGTTACGACGCAAAAATGGCTCTGAGCACTATGGGACTTAACATCTGAGGTCATCAGTAACCTAGAACTTAAAACTCCTTAAACTTAACTGACCTAAGAATATCACACACATCCATGCCCGAGGCAGTATTCGACACTGCGACCGCAGCGGTCGCTCGGTTCCAGACTGTAGTAACCCGTGGACTAGGGGTAGCGTCTTTCATTCATAATCAAAAACGTCTTCGGTCCCGGGTTCGATCCCCGCCACTACCTAAATTTTGATAAATAATCAGCACTGGCGGCATAAGACATCCTGCATAAGAAGTCGGCCTCATTCTGCTAACGGCCTTGTCAAAGAGGGCGGAGGAGCGGATAAAGGTTCAGGTCACTCTCTTGTCCTAGGGGTGGGAAATTGCCCCTAAAGGCGGAAGAATCAGCAATGATCAACGACATGAGGATGCAGAAGGCAATGGAAACCACAGCATTAAAGACACGTAACGTGTATCCACAGGACATGTGGCCTGTAGTTGACGAAGTGTCATGATGATCTCTCCATTGACAAAAGATTCCGTATTAATCCCCCATTCGGATCTCCGGGTGGGGACCTCCAAGGGGGAGGTTACCATGAGGAAAAGATTGAATGATCAACGAAAGGATAACGTTCTACGAGTCGGGGCGTGGAATGTCAGAAGCATGAATGTGGTAGGGAAACTAGGAAACCTGAAAAGGGAAATGCAAAGGCTCAATCTAGATACAGTACGGGTCCGTGAAGTGGAAGCAAGACAAGGATGTCTGGTCAGATGAGTATCGGGTAATATCAACAGCGGCAGAAAATGGTATAACAGGTGTAGAATTTGTTATGAATAGGAAGGTAGGGCAGTGGGTGTGTTACTGTGAACAGTTCAGTGACTGGGTTGTTCTAATCAGAACCGACAGCAGAACAACACCGCCAACGGTAGTTCAGGTATACATGCCGACGTCACAAGCTGAAGATGAACAGATAGAGAAAGTGTATGAGGATATTGAAACGGTAATGGAGTATGTAAAAGGGGGACGAAAATCTAATAGTCATGGGCGACTGGAATGCACTTGTAGGGGGAGGAGTAGAAGAAAAGGTTACAGGAGAATATGGGCTTAGGACAAGGAATGAAAGTGGAGAAAGACTAACTGAGTTCTGTAACAAGTTTCAGCTAGTAATAGCGAATACCCTGTTCAAGAATCAGAAGAGGAGGAGGTATACTTGGAAAAGGCCGGAATATACGGGAAGACTTCAATTAGATTACATCATGATCAGACAGAGATTCCGAAATGAGATACTGGATTGTAAGGCGTACCCAGGAGCATATATGGACTCAGATCACAATATAGTAGCGATGAAGAGTAGGCTGAATTTCAAGACATTAGTCAGGAAGAATCAGTACGCTAAGAAGTGGGATACGGAAGTTCTAAGGAATAACGAGATACGTTTGCTCTAACGCTATATATACAGCAATGAGGAATAGCGCAGTAGGCAGTACAGTTGAAGAGGAATGGATATATCTAAAAAGGGCCATCACAGAAGTTGGGAAGGAAAACATAGGTACAAAGAAGGTAGCTGCGAAGAATCCAGGGGTAACAGAAGAAATACTTCAGTTGATTGATGAAAGGAGGAAGTACAAACATGTTCCGGGAAATTCAGGAATACAGGAATACAAGTCGCTGAGGAATGAAATAAATAGGAAGTGCAGGGAAGCTAAGACGAAATGGCTGAAGGAAAAATGTGAAGACATCGAAAAAGATATGATTGTCGGAAGGACAGACTCAGCATACAGAAAAGTCAAAACAACCTTTGGTGACATTAAAAGCGACGGTGGTAATATTAAGAGTGCAACGGGGATTCCACTGTTAAATGCAGAGGAGAGAGCAGATAGGTAGAAAGAATACATTGAAAGCCTCTATGAGGGTGAAGATTTGTGTGATGTGATAGAAGAAGAAATAAGAGTCGATTTATAAGAGATAGGGGATCCAGTATTAGAATCGGCATTTAAAAGAGTTTCGGAGAACTTACGGTAAAATAAGGCAGAAGGGGTAGATAAAATTCCATCAGAATTTCTAAAATCATTAGGGGAATTCGCAACTAAACGAATATTCACGCTGGTGTGTAGAATATATGAGTCTGGCGACATACCATCTGACTTTCGGAAAAGCATCATCCACACAATTCCGAAGACGGCAAGAGCTGACAAGTGCGAGAATTATCGCACAATCAGCTTAACAGCTCATGCATCGAAGCTGCTTACAAGAATAATATACTGAAGTATGGAAAAGAAAATTGAGAATGCGCTAGGTGACGATCAGTTTGGCTTTAGGAAAAGTAAAGGCACGAGAGTGGCAATTCTGACGATACGGCTAGTAATGGAAGCAAGGCTAAAGAAAAATCAAGACACGTTCATAGGATTTGTCGACCTGGAAAAAGCGTTCGACAATATAAAATGGTGCAAGCTGTTCGAGATTCTGAAAAAAGTAGGGGTAAGCTATAGGGAGAGACGGGTCATATACAATATGTACAACAACCAAGAGGGAATAATAAGAGTTGACGATCAAGAACGAATGCTCGTCTTAAGAAGGGTGTAAGACAAGGCTGTAGCCTTTCGCCCCTACTCTTCAATCTGTTCATCGAGGAAGCAGTGATGGAAATAAAGGAAAGGTTCAGGAGTAAAATTAAAATACAAGGTGAAAGGATATCAATGATACGATTGGCTGATGACATTGCTATCCTGAGTGAAAGTGAAGAAGAATTAAATGATCTGTCGAACGGAATGAACAGTCTAATGAGTACACAGTATGGATTGAGAGTAAATCGGAGAAAGACGAAGGTAATGAGAAGTAGTAGAAATGAGAACAGAGAGAAACTTAACATCAGGATTGATGGTCACGAAGACAATGAAGTTAAGGAATTCTGCTACCTAGGCAGTAAAACAACCAATGACGGACGGAGCAAGGAGGACATCAAAAGTAGACTTGCTATGGCAAAAAAGACATTTCTGGCCAAGAGAAATCTACTAATATCCAATACCGACTTTAATTTGAGAATGAAATTTCTGAGGATGTACGTATGGAGTACAGCATTGTATGGTAGTGAAACATGGACTGTGGGAAAACCGGAACAGAAGAGAATCGAAGCATTTGAGATGTGGTGCTATAGACGAATGTTGAAAATTAGGTGGACTGATAAGGTAAGGAATGAGGAGGTTCTACGCAGAATCGGAAAGGAAAGGAATATGTGGAAACCACTGATTAGGAGAAGGGACAGGATGATAGGACATCTGCTAAGACATGAGGGAATGACTTCCATGGAATTAGAGGGAGCTGTAGAGGGCAAAAACTGTAGAGGAAGACTGAGATTGGAATACGTCAAGCAAATAATTGAGGATGTAGGTTGCTAGTGCTACTCTGAGATGAAGAGGTTGGGACAGGAAAGGAATTCGTGGCGGGCCGCATCAAACCAGTCAGTAGACTGACACAAAAAAAAAACGCATTGGACCTCTCGGCCACCCCGGCCGGCCTTACGGCTCAACGGACGCTACTTTATTCCCCCCCCCCCCCCCCCCCAATTTGCAGAATTCCTTCATGGTGCGTCGTTTTGCTTCCTTTTTATTTGTCTCAGTGTTTCTCTTTATGTTTTGCGCTACACTGTTGGTCATAATGGCTTTTGCAATACAATCGTACTTTGAGCATTCCACAAATCCTCTGCTTTTACAATAACGGATGTGTTTCCTGCTTATTACAAGAAATAGTTTATCACTTCTGAATTATTTGAATATGTATTAATAGTGCTTTCCTTGAATTGTGACACAATTGCAAGTAGATCATTGATGGAGCTTGAGTTGTTGGTATTTGGAAATTTCTCAACCAATTGAGGAACGTTTTCTGGGTCTGAATACCATGTCAGTAATGCAAGTGAATCCAAGAGGTCTGATGTCAGTGACGACAGTGCACAGCATCCACACTAAATATGGTACAGTCTGTTCTCTCTAAAAATGGGGATATAGGATGACAGCTACACGCAGGAGCACAACATGGCCTCCTGCTGCCTTCCAATATCATCATCCGTACCCGTTTATTCATCTAGCAGAATAAGTGACGGAAAAGTTAATTTGAAGTAGTATTTCGCAGAGAGCTTCAAAAAATAAAATGACAGATATGTCAAAAATTGAGCAGCAGTGAGTTTACAGTCTACAATCAGGAAACATTGATTTGGTTTTTCAGGCATACTTAGGAATCTTATTCCCTGAGGGCCTGTATAGATCAAATTGGAAATTTACAAAAGTTTGTGGGATAATGATACCGGGCAAAAAACATTTCGGGCAATCATATCCAATTAAAACTCTGACATGCGATTTGATAAGCAATTCATTAAATAAGAAAGATAGTGTACGTATAAGCTTGCAGAAATTCGTAGTATCTGGGAGTAGTAGGTTAAGGCTCTTTCGTACAATCAAAGAGAACATGTTACTGTCGACGAATAGTTTGTCGCATTCAGGTGAAACGTCCCCTTAGAACAATTATATAAGACCGGTCTATGTGAAACGTCCTCTTTGAACAATTATACACGAATGTGCTTAAACTGACACACAATATCCTTAGCGCAACACAATCTGACTTCCAAAAATCCCTACGAAAGAATGGCCCTGACTATCATTAATCTATACCTTTCCCAAATCACTTACCTCACAAAAATCTTCGTTGCTCAAGCTACTGCAATACAGCGAGCGCCACTACTGCCAGCTAAATAAAAGATTCAAACTACTGAAGGCACTAACTACTGATAGGCATAGTTAGCAAATGAAAGATTTTAATAGAGAACAAACAATGTATTTACCTCCATAGTCATAATATATATAGCAATTCATGACATCCAGTCTTACAAATTTCAAAACTCCGCCATCTCTCTCCCCACATCCACCACTGCTAGCGGCTCACCTCCAACTGCACAACGCTACGCGCTGTTAGCATCCAGCTGCCGCTGCCCAACACTACAATGGCAGACAACAATGCAAACTATCCACAGACCGCACACGGCACAGCCAGTGATTTTCATACAGAGCGCTATGTGGCGGTGGCATTACCAATAAAAAAAAAACCTAAACAGCCTACTTACATAGCCCCCATGCTCCCCACAAAAAAATTTACAAATTGTTTTGGGCAGTGGCCAATACAGATTTGAAATTTTTTTCATAATTACAATAACAAAGAAATGAAATGTACACACTTATCGATACAATGTTGGTCAAAAGCTAAAATTTTCTCACAGTCCATAAAGACAGTCCTGATCGTTCATCACAGTAAAATTGCATTGTTTTTCTCAAAGTCTGAGTAGTAAAAGAAAATGCACACGGAAGTAGTGGATTTCCATGCAGTCTTGAAGAAGTAGTGTTGTCCTACCAACGGAAAGACAGTGCTGACTCTTGACATGCAGACAGGTAATGGGCCACAACAGAGCAAACCCACAGCAGAGTCAGTCGAAGTTTTCAAGAATATTGGTAGGTAGGTCGTCACAGAGTAGACCCATTGTAGTCCTGGTAGAGATTACGGTATTGGTGGGCCACCAGAGGTGCAAACCCACTGCAGTCCTTGTAGAAATAATGGTATTGGTGAGTCATCAAAGGTGTAGACACACTTCAGTCCTTGTAGATATAGCCAGCAGCCATCTGTTGCGACTGTGCACGGGCACAATCACCATTGAAAAGTCTTGCGGATAATATAGCAAGTCCATAATCACCACTTGTGCACTCACAGAAATTGTTTTTGAAATGTCCTTACAACCAGCAATGCTATTATCCAGTCCCTTGCTGAATTATTAACACACGTGCAAACACTATCAGTCCCTACTTCTGACATATTGTCCATATACTATGACCAACATAAACGTGTGCAGTGATATGTAATTTACAAGTTACTTAATTTGATGAACTGGTGTCAATTACAATTTTATAACATAAGAATACAATAACAAAGGTAGAAAATACATCTTTAAAGAACATAATAGTACAGATAACATTTGCAGTAATACAGGCTTTACAAAAGAATCGAAATATCAAATACATTAGTGTTACAAAAATTATGACATAAGTACATACATAAAAGATCAGAATAACTTTTGAAACATCAACTTCACACATGAGCATTAGAACAAAACAGAATAAATAATGTGTAAACATCTTTACGAAGTAAATAACATGTTATTAATGCAAATTATATTTGAGGATAACAGTATTCCTCATATTAGTGAATGTAGCTTAGTATTAGAAGAGAAAAAATTCTATGAAACAGTACACAGAGACAGGAAGAAAATAAATACACAAGAGTACACAAACACATAGTGGGATAACACAAAAGGAAAGGACAGGGTTTGTTTTCAGGGTAACATTTGGTACTGCAGTCCAACCCAAAACTTCATTCCATAGATCGTCCCTCTTATTTCACCAGCCAAAAAAAAAAATCCTATCCAAGCATGCTTTCTGTATTCTGTTCACATCCTCTTAAAAAATAGTTTTTCTCCACTGTACACTACGTTTTTGGCCAAACCATTTTCTTATAGCTTCTCATTGCTTTTCTTCCAATTCATCATAGTTGGTTTCTCATATAGTCTACCCCATCTTAAGCTAACTTAAACCTACTGTGCTCAGATGCAATACTAAGGGACGACGCAATGCAGCAGCACAAAACAATTACACAAACAGCAATGAAAAAGAAATGGAAATTGGCAAAAAAAGGCAGCAATATTACAACTAATATAAGGCAATGTGCAGCAAACAAGAAAAATAAATCAGTAGTAAAACTAGCTTAACAGAGTAATACAAAGTGATATTTAGTAGCACTATGCCAGGAAAACAGCAGCAGCAAATGCAGTAACTTATATCTAAACATGGTAAAGCTCAAGCATAAAAATATTACACTAAAGACAACAATGCAGATAAGGGAAATGTATATTCACATCTTAATATCTATGTAATTAAACTGGTGCACCACAACAACTTATTGTAAAAAAAAATATTATCATGTACTTGAAAAGAAAATTATGTATGCAGTTACTATTACTAGTCCCTTCTTATTGTTCTTTCCTTTCCAAGTGCTCCTTTTTGAAGAATGTGGATCATAAAATCGTTATTTAATAGATCTGTTGACAGAAAGTGTTCACATTAGCAAATGCATTTAATTTTATTTTATAAACCCAATGCTGCAACACAGCTAGAAACTAGATAGCAAATGGAATAAGCAACTATGGACAAAGCATAAAAATATCATTCAATAGTCATGTCACATTTCATAAGTTAGTAGAATTCTCTCAACTCTCGTAGAAAGACGTTTGTTATAATCAGGTGTCAGATGTAAGTATCTTTCTCAGTAATGAGCGTGTCGTATTTGAGGTGCTTTCTACAAAGGAATGTCAATAGCGAGGATAGTGGCCTCCCTTTTTTTTTACCTGTGCCTCTGAAAGGCCCAACACTACAATGGCAGACAACAATGCAAACTAGCCACAGACTGCACACGGCACAGCCAGTGATTTTCATACAGAGCGCTATGTGGCGGCGGCGTTACCAATAAAAAAAAACTAAACAGCCTACTTACACAGGTATCGGTGTCCATTCAACCAGTATATTGCAAATATATTAGCAAAATATGGAGTCAAAATATATACTCTAATAGCAAATATTCATACGCACTGGATGGGCAGATTTCTACGGGAAGAAAGTGTGGAGCGCCACCAGGATTGATGATTTACTGAGAAAGACAATGCAGAGCTTCCATACAATGTGACCATACCTCTTCATTTTCTGCCAAATGACACTCCAGGTTATTAGATTCATAAGAGAAGTATGAATGTTGTACTAATTAGCGTGTGCCATCGTGATGGTGAAATTAGTGCAAGGGCCCACAAAAAACAAATAAATGAGTCTTAATTACAGTTCAATGAAAGGGGCTGGAAGCTTTATTGATCCGCTAACAGGAACATACAGAGGAAAGGGTTCTCAGAGAGTGATCAGGAGCATCGAAAACCCTGCGGGCAAGAGTGTCAGAATCAGTAACAACAAGAAAACCAGCTAAAAGTGCACATTCCAAAATCTATCCAGCGAGAAATGGCAATGAAACAAAGACATAGTGTGAGACATGTAACAAACATGTTTGCAAAATGCATGTCATCTACTTTGTACTAAATGCAGTGAGGAAGGACTATGTTGATTGTTTCAGAACTCCGTTTCTGTTCTGAAAAGGAGTTTCTTAATATCTATGATTTTCTCGGTATTTATATGCCTACTTGTGTCCAAACTGTAATGACTAAAGCACAAAAAAGCAAGAAAGGCAAACAGAACGTCTTACTACAATCTGTTGTTTCAAGCTTACCTCATGTGAGTATTAAAATAACAAATCTTTTTCAGTAAAATTCTGAGTATTACTGGTATTACCGCCGTTATTATTGTTATTATTATTATTTCGATTATTGTTATTATTACTTTCACCAACATATTAGAATACTTCGATTTGCATGTGTATTTGCCGAACTGACCCTCTAATTCAAGTATATGTTATAAATTCCACGCATGTTAGGCTCTGGAGCCTCCAGCCCACTTTGAATTTGGTGGTGTTAATACGTGGCACCTGCATCAGTGACATTGTGAAAATGATGATGGCAGGAGCATTTAAAAATTCCAACGAGCTTCCGACAGACTTTCTAAAATTTGCAAGATGTTGGTGATCGGAAATTTCAAGCAATGGCAAGATAGCGCTGTTGGTATATACAAAATGAAAAAGGCCAAACCAAGTCTATTATATAACTAGACACTTAAATGAAATGCAGATCACTATGTAGCTATCGCGTTTAAATGTATTCAGTTATTTATTACAATACTACTGTAATTCCATATCAAAAAGTTACAACTGAATTATATCTGACATGTGTAATTTGCATAGATTAGCGTCTTGTTCAAAAGTATCTGCATGACGTGACTTTTCCGTTAGCTGGTGTCTAGCCAGAAAGTATCCAAATGATGTATCAGCTCTTTTAGTACTGCAACGTTATTGATCGTACTACTTAGAGTATGGACGAAGGTGCAAACTATCGGAAATTTCCTTACACAGCTCAAACTTCACATAGAAGTTCTTGAATCGGCTCTCTGACATGCGTTGATTTTTTTTTATCATGCAACAGCAAATGTGAATCTGTTGCCTATGCGTTCCATTTTTTTGAAACGAACGACAAATCGCCCTGGATTATCTGTGAGCAATCTCCCATACATTCTGGTCGAGTACGCGATATTTGGGATGTATTGGAGATTACGCAAGCACTGACTTAATGACTCAGCACGAAAGAAAGGTAATGTAAGTAAGGGGTAGCTTCTTGCAGCAAATTATTGATGCTGGACCATCATACCATCCAAAGCTTACTTCTTACTGTGACTTGTGAGCAACTTTAAAAAAGATTTGGGTGTAACACATACTACAGTTAATAACTTTACATCTTTCAACCTGTCGTTTATTTGTTGTAATTGGGGATGCTTTTTTTATTTATTGTTGTACATCCTGAAGCAGCTACCAAAGGAGTATCTGGTCATGACGAAATTCTGAGTAAGAATCATCGATTTGCTCAAGGATTCCAAAACACAGAAGACTGAGTTGAGTATTGGGGCAAGTATAGGTAACCTGAAGATTGTGGACATTGTTGAATGTTTCATAAATTCCAACTTAGAAGTTTTATTGTTTCATTTTAGTAGATTGCAAGAGCAATGACTTTGTGTTAACGAAACATCAATTTCAGTGATTCTGTTAATTTCTCCTGTTGTTTGCAAAACAGAGTGAACCACCTCCAAAGCGAATTAAAGTCAATTCCTTAGGTCCAACAATCTGCCCAGTGTCACATGAAGTTTCTTATTATAGAAGGTAGTTAGAATTAATCTTACGCTACGTAAGAGTAACCCCATGAAAAGCGAGTGATCGTAGGCCAGGGAAACTTTGTGGAGACATTTGTAAGGACGTGTGGAAGAGAATTAACGGTCAAGTCATTTAAATAACACATTTTAAATTCCACATGAGAGGGCAACCTCAGTTAATTCGTACCATATGAAGACAATCAGCAATCCACGACACCCTGGAACCGCACTATATATTGTTCTACTGCTGTCCAGACCACCTCAGCTGGGATGGTCCATAGAACGGTCAGCTGTCGCGACGTAGCTACAAGCACTGCTTGAGGGCTGCATCCTCAGCTATCGCAACAGTAATTTCTTCAACAATTTGTGGCACAATTGGCTGTCAGCGTCTCCCAGGATCAATTCCGAAATGTCCAGTTAATTTGATCTTCCGAATCATGTTTTGCAACCCCTATGCAGAAATAGATCCTCTCCATATTCCCTTAATGCGTCGATACTCGAGAAGAGCAGCAGCCGCACTATTACTATTATTTTGATAAAGCAGCGGACATGTCGCAGCTTAGGAAAACAATTTTACAAGGGAAGCCCTACTCACCTTGTCAAGAACTGTGCTGACTGACTTCCACTGCAATGCACACGGATGCTTGTGCTTCAGTCCTACGTCGCCTTACCAATACAGGTGCCTAAAGGCAAGTCATGACACTAGCTCTACTAACAATGCAAATCGTGCAGCGCACAGTCTGAGCATCATTCCGGTAAAGTTGTGTACCCACAAAGCACTTAGTTCCCCCTCTACACTGGCTCAAATATCGAAAGTTTAACTCTAGCCATCTTTTATTTTTCCTTGTAAGGCAACACTTTAATTACAGAAAGAAGATAGGCACAACGCAAAACATAGAGTGGAATAGCCACATAAGTAATAGCTGGTTCTCCACTAAGGAAGGCTGCTAATAAATATGGAAAAAATTTCGTTATGCTACAGATAATATTTAGAAAAATGGAAACTGATTTTATAAAATTTATAGTTACAAATTATTCCCCAGTTAAATTAGCTATAAAACACTATTTTATCTAACGTAATTAAAGAAATATTTTAATATGAAGTATTTTTTAATTCTATTGCTGTCATACACAGTTAATACCGTGAATCATTGTACCATAAATGTTAAATACAATATTTTTATAGTGTCTTACCACCATTGAATGGAGAGTTTTATGAGATATTGTATTATTTTCAATTTCAGACCCTAATGCTGCTGTGCCTAATGTTAAACACAAAAAATGTCGCTAGGTTTTTTCCGACAAGGAAACAACAGAAGTATTTTCTGATGAAGAAACTTCTTATGCTTCCATGTTGAAGAATTTAAATCATATGGATGATGGAGAAAATTCAATATGGACTGGAAGTATGCCTGCATAGCAGAAAGGGGAAAGGCACATTATATGATTTGCATGAAGCATCAACACGAAATACAGAGCTGCAGTGGTGGTTTATTTGAAGAATGCGACATGTAGCTACCTTCAAGATTCTCAGCTATTTTCGATGGTTAACTTGACTTTTCCAACAGTCGTTCCATATGTATGCTTTGTTGTGTTTGAGTGAACAACTCATACATAGTTGATTTCAAAAATAGTCATACCAACTAACATAACTTCCTTTCTTCATATGTGCCTAGTAGTGTACACAAAATGTCGGTTCCTCTTAATATAGCACCACTCAGTTGCTATTAATAATGTATTGCAGTATCATATTAATAAAGTATCACACATAAGACAAATTATCATTCACTGTCTGAAATATAAGCTGTTAGCCTTATTTGAAAGGTATTTAGTTCTCACATACAAAGTCATTGGTTTTGGTTGTGATGTAAAAGTTTTTCAAAAGGATATGAGAAAGTAATATAGTCATGGAAATGAGTGCTTGCAGATTCTAAACGATTTGTTGGTTTTTGAGTGTTTAATGTACATAAGAGAATTACAAAACACTGTTTCTTACTCAGTACAACAGAGTTTTGAGACTAGCCTTAAGTAAATATTTTTCTTACAGTACTCAATTTCCGCACAAAATGTAATTTAGACTCTGATTTTATTAAGGCAGACACAGGTGTAAAAACTTGGTTCGCTGATTGAGATATCTCCCATATTTATTTGAACTGTAACGCCCTGTATTTGCAATAGATTATTCAAAAAAGTGATGATGGTGAATAAATTATTTTAAATTTGTGTGAAAAATGGAAGAAATGCAGTGCTTTTTATAATAAATTTATATTTAAAGTATTTTTATTAGTTCTGTTTTTTCTTTTCTCCTCTTCCCTCTGTAATATGTTTTGTTGTATTAATCACTGTATACTGATATTCACTTGAAAAATGCATGAATTACTGTTCTAAGAAATCTCACGTGTATCTAGAAAGCTATACAGGTGAAGCAGTTGTACGAGGATTGTCAAATCTTACTAACACTTTCAGATAAGAAGTCAATGTTATAAATGCAAAAGGACTATTCTTTAGTAAAGTATAATACTGAGAGAGAAGGATTTAACTGAACAGTGGTACAATGCATGATAAAAATATTTTTTTGGTGCTGTGTGAAACAGAGATAAATGAAATTTACGGAAGAGGCAGTACAGTACTTGATATAAACGCCTTCTAAAGAAACGTAAAACAAAGACGGAGAATTATGATAAGACAGTAGAGTGGTTAATACAGACAATACTATGGGAAGTATGAAAACAGAGAGTATATGGAGAGGTGAAACTTATGTGTTGTGTTGTGTATGTGTGTGTGTGTGTGTGTGTGTGTGTGTGTGTGTGTGTGCGTGTGTGTGTTAGAGAGAAATATATATATATATATATATATATATATATATATATATATATATATATATATATATATATATATATGAATGGCACCAATTTACCTAAATCAGTCGAAGGTAATGTACGCAACATATGTGCTGGGAATACTGTAGCAATGACAATACAGTTTTGTAACATGACAACCGTTTCCATAGGTCAGGTCAGGAACATTTTGGCATGGAATGACTGTACTATTGTGAATATCTTTGATAAATAATGGAATGCTTTCCAATTGGTTTTAATACTGTACTGTGGTGTGATTGGTTGTTTCATTTTAATATTAAACTTAGCAAAACCACATTTGTTTCGTTTTAATAGACGATAAAAAGAAAGGCTGTGCTCGATTTGGATCTTTCAATTTAATGGACGATACAATTATTCTTTTTATCTCGTCCTATCGTTATCTTGATATTCTTTAAATTTCCCCCTTCTCGATCTTGGATGTTGTAATTTCCTGCCAACACCAACTTGGATTTTTAAGTTTTCCGCCAACTGTTGAAGATGTCAAGTGTTCAAGTTCATTCATTCATCAGTATTCCCCCCAGCAAGTAGACAACCTGCATTTGCTTTTATTTTTTATTTCTTCATGTTATTCCTTCCACTTCATTTCGGGTTTGTTGCACCTCCTACCGATTACATTTCCAAATGACATCTAACGCTATATTTACTTTTTCCTGAACTGATTCATACTTCCTCCATTTGTCGATTAATCTACGTATTTCTTCTGGTATCACACTGTCTTCACAGTTATCTTTCTTTTATCAGTCCTTGTCTGTCCAGCTTCTGGATTAACTTTCTGATATACACGACCAGATTCATTCAGCTAACCAATGTATTATGTTATTCATCATTGCATTATCTACAGTGTCAGAGGTTGCTAAACGCACTTCACCGTTCTAATTTATTTTAGTATATCATATTTTGTGGCCTGCTTCTCGCTACCATTGCTCTTAATCTTCTGCCTACCATTCGTCGTTACTGCGTCTTCATCTGCTCCAAGGTACAACCTACTATCTGAGGTATGGTTTCAGAGTATCTCACTCATGATGTGTTTCAACTGGTATGACTTTGTGTGTAGGTCTTTTATACCTCACCTCTTTTGATTTTTGGACAGTGATTTTCCTAATAAAAGTTTAAAATTTCTCCGTAATTCTAGAAGTAACTATCCTCTGCCATTCTTATTATCACGTTCGCAATTTGATTTAAGTATGCCGTCCGTTCTTTCCCATACTACAGGGCTTCAATCGGGCCGGTACATCAACATCTACATGTACAAGGATACTTTGGAAGCACCATTTTGTGCATGGCCGAATTTTCCTTGTACTACTGCTAGTCAATCGCTTTCCTTTTCCACAAGCAACAAGGAAATTACATGATGGATTCTGCAAATGCTTACGGAGGAGTCATGACCTTGTATTGACCTCATGGCCCTTACAAGATGCGTATGTTGGTTGCGGTAGGATCGTTCTGCATTATGTTTCAAATGCCTGATCTCCAAATTTTCCCAGTGAAATGCCATTATTCAATTTTGGTTATCATGCGTGATTCCAGTCCAATTCCCTAATCGCCACTCTGTGTCTCGTCAAATACTGATTGTTGCGGCACCTTGAAATAAACTACCGTTATTGGCATTGATTTGATTTCGATTCTGATGATAATCGTCTAGATGACCTGTTGACTGTATCACATGTAGTACCCTATCTTTATTCGATTAACTGCTGCTGTTAATATTTAAGATTTTCTAGCTTTCTAACCACGTCCGCAGGCATTATACGCATCGTCTCGTAGAATGTTACTCTGTTGTAGATTTCCAATATTTTTCTTGTGATCATCTATCATAAGGCAGCACAATATGCTGTAAATTACTGCATGCTGTAGGAATTATAGTACTTCGTACAAAAAAAGCAAACTTAGATTTTTACAGTTTCGAACCAGTGCGCGGTTACCTGTCATATACACTAAATCTTAAGCTATATTTTTTTCTGGGCTACATACCTTTATTTTATTTTTAAGAATAAGCTTCCAACTCTCTTACAATTTTCAATCGTCTCGCCAATGCTTGCCATCTCAGCCATTTGTTTCTTTGAGAAAAGTAAGAGCGTCTTGTAACAAAATGAAAAGCTTTCTGCAAAATTTATTCTTTTTTACTTCGAATCCTTTTTCTTAAGCATCGGAACCTTCATCCTCCTCATAATCAAATTTCTTTTTTAAATTACAATAGACGTCACTCACATTCGAAGAAAGGAAGGCACGCAGAGAAAAACGAATAGTTTCTCAACACAGTATATCGAGCCTACGCTGCTTCCTGCAAATAAAGTAGTTCTTAGAGCTATATTTAATTTATCCCACAAACATTCCCCTTCGCCTATGATAAGACGACGGAGAAAAATTTTAAACCACCTGTTGTATCACTCATGCGTTGGGGATGAATTTACCCTTGAATGATATAACCAGTAGTCCTACAATATCGATGCTTGATGTGTGGTTATGTAATGTAAACTGTACTCCACCAGATGAGTATGGCTTTTAAGATTTGCTTCTCGGAATGGATCTTGCGTTTCCGTGCCCATCTGTATATTTGTATCTTAACTTTGGCACTGGAGAAGATGTTCTGCGGCATCATCTAAGTTGAATAATAATAAAGGTTTATGTTGGTGGTGTTTAGACAGCACCAGCCACAAATTTAATGTCCTTTATTCAAAAGGTACCGTTACTAGACTCCAGTCATTACCATTCATCGTCAGACGGCTTTCATGCTTTCATTACAACATGTGCTGCGTATTTTACTGATTAGTCAGCGTGAAATGTCGGTTTGTACAATTTGTTAACATAGTTTACGTCCAGCAGATAACGTCTGTAGTTTTCGCCGCATTCACATCATTGCAAACATAAACTTGTTTAACTGAGCGCTTGAGATTTGTCACTGAATGCATTTACTCCACATTTCTATCGTTGCACTCGTAAAAGGATTATATTTAAATTGTTGTGTTGTGACCCAGTATTTGGCTATCAAATCATTACTTTTTAACAAAAGTAAGGTGAAACAGTTCGAAGCATCACAGAGCGTTGCATTAAAAGCATCCGTAGTCGTCAGCGTGACGCAATGTGGGTTACAATAAGAGATACGATAGGTGATTGGACAGTGAGGATAACAGAGGTTATCGGTAAATGACTCTCCAAAGCCATAACTATATAGTAAGTAGGGCAATGTCACCACATCTGAGCAAGTGATTAAACATCCGTTTCTATATATATAAGTCTGGATTTTAAGTCAGGGATTACTCGTCATTGTCACACAGAGAGTAACTCTTTTTTGTTTTCTATCCGTTTCTTTATTGTCTCTTGATAGCCGAAGCTTAAGGCACAAGTGATCTGATGAAGACATAAGAAAAACTTAATAGCTAGCGTTGATCTGATTTAATGTGTAGACATATTGAGGAAGTTGTTATGAAATTTGGAGGAGGGAAGCTACGTAAAATAAATTGCATTTAATATCCAGACGGTTTTGTGTACATTAGAAATTCCTGGACAATGAAACTTATTACAAGATTTCGGAGCAGACGTTTCACGCAGAAATGAAGTAGGAGATTTTTGAAGACCTGGACGCCGCACGAAAGAAGACAAGTTAACCTGGTAAAGGATGAACTCTTATCTACGTCATTTCTCCCTGTCAGTTACATTTTGTTAGTCTCTGTTCTTATTCAACAATTTTTGTAGTGGAAATTGGTTTAACGTTTGCTCAAAAACGCCACAAGGACCACCCTAACAATAGCTTTCCGAATCACGAAGTCCGATAGCTTTTCTGTAACACGAAGTCCGATTTGCTGTTCATTGTTTTCCTTTTTCACGGTCATTTACGATTTTAAAACCTCCTTTTTTATTCACCATTTCTTTCCCACGTTTACAACCTTTTCTTTTCTTCCCTTTTTCTTTTTTATTGACCACTACAACGATGCCAAAGCAATGCCAACTCCACCTGCTGCAGCCATGGGTCCGAGACAGGGTGTCTGAGCCTCACCGATCTCCTGCCCATGCCTGCTGACTCCAATGGTGAGATCCTAGAAGAACGAGGCTCCGCAACGACTCCAGTCGCTGGTCGACTTCTCCATGCGAACAGCAGACTGATTCTCACGCACAGCGGACTCCCCACACTGCCACAGTGGCTGCGAGTGGAGACAAGGGGTTGTCTCCCCAGTGGGAAGGAAGCCATCAAGGCACAACACGACGTACGGCTGTCAACGCCCGTATCCAGCAGAGACTGCCGGCCTTTGCCACGCGAGGAATTGGCTCGACAATAGTGCCAGGCGGACGCCGCTGTCTGTACTGTAGTCCATTCCAGTATCGATGAAGGGAGTCGTGCCCGCCTCCCTACCAAAATCAAGTCCTTTGTAGTGTTAAAAGTGTTTTAGGTGAATCCCACGGCCTGCAGCCACCCCTCTTTCATCCCACAGCATTCTGAGCGTGCTACAGTGTGATTTTAATATTCATTCTTAATTTTGTGCAATTGTTTTGCTGTGGGAAACATGGAACCGTATTCTATTTCGGGTACTTCCTCACCTATTTCCTATTACGTCTGGGAATTATCTTTTCTGAAATAGTAATGTAAACTGGAGTTCGTCTATCATTTGTGCCGAGTCCCCAAAATACACTCCTGGAAATTGAAATAAGAACACCGTGAATTCATTGTCCCAGGAAGGGGAAACTTTATTGACACATTCCTGGAGTCAGATTCATCACATGATCACACTGACAGAACCAAAGGCACATAGACACACGCAACAGAGCATGCACAATGTCGGCACAAGTACAGTGTATATCCACCTTTCGCAGCAATGCAGGCTGCTATTCTCCCATGGAGACGATCGTAGAGATGCTGGATGTAGTGCTGTGGAACGTCTTGCCATGCCATTTCCACCTGGCGCCTCAGTTGGACCAGCGTTCGTGCTGGACGACGCTTCATCCAGTCCCAAACATGCTCAATGGGGGACAGATCCGGAGATCTTGCTGGCCAGGGTAGTTGACCTACACCTTCTAGAGCACGTTGGGTGGCACGGGATACATGCGGACGTGCATTGTCCTGTTGGAACAGCAAGTTCCCTTGCCGGTCTAGGAATGGTAGAACGATGGGTTCGATGACGGTTGGGATGTACCGTGCACTATTCAGTGTCCCCTCGAAGATCACCAGAGGTGTACGGCCAGTGTAGGAGATCGCTCCCCACACCATGATGCCAGGTGTCGGCCCTGTGTGCCTCGGGCGTATGCAGTCCTGATTGTGGCGCTCACGTGCACGGCGCCAAACACGCATACGACCATCATTGGCACCAAGGCAGAAGCGACTCTCATCGCTGAAGACGACACGTCTCCATTCGTCCCTCCATTCACGCCTGTCGCGACACCACTGGAGGCGGGCTGCACGATGTTGGGGCGTGAGCGGAAGACGGCCTAACGGTGTGCGGGACCGTAGCCCAGCTTCATGGAGACGGTTGCGAATGGTCCTCGCCGATACCCCAGGAGCAACAGTGTCCCTAATTTGCTGGAAAGTGGCGGTGCGGTCCCCTACGGCACTGCGTAGGATCCTACGGTCTTGGCGTGCATCCTTGCGTCGCTGCGGTCCGGTCCCAGGTCGACGGGCACGTGCACCTTCCGCCGACCACTGGCGACAACATCGATGTACTGTGGAGACCTCACGCCCCACGTGTTGCGCAATTCGGCGGTACGTCCACCGGCCTCCCGCATGCCCACTATACGCCCTCGCTCAAAGTCCGTCAACTGCACATACGGTTCACGTCCACGCTGTCGCGGCATGCTACCAGTGTTAAAGACTGCGATGGAGCTCCGTATGCCACGGCAAACTGGCTGACACTGACGGCGGCGGTGCACAAATGCTGCGCAGCTAGCGCCATTCGACGGCCAACACCGCGGTTCCTGGTGTGTCCGCTGTGCGGTGCGTGTGATCATTCCTTGTACAGTCCTCTCGCAGTGTCCGGAGCAAGTATGGTGGGTCTGACACACCGGTGTCAATGTGTTCTTTTTTCCATTTCCAGGAGTGTACATTTTGTCTGAAACGCGGAAAACCATTTGGATGATCTCTTGTCACTCACATCTGACAAATAATTCGACAGACGCGAGTCGATTTACACGGGGCCTCATAAGATCAGTTTAGATGTGGATTAATGCTATAATACAGTGCACTCTTTAGGCGTCACCCCGTCGCGTCACGTCAGGCGCCCCTCCAATGGGACATCCCTACACGCGTGCCCACCACAAACTCTACCAATGAGAAGGCAGCTTCATTGTAGTCTGCCTCAATCGGCGAGTCAGTCGCCAGAACAACACATTCCGTTGTCCACTGCGCGCTACTAACGGCGTGTCGCTCCGAATACAGTCATTTGTGTCGACAGTTCGCGGTTAATTGAATGGTCAGAACAGAGTGTTTCAGTCACACCTCCGCGTAACAGACTCAGGCATTGAATTGTGGCAGTAAATTTCAGCTGTCTGTGTGTGGAAACGTGGTTCCAGCTCTCTGGATATAGCATCGATATTTCCCGTCTGCCTGTCTGAAGTACCTAATTCTCAGTCTTCCAGATCTCCTCTGTTCTTAAAAATCGCACTGAAACCATTACACAAAATTTGCATTTATTTCAAGACTAACAGCTTTTTGAATATAAGCTCAAAGCTACTGCTACCTACTTTCCGTTTTACTGACTTTTACAGATTTAAGTACTGAAAAGGTTTACAATTAATCTATGTGATAATAACATACTCATGAACGAGGGAGTATTGATCTGTTTATATTTGTTCCTACGACACACGATATAAAGGTCGAAATTTTATTGGGTTGTATGCAGCACTAAGTATAGAACTACGTTCATCAGGAAATGAACTGTCTTCATTCTTTTATTATTGTAGCCGTATACGTCACGTATACTGCAATAGTCGACATTCTCTAAGAATTAATGAGCTCCTTGGGAGAGTAAGCAATGATAAATTTATTGTAGCTGGCCTACAAATTAGACATGCAAAATACCCTGTGACTTCAGACAGGAAGTAGTCATTCTTAGTCGAAAAAAGGCAGCTGCTGACAAGCGTCAGTATCATAAAAGTATCGGCTTAAGAAGTCAAGGCCGCAAAAACCGGACAGAAGAAGGGAACAATCTTGGGAAGTCAATCTCAAGGAAGACCCGTGTGGGTTCTGCAGAAATGTAGGAACACACGAGGCAATATGGACCTTTCAGCACACGCTCGATATTTGTTTAGAGAAATGTAAATGTACTTTTATGGCTCTTCCAAGAGGAGAGAGAGCTTTCGACACTCTTGATTGGTCTAGATACACTCTTTGAAATTTTAATGGTAGCAGGGATAAAATGTAGGAAGTGAAAGGTCATTTACAGCAAGTACAAAACAAGACTGGTGTTGTAAGAAGGAAGCCGTATGTGAGAAAGAAGTGAGACAGGGTTGAGGTCTATCCCCGATGATGTTCATTTTGCACATTGAGTTATCTGTGAAAGTAATCAAGTAGATATTTGGAAAGGGAATTAAAGTCCGGGAAGAAAAAATTAAAGCTTTTCTTCCTGGGACAGGAAAGCACTTGCAAGAGTCATATAAGAAAATTCGCCCTAATGACCACCGTAAGCAGATTTAACCATTTTCTACAGTTTTTGTTATTTCTAGACACGATGTTGTGTTTCACACGGAATTTGTAAATATTTTACATTTACCAGTTTAAGTTCCGTATAATATACTTAAGGTTCTTGGAATACATTGTTATTTCTTCAGGTACAGAATTTTGTAGTGAGTGGAATGCTATATGTATTTACAACTCTTTGTGTAAGATATGCAATGACCAAAGATTCCACGGTGAAAGGTCTTCTTCTGTTTTATAGTTATAGATAGAGCACGATCGACGAAATAAGACTTAAGTTTGCTTCAGTTTCTATGGAATGCTATCTGTCCATTATCGTTTATTTACTTTCAAGTCTTCCATAGCCGTTTCTAATTCAGACTCAAGTACAGGACCCCAATGTCTTCCTTACCGACTCCAGTTTCTTCGTCAGACAAGTCCTCACGCTCACAGAAACCTTCAACGCATTCTTTCGATCTACCAGCTCTCTCTTCTGGGTTTAACAATGAAGTCCCGATTGCACTCTTAATGTTACCACCTTTGCTTTAAATTTTACGAAATGTTCTCTTGGCTGTGTTTTTCTAATGTCTTGAAACTATTACCCGTCTGGAAAATGAAAATTTGTGTTAGCTCTCAAGACCTCTTGTTTGAAAACATATTCGGCTTGCAACTAATTTTTGTTAATACTTCTTGTTAATTGGGTTTCAGTTGAGTGATTATTGGTGCGTAGATGGGTAATAATGAGAGAGATAAACTGTTTAATACCGTAGTGACAATATTTTTGGGAGTCCAAAATTTTTAAATCTTATTGAAGTGTTTGTGCCTAGTTACATGACCATGTTCTACTATGGACCCTGTATTCACTTTTGGAAAAATATTACATTTTCGAAGAATTGTTACAATCACAGAAAAAGACTGCAGCACAAATTGTGTGCCATAATTTGATAGTGGAATCAAAAAGCTATATTAAACTTTTATTACATGGCAGGTTGCACGTGAATGTGAACCGAGGTACTTCGCCGTCCCCTTCTCTTACAAAACGACAAGAACAACTTCTTACTCAGTTTTTGGCAACCCGCCCCGCTTCAACCACACCCTCCACCCCTCCACCACTCCCCACCACCACCACCACCGCACACATGCTGACTTGATTCAAAGATGCATCTACAAACCTTCTGTGAGAGCTGATACATACATAGAACAAATAGAGCATATGTAGCATTGGGAGATTGTAACAGTTTCCAGGATTCATCCTAGTGAATCGTCGAAAACGTCGGACAAGGGACGATAAGTTTTTGTTCACCACATTTTGTTCGAGATCGCTTTGAGGAACCCTTTATTTCGTCCGAATTACTTTTTGTTGAACTTCCACTGCTGTGTGGCTTAGTATGGGAACACGGCTATTTACTTTATTGTTTCGAAACTCATTCACATTACAGTCGATGAAATTATCATTAATAGAACCACATCCAATGAATGTGAGGAAGAATCAGGACTGGCGTATGACTGCTTCGATGAATCCCAAAAACCATTTGGCATTCATTTTTGTCGTAAATTTTATTTCTATTTCTGCACTATTTCCATTCCATGCAATAAGTGCACCTAATTGCTGCAGTTGGAATATTTATTGACGACGTTAATGAGAAAGGCAATTTCGGTTTCTTTTATAAACAAGTTTTAAAGTTGGTTTTACTTCAGTATGTAACCTGCGATTTCGCTAAAGCACCAAGTCTTGTCGGTGGTGCCAGCATAGCATTATCCTACAGACCACAATTAACTACTGTGCAATGATATCTTCCAAATATATACTCAGAAACTTCTTCCCTAAATTAAGGTTCATATTTGAAACTAGTAGATTTCATACTGCCCAGAATGCCTTCTTTCCCTGTGCTAATTAGCTTTGTAGTCCTCATTGCTTCATCTGCTAGAGGACATTTTTCTTCCAACGTAGGAGAATTTCTTAACTTCGTCTACTTTGTGATCAATTTTGGTGTCAACTCCCTTATTATTCTAATTTCTGATACTTCTCATTACTTTCCTCTTTCTTTGGTATATTTCAACCTGTTCCTTTACTCACTGGACTATAATTCCATTTAGAAAATTCTGTAACTCTCCTTCAGTTTTGTCAAGAATAGAAACAAACCGCACGGCCAGAGGCGCCTTGACACGGTTCGCCCAGCTCGACCCCGTCGGAGGGTCGAGTCCTGCCTTGGTCAAATGTGTGTGCTCTCCTTGGCGTAAGTTACGTTAAGTTAGATTAGGTCCTGTGTATGCCTTGGATCCGATGGCCTCAGAAGTTTTGTTCCATAGGAACTTACCACAAAAGTATAGAAACATTATGAAGCGAATGTTGTCATTTATATCTTTCCTGCACTAATATCAACTGCGTTCTAGGAACTTTCATTTATTTCCGTGACTGCTATTCCGATGCATTTTCCCAACAATAGGGTCGAAAGATGGCAACCATGTATAGCCCCCTATTTAATATGAGCAATTCGATCTTGGACTTCCAGTCTTATTCCCCCACTTTGTTCTTGTACATATTCAATGCTACAGCTGTTTTCCTATAACTTCCCCTACTTTTCGCAGTACATAAAAACAACTTGCAATGCTTTACATTCAATTCGTGGGTGTAAATCTATGAGACGATGTGTCTGGGAAGGCCCGAAGGTAACCCGGATTGCAAATCTGCTAAGTGGGTAGCCTACCTGTAGGTGCGAACTAATGCGATGAGGAAATGCGGAGAGCACAGTTAACAATGAAACCGGAGAACAGGACAAGCTACACGTGCCATCTGTAATTATAGGAATTCAGCTAACGGTTAGTATGTCTCCCTTTACCAATGAGACATTGATACGTAGCACTGACATGCAACAAATTCCAATTGGTTATCTGATAACCTTTCTAGGGATAAGTACGTCCCAACAGCAGTCAAAGGGTTAACTAATATTCGGTTTTACTTGCGTTATGCTGATTTCGCAATGTGGGAAACGTCCAATGCCGATTTCATTGCTTCCTGCTGTTGGTGAAATTTTCTTTCCGTAGTATTATTAGAAAAACGTTTGCTTTACCAATGTTACAGAATTCAGGGCTTTCCTTAGCAGTAACATTGATCGTGTATGCACAGTGGGAGTACCTTTTTGTCATTTGGAGGAAGCTGTAACGAAAGGCAGACATGTATCTCAGTATTAAAACCCAGTGGTAGTCATCTTTGCCGATTAACAACGGAGAACACTTTAGCTGTACAACCGACGGGTAATTGTGGTCTACGGTGGAATATTATTGAGAGAGGCATTTTAGTACTACGGAAATTCAAAATTTGTGGTAAGGTCTTATGGCAATAAACTGCTGTGATCATTGGTCCCTACGCTTACACACTGCTTTATCTAACTTAAACTAACTTACGCTAAGGGCAAGACACACAACCATGCGCGAGGGAGGACTCGAACCTCCGACAGGGAGAGCCGCTCGGACCCTGACAAGGCGGCTACCCAGCATGGCGGTGTAATTAATAGTTATACACAATTGACTTATTTATTAATTTGATATCCAATTGATACATACATCTTGTTGTGTGTACACTCCTTAGCAATGATGCCGGCTTCTGTAATATCACAGCATTTCTTGATATTGCTAGCAAGAGATGATGTGCCACATCAAACCAGTAGGAAGGCAATTTGTGTTATAGCGCTGTACAGGTTTCTATGATGAAACTCTATATATTATAGCTTTTCCAATTCTCCTAGTTTCTGTCAGTTCTAGGACAGAAAATTGGTGGCAGATCTTCGTTAGTGCCCATGTTAACAGTGACCATGCCAGAAAGCAAAAGGGACAATAGTCCTCTTAAACGTAGGAGGCTTGGTGCACACGTTTCTACATCTACATCTATATCCATACTCCGCAAGCCACCTGACGGTGTATGGCGGAGGGTACCTTGAGTACCTCAATCGATTCTCCCTTCTATTCCAGTCTTGTATTGTTCGTGGAAAGAAGGATTGTCGGTATGCTTCTGTGTGGGCTCTAATCTCTCGGATTTTATCCTCATGGTCTCTTCGCGAGATATACTTAGGAGGGAGCAATATACTGCTTGACCCTTCGGTGAAGGTATATTCTCGAAACTGCAACAAAAGGCCGTACCGGGCTACCGAGCGTCTCTCCTGCAGTCTTCCACTGCAGTTTATATATCATCTCCGTAACGCGTTCTCGATGTAACGAAGCGCCCTCCTCTCCGTTGGATCTTCTCTGTCTGTTCTGTCAACCCTATCTGGTACGGATCCCATACTGCAGAGCAGTATTCAAGCAGTGGGTTAACAAGCGTACTGTAACCTACTTCCTTTGTTTTCGGATTGCATTTCTTTGGGATTCTTCCAATGAATCTCAGTCTGGGATCTGCTTTACCAACGATCATCTTTATATGATTCCATTTTAAATCACTCCTAGTGCGTACTCCCAGATAATTATTGGAATTAACTGCTTCCAGTTGCTGACCTGCTATTTTGTAGCTAAACGATAAGGGATCTATCTTTCTATGTATTCACAGCACATTACACTTGTCTACATTGAGATTCAATTGCCATTCCCTGCACCATGCGTCAATTCGCTACAGACCCTCCTGCATTTCAGTACAATCTTCCATTGTTACAACCTCTCGATATACCACAGAATCATCCGCAGAAAGCCTCAGTGAAGTTCCGATGTCATCCACAAGGTCATTAATGTATATTGTGAATAGCAACGGTCCTACGACAATCCCCTGCGACACACCTGAAATCACTCTTACTTCGGAAGACTTCTCTCCATTGAGAATGACATGATGCGTTCTGTTATCTAGGAAGTCTTCAATGCAATCACACAATTGGTCTCATAGTCCATATGCTATTACTTTGTTCATTAAACGACTGTGGGGAACAGTATCGAAAGCCTTGCGGAAGTCAAGAAACAAGTCATCCACCTGGGAACCCGTGTCTATGGCCCTCTAAGTCTCGTGGGCGAATAGCACGAGCTGGGTTTCACACGACCGTCTTTTTCGACACCCATGCTCATTCCTACAGAGTAGATTTCTAGTCTTCAGAAAACCCCTGTACTCAAACTTAATGCGTGTTCCAAAATTCTACAACTGATCGACGTTAGAGATATAGGTCTATAGTTCTGCACATCCGTCCGATGTCCCCTCTTGAAAACGGGGATGACCTGTGCCATTTTCAAATCTTTTGCAACGCTGCGCTCTTTTATTGTACCCGTGGCCTAGGGGTAGCGTCTTTGATTCATAATCAAAACGTCTTCGGTCCCAGGTTCGATCCCCGTCACTGCCTAAATTTCGATAGATAATCAGCATTGGCGGCCGAAGATTTCCGGCATAAGAATTCAGCCTCATTATGCCAACGGCCTTTTCAAAGAGGGCGGAGGAGCGGATAGAGGTTCACGGCACTCTCTTGTCCTAAGGGTGGGAAATTGCCCCTAAAGGCAGAAGAATCAGCAATGATAAACGACATGAGGATGCAGAAGGCAATGGAAACCACTGCACTAAAGACACGTAACGTGTATCAACAGGACATGTGGCCTGTAGTTGAAGAAGTGTCATGATGATCTCTCCATTGGCTAAAGATTCCGGATTAATCCCCCATTCGGATCTCCGGGAGGGGACTGCCAAGGGGGAGGTTACCATGAGAAAAAGATTGAATAATCAACGAAAGGATAATGTTCTACGAGACGGGGCGTGGAATGTCAGAAGCTTGAACGTAGTAGGGAAACTAGAAAATCTGAAAAGCGAAATGCAAAGGCTCAATCTAGATATAGTAGGGGTCAGTGAAGTGAAGTGGAAGGAAGACAAGGATTTCTGGTCAGATGAGTATCGGGTAATATCAACAGTAGCAGAAAGTGGTATAACAGGTGCAGGATTTGTTATGAATAGGAAGGTGGGGCAGAGGGTCTGTTACTGTGAACAGTTCAGTGACCGGGTTGTTCTAATCAGAATCGACAACAGACCAACACCGACAACGATAGTTCAGGTATACATGCCGACGTCGCAAGCTGAAGATGAACAGATAGAGAAAGTGTATGAGGATATTGAAACGGTAATGCAGTATGTAAAGGGGGACGAAAATCTTATAGTCATGGGCGACTGGAATGCAGTTGTAGGGGAAGGAGTAGAAGAAAAGATTACAGGAGAAAATGGGCTTGGGACAAGGAATGAAAGAGGAGAAAGACTAATTGAGTTCTGTAACAGGTTTCAGCTAGTAATAGCGAATGCCCTGTTCATGAATCACAAGAGGAGGAGGTATACTTGGAAAAGGACGGGAGATACGGGAACATTTCAATTAGATTACATCATGGTCAGACAAAGATTCCGAAATCAGATACTGGATTGTAAGGCGTACGCAGGAGCAGATATAGTCTCAGATCACAATATAGTACTGATGAAGAGTAGGTTGAAGTTCAAGACATTGGTCAGGAAGAATCAATACGCAAAGAAGTGGGATACGGAAGTTCTGAGGAATGACGAGATACATTTGATGTTCTCTAACGCTATAGATACAGCAATAAGGAATAGCGCAGTAGGCAGCACAGTTGAAGAGGAATGGACATCTCTAAAAAGGGCCATCACAGAAGTTGGGAAGGAAAACATAGTACAAAGAAGGTAGCTACGAAGAAACCATGGGTAACAGTTGAAATACTTCAGTTGATTAACGAAAGGAGGAAGTACAAATATTTTCCGGGAAAGTCAGGAACACAGAAATACAAGTCGCTGAGGAATGAAATAAATAGGAAGTGCAGGGAAGCTAAGACGAAATGGCTGCAGGAAAAATGTGAAGACATCGAAAAAGATATGATTGTCCGAAGCACAGACTCAGCATACAGGAAAGTCAAAACAACCTTTGGTGACATTAAACGCAACGGTGGTAACATTAAGAGTTCAACGGGAATTCCACTGTTAAATGCGGAGGAGAGAGCAGATAGGTGGAAAGAATACATTGACAGACCCCTATGAGGGTTAAGATTTGTCTGATGTGATAGAAGAAGAAACAGGAGTCGATTTAGAAGAGATTGGGGCCCAGTATTAGAATCGGAATTTAAAAGAGCTTTGGAGGACTTACGGTCAAATAATGCAGAAGAGATAGATAACATTCCATCAGAATTTCTAAAATCATTAGGGTAAGTGGCAACAAAACGACTACTCACGTTGGTGTGTAGAATATATGAGTCTGGCGACATACCATCTGACTTTCGGAAAAGCATCATCCACACAATTCCGAAGACGGCAAGAGCTGAAAAGTGCGAGAATTATCGCACAATCAGGTTAACAGCTCATGCATCGAAGCTGCTTACAAGAATAATATACAGAAGAATGGAAAAGAAAATTGAGAATGCGCTAGGTGACGATCAGTTTGGCTTTAGGAAAAGTAAAGGCATGGGAGAGCCAATTCTGACGTTACGGCTAATAATGGAAGCAAGGTAAAGAATAATCAAGACACGTTCATAGGATTTGTCGACCTGGAAAAGGCGTTCGACAATATAAAATGGTGCAAGCTGTTCAAGATGCTGAAAAAAGTAGGGGTAAGCTGTAGGGAGAGACGGGTCATATACAATATGTACAACAACCAAGAGGGAATAATAAGAGTGGACGATCAAGAACGAAGTGCTCATATTAAGAAGGGTGTAAGACAAGGCTGTAGCCTTTCGGCACTAATCTTCAATCTGTACATCGAGGAAGCAATGACGGAAATAAAAGAAAGGTTCAGGAGTGGAATTAAAATACAAGGTGAAAGGGTATCAATGATTCGATTGGCTGATGACATTGGTATCCTGAGTGAAAGTGAAGAAGAACTCAATGATCTGCTGAACGGAATGTACAATTTAATGAGTACACAGTATGGTTTGAGAGTAAATCGGAGAAAGACGAAGGTAATGAGAGGTAGTAGAAATGAGAACTGCGAGAAACGTAACATCAGGATTGATGGTCACGAAGTCAATGACGTTAAGGAATTCTGCTACCTAGGCAGTAAAATAACCGATGACGGGCGGAGCAAGGAGGACGTCAAAAGTAGACTCGCTATGGCAAAAATGGCATTTCTGGCCAAGAGAAGTCTACTAATATCAAATACCGGCCTTAACTTGAGGAAGAAATTTCTGAGGATGTACGTCTGTAGTACAGCATTGTATGGTAGTGGAACATGGACTGTGGGAAAACCGGAACAGAAGAGAATCGAAGCATTTGAGATGTGGTGCTATAGACGAATGTTGAAAATTAGGTGGACTGATAAGGTAAGGAATTAGGAGGTTCTACGCTGAATCGGAGAGGAAAGGAATATGTGGAAAACACTGATAAGGAGAAGGGACAAGATGATAGGACATCTGCTAAGACATGAGGGAATGACTTCCATGGTAATGGAGGGAGCTGTAGAGGGCAAAAACTGTAGAGGAAGACAGAGATTGGAATACGTCAAGCAAATAATTGACGACGTAGGTTGCAAGTGCTACTCTGAGATGAAGAGGTTAGCACAGGAAAGGAATTCGTGTGGCGGGCCGCATCAAATCAGTCAGTAGACTGATGACAAAAAAAAAAAAAAAAAAAAAAGTCTTCTAGAGACCTACGGCACACCGCTGCAAGAAAGAGGGCAAGTTCCTTCGCGTACTCTGTGTAAAATCGAACTGGTATCCCATCACGTCCAGCGGCCTTCCCTCTTTTGAGCGATTTTAATTGTTTTTCTATCCCTCAGTCGTCTATTTCGATATCTACCATTTTGTCATCTGTGCGACAATCTAGAGAAGGAACTACAGTGAAGTCTTCCTCTGTAAAACAGCTTTGGAAAAAGACATTTAATATTTCGGACTTTAGTCTGTCATCCTCTGTTTCAGTACCATTTTGGTCCCAGAGTGTCTGGACATTTTGTTTTGATCCACCTACCGCTTTGACATAAGACCAAAATTTCTTAGGATTTTCTGCCAAGTCAGTACATAGAACTTTACTTTCGAATTCATTTAACGCCTCTCGCATAGCCTTCCTCACACTACATTTCGCTTCGCGTTATTTTTGTCTGCAAGGCTCTGGCTAAGTTAATGTTTTCTGTGAAGTTCCCTTTCCTTCCGCAGCAGTTTTCTAATTCGGTTGTTCTACCACGGTGGCTGTTTTCCATCTCTTACGATCTTGTTTGGCACATACTCATCTAACGCATATTGTACGAAGGTTTTGAACTTTGTGCACTGATCCTCGACACTATCTGTACTTGAGACAAAACTTTTGTGTTGAGCGATCAGGCACTCTGTAAGGAATGTGAGTCCTTCAGAAATAATTCAAAAGTTTCATTCAATAATTCTGCTAATAATGGTGCTTTGAAAATATCGGTTAAAGTGTCTTACACTATTACAAGGGGCTACCAAGAAGATTCCGTCTGAGGGCGTTGGAGCAGCGTATATGCAACGCAGCGCGACTCCGATGCAATTATACAAGAACCGGCATATAGCCCCGCGATTAGTGTAGTTTTTGTCTCTTTCCGACGTGTGCGTTTAATGCTGACACGTGAGCATTACTGAATGAATACAGACAGGACCAACCTGCTGTCATTATTTTCTCGACTGCCGAAGAACAATACGGACAGACACCCATCAGAAAATTAAGAATGTGCATGGGACAGCATTTGTGTCGGAAAACTACTCTTATAGAACAGTATGCCAACTTCCACACTTGTCGCGATCGCTTCCTTGTATAACGAATACCTAACGCAGATGTCGCCCCAACTCGTGGGAGGTACCCACCCTATAGTCCTCATCTGTAACCATACAGTTATCATACCTTTGGTCCATTAAAAAAGGCAATGAGTGTCGACGTTTCCTGGTAGACGAGGATGTGCAGCAGGCAGTCATGGACTTCTTCACGCATCAGGGCACATGGTGTTTTACCAAACAGGCATCTTCAACCTGGTGCATCTGTGGAATTTTTGCCCCCCAATGTTCACGACGATTTTATTTGGTTGGCCTTGGAGCGGAAAGTTTTTGATTGTCTATTATAAGATAACCATCTGCTAACTCAAACGTTCCGACAGACAGACATTACGCATTAGCGGTTCGTGCTGGATTTTGTTACAGTTTCTCTAACTATTGAAGCTGTTGCGCATTGTCTGTACTAGACAAATATTCTGCTGCCCATTAAAACTGTCTAAGGCGCTGCAGTCGTGGACTGTGTGGCTGGTCCCGGCGGAGGTTCGAGTCCTCCCTCGTGCACGGGTATGTGTATTTTGTCCTTAGGATAGTTTAGGTTATGTTGTGTGTTAGTTTAGGGACTGATGACCTTAGCAGTTAAGTCCCATAAGATTTCACACATATTTGAACATTTCTTGAAAACTACCACACCATAAACTATAGTGAGACATATTTTACTTGGATATATATAGTTTAGTATTATAAAGACATTACAATTTCTCAGCGCAAATGAATAAAATATCTAAGCTGCCACGGCTAATGCAATGAACTATGGAACCTGGTCAGGCCGGCGCTGAACAGAAAGTTACTTTCGTTTCTATCCGATGATGTGGCAGAAACTGCCGGAATGGTGTGGGGTGATTTCCAAGTGGCTTGCCCGGCAACGGATCAGCGTCCTAATACGAGGGATACTCGGAAAGCAAGCTCAGATCGTTCGCGAAATGGAAATCACTGTGAACAGTAGGCTCTTTTTTGGGCTACACGACGGGCGAGGACCAATGCCTAACAGAACAGGTACACACCAAGTCTACATACATACCTCTCATTTTTAGATGCATGTATGCAGCCTGGCCTCTACGAGCTTCGAGGAGAGGTCCAAGTCCACTGCGAGTCGGCATGAAGGAACAAGCTGCGACCACGGTACTTAACCACTAACAACTGCTGGCTTCCTGCTTAATCTGAGTCCAGTGATGTGGAGTTAGCACCTTCCGGATTGTGGGTCACCTCCGAACCTGCTTCCAGTCGCTGCCTCTCTTCTACACTGGGAGGCTCCCATTCGACATGGGAAGAGCAGCCGCTGGGCCATCATCGGATGTACGTGGATACTACCACTGTCAATCTCTGTCAGCTAGGACAGCCACAACTGCTGAGAGATGCCTTTGTCTGCGGGATCCCCAGCCGTATTCCGCGTCTTCCGACGTGACGTGCAGTCATTTCCACCTCGATGTCTTCGGTACATTGTAAGGGATCCATGATCCCGCGAACATAGATGCTAGTATCCGGCGCCCTGGTCGATAGTAGACAGGAGTCGATTGTCAAGCGCTGCAGAAGGCAGTGAGACGTGTGTTGAGTGCGGAGTAGTAGTATGAGAGAGTGTCGAGTGAGAAGTACTGCTGGAGAGATGGGCAAGAATGGTGGTTGAGTAAATTTACCGAAGTGTGACAGATGAGCGCGTCCCCCTAAATGTCGTGGGGTGGACCCTCATCGATACCGGCTCCCAAGTGATGAGACACCAAAAGTGACAAGTGCCGAATTTCGTGTTTCACGTCAACCGCGTCGGCCAGCAACAACCATGGATTGCAGTGAGGATTGTTGTGGATGTTAACCATCATCATTGCGTGTGACGAAATATCTAAAATCAGCAACCAATAAGAGATATAACAATAATTAGATGTGTAAGGCGAAGGTAGCAACTTCCTCAGAATTTGTGTGTTCATAGAAAATACAATACAGTTTGTAAATCGCAACGTTTGTAGTCCTTAATAACAGACAAACCTTCAATCATTCAACTATTCAGTTGCAAAACAGCCGCACTCGGTTGAAATGCCCACAAAACCACAGCTGAAAAGCCGATAGCCTTTCTTCCATTAAGCACACGGTGATGTAATCATATAATAATTAACTGTTTGGCGGCTACGATAAATTACACCAAACCCAGTAAGGAATTAATCGGGGGTGTTTCAACATGTCCTGGAAACCGTTATCACCACATGGTGTCATTATAATTCTTGTGGTTTGCTCAATAATAAAATCTAAGCTTTATCTTATATTAATTGAAAGAAGATGGGGCAGAATTGAAGGAAAGGAAAGTAATTAATAATATTAGTTGATCTGCGGCTTCATGCGGAATCATCGACGACTGAAAAAGTCTGCCGGATTCCTGGGCCTCCTGCTTACTTGACGGTTGTGTTAACGACTGCGACATCCGGACACACTGTTTGTCGCAAATGTCTTAACCGTCTCGTCACCCTTTCCCGACCGTCTCACACTCCGAGTTAGAGCCACCTATCTGCTGTCTCCGTCCATGTCCTCCACGCTAGTTCATTTTAGATTCCCGCTGAAGGTCGAACGTAAAAGTGTATACCCAATTAAGGTCGTGGATTCATTGTCAATTGGGGTGAATGAACGGTATGAAAGAGTGGTGTCTGTTTTCCGTACTTATATGAAAGAACAGACACGACGCATTCATATAATTAATCAATGATATCTGCTTGACGACACGTTAACCTGCACCCATATAACCAGTGGGTGCCCCACTGGTATCCCAATCAGCATGGTAAAATACCGGCTCCGTACGTCATAAGTCCAGTTCTATCAGTCATAGTCGTGGCCGTACACCTTCGACCATCACAACAGGAAGAATAAATGTTTACAGTTGGAGATAAGTGGCGTGCGGAAGTTAGTAAACAAACTTACCATCTCTGACAACAAAGTGTGTGTAACGGTTCTGGACACTGAAATGAAATGGAACTTTGATGGCAGAGGGAGTACGCCTTTCCATGATCCTTCCATGCTGTGCCAGAGTTCATCAATGACAGTGGCTGGCGACGGGTTGTGTGCTAGTCTTTTGGCAACCCACTAACAGATGTTTAAAAAAACATGCTGTTTAACTGCTGACTGTAGTTAATCACTCGCCAGGCACTGCCTACTCCCAGATATGAAGGACAAGACAACAGTCCAAGACACAATGCCGCAGGTCGACGCCAGCCGACTGTCAACTCTGTACAGTTGACGGCCGATTCAAGGCTTTGGAGAGGTCTAACTGACAAGCCCTCTCGCAAGAGATCTCATATGTACCGTGTCCGTCCATTACAAACTCCTAAGACGCTCTATTATACATTACTTGTTTTTTGTTGCCGTTTTAATAAATTGAGTCCAGCTCTCAGGCATTCCCGATGTCTTTCACACATACAGAGAGGAGATAACTTTCGATTTTTTAAATTGTGACCACGGATGGTATCCAGCAAACAAGAAACCAATTAATTTTTCTCTACGTCCCCCCTAAAATATTCCACTTACCACATTTTTGGCGGGCAGTGTGGAGCTCGATATTAACTACTTACCACAACACCGATCCGTTTTCAACATACACGACGAGTATGTTCTGATTATGTGCTTTCTTAGCTAGTTAGCTGACGACGCAATGGTCCACAGGAAACCAACCTCTGTTAAACATTGTTTGATCATGCAGAATGTCTTAGACATTATTTTCACTTGAAAGATTGTATCAGTGCTTGGAAAAATGCAATAAAATGCAAAAGGCAAACATCAGACAGCAGGTTATATGACAAACTTCTGAAAACTGTTGTATTGCTAAAATGGTTAATAGTGATATTGAAAACATATTAACAAAATGAAAATATAGCGTTGTTTGGGGTTGTCCATTTTTTTTAACGACGGTGTATATAACATTCCAGTGCAACGTGTTTTTGAATAATTTTATAAAATTTTGTTTCTTTGTCAAATAAGGAATTCAAAGAAGCACTGAGAGATCGCAACAGGTCAGAATACGCCATACATAAGTTTAAGAAAGAAGGTGAGGGAACTTATATGAAACCACTGGAAGAAATATGGCTACTTTCTCGCTCAATATGGTTAGGTACATGGGAATTTCAGGGACGTTCGGAGGCACGAGGGCAGCCGTTTCTCCTACATGCCGTAAAGATGCTCGGGATGGAGAGAAAGCAGGTAATATTCATAAAAAACTCATGGAGGACGTGTGTAGATTCTGGTGCCTGCAATGCACCCATGTGATATTATACATAAATTTCACTGAATACCTAATAAAGTTTCATGTGTGAAACCGAAAGATAAATTTACTAATACACTTTAATATTGTAAGCAAATAGTCGACCAAAATGTGTAAAAGTTGATCCGATTATTAATAGGTGTGAAGTTCTTCAACTAATACGTAATGGTAAGAAACATTCATACAGAGCATAACTACAGTGGTTACTTACCTTTAGTTAGTTCCTTTAGGAGAGGAAGGAGGTTACAGGCGGTATTTGATTGAACTGATGGCAACTGCCACGATTTGAAACTGCATGGGCTGTTTAGCTGATCGTGCGATCGTTCTCGCATTTATGTGCTTAGTTATCTTCATATTTGTGTGGATGATAGTCTTTCGAAAATCTGATGGTTTCCTCCGGATTCCGAAAACTACTCTAATAATCGTTTTATACTGCATACTCCTGTAAGATTATAAGTTCCAGTGGTGTGTTATCAGTTCCCTTTGCCCGTCGTGCAGAGGTCTTGCAAAACAACGTCAGCCTCTGTCACTAATACTCGATCTCTGTATCTTCCAAAGCGACACCTATTACTTCATCTGTCACATCAGCAAATCTTTGACTATAACTCATTTTACGGTATTTTATGGATAATCGCGGAATTTTTAATTGAAACAAGAAAGTCAAATCAGTATATAACGAAAAGAATGCCACCTTCAAAACTTAAGAGGTGTTTTCGATTAACATGTATATACTGATTCTATACAATTTCTGCAAGACAGACGGAACGATTGCGCATTTTGCGACTGTGCTCAAATGATTCTCTCATCGCTTGTTCCCATAAAAGGATTTTTATTTAACAGAGAGTTATGATTCATATTTGGCACTGAGAAACCATTTATGTTTGTGTCTCCACGAAGGGTAATATAGACATTTGATTAAATTAAACAAGAAGTGGTTGCATAACTATTTACTGGAGCAGTAACTGATGGAAAAGGTTAGAAATGGGTGAAAACTTAGGATTTTCCAATAGGGATTCAAAGGTCAATGATTTCCGCGTCTGAGACTAGCAGGCAAGATAAAAAATGTAATAAAAACTTTGCATTACGTTCGACAACCAACACAAGCAATCGCTGTGCGGCAAAAAAAACAAAAAAAACACTCATAACGGTTACAGTTAGTTACCTTCGAGACACTGACCTGTTGACGTAAGTGTGCTTCCGAACGTGCCTCTCCTGGTCTTTAACGCCATGAGTGTAATGACTAACGCACTCTGTGACGTACCGTAAGAAATAAAGCATCGGCTCTGGCTGTTGTGTGGATGTAATTTGGTGGTTAGCGACACGACTTTTCTTCTAGACACAAGTATAATTGTTTTGCGACTAAAGTCTAGCAGGTGTTTTTAACTGGAAACATTTTGGTTCGTCAACTGTGGTATTTGTTATATATTTCCATGGTTACCCATTTTCTTCAAACTTCTTTTGTAGTGAATGTTTCTGTCGCCAGTGTCGTCATCACACTGACAGTATCCGAGGATCGGAAAGCAGTTGCTGTGTACTTGTTATTTCAGCAAATATTGTTTATATTGCCACGGAAAACATGACAGTGTCATGTTTGTTCTCATAAACAAATCGTCGCTATCAATGACGTGATACGTCAGCGGTTCCAAGCTTTCATTTTCTTGTCCTCAGCTAGGACACCTATGATACCAGCCTCGTTTTTGTCTGGTCGACTATATCAGGAAGTCACCAACTGACTATTATTCATTATTACCAAAATCTCACACAAGTTGAAAACAACAATATAGTTCAGCGAGATGCGTATTTCATTGGTGAGATGTGTAATCATTCTCTCAGTTACGTACACCAAATGTTCCGAATGAAAGATTTCCATGGATTATAAAATTAGCTTCATTCCGTTTCTGTTAATTATACGTGATTCTGCTGTTGAGTAAATGAGCAGAACTACAGAAAACACTTGTATTCTGATATTGTTGATGTTGCAGCCGGCTGGAGTGGCCGTGTGGCTCTAGGCGATACAGTCTGGAACCGGGCGACCGCTACGGTAGCAGGTTAGAACCCTGCCTCGGGCTTGGGTGTGTGATGTCCGTAGGTTGGTTAGGTTTAAGTAGTTCTAAGTTCTAGGGGAGTGATGACCTCAAATGTTAAGTCCATAGTCCTTGGAGAGTGGATGTGTGTGATGTCCTTAGGTTAGTTAGGTATAATTAGTTCTAAGTTCTAGGCGACTGATGACCTCAGACGTTAAGTCGCATAGTGCTCAGAGCCATTTGAACCGTTTGAACCATTTGATGTTGCAGTGTTCAGTCTAATGGATGAGATGATGCAGCTCCGTACGCCAGTCTATTCTGTACAGTCTCTTCATCTAGGCGTACTTACCATAACGCACATTCATTATAAACTGATTACTGCAGTCCTATACAACAATTGAAACACTTATCAGCCAAAAAATTACGTGGAATAGATTAAGTGAATGGAAAGTTGTTCGCAATAAAAGTGGGAGCAGGACGACATATTTCCAGAAAAATGTTGTGCATCTATAAAAGAAACATTACCCAAAAGCAAAGCGTTCAAGAGTGAAATTCTCCACCTGACTAACGGTTTGCCCACCTGACAAACGGAACATGTCCACTGTCACAGTCGGCATGGTTTATTTTGTCGGTGTGTGGCCTTTGATTAAAACGGACTTATGACTATGAGCGGTTCTTTTGAAAATGTGGAAGACAGATGAGCTTGCGCTACTTTCACAGTGATGGTATGAACCATTAGCAAATTTTTCCTTTAGTGCACGAGTGTAAGAGGAGTATTACGCAACAGCAGCGGATTTATGTGCTGGAGTATGCCACAAGCGAGGGCAGAAGTGTTCCAGCTAAAAGCCTTCCTGCTAACACATCCTGTTGCAAGTTGCAATGCCGAAGTCAACTTAAAGAACAAGATAGAGAAAATACATTTCATTCCTTCTAGAAACTTAGCGATTATAGTGAGCAATTCTTAATTATTTATTCCTATGGCTTACATGCAGGGAAATAATACAGGTATATAACGATCGTGTGTGTATATCACGAAAATACAGAAAGACAGGTCTACATATAAAGCTGCATCTAAATATCTAGGTTCCTAATACACCTTACAGCTGTAACGTCAGCTTTCATGAGGTCCCTCCAACTCCCCTGATAGGAATTCAAGAGGCATTCATCTCTAATGTGCTTGATTGTATGGTTCGGTGCACCCGACTGCAAATTATTGCTCATGTCGGCACCAATGACTCCTGCCATGAGGGTTCAGAGGTCATCCTCAGTTCTTACAGGCGGTTGGCGGAATTGGTGAAGGCGGAAAGCCTTTGTAATATCACTTCCAGAATCGATCGCGGTCCTCTGGTTTGGAGCTCAGTGGAGGGCTTAAACCAGAGGCTCAGACTATTCTGCGGAGAGCTGGGGTGCAAATTTCTCAACCTCCGCTTTGGGTGGAGAAATGTAGGGTCCCCCTGAATAGGTAAGGCGTGCACTACACGCCGGAAGCGGCTACAAGGGTAGCGGAGTACGTGTGGAGTGCACATGGCTGTTTTTTAGGTTAGAGAATTCCCTCCCTAGGCCCGACAAGACGCCTCCTGAGACGTGGCAAGGTTGGAGTAGGCAAAATGCAACAGGGAATAACAATGTTAATGTGCTAATAGTAAACTGCAGGAGCGTCATAGAAAGGTCCCAGAACTGCTCTCATTAATAAACGGTCACAACGCACATATAATACTAGGGACAGAAAGTTGGCTGAAACTAGACGTAAACAGTAATGAAATCCTAAACTCAGATGGGAATGTTTACCACAGAGACAGGCTGGACAGTGAAGGGGGAGGCGTGTTTATAGCGATAAGAAGTGCAATAGCATCGAAGGAAATTGACGGAGAAAAGCAATGTGAAATGATTTGGGCGAAGGTCACGGTTAACGCAGGCTCAGACATGGTAATTGGATGTGTCTATAGGCACCCGGGCTCAGCAGCTGTTGTGACTGAGCACCTGAAGCATAATTTGGAAAATATTTCGAGTAGATTTCCCCACCATGTTATAGTTCTGGGTGGAGATTTTAATTTGCCGGATATAGACTGGGAGATTCAAACGTTCATAACGGATGGCAGGGACAAAGAATCCAGTGCAATTTTTTTTAAGTGCAATGTCTGAAAACTATCTTGAACAGTTAAAAAGAGAACCGACTCGCGGCGGTAACATATTAGACCTTCTGGTGACAAACAGACCCGAACTATTTGATACAGTTAACGCAGAACAGGGAATCAGCGATCATAAAGCGGTTACGGCATCGATGATTTCAGCCGTAAATAGAAATATTAAAAATGGTAGGAAGATTTTTCTGTTTAGCAAAAGTGACAATAAGCAGATTACAGAATACCTGACCGCTAAACACAAAAGTTATGTCCCAAGTACAGATAGTGTTGAGGATCAGTGGACAAAGTTCAAAACCATCGTACAATATGCGATAGATGCGTATGTGCCAAGCAAGATCGTAAGAGATGGGAAAGAGCCACCGTGGTACAACAACCGAGTTAGAAAACTGCTGCGGAAGCAAAGGGAACTTCACAGCAAACATAAACATAGCCAAAGCCTTGCAGACAAACAAAAATTACGCGAAGCGAAATGTAGTGTGAGGAGGACTATGAGAGAGGCGTTAAATGAATTCGAAACTAAAGTTATATGTACTAGCTCGGCAGAAAATTCTAAGAAATTTTGGTCTTATGTCAAAGCGGTAGGTGTATCAAAACCAAATGTACAGACACTCTGTGACCAAAATGGTACTGAAACAGAGGATGACAGACTAAAGTCCAAAATACAAAACGTCTTTTTCCAAAGCTGTTTCACAGAGGAAGACTGCACTGTAGTACCTTCTCTAGATTGTCGCTCAGATGACAAAATGGTAGATATCGAAATAGACGAAGAGGGATAGAGAAACAATTAAACTCGTTCAAAAGAGGAAAGGCCGCTGGACCTGATGGGATACCAGTTCGATTTTACACAGGGTACGCGAAGGAACTAGCCCCCCTTCTTGCAGGGGTGTACCGTAGGTCTCTAGAAGAGCGTAGCGTTCCAAAGGATTGGAAAAGGGCACAGGTCTCTAACATGGATCAGTTTGTAAATAGGCTGTTTAGGTTTCTTTATTGGTAACGCCGCCGCCACGTAGCGCTCTGTATAAAAATCACTAGATGTGCCGTGTGCAGTCTGTGGCTGGTTTGCGTTGTTGTCTGCCATTGTAGTGTTGGGCAGCGGCAGCTGGATGCTAACAGCGCGTAGCGTTGCGCAGTTGTAGGTGAGCCGCCAGCAGTGGTGGACGTGGGGAGAGAGATGGCGGAGTTTTGAAATTTGTAAGAATTGGTGTCATGAACTGATATATATATATTATAGCTGTAATGGTAAATACATTGTTCTCTATTAAAATATTTCATTTCCTAACTGTGCCTGTCAGTAGTTAGTGACTTCCGTAGTTTGAATCTTTTATTTAGCTGGCAGTAGTGGTGCTCGCTATATTGCAGTAGCTTGAGTAACGAAGATTTTTGTGAGGTAAGTGATTTGTGAAACGTATAGGTTAATGTTAGACAGGGCCATTCTTTCGTAGGGATTTTTGGAAGTCAGATTGCGTTGCGCTAAAAAATATTGTGTGTCAGTTTAAGCACAGTCGTGTATAAATTTTACAAAGGGGACGTTTCAAGTTGTAGAATTTTGGAACACGTATTATGTTCGAGTATAATGACTTTTCTGGAGACCAGAAATCTACTCTGTGGGAATCAGCACGGGTTTCGAAAAAGACGGTCGTGTGAAACGCAGCTTGCGCTATTCGTCCACGAGACTCAGAGGGCCATAGACACGGGTTCACAGGTAGATGCCGTGTTTCTCGACTTCCGCAAGGCGTTCGATACAGTTCCCCACATTCGTTTAATGAACAACGTAAGAGCATATGGACTATCAGAGCAATTGTGTGATTGGATTGAGGAGTTCCTAGATAAAAGAACGCAGCATGTCATTCTCAATGGAGAGAAGTCTTCCGAAGTAAGAGTGATTTCAGGTGTGCCTCAGGGGAGTGTCATAGGACCGTTGCTATTCACAATATACATAAATGACCTGGTGGATGACATCGGAAGTTCACTGAGGCTTTTTGCGGATGATGCTGTGGTGTATCGAGAGGTTGTAACAATGGAAAATTGTACTGAAATGCAGGAGGATCTGCAGCGAATTGACGCATGGTGCAGGGAATGGCAATTGAATCTCAATGTAGACAAATGTAATGTGCTGCGAATACATAGAGAGATAGATCCGTTATCATTTAGTTACAAAATAGCTGGTCATCAACTGGAAGCAGTTAATTCCATAAATTATCTGGAAGTATGCATCAGGAGTGATTTAAAATGGAATGATCATTTAAAATTGATCGACGGTAAAGCAGATGCCAGACTGAGATTCATTGGAAGAATCCTAAGGAATGTGCAATCCGAAAACAAAGGAAGTAGGTTACAGTACGCTTGTTCGCCCATTGCTTGAATACTGCTCTGCAGCCTGGGATCCGTACCAGACAGAAGAGATAGAGAAAATCCAATGGAGAGCAGCGCGCTTTGTTACAGGATCATTTAGTAATCGCGAAAGCGTTACGGAGATGATAGATAAACTCCAGTGGAAGACTGCGCAGGAGAGACGCTCAGTAGCTCGGTACGGGCTTTTGTTAAAGTTTCGAGAACATACCTTCACCGAAGAGTCAAGCAGTATATTGCTCCCTCCTAAGTATATCTCGCGAAGGGACCATGAGGATAAAATCAGAGAGATTAGAGCCCACAAGGAATCATACCGACAATCCTTCTTTCCACAAACAATACGAGACTGGAATAGAAGGGAGAACCGATAGAGGTACTCAGGGTACCCTCCACCACACACCATCACGTGGCTTGCGGAGTATTGATGTAGATGTAGAAACCAGAGACCCTGTAGCACGCTATTTTAAAGTGAGCCTGCGTATTGACCATACCAGTGCGAGCTGTGTACACTTTAACCCATAGTATCCTGCCGAGTTCTGTGCGAGCGGTACCACAGTTATACTTCCAGAAACACTCGCGCTATTCATGATTTTCAATAAGTTGGCAGTTACTATCCCATAGGTCTCTCACTTCGATAGTACTGGCATTTGGCTGTTCTAGTTCCCGTAATGTTGGGTTTCTTGAATGGAGTCTACTTCGCTGTAGATTTGGAACGTCTTCTATTATGGGTAATTCCAGGTTCTGCTGTAGCTTGGGGTATTCTCTAAGGTCTCTCTACGGAATGCCGGTACAAAGATGTTGCGGAGCAGAGGCTGCCAATAACGAGTTCTTATCGGATTGTCCCAGTTATTAATCGCATAGTGTGGTTCAATTGAACATCGATGAAGGGGATGGGGCAGCTATTTAGCCACACTGGGGCGCATTACTCGGTTGCTGAGAAGATCAGGGCAATGGATGATCTGCGCAAGGTATCTATAGAAGCTCCCCATATCATTTCAAACAATTTTTGAATAACGTTGTTAGGAATTTTTATACTGACATCAGTATTTTCAAGATGATTTTTATATGAAAGTGTGCGGTCAAGGTTGAGACCAATATTCTTAGGGTACTCGTTATGGCAAAGATCCTTTCCGTTATACTTCACTCGGAGTTCCCTGTTAGTTTGTTTGTTGTTCAGATGGAATGTACATACTTCGGTTTTACTTGTACTGGGTTTAAGTCGCCACTTTCTAAAATAGGAGCTCATAACGGATAGATATCCTGTGAGAATTGTCTCCGCTTATCCGACATCGTTGATTCTACAAGCAAGAATCTTCCGCATAACAGGAATTTTGTTGGCCTGCTATTGGGGGTTTAGGAGATACATAGGATGAACAATAGTGGGGCTAACATAGAGCTCTGTGGTGGATCATCACTTATTTTTTTCTCCTTGTTCACATTTTCTCACAAGTAAAGGCGGAAATCACTATTGTTTATTATGGTGTTGAAGAGAGTTGCACTTTTTCGGCATGTCACTGTTTTTATTAGTTTGCGTGTCATTTCTTCCCTGCAGACTGTGTCATATGCCGCAGTTATGTCTATGAACGCGACGGAAGTCGTCACGTTTTCTTGGAAACCAGCCTCTAGGAAAGTTCTTAGGTCCAGTACCTGGTGGCAGAATCTCCTTCATGGCCTGAAACCTGCTTTCTCAGCTGGAGTATATTTAGACTTTATAAGTATAGCTTAAAAGGGAAACTAGTATGAAACTTAGAGAGTGGTCAGCTGGTTTACCTGGATTCAAAATTGACACAATTATTCTCCTTACCTTGGTGGGCAGTGATTCATCATCTAGGAAGTTGTAGGAGAAGCGTACCAGCCATTTTTCCATACCACTACCATTATAGTGAGCAAAATATGTACCATTGGCGGAATGCTCTGAAAGACCTGATTATGAAGTTTTGGAAAAGAATTGGTTCTTAAGTTTCTAAAGGCGTTAGCCTCTAATATTTCTTAGGGATTGGAGTGAGATCTTTAAATATGTGTAACGTTCATAAACAATAAAATAATCTTATATTCAGACATTTACCGTTAGAAACAGTAACATTAAAATGTCATTGTATTTCATAGTTACTTCAGGACTGGAGCGTAAAACGTCAGCCATTGATCACAAATTTTTGGTATTTTTCAGACTCACGTAGTGACAGCGATTTTGGTTTAGTGGAGGAACCCAGCAGAAAAATTTGTCACACATACATATCAAATGATTGGATCCTTATCGTTAGACACGCAAAGAAAATGTTCTAGAGATTTGAGTCCACTGAAATGAAGATCTCAGACTCGTTATCCACCTGGAACAGAAAGAAATGGTTGATGGCTGTGGAAACAACTGGCTGAATATCAGATGGTTGCTTTACAAAACAGAATATTGTTTTTTCTTGATGTTTTGTTGACTCTGAAGGCTGATGTGCAGTTCGAAGAAGATGACGTAAGGAAGAAACTCGGCCATTACATGATATACCTTCTGTAATATCCAGCAGGGCCTTTTCGATACCAGACCTTTTTGAAGAGTAATAAAAGGACCTGGAACTTTTACTGATATACTTTTCACCTGGGCCTCCACAGCTTTAAAGACCATACCGTATGACACCGCGACAAGAGCTTCCTCATCTTCGCAAGATTAAGCATACGAACGTGAATACATCTTTCTTTTAATATGGATTGGGTAACAATCTACTTGGAGATATTTGTTATACGCAGATACAGTGGATGACATTTTACTTTTATATTGAATTACAGGACGTATATGTAGCCGCTTCGGTTGCACAAATGTTTGTCAAATTGACCAAGGCTTGCGATTGCACTATGACAATCTTCAAGGGAATAACATGTTACGTAGGATACCTAAACATATAATGACATTGTTTGACATGAAAAACACTTATTAGGAATACATCAGTAAATTATGTAGAAACAATGTACTTAAATGTAGTCACACCTTGGTTGAAAATGTCTGAGCAAAAGTGCTCTAGTCAAACAGATATGTCATAGGTATAAAATCTAAAATGTTAAAGTATAACATGATTGTCAACAACATAAAACACTCCATGGAATGCATAACAGCTGCAAAGTCACTTAGTGCTAAGAAACGTATTTTCTTTGTTGTGAGATAAGGAAGAAGAGACGATTACAATGCATTGAGTGCTCTAGCCAGGCAGTCAGGCAGCAGTAGCCGGCCGAGACACAATCTGCCACAGGGAAGAAGCCGATTTCGTTACATTTTACGAGTTCGTAACCTGGAGCGAATTTTATAGTTTCATCTCTGTGCTTTGATAGTTTAGTTTCTTGAGTTTCTGCGTGTTAACTTAATATTTAATAGCCACCACTCTTGGATTTTCGTGTGCGTCGTTTTCGTGGACACAGTTCTTGCGTTTTCCTCCGTGCCCGTAGTAGAGTCCATAGTGCGTGTCGATTGTCCTTTTTTGTGTAGTGTAGTTTTTGACGGTCTTAAGCACGGGTAGGAACCGTGGTAACTGTGATAATACCTCGCTCTCAAATCCAGACTTTGATGGCTGTAGTGGATGGATATCACTCTTGTGGACCGGCCGTGCGGATCCAACGGACGTTCCTCACGTCTGAGTCTTCCGATCGGTCGGCACTGCTGACCGACCAAGTTACTGTCAGCTTTGAGGATGACGACCCTCCCGTGTTCGAGTGGGAGGTCGCCTCGGGGCGAAGCAGGCGCCGAGCGGAAAGCACCTAAGGCCTAACCAGTTAGTCTCAGAAACAGGCTCAGGCTGGTGCTTGTGGCTGACACTGTCCCTCAGCCAGATGCAGTCACTCGTCTTGTTTCAGGGGAACATCTCAGCCTCAAAGATCTGGGAAATCACAGAGGATGGGTTTTTTAGTAGTTGGGAACACCAGTGATAGATGCGTTATGGGGCCCGGTAAGGACCTGGCTTCCAGGGAGGGGAAGAAAGCCAATATGCACTCAGTGTGCATACCATGCGGAGTCATTCCAGACGTGGAAACAGTCCTTCCATGGGCCATAGGATCACAGGTTTGCAGCAAACTGTAGGTGTTGGCTCACGTACTAACTATGTGTGTCACTTTGGATCAGAAGATATTCTCTCTGGTTTCAAGCGGCTAACAGAAATGGTAAAGGTTGTCGGTCTTGCTTGAGAGATGAAAGCAGAGTTCACCATTTGCAGCATAGGCGATAGGACCGATTGCGGACCTCTAGTACAGAGCCAAATGTAGGATTTAAACAACGTGCTCAGATGGTCTGGCGACCGTGTAGGCTACATATTCCTTGACTTGTGCCATGGGGCAGTGAAGTTTCGGGTTCCGCTGAATATTTCAGTCACCACTACACGCAGGAGGCGTCTACACGGGTGGCAGGGATGTGGCGTAGACTGGGCGGCTTTTTAGGTTAGAGGGTCTTGAGGAAATACCAGACGGGCTTCAGTCTCAAAGGTTGCATGCAGGTCGAAGAACGGAGATACAGCACCCACCGGTGTAACAGTAGTGAACTGCCGAAGTTGTGCGGGGCACCCAGCGCTAATAGAAAGCACTGCTGCTCATATCGTTATAGGCACTGAGAGCTGGTTAAGGCGGCAGATAAATTCAGCCGAAATTTTTGCGAAGAATCTAACGGTGTTTCGAAAAGCTATACTAAACACATTTAGCGGTGGCGTGTTTGTTGCTGTTAAAAGTAGTTTATCTTGGAGCGAAATTGAATCAGTTAGTTCCTGTGAGTTAGTTTGGGCAGAGATCATCCTTGATAAGCGGCATAAAATAATAATTGGAACCTTTTACCGGCCTCCCAACTCAGATGATACTGTTACCGAAAGGTTCAAAGAAAACTTGAGTTTAATTTCGAACACGTACCCGACTAATACAATAATTATAGCTAGTGGTGACTTTAATTTACCCTCGATATTTAGGAGAAAATACCTGTATAAACCCGGAGGTACGCATCAAACCGGAACCGAGCGACTGCTACGGTCGCAGGTTCGAATCCTGCCTCGGGCATGGATGTGTGTGATGTCCTTAGGTTAGATAGGTTTAAGTAGTTCTAAGTTCTAGGGGACTTATGACCACAGCAGTTGAGTCCCATAGTGCTCAGAGCCATTTGAACGCATCAAACATCATCCGAAGTTGTGTTAAAAGCATTCTCTGAAAGCTATTTCAAGCAGTTAGTTCATCGGGCCATGCAAGCAGTAAACGGTTGTGAAAACACACTCGACTTCTTAGCAACAAATAATCCTGAGCCAATAACGAGCATCAAAACGGATACAGGGATTAGTGGACACGGGGTTGTCATAGCGAGAGTGAATGCTGTAGCCACCAAATCCTCCAAAACTAAACCAAAAGTATACTTATTCAAAAAAGCAGCAAAAAATTCACTTGACGCCTTCTAACGAGACAATATTCACTCCTTCCAAATTAACAATGGAAGTGTAGACCAGGTGTTGTTCGAATTCAATAGAAATAATATCGACAACAACTGATAGATTTACACCAAATGAATTAACGAACGAAGGAGCTGATCCCCCTTCGTACACAAACCGTGTCAAAACGCTGTTGCAGAGAGACTGAGAAAAGCAAGCAACATATAGACGCACTCGAAATCGTCCAAGATTGTAGATCTTTTACAGAATCTCGAAATGAAGTGCAAACATCAAAGCGAGATGATTATAATAGTTCCTCGAACTTAACTTTGTTTCAAAACATCACAGAAATTCCAAAGAGATTCTGGTAGTGCGTAAAGTGTGCTAGCGGTAAGACACAGTCGATGCATTCTCTGCGCGATAGTAATTGAAATACGATCGCCGACCGTGCTGAGAAAGATGAATTACAAAACAAAGCCTTTCGAAATTCCTTCATCAAAGTAGACGAAGTGAATATTCCACAATTTGAACCAAGAACAGCTCCCAACACGAGTAACTTAGAAGTAGATATCTTCTGAGTAGTGAAGCAAATCACTCAAGAAAATCAAATCTACTAGTCCAGACCAATTAGGTTCCTTTCAGAGTAAGCTGATGCAACAGCTCAATATGTAATAATTTTATAAGAGGGTTGTTCAATAAGTAAAGCCTCAATTTAAAAAAAAGAAGACATTAATGTATGTAGACAAACCCCTTATTGGTGCTTCACATTTGACGTTTTTTCTGGGCGCCGGTGAAGTTTAGAACCGTTCTGGCTGATGGAAGAGCCATAGTACAGTTTTAACGTGGCATCTACATAAGACTCACGTTACAAGCAGCGTGTTGTTATTGAATTCTTGTGTGCAGGAAAAGAAACTGTGGTGTGCATTCATAAACGTTTTTGTGTAGTGTATGGCGGTGCTGCAGTTGATAGAAGTACAGTGGGGCGATGAGTAAAGAATGTTACAGTTAGGAAATTCAAAAACAGTGCTCCATGATCAGCTACGCTGCGGACGTCCTGTCACCGCCACTGCTCCAGACATGCTGAATCATGTGGGGCATTATTTGTGCCGACCGGCGCATCACAACTAGACAATTGGCTGTACAGCTGTCGGCCAGCATTGGAAGTGCGTCTGCAATGATCGAGACCCTCCCATGCTGGAAGAGGTGCTCAAGATGGTTTCCACGAATGCTCACAGCAGATCAAAAGCTTAAAAGACAGTCAAGACCTGGCACCGTCGGACTTGTGCCGCTCAAAGACTCTCCACGGGGAACACACTTTGAAGATTACGAGAGTGGCAGTCATGAAAACATGGGTATACCTACAGGACAAGAGCTTTTAGCAGCAGGGAATACATGCATTTCCACAACGTTGGCGTACAGCCATAGAACTTGATGTAGACTACGTGGAAAATTAGGACATGGACAAGATATACTGAAGTATATTGTCACCAGATTCTGCCTGTTGACGATGAATATGTGCTGAGAAAAATGTGGGTCATTACTTATATATTACTCGTACAACCACTCGCTCGACTCAAGACCTGTACCCAAAGACTGCAAACTTGCACAGGTCTCACCAATATTCAAGAAAATTAATAAGAGTAATCCACTAAATCACAGTGCCGTGTATTTAACGTCGATATGCAGCAAAACTTTGGAGCATATATTGTATTCGAACATTATGAATCACTTCGAAGAGAACGGTCTATTGGCACACAGTCAACACGGATTTAGAAAACATCGTTCTTGAGAAAGAAAACTAGTTCGTTGTACACACAAAGTGTTGAGTGCTACTGAGAAGGGATTTCAAATTGATTCAGTACATCTAGATTTCCAAAAACCTTTTGACACTGAACCACACAAGCGACTTGTTGTGAAACTGCATCATTATGGAATGTCGTGTCAGCTATGTGACTGGATTCGTGGTTTCCTGTCAGAGAGGTCACAGTTAGTAGTAATTGACAGAAAGCCATCGAGTGAAACAGAAGTGATATCTGATGTTCCCCAGGGTACTTTTGTAGATTCTCTGGTGTTCCTTATAGGAGATAATCTCGTTATAGGAGACAATCTGAGGTTGTTTGCAGATGATGCTGTCTTTTATCGTCTAGTAAACTCATCAGAAGACCACAAAAAATTGAAAAAGATTTAGGAAACATATCTGAACGTTGCGAAAATTATCAATTGACGGTAAATAACGAAAAGTGTGATATCATCCACATGAGTGCTAAAACGAAATCCGTTAAACTTTGGTTACACGATGAACCAGTCAAATCTAAAGGCCGTAAATTCAACTAAATACCTAGGCATTATAATTACAAATAGTTCAAACGGGAAGGAACACACAGAAAATGTTGTGGAAAGACAAACCAAAGACAGCGTTTTATTGGCAGAACACTTAGAAAATGTAACAGATCTACGAAAGACACTGCCTACACTATGCTTGTCTACCAAAGCGACTGCCGGCATTACACTTGTCCGTCCTCTTTTGGAGTGCGGCTGCGCGGTCTGAGATCCTCACCAGATAGGATTAACGGAATACATCGAGGAATTTCAAACAAAAACAGCACGTTTTGTATTGTCTCGAAATATGGGAACGAGTGTCACTGATACATTACAGGATTTGGGGTGGACATCATTAAAACAAAGGCTAAATCTTTTCACGAAACCACAATCGCCAAAAATCTCCTTAGAATGTGGAAATATTTTTTGTACCGAGATGTACACAGGGAGAAACGATCATCATTATAAAATCAGTTAAATCAGAGCCCGTACGGAAAGATATAGCCATTCGTTTTCTCCGGGCGCTGTTAGAGAATGGAATAATAGAGAATTATTGCAAAGATAGTTCAACGAACCTTCTTACATGCACTTAAGCGTGATTTTTAGATTATTCATGTAGATGTGCACAAAAGAATAAGGTCCTAAATATCACTTTCCTATTTAAGGTAGCGCCTATCAGCGCTTAAATTTAGCCTTGTTCAATATGAGAACATGTTGCTCATAATATCTTCTATCATTCAAATACTTTAAAATCGTGTAAATTTTCCCATTGGTTAATTATTGAGAAAACTCTTGATATCTATTTTTTTCAAAACTTTATTATAGCAACTTGGTTCTCGTTTGTTCTCAGAATCCCATCTATGTAAAACACTGAGTAGGTGGGTTATTTTTTGCCACCCTCCGATCGGTGATTAAATTGAAGCGACAGTGAAAATAAAATGAAGCTATGCGCATGAGCGTTTTGAAGTGTCTCTAGCATGCCTCTCGATCAGATCACGACGCACCTTTCAGTTCTGATTGCACAGTGAGCACATAAAGACGCTTAGAACAACTTCACTCCCGCCAAGTGAGAAGTGGCTGCTTAGGTGTTTCGCCCGATTTGATGCAGCCAACGTAACGTGAGTTTAGTGCGCTCCTTTTTCGAGGCTTTGCTCGGATGCACACTGTAGGTGTAACTAATATGAAGCGTTTGATTACCCACCACACTGCCCAACCTTGGCTCCCTCTGATTTTCATCTCTTCGTTCATGTGAATCGTTGCCTATGAAAGCATCATTTTGTTGTAAATAGTGAGCTGCAGACAAGTAAACTGGACTAAAGCAAAGGCGGCTGTCTGCTGTGAGAGCGTGTTGGAAAATATCTTAGTCGGAACAGCTACTAAGTAGAAAGTATATTTTATTTTGTTTTTCTTGACTGATCGGAGGTTGAAAAGAATAACAGCCTGCGTAGGAGAAGACAGAGTGATTTGATGCCCTCAGCTCGTGGTGTAATGGCTAGCATTGCTGCCTATGGATCTCGGGGTTTAGGGTTCGATTCCCGGCCTGGACGGGGATTTACTCTGTCCGGGGACCGTAAGTTTATGTTGTCCTCATCACTTCATCAACATCTTCATCATTTGTAATAGTGGCTAGATTGGAGAGTGCAAAACAGAAAATTGGACTGCGAAAATCTTGGACTTTCTACGGGCGCTAATAACCATGCAGTTGAGCGCCCTACAAACCAAACATCATCATCGGCAGAGTGATTGGATATCTTTTAGGGCATAAAAAATGATTCAAATGGCTCTAAGGACTATGGGACTTTACATCAGAGGTCATCAGTCCCTTAGACTTAGAACTACTTAAACCTAAGTAGCTTAAGGACATCACACCCATCCATGCCCGAGGCAGGATTCGAACCTCCGACCGTAGCAGCAGCGCGGCTCCGGACTGAATCGCCTAGAACCTCTCTGTCACAGCGACCGGCTTTAGGGCATCAGTTAGTAGACTCATATTACTGGAGCGATTTGTAGAGGGTAAGAACTGTAAGGGAAGCGGGACACAGGAATATATGCAACAAATGACAAAGGTCATATTACGCTGAATGAAAATGTGAAAAAGAGGAAGTCAAGGAGGGCTGCAATAAAGAAAACGATGTAGACAACTAAAGGCATGAAGGAAATTTAAAGGTGTGCAGCTAGGAAAGTGCGTAGCTGAAGGGGTTATTCCATTTGAAAGTGTAATCGTAAACTGTCTGACCTTAAAAGACAATCGTTCGAAAAGAAAGCCATTTCTTAGTAAGAGTTTAAAGAAAAATTTTGAAATAAGTTCATTAAGTGTAGAGTGTCCATCGACTCTAACCTTTATCGTAGTGTCCCCATGGTTACCCATAGTTAGACACGCAGCATACAGAAGCAAGCTAAAGTCATGGTTCCCACGGTCAGCACACGAACTGAATTCAGAACTGCAGTGTGAATCTCTCGCTTCTACAGTGTATGTACACCATTCTTCAAAATGTTTATGGAGAAAAAAAAAATTGTAGCAGATGTAATGTGAAAAAGTAGTTTGAAAGTAGTCGGTTTGTTTCCAGCAATCTGTGAGGAATGAAGTACATTGAGACGTAAAGCAGGGCCTGCACTGGTGGAACATGGCGGTCGCTGCATTTACGAGGTGCGCGGCATTCGCCGACACCCTGCTCCTCGTGATGCACGGTAATTAACGTCGTGCGTTGGAGTTAAACTGCAACAGGGCGCTCGACACACAGAGCTGCAGGCGTAAACATGTGAAGCCGTAATTAACTGAGGGATGAAGGATATGCCTCTTCCCGAAGGACAACCGCAACGAAGATATAAACACCAGGGTACGCACACTCGAGCAGTTGATTATTTATTTGTAATTTTGCAAAGATGATGCAAGAATATTTTTGTCCATTTACAGTTAGTATTTACGGCATCGAAATGCACATCATGGTTTCCAGAATACAATCCAACATAGAACTATTAAGTATTGGTGGGTCACGCCAGTCAATTCTACCGGCCTGTTCACTGGGGAATCTACAATGCCGTCTGCTGTTTCTAGCGTGAACGAATGACTAGCTTAATTTTTGACAGTTCCTCAATCATTTCAGCCGCTATTTAACATCCACTGTCGTTCCCTTCCGTCTTTCACTAATGATCGTTGGGCTACCATTAAAGTTTTCTCTGCCCAGAAAGTATGTGTCGGCTAAAGATTTCATTCTGGAGCTGAATAACGTTGTGAATGAATCCAGAATGAGATTTTTCACTCTGCAGCGGTGTGTGCGCTGATATGAAACTTCCTGGCAGATTAAAACTGTGTGCCGGACCGAGACTCGAACTCGGGACCTTTGCCTTTCGCGGGCAAGTGCTCTACCATATGAGCTACCCAAGCACGACTCACGCCCCATCCTCACAGCTTCAATTCTGCTAGTACCTCGTCTCCTTCCTTCCAAACTTCAAAGAAGCTCTTCTGCGAACCTTACAGAACTAACACTCCTGGAAGAAAGGATATTGCGGATACTGGGCTTTACATGGTTTGATGTGAATGAAACTTTTGTTGAACTGCATATCTAACTCGATTAACTTCATGCGTCCTGCTATCTGATACTGGACATACACCTCTCTCACGATGCCATCCTAAGTAGGTAAAGTGTACACTGTACACATATGAAGTAGAACGACGTCGGTAGAACAGTTCAAGAAAAGCTGCGTAAAAGTCATCTAAAGCCGTTTTAGTACGTTGTTCTCTCATAATGGTCAGCAGTGTTTACCGTATATTCATGTGGAAGTGAATAAGTGCTAAGAATGTTTTGATGTTTATTATAGCTTCAAAGTTATCTCTTATATTACTTTTTGTTGACATCATCTAAAAGAGCACGGGATGGTGAGCATTGTACTGGTTCCAGGATCTACAAAATATCAAAGCCATCTGGTAAGAACAAACATCTACGAAATGTTTCCCACTGAAAAAATACGATTCCTCAGTCCTTTCTAATTGGAAATATGTAATTCTACAGCTGAGCCAGTCAGGCTAGCGGTTCTGAAAGCAAAGAAAGGTCCTATAAATGTATATGGTAATGTGGTGCTTCGCATTTCAAGAACATCCTGTTCCTCCGTACGAATTACCCCCAGTAACGTATTAATCCTCCACGGAGGCGTCAGAGCTGTTGAGAGAAGGATCCTAATGTTTTGTACTCAGCCTCCGTGGATTTTCAGAAACTACAGTAGAAACGTATCACATTTGGTCATGTTGGTCCGACAAACGGAGAGACGATTATCGAATCCACATGACCTCTTGGCAATGAAGCTCAGAAGTACTTCTCCCCGAAAATTCCTTCGCTGGGGGCTCCAGCTTAGCGTGGGGAGAATCTGACTTAATTTAACGCTGTTAGAACCTGCCGAGAGGCAGTGACCAACCCAGTTATCTAACTGTCAATGACTTTCGTTAAAAATGCAATTCCATTACAAGCTGATTAAATTTTAGGATCAGAATAATCAAGTAATTCAGAGCTGTGGCTACTCATTTGATTTCGAGAAGTGTTCCGTTATTATCTAATAATGATGGCTGTGAAAATAATTTACAAATCTCCATGAGATATGGCTAAACATGCCCACGTCATTTATCAGGTCGCACCACAACCTACGTATCAATGGCCAGCCTTGCAGGCAGATCTGATTACACCCCTTTTAATCAGTGGTACCATTTCCTCAGTTAATTCTGTTTCTAGAAAATGGTGTAGTTCAGTCATGAAATTGTTAATAGTTGTTACATTTTAACGGAAAGCTTAATCTCAACCAAATGAAATCAACCCAAGCACCCGGAATCTTGTGGGCCAGTTGCCGACTTTCTGCCATATCCGGCAAACCACATGGAGCGTTGATATCGCTCAATGAGAATGATCCCTAAGGGAGCTCCTCGGCGAAAACCTCGGCAATTCGGAAAATAAGGCCAATATGCGCCATAAATGCTTACCCGCAGGTCTCCGCCTAAATATAAACAATTTAGTTAGTCACATATTTCTTAGATGATTTCAACGATTCTTTTATCGAAATGACGTCGCACGAGTCAGTTTACAACATATTTATGCATGAGTAGTGTTAGCATTAATCAACACGTTACTATTTTCTGTCGTACTCATGGAACTATGCTCAGTTTTTTTTTAAGTTTTACTGTAAAATAATTCTCTCATAGCTGTAGGGATCTCCATGTTACCTTTAGGAAACTTCCCATTGTTCCTGAAGAAATATACATTACTGAGCTATCTGTCAGACAAGAAGCGACATTTAGTGGCTTATAGATATTTCAATGTAGATTTCTTAAAAGATATGTAAAGGGAAACGAAGTGGAATTATCATTTGGACATTTCCATTTTGTATCAGGTACCTATTTGATAATGCAGTAACTGACCATAATACACAATTAATGAAGTAAACAAGACGGCAACTTACAACCCCCAGGCAGGCTCATACACAGCAGTGAGGCTTATGAGTGACAACAGGATATACTGTTTTAAGATGAAGCTAAGAGCGGTGTTATGGGATTAGGTATAGGTAGAAAGAGATGCTAATATCAAATTCTATTTCTTCCATAGTAAATTTGTGTCAACATTTGAAAGCTGTTTTCCTAGAAAACTGTCCCGGAGATCCACTAAAAAAGGCAAATAAGCTGTAAACAGCTAACGGAATTAAAATTTCTTTCAAGAGGAACTGGGAAACATATGTGAAGACCAGAATAAGTCAACATGCATTATTACTTGAATGCTACAAAAAAAAAAAAAAGAAACTGTCGTATTTTAACGTAAGTCTTTAATATGTCCAGATGTATGTATGCCCTGACGGAAATTAATAACAACTACAGTAAGATTGAAACTACTTGGAACATCGTTAAATGGAAGACAGAACAGTCAGTCAGTGTACAAGATTCCATAACTATTAAACTGAATGACAATGTTATTATTGATGCTTCACATCTTGCAAATACTTTTAACAATCGCTTTATTAATGTAGCAGCAAATGTAAGATTAAGTAGCTCAGTTGAAGAAGCAAGGAAAGATATAAAAATTGTCATTCCACAAAACTTTAGGCAACCAGAAGTAAACCCAACGTACTTCACTGAAATTACTACTATAATGATTCTAAAAACACAAACGCTCGTATGGTGTCGATGTAACTAGAAACGGAATTCAGAAAAGCAATGCCCTTAGTGACGTATGCAAAGCATCATTGGCACAGAGAATTTTTCAAAACAAGTTAAAATATGCAGTTGTTAAATCACCTCATAAGAAAGGTGACCAAACAGATTTAAACAGTTAGAGCCCAAATACTGATGAACAACTCTTGTAAAGGATTGAAATTCCCTCAGAATGGAAAAAGTCATATATGGTTTCTATTTTCAAGAAAAAGAATAGGAAAGACACAAACAGCTATAGAGGCATTAGTGTCAACTGTACAATGAGCCGCTTACTGGCAAAATAATGTTTGAAAAAATTAAAGAAAGTGTTATCCACCATACTGGGGAAGGCCACAGAGGGTTTAGGTAGAACAGATGATGTGCAGATAAGGTGTATATTTTACAACAACAAATGGAGAAAGTTATAGCAGTGTGCAAGGAGATACACATTGCCTCTGTAGATTTGGGAAAAGCTTACGATACAGTCTCTATATCTAAGCTGTTGGAAGCTATGAAAGATATAGGTATGGATGATCACCTTTTAAAAATTGTTATAGAAATGTACAGATATAATGTGGTATAGATTAAACGAGGTTCAAAGTTATAAGAACCTTTTAATGTCCTTAAATGATTGTGACAAGGTTGCAGTATATCACCCACCTTGTTCAATTTATTTGTACAAGTGTCTCTCCCAAATTGGAAGAACAGCTGTACAGGAATGGAATCACTCTCAACGATGTGCACATATTCTCATTAAGATTCGTTGATGATCAAGCTTTTATAGGGCAAGGTGATTATGACCTTGAGTTCATGATACGACAATTTTATCAGGAATGCAACTCAGGGGAAATAAAAATGAGTAACAAAAATAAAGTATCTAGTGGTGAATAGGGCCGCTGAATTTGATGTACACATCAATGACAAAGCAGTTATGAGACAGGTAGAGTAATATAAATATCTCGGGGCACAGATTGATAAAAATGGATTGGGCCATATAGAAGTAATGTATAGAATACAGCAAAGCAGAAAAGTGCTAGGGTGTAGGAATTTTTTTGTCGGATAAGAATATTTCCAACAGTAATAAGAAAAGAGCGGGTAAGAAAAAAACATGTTCAATCTTATGGGACTTAACTGCTAAGGTCATCAGTCTCTAAGCTTACACATTACCTAACCTAAATTATCCTAAGGACAAACACATACACCCATGCCCGAGGGAGGACTCGAACCTCCGCCGGAATCAGCTGCACATTCCATGACAGCCGCGCCCTGGACCGCTCGGCCAATCCCGCGCGGCAGAAGGTAAGATACTGGTTGAATCAGTGCTACGCTATGAACCAGAACTATCTATCTTAAAAGCGGATCTCAAAAAAGACTTATGGCTGAAAACTTCCTGGCAGATTAAAACTGTGTGCCGCACCGAATCTCGAACTCAGGACCTTAGCCTTCGGCGGGCAAGTGCTCTACCAATTGAGCTACCCAAGCACGTTTGACACACCATCCTCACAACTTCACTTCTGCCAGTATCTCGTCTCCTACCTTCCAAACCTTACAGAAGCTCTCCTGCGAACCTTGCAGAACTAGCACTAATAAAGGAAGGATATTGCGGAGAATAGCTTAGCCACAGATGCAACGGTTGCTGGTTCAAATCCTACGTCGGGCATGAATGTGTGTAATGTTCTTAGGATAGGTAGGTTTAAGTAGTTCCCAGTTTTAGGGGACAGATAACCTCAGATGGTAAGTCCCATAGTGCACTACGCCATTTGAATCATTTTTACTCATCACATCATATATTGGATTCCAGTACAGTTGCTCGATTGACAATGGTATTTATACATTCACTCATCAAACGGTACGAGCCACACGTAGTAACACAGTGAAGAGCCTAAGAATCTGATACACCTGCCTCATATCGTGTTGGGCCCTCTCGAGCACGCAGAAGTGTCGCAATACGACATGGCATGGACTAGACTCATGTATGAAGCTTCTCGGTCGATGGGGTTAGGAAGTAATGTATCATTCCCCAAACTAATCTGATTTAAGTCCTTCTGGTATTGATTTGTTTCCGAAGATGAAGGATCCAATTCGTCGCATTCTCTTCAGAACTGTTCCAGAGATTCGACAGGCAGTAGACCGCTCTACTCGCACCATAAATGTAAAATGACACAACCCACTCCCGTTTTCAAAAACAAACAGGCGTACAAGGCGGACGTCACTCTGTTGCTTATTTGGAGAACATTTTTTATGCTTAGTACTGTGACATTTGTGGAGATCCGAAATATTCTGTGTGGGAATCAACATCGAGTCCTCAAATAATGATGGTGTGAAACCTAAGTCACTCTCATCGTCCATGAGACGCTGCAGGCAGTAGGTACCAGGGTTGTCGGGCGCGCGGTCTAGGGCGCCTTGCGTCTTGCAACTTGCCACGGTTCGTGCGGCTCCCCCTACTCCCCCCCCCCCCCCCCAGGCGGAGGTTCAAGTCCTCCCTCGGCCCTGAGTGTGTGTGCTCCCCTTAGGTCTTAGCGTAAATTAGTTTAAGTTAGATTAAGTGGTGGGTAAGCTCTAGGGACATTGGTCTCAGTAGTTTCTTCCCATAGGAACTTACCACAAATTTCCATTATCAGGGGCAATGTTGAGATACTGCTGCAGAAATGCAGATATATACTGCTGCTTGATTTTCCGAAGGAGTTCTACACAGTTAAGTCACCTAATAAGCGAAATACATGAGAACGAAATATCAGAGAATTTTTGCAATTGGACTAAAAAGTTTCCTAGCAAACAGAACACAGCATTTCATTCTTAATGGATAGAAATCGTCAGATAGAGAAGCAGCTTCGGGAATACCCCAGTGGAGCGTTCTAAATACTTTCCACGGTATATAGCTACAAATGAGGTAGTTGACGACGTCGGAAGCTCTGTGAGGCTATTGGCGGTTGATGCCGTTATATTCACAGAACTCGCAACACTAGAAAAGTGTTACGAAGTGCAGGAAGAACCAAATGAAACGTGTTGCGGGTAAATGGGTGGGAAGAGCCGTTAATGTCCGGTCATGCGATTGCCGTAAAAGCACTTGTAGTTATCACTTGCATTCAAAATTGGAATTTTGCAAACAAAGCGATTTAAAGAGAAGCGCCTATATAAATGTAACAGCAGGTGAAGCAGAACTGAGACTGAGAGTCACTGAAAATGAGTGAAAACATTAATATGTAGCAAGGTTTGATTTTGTGTGTGATCTACAACAGGTGTCTCTAAAATACGAACTGTGAAGAGATTTAATCCGGCCGCGGTTGAGCGGAATTTTTTAAAGTAGCGTGCAATTTTTGCCGCTCGTGTAACTCTTAAGACAGGCCAAAAAGAGTAATGCCTTCATTTCTTCATAAATGAATTTAAAACTAAGACAGCACCATGAGCCCTCTGCCTGCAGGTGACTGTGACTTCCTTGCTGTATTTGCTGAGTTGTTGTATTCGAAAGGAAGAAAACTTAATTTCAGCGGACGCATTTCCCACGTATTCGAAAGAAAGAAAACTTGAAAAGTGTTCAGTATGCCCTTTGAAACTAGGAAGGCAAGTTTACCTTGTGAGTGTCGTATTTTCGATATAATGTTGACCGTGAAATACAGAAACTTCGTCATAGAAGAAGACAACAAACAAACGTATGTTATCTGTAACGAAGCTATTGGTGTCAAGGGGTATAGTATTTGACACCACTACGAAATAAAGCATAATGCACAATTTCATAAATTTAAGGACAAGGTACGTGAACATAGCCTCGAGACTGTAAAACCTGAGCAATGTTATCAATAGAACTTTAATACAAAACGTATGTACGAAAGTGATACCATTACAAAAGTATGGCTAGGAATTACCACTGTAATTCGTCGGTAAGCTTTTCTCTGTCGTTGATTACATAAAGAAGAGCTTTGTGTTTATAGTTGAAGAACTCTTTCTTGACAAAACTGAACTACGTAAAGTAGGTACTATTTCAGCACATAAAGTGGAACGGCAACTGAATTCTTCTCAGCAGCACTCAGCGAATCTACATATATCACAGAATGCGGGAGCCCTGTCGTTTTTTATACGTAGTAACACAGACTCTGAAGTTACTGAAGAGCCCTCTGATCTTATTTCTCAGAAAGCTACGAAAACAGGTGAAGAATGTTTCAGGGGCTACAGTTTGCATAACCTGAAAAGTACGCCATACCTCTTTCTAGGTTGACATGTGTTACAACACATAGAAATAAATATCTGTGATGAATGTGGAGCTATCGTTGGAAGATTAAACTGAGAATGCGAAGCCATGGCGTTACCAAACCCTTGATAATACACTGTAGTCTCCATTTGGTAGCACTTTGCGCAAAGTTATTGGATAATTCATTATGTTCCGTGTGATGGAGCTTTTCAATATCTGTTTTAAATTTCCTTCGATGTCGTACACTCAAACACGTTAATTAAAGTCTTTCCTAGATGAGGTAGGATCTCTGCCAAGTTATCTCCCATACCACACGACAATAAGCTGGTTAACCTGTAGAAAAATTTTGTGCACCTTGTTTTCTTTGAAACCAGAGATTGAAATACTTCATAATGAAAAAAATAACCATTGGACAAAGAGTGGGTACGCAGACTAGGTTTCTTGACTGAAGATACTCTCCATTTGAATGAACTGAACAGTAAACTTTAGGGGGAAGGCAATAGTGTCTGCAACCATTACACTCACGTTAAAACTTTGAGACAGAAACGCATACTCTCGAGCACATAATCAGGGAGAAAATTTCTTAGACTTCGCCAGTTCTCCACTCTTGTGTGCAGTGGACTCCATTGTTGAAACAGTTCTTTCCCTGGTTCTCAGATTTAGATATTGTTCCAGAGAGATACAAATTTTCCAGAACCGTTTTTCTTGTTAAACGGGATTGTCCAGGCAGCAATGGAAATTGTTGTTCTACAAGTTTATGACATCAAGGACGAAATTTAAAGAACTAAGGCTTGTTGAACTTCACAAGCTCTTTCGAAGATAGTACTACCCCAAGATCAAAATATTTGCACGAGGTTTCGTATCTGCATAAAGGCGCTACCTACGGGTGTAAAGAACCATTTTATTTCAGGAAGTTTAGAAAATCTTGTTACAGAAGTAACCTGAGTGACGAACATTTGCGAAACATTGTACTCACATAACATAGCCACAGTTTAAGAAAATTTCAGATTGAAGAGGAAAATTCCACACTTCTCACGAAGTGTCGAGTAATAAGGTGTATCTTAAGTTTTCATTGAGCATTGCAATTGTGTAACATAACAGCAAATTTCGTTATAATTTTTTGTTCGGTTTCTGACAAATTGTATTATGCTGCTCACATCAAGGGGATACTTGACATGTGGCTCTCATAGTCTACCAATATGGAACCCCCAGATATAGAGAGGAATAACTTCTAATGAAAACACGGCGGTGTTACTTTCCGCCATTTGCCTTTTTCCACTCTTCCGATTGTAAACGTACGGTTATAGTGGTTGCTTTAACTGTTTAACAAACTACTTTCTTCTATTACGACTAGAATTTTGTGCGACGTAAGTAGACTTGAGTAATTGACATTTATTTTTATATGAATGATCGAGAAAGTGCTGGAGGAAGGATGAAGTATGTTATTGTGAGAAATACATTTGTGGTTGAAGAGTCCCTACGGAATCAGATGTATGTGTTACTGTGTGGCGTACGCCCACAGGGCACTTACTTGATTAGAAGTGTCTTGAAATAGTGGCTTGTCTTGTGTTTTCTTACACATAACCAAAGTGAAGGGAGTTGCTATAAGATTTGTTGGAACTGTGTTATTATATTTTGGCAGTCATGGTAGAACATTTATTCAGGGTGCCCATGTCCGCCGTCTCTTGCCGAAAGAGATCAGTAGCACATTTTACTATTATCTCGTTATTAATATGAAACTGCTCCTTATGGAGTACGTCGCTAGTGGTACAACCAGTCTGAAATTAAAGGTCCACTGTAAATTTCTCTGGAGAGAGAACTGTCTCTCTGAAACTTCCTGTCAAATTAGAACTGTGTGCCAGACCCAGACTCGAATTTAAGACGATTGCCTTAAGTGTGCTAGTGCTCTACCGACTGATCTATCCAAGCACGCCTCATGACCCGTCCTCACAGCTATACCTCCGCCATCACCTCGTCTCCACCCCGGGAGGAAAGCGCTGTGGACGGGCCCTGAGTCCTACTTGGGTAGCGCAGTCGGTAGAGCACCTACCCGCTAAAAGCAATGGTCCCAAGTTCGAGTCTCGGTCTGGCACACAGTTCTAATCTGACAGGAAGTCTTATGTCAGCGCACACTCCGCTGCAGAGACAAAATTTCATTCTGTAACTGTTTACTTCTTTCAGACGTCACGCTGGTACGGAACTACCCGACAGATTAAAGCTATGGACCGGACTGACATTAGAAGTCAGGGCCTTTACCTTTTCCAGATCAGTGCTCTCGAATCTCAGCTACCGAAGCACGACTCACGACGCGTTCTTACAGCTTTACGTCTGCCAGTGCGCCATCTTCCTTTCTTCCAGGAATGCTAGACCCGTAAGCTTCGAAAGAGACCTTCTGACAAGTTTGGAGGATAGGAGATGAGCTGCTGGATGAAGTTAAACTGTGGACAGGAGTTTTCAGCGATACTTGAGAAACGCGCTTGGTATAACGCCGAGAAGCGCAAGGATTGCGTGTTTGACTGATACATATTGGTATTTACGTCTACGTGAGCTACACGTACACAGTGTATCGCCACTAAACTGTAACTTAACTGTCAGTTCCAGTTGATGTTAAAAATGCGTAATTGTAATATTTGTTATACGTTGAATATGATTTGTCATTCATCTGGCATACAACACCAAAAGACAGCCTACGTTTAAATCCAACCAGTGGAAAATAACATCATCGTTGTCCATTAAATTATCCTTTGTGAACGCATAACTTCCAAGAATCAGCACGGTTTTAGAAAGCATCGCTCGTGCGAAACTCAGCTTGGCCCCTTCTCAAATGATATACGGAGAACTGTGGATGAAGAGCAACAGGTAGAGCCATTATTTTTCCATTACCGGAAAGCATTTGACACGTCGCCCCATTGCATGCTGTTAACGAAGGCATGAGAAATCGCAATAGGTTCACACATGTGAGTGGCTCGCAGACTTCTTGAATAATGGAACCCAGTATGTTGTCCTCATCGGCGAGTGTTCATCAGACACGAGGGTATTGTCAGTAGCGCCCTAGGGAAGTGTGATAAGACGGTTGTGGTTCCCTGCAAACATAAATTATTTTACGGACAGAGTGGGCAGCAATGTGCAGTCGGTTGCTGATGATGCCGTGGTGTACTGTAAGATGTCGAAGTTTGAAAGACTGTAGGAAGACACAAGACGACTTGGAAAAAATATCCAGTTTGTGTGAAGAATGGCAGAAGCCCTAAATGTAAAAAAAAATGTAACTTACTTTGAACGAGCGGGAAGAACAAACATGAAATATTCGGTTACAGTATTAGCAGCTTGCCACAGTCAAGTCGTTTAAATATGTGTGCGTTACGTTGCAAAGCAATGAGAGGTGGAACGAGAATCTGAAACTGTAGTAGGAAGGCAAATGGTCGACTTTAGTGTATTACGAAAATTTTACGAAAAAGTGGTTTACATGTGAAGCAGACCGTATATAGGTTGCTGGTGTGACCCGTTCTTGAGTATTGCTCGAGTGTTTGGGATCCGTACCAGGTCAGTCTGAAGGAAGAGATCGAAGAAACTCATAAACGGGCTGCTACATTTGTTACGGGTAGATTCGAACGACACGCACGTGTTACAGAGATGCTTAAGCAACGATAATGCTAGTCCCTGTGGGGAGGCGACGTTATTTTCGAGAAACATTATTAAGAAAATTTAGAGAACCGGACTTTGAAACTGACTGCAGGAAGACTCTACTGCTAACATCATACATAGCGCGTAAGGACTACAAAGATAAGATACGAGAAACTGGGGCTCGTGCGTAGGCGTACAGACTGTCAGTCGTTTTTCCCTCACTCTGTTTGCGAGTGTAACTGAGGGGAAATAACAAGTAGTGGTACAGGGTACCTTTCGCCACGCGCCGCACGGTAGCCTGCGGAGTATCTATGTAAATGTAGATTACTGCCAAAATATATACAACGTATGACAAATACTAAAATTATGTAATTTTAGCAAGTGAGAGTTCCGTGAGAGTTTACTATCTCTGTGTTATGGACGTCAAATTCACCTATACGTTAATGCCAAAATGTAATCAAATCAACAAGGCGTACGTAAATGACCTTACAAACATTGTATTCGCAAGTTACTTGAAAGTGGCAATGAAAACCGAACTAAAGTTTGATAATTACTTTGCAGCTATTATGGACTTTCCTTATAATAAAGTCATTGTGTTACGTATACTATGCTGTAGGCTAAAATGAACAAAATAAATTTAAAATCGTGCTGGTTCACTCACTTTCTGCTAGTATTTAGTGGCAAAACGTGTTTCAGCAGCATGCTGCCATCATAAGGTGCATTAATTTTCATGTAAGTTACAATAATCAGAATGTGATGAGGTTCGTTTCGACACATGACCTCATCTCATTTCTAAATAATTTGTTGTACATTTATTGTACCGGATGAAAGCAACTAATATTATTAAAAAGAGATTGAAACAGTGGAAATTGTTTCAAAATTTCGCTATATTTTCTTAGCAACTTTTCTGAGTACACGCAAAGAATGCCTTAGATTGTTCTATTGTTTAATGCGGGGCAGGGATGTTTGTATGGGAGCAAAAGACTACATGTCGTGTATAAAGAACGCATCTTGTTCTTCCTTTGGTGCAACGCACCCTTGCGGGCAATTAAATGCCCAGCAGCAGGGCTATCTTTCATCTGAGCTCAGGGTTGAGGGTTGCGGCGCCAGAGTGAACAGCTGAGGCCCCTCCCTCCCCCATTTCCGACGCTCCGCTTCGCCTACCACTGCCACACAAGTCCACCACTACAACCCGCCAGTACAAATCGCCGTACCTACGAGCAAAGGAACATTAGTAAGGCTCGCGATCATCTCTAGGCGCAAGGACTGTGTTTTTAGTGTGCCGCTGTCAGCACATCTGGATTATTAAAGCGGCCGTCGCGATATTAAAGCAGGATTAGACAGGGCGCTACACTGAATGGCCCGCGTGTAATTTCAGAGATATGTTTGCGTAGTCGCTATGTACACAATACCAAAGCACTCCCAGTGAACCTAGCCATCAACAGAAGAGGTACAGGTTTGCAATCACAAAGCTCCCACAAGAACGTACAGAAAGTCGAAGTCTCTTCGGCTGTGTGACGAAAGAGATTGTGGCAAGGGAGCTGCATGCAGAAGGATAATTGTCAGTTTCTTGTCTTACAATGTCACAGAAGACGTTCCAATGACCACGGGCTGTTTTAGCAACACAGAATATTTATTCATGATTGAGGTTCACAGTCAAGTGAAATTTCGCAAAGAAATGTAGTTTACCGTTGACAGCACATACCATTGAGTCGCACATACATGCCATAAGAGAGCAGTACATTACAAAATATTGTGCAGAAAGCATCACCTATAATTCTTTTCGACACATGTCAGACTTTTAAAATCCTCTGACGCGTATACATTGGCAGAGCTAACCATTTTCACCATCGGAATACAGTGACATGAAGCGAGAACTTAATTGTCTACTTCGTTAAATGTAAATTACGTAAACTAATTCCAATTCTAACATTCTTAGCACAGATCGTTAAGATCAATGTTCTAACAAACTGTTTACAAGTGAACTGAGACCGTTGGTGCTAAAACACATTCACAAGTAACGTTTTCTGTGCACTTATTGAACACAGAACACTGCAACGATAGCAACTGTAAGTTTCATATCATAACATCATTTTACGCCTGCTGACAACACACTGCTTTCTATGTGATGATATAGTCGTAAGCTTCATTTCATGATATAGACGTAAGAGAATGGTGTAAGAATCTGTCCTAAAGGTCAGTAACACGGATATAGGCGTTACAATGCTCCGCACAGTGCCTAAACATAAAATTACTAGTATTCATGAAAAAACAGAAATTATCACTAACGTACATACAAATCACCTCGACGATTTTCCTACTGATCAAAGTAATTCAATAAAAAATGTTTCAAATGGTTCTGAGCACTATGGGACTTAACATCTGAGGTCATCAGTCCCCTAGAATACAGAACTACTTAAACGTAACTAACCTAAGGACATCACACACATCCATTCCCGAGGCAGGATTCGAATCTGCGACCGTAGCAGCAGCGCAGTCCGGACTGAAGAGCCTAGAGCCGCTCGGCCACAACGGATGGCGTGATTTAAGAAATAGAAGGTTTGTCAAGAGATGGAATATGATGTTACGATACGACCTTTCCAGCTACTGACACTGGAATTTACTGTCTGTGAGAACCTCAAAGAAAGTATGGGGGAGGATGTGATTCTTGAGCTTCTCCCGACGTATTTGATAATCAAAATATCCACGGCTGTACTGCGGGTCTACAGTATCCAACGGGCACAATTTATCATACATGTCACCATCATCAGGTGAACTGACGGACTGAGCTCCTGTGAACGTGCTGGTACGGGGATCCCTACGCTATGGCTGCTCAGGGGGAATTGGGTTCGGTCGCGGCGATTTAAATACCCTCCGCCCGCGGCGCGCTTACTCCGCCGTCCGCGCCCCGCGTCACGGTCGCGCTGTGGAACAGATTGCGACGGCGTCTGAGATGACGTCGGTGTGATGGCTCTGTCCTCCGTGGTCGCCCAACTATACGTTTGCTCGATTTACTCTTGATTAAACCAATAGCTGGGTCCCAAGCCTTGCTAAGATTATAGACACAGTCACGGTTTAAGAGGTCGTCATTGGTGCGAATTTCGATGCCCTCTCTAAGAACGCTGTCCCAGTATCTCGACGTCTGTACCAGAATCCTCGTGCGTTCATACTCCACAGCGTTATTTTCCCACAAACAAAGTTCAGCAACCGCCGACTTGCTCGGATACATCAGTTGAGTGTACCTATGGTGTTGACGGCATCGATCCTCGACGGTACGCATCGTCTGACCAATACACGACTTGCCACATTGACACGGAATCTGGTACACGCCGGCCTTCCTCAAACCGAGGTCATCTTTGCCACTCCCCACCAGTGCACGAGTTTTATTCGGAGGACAAAACACAGTTCCGACCCGGTGTTTCTTCAAAATGCGGGCGATTTTCCCCGAGAGTTCGCCTGTATATGGAATAGACGCAGTGTCTACCCACCCTCGTGCTTTCATCCATCTCCACAGGTTGTGCTGTAGTGGTTGGGCGGAAAGCACGTTGAATGTGCCACTCCGAGTACCCATTTCTTCTCAGATGTTCCAATTTTTGGGGTAGACTCTCTGCGTCAGAGATAGTGCGCGCCCTATGTACTAGAGTTTTAAGTACCCCATTCCTCTGTGAACGGTGGTGGCAGCTGTTTGCGTGCAAAAACAGATAAGCGTGCATTGTCTTCCAATATACCCCATGACGTATGGTGCCGACAGCCCTTCTCTTGACCAAGACGTCAAGGAAATGTAATTTACCCTCCTTTTCAGTCTCCATAGTGAATTTGATGATGGGGTGTATGGAGTTTAGATGTGTAACGAAGTCAAGGAGTTTATCCATACCATGTGGCCAGATGACGAACGTGTCGTCCACGTAACGGAAAATGCACGTAGGTTTCCATTCGGAGGACGACAGGGCTTCCTCCTCGAAGTTCTCCATGTAAAAAATCGCTACCACCGGTGAGAGTGGGCTACGCATGGCAGTTGCAGATAGTAAACTGGAGTACCACAACGGTAGTGACCAGGAGAAGGCATCAAATGTCTTCGACCGCAGACTAGATTCCATTTTTCCACCAGCAGTGGAGACTGAGGCATTGACAATACCATGAAAAGCATCGGCTGAAGCTGTCAAGACTAAGTCCAACAGGCCGTACGTCAAATTGTTGAATGTTTAGTTGTATGCGATCTGAAAATGTTCAGTATCTACATCGTATGTATTTGAACATACAAATTTTTTTTTATAGATTACCACTATCGTAAAATGATTTAAAGTTGCCCCTTCAATCGAAACTGGTAAAACGGGGTTGCACCATAAGTCCTGGCGTCTTTTTCAAAGTTTGAATTTCCACATAAATAAACAGGAAATAAGAAACAAATCAATCAGTAATGAATTCTCCGTTGTTGGCTGTTGGTGAGGACTTCTTCCCGACATTCATCATGTTGTGAAGCGCCTCGACAGTAGGAATTACCTGGTTTCGACTAAAAAAAAAAAATTGTCCAGTCAAGTCTGCAGTTCCACGTCATTATTGAGTGAAACGCCACGCAATGGATTCGAGAGGGATCGGAAGAGAAGGAAATCCTTTCTGGAGAATACGGAGAATGTCGCAGGGAGTCCCAGACAAGCGAGTGAATGGTTTTCTTGCCGACGTGATGGCATTGTCGTGCTGCAGAAGATCGCCATGTCACCGATCAGGTCGTCTTTCCTGGATAGCATTGTTGCATCATTGTATTTGTGGAACGTTATTTCCACATTCACTGTTAATTTCTATCAAGCAGTTAGTCGTAGATGACTGATGTCTGCTGTATTTGAATCATTCAGAGGATACTACACTCCTGGAAATGGAAAAAAGAACACATTGACACCGGTGTGTCAGACCCACCATACTTGCTCCGGACACTGCGAGAGGGCTGTACAAGCAATGATCACACGCACGGCACAGCGGACACACCAGGAACCGCGGTGTTGGCCGTCGAATGGCGCTAGCTGCGCAGCATTTGTGCACCGCCGCCGTCAGTGTCAGCCAGTTTGCCGTGGCATACGGAGCTCCATCGCAGTCTTTAACACTGGTAGCATGCCGCGACAGCGTGGACGTGAACCGTATGTGCAGTTGACGGACTTTGAGCGAGGGCGTATAGTGGGCATGTGGGAGGCCGGGTGGACGTACCGCCGAATTGCTCAACACGTGGGGCGTGAGGTCTCCACAGTACATCGATGTTGTCGCCAGTGGTCGGCCGAAGGTGCACGTGCCCGTCGACCTGGGACCGGACCGCAGCGACGCACAGATGCACGCCAAGACCGTAGGATCATACGCAGTGCCGTAGCGGACCGCACCGCTACTTCCCAGCAAATTAGGGACACTGTGGCTCCTGGGGTATCGGCGAGGACCATTCGCAACCGTCTCCATGAAGCTGGGCTACGGTCCCGAACACCTTTAGGCCGTCTTCCGCTCACGCCCCAACATCGTGCAGCCCGCCTCCAGTGGTGTCGCGACAGGCGTGAATGGAGGGACGGATGGAGACGTGTCGTCTTCAGCGATGAGAGTCGCTTCTGCCTTGGGGCCAATGATGGTCGTATGCGTGTTTGGCGCCGTGCAGGTGAGCGCCACAATCAGGACTGCATACGACCGAGGCACACAGGGCCAACACCCGGCATCATGGTGTGGGGAGCGATCTCCTACACTGGCCGTACACCTCTGGTGATCGTCGAGGGGACACTGAATAGTGCACGGTACATCCAAACCGTCATCGAACCCATCGTTCTACCATTCCTAGACCGGCAAGGAAACTTGCTGTTCCAACAGGACAATGCACGTCCGCATGTATCCCGTGCCACCCAACGTGCTCTAGAAGGTGTAAGTCAACTACCCTGGCCAGCAACATCTCCCGATCTGTCCCCCATTGAGCATGTTTGGAACTGGATGAAACGTCGTCTCACGCGGTCTGCACGTCCAGCACGAACGCTGGTCCAACTGAGGCGCCAGGTGGAAATGGCATGGCAAGCCGTTCCACAGGACTACATCCAGCATCTCTACGATCGTCTCCATGGGAGAATAGCAGCCTGCATTGCTGCGAAAGGTGGATATACACTGTACTAGTGCCGACATTGTGCATGCTCTGTTGCCTGTGTCTATGTGCCTGTGGTTCCGTCAGTGTGATCATGTGATGTATCTGACCCCAGGAATGTGTCAATAAAGTTTCCCCTTCCTGGGACAATGAATTCTCGGTGTTCTTATTTCAATTTCCAGGAGTGTATTACCAAGAGAGAACCGAGGCAACCGTAAGCACAACTTCAGCAGACTGCTTCATCTTGTGTCATTTACTCCTCAAGCGTTATTTCGCTTTGGTTGTCATGAAACTAATAATTGCTCATGACGTAACAATGCCTTAGGCTAACGAAAGAAGTCCTGTCTACGAAATCTACTAACTCGATTCTGTGTGCTTCATAGCTTTAACTCAGAGTAGCACTTGCGCCCTACATCCTCTTTCTTGGATTTATTTCAATCGCTCGTTTCCTCTACAGTTTTTACGCTCTATAAATCTCTCTAATGCCGTAGAGATTAGTCCCTGGCACATTAAAATAAGTTCAGTCACCCTGTCCTATTTTCTTGTCGGTGTTTTACATATACTCCTTCCGTCGCCTGATATTCTTTATTTAATCAGTACATCCAGTTTTCAACATCCTTCTGTATCACCACATCTCAGATGCTTTGAGTCTCCTCTGTTATGATTTTCCACTAACATACTGTGGTGTGCGTATTCTAAGACCTTCAGTACACACACCATCAGATTATTTGACATGTCGCTCTAACGAAGTAGGCGAGTGTTAGCAATATGTCTCGTTGTCTTATTGTGGCGTGTGTATCTTCTGCCATTAGGTCAGACGATAGAAATGCCACTTGTACCCTTAGAGTAGCAGATTGACGGTGACCAACTTTAAAAAGAACTTGATTAATTTTCACACACATTTATTAAAATAATAACAAGCATAAAAATCACTTAACTTGGTTCCGAATGCTATTTGCTATTGACAATCCGAAGTTCCTTTGGTATTGGTACGTTGATCTTACTCTCACATATATCTCTGATACTAGACAAAAGTGTCTTTACATTTATCTTCATGGCTATGTACAGGATTAAGGTAATCTTATTAGGCGCAGACTGAAACTTGACTATAGACTGGTACAGACAAATGTAGAACTCGTACTGACTAATGCAGACTGGTAAAGACCGGTGCAGACAAATGCAGACTGACTAATCGGAGGTCTGTACACTCGTTATAATACCTCGCGCGTTCATGTATCAATGCATAAGTGTGATCCGCGAGGAGAAAATGATCCACGTTAGCAGCAATCTCACTGGCTGCGTTACATATTAATATGTGGATCGGCAGAAGCAGAATTTGGTCTGTCTCTATGGCAGCGCCATCTCGTAGTGTGGAGACGGACGAGTGCTGCACCTGCGTTGTTGTGCTTAGCGGGGTGCACTCTAGTGGGAAAGTTGTGTACACGCTGACTACGCAGAACTATGTACACAACACACACAATTTTGTTTCTAGAATTAATGCCTGTATTAGATACTGGTAGAATTCTTTTCGCCAGGAATGCCATCTTGTCGTCTGCTCGTCTGCTTTTTATGTCCTCCTTTCTTCGTCAAGCTTGCGTTATTTTGCTTTGCAGGTAGCATAGTTGATTAGCTTCGTCTGCTTCCACATCGTGGTCACAAATTTTCATCTTAAGATTATCGCTTATATCTTTTATGCCACTCTTCATTACTTTCATCTTTGTTTGGCTTACTCTCAGTCCATATAAAGTACCCCGTATACTGTTAATTTTATTCGTCACGTCCTGAAGTTCTTCCTCACTTTGACTGGCGAAAGAAATTTAATCATCGAAGCTTATGATTTATATCCTTTCACCGTGAGTTTTAATACCACTCTTTAATTTTCCTTTCATTTCCGTCACTTTTTCTTCAATGTAAAGATTGAACAGTAGGAGAGAAAAACTGAACCGGTGTTTTACATTCTCTTTAATCCTAGCACTTCGTTCTGTACCTACTGTTCATACTGCTCGCTCTTGATTCATGTACATATTGTGTATTACTCGTCTGTATTTTTCTTAAAATTTCGAACATCTTACACTGGTTTACATTCACGAATACTTTTTTGTACGTCTTAATTTTCCTTAAATCTGGCTCCCATTATCAACCACAATGTCGGAACTGCTTCCCTGATGCCTTATCATTCCTATACCCGAAGTAATCCTTATCTAACGGTTTCTAAATTTTTTTCCCTTCAACTCTATGTTACTCTTTTCAGTTGTTTGAGTGCATGATTGAGTGAAAGTTATCGCTCTTACCTGCCAGTGACATTACAGCACAAGTATCTAGTACTTTCCTTTCTATTTTAGTTCAGATGTAATTACACTTTATAACCGAATTTCAGGTATTTGATACTGTGTAACTGAGTAAGGAAAAGTGCCAATAATATCTCGAGGTGCGGTAATCATTGTACGTAAAGTATCGGTTCCATGCCGTTGGTCGTTGATTGGTTAATTAATACACGCAAGATGGAGACAAATTAAAAACAACCCTTTCATTTTATACGAGGCTGTTTTGTGGCGACTACCGTTCTCCACTCACAGTGAGTAGTAACAGGAGGCGGCTGCAGCTGTCGTTTCCCGGAACAGTATGGGTGCAAGCGGCGATTCAGGATTGGTAATGACAAACCTCGGAAGTCTTGTGTTGTGTTTCTTTGGAGAGTGGGCTGGCAAAACTGCGAGTCCACTTCGCTTCGTTCTCAAATCGTGCTCGTACTTGTTGTCAGGTAGATCGCTGTAGCGTCGCAAAGTACCGACAGTGAAGTAACCGTGAGTACAGGGCGTCAACCTGGCCCTGTTTGCTGATACAGACATGTACTCTCGCGTAACGAATGCCATTATGCTTCAACTGACTTTGTCCAGTTGTTATCAGTTTGCGTTTTCTCTGTAGATCTCTCTGAGTCCTTAATAGCTCGGAGGAGGAGGAGAGTAGTGTTTACCGTTCCGTTGACAACGAGGACATTAGAGGCGGAGCACAAGCTCGAATTAGAGAAGGACGGAGAAGGAAACCTGCTATGTCCTTCCTACTGAACCATCTCGGCATTCGTATTAAGCGATTTAGGGAAATCACGGGGAACCCAAATCGAGATGCCCTGATGCGGTTTTGAACCATCGTCCTCCTGAATGCCAGTCGAGCGTGGTGACCACTTTGCTGCCTCACTCGGTCTTGACAGCTTCGTAATACTGTTATGGTGCTCCGCAGGTCTTTACAGTAAGTACCTATCTCCCATGGCACAAACGAATTTAAGGCGTGGCCTCCATTTAATGTGTATTTCTCTACGTTATCTCCCATATTCTCTCACCCAGAGATTGATGTTCTCTTGTGAGTCCGCAGGTAGTTCCACTGGAAGAAATTTTTGTTGTAGTTTGTTGGTAACGATATACAAATAGACCATTTTCCTTAACATTGGGCATGGCGTGAAACACGTGGTGGGATTAACAAGTTTGCCTAATTCCATCCACATATTCCACGGATTAAATTACAAATGTCTGCAGGACCATAAGAAAAAGTTTGCCTGAATACATAGGAGCAACACCAGAGATGAGAAAGTGTGATGCCACCAGATGGTAGTCATACCCACGGGCCATGGCGAAAGACACATGCAGTGGCGAAGAGAAAACTAGAATCCCTTAGATGACAACGCTTCAAAATCTCTTAAAACTGATACCATCACAGGTACCTGAAAAATGCACAGATTATCCTCCTTTCGAAGCATTCCTGTAGAACAGTAGCAAGCAATAATGGGTCTACATCACTAACATCGATCTATTATGTAAATTGGGTGTACGTTTATGCACACCCCTTATTGCCATTCTGGAGGCCGAAAATATGCTTTTTAGAAATCAACATGGATTCTGCAAGCAACGATGGTACGATGGTGCTTATTCGTACCATCCAAGCTGACCCGGTCTGCCTTGTCTTACAGAAGGCTTTCAATGTAGATCCACAGCGTCGCCTAATGAAAGAAATTTGAATGTATGAAATATCAGACTGCTTTTCGGTTCAGTTGAAGAGTTACTAGCAATTAGAACATAGTTTGCCATGTTAATAAGGGAAACCTTCAGACGCTAAAGTAACTTCGACTGTGCTACAACGGAATGTCATACCACCCTTAATGTCCACACTACAAAAAGTCACCTACTGAATGACGTCAGAACTCTCGGACGATACTGAGAAGTCGCAACAGTAAAAGTGAAATGCAAGAAGATCTGCTGAGGATCGGCGCTTGACCATCGCTTAGGCAAATACCAGACTGATATTCGTGGAAAGAATCCTCAAGACGTGTAGTCCAACCACAGGGTAAGTAGCTTAAAAATCGTCGCTCGGCCGATGCCTAACTATTACTCATAGATCATGTAGTACTGAAAAAGATAACATAGGAGCACCAAAGAAGAGCAGTACAATTCGTCATATTTTCGTTTAGGAAGCTCGGAGTGTGGCGGAGGCGCTCACCAGCTCCTGAGGCAGACGTTGTTGATTTACTGCTAAAATACCTTGTGCGTATTTTTTCTGGAATTGTTTCCTTCATTCCATTACGTACACCTCGAGAAGAGACGATGACAATAAGAGAAATTCAATCTCACAAGGAAGTTTATCAACAATCTTTCTCCCCACAGACCATTCGCAGTGGGGTAATAAAGGGTGGATGTTACAGTGGTACAAATTGTACCCTCTGCCACACACCTTAACTGTTACTCCAATGCAGTACCTAAGACACAACTTTCACGACCAACAACAGCATTCAATTAAGAATGAACTCGCAAACAGCGACTATGGTTCCGCATAAGCTCTATAATATTTCGTAGCAAACGAAAATTTTTGTCGGATCGGGGCTCAAATGGTTCAAATGGCTCTGAGCACTATGGGACTTAACTGCTATGGTCATCAGTCCCCTATAACTTAGAACTACTGAAACCTAACTAACCTAAGGATATCACACAGATCCATGCCCGAGGCAGGATTCGAACCTGCGACCGTAGCGGTCACGCGGTTCCAGGCTGAAGCGCCTAGAACCCGTATTGGGGCTCGAAACCGAATACCACTCTTGCCACGAGTAGTCCCCTCAACCACTTCGACTACACTAGCACACTTCTAGGAGCGGCGCAGATCCTCACTCGTCCTGTTGTGTACTTTCCCTTGTGTTCGCATTACTTTTGTGTGGTTCCTACACAAGGTGAGAAACAGTTTTCTGTCGTCTCTGCCTTGGTATGACATTATATATTGCAGTGCAGTGACTGACACACTACACTGGCAATCAAACGCCATATTCAATTACGAATTAACTCTGTAAGTGCGACTGTGTTCATGCATCAGCCGCGGAATACGTCAGAACAAAAGACAAATTAATCAGAACTGGATTCGGACGCAGAGTACCCGCTTGTCGCTAAGCAAAGGGAGAGCCGATGCATAGAGAAATGGAGCTCCCGGATGCGTACTCGGATAGCCGAAGTGGATAAGGCAACCGTTCGCGATAAGCGGGAACACAGGATACGAGTCCTAGCCTTGTACAAATTTTAATTTGATCTGAAATGTGGAACACATAAGGCAATACTGACCCTACGACTTATCTTAGAAAGTAGATTAAGGAAAGGCAAACCTACGTTTCTAGCATTTGTAGACTCAAAGAAAGCTTTTGACAATGTTGACTGGAATACTCTCTTTCAATTCGTGAAGGTGGCAGGGGTAAAATACAGGGAGCGAAAGGCTATTTACAATTTGTACAGAAACCAGATGGCAGTTATAAGAGTGGAGGGGCATGAAAGGGAAGCAGTGGTTGGGAAGGGAGTGAGACAGGGTTGTAGCCTCTCCCCGATGTTATTCAATCTGTATATTGAGCAAGCAGTAAAGAAAACTAAAGAAAAGTTCGGAGTAGATATTAAAATCCACGGAGAAGATATAAGAAATTTGAGGTTTGCCGATGACATTGTAATACTGTCCGAGACAGCAAAGGACTTGGAAGAGCAGTTGAACGGATGGACAGTGTCTTGAAACGAGGGTATAAGATGAACATCTACTAAAGCAAAACGATGGTAATGGAATGTAGTCGAATTAAGTCGGGTTATGCTGAGGGAATTAGATTAGGAAATGAAACACTTAAAGTAGTATAGAAGTTTGGCTGTTTGGAGAGCAAAATAACTGATGCTGGTCGAAGTAGAGAGGATATAAAATGTAGACTGGCAATGGCAAGGAAAGCCTTTCTGAAGAAGAGAAATTTGTTAACATCGAGTATTCATTTAAGTGTCAGGAAGTAGTTACTGAAAGTATTTGTATCGAGTGTAGCCATGTATGGAAGTGAAACATGGACGATAAATGGTTTAGACAAGCAGAGAATAGAAGCTTTCGAAATGTGGTGGTACAGAAGAATGCTGAAGATTAGATGGGTATATCACATAACTAATGATGAGGTACTGAATAGAATTGGGGAGAAGAGGAGTTTGTGGCACAACTTGAATAGAAGAAGGGATCTGTTGGTAGGACATGTTCTGAGGCATCAAAGGATCACCAATTTACTACTGGAGGGCAGCGTGGAGGGTAAAAATCGGAGACCAAGAGATGGATACACTAAGCAGATTCAGAAGGATGTAGGCTGCAGTAGGTACTGGGAGATGAAGAAGCTAACATAGGATAGAGTAGCATCGAGAGCTGCATCAAACCAGTCTCAGGACTGAAGACCACAACAAACAAACAACTGAAATAATATACATCTGATGCAAATTAATAGTCACAGTTTGCGAGTTCATTCTTACCTAAGGGAGCCTGCAGCGCACAGATATATCAATAGGACACTAGGCAAACACTGCTGCTAATCACAATCCAAACGCCTTAGGACAGGCTGTAGTAAACAAAAGATTACGAAAACAAAACCCGATGCGTCAGTGAGCAATAGCCATCCTTCAAGGCTGCTGCTTCAGCGTCTCAGAAATGCCTTCACCCAGCTCGGACGCTGCGCGCAGCAAGCAGAACCGATATATATCGCTAAGTGGGTTAATGCACACTCCATTACGCTGCGGGGGCGGGCACCGACAATTAAAACTTGAGCACGCGCTGGCAGCCGGCTCCTCGCTTTGGCAGCCCCCACGGCGCGTAATCTAATATCTGCAGCCGCGTCTCGCTCCGCTCCGGCGCGCGCGTCTTGGCAGGGATTCCGCCCCGGCTCTGCAGTTACGCGTAGCGATAGCGGCGCCTCTTTCTCTCTCGCTTCAGCACTCTGAGGACTGCCGGCTGACCGCGGCGGCGGACTTCCGCCCGCTTACTGCATAAAATTAGCGTAAATTAGTGCGGCATATCGTCGCTCAATTAACACTAAGTTTATGCAGGGCTGTTCTGGAACGGAAGACGTATCGTTTGTTGCACGAGAAAAATGCCCATTACTGCGTTTATAACATCGAGCCCTGGCTATGCTCTTTTCGTGATTTGTGGATGCGGATATAACGGAGCGCTTGAAGACGGAAGAACGGAAGCAACGATGAGCACAAAACTAACCAGAATGATAGAACCATTACTGCGCGGAAGACGACAAGAACAAATTCTTCTCAATCATAATGACGTATTCTACATCGCCTTGGTACAGTAAATAATAAATTTATGGAACTTCCTGGCATATTAAAACTGTATGCCGGACTGAGACTCCAACTCGGGACCTTTTCCTTTCGCGGGCAAGTGCTCTACCATCTGAGCTACCGAATCACGACTTAGGAATCGTCCTCACAGCTTTACTTCTGCCAGTACATCGTCGCCTACCTTCCAAACTTTACAGAAGCTCTCCTGCGAATCTTGCAGAACTAGCACTCTTGAAAGAAAGGATATTGCGGAGACATGGCTTAGCCACAGCCGGGGGGATGTTTCAGCTGCAGAGTGAAAATCTCACTCTGGAATAAAGTTATTTGTTACACACTATTCTACAAATGCTATAAGATTTGCAAATCAAATTCATTTCACTACTAAAATTACTTGCAACCGTTGTAAATAATTGTGCTTCAGTCGTTTCTTGTTGCTTCCATGACGTTGGCTAATAGAGACTTGAGTGTTCAGTTATCTTGTATTGGAACATGCGAGACCTTTTCATACTATTTTTCCACTCAGCTGCCTTTATAGTTTGCTTTAACTGCAATCTACCTCTAGCTCATTGGCACGGTTACCGAAATGAAATACACCATAGGCTGTGTCTTACATCCACTGCATTGGACGATGCTGTGGTATGGCGAAAAGATATAGTTGTGGGTGTATTACATGTAAACAGCTGTCATACGTATCTGAACATAAGTCATAATAGATTCCGAATAGTTTGCAGATAAAGAAAATTATTAAAACAACTGATTGAAACAATAACGTGGAGATTGGCTGTACAATCAAGAACGTAACTTCTTGCCGCTTGTGAAGTGCTGCTCATTTGTGTACTGGGAAGCCGTGTACACAATAACTTGTTTTCAGTCACACCACTTTTTTCTTTACTTTGTGGTACATGTCACCCAGAAAGGTTTCAATCATACATTGTGTGGGTGTATTGTGCATTGAACCGGGGACCTAGACACGATGGAAATGATTCGTCTCCGCCGTAGCCCTCATCGGTTCACAACCGCACAGCAAGCTGCAGCATCCAGGCACCCCAGCGCCGCCCCACGCTGGACCCAGGGTTATGGTTCAGTTTCGCCCTAGTAACCCCCAATGTTGGCGTAGTAGAGTAATTATTGCGTACGAGTACGTGGAGACACTGTTTGCGCAGCAATGACCGACATAGTGTAACTGAGGCGGAATAAGGGGAATCAGCCCGCATTAGCCGAGGCAGATAGAAAACAGCCTTAAAAACCATCCACAGACTGGCTGGCACACAGGACCTCGACACTAATCCGCCGGGCGGATTCGTGCCGGGAACCGGCACGCCTTCACTCTCGGGAAGCAGTGCGATTAGCCAGGTGGGCTAATCATACATTAATCACATTGTTACATGACTGGCTGCATTGTAAATATTTCATCGCTCAATATCAAAACTTCTCAAATATGTTAGTAGTGTCCTGTGTGTTGAAAATTTTTAAATTAAAACGAATGTTATTTTCGTTTTTCTGTCGCGCCTGTCTGGTATAAAATGTTCCTTAAAGCATCCCAAATTAATTTTCCGATCCTAAGTAACTGAGGAAAAATTACCCGAATATTTACTTGTTGTCTATGGCTATATTGACTTACGTATGTGTAGTCCCATCCCTTACGTATCTGCCATTATTCTGACTACTTTCCTTAGGATGTTTGTTTCAAATATGACGTGAACCGAGTGTTCACTTTTCCTAAGCGTGATCTTGCACATCACGTTCAGTTTGGTTTCATTGTCGGTCCAATTACTCAACGTTGCTCCACGCTGCCACATTTACAAGGTGGTCAGAAACAGCCTGAAAAGCTGTTTTAGCGTAGATTGTGTTGAGAAATTATTGTTAAGAAGAAAAGTCAATACGTGGCACCGTTTCCGTGTTAATTAGCCAATCAGTCCATTCCATTAACAAATTCAAGCTCTCCGCCATAAACATTCTCAGTAAACATGCCCTTCGTTTAGTTGCCTAAAACCGATGAAGAGAGTTATAGAGAAATAGGAGGATGGACGGTAGTAACGATAGAAGTCAGCCAAAGGCTGCACAGTCTCGTGCGCTATCATGTATTCCATGAGAGCAACTGACATGAATTCTATGCGACTGTATAAGCAATTTGCGTAACAAAGTTAAATGGTCATTTTTGAAGTCCCGTAATTGTAGTCTATAGTGACGGAGAAGTTTGAAATTTGGCTGAAAGCTGGATAAACCCTGCTGCGTAATAGCGTAGAAGCATAGAGCCCAGCAACATCACCCTCTGGAGCGCCATCGCTTCAAATACCCAGTTGTGAAGTATTGACGTATCCGAAAAAATTGCCGGAGCTAAAAGTCCATGTGAAGTGTAAGGTGCATTAATGTGTGGTACTGGCACCAAATTTCAGCACAGTTCTTACGAAACAATTGGGAATGACAACGCAAGGAAAGGAGTGGGTCCTACATCGCGCTTTATAACGCCCCCTTAGACCTGTTTGTGTATGTTTTGAGCTTCTGTGTGTCATAAATGTTTTCCTCGGTTAACCACAAGAAAACCGCTTCATTTCAAATATGGGCGACGCGATACTGGGTTCCATCATTGACGAGTCGAGAGAAGGGGAGCAATTTGAGATAGATGGGGTGTGGCGACCACTCCATCTTGTGACATGTCCGTTGTCACGTTAGGCGCAATTATGTTGCAATTTTGTGTCGACATGAGGCCACTAGAGCACCTTATACCTCACATGAATTGGAGATGCCTGGCCGCATTTCTAGTGTGTATGAAACGTCGCTGAGCCCGAGGGTGAATTCGCACGGTACGCAATTACACAGAAAAGTAGTACTTTTGAGGAAAATATCGAACTTCGGCGTCGGAATGGGAGACAATTACGGAATTTAGAAAAATTGACCCCTTAACTGTGTTACACAGTGTACTTCTTTCCAAGAATTTCCAATATCCTGCCACTTCACAAATTTTCCACATGTTTATTAAGAATACTATTCCCATTTTTTATTTTAGGGATCACTATAGTACAACTGGGACACAGACATAGGCCTTTTTTTACTTCTAATTTATGGATTAAATTTATGATTATGTTGGAACCTGCAAATATGAATTCAAATTTGTGCCAGGGGCGGGGCTCGAACGTGTGAGAAACGGTGACCGTGTCATTACGGCTCCTGATCGGCGGTCGCTCTTCCAAGTGGGCGGTTACTTGTGCGGGACCGTGGTAGTGTGAAGTGTTGGGCTCTACGCTGCTGGGCCCGATTGACTATCTGGATTTGGAAGTGATTGTATGCAGATGTCGGCATCGTGATCACGTTGATTTTCTCTGGTAACCGCCAGTCCTACCTTACTTTGGGTGACGTGCTTCTGATATAGAAATAAAATTAAGGCAATTACAGCCCTCTGCCGCAAAAATTAAATCTTTTGACCTGGTTTCGGCACTGCTGTGAGTACCTTCGTCAGAAATTAAGCATTCAAATTGGCCTATAACATAAGTACAAAATTATGACAAAATTTTGTATATAAAAGTATAAGTAATGAATAACAGTACAAGAAAGAAACAGTACTTACATGTCACGTATAAAATAAATATCAAGCGATAAAGCCTTAGTCCCAAAATTTTTAAAGGTGAATACATGGAAAGCAAGCCACTACGGGCTGCTCACATATGTCCAACTATATGTATCGCTTCATATTTATTAATACGTGACATGTAAGTACCGTTATTTTGCGTACTGTTAGTAAGTTTTCAGTATTAAAACTGTACCTCCAACCTCTCACGTAGACAAAAAGTTGCCATGGCTGCTGCTGTCAAATGAAACATTGCCTTTTACTTCACGTAATAATGTTCACCTTAACATTCACCTGCCTATATTTTAAATGTTAAGTAGTCTACCTTATTTGAGGCTACTAAATGGCCCTCTTGCTGAAATGTTCACCTGCCTGCAGTTGCTAACGTGGACTCTCCAGTCACCGGCTTGCCTTCCATGTATTCTTCTTTTTAAAAATATTGTCACTAAAGCTTTAGCGCTTGATATTTATTTTGTTTGTAACATGTAAATATTGTTTCTTTCTTGTACTGTATTCAGTACTTACACTTTTATAAGAATATTCCATACTTACGTACTTATGTTACAGGCCATTTTGAATGTCTAATTTCTTATGAAGGCACTCACAGGAGTGCCGAAACTAGGTCAAAAGATTTAATTTTTGCGACTGAGGGCTGTAATTGCTATAATTTTAATTTGTAAGCTGTTGCTGACCACGCAGCCATGTTTAAAACTTGATTTGACACATGTGCTCTGGTGCTGGACTTGTTCCCGTCAGGCTAGTTTGCCAGTTCTTCGTCACTCCGTACTCAAGGTCAAGCTACTAAATCCTCCACCCCCTCTCACTCCGCTCTCTGTGTGAACTCTCCGTATGGATGATAGACACTATAAACACCGGAGCGCCAAAGAAACTGGTATAGGCAAGCGTATTCAAGTACAGAGATATGTAAACAGGTAGAATACGGCGCTGCGGTCGGCAACGCTTATATAAGTCAAGAACTTTGTAGGGCAGTTGTTAGTTTAGTTACTGTGCTACAGTGGCAGGTTGTCAGGATTTAATCAGTTTGAACGTGAGGTAATAGTGGACGCAAGAGCGATGGTGCACAGCATCTCCGAGGTAGCGATGAAGTGGGCATTTTCCCGTAGCGCTACTTCACGAGTGTACCATGAATATCGGGAACCCGGTAAAACATTAATCTTCGACATCGCTCCGGCAGGAAAAAGATCCTGCAAGTGCGGGACCAACGACCACTGAAGAGAATCGTCCTTCCAAAAATTGCTGCAGATTTTAATGCTCTTCCATCAGTAAGCGTTAGCCTGCGAACCGTAACACGAAGCATCATCGATATGGCCTTTCGGAGCAAAGGGCACACTCGTGTACACTTGATGGCTGCACGACACAAAGCTTCACTCCTCGCCTGCGCCCGTCTAGATTGACATTGGACTGTCTATGATGGAAACATGTTGCCTGATCGGACGAGTCTCGTTTCATGTTGTATCGAGCAGATGAACGTGTTCGAGAATGCAAACCAGCTCATGAATCCGTGGATCTTGCATGTCAACAGGGGACTATTGAAGCTGATAGAGGCTCCGTAATGGCGTGGGGCGTTTGCACTTGGTGTGATGTGGGACCGCTGATACTTCTGCATACGACGCTGACAGGTGATACGTACGTAAGCATCCTGTCTGATCACCTGCATCCATTCATGCCTAATGTGTATTCCGTTGGACTTGGGCAATGCGATGCCCAACAGGTCCAGAATTGTTACAGAGTTTCTCCAGGAGCAATCTTCCTCGTTTAATCACTTCCGCTGCCCATCAAACTCAATTACATCCAGCAATAATTCAGACATTAGTCGAGTCTGTGTCATGTCGTGTTGCTGCACTTCTGCGTGCCCGCTGGGGTCCTACACGATATTGGGCAAGTGTGTCAATTTCTTTGGCTCGTCAGTGTATTTGAGTGTATTTAAACTATGTTTTTTTATTGCAGTTGGTTCATCATTTCGAAGATGCTTCAGATGGCTCTGAGCACCATGGGACTTAACATTGATGGTCATCCGTCATCTAGAACTTAGAACTACTTAAACCTAACTAACCTAAGGACATCACACAACACCCAGTCATCACGAGGCAGAGAAAATCGCTGACCCCGCCGGGAATCGAACCCGGGAACCCGGGCGTGGGAAGCGAGAACGCTACCGCACGACCACGAGATGCGGGCTCATTTCGCTGATAATTGTCATTATTGATTGGGTATGAAATTAATGTGGTTGTAATATGTTCTAGGTCATCACATATATTAGCTACCACTAAGGTCGAATATCGAGCCTTACCTGTACGTTGAAAGCATTGGGCATTATCGTGATAACCAAAGGCCAGCAGCCCGATGAATGTTGGCTCGTTTTCTGTAGTCACGTAGTGCTTTGGTATTAGCGCTCAAGCATTTCTTGCCACTGTAAGTTTACTTGAGTGAATTTGTTCTTGGGGGGGGGGGTTATTAATAGTTGGCTGTATAATCAAATTCATTGCGATGTTTGGTAATTACTGTCAAACGGTAAAATCGGTTAAACACGTTTGTTTTAATTATGCAGTCAGTGTTACACTTAGATATTGGTTGTGTCTGGGGCGGGATTTCTATTTTGTAATCTTGTGTGCGGCTTAGAGAATTTGCTTATGTTGATGCTCAGTCTTACATGAATTATATGCCTGTTTGCATGCCATCGGCTTCACGCTTTCTGTAACCGCGCGACCGCTACGGTCGCAAGTTCGAATCCTGTCTCGAGCATGGATGTGTGTGATGTCCTTAGGTTAGTTAGGTGTAAGTAGACCTACGTTCTAGGGGACTGATGACCTCAGCTGTTCAGTCCCATAGTGCTCGGAGTCATTTGAACCATTTGAGCTTACCGCGTTGAAGTGTTGGAGCCGTTGGCCGCGGCGTGTTATCCGCTACCTGCCGATTCACCGGCCGAGGTCAGTCCACGTCGGCTGTGTTCGTATGTGCGGCTCTGTGCTCAGCCCCCTCTCTCGCGGTAGCCACTGAGACTGCGCTGCCTTCTCGATTGCTGCCGCATATCCCCATGACTTGATTTATTAATCTTTATTGCATTCGGACTTAAGTTTAAATCAAAGTGTCCGCTACCGTTAACCATCCTAGCCAAGCCTTACTTCTGCCAGCCCGTCCTTGTCTCGTTAACGATGCCTTAACGTTTGGTAGATTCGAAAACCTTTCAACCCTTAATTGTAGAATGTCATAAATTTTAGAATCGTTCTTACTTTTCTGTTGTTAGCAACGGCAGGCCACTCCAAATTTTTTATCGTAATTCTGGACCAGAATATTTTATAATAGTGTCAAATGCCGAACATGTAAAATTTTGAATATTGTTATCCTCCTGTTTCTAGTTTTGAAAATTTGTGGAAGCTTCTGTGGGATCGAACTCATGAGATCATCGGTTCCTCGGCTTACACACTACTTAATCTAACTTCCGCTAAGGACAACACACACACACACACACACACATGCCCGAGGGTGGACTCGTACGCCCCACGGGGGAAGTCGTGCGAACCGTACAAGGCGCCTATGACAGCACGGCTACCCAGGCGGCACTGTTCTGAAACCGACTGGTTAATGCACAGTATTTGTCAAATCGTATTGGTGACCAAATTTAAAAATAACTTCAGTGATTTGCTTTGGGGTGTTTGAAATTTTGTGCCACCTTTTTCTCCCTTTTTGGGATGCGTTTGGCACAACTTTACACCGATCATTCTAAATTTAAGAAAAAATTATTTGGCATAGGTTATTTATAGAAGTAATTGGTTGTACACTCTCCATGGTATTGAGTTATTATTTCGGAAGCGACCAGAGAGGCAGCTTCCTGTACCAACATGGCAAGGGAAGGACAGGACCATAGTAAGAATAGAAACCTATTTGCTTTTAGAAACCATAGCTACCTGTTCCGACGTTGGTCCTACTGTTCTCTAGCAGACAGGCTTGTCTGCTACCATCAAGCATGCGACTACAAATATATTTGCTCATTCATCCTTTTACACAGAAGGGAAGGAGGATGACAGTATCTTATCGTATACAGTTTATAAAAGAAAGCGGATGTAGTGTGTGTGTGTGGGTGTGTGTAGTAAGTTTTTTGTACCAGCGATATGCTCTTCAGTTTTTTTAATTTCTTTATATTCATCTGTTCATCTCTATAAGTGATAGCGAGCGGACGTATTTCGAGTTCCGTCGAGTTAATGTTGTATTGTGTAATCCAACTGTGCATTAAAATGTGTTATAGATGTTATCGGGATAGCAAAGTTTATTCGTACATTCACGACGACCATACCCGTCTGTTCATCATTCCGCGACGCGCCGAGAATCCTGCATCAAGAGGATCGAAGCACACAAGAATAATGTGCGTGAACGTAAGAGGGGCGATCCGGAACCAGTATTATTATAGGAAGCTCTGTGCACAATGGCGGTAACAAGAAAAGTAAGTACGTAAATTTAACTGCTGAATATATGTTCTGAATGTTGAGGGTCTGTTGATATTAATGCCAATCAAAGTTCACTCAATATATGTGTCTAAATTTTCTTTCAATTATTCCTTCAAAATTTCTTTTTTTAGTTATTTAAGCAGCAATTGTTAATCAGTTTCCATTATATGTTACATTATATTCACACCGCCACCATTCAATGTCGACCGTTCAAAGGGCGTCGCCGACCGGAACGTGAACAGACCTTTCAATTGTTGGCATGACATTTTTTGGACTTGAATGATATACACTCCTGGAAATTGAAATAAGAACACCGTGAATTCATTGTCCCAGGAAGGGGAAACTTTATTGACACATTCCTGGGGTCAGATACATCACATGATCACACTGACAGAACCACAGGCACATAGACACAGGCAACAGAGCATGCACAATGTCGGCACTAGTACAGTGTATCCACCTTTCGCAGCAATGCAGGCTGCTTTTCTCCCATGGAGACGATCGTAGAGATGCTGGATGTAGTCCTGCGGAACGGCTTGCCATGCCATTTCCACCTGGCGCCTCAGTTGGACCACCGTTCGTGCTGGACGTGCAGACCGCGTGAGACGACGCTTCATCCAGTCCCAAACATGCTTAATGGGGGACAGATCCGGAGATCTTGTTGGCCAGGGTAGTTGACTTACACCTTCTAGAGCACGTTGGATGGCACGGGATACATGCGGACGTGCATTGTCCTGTTGGAAAAGCAAGTTCCCTTGCCAGTCTAGGAATGGTAGAACGATGGGTTCGATGACGGTTTGGATGTACCGTGCACTATTCAGTGTCCCCTCGACGATCACCAGAGGTGTACGGCCAGTGTAGGAGATCGCTCCCCACACCATGATGCTGGGTGTTGGCCCTGTGTGCCTCGGTCGTATGCAGTCCTGATTGTGGCGCTCACCTGCACAGCGCCAAACACGCATACGACCATCATTGGCACCAAGGCAGAAGCGACTCTCATCGCTGAAGACGACACGTCTCCATTCTTCCCTCCATTCACGCCTGTCGCGACACCACTGGAGGCGGGCTGCACGATGTTGGGGCGTGAGCGGAAGACGGCCTAACGGTGTGCGGGACCGTAGCCCAGCTTCATGGAGACGGTTGCGAATGGTCCTCGCCGATACCCCAGGAGCAACAGTGTCCCTAATTTGCTGGGAAGTGGAGGTGCGGTCCCTTACGGCACTGCGTAGGATCCTATGGTCTTGGCGTGCATCCGTGCGTCGCTGCGGTCCGGTCCCAGGTCGACGGGCACGTGCACCTTCCGCCGACCACTGGCGACAACATCGATGTACTGTGGAGACCTCACGCCCCACATGCTGAGCAATTCGGCAGTACGTCCACCCGGCCTTCTGCATGCCCACTATACGCCCTCGCTCAAAGTCCGTCAACTGCACATACGGTTCACATCCACACTGTCGCGGCATGCTACCAGTGTTAAAGACTGCGATGGAGCTCCGTATGCCACGGCAAACTGGCTGACACTGACGGCGGCGGTGCACAAATGCTGCGCAGCTAGCGCCATTCGACGGCCAACACCGCGGTTCCTGGTGTGTCCGCTGTGCCGTGCGTGTGATCATTGCTTGTACAGCCCTCTCGCAGTGTCCGGAGCAAGTATGGTGGGTCTGACACACCGGTGTCAATGTGTTCTTTTTTCCATTTCCAGGAGTGTATTTTATCGTTACAAGAAACTAATGAAGCCATTGTTGCATTTGTTATATGTCCGTGAGATTGGAACTATTAACAACTTCAAGGAGCAAATTAAAATTTAATAGACTACAAATGAGAGGCGCCGGGAATGCGGATTTCAGCGGTTCAGGTAGGAATCTTCCCCGCTGTCTGCTTATATAGCTACGCTTGGCACCGTCTCTCTCGCAGTGGATAATCTCTTTTCCTTCTAATTAATATCCTTTACGAAAGTGAATTTTTATGGGAAAGATAAAAATATGTTTAATAGCCAACGTTAAAGTTCAAAATAATTCATTCAAATGTTGTAAGACTGTATCAGAAAGTGTTAGGTTCATTGATGAATACGCAATAAATGTGCTGTATGTGATAAGTTTCAATATAAAGAAAATGATTTTTCTTTTCGTAATTTTGTTAAACACTGTTCACAATGGAGTCAAAGGAAATGGCGATTGTCGAAAACTCATTGCAAAATGCAATATGCCAAGATGTCGGTAATCCGGGCTTTGGAACAGTTCCCACTGACGTGCCAATTTGTGAACTGCCCGATTTCTACCAAAACAACGAGGTTGGCGAACCACTATTAAAAATGATGACATTGGTAACATAAGTAATAATAATGTCCCTTTTATGACGATCGATGAGACATTTTCTCAGTTCTCACGGGGAAATATTATTTTCAAATAGTGAAGGTGAAGGGCGTGACAGCTAAAATTCCTTTGATTATTTGGTCAATACGTCGCAAACGCAAGAACATTAAACAGTTCACAAAAGCAATGTAAAAACTAGCGAGACATACAATGTGACACAACTCATACAACTAATAACGCAACAGTTCACACAGCAGTTCACAACATATCAGGAAAATACAGCAAAACAGGTTACTCAGCATTTCACGAAACATCAAGAAAATATAGGGCAACAGCTTACACAGCGAAATCAGGCATTTAATGATTTCAAGATTAGTCAACAGTTCAGTGAAGTGAATAAACCTATACGCATTGAGATGTCTGATGAACTATCCGGGAAGCTGACAGAACTCGGTAAACAACTAAAACAATAAATAATTACCGACATGTCTCACAATATAAATACGTTAACGGAAAAAGTAACATCCGTAGAATGTGAACAGGATCCACTTGGAGATGAGATGCACAACCACAGTGTAGCATTTTTTCCAAATACAGGAGACGTTAACCCAAATAGCAGCGTCGGCAAAAAATGTAACGAACGCAGTCAGCGAGCAGAAAAACGTATGCAAAAACCAACCTACAAAAATACACAAGTTGAGTCTCAGAGAAGATCAGTTAAGTTCAGAGTCAAAATTTACCAATAGAGAGAGAAGTTTTGTGCAGGTGTAAAGGAAATAAGTGAAAGAGCTGAGGCCGGTATGTTGAATAAGGGCAGCACCCTAGCTGAAAAGGTAGTGTCAGGATGCAAAACTTACGTAGATACTCCAAAGGAGAAAGAAAGTTATCTCCTAAAATAGACTCAGGTTTAAAGGAAGCAGAGGAAAGGTCACGAGGCAGTGTTGCCAAAACTACTGACATTCCAAAACAACAAAAAAATGGCTCTGAGCTCTATGTGACTTAACTTCACATCACAAACATCCATGTGCGAAGCACGATTCAAATATGCGACCGTAGTGGTCGCGCGGTCCCAGACTGAAGCGCCTAAAACTGCTCGGCCACATCGGCCGGCCCCAAACATCAAATGACAGACAGCAAACCTATGCTTTTAGGTAAGTTAGATACCTTCACTTCCCCCCTCCCCCCCCCCCCCCATGAACTATGGACCTTGTCGTTGGTGGGGAGGCTTGCGTGCCTCAACTATACAGATAGCCGTACCATAGGTGCAACCACAACGGAGGGGTATCTGTTGAGAGGCCAGACAAACGTGTGGTTCCTGAAGAGGGGCAGCAGCCTTTTCAGTAGTTGCAGGGGCAACAGTCTGGATGATTGACTGATCTGGCCCTGTAATACTAACCAAAACTGCCTTGCTGTGCTGGTACTGCGAACGGCTGAAAGCAAGGAGAAACTACAGCCGTAATTTTTCACGAGGGCATGCTGCTTTACTGTATGATTAAATGATGATGGCAACCTCTTGTGTAAAATACTCCGGAGGTAAAATAGTCCCCCATTCGGATCTCCGGGAGGGGACTACTCGAGAGGACGGCGTTATCAGGAGAAAGAAAACTTGCGTTCTACAGATCGGAGCGTGGAATGTCAGATCCCTTAATCGGGCAGGTAGGTTGGAAAATTTAAAAAACCGAAATAGATAGGTTAAAGTTAGATATAGTGGGAATTAGTGAAGTTCCGTGGCATGAGGAACAAGACTTTTGGTCAGGTGAATACAGGGTTATAAATACAAAATTAACTAGGGGTAATGAAGGAGTAGGTTTAATAATGAATAAAAAATAGGTGTGCTGGTAATCTACTACAAACAGCATAGTGAAAGCATTATTGTGGCCAATATAGACACGAAGCCCACGCCTACTATAGTAGTAGAAGTTTATATGCCAACTAGCTCTGCAGATGATGAAGAAGTTGATGAAATGTATGATGAGATAAAAGAAATTATTCAGGTAGTGGAGGGGGAGGAAAATTTAATAGTCATGGGCGACTGTAATTCGATAGTAGGAAAAGGAACAGAAGGAAACATAGTAGGTGAATATGGATTGGGGCTAAGAAATGAATGAGGAAGCCGCCTGGTAAAATTTTGCACAGAGGATAACTTAATCATAGCTAACACTTGGTTCAAGAATCATGAAAGAAGGTTGTATACATGGAAGAACTCTGGAGATACTAGAAGGTTTCATACAGAATATATAATGGTAAGACAGAGATTTAGGAACCAGATTTTAAATTGTAAGACATTTCCAGGGGAAGATATGGACTCTGACCACAATCTATTCATTCTGAACTGTAGATTAAAACTGAAGAAACTGCAAAAGTGAGGGAAATTATGGAGATGGGACCTGGATAAACTGAAAGAACCAGATGTTGTACAGAGTTTCAGGGAGAGCATAAGGGAACAATTAACAGGAATGGGGGAAAGAAATACAATAGAAGAAGAATGGGTAGCTTTGAGGAATGAAATAGTGATGGCAGCAGAGGATCAAGTAGGTAAAAAGACGAGGGCTAGTAGAAATCCTTACGTAACAGAAGAGATACTGAATTTAATTGATGAAAGGAGAAAATTGCAGTAAGTGAAGCAGTTAAAAAGGAATACAGACGTCTCAAAAATAAGATCGACAGGAAGTGCAAAATGGCTAAGCAGGGATGGCTAGAGGACAAATGTAAGGATGTAGAGGCTTATCTCACGAGGGGTAAGATAGATACTGCCTACAGGAAAATTAAAGAGACCTTTGGAGGAAAGAGAACCACTTGCATGAATATGATGGAAACCCAGTTCGAAGTAAAGAAGGGAAAGTAGAAAGGTGGAAGGAGTATATAGAGGGTCTATACAGGGGCGATATTCTTGAGGACAATAATATGGAAGTGGAAGAGGAGGTAGATGAAGGTGAAATGGGAGATATGATACTGCGTGAAGAGCTCGATAGAGCACTGAAAGTGAAACAAGGCCCTGGGAGTAGACAACATTTCATTAGAACTACTGACAGCCTTGGGAGAGCCAGTCCTGACAAAACTCTACCATCTGGTGAACAAGGGGTATGAGACAGGCGAAATTCCCCCAGGCTTCAAAAAGAATATAATAATTCCAATCACAAAGAAAGCAGGTGCTGAGAGATTTGAAAATTACCGAACTATCTGTTTAATAAGTCACAGCTGCAAAATACTAACGCAAATTTTGTTTGTGTCACGACTAGAAGAAGGGATCGGTTGGTAGGGAATGTTCTGAGGCATCAAGGGATCACCAATTTAGTACTGGAGGGCAGCGTGGAGGGTAAAAATCGTAGCGGCAGACCAAGAGATAAATACACTAAGCAGATTCAGGAGGATGTAGGTTGCGGTAGGTACTGGGAGATGAAGAAGCTTGCAGAGGATAGAGTAGCATGGAGAGCTGCACCAGACCAGTCTCAGGACTGAAGACGAGAGCAGCAGCAGCAGATACCTTCACTGCTTACCCACGATATGGGGCTAGACCGTCGAAGGAAAATACCGAAGGTTGTACAATGCAACAACACTTGCCGGCAGTTGCACTTGTGGAGCAAGCGCTACCCCACAAGCCAACAAAAACATGCCTGTCACTGACAGCTCGAAGTGTTGGTCAACATTACTTGCTGATGAGAGATTATGAGGCGTGTTTTTTTAAGTAAGTACCGCTTTGCCACAACGCGGCCGCAGCACTGCGGTCGGCGTTCTGCACATGCGCACTGGGTACCTACATCTGTTGTCTACGCACTGACGGCATTACAGTCAGATTCTTTCTTGTTTACGTTGTGTACTGTGTGTTTAAGATGCTTCCGATAATCGTGAGTCCCGCCGACTGTGAAGTGCAGGTTGTTATAAGATTTCTTAGTGCTAAAGGCCTAAAAGCGATCGATAATCATCTTGAGATCTGTGCAGTTTACGGAGAAACATTATGAGTGATGGAATGGTAAGAAAGTGGGTGAGAGCATTTGAAGATGGCCGCACGAATGTGGATGATAAAGAATGGAGTGGGAGTCCTTTGGTCGTTAATGGAAGTATGGTGCAGGAAGTGGACAATAAGAAAACAAACGCTTTACGATTTCCTCCCTGCGGGATGACTTTCCTAATGTTGCTCGTAGTGTTTTGTATAGGATTGTGACTGAGCACTTGAATTACCGAAAACTGTGCACACGTTGGGTACTGAAAATGTTGATGGATGTGCACAAAAACAAACATTTAGACAGTGCACTGACTTTCCTTGAGCAGTACCACAACGACAGTGATGATTTCTTAATCCAAATTGTTATGGGCGATGAAATATGGGTGGCCTACGTCACACCAGAATCAAAGCAACAGTCCATGGAATGGCGGCATTCAGATTAACCCAGAAGAGTTATGTTTAACCAAACAATTTGTGCCCAGCGAATCATGTGCACAGTTTTTTGGGACAGAAAAGGAGGGCTGCTTGTGAAATTTCTGCCTCGTAATTAGACAATCAATGCAGCAGTTTACTGTAAGACATTGCACATTCTGTGCCCTTCAGTTCAGATAAAAGACGTGGCTAGTTGAGCGAGGGCATCGTTTTACTGCAAGACAATGCCCATCCGCATGTGGCGAATCAAACCAAACATCTCATCACATCTTTTCGATGGGAAACTCTAAATCATCTTCTGTACCGCCCTGATTTTGAGCCCAGTGACCACCACCATCTGCTCCTGCACTTGAAGAAACACCAGAGTAGTCAGATTCTCCAAGACGATGATGAAGCCAAAGGGTGGTGATGTAGAGGTTAACAAGCCAGGCGGCAGACTTCTATGAGGAGGGTATTCAAAACTGGTACAACGTATGACAAGTGCTTCAATATTGACGGAAATTATGTAGAAAAGTAGATTAAGGTACAGGCTTTCAGGTAAAAATAAAATTATTGAGATATCTTAACACGTCTTTTTTCGATATCAAAATGGTACTTACTTAAAAAGCACCCCTCGTACTTACTCACAGACAATTTCTGATATTTACTTCTGAAGGGAAAAGAATACACCCTGTGCTCTATATCAGAGCATTTCGTAATGTTTTACCTCGTACCAGGACCGAAGCCTAGAAAATTCGATTTGTTGTTGGTTACACACATGGTGAGGTTCTGCTATGCGCTACGGACATGGCGGAACGTGGTATTATGAACAGTTTCAGAGAGCATTCCTGGGTGAGTATTGGTCTGTGACTCAACAGCAAATATGGAAGATTAGGATGCTATTTTGAAAAATATTTGAATAAAACCAGGGACTGGACGGACTCCGTATATCAAGAGACGTGGTGAAAAATTTAAAGCGCAGTCTTCCTACCCACATGAGGAAAAAACTCATTACCAACCCGGAACACGACACCGAATACTTTCTCTCTGAATTGGACTCAGTAGATCTAATATACGAAGAAAGACCAGTACAACCCAAGCCTGTTACTATACCGACAGCGTCACACAAATTTACGAACCAACAAGTAAACAACGGATTAGTAGTACAACACGGATGGCAGCCTCTCCCACACAGACCTACGGTAATGGAAACGGTAATCACAACGGCAATGAAGAAAGCCATAAATAGATAGGTGGATATATAAGAAATGGACAAAGATTCTGCAAAAACAACTACAACGGGCTAGTATCGTATTGCCGGCCTGTACAATATGTAGAGACACAAGCTACTGACAATAATCAGCCGATCGCTTGACAAACGCTAAACAAAAACAGACAAGCGAATAACCCACAGGCAGCGCAATTCGGCCAGCAAAGTAACACACATATGTCGAATAAGACGCAGAGGTAAAAAGAATTTCAGTCAAGAGCCTCTCAGGACACTAATTGGCGTCACCAAACAGCAATGGTCAAAACAGTGGAAGTTACGCCTAACCCAGAGATCGATGCCACCGCGACGCTGGGAACCTTGAACCGGTCACTGTAGGCTCCCGTTCTGTTACCTTGGAGGGGAGTCGGGGCAAGAGCTTGATCAACACATGCCTTATCAGATACGATTAAGGTTTTATATATGAATAATAATATCAGATATAGGATGCTGGAGAACCACATTCCAGAATTTATGTTGTTAGTTGACGAGGAAAATTTTTGTTTATGTTTTTCCTTATGTGTCAAATTCGTAAATGATAAGGTAAGTGGGTGTAACAAGGATGAATTTTACTTTTATGGGTCTAGATACGATAATACATTAAACACAACGCTTCGCCTTGCTCATAGCCTAGTTGTAAACGAATAAACGAACTTGTGAAACGCACAGTAGCGTGCAATGCACTACAAAGCTCTCCGCGACGTTAGTGGTAACAAAGCGACGCACCGCATGCGCATTGGGGGAAAAAGCTAGTGAACCAACCGCAAGCCCTTGGGCACCAGACAAGACACAGATGAAAGTGTTGGATCACCCAAAACAAATAAATCCTTTGAGTTACAGCCTGCACCATCATTTTTAAAGTCTGTTTCATAAGGAAATAGAAGTTTAATGGTGAGTCTATTCTACAACTACCACTGTCTACACAATACACACAAACAGATGTAAGCTAAGGGATTACGTACACTGTAAGGGATCCTAAACTACGAAATATTTACTAAAGTTGCACTACTATTACATTATATCTATATAGTTACAAATTTAAGTATTCCAAGTACAAACACTAGTTATACTTGACGGACCAGAAAACTGTTGCTGCAGGTAAACAAGTGAGTACAAAATAAGTAGCAAACTGAATAAGAGGTCGCACCACGCTTATAACATACTTTATCTTTCAGATTTACAAAGTAAGTAGAGACGCACTCACGACATTAAATGAGTTTATGATAGCAAAAAAATGGTTCAAATGGCTCTGAGCACTATGGGACTTAACAGCTGTGGTCATCAGTCCCCTAGAACTTAGAACTACTTAAACCTAACTAACCTAAGGACATCACACACATCCATGCCCGAGGCAGGATTCGAACCTGCGACCGTAGCAGTCGCGCGGTTCCGGACTGCGCGCCTAGAACAGCGAGACCACCGCGGCCGGCTTTATGATAGCACGACTGCACACTGAAGTAAATGAATACATCGTTAAATGTATATAAAAGGTATTAGTGACCTTCGAACCACTGTACACTTATCTATGAAAATTTTATTTTAAGTCAGAATTAAGTTTTTTCTTTCAGAGAACGATGGATCGACACATTCTAAAGTGTAGAAAGATAAATGCTTGTCAAGTGTTAGGTGCCATATAAACATAGTTGTAATTTTGTGATATGTATGAACGCGATAAATACGTGTAGAAGAATACAGTTGCAGTGGGTTGCATATCACCATGCTGAACTAAGGTGGAGCACTACCAAATAATCAAGGGGGCTGCGAGCGTCGACTACACATGAAAGTGTCCAGCACCTGATTTGCATTGAAATGTTTATACAAATTTGCTACTTGCGTAAACACTATTTTCCGCTAGTTGTAAGTAACAAATAGTATTGATGGTACATCTCTGTAGACCTCAGCATATGAAATGGCTATCTTTAAACAATGAACATAACAAGTAAATATTGAGGTGCAGTTTAAATACTGAATATGTATTCGGTACTGTTGGTATCGACAGGTTTGCTTTATGTTTATAAAAAACAAATTATTTTGCTGTGGGGTACACAATTAAGTCTAGTGACGAGCCGTAACTGAACACATAAATGTCTTTCCGTGAAATTTCCTCAACCCTGTAGTGTGTAGATCCTTCCTGGAGAATGCTAGAGAGACGAGGCCACGAGTAGTTATTTAAGCAGCGAGTAGAACATGTTGTAGCTATTATTATTTACTTCTTTAATTCTTTGAAATTCATGAATACGCTCCGAGAAGAAGTCACTGTAAATTGGAATAAAATGTATGTCCATTTATCCCATAAAGGAAAAGAGACTCTATTGTTGTATGAATGTTCTGTATGAAACACTGTAACGAAACCATAATTTAACAAAATGTACTAAACAAAATGACAATCAGACTAATATATATAAGCAACGGTAATGGCATGTCAGCAAATGATTAGGATAAGTTTATTTTAGCAGTTTTATATTTATTTATTTTGTCATTTGTATAGTATGTGGAAAGGACACCATAGAAATTTTGTGTAATGCGACGGTATGAAAGACGCTAAAAAACAATCCGCAAAAACATGCGAAACCTGACTGCAAAGTGTTAAGTGTGCGTGTGATGAACCAAAATTGACAATACTTCGTGGAGCATGAGTTTCTGTGCTCGACAACGTCGTAAAAACATTAATTTTCTGGGCTTGACAACGTTGAAGAAGAGGCAACAAACTTACATCGTCAGCGGATGTCAGATGTACGGTTGGTGTCCCTAATGAATAAGTGCGAGCGACAGGTGAAATACATTCCTCGGATCACTGATATGGAAACCAGTTGTCACCGCATGGAAGATTTCACAAATGATCACGCCACTGAACACGGACTTTACGAATCTGCGCAGTGAACTCACGATACGGGCTCTCTGACATTGTATTTAACATGTGAAAGCGAGCAGGGGCGGTAACCGACGTCGAGCTGCACGCGAATGCTTCCCAATCTGAACACTGGGCAGATCCTGATTGACAATAATGGGACTATGTTGTTACACCAAGCACTTTCTTATAAAGTAAAACGTACGTATGTATATGTAAGGGAGCTGACGTGCCTATTTAAATTGATAACCATACAGGATAGCTCAAATGGCGGAAAAATAAACGCTATGCCCATACCAGTCCATAAAAAGAGAAATAACCTCAGATACGTGATCCTCCGTATGACATTAGTAAGCAGTGGACGACAATTGTAATGTATCATATAATTTTTTTTTCTTTCCTTTTCTCCCTCGTTCCTTTCATTATTATAACTTATTTTGTACCAGCGAAGCTACTGGGTCACAAACGAAACAAATAGAGATATGCTCTTCAAATTTTTAATTTCTTGATATTCATCTGTTCGTCTCTATAAGTGATAGCGAGCAGACCTATTACGAGTTCCGCCAAGTTAATATTGATTGAATGTGTGTATTCCAATTGTACATTAAAATGTGTTATATAAGTTATCGAGACCATACCCGTCTGTTCATCATTCCGTGACGGGCCAAGAATCCTACATGAAGAGGATCGAAGTAGACAAGCATAATTTGCGTGAGCAGAAGAGGGGCTCTCAGGAACCAATATTGTCATACCAAGCTCTATGCACAATGCCTGTAGCAAGAAAAAGAAGTAGCTAAATTTAAATGCTGAATATTTGTATTGAGTATTGAAGGTCTTGATATTAATACCAGTCAAAGTTCACTCGGGATATGTGTCCCTTCCAATTTTCTCTCAATTATTGTTTCAAAATTTCCTTTTTTAATTATTTAAGCAGCAATTATTAATCAGTTTCCATTATATGTTACGTTATATTCATTAGGTTCACGCGATCTCAACCGTTTGCACAGCGGCTTACTGGTGAAGGAAGTGTGGGGGGTGATGGGAGGGTTGGAGTAATGGGGGGGGGGGGGGGAGGAGTATGTACTCTTACTCTGAAAGAGTAGAGAGCCCTTCTTTAAGATACCTATTTCCAGAATGCCTATAAAGAGAGATCTCTCGGAAGCACATTGCGACATTGGCCAAACGTAAATCGGGTATGTAATGGGAATAAAGATGTAGCGCCTAAGCACTATTGACTTGTGCAGATAATGTTTTTATCATGAAGGAACATAATCAAGAATGAGTTTTTTGAGAAAAGTTTAAGAATACAGTACTTTTAGGGACTGAAAACCAGATCTTTGTTTGCATAAGGTGATGTCTACCATAGCCTGCACATTTCTCGTAACGAGCCCGACATATGTGATGCAATCAGGACAGTAGAAGATTGGCGTATTAAACCCAAGCGTAGCACACATTACCAGCAGGCGAGAAAATGTACAATTACCGGTCTTGGCACCGATCACCTCATGAGAACACAGAGATTCTGATATGCAATTCCAGTTACTGTGATAGTATTATTAAGGAAGATATTAAGGTTAAATAGGCAAATGACCTTATAAATGTAGTATATTTGGCTGCCCTCGGGCATGGATGTGCGTGATGTCCTTAGGTTAGTTAGGTGTAAGTAGTTCTAAGTTCTATGGGACTGATGACCACAGATGTTAAGTCCCATAGTGCTCAGAGCCATTTGAACCATTTGAACCATTTTTCGCTGTCTGTAACTCCTGGCTTCATTTCCAGTTCTTTGTAGTATACTGTGTCTTTCTGCCAACACTGTCTTCAATTTCTCACTAGCGGAGCCATTGGGGGCCATTGGTTTATTTTGCCATGTAAAGCTATCTTTCGATTTTTTGTTGTTTCGGTTCTTTATTGGTTTCTGACAATCTCTCAATACAACCATTTCCCCTGAGCACATCGTAGTGGACTAAAAAGAGAGCTTGCGTAATCTGCGTTGTATCCAGATTTACCAGTCTGAGCTGCCCTTCACTAACCCCACCTCACACTACCGGAAATCTATCTCTAAAATGATTTTCTGCGTAAAGGTCAAGGTTAAAGCCAAGGTCGGGGTCAACCCCATTCGTCCTCCCAATCCTTCCCCAACCAGTCACCACATTTACTCAGTCCGTCTCACACTTCGTCCTTGTTTTCATGCATAACCAAACTCCTACCGTCACTTGTGCTCTCTTTACCGTAGCAGAAGATGCACACAGAAAAACTGTTTTCAAACAATATCCTACCCAGTTACAGTGGCTAACAGCTGAGACTGTGTCCAAATTGCCACAAAATTACTCTATGACGAAACAATTGACAACAGTTACACTTGGGAAAGGTATATCAACTGCATACCACATTAACAAACTCCATATTTGTACACTGCGACCATCTTTGAAGCCATATTGTAAGGGCACGGACTGAGTGACAGACACTTCGTAAGAGTGGTTCTGCGTCAAACTGGTTAAGTTCTAAGATTGTACATTCCTAGAAAAGTTAGAAAAGTCAACCAGTATATGTTACCTCCTCTTACGTATATCTCGTGATCAACTAGGGCATGTACATGGCGGACGTATCGTCATTTACAGATAATCAGGTTGCAATACTTTTTTTAGTCATCAGTCTTCTTATTAGTTTTATGCGATGTATGACCAATTCCTTTCCCACGCCGACCTCTTTTTCACAAAGTTGCCGTTGAAACTTGCATTCTCAACTATTTGCTGGATGCATTCCACTCTCTTTCCTTCTACAGTTTTTACCCTCTACAATCTGTCAGGTACAATGTAAGTTATTCTGTGATCTCTTAACAGATGTGTTATCCTGCCCTTTCTTCATGACAATGTTTTCCACAAGTTCCTTTCTTAGCAGCTTCTCTGGAGAACCTCCACGTTCATGTCAACAATATTCAGAGGCACCGAATCTCAAATGCTTCGATTCATATATTTTACTGTTTTCCCCACAGTGCATGTTTCGCTACCAATCAATGCTTTGCCCCAAACGTACAATCTCAGAAACTGATTCTTCAAATTAATGACAATGTTTGATACCAGTAGACTTCACTTATCAAGCAATGCCATTTTTACCATTGCTAATCAGGTTTTGATGTGCTGCTAGCTCTGTCATGCGTTATTTTGCTTCCTAGATAACAGAATTCCTTAGCTTCATCTATTTCATGAACCAAATTTCTGATGTTACATTTCTCGCTGTTCTTATTTCTGCTACTTCGCTTTACTTTCGTCTTCCTTCGATTTATTCTCAATGCATATTCTGTATTCATTAGTCTGTGCATTCCATTCAGCAAATCCTGTAATTATTCTTCACTTTCACCGAGGGCAGCAATGTCACCAGTGAATCGTATCACTGACATTCTTTCAAAGCTAATTTTAATTCTGGTCCTGCATCTTTCTTTTAATGCTGTCATTGCTACCTCAATGTACTGATTGCGCTGAAGGAACACACGTCCCTATGTTACATATCTTTGAATCATAGCACTTCGTTCTTTGTCTTTCACTCTTCATGTTCTCTCTTCGCTCTTGTATAGGTCGCTTACCTCTATTTTCCTTAGAATTTGGAACATCTTGAACAATTTGACAATGTCGAAAGTTTTTTTGAGGTCAACAAATCATGTGAATGTGGCTTCATTCTTCTTTATTTTTGCTTCTGTTACCAACCTTAACGTCAGAGTCGCATCTCTCGTGCCATTATGTTTCCTAAAACCAAACTATTCATCAACTAATACACCCTCAGATTTCTTTGCTATTCCTCGTCATATTCTTCTTGTCAGCAAGTTGGATGTCTGAGCTTTTAAGCTGACTATGCGATAATTCTCGCACTTGTCGGCTCTCACCATAATCGGAGGTGTGCGGATAATATTTTTCCGAAAGTCAGGTGGTATATCTCTAGCCTAATACATTCTACACACCAACGCGAATAATCGTTTTGTTACTACTATCCTAATGATTTTAGAAGCTTTGATGGAATTTCATCTACCAATGCTGTCTTATTCCATGCTCAATCTTCTAAAGCTCTTTTAAATACTCATTCTAATACTGGATCCACTGCCTCTTCTGCATCGACTCCTGTTTCTTCTTCTGTAATTTCATCAGAAGAGTGGACAAGTCGTCTCCGCCATAGAGGCCTTAAAGGTACTCTTTTTACTTACCCGTTCTCTCCTCTGCGTTTAATAGTGGAATTCCTATTGCATCCTTAATGTTGCAACTCTTGCTTTTAATTTCCCCGAAGATTGTTTTGACTTTTCTATATGCTGAGTCTATGGAATCCATCATTTCTTCCTCGATTTCTTCACATTTTTCGTATTGCCATTTCGTCTTAGCTTCCCTACACTTACTATTTATTTCATTCCTAAGTGCTTTGTGTTTCTGTATTCCTGAGTGTTCCTGAACGTTTTATACTTTCTTCTTTCATCGGTCATCTAAAGTATTTCTTCTCTTACCCGTCGTCTCTTCCGAGTTACCTTGCTTGACTTTTGTTCTTCTTTCCAATATCTATTTTTTTTAGGGACTTCCTATTCTTTATGACAGTATTTATAGTCTTAGAAAATTTCAAGTGTATCTTCTGATACCTTAGTAGTTCCGTAACCTACTTCTTGATTCTTCCTGTCTCTTTAATTTCAGACTACTTTTCATCAGTACTAAATTATGACATCTACATCATACTCCTCCGCAAGCTATGTATTGGTGTGTGGCGGAGGGTAGTTTTTGTACTACTACGTGAACCCTCCAACCCTGTTCCACTCGCAAACAGCACATGGGAAGAAGATAAGCTTAATTTTTCGAATTTTCTCCTCATCGTCATTACGAGAGACGTATTTGGGGGGGGGGGAGTTATATGTGTTGCGGCTCTTCCTAGAAGGCGCTCTCTCGAAATTCCGATAGTAAATCTCTCCATGAAGCACAACACCTGTCTTGTAACGTCTGCTAATGGAGTTTTGTTGAGCATCTCCGTAACGTTCTACATGTACACCTGGTTCTATATGTGGTTCTGTTTCCAATATCTGATTTAGAGGTCTATACATGACCATGACGAAATCTAAATGAAATTTTCTCTTATCGGTCGCTCTTTTCGAACTATAGCACCTACTCTTGTGATTCTTGGGCAGAATAATCGTTATTACTCGCTAAAATTAATCGCAAAACTCAGTTACTTTTTCTCCTCTTTCATTCCTAGTACAATGTTCATATTTTCCCACAGCCTTTTCTTCTGTACCTTGTCCTGATATCGCATTCAACTGACCGATGACTATTACATATTCATCTCCATTTACGTACCGAATTACTTGTTCAGTATCTTCACATACTTCCTCTGCCTCTTCATCTCCAGGTTCCAATGTCAGGATGTACACCTCACCTATCGTTGAGGGTGTTGGTATGATATTGTTTCGGATGAGAATAACTGAATTGTTCACAGAAGTGTTCATTCTGTGCTCATCGTTCCTACTCATAAGGAATCCTACTCCTGTTGCACAGTTTTCAGCTGCTGACCATTAGTCTTTATCTCAAGATCATTTCCCTCGCAGAACTTTGAGCATTAATGGTCTCTTTTGAAGAGAAGGGTGTGTGATCACTGTCCACAGCCATCTTCGTGATGTGGAAATATCACTATTTTGGAGGAAGGACATTATAAGATTTCCTTGAAAACAGTAAAGCAGCAGTATTTATACATTCCAACGTTATTGGAAGCCGTTTTGAATTATGACATGCACCGTACGCCGTATTAGACATGGTAACGTGACATGTATATGGCGTTTACATATTTTTTTTCCATTCCCTCTTTGTGCAATCACCACCAAATATTCAACCTGCACACAGTTTTCGAGTTTCATTTTATGTGGTTCTTGTAAAAGATGTTCTGATTTCTATTTGTTGGATATTAATATCGCCAGTCAGACCTAATGATTTCCTCCTATCCTGTGATTGGTCTCTATATCCAAGAAGCATATTCAATACACTCCTTGAAAACTAGAATTGGATCGCTGTTATGTAGTATTGCGGAAATAAATACGTGATATGGTAAAATAAGGTTAGCCTTACCCTCTTTCTTTTCGAAAAAGGTGGCATTATTGCTTCTATAAGCAATGGAATCGTCGGTCTGTTACGATAATGCAGTGACAGTAAGATAATAGGAAATTTATAAAATAAAAAATGGCGTCGACGGAGTCAGTATTACTGTCAGTATCTCCACGTTTGACGTAGCTTCTCTACTGTATGATTTTCAAATAACCTTGATCATTACCAAATATGGAAGCTGAAACTGGTTGCTTGGATTTAATAACGTGCTAATTAGCAACTGAAATGGCTTTGTATCAAAAGAAGGAACATTCATTTGATGATTTGTGCTTAAGAAAATGGACTGCTGGTTGGTGCTAAATTATCGTATCGTGCACATTGTGATTGGGAATGCATCAATTCTATGTGATAGTGATTCCATGCAATACAATGCTGTACAAGAGGACTGACACGTTTGTTGTAGGCAGTGACTGTTTAGTAGGCTGGCCTCACATTTCGACAGCTCTACTAATAAAATCCCATCTCATGGGTATATACTGTTGTATGAATCAGTGTCTAATTAGAGGTGCAACTTGATACAATTTCACTCTACTTCTGCCAAGCTACACACTTCCATCTCCGGTAAGCGTCATTGTGGCTGTGAATACCGTAGAATAGATAGAAAACCCTGGAAAACCCCTGTACAACGGGACACTGACTGACAATTAAACGAAGGAAATAATGTACAGTAATTCAGCTGCCTACAGTAACTATAGTAGCTCGATAGATGACTGTCTTAATGTCTTACTGAATAATTCGTAGGAAGGGCTAGTGGCAGCCATGTTTAGTTCTTTTCCCTAGAATCTGCAGCCTGTCGTAAATGTATGTCCCCTAATGTTTTAAGTACTGTCTCGTTAGAAGATCGTCTTCAAGTTGTCTCGTCAGTTAGTAAAAGGTAAACGATTCAAATTTTCGTTTCTGAGATGTTAAGTAACATTACAATGTTTTATAGATGCACATAGAAAAACACTATACTGCGAAAATAGTCTTAACTTCCAACGAGGTGAATGAGATCGTGTATCCGTAATTTATCAGAATTTCATGCACTTTTTTTTTATTTTCACTTGTAGGTTGTCACAGCTGCATCCAACACATTAATATCTTTCTGAGCTATGTCCACAGCTCAAATAACATGGTGGTATTCTCTGTATTAAAGTGCCTGTCATCATTGGGTTAAGTCCACTGATGGTTGCAAATGGGTGATGAATTACTTCTTCGCACTTGAAGATTCATACAACAGTGAGATAGCAGGAAAAAATCAGTCCCTTTGCAGTCTTTGCCCACCAGCCATGGATGGACCGAGTTTGGAAATGGGATTGGCCGTGATGGGGAAGGGGTGAGGGAAAGGGGAGTGGCTGCATTCAGTAACAACCTTGCAAGGGATGCACATTGGCACCCTGTAGATTGCTGCCCAGTAGTGCATGTGTTACAATACTTGTAAGTGCTACATGTGGCCTGTGGTTTCCATTACAGAACAGTGCAGTAGTGTTGTACATTGTGTGGTGTCTGTTATGTGGGTGGAAATGTAAAACGAACAAAGAAAAGCATTTCTGATTCTACCTTCCGATTGGTACTAAATGGGCTGGTGCAATGCGACTGGATGTAATTGCTTGCCACTATGTTTGGGTGGTAATAACATCTGAACATTCTTATTACTATGTCCCCTTATGACTATCTTGCATTTTAAACTACTGACTGCACTGTGACATGTTTTATTAATTAATGCAATTGTATCTGTAGTGTAACTTGATCGAACTATAATAATAGTGATATTCTTTTAAAGAGTGTAATTGCCTGTATAATTTCACTTACATATCATCCCGTCTTCTGAAACAAAATCCTTGTGATTTGCATCACACTCAGACCCTAAGTTAAAGTTCAAATGATTGCACTGTGCTATGTATATATGTTGGTTCTTTTAACGTAGTACATCAAATAACACAGCTTTCCTGAGTGTACCTGTTGTTGATGGATTAATCAAAGCATAATTTTGCAGTAATTGGGACTCAGCTGTAACCATTAGTGAGAGTAATTGCACATTATATTGACACAGCTTTGTGTAAGGATCTTTTGCTGTGGTGATCAGGATATAACTGATGATGGGAGATTGGTCCAGCCTAAAATCGTCTTGTGGGGGGTGGGGGATATTGGGTGTGCAGAGTGTGGAACTGGTTGTGGAGAGGATAGTAATAGAGTGGATGGCGAGGGTATTCAGGCGACCTTCATCTTGACAGGCATCTTGGATATATTTGGCAACAGCATTGGAACGAGGATGAGGGAGTGAAATAGCTGAACCTTGTAAATCTGGAAACAATGAAGAGTCCTCCAGCTTTCTCTTTGGTCCACTACTCAAATTTAAATAAAATAAGCACTGAGAATATCAAGATCAATTAGTGATGGACAAAACACATAGTAACAACAGGTGTGCAGAGTCTTGTTTTATGATGTTAATGAAACAATTTTTGCTAACATGTCAGTTACACTAGTGTCATATTATTTCATTCTTTGTTGTTACATATTTGTATACGATTGTATATAGACGCTTTCCATACTGTATACATTAATTTGGGCCTTGAAAATGTCATATTCTTCACCTGTCCAAGCTTCTCGAGCTTTCGATGGATACCTTCACCATTGTTGTCAAGAGTAACACCATTGACTGTCGGGGCTGGCACGGTTTTCCGGTTGTATAGCTTCTTATCGCTCCCACCCATGAGACGGATCATCACCGGCGGAACTTCTGCATGGCCACAGCCGTCAGGCACTACTACACTTGCTACACCCACCGCAGCATCAGGCGCCGCTAATGGTCCATAAGCCTCTATGTGAATTTTCCTTTTTTCATTACTATATATCCGTTTGAAACTATCCACGTGGGTTAATATCAGAGATTGTTGGTGCTGTGCCACTACGCTTTGTCTATTCAAGTGTGTCCTGTTCGACGCTGCCTGGTTTAATGTTGATAAACCTTGGCCCGTAGAAATTGCGTCTCCTCAAACCACATGGCAACACTAGTTAACTGTGCGCCTAACTCTCCTGTGACCCTCCGGTCACTGTCCAATAGTTTACTTATTGCTCTGACATTAGAATATTAAATATAAGTGTTTTTTTATTCCAGTCTTTGATCATAATATCAATTCCTTTGACGATGACCGGTTTCAGTCAGTAATGACTATCTCCAGATCTGTTCTACACTAGTCCACATTAATCAATTGTATTTGTGAATTGTGATTTCATATTAAGTGCGTAAGCGTGTATGTGTGGCCCTCGTTGGGGCTGTTTCTCCAAATCGAGGTTCAACTTTAAATGCAACCACGATATTCTTTTGTTTATTCATTTCTCAACGCAGCTGAACAAACTTCCTAGCTTCGTTGCATGTTAGTGTTGTGGCCGTCCTTGCTGTTCTTTGAGTGGATATGGGTCTGAAGGCGAGTATTAAACATTTTCCGTCCCCTTCTAATTACGACCCCGATTCTAAATTCATAGATTCTGTTGTGAGTTGTGTAGCGTTTCACGAGCAATCGTACAAAGTGGCCAGGCAACAGCAGTTATATAGATGTCTTATATCAATGTCTTAAGAAATAAATAATATTGTTTCAAGTCTTATTCAGTGTACCGATGTTACGCCTTTTTTACCTACACCATTCACCTCGTTACCCCATCCATAGCGTTTCCATGCCCACAGGTCCAATAATTACTGTCCACTTTTATTTAAAACAAATTCCTTAAAATTGATCTTGTTTTCAGAAATGTTGCTGGAACCTGCTCTTAATCACAGTGTTCACACACTTATTACTTTATTTTAATTTTTTATTCATTTGAACAATCCCTCGATCATATTAGTAACTGCATCCCATTCTTTATGAGTGACATTATAATTAGTGTTCCTCTATGATTTTTTCTGATGACTATATTAATTTTTCAACTCAGTCGAACCTCTTATTTGTCGTGGGGCTAGAGCTGGAGGCGAGCCAATCTTTTACTATGATTTTATTGCCAGAAGGCATTTCCATTTGCGTGTGGCTCTTTTAGCCAACAGGATATAGCTCAGGGCACCATTCCTTTCATAAACACCACTTAAGTGCATATCTCTTACAATGTATCAGGGGTTCTGTTAATTGAAGAAAGGTATAGTAATTCTCTGATTAATTATTTCAGACCCTTTTTTTTTAAAAAAATATAGTCATATCGTTTCAATTTGCTCACAATACGCTACATTTTCTGTTACTTTACGTCACCATCAGGTAACAAGTGAATATCGTTATCTTGCTGCATAGACTTCTTATAACCCAAAACTAAGTAATAACTCGTGGACTAAAACTATTTTGTGGCAGTTGTTCCTAGACAACAGAAAAAATTGCCTTCAAGCAAAGACCAAATTTCAAGAAAGAAGGTCAGAGGAAATAGAGTAAACCTGTACTAAGTTGAAGTATAGGACTGTGCTACAACTACAGTGCCAGATGGTGCGCCCCTCACACACTGAACCCACTTTTGGAAGGACAGTGGCTCGATATTCCATCAGGTCATCCAGACTTAAATTTTCGTGGCTTTACTAAAGCATTTAAGGCAAAGGATACGATCGAAATCTCTTTCCATTCTCGCCCCGTCCTCACTTGGACTCCATTTCTAACGACCCCGATCTCGAAGGATCATTGGTCCTTAATCGTCTTTTGCATGTACCTCTTGAAAGGTACTGACGGTTAGTAGGTAAAAAGAACACAAAGGAAAATGCAAACACCAGGTGGAACAGGAAGTAAAAGACGCGTGAGAAAATTATTCACAGCATTAGGAGGAAATTTTGGAACTTGAAAATATGTTTGTTTTTCCTTTACCAGTTTTCTGCCTATTTTGATGCGTCCTGCTACGAATTCTTCACTTGTCCCAACCTTTTCATCTCAAAGTAGCACTTGCAATCTACGTCCTCAATTATTTACTGTGCGTAGTCGAGTCTCTGTCTTCCTCTACAGTTTTTAATCACTACAGCTCCTTCTTGTACCACGGTAGTTATTCCCTGACCTTTTAACAGATGTCCTATCATCCTGTCCCTCCTTCTCATCATTGCTTTCCATATGTTCCTTTCCTCTTCGAATCTGCTGAGAACCTCCCCCTTCATTACCGGATCAGCCTACCTAATGTTTCAACGTTCTTCTGAAGTACCACAGTGCAGTGATTTTCCTCTGTTCCAGTTTTCCTATAGTCCATGTCCCAGTACCATACAATGCTGTGCTCAAAACGTGTATTCTCATATAATTCTTCCTCAAATTAAGACCTATGTTTGATACTAGCAGATTTCTCATACCTATTAATGCTCTTCTTGCCAGTGGTAGTCTGCCATTTAAATGCTCTTTGCTCCGTCCGTCACGGGTTGTTTTACTGCCTAGGTAGAAGCATTCCTGATCTTCGCCTATGTCGTGATCCTCATTTCTGATGTTACGTTTCTCACTGTTCTCATTTCTGCCGCTTGATGATACTTTAGACTTTCTGAGATTTGCTCTCAGTCCTTATTCTACATTCATCAGACTTTTCATTCCAGTCAACCAGTCCTGTATTCTTCTTCACTTTCTTACAATATTTTTCATCGGTGCTCCTCGTTCTTCTTCTTCTTCCAATATTACTTTCCCCTCTAGTGGTTGGGCTGTTTCGGGGAAGAGACCAAACACCGGGGTCATCGGTCTCCTTGGATTAGGGAAGGGCGGGGAAGGAAGTCGGCCGTGCCCTTTCAAAAGAACCATCCCGGCATTGGTCTGGAGCGATTTAGGGAAATCACGGACAACCTAAATCAGGATGGCCGGTCGCGGGATTGAATCGTCGTCCTCACGAATGCGAGTCTAGTGTGCTAACCACTGCGCCACCCCGCTCAGTTTTTCCCCTCTTGGTACTTGTACATATTGTATATTCTTTTCCTATCGCTTATCCTTATTATTCTCAGAATTTCGATCATCGTGCCCCATTTTAAACTGTCGAACGCTTTTTCCTGGTCGACAAATCCTATGAACATGTCTTGTCTTCTTTATCTACCTTCCTTCCATTACTGATGGAAACGGCAGAACTGCCTCTCTGGTGCCTTTACCTTTTCTACAGCAAAACGGATTGTTATCCAGCGGATCCGCAATTTTCCTTTCAATTCTTCTTCATATTAATCTTGTCATCACGTTGTAAGCGTGAAATGTTAAGTCGATTGTGTTATAATTCTCGCACCTGTGGGCTCTTTTTATTTTCGGAATTGTAAGGATGATTTTCCGGACGTGAGATTTTAAGTCGCCAGTCTCATATGTTTTGCACTCCAACGTGAACAGTCATTTTCGTGCCAATTCCCCGAATTATTCTAAAAATTCTGATGGAATGTTTTCTATCCTTTCTGTCTTTCCTGATCTTAAGTCGTCCAAAGCTCTTTTAAATTCCGATTTAAATTTTGGATATCCTATCACTTTCCTGTCGACTTCTCTTTCTTCTTTTGTCACGTCATCAGACAAGTCTTCCCTCTCTTATACGCCTTCAATGTATTCTTTCCACGTATCTGCTCTCTCCTCTGCATTTAACAGTGGAATTTCCTTTGGACTCTTGTTTTTAATTTCACAGTACATTGTTTTGACTTTTCTGTAAGGTGAGTCAGTCCTTCCGACAATTATTTCGTTCTCATTGTCTTCACATTATTCAGATAGCCCTTCCGCCTTAGCTTCCAAGCACATCACACTTATTTCGTTCCTAAGAGACTCGTATTTCTGTGTTCCTGAATTTTCCTGACTACTTTTGTACTTGTTTCTTTCATCGATCAGCCGAAGTACTTCGTGACCTATACAATTCCTGTAAATGCCCATTTTAGAGCCGTTCTATCCCTTACTACATTATCCATAGCTTCCGAGAACTTAATGTGTAGCTCCTAATTCCTTAGTAGTTCCGTTCCCCGTCGGCCGGGGTGCCCGAGCGGTTCTAGGCGCTACAGTCTGGAACCGCGTGACCGCTACTGTCGCTGGTTCGAATTCTGGCTCGGGCATGGATGTGTGTGATGTCCTTAGGTTAGTTAGGTTTAAGTAGTTCTAAGTTCTATGGGACTGATGACCTCAGTACTTCAATCCCATAGTGCTCAGAGCCATTTCAACCAATTTTGAGTTCCGTTACCCACTTCTTTGCCCATTGATTCTTCCTGTCTCTTTCACTTCATCCTGCGTTCCATCGCTACCAAATTATGATCTTAGTTTAGATATGCTCATGGGAACGACTTACAACACCCGACTTCGGCATCTCTGTCTGATCATTACGTAACCTAACTCGAATCTTTCGGGTTTGTCGGCCTTTTCAAAATAGACTTACTCCTCTTTGATTATCGAAGTGAGTATTCACTATTACTGATATTTGCTACAGAACTCCGTTAGGCCTTCTCCTCTCTGATTTCTAGTATCAAGCGCATATTCTTCCGTAACGGAATCTTCCACTACTTTCTGTACTCCCGTTTTGCAGTCTCCGATGACCATTAGATTTTCATCTACTTTTACGTACTTTTCTACATCCTCAGATACTGTCCTGTCTCTTTATATTCTACATGGACATCAGCATACATATCTGAACAATGGCTGTCTGTGGTAGTCTGCTGTCGATTCTGGTGAAAACAACTCAATCACTAATCTGATTGCAGTTACTCAGTCTGTGCCCTACCTTCCTGTCCATAACGAATCCTACTTCCATTTTCTGCTTCTGTTGGTATTACCCTATACTCGTCTGACGAGAGCTCCTTGTCGTCTTCCCGGTTTCCTTCACTGACCCCCGCTTTTTCTATAGTGATATTCTGCATTTCCATTTGCAGACTTTGTAGCTTCCTTGCACGTTCAATTTTCTGACAGTCCACATCCAAACTTTCAACGTTACCTTTTAGTGGTTGATTGAAACTTATTTTCAAGTCACCTCGCCCTTGGCAGTTCCATCCAGAAGATTCCGATGGGAGATGCTGTGGTTTCTGTTGCCTTGTTCATCCTTATGCCGTTGGGCGTCGCTGATTCTTCGGCGTTTTATGAATTGTTTCCTACCCGAAGGGCCAGAGTGTGCTCTGAACTTCCTCCGGCCTCTCTGACAAGTCCGTTTTCAGGACTAAGGTGACTGCTATTGCACGTGATTTTCATTCAAAATTCAAGCCGTGACGAGATTCATATCCAGGATCGAGGACATTTTGATTACTGGTCAAAGACACTACCTTTTGTTTTTATTCAGTTTGATAATGTTCTCTCCCTTTTAGTCCGAGCTGACGTCAAATGATACGCTTCCTAGTTGAATGTTGGGTACTTCATTAATTTTTTTTGTTACAGAGGCCAGCCAGCCCTCCTACTAAACGCCCAGAACTACCGTGTAGGCGGGCTTAGACCATGGATGCCATCCAGGGAAAATACTAAATTGAGTTTAATCATACAGATGAAGGAAGGACTGTTTGTCTGATATTTATTGACGCCAAGTGCTTTAAGAAGATTGAAATTACGCATATTGTATTTCGCACGTAGAAAAGAAAATGAAAGAGTCTCGCTCTCCTTATTTGCAACAGAACTCCATTAGGCCTTCTCCTCTCTCATTCCTAGTACCAAACGCATATTCTTCCATAACGGAATCTTCCACATCTGAACTGACACGTCTGGGAATCCGACCTTCCCTGACTAACATACGTGTGTCTAGGCACAATAAATCCTTTTTCACTGCAATCTTTGATGTGGGCCAACAACCACAATTTTATGCAGCGCTGGAACGTTACTGTAGGCGTTGTAAACATCGTCCAACGTGATTTAATGTCCTTTATATCGAAAATGTTACGCACAAAATTAGAAAAGGCAAACACTTTCAATCTGAAGATGAGCTACATAGCAGTGTTAGCGGTAACCCATGAGGCAGCTGTCGCACATTAATAGCAATAGCCTTGAACGCTCTTGTCTGAGGCGATATTAAGGCGTAAAAGAACTACAGGTACTTAATTTTTGAGCTTTAGGAGAAGATAAAAATAAACACTGTTTTTGTTTGACTTAAACGTCAAATGTGCAATGCCACTCCTCAAGGACTTCATGAACGTTTTGATGCTAGAGATGTAAGAGAAGGTGTTGAAACTGCTGTCTAACGAACATTGTTTTAGAGATGTTTCTGACCTCATGGATTTCTGTTTCTGGGAGAGTTGAAGCCTTTGGTGTACGAGAAACCTACAGACATGGCACAAAAGCTGGTTGCCCGCTTATCTGAATCTGCCGCAATCATTCTTGAAACACATGGTTGCTTTCAGCGACTTGGATAATAATTAAAATACAGATGCTAACAATGCATTACCGTAACGGACGATACTTTAAGCAACACGGCAGATGGGATACCATCTCTGAATATCACTACTATCATCAAAAACTTTACGATACCATGTGTGGGCGGGTAGGTGGGTGGGGCAGGGGGTCCATGGTAACATGTGATTTTGGCAACGTCCGCTATACACTCTCACATTATATACACAGTTTCCTTTTTTCTTTCTTTTTACACCATGTATCTAGTGCGATTCCGTAATGATGTTACAAGATTCCAGGGATGATGGTGTACGAAAATTTGATTTAATGGATCCTGGTCTAAAAACGGCCAAGTCAAGAGTATCTGTGAAAATCGGTTTGATAACACCGAAATACACGTACCGATATTGTTTTTGCTAAGATCGCAGGGTAGGCAACTTTGAGAGGTGGTAGTATGGACGAAAATAAGAAAAAAGTATCTAGTAAACATTGGCTCTGAAATGCGTACTTTAATAGGTATGAGCACATATTCATCTTCCTTTCTATGAAACTGTAAGCTCTTTGTTTTATTGTACCAAAACAAGAAACACAAAAATATGCACAGAAATAGGGGATACTTTAAGAGCTGTGAGCACTTATTTATCTTCGCAACTGTGAAACACATTTCTTCTGCAGAACATATGTCTATATCTTTTAAGGTATGCACTTCAGAGCCTAAATTTATGAGCCTTTTTTCCTTTGGTCAATATTACCTTCCGCAAAAATATGGAAACCAAAGAACTTGCAGTAGAAGAAATGCGTTTCATAGCATCGAAGATGAAAAAGTTTCATAGCTCTAATGTATCACTTTGGAGCCCATATTCACAAGCCTTTTTTCCTCCTAAACACTCTCCGAACAAGCCTTGAAGGCCAAATTGTACCGACCGGCCACTGTGACATCCTCAGCCCTTAGGCGTCACCGAAGGGAGGGGCATATCGTCAGCACACCGCGCTCCCAACCATTGTCAGTTTTCGTAATCGGTGCCGCTACTTTTCAGTCAAGTAGCACTTAAACTGGCCTCGCAAGGACTAAGTGCACCCTGCTTACTAACAACACCAGGCATTCCCGAACGGTTACTCATCTAAGTGTCAGCCAAATCAACGAGCGTTTAATTTCCAGTGTTACCACTGAGGTAAGCTCTTTGGCTTAGGCACATAGTCTTTCCCACAAAAATGTTGAAATAAAAAAAGTGGCGGTGGAAGAGATGTTTCATATATCGAGGGAGAACAAGTCCTCATTTCCATTAAGGTACACATTTTAGAGTCTATGTTTAATAGACAGCTTTTTCTTGTTTAGACCATACTACCATCTTTGAAAGTTTCATACCCTACAGCCTTCGCGACGACGGTATCTGAACATGTGTTCCACTATCGGAAGTGTCAGAACGATTTTGTCTACTAACTTTAAGCTCGGTCGATTCCGGAGCAGGGAGAATTATCTCAGTTCATACATTTATCCTTCTCCATAATCCGCGAAAGTTTGCAACATTATTAAAGAATAACCATATATTTTCGTAGTAGCTTTTGGGAATCAAATTTCCTGATGCTTAGTTGATCAATTTCTTACATTACCACCAACCAGACAAGAGTGACCTATAGGGTAACCTTATGAAAGCGTAAGGAAAAGAGAAAGACACCACTGGGATAAAAACTATTTACTGTCGTTAGGTGTTAATTCTTTTAGGTATATTTATTACATTTCATATCATCGATGGAATATCAGAATTTGTTAATACGGAAAGAATTGTGTAATGAGTGCTTGGAGACTACTACGTTTTATATAATTTCATGCCACAACTATCGCCGTTGATAGTATTTAGTAGCGACAGTTGTTTCCATTTTATTTTTGAAATATTCCAAAGAAAAAAATTCTGTGACTTTCCTCGACCTGAGTGTCATCATATAATCATGTATCGTGTCGGATTGGGGATCGAGTTTGTGCTACTATCTTGACGAATAGCCTATTTGCCTTCGTCGGGTGCTACAAGCGATGGTCTTTCGTCTATGTTCTATCCAGAGTGCATTCAGTCTGGTTGAAAGTCACACGACCACGTCTGAGATCGGTGTTGCCAGCACGTGACGAAGACTAGTAAGGTAGATGTCAAAGTACTAAGCACAACGACCAACTTTCAACCGGGTAGACACCGAAAATATAGGCTACCATGAGTTCAAAGATACAGCAGAGCGCCCTTAGTAAAGGGATTCAAGGGATGTCTTGTTTCATCCCCTCTCATTTGTCCTCAGTATATCTCCTCCTTCCTTTATTCAGGTCTTCAATCTTTATTGGCTGTAAAATATTTGTGGCCTGTTCTGTCTCTTTTACAGAGTTTTCTGTGGTAACCAATTCATTATTACGGAATTAAATACTAAACCCATTTTGCAACATTGCTTAGAGAAGTGAATTTATCAACCGAAAACTGTTACAATAATTTATGTGTTTCTGTATTGTCTTTCTTAGAATTCAGTAGACGCAGTAAAGTTGTAAACTAAGTCCGAATCATTTATAAGATTGTGTATACACACACACACACACACACACACACACACACACACACACACACACAAACACCCACAGGCGCGCGCGCGCGCGCACACACACACACGTACACACAATGTATTAAAGTAAAGTGGCTAATTATTGAGCACAGTAAATAAAAAAAGGAAGAAAAAAACGAAAATAAAAATTCACTCCCTGGACAATTTAGTTGGTCTCATTAACTTTTTTAGAAAGCTAAAATACAAAATAAAGGCATGAGTACCGTGAAAGTAGAAACAAGCACCATTGTTTTTCGAATATAAATAAAAGAGAACGCATTGAAGAGTAATTAAACAGATGGTGTTGTGTGTTCTGGTAGCGGCTGAGGGACAATTAGCAAGCCAAGCCCATCTATTGGAAAAAGCTTTCACACAGCAGTATTACTAATCCGTGTGGTGTCGAACTATTTGGAACTTTGCAGGAATGAAAAACAATAAGCAAAAAAGGGACGGCTTTATTGGTAGCGTGACCACTACACAATTTCAACGTAAAAATAGTTATTTTATTAAAAATAATTGACCGTGACTCGCTTCTGTCACATAACTTCAGAATTTCTGCTGTTTAATTGAGAGAAGTAAGGTCATTTCGAAACATAAATCCGTACAGAGAACCTAACATTATATCTGCTTGCACAGAATGTCGTAATTTTGTGCATAGGAGAAACCTCTCTCAGGACTAGAGATCGGGATGATACTACTTTTTGAATAACGTAGATGTCGAAGCTTGTTGTCAAACAGGAAGTAAACTCACTACTTTATAGATAACGGTTTGAGAAAATAGCACCTTTTTCCACAAATAACGTTGACTAAAAAAATGAATGAATCACCCACATTTTTTGGTGACTACTTTATTTCCTCGTAAATAGTTTCGTGCATGAGACCATCGTCAGATGGCAGCGTAGATATCTTGGAAAAATTTGACATAATTTTGAACTATAATATAACACAGTATTCAAGATCGCCTTTCTCACGACAGATTTTTATTTACTAGGTATTTAGATTTTGATACCGTGTTAAAAATTTATCTTTATGCATTACATCATAGATGTATACTAAATACATTACTTGGAGCGTGCTCAATGGGAGCTTGACTAAAGATAATATTGCGGACAGATGTGATTACATCAGGCTTAACGTCATTTGCTCAGTTGACTGGTTGTACCAACGAACAAGCTGCTGCAGTCAAGACCTACTCCTATAACTATCATGGATATATTATTTCATACAATATTTTTAGCCTAGACTGTAATGCGTTCTACACCTTTAGCATTTACAAAACACTTACACAGTAAAGTTCTTTTAGTTTCTCAACTATAATTGGTCATTCAAGAATCAGTCAACATCCAGACTCATAGTAAGCCAATCTATGCTGTTCGGGATGGCACGAAGTGCTAATGATTATCGCATAAGTTGTACTGTGTTTCCTGGGTATTTAAAATGTATGATTGACAATGTATTTCTCAGCCTTTAAATCAAGACAATTTACATGGTGTACTCACCACAGAATTTCATGTTGTGGTGCAGTTTGTAATGCATTTTGCAAAATTATTTATTTGCCCTTATCTTACTTCAAAAACAGGTAAGAGTTTCATCCACCTATCATTTCCTATATTTCCCTTTCGTGGCGTTGGTGCATTATCTTTGAAAAAAAAAAGATGTTTCTAAACGATTTAAGTAGATTTTGGCCAGCAAACTAATGAAGCAGCGTTCCGTTGATAACTCATCCTGTTGTACATAAAAGATGAAACAGATTGTTTTGCAAAAGGAAAGAAACTGCCTCATATTATAAAATTCCCCGTGGAACATGACAGTGAGAACTTCATAAATTTCTTTCATTCACAGGGCAAGAATTGAAGAAGTATACCATTACTGCACTTGTTCTGTGGAATAGCTAATCAAATCACTTCCAGACACAACGTCAGATGTAAACACATCTGTCCACCGTCTTGTCTTCAGTGAAGCTCGTGTTTAGCATGAGCCACCTCTGCTGTTATGCAAATACAACTCTACTTCTGGAGAAAGTTTAATAGTGTAAAGCGATTTTCTCCTGCCGTCAAGGAGATTCTTAGAATCGTCTTTGTTCTCTGTGACTCCAGAGCTTTGTAGATCTTTGCTTCTGCCTTATGTAGTGCTTCTTTTGCTTCTTTTAGGGTGTATTGATTTTCCTTTTCTTACAGGAGTGAGTTGTATCTTGTTCCTGTACGCATATAGCTGCGTCCTTAATTTTCATTTTCCACATGTCTCTTTTACATTTCATTCAGTTTCTTCAGTGCAAGTGTCTTCATTCACTGTCAAATCGGGAATTGCTTTTCTTCGCTGTTGGTTCAATGGACGCTCTCTCCATCAGAAATACACTTACATTCCGCAGCGCCACGTTATTGTTTTCTCTTCTTATTGAACATAGTATTTTCTCAGCCCTTACGTTCTGCACTTATCGGCGGCCGTTTCCTTAGAGGATACTTGGAGAATCTGTGGTCGGTGTTATGTTTTGAGGCTTTCTCTCATTACCTCAGTAAAATATAAGGCCTATGGCACAGGAGCTGTTGTGTGAGTTGTAGGTTTTATTCTGACCTTCATTAATGAGGCGAAGCCTTCCTCATCCATGAGCTGTACAAGCTCTTGTGTTTTGCTGTTTGTCCTGTCTATTCGGCAGTTTAGATGTCGAGGAAGCAGGGTTGGGATCTCCTGGTGATGCTGGTCGGATGCGTGATGATGCACTCTGTCGCTTCGTCTGCTGAACATTGGGGTCTTATACAGACTGCTACTTTTCTGTTTGTTTAGTTATACAAGCAGGGTATTTCACTCGTGTCTGTGTGCTTACTTGACAGAGGCCAGTGTTCTAACAAAATGTCACTCCTGAAAATATCCCTTCATGCCATCGTTAGCCACTGCACGTATTACGTAGAAGTAGTTTATATTCCAGAGTTATTGGAAAATGGTGCCGCAGAAGACGAGAATATCATAGCTGACACTGTTTCGTCTGGTGAAATATTTAGTGGAAATCTGAAGCCTTATAAGATCTATAGCGTGAAATCGACATCAATTTGTTTGCGACGGTTCCGTGAAAATGAACGGGATTGCATAATTCTGTTTCCGGTCTTAATTCCTCTTTCTCAGTATCTACGCCGATGTCTTCGCTGGCTGCCAGCTCAAAGACCTTGTTTCCTCCCCTAGCGCTTAATTTCCAGCGTTCCTTCACGCCCGAGATACCTTTTTCATTTAGATGTTCCGTTATGCCTTTGGGTGCTGACTTTTCGTCCCGCCTGCGTAAAATTAGACAATAAACTTTTGTTGCGGACTTCAGCATGCTTTTCTTATCCACTCTTCCTATTACCGATAGCCGAGGGGCTTTTACACCCAGCTTGTTGGATTCAAGGTTACCGGTTTGCCTGGACTGATAGCATTTGCTAGTTAATTACATATTCCACAGACTATATGAAAGATTCTTTTATCCAAATGATATTCAAAGAGTAAGTTTGCAGCTTGTGTATATATGATTAGCGTTACAGTAAAGGAACAAAGTATTTTATTCACACTCAAACTTGAAAGCTAGATGTTTCCATGTGGCTTCATTCTGAGAAGCCCAACTGCACACGCAGTGGGACACGTTTTTCATCTATAATCGACGCGTTGTCCAAACCTGAAGGCCGTGCACACACATTCTTTGTTGGATGCAGACAAGCTTTTTGACAAGGTAAACTAGAGTGGCGTGTAGGAAAAATTACACCCAATACCCGCCACGGAAAGTCAGTTCATCACGTTCACGCGAAGCTTGTTTCGAGAAAACACGAGCACATTTCACGACACATTAATGCATCCCAGGGACTCCGACAAGCGAATGCAGTACTGCATAGAGACCCTATAAATCCCAGTATATTCAACGTACTTACCTATGGCGTAGCCCAAAGAATACTTCTACATCTACGACAACATATACGAGGCGCATGAGAAAAATAATGAGAATGAAAGCACTGAGTGCGATCTCGCAACGCTATACCGTCCTACTCGTGTACGCCTGTGTGTTCATCCCTTCTAGACGCTCAGTCCAAGTTCCATTTTCGTACAGCCATCATGTAATTATTGAGAGCGCTATCAGTGAAATTTCATTCTTCTGTGTTACGAAAGTGGAACAGCGGAATTTAGAGCATAGTTATGGCATTAAGTTTTGTATTAGAATTTGGGAATCCACGAGTATGCCCTTCCAAAAGTTGAAATAGGCCTATGAGGAACATTACAACAGCACAAATATTTCGCTGCACAAATTATGTTTGAAAGACTGAGAGCACGGTGAAGGGAGATCTTCAACTTCAAAAACCGACGAAAACGTTTAACGTGTGCGTGCTCTTGTGAGATCAGACCAACTTTTAACTATAGGAATGATGAGTAATCTGCTAAACTTACACACTTTTGACCCAAGGTTTCCACTTCCGAGTGTTTTATGTCAAAATGGTAACTAAAAGCCCTTAAGTGAGCGGAAGGACAGTCGAAGACAGATATATGTTGATCTTCTTCAACGGTTTTCCAATGACTCCAATGATCTAGTCTTGTGATCACAGGTGATGGATCATGAATTTTTGAGTGTGATCCAGAGACAAAGCGGCAAAGAGATGGATGGCATCTCCTCGACATAAACCGGAGAGAATGAGCCAATCCTACATCAAAACAATGCTCATTTGTTTTTTAACGGTAGGGGTATCGTGCATACGAAATTCGTTCTGTCAACAAAGAGTTTCATAAAGATGTCTCTGAAACAAGAAAAGGGTGAATAAAGTGAGAGAGTACATTGCAGACAAGTTGATGCTGCATCTTGCCAACACCACATGTCAGACGGCCACGTCCATGACGTAATTTTTGACCTCACAACCTTCCACCTCACCTGATCTGAGAGCCTCCAACATTTTTATTTTTTCCCAGATTCAAAAATTTCTTAAACGAATGTCAATTTTGCACTGAGGAGAGCATTCAAGGGCACTACTTTGAAGAGGACAATACTGTTGTCTCAAAAAAGTAAGTACTATGGCGGATACAAACTCAGACACTTTACTTCTATCACACACCCCGTACATACATTCTCCGCGCCCTCACACGGTGTGTGGTGGAGGTGCTGTACCACTAACAGTCATTCCCTTTGCTATTTCACTCGCAAACAGAGCGAGGGAAGATCTATTGTCTATAAGCCTCCGAGTTGTTGTTGCGATCTTCAGTCCTGAGACTGGTCTGATGCAATTCTCCATGCTACTCTATCCTGTGCAAGCTTCTTCATCTCCCAGTACCTTCTGCAATCTGCATCCTTCTGAATCTGCTTACTGTATTCATCTCTTGGTCTCCCTCTACGATTTTTACCTTCCACGCTGCCCACCAATACTAAATTGGTGATCCCTTGACGCCTCAGACATGTCCTACCAACCGATCCCTCCTTCTAGTCAAGTTGTGCCACAAAGTTCTCTTCTCCCCAATTCTATTCAATACTTCCTCATTAGTTATGTGATCTACCCATCTAATCTTCAGCATTCTTCTCTAGCACCACATTTCGAAAGCTTCTATTCTCTTCTTGTCTTGACTATTTATCGTCCATGCTTCACTTCCATACATGTCTACACTCGATACAAATACTTTCAGAATCGACTTCTTGACCCTTAAATCTATACTCGATGTTAACAAATTTCCCTTCTTCGGAAACTGTTTCCTTGCCATTGCCAATTTACATTTTATATCCTCTCTACTTCGAAAATCAAAAGCTACTTTGCTCCTCAAATAGCTAAACTCATTTACAAAATTTAAGTGTCTCATTTATTAATCTAATTCCCCCAGCGTCACCCGACTTAATTAAACTACATTCCAGTATTCTCGTTTTGCTTTTGTTGATGTTCATTTCATACCGTCCTTACAAGACACTGTCCATTCCGTTCAACTACTCTTCCGAGGACTTTGCAGTCTCTGACAGAATTTCAACGTCATCGGATAACCTCAAACTTTTTATTTCCTCTCTATGGATTGTAATACCTGCACAGAATTTTTCTTTTGTTTCCCTTACTGCATGCTCAATATAAATATTGAGTAACATCGGGTAGAGGCTACAACCCTATTTCACTCCCTTCCAAAGCACTGCTACCCTTTCATGTCCCTCGACTCTTATAACTGCCATCGGATTTCTGTACAAATTGTAAACAGCCTTTCACTCCCTGTATTTTACCCCTGCCACTTTCCGAATTTCAAAGAGAGTATCCCAGTCAACAATGCCAAAGCTTTCTGTAAGTCATTAAATACTAGAAACGTAGGTTTTTGCCTTCCATTAATCTATCTTCTAAGATAAGTCGTAGGGTCAGTACTGCCTCACATGTTCCACGGAATCCAAATTGATCTTCCCTGAGGTCGACTTCTACCAGTTTTTCCATTCTTCCGTAAGGAATTCGCGTTAGTATTTTAAAACCGTGACTTATTAAATTACTAGTTCGATACATTTCACATCTGTCAACACCAGCTTTCTTTGAGATTGGAACTATTACATTCTTCTTGAAGACTGAGGGTATTTCGCCTGTCTGATACATGTTGCTCACCAGATGTTACAGTTTTGTCAGGGCTACCGCTCCCAAGGCTGTCAGTAGTTCTAATGGTATGTTGTCTTCTCCCGGGCCTTGTTTCGACTTAGGTCTTTCAGTGCTCTTTCAAACTCTTCACGCAGTATCGTATCTCCCATTTCATCTTCATCTACATCCTCTTCCATTTCCATAATATTGTCCATAAGTACATCGCCTTTGTGCAGAACCTCTATATATTCCTTCCACCTTTATGCTTTCACTTCTTTGCCTAGAACTGGGTTTCCATCTGAGCTCTTGATATTGCTGCAAGTGGTTCTCTTTTCTCCAATGTTCTCTTTAATTTTCCTGCAGGCAGTATCTTTCTTCCCCTAGTGACATAAGCCTCTACATCCTTGAATTTGTCCTGTGCCAACCCTGCGGAGCCATTTTGCACTTCCTAACAATCCCATAACTGTATTTTTGAGATGTTTGTATTCCTTTTTGCCTGCTTCATTTACCACATTTTTATATTTTCCCGTTTCATCATTTAATTCAGTATTTTTTCTGTCAGCCAAGGATTTCTCTTAGCCTTCGTCTTTTTACTTACTTGATCCTCTGCTGCCTCAAATATTCCATCCCTCAAAGCTACCAATTCTTCTTCTACTGTAATTCTGTCCACCATTTCTGTGAATCGTTCCCTTTTGCTTTCCCTGAAATTTTCTGCAACCTCTGGTTCTGTCAATTTATCCAGGTTCCATTTCCTTGAATTGCCACCTTTTTGCAGTTTCTTCAGTTTTGATCTACAGTTCATAAACAATAGGCTGTGGTCAGAGTTCACATCTGCACCTGAAAATGTATTAAAATTTAAAACGTGTTTCCTAAATCTCTGTCTTACTATTGCATAATCTATCTGATACCTTCCAGTATCAAGAAGCCTCTTGCATGTATACAACCTTATTTCATGATTCTTGAACCAAGCTTTAGCCCTGATTAAGTTATTCTCTGTTTAGAATTCTACCAGGCGACTTCGTCTTTCATTTCTTACCCTCATTCAGTATTCACATACTACATTTCCTTCTCTTCCTTTTCCTACTATAGAATTCTACTGATAGATGACAATGAAATTTTCGCCCTCATCACTATCTGAATAATTTCTTTATCTCATCATACATTTCTTCAATTTCTTCGTCATCTGCAGAGCTAGTTGGCATATAAACTTGTACTACTGTAGTAGGTGTGGGCTTCGTATCTATCTTGGCCACAATAATGCGTTCACTATGTTGTTTGTAGTAGCTTACCCGCATTCCTATTTTCCTATTCATTATTAAACCTACTCCTGCATTACTCCTATTTGATTTTGTGTTTATAACCCTGTAGTCACCTGACCAAAGTCTTGTTCCTCCTGCCACCGAAGTTCACTAATTCCCACTATATCTAACTTTAACCTATCCATTTCCCTTTTTAAATTTTCTAACCTACCTGCCCGATTAAGGGATCTGACATTCCACGTTCCGATCCGTAGAACGCCAGTTTTCTTACTCCTGATAACGACGTCCTCTTGAGTAGTCCCCGCCCGGAGATCCGAATGGGGGACTATTTTGCTTCCAGAATATTTTACCCTAGAGGATGCCATCATCATTTAACCATACAGTAAAGCAGCATGCCCTCGGGAAAAATTAATGTTGTAGTTTCCCCTTTCTTTCAGCCGTTTGCTGTACCAGCACAGTAAGGCCGTTTTTGTTTGTGTTACAAGGCCGGATCAGTCAATAAACCAGACTGTTGCACCTGCAACGACTGAAAAGGCTGCTGTCCCTCTTCAAGAACAATACGTTTGTCTCGCCTCTCAACTGATATCCCTCCGTTGTGGTTGCACGTACGGTAAGGCGACCTGTATCACTGAAGCACGCAAGCGTCCCCACCAACGGCAAGGTCCATGGTTCATGGGGGGAGGCTTAATTTTTCGTATCTCATCTTCATGGTCGTTACCTGAAATGTGGATTGGTGGCAGCAGACAACTTTAAATGCCGAGTCTCAAAATTATCTCAATACTTCTCGCTGAAGAAGTATGTCGCACTCCTTCCCGAGACTGCCATTTGACTTCACGATGCGTCTCTGTTCTACTTGTGAGTCCTTCTAATCTACCTGTAACAAATCTAAATGGCCGCCTCTGAACTTCTTCGAAGACTACCCTTAATCAGACCTCAGGAATAGGTCGCCGTATAATGCTATATGCGGTCTCCTTCCGGATGACTCACATTTTCGCAAAAATCTCCAAGTAAACCAAAGTCGACCATTCAGCTTACCTACCCGAATACTCACATGTTCATTTCATTTTTAATGGCTTTGGAATGTTTTCCCCAGATATGTAACGGCTTGATAGCATCCGTTTTTCCTACCCATCTCCATTCATCACAGTCGTCTTGAATCCTCCTACAGACATTCATTTGCGACCATAGTATCACCAGCAAACTGAAGCATACTGCTCTCCACCTTGCCTTCCAGAACGTTTATGTCCACTAAAAGGAATGATGGTCCTATCACACTTTCATCGAGCACTCCTAATGATTACCTTGTCCCTGATTAACACTGGCCGTTAAGGATAACGTCCTGGGTTCTATTACCTAAGAAGTTTTCGAGCCACTCACATATCTGGAAACCTATTCCATACGTTCTAACCTTCGTTAACAGCCTACAGTGGGGCACAGCGTCACACGCTTTTCGAAAATTTAAAAACATAGGATCTGCCTGTTGAAGGGCAGGCTGAGTTTCGCACGAGCGATGCTTTTTAAATTCCGTACTGATTCACGGGGCAAAAGCTTTTCGGTCTCAAGGAACTTTGTTATATTCGACCTCACAATACGTTCGAGAATTCTGCAGCAAATGGAAGTTAGGAACATTGGTCTCTAATTTTGATGATCAGTTCTTTCAACTTTCTTATGCACAGGAGTCAGCTGCGCTTTTTTTCCTGACGCTTGCGTCGTTGTGCTAGGGGAGACGTCCTAAGTAAGGGAGCAATGTTGCAGGATACTCTTTGGAAAATCGACTTCGAAATTCAGTGAGACCTGCCGAACTATTTGTTTTCAATTCTTTCGGTTGCTTCTCTACTCCATGGATGCTTGTAACTATCTCGTCAATACGGGAGTCCGAGCGCAGGTCGAACGCCAGTATATTTGTACGATTCAGCTCCGTGAACGATTTCTTAAACGCAAAATCTTAAACTTTCGGCTTTCCGTCCGCTGTCTTCCTCTGCCACACCAGACTGGTGAAAGAGTGAATGGATGGAAGCCTTAGATCCGCTTAGCAATTTTACATAGGACCAGAATTATCTCTCGCTCTCTTTCAAATCTTCTGCTAAAGTATGCCTGGAGGGCAGTAAATTCAAAGAATTTGTTAGGATTGTCGACAATTAACTGATAAATTCTGACAGTCAAAGTGCCTTTTCTCTCAGTGTGGTCCCACTTTATTATCTGTGTACCTCAGAGTACCTCAAACCACTCCCTTGAATAAACACCTCACATCCACTTCACAAGTACTCTGCTACGCGAGTAGCTGATTCCTTCGTGTAGTGCACCACTGACTAATCAATGACTTACAATTTCTTACCCGCTAACGCTGGTCCAGAAATATGCAGCAAGAGCATCACCATCACGAAGCCCTCGTCTCCAAACCGAAGTGCCCTGATCACCTCTGGGAAGAATGTTGCAAAGTGCGAGGTGTGCTGGCACCCTGAGACCAACAGCCTTCACCTCCGCCACTAGTCGCGTGTATGAACTGACGATGGCCTCAGAACCCATGTAACAGACGTCGTTGGTGCTGCTGTGCGACACAACTTGTAAACTACTGCACCCAGCACGTTCGATAGTCACCGGAAGTCCATCTCTATATCTCGGATTAGGCGCCCCAGTTACACCCTGCGGCAGACGTATCGAGTATACGTGGGTTTTCTATAAAAATCTGAATGCTATCTTCCTAAGGTGATCCCTGACGACCTGATAAGCAGCAAAGCTCTACTACTATGGGCCTGTTCAGACCTTGCTCAAGGTGCGGCAACCTGTCCACTCAAAGGGCGCATACCTGAGGTCAAATGGCCAGTATCCACATTAGTTCCCCACCTCGAGCGTCGCAAATTCATTACCACTCTCCGCTCATCCTACTGTGAGGGCTGATCCACCACGTCAGGTACACTAGGAGGTTCCTCAGGAGCAGAGCGTGTGGCCAAGAAAGCGAGACCTGAGGTGTCCCATGCGACGGATCACATTCTCCGCCACCGATACTCCCCAAGGCCGCACCAGTCTGAAGGTGACTGACGGTAGCCAACACCACATTCAGCTCTTCGTAAACTGCAACCAGCTCCTCCTGCTTCCGAAATAAGCATTTACACTTCCTACCCATCCTAGAAAGACTAAATGAAGCAGTAAATGATAAAAGCACACAGAAACCCTGGATATAAAAGTTCGTACCCGTCTTAAAGGTCACTACTGGATGCTTATACGTTAATGAGTTGTGTAGGTGGCAGTTCAGAACAAATGAAAACTGCGCTAAAAACCTCTTAAAAAGAAAGACATGCAAAACATTTAAGAAATGTAGTACTGCTCACATGCAGGAAAAAGTAAATATGTAAGTTGCCGTTGTGCAGCTGTGTAACAGGTGACAGCTGGGCCCTGACTGTTGTTGGAAGGAGTGAGAATGAAGTTGTAAGCTGATGATGTGATCCTACAAACAGAAAGAATGGAGTTCGAGGCAGAAGCCGATAGCAGACTGGAAGAGTGCTCCCAGGAAAATTATCTGATCATAGATAGTCCCAGGGACTCACACCTAGTGAGTACGTGGCTGACGACCACGGGGTCCCGATCTGAGTCCTGGCATTGCTTCCACTTACTTATGCCAGGCTCCTCACTTTTATCTTTCCTATTTGGCCACCCTCGGCCAACTCTTGTTCTTTTCCGACCCTGGCGCTATTAGGTTCCGAAAGCCAGGGGTCTTTCATATCCAACCTATACTTCTACTGAGCCGAATATCTCCCGAGATAAAAGATTACCTTCTATCAAGTGCCAACGGCCTTCTAGGAGGGCGGATGAGTGGCTAGAAGGAAGGGCACTCTCTTGCCCTTGGGGTGGGAAACTGCTCCTAAAGGCGCAGGAGCCATAAGGTGGCCAACGGCATAGAATAGAGAAGGCAACGGGAAACCACTCCATTAAAGACCCGGGCGGGTATCCCAAGTATCAACAGCTTATGATGGAAAGCTCTTTGGTTAAATTCTCCGGAGGTAAAGTAGTCCCCCATTCGGATCTCCGGGCGGGGGCAGCTAAAGAGATACCGAAATCAAAAAGCATTAATGTATGAACGATAGCAACATGGAACGTCAACTCACTTCTTAAATGTGGTAAACTGGAAAGCTTGAAAATGGAAATGAAACGAATGGATATTGATGTACTGGGAGTCTAAGAAATGAGATGGCCAAACGCTGGCGACTTTCGGTCAGCGGATTACAGAATCATATACACTGGAACAACACAAGACAATCCCGGGATTGCAGGAGTGGGAATTATCCTCAATACAGAGATGGGGTTAAGAGTAAAAGGATTTGTTCAACATAGTGAGAGGATAATTTATGTCCGATTGGAAACTAAACCAAGAGACACAATCATAATCCAAGTATACATGCCAACTACGAGGCACGAGGATGATGAAATCGACATGATGTATGACTACTTTGAAGAAGTAATTGGCAGAATTAAAGGAGCTGAAAACCTTGTCAGCATGGGAGATATGAATGCCGTTGTTGTGGAAGGTAAAGAAGAGGATGTGGCAGGGAATTTTGGATTAGGATTAAGAAATGAAAGAGTGGATAAACTTGTAGAATTCTGTCAAAGAAATAAACTTTGGATTACAAATACCTTATTTAATCATCATCCAAGAAGAGCATATACTTGGAAAATGCCTGGTGACATTAACAGATACCAAATTTACTTCATATTAGTGAAGCAAAGATTTAAAAACCACGTTAAGGACATCAGATGATATCCAGGCTGTGATGTGGATTGTGAGCACATTCTCGTTGTGATGACGACTGAAGTAAAATTCAAGAACATTAAAAAAGAAGTACATGTAAATGGGATTTGACAAACCTGAAAAAAGAAAATACACGGAAGCACTATCAACTAGAAACAGACAAGACAGCAAATGCAGAGGGCTACAATGACATCCAAAGCAGCTGGGGGAAAAACTGGTATTTTACACTCAGCAGAAGAAGTAATAGGAAAAGAAATGACAGAGAAAAGGAAGGAATGGATCACTAATGACCTGCTAAATATGATGGAAGAAGAAAGGAAACTAAAGAATTCTGTGAAGAAGGAAGACCAAGAGAAACGCAAGAGTCTCAAAAACAGAATCAACAGAGAGGCAAAACAAGCAATAGAAAAATACCTTGATGATCTCTGTATTTCACTTGAGGACAACATGAGAAAGGGAAATATTGACAAGGCCTATAAATGTGTGAGACATTGCTTTGGAGACAAGAAACAAGTGTAGGGCTGTGATGGATGAAAATGGCAATATGCTGGATGACGATGATGAAGTTGCAAGAAGGTGGAAACAATATATGGGAAAACTGTATAGCGGACAAGAAGTGTCTGAAAACATCATGGAAGAAGAAACAGAAGTAGATGCACACAACATAGGTGAACCTATATTAAAGGAAGAGTTTGAACTAGCTCTGAAAAAATTGAAAAACAACCAATCGCCTGGTATAGACAATATTCCAGCCGAACTTTTGAAATCTGGAGGAGAAAAACAGAATCAGGGGTTGTATAATCTTGTTTTCAACATGTACGAGCAGGGTAAAATTCCTGCAGACTTTGAGAAAAACATTATGATCCCCATTCCAAAGAAGGCAATTGCTACAAGATGTGAAAATTATAGGACGCTCAGCCTAGTTACTCACGCCCCTAAAATAGTAACCTCAATTATCCTAAAACGCATAGAACAAAAAGTCGAAGCTACACATTCCGAAGACCAGTTTGGATTCCGGAAAGATAGAGGAACCAGAGAAGCAATATTTGCTCTAAAACAAATAATTGAGAAACGACTGGATAAGAACCTGACAACATACATAGCTTTCGTAGATGTAGAGAAACCCTTTGATAATGTTAAATAGGATAAGATGTTTGAGGTAGTCAAAAAAGTGGGAATAGCTTATAATGACAGAAAAATGATATGGAAGCTCTACACAAACGAGACAGCAGTTCAGCAGTTATCCGTGGACGGACAAAACATGAAGAGGTGCAGATACGGAAAGGTGTCCGACAAGAGGTTGCGCACTATCTCCTGTTATCTTTAACCTATACATTGAAGAGGCGCTGAAAAAAGTAAGGGAAAATTCACAGACAGGTGTAATAATTCATGGCCAACGAATAGATATGATAAGATACGCCGATGATATACTTGTCCTGGCTGAAAGTGAAGAAGATCTTGTAGTCCTACTGAATAGAATCGATAAAGTTATGAAGGGGAAGACTATAAAACGAGAATTAATCAAGCAAAAACAAAAGTAATGGCAAGCGACAAGAAAGATCAAGTGAAAGTCCAAGTTCATGTAGGCAATGAACTGCTTGAACAAGTTGATAAATTTACTTATCTGGGAAGTAATATTACCAGGGATGGAAGGAGCAAGGCAGAAGTGAGAAGTAGAATTGCTCATTCAAAGGCTACTTTTAACAAGAAGAAAAAAATCTTAACATCTAAGAGCATCAGTCTTGAAATCAGGAAAAGATTTTTGAAATCATATGTGTGGAGTGTGGCATGCTATGGGTGTGAAAATGGACTGACGGAGAGAGGAAGACCAGATGGTAAATTCTTTTGAAATATGGTGTTATAGACGGATGCTCAAAATACAATGTATCGACAAGGTCACAAACGAAATGGTTCTGGAAAGAGCAGGTGAGAAGAGAAGCTTCTGGAGTTTCATTGTTAAAAGAAGAGTGCAATTTACAGGCCATCTATTAAGACATGAAGGACTCCTGAACACAATCATAGAGGGATATGTCGAGGGAAAAAGACCCAGAGGAAGACCACGACTGAGGTACATGGATAAAATGGTGAAAGATGTAGGATGTGACATATATAAAGAAATGAAGAGAAAAGCGAAAGACGCACAGAATGGAGACAAGCTGCCTTTGTAGCTGTTGCAAACCAATCCTTGGATCGACCACTACAGAAGAAGAGATAAGAATAAAACAAAACCAATGAAATCCAGAAAAGGAGTAACTCTGTAACGAGTCACAAATTCACCTGTGCCAAACAATAACTGGAATACCCAAAAGCTAAAAATATTTATGAATTACAGTGCAAGAAACAGGCACATTAAAGACAACTAGCAGGAGCGATGAAGTTAACTGGTGGGGTAGAGAAACTGAATCTGCTAACAGTAAGAAAAATTCTGAGACAAATCAACATCAAAATAGCAAGGACTACATAGTGTAGCGGCACCACCTTTCGGATAGCGAAAGTTAATTTTGTGCGATATTCAGAGCACGAGTTACAGCCAGGAGTGAGCTGGATTGCAGTAAGTTATGCATACCAGCAGTTGCGAAGGCAAATAGAGGCGACGGGTTAATAGAACTGCCGGAGTGGTCGCACACAGCAGTTTGCATAGCGCAAGTCACAGGAAGAAGAGGGCCACTGGGCAATCTAAGGCTAGGCGCAAATTGAGACGCGTATAGCACGCGTGACGTGACACGACACTACAGCGCGACGCAGACGTGCCGCACGAGTCGCGCGTTTGCAGCGCACATTGCCACGCGTACACCGTACTTCGCACGAGCCGACTGGCGACGCTCTGCGCTGACAGAAAAGAAGCGCGCGCCACCTCTTATCTTTCTCAAACCATTTTACAGAAACTAATCACTGAAAATATATGATTTTTGCCTTACTTGTAGCGTTATATGTCAGCTTCGTGGTGAAGTGCTGGTCACCTCGCTAATGACCATTCTTATTGTGATGTACACATTTTTGTAAGACACTACGCAAAACTCAAAAAGTTTTCAACGAAAATTAGGGGTCGCTATGATTTTGATCTTAGTGCCTGTTACACAATATATTGCTGCGTATGAAATTTAGCTAACATGTTGAATTTTTGTTTAGACTTTGGAGGAGGTCTCTATCTGCCTCCGATCTCGAGAAAATGGATCCCTTGTAGAGCGCTAACTTCTAATCTCACGCTCGAGAGAATGAAATAGTCACAACATCTCTCGTATCTCCTAAAGTGCTCGAGACATCGAAACGAAAGTTTGGCGAATGATGGCACACAAGGAGGAGAATATTTTGCCACTTTGTAAACACACGGAACTTTCTTATTTATGGCGATATATCAGAAATTGTACTTCATATTTAATTTTTTGCGCTCTACAGACTTATCGACAGCTTCCTAGTATGAAATAAACATGAAATCTCTTCTTTTATGTTGCTGCCGGTGCGTGAGTCGTGCTTCGGTAGCTTAGATGGTAGAGCACTTGCCCGCGAAAGGCAAAGGTCCCGAGTTCGAGTCTCGGTCGGGCACACAGTTTTAATCTGCCAGGAAGTTTCATATCAGCGCACACTCCGTTGCAGAGTGAAAATCTCATTCTGGAAACATCCCCCAGGCTGTGGCTAAGCCATGTCTCCGCTATATCCTTTTTTTCAGGAGTGCTAGTTCTGCAAGGTTCGCAGAAGAGCTTCTGTAAAGTTTGGAAGGTAGGAGACGAGATACTGGCAGAAGTAAAGCTGTGGGTACCGGGCGTGAGTTGTACTTCGGTAGCTCAGATGGTAGAGCACTTGCCCGCGAAAGGCAAAGGTCCCGCGTTCGAGTCTCGGTCGGGCACACAGTTTTAATCTGCCAGGAAGTTTCATATCACCGCACACTCCACTGCAGAGTGAAAATCTCATTCTGCATAATAAAATTGATTGCCAATTCTGTTGGAATTTTGGTGGAATCCCCGTAACCCATCGTATTTTTTACACTGAGCGACTGGAATGGAAATTTATCAAAGGATTTTATTCCTTCTCTTGAACTGAGCAGTATTAAAATAATGACGAGCGTTCCTTCAGGCACAAACTGACAATGTGTGATGATTAGATATATATATTTTGTTTGCTGCTGACAAAGGCAGATCTACTTTGATGGCAATGTTTTTCGAACTCCATCTCACAAGGCACACATGGCTAGCTTGTGCATTCCTGTCTCGCGTATTATCCTTCGCTGCTGACGATACACTGACCATTGCGTCGTGCGATAGATAAATTGTTAATTTTTCTCAATAACAACTATTTTACTCGCGATCACGCATTGTCAGTTTGGTAAGCCCTCGGTGAGTAAACAGTATCTGGCATGTGCCTATCATTCCGCCTGAAGGAACGCTCATTATTTTAATACTGCTCAGATCAAGAGAAGGAATAAAATCCTTTGGTAAGTTTCCATTCCAGTCGCTCAGTGTTAAAAATACGATGGGTTACGGGGATTCCACCAAAATTCCAACAGAATTGCCAATCTGTTTTTGTGTGAGTTGTTATCCTTTACTCATTCGAGGAACCATCAACATTTATAAGGAAACGTTTATCTTGGTGACTGGTTTAAATGTACTTCCTTTGTCAAGATGTAATTTCCCAAACTTATCTCACAGCAGCTATTGAGACAGAAATCCGAAACGGAGGGCCTCATTAAACAAGTGATTGGCAATCACAGAGCTCAATAGCTTACGAAAAGCCGCATAGTATCGGTTTGCAGTAACATAAAAGAAGAAATTTCATGTTTATTTTCATACTAGGAAGCTCTTGTTTCGCTACCTCTCGATAAGTCTTAAGAAATTACAGTCACTGGAGGGAAATAAATAAAAGAACAAGTATAAGTAGTGATATCTAGCCATAGGTAAGGAAGTTCCGTGTGTTTAACAATTGGCAAAACATTCTCCTCCTTGTGTGCCATCATTCTCCAAACTTTCGTTTCGATGTCTCGAGCGGTTTAAGAGATACGAGAGATGTTGCGAGTATTTCATTCTCGCGGGCGTGGGATCGGAAGTGAGCGCGCTACATGGGATCCATTTTCTCGAGATCGGAGGCAGATAGAGATCTCCTCCCAAGTCTAAACAGAAATTTACAATGTTAGCTACATTTCATACGCAGCAACATATGGTGTAATACGCACCAAACGCCAAATCATAGCGACCCCTAATTTTCGTTGCAAACTTTTTGAGTTTTGCGTAGTGTCTTACTAAAATGTGTACATCACAAGAAGAATGGTCATTAGCGAGGTGATAGGACTTCGTCACGAAGCTGACATATAAAGCTACAAGTAAGTCAAAACAACCTTTGGTGACATTCAAAGCAACGGTGGTAAAATTAAGAGTGCAACGGGAATTCCACTGTTAAACGCAGAGGAGAGAGCAGATAGGTGGAAAGAATACATTGAAAGCCTCTATGAGGGTGAAGATATGTCTGATGTGATAGAAGAAGAAACAGGAGTCGATTTAGAAGAGATAGGGTATCCAGTATTAGAACCGGAATTTAAAAGAGCTTTGGAGGACTTACGGTCAAATAAGGCAGAAGGGATAGATAACATTCCATCAGAATTTCTAAAATCATTAGGGGAAGTGGCAACAAAACGACTATTCACGTTGGTGTGTAGAATATATGAGTCTGGCGACATACCATCTGACTTTCGGGGAAGCATCATCCACACAATTCCGAAGACAGCAAGAGCTGACAGTGCGAGAATTATCTCACAATCAGCTTAACAGCTCATGGATCGAAACTGCTTACAAGAATAAAATACAGAAGAATGGAAAAGAAAATTGAGAATGCGCTAGGTGACGATCAATTTGGCATTAGGAAAAGTAAAGGCACGAGAGAGGCAATTCTGACGTTACGGCTAATAATGGAAGCAAGGCTAAAGAAAAATCAAGACACGTTTATAGGATTTGTCGACCTGGAAAAAGCGTTCGACAATATAAATTGGTGCAAGCTGTTCAAGATTCTGAAAAAAGTAGGGGTAAGCTATAGGGAGGGACGGGTCATATACAATATGTACAGCAACCAAGAGGGAATAATAAGAGTGGACGATCAGGAACGAAGTGCTCGTATTCAGAAGGGAGTAAGACAAGGCTGTAGCCTTTCGGCACTACTCTTCAATCTGTACATCGAGGAAGCAATGATGGAAATAAAAGAAAGGTTCAGGAGTGGAATTAAAATACAACGTGAAAGGATATCAATGATACGATTTGCTGATGACATTGCTATCCTGAGTGAAAGTGAATAAGAATTAAAAGATCTGCTGAACGGAATGAACAGTCTAATGAGTACACAGTATGGTTTGAGAGTAAATCGGAGAAAGACGAAGGTAATGAGAAGTAGTAGAAATGAGAACAGCGAGAAACTTAACATCAGGATTGATGGTCACGAAGTCAACGAAGTTAAGGAATTCTGCTACCTAGGCAGTAAAACAACCAATAACGGACGGAGCAAGGTGGACATCAAAAGCTGACTCGCTATGGCAAAAAAGACATTTCTGGCCAAGAGAAGTCTACTAATATCAAATACCAGCCTTAATTTGAGGAAGACATTTCTGAGGATGTACGCCTGGAGTACAGCATTGTATGGTAGTGAAACATGGACTGTGGGAAAACCGGAACAGAAGAGAATCGAAGCATTTGAGATGTGGTGCTATAGACGAATGTTGAAAATTAGGTGGTCTGATAAGGTAAGGAATGAGGAGGTTCTACGCAGAATCGGAGAGGAAAGGAATATGTGGAAAACACTGATAAGGAGAAGGGACAGGATGATAGGACATCTGCTAAGACATGAGGGAATGACTTCCATGGTTCTAGAGGGAGCTGTAGAGGGCAAAAACTGTAGAGGAAGACCGAGATTGGAATACGTCAAGCAAATAATTGAGGACGTAGGTTGCAAGTGCTACTCTAAGATGAAGAGGTTAGCACAGGAAAGGAATTCGTGGCGGGCCGCATCAAACCAATCAGTGGACAGATGACAAAAAAAAAATCATAATTTTCAGAGAATAGTTGCCGTAAAATTGTTTGAGAGTCATAAGAGGTTCAGCGCACTTCGGTTCAGTCAGCGCAGAGCGTCGCCAGTTGGCGTGTGCGAAGTACGGTGTACGCGTCGCAATATGCGCTGGACCCGCGCGACCCGTGCGGCACGTTCGTGTCGCGCTGTAGTGTCGTGTCACGTCACACGTGCGATACGCTTCTGAATTTGCGCCTAGCCTTCAACGCCGCGCGACCTGGCGCAGGCGCGTGTTACGTCCCAGTCGCGTTGCGTCACTATTTGCGCGGTCCCATTTGAACCTATGATGTTACAAAAACGCGCGCTGCACTGCGTGGCGCCACACGCGCTTTAAGCGTCTCAGTTTCACTGTTATACATACGTGACACAAAGTGACGTTTGGGAAAACAGAGGCATACAGCCGAGTATAAATGGGTGGCGTTTTATGACGTGATTCAGTCAAGTGTGGCAGCTCTCCTGCACTGCGCGGCGTGTCACACCGCTGGGCTACACACAGCAAAAGCTGGGGCGACAGCGTCCCAGTCCACGGCGGGTCGTTGGTTCAACCCTCTGAGGCCGACGCGCGGTCTGCAGCCAGCCAACAGCGGGCCACTCTTCGGCTTGCTACAACGGGCAGTCGTCTCGTCTCCCGACACACACCGGAGACTTCCGACGCGAGGGTCTCAGATTCGGACGCCACATCGTGGGCAGTCGTTGCCGCCGCATTCTCAGCTACCCCAACAAGCAAAGAAGCTGCAGGGAGGCTGGCCGACGGCCACTAGCGGAGCAGTGCGGAGTCAAGAGGGGCGGTGATCACTGAGTCGACTGCTGGCGCAGCCATCCTGACGTAATCGGAACTCTGCAGCTGGTGTACAAGGCTGGCCCAACACAGCGTTGCATTGCACAGGCCGCTGGGATCCTTCCTCAAAATTGCAGGGCCCTGTGATGCAGACGGAGGTGAACGTAGCACTGTAGTTGAAACAAATAAATCATTTGGAAAGTTCTCGCCGAGTTTTAATACCGCACCTCCTGACACCCACCCAGTACATTTGGTGTCTCCCCGCTACATTTAGTCACCATGATACATTTTGTGGCAGAAGCCGCCACAACATTTGGTGTCAGAATAGCGGACGTCGTCATTCCAGTACGACGTTCGAGCCCACCGCCTGCAGTTCAGTCACAAGATGTAGTGAGTGCTGACAAAATTGTTCTTTATGAGTGTTGGACGTTTACCTGCTTTTTTGTTTTTCTGAGTATGGCTTCTGGAAAGCCACATTTTTAGATGTTTGCATGGGCATAGCATATTTTGCTGTCGGAGTAGCTATTAGTATGTTTAGGGAGTAACATTGTTTCGTAGTATTTAATTAACTTTGTATTGGTTTATGATAATACTGAGTATGATGATACCAAGCTGTAGGAAGTCAGATTATTCCTGTACTTAAATAATTTTGTCAGGACTAACTGGGAACGAAAGCAACACAACTGCCAGAGTCAAGGATGCAAGGTCTTTCTGAACCAGAAGCCGTGCGGATTTTGATGAAGAAATCAGCAGACAATACGCAGTTGAGAAATGAATTAACATCTAGAGGTGGGCGGGAAACCACATCTGATCAGTCGTTGTTGACTAAGGTGCAGGAGAGTGATGCAGCTGCCGCGAGTCTGGTTATTCTGTTTTCTGGTAAGCCATCAGAGGATGTGCGTTCGTTTGTTGAGAACTTGGAGACTTCAGCGGTGATAAATTGTTGGTCTGATGATCAGTTGTTACCTATAGCCAAGATTAGATTGACGGATGAAGCGAAAACATATGTAAGGTGTTCTGAGGCTTTAAGGAAGGGAGGAGAGTTTAAACAGTTAAAGGAAGGACTTTTACAAAGGTACAAGAAGCAGAATAGCGCTCGGTACTTTAGGGAAAGGTTAAGTACAATGACAAACAGCCAGGCGGTGACGATAAGGAAATTAACGGACAGGATGAGGGAAATTAATGAATATACTTACGAGTTGGGTCAGAGCAATGAAGAAAATAGTGGTCTGTTGCATGAGGCCGAGCAAAGGGCACTTGGTGTATTTTTGAGAGGATAACTGGCGCTCATGTCACGGAAAGTGCGTGAAGATACTCAGAAACATTTGTATTCAGCCATTCAGCTGGCATTTCAATATGAGGAATTAGACATGGCAACTGGGGTACGCGAAAGGCAAACAATATTTTCAGCGGGTACAAAATGTTGTAAGTGTGGTCGTACAAGACGTGTGCAGGGGCAATGTACTCAGTCACCGAGGAATGGAGAAACTGGTGGAAATCAGCAGCGTGGAGGATGGAGAAGTGGGGTAGGAGAGGTGGACAATCGTTAAATGGAAGAGGGGGCCCAAGACCCACCTAAAGCAACTCCCATTTAATTTCAATGCTACGAATACGTACGCAGATGTGGAATCTTCAGTGGAAGGATCTGTAGGATCTAAAAAGTTGGACGCAGGGCGCAAGTCTCAGTGGCTAATAAGAATATAATGGGACGAAGGGAGTTAGACCCACCATGTTAGAGGTTGCGTGGAGTGGGGGATAAGGAGGTCACGCCTTTGGGGTCGGTGGCAGTCGACTTTCGCGTAGGGAAAGTCCGATTTAATGCATGCATGGAGGTGGGTAAGCGAGGGCTATGACATGTTACAAGGAATAGATTTCTTGCATCATCATCATGCCAAAATTGACCTTGAGCAAGGAATGGATTGTGAAACTTGGTGATAATGTGCTGTCACGAGGGGCGTCCAACGTGTAAGTAGGCTGTTTAGGTTTTTTATTTGTAACTCCACGTAGCACTCTGTATGAAAATCGCTAGTTGTGCTGTGTGCAGTCTGTGGCTGGTTTGCATTGTAGTCTGCCATTGTAGTTTTGAGCAGCTGGATGTGAACAGCGCGTAGCGTTGCGCAGTTGGAGGTCAGCCGCCAGCAGTGGTGGATGTAGGGAGAGAGAAGGAGGAGTTTTGAAATTTGTAATACTGGATGTCATGAACTGCTATATACATTATGGCTTTTGAGCACTATTAAGGTATATAAAGTGTTTGTTCTCTCTTAAAATCTTTCATTTGCTAACTATCCCTATCAGTAGTTAGTGCCTCCTGTAGTTCGAATCTTTTATTTAGCTGGCAGTAGTGGCGCTCGCTGTATTGTAGTAGTTCAAGTAATCAAGATTTTTTTGAGGTAAGTGATTAGTGAAACGTATAGGTTAATGTTAGTCAGGGCCATTCTTTTGTAGGGGTTATTGAAAGTCAGACTGCGTTGCGCTAAAATTATTGTGTGTCAGTTTAAGCACAATCTTGTATAATTGTTCTAAGGGGACGTTTCATATGTCGACACTTAGCCGAGGATACCTCACTGGAATCTTCTGATTTTTTCTTGTAGTTTGTGTAATTAGTGTAGATTTTGTTTATTACTAGCGCGTAATTGTAGAGAGAATCTCCTTTGTAGTTGTAATCTTTCATTGTTGTACAGTAAAACAGGTGTGGCACGCATGTAAATTTGCACCAAGTATTTCGCAGCTGCGCTTGCAATTAAGTAGATATTATTTTCAGTGCTATGTTAATTTGTTCTCTTATTTTTGTGCTTCAGATTGTGGTTTTCTCTGTTGTCGTGTGAAATATTGTGACAATAATGGCGTGTGAAAAACGAAATACTAGGCTCCAAAGTAAACTGAGAAATAACAGTGAAGACGAAAGCAGTGTGTTAGCGCCACCATAAAATGAATCAAAAAATGTTCAAAGTAGTAATTTGGTAATTGTGCATGGGGAAATGGAGCTGGCTGCAAATAATTGTGTAGACAGTAAAACAATTAATGAACAGGGAAGCATTATCGAACGATCGGTCGGCAACGGCTTGCCTCAGGATTCCGAAATGACAGGACATAATCTCGCAAATACTGTAAAATCAGGTTTTTCGTCCTCACCGTTTGCTCAAATAGGCCCAAGTCAAGACACATTTTCTGCTTTTCAAAATGCGAATATTGACGGCTCAAATGCACTGCCGAATAGCACTGAGGAACATGTTTTATACATCAGTGCATTGTTATTATAGTTAATGCAACAAATGGCACAAAAGCTACAAAAGTTTGACACAATGGAACAAAATCTTCAAAAGCTAGACACAGTGGAACAAAATCTTCGGAAGTTAGACACCACACTTGTACAAACACGTGAAGATTTAACTACTGAGTTACATAACATTGAACCGAATTGTCAAAAAGTCTGTAATGACGTAAAAACACAAATTTGTGAGCATTTCCAACCTATTCTTTCGCGTCATGAAAATGCATTACAGAATACCGAAGCAGCCATAATAGAACTGCAAACTATTGTTCATGGAAATCACGACACCTTGCAAGCTAAAATTGACTCAGTTGCATCTACCGATTCGGTTACGTAACTTCTTAAAACTCAGGAAAACTTAAATGACACAGTATTTACGATTTCAACACAAATGGACACTCGGAACCTTGGTTCAGAAAAACACACAGAGGAAATAATTTCACTATAGGATAATGTAGCCGAACTTTCAGATCAGTTCGCTAACTTATCTACAAAGGTATCTGATGATCTGAATGACACAATACCTGTAGCCTTCACGGACACTGAAGAGTATGAACATATAACAAAATTCAGACAAAATCAAAATCAAATCGATACACAGTACAAAAGCGAAATCCGGGAATTACAAGATCAGTTGGCACAAGTAATACAAGAATTACATATTTCAGAGGACACTCGCGCTTCACTACAGGAAGAGGGACATAGAAATAAGGAACAACCACAAAATAATAACACACGACACTTCGGAAATTATGAAAGAAATTGGCAAGGCGCATTGGATTTTGAGATGGAACCGCCGAAACGAAGAAAGAATGAGCGATGTGCGCCTCACCGACACGATGATTTTGACTATAAGCTGTTCATTACTACACGTAAATTCAAAACATTTAAGAATTCTGGTAACGACATTTATTCACGAGCATGGCTTCATCAATTCTCTCATTGGTTTCCTCCCAACTGGTCATTGCAGCACAGATTAGAATTTATGTATGGCTACTTAGAGAATGAACCATCTGTAAGAATGTGATCGGTCATTCACGATTGTCACAGTGAAAGAGAATTTTATCATGCCTTCCTCTCAGCATATTGGTCTCAAGCTACACAAGACCGATCAAAACATAGCATCATAATGATGAAACATTTCAAACAATCTGAATTCTCCAGTCTTGTGAAATATTTTGAAGCGTCGTGGGCACCCAGCTGCGCGATAGACGCCTTTCAGAGGCACAGGTGGAGAAGAAAAAAAAAAAAAAAAAAAGAGGCCATTATCCTCGCTATTGACATTCCTTTGTAGAAAGCATCGCAAATACGACACGCTCAAACTTGAAAACATATGATTATACTGTGGAGCTCTTAATTTATGATATTTACTGAAATGAAATGATGAGAAACATTTCACATCTATTGTCTTGCTGGTTGAAAGATTGTTTACTGCATTACGAAATGCCATTTGGCCAGTGAAAGACGTTTCATGCCTTGCTTTGGCTATTTTGTTTAATATCTAGTTTCTAGCTGCACTGCAGCATTGGTTAAACCAAAATTTAATTGATGTACTAATATAAACATTTTCAATCTACAGATCCAGTAAATAATTATTTTGTGATATACTTCCAGGAAAATGAGGGAGCACAAAAAGACATTTCCCTTCACAGGAACTGCATACGTAATTTTCTTGTCAAGTACTTGGTAATTTATTCCATGGAGTAAGCTTTGTGGTGCACCACTTTAATTATATAGACATTAAGATGTGAATATACATTTCCCTAATCTGCATTGTTGTCTTTAGTGTAATATTTTTACTGCTTCAGCTTTGTCATGTTTAGATAAAAGTTATTGGATTTGCTGCTGCTTGCCTTGACCATTTCCATTTTTTTCATTGCCGTTTGTATTAATTGTTTTGTGCTGCATTGCCCCGTCCCTTAGTCTAGGATCGGAGCTCAGTAGATTTATGTTAGTTTAAGAGGGGGTAGACTATGTAAGAGAATGAGTTGCGATGAATTGGAAAAAATGCATTGAGAAGTTATACGAAAAATGTACAGAAAGCAGGTATAGGTAGGATTTTCTTGGAAATAAATGATGAGGTAAGATAGTGGAAAATAAATGATGAGGTAAGAAATATGTGAACATATAAATACAGAGAGCAAGTTTGGATAGGTTTTTTTTTTGGATGAAACAAATTTTGAAATAAGACGAAAGATCCATGGAATGAGGTTTTGAGTTTGACGGGAGTACCAAATGTTACACTGAAAGCAAACCCTGTCCTGTATTTTTGTGTTATTACACTATGTGAATTTGTGTTTTTCCTGTCTGTATGTGTTTAGCTTATAAGATTTATGTTGTAGAATTTTTCTCATAATATGTTATTTACCTTGTAAAGATGCTTAGACATTATTTATTGTTTTATTTTAATGCTCATGTGTGAAATTAATGTTTCGAAAACTATTCTCATTCTTTTAAGCATTTACTTATGTCATAATTCCTGTAACACTGATGTATATGTTTATTGCTGTTGTTTTGTAAAGCCTGTATTACAACAAGCTGTTCACATCCAGCTGCCCAACAAATGGCAGACAACAATGCACACAGACTGCACACAGCACATCCAGTGATTTTCATACAGGACGCTACGTGGCGTTACCAATAAAAAAACCTAAACAGCCTACTTACAAACGTAATGAAAAAACCAACTGAACCGCGTACATTAACATTAAGGCTTAATTCCGATGAGTGTGTGTCTAGTGGCACCGGGAATTCGCTTTGGGTATGTGTGGAGTCGAATCTACCTCTTGGTAAAGAATGTGTTATTGAACCATTAGAGGATATTGAAGATTTGGGTTCACTGGGTTGTTTTGTGAAATGTAGAGAAATGTAGTGTTGTACGCATACGGGGTGGGGGGGGGGGGGGGGCTACGGGCAATTAATTCCCATGAAAGTGGATGATTTAAGCGCTGAAGACGCGGATTTGAGGAAAGGAGTTTTAGTAGCAAATGTGGATGTGCCAGATGACGAAGACTGGTGTTTGAGAGGTACGCAAAGCGATCAACCGCTAACTGCTAAAAGAAATGCATTGTGTGAAAAAATTAAGCAGTTGAAAGGAGGTGAAAGAGAGCTTATGGAAGAATTGTTGTGGGAATTTAAGGATTTGTTTTTTCCACAACGGCCGTTACCAGCAACCCCATTAGTCAGAGGTGGCTCCAGGTGATCGCCCAAAAACTGCTTTCTCTACACCTGGAGGCCATTACCAGCGCATTAGAAAGTCATTCGGTTTGGAAAACGCTCAGGCAACGTTTCAGAGGTTGCGAGAGAATGTATTGAGGGGTTTGGAACCACGGCAGTGTCTTGTCTATTTGAACGACATTATAGTGTTTTCAAGTAGTATGGGGCAACATAGACAGCAGTTAAGGGAAGTCTTTATAACGTTATGAGCAGCTCGTTTGACGTTGAGCCTGGAGAAGTGTCATTTCGCGTTAGAAGAAGTAAAATATTTGGGTCATATTATCAGTAAGGACGGATTGCGACCAGATCCGAGGTTGGTACAGGCTTTAAGGGATTTTTGGGAACCGAAAACAGTTAAGGAAGTGCTGTCATTCATCGGAATTTGCAATTTCTATCGAAAGTTCGAGAAGTGTTTTGCAGATTTAGCAAAGCCGTTGACGCTTTTGCTACGGAAGGGTGTGAAATTTGTGTGGACAGAAGAGTGTCAGAAAGCGTTTGACAAACTGAAAGAAGTGTTATACATCAAGTCCGGTTCTTGTGTTTCCAGATTTTGAAAAGGCGTTTATACTAGCACGCGATGCATTGAATCAAGCATTAGGATGTGTTCCTATGCAGGAAATTGATGCGAAGGTACATCCTGTAGCCTATGAGTCTAGGCAGTTGAATGCAGCAGAGAGGAATTACTCAACAACAGAGAGTGAGATGCTTAACCTAAACTATGGAATCCCATATTTCAAATGTTATTCATGTGGTAGAAGATTTCAGTTAGTGACAGATCATACTGCGTTGAAGTGGTTGTTGGGGTTGAAGGATCCGTCCACTAGACTCGCTGGATGGGCTGTGAGGCTTGGTAAATTCGACTACGAGGTGGAGCACAAGCCTGGGAAGAAGCACGGTAATGCGAATGCACTAAGTAGGAAGGTGGCAATAGTAGAAGTCATAGGTTATGACGTAGCAGTATGGGAAGAATTGCAAGACGCTGACGACGATTGTAAACAGTATTGGACACAGCCACAGTTTAATGTATATGACGGTCTTCTGTGCAGGGAAAGGAAGTTAGGGCCAAGGGTAGTAGTGCCAGAGAAGTTGAAAGATGAGGTTTTAAGGGAAGCACATTATCTTGTGTTATCCGGTCATGGAGGGTGTAGAGCGACGAGTAGGAGAATGGCGGAGAGGTATTGGTGGAGAAGAAGGAAAGGAGATGTGGATCAGTACGTCAAGAATTGTATACCATGTGCGCAGAGAGCAGACTTGAGTCGGAAACAGATACAGCCACAACGATTACCGAAGTGACATTTATATTTTCTTTTCAAGGGTTTGATGTCTTAGGACAATTTAGGTGAACACCATCAGTTAACAGATTCGTTCTCACAGTAATAGACCATTTTTAAAGGTATGTGGAGATGGTGGCTATGCCAAATCAACAGGCAGCAATGGTCGCGCAAGTGTTAGTATATTACTGGACTTTGATGTTTGGTGTACCAGAGGCAATAACTACTGATGAAGGGACCAACATCATGTCGAATTCAATGAAGGAACTGTGTAAATTGCTGAACCTAAAAGAGTTGATGACGAGCGCGTTACATCCACAGACCAACGGAAGGACAGAATGGGTACACAGACAATCGGGAAGATGCTGAGTTATAAATTGGATTCTCATCACCATCAGTGGGACGAGTACTTGAATCGTATTTTATGGGCATACAATGCAAAAGGTCATACAAATACCGGTTTGTCTCTATGTGAGGTTGTGAACGGGCGAAAAATACCGTCACCGTTTGATTTTGTGAAGCCACAGAGAGGAAGGACTGGTGAAACTGTACGTAAATTCGCAAGGAAAAGTCGGGATCTATGGAAACGGGTACAAAAGCAAAGACAGAGGCTTTGGAAAAACAGGAAGATTCATTAAAGTGAAATGGAAGTTTACCGCAATGGGTAATGCTGTCCAGCCCCTACATGCAAAAAGGGAAAACGAAGAAGTTCCTCACGAGGTATCAAGGACCATACCGTTAATGTTAAGCTTCAGCTGCCAACGAAAACAACGATAGTACACATTGGGCGGTTACGGCCATATAAGTGTTACCCGTATGTGGTTCGAGGCGTGTCACAAGAAGGAAAGAGGAAGAAAGAGAGGGTGAAGAGAGGTGCTAAGAGCAGAGGAAACCAGGAAGATAGAGTACAGCATGAAGTACCATATGCTTTGCGATCTAGAAAGTGGTAGAGTATTTGTTGTTTTTTTTTGTTTTGTTTTCGTGTAATGTATCATTGGGTTTGCGTAGAGTAATTAGGCATTGTGTTTTCGAGTATTGTGTGCCTGCTGGGGCAGCAGTCCTTTTGAAAGGGGACGAAGCGTAATGGTGATCCCTGTCCTCAGGTCACTAATAAGGGAAGTGTAGCGTCTGACGTATGCGGAGTGTTGTCGGAGGAGAAATCAAATGCAGTTCTGGAGAAATAACCGCGTAGGAGTAAATTTTGCGGCAAGGCCGTAATAATTGTGTGTTGAACGATGTCAGGGTCGTACGATTTCTTGTTTGAATTTTTAGTTATCGACAGTGCTGGACCAGGAAAGCTGTGGTTATTGCATCAGTTCACATAATGTAAATTTAAGGATTAAAGTAGTCACACAATCGGTGTTGAGTTTGGAACAAAATTAGTGAATGTTGGAGGAAAATCTGTGAAGCTACAAATATGGGACACATGCATGGTGCAGTTACTTTTAGACAGGGCGAAACGAATAGACTGTCCAAGGGACATCGTGGAGCCAAAATTGAGCTTACCTTATTACAGCTCATAGCCTAACGATAAACCCAGTAAGCACCAGACTCCTAGAAGGCAAACAGGAAAAAACAAGGGACGTCTATAACAGGCTCGTCAGGGGCAGCGACACTGCTTATGCACATTTGCTACAGCATTCTCAGCCATGGCAACTGAAAATTCAACAGTTTCTCCCTCAGTTGGCAATCAGCAATTCCAAAATCGCCAGTTAATTCGAACTTCCGAATCACTTCCTTCAGTCTCAGTGAAGAAAGACGACCTGTCCATGTTCCTTTAATGCATCGGTATTAGTGAAAAGCGGCAGAACTACTGTTGATGTTATGGCAGAATAGATTTAAGTGTAAAACACCGCTCACGCTGTCCCTATCGACGTTTACTATCTGCAGCTCTAACGCTTGTATATCAACCCTACGTCACAGTACTAGTAGTGGCGCAAAACTCAAAGTAATGACACTGATACTACTAACAAGCAAACCCTGAAGCGCACTGTGTGGACATCTACGCTATAAAGTTCGATAACTATACGGTAAATGATTTCCGTCTACGCTGCCTAAAGCAGTGAAAGTTTAATTGTAGCCACGCAGCACATCAATTACATCAATTAAATTAAGAACTGTAATTCATTTTGAGGGCTGCAAAAAAAAAAGTAGTTTTTTGTGTCTGGGACTTAACTGAGTAATATGTGACGTACTGTCATTGTTGAATTACGCTCCAAAAGTAAGAGTTGTGATCATTCCTGTAAACTGTACTGCAAAAAACGTGATACCGTATATATCTTAATAATATACACGATATTATCACTGAAAATAAAAAGAAAGGAAGTGTTCAAGTGGCTACAAAAGCAACTGTTAAACAGCAATTAGTAGAAGACCGAGACAATAATTCATAGCTGCAAACTCGTTACATTCCATGATCATGATAAGTAAGCAATGTAAGTTCTCTTTGGACAATGCTTATCTACAACAGAAACTTTATCTCTGCGTTAGTACATACTGGCCGAATGTTTGATCCACGCGTTTAAATTACAGTGTAAAACGTGTTAATCTCTTCTGATATGATCCACATCCACCAGTACTTTATCGCTATCTATCTGTGAATAGAAAAATGTACCTAATGCAATGATTATAGTTATTTCTAGGTGATATCACATACTTACACAATCATATAACCATTTCTAATAAAGGCAGAGAGCAAAATTCTCATTTCATATATTTTCTTCCTAACAAATTATATTAAATTTCTATTTACACTTTTCTATTTCAGAGACGATATTACCACATTCATCATTGCTGTTATAATTATTATTATTATTATTAATATTGTTACTTTTACAATTTGTTACGTCTTATATACGTAGTTATTTTCTGTCTGGGTAGATCTATGATTAATACCTAAAAGCATAAATGTTTTTCCATACCTTATTGTAAAGGTCGTCATACATGCTTTTACATCTACTAACCTATTCACTTCTTCATACGTACTGTAAAATAATTCGTTCTTTGATTGGTTGCAAAGGTATGATATCGGTTTCTGCCTATCACAAAATTACATGGCAGACACTGAAAATTACTTTCACCCTATTTCACGTCATTCGCCCTCATCGTGAAATTCCATACGATAGATATTTTAGCTCGGTCTATGGATCATTGTCATGCTCCCGTGTGTGTGTGTGCTACTGGATTAAATTATCGCTGCAGCTTAATTTAAGTGGCTGTCCCTGTACCCGCGCTGCGAAAAACTACGTCATGATAGACATAATTAATCAGTTGCAGAGCAGATTACAGCTTGTAGAGCTTTAATGTTGTGTAATCCGCTACTTACCGTGTTGTCCAGAGCACCTTGTCAGCGTAGGTGACGAACATATCCTGACACGTGGGTAAACAATTTATGAATACTTTTAATGAAATGTTTGTCATAGTGTATATTGAGTTAAATAGCTGAAGAATATGCTATTAGGACCGTAAATCCTACAGAAATCTCACTTGTAAACTGGTGAGAGTTGACACTGTCAAATATGAAAATGAGCGCATCCCTCCACCGACTGCTTCCTGTTGAACTGTAAAATGAAGCGGGGTTTGAATGTGCTGAGTACAAATGGAGCAACCGTTTGCGTAAAATGTCCACCGGTGACTCTTCAAAGCGAAAGTGTGTGGATACCGTTCTAAAAAGGCAGACATCAAACATGTTTAAATATGCTTTGAGGCAAATGGAACGATTCGCCTACGTATCTGAGTGATCAGTGTGGCTGATTACCATGCGAAGAACCCGGGTTTAATTCCAGGTTCTGCCAGGGATTCTCCCTTTTTGTAAGGACTGGAATGACGTGCACTCAGTTCCCTGATGCTAAATGAAGAGTTTCTGGAGCGAGTAGTAGCAGTTCCAGGTCATGGAAGCTGACACCGGCCGGGTGAGCGGTGTACTAACACCTCGCTATTCCATACTGCGTGCTATTATGCCATTGGCGGAGGATAAGGCGGCGGTCGGTCGGCGCCGACAGGCACGGATGGTCCCGTGGAAGGAGAGTAACGTAACTGACATTGTTGAAGGTTTCCCTGGAAGAAAATGGCTCAAATACCAGCTCAACAAGGATGCTAAACAATGGCCTGCCACAGGCCTCACGTCCTGCTCCTCTCCTGTTCAACCTTTATATTTCTGACCTTCTAAAAACATGTTCAAGAAAATTCTGACAAACAGATGATAATTTTCTGGTTTGTCAATGAAAAGAGCTTAGTCGGTCAGGAGAAACAATAACTGAAGACTCAGCGGTGCTTAACTCATACAGAGGCAATGAGGCACAACCATGTTGGACGTCATGGAGACTGTGTACATCGGCTCTCGCACTGGATTTTTGGCCATAGAGTACTGTTCTTGAGTGTGGTGTAATAGTTGTCATACCAGCCCTATTGATGGGCAATTTAACACCACTATGCGCCCGCCTATAAGTTTGCAGTTCTGAGACCCTGCTTTGAGATTACCACAATATACAAGAGATAAAGGAACTAACCATATATCGTGACATACCTGTCATACGAAGAAACAGGCTTCTTTCGAGACACCTGCCAGTACTGTACTCTGAACAGCTAGCTACAAGTAACACCAAAGTAAGAGATTTCTGGAACAAGAACTGTCAACACATCGGTAATGGTTCGAGAAAGACAACTTACATGCCGTGGATGTCGAATCTGACAGGAAACTGTGGGTCAAATTAAAGAGAATCCACAATGGATGTTTTCGATGCTCTGTGTCACTCTACAAATGATGTACCGTAGATCTCCGAGTTGTGACTGTGGTCCACTAAAGCATTCTAAATAATCTATCAGAAATGTACGAGAGGAGTGCGTCCTACGATGCTATAATAGCACATGGAATGATGATTTTATGAATGCCATTGCCACAGCAGTGGAATAGATTAGAAACCTAAATGTTGACGTTTAGTCGTTCTATTATTGTTACGTGCAACGACGTTCAATAATATTATAACTGTACAGTATGTGTGTGTCGTACAAGTGATGGTGATGTTTTGTGGCACGCCGTGCGACCTAAGGCGCTGCAGGCATAAACTGTGCGGCTGGTCCCGGCGGAGGTTCGACTCCTCCCTCGGGCACGAGTATGTGTGTTTGTCCTTAGGATAATTTAGGTTATGTAGTGTGTAAGCTTAGGAACTGATGACCTTAGCAGTTAAGTCCCATAACATTTCAAACACATTTGAACATCTTTTTTTTTTTTTCAGCACGTTGTGGGATCCAAATTAGATGGGACTGACAGAGGATATCGAATAAGTTAAAGAAAGGGCACCTCGTTTCGTCTTGTGGTACTTGGAATGCTTTCACCCTGGCGAATGTGGACAACCGTTAGGCGTACAACGGAATGACGAGAAGGAAAGTAGTCCTGGACTGGGACTCTCAACTGGAATTCCAAGTTATGGCGAGCAATATCGTACTTAATTGTAAACTAAGAGTAATACTGTAGATGAAGGTGTAGGGAAAACGAGAAGAACAATCCCTCAGTATTAGTTTACGCGCATAGTAAGAGAAATGAGAGGGATTACACGTTCATTTTACAACATGACGGGCCCTTATGCCGAACACTCTCCTAAGTGGCTGTGGCAAATCAAAGACGCGGAATTCTAAAGAAACACTTCGCTGAATATGAGCTATCATGGTAAGCTTCGCAGAATGACATAGGACGGATGCCGTTTTGACTCAATTTCCATTCACTGGCTCGTTGTGTTTTATAATCTTCTTTCTTGCGACTATTGATGTTGGTGTATAGAATGTATGAGTCTGGGGAAACTTCTTCCACACAACTCCCAGGGTTGCAAGAACTGACAAGGGTGAGAATTATCACACTGTCAGCTTAAAAGCTAACAATAAAGTAGAGCATGGTACGTTATCTGTTATGACAGCATGAAATAATTCCAAGGTACTAGAGGGACGTGTAAAGGGTAAAGAGGGTTTGCAATATATCTAGCACCTAATTGAGGACGTAGACTGCAAATGCTATTCTGATATGTAGAGGTTAGCGCAGGAGAGAACCTGTGGGGGGCCGATTTAACACGTCAGGAGACTGACGGCTCAAAAAAGGTAGAAGAGTGCCACTGAGCGGGAGTCCACGCTCAACTCCGTCTCATCCTTCCATTATCATCTTTATCCTGTAATTAACTTAAGTACAAATAGTAATCAAGAACGTAAAATACCATGTGTGAAGAAATACCTCTTCAGTAGTTCTGTGTATTTAACTTATTTCATGAACTGCTTTTAGCCCGAATTATACACCAGAAGAGATTGTACGAACAAAGGCATTGAGAACCAGTATGACCAGGCGACATTTTTTGCTGAAGTGGCGGGCATGGCGAGGCATCTGGTTGACGCCATGAGTCGTGTTCCACGTCTGCAATCTTCCAGGACATTTTCGCATTAATTATTCAGCAATATCATCCCTTTTTGGCAAGATGGGTCCGTCCGTTTACCCGAGCGGTAGGAAAGCACCAAAGCAGTGCGCAGTACTTTAATATTATACAACGGCTCTTGTAAGAGCAGGAGACATGTAAGCACTCCGTCTTCAGGCCACGAGTGGCCTACCAGGACCATCCGACCGCTGTGTCATCCTCAGCAGAGGATGCGGATAGGAGGGGCGTGGCGTCAGCACACCACACTCGCGGTCGTTATGATGGTATGATTGACCGAAGCCGCTACTATTCGGTCGAGTAGCTCCTCAATTGTCATCACGAGGCTGCGTGCACCCCGAAAAATGGCAACAGCGCATGGCAGCCTGGATGGTCACCCACACAAGTGTCGACCACGCCCGACAAGGAGACATGAGGACGCCTCAAAATGCACAAATGAAGTTTATTAAGTTCCCAAGGTACTTGCAGTGATGCTGGAATTCAATATTGTGTCGGCCCACCCTTGATAACACCTTCAGCTCCCATAAGCCTACGTTCTATCACGTGCTGGATGGTTTCTTGGGGAATGGCAACCCATTATCCACGGACTGTAGCACTGAGGACAGGTATCGATGTCGGTCGGTGAGGCCTGGCACGAAGTCGGAGTTCCAAAACATTCCAGAGGTGTTCTATAGGATTCAGGTACGAACTCTATGCAGGCCAGTCTATTACAGGGATGTTATTGTCGTGTAACCACTCCGCCGCCAGACGTGCATTATAAACAGGTGCTCGACCGTGATGAAAGACGCAATCGCCATCCCCGAATTGTTCTTCAGCAGCAAGAACCAGGAAGGTGCTTAAAATATCAGTGTAGGCCATGCTGTGATAGTGCCACGCAAAACAACAAGTGGTGCAAGCCCCATCCATGAAAAACACGACGACACCATAGATCACCGCCTCCGAATTTTACTTTTGGCACTACACACGCTGGCAGATGACGTTCACCGGGCATTCGCCATACCCACATCTTGCCATCGGATGGCCACATTGTGCACCGTAATACGTCACTCCACACAACGTTTTTCCTCCGTTCAATCGTCCAATGTTTACGCTCCTTACACCAGGCGAGGCGTCTTTTGGCATTTACTGGGGTGATGTGTGGCTTATGAACGGCCGCTCGACAATGATATCGAAGTTTTCTCACCTCCCCCCTAATTGTCATAGTACTTGTAGTGGATCATGCTGAAGTTTGGAATTCCTGTGTGATGGTCTGGATAGATCTCTGCCTATTGGACTTTACGACACTCTTCAACTATCTGCGGTGTGTGTCAGTCAACAAACGATGTCGGTTGTACTCATTTGTGATGTACGTGTCCCTTCAAGCTTCGACTTCACTATCACATCGGAGACAGTGGACATAGTTATGTCTAGGAGTGTGGAAATCTCGGCTACATACGTATGACACAAGTGTCACCCGTTCACCCGACCACGCTTGAAGTCAGCGAGTTTTGCGGTGCACCCTATTGTGCTCTCTCACGATATCTAATAACTACTGACGTTCGTGGTATGGAGTGCTGGCAGCAGTTCGCAGCACAATGCACCAAACACGAAAAATGAATGTTTTGGTGGTGTCCGGATACTTTCGATCACATAGTGTATAGCTCCATGGAGCAGTACGGTATATGCTCCTAACTGCTATGAGCGATAAGTCACCTTTGCCTAGCAGTCCGCTTCCGGATATCCGAATGGGGGACTAGTTTGGAATTTTTTGCCAGTGGAGATCATTTCCATCATTCCAATTACAAGCCACATATCTTGTCGGTAAACACTATGTGTGTTTAGTGCAGTAGTGTCCGTTGCCTTCCGCATCCTCATGCTATTAAGGAATTCTGATTCCTTCGCCTTTTATGGGCGAAAGGCAAGAGACTGCTTTCATCCTCTATTCGCTCGTCCGCCCTCCTTGACAATGCTGTTGGCTGAACGAGGGTGCCTCCTTATGACTGCTGTCTTCAACAGCTATTGTTGATGATTTTTATTTAGAAATTAACCAGTAGCGGTGTTCGAACCAGGGACCCAGAACGTTTTGTTTACTAATAATAGACGGTTAATTACGTTTTGATCACGGCTCACAGCCATTTCAAATGTCTGATCACACATCGTTATGATGTTGTTTTCTAATGCTCCCTGAATTATGACAGTTTTACTTAGTACATTATAATTGTTTAGGAGAGTGCATTGGGTTCCTTCATACTTGTATACCAATTAGTACTACTTAGTGATCAGCGGACGAATACCACAGTAAAAGCATGAAGAATTTAAAGCTTCTCAGTGCGTAAGAAAATCACATGTTGTCTCTAACAGCTTCTACTGAATTTACTTCGACGCGGTTACAAGATGGACCGTAAGTGTAACATCTATTTTTGGAGGGAGCTTTCACTACTTGTCTTTGTGAAGTTATTGGTTCCTGAAGAACCATTATTTTGCAGGATTTTAAAAATATCATTTATAGCTATTATATTTGTGTGCACTGCCGGGAATGTATGGTGACTTTTACATCGAAGGTGTGTAATGTTAATTATTCTAATAAGAGTTGTTTAATATCCTGGAATGCAAAAATTTTTGAAACAATAAATAAAGAGCAGTGTAAAGTTTGTGGGTTATGATTCGAGAATGGACGATGTAGTCCGAAACTAAGAATTCTTGAACAAAACTGTTAAAGAAGCGGAAAAAATTAAATTTAGTTATCCAAGTTACTGGTCTTTGGTCCTACATTATGTTGGCACTTCATAAATAAATTATTCGTACACCATTGCGGATAGTGTCATTCATACTAAATATTAAAAGCAAGTTTTTCGATTAGAAATGATCAACACTTTTCAGCAATTAACTTATGCAAGGCACAGGAATGTAACCTGCACATGATAGGATGGAGAAAGCAGTGGAGATACCATATAAATCGCGCCACGAATAGTATTTGAAGATTGTTATTTACGATCTATTATCGCATAAAAAGCGACATTCGCAATGTGCAAGAAATACTGAGCATTAACAAAAGTTATTTTTTACAAAAGCTTACAGAATTTCACATTCATGTGTCTTGTGCCAAGATACAGAGAATGTTACGAATGTGGTCTACTTATGAAGACAATTTCGCACACTGCAATTTGTGTTAAACATAATATAGTTTGGTTATAAATAAAGTGCAGATACCCCCGAAGGTCCATTATCCGTTATTCCATTATAATTATCGTATGGTAACCAAAATGAATAAATATGCTAACGTGTTAATGCGGAACCGATTTACCCAGGGAAAAAAAATCCACCTTAGGCGCCCAGGTGCCAATCTGGCTGTTTACAGCATCTCGTCAACATCTCCAATGCCCTTATTGAACAAATTGTGTAAATGTCTTTTAACAGCAAAATCGAAATTACGCGTTTTTCACTTGTTTCAACTCTTCTGACGTAATCCCATTACTAATTCATTATATATGGAAATGGAATTTTTTCCACCGTAAATCGGTTCCACATTAACGCATTAGAATATCTACCCATTTTGGCTGCCATATGATAATTAAAGCCCATCCTGGACCTCCATTAGTACCCGCTCTTTAACTAAGACGACCAGTATTTATACCTAAGATATTGGAATGGCAATTTAGAGTCGCCCTTAGTGGCCGTGAGGTTCTAGGCACTACAGTATTGAGCCGAGCGATCGCTTCGGTCGCAGGTTCGAATCCTGCCTCGGGCATGGATGTGTGTGATGTCCTTAGATTAGTTAGGTTTAATTAGTTCAAAGTTCTAGGCGACTGATGACCTCACAAGTTAAGTCGCATACTGCCCAGAGCCATTTGAACCATTTTTTTTGATAATTTTGACCAAAAAACATTGACCTTCGAGTAAAAACTCAAATGCGGAAATTTATTATGTAATATCGAGTGTCCAAGGGGAGACCAACTCCAGCAGCAATCAGACATTGAAATAATTTGGAAGTGAAATTTGAAAATTTGTGCCGAACTGGGACTCAAACCCAGCTCTCCCAGTCAACAGGAGAAGTTGCATATCCACCTCCGCCATCTTGAAACACACCCAGTCCGATCCAAACCGACAATTTGTCTGACGCTAGTAGCATCTACTGTCCATTCACCTACTTGCTCGCAGCGAGTCCTGTTCCACCGTAAGGACACACAGTTGTGCATCTACACTTACGGTATCAAGGCAGTCATATGTATAGGGTGGTACATGTGAAGTTTCGGATGAGATTATCTCGAAAATTATACATCGGGTAATATAGTGGGTAAGAAAGATGGTAAGCTCAAAGGGCGACATCGAATGATACTACACGTGACTCCCAGCCCCCGCCCCCTTGGGTGGGGTGGGGGTCAACTTTTAAATCTCAAATGGAAGCCCCCATTTTTATTGCAGATTCGAATTCTGCATAAAAAAGTGATCAAGTTTTGTGTGAAACATTTATTAAACCATTGACAGATGGCGCTGAAATCTAGAAAAACGTAAAACTCGGGAAGAACTCCGATTTATTTAGAAGAACGCGTCAAATCGATACAAAATGTGCACCAAGTCCTTCATTACTCCAAATTAAGCAATCTTTTGCAAAATGTATCCTACTCACCACAGTTTTTGATGGAGTCAGGCGGACTGGTATTAAAATAGATTAGAGATTAGATTAGATTAGTTTTCCGTTCCGTAGATCCGTGTTGAGGAGATCCTCGTGGATATGGAACATGTAACATTTTTTTTTTAAATCTGAAATAACAATACTAATATTACGAATATATACAACACATCATTTGTTTCTATTAACAAATTCCTCAATGGAGTAGAAGGAGTTGGCCAATAGTAAGTCTTTCAGGCTCTTTTTAAATTGATCTTTATTTGTAACTAAATTTTTTTATGTTTGCTGGCAAATTATTGAAGATGAGTGTTCCTGAGTAGTGGATCCCTTTTTGAATTAAAGTAAAGTCCTTGTGCAGATCATTTTTGTTCCTGGTATGTATGAACTGAGCTGTTTGTTGGAAAAAAAGATATATTATTTAGGACAAATTCCGTTAAGAAGTAAATATACTGAGATGCAGTAGTTAGTATACCCAGTTCTTTGAAGAGGCTTCCTCAAGACGTCCCTGAGTTTACTCCACAAATAATACGTATAACACGCTTTTGGACTCTGAAAACTTTTGTTTGACTTGAAGAGTTACCCCAAAATATTATACCATATGACATTATGGAATGAAAGTAGGCAAAGTATGCAAGCTTTTTCACTTTTAAGTCGCCTATGTCTGCTAACACTCGAATTGGAAATACAGATTTGTTTAGGCGTTTCTGCAGTTCTGTGGTGTGTTCTTCCCAGCTGAATTTATTATCAAGTTGTTATCCCAGGAATTTAAGACTGTCAACGTCTTCTATCTGCTCTTCTTCAAAATCTCGTTAGGGAACCCTTCACAATTGCGTTATTCATCCGACTGTGTCGCTACCGTGACCTAACTGCGAACTATGGCTCAGTATAAAGATCGGTGCAATGCGATCAGATGTCACTTAAATTTCAGATTGTGAACCGTGAACATCAACTGACTAAACTAAATTATTCTTTAACGAAACACGGCTCAATATCTTCCTACAGAGATTATTGATATGCTGTTCATTTTAGGTGAATGCCATAACAATTACGCCGCAGCTGCGCAACTGTATACGGATCATTTCCCAAACAGGCGACATCCAAGCGGAAACATTATTCGAAATTGCACTCAATGAGCTCGAAATGGATACATGCACTACCCACCTCGTCATCGCGAATACAACGAAAATTTCGCTCGTACCCTTATCGTTCTAGCCTGTGTTCGACTGGATCCATAAATTAGCAGTCGTCCTATTCAGACACAAAATGGAATACCGAAATCAACTATTTTGACGATTTTGAAGGCACATAAATATCATGCGTATCATATCACAGTGACACAGGCATTAACGCCGAAAGATATGCAAATATTTGAGCATTTCTGCCAATGGGCCATGGAAATGATAGGTGTCAATGATTTTTTTAGATACTTTATGTTCACCGATGAAGCCACATTCAAAAACAATGGCGAATTAAATCGACATGATTGTCATTATTGGTCCCCAGTCAAGCCAAGCTGGCACAGATCCATTGACAATCAACACAAACGGTCGTTAATGGTCTGGTGTGTAATTTTAAACGGGTACTGTATACGACCGTATTTGTTGACCAATATGTTACTGGGGAATCTTATTTACAACTTCTCCGTGATGATTTGTTGGAGCAAATGAAAGATATTGATTTAGAAACTAGGCAACGAATGTGGTTCCTACAGGATGGAGCAGCTCCCCATTATGTTTAAAATGTGCGGAACGTTTTAATTTACGGTACCCTGGTCGTTGGATAGGACGTGGCGAACCAATTCAGTGGCCTCCACGTTCACCAAACCCAACACCTCCTGAGTTTTTCAGGTGGGGCTATTTAAAAAATATTGCTTATGAAAGACAGCCCACAGTCAGAAACGATATGGAGCAATGCATTCGCGGAGTGTGTGCAGTCATACCACGCGATGTGCTGTTCAAAACTGTGGACAACTTTCACAGACGATTCACTTTATGCATTGAAGCAAATGGGGATAATTTTGAACAATTTCTTCTAGGCTAATTTCATTAATTAAGCACCCCAAATTGTAAGAGGCAAGGGGACTTACTGTAATGAATCGTCCCAACGTAAGAGAGGCAAGGGGACTCACACTAATGACGCACACCATGAGAATATCATTCTCCTAAGCCCATGTAGGATACTGTACATTTTGTACAAAAATAGCTTCATTTGGCATAACGAAAGAATTGGTGCACATTTTGTATCTATTTGACGCGTCCTTCTCGGTATCATTCTCAATAAATGAGAGTTCTTGCCTAATTTTACGTTTTTCTCGGTTCCAGCGCCATCTGTAAATAGTTTAAAAAACATTTCAGGCAAAACTTGGTTACTTTTGTTATGGGGAATCCGAATATGCAATAAAAATTGTGGTTTCCATTAGGATTTAAAAGTGGCCCCCCTGACCACTTGGTGAATGAAGACAGTATACTGAACAATATTACATCAATATTTACCTTATCTGCAGACTAATAATCATAGAAACTGCAAATTGTGTCAAGCATATGTGTCAAGAGTGTGTCAAGAGCAAGCCATTAACGCTTATTTTCGCCTGGGTTGCAAGTTAGGTGGTGTAGTGGTGACATGTGGATGCAAAACGGTTAGCCTATGACAGGCACAGTCCACTTTGTGGTGCAAGTACCACCATGTAAAAAACACGATGTAGTCAATTGTGTGCAGCATTCGTGGGAAGATTATTGGACAGAGAAAAATCAACGGTCTGGTGTGTGTTCATATTAAAGTACCATACATAAAAATATCTACACTTAAACATATTATACGATGTATACATAGTATGTTATGGACTGCAATTTACAAGTCATCGGATCGCAATAGTCACAAAAGAATTATCAAGTGCTGAAAAACGTAGTGAAACGAATTAGACAACATAATAACCCATCTCAGTCACTCGGACGCTGAACTGTATAAAGAAATAACAATGAAATTACAGATTTTTTGAGGCTATATTTTCAATCACTCAGTAAATTTGTAAATAGGGAACGATCGTTTTCGCCCCTTGAAAAGCTCGCTTCGCTAGTACACAGATTTAGAATCATAGTAGACCTCATACTTTTAATCTACTCCGGAGTTACATACACAAAAATTCTTGTTAAGAAACTGAATTGCTGTTGCCTTGCAGAATAATAAGACGTGTAGGTGTGACACAGATCTTTCATGAAGATTATTATCTATACATAAATTTGTATTTGGCACTAGGAAGTTCGCTGGGAAACTAAAATTGTGTTTGACAGAAACTCAAACTTTAGCCCTTAGTTGGCAAGTACTCTGCCGACTAAGTTATCCAATCACATCTACTACATCTACATCTACGTGATCACTCTGCTACTCACAATAAAGTGCTTGGCAGAGGGTTCACTGAACCACCTTCATGCTGTCTCTCTACCGTTCCACTCTCGAACGGCACGCGGGAAAACGTCCACTTAAATTTTTCTGTGCGAGCCCTGATTTCTCTTATTTTATTGTGATGACCATTATTCCCTATGTAGGTGGGTGCTAACAGAATGTTTTCGCAATCGGAGGAGAAAACTGGTGACTGAAATTTCATAAGAAGATAACGTCGCTATGAAAAACGCCTCTGTTTTAATGATTGCCACCCCAATTCACGTACCATGTCTGTGACACTATCTCTCCTGTTTGACGATAATAGAAAACGAGCTGCACTTCTTTGTACTTTTTCAATGTCATTCGTCAATCCCACCTGATGTGGATCCCACACCCCACAGCAATACTCCGGAATAGGGCGGACAAGTGTAGTGTAAGCAGTCACTTTGATAGACCTGTTGTACCTTCTAAGTGTTCTATCAATGAACCGCAGTCTTTGGTTTCCTCTATGTGATCGTTCTAACTTACGCTATTTGTAATTGTAATCCCTATGTATTTAGCCGAATTTACAGCCCTCAGATCTGTGTGACTTATCGCGTAATCGAAATTTAGCTGATTTCTTTTAGTACTCATGTGAATAGCTTCACACTTTTCTTTATACAGGATCAATTGTCACTTTTGGCACCATACAGAAATCTTATCTAAATTATTGTGTAAGTTGTTTTGATCATCTGATGACTTTACAAGACGGTAAATGACAGCATCATCTGCAAACAATCTAAGACGGCTACTCAGACTGTCTCCTATGTCTTTAATATGGATCAGGGACAATAGAGGGCCTATAACACTTCTTTGAGGAACGCTGCATATTACTTCTGTTTTACTCGATGACTTTCCGTCTATTACTACGAACTGTGACCTTTCTGACAGTAAATTACGAATCTAGTAGCACAACTGAGGCGATACTCCGTAGACACGCAGTTTGATTAGAAGACGCTTGTGAGGAACGGTGTCGAAAGCCTTCTGGAAATCTAAAAATATGGAATCAGTTTGACATCCCCTGTCAATAGCCCTTATTACTTCAAGAGTATAAAGAGCTAGTTTTGTTTCACTAGAACGATATTTTCTGAATCAGTGCTGACTATATATCAATAAATCGTTTTCTTCGAGGTACTTCATAATGTTCGAATACAGTATATGACCTAAAATGCTACTGCAAATCGACGTTAGTGATATAGGCCTGTAATTCAGCGGATTACTCCTACTTCCCTTTTTGGGTATTGGTGTGACTTGAGCAATTTTCCAGTACTTTGGTACGGATCTTTCTGTGAGTGAGTAGTTGTATATAATTGCTAAATATGGAGCTATTTTATCGGTATACTCTGAGGGGAACCCGACTGGTATACAATCTGGACCGGAGGCCTTACCTTTATTAAATGATTTAAGTTGTTTTGTTACACCGAGGATATCTACTTCTATGTTTCTCAGGACTCAGAACAAACCCTGACAGCCTCATTTTCTCCATTATGTCTTCACTTACCTTCCGCAAAGTATGTAGAAGAAATTCTGTGGAGTTTAGGAGACGGGAGATGCGGTACTGGTGGCAGTGAAGGCAAAGCGTGACTCAAGCCTGGGTAGCACCGACAGTGAAGCCTTGCCGGCAAGCTCTTACATTTTTAATCTGCCAAAAAATTTCATACCAATAAATTATTCTTTGGGTCATTTGTATAAATGAAATGGAATGATTGTATAGCATTGTTGGCCTGGAGGCCCCACGAGGGGGAGTTCGGCCGCCGTATTTCAAGTCCTTTTTAGTTGACGTCACTTCGGCGACTTGCGAGCGGATGATGATAAGAGATACACAACACCCACTCATCTCCAGCCAGAGAAAAATAGCTGGCCGCACCGGGAACCAAACACGGGATCCCTTGCGTGGGAACCGAGAACGCTACCGCAAGAGCACTTAGCTGCGCAAATTTGTATAAATAACACGGAACAATTCACCACCCATTTAACAGTCGTATTCACGTTGCTTGACAGGGGCAGCCGTAAAACCAGAGGAGGGGGGGGGGGGGGGGGAACAGCACCTGTATCGCGAATTTTAATGTGCTACTTTGCTGAATTTTCAAAGTTTAATCGCTCTTTCATTGAAAAAAATAAGTCGTACCATTTCCAGAGAAAGTCTGTTGTCAACAAGTGAAAGCATGCGTTTCCGGATGGTTTTTTCGTAGGCACCCTCTCTTTTAGCTGAGACCCTCACACCTTTGTTGTGTTCGCGGGTGTCGTCCGGCTAAGGCTGCCGTTGTTGCGACACTCGCGACGCCACGCCACAGATCCCGGTAGCGGTGTCGCCATTCAGCAAAAATTTCGCTATTCCTGGACAGAGTACCGAGGTGTTTGTGACGTTGAGAGGCCGCTTGTACGCGATAAACAATAAACCTGGGGCGGCATTCAGCTCGGCGGCGCCTGGAGACCGCGCCATTGTCTTCCGGCACAAAACTGTACCCTCGGGCCGCGACTGCCCCCGTAGTGGAATGCGCCACACAGCCGGAGTGCGCACTCCGAATGACAATGGGAACAATCATACCTACATTTCCGGCACTCTCTTTGAAAGAAGTGACTCTGCGTATTCCGTTTAAAATAGGTCAGCTGATAGCCGATTTGTACCTTTCCCAAACGTCCTTTGTCACTGAAAGCATTTCTGATACGACGTAAAAGTGTGCACGCGGTACGCACAAAATGGAAAACAAGATGTGATGCCTAATAATTTCCAGTTAGATTGACACAACAGCAATTCAGGAAGAACCCGACAGTTACGATGAGGTGAACGCTATCCACTTGCCGTATTGATATCCGGAAACTGTCTGCAGGGTAAACGCTATAGCATCAAAACTGAATCCAAGAAGGTACTAAAATTGTGTCTCTTACGTTTATCGTTGCGACTCATTCTACTGCTAATTATAAAAAATGAAGAGCATCGCTCCAAATCGTATAAATTTTGCAGGAAACGAAAGAAGCCTTTCTCTTTCTAACCAAATGAAATATCTTAAATTTCTCTACGGCAGGACCTAGGTATTTAGATTAAGTTCCAAAATAAGTCATGATTGAAATCAGTTCCAACTGCATCAATGTGCCATTTTTATTTTTAAATTACTCTTAGTGCGTTTTGAACGAATTACGTTTCGAACCAGTCATATTTTCACATAAAATGATTTGTAACGTCCATTTATTTTATCCTTATATACAGCCCATCAAGTAAGAAAATAAAGTTGTTAATATGTAATTAAATAATCACGGTTTTTCGCCTTGTTTCACAATTTTATTATTAATGTTTCTGCACAACCTAGGCTGTGGGGGGGGGGGGGGGGGCTAAACTCAACCAATTAGTAATTTTAGAAATTACAAGATAGATGTGTAATTCCCCACACCTATTATTGAGCGAGCAAAACCAGTTCATTTACTCACTTCTCTTACATGAGATCACAACCCTAGGATAGAAGCAAAAAATTGGGCCCCATTCCATCGTAGTTCTTGGCTGATGCATAATTTTAGTCGTGTCGTGTATGTGTAGTTGCTGAATTGTGTCATTTGCTAAAAGATGATCATTGAGGTAATTTTACATTAAGCTATGAATGTCTAACTTAAGAAGTTGAGATGATTATCTTTGCCTTGTCATTATGTTTATATCTGCATCATCAACTTATCGAATGAGTAACGTACTTGAAATTGGGGTTATAACCCGACACCTAGGTTGTACAGGTAACATTAATAATAAAATTCTGAAACAAGGCAAAAAACAGTGTTTGTTTGGTTAATTTACAATGTTTCACCAATAAACCACAGTTGATTCAATTAAAATGATTGTTAAAATTTGGTTGATGGTAGATTATTACGTTACAGGCATGCACTCTTTCCTTCTTCGCCATACAACAATCACATTCATCTTTCTAGTGAGTCTGCCCACCAGTTTCAGCTTATGTTTTGGGCCGAAACATAGAACTGCAAACTATCAACCTCTTTCTGTCTCAAAATCTTGTTTGAACAGTTTACCGGAGTCCACTTTCTTAGCATCAGGTAATTCTATCGGTTTATCGATGGAATTTCAATTGCTTTCCAGCTCTCATGTTTTTGGATATGCAACTTTCATCATATGAGTCGGCGATCATGTTCTACTTTGTTTGGTACACGGTAAACTTTATATTTTGATTCCGCCAGGTAGAATACTGGGATTCTTCTCTACTTGAATCTGCCTTCGTTGTGATAACAGTGTCTCTTATATTTATATGGATCTCCTTTGAAGTACGTTAAACTAAATTCGTCTCGTCATGTCACAACTACAGATACTAAAGCTCAATCAAAGTATAAAAACATATATTCAAGCAACCTTTCGCACACGAATAACACTTCCATGCACCGACGTCACCAACTTCACTGAAAATGAATATACGTAAAGGTGTTATTACTTACTGAGCTTCTTTTCACACTTTATTTTAGTTTTCACAGCTGCATTTCTCGTTCTACTTCCTCTCGATCGCTCTCCGACGGGTACATAGTACCCCAAGGTGATCGAAAGTCCACAGTCCAACACCACATGATGAGCTGTAGATGAATATAACAGAAATAGCAAGAAAAATCGCGGGCTAATAACGCTGACTCGTAAATTTTCATCGCACATAAGACGTTTTGAACCGTCGGCTGCGTTGTATGTTATATGATTTGCTCTGATTCGTGTTTCTCGCTACTGAAATACTGTGGGTGGGAATTGGAATTGATCCTATCTGACTCAGCAGCGTTAAAGACCATATCACAAATGGGATGAAAAGGAATCAAACTGTACTTTGACCTCGGCTGCATTTAATATGTTTTTATACGATGCTCCTCAAATGAATTACGTCCTGGTTAATGTAGAGGTCTTATTCTCCAGTAATTCCAGTGGGTCGAGAACCATCTACCTTCCCATTACGGAAACCAAAATATCTTCCCTTCGCTACTGTAATATTGATATAAGAAATAAGGTTTCGACATTATCGTTTGTTGTAATTACGCAACAGAATTCTTGAAAATAGGAGTAGCCACTTTTCCTTTTTTGCTTCTTGAGACTACCTCTGACGAATAGACGACATGTAATTGTTCTGTGTGAATGCTGGTTACGAGCTGTACCAGCGTCATGGTGGCACCAGCCTTTATGTTGGTCCTGGTATGTGTAGGGCGCTCAACAGCGTCCTTACTCAAGTAATTGCATATGAATGTAGCTTTGTTTTATAGAAAATGTGCACAAAAATGTAAAATATCAAATGTAATCCTCAGACGCCCAGGGACACTGTCTTTCACTCACACTCACACTTTCACGTACAACATCAAAAGACGTGTGCCTAAAGGCATATTGTGATTACCCCTTTCGGTTATTACATCCTCATATAAGGACATACTAAATAAATACTTAGTATATTAAAATACGTTAAATATTAGCATTTGTAATTGTTGTCCTCACGTTGTCACAAGCAGAAAGTTTATTTGAGAACAGTGTCTGCATCCCCTGTCAGTCCGTGATTCCACAAAACAAAACTAAATGTATACAGCTTGATGGACTCTTCCCAGTAATTTCTGTACCTCCCGTCAGTCGGTTAATATCGTCTGAGTTTATGTAAAAAAATCTGTTTGTGCGTAGAAAGGTGGATTCTTGTAGGTGAAAACTAAAGGTGTCTTTCAGAATGAAACATATGTGACATATTTATAATTTTATACATGTTACCAAATGAAGACACTATGATTGGAAGGTTGCAATAATACAGAAATTTCTTCTTAGTCATTTTACGGTGATTTCAAAATGCCTCGTGTCCAAAATAGACGATGGCCACTTACAGAAAAAGTAGTTATAGAACTCCTTAATTCATCTGAAATTGATAACCTATCTGAACGTTCTGGTAATAATTTAGAACAAGAGTACAATGATGGAGGCAACGTTAGACGTTTTATATCATATGGTAAATTGTAAGCCGAAGAGCCTAGACACAAATCCCGCTAACTGCATGATAAGTGACTGTGAGATAATCATGGAACACTTGTCTCAGCCAAATGACCATGCATTGGCAACAAGGCTGTTACTGTTCCGTAGGAATTTGTTACAGCGCAGGCAAAATAAAGCTGATATAAAATAATATCCATTCTAATCGTAACATAATGAGAGGTAGCTTTGAGTGTCCAGATTGGTAAGTCTGATGTCTGTTTACTTGGTTTGTATCCGGCATGGCAGGACGACAGCCACGCCTATTGGGCATTTAGCAGGCTTTTCACTCGAAGACAACATGCGGCTGGCTGCTATTGAAACCGAACACGATTTTAAACAGCCATTTTCTACGTTTTATAGCCGGTTTTGCAACCTGAAAGTAGACGCATGTTTGCTCATGCAATTGATATTGCTTGTGTATGGATTGAGTATAAGGAAAACGCATCAGAAGTAGTTGTTTCTAAAAACAAGACCCTTGATTTACTTCACTTTAAGGCAAGTGTGGCCAAAGTACTGACAGAAATAGATAAGACAGCAGCCAGGGAAAGGGGGCGTCTCACTAGTGAGAGTCCAAAGCTATCTCCAAGTACGTCCAAACGAACTAACGTGGAAGTTCGCGCAGAAACTGAAGTTCGTTTGAATAATGTTGGGCATCTTCCAGTGGATATCATTTGACAGGTGCAAGAAACCGTGTTGCCAAAGCAAAACCAAATTTTATTGTGTAAAATGTAACATTCACTTATCTCTGGGTAGAAAAAAATTGTTTCTTTGATTATCATTCTTCACAAGTGTAAAACCATGGTTTATATATATAATAATTAAGTACGTTTTGTCTAATTTATGTATTTTGGAGAAATAAAATCAAATATAATACTTTGACTATTCGACTTATAACTGCACCCACTTGAACACAATGTCCTCATTTGGGGAAGCGTTGAATCCTCCTTGGGGAGCACCTCGGAATATTTCATACATGTGAAAACTCATAATTTAATTCGAAGAACGAGATAGCAAAGTCATGATTTTTTTTCAGGATAAAAATAATTCGTGACCGAAAGGGTTAACATACACAGACAATAACTACGAGTACACATAAGTAAAGTAGTGTAACTGGGAACTGTACCACCGTTTTCATTTGGGAAAGACAAGAGGAATCAATCATCCTGGTAACACACTAAAAACGTCTAAGACACTGTTGAAATGGTCAGACATCACACAGTATCTTAAAAGATGGACCACATTAGATCTATCGCATTATAAAATATAGGACAGATTAGCTGGTAAATTAGTTGCAGAAATCATAAATTGGTATAAAAAATGTGGTACGAGTTTGACTTGTGTCTGGATGTTTATCGTGTACTCGGAATACGGTACATAAACATTTGTGGAAGCAGAATGAAAAATTGTGTCTTAAAAGTAAATAAGCAGTACGCCAAAAGTGTATGACCGGGCATGTAATACAGGTACCATTTGAAAATCACGCTGTCTTTTGAAAATGAAATCTCTGTATTCCTATCCGTAAGTTAAAATTCACCACAACTTCCCAGCCTCATTCTTCTAGGCGAAATATTCTGCAACCCTGACTGTTACAGAAATGTTCATCCGATTTCACAAGACGCTATTCCTGAAACAGCCTGTACTGCAAATCTCTCAACCTGGTTTGGGTGCGGTACCTGAACTGACGTTATGTGCATTCTGATTTCTTTGTTTTGTTTTTTGTTTATAGCCATGTGCCTCTTTTTTGGCACCGTAAGTATGACTGTTTTAGTTTGCTGTGTTTATAAGTCCAATAAAGTCCATATAATGCCGTAAATCACGAAGTCGATCTTTAGATGCATGAATTTCTTGCAACCAATGTTTCCACTCATGTCTTCTCGAGCTGCGTACCAAGCTATCAATATGCAAATAATTCTTTCACTATTTTGAATTGTTCTATTGATTTGGGGGATACGTTTTCCGTTCAAGTGTTGGCAAACGGGCGAAACTGAATATGGATGCTGAAAATGAGCATTACTACTGCATGAAGGCTGAATTGATAGCTAATCATAACACCATGTGTAAGTAGGCTGTTTAGGTTTTTTTATTGGTAACGCTGCATAGTGCTCTGTATGAAAAATCACTGGCTGTGCTGTGTGCAGTCAGTGGCTGGTTGGTACTGTTGTAATACTCGCCGTTGTAGTGTTGGGCAGCTGGATGTTAACAGCTCGCAGCGTTGCGCAGATGGAGGTGAGCCGCCAGCAGTGGTGGATGTGGGGAGAGAGATGGCAGAGTTTTGAAATTTGGAAGACTGGATGTCATGAATTGATATATATATTATGACTATTGAGGTAATTTCATTGTTTTTTCTCTATTAAAATCCTTCATTCGCTAACTATGCTTATCAGTAGTTAGTGCCTTCCGTAGTTTGAATCGTTTATTTACCTGGCAGTAGAGGCGCTCGCTGTATTGCAGTAGTTCGAGTAACGAAGATTTTTGGTGAGGTAAGTGATTTGTGAAAGGTATAGGTTAATGTTAGTCAGGGCCATTCTTTTTTAGGGATTTTTGGAAGTCAGATTGCGTTGCGCTAAAAATATTATGAGTCAGTTTAAGCACAGTCTTGTATAATAGTTCTAAGGGGACGTTTCACATACTACAAAAATAGAATGACTTCATTGCTCGTTATATGATGCGTTACGGACTTAGCTGTCTTCTGAGACCTGGGAGCAACATCCAGCTTATGATTGTTACGCACATCAGTCTGCTTATGACTGTTACTAGAAATCTGAAGATGGAAAAGTCTGAAATGCGTTATATTACGAGCAATGAACTCGTTCATTTTTTGAAGCACTGGCTTTTAGATTAAGGATCCGTCCAGCCTTTATGTTGTACTACTGTTCATTTTCAACATATTAGCCTACCTTCTATGCAACTTTATGTCGCATTTGTGTGAATATGATGTTTCCGAATGATATAACGACCATTTGTATGCGATGGTGTAGTGCAGTGCTACTGTTCATTTTCCTTGTGGAATACTTGCATGCGTAACTGCCACAGACATCCAGTCTGACTGTTGCTGTCTCCTTCCTTTTCATCTAATAAAGAAATTACTCCAATTCCTAAATTCTGCATGTGACCCAGAAGGCAGAGCTACAGTTTAGCTATTGCCAATATCAAGAAGATTGCTAGCAAGTCATAGACCTGAAACCTTCGCTGAATGTTAATGAAACAATATTTTACATTAGAATGCAATAGACAATAGAGATGATGTTATGGGAAGAATATATCTTCTTATCAGAATATCAACTGGAAATTACAAAAGTGGCAAGAAGCGGGGTAACTGACTATGTACTCAGAAATGTTTTAAATACCAAGCTGCTAGAGCTAAGTTAATATAAAATAGTAAGTTTCGGCGGTGTTGCAGAGGTAATTAAGTGGTTATGACAGTGTACCCGTCTTAGAGACGGTCGGGCCCAAACTGTCGCCAGGATGTGATACACATATTGTGTAATCTCCCTACAACACTTACGGAAAATGTTACGGTATTTCTTTTCGTCCTCCTGTCTGAGCCTGTACAGATATTGTAATAATATCATGCTTCATCCCTGCTGCTTTAATGTTGGGTTACGAAAGAGGATTTTTAAATACACAAGTACTGAGAGTGTTCAGGCAACCAACAGGAAAAAATTTACATTCGACCGAGCCTTATAACCCAATTCTGTTAAATTAAGTGGGTATTTGGGTTTCCGTATAATGTTGATTTCTTCCAGTGAGAATAGTTCAAGGACGCCTTGAGTGGTTGACCACTTTCGGTTTATTGAGGAGAAACTCTCATCGAGGATCTGTCACAGTGTATTGCCACTTCCTCGGACGAGAAATGAAAATCAAAAATTAGCTCCAAAATTCCCAAAGATTTCCCCAAAACAAGTTCCAGATTCCATGAAAAATTAACAAGCAAACAAATTTCCAGTTAACACTATTACTTGGATCAGGAATCTAATACTTAGTAATTTATTAACATACGAATGAAAGATAGGATTCCAGTAAAATCAAACTCAAAATTCAAAATCATTGTAAATAGCAAAATAATTACAATTCAAATTCGCAAAGTAGAACCAACGTTCCGAAAGAATACTCCATGTGATCACTCTTTGACATTCGTGAGTAATGGCTACGGATAATTCAATCCATGGTCACTACGATATGTGCGTTACCCGAAGCAGGTCTTACTTTTGAAAGCTCGTATACCATCATCATTTCATCCCCATCGACGCGCAAGTCGCCGAAGACTTGCACCCGGTGAACGGTCTACCCGATGGGAGGCCCTAGTCACACGACATTCACATTCCCTAAATGATAATCAACACACAAATTACTGTCATTAATGAGCCCTTGGAGGCTTTTCTGAGTGTAATAACTCATTATTTCCTAAATAGACACTTCTGCCCACTCCTACAATGTACCGAACGGAAGTTATGGAGATGGCCTGTGATGTTAAGTTTGTCTTATGATTTATTCACTGAATTTCGTATTGGCTGCTTGCACATCGAATAAAGAAAACGAGAGAAAGACTTCTAAACGGCAGCATTTCTCCAGTGAGATCCACACGTACTTGCATATCAACCAGCCCATTGGAAAGCGGGTGTGTTAGCACTAAGCAATCTTGACACTGTTGTCATTACGTCCTTGTATTGTGTGTGGATCGAGTGCTCTTGAGCAAAACACCGAAGGAAAACTTTTTTAGCTTCAAGAACGGTAGAATCTCACACAAATTATTTTGCACATTTAGGAAGCCTCAGCAACAGACATATGTGTTGGTGTGCGACCATCCAAGCGTAGTACGACATTTACATTCAATAGGGAAGGTTCAGAAGATGGAAGCTGTAGTATTGATTTTAGATATGGCCTCTTTTAGCTCTGCCATGAAACCGCTAAAAATGTACCTTTCCGTCCACGCTACATCACAGCTAGCGGAACGCTGTTGCGTAGTGTTCTTCCGTATTGCTCCAGTGCTGGGTATGACAGATAAACTCGCAACGTAAAAGACGATATTAACTGCAATTCCCATTTCGAATGACTTTCCTAGACTCAAAACCATAAACTGATAACTGTATGTCAAACGTTATATGAAAATCACTGAGATCATTAAATGGAAAAAGACACGAATATATCAAGTGAGGTTTGTAAGCTAATTGTATGCCATCCAGGAAGTAATTCGTCGGTCACAGATTTGCCAGACTTATCCTGCGTTGTTTCCAAGCTTCAGTTCTGCTTGTAACTGGAAGAACACCCGCCTTGCGAGGTACAGAGAGTGACTGCAAACTCAGATATCCTGACTGCAAACTAACAACTCAAATTGTTAACTGTTACATTGTGTTTTTCTGTCATAAGCATACTGAAACTAAAATGCTCATCGCCAGACGTTCCACGTTTTTAGAACATCTCCAGTAATTATACTGTAAACATTATGAGTAGGCAAGACGTTCAAAAATGTTTCAAATCGCTCTGGGCACTATGGGACTTAACTGCTGAGGTCATCCGTCCCCTAGAACGTAGGACTACTTAAACCTAACTAGCCTAAGGACATCACACACACTCATGCCCGAGGCAGGATTCAAACCTGCGACCGTAGCGGTCACGCGGATCCAGACTGTAGCGCATAGAACCTCTCGGACACTCCGGCCGGCGCAAGACATCTTTTTATGATAATACACTTGGAAAATGTTTTGAGGTCAGTGACAATGACATTGTCCGTGAAAGACAAGCAAACAAGTTAAGAGACAGCATCGATTGCAAAACGTAACACACACAGGGAGACTTCGTAATTTACGAATTAAATGAACTTCCATATAAGGCAAGGCTGCTATACAAGAAACAATAAGAAATGACAAAAAGTTCCAGCAGAGAATTTCGTTGAAAATTAAACTTGCCGAATATATACATCACAACTTCGATTCCAGCTTCTGCTAGTGCGAAAGGAGAAGTTGTCGTTATCGGAAAGTGGAACAAGAAACACAAAACGCTGTAACTAGAACAAGTTATTCTTGAGTAAAACAGTCATTCAATCCACAAAACACAAAGATAGATATGTATCGTCTATTTGTTATCATTAAAATTTATTGGCTTCTGATCTTTTGTCAATAAAACCGAGAAGTGCCTACGTTGAAGAGCTTTTCAACGTACAGTGTGATCGAAACGGAGTGAACCAGAAATATTAATAGGTTCATAAATCTGAGCGCTATGCTGAGATTATATGCGTCGCTTGCAGAGTGTTATTAATTTCGCCGATAAAGTTTTAATATTAACGACACCCCTAGGCTGCCTCACTCGTCATACGAGAATTATCGAGTTCTATTGCGACGACACAAATAGTAAGACAGTTCTAGAATTTGCAGAGACTAGACATAAGCTGCTGAGTAATAACGCCAAAATACCACGGCATAATGTCTTAGGCCATACCTAATTTCTACCCATGAATGAATGGCTCAACAGGGCATCAACACCACTAATCCCTCACCTTACACACAACACAATCCCAGTATATGCCAGGCAATCACGGCAAAGTGCTCTATACTCGCATCTTTCTTTCAACGACTAAACTTCTATCGCAGGACTGTCACTCCGTTACCAGATCGATCAACGAGTGTTGTGGTCTACCACACCATTGTTCACGCCCACTCTCTGTCAGCAGCGGCCATATTCACTGTATATGTCTCACAAACTATGACATCCAATGAAGATTTATACCTAAGTTAACGAGCTTCTTATAACCTTTTCTGACTGAGTATTACGCGGTTGCTCTTTAGAAAAGTACGTGAGGCAAATACGAACATTCTGAATGGCGACCATACGGTATTTCCTTTCTTCTAGTCCCATTATTCGAAAACTTAAGCAAATAAACGACAATGAAGCACATATGAATAGTTAAACAATAATCGGTAAAATTTACGATAGTCCATCAGTCATCTAACAATTTTAAAAAACCACTTTTCGACGTACATAGCACTGTAGTACGGACTTCATGCTTTGATAGGAATCTGTAACTTAAATTAATTGTGGTTTTTATCAATTAAGATAGAGGAGGAGGAAAAAGTCTAACTTTAAATATACTATTCGAGTTATATTTGAGTCTAGGCTACAGTTTTGGTTGTACTCGGCTACTGAGAAATCAAAAATATGAACATTTTGTAATGGTATAGTACACACTAAGGCAGATAGAAGCATATTAACTATTTATTTTATGTTTAATATAATACGTTGCAACGCATTTCAAGCAAGGTTTGGGCATCATCACGATTCTACTGCCTCCAGCATGCATTGGGCGTAGGAACGACGAAATTACGAGGAAGTAGGGCTTATCTGGAGGCACATAGACAACTGATTTTCCCTTGCTCTATTTGCGAATGGACCAGGAAAGGGAACATCTACTACATGCGTCATGCAATGTATTGCGGAGTATCTGTGTTAGCGTAAGAGTTGATTAAAGAAAGACATTACTGCACAGTGGGCGACAGCAAAGAAGTGACGTGGAGTGATTAATCGTCTACCACTCTACAGCCTATTGCTATTCGCATATTAATGTCCACTAATTAGTTCCTGGCACCGTTGTTCAAATACCGTACATCAGAGTTTCCCGCAACTTGCTAACTGGGTAGTCGGAAATGATGCAGTATACGCAAAAGCGTGATCAGAATTAGAAAAAAAAAGCGTAACAATGGAAGCCACATCATGTTCCTCTTCAGACTTCTTCTTCGAAAGTAACTCTGAACTGAAGACACGAAGAATTTTTTTTATGGTCACCTGTGTTGTGATTGGTTTGATGTGGCCAGCCACGAATTCCTCTCCTGTGCTAATGTCCTCATCTCAGAGTAGCACTTGCAACCTACGTTCTCAATTATTTGTTAGATATACTCCAATCTCTTACTTTTTCTACAGGTTTTGCCTTCAAAAGCTCCCTCTAGTGCCATGGAAGTCATTCCCTAATGTTTCAACAGTTGTCCTATCATTCTGTCCCTTCTCCTTATCCCTTCTGCACATACTACTTTCCACTCCGATTCTGTGCAGAACCTCCTCATTTCTTACCTTATCAGTCCACGAAATATTCAATATTCGTCTGTAGCACCATATCTCAAATGCTTCGTTTCTCTTCTTTTCCGGTATTCCCAAAGTCCACTTTTCGCTACCATACAATGGTAAAATCCAGACGTACATTCTAAGAAATTTCTTCCTCAAATTATGGCTGATATTTGATATTAGTAAATTTCTCTTGGCCTGGAATGCCGTTTTGCCACTGCTAGTCTGCTTTTGATGTCCACCTTGCTCCGTCCGTCATTGGTTATTTTACTGCCGAGGGTAGCGGAATTCCTTAACTTCATCTACACTCCTGGAAATTGAAATAAGAACACCGTGAATTCATTGTCCCAGGAAGGGGAAACTTTATTGACACATTCCTGGGGTCAGACACATCACATGATCACACTGACAGAACCACAGGCACATAGACACAGGCAACAGAGCTTGCACAATGTCGTCACTAGTACAGTGTATATCCACCTTTCGCAGCAATGCAGGCTGCTATTCTCCCATGGAGACGATCGTAGAGATGCTGGATGTAGTCCTGTGGAACGGCTTGCCATGCCATTTCCACCTGGCGCCTCAGTTGGACCAGCGTTCGTGCTGGACGTGCTGACCGCGTGAGACGACGCTTCATCCAGTCCCAAACATGCTCAATGTGGGACAGATCCGGAGATCTTGCTGGCCAGGGTAGTTGAGTTACATCTTCTAGAGCACGTTGTGTAGCACGGGATACATGCGGACGTGCATTGTCCTGTTGGAACAGCAAGTTCCCTTGCCGGTCTAGGAATGGTAGAACGATGGGTTCGATGACGGTTTGGATGTACCGTGCACTATTCAGTGTCCACTCGACGATCACCAGAGGTGTACGGCCAGTGTAGGAGATCGCTCCCAACACCATGATGCCGGGTGTTGGCCCTGTGTGCCTCGGTCGTATGTAGTCCTGATTGTGGCGCTCACCTGCACGGCGCCAAACACGCATACGACCATCATTGGCACCAAGGCAGAAGCGACTCTCATCACTGAAGACGACAAGTCTCCATTCGTCCCTCCATTCACGCCTGTCACGACACCACTGGAGGCGGGCTGCACGATGTTGGGGCGTGGGCGGAAGACGGCCTAACGGTGTGCGGGACCGTAGCCCAGCTTCATGGAGACGGTTGCAAATGGTCCTCGCCGATACCCCAGGAGCAACAGTGTCCCTAATTTGCTGGGAAGTGGCGGAGCGGTCCCCTACGGCACTGCGTAGGATCATACGGTCTTGGCGTGCATCCGTGCGTCGCTGCGGTCCGGTCCCAGGTCGACGGGCACGTGCACCTTCCGCCGACCACTGGCGACAACATCGATGTACTGTGGAGACCTCACGCCCCACGTGTTGAGCAATTCGGCGGTACGTCCACCCGGCCTCCCGCATGCCCACTATACGCCCTCGCTCAAAGTCCGTCAACTGCACATACGGTTCACGTCCACACTGTCGCGGCATGCTACCAGTGTTAAAGACTGCGATGGAGCTCCGTATGCCACGGCAAACTGGCTGACACTGACGGCGGGGGTGTACAAATGCTGCCCAGCTAGCGCCATTCGACGGCCAACACCGCGGTTCTTGGTGTGTCCGCTGTGCCGTGCGTGTGATCATTGCTTGTACAGCCCTCTCGCAGTGTCCGGAGCAAGTATGGTGGGTCTGACACACCGGTGTCAATGTGTTCTTTTTTCCATTTCCAGGAGTGTATTTCGTGACCATCAGTCCCAGTGTTAAGTTTCTTGCTGTTCTCATTTCCACTACTTCTCATTACCTTCGGCTTTCTTCGATTTACTCTCAATTTATACTCTGTATTCATTAGACTGTTCATTCCGTTCAGAAAATCACGTAATTCTTCTTCACATTCACTCAGGATAGCAATGTCATCAGTGAATGGTATCATTGGTATCCTTTAACATTAAATTTTAATTCCACTCCTCAACCTTTGTTTTATTTCCATAATTTCTTTCTCGATGTACAGATTGAACAGCAGGGGTGAAAGACTACATCCTTGTCTTGCACTCTTTTTTAATACGGACGCTTCGTTCTTGGTCTTCGGAATTGTGTGGATGATGATTTTCCGAAAGGTACATGGTACGTTGCCAGATTCATACTTTCTACACACCAACGTGAATAGTCGTTTCATTGCCACTTCCCCCAATGACGTTAGAAATTCTGATTGAGTGTTATCGATCCCTACTACTCAATTTGATGTTAAGTCCTCCAAAGCTCTGATAAATTCTGATTTTATTACTTTATCCCCTATCTCTTCTAAATCGACTCCTGTTTCTTCTTCTATCACATCACATATTCCCCGTCATAGAGCCTTTCAATATATTCTTTGCACCTATCCGCTGTCTTCTCTGCATTTAACAGAGGAATACCCGTTGCACTCTTAATGTTATCACCCTTATCTTTAATGTGACCGAAGGTTGTTTTGACTTTCCTGTATGCTAAGTCTGTCTTTCCGAATATCGTTTCTTTTTCGATGTCTTAACGTTTTTTCTGCAGCCGTTTTGGATTAGCTTCCCTGCACTTCCTAATACTTTCATTTCACACCGGCTTGTATTTCTCTATTCCTGAGTTCCCCGATCATTTTTCAATCCTTCCGTTCATCAGTCAATTGTAGCATTTCTTCTGTTTCCCATGGTTTCTTCGCAGTTGCCTTCTTTGTACCCATGTTTTCCTTTCTAACTTCTGCGATGGCCCTTTTTAGATATGACCATTTCTCGTCAACTGTACTGCCTACTGAGTTATTTCTTATGGTTTATCTATAGCCTTAGAGAACTTCAGCCGTATACCTCTTTCCTTAGTACTTCCATGCCCCACTTCTTTGCGTATTGATTCTTCCTGACTAATGTCTTAAACTTCAACCTACTCTTCATCACGCCTATATTGTGATCTGAGTCTATGTGTTCTCCTGGGTATGCCTTACAATGCAATATTTGATTTCGGAATCCCTGCCTTACTGTTATGTAATCTAACCGAAATCTTGCCGTATCACCCAGCCTTTTCCAAATATAACTGTGTCTCTTGTAATTCTTGAATAGAGTATTCACTATTACTAGCTGAAACTAGCTACACCACTCAATTCTTTCTCCTCTCTCATTCCTTTTCCCAAGCCCATATTCTCCTATAAACTTTTCTTATATTCCTTTCCCTACAATTGCATTCCAGTCCCCCATGACTTCTCGACTTTCATGTTCCTTTCGTCCGCCCTGGTAGCTGCGTGGTCAGCGCGACGGAATGTCATACTTAACGGCCCGGGTTCGATTGCCGGATGGGTCCGAGATTTTCTATGCTTAGTGACTGGGTGTTGTGTTCTCCTTGTCATCATCATTTCAACCTCATCTATACGAAAGTCGACGAAGTGGCGTCAACTCAAAAGAGCTGCACCAGAAGAACGTTGTCCCCAATTGAGTGCCCTAGCCACACGGCATTTCCATTCTTACCTTTTGAATACCTTCATACACTTTTTGTATCCCTTCATCATCAGCTTGCGACGTCGGCATGTATACCTGAAGTATCGTTGTCGGTGTTGGTTTTGCTTTCGATTCTGATATGAACAACTCTAACGCTGAACTGTTCACAGTAAGACACTCTCAGCCCTACCTTGCTATTCATAACATATACTACTCCTGTTATACCATTTTCTGCTGATGTTGATGTTACCCTACACTCATGTCACCAGAAACCCTGGTCTTTTTTCCACCTCACTTCACTTACCGCTACTATATCTAGATTGAGGCATTGCATTTAATTTTTCATATTTTCTAGTTTCCCTACCACGTTCAAGCTTCTGAGTTTTCTCACCCCGACCCCTAGAACGTTATCGTTCCATTGATTATTCAAACTTTTTCTCATGGTAACCTCCCTCTTGGCAGTCGGCACCCGGAGATCCGAATGGGGGACTATTCTGGAATCTTTTGACAATGGAGAGATCGTCATGATATTTCTTCAATTACAGGCCACATGTCCTGTGGAAACACGTTAGTACCATTAACACAGTGGTTTCCATTGCCTTCTGCCAACTGATGCAGTTGATCATTACTGATTCTTCGGCCTTTAGGGGCAGTTTCCCACCCCAAGGACAAGAGACTGCCCTGAACCTCTGCTCACTCCTCCGGCCTCTTTGAGAAAGCAGTTAGCAGAATGAGGGCTGACTTCTGATGCCAGAAGGCTTTGGCCGCCAATGCTGATTACTCATCAAAATTTAAGCAGTGGAGGGATTCAAACTTCGGACCGAGGAGGCTTTGATTGTGAGTCAAAGACTCTACCCCAAGACCACAGCTAAATTACGACCAGGTAGGACTCCCGTCCATTGACGTTTTCTGCTGGCGTTTTCTGGTATGTCCATTGGTTGCACACTTAGTAAAGTCCTCAAACAGCTTCTACCAGAGAGATCTAAACAGCGATTATTTTTAAACATAAAATTTTATCTTTAATGACAATAGCCACGAAACTTGTAGAATCACACTACGGAAGAAGTTTTGCATTTGCCGTTTGAGAAAATGTCGATTGTGTTGCAAATCTTGGTAGACCAATGGCTAATTGCAAATAATGCAATATAGTCTTAGTCTGTAATTTTTCAGGCAATTTCAGCACTTATAACACCGTGTCTGTCACTTTAGGTAGTGCTTCTGTGAAACCAAACCCTATCGCGGCTACAAGGGGCGAGCGTCCTGGCTGCCCGGCTGGCAGACGGGGGGAAATGCAGTGGGCGCCTGGCTGGCGGGAAGCCGTCTCAGCACTGTGGTCCCCGTAGGCTACTGCCAGTGCAAACCTCCCGCACGATCCGTCGTGCACAGAACCACAGTTCAATGATGTTCTTCCTAAAAATAGTATGCCCTCTATGGCCACAGTGTTTATAGTTTCTTATAGCCTCGAAATAGAGTTTCGAAATTAACTATCACTATCACTTCTAAAATAGTCCCCCATTCGGATTTCCGGGCAGGGACTACTCAGGACGATGTCGTTATCAGGAGAAAGAAAACTGGCGTTCGACGGGTCGGAGCGTGGAGTGTCAGATCCCTTAATCGGGCAGGTAGGTTAGAAAATTTAAAAAGGGAAATGGATAGGTTAAAGTTAGATATACTGGGAATTAGTGAAGTTCGGTGGCAGGAGGAACAAGACTTTGGTCAGGTGACTACAGGGTTATAAACACAAAATCAAATAGGAGTAATGCAGGAGTAGGTTTAATAATGAATAGGAAAATAGGAATGCGGGTAAGCTACTACAAACAACATAGTGAACGCATTATTGTGGCCAAGATAGGTACGAAGCCCACACCTACTACAGTAGTACAAGTTTATATGCCAACTAGCTCTGCACATGAAGGACAAATTGAAGAAATGTATGATCAAATAAAAGAAATTATTCAGATAGTGAAGGGTGACGAAAATTTAATAATCATGGGTGACTGGAATTCGGTAGTAGGAAAAGGGAGAGAAGGAAACGTAGTAGGTGAATATGGACAGGGGCAAAGAAATGAAAGAGGAAGCCGCCTGGTAGAATTTTGCACAGAGCACAACTTAATCATAGGTAACACTTGGTTCAGGAATCATAAAAGAAAGATGTATACATGGAAGAAGCCTGGAGATACTGACAGGTTTCAGATAGGTTATACAATGTTACGACAGAGATTTAGGAACCAGGTTTTAAATTGTAAGACATTTCCAGGGGCAGATGTGGACTCTGACCACAATCTATTGATTATGACCTGTAGATTAAAACTAAAGAAACTGCAAAAGGGTGGAATTTAAGGAGATGGGACCTGGATAAACTAAAAGAACCGAAGGTTGTACAGAGTTTCAGGGAGAGCATAAGGGAACAATTGACAGGAATGGGGGAAAGAAATACAGTATATGAAGAATGGGTAGCTTTGAGGGATGAAGTAGTGAAGGCAGCAGAGGATCAGGTAGGTACAAAGACGAGATCTAGTAGAAATCCTTGGGTAACAGAAGAAATATTGAATTTAATTGATGAAAGGAGAAAATATAAAAATGCAGTAAATGAAGCAGGCAAAAAGGAATACAAACGTCTCAAAAATCGACAGGAAATGCAAAATGGCTAAGCAGGGATGGCTAGAGGACAAATGTAAGGATATAGAGCCTTATCTCACTAGGGGTAAGATAGATACTGCCTACAGGAAAATTAAAGAGACCTTTGGAGAAAAGAGGACCATTGTATGAATATTAAGAGCTCAGATGGAAACCCAGTTCTAAGCAAAGAAGGGAAAGCAGAAAGGTGGAAGGAGTATATAGAGGGTCTATACAAGGGCGATGTACTTGAGGACAATATTATGGAAATGGAAGAGGATGTAGATGAAGATGAAATGGGAGATACGATACTGCGTGAAGAGTTTGACAGAGCACTGAAAGACATGAGTCGAAACAAGACCCCCGGAGTCGACAACATTCCATTGGAACTACTGACGGCCTTGGGAGAGGCAGTCCTGACAAAACTCTACCATCTGGTGGGCAAGATGTATGAGACAGGCGAAATACCCTCAGACTTCAAGAAGAATATAATAATTCCAATCCCAAAGAAATCAGGTGTTGACAGATGTGAAAATTACCGAACTATCAGTTTAATAAGTCACAGCTGCAAAATACTAACACGAGTTCTTTACAGACGAATGGAAAAACTAGTAGAAGCCGACCTCGGGGAAGATCAGTTTGGATTCCGTAGAAATGTTGGAACACGTGAGGCAATACTGAACCTACGACTTATCTTAGAAGAAAGATTAAGAAAAGGCAAACCTACGTTTCTAGCATTTGTAGACTTAGAGAAAGCTTTTGACAATGTTGACTGGAATACTCTCTTTCAAAATCTGAAGGTGGCAGGGGTAAAATACAGGGAGCGAAAGGCTATTTACAATTTGTACAGAAACCAGATGACAGTTATAAGTGTCGAGGGACATGAAAGGGAAGCAGTGGTTGGGAAGGGAGTAAGACAGGGTTGTAGCCTCTCCCCGATGTTATTCAATTTGTATATTGAGCATGCAGTGAAGGAAACAAAAGAAAAATGCGGAGTAGGTATTAAAGTCCATGGAGAAGAAATAAAATCTTTGAGGTTCGCCGATGACATCGTAATTCTGTCAGAGACAGCAAAGGACTTGGAAGAGCAGTTGAACGGAATGGATAGTGTCTTGAAAGGAGGATATAAGATGACCATCAACAAAAGAAAAACGACGATAATGGAATGTGGTCGAATTAAGTCGGATGATGCTGAGGAAATTAGATTAGGAAGTGAGACACTTAAAGTAGTTTTGCTATTGGGGGAGCAAAATAACTGATGATGGTCGAAGTAGAGAGGATATAAAATTTAGACTGGCAATGGCAAGAAAAACGTTTCTGAAGAAGAGAAGTTTGTTAACATCGAGTATAGATTTAAGTGTCAGGAAGTCATTTCTGAAAGTATTTGTATGGAGTGTAGCCATGTATGGAAGTGAATCATGGACGATAAATAGTTTGGACAAGAAGAGAATAGAAGTTTTCGAAATGTGGTGCTACTGAAGAATGCTGAAGGTTAGATGGGTAGATCACATAACTAATGAGGAGGTATTGAATCGGATTGGGGAGAAGAGAAGTTTGTGGCAAAACGTGACCAGAAGAAGGGATCGGTTGGGAGGACAAGTTCTGTGGCATCAAGGGATCACAAATTTAGTGTTGGAGGGCAGCGTGGAGGGTAAAAATCGTAGAGGGAGACCAAGAGATGACTACACTAAGCAGATTCGGAAGGATGTAGGTTGCAGTAGGTACTGGGAGATGAAGAAGCTTGCACAGGATAGAGTAGCATGGAGAGCTGCATCAAACCAGTTTCAGGACTGAAGACCACAACAACTACAACATCACTTATATGTTTATTATAGGCTAAAAAACAGCTGGCTTACAAAAATGATGGCAACTTTTTTAGTAGTAATTCCTGTAACTGTTGTTTCTACAACATAATAAAATTTCATTAACATCGCACTAATGCTTTTCAAGATATATAGTATAAGTGAGTAGCACGTGGCCAAAACGCCCAATTCTCGGATAATACTTTCTACTATCTTAAATATAAAAAAATATAGAAATTGAAAAACAAATTTTGTCATGCATCCGAACTCAATGTGTTGCAATGAATATATCTCTATGACTCATTTTGAGATTGGCCCATGGTTTTGTTTGTAATTAAATCCTAAAGTCGATTCTCCACAGTAAGAAATCGGATGGTAAAAGTCTACCTTCTTCTTGTTCGCTGTTTTCATTTTAAGCTTGTCACTTTCAGTACGGTTTACTTTAGTGGTTTCCCATCTTCATTTTTGACGCAGGCTTTGGACTGCCACTGGCTCAGTTAAAAACAACTTTTTTCTTTTATTTCCTTTCTCTTTTTTTACTTTCCTTTATTTGAAATGTACAGAGTTACTAAAACGTCCCAATATTTCTTTAATGTGTGATATTTTTCTAAACATAGCACCAATCAGAGAGTCGCATCACCCTTTTTTCATCTTATGCGTATAATTTTTCGTCGTGAGTGATCAGTACACACTACACAGTGTCTCTGTGGAATCTCCATTTCCTCCGTTACTACGAGGAACCCTGGATAATGTACCTCTTTATTCTGCAGGCGGAAAGGGCTTTCTTCTTTGGTTGTCCGTGAGATCGCACTTTTACACGTTTTACTATGAAATTTATGAAGCAACTGATAGATTACTTGGAAGTGGTATTTCGCTAGTGGTATCTTCTGTTGCTTTTGTATTTCAGAAATAGTTCTTGCATTAAGCACATACAAGTCAGTCAAATGAAAGCATACTTTCTTGTACCACTTCATTGTCTTTCGGATGCACTGTGCCGAAGACAACAGCAAGCCTGTCTTATCAGCTGCACCCATTGACTTATTATAGCTGACGACACAGGTATGTTTCAATTTGTTTTGGCCCATTCTGTGATCTTTTTTCTCTGTCTCCACAAACTCTGGTCCATTTACGGTGGAAAGCGTCCATACTTCTTTCTTGTCCATCCATTTTCGTGCCATTAATGTTCCACGGGACTTGAACAGTATTTTCCCATTTTTCAGCTTGTCTGGCAACGGTGATAGATGTTTCATGTTTTTGCGTACTGTTCCTACGGCGCTTGTGCATTTATCACCGGCCACTGTGGCCGAGCGGTTCTAGGCGCTTCAGTCCGGAATCGCGCGCCTGCTGCTGTCACAGGTTCGAATCCTGCCTCGGGCATGGATGTGTGTGATGTCCTTAGGTTAGTTAGGTTCAAGTAGTTCTAAGTGCTAGGGTACTGATGACCTCAGATGTTAAGTAGCATAGTACTCAGAGCCATTTGAACCATTTGTAAATTTATCATAGAGCCAGAGGAATAATTCGGGGCGCAAATACGAACTCTCTAAGTAAATGGTATAACCTTTGTTGAGGTCACAACAACATCGCCTGATTTTCTCCAATCAGCATTCACAGATTTTATTTCCTTGGCGTCACCAACGTACACAATACAATCCAAGAATTTTGTTTGTACGTTACAAAGAACGAAAATTTTGATACTAAAACGACTACGTTTATTTGTTATGTACTGCATCAATCGGAGCCTTGCTTTGAAATGTAGCAGACTTCCGTCGATCACTAGGTTTTCAAAGAGTACTACTGCCTCGCGGAACTTATTTTTTGTGTGATCTACAATGAGACGTATTTTTACAAGAATATCTTGAGATGCAGCAGAATTGACACTGAAGAGTAATAAACGCAGGATCAACTTTTACCGGCCCCTGGCCATTATGTTAGAAATTATAAGTGTTTGAAGCAAAGATATCGACCAATATTCATTCACTTCTAACTTTTTACTTCTAGGCGTAAGCAGAGAATGCACTAGGAAGCAATAAAATTCTGCCCGCTCTGTGTGCTTCCAGCGTGATCATCTCCTGGGTGCTGTCGTCATTTTCTCAGGAACAGATTAATAATAATTAGTTATCTGTGTACAGATGGCAGAAACGAATTCCATGGACATCAACTACAAAAAAAAAAAAAAAATCTAAATGACTTGCTGACTCTTCGAAGTCTGCTTTTAACACGCAAAAATCACCCCGCGTATCTGTGTTCACAAAATGCTGTCGTTTCCATCACTGGATGATTCTCCATCCAGTCATAATTTGTTTTTCCTGAAGAAGTTTCACTTACTTCATGTTCTTTTCCGTCTCCAGGGGAAGAATCTTCTGTTGATGATGTCGAGGTTTCAGCAATACGTCCACACACATCCAACTCTTTGTCAGAAGAAAACTCCGAAGTACCATTACAATCTTCGTCGCTACTATTTATAAGAATATCCATGATTTCCTTGTCCGATAAATTTTGTCCCGCCATAGCAAGAGTACACAGACGAAAGCCCTGGCCAAATTTTAGACTCGTAAGGAGAAAGGGCGCTTTCCTACATTACAGAGAAGTCCAGATAATGACACTGTTGTCAGAAATGCAGACAGCAGTGTGTAGCCGTTCTATTGTGTACATTTATCTGCTCTCGAGCTCAGACGTATATGAACGCCATTACCCGTCTGGCCTTCCACCTGCCGCATGCACATGAATGCCCGTAGCCGTCTGGACTAACCGCCCGCTGGGCGTACAACTACGCCCGTAGATGTATGGACTTTCTTTCTGCTGCGCATACATGTATGCCCGTAGCCGCGAAAGGGACGACCACTATATGTAGATTGGAGCCTTTGCACTTCCCTTTCCAGATTTTCTAGTTTCCATACAACGTTCAAGCTTATGACATTCGACACCCCGACTTATAGAACGTTACCCTTCCGTTGATTATTCAATCACTTTCTCATGATAAACCCCCACTTGGCAGTTCCTTCCCAGAGATCATAATGGGGGACTATTCGGGAATCTTCTGCCAATGGAGAGATCATCATGACACTTCTTCAATTACAGGCCACATGACCTGTGGATACACGTTACGTGTCTTTAACGCAGTGGTTTCCATTGCCTTCTACATCCTCATGCCGTTGATCATTGCTGATTCTTCCGCCTTTAGGGGCAGTTTCCCACCCCAGGACAAGAGCGTGCCCTGAACCTCTGTTCACTCCTCCGCCCTGCTTGATAAGACCGTTGGCAGAATGAGGGCTGAATTCTGATGCCAAACGGCTTCGGCCGCCAATGCTGATTATTGATAAAAATTTAAGCTGCGGCGGGATTCAAACCCGGGACCGAAGACGTTATGATTAATGAGTCGAAGACGCTACCCCAAGACCACTGCTAAATTATAAGCAGGCTGACCTCCCATCCCTTGACATTCCGTGCTGGCCTTTTCTGGTATGCCCATTTGGTTGCACACTTGGTAAAGACCTGAAAAAGATGCTGTCAGAGAGGTCTAAACAGTGACCATTTTTAAACATAAAATTTTATCTTTAATGACAAAAGCCACGAAACTTGCGGACTCATACTACGGAAGAAGTTTTCCATTTGCTGTTTAAGAAAAGGTCGACGGTGTTGAATTTCTTGGTAGACCAATGGGTAATTACAAATAATGCAACACAGTTTAAATCTGTAGTTTTTCAGGCAAATTCGGCACTTATAACACAGTGTGTGTCACTTCAGTTACTACTGCTGTTCAAATGGTTCAAATGGCTCTCGGCACTATGTGACTCAACATCTGAGTTCATCAGTCCCCTAGAACATAGAACTACGTAAACCTAACTAACCTAAGGACACCACACACATCCATGCCGGTGGCAGGATTCGAACCCGCGACCGTAACAGTCGCGCGTTTCCAGACTGAAGCGCGTAGAACAGATCGGTCACACCGGCCGGCGCTGCTGCTGTGAAACCTAAAAGCGGCGCAGCTCTAGATAGAAGGAGCCTCTGCACTAATCTCTAGAGTTTCAATTCGGTCTCTTCCGGAGAGCGCAGCGTATTCGTTTGGCGCTGTACCCATCCTCACGGTGAAGGGATACTATTTAGACAGCGAGTCCAACCTGTGTCAGCAGAGCCTTGCGGCTTTGCTACGGCCGTGCCGTGTTCGTAAGACGGTGTAACGCCGGCTACAGCACCTCGGCGGCGGTAATTGCTGGGTGTTCGCCGCCTGCGGGCTGCGAGGGCTAACAACCCCTGCAATTACCGGGGCGCGCGCCCAACGTTAATTTGCTGCCGGTCACATCACCATTACCTCCCAGCGCTACCCGCTTCCAGTTGAACAGAGGCTAGGAACAGGTGCCGAGTTCTTTCGCAGACCAGCAAAATCGCTTTCCAGCCGGCGCGAATGCACTGAAGTGAAACACAAATGGAGCGATAGTAAAGCTGTTAGATACATCAATTACGCTAAAGCACGTATACTCTCCTTTTTTTCCCCTTCCTTTTTGTTTCACCGTTTTAACTCCTTATTGAAGAAGGTAACTTGGTTTTTTTTTAAGCCGATTAAATAATTTGCATATTGTGGATCGTCTGTTGGCGCTCGAACAATGCAAGTCGTCGTAGCAATTACAAGATTCGGAATCATGTTCATCGAAATACAGATAGGAGAAAAGAGTTAATGTGAAGTAGACAGCCCTTCTAGGGTGGTGAATAAACGTGTAGAGGAATGGCGACTATTCTGCTGAAAACTTTCTAGCCAGATTTATTTGACAGGTTCGACACCAATTTGATTTCAGAGAAACAAATGAGGACTAATGTTAGTACGTATACAAAATCAATGCATAATTTCTACGTCCACATCCAGCTCTATGCTCTGCAAACCACTGTGGAGTGCATAGTAGAGGACAGTTTCCGCTGTAACAGATATTAAGGTTTTTCCGTTCCATTCTCGCATGGAGCGCGGGAAGAATGACGGTGTAACTGTCTCTGTGCTCGCCTTAATGAATCTTATCTTGTCGTCACGATCCCTATGGGGACCGATATGCAGAGTCATCATTTAAAACCAGTTATTGAAATATTGTTAGTAGCCTTTCTCGGGATAATGTATGTGTACCTTCAAGTGCTATTTCCTTCTTTCATCATTTCAGTGACACTCTCTTTTTGGTCGAACAAACCCGTCATCATTTGACCTGCAGTTTTCTGCATACTTTCAATACACCCTGCAATATCCTAGAATGGATCGCACTAGTAGTATGTAAGCAATCTCCTTTGTAGACTGACTGCAATTCCCTAGTATTCTACCAATATACTGAAGTCTGTTTACCTTCTTTACCCACGGCTCATCCCAAATCATCATCCATTTCGTGTCCCTAATAACTGTTAAACGCAGGCAGTTGTATGAGTTTACAGATTCCAGCTGTGACTCACTATTATTACTATCATAGGATGCTACGTTTTTTTTTTTTTTTTCATTTTACGAAGTACACTTTTCTTCCTTTCTGAACATTTGAAGCGAACTGCTAAGCTTCGCGGCCGTTTGAAATCTAATCAAGATTTGATTGAATATTTATGCAGCTTGTGTCAGACAGTATTTCGTTATAAATAACTATGTCGTCTGCAAAAAGTCTGGAGTTACTATTAACACTGTATGCAACGTCATTAAAAAGCAACATGAACGCCAGGACTCCCAACACTTCCCTATGGCTCACTCGAATTGGATTCCACAACTGACTCTGACAATCCAACACAAAGTGCTGCGTCCTCTCTAATTAAAAGTTCAATAGGGATTTAAATTTTGCCTGATACCTAGTATGATCGTAGTTTTGGTAATAAGCTTAGACGTGGCACTGTGTCAAACACTTTTCGTAAATCATGATATGTTGTTTCTACCTTACTCCATTGATCGAAAGGTTTCATTATGTGTGGCCGGCCGCGGTGGTCTAGCCGTTCTAGGCGCTCAGTCCGGAACCGCGCGACCGCTGCGATTGCAGGTTCGAATCCTGCCTCGGGCATGGATGTGTGTGATGTCCTTAGGTTAGTTAGGTTTAAGTAGTTCTAAGTTCTAGGGAACTTATGACCACAGATGTTGAGTCCCATAGTGCTCAGAGCCATTTGAACTTTTTTTTTCATTATGTCATGTGAGAAAAGTGTGAGTTGTGTTTTGAGTCATCTATGGTTTCGGAATCCATACTGGTTGGCATGAACTTGGTCGTTCTGTTCGGGATGTCTCATTGTATTTGAGATCAGAATGTGTTCCAAAACTGTACAACAGATCGATGTCAGCTACATTAGACGGTAGTTTTCTGGATCATTTCTAGTACCTGTCTTGTGAACGGGTGGGACCTATGATTCATTCCAGCTACGGGGCACAGTTATTTGTTCGAGGGATCTACGACAGACTATAGTTAACATACGTGGTAAATCATCTTCTGATTTCGTTTAGAATCTGATAAGGATCCCATCGGGGCCTGGGGCTTTGTTCATTTTTAATACTTTCAGCTATTTCTCAACGCCAATGACACTAAGATCTATTTCACTCATATCTTCAATGGTAGAGGAATTAAATTGGGGCAATACTCCTGGGTTGTTTCCTGCGATACATTTTGTTGATGATAAGCCATCCAAGGGCTTGAACTCTTTCTTTGACAAACACAGGCAGCAAGTCAGGCATTCACAAATATCATGCCACCAAGGGCAGTTGGGCCAAAATAGGTTCTCGTTTTTACGTGTGTTTGATCAGATAGCTCAACATTTTTCGTCATGATGTTCCTCTTTGACTTTTAATTACTATTATTAAAGTTTTGGCCATACTGCATCATGTGATACACAACAAAGGTCATTTTCCTAGTTTTATTTTAACTTTTTCTTGTGCCCAAACTACTTCCATTCTTCCAGAATATGCTCTTTTTCGACCGTCAGACCAAGCGGTTCCGGTAACTTACTGACGGGATAACTATCCAGCCGTAAATTTTCTGCCAATTTATGTCTTTTACATCAATATGTGTTCTTCGTGAGTGCTCCAGGTCTTTCTCACCAGTCCTAATCCATTTCATTTGTGCAATTTAGGTTGTCCTGCGACTGCCTTAGAATTCCATAACCTGTCCAGTTAAGGTGGTTGATTTCATTATTTTAATATGCTCGTATAAGTTCATTCTGGTTTGTTTTCTTTTTATCCAAATGAATGTTGCAATCTTCTCAGTTTGCTAATTACTTTACGTTCACCCTTTCTCTTATAACGAGCGTCTCAATCTCTTAGAGACACTCTAATTTGATGACTATGTTGTAGTTACTCACTTTTGTATATGTTGAGAAGCATATTCGGTAACAATACTTTATTATCATTATTTTATTATTTCAGTAACGATATTTAACTTTTCATGCTACAATTTTTTGTTTAAAAAGCAAAATAATGACACCGTCATAGTTTACATGTGATTCCCGTGGAATTGTGTAAAATAAATAACAAAGGAAAAACACGCAATAATAAATGTAATTTGGTTTACATTGGCCCTCTTTCAGCTGAGCTGTCTGGATCAGAAATGACAAAGATCGCAATAATTAACTTGAGGAGTGGGGTTAGAATCCCTGTCAGCCACATGGTTTCGGTGTTCCATTTTTCAATACACACTTCAAGTTTATAGTATGATAGATTTTGAATAAAATAAGTTATAGTATTAGACGGAGTCAATGTAAAAATTCTGAAGCAACTAAACTGACGACGTTTCGACGTACTTGCTACGGTTTTCTTCAGGGCGCTTAACTGTGAATACTGATGAATGTCTTCCCCTGTATATTGTCTATTCCGGTTGTCTAGTAGCTACCGACGTCACATATCTATGATGTCACTGGACAATTTTAAGAGAGTTCTCTATGGGCAGTGATGGCTGTAAGATAGGCTATTTCCTGTGCTACAATGATGGCTTATTGGAAGCCATATCTGTTGGGTGATTTGTAGGAAATAGCATACCGGCAGCCTATTGTCTGTGCCATGCTAATAAATGAATGGCAGGCAACTCACGATGGTGATTTTCAGGCTAAAGCAGACCACTAGCTAGTATACGAGGGGTAGCGTTTTTCTTATGTGAAGAGTTAAGACCGCAAGGTAGTTCTTTCGTGGCCGCTATTTATGTTACTAAACCTGGATTAAGTGATGTTGCTAAGTGGCGAACACAAGCGGTCCGCCAGGCTGGAATTGTGGCCAGCTAGGAAGTAGCTAAATTGTAGCGAACCTTTCTCTTCGTCCTGATAGGACATTTGATTATTTCAATAGCCTCTCTTATTTTACCCTGCTGCATCCACGGCTGCCGTGCTGGCTCGAGACGTTCTAGAGAATTAATACAATGACCATATTGTTGGTGGTGTTCGGCTGCAGATGATTTGTTTTTCTGTCCCAGTCACACATATAGTGGTGTACTCGAATCTTAATGTGTCTCACTGTTCCACCCATGTAAACTTGGCCACATTCTCAATTACGTTCGTAGGCGCCTGCAGTGTTGAGAGCTGGGACTGTACAACAAAGCTGTAGCTGAACGCCACGATTGAATATGGTCATTCTATTAAATTTTCTAGAACCTCGCGCGGTTGTTCGGCAGACGTGGCTGCAGCAGCATAAAATTAGAGTTGCTATTGACATAGTCAAACGCCCTAACAGGAACGACATCCATGATACGTGATGTCGGTAGCTACCAGATAACAGAGACAGACAGTATTTAGGTGAAGACATACATCGGTATCTAACAGTTAATAGCCCTGAACAGACCGCAGCAAGTCGATCGAAACGTCGGAAATTTAGTTGCTATTGTTTTCAACAATTACGCTGTGGAATACCCGGAATTATATTATTCAAAATGTCACTGTGCGCGAAAGTCTACGAATGTATACCATAATCGCTTTCGCGACATGGCCATGGCTGATTTCAGACACCATTGCTTCCCAAATTATCTGGTTCTCCAGTAATCGCCACATCGATAATAAAATGAAAAGATATCAAGGATTATTGTTTGATGTCCTGTCGATGATTAGAACTAGTGAGAAATGTCATAATCTTTAAGGTTCGGTAGCTGTCGAGACATTCGGTGTACCATTTTTAGGAAAAAAAATTCAAACAGAGGTGGCCGCACTACAGTTTGAATCCCGTCCCTCCAGAAAGCGTTTCCAGCGTCTGTATCACGGTGCCATAACGCTCTACCACGAAATACTATAATGTGCTTCAGATAAGAGCTATTGTTTAACTCTCTGTTGTCTACTTCCAAGGTGATCGGATACGGAACGATTATGATCTTGAACACTGTGTTTATACAGCAGGTGCGTCACTCTGAATAAAGCGTATGTTTACACGGTTACCACTGTTCACACTTTTCCACAGGAGGAGCAAATGAACCCTGCAAATTGAGAACACAATGTAAGGAAACGATTGTCACTGTTCAATACGGAAGGAAACGGAAAATTTGTCGGCATATTAAATTTAATCTTACATTCACGATCTACTTGCTCGGGATTCGTGTTTGGGACCTGTAGTTTTCAGTTTACGATATCACCATATAAAAATGTAGTTGAATGTCCTCTCTATGGTGAAAGGCAATTGACTGCTACACACTTTCTTGATTATCTTATACCACAGAACATGGATGCAATAATTACCGTTTTAAGCCATCATTGCGATGTAGATATTTTCTTCTTTTCACACTGTGGATTCTGAAGAGGGCCAGCAGATGGTCGAAACCAACAGTGACAATAGTTAGATTTTATGACAGTGTCAAAGACAAATCAAATGAAATATACTGTAGTGGAAATTTAAAAGTTAAAATGTACGTATTGTCATTTCAACAACAATGTAGGATATTATGGCCTTTGGAGTAAGGAATTAAAAAGTTATGCATGATGCCCCATTTTTTTACACATCTCAGTGTTTTTGACTGCAGTTCTCCTTAAGTATGTTTCGTACAATAATATAGATAAGTAGGTACATTCAGCATTATATGTTGATACAGTTTGCGAAATTTGTTGTGAATAGTTAGTAGCAAAGAAACAATAAATTTAAACGGTATGCTTGATGCCGCAGTTTTTCACACATCACAGTGCTTAAGACGTCATATCTCCCATACAGTAAGTTTCTTAGGGGTTTGACATCAGGAGCAAAATTTTGTGCAATTCTGTAGGTGCTCCTACTTTCAAATCCTGGATAAATAATATCTGCGAAGTCGCTCGTCGTGAAATATGCTGTTTCTTTACCCATCACCCAAAAAATTTTGCAGGTAGGTAGTTCTTCCCCTCACAGAGGTTCTCTCCTGACAGTAGGTGATATCTGTACCAGGATTCGTGGAAATCGGTCCTCTGTTTTAGGAAGAGACGTGGAACATACGTACATAGTACACACAAACACACAGTTCTGCAATAAGTATGAATTACTTTTTTATGGTAAGCCATTTGTTCATGAAGTTTACATCCACTAAAGGAAAAACATGATACGTTATCTACAACATGAATACGGTATAAAGCTACGGGAACACTGGCTTTCTCGGCCAACTTTGATGATGAAATCATCTCGCGTTGTGAGGCTAGTACATGAGTCACTGTGCAGCAACGTTTCGACTCGTTTCCTACTCATTATTTAAAGGCGAATTGTCGGTTTCATGTCTAGTTCGTATCTTTATAGTTGCTTGGCCGGAGGCTCTTCTATCTCGACTGCAATGACTGGGTAAATGGCTCATCTCCGGTAGGGACGTCGCGAGCGTTGGTCGGTGAGATTCACGGGTGGCGGTGTTGCTAGGGTGAGGGGTGGGAGGATGGCGGAGGTCACGGAGAGCTCCTGGGTCCTAGACATTCGCTCAGCGTTCCTTTGGCCGATGAATATTATTATTTCATTTTATCCAACAGAAAAGCTTAGTAAAAATCTGCGACTCCAAGGTTCTGCTCTATCTGAGGTTGCCAGGATATTGGAAAGAAACTGCAGTAAAACTGTTAACCCCTCATCGGCTAAAATAAAAAATATGTTACAATCAATGAACGGAAAATTAGGACTACGGACACGTGGTGTCTACAATACGAGCTGCGAATATGGCAAGCACTATATCGGCCAGATGCAGCGGTGTGTTAGCAGCGCCACTCAAAACTCGTGAGAAGCGTTCGCTCCGGCCGAACGGAAGAGTCTCTACTGGCAGAGCACAGCCTCAACGAAGGTTACTTGTTTGATGTTGAACACGCACAGGTGTTGAGCCGGACGAACGGATTCTCAGGCTCGATCGTCAAAGAGACAGTGGATACACGGGTCCATGATGATCTTGTCCAACCGAGTTCCTCTTGGGATACAGCCCTCGGAATGGTACCTGAAGAGCGCTCTGGTGGGTATGCATCGAAGGCAGCAGGTGGACTAGACATGCAGCACGGTGAACTATTTCACAGTGACAGTGTATTTGTGGAAAGTCAAGCAGGACAAAAGCAGCCAGATCTAAGTCATCTCTGATTCGTCAGTGGCTACAAGAATTTCCTAATTTCTCTACAGACAGAAGAGTTATTCACTGCAAAGTGTGTAACAAAGATGTGAGTGCAATGTTAACCTCTTATCTGAGAAGTGGCGGCTTCTGGCAACGAACGTATCAGGATGACGAATGTTGCGGTAAGAGCCAGAAGGTACCATATTAAGACTCGTCCGACCGTTCCAAATGATTTATTTGTTTCCACTACAGTGCCCCATTCACCTCGGTCCATTTCACAGGGTCCCGCATCCAGGAGAGCTGCCACACTTGAATGACTCTCGTTAGAAAACGGCACCTATTTATGCTCGGCTGCGCGCCCCTGTTTTGCTAACGCGCCACTCCAAATCACGTACCCACCACACCTAGGTTGCGCCAGTGGGCCTTTTCTGCCTGTAGCTTGCGCCATGCCATCCGCTGTGTTTACGCTTTACGATGGTTCGATGGCCCTGTGGCCTCCATTCTACTTCGCAGCCGCTGGTTAGCGTAACTTACTGTCAACAGGCCCGCACCTGGCTGTAACTTGTGTACTCAGAAATGTTGCTCCGAATCTAACTTTCCTATCTTAAACTGTTGTGCCGCTACATCTGCTATGCCCTCGCAGAGAATAGTGATACTGTTTTATCCGAGTTAACTTGGACCAGATACATGCGAATGCAAAAATATTCTTTTTAAATGCTTAATGTAGTTTAATTTTGGTAAGCAGATCTCGTACGTAAATTCTTCCATAAAGTATTTATCATTTCCGTTTTTTAGGTACTTTCTGGACAGATTTCGCATTTCAGTTAGCATGTTACAGAGATTTGACATTACACGCATTAAACGCCAGCCAAAACTAAATCAAACTAGAAGCAAACGTTTATAACTCAACCAAATGCAACAAATGGAAACCGAATTTCATCTTGACCTGTCTCGAGCCACTGTTGCCGCAAACAGACCATTCAAGGCAGTTGAAAATAGCCAGTTCAAAAGTTTTCTAGAGATATGTTGTCACCGCAGCATTCCATCAGTATCTACACTGAGAGAGAACTATTTAAAACTCTGTATGAAAATACACTGAGCAGGATAAGGGAAGATATAGGCCATGCGTACATGTGGATCTCTGTCGATGAGACAACTGACAAATAGAGTCGATATGTGGTTAATCTTATTGTTGGAAAGCTAGATCCTGACACTCGCTCTGTACCTTGCCTGGTCTGCAGCAGGGAGCTGAAGAAGAGTAACCAGGAAACAGTTGCTCACTTTGTTAATAAAGCTCTCAAATTACTTTTCCCCACCAGTCTGGATGAAAATAAAGTACTTGTAATGTACACTAATGCGGCCACATCCATGACTACTGCTGTTCAATTGTTGAAAGTATTTTAGCCGTCCTTGCTTCATACCACACTTCTTGCCCATACCCTGAATCGTGTAGCTGATACGATAGGTCTCGAATTTCCACATGTAAGTTGGCTAGTTTCAACCATAAAAATGGTTTTTATTAAAGCTCCTACAAGAATCCAGTTACTTCAAGAGGATCTTCCCAATGTACCACTTCCACCAGAGCCCATACTTACCAGCTGGGAAACGTGGCTAGAGGCCGTGGAATATTACTGCGAGTATTTGGAAGACATTAAAAACATTATTCTTAAATTGCGGGAGGAGGTGGTGACCATTTCTTCAGCTAAAGATCTTCTAAGGGATCCAACAGTTTCCATTGACATTGCACACAAAAATGGTTCAAATGGCTCTGAGCACTATGGGACTCAACTGCTGTGGTCATCAGTTCCCTAGAACTTAGAACTACTTAAACCTAACTAACCTAAGGACATCACACACATCCATGCCCGAGGCAGGATTCGAACCTGTGACTGTAGCAGTCGCACGGTTCCGGACTGCGCGCCTAGAACCGCGAGACCACCGCGGCCGGCCATTGCACACATAAAATCTCATTACGCATTTTGGTCCCCATTATTAGAGCTCTAGAGTGTTCAGAGAAACTAGTCTACACGCAACTGCCTATTGATGAAAGAGGTGACAGAAAAAAGTCAAATTAGCCCAGGTTATATTGGTATGTTTTGCGAGAAACTAAAGACAGCGCTAAAAAAAAAAAAAAAGTGGCAAACATCTTATCAGGTAACTCAACAGAACATGAGTGTGCGGTCCCATTGCGCCTAATACCGTCTTTTAAACATGCTCAGGTGACATCTGTTGACGTGGAATGCTCATTCTCGGCATATAGGATGCTATTAACAGACAAGGGATGGAGTTTCTCAATGGAAAATTTGGAGAAAGTGTTAGTTATTTAGTGTGACTGTAATTATGAACATTGACATTAATATAATGTGGTTTTTGTCAATCTATTTATCTTTCTAGACAGTAAAATGTCAGATTTTGGTGACCTGTTTCCCGATTTTGATAATGTATTTTTGTAAGTGATAGAACCTATTTTAGGCAGCCAATTTAAGATTTTTTGTAACCTAAAAGCCCGAGGTTTAGACTAACGTCTGGCATTCACTAGTAAGTCAGCAATCGTGTACTGTTACTTCCTGATGCACAAGGCATCTCCTTGAGATGGTTCCACACTCAGTGGTATATAAAGTTTTCATTTTGTACTATATTGTTTGCATGTTACTTTTGACGTGAACAGTCCGTCCAATTTGTTGATTGTTTAAGAGATACTGGTCTGAGGGTGGTTGCTTGGACTGAAATCGGTTACTAGAACGAATACACAAAGAAATGTTGCCATCTGCACTAATATTTTCTGTTACACTGTTAAATACGAAGGCTGTTGTTCCTTCATGACATCAAAAAATGAACATTTCATTACCATAACATCCAAGCTGCTTCCGAATGTGCCTTAATATTAGGCCCGTTCTTTTATACAAGTTGTGGTATACACTTTTCTGTTCTTCCAGTTCGATTCAGTACCTCTTAATTATTTATTCTACATACCCATTTCATCTTCAGGTTCAACATGTAGCATCATATTTCAAAAACAGAGTCATAACTATTCTATTCTTGTATTCTTCGATTCACTTCCGTGAAAGGCTGCACTCCCGACTAATACCTTCCCACTCAGTAATATTTAATTTTATACTAGATATTATTTTTTTTCATAAATGTGTTTCTAACTTTTGTCAGTCTGAGTTTTACCTCCTCTCTACTTTGACCATTATCAGTTGTCCTGTCAGCCAAACAGCAAACTCACGTACTATTTCTAGTGTCTCACTTTCTAATAAAGTTTCTCCAGATTTGCCAGATTTCATTCGACTACATTCCTATTGCCCATGTATTACTTTTGTTGCTGTTTGGCTTATACGTTTTAAAGGCGCCGTCAATTCGGTTCATCTGTTCCAGCAAGTTATCTGCCGTGTCTGACAGAACTACAGTGAAATTTACAAACCTCGAAGTTCTTATTTTCTCCCTGTTCTTCAGTTCGTTTCCAAATTTCTCGTTTTTGTTTCCTTCACAGCTAGCTCAATGTGCATAATCAATAACGTCAGTTGCAGGCCACAACCTTGTCTCCCTCCTTCCTCAATTACTGCTTCATTTTGCATCGTTCCAGAGTTACGAATACAATGCAAATCCTGTACGAGTTGTGAATAATGATTCTCTTCTTGTATTTTATACCTTCTCCCTTAAAAGTTTCCAACAGTATGGTTTAGCCAATATTTGCAAAAGCTTTCTCAACAATTGTAAATGCTGTAAATTTGATTTTCCTTCAGTTTCTCCCCGGGTCAGTATGGTGTAATGTATTCCTTCGTTCCTCTAGACCCTAAGCAAATTGTCCCTGAATCGTGCTTACAAGGAGACGGCACGACAGTGGGGTCGAGGATTTTTCCGCAATTTTGTGTGGTGAAAGAGGACCCCTAACACCTCACGTGGTTAAAATATTAGGACGCACCACTTGGAAAAGATCCCGAGAAAAGTTGATCCAAAGTTTCTTAGGTGCCTTATGAGCATAAAATGTTAATCTATTGTAGTGCCGCCGTCTGGCTTACATGGTTAGCGCTCGGAACCTTACGCCAGAGTTCTCGTCTGGTTCGATTCCAGCTCCGGCACTTTTTTTTCTTCTGTTGCTTGCAAAATAGCAGCGCATTGTTACAGGAGATTCGTGAAATTAATTCCCGGGAACATTGTATAAAAATTCATTCTATAATTCACCATCAAATATCGTCACCAATATTCCGAGACATGATTTTACATGCTTGGATTGCTTCAAAATTGTCAGAAACTCGAAACATTTTCGTAAATGTTATTGGGGCATGTTTTTGTACAGATTTATAGCAACCGCCCTGTGATTGTAAAAAATCCGCTTTTATACGATGTTGCACAAGATGTCGCAAAAATTATTTCTTTGTTTGTTTTTACGATAATTACCACTGTGGTTCTTGTTTATAATTATTATATGTAAAAAACTGAATGTTTCGCAATCGACTTTGTTATTCTGATTAAAAAAGGCAATGTTTCTCCTCATATACTTTACAATGAAAAATGGAAAACCCACCGCCATGAAATGTGTTGTTGGACAAAAAGAAAACTATTTTTATTCAATAATGTAAGTAGTTTGTTAAAGATAATGTAGGTTTGAGAAACTTTCTGAATAATTGGTGTAATAATCAAAGAAAATGAAACAAAAGAAAAAAAAGTGCCAGAGGAAGAATCGAACATGAGACTAACATGGCGAATGAATCCGGGCCCTAAACACCGAAGCCAAACGGCGGATCGGCAGTGTACTAACATTTTATACTCATAAGACACCTAAGAAACTTTGGATTGATTTTTCACGGGATTTTCCAGGTAGTGCGCCCTATTATTTTATCTACACGAGGTGTTAGGGGACCTCTTTCACCAAACGAAACTGCGGACAAATCCCCCCAGCCCACGGTCGTGCCGTCTCCTTGGTAGTTTCTTCCTTTTTCTGTAAATAATGTACGTCAGTATTTTGTACGCAGTACCTGCTACACACACAGTTCAGAAACATTCACGCCTGTGAGCACTTCCCTTCTCTAGAGTCCGCAGGGCTGGGAGCATCAGCTATGAGCCAGGATGGAGTAAATGGGCGGTGGTGGCCGTGGGAGGGGGGAGGGGGGACGCAGGAGGCTCTAGATAAAGCCATTGCAAAGGCAAGAAGAACTTCGCTGAAGCATCTGCGCTATGTAGTTCACCACGGCAATGGCAAACTGGTCAACGAAATCTGCTTAGCTAGCTGCTGGCACACCGTGGCTTGCTGACAGGCCGTCCGTCTACGCCGTGCGTCAGGGGTCCTGTCCTGTCACGTTAGGCGCAGACGAGGCTTCCGCGACCGTGGCTTGTACCATCGCCCGCCAGCATTCTCCAGCCTCTTCACTCCGAGAAAAAGCACGAAGACGTGAAGTACTTACATTCACCACCAGAGGGCTGCAAACGCGCAGTATTCTGCACGAACGGTTCTACACGCACCTAACCAAATCTGTTACAGTTGCTTTACTCTGCTGTTGATCAACTTGTTATTAAATATTTCATCCTTTCAAAACGCTCGGTTACTCTGTCTTCAATGTTTTTTAGGACGAATGGTAAAACAGTTTTGCACATTACCTGGCCTAGTTTCTCAGCATGATCTGAAGTCCCACTTAAGCCGCACTGTAAGACATTTTAAGTGTTCCATGCGTTGAGAACATACGTAGCTTTAATTTTGCATGCTAGGGTAGTGAAAAGTTGACAGCTTCACATACAAATAGTATACAAGCTTTACTATCCCCACCAAATTTCTGAAGCACAGAACAAAACATTACACTCATCTTGTTTTAAAATATTGTCCATTAATGAAGAACTACGCTTTTCTTTTCCAGTTAGACTGCAACACGATTCGCAACTGACTCCTTTTCTGATTTCCTTCACAGCGAAACCGCAGAGATAAGTAAGCGATGCAACTGTAATAGATTCTATCTCTATATCTGTAAATTAATAATGACACTAGCTTTACTCTGTAATGATTGTTTCCTACGCCATTATCAAACAACTACTAGTAAACAAATTCTTTGGAAAGACTATACGTACTTTCTGATCTATCAAGTTTCTGCGGGAATTTTAGTATCACTTCCAATGAAACTGTCTCAGATAACTTGTCGCAGATAAAAACACTTATTTCACGGGAAAGACTATTTTGTTGTCGCAAAGGAATTCCTATGTTGCAGACTGCGTTGAGAGAAAGTAATAGAGCTCTTGAATTCAGCTTGTCCTTATCGCCTGAGTCTCTCATTAGAATATAGAAACATTTCTGAATGATCACTGTTAAGGCCAGGTTTTCGCTCAAAATGGTCGAATATTTGATTTTCTTAAAACTGCATTCTTTGAAAGGTGTATGTGTGTCTAGAAGTTATGACGAAAAGATATTGTAATCCGTGCTTCAAAAAATTTTCTACAGCTCATTGCTTCGAAGGTGTGTCACGGTCTTCTTGGGATGCTCTCACTCGGAGGCAGAAAACTTGGCGTTTCGTGACTCACGTTCACAAAATGATTTATATTGCAGTATGGAGTACAGCATGGCATGGTATTGAAACATGGACTGTGGGAAGACCGGAACAGAAGAGAATCAAAGCATTTGAGATGTGGTGCTACAGACGAATGTTGAAAATTAAGTGGACTGATAAGGTAAGGAATGAGGAGATTCTACGCAGAATCGGAGAGGAAAGGAATGTGTGGAAAAGACTGGTAAGAAGAAGGGACAGGATGATAGGACTTCTGTTAAGACCTGAGGGAAAGACTTCCATTGTATTAGAGGGAGCAGTAGAGGGCAAAAACTGTAGAGGAAGACAGAGAGTTGGATACATCCAGTAAATAATTAAGGAAGTAAGTTGAAAGTACTACTCTGAGAGGAATTCGTTGCGGGCCACATCAAACCATTCAGAAGACTGGTGAGCGAGAAAAAAGAAAAAGAAACTTTGCAAACATATTCGCCAAAAAATCCGAGAAACAAAGTGTGCAGGCTGCCGAACGCAACACATTCTGCCCAGCAAGATCGGCTTTTCTCACCAAGAAGAACAAGGGAATTGAACTCCAGGAGCAATTCGAGTTAGACAAAGGGGTGATATAGGGTGCTGGATTTTTAGTCTAAAAGCAAGTAATTAAAATAACTTTTTTGGTCAAGCTTTGGTAAAACTGGTTCAGACTTAAGTTGTGATTTGCAGTTTTGGATTACCATTTTGAATCTGAAAATCTAACTTGATATTTTTGTTGAGCGACATCAGAAATATGTGACAACATGTAGTTATTAAAAAAATTTAATTAATAATGCACATAGAAGTTTTCCATTAACTTTAAACAGGTTTTTCTTCACAAACAGTCCCTGAAAATTGGGTGCAGCATTAAATTAAAGCGGTTCAGCCTTGACCCCCGGAACGTAAACACTTTCCTTGGGAACCTATACCTATAATATATGAAATTCGTTAATATTAAATAGTTTTCAAAGTTATAATGACCGAAGCAAACCCACAAATATCGAATTCATAATTCGAGTTAGCACCATACCTTTAACTTTAAGGTTATATCATTGTTGCGCTTCATAAGCTCCCATAAATGTAATATAATATGGACTGATGTAATTCATTGTTGATTAAGGATAACTCTTGAGATGCTACGCAGCACGCAGTCTGCGTACTTAAGACTCATAGGGCCTTGATTATAATTACGTCAGTCATTTTGTTCTTTTTTGCACTGAAAATCTAAAATTAATTTCTAAGTATGATCAATCATATGTCTTTTCATTGTCTCAAGAAAAATCCAAACTTTGTATATTTTTTTCTCGTTTGAATGAGAACCTGGTAATAAGTACTCTTATTAGCACGAAATGAAATCCTGTCGATAGTAAGTAGCAAACACACAGAACTAAAGAACTGGAATCAGCCGAATTGTCTGGTATGTCTCATTGCTGAAAAAAATGAGTCCTTGATCACAGCAAGATTTTTACGCATCATCAAGATACGTAAGGAACTCATTTTTCAGTCAGTGAAGCCTGTCACCATCTGGTCAGGACAAAACCTAGCGTTCTTGTAACTGCTATCACCATGCATGTTGAACAATATCTGACTCACTTTAGTGAAATATGCGGTCGCTGTGCAGTCTTGGAACATATGAGCTTTTGGATATTCAGAATGTGTTTCGAGAAGTTTCAGAGCTGTTATTATTGGAGTATAAAATATATAATTCGCTCGTTTCACATTCATTTTTCCTATGTTGTTACGGCTTAGGTGTTTCCGGAAAGGTTTCGTGACTTGATTTGGTTGCAGTTCATAGAAATTTTTCAAGTGGTTCGTCATCTCCATCAAACGTGGTCTTCTCCAAAAATACATTTCTTGTATTTTTTGAAATGAGCCATTGATCAAACTCTAGGAATAGTGGTCTGTTCGAATCATTTCAGTGAATAATACGTGGCTTCAAAATCTTATCAATGGAAAGGGTTCGCATCATATTTACACTGGACCTTTGTTTGCCAGCAACTATGGTTAAGCCGCACGGGATTAGCCGAGCGGTCAAGGGCGCTGCAGTCATGTACTGTGCGGGTGGTCCCGGCGGAGAATCGAGCCCTCCCTCGGCCATGGGTGTGTGTGTTTGTCCTCAGGATAATTTACGTTAAGTAGTATGTTAGCTTAGGGACTGATGACCTTAGCAGTTAAGTCCCATAAGATTTCACACAGATTTTGAACTGTGCTTACAGTAAATCGTTGGCGAGAATTTCACATTTTCTCATATTCTAGTCGTTCTTAACTTTGTACGTATTTTCGATAATATTCTGAAAGCATTTTCTGACCTGTGTCGTTTATAACCAAAGAAAATATCCACCATTCAGTCATTTTGGAACTGTGTCTTATTGCAGTTTCATCCACTATAAACCAACAAAATCTTACAGCCTCATTCAAACGCTAACCTTCTATGATTCCTTTTCACACAGTACGTAACTCCTGTTTCGCATGAAGTGTCACCTAAATAGCGTCATAGTGTGCTGATAGAAGGCGATTGCAAGATATTTTTTCTAGCATACCTGTATGACCACTCGATACTACGTTTTATGGTACCTCGTGTCCATATGATAGACTAGTTCTTGAGGTTTTCTATTTGCCCAAGAAGAAAGGAAGACTTTTCAGATTATGGATCTTGTTGTGCTGTATTAATTATATGTTACAAAGCTTTCTGATAACTCATGTGCGCTTTCATTCAGCTGAACTGGCAGTCTCCTCAGTTTCAGTCGCAATTTATTTTGCTCTATTGGAGTCACAATTTCATCTACCGTGTCACACTAGATGTGAATGTAAGCACGGAAATTATTGCTGCCGTGATATTCGTAGAGGAAGACACCTGCAGAGATGCTTTGATCACTGCTTTGCTCTTTGTTTTAATATTTTCGTTTCTTTCATGTCACATTCAGTGAATGTTTGGAAATATTCGTCCGTTTTTGTTTGACTTATCCGACTTTTTAAGTTGGATAAAAAGGGAGAATCGCTGGGACAAGAGAATCCTGCCATTTCTTAGTTTCTAATCCAGCTCCATAGTCAGACTATGGGCAATGAAGGCGACGTACCACATAAGATCTAGAGTTTAAATTGAAGGCAATATCCGCTTCAAATGAGTGTCCTCTGAAGTCATTTTCGCTTAGAAATCCGTGATATTAAACCTCTTTCACTTTACCACTTTGGTTCGTGCGAAAAAGGCATACAGCAATACACCATTGCTGTTGGTAAAGTGAAGACTCACACGATACGTTGCTGTGTTAGTACAATACACTACTGACCATTAAAATTGCTACACCACGAAGATGACGTGCTACAGACACGAAATTTAACCTCCAGGAAGAAGATGCTGTGATGCAAATGATTAGCTTAACAGAGTATTCACACTAGGTTGGCGCCGGTGGCGACACCTACAACGTGCTGACATGAGGAAAGTTTCCAACAGATTTCTCATAATAGCAGTTGACCGTTGTTGCCTGGTGGTGCCTCGTGTAAGGAGAAGCAAAGCGTATCATCACGTTTCCGACTTTAATAAAGGTCGCATTGTAGCCTATCGCGATTGCAGTTTATCGTTTCGCAACATTGCTCCTCGCGTTGGTCGAGATCCTATGACTGTTATCAGAATATGGAATCGGTGGCTTCAGGAGGGTAATACGGAACGCCGTACTGGATCCCAAAGGCCTCGTATCACTAGCAGTCGAAATGACAGGCATCTTATCCGCATGATTATAACAGATCGTGCAGCCACGTGTAGTTCCCTGAGTCAACAGATGGGGACGTTTGCAAGACAACAGTTCGACAACGTTTGAAACAGCATGGACTATCAGCTCGGAGACCATGGATGCGGTTACCCTTGACGCTGCATCGCAGACAGGAGCGCCTGCGATGGTGTAATCAATGACGAACCTGGGTGCCAGAATGGCAAAACGTCATTTTTTCGGATGAATCCAGGTTCTGTTTACAGCATCATGATGGTCGCATCCTTGTTTGGCGACATCTCGGTGAACGCACATTAGAAGAGTATATTCGTCATCGCCATACTGGCGTATCTGCCAGCGCGATGGTATGGGGTGCTATTGGTTACACGTCTTGTTCGCACTGACGGCACTTTGAACAGTAGACGTTACATTTCAGATGTGTTACGACCCGTGGCTCCACTCTTCATTCGATACCTGCGGAACCCTACATTTCAGGAGGATAATGCACGACCACATGTTGCAGGTCCTGTACGGGCCTTTTTGGGTACAGAAAATGCTCGACTGCTGCCCTGGCCAGCATATTCTCCAGATCTCTCACCAATTGGAAACGTCTGGTCAATGGGGGCTGAGCAACTGGCTCGTCACAATACGCCAGTCACTACTCTTGATAAAATGTGGTATCGTGTTGAAGCTGCATGGGCAGCTTTACCTGTACACCCCATCCCAGCTCTGTTTGACTCAATGCCCAGGCGTATCAAGGCCGTTATTACGGCCAGGGGTGGTTGTTCTGGGTACTGATTTCTCCGGATCTATGCACCAAAACTGCGGGAAACTGTAATCACAAGTCAGTTCTAGTAAAATATATTTGTCCAATGAACACCCGTTTATCATCTGCATTTCTTCTTGGTGTAGCCAGTAGTGTATATGGCGAGATCATAAGTAGCAACTGATTATAACAAATCTGAGCAGATTTAGTGGTAAATAGGAGAGCATGTGAAACACGGAACTTACGGTGGATTTATGCAAGCTCTTCCCTGGTTTCTCATTATAAATTACTATGGTTACGTGCCTCCATAAAATGACGTAAAGCCACCGCATTTCTTTTAACACCTTAGTAATATTCTCTCGCAAATCTACACAGATAGACGACAAAGGAGAAGTTCTTTCCACCGTTGTCTCTGAAATTTGTCTAGAGCGGGTTTTCTGCAAGCAGCTACCGCCACAGCAGCCAGAGTGGTAACTCCGAGATTTTCACCGAATTATACACATTACAGGTGAAGTGGGGAATCTGGAAGAAATGTAGCGTGTGATGCCTGCACGTTCAACGTTACCTTATAGACAGCTGACCCGGGCGGCTCTTTGAGTGCATCACGTCGATTGAAGTCCACCGCGATGAGGCGTTCATCCTGTGATGGTTGGAAGAGAGCCGGTGTGCACGCTAACAGTATTGGCCTTCAAAATAATCACCATTCGCTGAAACAAGCTTCTGATGTCGGTCGTAAAGCTGTTGGAAACTGGCAGGAAACTCTTCTTGTGCACTCGTTTAAAGCACTTTGGTCACAATATTTTTGGATATCCCAACGCCTGCGAATGTTCGTGAGCAATAGTGCTTACATTGTCTTTGCTTCTCTTCAACCGTTATGGTCTCATTCTCAAAGACAGCCGCTGATCGTCTGCAATCATCCGTCGCCCTCGTGTCATTGCAAAAGCGAGCGCTAATGAAGCAACGTGTTATTATGAACGTTTGGTTCAAATTAAGGAAAACAGCTGAGGAGACACTGAATGAACGATGTTGAAGCAATGAGTAAAAATTGTTTGTCTGATTGGTTCAAACGTTTTGCAGACGGAAAGGACGGTGTCGCATTCATATCAACACGCACGTTCCCAGACAACATCGAACGAGTGGGACGGGTGCTTGTGGATGATATGCGATTGTCTCTGGGAATAAGAGGATAACAGATGAATATAAGGAAAGACAGCGTAAGCACTACTGTGCACCAAAATTCGTAGACCTTACGGATAATCCCCCCCCCCCCCCCCAATGAACCATGGACCTTGCCGTTGGTGGGGAGGCTTGCGTGCCTCAGCGATACAGGTAGCCGTACCGTAGATACAACCACAACGGAGGGGTATCTGTTGAGAGGCCAGACAAACGTGTGGTTCCTGATGAGGGGCAGCAGCCTTTTCAGTAGTTGCAAGGGCAACAGTCTGGATGATTGACTGATCTGGCCTTTTAGCAATAACGAAAACGGCCTTGCTGTGCTGGTACTGCGAACGGCTGAAAGCAAGGGGAAACTACGGCCGTAATTTTTCCCGAGGCCATGCAGCTTTACTGTATGATTAAATGATGATGGCGTCCTCTTGGGTAAAATATTCCGGAGGTAAAATAGTCCCCCATTCGGATCTCGGGGCGGGGACTACTCAAGAGGATGTCTTTATCAGGAGAAAGAAAACTGGCGTTCTACGGATCGGAGCGTGGAATGTCAGATCCCTTAATCGGGCAGGTAGGTTAGAAAATTTAAAAAGGGAAATGGATAGGTTAAAGTTAGATATAGTGGGAATTAGTGAAGTTCGGTGGCAGGAGGAACAAGACTTCTGGTCAGGTGATTACAGGGTTATAAACACAAATTCAAATAGGGGTAATGAAAGAGTAGGTTTAATACTGACTAGGAAAATAGGAAGGCGGGTAAGCTACTACAGACATCATAATGAACGCATTATTGTGGCCAAGACAGACACGAAGCCCACGCCTACCGCAGTAGTACAAGTTTATATGCCAACTAGCTCCGCAGATGACGAAGAGATTGATGAAATGTATGATGAGATAAAAGAAATTATCAGATAGTGAAGGGAGACGAAAATTTAATAGTCATGGGTGACTGGAATTAGATATTAGGAAAAGGAATAGAAGGAAACATAGTAGGTGAATATTGATTGGGGCTAAGAAACGAAAGAGGAAGCCGCCTGGTAGAATTTTGCACACAGCACAACTTTATCATAACTAACACTTGGTTTAAGATTCATGAAAGAAGGTTGTATACATGGAAGAACCCTGGAGATACTTAAAGGTATCAGATAGATTATATAATGGTAAGACAGAGATTTAGGAACCATGTTTTAAATAGTAAGACATTTCCAGGGGCAGATGTGGACTCCGGCCACAATGTATTGGTTATGACCTGTAGATTAAAACTGAAGAAACTGCCAAAAGGTGGGAAATTAAGGAGATGGGACCTGCATAAACTGAAAGAACCAGAGGTTGTACAGAGTTTCAGGGAGAGCATAAGGGAACAATTGACAGGAATGGGGGAAAGAAATACAGTAGAAGAAGAATGGGTAGCTTCGAGGAATGAAGTAGTGAAGGCAGCAGAGGATCAAGCAGGTAAAAAGACGAGGGCTAGTAGAAATCCTTGGGTAACAGAAGAAATATTGAATTTAATTGATGAAAGGAGAAAATATAAAAATGCAGTAAATGAAGCAGGCAAAAAGGAATACAAACGTTCCAAAAATGAGATCGACAGGAAGTGCAAAATGGCTAAGCAGAGATGGCTACAGGACATATGTAAGGATATAGAGGCTTATCTCATTAAGGGTAAGATAGATACTGCCTACAGGAAAATTAAAGAGACGTTTGGAGATAAGAGAACCACTTGTATGAACATCAAGAGCTCAGATGGAAACCCAGTTCTAAGCAAAGAAGCGAAAGCAGAAAGGTGGAAGGAGTATATAGAGAGTCTATACAAGGGCGATGTACTTCAGGAGAATATTATGGAAATGGAAGAGGATGTATATGAAGATGAAATTGGAGATATGACATTGCGTGGAGAGTTTGACAGAGCACTGAAAGACCTGAGTCGAAACAAGGCCCCCGGAGTAGACAACATATCATTGGAACTACTGACGACCTTGGGAGAGCCAGTCCTGACACAACTCTACCATCTGGTGAGTAAGATGTATGGAACAGGCGATATACCCTCAGACTTCAAGAAGAATATAATAATTCCAATCCCAAAAAAGCAGGTGTTGACAGATGTGAAAATTACCGAACAATCAGTTTAATAAGCCTCAGCTGCAAAATACTAACCCGAATTCTTTACATACGAATGGAAAAACTAGTAGAAGCCGACCTCGGGGAAGATCAGTTTGGATTCCGTAGAATCACTGGAACACATGAGGCAATACTGACCTTACGACTTATATTAGAAGAATGATTAAGGAGAGGCAAACCTACGTATCTAGCATTTGTAGACTTTTGACTATGTTGACTGGAATACTCTCTTTCAAATTGTAAAGGTGGCAGGGGTAAAATACAGGGAGCGAAAGGCTATTTACAATTTGTACAGAAAGCAGATGGCAGTTATAAGAGTCGAGGGACATGAAGGGGAAGCAGTGGTAGGGATGAGAGTAAGACAGGGTTGTAGCCTCTCCCCGATGTTATTCAATCTGTATATTGAGCAAGCAGTAAAGGAAACAAAGGAAAAATTTGGAGTAGGTATTAAAATCCATGGAGAAGAAATAAAAACTCTGAGGTTCGCCGATGACATTGTAATTCTGTCAGAGACAGCAAAGGAGTTGGAAGAGCAGTTGAATGGAATGGACAGTGTCTTGAAAGGAGGATATAAGAAGAACATCTACAAAAGCATAACGAGGGTAATGGAATGTAGTCGAATTAAGTCAAGTGATACTGAGGGAATTAGAATTCCAAATGAGACACTTAGAGTAGTAAAGGAGTTTTGCTATTTGGTGAGCATAATAACTGATGATGGTCGAAGTAGAGAGGATATAAAATGTAGACTGGCAATGGCAAGGAAAGCGTTTCTGAAGAAGAGAAATTTGTTAACATTGAGTATAGATATAAGTGTCAGGAAGTCATTTCTGAAAGTATTTGTATTGAATGTAGCCATGTATGGAAGTGAAACATGGACGATAAATAGTTTGGAGAAGAAGAGAATAGAAGCTTTCGAAATGTGGTGCTACAGAAGAATGCTGAAGATTAGATGGGTAGATCACATAACTAATGGGGAGGTATTGAATAGGATTGGGGAGAAGAGAAGTTTGTGGCACAACTTGACCTGACGAAGGGATCGATTGGTAGGACATGTTCTGAGGCATCAAGGGATCACCAAGTTAGCATTGGAGGGCAGTGTGGAGGGTAAAAATCGTAGAGGGAGACCAAGAGATGACTACACTAAGCAGATTCAGAAGGATGTAGGTTGCAGTAGGTTCTGGGAGATGAAGAAGCTTGCACAGGATATAGTAGCATGGAGAGCTGCATCAAACCAGTCTCAGGACTGAAGACCACAACAACAACAACGGATAATCAATGACGCGTGACCTCGGAGACCCCGAGTGATTCCGCAAGGAACGTTTGCTGACGCTTTCTAACAGCATTACAATCGATGGCACGAGTGTGATGGGTAGTAACGGTATTCCGTTTGTAAGTTTTTTTCCTTTATTTCCTTAGACCATTCACCGAGCTATTCAGGTACACCTTGCATAACAGCAGCATTCGTTAAAAGCATCATGGAGCATTCGACGTGATCTACTAAATCATTTATAGAGAGAGCAAAGTTGTGGTTCTATGACACTCTGTTGGGGTACGCACGAAGTTCATTTAATCTTAATTACATGCCTTAATTACGTCCTAATTACATTACTGACTACCTTAAGCGGCCTACATCAAGCGGTCTAGAGGTATTTGTTCACAAAAACATAATAAAGTATATGTAATAATAGTAAAAGAACAGTCAGGTTATTGTTACTTAGAGGTGTGTTGATATCAGCGATGCATGTCATTAATGTTGCGCAGATGCTTCATGTAGAAGAAGAACCGCACGGTTCCTGTAACTTAATATGTAGTAGTCTATAAAGTAATATTTCAATCACAAAGTTGCAAGACCATAACACAGAGTGTCGAGAGTCCGATTTTAATTCCTCGAAGTCTGTCTTTGGTAATTTGATCATTTTTTTGTAAAAAAAGACTTTTGTAACATGTTTATGCCTGTGACGTAAAGATCGGTGACATTAGATTCAAATCGAGTTTGTAGCATCTTTTAACTTGCAGAAACAAGTGGTTTTCATGAGCTTAAGCTTCTAATGCTTTTATTATTAACTCCCTGGACAGTATGCTGTATGATTTCGCCCTGGGATGGTTAGCCATTTTGAGGTAAGTTAGAGTACACATGACTGAGAAAATTTCAATATTATACATTATCGATGTCATTATAGGAATTGTGTGAGTTGAAAAGAATTTTATTCACATTATGAACAATTGTTTACTATCTACATGTCTGTTACGTTCACTTTTGCAAACGCTGATAATTACAGCTAATGCAGTTTCAGTGACACTCGACGTTTCTGAAGTGCCACTTATTCTGTCCACACAACTATGCAAGCAGACCATGTCGCTACATTTTGTTCGCGAATAACAGCTCCATTATCAGATGCGATAGCGTACTTCGGAAATAAAATTGCATCACTCAAAGAGAGTACACAAACAATCTGCAACAAGCAAAAAGTGAACACCCCCCTTCTCTCTCTCTCTCTCTCTCTCTCTCTCTCTCTCTCTCTCTCTCTCTCTCTCCTCTCTCTCTCTCTCTCTCTGTGTGTGTGTGTGTGTGTGTGTGTGTGTGTGTGTCCATCCCTCTTCGAATCTGTACTGTTATAATGTACCCTCTCTCGTTCCTCTGTCTTACGTAAAATTATCAGCTTACTCCCTAGTCAGATTTTCTTAATTAATAGAGCGATAAAGTAAGGAATATCTTGTGCGCGGTTTACTGCTGCAAAAATCACAAAAATGAATTGTAACATCAGGCACAAAGAGTTTACAGAAAGAGCAGTGAAGTCTTCATAATTACTACTCTGGTGAAGCTGAAACATTACTAATTTTTGAATTTATGCTACAAACAGTAACAATATACATAGTCGAAAGTGAATAATGTTCATCAAGAATTTCATAAGACGTGCAGTGTCAACCGAAAACATGGGTTAGTTAGTTTTACGTTATAACGAACATGCTATCCAAAGCGAAGTTTTAGGTGTCCGTTTGACAGAACGTTCAAAAGCAGTTTAATCCGTTTTTATGTCTAACGATGTATATTAAATGGTTAGTAGGGTACATCTTGCGACATCAAGGAACATGAAGTGTTTTGGGATGTGCCGCTAACAATTGTGGAGACAATCCAAGTTCTGAGTATAGTACATGTGTTCAAATGGATGCGAGGTATTTAGTTATTTACAGATTAAACATCTTTCATAGAGCAGAATAGACTTGTTGCCAAGTTGTCTTAAGACTGAGACAGATAGCAACAACGACAGACACTGCAAAACATACAAAACATCCATTACTCCAGCAGTGACCTAGTAGCTTTCTGGAATGCCGTAGCTGTCGGACAGTGAGACGCAAATTGAAACACGGTATGGGTGGGCGGGGTGGGGGCAGGGGTGGCTTGTGGGCAAGAGAGGGAGGCGAACAAGTGTTTAGCGATATGATAATTGCTAGAGGACACTGCAGTTAGCTGAGATTTTAATCCCAAGGCGCTGCAACGTATACTATCTAACATTATGTTGCAGTTATGGAAAATAGAGCAGGAGAAGTTTCTTCGGAAATAACTTGAACGTGTGGCGGTTCTGTGTGATACTCAATTTGAGGCTTCGTGCCATGCTTACAGCCAGCCTCTAGTGCAGTCGCTAACAACAACAGACGCCGATACTTTGGTGAACACTTGTTTGTCACGACATCTTTGCCGAACTCCGTCTTGTGTGCCGGTCCTCGCAGCGCAGTTCTCAGTTAACGCCATGCGGCATCGCTACTCACAATGGAATGGTCCTGTCCGATATCCCGAAATCTATCCTGAAATTTTTCACACAGGAAGAATACACCGAAAGAAATCCACTGTGGAAATTGTTGGTAATAATGAGAACTGTAAGAAGATTAAATAAAATTTTAAAGTCACTCATTTTTGCCGCACAAAGGACACTTACAACAACGATTTGTGCAGCACTTCATATCGAGCGTTCAAGTCGGCGAATAAGCGGACGCAGCCATGATAAGAGAACGTAGTCGCACATAGCGCACACGCAAACTGAACACGCACTCATTATAAACAATTATCTCATAAAAAAAGTCTGAAATCATTATTTTTTTCAATAGCTTGCAGTTGGTATCGACAGCTCAGCTCACATAAGTGACTCGCAGTTGGCCGAAAGTCATGGTCGTGTGTGATGTTACATTACAGACGACGCCCATCATTTGGGAGTTTAATTTGTTGGCATTTAGTATTCTATAACAATTATTGTAGCACAGATCTATGATAATTTTTCAATAATATTTAACTAAAAACGAAACTCTTCATTGTTTATTCACTGTTGTCAAAAAGTGCGAAGTTTCAGTTTTATGACGAAAACAAACATTTTCCTTATAACAGGAACATCTAATAAAAGAAAAATTAACGCATGCAGGTACTTAGCAATAATTAGCAGTTTTATTTAGACAGAACTGGAGCGGGGTAAAACGGGTCGTGCTCGGGACTGAATATCAGGCACATTTGATCAAATCCGCAAAATGTGGTGAAGCGAACTGACAATTTCTTTAAATTCAGTACCGCCATTAGACTGTTGTTTATTTACAGTGTTACATTTACACTAACACAATCATGATTTCGGCTTCAAAGTGCCTTTTTCTGAGAGCAAGGTAGACAATAACAGTGAAATACATAACAAGTGATGTAACCATATAAGAATCCATATTTGTAATGTTTACTTACAAGTGTTATAAACTGCCTAAGATGGCATACTGATGTATTAAAATACATAATTAGATACATTGTCTAAGAGTCGATATTTCTGGCAGAGGCTACCGCATTGTTTCATAGCTGAGTACACCATCTTGACTGAATGACAGTTGGCTAAGTGCCAAATTGTCTTGGTCAAAGAAATTCCTGTTACAAGCAGGTGACAATTTTTTAATTTTTAAACCTTTGGACTCAGTGTCCGGTAGGATAGGAAAGGTTAGGAGCAATTTACTTTCTTTGATTGTTGTTACATCTTTGCAGTACATTTTTAGATTAGTATACAGTGAAGTTGCCTGCTCATAAACATAAACAGTGACAAACCTCTCGACAATATTCGCTGCATCGATAAATATGGCAGTCCAGCTAGTCACTGACGTAGTTTAAAGTGCATTTTAGTAGATAAATATACAGCTTTGTACGTAAAATTATCACATGGCCAACTCTAAATAGTGTGATATTGCCTCAATTCAGATTTAATATAATACAGTGCAATTACTTATTCTAATCTCTCATCAATTAAACAGTGAGGTTTGAAGCGATATTTATGATGTGCGTATCATCAGGCATGTAAATCCTGTTAAATGTGGTAGAACATTACTTAGGAATAAGTGCAAATAACACAAGTATGTGAAACATGTCTTGTACGTAAAACCATTTAAGCAAATAAAAGAATAAAAAGATTTCATGGTAAACAGCACATTTAAATTTAACAAAACATAAAGAGTAGGGATATCCTAGTATTGGTTAACGGTTGAAAAGATAGAATTACAAATGTGAGTGCACCATGGTATTGATACATATGGCTCAAATCTTGGTGCCATGAATCTTATTTACATGTTATAGTAGTGAAATCTTATTTATATGACGTAAAAATGGCATAATAAGCTTAAAAACGTAATCAGCTACTACATATGAAAGCCCCAAGTGGGTTAATTCCTATTTCTCAACAACAAAGATAATTCTAACATTATTGATCATAGTTACTTTTTAGACAGGTATTAAACAATTGAGAAGAAACACAAGGTCTAGCCTACTATGAATCATTCATTGAAGACTGCAGGCATATGGAGTGTAAGTGTAAGGGGTGGGGGGGAGGGGGGTGCAGAAATAAAAGGAATATTCACTTGGTGTGTTGAATGTATGAATCTGGCGACATACCATATGACTTTCGAAAAAGCATCATCCACACAGTTCTGAAAACGGCAAGAGCTGACAAGTGCGATAATTGTCGCACAATCAGCTTAACGGCTCATGCATCCAAGTTACTTACGAAAATAATATACAGAAGAATGGAAAAGAAAATTGAGGATGCGCTAGATGACGATCAGTTTGGCTTCAGGAAAGGTAAAGGCACGAGAGAGGCAATTCTGACGTTGTGGTTAATAATGGGAAGAAGACTAAAGAAAAATCTTGGCACATTTATAGGATTTGTCGAACTGTAAAAAGGGCTCGACAATGTAAAATGGTGCATGATGAAACTTCCTGGCAGATTAAAACTGTGTGCCGGCCCGAGACTCGAACTCGGGACCTTTGCCTTTAGCGGGCAAGTGCTCTACCAGCTGAGCTACCTAAGCACGACTCACGCCCCGTTGTCACAGCTTTACTTCTGCGAGTACCTCGTCTCCTACCTTCCAAACTTAACAGAAGCTCTCCTGCGAAACATTCAGGACTAGCACTCCTGAAAAAAATGAAATAGCGGAGACATGGCTTAGCCTCAGCCTAGGGGATGTTTCCAGAATGAGATTTTAACTCTGCAGCGGAGTGTGTGCTGATATGAAACTTTTTGCCCGCGAAAGGCAAAGGTCCCGTGTTCGAGTCTCGGTCCGCCACAAAGTTTTAATCTGCCAGGAAGTTTAATATCAGCGCACACTACGCTGCAGAGTAAAACGTCATTCTGGTGCAAGATGTTCAAAATTCTGAAAAAAGTTGAGGTAAGCTGAAGAGAGAGACGGGTCGTATACAATATGTACAACAGCCAAGAGGGAATAATAAAAGTGGACGACCAAGAAAGAAGCGCCCGTATTAAAAAGGGTGTAATACAGGGATGTAGTCATTCTCCCTACTGCTCAATCTGTACATCGAAGAAGTATTGATGGAAATAAAAGTTCAGGATTGGAAATAAAATTCAAGATGAAAGGATATCAGTTATAAGATTCGCAGATGACATTGCTACCTTGAGTGATACTGAAGAAGAATTACATGATCTGTTGAACGGAATGAACAGTCTAATGAGTACAGAATACAGATGGAGAAGAAAGACGAAGGTAATGAGAAGCACTAGAAGTAGTAGAAATCAGAACAGCGAGAAACTTAACATCAGGATTAATGATCACGAAGTAGATGAAGTTAAGAAATTCTGCTACCTAGGCAGCAAAACAACCAATGACGGACGGAGCAAGGAGGACATCAAAAGCAGACTAGCAATGGCAGAAATGACATTCCAGGCCAAGAGCAGTCTACTAATATCAAACACAGGCCTTAATGTTTGGAATAAAATTTTGAAAATGTACATCTCGAGTACAGCATTGCATGTTAGAGAAACATGGACTGCGGGAAAACCGGAACAGTAGAGAAGCGAGCATTTGAGAATTGTTGCTGCGCACGAATGTTGAAAATTTAGTGGACTGACAAGGTAAGGATTGAAGAGGTTCTGCGCAGAATCGGAGAAGAAAGCAACACACTGAAAATGAGAAGCGACGGGATGAGAGGACATGTGTTGACATGAGAGAATGACTTCCATGGTACTAGAGGGAGCTGTGGAGAGCAAAAACTGTAGAGGAAGACGGAGAGATTGGAATACATCAGGCAAATAATTGAAGACGTACGTTGGAAGTCCTACTCTGAGATGAAGAGGTTAGCACAGGAGAGGAATTCGTGGCGGGTCTCATCAAATCAGTCAGAAGACTGTCGACAGAAAACTACTCATTTGCAGCAAAGTCTTTTTATTAATTTCACACAAATAATAACAGAGTTTTGCTATTTGTGGAGCAAAATAACTGATGATGGTCGAAGTAGAAATGATATAAAATGTAGACTGGCAATGGCAAGGAAAGCATTTCTGAAGAAGAGAAATTTGTTAACACCGAGTATAGATTTAAGTGTCAGGAAGTCGTTTCTGAAAGTATTTCTATGGAGTGTAGCCATGTATGGAAGTGAAACATAAAGGTTCTGACGCATCAAGGGATCACAAATTTAGCATTGGAGGGCAGCGTGGAGGGTAAAAATCGTAGAGGGAGACCAAGAGATGAATACACTAAGCAGATTCAGAAGGATGTAGGTTGCAGTAGGTACTGGGAGATGAAGAAGCTTGCACAGGATAGAGTAGCATGGAGAGCTGCATCAAACCAGTCTCAGGACTGAAGACTAGAACAACAACAACAACAACAACAATCCCAACCTTCTTCAGAATAACACTAACCACCATTTGTCCATAGTGGACGTCGTCAAGCTAAAACTACAAATCCATAAATTACCGTCAGACTGTTAAAACGTATCTGAAACTGCCTCGGCCCCACTTCGCGACCGCGATGCGGCAACCACGAGTGCTGTACGGGCAATGACTTACAGGATACTGTCTTTAATTTAAGTAAAAGAGCCAGTGAATACAACCTGAACGTCTCCAAAGGAAGTGATACGATAAATCGACATCAGTTATGAAGGAAAGAACATACACTGGATGCAAGAATCACTAAAGCCATAAAGCCATAAAACAATATTAATCAAGAGGCAGGAAGATCGATGAAGAGAAAGCTTGGCCAGTTTTGAAGAAGTCAGAACAGACCGAAAGATTCAAACCCTGATTCAGCTGTAGATGTTTATGTGTGAAGAACTATTTTGAATTTTGCTTGAACACTTTTGATTACTTGGAGTAGCTCATAACTAACTGAATATTTTTTGTGGTGTATTAATTCTTTTCCTCTTACATTACAGGTTAGCATTTTCCGATGTTATCGTCCTAGTTGTATCCCTCTAGCGGTTATTATATTCCAATGTTACTAGATGTCACTTAGTAATGTTTATTTATTCCGTCATAATTGCTGCAGGTTTTGAAGACAACCAAGCAGAAACATATCCTTCACAAGGTGCCTTAAGAATCAATAATTTTGTTAGCGAAATCCAGGGTTCAGTTCAGTGCACTATTTCAAACACTTCAGATGAATTAAAGAATGTTTCGCGAAGCAAGGCTACAATGCATCTGTTAGTCCAACCTTGTTCAACTGAAGGTGTATCTCTGTGTTTGCCTGTCTTGATGAATAATGGCCGTTAACACAAAACTTCCTTCTCGGAATCAATTCCGTCTATCCTGAAAGAAGCTACCACAAGCGCGCGCCCTCGCTTCCTGCGATCATTACTCTTACCGCTTGCTTAACCTCACAAGGCAGTATCAATTATTTAAATTACATCTTTTGAACCTACGGTTAGAATAACAAGAAAGGATAAAAATGAGGGAGGCAGCAATTATTTGAATCAGAAGAGACTGAGGCAGACGACTTATTCAGGGCGCTAAATTGCTGCAATTCTCTGCTGAAGCTTTGACACTGCTGGAGGGAAGCAAATGTAGAGTTTAACAACTCCAGTACTACGAAACCGATGGAACCGAAGATCAGAGGGTGTAAGGATCGTAATACCTGCAGACTTCGACCATGTACTGCTCAAACGACCCATAACTGGATGTGCCTTAAACGATTTACAGCACTAAGCTCACTTCAAAATTCTCGCGCGAGGATTCGACTATACTTCACTCATGTGTGAGTACAATATGCGCACTACTGCATCACCGCATTCAGGCCTTGACACGCTAAAAATTGCCAAGGGCGTTTCGAGACTTTCATGAGTTTTTCGAAGACATTGACACAACATTTACTGTCACCGTTTTACAAATGTTTCAATAAAAAATAGAAAAAAATATATATTCAAATTCTACGTTCCAGCACCTAAAACATTTCAGTTTATAATAGGCACGGTAGTTTTCAGGAATCAGTAATAAATGACAAAAATGGATAACAGGAAATGTTACCTTGAATGTTGAAAATCTTAGCCTAAATCTAGAAATCGTACTGAAGCACAAATGAAGCTTCGAAGTAAAGGTTTAGACGGATGACTCATAACACTAATTGTCTTAAATGTAAAGTTACCCGTGTAGTAGGTGTAGCATCTGCTACAGGTCGAGTAATCACCGGGGCCCTATAGCCACACTGCTCAGTTTTCTGAAGGAAAACCTATCGAAGCTAAGTTTCTGCACGTCTCCTTATACAGATCAAAAGTATTCGGACGCCACAAAAATCATACGTTTTTACTATTAGGTGCATTCTGCTGCCGCCTACAGCGACCTCAGTAGTGGTTAGACATCTTGAGAGAGAACTTGTGAGTAATTTTCAGCCAGGTGCCCAGATACTTTTGATCACATAGAGTAGTTCTGCTCGCAGTTACCAGCATTAGGTCAGTTTCAATGACTTCAAATTTATGTATCTGTAATATTAACTGTTTAATGAAGCATTTTATGTCAACAGCGTTATTGCATTTAAATTTGTTCGTCACTTATGACATTTTAGGAGAGCATTAATGAAACTCTGTTCGGAATAAAAACTGGTTACTCTCCAGTATTCTCCACGTTAATGTTTGTTTATAATCTTTTTCGATTTACTTTGAGTCCATATTTTGTACTCATTAGACTTTTCATTTCGTTCAGCAGATCATGCAGTTCTTCTTCATTTTCACTCAGGATAGCAATGTTTTCAGCCAAACGTATCATTGATATCCTTTCACCTTTAATTTTAATTCAATTTATGAACTTTTCTTTCATTTGCATCATAGCTTCTTCTATGTACAGATTGAACGGTAGGGAATAAAGGCTACATCCTGGTCTTACACCCTTTTTAATACGAGTACTTCGTTCTTGGTCGCCCACTCTTATTATTACTTCTTGGCTGTTGTACATACTGTATATGACCCGTCTCTCCCATAGCTTATCCCTATTTTTTTCAGAATTTCGAATTTCTCGCATCATTTTACATTCTAGAACGCTGTTTCCAGGTTGAAAAATACTATAACGTGTATTGATTTTTCTTTAGCCTTTCTTCCATTATTAAACCTAAAGTCAGAATTGCCTCTCTCGAGACTTTACCTTTAATAAAGACAAACTGGTCGTCATCTAGCCCATTCTCAATTTTCTTTTCCATTCTTCTGTATACTATTCTTGTAAGCAACTTCGCTGCGTGAGCTGTTAAACTGATTATGTGATAATTCCCGCACTTGTCAACACTTGTCGTTTTCGGAGTTGTGTGGATGATGCTTTTCCGAAAGACAGATGGTATGTTGCCAGACTCACGTATTTTACACATCAACGAGAGTAGTCATTTTGTTGTCACTTCCGCCAATGTTCTTAGAAATTCTGATGGAATATTATCCGTCCCATCAGTCTTATCTGACCTTAAGTCCTCCAAAAATCTGATTCTAATAGTAGACCCCTATGTCTTCTAAATCGACTGCTGTTCCTTCTTCTACTACATCAGACAAATCTTCCCCCCATACAGTCTTTACATGTATTTTTTCCACCTATCTGCTCTATCCTCTGCATTTAACAGTGGAATTCCCGTTGCACTCTCAATGTTATCACCCTTGCTTTTAATGTCACCGTAGGTCGTGTTAACTTTCCTGTGTGCTGAGTCTGTCCTTTCGACAGTCGTTTCTTTTTCGATGTCTTCATATTTTGCAAGCATTTCGTCTTAGCTTCCCTGCAGTTCCTATTTATTACATACCTCATCGACTTGTGTTTCCCTATTCCTGAGTTTGCTAGAATATTTTTGTACTTACTCCATTCATCTATCTGTTTAAATATTTTTTTCTGTTATCCATGGTTTCTCCGCAGCTACATTCTTTGTATCTATATTTACCTTCCCAACTTCTGCGGTGGTCCTTTTTAGAGATATCCGTTCCTCTTCATCAGTATGGTACTGCATACTAAGCTATTCCTTATTGCTATATATATAGCCTTAGAGAACTTGAACCCTATCTCGTCATTTCTTAATATTTTGTTTCCCACTTCTTTACGTATTGATTATTCCTGACTAATGTCTTAAACATTAGCCTACTCTTCATTAGTACTATATTGTCATCTCAATATATATCTGCTCCTGGGTAGACCTTACAGTTCAGTATCTGATTTCGTAATCTTTGTTTGACCATGGTGTAATCTAACTGAATTGTTCCTTTATCGCCCTGCCTTTTCCAAGTACACATCGTCCTTTTGAGATTCTTCTACAGGGTATTCGCTGTTACTAGCTGAAATTTGTTAGAGAACTCAATTAATCTTTCTCCTCTCTTATTTCTTTTCCCAAGCCCCTATTCTCCTGTAACCTCTCCTTCTACACCTTCCCCTACAACTGCATTACAGTCCCTCGTGAATATTAGACTATCATCCCCCTTTACATACTGTATTACCCTTTCAATATCCTCATACTCATTTTCTATCACTTGATCTTCAGCCTGCGACGTCGGCATGTATACCTGAACGATCGCCGTCGGTGTTGGTTTGCTGTCGATTTTGATAAGAATAACCCTATCACTGAACTGTTCACAGTGACACACTCTCTGCCCTACCTTGCTATTCATAACGAATCCTACTTCCGTTACAGCATTTTCTGCTAATGTTATTATTACCCGACACTCATCTGATCAGAAATCCTTCATTTCACTGACCCCTACTATATGTAGATTGAGCCTCTGCGTGTCCCTTTTCAGATTGTCCAGTTTCCCTACTACGTTCAAGCTTCTGACATTACACGCACCGACTGTTAGAACGTTATCCTTTCGTTGATAATGCAATCTTTTTCTCGTGGTAACCTCCCCCTTTGCAGTCCCCTCCCGGAGAACCGAGTTGGGGACTATTCCAGAATTTTTTGCCAATGGAGAGATCAACATGACTCTTTTTCAATTACAAGCCACATGTCATGTGGATACACGATACGTGTCTTTAACTCAGTGGTTTCCATTTCCTTCTGCATCCTCATGCCGTTGATCATTGCTGATTCTTCTGCCTTTAGGGGTAGTTTCCCACCCCAAGGATAAGAGAGTACCCTCAACCTACCCTCTGCCCTTTGGACAAGGTCGTTGGCAGAATTAGTGTGACTTCTTATGCCGGAAGTCTTCTGCCTCCAATGCTTATTATCAATCAATAGGTATGCAGTGGAGTGATTCGAAACCGAGCCGTACACTTATTTGATTATTAATCAAAGACGCTACCCAGACCACAGGTGCATGATTTAGAAGGTATCGGGATTCATCAGAAGATAGAACTCTCTGCCATTGCGCCAACGGCCAGTGCCAGTGGTCACGTATCCATTTCACTCATAGTTGATGTCGTGGTATTAACGTTGTCACATGTACGTTTCGTCGACTGTGGAGGCCCATCGTTGGGATCTAATATCTACGGTGGTACAAACACGCGTGTTTTTTAAACCCCTGACATATAGGCGTGGTGTGTGGGAATTCCGTCGAGGTGCCCTACTGAACATCTACGCAGGGCAGCCTACGTAAATACACTCCTGGAAATGGAAAAAAGAACACATTGACACCGGTGTGTCAGACCCACCATACTTGCTCCGGACACTGCGAGAGGGCTGTACAAGCAATGATCACACGCACGGCACAGCGGACACACCAGGAACCGCGGTGTTGGCCGTCGAATGGCGCTAGCTGCGCAGCATTTGTGCACCGCCGCCGTCAGTGTCAGCCAGTTTGCCGTGGCATACGGAGCTCCATCGCAGTCTTTAACACTGGTAGCATGCCGCGACAGCGTGGACGTGAACCGTATGTGCAGTTGACGGACTTCGAGCGAGGGCGTATAGTGGGCATGCGGGAGGCCGGGTGGACGTACCGCCGAATTGCTCAACACGTGGGGCGTGAGGTCTTCACAGTACATCGATGTTGTCGCCAGTGGTCGGCGGAAGGTGCACGTGCCCGTCGACCTGGGACCGGACCGCAGCGACGCATGGATGCACGCCCAGACCGTAGGATCCTACGCAGTGCCGTAGGGGACCGCACCGCCACTTCCCAGCAAATTAGGGACACTGTTGCTCCTGGGGTATCGGCGAGGACCATTCGCAACCGTCTCCATGTAGCTGGGCTACGGTCCCGCACACCGTTAGGCCGTCTTCCGCTCACGCCCCAACATCGTGCAGCCCGCCTCCAGTGGTGTCGCGACAGGCGTAAATGGAGGGAAGAATGGAGACTTGTCGTCTTCAGCGATGAGAGTCGCTTCTGCCTTGGTGCCAATGATGGTCGTATGCGTGTTTGGCGCCGTGCAGGTGAGCGCCACAATCAGTACTGCATAAGACCGAGGCACATAGGGCCAATACCAGGCAACGTGTTGTGGGGAGCGATCTCCTACACTGGCCGTACACCTCTGGTGATCGTCGAGGGGACACTGAATAGTGCACGGTACATCCAAACCGTCATCGAACCCATCGTTCTACCATTCTTAGACCGGCAAGGGAACTTGCTGTTCAAACTGGACAATGCACGTCCGCATGTATCCCGTGCCACCCAACGTGCTCTAGAAGGTGTATGTCAACTACCCTGGCCAGCAAGATCTCCGAATCTGTCCCCCATTGAGCATTTTTGGGACTGGATGAAGCGTCGTCTCACTCGGTCTGCGCGTCCAGCACGAACGCTGGTCCAACTGAGGCGCCAGGTGGAAATGGCATGGCAAGCCGTTCCACAGGACTACATCCAGCATCGCTACGATCGTCTCCATGGGAGAATAGCAGCCTGCATTGCTGCGAAAGGTGGATATACACTGTACTAGTGCTGACAATGTGCATGATCTGTTGCCTGTGTCTATGTGCCTGTGGTTCTGTCAGTGTGATCATGTGATGTATCTGACCCCAGGAATGTGTCAATAAAGATCCCCCTTTCTGGGACAATGAATTCTCGGTGTTCTTATTTCTATTTCCAGGAGTGTAGTGTCAGCATCTAATGTGGTGGAACTAGTATTCTCAAAGCACCAAATCCTTTATTTTGGCCCATCACACACAGTTGGCATGGGTGTGGAATGTAGTATATTCAGGTCCCGACCAAAGGACCAAGGAATTCACGGGTGTCAGAATGCGATGTAAGCAAGTCCTTGTCAAAGGAAGACTATCACACGATATGTCAAAAAAATAAGTAACATTTTATGTAGGTGATCTAATAATTTCAATGCCGTTTAATTATGCGAACATTATTTGCTTTTCGAAACAGCTGAGAAAGAATGAGAAACCTGGAAATCTAGGGTTAACCCTCCGGAAGTTTGGCTGGGTGGGACATATATATGAGCCAAAACATTAAGATCACTGACCTACTACCGATATAAAGCCGTCCAGGCGATAGCCATGTCACGTGCTAAGTACTAACGGCAGGCATACGCAACGGGGAATGTAGTGCCAGTGAGCGTGTTTGAGATTGACTGAGAAACTTTGCGATGGCTCGGAAGCTCAGAACGAACATTTTGGAAACTCCACGACTTGCTTGTGGTTCGAGGAGTCCTGTTGTGAGTGTCTTCGACACGTAGCGAAAGTGAAACCACGTCCAGACATCGTGACGTTGGACAGCCACTCCCTGTTACAGGTGTCAGATGCTGTAGGCTGGGTAGACTGGTAAAACAGGATAAGCGGCGAACTGTGGCGCAACTGACATCAGACTTTCCTGCTGGGCAGAGTACATGTGTGCTTGAACAGACACGGCACCGCACACTCTTAACGATGAGCCTCCACAGTCGACGACCCAAACCTGTGACAGTATTAATACCACGACATCAACTATGTGTGAAATGGACACGTGACCAGCAGCACTGGGCGTTAGTTCAATGTTAGAGCGGTGAATGCTCCGAGAATCGCGATACCTTCTGAATCATGGAGTAGATACAGACAGACTCTGTCGATGACATGCCTCGTGCAGGATGACCATGGGCTACTATAGCAATGGATGATCGCTACCTATGGATTATGACTCGGAGAATCACTGACAGCCACTCATCTATGTTGAATAATGCTTTTCGTCCAGCCACAGGACGTCGTGCTACGACTCAAAACTGTGCGCCGTAGCCTGCATGACGCACAACTTCACTCCCAACATCCATGACGAGGTCCATCTTTACAACCATCACACCATGCAGTGTGGTACAGAAATGACCGCACAGGATTGACACCACATTCCCTTCATCGATGAGTATCACATATGTCTTCAACCAGACAGTCGTCAGAGACATTTTTGGAGGCAAGCCGGTCAAGTTGACGGGCACTCCTTACACTGTTCAGCGAATGCAGCAAGGTGGAGATTCCCTGATGTTTTGGGGTGACATTTTGTGGGGCCGACATACGTCGATGGTAGTATTGGAAGGCACCGTAACAGCTGTACTATAAGTGAATATCATCCTCCTACCGATAGTGCAGCTATATCGGCAGCATACTGGCAAGGCATTCGTCTTGATGGACGACAATTGCCCCCCCCCCCCCCCCCCCCCCATCGAGAACATCCTGTGAAAGACTTCCTTCAGGATAACGACATCGCTCGACTAGAGCGGCCAGCATGTCTCCAGGCATGAACCTTGCCAAACATGCCTGGGAAGATTGAAAAGGGCTGTTTATGGACGTGTATCCTGTCAACCACTATGAGGGACCACGACGAATTGCAGTTGAGGAGTAGAACAATCTTGAACAAGAGTGCCTTGATGAACTTATGGATAGTATGCTATGACGAATCCAGCATGCATAAATGCAAGAGGATGTGCTACTGGGTATTAGAGTTACCGGTGTGTAGAGCGATCTGGACCACCACCTCTTAAGGTCTTGTTGTATGGTGGTAAAACATGCAACGTGTGGTTTCTATGAGCAATGAAAAGGGCGGAAATGAAGTTTATGTTGATCTCTGTTCCAATTTTCTGTACAGGTTTAGGGAAATATCGGAACCGCGGTGATGCAAACCCTTCTTTATGAGACTTATCATATATAGGATGAATCAGGAGGAAAGGTATATGCTTGAGTGGTGACGCATAAGTGAGCTAATGTACATATGCTGTACATCTAATGGTTTCTGAGATAGAACGTATTTAATGTGTGTACGTTGTTATTTATTTTCTGTGTTATTCGTAGCATGTCATTCTTTACAATGTACCTCAGTAGTGTAACGGAAGTTGATACGAACAATTTGATACACAACATTTGTTGCCTATAAAGCTAGGCAACTACACTCCTGGAAATTGAAATAAGAACACCGTGAATTCATTGCCCCAGGAAGGGGAAACTTTATTGACACATTCCTGCGGTCAGATACATCACATGATCACACTGACAGAACCACAGGCACATAGATACAGGCAACAGAGCATGCACAATGTCGGCACTACTACAGTGTATATCCACCTTTCGCAACAATGCAGGCTGCTATTCTCCCATGGAGACGATCGTAGAGATGCTGGATGTAGTCCTGTGGAACGGCTTGCCATGCCATTTCCACCTGGCGCCTCAGTTGGACCAGCGTTCGTGCTGGACGTGCAGACCGCGTGAGACGACGCTTCATCCATTCCCAAACATGCTCAATGGGGGACAGATCCGGAGATCTTGCTGGCCAGGGTAGTTGACTTACACCTTCTAGAGCACGTTGGGTGGCATAGGATACATGCGGACGTGCATTGTCCTGTTGGAACAGCAAGTTCCCTTGCCGGTCTAGGAATGGTAGAACGATGGGTTCGATGACGGTTTGGATGTACCGTGCACTAATCAGTGTCCCCTCGACGATCACCAGAGATGTACCGCCAGTGTAGGAGATCGCTCCCCACACCATGATGTCGGGTGTTGGCCCTGTGTGCCTCGGTCGTATGCAGTCCTGATTGTGGCGCTCACCTGCACGGCGCCAAACACGCATACGACCATCATTGGCACCAAGGCAGAAGCGACTCTCATCGCTGAAGACGACACGTCTCCATTCGTCCCTCCAGTCACACCTGTCGCGACACCACTGGAGGCGGGCTGCACGATGTTGGGGCGTGAGCGGAAGACGGCCTAACGGTGTGCGGGACCGTAGCCCAGCTTCATGGAGACGGTTGCGAATGGTCCTCGCCGATACCTCAGGAGCAACAGTGTCCCTAATTTGCTGGGAAGTGGCGGTGCGGTCCCCTACGGCACTGCGTAGGATCCTACGGTCTTGGCGTGCATCCGTGCGTCGCTGCGGTCCGGTCCCAGGTCGACGGGCACGTGCACTTTCCGCCGACCACTGGCGACAACATCGATGTACTGTGGAGACCTCACGCCCCACGTGTTGAGCAATTCGGCGGTACGTCCACCCGGCCTCCCGCATGCCCACTATACGCCCTCGCTTAAAGTCCGTCAACTGCACATATGGTTCACGTCCATGCTGTCGCGGCATGCTACCAGTGTTAAAGACTGCGATGGAGCTCCGTATGCCACGGCAAACTGGCTGACACTGACGGCGGCGGTGCACAAATGCTGCGCAGCTATCGCCATTCGACGGCCAACACCGCGGTTTCTGGTGTGTCCGCTGTGCTGTGCGTGTGATCATTGCTTGTACAGCCCTCTCGCAGTGTCCGGAGCAAGTATGGTGGGTCTGACACACCGGTGTCAATGTGTTCTTTTTTCCATTTCCAGGAGTGTAATTTACACTGCCCTACAAAACTCTCCTGAGGTACAGTACATGTGCGCCGCCGGAGACTTTGGTGTTTCTCACGCTTCCTTCACACAGATTATTTGTTCTGGAGAAAACATAAATATCCTCTTTTCTGCAAGAAACTTAATGTGGTTTAATTTTGTACTGTGACACGTTTCTACTGGAGGGTGCAGTTTTTTAGTTATCCAAGGGAAACATATTAAAGTGACACTAAATGTGTTCCATCTCTGAAAGCATTCGGAATCGGGTCTAGGTTCACACGAAGTTTTTCGTTCAGAATCACTAATGCCATCACCCTTCGTATACCTTTCCTCCTACTCACACTGTACACATGTACAGGCCTTTTTCCCACAGCTTTGTTTCCGTACCTGTATGTCACCTATAACGTGCACGTCCCTAGGTCTATCTCCTCCTCTCTCCTCTCAATCAATCATCTCCTCGCCTCTCTTTCTGTCCATCTAATGCTCCCACCTCTTAGCCATTCTCTTCCCTCCACTTTTCCTCACCATCTCCTGCTCCTTTCCCTTTCTGTACGTCCCCTCATGCCCATCTCTTCCTATCCATCTCCTCCACTATCCATCTCAAAATCCCCTAGGCATGCCCAGCCACATGTATGGCTCCTCTAAAAAAGATCGATACAGCACTCTCGCACTTCACCCACAACTCATATGTTACGTATTTGGAGAATCTTTCTGCCCCATGAGTGTAGACTGCCCTGAAAAACAGCTCGATAAGACTGATAGATACCATTGCCAACCAATATATTTGTCGTGAAAGGCAGCCTATACGCCGAGAGCTTAAAAAGACATGTGTCTGTATGTCTGTAAGTATCAGAGCTATGTTGGTCCTTTCAGAACAAGAAGTTTGCGTCACATTTCACACCGATACAGCAGCCTGGGGGGAATTCTTAGCCAAATATTCTTCAAATGCTCAGTTTTTGTGTGTTAAAAAAATGCATGATGATATGTTAGACGAATACGCAGAGGGAGTAATCGCCAGAAATGACAACACAAATAATACGAAAGATAATGGTGAACGTAGTTCATGGAGGATAATGGACTCGCTGAACAGACAAATGCTGGACGCTGTGTGAAGCATAGACAGTAAACTCCTAAACTTTGAGTATGGTTAGAACTTTTAAAAACGACGGTACATTAATATTTTTGGCTCGATTGCTAGCTCAGAATGGTTGTTGGATAGTTGACCAGGTGGATGAGTCGGCTGGGTAGTCGCCTCAGTTCTTAGAGGAACGTAAGCTTGTAGGGTCAACTTCGTACAATATGCTGTATGTATAAATCATTTAATATAAAGAAGAACATATTACCTTGTCATAAAAGCTGTATCTACTGTTTCAATCTCAGAAGGAGTATCCAGTTAAAGGAATTATCTGTTCATTTAAGTCCAAGAGATTGTTAAGTATATTCCAGAGAAACCAGACCTGGCCATGTTTCTCCACGGCTACGCCATACTCGCTACATTTTGGAGCCCAACGTGGAGCAAGACTGCTTCTACCTTCTACATTTGGTGTCAGAAGTGGAATGGTTGAGGTCTCATGGATCAACGACGACGAAGATGCCAGGACATTACAGGCAGTGATTCAACACGGACTGGTTCAAAAAAATGGTTCAAATGGCTCTGAGCACTATGGGACTTAACTTCTAAGGTCATCAGTCCCCTAGAACTTAGAACTACTTAAACCTAACTAACCTAACGAGATCACACACATCCATGCCCGAAGCAGGGTTCGAACCTTCGACCGTAGCGGTCACGCGGTTCCAGACTGTAGAGCCTAGAACCGCACGGCCCCCGGCCTGCCAACACGGACTGCAAGATACTTAACTAGCATCACAAAACTTTTCATATCCACACGTGGGATTCCATACACCGTTTGTTTTGACCTTTAACTACTATTTTTCCTTAATGTCGTGGTTAGATACGGCTGCAATACTCGGTAAGGGACCGACGGCCGAACCACTATCTCCAACAGTATGCACCCGGTGCAGTTTGCCTAACACTCCGCCCAATGGACTGAGGAACATGCCTCAATATGTTGTGTTTGCCGTAATAAAAGGTATTATGCCATACAATGTAGAGGAGATGCCTGGTTCAGTTATGGGCAACCTCCGGTACCCGGACATTAATGGTATTTTCGTGGAGTATGTATGAAGAGTACTAATGATTTTTACTATAAATGAATTTTGCACAGGAAATGTTTTAGAGTGAGAAGGGACGACAAGAGTATCATGTTAATCAATAAACATAAATAAGCATAATGTAGGATTTAGGGTCTTATCTAAGCCAAGAGGTGTAATCTGCAAAATGCGACACCCAGCAATAATTGTCAAGCGGTAATACTTCTTCTATAAGATAGCTTTCAGCTGTTGTAGAGTGCGAACAGATTCCTAAAAAGGAAATACCATATCGTTGGGCGATGGAACGAAGGGCATGAAATACAGTATTGAAAACCCATTAAAGAAACATAACATAATAACTACAACAATATATGGAAACTAAAAATAAATAAAATAAAATATATGTAATTATTAATACTAATTTCTATGCACTAGTAATAATGATCTCGCTGGGTTCTTTGTGCAAAAATGTCCCTTACTCCTACAATATTCTACACACTTTATTTTGTTTCAAATGTTCATTATTTCCTGTTATCTGTTCGAAAGACTTGCACTTCGTACGATTTGCAGAGGTTCTTTACTTCATTACTCAGCAATCTTCATCTTACGAATCTCATACGACCCTCACATTCAAACGTCAGAAGTACACCATTAAGTCACAATGTTAGCCTCGAAATTAGTGTAATACTATTATACGAGTGCCGTTAAGTAATGCCTCCAAATTTCTTAAGTGTAAGCTCTTAAGTCTTTTGTAACCAAACAAAGCTTATTAACATTCTACATCTTTATTCTTCACGACTGCGTGCTAATTTTTCAACTTAGCTACTTCTCCCAATGATAGACCAGTTCCTCGATACCATCACATCAGTTCAGAATATTTGATATTATTGACGGAGCCACAACCTCACCTCTCCTCGTACCACTTCCTCACTTTCAAAATGAAGTCCATGGTGATATTAGAAAATCGGATGAGACCAAGCCAGAACTATATGGAGGATGATCGATGGCAGTGAACTGAAGACGTCACAGTGCTCATGTGCGTGCTGAAGATAAGGTTGCTGTATGTGTGGACGAATCCTTAGAATTCGAAACTCGATTGCAGCACGCTTTTTCACAAGCGCTGACAAAGTTACAAAACAGTCTACCATGTCATACGAGACAAATCGGAATCCTCTAACAGCAGTGGATTAAGATGTAGGATGTTGATATCGTTTGTTTTGTTAAAGAGGCTCTAAGTGTTTTCACATATAAAAACTCGTAGACCTTACTTTTCAACTAGACCTCGTACACAGGAGAACGTATATACATGAGGGTTGGAACTTAAATAGTGGCAACGACTTATTCCACAACCGATACAAAAGAGTGACATGTTTGCACCTGTTACTGTCCTTCAAAGTAGTCACGATCGTTGTCTAGAACCCGTTGGCAGCGATATGGAATACATAGTATACCTTTCCCGAGTTGCAATTGAATGCGGCACTAGTAGACTATATGAAAGTATGTGGAGCGCCAGCCACAACAAAATCAGGTGATGTGTAACGGATATATATTTTCATTAACAATGTGATTTTGGACCACGATTTTACAATATTATCAGTGAACTGAATTAATAATTATCCGTCATTATCTGACGTCTTTGGACGAAGAGAGATCTCTATATCAGTGTAAGAAAGCTTCCAACAGAGTTTCATATACACACCGCAGTTCATTCATACTCTGACTACTAACTTTGCTGAAACTAATAATCAGAATTGTACCAACTGCGATCTGAACCATAAAACTTCTATTTAGGAAGCTTTTTACGTTAATAATTTTCATTACCAATAGCAAGATTCTCCAGGTCATTATCAGGTTTATGAATCGCGGTTGCTAGGGGGCAAATTGAACTGACGGGCGGACCTCGAGGTGAGCGCTGTAATGCATTTTAGAAGGTAGTGGTGGTCGAGGAGGGAGGGGGAGGGGGGAGGGGGAAGGGGGCTGGTGTCACGGTGTGAAATGCGCTGCAACTTAGCTGGCCACATCTCCTGGGATGGCGATGGAGTCAGTACGGCATAATTCTAGTCTTTGGCAGTGGCCAGAGTGGGATGTCCTGTGACAGCAGGAAAGCGAAAGACCTCGACAACAAATATTGCCGATCCACAGCTATCTCCCTGAACATGGTCTTACACCTGACTGAATAACCTATGTTCTTCTTCTGGTCCAGCAAATTGTTGTTCACCATCTTTTGGAAATATTTTTCACGACCCACAATTTTCACGGCCAGAAAGGACGATCACATGCGGCTTTTGTTTTAGATGGAATTCTCTCCACGAGAAAACTGCACGTCACCCGTTGAGAACGGAGAACCATCAGCACCCCCGCATCTGGTAACGTCTCTTTTCAATGTATGTTCACCATGAGTTGGGTATACCTTTCCTCATACAATTCTCTCAGCAGGAGGTTAGTCACAAGCGTTACAAACGATATTCTTAAGAAGCGTCCCACTACCACGAAAAATGTATGTCGACCATTTCCTGCCGGCATCGCATATCCCCGGGAAGAGTCTAATTTTCACCTCCGCCCCTGCAAATGGTAACGTGTCTTCTTCTCCTGTTAGACAATGTGAGTCTGCGTCACTTCAGCATCTCTCAACAGCAGAAAGACAACTTGCTGGTTCTTCTCTGAAGGTGCAATAGGAGCTATGTGAATGCCTTGTGATGTTCCTCGCATGTGGCCCGAGGCCCTTCGTCAGATTAAGGGTAGGCACTTGTTTGACAGCGTGCGGAGGGATGTATGGCAGCAGAAAGCCGGGGCTGTCGGGCACTTTTCTGACGTCATTTGCGTGTTCCATACGTGTATATTAAAAGCGAACACGTCGCTAGTTTTCTCTACCGGAGAGCTCGAGTCTTTGTGTTTCACCAGTAAGAAATTTAAAGTACACACAATACGGTTACTCAGTTCTCTTCTGGTACTGAGAAACTATATATTAACAAGGAACAGCATTATTTTAATTTACTAAAGTTCTGCTTCAAGTTTTCCAGCATTGTAACAAATTACTTGCTAAACTATTGGTAGTTGCAGTCCAGCACCTGTAGCGGTATAATTTTTTTTTATTTCTTAATATGTGTGGTATAAGTGGCAGCCACAATAAGTCTTCCTTCATAGGGAAGGCTAAGAGCGGTATTGAGGAACACAGTGGAGATCTAAAACACCGAATATCTAAGTGAAGGAAAAAAAGTCCAACCATAGATTTTGTCAGTCTACTTCCCCTGGGAGGCGTGGAAGACGATGAACATACTGGCATTGCCTGTCGCTGGGCCTCCGGATTACGCTGGTTGCCCTAGGCGTCATCTTCTGTAATCATGCGTAGAACCAAAAACGACTGACCACTTAGCTTAGAGGGATTACCCAGGAAGCGTTGGCTGAGTGTTCCCAACAGCCTTACAGTCCATGTCAGAAAGGTGTTGTAGTTAATGGTGATTACTCTGAAGGCCAGTAAAGGTATTTTGTCTCTACCTTTGTTTCCTTTATTGGCTCAAATGGCTGTGAGCACTATGCGACTTAGCTTCTGAGGTCAACAGTCGCCTAGAACTTAGAAATAATTAAACCTAACTATCGTAAGAACATCACACACATCCATATCGGAGGCAGGAGTCGAACCTGCCACCGTAGCGGTCGCTCGGTTCCAGACCGTTGCGCCCAGAACCGCATGGCCACTCCGGCCGGCTTTCCTTTATTTTCTTAGATCTTTTACTGACTGTTTCCGATGCACATTGTACATAATCGTATAAGAAGGGTAGTCAAAGAGAGTAACAAAAAAAATTATGTATAGAGGAATACTTAACATGAGTTATCTACTTTACTAAACCACTATCCCTCGACCTAATCTGGGTTCCAGGTTGCCTATCTATCAGCTTCCTCAGAGAACAAAAATTTAATTTTCATTCTTTCACGTTAGTAATGACTAAATTAAAAATACTGTTACACTCTAACCATTAAGAGATATAATATTAAGTTAAAAGTCGAATAAAATACAGCTGATAAAGCTAGAAATGGCGTGGTTCTCTTTTTCTTCTTAACGAGTTTTGGGTGGTGGCATTTCAGCCAGCTATCAGTGGACTATCGATCATGACGGTACGAGCGCAAGGACAACTTCCCGTACCCGAGCGGGTAAAAAACCTCTGACCTGGCCGGGAATCAGATCCGGACCCTTTCATTTGGTAACACGTCATACTAATCAGGCAGCTACTGAGGCGGACGTGTCTTTGTCTGGAAGCAGGACAATTAACATCGCACAATTATCAAGACTACATTCATCCAGTATTTGACAATGAGAGCGCTTAGAGACTTCCAATAAATTATAGGCCAATTTCAAACTTTTGACATCCCACACAAAATTATGACAGTAAAATATGCGTAATTTATCGCTTATTAAATCTGTACTGTTCATGCTGTAAAACAGCAGCATCAGGCATGAGGATTTAATTTATTATGTCTTTACTACTGACTGTATTTGAAACTGAATGTAATTGTAATATTGTATCATTGTATGAGCCATAGTTCAGGACATAGAACGTCATAAACATTTAGAGGCGCGAAAAATTAGCATTTGTTTACAATGGCACGCTGTAAAAATTCAACCTACGCACTATTGTACTGAATATATTGAACTGTTTCAATAGTGATTGTTCGTTTTCAATAATTACTGCATATTTTTGGAAAATTATCTGGCTTTTGTCAATCTACACCGAGCGAGGTGGCCCAGTGGTTATCACACTGGACTCGCTTTCGTGGGGGAGGGGGGGGGGGAGGGAGGGGGGGACGACCGTTGAAACACGGAACACGGGACACGGGTCCACACATTCTTATTTGGATTTTCCGAGATTTCCCTAAATCGCTTCAGGCACAAGCGGGGAGGGTTCCTTTGAAATGGAACGGACGACTCTCTTCTCCATCTTCCCCTAATGTGCCGGGACCAATGATCTCGCCGTTTGGTCCCCTCCTCCAAATCAACCAACCAACCAATAGATGTCAAACTATTAAAATAGATTTTTCTGTGCCGTAACTAACACCATTACTGGAGACAAACTAGGAACGCCACAGAGCACCAGGAGAACGTTTTGAAGTAGATCATGAACCTCCTGCTCGGGAGCACAGCTTGATGGATGAGAAATCGTGGTACTCCGTAATTTTCCTACTGTCCCATAACCCCTGAAGCACATTTGAAAACTTTTGTTTACAAGTTTTGTCTCACTATGATACACTTAAAATTACTGCGGACTCATGTTATTGTGCGACGGGGATAATTTGATTAACATTGTTAATAAAATCTAACTGGAAATCATTCGTTAATATACATCGAACCAAACGATACCGTCAAATAAGAGAAACAAGGAACTATTATTCATTTTAATTAAGGCTAGTAGTAGTACATCTCACTTACCAGGGAACAGCATGGAATTGAGAATTGTTGAAACTACACAACGTGATCAAAACTATCCAGGCACCTGGCTGAAAATAGCTAACGAGTTCGTCGAGCCCTGCATCGGTAATGTTTGAGTTCAATATGGTGTTGGCCCACCCTTAGACTTCATTATAGCTTCCACTCTCGCAGGCAAGCAATCAGTCAGTTGTGGAAGGTTTCTTGGAGAATGGCGGCCCATACTTCACGGAGTGCTGCACTCAGGAGAGGTATCGATTTCGGTCGGAGACGATAAGCACGAAGTCGGCGTTCCAAGACATCACGAAGGTAATCTATAGGATTCAGGTCAGGACTCTGTGCAGGCCAGTCCATTATAGGGATATTGTTCTCGTGTAACCACTCCGCCACAGGCAGTGCATTACGAACAGGTACAACGCCATCCCCGAATTGCTCTTCAACATTGGGAAACAAGAAGGTGCTTAAAACATCTTTGAAGCCATGTGCTGTGATAGCGCCACGCAAGTGAAAAACACGACCACACCGTAACACCACCGCCTCCGAATTTCACTGTTGGCACTACACACGCTGGCATATGACGTTCTACAGACATTCGCCATACCCACACCCTACCATCGGATCGCCACATTGTGTACAGTGGTTAGTCACTCCAATCTACGTTTTTCCACAGTTCAATGGTCCTACCTTAAGTTCGTTACACCAAGCGAGGCGTCACTTTTCATTTACCGAAGTGATGTGTTGCTTACGAGCAGTCGCTCGACCGTGAAATCCAAGTTTTCTCACCTCCCGCCTAACTGTCATAGTACTTGCAGTGGATCCTGATGCAGTTTGGAATTCCTGTGTGATGGTGTGGATAGACGTCTGACTATTACACATTACAACCCTCTTCATCTGTCGGCGGCCTCTGTCAGTCAACAGTTCTGTACGCTTTTGTGCCATACGTGTTCCTTCACGTTTCCACTTCACTGACACATCGGAAACTGTGGACCTAGGGATAGTTAGGGGTGTGGAAATCTCGCGTACAGACGTACGACACAATTGACACCTAATCACCTGACCACGTTTGAAGTTCGTGAGTTCCGAGAACGTCACATCGCGTGATGCTAAGGTGGCTATAGCGCCAAACGATATCCGCCCCGCAACAGGAGGCAGCTGAAGGAATTACCAGTAATTACCAGTTACAGTGTACTGTGATGATGGTCTTCATTACAGCAATGGCAGGAGACATCTGGATGCCTTCAGAGGGAGAAGAATCACCGTGCAACTGAAAAAGAACAAAGTGTGAAAACTGTAAAACAGGAGGAGTTTGGTATTGCTCACAGGATTGTTTCACGTGTATGGGGAGCGTTTCGAACCACTACAATGTTGCCCTAATGAGAGGTGGTGGTCGACCACGGTCAATTACAGCAGTATATTCCATTGTGCAACAGGCAAGAAGGGACCTACGTCAAACAGTGTGTGAGATTACAACAACATATAACGAGGGAGCTACTCTCACTAACCATAGGGGCACGGAAACTGCGTGTGTTTGAACTCTTTGTCGGACGACAAGTACGTTGTGTTCCTTCGATATCCGCACAACAGAGGCAACTTTTGCGATAGTGCCAAGACCATAGGGGCTGGAGCAACGAAGAGTGAGATAGCGTGCTCTTCTCTGACGAGAGTATATTCTGTCACAGTAGTAATTCTGAACGAACCCTCGAATGCCGAGAGGTTTCCTGGTGGTCCAGGTGTTGCAGTGTGGCGAGGGATAATATTGAATGGGCATACTGACCTCCAGACCTCTGAACACGCCACACTTACGGGTCAACATTATTGTGTCACTGGCCTCCTTTACCATTCGCGTCTTTCCGCAGGTGCATTCAGCCTTGGTTTCATTTCTGTAGATGACAACACGCGACTGCATCGAACAGCGAAGATGGAGAAGCATTTGGAATGATAGGATATTCGGCGAATGGAGTGCCCGCCGTTTACCCGAGTTAAATCCTACGTAGCACGTGTGGGACGCGATCGGCAAACGTATTGGAGCACGTCCACACGCACCAACTACCGTCCAAGAGTTGTCAACCACTCTGGTGGAGGAATGGAACCCCCCCGGACGAACTCCGAACTAACTTGTGGCCAGCATGGAAGCATGCTGTAGAGCAGGAATTGCAGTCAGTGGTGATCGAACGCTCTATTAAGAACGATGTCTCGCCTTCTGTAATGCGCAGGAGACCACAATAAATCGCGGTGACTTCTGAGTAATCATTGTCCGACAATAGGTCTAATTTCTGTTCGTCTCACTGAGTATTTCTTTGAGTTACCTTGTGTACCACACGGTACTAGTTCTATCTGGGTATGGTCCAAGTTTCATCGAGCTAAGGTACTTAGCAATGATACATTTTATGAAATTTAGTCTCGCCCTTACAGTCTTTACACAGTGTACTTTTTAATATATGCTGTATTAATATTTAATCGATTTGTAGACCATGGGCCACTGCGATTTCTGCTGGTCGGTAATTTGATTGATGGCACGAATATAAAGCAATGGTCACTTTACTCTCATCCATTCAGTGAAAACATGCGTGAGAACCTCTGGTTATTTGGTCAGTTTTAGTGTAGGCGTGTGAAGATGGTAATCTTCATGATGGGATTTATTATTCATAAAGGGAACGCTACTGTTTTAAGAACTGAAAAGTTATTGCACATAGTCCGTATATTTTATATTTAAATAAATTAATACACTGTAAATGAGAATATATTGCCGAACTGAATCATGCAGACCGTCAGTGCTACGGACGCAAGCTGTCTTGAACCTTTTCTACTTGTATGTGGGAACTGATTTAGTTTGGTACCGTAGATTTGCCATCAACGCAGAGTGATATGTCTATAAAAGACTAACAGCGCAGTGAGACGTTCTTGGCTAACAAGACCCATGGAAAATGGTTTGCAGGAAATCCTTTTAAAGTCGCTCTCACGTTGGGTAGAGACTGGGGACAAAAAATTGAGAACTCTCTTTCGAGACGAAACCAATCATTCTGTACAATCCTGATGTAGGAAACGCTCTTTAAGACAGAACTGACTGATGCTGAAGATACACGTATACTCGATAATGTGCGCCTACGTGTCACGGAGGAAATCATTTACACTCTGGATCGAGATAGATAACAGTCGGGGCAGTTTCCATAGTAATCCTTTAAATGCGAATGCAACTCTGTACAGAGTATCAGTAATGGAGATACATATTGCTAATTTAAATTACGTAAGAATGAAGATTTAGCCGGCCGTTGTGGCCGAGCTGTTCTAGGCGCTTCAGTCCGGAGCCGCGCTGCTGTTACGGTGGCAGTTTCTAATCCTGCCTCGGGCATGGATGTGTGTGATGTCCTTAGGTTATTTAGCTTTAATTAGTTCTAAATCTGGGGGACTGATGATCTCAGATGTTAGGTCTCATGCTGCTTAGAGCCACTTGAGCCATGACGACTTACTTCGGTGTGAACATGACAACAAGAGAAATTCAACTCAACAGATTATCATGTGTAACGCATGGTGGCTGTTACATGCCGCATTAAGTAGTTACTGTTGTTGATCGGAAGATGGCACGTCAGTGAGATGAATCCAGTAACTTGTAAAGGAATTTTAGCGATCTACAACAAGGATTTTTTATCCACACATTCCAAATTTTGTGCTTCAGTAATACAGGGAACATCACACCTTGATGTGATATAACTAGCCTGCTGTAGCGGGGTTGCCATCTACGAGACTATGTGGAGAGCTCGCGGTGATATGTAGATAATGTCAGGAGATAAGTCTTTAACGAAGGCAGAATGAATACTTGAAAGAAATGGTGCGAACCCTCGTTAACCACCAACATTCCAGCAGAAATGTGGCTGTTTCAGAGCTCTAAATCTTCTCTCACACCCTGTTAGGTGGCTGTTCTTGCGTTCCTACACATGATGTGAGTCCACTGCAAATCATCCTCCTCGACGTGATCGGTTTTCGCCACATATGAAGACCTTTACCCACAACAATCGATTTCAGCACACTCCCATTGATGGGAGGAAGAGCAAACTATGTTGCTTGTGGACAAAATAGGTCATGGGTACCTGCCGAAAACCTTCTCCATCCGTGGTTGAAACATTTTGATGCCGAAATTATGTAAAAAAAAAGGTGGACAGTTTTTTTTTTATTCCTCAATATGAATTGAGCTGTCATCAACTATACTTCGACTGTCCACCCCAACGTTTCGGTTGAATGATAACACCATTTGACCCACTAAACTGGCTCAGAGCCCTTCCCCATTCTTTCAGAGTAACGTGTTTCCGTCCTCTGAAACAAACAAGTAATTTTAACACCACGTCGAACATTAGCGTAGGAGTTACTGATACCATGTTTTAATTTTTCGATACAAAACACAAAAGCAAGTAGGTCATGTTTGGTTGAGCAAATTGTGATCATTCAATTTTAGGGTAACGTGAATGCAACTGGATGAGCCATCCTTTTCACATGAAGGCATTGGTCAGCAGGAGAAATTGAAGGACATACCATTTACGAAAATATTTGCGGTTAGATTAGAGGAAAAAAGTAGGTCACATACTAAAGCCTGAAGAAAATATTTACATTCACAGCGAACTCAGAGCAACTGAGGTTAATGGCAAAGGTTAATGAGAAATGCAAACCCATTGTATATTTCCTTTTCATCAGTTAATGACAAACGCAAACACCCCTTTTCTTTGGCCTTCTGAACGTGCCCGTATAGCTAGCTATCCCATCACTGAGAAGAGGATACGACAGTGTGTTACGACAGTTCAAAACTCAAAACACTCAAGTAATGTGTAATGTCCCTATGTAATATTGTAGTAATATTCCGGTTGCGAGTTCAAGCGATGATGTGCTACCGAAAAGACGACAACGCAATTTGCCGTGAAAAAGAGAGCATCAATGCTTTTTGTAATTGTTGGAGATAATGAATAACAATTGGAAATTTTTTTGGGGGGGAGAGGGTGTCAGATGCGTTTGCGTATAGAAGTAATTTGAAGTGCAGTGGAGATAACAATTGTCATCGCAGTTATCAAGAATAAAAAATTTAATTTGTGAAAAAGAAGGTAGATCCCCGAACCTTCATAAAACGATTAGTGTGTTTAGCAACCCAGCGTAGAGTGATTTATTCGCAAATTAACAATACTGGGCGTATCTGCGACTATTACGGTCTGAACGATCCGAAGTATTTCGCCGCCAGCTTGTGTGTTAAAGGCGTTCCCTAAGCTACCAGTTGGTTAGCAAGAAGATATCATACTGCCAATGTTGCTCAACCTTCTCATTCTGAAAGGGTTTCCAGAAAACCTTAGTGTGACTGTGAGTACTAAAACTGTCACGAGAGACCGAGTTTTCATCGCGAGTTATAGCAGTTTTCTCCGACATTGCCTGGCGCTCTCTGAGAACCGGAGAAACGGAAACCTCCGGCCGCCAACACATCCTGTACCTAATCCGTTCTATCCTTACAGCAGCCACGAAGAAAGGATATTTTATCTGTAGTCAATTTTTTCACAGAGCTTTATATTAGACAGGCAAAAATTTTAAAAACTATGCATTTAGGCAAAAAGTGAAAAGAGAGTTTAAACCCAGTACCCGTCTTATACGTGTCAAAGTCAAAGGTCAAGTTTATTAATTTTTCTCTAGGATGTAGCAGTTAATTATAGAATGACGACCAACTGACTGCTTGTAAATTGGGGAACTTCCTAGGTTTCTGCATCATTTCCATGTATGTACGCTATTGGTAAGAAGTGCACTATAACGTGTGTTTCTATGTTGCATGCCCTGCTGATAGACGGTGCCACATTCAAACTCCCTCTGCCGAAACTCGCAGAGCGGCTTTCCTGCGCGTGCGCTGTATGCTGCGTTTGCCAGCACTGTGGCCCGACGTTGCTCACCAGCGACCGTACTAGACCAATGTTATGACGGGTCTGATGTCACAAAATCTTGATTTTCTCATCGTGGTTTAATAGCAGCCAATGCAGGGTTCCACGCTGTTGATATCCCGCATCTTTGTTGATGAGATTATCAGCTGTACGGATATGTATCGCTTCCTTAATGACGCAATCACAGAAAGTTGATGGCCGGGGTAAAACTTCCGTCTTTTCATAAATCATCCGATGTCCTGTATTCAGACAGTGTTCCGCAGTTGCCGACTTTTCCGGTTGACCAAGGCGTGCATGACGCTGATGTTGGTCGCAGCGTTCTTGTACTGTGCGGCATGTCTGGCCCATGTCTTACACGCGCAAACAAACTTGACACTCGGCGCGTTGGCTGATGGGAGCGATCGTAAAGGCATTTTCCATTTTCAGTCGCTCCCATCTGCCACCGCGCCGAGTCTCAACTTTGCGCCTGTAATACGCTACCCCACATTGACAAGGAATCATGTACGCACCACATATCCTCAGGTCAAGGACATCCTTAACCGAATCCAATAGGTTCCTCAGCTTTCCAGATCGTGGGAAAAAATCCATACCTTCCGCGGACTCTTCCGATGCTGCACCGAGGAAATATTGTGTAATTTGCACAACATCATTCGATGGAAACCCATGAAGACTATTTACAACATCTCCGCCAGGTACGCTTGAAAGTCACAGTCCCAGTGTAATTTTTAAATGTAACTGTGAATTCTCTGGACAACGTATCTGTTGTTGCGACGATGTCTCAGTGTGCATTGTTTTCCCCGTGCTGTAACTTTTTTTTCTTTGTTTGCTGGACACTCTTGAGTGCAAGTGCAAACACGAACCGAAGTGGACTATTTATACACAGGAGCAAGTTGGGTACAGATGAACACTAACCCGTTTTATTTAAGACAGGAGCTGTACTTAGGCGATTTGTCCTTCCTCGTTCTTTTGTACCTTGTTGTATGTTACGAGAACATTTATCTAGCCTCCACTTCTTCACTAACAGCTTCGCATCTAACCACCTGACCAGCCATCACCACCGACCGCCGATCCATCCCGATGTCTTGCAGCTTCTCATCATCGTCCTGTACCATATACATAGCACCTACGACATATTGCCATTATCGCCATATCCACAACATGATTCTCTGATAAATTAATCTTTTTATTGTGTGAATAACACTGCTTTCCAAGATTCTAAACAGTCCTGCAAGCATTTAAACGATTTTCTGTATTTTTTTCCATACGAACTATCATTTTCATTTTATTTTTAATATTCATTCCGAAAACCAACACGTTTGATTCAAAGTTCCGGTGTTTTTGCTAAACATGATAATTACAACTGGTCTGGCGAGGCGCACTGGGGAGTTGTTAATTCCGGTTTTATACGCCAACGGCGCCAGTTTGGGTGGACCTCGTTTCCATTGTAAAATCCATTCCCCAGAAGTTAGTATAACTGTTTATCCCAGCCGATAATGAGAGTTTCTCCATTCCCGATAAAGTTGGTATGATTATTTACGCCATCAGGTATGACAGTTGCTAAGAAAGTGCATACAACTCAATGATTTATTTGTGCCCATAATATTCGTGAACAAGCCGCTTAGTAACTTCAATACTTAGAAAATTTGGTGATGCCAGTTCACCTGTCTGTTTACGTACCTATCTGTAAAGAAAGTTTTGTGATAAAAGGGTTTTATGTAATGTCCATATGTAAAATAATATTATTGTAATATTCCGGTTGCGAGTACCAGCGATGATGTCCTACCGCAATTGACAAGACAACGCTCTTTGCTGTAAAGAAAGAGCATCTAGGTTTTTGTGCTTTTTCTAATTGTTGGAGATAAGAAATGCTGATTGGAGATTTTTATGAGGGGGGAGGGGGGGTTGGATAAGTTTGCATATAGACCATCCCAGAAAGTTGATGCCCGGGGTAAAACTTCCGTCTTTTCAGAAATCATCCGATGTCCTGTATTCAGACAGTGTTCCGCAGTTGCCAGCTTTTCCGGTTGACCAAGGCGTGTATGACGCTTGGCATATAACGGCCAGACGGTAACCACTTCACTCACAATATAGTAAATTTAGATCGTACATCAGTGTATCTTATAATTTATAGAAAAGAAGGTAAATATCGTCTACGAACTTTTATTCGATGTTAGATCTCTGGACCTTCATGAAACGAAAATGGTTCAAATGGCTCTGAGCACTATGGGACTCAACTGCTCTGGTCATCAGTCCCCTAGAACTTAGAACTACTTAAACCTAAGGACATCAAACACATCCATGCCCGAGGCAAGATTCGAACCGGCGACCGTAGCAGTCGCACGGTTCCGGACTGCGCTCCTAGAATCGCGAGACCACCGCGGCCAGCTTCATGAAACGATTACTGTGTTTAGCAAACCAGTGCAGAGTGATATCGTCTCAAATTAACAATACTGGGTGAATCTGCTACTATCACACACGACGCGAAATATTTTGTCGGCAGCTTGTGTGTTAAGACGTTCCCTAAGTGACCAGTTTGTTAGTAAGAAATTATCGTACTGCCACTGTCAGTCAATCTTCTCGTTCTGCAAGTGATTCTACAAAATCTTACTGCGACTATGACTATTTTAGTTGCCACGAGAGACGGAGTCTTCATCGCAAGCTGCAGCTGTTTACTCTGCCTTTGTCTGTCGTACTCTGAGAACCGGAGAAATGGAAACCTCCGACCGCCAACTCATTCTGTACCTAACCCATTCTCTCTTTACAGAAGCTGCGAAGAAAACACATTTCCTTTACAGTGAAATTTTTTCACAGATTTTTATATTAGATAGGTAAAAAATTTTAATATCTATGCATCTAGGCAAAAAATCAAAGAAGAGTTTACGCGGTGCCTGTCTTATCTGTGTCAAACTCAAAGTAGAAGTTAATTAATTTTTCTTTAGCACGTAGCAGTTCACTATACACGTGGCGCCAAGTAGGTGATTTTCGTGTCGGTTATGACGCTACGAGGATAAGGACAACACACAGTTCTAGAGTTCAGAAAAATTCCGACCATCCATGGAATCAAGCCCAGGCTCCTTCGGTTAGCAATCTGCCGCGCTGGCCTACCGAGGAAAACTACGGAATTTGTAGTGTGAGCCATAACTGATACACGGAGAGTTTTCGTATTACACTGTAGTCGTCTAATGTAAGTTTATCTTTCGTTAATAATTATTGAATACTACCACTCCACGCACGTCTAAAGTCGTTCGCAGACAGGTACATGAGAATAACTGATAGCGGTTATTTGAATTAGCACATCATTTTCTCACACACTTCGCATGCACGAGGCTGTTCCTACGCTGGAGCACTGCAGACAATACGTGTACGTAAATATCGATTGTCCTTGTCATTTCATCATCATTCGTGAAAGTGGCGAGACTGGACTGAGCAAACGTTGGGAATCTGTACGGGCTCTGTTAACCGCACAGTTGAGCGTCCCACAAACCAAACATCATCATCATCATATTGAGTGGTGACTACCGAAGAAGACGGCGAAACTTCAAAGTGATGTGTTGTTACCGGGGAAAGGCTGAAGACTCAAATTTGCGTCTTTTTAGCAGCACTGCAGTACGGCTGTTGTGGTGGATAGCCCGCAGCAGCTACTGTCTCGCTTTGTCTCATTAGGAGCCACCATGGCTGGAATGTCAAAGGCTACAGCGGCGCTGTGTTCGCATGCGGCGGGTCGTAAGGTCAAAGGAGTTCTTGGGGTAATTTTCTCAGAACTATAGAAAAAAAATCATGAAAATATGTTGGGAAATGGAATGTGATTTAAAGGCTTTGGCGTATGTTGTTTAAGAGCACGAGAGCATGTGATCGCACTAGCGTTTGACACCTTGAGGATTTATTGGTTATTTTCCTTTGAACGCTGTTAAACGTAATGTAGATGTGGCATTCTAAGATAAACGGCATTATACCTACAGAGCTGTGCAGAATTGCTACTCCTGTAGACTCGGTTAAACTAGGAATCAGTGTCGCGAGCACATCTTCAGTTGTGTTCGTTTTAAGGAGCTGTCACAAGCGGAACTGGTGTCACATAATTGCATTTTGGGCAAATACAAACAAATTTGATAAACAACGTCCACGTTTCACGACGTGTTCAGCTAACTACATGTTGACATCAGTGCCACCAGGTGGTAATACACTGCAGCAGACTTTTATCCTTCGTTCGCTTGGCATACATCGGCCAGACGGTAGCCACTTCACTCACAATATAGTAAATGTAGATCGTACATCAGTGTATCTTATAGTTATAGTGACAGAAGAACCTATTTTGTACGATTCTGAGTGAGATACAGTATAAGAAAGTTTGGATTTTATCATACGGTACTCAATTTGAGGCATTGACAACCCTAAGCATATTATCATCCATTGTGATATTGTATCATTCACTCAAGCTTCTGATATCTATTGATCTTCAGGTGGGTCAGGTTTACCTGTGCTGTAGGCCAACATATACGTGAACATTCACGAAAAGCGGTCTCACTGATTTCTCTGATATTCACTTAAACGTGGGATCGACGACGCTGTGGTTTTGGCCCCTATGGTTCTTAATGCCTCATTTGTATTCAAGTCAAGTGACCATATAGGTAGATATTACTATTTGAATTTAATCATTTCCACAAACTGTAGGTTGTGTTTGAAGTTTGCTGTTTACTGTGCCTTAATCGCCTATAGTGTGCGGTGTCAACATGAAATCCGTTGAATCTGTTCTATGTGCCAACTCAAAAGAAAATTACCAGGAAATGTTAGCCGCAAAAAAACTGGTGCATTTCAGACCAGATCCGTTGACTGAGATAATGACGACATCAAATAAGAGTGACTAAAAGCGAACATTTAACAAAGAATGGTATAATTAGCGTAAGTTGTTGTGTGGATGCAATGTAAGAAAGTCTGATTTTCACCCTGAAATTTAATTCGTTACCTAATACATGTGTTATGGATCTTCTAGAATTGTCCGGAAGAATAAAAAGGTACGAAAACTCCCAAGTAAACAAATATTTTATTTCGTTTTTTCCATAAACTGTACTTCATTATGTACAAAACAACAAAACTTCACAACAACAATTATTTCTCTTTTCAGACAAGTTCAGCACATTATTATTATTATTATTATTATTATTATTATTATTATTACCGTTATTTTCATTACTGGTAGCGGCTGTAGTTGCATAAATATGTTGATAAGCATAACTGTTATACAGCAAATGCTGCTAATTTCACACCCTCACATATATCTGAAGCTAGAAATTTGTGAACCCTTAAAATGTGTACTAGGAACCGATGTTGTTTAAAGGTATTTGAGATTAAGATTATTGCCTGTGTTCAACAATGATAATTGTTAGTTCTCAGTGGCTCGTGAAGATACTATCGATAACCGTCTTCGCTCATCTAAACTGTTATAGACTGAAGAGTCGGACTACTAGCAGACAAATGGAAATTGCACCTAGAATAATTTTGGTAGTTTCACCAATAGTTCTTTTACTTAAAGTAATCGGCTGTAATAATTTTTATAAATGTTTGTCCTGCATTATCAAAGCTTTTTTTCATTTTAAGCTTGCTCCGTGTGTCACATGGAATTGTCTGCTTTACCCATTGAAGAGTTCCTACCATAATTTGATTACCTTCTAGTTACGCTTTCTCAAATATAAAATATTTCTCAAAAGGAATCACGTTAAGAATTTTACGGACAGATCGTTATGTGCAATACATGGCGATAAAGTCATATCATTCTGAATATATCTTGTTAAACTAATCGCTTTGAATATACTTCCATATTTACCGCAGAGCAACACATAATGTTGGATGGGAATATGTAAGATGACTTTTGACATCGTAAATTAGGTAATATCACACGAAATACTTTAATAGCAAAGTAACTGGGTTTCTTTACAAAATGCATGTTCAATTTAAACAATGTAATACTTAACGATAAAGTGCTGTAAGCGCATGATAGTTGCGTCATCAAATAATACGACTCCAATTAAATGTCGACAACCGTTATACATAATATAGTATTTCATTTGACAGAAAATGAGCAGTAGTTAAATTAAGAGTGGACTAAAAGGAAATTTATCAGTACAATCGTTATTATTTCAGATACAGTACAGTACACTTATGTCTATTCTAGTCGGTGTCCAGAAAGAGAAAAATTATCATTACTACCTCGTAAATTTTTTGATTATCAAGGATTTATTGACATGAAAGCTATCTGTTGTATCACTGTTCGACTTGTTTGACATTGGAAGCAAAACATTACGAGTATCATACCTAATTTGATCATTGATACAAAGTACTTCACACTTATCATTTTATGTACGATATTCGTTTTGAATTTTTGTTACTGTTAGTTAGAAGGTCGATTATACATAAAATTTAATTCCCCTTTGAAATTTATAATTTACATTATCCTAAAATACAATTTTTAATACATTGACAACTTCACAACAAACATTGCAAAATAAATTCATTAAATGTGTGCATTTTATTTACATATGTAGATGAACTTTTATGGTGAGGTTACGTTTTTATTCCGTAGTATGTAGGCGGTGACATGTACGACAGAAGAGCGGTAGCATGTTTTATTATCCCCTTTAGGTACTGAATTAGTTTCTATATTATGAAAATTGTAAATGTGAGAAAGTGTGTTTCCGCTGTTACTTCACGTGTAGCGTCCCACCTCAAAAATCTGTTTGAGCATGTTCAGCATTATCACATGTGTGAACCACAGTGGTTATATTCGCTCCTGCGTTTTACAGAAAAGTTACAGATGCGTATCTGTGTTTGCCGTTCTTCCAGGTCTTCTCAACTTTGAGTCTTTCACTGGAGTATGCAGAAAGATACGATACAGGGCAAAACAAATAGATAGCGTTAAGTGGAAACTGATATTTCACTGGTCATATAGTACTATTTTCAGGGTCCTCGTTTGTTTTCTAGCATCGCTTGTAGTAGTGTTTTGGACTTCCACGTTATTAAATATAAGCACTGCCACCTATGCATAAAGTCCATTATAGAATTACCCTTGCTTTTTTTCGGGGTTGACCATATGACTATTGATCTACTTGGCCCCTCTTGTATAGAATATAAGTTGCTTGGTTACAACTTTTTCATCGTAAATAAGACACAAGTATTTCGGTTTTAGTGATGTACGATCGCTTAATTGAGTCTTCGGTCTATGCATTACTGGCGAGCACATGGTTTCGCGTAAGATTTTAGTTTGTATATAAATTGATAAGTTATGGCATCACTGATCTTGCCCCAAACCCAATAATTCTTGTGTGAACTGATACTAGAACGATAAAGATAAATAACTACCAAAATGCAGAAACTCAAAACCACAGGAGATACCTGCAGAGCTAATCTTTTTGTAACAAGCGTGAAAGTCAACAACATAAAAGATGATTCAGGTCTGTGAATGACTACTATGTGACACAGCACAATCTTCCTGTAATGTTTGGAAACCAATTAAGTTTACCATTCTAAACTACTAACAGCACATTTATAAACAATGTACAATATCACATCTTGAAATATAAATCGATCTGTGACCACATTTAAACGTTTTATGAGTGACAGAAATATTTCTGTGACTGCTGGCTGTACACTAGGAAACGTAGTTTTCTACTCCACTGAAAACAAGTTATATTTATATCATTTATTATAGTAAATAGTTTAATTTGAGTCTTGAACAGGATACTCAGAAGTTTACCTACATCCTTTACAAGGATTATTTGCTTTCGTCATAAGTAACTATATAGCTGCACCCAAACACATACAATCATCACCTTTGTTATTATTTACCCTCATTATCACCGCTAAATACAGCCAACTGATTGATCATTGGTATGTTTAGTTTGTGCATCATTAATGATTACATAAATGAACAGTCCCAATGATTGACTGGTCTTCACTTGTAACATCAACCAAATGGGCCTTGCTGTGCTGGTACAGTGAATGGCTGAAAGCAAGGGAAAACTACAGATGTAATTTTTCCGGAGAGTATGCATGTCCACTGTATGGATAAATAATAGTAGCATCCTGTTATGCAGAATATCCCGCAGGTGAAATAGTTCCCCATGTTGATCTATGGACGGGGACTACTGAGGAGGATGTCGTTTTGCAGGAGAAACAAAACTGGCGTTCTATGGATCGGAGTGTTGAATGACAGATCCCTTAATTTATAAAGTGCCCAGATTAAACTTATATTAGATGGGGGTTAGTGAAGTTCAATGGCAGGAGTAACAGGACTCCTGGTCAGGTAAATACAGAATTACAGATTCCAAATTACATAGGGATAATGCAGGAATAGGTTTAATATTGAACAAAAAAAAATTAAGAATTCAGATAAGCTACAATGAACAGCACAGTGAACCAATTATTTTAGCCAACATAGACATGAAGCCAACACCCACCACAGTAGTAGAAGTTTATATGACTACGAGTTTCGCAGATAATAAACAGACTGAACGAATATATGATGCCATAAGAAAATTATTCTGATTGTTAAGGGAGGCGAAAATTTGACACTCATGGGGGACTGGAATTCGATAGCAGGAAAAGGAATGTGAAAGTCGACTTCGGGAAAGGAATGAAAGAGGTATCCGCATGGTAGAATTTTGCACAGAGAACGATTTAATCATAGTTCATACTTGGTTTAAGGGACATGGCAGAAGTTCGAATACTTAAAGATACCTGGAGACACAGAAGGTTTCAGATTATTTTTATAATGGCAAGACAGAAACGTAGGAACCAGGTTTTAGACTGTAAGATATTTCCTGGGCTGATGTGGACTTGACCACAATTCATTGATTATGAAATGCAGATTAAAGCTGAAGAATCTGCGAAAAGGTAGGAATTTAAAAGATGGGACGGATAAATTGAAGGAACGAGAGGTTGTAAACAGTTTCAATGGGAACTTTAGGGAACTATTGGCAAGAACAGCGGAAAAGAAGACAGTAGAACAAGGAAGGGTAGCTTTGAGAGACGAAGTGGTGAAGGCAGCAGAGGATCAAGTAGGTATAAAGAAGAGGGCTAGTAGAAATACTTGGGTAACACAAGACATACAGTATTTAATTTATGAAAGGAGAAAATTTAATGCACTAAATGGAGCAGGTTGAGGGGTATACATACTAAAAAATAAGACTGACAAGAAGTGAGAAATAGCTAAGAAGGAACGGCTAGAGGACAAAAGTAAGGATTTAGAAGAATGTCACTAGGTGAATAATAGATACCGCCTACAGTAAAATTAAAGAGATCTTTGGAGAAAAGAGGACCACCTGCATGAATATCAAGAGCTGAGATGGGATATCAGTAATAAGCAAAGGAGGTACAGCAGAAAATCAGATACAGAGGCTCAATGCAAGGGAGATGAATTTGCGGGCAGTAATATGTGAATTGAAAGGACGTAGGTATAGATGAGATGGGAGAATTGACACTGTGTGAAGAATTTGACAGAGTATTGAAAGACCGAAGTCCAAACAAGACCATGGGAGTAGAAAACATTCCGATAGAACTACTGATAGCCTTGGGGCAGGCAGCCATAACAGACCTCTTCCGCCTCGTGAGCAAGATGTATGAGACAGGTGGAACTCCTCCAGACTTTAGGAAGAGTATAATAATTACAATTCCGAAGATAGCAGTTCAACAAATCACAATTGCAACATATTGACACACATTTTGTACAGAATAATGAAATAACTGGTAGAGGCCTATATTTGGAAATATCAGTTTCGGCTCTGGAGAAACGTAGTGCCACGAGAGGCAATACTAACTCTACAACATCTCATAAAAGATATGTTAAGAAAAGGCTAAACTAGATTTAAAGGATCTGGTAACTGAGAAATAGCCTTCAACACTGTTTACTGGAAAATACTCTTTCTAATTGCAAAAGATTAAAGGGTCAAAATACAGGGAGGGAAAAGTTATTTACAATTTGTACAGAAGCCAGACGGCAGTTATAAGAGTCGAGGGGCGTGAAAGGCAACCAATGGTTCATAATGGAGTGAGAAAGGTTTATAGCCTATCACCGATTTATGCAATCAGCATATTGACCAAGAAGTAAAAGAAACAAAAGAAAAATCAGGAATAGGAATTAACTCCAAGGGGAAGAAGTAAAATCTTTGAGATTTATCGATAACACTGTAATTCGGTTGGAGTCAGAGAAGGACTTGAAAGAGCAGTTGAACGGGATGGATGGCTCTTCCAAGGACGATATAAGATGAACATCAATGAACATCAACAAAAGCAAAACGAGGATAATGGAATGTAGTCGAATTTAATCAGGTGATAATGATGGAATAAAATTAGGAAACGAGACACTTAAGGTGGTAGATGGGTTTTGATATTTGGGCACAAAAACTTGATGACGGTCAAGTAGAGAGGACACAAAATGTAGACTGACAATGGCAAAAAAAGGGTTTTTGAAGAGTAGAAATTTGTGAACATCGAGAGTACATTTAAGTGTTACGAAGTCTCTACCGAAAATATTTCTATGGAGTGTAGCCATATTATGGACGTGAGGTGAACCATGGACGATAAACCCTTTAAACAAGAAGAGCACAGAAGATTTTGAAACTTGATTTCTGAAAATTAGATGGGTAGATTAGGTAACTAACGAGGAAGTACTGAATGAACTGGTCAGAAAAGGAATCTGTGGCACAACCTGGCTAGAAAAAGGGATCAGTAAAAGACCACTTTCTTTCATATAAAAGGACCATTAATTTAGTACTGGAGGGATGAGTGTGGGGGGGGGGGGGGAAATCGTAGACAGAGGCGATGAGAGGAATTCGGTAACCAGACTGAGAAGGATCTAAGTAGCAGCAGTTACCCAGAGACGAAGAGGCTTTCACAGGCTAGAGTGGTATCGAGAGCTGCATCAAATCCAGTCTCCGTATAGACCACAGCAACAACAAAATGACATGTTACAAGCTATTTACTAAAATAAACTATCTTTCGCTAACTGAAATTCTCCCTGCAACCGCAGCGGTAGAAGGTTTGTTCTAGGGTAAAACATATAAATGAATCTAGTACATACGAAAAAAGGATGCACATCTAAATAAAAATTTTACAAGATTTTCCTAATGTTTATAGTGTGTCAAATACTGGTGTAATTACAGTCCTTTGACTTCATTTATTTGTGGGAAGCCAGTAGATAATTTCCAGGATGAGGTATCTTCACAATTTTACAAAGATCATAATATAACAATTTCCATTCATGATGTTTTCTCTTCAGCAGAGGTTGCTTTGGGTATGTTCTTAAGTGTATCACTTCACCACCTTGAAAACTTTGTGTTTTTGTTAGTTTTTTATCGTAATGGATTTTCCTCTGATGAATTGGTTGGTTGATATGGGGGACGGGACAGCGAGGTCATCAGTGTCATCGGATTAGGGAAGGATGGGGAAAGAAGTTGTCAACGTCCTTTCAAAGGAACCGTCCCGACATTTGCCTAAAGCTATTTAGGGAAATCACGGAAAAAGTAAATGAGGATGGGTGGTTGTGGATTTGAACCGTCGTCCTCCTGGATGCGACTCCAGTGTGCTAAACACTGTGCATCCTCTCTCGGTCCCCTGATGGTTACTTTAAGTTAGTAATGCTATTCTGTGCCTTATGAGTGCAGAATACTCGGAATATTAGGGAATGAGTATCCATTCATCAGACTCTTGAGCCCTTAGCAAAGGATTAGTTGCAGTGTATAGGGTAAAAGAGTGTGGCAGGTTATTTATTACTTGTTTAAGTGGCCCAAAATAATTCACCCATTTAGTATGCTGATTTCCAGCGTATACACGAATAAACCTATTATGTTTCCTGCATATTATTTTCACCAAGTTCATTCTGAATGGAAGCTTGATGTTAAAAGGTGTTTCATATTAAGTTCTTCAAGAAATTGTTGCCATTTAATGGTGGTAAAGAGCAATCATTGTCTGAGAGGATATCATGAGGTTTTCCAGTGTTAGGTGTATAATCATCAAGTATTCCCTTTATCAGTGTTGTGGTAGTAACTGTTTTGATTGCACAAATATATTTTGAAAAGGTATCAAGTAATGCATCTAAATATATAATTCTACCTCTACATTGTGTCAGAGGGCTGGTCACGTGACTGGCCTTGATGCGAAGGGGTTTTGTGGTTAGTATGGAGTGTAACTGAGTATGGCAGCACATATCTATAGGTTTGGCTATCTGATCTATTATGCAGTTCCTTAGAAGTTGGTATTATCTTCGACAAACTGTTGGGAAATAGCAATACAGGCTAAACTTTATTGCACATTACGCATTTATCAAATTAAGTTGTCTAAGGAAACAGAAGGTATACATACATACCATAAATCAAATTGTATGTTACATTTTGTAACTTTCTCTTTTATATTGATTAACTGTTAATGGATGATGCTCAGACTCCAGATAGCTAGTGTTAAAGTGTTTTTGCGAGAAAAGTCACAAAAAAGAATTGTCTTGGTGCACTGTATTTACGTCAAGCACGTATTAGTTGTACGGGCTTACTCATATGACTATTTGCTCCCGACGTGTACGAGCCTAGCTACACGTAAATGCATACAAACTGAGATTATTGTCCTAATCATGATTACAGTCTATATACATCCACAGTTTATCTATGGAAGTTTACAATTCGCGTGAGGTAGATAGTCTGAATGAGTACGATACCTTTCCAGAACGCCAAAGAGTATCTATGAACGATGAGCTATGTTGATAATCTATGTTTTCGCACAGATAAATATTTCATTAGCACGTAATATTAAATGGGTTGAAAGAAATTTCAGACACTGTAAATTCACTTTATATTGGCTTATTCTGGTATATACACATCCTATCATTGTTTTAACAAAGTATCCATTCTTTCAGATGGGTGGAATTAGTTACCAAAATTCAGCCTAAGAGTTTACAGAAAGATCCAGATTACTCTATTTCCTTTAATCCAGTTGAGGTACATTCTAACAGTTTACACTATTCATCACTTCCTATCAGTTGAACTATTAATTATCTATCGCATTGAGTCTTAGTTCAGTCTTTCGTTGATAATAATCAATTTGAGACAATATATTCTGTTATTTTCCTAGCTTGAATTACTTGACAGCTATTTTCAAGGTTACTGATTTACCTCTTTCAGTTTCTAATCATTTCTAACAGATCGCAAATCTTCAAAATGTAACAAACCATCTCGTATCGCCTACCAATATTACGTACCAGGGGACCAGCCCAGTTACAACACGACAAGGCAAGCGCAAGAAACACATTAGCAACGTACAATTTTAGCTTCTGTATTACACAGTGTCCTCAAAGAGTATTCACAAGGAGTATGCTTTGAGGTCATTTGTTACACTCCGTGATCTACAAGTCTACTTCTTTGTGATCTACTATTATTTTATCTTGAAACTAACGGATTATATTTCTTTTTTATTCTTTCTCAGAACATTCAGTTACTTTGCTACCAAGATTCTTTCCTATTTATTTTTATATTACTTTCTTTTCAGTCGACTTGCTACTAGTCATGGAATGTCAGTACAGAGGGGCCTTGTTTTTCTTATTATGAAATTGGATCTTGGGCTTGGGGCTTGTATTGCGGTGTTTTGCATAAAAAGGGTATCGGCATTACAATTTGTACAATACTACGGTGTTACATAATTTATAATGGTATAAGAGCTTGCCAGGCTGATCTTGAATCAATGAAAGACTTCCATTATGCCTCCTTTGATCGGCATTCTGTAAATCTTACATATTTTAGCACATCTATAGATAATGTGGTCTATGAGCAGTAAACTTTAGCACTAAATAAAGTCTACTCAGCCAGAAATTCAGGTTCCCCAGTGGGAAGCCTTGATAATGCATCTGCCCCTGTCACTGGCATTCACACTGTATGGCAAAGGGTGCCAGCAGTACCGTAAAACTGAGGTAAACACTTAAGGCCTTGTGATCGTAACACATGTCCACACATATTTCAGTTGTTGATTTAACCAGTCCTGAAATCTAAGTCTATATATGAAGTGTTCTTTAATCTTACACTCCTGGAAATGGAAAAAGAACACATTGACACCGGTGTGTCAGACCCACCATACTTGCTCCGGACACTGCGAGAGGGCTGTACAAGCAATGATCACACTCACAGCACAGCGGACACACCAGGAACCGCGGTGTTGGCCGTCGAATGGCGCTAGCTGCGCAGCATTTGTGCACCGCCGCCGTCAGTGTCAGCCAGTTTGCCGTGGCATACGGAGCTCCAATGCAGTCTTTAACACTGGTAGCATGCCGCGACAGCGTGGACGTGAACCGTATGTGCAGTTGACGGATTTTGAGCGAAGGCGTATAGTGGGCATGCGTGAGACCGGGTGGACGTACCGCCGAATTGCTCAACACGTGGGGCGTGAGGTCTCCACAGTACATCGATGTTGTCGCCAGTGGTCGGCGGAAGGTGCACTTGCCCGTCGACCTGGGACCGGACCGCAGCGACGCACGGATGCACGCCAAGACCGTAGGATCCTACGCAGTGCCGTAGGGGACCGCACCGCCACTTCCCAGCAAATTAGGGACACTGTTGCTCCTGGGGTATCGGCGAGGACCATTCGCAACCGTCTCCATGAAGCTGGGCTACGGTCCCGCACACCGTTAGGCCGTCTTCCGCTCACGCCCCAACATCGTGCAGCCCGACTCCAGTGGTATCGCGACAGGCGTGAATGGAGGGACGAATGGAGACGTGTCGTCTTCAGCGATGAGAGTCGCTTCTGCCTTGGTGCTAATGATGGTCGTATGCGTGTTTGGCGCCGTGCAGGTGAGCGCCACAATCAGGACTGCATACGACCGAGGCACACAGGGCCAACACCCGGCATCATGGTGTGGGGAGCGATCTCCTACACTGGCCGTACACCTCTGGTGATCGTCGAGGGGACACTGAATAGTGCACGGTACATCCAAACCGTCATCGAACCCATCGTTCTACCATTCCTAGACCGGCAAGGGAACTTGCTGTTCCAACAGGACAATGCACGTCCGCATGTATCCCGTGCCACCCAACGTGTTCTAGAAGGTGTAAGTCAACTACCCTGGCCAGCAAGATCTCCGGATCTGTCCCCCATTGAGCATGTTTGGGACTGGATGAAGCGTCGTCTCACGCTGCCTGCACGTCCAGCACGAACGCCGGTCCAACTGAGGCGCCAGGTGGAAATGGCATGGCAAGCCGTTCCACAGGACTACATCCAGCATGTCTACGATCGTCTCCATGGGAGAATAGCAGCCTGAATTGCTGCGAAAGGTGGATATACACTGTACTAGAGCCAACATTGTGCATGCTCTGTTGCCTGTGTCTATGTGCCTGTGGTTCTGTCAGTGTGATCATGTGATGTATCTGACCCCAGGAATGTGTCAATAAAGTTCCCCTTCCTGGAACAATGAATTCACGGTTTTCTTATTTCAATTTCCAGGAGTGTAGTTTAAAAACCAGGCTTGCTACAAAATGCAAGTTCAACTTAAGCAATCTAATATCTAAAGGCAGAGCGCTGAAGTTCCTTGATCATTGCGTCATCAAAAGCACAGATTCCAACTCAATGTCAGCGGTCAGAACTCATTTTTTGGTGTTTCATTTTACAGGAAAGGACCTTTGGTTTAATTAAGTCTGATATTTGTGTAATTCTATCCGTACACTCGTTGTGATTTCAGATAATGGCAGCACACAATACAGATACGTCAATACACATACGTCTATTTCAATCGGTGTCCAGAAGGAGAAACATCATCGTTGGAAAGAATATCCTAATATTGCTGGTTATCTGCGCCTTAATCTACATGAAAGCTAATTTCTGTTGTATGATTGTTCTACTTCTTTGCTGTTGATGGGAAAACATTAGAAGACTCATATGTGGTTGGATAATTGATACAATGTATTTTACGATTAGTATTCCATATATGATATTCGTTCTGAATTTATGTTCTCATTTTTTCAAAGAGAAATTATACGAAAGATATCTCTGTAGCATACCCATGTTTTATGAGAGTAGTTCAAACGTGTTACCCCCCCCCCCACCCCCCCACCCCCCGCCCTCCTCCCCCCACCAGCGGCCAGTTTAATGCTGCGGAACAACTGTAAAATTACATCATTGTACCAGGCTGTGTGCATGGAAAGAATTGGTGCCACAGTCTCGCTACTTATTGTAAATTGTGTGAAATACTGCTCTGTTTTATAAACTCCTTTTAGTACATTTTATTCTATTCGTTAAGGGCAGCACTGATCTTACGTGAAATAGAATTTTTTTTTTTTTTAGCATTTCCCACTCACAACACCTCGTTCTCTACCTCTTTACTTGCATGTTAAAACTAAATCGGGAGCTATGTAATTGTTCCACACGCTTAAAACTGAAATTTTAGCACAGACAGTAGGACACGCTTGTGTGAGTCGAGTTCTCTCAGGCGCAGACTGTGACTGTTAGCTGTCCATTAATTATTGCCATCCGACATACTTTTTGTTGGTCTAGTACAGTTGGTGTCACTCAGATGGGTTTCTATGACACGCTGCAGAAACATGTAATCGCACACTTTCTATAAATAATATTAAATCAATTCTCATTGCGTAATCCATAGCAGCAGAATATAATTATCAGCGAATTGTCTTACCCTCAATTCTAGAAAGAGACATCATTTTCAGTTCTGTACATCTAGGGTTACAATACCAATCAGCAACGTAACGCTGAGTGAAGAAACAATAAACAATTTCCATATTGATGAGAATTTAAATAGCTAAAAGCACTTTTTGGAACCAGTAAAGCAACTTCATTCTGGCACATTTTCACTTAGAATCACTGCAAATTTTGACGAGAGACAAATCAATGCGTTGATACATTTTGCATAAATTTGGAAATTTATTATAAATTTCTATGGGAAAAACCTGCTGAGGTCATCGGTCCCTAGGCTTACACGCTACTTAATCTAACTTAAGGTAATTTACGCTGACAACACACACCACACTCACACACACACACACACACACACACACACACACACACACACACACACACACACACACACACACACATTCCCGAGGGAGGGCTCGAACCTCCGACGGTGGGAGCTGGGCGAACTGAGGCAAGAGGCCACAGACCTCGTGGCTATCTCGTGTGACCATATTTTGCAATTTTCATTCAATAATGTCATTTGAATTCTTGTTATGGGTTAACCCACTTTAAGACAGTCTTTATTGTGCAAGAACGTGCTGTAAGATTAATATGTGGTGCTCTCCCACTAACCTATTGTAGACACCTGTTTAAGTAGTTTGACATGGTCACCAACGCTTCACAGTATGTTTTCCATCATGAAATTTGTTGCAAATAATCCACTACAGGTCAAAAGCAATACTGATGTACACAATAGCAATAACAGAAGAAAAAGTGATATTCATTACCGTACATGAAAGTTGTTTTTGGCAAAAAAGGTGTGTAAAATGCTGCAACGAACGTTTTTGATCACTTACACAATGATACAAAATGTGTGACGGGCAGCAAAATAAAATTTGTAAGTAAACTGAGAAAGTTTTTCCTTGATTCTTTCTGTTTTGTAGAAGAATTATTTCAAGTACCATAATGTATAAATGGTAGCTGGTATGAGTTACTAACTCATATCTGTATACCTTCTCCGTTTCTGTAACAAATAAAATAATTTTAAAAATGTTCAGACTGTAACCATTTGTACAAACTAATTTGTGACTTGAGTGTAAAATGACTCCTTTCACATCATTACGAACTATCAGGAAAAGTGATCCATGGTACATGTAAGTTACTAATGGAACTGCTCTACTGAAAATATGTTGGCAGGAAGCTGAAAATAATTCCTTGTGTGTATGGAAGTGTTACAGGAATATTACGAATACGAACTTGGAGACGCAGCACAATAAAATGAATAGTGAATGTGTTTAACAGCCTTCTTGTATGAAAAGTGAAAAATGGGTACGAAAATAGGACGAGATCGGGATAACGACACACTAATGGAGAGTATTAAGGTGAGATGTGGGTATTACAAGAAGAGCACCAATAAGAAGCGTAGGCATGAAGTAGTACTTGGAAAGACCCAGGTAATTTTAGGTAAATGTAACGTCTCAAAATCGAATTAAAGCATAAAAATGCGGACTATTCTTTTTTGCTGTAAATAATTTCATATATAAGTAACTTATGCACATTACGTTTGTGAAAAGTTGTTATAATTTCATAAATAACATTTAAAAGATATAGCGGCAGTCGGCCCGTGGCGGATTGCTATCATTTTTGTTTTAGAAAGTAAGTGATGAGTGTTCTTGCTTGTATCTCTCTCTTTTGCCTCTTCGCTTTTGTACTGATAGGACGCTCTATAGCCGAGTTCCTTGTTTACTTGTATCTAATCTTTCTTCTGAGTAGAAAAATCTGATGTACCTTTAAAACCATTTGTAATTACATTAATGCAAATTAGTTGAATATCATGAGTTAACAGTTCTCCTAAGAGATATAAGGTACAGTCAATTACCAATACGAGCATAACGGATAGTGGCGTGCAGATGCAATAGCCGAATGCACCCTGTCAATTATTCTTTTGCAATTTGCTACAGCGTCTTTGAGACTGACTGCCGATCATTTTGAAGCGTTTTACAAATTTGAACCTTAAACGATCTGGCTACAGTCTCGGTAATACGATTCCATTTCGTCAGTAAATAACAGTTAGCGGTCCCGCTAAACAGATGGTGGTTTTGAAAGATGTACTAAATTTTATAGCACTTTTCTAGAGATCAGTTTGGTCACTAACAAAAATACGTCCACTATCAACAATGGCCGTGTGCTCGAGTTAAGATAAACAGTTTTCTTCTCAGTGACTAATTTCAATTTCTACTTAAAATCCAATTTTGGTAACCTTGCGTGAGCAGACACGTCAGGTCAAAAGCGGAAACTGAGTATTCTTTCAAAGAAGATAAACGTAGGTTTTAGAGGTAAATCACGACCATGTATAGCAATTTGTAAGTTTGTAAAAATATGTTAATCAATATCTTTGAATAAAAAAATAACATATGTTGTTGTCACAATAAAAAATCTTCCGCTTTAATTGAAGAAGCAAAACTATTCTTATAAAACTGAATTCATATCCCAGCAAAAAATTACATGAACGTCAGTTACTATTCAACTGTGCAACAGAGAATGTAAAGAAGAAAACAGACAGAACATGCAGGATGATGTTAAAAGGGGGAGGGGGGATAGTGTGTGCTGCCTTACACAATAAAGCGAATGGAGCAGCAAATCAGTCCCGATCTACATCTTCATGAAAATGGAGACTATACTGCAACATCAAATTAATTCTAAATACAAAGCTGTCCTGAACCCTTCTACATCACGTAGAATGGCTAATTTTTACTTTAGTTGCCTGTTCTTGAAACGTCCCCTTGGAAAAATTATACATAACTGTGCTTAAACTGACACACAATATTTTTAGCGCAACGCAATCTGACTTTCAAAAATTCCTACAAAAAAATGGTCCAGACTAACATTAACCTATACGTTTCACAAATCACTTATCTCACAAAAATCTTCGTTACTCAAACCACTGCAATACAGCGAGCGCCACTACTGCCAGGTAAATAAAAGATTCAAACTTCGGAAGGCACTAACTACTGATAGGCATAGTTAGCCAATGAAAGATTTTAATAGAGAACAAACAATGTATTTTCCTTAATAGTCATAAAATATATAGCAGTTCGTGACATCCATTCTTACAAATTTCAAAACTCCGTCATCTATCTCCCCACATGCAACACTGCTGGCGGCTCACCTCCAACTGCGCAACGCTACACGCTGTTAACAGCCAACTGCCCAACGCTGCAGTGGCGAGTATTACAACAATGCCAACCAGCCACAGACTGCACACAGCACAGCCAGTGATTTTCATACAGAGCGCTACGTGGCGTTACCAACAAGAAAACCTATACAGCCTACTTACATTCTGAAACGAAATATAGGCGCACTGATGGTCATACCCATCTCTAGGGCAGAATGGTTTGGGTGTCAGGTGAACCACTCAAGAAAATAAAAGTTTCATTCCCAAGTGCGACAGCACTTGAAGCTGACAATATAGAGGAACATAGTGAGACAGTGAAGTTGTGGTCGGTAAAGGAAACTGTGATCAAAGGCGGTGAATGCCTTGATGGGTTGTGTAACTGAATCACCTGTAAACGCAGGATTTCGAAAAGAATTAGAATAAAATGTTTCTACCTAGAGGATAGAGTACTTAGGAACGCATGACGGCTTCGTGTCGGTTCCTCAGTCTAGTGACTGATTTTTGAGTCACAGGTACACTTGTGTCCAAAATTAAAGCAACAAGCCGATATTTCCCCATCCTGGGTCTAATTCACGGTATAATCACACAAAATGTCAATATTCTGCACGGAAGATGGCATTCCATTCCACGAATAACCACGGCAAAGCCGACTTCAGGGCACCTATCAGACGGGGTGGTGTTCACTGTGTAGTCCCACACAGACAACCACTGTGTAGTCCCACACAGACAACCACTGTGTACGCAGTCACAGACGGTGCAATATGGCAACAGAGATGACGCCTACCAGACTTTCAGCGGTTGAGGTCCATACGAAGAATGGAAATTGATGCGGTCTGATTGCTTAATGTGAATCCTTCTATTGTTTCTCGGACGTGGCGATAGCTAATAGAGACCGAAACTGCATTCCGAAGACCACGGCAGGGCGGTTCACGTCTGACATCATAGAGACAAGACCACTAAGGGCACGACGGTACAGTCATAGTATTGCACAGCAGATGGCATCTGACCTCGCAGCATTCACTGGACGTGTTGTATCGAGGCGAAGAGTATACAGGAGGCATCGGCAGAGTGGCCTTTATTGTCGGAGACCTGATGTATGTGTACCTCTGACGCGTGGTCCCAGAAGGGAACGTCTAGAGTGGAGTCGTCAGCATCCCACATGGGCGGTCGAACAGTGGGCAAATGTTCTTTTCACAGATAAGTCCTGATTTGATTCTCGACGGGTACGCATGTGGAGAGAATATGGGACACGATTTCTGGATGAAAACATTGTGGAGAGACGTCGGTACCGAGGAGGATGCTTAATCTCGTGGCCTGGGAATACGCTGAACACTCGAAACTGTGTGGGTGAATCGACAAAATTTTACTGTTGTCATGTTTAGTGATGAATTATGGGACCTCATGTGCGATTTTTGCGCAGTGCTACTGACTCAGACTTTGTACTGATGGACGATAATGCTCGACCTCATACAGCAAGGGTGGTTGATGTTTTCTTGGAAACGGAATATACTGCAGACATGGCGAAGCGTGCTCGGTCTCCCGATTTGAATCCCATAGAGAATGTCTGGAACGCACAGGCTGCATCACATCAGCTTCCACCAACCACTCTCCAAGACTTGCGAGCAGCTCTGCAGGAAAAATGGTGGTCATTGCCTCAATATAAGATTGAGGACATCAGTCACAGCATACCCCGTCGTTGCCAGGCCTGTATAGCTGAGCATATTAACCAGTTGTCGGAATGTGTGAGCAAATCTGTTGTTATCCGTTTATACAGTTTTGTAGTAAAATACACGCAACCTTGCAAAATTTTCGTTTGTTGCTTTAATTTGGAGCACCAGTCTAGGAATGGCACTTAACACCGCCATAAGTATTTTCCGCCATTTTTCGCAGTTTTTGTTGTTGATTAAGTAGTTGCTCTGACTTTATTACAACGTTTCATTTTCTTCATATTACGTAAGTTGAGCCATGAAAATATTAAATTACAGGATGCGAAAGTAAAGAAGTGGACAAAGAGTTGTTGTATCTCGTACCAGACGAAGTTCTAAGATAATCAACTTTGCGTTCGCTACCCCAGTGCTAGACAAGTAAGTCTATTGTCGGTTCAGCCGTCTCTAGTCTCAGAGTTCGTATTCAATTGACTCGCGCCTTATCTCGACGTTCATGGCATTAAAGGAAAGATGGAGAACACACCAAATGGGTGCAGGAATGTTGGGGAGGAAAAATGCAGATACGAAAGTAGCCGGAATGGTACATCCACGATTGCTGGGAAGTCAGACGAGCCACGGCGGCTTCCGAAGAGGTCGCTCTCACGTAAATTTCTCGAGCGCAGGCGAGGACAGAGCGCTAAATTATTCCGCCCCTCCACCGTCAGGACCTCCCTCTCCTCTCCACATCGATGGAGCGAAATGAAAGTCTGAGTTGGGAGTTGCGCGCGCCCCTTTGACCGTCGGGCTGGAAGTGCTCAACCGGCGCCGCTGACGGCTGCGATATTCACGTGGTGGAGTGGAGAGGGGCGTAAGGAGGTGGGGGAGAGAGGGAGTAACGGCGCCGTCCAGGCGAGCCTTGCTGCCGGCATATTGCCTTTCCCTTTCTTTCCGCCCCTCTCCCGAACGTCTGCAACGGTGGTGGGGGTGCTGTGTTTCCTCCATCGCTGTTTCTTTAAATGCGTCTCCCAACAGTACATATCACGGAATATGGTCCACAAAGAGGACATTCCGTTACTGACGTAGCATCCTCGCTTTCAGTCCGACTCTGCTGGTTTATAGTACCTCATCATCTACATCTACATACCCTCTTCAGAAGCCACGACTCGGTGCTTAGCAGACGGTACGCATTACTACTAGAGTGGCAGTCACGAAATTAGACACCTCAAGGTCACACCCTTTGTCTGCAGGCTCCAAGCGCTGAGTGTTCTTCCGCTTCATAGCTTTGTCGTCACACCGTTCACAGTGCAGTAGGTCAGCACCACATGTGGTCTTTGTTTTCAGATCTACAGGAGACTTTCTGCTTTATAAAAAGTGTAGTGAGCTACTACTAGAAGCAAATAATAGGGAAATCTTCTGTTTTCATCACTTTCGTGTCTAAGTACTTTTTTTTCAAATGTTCGTATACACTTCATTAACTTTATTTCTTGAGGTACTAGTTAAGTTTTGTACAGCCCTTTTGTGAATTTCTCATCCCACAAACTTTTCTCTAATAAGCTGTAAGCATTAAGTTGCTCTAAATGTAATCTTAGGATTGATATTACTTAAAAACCCTGTCTGTCTGCTTATATCAGTCAGGTAAATGATAATCTAAAATATGTATGACCGTGAGAAGCTGAACACATTGTTTTAGTACAGTGTGACGACTCATAACAGGCTAAGCTGAAAAAAAGGGAAATGAGCGTTGGCGTTATTAGCCGGGAGGCCCCTTGCGGGGCAGGTCTGGCCGCCTTGGTGCCGATTTTATTACATTTGACGCAACATTGCCCGACCTGCGAGCTGGATAGGTATGAAATGGTGATGATGACAATACAACATCCAGTCCCTTAGCGGAGAAAATCCACCACCTGGCCGGGAATCGAACTCGGGCCCGAAGGACGACAATCCGTCACGCAGATCACTCAGCTATCGAAGCGGACAGCTGAAAATAAAATGTCGTATTTGTTTCCCTACGATGCTGCTAAAGTAAGTCTGCCGCAGCCCATTCGTTTTTCCTTTCGAGAAAGTTAACTATTCTCATGTTGTTTGCATTGTTAAAAAAGGAAATTAGTGCACTAGGCGCTCAGGAAACAAGTGAAGTATTCTCAAAACTACAAACGTATAGGTGTTTGAAAGTAATATAAATATTTCATTGGAAGTGGAAACTTCTCTACAGAGACATGTCGAAATGCGGAGGTATGTGCAATGTGCTGCAAGAATAATAGGGCATCAAACGTGCACATTGGCACATGTGCATGTTGAATGCCGAATCATTCCATCATATTGTTTTTGTATGCACTTATGTTTTATTTTACAAATATAAATAAAATACTACTACTAATACTATTAGTACTAATAATAATAATAATAATAATAATAATAATAACAATAAAATTTATAATGATAATAATCGCATAAAAGAGGTTTGTGAAGAAACTTTAGTAATTAATCTAATTTTGTTGTGATTATATATTCGAAAACAACCTAAAATTTTTATATTGAATATATTGAAGTTCTTTACTGGTCTGGCGACAGTGAAGACACCAGAAATAACAAATTTTTCACAAGTATATAAAAGGACAACAAAAATTAGTCATATTTCGGAACCGGTTGTGTTCTATATTAACATCGCAGTAAACTGGACAGAATCTCTAGATGTGAGAATGTGTTTCGATTCTCCAAGAAAGAGATGTAATTGAAAATGGAAATCTACGGAATTTGACCGTTTTGACAAACAGTTAATTCGTTGAATATACATAGATTGTGTATTTTGTTTTGAACCTGGGACCTAGAAACGACGGAGTGGCTTAGTCCTCCATAGCCCTCAGTGATTCACAAGCTCATAACAGGCCACAGCAGTTCACTCACACCTCCGCTGCCCCACATCGAATCCAGGGCTATTGTGCGATTTGACCCCCAGGTGGGCTGCCTGAATCCTCATAGCCATCGTGCGCCTCAACGGGAGAAAATGTGTCATTGACAGATCATGAGAGCGAGATAAAGGTTGACAAGTGACTCTCTCTGCAGCAAATTCATCGACGGTAGGGCGTTTAGTCGTACTGATGTACAGACACTAAGCAACAGACGTCGGTACTTGGCAGTCATTCCTGCCGTCTCCTTACGAAAGGTACAACCCAAACACCGGAGGCTTTGCACCACATGGAAGCTTCCTTCCGTGACAGGTTATAGTCCACGCCCCTTACACATGAATTGCGAGTTTCAAAGTTGACCTCGCTGCCAGCTGTCATCACTTACGTCTGTAGCCAATCCCACGCTGATCGAGTCTCCACCTCGTCCCGTATGAGGAAGACAATATCATCCGTATTTGAATGATAGATGCCGCAGGGAGATCCCTGTAAGTCGGCGGAAAAGGCCTGCGAGTTACTGTTGTAAGATGATCGCGTATAGGAGGATCGACAAGGGGCAACCTTGTCTGACACATCTTACGATACTAAAATACTAAGTTCTCTCTCGGGTGATCACTATCGCTTATCTGGCACCGTACAACAGGTGGACCACTGCAGTGGTCAATTAAGGCGAGACACCCATCCTGTTCATCGCCGCCGTGAGGTACGCATGATCTACTGGATCAAAGGCATGATCGAAATCTACAGCAACCGGTGCCTCCCGGAGGCGACATGCAGCCGCGAGTGTGAATACGTCACAATAGTCTCCCAAGGCTGTGTATATATTACTGATGCTGCCAAGGCATGTCTGATCGGCATGTATTCAATCCGCCAGCGACGTTTGGATAGGGCTGCCCAGTATTCGCACAAAGATCTTGTAGTCACTATTAAGGAGATTCAGGGGGGATGATAATAAGATCATTTCCCGCCACATGGCTTGGATATCGGGATCATTGGCCCTTCCGTTAATTTTGTGGGAACCGGTACTTCCTGTCGCAGAAGCCCATTAAACATGCATAACCACATCAGGGACATAATGGTCACAAAGGCACGGTAAAATTCCAATGGGAATCCGTCTGTTCCTGGGGACTTGTTGAGGGCTCCTTGTGTAATCGCTTCCTCCAGCTCATCACTCGTAATTTCGGATAACACGTCCGGTTCCCCTTTCACACATGTCGCGTCTGGGGTCTCTCCCAGGAGATTCCCCAGCTCCTTCTGGCCCTCCCTGTCGCTCGCATAGAATCTGCTAAAACGATCTTTGAACGTCTACGCTATGTCTCTTTTTATTGAAATGCGGCTGCCATCGCCGAGTTTGATCTCATAAATTACCGTGCTTCGTCTTCTTCTTCTATCCTTTGTCACATAATCCATCGAGGGAACTTCATTGGGCAGGCAGTCTTGCGACCTTGCCATCCTTAGCGTCCCAAGTTGTATCAACATCGCCTTGATTCGGTGAACAGCGGTCTGATGTTCTTGTGTGGGTGGTCGAGCGAACGGTCCCCGGAGGGCCGTAACGTAAAAGTCAGTGGTCGTGAGCTGCCACAGAGAAATCTTCCAATTCATATGTGGCATACAGCAAACCAGTGTTTAACACTATTGGTTAAAAACAGTCTTAGTTAAAAAGAAATTGTTGTTTCTTCAACTACGCGTTTCACCTTATTCGGGCATCTTCAGGTTGATCCTAATTTCGTATTTCTTAGAACGATCCTTTAGACAGTACAACCAAAGGGCATCGTCGTATACATCAGGCCAACATCGCCTTCGTTAAACTCAGTAAAAACATTACTAGATGGACACGAGTGACTCCAAGATCTGAATAACGCGTTCCTATTCACAGGAGCGAGTATCAGAATAAGATGGGGCTCAGGTAGTAAGCATAATGCTTTCTTAACTCGCCTATACGTTTGATGAGGGATTACAGAAAGAAGACTCCAGTGGACAGGGCATCAAGGAACAGGTACAAGTCCAAGAGGTCTTCTACTAAAGAGCTGGAATGAAAGAACTTAGAGACACTGGATAAGCAGATTCAACAGATAGCACTGAAAATGTCCAAGACAGAAGTAAGTGGGCAAACATACTTAAACAGGTTTGGGATATAACAATTCTTTTTAAACATCCAGTGTTGATCATATATAGGGTGTCTCACCTAACTCTGTCACCTCAAATATCTCTGGAACAACAACAGATATTCAAAAACGGTTTTCACAAGCATGAACGTACGGCAGGGGCTTATGAAACCAAATACTATGCGAAATTTTAAAACGTAAACAAATACTGTTTTCAACATAAACTTGTGTATTTTTAAATCTACTTCATCTGTTATTTCGTGTGCAATCAATAGCATGAAAAATCAAAAAAATAATGGCATTGGTTGCATCGCAATTCGTCAATTACATCCCGAGAAATTGCGAATCGAAGTTGGCGGTTGAAATAAATGAAGCGCACAGCTAGCGCACGTCCTGAAACTCAAACGTGCACCTCAGGCTGCCGGCAATCGGGATGTGATTGACGTACTTCGTCAGTGGCCCATATTTCGCTGATGACATTCTTAAATGGGGACAGTTTAGCCCCATGTTGACTAGTTGACGGCAAATGTAACAAGACAGAAGAAAACAGGTTTTAATGTGGCAACGTATGTGAATTACGACACAGTATGAGAGCAGTTCAGCAAACCAGATTAGGAGACACTTTACACTGAAGGTAGGGCGTCCCTCGGTGATATTTGCATGTTTACGGCAGGACACAGGCGCCAGTGCAGGGAACCCCTGCTCTGAACACACACTAAATGAGATGCATTACGTCAGAAACTGTGACGCCGTTGCTATCCTTTACAAGCCACTTATTTCAGAACTTATCAGTTTTAGTAACTTGAAACCAAGTGTGTTACCACTAATTGTACCTCTAGTTGTCATTTCGGAACAATAAACATAATGCGCAGTACATCAATCATTGTGATACCGCACTATTTGACACATTATAGGAGGTGGAACGGTTCACGTAAGGTGCAGTTCAAGTACGGCCTTATTATCCCCATTTCGGAATGCTATCAGTGAAATATGGGCCAATGATGTGTTTTCATACAATACCGCACCATACATTAACATTCCACTGACGTAGTACGTCAATCACATCACGATTACCGGCAGCATGAGGTGCACTCTTGAGCCTGAGGACGTGCGCTAGCTGTGCGCTTCATTTATTTCAAGCGCCAGATTTGATTCGCAATTTCTCGGGATGTAAGTGACGTATTGCGATGAGACCAGTGCCGTTATATTTTTTATTTTTTGATGGAATTGACTGCATACGAAATAATAGTTGGTGTATCTTTAAAAAATACTCAAGTTTTTGTTGAAAATTGTATTTGCTTACGTTTTAAAATTTGACATGGCATTTGGATTCTTAAGCCCCTGCCGTACGTTCATGCTGGTGAAAATCGATTTTGAATATCTATTGTTGTTCCAGAGATATTTGAGGTGGCAGAGTTGGGTGAGACAACATCTATATATACAGCGTGTTACAAAAAGGTATGGCCAACCTTTCAGGAAACGTTCCTCACACGCAATAAAGAAAATTTGTTATGTGGAAATGTGTCCGGAAACGCTTAATTTCCATGTTAGAGCTCATTTTAGTTTCGTCAGTATGTAATGTACTTCCTGGATTCACCGCCAGTTGGCCCAATTGAAGGAAGGTAATGTTGACCTCGGTGCTTGTGTTGACATGCGACACATTGCTCTAAAGTACTAGCATTAAGCACATCAGTACGTAGCATCAACAGGTTAGTGTTCATCACGAACGTGGTTTTGCAGTCAGTACAATGTTTACAAATGCGGAGTTGACAGATGCCCATTTGATGTATGGGTAAGTACGGGGCAATAGCCGTGGCGCGGTACGTTTGTATCGAGATAGATTTCCAGAACGAAGGTGTCCCGACAGGAAGACATTCGAAGCAATTGATCGGCGTCTTAGGGAGCACGGAACATTCCAGCCTATGACTCGCGACTGGGGAAGACCTAGAACAACGAGGACACCTGTAATGGACGAGGCAATTCTTCGTGCAGTTGACGATAACCCTAATGTCAGCGCCAGAGAAGTTACTGCTGTACAAGGTAGCGTTGTCCACGTCACTGTATGGAGAGTGCTACAGGAGAACCAGTTGTTTCCGTACCATGTACAGCGTGTGCAGGCACTGTCAGCAGCTAATTGGCCTCCACGGGTACACTTATGCGAGTGGTTCATCCAACAATGTGTGAATCCTAATTTCAGTGCAACTGGATGAGGCTTTTTATGGATGAGGCTTCATTCCAACGTGATCAAATTGTAAATTTTCACAATCAACATGTGTAGGCTGACAAGAATCCGCACGCAGTTGTGCAATCACATCATCAACACAGATTTTCTGTGAACATTTGAGCAGGCATTGTTGGTGATGTCTTGATTTGTCCCCATATTCTTCCACCTACGCTCAATGGAGCACGTTATCATGATTTCATACGGGATACTCTACCTGTGCTGCCAGAACATGTGCCTTTACAAGTACGGCACAACATGTAGTTCATGCATCATGGAGCTCCTGCACATTTCAGTCGAAGTGATCGTACGCTTCTCAACAACAGATTCGGTAACTGATGGATTGTTAGAGGCGGACCAATTCCGTGGCCTCCACGCTCTCCGGACCTCAACCCTCTTCACTTTCATTAATGGGGGCATTTGAAAGCTCTTGTCTACGCAACTCCGGTACCAAATGTAGAGACTCTTCGTGCTCGTATTGTTGACGGCTGTGATAGAATACGCCATTCTCCAGGGCTGCATCACCGCATCAGGGATTCCATGCGACGGAGGGTGGATGCATGTATCCTCGCTAACGGAGGACATTTTGAACATTTCCTGTAACAAAGTGTTAGAAGTCACGCTGGTACGTTCTGTTGCTGTGTGTTTCCATTCCATGATTAATGTGATTTGAAGAGAAGTAATAAAATTAGGTCTAGCATGGAAAGTAAGCGTTTCTGGACACATGTCCACATAACATATTTTCTTTCTTTGTGTGTGAGGAATGTTTCATGAAAGTTTGGCAGTACCTTTTTGTAACACCCTGTATATACTGTGGTCCATTGATCGTGCCCGGGCAAATGTCTTACGAAATAAGCATCAAACGAAAAAACTACAAAGAACGAAACTCGTCAAGCTTGAAGGTGGAAACCAGATGGCGCTATGGTTGGCCCGCTAGATAGCCCTGCCATAGGTCAAACTAATATCATTTGCGTTTTTTTAAATACGAACCCCAATTTTTTACTACATATTCGTGTAGTACGTAAAGAAATATGACTGTTTTAGTTGGACCACTTTTTTCGCTATGTGATAGATGGCGCTGTAATAGTCACGAACATATGGCTCACAATTGCATATAGTCAGTCTTTTTGAAGTTTAATGTCAGTGAGTTGGGTTTAAACCATTATTAATATCCATGGAAATCTTTCTAGAACTACACTCGACATACTATTTATTGCAATACATGTGTCATCTGCAAACAAAACGAACTCTGCTTCTGGCAGTGTAACTGATGAGAGATCATTAATGTACACAAGGAAAAGCAATGGTCTTACTATGGATCCTTGTGGGCTACCACATGTAATATCTTCCCATTCTGATGATGACTCATGACTTAAATCACTAGTCCCTTTTACTGTAGCTTTTTAAATTAAAATAAAGAACGTAGGTACGTTTGAACATTTTATTTCGGTTGTTCCAATGTGATGCATGTACCTTAGTGAACTTATCATTTCTGAGAACGCATGCTGTTGCTGCGTGATTACCTGTAAATACCACATTAATGCAAGAAATACTCAGAATGATGTACGTCAACCTCAATGCATGTGGCAATACGTGTAACTATATTCCTCTCAACAGCGAGTAGTTCACCTTCCGTAATGTTCGCATATGCATTTACAATGCGCTGACGCATGTTGTCAGGCGTTGTCGATGGATCACTATAGCAAATATCCTTCAACGTTCCCCACAGAAAGAAATCCGGGGACGTCAGATCCGGTGAACGTGCGGGCCATGGTATGGTGCTGCGACGACCACTCCAAATGTCATAAAATATGCTGTTCAGTTTCGCTTCAACCGCACGCGAGCTATGTGCCGGACATGCATCATGTTGGAAGTACATCGCCATTCTGTCATGCAGTGAAATATCTTGCAGTAACATAGGTAGAAAATTACGTAGGAAATCAGCATATATTGCAGCATTTAGATTACCATCGATAAAATGAGTGCCAATTATCCTTCCCCACATAATGCCACACTATACATTAACCCGCCAAGGTCCCTGGTGTTCCACTTGTCTCAGCCATCGTGGATTTTCCGTTGCTCAATAGTGCATACTATGCCGGTTTACGTTACCGCTGTTGGTGAATGACGCTTCGTCGCTAAACAGAACGCGTGCAAAACATCTGTGATCGTCCCGTAATTTCTCTTGTGCCCAGTGGCAGAACTGTACACGACGTTCAAAGTCGTCGCCATGCAATTCCTGGAGCATAGAAATATGGTACCGGTGCAATCCATGTTGATGTAGCATCATCATCCCGGACCCTTTTGAGATTCCCGATTCTGGTGCAATTTGTCTGCTACTGATGTGCGGATTGGCCACGACAGCAACTAAAACACCTACTTGGGCATCATCATTTGTTGCACGTCGTGGTTGACGTTTAACATTGGCTGAACACTTCCTGTTTCCTTAAATAACGCAACTATAACGTAACGTAACTTCGCGACGAACGTACGTCTGAAATTGTAAGCCATATGTTTGTGACTATTACAGCACCATCTAAAAAAAGCGAAAAAAGTAGTCCAACTAAAACATTCATATTTCTTTACGTTCTACACGATTACGTAATGAAAAATGGGGGTTCCAATTTAAAAAAAAACGCAGTTGATATACGTTTGACCTACGGCAGCACCATCTAGCCGGTCAACCGTAGCGCTATCTGGTTTTCTCCTTCAAGCTAGACAAGTTTCGTTCTTTGCAGTTTTTTCGTTTGATGCTTATTTCGTGAAATATTTGGCCCGGTCACTATCAATGGACCACCACAGGAAGTGTTCAGCCACATGTGAAACGTCAACCACGACGTGCAACAAATGATGATGCCCAAGTAGGTGTCTTATAGTAGTATGACATCACTATGTTTTACATGGCCTGATGGCCTGGACATGTCTGACTTCACGTGACGAGAGAAGACCTAACAATAACATTCACCGCCAGAGTACGGCTTTGTTCGTGTGCACTCTATTTGCATTAATGCACTGAAAGTTTGTGCTGTCTTACATAAATGAAGTGTGATATTCTCCATAACTACGATTTTGAACTTTACTTAAGCTTTGTTTGCTCTGCTAACAACTGTTTAATTTTCATGTAGAGCTCACGGATCTCTCCCAGTTGTATTGACACGTTAACCAATGGTTACGACCTGTTTCTAAGTGAAAAGGCTCTTACCGGATTGAAGGTCAAGTAGTGTAAGACAAGAATGCTTTCTTTCATTATTACAATGATTTAATGAAAACCTATTCCACAGAATATAAACAAAATAAAAATGAAACCTCACACACACCTCATACATTGAATTGTACAATACAGTTGGATTAGCCGAAAAGTCTGAGGCGTTGCAGTCTTGGACTGTGTGGTTGGTCCCGACGGAAGTTCGAGTCCTCCCTCGGGCATGGGTATGTGTGTTTGTCCTTAGGATACTTTAGGTTAAGTAGTGTGTAAGCTTAGAGACTGATGACCTTAGTAGTTAAGTCCCATAAAATTTCATACACATCTGAACATTTTGGAACAATATAGTATTTATAATCTTTTGGAAGGTCTAATCAATTCAGCTAACTTAAAAATGTTCTTTATTCACTATTAAAATGTATTTTTTTTCTTGACAGCTATATTTTAGACGTAAACTCTTTAATTTCAGTTTTTAGATCCTGTTGACGCATCTGCAGACGAATTTTCTCGGCAAAGGCGAAATATAGGGTGCAACTTAAAATGCTGCTGTACATGCTTTTGAATATTTGTAAATGCATGAAATGTACTTCGAACCGTACACGGTTAGTTAGTTACACGTCCGTCGGAAGGACTATCATTTACATGTCAGAGGATCCCCATTTATCTCCGTTGACAAGGTAGTTTCCGAATGTGGTTGTGAATAAACAGCTGCTTCCTCTTGTAGTAGTATGACATCACTATGTTTGACATGATTAACTTTTGATGTGAGCTCTATACTTTAATTTTTAACATTTTATATCCTGTGGGTTTGATGATCGCTGTCAAGATTTAGTTATTGTGCCAAAAAAAAAACATATTTTAAAAAGAACGTCACTGATCAAGAGCGTTAACTTACACTGGTTCAGTTTTGTATGTGGGAATAACTTTATTAATGCAATAATTGTTGCATTTTCTTTCATCACGTGTGTTACAGAAGCCGTAGCAAAACAGGATTGTCCTGAATTTTATTCTGCTTTCTATCTTAGGCCGTAAGTGAGGTCATGCGGAGATTGAAAAATGAAATCATGAGTCCAAACAATGGTTAAACTCGATTTTTTTAAATTTACTGAGTATTATTTAAACTAAGATAACGCTAAGTGCCTGAAAAAGCACTAAGGCAACCAGAAATTATTCTCCATTTATTTGTGTTTATAGATCGTTCTCCAAATCACGCATCAAATTTTCAGTGGAAACAGAAACAAACAGAATTGAGAATTTGGACTGTCTTCATTTTGCAATTGATTCTGAATACCTTACTAATGCTTCTGAATGCACACAACGACAGTATCACTATATATATATATATATATATATATATATATATATATATATATATATATATATATATATAAGCTGTAATATTACATATATACTCCGCTGGTAACCAAATGCCACGAGCTGAAAACGTATCCAAAGTCGAGGTAATTTTAGAAATTCATAATTGACAGAGGAAAGAATCATTGAACTGAAATATTAATATCATGCCCAATGTCAATTTGAAGAGCACTGTATGTGGTAGATAAAAATTTTATATGCACAGCAATCCTTTCGTCTTCAGAATACTACAGGAATTTAGAGGTATATAAAATTGTTTCAGTAAGTACTATTATGAGGCAGAGAATATAAAATAGATAGTCAAAACTTCGTTTTGCCGTTATGGAAAGAGACTTAAATTGTCTGTGAGTGCTTTACACCAATCCTCGCCGTCTACAAGAAACTGAAACCTCTTTTTGCCAGAAGGTGATACCGAACATACTGACCATAATTTCCAGTCCATTAGTCCATATTAGTCTTACTGCTTATGGAAAAGATACACTCCTGGAAATTGAAATAAGAACACCGTGAATTCATTGCCCCAAGAAGGGGAAACTTTATTGACACATTCCTGGGGTCAGATACATCACATGATCACACTGACAGAACCACAGGCACATAGACACAGGCAACAGAGCATGCACAATGTCGGAACTAGTACAGTGTATATCCACCTTTCACAGCAATGCAGGCTGCTATTCTCCCATGGAGACGATCGTAGAGATGCTGGATGTAGTCCTGTGGAACGGCTTGCCATGCCATTTCCACCTGGCGCCTCAGTTGGACCAGCGTTCGTGCTGGACGTGCAGACCGCGTGAGACGACGCTTCATCCAGTCCCAAACATGCTCAATGGGGGACAGATCCGGAGATCTTGCTGGCTAGGGTAGTTGACTTACACATTCTAGAGCACGTTGGGTGGGACGGGATACATGCAGACGTGCACTGTCCTGTTGGAACAGCAAGTTCCCTTGCCGGTCTAGGAATGGTAGAACGATGGGTTCGATGACGGTTTGGATGTACCGTGCACTATTCAGTGTCCCCTCGACGATCACCAGAGGTGTACGGCCAGTGTAGGAGATCGCTCCCCACACCATGATGCCGGGTGTTGGCCCTATGTGCCTCGGTCGTATGCAGTCCTGATTGTGGCGCTCACCTGCACGGCGCCAAACACGAATACGACCATCATTGGCACCAAGGCAGATGCGACTCTCATCGCTGAAGACGACACGTCTCCATTCGTCCCTCCATTCACGCCTGTCGCGACACCACTGGAGGCGGGCTGCACGATGTTGGGGCGTGAGCGGAAGACGGCCTAACGGTGTGCGGGACCGTAGCCCAGCTTCATGGAGACGGCTGCGAATGGTCCTCGCCGATACCCCAGGAGCAACAGTATCCCTAATTTGCTGGGAATTGGCGGTGCGGTCCGCTACGGCACTGCGTAGGATCCTACGGTCTTGGCGTGCATCCGTGCGTCGCTGCGGTCCGGCCCCAGGTCGACGGGCACGTGCACCTTCCGCCGACCACTGGCGACAACATCGATGTACTGTGGAGACCTCACGCCCCACGTGTTGAGCAATTCGGCGGTACGTCCACCCGGCCTCCCGCATGCCCACTATACGCCCTCGCTCAAAGTCCGTCAACTGCACATACGGTTCACGTCCACGCTGTCGCGGCATGCTACCAGTTTTAAAGACTGCGATGGAGCTCCGTATGCCACGGCAAACTGGCTGACACTGACGGGGGCGGTGCACAAATGCTGCGCAGCTAGCGCCATTCGACGGCCAACACCGCGGTTCCTGGTGTGTCCGCTGTGCCGTGCATGTGATCATTGCTTGTACAGCCCTCTCGCAGTGTCTGGAGCTAGTATGGTGGGTCTGACACACCGGTGTCAATGTGTTCTTTTTTCCATTTCCAGGAGTGTATGTTTGCACTTGATATTATTACAGCAGGATCAGGAACTATAGATACAACTAAAAGTTTATAGTTACTTGATTGATTTTATTGTTAGGATTGGAGCAGACATCGTTCTGGCACACTCTGCATTGTTACCAGATGTATCCAAGTTGGCGGCTATGACGTCATCCAAGATGGTGGCGTATAGACTTGGCAACAGCGCTTGACATCATACAAGATGGCAGCCATGACGTCAGCTGATGACGCAAGTACCGCTATCTAAGGCAGCAGCTTTTGGGGGGGGGGGGAGATTACCACACCCCCCACCCCCCCACCCCCCACCTCCAGAAAATGGTAGGAAGTTCAAATTCCCACAGGATAATGCATCACACCACAGTTATCTCTTCTAAGCAAGAAAATCGCGGGAAGATAGGTCACTTGGGCTACTTCAATTAACCTACGTCATCCGACCGCCACTTCTTCCTATGAACTGGCTCCAAGTTTGAATTATGGCTGTAAAGAAAGGTCAATTCGCGTATCTCTACTAAGTTAAGAAAATGGCCCAAAAGAAAGGACACTTGGACTAAACTCACTCACCTGACCGCCACCTCCTCCTAAGAATTCGTTCGAAAGGACCCGACGAGCGCCGTACATAAATCTTTATTTTGAATTCACGAGTCTTTATTTAAGCAATTTCATGTAGCAATGCCATCCAGTGTGTTCACTATGAGGTCTGGACTCAAACTGACCTAGTACACAACACTACAATCAGAGGATGTTGTCGTCCATGATGTCATCCAAGATGCTGGCAAGTATTGTGTTCGCCACGTTGTCTAGCACACAGCTAGAGCATGCTCCATTAAGTAATCCAAGATCGTTGCTCACAGTGTGTGAAACATGTGTCACCCCTCGCCCCACCTGTAGTCAAGTGCTGAGACATTGATGCTGCAATGCTTTCTCTCTCATTCGTTTCTAATGGGGCATGCACCATGTGTATAGCCAGCGAGCGCACGAACGTTGACGTCATGGACTCTATCCCGCACGCTCATACTGACACCACAGATCAACTTCTAGAAATATGCTAATCGAGTACACGTGACACACAGCGCATCTATGTACTTAATTCCGAACGAATTTGAATGATATTCGATTGCAGAGTGTATCACTTGGAGATTCAATGATCAAATGAGAAGTTCGATTGTTTCTCACTAGGAGCATGGTCATCATTCATTCTTTCATTATGTAACACCCACCACCTCTAGAATGCTGCACTCCTACTGGCTACTGCATTAGTGACGTGATTCGAAGTCTTGGTAGCTATATAAGCCAAACCACATCCGAACTCGCCCCCAGTCTGCTTCTGTACTTCGCCCTGATGTCAATCATTCTACTTCCATTCTCATCATGAAGCGTACCAGCGGCACCAGCAGCGACAGGAGCAGCAGCAGCGGCAAGCGACGCCAAGGAAATGAAGATCAATTAACTGATAAGTACTTTTTCGTTCAAATATCTGTTTGAGCGACAGTCCACAGATTGCTTCACAGTTCAACAGATTCTGTCTCTAATCAAAATGGTTCAAATGGCTCTGAGGACTATGAGACTTAACTTCTGAAGTCATCAGTCCCCTAGAACTTATAACTCCTTAAACCTAAAGTAACCTAAGGACATCACACACATCCAAGCCCGCTGCAGGATTCGAACCTGCGACCGTAGCTGTCGCGCGGTTCCAGACTGTAGCGCCTAGAACCGCTCGGCCACCCTAGCCGGCTGCCTGTAATCAATGTTTGTTTGTGCTATATCTGTTTTGGATCACAGTCTACACAGACTGCTGCGTCCTTTAACAGATTGTGTGCCTGTGTTCCATGTTATATCTGTTTTGGACAGCCGTCTACACAGGCTGCTGTGTCCTTCAATGGATTTTGTGTATCTCTTTTTGGCAACAGTCCACAGGCTGGCCACAGATTCTACGTCTGTGTTCTGTGTTACATCTGTTTTGGACCACAGTCTACACAGTCTGCTGTGTCCTTTAACGGGTTGTGTTTGTTACATCTGTTTTGGCGGCAGTCCACAGAGTGATGCGCCCTTTAACGGATTCTATGTCTGTGTTATGTGTTATATCTGTTTTGGACTGCAGTCAACACAGACTCCAGCGCACTTTAACATATTCTAAGTCTGTGTTAGGTGTTATATCTGCTTAGGCTACAGTCTTCAGACTGCTATACCCTTTAACAGATTGTGTGTATGTATGTGTGTATGTGTATGCTACAGAGATATTTTTCCATCTGGATATTATACTCAGTCGTGTCCGTCTTTCCTTAATTTATCCCTCACCTGTTGGCTGAACTAGCCCGTCAGCTAGAGGTCAAGATAGATGAAGAACAGTGTGTATGTCAGTACACTTGTAAAATCTAGTTCTTAGATAAAACAATTTCGTGTAATGAATATTGGTTTTCCAAGTGCCAAGATTGAGCTTATTTTCTTTCTAGATGATTCTATGCATAGGGAGGAGGCTGCCGAGGGTGTTGTACAAGGATGGGTGAAATCCCTGATTGAGTTCACGAGATGTCGGCCGCTGCGGATGAAGAAGAAGAAACAGAAAGATGTCAGCGTATGGCCCTTTTAGATGAGGTGGCGAACTTACCTGACTGGGTGGGAGACCCCACTTAATGTGCCGGTGAGTAGCTCAAGCCATGGAACCAGAGTGGAGAAGGTGAATATTTTTGAACTTTATCATAACTGCAAATAATTACCATTATTTAGTCTTATTATTTATTGTTTTAGATCATTAAACTTATTTTCTCATATTTAAGTTACAGACATATCACCCGTAGTACATCGTGTATCTAGAGCAGTGGTTGAGGGGTGGGGATAGGACATACAGCACAGAGAGTCACTGCGCCATGTGTACCACTGATCACAGCTGTGCCAGGGGTGACAGCAGCAGCTGCCACTGCACCACCACAAGCCCTTTGGCGCCCATGGGCAACTCAGCCAGCGGAAGAAGATAAAGAGGGGCATCTGTCTCCCATCTCACTGGTCGGTAATGGGTACATCATACCCCTGGGGCCATCGCTGTAGCGTGGTTGTTCGCACTGAGCATCACGGCCTCTGCCCCCTACGACAGCTCTCCCCTACCATCAACGGTGAGATGTGTGTACCCCTCCCTACAGCTGACGCAACCTCACCAGCCCTGTCATTAACGGGATGGACTCATAGTTTTAGTAGTAGTAGGGATAGAGGTACTGCGACCCTGTTGGGATTTTAGATGTGTGCCTCCCTGTCTTGGAGACCGAGATCCTGAATGTCCTAGACGATCAGAGATTTAACGCAATTAAATGCAGCACAGTACTATGCTGCGAGGTGAATCACCCACCTAAACATCCATGTGATGCAGAGGCTACAACTCTGATCTATATATGGGGTGATAATATCGTTATTTCTCGGAGCACAACCATTGCTGAGTGGTATCATGAATCCACCTAGAGCACTATTATGGCCCGATTATCCGACATGGAAGTACATGGGTCTGCTAAAGCACTCAGGCGTATAGCACGCCTTGACATCCATATATGTGTCTATGATCCGGGAAATGGAGGGTCCACTTACATTAAGCTCCCTGAGGATATAGCTGACAAGAAGGGATGCGTTAATGTCGCAAATACAAATGATGATGCTTGTTCTCCATGGTAAATCCAGGTTTGTGAGAATAATTACAAGACAAATCCACAGCGTGTGAACACTTACAATGTCCATAATATTAAGACCTATTATAACATTGATAGTATAGAGTTCCTTGTAAAGACCTAGGACATACCTAAGTTTGTGGTGCAGAATACTGGAATATCGGTTCACTTTAATGGCCTGCAGAAGAATAACGACAAGTCAGAAGATCAAGACACGTACGCTATCATCAGCCCCTCCATTTCTCAAAACTTGCAGGTGAGCGAGAGCTGTATGTAAACATTCTGCTTTTCTCTGAAGGCGATAATTATCACTATGTTTGGATCAAAGACATGTCCCGACTTCTTTCCTACCAACTATCAAAAGATCACTATAAAAAGAATATTTGATTAAGGCGTCTGAATTATTTTTCATCAGAAGAGTTATTAGCCATACATCTGATAGACTTTGCTTCCAAGGACCTGGTATGCGTTATTATGCCCAGAGAGGAAAATAACTTCATTAAATTTCAAAATGCTCACCACCAGCAGAGATGTCCTTTTGTAGTGTATGCCAACTTTGAATACCTGTTGGCTCCTATTAATCGTTATGAACCCCTTAGCCTCACATACAACCATCACAAAAAAACAAGTATCTTATGTAGCAGCATTCGAAGTTGCATGTGGATACAACCTTAAACTTAACCGCTATGTGTCTTATATCAGGGACGAACCTGCGGTTTGGCTCCTCACTGTGCTTGAAAAACTTTCATGGGAAGTTGATAATCTCTACAGCACCAACATTCCAATGACCAAATCAAAGATAGTTGGTGAAATGTATGAGAAGGTGGTTAATTGTCATATTTGTCGGCCACCGTTAGATATAAAATCGGGAACTCCCCGTAGAGATCATTGCCATCTTACGGAAAAGTTCCGCATTGCATCTCATAACGCATGCAATTTGAAGTAAAGTTACCACAGCACATAACTGTCTTTTTCAGAATTCGAGTTGGTATGACACTCATTTTCCCATTGAGCACTTGGCTAACTTTGCTATGAAGAATGATCAGATCAATGTCCTCCCTGAAAGTGCTGAGAAGTATATTTTGTTTCTCAAAACGAATGAGGCCAAAAATTTCGCTCCATTTCCTTCACTCCTTACACTTCATGCAGACTTTAATACAGAAATTCTTTGATACTTTACCTTGGAATGATATGCATATCAGCTGATCTGCATTTCCTGGTGAGGAAAAGTTCCAGCTTGCGACTAGGAAAGGAGATTTCCCATAGGAGTATGATGATAGTAGGCAAAACTCAGTGAAACCAGGCTTCCCAACATACCAACAAATCTGCATTTACTGGTACTCTCACAGGCAAAGCCATGACTACAGCAAATTATGAGCATGCCGTTAATGTCTGGAGGGAATTCAACATCCCAAACTTGGCACAATATGCAAGACTATACATTGACACATGCGTGCATTTGCTAGCAGATCTTTTCGAAACGTTCCGAAGTGCATGTATGGCTACACACTCTCTGGACACCGCAATTTATTACACAGCACATGGGTTGTCCTCTGACGCTATGCTAAAAAATGGGGAGAAGCACTGAACTTTTTACTGATGCTGCATTGCTTCTATTTTTGAGTGCAGGATCAGTGGGGGACTATGTCAACACGTTCATACCCATGCCAAGGCAAATAATCCGTGGATGGGTGTTGGGTTTTACGCATCCCTTTATTCGAGTTACATTATGTCCTTAGATGTGATCAACTTATACTTGAAAGCCATGATGCAGCCACTGCCGGTTGGTAGGTTTCGATGAGTGCCCAAAAACGAATTGAGGGGATTATATGGAAGAATAATGGGTCTTGCAGCAGATTATGATGTAGGATATGTGCTAGTGGCAGACACCACATATCCTAATAATTTGCATTGTTTGCATAGAGAGGCAGGCGACTTACCATCATGTCCAGAGCAACAAAATCCACGAGGAAACACCAACCCTAAACTGTTGGCTACTGTTGGAGATAAGCAGAGGTATATTATTCATTATCGTAACCTCCAGCACTGCCTCAGCTTAGCGATGAAGCTTTTTAGCATCACCTGGGCTATCTCCTTCAAGCAATCCCCTGGTTGAAGGAGTGTATTGAACTAAATAGCGAAAAGTGGGCGGTTGCAAGTCACGATTTTGAAAAAGATTTTTATAACTTAATGAACAATTCCATTTTCGGGAGAACTACGCAGAATATAAGAAATGAACGCGATATTTTGATTAGAACTGCTTGGAAAAGGCGTTATGGAGTGAGAAAGTGTATCGTGAGGCCAAATTTTATGTGCCCCACCATCTTCAATGAAAACTTTGATGTTGTGGAGATGTCAAAGACTACAGTTCAATTTATGAAACCTACGTATGATGGGATGGCATACTGGATATCTCCAAATTCTACATGTACTGCTTCCACTACGAGTTTGCGAAACCTCATGTCATTGAACCAAAGTTGTTTTTTTATGGATACAGACAGCTTTATCTACTGGATGAAGAACTGCTATCCATATGAAGTAATTAGATGCTATGGTAAAAAATTCGAAATGTCTTCTTATGAGGTCGATAATCCTTACAGTATGGTTCCTAACTATAAAAAGGTTATTGGCCTCATAGAAGACAAGGTGAATGGTTTACCAATTGAAGAGTTTGTGGAACTGAGTTCCAAAATGTATGCATGTCGTACAATAGATGGTTGCACCCAGAGGTGGGCAAAGTGTGATAGATGTGTGGCATCTCGAGCTCTTACTGCTGACGATTCTTTGCACGGCCTGTATGGACGCAACATTCAAGGCGCCCCTCCATACATCTTTCGCCAAACTAGTACTCGATTTTGAGGTCACGAAGTGCATACTGAACTGCAGTTTAATGTCGGATTGTCTCCTCGTGATGATAAAAGAGTCATTTGTGAGGATGTGGTGGAAACCCTTCCATACACACTCTATTTCCTTGAATTGAAATTGGGTTAGGAAACTCTGATTGAGAGATAGAGACAGAATGAATGTGTGAATGGGGTGAGTGGTTTTATGCATCAAGTAGTATGGTTTTTTTATCATAGTGTAATTATTGTGTGTGATGTGTGGTGTGAGTATATGTGTGTATTTGGGGGTGTAAAAGCATGTATGAATGTGTGTATGTGTATATATGGGTGTGAGAGTGTAAAATATGTAAGAATGTATAAATAAATCTACTTTTATACACATGTTATGCACCATGTGCTGGAAAATGAAAAAAAAAAATTATTGGGACTTAATTTATATATAAGCACAATATCCTGAAAAACAATTATTGTCTCTCTTTCGTTATCTTTGTGTGTGTGTGTATGTGTAAATTGAGTAGTGTTTAAGGTTCACCTACCACTAGCCATCAAGTCGAAGTAGTTTTATTATCATTCAAATATTTGTGTTTCTTTAGTGGAACTGTTTGGGTTGTACACTTCAGAGTCACCCAATTAATTGTTATTATTAAAGTATTTCATCTATCAGTGGTGGAAAATGTCTACAGCCAACCAGCTCAAAAAATATTTAGAGCTCCTCAGATAAGTTGGAGCCAACAGCCTAGCTGCAGTGGTAACACCAGCTCCTGTCAGATCACTGATGTTAAGCACTGTCAGCTGGGCTAGCATTTCAATGGGTGACCATCCAGTCTGCCAAGCACTGTTGGCAAGCAGAGTGCACTCAGCCTTTGTGAGGTAAACTGAGGAGCTACTTGATTAAGACATAGCGGCTTCAGTCTCAAAAACTGACATGAGGCTGGGAGGGCAGTATGCTGACAACATGCCCTTCGATATAGGCAACCAGTGACGCCCATGGCCTGAGGATGACATGGCGGCCGATCAGTACCACCGGGCCATCATGACCTGTATGGGAGGAGACAGTTGGAAAATAAGTTGAAAACATCCAATTAAATGTGGATATTATTAAAGTATTTCAATGATAAATGTATATTTCAAATATATATATATATATATATATAGAACTTGTCTCGTTAAGTTTGAGCCACTCCATTAATTAATTATTTCACTGAAAATGTGTACTTCAAAACAAGAAAAAATAATTTAGAGCCATCTAGTTAAGTAGGAAAACGTTAATTCACAGAGCAGCTCTATTCAGTGTTGTCTGTTTGGATGGATTTTCTTTAGTAATAGTATTTAGCGTGCAAGTAATTTAGTCAATACCTCTGTTTTAGTTTTAAGTATGACTCTATAAGGAAAAAAATATTCAGTTAGAGGAATCTATATTAACATGACCTACCCATCTAATCTTCAGCATTCTTCTGTGGCACAACATTTCTATTCTCATCTTGTCTAAACTATTTATCGTCCATGCTTCGTTTCCAACACGGCCACACTCTATACAAATACTTTCAGAGAAGGCTTCCCGATACTTAAATCTAAACTTGATGTTAGCAAATTTCTCTTCTTCAGAAACGCTTTCCTCGCCAGAGCCAGTCTGCATTTTATATCCTCTCTACTTCGACCATCATCAGTTACTTTGCTCCCCAGGTAGAAAAACTCACTACTACCTTAAGTGTCTCCTTTCCTAATCTAACTCCCTCAACATACCTGATTCTATTATACCCGTTTTGCTCTCTTTTCAAGACACTGTCCATTCCGTTCAACTGCCTCTGATGTAATTACAATGCCATCGGGAACCCTCAAGGTTTTATTTCTTCTACATCGATCTTAATTCCTACTCCGAATTTTTCTATTGTTTCCTATACTGCTTGCTCAATATACAGATTGAATAACATCGAGGATAGGCTGCAACCGGTCTCACTCCCTTCCCAACCACTGTATACCTTTCATGCCCCTCGACTCTTATAACTGCCGTCTGGTTTCTGTACCAATTGTAAATGGCCTTTCACTCCCAGGATTTTACCCCTGTTACCTTCAGAATTTGAAAGAGGGTGTTCCATTCAACATTGTCAAAAGCTTTCTCTAAGTCTACAAATGCTAGAAACGTAGATTTGCCTCTCCTTAATCGATCTTCTAAGAAAAGTGTTAGGGAAAGTATTGTCCCATGTGTTCCAACATTTCTACGGAACCCAAACTGATCTTCCCGGAAGTCGGCTTGTAGTAGCTTTTCCATTCGTCTGCAAACAATTCGTGTTAGTATTTTCAGTCATGACTTACTAAACTGATAAGTAACTCGACACTTGCTTTCTTTGGGATTGGAATTATTGGAATCGGAGGGTATTTCACCTGTCTCATACATCATCCTTACCACAAGGTAGAGTTTTGTCGAGGCTGGCTCTCTCAAGGCTATTAGCAGTTCTAGCTGTGTACCCTCGCGGCCTTTTCTGACATAGGTCTTTCAGTGCTCTGTCAAATTCTTCACGCAGCATCATTGCTCCCATTTCATCTTAAACTACTTCCTGTTCCATTTCCGTAATATGTCCTTAAGTACATCGCCCTTGCATAGAACCTCTATATTCTCCTTCCACCATTTTGCTTTCCCTTGTTTGCTTAGGACTGTTTTTTCAACTGCGCTTTTGATGATCATACTGGTGATACTCTTTTCTCCAAAGTAAATTTATCTTATCCCTTGTAATATGGCCTCTACATGCTTACATTTGTCCTCTAGCCATCGTTGTTTAGCCATTTTGTACTTCCTGTCGATCTCATTTTTGAGACTTTTGTATTCATTTTCTCCTGCTTCGTTACTATATTTTCATATTTTCTCCTGTCATCAGTTAAATTCAATATATCTTCTGTTAACGAAGGATTTCTACTAGCCCCCGTCTTTTCACCTACATCATCCTCTGCAGCCACTAGTTTTTCATCTCTCAAAGTTACCCATTCTTCTTCAACTGTATTTCTTTCCCCTTTATTTGTCAATCGTTCCATAATGCTCTCTCTGAAACTCTCTACAGACTCTGGTCCTTTCAGTTTATCCCGGCCCCATTGCTTTAAATTCCTACCTTTTGGTAGTTTCTTCAGTTTTAGTCTACAGTTCATAATCAATAAATTGTGGTGAGAGTCTGAATCTGACCCTGGAAATGTCTTACAATTTCAAACCTGATTCCTAAATTCCTATCTTACCATTACATAATCTATCTGAAATCTTGCAGTGTCTCCTGGCGTCTTCTACACATACAACCTTCTTTTATGATTCTTAAACCAAGCGTTAGCTATGATTGAGCTATGCTTTGCACGAAATTCTACGAGGTGGACCGAGCGAGATGGCGCAGTGGTTACCACATTGGACAAGCATTCGGGAGGACGACGTTTCAAACTCGCGTCCGGCTATTCCGATTTAGGTTTCCCCACATTTTTGTAAATCACTCCAGGCAAATGCTGGTATGGTTGCTTTGAAAGGACTCGGCCGACTTCTATCCTCGTCCTTCCCTAATCCTGTTTGGTCTCCTCCCACAAGCAACCCAACCGAACCCTCTATCATGCGGCTTCCCCTTTCATTCCATACCCCCAGTCCATATTCACCTACTGATTTTCTTTATAGCACATTCCCTGCTACTGAATTCCAGTCCCCCACGACTATTAAATTATCGTCTCCCTTAACTATCTGAATAATTTCTTTTATCGCATTATACATTTCTTCAATCTCTTCATCACCTGCGGAGCTAGTTGGAATATAAACTTGTACTGCTTGGTGACAATAAGGCGTTCAATATAATGTTCGTAGTACCTTATCCGCATTCGTATTTTTTTTATTCATTATTAAATCCACTCTTGCATTACCGTTATTTGGTTTTGTATTTATAACCATGTATTCACCTGGCCAGAAGCCTTGTTACTCCTACCACCGAACTTCACTAATTCCCGCTATAACTAACTTTATCCTATCCATTTACCTTTTTAAACTTTCTAACCTACCTGCCCTATTAAGGGACCTAACATCTCACGCTCCGACCCGTAGAACGCCGGCTTTCTTTTTCCTGGTAACAACGTCCTTCTGAGTAGTCCACGCGCCGGCCGGAGTGGCCAAGCGGTTCAAGGCACTCCAGACTGGAACCGCGCGACCGCTACGGTCAGAGGTTCGACCCCTGCCTCGGGCATGTATGTGTGTGATGTCCTTAGGTTACTTAGGTTTAAGTAGTTCTAAGTTCTAGGGGACTGATGACTACTGCAGTTATGTCCCATAGTGCTCAGATCCATTTGAACCATTTGAGCCAGTAGTCCCCGCCCGAAGATCCGAATGGAGGACTATTTTACCTCTGGAATATTTTACCCTAGAGGACGCCATCATCATTTAACTATAAAGTAATGAAGTTTGCCGGGTTCCCGTGTTCGATTCCCGGCCGGGTCAGGGATTTTCTCTGCCTCGTGATGACTGGGTGTTGTGTGATGTCCTTAGGTTACTTAGGTTTAAATAGTTCTAAGTTCTATGGGACTGATGACCACAGATGTTAAGTCCTATGGTACTCAGAGCCATTTGAACCATTAAAGCTGCTTGCTCTCGGGAAAAATTACGGCAGTGGCTTCCCCTTGTTATCAGCCGTTCTCAGTACTATCACAGCAAGGCCGTTTTGGTTAGCGTTACAAGACCAGATGAGTTAGTCATCCAGACTGTTACCCCTGCAACTGCCGAAAAGGCTACTGCCCCTCTTCAGGGACCACACGTTTGTCTGGCCTCTCAACAGATACCTCTCCGTAGTGTTTGCACCTACGGTACGGCTGTCTGTATCGCAGAGGCACGTAAGCCACCCCACCAACGACAAGGTCCATAGTTGATGGGGGGACCTAACTGTTATATTCTGTAAATTCTCACATGGGCAAAACAGAATAATATCCCCAATAATAATAATGATAATAATAATAGTAGTAATATTCCTATCGGAATCAGTAATATTAACAGTTCAGTGGCAACCTTTAAAGGAAATTCCAAATAAAATGGCCTGTTGTCCCGACTACTAACCACAAACAGTGAATTGCTCGCTTTAAAAGTTAAAAACAATCTCGCCATTTGCCACAAACAGTAAATTTCTAGCTCTAAAAGTCAAAAATAATCTGGCCATTTGCCACGCGGTTTCGTCAACATTACGGAAGGCACAAAACAGCTACTTCCTTGAAATCTGAACAGTCCAGGAAGGTATATGGTCCTCGCGAATTCATATTTTACTACAGTCCTCGCGAGTTCATACTTTACTTTTACCGCAAACGCATTCAGGACCGCCAAGGTCTGATGTCGTCCAAGACAAAACGCACGCAGTTGTTTGGCTAGCGTGAAGAGATTGATATTTCTTTGCGAAGTGTCTGTTACCACTGCCTCGCTGCATTGATACAGGGGTGCAGCGGACTGCCAGACAGAAAATAGGTTAACAACCGCTCCAGGCACACATAGCAGCATCTGAATGGTCGATTTTTTGGACACACATATTTTATAGCTTTGGCATTTAACAATTAACAACTTCTTAATTTTTATGTGAATAGAGTTAAGTTTCGTTTGGTTAGTGTTTTTTGTAGCGCGACTGCATTTAATCTTTCGTAGCTCGAATATTTAGAGTGGAATCGATTGCTGTACACCATCTCTGATATCCGTCTTTAAGCATAGGGAGAGGTGTGCGGTCTTGTGACCCCGTCTTTTAGCTAGCACTCAATTTTGGCCCAATTTTTTTTTTCATTTGGGGGGGGGGGGGGCGAACCGGCACGTCATCCATGACACGAATATGGTGTCTAATGATGTCTGTGACTCCCAGTCTGACACAAAATACACCAGGAAATTCTCCCAAAAGTTCACTTAACTGTTTCCCTTTTTGACTAGAGATGTGGTCTACCTCAAGCAGGCATGTGTTACTACTGGTGTCACTTCCCATCCCCGCATGAGCACATGAACAAAAGGCTATTCGATCGTTGGGGGAAAATTTGAAATAAAAAGTCCAGTTACCAAAATCTAACACCATACCGGTCTTATGGATGAAGTAATGTCCTAGAATTAAGTCAAGCAGCAGTCCCTTCACTAATAAAAACTTGCAAGGCCATGAAAGTTCACACGCGGAATGATTTCCCGACACAGAGGTAGCTCGCGGCCATTAACCATTCGACATCGTTCAGTCGAGAGACGCACTGGAGGTGATCTACATAAGTGTCGATATTAAAAAAACCATTAGTAATTAAGGAGTGACACCAAGCTCCCTGAATCTAGTAACCCACACAAAGTTTCATGCCCTGTAGCCGCACAAACAAATGGTAAGGTACGCGTAGTGGCTGCCTGTATATGACTACACGATCCCTCTCTCCTTGGATGCGACCCTGCCCCCGCCTAGAGTCATTTCTCAGCGCGAGGCGTCCTTGGCGTCTTGTAGCTGATTCAATGATACCATAATAGTCTGTAAATTTTGGCTCACCTCGCCAACAGTGCTGACAGAAACGGAGAATGTTACTGAAAACGCTCCCGGTAGCCTGGCTGCCAGCTCCCCCGCCGTACTGTGAACATTTTCTTGCATGATGCTCAGTTCATACTCGAGCTGATCCCGTCTTAGGTAAGAAATACCGAGACACTGACGTTGATACATGGTGCGGCTGTGGACAAAAGAGAATAATTACACAATGTCCCAAAAGAATAAATTACAAAATTTAAACTGAATCTGGTTGCGTGAAATGAAAATCGTGACAACCCCCATTCAATGGGTCGGAAACCACGCTCTGCTACCCGCCATTATAACTTTCTTTTCACACAACCTGTTTTTTTTAATAACATATAAACTGTGTTTTACAGATAAACGAAGCATTAAACAATAAAATTTTATTTAACAAAATGAACAAATTTGCAAAATTCTTTTGACCTGAAGATTTAAGTTTAATAAGATTTTAATCTTTGCAAGAGAAATCTGAAGTGCTGCATTGAAAAACAGCAAACAATATGGCAATGATTACAAGAGGGTCGGACCTACAGCACGCCCTTTATCAGGTGAAACAGCGATGTTTCCTACATCTCTGGACCCATTCTGTCTTATTAAATGCCCTTCTACAACAAATGAAAACTATATACGCACCAATTACTCAGAACAGATGAATTAACTTTTAATTTGAAAGCCGTATGCAGAATGGTTCGAGTTATACGCACCTGGGCTTAAAGGTTAAACAGATTTGCAAACAATATGACAATGATAAGGCTTACTTCAAGCAATGAACATCTTAATTTCAATCGGCAACCGAGGTGCGACTGGATAGCAGTCCGTCCTTACTGACTATTTAGACTAAAGCCCCGTTGACAGCTGGCTATCAATATTTTCAAAGTTGAACTCGGTGTTAGTTATTAACACCGCTGTGATGGAACGTCTTAGAGCATTACTTGTGAACACTTATTACGAAGAGAACTCATTCGGTGGAACCACAAGATCCAGCTATAATTCACCAATAATGACCCGGTCTTCCAGTCACGTAAACGAACAGCTTCGTACAATAGGCTGTTCAGATTATAACTATGTTGTTCTTGTTGTTGTCTTCAGTCCTGAGACTGGTTTGATGCAGCTCTCCATGCTACGCTATCCTGTGCAAGCTCCTTCATCTCCCAGTACCTACTGCAACCTACATACTTCTGAATCAGCTTAGTGTATTCATCTCTTGGTCTCCCTCTACGATTTTTACCCTCCACGCTGCCCTCCAATACCAAATTGGAGATCCCTTGATGCCTCAGGACATGTCCTTCCAACCGATCCCTTCTTCTGGTCAAGTTGTGCCACAAACTTCTCTTCTCCCCAATTCTATTCAATACTTCCTCATTAGTTATGTGATCTATCCATCTAATCTTCAGCATTCTTCTGTAGCACCACATTTCGAAAGCTTCTATTCTCTTCTTGCCAAAACTATTTATCGACCATGTTTCACTTCCATACATGGCTACACTCCATACAAATACTTTCAGAAATGACTTTCTGACACTTAAATCTATACTCGATGTTAACAAATTTCTCTTCTTCAGAAACGCTTTCCGTGCCATTGCCAGTCTACATTTTATATCCTCTCTACTTCGACCATCATCAGTTATTTTGCTCCCCAAATAGCAAAACTCCTTCACTACTTTAAGTGTCTCATTTCCTAATCTAATTCCCTCAGAATCACCCGACTTAATTCGACTACATTCCATTATCCTCGTTTTTCTTTTGTTGATGTTCATCTTATACCCTCCTTTCAAGACACTGTCCATTCCGTTCAACTGCCCTTCCAAGTCCTTTGCTGTCTCTGACAGAATTACAATGTCATCGGCGAACCTCAAAGTTTTTACTTCTTCTCCATGGAATTTAATACCTACTCTGAATTATTCTTTTGTTTCCTTTACTGCTTGCTCAGTATACAGATTGAATAACATTGGGGAGAGGCGACAACCCTGTCTTACTCCCTTCCCAACCACTGCTTCCATTTCACGTCCCTCGACTCTTATAACTGCCTTCTGGCTTCTGTACAAATTGCAAACAGCTCCTCGCTCCCTGTATTTTTCCGCTGCCACCTTTAGAATTTGGAAGAGAGTATTCCAGTCAACATTGTCAAAAACTTTCTCTAAGTCTACAAATGCTAGAAACGTAGGTTTGCCCTTCCTTAATCTTTCTTCTAAGATAAGTCGTAAGGTCAGTATTTCCTCACGTGTTCTAGTATTTCTACGGAATCCAAACTGATCTTCCCCTAGGTCGGCTTTTACTAGTTTTTCCATTCGTCTGTAAAGAATTCGTGTTAGTATTTTGCAGCTGTGGCTTATTAAAGTGATTGTTCGGTAATTTTCACATCTGTCAAAACCTGCTTTCTTTGGGATTGGAATTATTATATTCTTCTTGAAGTCTGAGAGTATTTCGCCTGTTTCATACATCTTGCTCACCAGATGGTAGAGTTTTGTCAGGACTGGCTCTCCTAAGGCCGTTAGTAGTTCCAATGGAATGTTGTCTACTCCGGGGGCCTTGTTTCGACTCAGGTCTTTCAGTGCCCTGTCAAACTCTTCACGCAGTATCGTATCTCCCATTTCCCATTTCCCATTATATCTAATGGCTGATAAATGTAATTACAATCAAAAAACTGGACCGGCTAACAGCTAAATCTAGCCTCAAGGCCTCTCTTTTGTTTAACGGCAACCTTTGATTTAGTACAATTGTTCCTGCTGTTTTTACGACGAAGAGCTCATTAATTAGAACATTAACGGTATGGTACGAAACAGAAAGGAATGGCCATATAATAACGTGACAAATTTTCTAACGACAACTTGTGTCTTAATGCAATATCTGCCTATATCTAAGACCAAAGAACCGACCGAGCAAAACTCTGAGGGTCGGGTAGAAACCAGACAGTAATAAGGAGGGCAGATAGACAATGAAACAAACCACCACGAGGATTACAGTACTCCCGTTTATCAGCAAGCAGTTCCTTGGATCCACGGTGCGTTGCAGCAGTTACTGAGTGGTGCTGACGAAAGCCAGGAAGAAGAGGGCAGTCAGGCCACGAGCAGTCTTCCGACACGAATGTTGCCAACCAACCGACAGGATGTCGGCCTGCTGCTTGTAGTCGACGCTGACCTCGGTAAAGTACTCCGGTATCTTCGCTCTGCATTGACCCTCCTTGTGCAGCTCGTGGTTTCGCACGCTCGCACCTCGTGATCATCTCTTGTCCCGACGCTACCACCAATCCGCAAACTTGGTGACTCTGTCTCGGGCCAGCGAGCCCCGTATATACAGTATATCGGCAAGAAAAGACCTTCCAAGGACACAGCCCACAGATACCAACTCTTCCCCATAGATATTGGCGATGGGGCCGCAAGAAGGATAGTCGATACTAGGGAAGAGCCATAGGCGCCAGACAGGACAGTCTGCTTACTTAATATCGCCAAGGCTCAATGTTCATCTGATAATTATGAGACTTTACAGTGTTAACACTGATATACTTATGCAGACACCGACGAAGTTTGTAAAAATTATTTTAATTTCACGTTTAAAATGTGGGGCGTTAGGATGATTTGGCGCTGATATTAGTGAACTGGGGTAAGCCCCAGGACACAGGCTCACCTCTGCACCTCTTACAAAGCACACTCTCAGCAAAAAATATATAATCTGTCTTCTTGTTCTGTCTTAGGCAATCTGAAGATTTCTCAACGTCCACAAATAAGACCAGGATTTAGCCACTCCATAACTTTTCTTGTTTTTCATTTCAGTATTAAAACTGCAAGCTATATTTCCTTTCCGAATCTGATGTCATCACTGATCTACACCCATCAGTTTCGAATCATCTTCTTCAGGACGTTACTATCAAGCTCCAGCTATCAAAATGATGCCTTACACGTTAAGCAGTTTGCTCTTCCTGATGCATCTCTTACCTTTATTCTGGATACAGTCCCCTAGCCTGTGGATAAGCATTTGTTTCCGCACCTATCTTTCTTACAGGAGTGATAGCCCCTTATTGTGTACCGAAAATCATCTCTGAATTATGGATTGTAGGAAATGAGGTATCAGCAGAAGTAGAACAGTGAGGGCAGGTCGTTAGTCGTGCTTGTTTGCTCGCTAAAGGCAAAGGTCTCAGATTTAAGTTCCCGGTCAGGGACACAGTTTTAAACCGCCAGGAAGCTTCAACATAGACGGTATATGGAGCTGCTTGGAGTGGATATGTCCCTGTGGAAGAGACGGGAGACAGCTTTCAACAAAGCAAATGGGCCACGATTTGCGCATCTTCGCAGCCACAGATTGCTGCAGCGACTAGAAATCCCTAATGTTGTCAGTCATACGCCAATCTGCTGACTACAGAACGCAGTCAATTGAAAGACCGCCACGTAGTCCGTTTCTCTCGGTGAAGAGGAGGGAGACTTTCAGAAGGTAGTGTCGAATTAGTGCTGTCTGCTAACTGTACTTCCCGCATTTCCATTCTTGCTTAGGATGGAGTAATTTTCAAGATGTTACTGGTTTCCATGAAGATTTTTCCTAGGGACCATGTCTCTGGACGGTTAACACAAGCTGATATAAAAGGTGATCAGACTTAATCTTTCACACAGGCAGCGGCCTCAAGACGGATGTCTTGAGCAGCAACAACTCCCATATAACACACATTGGCAAATGGTGTACGCCACAGAATAAACCTTCACATCTCATTTTCTTCCTTTCTGAGCACTTTGGCACGGAAAGGCCTGTCTTCAATGGCTTGCCACGCAGTAACAGGATACGGTGGTCGTGGCTTAGTTCTAACGTCCTGCCGATTACCTTCCTTAGGATGTTACATCTGGCTTTATGTTCAGCTTTGGGTTGTTTCAAAGCTGTTTGCAAATAAAACTGTTCAAGTCCCTCTGTGAAGACATAGAGAATGCAGTTTAAATGCACCAAGAAGTTTGAACGTCGACTACATTTACACCCACTTGGAGAAGATGTTTGTCGGAGAAAGGACATGGGACTGGGTCTTCAACAGAGCAAGTGGGCTTCTTCGCAGCAGCAGTATTCTCCAGGCCTTCGTAAATGGTCTTGCTCCACTCCGACGATTCCTAGAGCCATCGAGGAACGTAAGAGCATATGATCATCTCTGAGGAGTTGTCTAAAAATGAAAGTAAACAAGTTAAACCTTATCACGGCTATGTGTTTTGAAATGAATTGAGTTTTAACTGGGTCAAGTGTGAAATCTTTTGCTATTGTAACATATACTCATTTTCTTCAAGGCATCTGAAGATTAACTGCTAGAAGGAATAATAAATATGGTACAAATTCGTCAGAATTAGGTACAATAACTTTCAGTACAGTAGTCGAAGCTCTGAAATAAAGAACAACAGCGACCTATATAGTATTCCGAATTCTGAGAAACGGCTGCCACCATTAAAAATTTCCCAGCTGAAGAAACTTCCAGCAAGCTGAAAAGAAGACAAAGCTGCCCCACCATGGTGTACACCACGTGTTTTAGGCCGAGAGACTTTTAAAAGGCAGCGCGGCTCTCCCAGCTTCTTGCGTCGGTGCGTAAACGCATCAAGGCTGCGGGGAACGTCCATTAGCGTCGTCACCGAGTAGAAATCCGCAGAGCGCCGCTGGGTTAAGCAAGCACAAACTTTAGCAGAGTTTTTAGTTTGCGTGCGTGTGTGTGTGTGTGTGTGTGTGTGTGTGTGTGTGTGTGTGTGTGTGTGTGCGTGAGTATGTGTCTGTGTATACAGACTCTTGCGTCCATCCTCCCTGAAACTACCTACACATTTACACCGCACACTCATCTACGTTCAGCAAACTGCTATGAAGTGCGTCGCTCACTGCGCAACGTATTACTGCTATTTCTCGTTCGATATGCGTAATGAATGACGCATGAATAATTGATTAAAAGCCTCTATGAGTGCAGTAATCACTGTCAGCTTTTCTTTGCTGTTCATGTGTTCCAGATACGCGAATTCCTAGTTCCTTCACATTATATTTGTTCTTAAATCTTTGTAGCTAGCAAAAACTATCTAAGAGACAAGGAGTCAGATTCAGTCAACCCATCATCAACCCCTATAGAATTATTTAGAGAGGTCTGTGTGGAAACGTGATTGCTAGGGTGTCAAAAGAACCCTGCAAGTATGAACTCTGGGATTAATGGTGGCATGCATTAATACAGTCGACAGTAATATATGTCAACGTAGTTATATAATCCTCTTTGAGTGTTATCTGTAAGTAATATAAAGACCCCTTCCGCCTTTTTCTGTCTGTGTGCGAATGCTAATCGCAGGAACTACTGTAGGGATTTTAATACGGTTTCAGTAATAGACTGATTCTCGAGGGAGTGTTATGTATGCTGTTTCTCACCACTACTCCAGGCAAGTTGTTCGGTCTTAGTTACTTAGTGGCACCCTGCGAAGCCACAGTGGGTCACTTGTAACAAAATATATTCGAGCTGTTGATAGCCCCATGCTCAAAACATGTTTATATATGGATAGCTGCCTTGTTGCAGTACATCGTAGTTCTGAGTACCAGCTCCTCGTACGATCTGCGTAAATTAATGATGGCCTAATGATGGTTATTATAACGAAAACCACCAATAAAAATAGTAAATTGCGATCTAGACGTATTACTACTTATACATATTCAAAGATTTTCCGTTTAAATGTATCGAATAGATCTGTTTACTGAATATCTTATAAGAAGCGAATACCTAGACGGAGCACCGTTTATTACAGATGAAGAATTAATTACGTTTGGCATGATGGGGACGATGTCTCAATGGCATCAGTCAGCATAGTAATGGCATCTACTGCTTTCTATCGAACGAGTTCCCTTAGAAAGTATGTGAGCTTAAGGCCTAATTTAGGTCAATATGAGTAAGGACGAACTCCTAGAGTCAACCTCTTTGAACTGTATTGAAATTACACTGTAAGATTGGTTGCATTTTTGGAACTGTGCAATGAGTCATATCCAACTAAAAAGACAGCAGTATGGTCAATAATTTTACTTTCGATCCTTATCGATGACGACAAACATTTTAACCCTCCCCGTCCCTCCCCCCCCCCCCCCCCACTCCATTGAGTAGTGTCAAGTGCCTTCCACTACCTTGATTCCTTTTTAATGTGGGATATGTTATTGGTTGTTGTTGGCGACGCTGCTACTCTCCTTCATTTATATTTCGTAGCCTTAAATACGACTAGAAAGATATATCTGTATTCTTGTCTTCCAAATTCACGCAGCCTAACATCAAAAAAGTAAATACCATTATTTTATTCAATTATTTCTAGTATTTTTTCGAAAGCTTGTCACATGATTCCGCAAAGGTAGGTTAGAATATTGGTCACTTTGTGGTTTTACTCATTCAGTAAGGTTTTATCACATAATTATGGAGCTTCGTATACACTAAAAGAAAAAACGTAGATTTAAAAAATTAATACCATTGATCATTGCCTAGGCCTCTCACTGAGATTAACAAAAATCGGTGTTGATTTGGTTTTCTCGTGCAGAAAGCACCAGACTCTTTCGTTTGTTGCTATTAATAGTAAGAATGAGCGCATTAGCCCCATTGAGTCTGTCCTTGAATTGCAATCGGAAGTTGCAGGGATCTGGCTTGAGTACTATTCGATAGTACACTTTCACTTCGTCAGACACAATCGTTCTTATAACACACAGCTGGCATTGAAATTGCCACAGCATGAATGTAACATCCAACTTACGCCAAACTGGCGTGAAATTTACTACTTACTCGTACTTGATTATGCAACTGAGAAGCTTTTCAGACCAAAACGCACAAAATAGGTAAGACGACAGTTGTCCGCATTTTGTACACAATGTCAGTTTGTGGGTGGATTCTTATTCAGAACTCGTATTTTATTACCGATTGTTGTCATAAGGCTGTAGCTTATTGTTCAACTATGTTTCTGATCACTGCTGGTGGTCGAAACCCCACAAATGTCATACTAATTAGGAACATATGGGATCAGGAGGCTCAGAGGAACTCACCGAATCGATGCGACTAGCGATTAAGGGGATAGACATACTGTTTGGTTGGTTATGCGATATCATACAGCAATATAACATACACTGAGTCAGGAATGAGTCATACCCTCAGAAAGAAATGTATCATGCACATGGTCAGCGCCACGACTTCAGAAGGTCCACAGACTGTCCACTAGATGACCATTCTTATAGTTTCTCATGGAGCGTCAGCATTACATCCAACGACCACACTGCACATAGGCGAGTCCTAGTTCTGAGGATAGTATCATGCTGGACATAGCCGTGTGGGACGTTCCTATCCGAACAAACGTTGCCCGATCGGATTCTCTGTCGTAAAATGTGACAGCACCCTGCGTAATGGTATGAAGCGCCTTTGGATCCACAATACGATTTCCCATGGGTAACAAAGACGGTAACCTGGACAGCAGGTTTTAGATTTGTGACGTATTAAGGACAGTGGCTGTGCACTATCTTCGATGTTGTGGTACCTTTCAACAAGATATCGTAGGACAGTGTGTTGCTCTTTGCTTTCCTGATCAGCGTGGTTACAGAGGTTGTCCGATTTTTCCATCACGTTTTCCTAATCTCTCATCTACCGTAAACACCTGAGTAGCGTGACTAGCACGCCACCTCTCGCCAGCCACTTCAGTTGATGAGCTGCCACACTAGCGGTGCAAGTCCAGTGCCGTAACACAGTGCTACGTTGCTCAGTCCATGGAGTGAAGTCTTCTGTCACCGGTGCGCTTTAACAGAGCACTCGTCATAATTATCCTCGTAATACAGATATATAGGTTTCCTATCGTAATACGTAGGAGGAGCTCAACGGCATACCGTTCACACTCGCCTTTAGAAAAGGACAGTAATGGAGGTTGCTGCATTTGATATAGCTTTCAACGGTGAGTATAGGATCGCTTTGACCGTTCTCTAATTAATATGAAAATAGTAGCGGAGGAACCCGGAGCTGCAAAGCTGTAGGTCCAAGCCTATAACACACAGTCTGGCCCTGTGATAAATATTTATGAAATCATATTTCTTAAACTATGAGCCATGCCGTGGCATTAAAAAAAATGTTCAGATGTGTGTGAAGTCTTATGGGACTTAACTGCTAAGATCATCAGTCCCTAAGCTTACACACTATTTAACCTAAATTATCCTAAGGTCAAACACACACACCCATGCCCGAGAGAGGACTCGAACCGCCGCCGGCTCCAGCCGCACAGTTCATGACTGCAGCGCCTGAGACCGCTCGGCTAATTCCGCGGGGGCCAGTGACATAATATTGTAGGTAAATTCAGCGGCATAAGTGGATACTGTGCGCGAAATCTATTATAAACACAGTGAGTAGCAAAGAAGTAATAAATTCAGACATCATGCATGATCCGGCAGGTTTTAACGCATCACATTGCTTAAGCCATCATATCTCCTGAAATATGCGGCAAGGAATGATATAATTTTGCACTTACATTCAGTAGTATATGTGCATATTTTCTGTTAAATGCATCGCTAATAAACTCATCTGTAAAGAAGTAATGAATTACAACGGCATAGCTCACGTGCTACTTTCACTGTATAAACATTATAAAAGTAGTAAGCGATAAAGATGTTTCCTTTCTTTTTTTTTTGCAGGTTTGTTAGCTAGAAAAAATTTCCTGAATGTTTGAAGTTATGTGTAAGGTGTTTAGCAAGTCGCTAAGTGCGGGATGAATACATTCTGGAAATTCACAAGTCGTGGATTACGCTTGTTTACATCCCCGCCCTTCCCCCTCTGATATATAGGTGGTTCGTATCCTCACAGCTACTGTCGCCTGACAGTAATGTGTACGTATACCAAGTTTGGGTGAAATCGGTAAGTAGCTTTGGAGGAGATGTAAAACACACACACTTACACCTACGCCGATCCTGTGAAATAACTGTCCTACCGGACTACGGTCTTTATACGCTATGCTATTGAGATCCACATGTTTCACGTACAAATGTGAGCGGGAGACTTCTGACACACATCATCCCCACGGGTCATCTATGTCCTCTACAAGTTTTCTGGAGACCTTTTGATGAGTCACAATCAGTGCAGTCCTCGAACGAAACTGAAGGGTTACTGAGTGCTCTCCTCCAAATGAATGGTATGACCTTACGCTGAAGTGACGAAAGTCATGCAACACCTCCTAAACTATCTGACCTCCTCTGGCCCAATTTAGTGCAACAACTTTACATGGCATGAACTCAACAAGTCTTTATAAGTTCTCTGCAGAAATACTGAGCCTCGCTGCCTATGAAGCCGTTCGTAATTGCAAAGGTGTTCACAGTATACGATATGACGTTTCGGTTATGTACCGTGAATGTCCAACGGGATTCATGTCGGGTAATCTGGCCGTATCACTCGCTTTTATTTTCCATAATGTTCTTCAAACAGATCGCGAACAATTGGGTCCAGTGACAAGGCGCAGTTTCATTCATAAAAATTCCACCGGTGTTTGGAAACTTCAAGTCCATGAATGGCTGCAAATAGTATCCAAGTAGCCAAACTAACAATTTCTAGTCAATGATCGGTTCAGTTGACGCTGAGGAAGCAGTCCATTGCATGTAAACACGGCCCATACCACCAGCCTTCACAGTGTCTTGACGACAACTTGGGTCCATCGCTCCGTGGGATGTCCGACGCACACGAACCCTACAAATCAGCTCTTACCAATTGAAATATGGACTCATCTGAAAACACCACCATTTTCCACTCGTCTAGAGTTCAACCGGTATTCTCACGACGTCAAGAGAGGCGCTGCAGATAATGTTGTGCTCTTAGGAAATGGAATCACAGAGATCGTCTGCTGCCGTAGCGCATTAACGCTAAATTTAGCCTCACTGTCCTAACTGGCACGTTGGTTGTACATCCCACATTGATTTCATGAAATGAATCACACGATGCCTATAATAACCATGTAATTGATGTACGTGATATTACTTTCACTACTGCTACGGTCGCAGGTTCGAATCCTGCCTCGGGCATGGATGTGTGTGATGTCCTTAGGTTAGTTAGGTTTAAGTATTTCTAAGTTCTAGGGGACTGATGACCACAGATGTTAAGTCCCATAGTGCTCAGAGCAATTTGAACCATTTTTTTTTTTACTTTCACTGTTGTCGAAGGGCCAAAAGTATTAATAGTGGTACGTCCCACAAAGAGTGATATGTGATGTTTACACCTACATCTCGAGATATGTAGTAATGGCATGTCCAATTCGCTTTGCAATTTCTTGGTATGTAATTGACTCATTGTGATGCAACCAACGCTATTCATTTCGTAAGTGTTCATGTTGTTGATCTCTTAAGGAACAATATGGGGTTTCCTTTAAAAAAAAAAATAAGTTTGTGTTGAAAGTAATACACTCCTGGAAATGGAAAAAACAACACATTGACACCGGTGTGTCAGACCCACCATACTAGCTCCGGACACTGCGAGAGGGCTGTACAAGCAATGATCACACGCACGGCACAGCGGACACACCAGGAACCGCGGTGTTGGCCGTCGAATGGCGCTAGCTGCCCAGCATTTGTGCACCGCCGCCGTCAGTGTCAGCCAGTTTGCCGTGGCATACGGAGCTCCCTCGCAGTCTTTAACACTGGTAGCATGCCGCGACAGCGTGGACGTGAACCGTATGTGCAGTTGACGGACTTTGAGTGAGGGCGTATAGTGGGCATGCGGGAGGCCGGGTGGACGTACCGCCGAATTGCTCAACACGTGGGGCGTGAGGTCTCCACAGTACATCGATGTTGTCGCCAGTGGTCGGCGGAAGGTGCACGTGCCCGTCTACCTGGGACCGGACCGCAGCGACGCACGGATGCACGCCAAGACTGTAGGATCCTACGCAGTGGCGTAGGGGACCGCACCGCCACTTCCCAGCAAATTAGGGACACTGTTGCTCCTGGGGTATCGGCGAGGACCATTCGCAACCGTCTGCATGAAGCTGGGCTACGGTCCCACACACCGTTAGGCCGTCTTCCGCTCACGCCCCAACATCGTGCAGCCCGCCTCCAGTGGTGTCGCTACAGGCGTGAATGGAGGGACGAATGGAGACCTGTCGTCTTCAGCAATGAGAGTCGCTTCTGCCTTGGTGCCAATGATGGTCGTATGCGTGTTTGGCGCCGTGCAGGTGAGCGCCACAATCAGGACTGCATACGACCGAGGCACACAGGGCCAACTCCCGGCATCATGGTGTGGGGAGCGATCTGCTACACTGGCCGTACACCTCTGGTGATCGTCGTGGGGACACTGAATAGTGCACGGTACATCCAAACCGTCATCGAACCCATCGTTCTACCATTCCTAGACCGGCAAGGGAACTTGCTGTTCCAACAGGACAATGCACGTCCGCATGTATCCCGTGCCACCCAACGTGCTCTAGAAGGTGTAAGTCAACTACCCTGGCCAGCAAGATCTCCGGGTCTATCCCCCATTGAGCATTTTTGGGACTGGATGAAGCGTCGTCTCACGCGGTCTGCACGTCCAGCACGAACGCTGGTCCAACTGAGGCGCCAGGTGGAAATTGCATGGCAAGCCGTTCCACATGACTACATCCACCATCTCTACGATCGTTTCCATGGGAGAATAGCAGCCTGCATTGCTGCGAAAGGTGGATATACACTGTACTAGTGCCGACATTGTGCATGCTCTGTTGCCTGTGTCTATGTGCGTGTGGTTCTGTCAGTGTGATCATGTGATGTATCTGACCCCAGGAATGTGTCAATAAAGTTTCCCCTTCCTGGGACAATGAATTCACGGTGTTCTTATTTCAATTTCCAGGAGTGTATTTGCTTACGTTTTGGAACGTCTCATTGTATTTATTTCTATGAACACTGTCTTAAACCAGAGGAAGTCGTTATTCAATATCTATAGTTGTTTCAGAGATATTTGCGCTGAAACGTTTAAGTATGCCCTCCTATATATGTGTACAATGATGTGCCAAGACATTATGACTACCAGCTTAATAGCTTGTTTGTCTGTCGTTGGAACGAAAAACATCTCTGGGGATCCGAAAATTTGTTGGTAGCTTTGTGGAGTTACGTGCTACGACATGTCTATGCACAGATCTTGTATTTCAAGCAAATATCCGCCCGCTGTGTGCATACACACTGATGGTGTCCCCCAATAGCGATCCAGACTGGGTCTCTAAGATTTACATCAGGTGATCGTTTTCGCCGAGACACCAACGTGGGTACACTATAATACTCCTCAATCCACTGTAACGCAGTTTTGGCTTCGAGACACGCACTTTTTTTTATTAGGGGGGAGGGCCAGTAATCAATCTAATGACTGGTTTAATGCGGCACGCTACGGATTCGTCTTCTATGACAACCTCTGCATCACCGAGTAGGACTTGCAACCTACTTCCTCAACTATTTGCTGGATGTACTACAATCTGAACTTTCCTTTACAGTTCTTTTTTACGCTCTACAGCTCAGTCTAATTGCACAGAAGTTATTTACTGGTGTCTTAACAGAAGTCCTGTCGTCCTGTCAATTCTTCTAGCTAGTGTTTTCCCACAAATTCCTTTCCTCTCCTATTCTTCGCTAAGCCTCCTCATTCGATACCTCACCAGTCCACCTATAGCACCACATCTCAAGTGCTTCGATCCTCTCCTCTTCCGTTTTTCCCACAGTCCGCATTTCACTACCGTACAATGCTGTGGTCCAAATGAACATTCTCAGGAATTTCTTCCTTGAATTAAGGTGTATGGTCAGTACTACAAGACTTACCTTGGCAAGGAATGCCCTTTATGCTAGTGTTTGTTTTCATGTCCTCCTTGCTCTGTCCATCATTGTTATTTTGCTGCCTAAGTAGTAGAATTCCTTAATTTCGTCTACTTCGTGACCATCAATCATGATGTTAAGTTTATCGTTCTTTTCATTATTGCTACTTCTCTTTACTTTCGTCTTTCTTCGATTTACTCTCAGTCCATATTCTGTACTTATTACTGTTCATTCCATTGAGTATATTATGTAATTTTTCTTCCCTTTCACTGAAGATACCAACGTCATCCCTGAATCGTATCATTCATAATCTTTCACCTTGAATTTCAACTCCACGCCTGAACATTTCTTTTAGTTCCGTCACTACTTCTTCGATAATAGGTTGAACAGTACAGACGATAAACTACACCCCTTTCTTACACCCTTTTTAATCAGTCACTTCTTTCTTGGTCTTTCAGTCATACTATTCGTTTTTAGCTCTTGTAGATGTTGCGTATTAAGCAACTCTCCCTGTAACTTATCCCTGTATTCCTCAGAGTTTCGAACAACGTACATCATTTCACACTGTAGAATTTTTTTTTTAGGCAATGAAATCCTATGAATACGTCTTGACTTTCCTTTAGCGCTGGCTCCATTATAAACCGCAACATCAGTATTAACCCTCTGGTAAAACCAAACTGATCGTCATGTAACAGATCCTCAATTTTCACTTTCCGTGTTCTCTACATTATTCTTGTCAGCAAGTTGGATGCATGAGCTGTTAAGCTGATTGTGAAATAATTCTCCCACTTGTCTCCTCTTGCGTCCTCGGAATTGTGTGGATGATATTATGTCGCAAGTCTCACAAATACTACACAGCAACGTGAATAGTTCTTTTGTTACCAATTCCCCCATAGATTTAAGAAATACCAGTGGAATATTATGTGTCGGTTCTGCCTTATTTGATTTTAACTCGTCCAAAGCTCTTAATTTTGATTCTACAACTGCATCCCTGTTCTCCTCTATATCGATTACTGTTTCTTCATCTGTAACGTCATCCGAAAAGTCTTCTCCTCGCAGGGGCCTTAAGTGTACTCATTCCTCATACCCGCTCTCTCCTCTACATTTAGTAGTGAAGTACCATTGCACTCCTGCACACATTTGCATTTAATTTCGTCGAAGGTTGTAATGAATTTTGTATACTCTGAGCCCTTCCTTCCAACAATCATTACTTTTTCGATTTCTTCGCATTTTACATGCAGTCATAATATTTTAGTATCCCTGTACCTCCAATTTATTCCCCTCCTCAATGTATTCCTGAATTCCCCTTAATATTTTGTACTTCCTCCTTTCATCGATCAACTGAAGTTTTTCTACTGTTACCCACGGTTTCTTCAAAGTTACCTTGTTTGTAACTGTGTATTTCTTTCCAGCTTCTGTGACTGCGCTTATTAGAGGCATCCATTCCTCTTCAATTGTACTACCTACTGGACCATTTCTTATTGCAATATCTATAGCCTTACAGAACTTCATGCGTATCTCGACATTACTAAGTACTTCAGCACACACTTCTTCGCTCTTTGATTCTTCCTGACTATTCTCTTGAACTTCAGTCTACGCTTCATCATTACAACATTGCCATCTCAGTCTATATCGACTCCTGGGTACGCCTTAGCTGCTGGAATCCGACTTCGGCATCTCAGTCTCACAATGATGTAATATAGCTGGATATGTCCCGCATCTCCTGGCGTTTTCCGGGTATACCTCCTCCTCTTGTGATTCTTGAACAGTGTATTCGCTATTACTAGCTGAAATTTATTATACTTCTGAAAGATTGCACCGCCGTCGGAGAATATATCAAAGCATGAAGGGACAAAGATGGTTTGCAATAGAAAGCCTGTCTGCGATTAGTACCACAGATCCCTTGCAAGTGCAGGAGAATGTCTCCCAGGGCACAATACTGCTCCTACCACTCTGCGACCGCGGCGCGTTGCGCGTTTCGAGCCGCCGTTCACCTCGATGATGGCGTATTGTGGAAACAACCGTCGACCTACTGTAGCATGAGATCCACCCGAAGGGCCAACATGTTACCATTGATCGATGGTGGAATGTCGATGGTCCCGGTCAACACATGAACACTTAGGTGTGGTGTGCCGTTGAGCTCCATGTTCAGGAATGTGTGATGAACGGCATGCTCCGACACACTGGTGCGTGTACCAACAGTGTGCTCTTTTGGCAGTACTGCCACAGATCACCGTCTATCCGACTTTACAGACAGATAAGCCTCCAGACCCCACATTCTCTGTTGACTGATAGACGTCCAACCATTTAGGGCCTAGTTGTAGCTTGTAACCGTCCACTTAATTGTTAAAGACTTAGTAATTTAGAAATGAGTGTTAGTATCAATATCGCGTGATGAATATTTCGCGTGAATCACCGTTGCGACAGAGGTAAAGGTTAATTGTGAAAACTAAGCTACTGATCATTAAAAGTAAATGGAAAATGCCCGACTGACGGCACAAAATAGAGGGGCACGTTTATTCGCACATTCGCGAGTGAGTGGTTCAAAATAAGAATCAATACTGTAAGGGAAATGGGTCATACGTGTAGTTACGTCGGTACACATTCAGCTGTGTACGAACGTACGATCGGAATAGCAACACGTACGTTCTGAGAACTATCATTCCCCGTGCCCTGCGTAAAAAGAATTGTGGTTAAAACGCATTTATTCATCGGAGAATGAAAATAATCGCACTTCGTTATTAAATGAAAAGAAAGATTGAAATTTCTGAGTTTCGCGGCAAATATGACCTAATTGTAGAAATGGACACTGGCGGCCACGAAGGGAAAAAGATGAACACATTCCAGTACCTCTATTGGTAATCAGCGCCGTCGTGACGGTCATATACTCCATCTAAATTCTCCATACAAAGTTAAAATTGTAATAATCTTCCAGAATTGAAGAAGCTGGGATCCATGGTATCGTAAATGAGAAAATCGTATTGTTTCAGAAGTTTCTTTCATTACTCAGCTCAATTTAACTTGAAATTACAGAGCACTTCATTTATACGTCTTCTCACCAGGACATGAGAACAACGAAAGGTATCTACTAATAAAACTAATAAACGATGAGCATAAATTTTCTTTTGTCCGTCAGTGTTAATTACTTTGCAAACGAACGTTTGGTATGAGAGTCGAATAATTATCTAAACATTTACTATAAGAAAAAAATTATTAAGTTTTTTTTATTGCCCCATTGGGTGAATTGCTCGAGGAAAAGTCAAATTCTCGGCATTGTATTTCTACTGGCCATTCAATGGATTTTGAGAAAACAACAATGTAGTCCACAGCAACATCTTTCTGCGACTCCATTATTAAAGAATCCATAGAAATACGTCTGTCTGAAAAATCTGTTGAACCGTGACAGCGGCTGCCAGCTAGACAGTACATGGAATTCCATCATCTCCACGATTTGCTCAAATCGAAGACGACAGCGTGCACTGACGGCCGCTGAAAACAGCAACGCAGAGGGCGACTGAGTTCCGCTATGCCAGCAGGGAGGGCGCAGTGTGGTCCATCTACCAAGTTTTCGCCGCATGCACACAACAGGTACAGCGCGCTACATATTGCGGAACGACGGACGGTTTCGCCAGTCTGCGACGGCTCACCTTTAGATGTCTGACAAGGTGCCCAGTTGAAATATCGTGCGAGGTACTGAACGACGACCGGCTGTGAGCCCGAAAATTGTTTTAACAGTCAATTCGCCAAGAAAATTTTAAAATTCACATAATTACTGGCTGACTCAACAGCTTCCTTTCATTGCTAGTTCTCATCAAACAAATCGTTCACAACATCCCTTCTACTGAAACCTTCCGTGATTCCAAAAATTATACAGATTTTTCCAGAATTGCGCACATCACTTTCTCGCCCGTACTAACTCTTCTGTCCACTTATGACAGCTAAAAAAAATTTTTTTTCGGCCTTTCGCCATTCTCCTTTCCCTCTCTCTGTTCCTTTTCTCCACAACTTGTTGGCTGCCCCCACTTTGGTCACTATTTTCCTGCCTCTAGCTTATAGCCTCACATTTACAGACGCTAGTATTGCTTCTACACTGACATCACTCATCTCCCGTAATTCTGCAGCTTCTGTACTTTCTCCTTCCCCAGAACAAGTCTCGTCTTCAGCTTGGTTGCTAAGGACTTTCAGGAAATCAGGTTCGGTCACATTTTCCACTAATATCTCACACATTTCGTCTGCAATACAATGATTATTTTGTTTATGTCTTACCAAGAAATTCGCTAAGCTCCGTTAAACGCATAGATTTTTATGTAGCTCGTTTCGTCTGTTGTTACTACCTTTTTCTGCTCCTCATTTATAATTCCTGCCTGTTTAGTGCTAACACGTGCAAAGGGTTTTGTTAGCGGGTTCAAATTACTAATTCCCGTCTTTCACTGAACGCATTTAGATTTACGGATCCTTGGATTCTGAACCCTTAATTACGTTTACCCCCACTGGCTGTCGCCTTGGCACAACATCATCCCCTTGCATCGGAGAACGTGACCGATAATTGTGAACCTGCTCCCCATTTTCCACCTATGATTTGCTGCATAGCGCCACCTCCCGACACCTCTGCTCCTGATGTTACCACGATACACGGCAATTCTGTTAACGTTTACATTCTGCAGCTGTTCTGCATTATTTGGTGGTCTGATATTACGATATGCTTGCTCCTCCTCATGCAACAACTTCTCAACTCTTTCGAAATAACTAATGAATATATGAACGTCATTCTTCGAGGCTGGAATAATTTTGTTTCTCCAGTTCATGGGCAGTTTACCTTCCAGGCCATAACAATTTGTTCTGGCCTGACTTTACGGTTTAAATAAGACAAATTTGTCATCCACTTTAACGCCAACTAATTTACGCTTTCCTTTCTAGGATTAAACTTTTTCTCAGCTCAGAAGCTATTTGGCTACTCCATTTGTCTTTGCTTGCCCCAGTATTCTTTAATAAATGCTTCTTCAAATTTATCAAGAGTATCGTACTGTTCAGCAGCTATAATCCCCCAAATTATAGCCCCTCCCAAGAATTTAGACGTAATGAACACTGTTTTTTGTCTGTCTGACCAAAAGCTAGGTAGAACTCCTTCAGAGCCATTCCAGAATTCTTTTTGATGTACATTTCATGTTGAATCAAAACGTAAAAACTGTCTTTTAGCGAAATATGATATTTCAGACAATTCTACTACAGAACACACCCACTACTGTTAGTTACATGCCTGGAGCTAGTTTCATCTTGACATGATCTAGTGCTTTGCTCATGCAACTTATTTTCACCTCTTCTACCTGGTTAGTTATCTGAAGAGCTTTTTCTGCAGACACACCCACTCGGTCAGACACACTTTTTACTTCATTCATACATTTGGCACATTCAGAACTGATTTTGCTGTCTAACAATTTGTGATCATTTCCACATACAGACTCTACCGCCACTATTTTGACTTCTACTTTCTGGACACTTTCTCTTATCAAATCTACTCTTTACTTTTCCCCAATTGCAACTTCAAGGCATCTGTTCATTCACTTTCTACAGTTTTAATGGGTTGTTGGCAATTATTTTCTGCTTGAGAAATTTTACCATTCACTTCAATTTCTAACGATTTCAAATCATTTTTCCCCATTTCTTTTAAAACTGCAGTTAGCTTTTCAATTTTTCACTAAAATCGCTAGTTTGCTTTCTGCTTTTTTCATAAGGTTTACTGATTTTCTGATTAAAATCACTAATGTGCTTTTCAGTTTTCTGACCAGTTGTTTCAGCCAAATTAGTATATTGTTTGTCTCCATCTTTTATGGAACTCATTAATGGTGCAAACATTTCTTGCATACTTCCAGGTTCTATTTCCTGTAATACTGTTTCCTGTATACCTTGCTCCACCGGTACAATACTAAATTGGGTATCCACATTTGATTCAGTAACACCACCAACATTGGAGAAGAGTTCTCGGTCTTCCAGCCGGGTGGCGGTGTCTTCAAACTGCGACGTTTCAACGAATGACATACTCGTCATCTTCTGACGAAGTGCCGAGACTTTGCGGATGCCTGTCCCTTTATGCCTGCGGCGTGCCCCCCACCACATGGCCGCGGGAGGTTGGGTCCAGAGGAGCCGGCGGGCGGGGTGGATGGGGGAAGCGGGTGCGCCGTTCGTGTGGCTTCCCTCAATGTTGCTGAGACAAGAAGTGTGCAAGCTTAGGGATCGAAGACCTCAGCAATTTGGCCCCATAAGATCTCAACACAAATTTCCGAAAACACCCTCATGTTGACCTGGCCTCCACCTTCACCACAAAGAAAATTGATGATCCCCACGACCCACCCACCCCCATGGACGTGACACTACCCATTATACAAACCCTTCTACACACAGCTTCATCCTCTCCAATCCTGACACTGAATTCCTCGAAACCCGCACCCTCACTTCTGCATAGCCCCCATGACCCATCTCACTCCTTAAAATTACTGAGACCTTATTAAGTCCCCGAATGCTTCCTTTCACACCAATCTCTTTTCCAAAATCCCACATATCCACTTTGGTACACAAGCCACGCGTACCCCCTATCACAACCCGTCCTCTCCCTGACAGCCTCAATCTCCGCAATGTCTGCCGACCTTCACTGCTAGGATCGCAAAGCTTAGCCTCGTGATCATGAAAGCCCGAACTAAATTCCCCTCCTGACACTGAAATCCACTCAGCCCATCACATCTTTAATAATGCCAGGCTTACTTACCTTATGTGACTATTCACAGAATCCTCCTCCTCCATCGACTGCTTCCTTACAAAGAGAGCCCTCATCTACAATAGACCAAAGTTGACCCCTTCTGTTCCCCCCCCCCTCCAATCCAATCGTACCACTGCCAACGATGCCTAAGTACAACAACCAAGTCACTGCCACCTGCAAGACCTCCCCTATCTTCTTCTATGCAAAGATTCCCCCTTCTGGAAGAAGTGCCCCAACTTTGCCTCTCCCCTCTCCTGTAATACCTGTAATGAACCCCATTGTACCTACTACTCTAAATGTGAAATGAAGCCTTCCATTATCCCAGAGCTCACCTTCCCTGTCTGCCCTGTCGATGACCCCATCCAACAACTCATTCTGCCCTCCTCCTACTGCAGAGGACATCCTCCTCTTTGTCACTGTCTTCCAAAACATCCACCCCTTCCAATGCCCCCACACCCTTTCCCAAATCGCTCTCACAATCTGTTCTGTCTTCCGCCTCACCACTTACTCCCACAACCAGACCCACTTCACGTTTACTACCCTCACCTCCCAAACTAAATCTCCACTACCATGGTGTGACAACATTTCAGTATCCTTTATCACAATACGAGCTCCCTGTCTATCCACAAACTCTTCACACTCTCAATCAACACCGCATGGATGTCTTCATCCTAAATGAAACCTTCATCCAACCCCTTATCTCCATCTCCACAGCCCCTTACACCATCCACTGCACCAATAAGGCATACCCCATAGTATGTGGTGGGGTTCCTCTGGGCTACCTCAAGCCCCTCCCTGTTAGGCCCCAACCTATCATCATTTGAGCATCTCACTGTCAGCCTCTTCTTCCCCACCCTTACCGTCACATGTACCACCATCTACATCCACCCTCCTTCCTCCATTCCAATACAATTTCCTGGCCCACGTTGACTGCACCTTCTCCAGCTATTTGATTACTCAAGACCTCAAAATCCACTGCCATGCACTTGCCGAACTCCAGTGGTGGCATTGATTTGTCACCACCCTCCAGGGAGACCTGATTTCCTTCCCCCAACACACTGACCGGAATGCAACACCACTCCTGACATTATCCTGGCATCTCCCAGCCTCCTTGTGCCCATCACCATGGACGTCTTTGACCTAATTGGAAATGAAACTGCCTCCATCCTCCTCACTATCTCTGATGGTCGCCATCCCCACCCCGTTCCTCGCCCTGACGGTCTTTCTATGCATGTCCACGATAACTCCTGCACCAACTGGGATGCCTATCAAGTCTCCATTCACACCCAGTTTGAACGCCATAGCTCTTGACTGACGTGGTAGCCAACCTTCCATACCATAGCCATCAATCCTCACTGTCCAGAAATGCCTCACAGGCAGTCCTTCTCCTTTGTGAATCCTGTCACCTCTCAGATCCTTCCTCTGCACTCCTCGCAGGGAAAGACGCACCACCACTGGAAATTACAACGACACACCCGCAACAAGCTTACTATGAAGAAAAACCATGACTGTGACAGACGTGCACACAACTCAGCGCCACACTCCCAATAAACTCTTCATAAAATTGGTCTGCTTACTGAAAACTGCCCTACCCTCTCCCACCTACATGATGTCTTTTCCATGCCAGATGATCCCCAAATTGATTTTTCCCTCTTCCCCGATGTCATCACACGTCACCTGCATGCCTCCCTTTGCTCGCAATTTACAATACTTGGTCGACACACCACCATCAGAATTCAACACAGGATATCAGCCCACACTCCACGCTAAAAGCAACACTGCCCCCAGCCATAGCCCCATTACCTACCACTATCTGTCTCCCTTTGTTCCATGTACTGATTGCCATCTTCTACAACGTAATCCTTGCTTCTACCCCGACCTGTGGAAAACTTCCCTAATCCTGATGTTCCCCAAACCTAAGAAGGCTCCATCAGATGCCTCTTCCTATTGCCCTATATGTCTCACCTCGATGTTCAACAAGCTCTTGGAATCCATCCTTACCTGGCACATCCATCACCACCTCTGCCGACACCGCCTGCTCCTGAACATACAATGTGGCTTTTGACTTTCCTTCTCTGCTGGCGACCAACTCCTATGCATCAACCAGTTCCTCTCCCTCTAGCTTAGCTCCTGTCACTCTGCCATTTTTGTTTCCCTAGACCTCAAAAGGCCTATGACCACATATGGCATCACAGTCTCCTGTTTAAACTCCAAACCCACACCCTTCCTATCAACTATATCCATCTGATTGGCTGCTTCCCCTACCACTACCCCTCCTACATTACCAACCATAACGCCGATTCCCACACCTTATATCCCTCTGTGGATGTGCCCCAGGGATCTTCCTTCACCCCTCTGCTGTACACAGCACATATGCCCCAACACCCCCCTGCCTCCAGTCCACCTCTGCCAGTATTATGATGTTACTGCCTTCTTTGCCCTTGTTCCTACCTTTCAACAGTCCCAACACCTTCTCCAGAACTACCTTGACCTTTTTGGCAAATGGTGTAACCAGTGCTTCCTTAAAATCAATCCTTTCAAGACCTAGGTAATTATTGTAGGTCCTACCACTCAATTCTTCCAGCTCCTTGATTTTTTCCCTTACCATCTTTGCCTGTCCTGTGTGCCTCACCCCCAACTTCACCTACCTTGAACTCACCACTGACCAACACCTTTCCTGGATCTCTCATCTCTGTTCTATCCTATCAAAAGCCTACAACCACCTCTGTCTCCTGAAACTCCTCTCTGGCTGAACATGAGGGTTGAACCCCTCTACCATCCTCCTCACCTATAAATCCTGAATCTGTCCCATGCTTTGTTATGCCAGTCCCACCTGGTTATCTGCCTCCCCCCAATTTCTATAAGCCCCTCCATAGCCTTGAGCGCCATGCACTCCACTTCCCCTCCCATCCCTTATGCAGCTCCTCTATGAACTGATTCCTTTCCCTCATCTGCTCCTTTACCTTGAACATGTCCAAATGCTCTACACCTCCCACCGAAGTGATCCTCTGCATCCCCTGGTTGCTCCTCTCCTCTCCAACCACTGCCCACTACTGCGCCTTCAACAGTGCGTCCCCCCTCCCCTACACTTCTACACCCTTCATCTCCTTTCTCAATATGGCTTCCATCAAGCTACCACTCCTGGATGATGCTCTTTCTCCCTCCACTTATCCCTCCCATCATCTCTGATCCTCTCACCCCTTCCATCCTGTTTCCTTTTTACCCACATACCATCTCTTTGATTCCCTTCTCTCCCCCAAGACTTCTGCTTTCAGCTCCATTGCCTACCCCACTCCTACTTGCATCTGCCCTGCCCCCCTTTCTTCAGTGTCCTCCCCCTCCATCGGCTCCCTCTTTTGCTTTTCTTCTCCTGCCCCCTTTTTCCTCTCTCCCCTCATCTGTCTAGGTCCTCCTGCGCTCCCCCCCCCCCATTCCTCTTCTTCTCTTCTTTATAGTACTGTGTAAGTGATGTGTCAATGTCGTGCATCCTGTTTTTTATGTATTGTGAACAGACACCATCTAGTGTTTTTGAACTCTTGCGAACAGAAACCAGGCTGTCGCCACGTTTTTTTTTTAATTGTGCCGGTCTATTTACTATGTGTTTTAGTCAGCATCAGCAACCCTTTGTTTTTCTTTTTAACTTCCGCAACTTTTCGCCCTGTTACAGTTTTAACCAGTCGCCGTTTTATCGCCTGTTTTTATTGTTCGTTCTCTACTCATGTTTTTAACTCTTCTGTAGGCTGCAGAGCGGCATATTAAATTGTTGCCAGCCCGCAAATGGAGGAAAAAAAAATCAAGTGGACCAGTGAATTCGTGGCAGCAGAATTTCAGTAGGAAAGTGGAGCATAAACGTACCGTACTGCAGCTCGCACCAGCCAGCATACAACATAAATATTCTAAAAATCGGGAAAAGGTCTTGATTTTGAATGAAATGTGGAAATGGTGGCAAAACTTCGGTATATTCTGAAGTCGAGAATTACACGTTCACTGCCAAGCCAGTGCTAATCCTAACGCAGTATGCACAAAATCTTTCATGTTAGTAAGTTTATGGTAACTTATTTCCCGAAATCTGAAAAACCACTTCTCGAATGAAAGTACTCACTACACTATTACGTTTATGGGTGTCTAATGCTCACACGTTTTCAGTCAGCGAACTGCTCGATATGCTACGCGGCGCGGAATTACTGTCTTTTCTCACGCAAAAACATACTTACAAAGTCAGTACTCCCTAGAAAAAAACACGCTGGAATGAGTATCCCTTCACTTTAAAGCACTTTCGAGGCATGTAGCGCAACTAAAACCAGCAAACTATAACTTCCTTCGGAGCTCATGCTACACACGACCGTACCACTGAAAGGCTGAGCCCCGACTACTTAGACTGATGTAAGCATTCTCTATCTTCAAGAGAAAAGACGCGCGTAGAATACTCCGTTCTGATTGGTCAGTTTTCTTTAAGGCCAATAGAAAAACATTATTCTCCCACATTAGTCTGCGCTTTTTATGACTAACCAATCAACAAATTAAACCTTTTCGTTTCGTACTTTTTTCCGACATTTTATTTGTACATTACGTAATTAACTATTTTCACTTGCACTCGAATTAGCTTTCCTTTTACCATGAACTTAACTAACATATCATGATACAAAATTCCCAGTTCACACCGTCTTAAAAATTTCTCTTGCTAGTTCGTACAGCTTTTGTCAATATAAAAATGATCTACAATCACGCGTCTTTCACACTACTAAAAACATGTAAAAAACTGTAAAAACTAAATAAACAAAAAAAGCCTTCACGAAATAAACCGAAAATTTCTCAAAAACATTCTCTTGGCCTGTTTCTTGAATGTCTCTGTCCGCTACTGCACTATGGTGGATAAAAATTAGAACTACGTACTCGACTGAATCCGCTTCCGACTTTCTGTCACTGTCCACGCATAAGTCATTCTCCCAATTCACAGGCCCCAGACAAGAGCGATATAAAGGCGCCACGCCTCAGTCTCTACCAGTGGCGGATAGAGAAAAACCTCAACGAGGGGGCGCTAAAGATATCTTGACCTACCTTTACTTTTACCGAAATAAAAAATAACCAAGTCACATGCAAAGTTTAAGAAAGTTTTATTTAAGCTTATTATATACATATACAATACAATACCGTCATATGACATAAAAAGGTTACAATTGTGGTTCTCTTCCTCAAATGATTAATTCTACGTGTCTATTCTTCCTGGTAAATAGGTTAATTACGTCGTCTATAGGACAATGAATGTCAAGGTGAGTGTTTAACAGAGCTAAGCCATTAAGTCGATCCTCTCTCAAAGTCGATCCCAGCCATGTCTTCGCACGCCGTAACGTTGAAAAACTTCTTTCCACTGTAGCATTAGATGAAGGTAGACAAACAAATACTTTTTACAGCGTGTGCAAAGAAGGATAGTCAGATCTAGGACAAACAGCCAACGGTTGCATAACAGAAACACGATCTTTAAAGGTGTTTATACTCGTTTGCTTCTATTAAAGAATCTCTCCCATCAGTCTCTTTTTAATCACAAAGAGAGATTCTTCTTCAAAGAACGGCAGTTCAGTTAAGCAGTGATTCAATTTATGTTTCAAATCATTACCTTTGTTTCTGAAGTTGTGAGGGCAAAAGTATGTTGAATTTTAAATGATAAATATTTTCCTCAGCAAAACGTTCTCTCATGTCAATATTAACATGTTCCATTGTTGGAATAAAGACAGTTCTTTTCCAATATGTCATAGCATCACCATTATGAACCCATTTTTCCCTGTGTTTTTGTCTGTCTGTAAGACGAGGAACACTCATCTCCACGTCTAACGGTTCCATAGCTGCCTTCGCCTCTTCAACAATACGAACAAAGTGGCTATCAGCATTAGATTTCACGAAATCGTGCACCTTGAGCGTCGAGTCTAGTTTTGCTTTTACTGTCGCTACGTCCAAGCTAGGGTCTTGCAAGGTTTTGCTGACTGGATATGTTATGCTCATAATGTCACTGACGGCCGCGGTTGCCGAGCGGTTCTAGGCGCTTAAGTCTGGAACCGCGCAATCGCTACGGTCGCAGGTTCGAATGTGTGTGATGTCCTTAGGTTAGTTAGGTTTAAGTAGTTCTAAGTTCTAGGGGATCGAGAACCTTAGAAGTTAAGTCCCATAGTGCTCAGAGCCATATGGGCCATAATGTCACTCAGTGTAAACAGAGTGATGATAAACTCGAAATTAGAGAGAACTCGACGGAGAATATTAGCTTTGGCAAACCGTTGTTCTATCCCTCCAACACTGTATTTCTTTAAGATCTTCGCAAACTGTTGGGAGATCAGCTGCGAATGAAATAACACCATCATGTCGCTCAATCCATCTATTTTGACAATGTGACTACAGCGAGTGTTTTAGGTGACTGTTCAACGTTGAGAAGCGCCTTCTAGACGCTGTGAAGAACGATACTACTTCTTCAATAGTACCACGAGAGTTTCTCACACTTGTAACTTTGCATCTACGAGAGACAGAAGGGTTGAGCTGGTGACTTCGACACGGAGCTGCTTGCGTGTTGATTCCTGTCCTTTTTGTTGTAGCCACAGCTCCTATTAGTTATGACGTATTAAGTGAGCAACCATCACAGCCTATACCCACACAGTTCTCCAGTGACAGGGAAAGGCTTTCCATTCTCCTTATAATCCTAGTACCTAACACTTCACCAGTAACACTACGCTCTTCTTGACTCTCTTGAGGTACATCGTCAATATTTCCACTACAACAATTGTCTTTATGGATGTCAACGAAACCTTAAAATCTTTCGTTTAATTTGTCGTCCCCCTCAACATATCTTGCAGCTAAACCTAGTTGGGCAATGTGCGCTATGTCCGTAGTCTCATCGAAGATTAATGCTGCAATAACGAAAATCTTTGATTTCCTCCAGTATTCTCGATAACATCACTGTTCCACGGCATGAAATAAGTTCGTTACACATTGCTTTACTGTGGTAACTGGCGTTCGCTTTAATGGTTTCAGATGATGTTTTAGTTGCGAGTCTCCAGCGTCAACTCTAGATAGCAAGAGCCCTAAAGTTTCCCTCGTTACTCACTCCACTTTCACGATCATTTTTGTTTTCTAATAGACTTCCATCATCTCTAAGCTCCCATAGAGTAGTGTTTTGCTTGCCGTGAAATGTGATTGTTTTTATTATAGGTACAAGACGGTCTCGTCAGCCGTGCGTGGCTAGCCCTCGCACCATCTCTTATTTTACATCCTGTTTTTTTTTTTTTTGCGTGCTCCCATCTCGTTATGTTGGTTTCAGTTTCTGTTGTCACTGAGTTGCTGCTTTATCTGCCCGACAGCGGCAGCAGCAACCCTCACGTGTTATCTTTGCTGCACAGCTACTACCTCCCGGTTGTCGTCTGTCGTGGAGTCAGTTGGAACGTGCCAGGGGTTCATTTCGGACCTTCCAGTCGGGGAGTTGGAACGCGGCACTACTTCAGTCAGGTTGGATGAGCAGTGAGCCCCGCGTGTCCATGGCTCGCCTGGCCGTTGCCGCCATACATCATTTGAGCCGTGGGGGGGGGGGGGGGGGGCGGTGGGAGGGTCATCGCGGATCGTCGGTCGGTCGGAACGTGAATTGGCTCGCCCATCGCTTATATGTTGGCTGTGTGTGTGAATCGACTCCCGATTTATCTTCGTGATTGCCCAGCCACTGCTTAGTGTCCTTCAAGTCTTCGTGCAAGTGTTTGTCAAACTGTGTGTGTAGTTGGTGTCATTTCCACTGACAACTTGTTTTAAATGTTGACGGCGTACTGGCAGTGAGTCGGTCGGTTGGTGTGGATCAACGAGCAAATCTCCGCACGGCTCGTGGGCCGGGCCCACTGGCGGTCTCTACGCAGTGTCGGAGTGTGTGGGAACTGTTCCGTTCGCTACGGGTTTCGTGGCTCACCGACCCAGGACATCAAGGTTGAGTGGTGATTTAATTACCGAAGCTAGATTGGTCACATTGTGCCGTTGGTTTTCATGGTTGGCTGTTGGGGTTATTCCCGTGAGCAACAGCGAGTGTTCGAGTTGGATAAAGGTTGGCCACCATCCGGTGACGTTTAACTGTATTTTGGTTATTCGAAGTCCAAGTGCACCCGCGGAATTTTCTGCCTTGTGGCCCTTATCGTTCCGGTTGCCTGCCCTGGCCACTGACGTAAAGTTCCGGCAGTGTCCTTTCCTCACCTTGTTGTCGCTATCCAACACGTGTGTAGTTTTGACAGTTTATGCATACTTGGTTGTGGGCGGCTACGCCCTTTACGTTTTGGCTTTGGAGTTCCTTGTGCTCTGGTTGGGTGAAAAGCAAATCGTCTTGTCGGTGGTTCCGTTGACTGTCTCTTCGTTGGACTGCCAGCGGATCGGATATAGATGAGGCGACTACCTGTCTCCCCTAAGCGAACGTTAATATTTCAAGTGCAGACCGACCCCCGGAGACTTCTGACCGCCGCTGGCTGTACTGCCTTTTCTTAATGGTGTTTGGTTGTGCATTTTAATGGCTTATAGCCGATGGTTTGAATTTGTGTGCTTTTAGATGGGTTTTACATAATGGGCCTTAAGCCGCTTTAAAATTTAAATTCCCCACTTGTTATTTCTTAGATTGTTTGGGCCTTCAGCCTGTGTAAAATGTTGTTTAAAGATGACGCTTTGGGCCTTCTGCCTAAAGAAATCATTTTACTTGTTTTAAGTAATCCGCCTTAAGCCGTTTTTAAATTAAAGTTCTGGTCTTTCAAGTATCAGACTGTGTGGGGCCTTCAGCCTAATTGAAGATAAAGCCTTCTACATTGTGTTTTTAAATTAATTGTCTTGTGTCGCCAAAAATAAATTTGCATCTGTTGACGCTTCAACATGATACTTGAGCTAAGGGTGGGTCTCAAGGTCACCATCTTTATCAGTAAGTTTGGTAAGCTATGTGGCAACTTTGTTGTTAAGTCACAAGTTTCTTGTCGATAATGGATTTCTTTCCTCCAACCATTTTATTATTCACAAAATGAACACGTAATGCACAGAAGTCCCTTTTTAACTTGTAGGAACACCAGTCATGCATACCGTTCAAACTGATTATGGTGCACTTGCTGCTTTCAACCCGTCTCCTGTTGTTGTGCTCGGAAGTAGGAAATTTGTAACCTTTTTCGGGTTTCCTTGGAGCTGTGAGAGGTTTGTGTTTTATATCATCACTAACATTTCCTGGCGCTAGCAAATCCAAATAATTGCCAATATCCGTGGGCTTAAAGAAATCAGTTCAATTTTGATATAGAAGTTTCGATTTAGTGCTGAGCTCTGCCTGTACGTCTGGTGGTGTTTCTGCGGCTGAATGGTGACTGGGCTCTTCAGATGTTTCTAATTTTATTTTCCTTATTACATAAATATCCATTTTATTATAACGTTGTGACGTAAGTAAATTACATGTCAATTATTCTCGAATAAACACCTCATACGCACTGAAAAATGCAACACAAGTAGTCTTAGCACTTTAACACACACTGTCCCACTCCGCGTATTTCTAATATCTCTAAGCACAACAGTAACAGGAGTCCGTGGTATTAACCAATAATCGCAGTTGTTCGCTTTTTATCTCTTCAAATTATCGCGACGATTGCAGCTTTCAAACTGACTACCTGACATTGACTCTATTTCCCTTATATATGTGGCTCGGTTGTTTCGAGAACATTCGCTGCTAGAATGTTCGCTTCCACACTTTTATGGAGTGTGAACAAATATATACTGCGAAAGTGTCAAGCCAATATACAAGTTACGACGTATAATATAAGGGCAAGTATCCAACGGTGACGCATACGGCAATTTATGTGAGTGGAACTTTTATTATCGATACCGTTCCTTTCTAGTGCATTCGAAAGAAGGCTTATATAATAACAATGCGTTTTTGGGAATCTTCTAAGTCACTATTACCAGAAATATATGCATCAGTAGTTTCCCATACCATACAACTCAGGTATGGGAAACTATTGTTACGATATTAGTAAAAATGCTGTTACGAGTTTCGCAACAATATTTTCATTGGGAAATTACTATGAATTACTATTATTAATACTTCGCAATTAACTGATCGTTCTCACACTTGAATAATGTTCACACTTGCACTTGCTACACCTAGGAATTTTTACTTATCCATTAACCAGTCTTAATATTTCTGCTTCTGAATATAATCTAGCTTTCTATTCGGCGAATACTCCTTATTTATAACGCTACGTATCGAAGGTTCTCTGAAAAAAAAAAAAAAAAAAAAAAAAAAAAAAAAAAAAAAACCATTAGAAGATTCGCGAATTTTCTCGAACAAATGACTGACGTAATGACGTATCGAGACCACTAGAAATGGCCGCGACTTTTCTCGTAGGTATGTGTAGTTATCTACAGGGTGTTTCAAAAATGACCGGTATATATGAAACGGCAATACAAACTAAATGAGCAGCGATAGAAATACACCATTTGTTGCAATATGCTTGGGACAACAGTACATTTTCAGGCAGACAAACTTTCGAAATTACTGTAGTTACAATTGTCAACAACAGATGGCGCTGCGGTCTGGGAAATTCTATAGTATGATATTTTCCACATATCCACCATGCGTAGCAATAAGATGGCGTAGTCTTTGAATGAAATTACCCGAAACCTTTGACAACGTGTCTGGCGGAATGGCTTCACATGCAGATGAGATGTACTGCTTGAGCTGTTCAATTGTTTCTGGATTCTGGCGGTACACCCGGTCTTTCAAGTTTCCCCACAGAAAGAAGTCACAGGGGTTCATGTCTAGCGAATAGGGAGGCCAATCCACGCTGCCTCCTGTATATTTCAGATAGCCCAAAACAATCACACGATCATCGAAATATTCATTCAGGAAATTAAAGACGTCGGCCGTGTGATGTGGCCGGGCACCATCTTGCATAAACGACGAGGTGTTCGCAGCGTCGTCTAAGGCAGTTTGTTCCGCCACAAATTCACGAAGAATGTCCAGATGGCGTGATGCAGTAATCGTTTCGGATCTGAAAAATGGGTCAGTGATTCCTTTGGAAGAAATGGCGGCCCAGACCAGTACTTTTTGAGGATGCAGGGACGATGGGACTGCAACATGGGGCTTTTCGGTTCCCCATATGCGCCAGTTCTGTTTACTGACGAAGCCGTCCAGGTAAAAATAATCTTCGTCAGTAAACCAAATGCTGCCCACATGCATATCGCCGTCATCAATCCTGTGCACTATATCGTTAGCGAATGTCTCTCGTGCAGCAATGGTAGTGGCGCTGAGGGGTTGCCGCATTTGAATTTTGTATGGAGGTGTAAACTCTGGCGTATGAGACGATACGTGGACGTTGGCGTCATTTAGACCGCAGCTGCAACACGCCGAACGGAAACCCGAGGCCGCTGTTGAATCACCTGCTGCACTAGCTGCGCGTTGCCCTCTGTGGTTGCCGTACGCAGTCGCCCTACCTTTCCAGAACGTTCATCCGTCACGTTCCCAGCCCGTTGAAATTTTTCAAACAGATCCTTTATTGCTTTTCGGTCCTTTGGTTACATTAAACCTCCGTTGAAAACTTCGTCTTGTTGCAACAACACTGTGTTCTAGGCGGTGGAATTCCAACACCAGAAAAATCCTCTGTTCTAAGGAATAAAGCACGTTGTCCACAGCACACTTGCACATTGTGAAGAGCACACGCTTCGGTAGATTGTTTACCACATGTACAAAGTCATTTAAGTAATCGATCCATTTTTACTGCTTACCGGCTTCATACGTTCTCATGAATCTATTTAGCTCACGGAACATTATTCAATGGGAATAGATTGCGCGCTATACTTTGATAACAAAATTTGCTGGATCTGCAGCTCCCTTAAAAATTGTTTCCAATCTAGGCAGGTAAAATTAATGCCATTGTCAGATAAAATCACTTCAGCTTTCCCAACAGAGGCAAACTAGTAATTTAGCATACGTTTGATGATAGGCTTAGCTCCCGTAGATTTTGTACCATTAAGTTTCACGTATTTGGAAAATACATCATATACTCCTGTTATGTACTGAACACCACTTCCAGCAGAGGCGGGGTCCTGAAGCATCAGTGCAAACGAGTTCTAGTGGTTTCTTTGGAAGTAGGATGTAGTTCTGTTTCACAGTTCTTCTTGGAAAGCTTAGTCTTTTGGAAAACAATACAAGTTTTTAATACTTTCTGGGCCTGTATGAACTTATCACCAAAATAGCAACAAACATTTAACTCCCTACAGCACTTACGGCACCGTAGTGCCCCCTAGTGAAATGAATGTGAAAAATTAAATTCTCTTCACACGCTTAGGGAATACAAACATATCATAAACCGCTGTCTGGGTTTCTCCTATAAAATAACACATCGTGGTACAGTTGGAAGTGCTGCCGTACAGGTAACCGTGGATTCTTGCTTAACTGAAACTGATGTTTTCTATACCGACGATCCTTCTCATGTAGTTTAGCCGTGTTGTTACGCATTTCTCAAAAATATTTTCTAAGCTTAGTGTCCTTTAGAAGCATAATTCTGAACCCAGTATCCTGTTCCACCAATTTCTCGAATTCACGTAAACATTGAGGCAATCGTGATAACACATCAGCAATTGCGTTTTCTTTATAGTTCACATGTATTATTTCATAATCGTAGACTTGTAAGAAAAGTGGCCACCTAGCAAGCCGATTTTCCTGCTGTTATGTACACAGGAGTGACACCACCAGCAGTCGACCAATGGTGTAAACGCCGAGAAGATGACCCCTACGTCGGGTTGAAACCAGTTGGCGGTATTATAACAATAATAAATGCGATTAAGGACTGTTCTTGAATTATTGATTGTGTACCAACCTATAGGTGAGTAGAAAACTTAGTGCTTCATGATCGCTGTCTACTTGCACTCTGTTACCAAACATATAATAATGAAATTCCTTAAATGCCCGCACAATACAGAGAGCCTCCAGCTCTGGTGTTGAGTAACTGCGTTCACATGCAGTTAGTGTCCTGATAGCGAAATTGATGGCTTTCAAATATTCAGTGCCCCCACCCTAGGTCATCTGAAAGAGGCAGGCACGTAAACCTGACAATGATGCGTAGGTAGTGATTCATAAGTCGCGGCTCACGTCTGGAATGGCCAAGAATCTTACAGTTTACCAGAGCATGTTTTACGTCCTCGAAATCGGCCTGGCACTGTTATGTCCAAACCTACAGCGTGTCTCTTTCTTTAACACTCCTAACAAAGATGTCCTTTTTAGCAGTTGATTAGGTACAAAACGGTGGAAGAAAGAACAAAAACCCACGAACACCTTTAGCTGCCATATTGTGCCATGTATAGGAGAATTCTTAACCGCCAACAAATTTTCAGAGTCAGAATTTATTCCATCAGTTGAAATTATTTGACCTAAAAATTTAATGTTTTTAATAACCAACTTTGATTTGTAAAGATTCGCCGTTACCGCAGCTGCCGAAAATCTCTGTAGCATTCTCTGTAATAGTTTTAAATGCTCATCCCAGACAGACGTTGTAATTAATATATCATCAGTATACACAGTGATCTTGTTTAGTTCAGGCCCTAATATGGTGTCAAGTGCAGTTATAATGACTTCAGCACTAACAATCAACCGAATGGGTAAAACGCAGTACTGGTAGGATCTGCCTGTAAAACTAAAGGTTGTGTACTTTCTGCTTTCAGGCGACAGTGCGATCTACCAATAAGAGCTCCAGAGGTCAACACTTAGCACATACTGCACACCATGAAACCGTTGTAATTCTTCCTCTAAATTTCAGGCCGGGTGTTCACTGGGACAATAGTTTCTTAAATTCCCGGGCGTTGAGAACGAGCCTCACTGTGTTATCTGCCCTTTTACCGCAAGTAGCGGTATGGTGATAACATTCTTTTTATCTCCTGAGCTGCCGCCCATCTTTGCGGCCACGATATGGAATTTGTTTTGTTGCAAAACGTGTCGTGATGCCGAATATCCCTGTGATACCGATACGTTCTAGTAACTCTGGGTCTTTTATTGAAAACACGTGCATATTCAAAAAATAAACTTCTGAGATCTTTTTGTTGCGGAGAAATCTCTCTCCACTCTTCTACCTTACTTTCGATTTCATCACTCTCCACTTCTTGACACTATTGTTCTGTCGATTCATGGCATTGAAACGCGTTGACCTTCAAACTTTGAATGTGTATGTTTGTACCAGGCTTACCAGTCCTATCTTCAACCTTTATTAAATCTATTACATAGTTAGCACAATTTATAAACAGATGACATTCCCCAGATTCTAAATCAATTTTAGCACACTTTTCCATCAAGAAATCCAGTCCGAAAATACATCGTTCAGTCAAGCCTTCGACCTAAAGCAAAATCGACTGGAATACGATCTCCTCAATCTGTACTTCTATCATGGTTTGCACTTTAATCTGCTTGGATTTGCCACCTGTGGCACCTAGTATCCTACAATTTTATCCTGGGTAGGTTGGTAAGGCCTTATGAGTGTCAGTCTCTTTGAAAAGGGCTCTCGATATCGGAATAATCTTGCCATCGGTATCGAGTAAGATATTGTTCGGTGTTTTTCCTACTAGCTCCTGTGTACTTGCTTGAACTACGCCATCCTTCTCGTATAAACAGCATATTACATCGTTTGTCAGCTTCTTCTTGTTATCCCAGCAAATTGTTACGCTGATTGCATGGGTCGCCCCCACGATTATCCATGGCGAATACTGGAGGCCATAATGTGGCCACGTTTAGTTTAACGGCACATAATTGTCAGTTGCTGTCTTATTCGACACTTCGATAATGTTTACGTTCGGTGCGCTATTTATACGTTGCGCGTCTTGGTTATTATTTGGTCCTGATTTCACAGGTGTATTATTATTTTGTGTATAAAACTGAAATGGTTGTTTCGTTTGAGCATACTGCCATTGTGTATTTAGGGATCGGCTAAGTTGTTGTCGCTATTGTCCTGTGGTTGACACTGGTTATAAGTGTTTCCTCACTGATTTCAACTATCCTGTCTTCAGCCGGCAGGAGTGGCCGAGCGGTTCTAGGCGCTACAGTCTGGAACCGCGTGACTCCTACGGTCGCAGGTTCAAATCCTGCCTCGGGCATGGATGTGTGTGATCTCCTTAGATTAGTTAGGTTTAAGTAGCTCTAAGTTCTAGTGGACCGATGACCTCAGAAGTTAGGTGCCATAGCGCTCAGAGCCATTTTTTCCTGTCTTCGCCAGTTTCGATTTCTGTTGCCAGAAAAATTCCTATCACTATTCTTCCTCTTCCTTTTAAAGCCTTAGATGTAATTAGATTTGTGAATCGAATTAAAATTGCCTCTTGAATTCGAGTTTTGCATTTTCACTACAGAGGCTGGACTGACTAAAGACGGTCGTGGCTTAGCCGCGCGCTCGGCATTGTTAAGGTAGTATTGCGATTGGTGCGGGGGAGGCTGATTTCCGTCACCGTTACGATAACTATTTTGGCTGTTGCCGCTGTGCCTCGCGTCTTCATAAATCAAATCTATGGAATCTAGGATCGATAAGATATATCAGAATAGCTGTCAGCTACCTTATAAGTTTTTCCCTAATGTTAATGGGCAGTTTGGATTTCAAAATCTGTATACCATCTGTATGTGAAACTGGTTCACGCCAGAAATACGTTTTGTATACATAGTTTTCGAAATATTTTCGTAATAATGTCCACTTTGGATTGTACTGTTCAAGAGCGACTCTGACTTCCTCCATCGTTCGTGTACACAACTTAGAAACAACAGCTTTTTCGAATTTCTATGATGTTTGGCAGGTTTCATACATTTCATTCACCCACAGCGCACCATCATTTTGAATATATTCCATAACATATTGAATCTTTTGCTGCTTTGATCATGCCTCCGACAACACAATCCTGACTGTTGTTGCTGTGGTCTTCAGTCCTGAGACTGGTTTGATGCAGCTCACCATGCTCTCCATGCTACTCTATCCTGTGCAAGCTCCTTCATCTCCCAGTACTTACTGCAACCTACGTCCTTTTGAATCTGCTTAGTGTATTCATCTCTTTGTCTCCCTCTATGATTTTTACCTTCCACACTGCCTTCCAATCCTAAATTTGTGATCCCTTGATGCCTCAGAACATTTCCTACCAACCGGTCCCTTCTTCGTGTCAAGTTGTGCCACAAATTCCTCTTCTCCCCAATTCTATTCAATACCTCCTCATTAGTTATGTGATCTACCCATCTAATCTTCAGAATTCTTCTGTAGCACCACATTTCGAAAGCTTCTTTTGTCTTCTTGTCCAAGCTGTTTATCGTCCATGTGTCACTTCCATACAGAGCTACCCTCCATACAAACACTTTCACTTACATCTGTACTCGATGTTAACAAATTTCCCCATCTTCAGAAACGCTTTCCTTGCCATTTCCAGTCTTAATTTTATATCCTCTCAACATCGATCATCATCAGTTAGTCTGTTCCCCAAATAGCAAAACTCCTTTACTACTTTAAGTGCCTCATTTCCTAATCTAATTCCCTCAGCATCACCCGACTTCATCTACATTCTCCTCCATTTCCGGAATATTGTCCTCAAGTACGTCGCCCTTGTATAGACCCTCTATACACTCCTTTCTGCTTTACCTTCTTTGCTTGGAAATGGGTTTACGTCTGAGCTCTTGATATTCATACAAATGGTTCTCTTTTCTCGAAAGGTCTCTTTAATTATCCTGTAGGCAGTATCTATCTTACCCCTAGCGAGATAAGCCTCTACATCCTCACATTTGTCCTCTAGCCATTCCTGCTTAGCCATTTTGCACTTCCTGTCGATATCATTTTGAGACGTTTGTATTCCTTTTAGACTGCTTGACTTACTGCATTTTTGTATTTTCTCCTTTCATCAATTAAACTCAATACTTCTTCTGTTACCCAATGATTTCTACTAGCCCTCGTCTTTTTACATACTTGATCCTCTGCTGCTTTCACAATTTAATTCTTCAAAGCTACCCATTCTTCTTCTACTGTATTTCTTTCCCCCATTTGTGACAATTTTTTCTTATGCTCTCCCTGAAACTCTGTACAACCTCTGGTTTATTCAGTTTGTCCAGATCCCATCTCCTTAAATTTCCACCTTTTGCAGTTTCTTCAGTTTTAATCTACAGCTCATAACCAATACATTGTGGTCAGAGTCCACACCTTCCCCTGGAAATGTTTTACATTCCTGAATAGCTTGATAAAAATAACAGGATGTACTGACTTACGTTAAGTGACAAACACCTGAAACTGCCGTTGCTTCATAAGACTTTCTTCGAGCAATGCAGTTGACAAAGTTGGATTTACTGTTGTTTGTATCCTATTCACATCATGGTGCAATTGATTGCCATACCCCTAGTTGTTGAGCGAATATAAATTAACATTGATAATGAGATAATCAGTACGTGATCAGTCGTTCTTATCTGCATGCAAGTTTTTAGTTTCGTCCTCTTCATCCACGCCTATGCGTTGCGCCTGTCATGAAGTTGCCTGTTAATTTGCTCTATGTCCGTCTGTAATTATTAATAGCTGTGTTCTGTGTTGTGTAAACCTGTTCCACTTTGTTATTTATAGGTTTCTGTACTTCTGTTTCTAAAGTGTGGTTCATATGAATACCTTTCTCCAGCAAAAATTCTAGGTTTTTAGTTATATCTTCAATTTGAGTGACAGCTTTCTGCAGTTTTGTGTTAAGTGTTGTTTGTCGTAAGTGCGTAGCATTAAAGTTTTCAATTAATTTTCTAATTTTTTCAGGTACATCTTTTACAACTGTTTTTGTCAGTGAGCTGATTCATATTACTTAACTCTTCCCATATTACTTCAATCACCTATTAAACCACTTACATTTTTAACTATGTTATCCGTGGTGTCAAGTTGTTTTGCATTTCTGTAAGATACTTTAATCAGTTTCTAAACCTCTCATCTGTGTATTGACGTTAGTTTCTAAACTGCTCATCAGTGTAGCCACTTTTGTAGTTACCTAATTTGGCCTGCCGGAGTGGCCGAGCGGTTTTAGGCGCTTCAGTCTGGAACCGCGAGGCCGCTACGGTCGCAGGTTCGAATCCTGCCTCGGGCATGAATGTGTGTGATGTCCTTAGGTTGCTTAGGTTTAAGTAGTTCTAAGTTCTAGGGGACTAATGACCTCAGATGTTAAGTCCCATAGTGCTCAGAGCCATTTGAACCATTTGGTTATTTAATTTGCAAAATGTGTCAACATAGCTTTGAACAATTTTAATAAGTTTCGCTCTGCTGGAACCAGCGTTAAGTGGACAATCTGGTATGATATCGAGCGTAGTTATATTGTCGCCTGCCGCTTGCGACACAGAACCACTAGTCGCTGTGACTGTGGTATCGTATCGTGTACATTTTCTACTCAGGATTTATCAAAGGCTGAGTAACATACCCGTCGTCCTATGAACTGCCCATTCCGATAGTTTGACACCTAAGCTTCACCATCCTATTCTGCTCTCGTTAGTCAATGTGTAACCAAGCTTCGCTATTGCAGTAATTCGTATCACACGTAAACAAATCACAGATTACGTAGCACTGTTTGTTTAAGTGAATACAGTGAAATATCTCATTGCTCAAACAATACACTGACAATCACGAATCTCACACGCATCTACTAAACATTTTCCGTATCATATATTTACAAAAATCTACCAAAGTATATTAAAAAGAAAATTTGAAAAAAATGCGTGATATGCAGTGGGTGTCGAAAAAACGCAGTTCTCTCCCTCGTTTAAGATCAACCAAAACTATAGTAGTGCTGTTGCTTTTGCCCTACGTATTTTCTTTTGCCCGTCGGTTTTCTAGGTAGTAGGTTTAATATTCCAAAACTTCATTATTTTCCAAATTTGTACGATAAATATTTGTGAGTTTTGTGGGCTGCTTTGGATAGTAATTTTCTGGTCTGTTACGCGGTTGGCATAACATTTAACAGAAATAATTGGTTATAGTCGCAATAAGGGATGTAAAAAATACTTACATACATCAACTTGAAATTTGTATTAATCTCTTTCCCGAAACAAAGATCATGGCACTAGGTCCCACTGTAACCGACCTGTTAAATTGTTAAAAACTTAGTCAGCCGGTCTCCTAACTTTGAAATGAGGGTATGAATGTCGTAATAATTTTTTTGATTAAAGCGCCGTTGTGACAGATGCAAAGGACAACTATAGAAACGAATCCACTGATTATTAAAAGAAATGTTAACAAGGAATACACCTGATCGACTACACAAAATGTATTCGTGAGGGACTGGTTCAAAATAAGAATCAATATTCTTTTGGAAATGGGTCATAAGAATAGTTACGTCGGTAGACACTCAGTTGTGTGCGAACGCACGATCGGGATAGAGGCACTTACGTTCTATGTATTACCGGACTTCGTAATTAAATGAAAAGAAAGATTACAGGTTCGGAGTGACGCGGCAAATATGACCTAACTATTAAAATTGACATTGGCGGCCACGAAGGGTGAGAAATGAACACATGCACTTACCTCTAAAGTTGAGGAGCACCGTCGTGAAAATCGTAGCCTCCATCTAAATTCTCCATACAAAATTAAAATAATAATAATCTTCCTGTGTTACAGGAACTGGGATTCATGGTATCGTAAATGAGAAAATCATATTCTTTCACAAGCTAATTTCAAAATTTACCACAATTTCACTTGAAATTACAGAGCCCTTCGATTATATCTTTTATCACCAGGAGATGAGATCAACGAAAGGTAACTATTTCTATAACTACATCTACCTCTATATGTACATGGATATTCTGCAAATCACATTTAAGAGCGAAAATCTTGTTTCGTCCGTTAGTGTTAAATACTTTTGAAACGAATTTTTGGTATGAGAGTCGAACTAATATCTATACATTTATCAATAAGAAAAAAATATTGTTTCTTTACAGGTTTCACTGTCGTACCTCTTTCCGTAGATGTTCACGACAGTAGCACGTGAACATTCGACAAGCTTCTCCGTTTTTGAGACAGTCAGTCACAGGCTCTGCGTAATAATAATCTCTCCTTTGTCAAATTGCGTATCTCAATGGCTTTCTCATTTGTAGCTCATATCTTCGCTGGGGTGATCCCCCATCCATGTCCGCTTCGAGCACGCAACGCCACCAAGAAAATTAATAACCAGTGTTCAACAACTAGATTAATTTTTTCATAAAGGTTCACGAACGAACGGCGCTGTTGGTTTTAAAAACACGCAGATTGTCGATTTGGAGTCCAATTGAAAGACTTGCACCAAGAAGTGGAGCCACAATATATTTTCTTTTTTGTATCTATCAAGCTTAATTTGTAAGTTACACATAAATACAGGTCACTTCTGCAAAAGAGAGCTCTTATATGTACAGAACACCAAATATTACAAAACATATTTCCTTAAATTAATAGTTTCCTAAATCTTTTAAAAAGTAAAGGTGTTTTCTAATTAGACGAAGAGAGAAAAACGTAATATAGAAGGACACAAAGCGTCACACCAGGTAGATCCTTTACCAGAAGCCTACTCCCTAATCACTACGCTACTGTTTGAAATTTAAACCCTGTGACGGTTTCAACCACCGTTATGTCATTGCCTTATACACACATCAAAAAAAGTTTTGCATCACCCCGGTACCCAGAACTCCTGAAGATAAACATTGACTGTGGATATTGTATCACAGACACAGTCCTTTTGACTGTTGAGAGATGTCACTAAACCCGCCCGAAGATGTAAAAAACTATGCATGAGCATCTCTTATCAGATGGAGGTGTTCCGACATCCCAGCCATTCCACTAGGAAGGATGTACACGACCTGTGTTGTCTATAGTTCAACCATGTCTAGACGGTCGGTACCATGGTTCGATCACGTCCGCTTTGTTACTTTGTCCCATTAAGGGCTCTCAACAAGGGAAGCGTCCAAGCGTCTCGGAATGATCCAAAGCGATGTTGTTCGGACATGGGGTAGATACAGAGAAACACGAACTGTCGATGACATCATCGCTCAGGTCGCACAAGGACTACTACTGCAGTGGATGACCGCTACCTACGGATTATGGCTTGGAGGAAACCTGACAGCCACGCGACCAGGTTTAATAACGCTTTTCATGCAACTACAGGACGTCGAGTTACAATTCAGACTGTGTGCAATAGGCTGCATGATGGGCAACTGCGCTCCCGACATCCATGGCGAGGTTCATCTTTGCCACCACGACACCATGCAGCGCGACATGGGCACAACAATATGCCGAATGGACCACTAACGACTGGCATCGCCTTCTGTTCATGGATGAGTTGTAGGCAACAACCAGACAATCATCGGAGACGTGTTTGGATGCAACCCGGTGCGAGCTAGCATCCCGAAGATGTTCAGGCGCACATGCACTTCTTCTTCGTTGAAATGTCTTGGCTCAAACTCGTCTAGGGGTCGAACCGCAAGTGTTGCGGTACACGCCCTAAATAAGAGACTTGTGACCCGTTCGATAAATTGTCTGTCTGATGGAAAGTTGGAAAAATGGAATAAAAAATACAAAGTTAAAATAACATATAATAACAGTAATAATAATACCGGGAGCTAAATTAACGACCCATAAATGATGTTAGCCACACAGTTGCGTATTGGTTAAAAATTTGTTTATTTAGAAATTAAACTAAAAGCGAAAGTGGTCGTATTTAGAGTTACTGTTACACTCGAGCGCATATCCATTTGACACAGTTGGATCATTCGCAATCTCATCGCGAAATACATGTCCAATACTCCACCTCGTCATCTACGCGAATAGGTGGGAGTTACCACCAAGCGCGTGGCTGCTCACCGCTCTGAGACTAAGTCCCACGATACCACATAACGCGACGTTTTCTAAGAGTGTTGCACTTCCTAGCTGCCCAAAGACCGGCTGTCCCCTTTCATGTCTCCACCATCACTGTACCCTTTGGTGTCTAGACCAGAACAGTCCCTCTGTTCATCTCCGGCCGTGTCTCTCGCGCTCCGACCATCTCCGCTCAAGTGACTAGCGCAGTTCCTTTCCCTGAAGCCGTCCATCAAATCTGGCCACAGCTTAATCAACACTATTTTACATATCAACATACGTAAATAATCAAAGCTTGACCACTTTCACGTTCTAAATAAAGTAACAATCGTATTATTACATAATATAAGTTAAATTCTTTTACATAAAACCAATACAGCCGGCCGCAGTGGCCGAGCGCTCCTAGGCGCTTCAGTCTGGAGATGCGCGGCCGCTACGGTTGCAGGTTCTAATCCTGCCTCGGGCATGGATGTGTGTGATGTCTTTAGGTTAGTTAGTTCTAAGTTCTAGGGACTGATAACCACAGATCTTAAGTCCCATAGCGCTCAGAGCCATTTGAAACATTTTTATTTATTTATTCAGTGACGTTATTGGCATAGAGGCAAGTGAGAACAAGTTTTATACCACAAGCCTTCTACTTCAAATAAATGAGACTTGGTGAATCGAGAAAGACTGCTACGGTACGGGTATTTGTGCACTAGGACAGTGTGCCGTTGGCAAGCTAAATGATAAAGTGAAGTACTTACCTTCTTGCAGTTAACGTAGCAGGCGCCCTGTGGCCTCTTCTCACGGCCAAGGTGTAAGGACGAGTTGACGCAGGTGCAACAATTTCCTGCTGAGCTTTCAATGTCACGGCCAGTAGCTTTGAATCAATGTGCTTTCTGATAAATAAATAAAGAACAAAAGTAGCTATTATGCACTAAACTTTACAACAAATATTCTATTACCTAATGATTCAATAAGGTGTCAAGCTGTCATTGTCCAATGTGTTTTGTGTGGAGGAAATGATGATCTGATGCTTAACTGAAAATACTGATAACCTTAATTTACCATATCCTTTAAAAAAGTGAAGGTATAGGGTTGATATTTACAAGATTCGTCGTTTTAATGATGCACTTTCAAATGAAATGTCAGTCGTTAAAATCGGCCAAAGCGTTCAGTTATTAGCATTCAGGTCTTTGCTACAAAACTTGTTCATTTCACTTTAACAGTGAGGCCTGAATATTATAGATATGATAATATTTAAGTAATTTGGGATCACCATGAAAATTTAAGAAAGATGGTCGATTGAAGTTACTGTGTCTTCATTCCCTGAGTTACTACAGAATCAAATAGTTTTCGTAAATGTTTCCCCTTATGGCCTATCTTCGTTCCGCCACATTTAACACTGCTACGCCTCACTGGGCACAAACAGATCCTACGGTTCACCATGACGTAGGTTCTCGTCTGTCTCACTCGCACATTACAGCACTTATGCCTGGTCAACCTGGCCTCATTAAGCAGTAGATGGTTGTGAATTTCCCAATCTGTGCTCTTCGTTGTGCACGATCCTGGACGAGAGGATTCGTTTCACAATTTCTGAAGGGCTTTCTCTTTCAGCCATATACTTAAATGAGAGCGAAATGCTCATTAACTCACACCAGTCAGGCTGAACACCTTAGGCGCACTGTCCAGTGAGGTTCCCTGCTGTGTTCGGGTGGCATTATGTGGGGCCGACGTACGCCGTTGGTGGTCACGGAACGCGCCGTAACAGCTGTACGAGCAGTGGATGCCATCCTCCGATCGATAGTGGAACCATATCGGCAGCATACTGCCAAGGCATTCGTCTTCATGGACGATAATTCGCACCCCCATCGTGCACATGTTGTGAATGACTTCCTTCAGGATTACGACATCGTTCCATTAGAGTGGCCATCATGTTCTCCAGACATCGAACATGCCTGGAATGGATTGAAAAGGGCTCTTTACGGGCGTAGTGACCCACCAACCATTATGAGGATATACACCGTTCAGAACTGGGACCATCTGGACCAACATTGCCTTGATGAATTTCTGGATAGTTTGCCACGACTAATTAAGGCATGCATCAATGCCAGAGGAGTGCTATTGGATATTGGAGGTACAGATATGTACAGCAATCTTGACCACCACCTCTGAAGGTCTCGCTGTATGTTGGTACAACATGCAATGTGTGGTTTTCATGAGCAATAAAAAGTCGCAGAAATGATTTTTATGTTGATATCTATTCCTGTCTTCTGTACACGTTTCGGAACTCTCAGTACTGAGATGATGGAAATCTTTTTTCGTTGTGTTTAGTTACCTATAACAAACTATACGAGCAACGATGTGTTTTTGAGAGATCCTTAATATCTGAAGCTGCTTATATTTGTAGCACATACGTAGTACTTTAAAACATATCAAATACGGCTTCTCCAATTTTTCAGTAGTTGATACGACCAGGAACGCTGGTAGGCGTCCCGATGGTCACAGGTGGGTATGTACAAATCATCGTGGTGTCGTGGAGAAGTGCTACCCAGGTGAATCTGGTGTCTTTGCTCGCAGCGTGAAGAGGGCGCCCTGATCGCTGAAGGAGCCAAAGACTGTGCCACTGGTGTTTGTCAACTAACGAGTGGCTGTGGCACCGGTGAAGAGATTTGTGAAGGGCGGCTGAACTGCAGGATCTCGGAGGATGCTTGGCGGATGCAAGCTGACGGCGCATTTGGCAGCGCGAATGGATGGACCACGGACCAGCCGGTGTTATTGTGCCCGTGAAGTACGTGTGACGACTGCAGAGTTTACTGTCCTTACTACTGTGTCGTACGTTCATCAATATCGTTGTATCTTGGGAAAGCTAGTGGCCGTTTGATTTCGGTATTGCAAAACCACTGTTATCTAAATTTACTTTGTCCTTCTGTTAAGGACTGCACCATTTTCATTGATTTGGTGTTCAACTGTTTTAGATTCCTGGCATGAGTTCCTGTCTGTTACTGATCCATAACGTGAGCTTGACACGTGTACTCAGTGCAAAACGTTTTCAGTTATTGTTAGGGGTAGAATGTCTAGCCGATTCTGTATATCTACATCATTATGCTCGTCAAACTGGACTTTATTTTTAGTATAGTTTAACTCTTAATTACGCAAACGATGTTATTAATGTTAGTTAATGACTTCAAAGTTTCATACTCTGTTTGTTCTACGTGACGATTTAGGGAATTACTAGCTACCAAAAACAAAGGTAGTAGTAAGGCTGTGTTGAGCCGCGAGTGAACATTGATTTGGATCATTACTTATGTCATTGAAATTTCATGCGTGGAAAGAACACCATTTACAATAAAAGAAATTTGACACATTGTCCGTGGATCCTGCATGTAATTTCATTGTTGAGTGATAAATATAGATATGACAACATTATTTCTGAAAATTACACTTAAACATTAATTGATTTAAATCACACCTGATGTACTTGTCCATAACAATATCATTGAAGCACAATGTGCCTTACTAGCCATCAGCTGATTAACAATTCCTTAAGCAGAAAAATTCCTGCAAGATATGGTGTCATAACTATGTATTAATTTAGTAAATTAGTTAGACCAGAACGTGGACTAAAATATCTGCTGTATTAACAGAGAATTAAATGCATTACAATTGTAAAACCGGGCTTTTGACACATTTCTTTCCTTGCAATGGATTATGTGCATAGTGAGCAAAGTTAATTAAATCCTTTACTATTTAACCCTGCATAGGTTCATAGTAGAAACAATATTGAATTGAATTTCCTTTTAGTCCATATTAACTATCAGATAACCACCAGACTATATTAATAAAGAAATCACAGATACAATATTTATTCATGATTTTTATTTACTTATTAAAAATTCATCTTTTCTACCTAATATAGAAATCATTTTGATTGTTTATTTCATCTACAGCTGCGGTTAGTGCTCAAGCAATATAGTAGTTCTATTTACATCTCTACCTATGCACTTGTCTCGAGGCTGCCCCTCTAAATTAAATAACATGAATTCAAATCAGAGGTGCCACTTTTCCCCTACTAAAGAAAATTAAATTTTTCGTCTTGAGGTGCGGTCTGTATACTCTAACCTCACCCCAGAATTACACTTAATAATTAATCAGATTAGATGCTACCCACTCAGTCACAGGATACACAGAAATGTAGTTCCGTATATGTTATCACAAAAGTGCAGCAGGTGTATTGCTCTTGGTGGATAGACTTCTTATCTAGAAGTCTCACAACATACAACCAACAATTTTTAACTATGCAAAACTGAACAACGCTTAGACTTCCCTATATTATTCCATTCCAGTATAACTTCAGATTGGTGATGTATCAATTGGGGCGAAGTTAATATTCATGACTAATATAACGCTCTGGTCAAGGTTTTCTTCTCTCTGGTGTTACAGTGGATAGTTTCCTTACTGTTCCCATATGCCACTACCTTTGTAGCTGACTGACTTTTGGCTTCAGTCGTTGGCATGAGATTTCACTCCATATATCAGTAATCCACATAACAATCCCATGTCATTACTAGAAACGACATTCATTCATTCATTGTGAATATGTACTTTGAAGTATTCCAATATTGTCACGAATTAGAAGCCATTTTGACTATTTTTCGACCGTGACTGTCTCAAGATATATCTAAAGTTAGTTTTTTTTTTAATTACCGCTACCAGTTACCAATTTTGTCAACTATTGTACTACTTATTTATCTTGCGACTTCTTTCAAGGGAATACCTCATCGTCAGGCTAAATGGCATTACAATAACAATTTTACTGTAAGGTCATACTGATGTTACATAGTGTTCTTATAAATACTGTGGTTATTCAGTGGAAGAAGAGAAAACTTAGTAAAAGGTGATGTCACTTTGGAAGCAAGACTGATGTTTGCATGAAATTGTTTTCTAACGGTCACTCACTTTGTTCTTCTGGCGTGGCAGTCTCGTTGTGATGCGCTGAAGTGTTTCTAAGAGAGCCACGGAAATGGAAATATCTCAGCGCATCACAACGAGACTGCCACGCCAGGAGAACAGAGTGAGTGACCGTTACAAAACATTTTCATGCAAACATCAGTCCAGCTTCCGAAGTGACATCGCCTCTCACTAACTTTTTTCTTCTTTTAAAGGACAACCACAGCATTTATGAAAAGTCTATGTAACATCAGTATGACCTTATCGTAATATTGTTTATGTGATACAATGGAGCCTGAAGTTGGTTTACTCCCTCGAAACATGTAGCTAAATAAATAATATAATAGTTAACGAAGTTTGTGACGGGTAGCGGTAATTAAAAAAAACCTTTTAAAATGTCACCCGGTTAGTTACATTAAATAGATTCCAGGTTAATTGTTAGGTAGGCTCCTTATGTTTACTGAAAATCGATGCGCAAATACCACACCAGCTGTAAAACAGATTTGTCATTGCTTATTTAATATAATTAGATTCCACCATCCATTTTGACGTCGTAAATAAGATTAAAGAGTTAATTATTGTCTAAAACACAATTTAATGTATGAAAATTATTTCACCAATCTTATAGTTTTCAGTGAATTTCACGTAATGCATTGTCTTTGAAGTTTGCTATTTTTCTTGATTTTCGGATGTCACATATAATGATATATTTGTATCTGATATATTAAGAACGTCTGACGTTCAATGGCAGTTGTTTACCATCGTTATTGTGCCTGCAACTAACTGCGGTAGCGCGTTAATTGGTCACACCATTGGAAACTCAGACATGTTTCTGCCCGAGCCATATGCATATGCTATTACTTCTGGGAACTCGTCCAAAGCACAGTCAATAGCAGCACGCACCTACGGGTCTGTTACGTCAATTGAATTCATCCTACAGCGCCATCAATAGCCTACGATGTCTGCGTACGTGGAGTAATATATAAAACTGTAACTCAAACAGGAAAGTTTTATTATAATTTTACGATACATTTTCAGTACAGATTGCTTTCGGTCCTAACAACCGCATAGAGCTTGACAGTGCAGCCGTTAACAGCTTACGTGTTATTTAAAATTCTGGTTGCGTGCTCGGGTAAATGGTTTACTCATTATAGATGCTAAGTTCCTCACATTTGCTCCACCTTAATTATACCGTTACAGCCGGATGTAGTTGTTCGCCTGCTGCCTGCAGAACACGAGTAGAAGTTCACCATTTATTAATGAGAAGTATTTCTCAACTCTGAAAGTCTATTACGGCTCTTCACGTAAAGATTTCTCTATATATAAAGACGCAATATTTGATCCTTGGCTTAAATTTAACAGTAAACGGACACAGAGGTTTTCTTACAAGTGGAGATTTGGCACGCGGATAAACACATGTGAAACTCTGCTCCTATCCGCTATCAGAGTAATTCTTCTGGTTGCTAGTAAAGCTTCACATCACAATGCGAACTATTATGCCACTTCAGGCCTTTTCACTCTGACAGTTTTGCGGTACTCTGCTCCTACTCCTAATCCCGAAAACTCCATGAGTTCTTCACTTACACCGGTCTATATGTCTTCAATAGTTTGCTGTTACGGTCAATTCGCTTCCCACTATATTTGGTAACATAATTAGGAAATCATCGTCATATTTTTGAATGTCTCTTTCTCGGCATCTACTTCAGACAAAACGTTTCGATGAGAGCTATTCTTCTTCTGCTGAAGTGCCGAGGTATTGCGAGCATTCATGTGAACACCATTGTGTTGTTTGGCCGCCTGTTGGAATGAGAAGTACTATCGTCTGTCAATCATCGCCTTTCAGATAGGGAGGGCCTTGCGTTTATAGCCACGTCGATGTGAAGATGATCTGCACTTCTCGTTGAATGCGGTAGTCAAAGCAAAACACAGCATATGATCAATACGGTCTCTTGTTTCATTGAAGATTTAATATTGGTCGATATAATCTGAGTCATCAGGTATTACTGAACTTGAGACTGTAGCGGAAAATGGCAGTCTGGGAACTGGATTTTAATTGAGGTTGTATCTTGAGCGAATTTTTAAATTCTTACTTCAAACCTCATTCATCTTAGAGGTTTTAGTAATTCCGTTGATAACCATTCTGTTGAAATCATGAAATTCACCTACAAAAATTACAACATCCTAGACTTGATCACTTGATAGTCGTTATTACTAGTCCTATCGTATTCCAATAAACTAATCTGCTGTCACATTTCAAGCATTCTGGAATATAAATAACTGTGTTATCACTACATATTCTTATCAGTTCTAGTACACTAGATCCGTATAATACTTACATTCGCGCAAATCATGATTTGCTCACATACACGACTTAGATCTTAAGTTTCAGGGAATTCGTTATGTCACAGTTAGGTCAACTAACGTAATCAGCATAAGAACCTTGGCACTTTTCAGTCTCTGTAACAAAATAATTTGCAGTGTTCCTTTCATGAAATGGACTTTTGTGTCCCACATCAAAAGTAATAAATTGCTTTCTAAGCAACGTTACTGATGTTATTAGCATGGTTCGTCCTCTCTTTTAGGCAACAAGTGATATTGGTATCAATTGTGTTTTTGACTTGAATTATACACATTGTTTGAAGATGACCAGTTACCATTGGTGCATACGTAATGGTGGTGGTTACGAATCTGGATACGACGTAACAAAATGCTGCCAAACTAAGTAATCAGAGCGTTCGTTCCAGCCAACAAAAGCAAATATGTATGTTCTGTAACAGACCGATTCCATGATGTGTTACTGAAGGTGGGTGAACGGTCTTTCAAGGAGAGGGGATCCACAAAATGGTAGACAAATGTCAGTAAAAAGCTATACAGCTACATGCAACTGGAGCAGGCACGTGCACACTGTCGCCCTTTAAGCAGTAAACAAAAACAAAAAATAACGATTTAAATCGTAAGGAACCCAGGAAACAGCGGCGTATTGGCAATCTCCCAGCTCCCAACAACTTAAACAGAACAAGTAGTCTTGGAAAAATTTAATGATCTCAGCGTGTACAAACAGTTCATACTTCCAGAATTTGAATCAGAGGTGAAACACTGCACCAGAAACGGAGCTTTAAGGGTCGATCAACTGTCATCCATGTGATGTAAGTCGGCCGACATGTAAGCACACACCTGTTTAGTAGAGACCACATCTAGTTTATGTGTCATTAAAATTTAAGGAAAATCTTGGAACTAAGTATTATACGTGCAGTGATGTGAGTCACACCAAAGCCTGCAACAAGGCAAACATAGTGTTCGAAAGCTGTGTAGGTTAAAGACACAGAAAATAATAAAGACGTTGTAGGCTGCTTCACCCACAAGAAAAGAAACAGGCAAGGCTGTAATAAAGTTGGTGGACCACGCAGCGCATTAATTTTTGGATAGATTGTAGAAAAGGACATAGCTGACTAAATTAAGTTATAGATAAATGTAACGTACTTCGCGGCACATAAAATATAGAGACAAATACGTTCAACAAGTAAACTGTCAGGTGTACAAAAGCCCTGTCACACAGAGCTACCCAATAAATACAAACTAAAATGAAACTCGAAGTGCAAATACTCATGAATGGAAACTGCAGGAATCAACAACGAAAAACAAACCACTAGTTAGACAAAAGGTATCATAAGACCTTAATTGTGGGTAACTGCAGTATGACAACTCATTTGACCATGACACACCAAATGATCAGGCACATGCATATAATGTAGAACCTAGACACTCATACAACACATACTAGATGGATGAGCTAGAACACAATTAACTGCTCAGTGTACGCTCCTGTAAGTGAGTGCATTGTGTGACACCATAGTCCTTGTACTTTTTCAGCGTTCTTGAGTACTCCTCAACACATACTCTATGACGATCCAATAGGTCTATCAGCATTTGACCATTGAAAATCCTAGTTATTTATGCTGAATAATGAGTTAATACTATTCATAGCCAGAAAACTCTAATTTCATATCACTATATTGTAGGTTTTGAAATGGTACCACTACACTGAACTAGTGATCTGCGGCCAAGTCTAAAACAAAGCATTTATTGTCATTCGTATTATGCAAGTTTCTTGCTAAGAATAACACCACTTTCATAGCTGCACTATGCTGTGGTTGCTGCTCGATGGGTGGTGTTGATGCTGATGACAATGGACACTGAAAGTTTTAGAACAGTTCTGCGTGCTGACTTGTCTGCTCCAGTGTATCAGGTGCACTATGTAATACTCGACATTGGTCTGTATGTTGGAAATATTGGTAATTCAGAATGTGCGAACAGTTCCGTATCTTCTTCCATATATCAAGCACTACATCAAGGATTCTGTCTGGGTGCTGACATGATTCATGCTGCTGCTCATATGCGTCAGGCGCTCCATCAGCTATATCTAGAAGAAAAAGCAGCTGGTGGAAAAATAAACGAAAACCATGATCACATACACATATACCTACAAAAAACGAGAACAAACATTTCCAGAATGAGTTTCCAAAACTCCGTGTAGCTGATTCTGGGTTACTTTGTATGGATACAGACAGTTTTGCCTTTTGGGTAAAAGGCTGCAATCCATATGAACTCATTACCCAGGTACACTCCCAAGTAATTTACATATTCATCATTTAAAATACACACTCGACTGTATGACATACATTTTTATTTACTGGAGGTGGCAATCTCTAATGATTCACCATAATGATCAATATTTCACTAGGCTGTACTGAGCATATATGTTGAGTTTTTTATCACCTGGTGAGTGGGTGCTGAGAATGAGTTGTGAAAAGAGCACTATAGCACGAGAGAAATTTTTACAAGTAACCTGAATGAAACCTTCGCTACAGTCAGTCATATTATTTACAGTGTTGGGGCAATTATTTACAGTTTTGAGGCAATTTTTACACTGTTGGTACATTTTGTTACAGTTTGGGGGAATTTGTGGCGGTATGGTACACGTTGTTACAGCTTTAGGACATTTTATTACAATTTTGGGGCACTTTGTTAAAGTTTTGTGGCATGCAGTTTTTTCTGAAACGTGTTAATGTGTTTGGTGTAATATTATATAGTTTCTTTTGTGTAATGCATGACTTCTTCAATTCCCACCATGTCCCTGCTTTACATTTAATACTCCAAATCCAACTTCATTTGATATACAGTAATTTTGAGTCACTTTCAGAAGATCAAACTCATGTTCTTGAATAACTCAAAGTTCTACTATTGTCAAGACTATTTCACTACAGTCAATCATATTAAAATATTTCATAGCCTAGTAGGCTTGAAGATGTCGCCCATGATTGTCATTTCACATTACTACTCCTGAAATCCAGTATTGTGACCAGCAGAATGATATGTGGGACAAGTGCTCTTTTTGAAGCAATCATAAAGGTATTCGTCGGAAAAAGTTTTTTTGGGAATCTGATGGTCGTGTGTAAGTTTGCTAATAAAAGAGCCACCATCATGTCAATCGATTAGAAAAATGTTTCACATATCACTCATATCTTAAGATTCCAAATTGGGCCATTCAGAAATCCACTGGAAATTTTCCTTTTCTGTGCTTAATTTATAACACACCTTACGTGAGGATCCATCCAAAACCACAATAAAATGCTATGCTAGTCTGGAAATTAAATCATTTTCCGTTTATAGAAAGGATAATTGAAGTCGATACAGCAAAGGAAGGAAGGTTCAGAGAGTTCTAAACATAAACATAAGCATAAACATAACGTAAAAATAAACATAAACAGCAACAATGTAGTATAAATGACATTCATCAAACAATAAAAATAACGTTTGTTAAAAAGAAAAAGTATTTTTTATCAAGACATCTATCACACTAGTCTATGGAAACGCTGCTAAATTACAACAGGTCCAGGCTATTTATCCTCAAGTTCATGACATGCATACATAAATATTCCAAAGTTCAGCCTTGAAATTTGTTACTTAATGTGGCAACAGCATTAAAAGGCACAAATGAAAGGTACTATTTAGCAAAATGTGACATATGTCACATTGACGAAAGAGGAGACTTTTAATGGTGTAATCTAGTAAATGTGACATGAAAACGTGAATTTTCTGAAGCAGAATCATAAGTTATAACTTAAATGACCGCCACCCCTATGGCCTCAAATGGATCCTGTTGACTTATATTAATGCTTTCGCACGTAAACTATACTACACAGCAAGTTACAGTAATAATGTAAAATACAAAGAACAGAGTTATCACCTTAGCAACGAATAATTGCATTTGAACATTGACGGACTTCGGGCAGTGACAGGTACATGCATTTTGTGCACCTTGGTGACTCATGTACATTCAGACAAGTGACTGGTGCTATACATGAACTACAGTAGAAGCAGTCTTTGGCTCTTCGAGGTAAATGAGCGTTATTTTGACATTAATCGTTTGTCTCAGAATATGTGACAACACGTACACACACACAAACTCAAGCAATAAAAACCAGAAGGGGCAATAACCGCTATTCTGCCGGTCGAGCTTACACTAGGCAGGTCACACTGTCGTGACAGTGGAAGTGAATAGGAAGGCGAGCAAATTTCACAGGCTTGATAACTGCGCATTACCAAAAGCGAGCTTTTCGTAAGCCATGCAATTCCAAAAGTGCGGTAGTAAGGAGCCAGATGTGCCACCGGTTCTGTGAACACTGATAGAATTACTCGGACCTTAACTTCGTGCTGTACAAATATCGGCAGCTGTCACCAGCACTCATCAGGCACGTTCACTATAACAGACCAGCAGATCTACTTGGCATGCACCCACTCCACTCCTCCTCCCCATATACACTGCTTCCCCATGCTGCTCATACATACCCTTCCAAATTTTCCCTTCGCTACCAGTGTAACTCCAACATCAGCCAGCCGCCAGAGACGCTTATTGCGTTAGTTATATCGAAAACGACGAATAAATAATGGATATAACCCCAATAAAGCAAACAGTTTAACATTTAATCCACACTGATATCAAATTCTCGTGACATCAGGGCATACCCACAGTGAAAATCAGTGTTAGTTCAAGAATAATAGTTTCACCTACCAAAATGTATATGGTCATTGTGCTACAGGTATTGTATGAATTTATTAATATAGCTGGTTTAGAACCTCTTACAATCTTATATAGATTGCTACTCTTACTGAATTACCCTTGGGAACTATTTCTTAAATATATAGAATGAAATACTGTTGCCGGCTGTAGTGACCGAGCGGTTCTAGGAACTTCAGTCCGGAAGCGCGCGACTGCTATGGTCGCAGGTTCGTATCCTTCCTCGGGCATGGATGTGTGTGATGTCCTTAGGTTAGTTAGGTTTAACTAGTTCTAGGGGACTGATGACCTCAGATGTTAAGTCCCACAGTGCTCAGAGCCATTTGAACCATTTTTTAAAGTACTGTTATAACAACTACAACTTGTAATTTACCAACTGTGTGACATGGCCAGATGCCTTTAAGAACTACTAAAGTGCGTTTTCCAACAAAAACATTCTAACTGACTTTGGTATAAGACTAAACCACGTTACAGTGATTTGGGGGACACTCATGATGATGCCTTAGCCATCAAAGTCGTCGTATCTCAATACATCTGGGACGCTATTGGACATTAGCCGTAGACCTGTCATTTATATGAGTTGAATGTAAACATTTTTATGTCAAATACCTCTGAATGCAACCAATGTAGAAGTGATTCATCTGTATACTAGATCTGTCGATAATCATAAGCCTCCCTGTTGAACATGGTGTAAATTGTAATAGCAGACCTCACTATCACGACGACTGACAAATTTCACCAGCAGAAGTCTTCAGTGTTGTTGAAGAAATCACATGTGCGTTCATAAGGAATGATTCAGAGATCCCCTGGAAGCATGCTAATACACATTTCAGACAATTAACTAGTTGCACATCTTCTGCAACACTTGTGAGTAGTTGTACTGCACTACCATTTATTTTCAGTCCGTCGGTAGGAGCATTTTATATGAATAGTTAGTGGCGACAAAAAGGTGAACAACAATAACGGATAACAACAAACCAGTAACTATTGTTTTTTTATATAATCACTGTCCCACAAACCGCCGCCATAGAATTAGCGATGCACTCATGCAGGCACTCTGCTACCTGAAAATTAAAAAACACCACGTTATTTGTATGATCTGGAAACCATCTCTTCAGACGTTGCAGGTAGATCGTGACACACTTTTAACATAAAAGCCATGTGACTCACTGATAAAATATAAATACTGCATGTTGCAAACTCTTTCAGTGACGTTTCCTTTAGTAGTCAGATGATATCATACAAAAATGAAAACTGTTCACAAATGTAAGTGTAAATTTGTGATGAATTTGTCAGAAACACTAAAATAAAGTTCTTGTACGACTAGACGGACTTTAAAAAGTGGCGCAATTTACTAACTGTATTACGACTGTCAGTTAATTAAGCAATCGGTATTATTCAGTAATAGTATACACGTATCGTCGCGCTAACTACGAAGTAGTTGTATTACAATGAAGGTATAATGATGAATACCTGGTGTACATACTATACCTTAGTATCATAGAGGGGCAAGAAGATCATGTACACCAATACTCATATACTCCAATCGACTCTTAATGTAATTAAGACCTTAAATAAAGCAGGAAGGTCAACCGTATTACATAAAGCTAACATCTGGAGCTTTTTCATGCGTCGAACCTCCAGAGAACCGTAAATGCAATTGTAAGAAGTGCTCCAAGGTGGTACGTACATGTATGCGAAAGAATTGTTCCTTCAAAAATAAAACGAGGTGGATCATATTGAACCACTCTATCTTTAGCTAAAAACAATACTTTTGGAAGTAAAAGAAGTAGACACGTAATCTCCGCTTGCATTCTGTGATCAACTGGAAAAGTGCTGTTCAACGGTGATCAGTTTCCACTTCGCCATCCTGTAAGTATGCTGTCGGCAGCGCAAGTTGTACCGCCACGGTAACCGCACAGGCAGCCACGCTCACACTTGTTGCTTGTTTTACCCGAGGGCAACCGCACCGAACTCCCTACCGAGTTCGCGCAGGTCTTCCATAATTCATAAACAATGGACCACGGCTTTGGAAGCTGGAGCGCTGCTTAACGTACATCCTCATACCCATCCGTTCCCATTTGTTGAAACATAAACACTCAGTGTGTAATAGTAAACATGTGTGTGGAAAAGAAGGTCGTCATCTAAAGGTATCACAACGGAAGAAACTTACTGAGAGTTACTGTAGAAGGTACAATCGAAGTTTAGTAGGGCAGTGAATGAGCTAGAAATTATTTAAAAAAAGTGAAAATGGACATTGTCGCTAATATGGGACATAGGGAAAAAATCCTCTGCCTATAACACCACAACTCTGTGTATGATCATTCATTTTCTATGTGTTTTACGAAGTTTGTTTTATTAGTTGTGCTAATATTATTCTTGTGTATATGTTGTCAAGTTACCAATGCTATTTGTTATTTAAGAAAGAGAACACCAATGGAATGTTAACATTTTGTAAGCAGACAAGCTGACCGTGTCAGGGAAAAGCTATTGTCAAAGAGTATAACAAATTGTAAATGCATTATCGCTGGCCGTGCGAGGAGACTGTTGTTGTCGTTGGTTGTGTGTATTCGCCGGTGTGGCTATGCAAAAGTGCGGGAATAAAAAGTCTGTTTCCGAAGTGCGGAGCAGTGAAAACTGAAATGGTTGTTTTGGCGTATGTTTAATATGGGCCAGCTATGTGTATGGCATTTATTGGGCACAGTACAAATGCAGCTAGAGTAATTCACATAACCTCAAGTGATGAACCATCTTCTCCGAACAATAAAGGCAGGTGGTCAGCACATTTCGACTTTAGTCGTGAGTTTCTTCCCACACATAGAGAATGGATATTGTGACTGCCACGGATAATAACAATGTCAAATCCTTTAACGTGAAATCGTAATTTTCCAACACTCCAGTCATTTAAATCGCCTGACCTTCATGATATATAACAAGGAACTGTGGGAAAGCAAGCCCATACCGTAGGTCTGTGATGGCAAGTAAGAGATGGGTCATCCGAGGGTCAAGTTAGCAGTGCCTGATGCTTGAAGCGCACGAGAACAGAGCTGCACAATAATCAAAAGTGAAATTAAATGTTTGCATATTGTTACAAAACTTGGTCAGAATATGTAAAAATATGTTAAAGGCAATGTTTGAAGCCCCACTGCTGATTAGTTTCCTCCGATATCTACCTATTATGAATTTAAACAAAATCGCGTAACGTTAAAGGTAAAAGTTTCAGTACTAGACTAGTGGTCCTTTTTATGTAGAAACGTGTGGTAACGGTTTTTATTAAGCTACATTTCTTGCATTTTGAATTATAAGGCAAAAACAAATTTTCGGACCAAAAATTGATTAACCAACCTTTGCAATTACTATGGAAAGCTAAGGTAACAGCGCTATACTTAAAATATTCGAATTAGGAAGCTGCATCAATTCTGAAGATGACACTGTAATTTAGCCAACTTACAGACATTAAATAACTGACAAATCTGAAGCCATCGTCTACCATCGATTCCGTTTGAAAAATTCTGGATGTCGAAGCTTAAGAATTATTGTGCTAGTGATATTATACAATATAAGCTGAGAACAGTTAGGAAAAAAAATGTGATCATACTTGTGGCCGAGCGGTTCTAGGCGCTACAGTCTGGAACCGCGCGACCGCTACGATCGCAGGTTCGAATCCTTCCTCGGGCATGGACGTGTGTGATGTCCTTAGGCTAGTTAGGTTTAAATACACTCCTGGAAATTGAAATAAGAACACCGTGAATTCATTGTCCCAGGAAGGGGAAACTTTATTGACACATTCCTGGGGTCAGATACATCACATGATCACACTGACAGAACCACAGGCACATAGACACAGGCAACAGAGCATGCACAATGTCGGCACTAGTACAGTGTATATCCACCTTTCGCAGCAATGCAGGCTGCTATTCTCCCATGGAGACGATCGTAGAGATCCTGGATGTAGCCCTGTGGAACGGCTTGCCATGCCATTTCCACCTGGCGCCTCAGTTGGACCAGCGTTCGTGCTGGACGTGCAGACCGCGTGAGACGACGCTTCATCCAGTCCCAAACACGCTCAATGGGGGACAGATCCGGAGATCTTGCTGGCCAGGGTAGTTGACTTACATCTTCTAGAGCACGTTGGGTGGCACGAGATACATGCGGACGTGCATTGTCCTGTTGGAACAGCAAGTTCCCTTGCCAGTCTAAGAATGGTAGAACGATGGGTTCGATGACGGTTTGGATGTACCGTGCACTATTCAGTGTCCCCTCGACGATCACCAGAGGTGTACGGCCAGTGTAGGAGATCGCTCCCGACACCGTGATGCCGGGTGTTGGCCCTCTGTGTCTCGGTCGTATGCAGTCCTGATTGTGGCGCTCACCTGCACGGCGCCAAACACGCATACGACCATCATTGGCACCAAGGCAGAAGCGACTCTCATCGCTGAAGACGACACGTCTCCATTCGTCCCTCCATTCACGCCTGCCGCGACACCACTGGAGGCGGGCTGCACGATGTTGGGGCGTGAGCGGAAGACGGCCTAACGGTGTGCGGGACCATAGCCCAGCCTCATGGAGACGGTTGCGAATGGTCCTCGCCAATACCCCAGGAGCAACAGTGTCCCTAATTTGCTGGGAAGTCGCGGTGCGGTCCCCTACGGCACTGCGTAGGATCCTACGGTCTTCACGTGCATCCGTGCGTCGCTGCGATCCGGTCCCAGGTCGACGGGCACGTGCACCTTCCGCCGACCACTGGCGACAACATCGATGTACTGTGGAGACCTCACGCCCCACGTGTTGAGCAATTCGGTGGTACGTCCACCCGGCCTCCTGCATGCCCACTAGACGCCCTCGCTCAAAGTCCATCAACTGCACATACGGTTCACGTCCACACTGTCGCGGCATGCTACCAGTGTTAAAGACTTCGATGGAGCTCCGTATGCCACGGCAAACTGGCTGACACTGACGGCGGCGGTGCACAAATGCTGGGCAGCTAGCGCCATTCGACGGCCAACACCGCGGTTCCTGGTGTGTCCGCTGTGCCGTGCGTGTGATCATTGCTTGTACAGCCCTCTCGCAGTGTCCGGAGCATGGTGGGTCTGACACACCGGTGTCAATGTGTTCTTTTTTCCATTTCCAGGAGTGTAGTTTTAGGCTCTAGGGGACTGATGGCCTCAGCAGTTAAGTCCCGTAGTGCTGAGAGCCATTTTAACCATTTTCTTGTTCGTAGTTAGACAACGATACAAATAATTTTGTTGTAAAAATGGGCGTTTTTTGGGCAGAGGAAGTGCTCTAACAGCAGATGTTCAATTTGCCATCAACACGGAAAGTGTATAAGACCGGCGTGACTTCACTTGAAAGCTTACACGATTGTCGTCCGCCGTAAGTCACGTGTTACCTGTTACAGCGAAGGTACAGCATGTGTCATGCATCTGTCTGCGACCATTTCTGCCGAGGCTCGGATGGCGCTAAAGACGACTGACATAGTTGTTCTTCGGTCTAACGAGATATCGCGTCTTTCTAGTGTAAATGTCTAAAAGTGAACATTTCTAGATTGACAAGTTACTGCAAATCCTGTGTATCAATTTCGAAGCTCTGTCTTGTGTGCCACCTGCTATATTATAGCAACCCGCATTACAAGTAGCTGAGATTATTCTCCACTTTCAAGGTGAGCTATTAACTTTACATAATTAACAGCCAGGACTCTTGGAAAGAAGAGTAGAGAATGCATCTCTGAAGTTCGTCACATGCTGGGTACGACGAGAAACACGAATGATTTGCCTGCGGAGGTGAACGTTTATCAGATTATATTGCTTATTTAAAAGACAGCAGCCTCGTATCTGTGGTTGTAGTTCCTGACTGCTCTGCATTATTCTTATGCTCAAAACTTTTTTATTTCAGTTTAGGTAAACTGAGTTGTGGACCTGTAGACTGGCATTATGAATAACACGTTCTCCATCATTTTCTGACAGTCTGCGCATAGAGTTTTTAGGCCGTTTAAAAATCATCGGTATTTGAAAAGCGCACCAAACTTCCAATATTCAAAAATTTACTGAAACTAATTAACACGACGTTTCGTATCTGCCCTTCACCATATAGAATCTCGAAAGCATTTCTGGTCAGATGAGTGTAGGAGAAGATTAAAAGCAGAAGAAAATTGATTAATGGGAGTAGGATTCGTTATGAATAGGAAGGTAGGGCAGAGTTCGTATTACTGTGAACAGTTCAGTGATAGGGTTGTTCCTATCAGAATCCAGAGCCAAGCATCACAAACAATAATACATCAGGTTTACATGCCGGCGTCGCAAGGTGAAGGGATAGAGATAGAAGAAGTACAGCAGGACACTGAAAGAGTAATACAGTACATAAAGGCACATCAAAATGTAATAGTCATGGGAGACTGGAATGCAGTTGTAGGGGAAGGAGTAAAAGAAAAAGTTACAGGAAAATATGGGCTTGGGACAAAGAAAGAGAGAGGAGCTAGGTCCTACCGTTGATTTGAGTGTGGAATGGGCTCGTTCGTATCTTCCATGTACGTAACACATGGCATAGCTGTTACAAAAGGTCCAAAACGATGTTCATATCCTGTTCCGTGACTGAGGTATCAGGCACTCCAGGTTTCAGTATCCTCTTGTCAACCAATACATGTGCCACGATACTGTTTTAACTGTTATCGTTGCTGCAAACAGCGCAAAACAGTTGATAATCGTACCCGCATACCAATTTCCAACAGATTTTCTTCTGCGTAGTCCTCAAATGTCGAGTACATTTTAAATGGCCTCGATGCCTCTGGAAACCTCTGCGAGGAGATTTTCTGATTCGGAATATCCGCTCTCTGCGTGCATGCTACACAGTCCCGGACATAACTGCTTTACATCGTGTTGACTATACCTCCACTGAAACTGTTCCATAGCATGCGTATCTGTTGCTCATAAGCCACCATAAACTGACAACACATGGTTTTGAACATGATGTAACACTTCCTTTTGTTGAAAAACTGCCTAGATCACGAAGCATGGTCTGCATTTCGTGAATCTGCTCAACAAATCCTCTTGCACGATAAAGTGCACCTGTGACTTATAATGCTAACAGTCTTAATTCTCTGCCTGTGATACTGACATTCTAGGAATGTCTTGGCCAATGTACTCAACATATTTACTAAGGGACTTCATGTGACCATGTTTGTGTGTTTTCTGCCTGGCTTATGGGAAACCTTGTAATCAAGCTCATTAATCCTGAGAACCCAACGTACAAGACGACTAGATAAGTCATTTAGGCCAAAGGAACCATTTCAGTGACGCATGATCAGCACAACTCTAAATCTTCTATTACACAAGTGGCATCAGTAACAGCCCCAAGCCCTTGTGTATTGTGCTTTTAAACTGGGTACCTAGAAATAACTGATAGGTTTCGTCGCGCCATGGCTCTGAGTGGTTCACAACCCCACAACATGCCACAGCAGTCCACTCACTCCACCACCGCCCCACACCGAACTCAGGGTTATGTCTCAAGCCATACGCTACTGGATTCGTCTGTCCATCAGTCATCTGACCCGAAATACAGTCGACTGTCCCGTTAGAAGTACTTCAAAAGATGATGAACTCTTCCCAAAATCTGAAAAAAAAACAGTATAGTATCTGACGTTTCGCTATCAGTACCACCATCAGTTTCTCAAATAATAGCTGACACTCATGTGCCAACTGGTATTTTACAACACTTATGAGTCATCTGTTCAAAATTTGGCTGTTTTTGTGAAACCATTTACGAATTTAAGGCAGTTCATGCAATAACTGACGGAATGTATCCATTTTGTCGTTTGCATAGTTGAAATACTTTGAATTGTGTGGTAAAATGGGGTTCAGACTGCATACCATGCTCGCTAATTTCGTGTCCCACATAGTTAACTAGAATTTGAACAAAATCATTCATGTTCAGCATCAAAACTGGTGACTGTAACCCTCTAAAAACATCTTCCAAATACCCAGAAAATTCTGGTATATCCTTTTAATAGATTATTATGTCATCTAAATACACTACGCAGGTCTTAGACTTTAACCCTCTTATAACTCCATTTAATAACAGCAGGAATGTAGCAGGGGCAAATTTCTAAGCCGAATGGCATCCTCTTGCACAGATAACGTCCGCATGGCGCTGTAAGCGCTGTCTTTGGATACTGCCAAGTGCTACTTCTAACTGATGATAAGTGGTTATAACCACTTTTGAGATCCGTCGTAGTAAAGTAACGACACTGGCCAAAATAATCCAAGGTGTTAAGGATTGGACAGTCATTAAACAAAAAAAATCAAAAAGAATAACGATCTACACATTCGTAACGTATATTCACAGCAAAACCTATAATTCTTCCTTCCGTCCTATGATTTCTTCGGCGCGATTCCGATATTCGCGGCCAAGGAATGTCGCGAGGTTATATGTCCCCTTCTTGTAATTGCTGTTTAATTACCTTCTCTATTAATGCCTGTAAATGTATCATTATGCGATATGGTTTCCTGTAAATCGTTGTACTATTTCGTGCTGGTATTGAGTGCTGAGTTACTGGAGTTGCTAATAATCCTCCAACTGTGTAGAACGATTTTATTTTTTTCACAGCTGTGCTACTTCTGCCCTTCAACAGACCCAGCTTCTCACATAATGCTCTGGTGGTTTGTTTATGGCTTCTATCCAGACACTTACTATCAAGGTCTTCTTACTCTGTACTACACTAACTCTGTAAATATAGCTTTTGACAGATTAACTTCTACTCTGCGTAAGTTATCTAATATAACTGGGAACACATGTTTCCCATTAATATTAGTCATGTGTCCTATACTTCTGTGCAGAGAACAGTTTGAACCATCGAACTCTTCATTACTGGAGAGCGGCTCAACCACGTAAAAAGTCTCACAAGGCAAATCAGTACCTACTGAAGCCCACACTACTTTCTGTGCCTGCCAGTATTTTATCCTGCTGATTAATCTTCAGCGAAGTCATCTGCAATTTAGTTGGCATCATGTTCACGAGAGGTGAGCCTTGCATAATGGTCCCATTTGCATCAGCCACCTTATAACCCTACCACTACTATTGTAATTTAGTATGCTTTTACGTAAATAACAGAAGCCCTGTCTCTATGTTCTCACGCATAGTCACCGAGCGAGGTGGCGCAGTGGTTAGCACACTGGACTTGCACTCTGGAGGACGACGGTTCAATCCCGTCTCCAGCCATCCTGATTTAGGTTTTCCGTGATTTCCCTAAATGATGTACACTACGGTAGTGTAGTCCTATTAATAGGAAAAGCTAATCGATATAGTTACCTTTTTTACAGGATTTGACCAAGTGTTGTGTCTAATGGATAAGTAAATCAGACTATTCAGTTCCTTACCTAATATCTTACTAGGCGCTTATAAAGAAATACAGTATGAATATTATTCTATTGAACTAGGACAATTAAGTTCCAATTTCATTTAGTGGTTTAAAATACGTACTAACGTATCCAGGCAATGAAACAGAGAAGTGGCCCCTGTATTCGTAGCGGCAAACTATCCAGAAGTTCATCAAGGCACTGTCGGTCGAGATTGTCCCACTCCTCAACGGTGATTCGGTTAGAACCCTCGTAGTGGTTGGTCGGTCCCGTCGTCCATAAACAGCCCTTTTCAATCTATCCCAGGCATGTTGAATATGGTTCGTGTCTGGACAACATGCTGATCACTCTAGTCGAGCGATGTCGTTATCCTGAGGGAAGTCATTTACCAGATGTGCACGATGGGGGCGCGATTTATCGTCCATGAAGACGAATGCCTCGGCAATATGCTGCCGATATGGTTGCACTTTCGGTCGGAGGATGGCACTCACGTATCGTACAGCCGTTACGGTGCCTTCCATGAGAACCAGCGGTGTACGTCGGCCCCAACAAAGCAGGGAAATTCCACCTTGCTGCACTCACTGGACTATGTGTCTAAGGCCTGACCGGGTTGCCTCCAAACACGGTTCCTACGATTGTCTGATTGAAGGCATATGCGACATTCGTCGGTGAAGAGAACGTGATGACAATCCTGAGCAGTCAATTCTGCATGTTGCTGGGCCCATCTGTACCGCGCTGCAGGGTGCCGTGGTTGCAAAGATGGACCTCGCCATGGACGTCGGGTGTGAAGTTGCGCGTCATGCAGCATAGTCCGCACTGTTTGAGTCGTAAAACGACGTCCTGTGGCTGCAAGAAAAGCATTATTCCATATGGCGGTGTTGCTGTCAGGGTAGCGGTCATCCATTTTTTGCTGCCTCTCTGTATCTCTATGTGCGAACAACATAGCTTTGTTACACTCCGAAACGCCTGGACACTTCCTTTATTGAGAGCCCTTCCTGACATAAAGTAACAATGCGGACATGATCAAATCGTTATATTGACCATCTAGCATGGTTGAACTACAGACAACACGACCCGTGTGCCTCCTTCCTGGTGTAATGAGTGGCAATAGTCGGCTGTCGGAGCCCCTCCGTCTAATAATGGTTGTTTACATATTTGGGTGGATTTAGTGAGATCTATGAGCAGTCAAAGGGACTGTGTCTGTAACACAATGTCGACAGTCAACGTCTATCCTTAGGACTTCTGGAAACCGGGGTGATGCAAAACCTTTTTTTTTTATGTGTGTACATCAACATGAACATTTTATACACACAAATATTTAAAAGAAAAAAGTCATCAGAAATTTTTTAATGCTATAAAGAATTTACTTAGTATTTTACATACATTACTCACATATAACGCAAAGAACTTCAACTTCCAGTAGCACACTTTACATAAACAGACAATATAGTACGAATATGCGAATATCTCAAAGCAAAAAAAAAAAAAAATTATAAAATGTAGATAAACCGTAAGCAAATATTGTTATAAACTGAAACAAAGTGTCAGTGAGTTTAAACTGCATTACGAAGGATCTATCTCGCACATTGTTTGTCGAGAAAATTTAGTCCCAGGATCACTGAATATCCTTCACCCTCTTCTGGAAAAACTTTCATACGTTCTGTAAACTAAAGTTTCCCAATTGGTGAACTCAGGTACCGTCGTATCCAACGAGTCAATACCAGTATCGCCAATTTCAAGTAAACTGTGTTGTGGTGGCCTGAGTCTCCTACCGTTCACCAGGTCCACACTAAAAACGGACATGTGCACCCCCGTGTCTACAAGAACACTGTTCCACACTACTTCCCAAGTCACATTCCGTCTGTGCACTAACTTGTGCGGTGTTAGGGTCTGTCTGGACTGCTTTCCGACGGTTGAAGCATTCGCGTTCGAAATAGGCTGCTTCTTCCGGCAGTACTTCCCTTTCTTCCTCTTCCAACAATCAGATGCTCGGTGACCCACGTCGCCACACGAGTAACACTCTTGTTTGTTTACACTGTTTCTGCATACGGCATTTATGTCCATACCTATAGAATCTGTCTTCAGAAGCGAATATATGGTTATCTACCCGTTGCTTCGTGACTAGACAAGTTTGCTCTAATTGCGCTGCTGTTAAACCACATGAATTCGCAATTCGAGCTCTTCCCAACACTTCTGCGGATATTCTGGGCAGTAAAATGTCTATCACCGTGTTTCCTGCCTGCTGCAGTAACGATTTATTGGCATCCATGTTTTGAATGGGCATATAGGTCAAAGCAGCGACGTTGTGAAACCTTTCTGAAAATACCTCCACTGACTCATTACACTTCACAGTCAAAGTACTAAACTTCTTGCTAGAAAACCTTTGCTATTTTCTTTTTGATAGTGCTAGCACAGTTAAGCGATTAGCTGCTGCGATCACTGTGCTTTACTCAGGATCTCATGATATACGACATATGTCTTGCCTTCCACTGTAGAACACAATTTATCCACACGCAGAGTTACTTCAGTTAACCATGCACTCATTGCAACAGTAGCTGTAACATCGTTAATGAATATCAACACATATTCCGTTGTTTTACGCGAAAAGCGGTTGATAAGTACTGCTACCACTGGATCAAAAGAAGAAGACGCTAGCTCCAACTCTGCCTTACATCTTTTGGGCTCACGCTGAGACTGAACTTGGCCAGCTTCCAAATTTGAAATCTAAAAAGGAGGTCCTCAAACACCGGCATTTTGGCGAATATTTTCCTCTGTTAATATGCGCACTTGCTCCGTTACATCAACAACGGAGTATGTAGTAGCAGCAGCATGGGTTTCTAACAGTTTTTGCATTTCCGCGCTTACTAGTAGGTTCCCTCGTCGTGCCTTGGGTGAAGTAGCCGACACCGAGAAGCAATGTCTCGATCATCCTCCTCAGGGACCGACCAGGACTACAATGATGACATTTAGGTGGCTAGGCCGTGAGGGCGCGCTTCCCCCAGCGGGATCATTGTCCGCTAGCGGGCCTTCGGCGAAGTCCTTTAGTGGGCGGACGCTGGCTAGGTCTACGCATCGGTGAAGTTTCCGAAGCCCCACGGCGGCTACGCCACAGGTAAGCGCCCCTCGCCCGATTTCGATGAGCCTAATGGTTTCTCTGAACCTCAAAAGCCTCTCATTCTCTCCATTTCAACTTGAGGACAGAATGGCGTCACGACGGGATGTTTCCAGCCCTTAAGCTCGAGTACTTCTACCCTTACAGCTTCGCTTATGATTCAGTTTTATTGGAGGTGGACGAGTAAGTTTGCATCATATCACGTATCCCGTCAGCTTCTTTTAGCTCGCTCTCTCCCGCGCATGAGTTGTTAGACCTGGTTAAATTGGCAACGTATGAGTTTCGCGTTATCACAGAAAAACCCGAGTTACAAAATATTACCTCATTCTTGGTCACACTGTGTTAGCTGTTCCGTGCGGTCGACCATTGATCGGTGTTACAAAGCCCCGTCTGCCCGGAGTGTGTAGTTGGAATGCACACAGTACCTCCTGTGGGTTAATTGATTAGCGCAGCGGCTGGACTGGCCTCTATTGTCTGGCAGCGGTAGGAACAGATCTTTAAAAACTCTCATTTCGTGCTCTGAACTTTTCCCGGGCGCAGCACTTCACTCAAAACAAATTTCTTACAGAAGTGGTGAACGTAATCTACAGTTGAAATTGAAAATTGAATTCGTAATTTTGTACTCCGTCGACCCTGTGTTCTCACTAATTTTAACCCAACGCTCTTATTATATATTAAAAAAAAAACTTAATGGTTCAAATGGCACTGAGCACTTTGGGACTTTACATCTGATGTCATCAGTGCCCTACAACTTAGTACTACTTAAACCTAACTAACCTAAGGGCATCTCACACACACCATGCCCGAGTCAGGATTCGAACCTGCTACCGCAGGGGTCGCGCGGTTCCAGACTGAAGCGCCTAGAACCGCTCGGCCACACTGGCCGGCTGTAAACCTTAATGGATACTCTTGCTTTTGACACGACCTCACAGCACATTAACAATTACCACCACAAATTTATTTTTTAGATGAATTAATATGAACAGAATAAAACACAAACCTCCTGGTTGATTAAAACGCGTGCGCTGACATCAAACTCTCTTATGGGTTAAACCTCTTTGTTGGACCATTACTCAAGCTTAGGACTTTCGTTTTTCGCAGGCAGGCGATCTACCAATTGGTACGACTCATGATTGGTAATCAGAACTTTGTTTTCGCCAGTGCTCCGCCGCAGACTGAAATTTCATTCCTGAAAAAGTAGAAAAAACTTTCGAACTACTGAAACCCGAATTTCAGCTATTGATTCAGTCTTGATATACCGCAAACCAAGTGATCAACACACAATACAGAGGCAAGAGAATATTTGTTCCATATTTCTTGAGTGCCAGGAAATACTTCCAGACGAAAAAATAATTGGTTGAAAGCCTCTTACTATGAAAACTGGTTTTTAATTTAGATTGGCTCTTGAATCTTTCTATTAAACTACTGATCACTCAGTCATCCTTACAGCCTCGCGATGCTGGCATCGTATTTTATCATAACCTCGTAAGATGCTTGGTCAGCGGATACTGGTCCGGAACTGCTCCACGTCCGCAAGAAGTTTTCAACAAGTCATAAAAGACAGAAAAAGAAAAAGAAAAGAATTACCCTCCCTGCTCACTGAAACCCGCGTGTGTCATGATTTTCTGACACTAGCACAAGCTCTCGCGCGTTAAGTTCGGTAATAATTGCTGGGGAAAAGCACTAGTATTAACTCTTTCAATTCCATTTCCCCTATAATATACCAGTGATTTGACAGCAGCACTGAATTTTTCCAAAATTCGCTTCAGCCAAAATACTCAGGTAATAATCATGATCATCATGTCGAGTTTTGTTTAAGCATCCTTCCCTGTTCCAATGTCAAGTAGATTGCAGGTCATCTTTCCATCTCTTCTTAGGACGCCTAACATTCCTTTTCCCTTCAGGTCTATACCTTACACAATATTAGGTATTGATTTTTCTGGGATCCCTTGAATGTTTTCATGATATTTCTTTCTGTGCTCTTCTATTTTCTGAAGTATAATTTTGACGCCAACTACCTACCTTATTTCACTATTTTCTATCCCATATATGAGTTCGTAACCAAATAGAGGTTTTAGGAGTCTGATCTCTGCTGCCTCAATCCTCCTCCTATGACTGGCGGTTAGAGTCGAAGACTCTGTTTCGCACATCCAGGCGCAGATCAGGTCGTACCTCTTGCAGAACCACGATATCAATGTCCGCCGCCCGAATTATGGGCTTCAACAGATTATTAAATTTTACTACTATACCTTTCCTAACATTTCTGAGGGGAATGCAATTTGAAGTACCTACTGTCTGCTGGAATTTTTGCAGTTTATACCCTTCATCGTTGTGTATGATATATGACACCTCACAGCCCAGGTATTTAAATGCATAAATTTGTTTTACAGGATTAATACAAATAATTATTTTTGTTCTTAAATGTTTCTTACGATGGGTCGACTCTATGTTAGTTTTACTTTTAGGTAATGTCACATTATAATAATTTGTCACCTTGTGCAAGAACCAAATTGTTTTCTCTAATTTATTTTCTGAGTCCGCTAAAATTATTTGATCATCTACACACAGAAGGGTATTTATAACTTTATCATTAAGCTTACAATGGTGCACTGCTTTATTCTTCCATTTATTTCTGACGCCGTCTAAGCACATATTAAATAAAGCGGATAGCAAAGGAAGCCAGTGTCTCACTCTTTGTCAGATATTTCTCGCAAAAGGACTTCCTTTTCGACTTTGTTGTGTACACGCATATTTTGCTTTACACTTACTAGATATCATGTCAATACCATTCCTGTCTAAAATCTCCCCTAATTTAACTCTGTCATCATAATGAAAACCTTTCTCACAGTCAATAAGGGATACATATGTCGGATGATTGTATTCTATATTTTTCAATAATTTGGCACACTGGAAAAACACCGTCTAAGCAAGATCTGCCCACCCGAAATCCATTCTGTTCTTTTGTAAGGAACGTTTCCAAAAGTACCTTTGTTTGTTATTAGTTTTGCATTTATCCTGTATGTAGAGTTCAGAAGACTAATACCGCAACAGCTTTCACGTTTTTGGCTACCCCCTTTTTTAATAATTGGATAACAAGTGCTGTTTGCCAATCCTCGTGTATGTTACTGCGTTTCCAACAAGTATTTAAAAAAAACTGAATAATTTTGTGAGAAGTGATTCCGAAGGATGTTTAAATAGTTCCACACTGGAGTAGTCTTACGCTGGGATTTTCTGTTTTTAGATGGTTTCAACACCACCCTTAGTTGCACTCAGAAGACAATTAATGCCATTATAGCGAGAGAGAAAAAAAAGCATAACTGGCAATGTGTTGGACATTGTGTATTGAACTGGGGACCCAGAAACGATGGAGAGGCCCCGTCCCCGCAGTAGCCCTCAGTGGTCCACAACCCCACAACAGGCTACAGAAGTCCACTCACCGCACTGCCGCCCCACACCGAACCGAGCGTTATTGTACAGTTGGGCCCACAGTGGACCCCTCCCCATTCCCCCTCCCCCCCCCCCCCCCCCCCTAGGAACATCTCATACCAGACCAGTGTAACTCCACCAAATGTTTGGGTGGTACAGTAATTATCGTGCACGCGCAGATGGAGACAGTGTTTGCGCAGCAATCGCCGACATAATTTAACTTAGGCGGAATAAGGGGAACCAGCCCGCATTCGCCGAGGCAGATGGAAAACCGCCTTAAGATCCATCCACAGACTGGCCGGCACACCGGACCTCGACACTAATCCGCCGGGGGGATTCGTGCCGGGGACCGGCAGGCCTTCTAGCTCGGTAAGCAGCGCGTTAGCCGGGCGGACTGTGTTGGCCATCACAAGTGAGCTGCCGCGCGGGTTTAGCAGAGAGTCTCAGGCGCTGCAGTCATGGACTGTGTGGATGGTCCCGGCGGAGATTCGAGTCCTCCCTCGGGCATCGGTGTGTGTGTTTGTCCTATTTAGGTTAAGTAGTGTGTAAGCTTAGGGACTGATGACCTTAGCAGTTAAGTCCCATAAGATTTCACACACATCTCAACATTTTGAACAAGTGAGCTTCCTCAGTCGGTGTGCTGCAACCACCTCCAGCATCCTGTTATGTACCACATCGAGGATATTCATGTCAAAACAGCACCATCGCATGAGACCTAGTGTCTAATAAAGACGACTGTCCTGTCTATAGATTCAATCTGTTGATGTCAGCAAGACACTGTTTGAATTCCATCGGTAAAAATTTATTATTAGAACAATTGCTATCTTGATTCTGCTACACTTCTTCTTGCTGGTCTGTTCTAACATTATCAGATACAGTTATGAGAGAATTTAGTGAATTGGTTTTCTGTTCAATAAACAATGTTGTGCAGACAGCACCACATTACTCTTCTCAACAAAGTATATGATAGCATTGTGCATCAATCGCTTTACATCGTAACAGAAGCCACAATGAAACTTTATAACAGATTTAGACCGTATCTTTACGTATAAATACGGGCAATGTTCTTACAAGTTGAGCTATCGACGGGTGCGTAGCGATCAGTCACTCTCCCCCACAGGTGCTAGCCCGACAACGTGTTTGGTAGACCCGCAGTACCGTTTAGAGCGTACGAGAGAGGTGCCGTGCACTGTCTGATTAAATATGTCGACCTGCAAGGGACGCCATGGTTAAGAGAATTGCAGTTATAGTACATAAACAACAAGTTAATAACAATAAAAATTGTTCTAGGAGGAACGCTCAGAATTCAGGGGTGTGAGAGGAACGATCATTCGAAGCAAAGTTTTCCAGCAAACGTGGGCTGTACAATGCATAACTTAAGAGCTCTGACCACTTGTTGAATAGAAGAGATTTGCTTCACAGCATCGAAGATGAACAAGAACTCATAGCTCTTAAGATTTGCATTTTGGAGCACACGTTTACTGGACAGTGTTTTCTTGTTGTGGTACGTTGTACCACCTGTTACAATATGGAGAGCACAGAAATTGCTATAGAAGAGATCTGTTTCACAGTATCGAAGATGAAGAAGCGCACTTAGCTCATAAGTCATTCATTTTAGAGGAAATTTTCAGTAATGTTTTGCTTCGGATGATCGTTCTTGTCATATCTCTGCCGACCATTCCTCTTCCGACACTCTATCTTTATTGGTAATACTTCACGTCGGCGATCAGTATACTGCTGCATAACGTAAATTACATAAGACACCTTCGATGACATTTTACCACGTGAACAACAATAAGTACCAACTGGTTGTATAATGTTTGTTGGCTCATTACTGTATTCCTTCCTAAAGAAAGCGACAGCTCTCCGAATGTGGAGCTTTGTACGAGTATGTGGGAGACACGATTGTAGAGCATTCATTTTATATAGGAGGCATCTTCAGTTATAGCAGTGCTTGAACATTTTAACTACAACTAGGCTAAAAAAATCGGTTTAATCGAGGATTCTCGAATCACACTGTAATGTTCTAAATAGACTGAATATGTACTTCTATTGTCTCCCACGATACATGTGCCTATATGTTTCAAGTTTCATTCTTACATCCTGCTATATGTACGCAATATAAAATTACTCATAAAACTGAATCTCACCTACATATTTCTAGACGCACAAGTCTTCTCCCATAGAAGAGCGTGTTATTACTGTTTTAGGGCATCGTCTGAGTTTTTCATTATCTCTCGGAATGCAGCAAAGAATTTTCTGATACCATCTACCACTGTCTACATGAACCAGCCACCGCTTAGCTTTTGTTAAAGACACAATTAAGTCTTCTAAACTTGTGCTATCCTTGATCCTAACTGTCTCTCGTTGCTTGCTGACAATATTCTCCTTTCCGAATGGCTTTCAACCTGAAAATTCATGTCTAACAGGAGACGCTTAAATTTGGAACCATACACTGAACGCAAACTTTCTGTTTGCGATACACAGTGAAAAATGTTTTGACTATTATCTGTTTTATAGAAACAGGCCGAGATAATTTTTAAATATATTTATTTGCTTTGTTGTCTTGCCGATAACGAAGACGTCAACACAAGAGTCAAGGTACCTCTCTACTGGTTCTATAAACTTTGTACGGAATGTTTTTGACTGTAGGAAGGGAATGGTAGGCCCAGGGAATTACATGAAACGGATATCACAGTTAAACAGTTTGTCTATATTAAATATGAATGTTATCAACAACAAAGGTCATTTTTTTGAGAATTCACAGAATTCATGAAATTAAAATGAAACCTTTCAATTAATAATTTTGGCAATTAAACTTTAATAATCCCAGGTTAGAGAACTGCATAAGTTAAAACAATTTTCCTGGCGATTGTCACTGCTTACGAAGTCGGGAAAACAGTACAGTGTCCAAAGAGGTCGCTGCAACCAACTTTTCCATCAGTGCCGAGGAATGGTAGCGTTGATTAAAAACGTCTGCTGCGTGACCAGAGAAGAGTATATGTGGGCTAGGCTGGTAACCTAAAAAGTCAGAAATGTAAGTGTTCATTCTCCTCAGTCAGACTAAATATAAGTGACGTTTGTGATATTTTTTGAAAAGCTAATGAATTAACCAACGTAAACATTTTCACATTCGTTATTGATCTTGGGCAGTGTTTTCTGATTCATTAGAGAAAATAATTCATAATTAAGCGCCCATCTAAGGAGTTAAGAAGCTGCTTTTTCCTAATCGAGCTATTCCATGACGAAGTGCTGCAGACTGCCAAACTCATTTTAATTTAACAAAAATTCCTAATTTATAGGATATTGCGCACGGAGCAATAGCAGAGTTTCTTTGAACTCTACAAGATAATAAAATGGCGGTGGTTTGAAACAAAGATGGAGTTTTTGCTCGTGTTTCTTGCAATGACTAATAAAGATATTAAATAAAATTGTTAGCCTATTACTACTTATACACAGGTCAGAAGAGTAATTTAGTCAAACTTCAGAAATATGCGTTCATTAGTGTGCCCGCCATTGATTCGTCAGTTTGAAATACACTGTATCTCATGCTGACGGATTGGATTGTGGGCACGCTAATACTGATTTCTTTCTAAGTTGTGGCTAAAATAGCCGTCGTGAGTGTCGGCAAGGGCAACAGATTAATTCACACATCCACCATTTTAAATTTTTGTCATATCTATGGAACTGTGTTGTTACTGCGTGCAGAATATGCTATAGAGTAAGAAAATTTTTTGTCTCTGATTTCAGATACTGTTTGCAGGCTGCAAGACTTCCGACATGTACGCATCTCATTTCGGACAGAGCAGCCTTAACCATACGAATGCGGGCTTAATGATGCCTGAATTTGTATAAAAAAATCAGAAAATGTTGTCCATGAATCAATAAATAATGTTCAAAAGATTTAAGTTTATTGCTTCATTCGTTTTGCTAAACAATCGTTTGAATCGCTTATTTTAGAGGTTGGCTGAGGAAAATGGTCCCTTAAAACTGTTCCATTCTGCCCAATCACTCGGCTTCTGCCTTCGGCCAGGTCCTGCACTCCAAGCTGCTGGCGGCTGCTAGTTGTACCACCGCAGAATACGACCTTCCCAGTCTGGTGCTGTCCTGGTGGCTGTGTTGTCTCAGCGACATCTGGGACCAATGGCAACGCGGTGGTTGTGCACCACATGGGAATTTGACACGTTCCACAACATCCACCTCAAATACACTATTATATTTTACCATATTCTGTTCGATGTGATGATTTTGTAATATTATTGTTTATTTATTGACTTTGTGGAATACTTTCAAACTTTAGTTTATTTATTTATTTATTGTTCCGTGGGACCACATTAAGGAGAAGTCTCCATGGTCATGGAACGAGTCAGTACATGAAATTGTAACACGATTGTAGAAACAGATAAAATGAAATATAAGAAACATATTCAGTTGTAGATTGTACAAACAGATAAAATGAAATCTAAGAAATATATTCAGGCGACAAGTCGTTTATTTAAATAAAGAAAATAAAAAATGTAACACTGGAATTTGATTAATGTTTTAGCTCTTCCAGGAGCTCCTTGACAGAATAGGAGTGAGCCATGAGGAAACTCTTTAGTTTGGACTTAAAAGTGTTTGGGCTACTGCTAAGATTTTTGAGTTCTTGTGGTAGCTTATTGACAATGGATGCAGCAGAATACTGCACTCCTTTCTGCACAAGATTTAAGGAAGTGCATTCCACATGCAGATTTGATTTCTGCCTAGTGTTAAATGAGTGAGAGCTGCTAACTCTTGGGAATAAGCTAACATTGTTAACAAAATATGTCCTTCCTTGTTTAGTAATCGTCCTTTAATGTGTCTCAGTTTACGGAGTTACACTGTACGTGACGTATCTTTCGCCATGACCAAAATGTTTTAGTTTTGACAGAACCATTCGAATTTACAAACATATGTCTTATACAGGTATGTACATACAACAATGGAGCAATTTTTCGATTACCTGACGATCAGGGTACCAAATCTGTTGGCTCATAATAGAAATCTGTAATATGTATACGAAATTTGTTTTCAGGCGAGTTGGGAAATTGAAAACATTTTTCATAACTTGTGATTCTGTGTGTTCCAAAATCGGAAGTAAATTTCTCTACATCAATCATCAGAAAATCACTCCTGACCTGTTTCCTCCCTCCCTAATATTACACTGTGCTAATATTAAGAGTGCCTATTGTTTTACGTATTATACCGACAATATTTTGGAGTATAGAAATGGCTTATTGTGGCCACGCAGCGTGCTTTGAAGAAAAAGGGCTATCAGCGTAACAGTGCTCTTCAACTGGACAGCCAAGAGCGACCTCCGCAGAATCTCTGCGCATGGTGGTTCCCCGTTACCCCCTGTGGGTAGCGGGGCTTTTATCACTTGCAGGGCAGTCGCGTCTTCACGGTTCATTAAATCTCACCAACAGCAGCCATACACCATCTGGGCCGGAAAATAGAGCCACCCTCTGCTGCACGTCGCTGCAGTGGATAACGCGTGACTATATGCAGCAGAAATACACGCCTTGAGACGAGTGCCGCTTTAGAGTAACGGATTAGCCATAGTGGACATGGCATCACAGCGATTGTGATTGTACCTTAGAGTGCGTTTGTTTGACGTGTATGCAGCCAGTTGTGTGACCAGGTTTGTGATCAGACTGCAGCTATTCCGTCAGATACATCGTCTGCACCAGCATATAAAGACAAGTTGTAGTTTAACGTTCTTACCAAATAATCTCGAAAAATTCTTGATAGATTACACTATGCCTTAACCCTCACCTACACATGCCGCTGAAAGTTAAGTTCCATTTTCCGGCAGTTATACCACATAGTACTTTTAAAATATTTATTGAGCAATAAAATTTAAGTAGTACAACTATTACAAATGACTCATGATGACAAATATAATACTTCAGCAAATATTTCAAATATTACTTATGGCTAACTAGGAACAAGGTTACATAAAAAACATAGCGATGAACAGATATATAGAAAAAATAAAAACTAAGATGTCACGCTTCTTTGAATGGAATGTTGCAAGCGTTGCAAATAGTTTTGCAGGTGGAATGCTTTTTGCACACAAATCGAGTACACTCTGAGCATGTTATTGTAGTTTTAGTGTTGCGATGTTTAGCGCACTCATGGCATGGTTCAAATGGCTCTGAGCACTATGGGACTCAACTGCTGTGGTCATCAGTCCCCTAGAACTTAGAACTACTTAAACCTAACTAACCTAAGGACCTCACACACGTCAATGCCCCAGGCAGGATTCGAACCTGCGACCGTAGCAGTCGCGCGGTTCCGGACTGAGCGCCTGAACCACTAGACCACCGCGGCCGGCACTCATGGCATGCACCATATCTTAGTCGCTCTCCTGAGTCTTGACAGATTACTGGTAAATCAGAAGGCTCCTTGTATTTGACCAAATATGCTTTTATATGTAGGGGCAGTGATTTTATGTGAGCCCTTTCTTTCAGATAACCTTCAAGTACGCTAAATCCCAAGATTTCAATAAACTCTCCTCGCCTTTGCCTCTTCCTTTCCAACATTGATATGTTGTTGGCAACAAAAATACGGGCGTTTACATTTGCCATATCTAAAAATCTGAAAATTTTGGTAGTGGCCACCCCCTTGTCGTTCATCTCGTAGAATAAATGGCACATTTTTGGCCATGTGAATCAACGCCACCTTTAGTAGCGTTATAATCAAGAATAATATCTGGTTTTCCCATTTCCTAGCATAGAGTTGGCTTATTGTGCACCGTGGACAGTAAAATTACACTTTTAGTTTCTTTAGGAACGTGAGACACCAGAGTGCAACAATCTTGAATGCCAAATAAAGCTGATCCTACTGGGCGATTTCGGTTAGAAAGGAACAAGACGGATGTCTAGCTTGTTCTTCTTCATGGTAGCTAGAAAAGTAAGGCAATTTTCGAGAAGATGTATAGCAAGCTCGTAACTTGAATAACATTTATCAGTTGTTAAACTTCTCTTTGAACCTTTCAGTGATTCTACTTACCTCTTTACGATGTCCATCGACTAATTCTATTGTACATACTGCCCTGGATGCTGGACACCACAATAAATCTCAAAACGAAACGTGATGCGTAATACGTTTTTGCATCACATAGGGCATACATTTTTATGCCATGTTTGGCTGGCTTATCTGGCATATAGACGACGAGGTCAAATCGGCCTCGAAATGGGTGGAGCATTTCGTCAATGGTGACAAATGCTGGTAAACAATAACTTTGCTGAAAATGTTCATTTATTTATGAATAAACCTCTCTAATTGGGACTAATTGATCTACCACACATCTGTGACCCAATGCGGTAGTCGTGAAAGCTTAGGGATTGGAGTAAAAATCGAAATCAGTTTACTCCAAATGCAGCCCTGGCCACTATAAGCCCGGCAGCATTCGTCTTCCAGGCCCTCGAAGCATTAGCTCTGCAACTCTTGTTGATAGCTAAAATACAGGGTGTTTCAAAAATGACCAGTATATTTGAAACGGCAATACAAACTAAACGAGCAGCAATAGAAATACACCGTTTGTTGCAACATGCTTGGGACAACAGTACATTTTCAGGCGGACAAACTTTCGAAATTACAGTAGTTACAATTTTCAACAACAGATGGCGCTGCAAGTGATGTGAAAGATATAGAAGACAACGCAGTCTGTGGGTGCGCCATTCTGTACGTCGTCTTTCTGCTATAAGCGTGTGCTGTTCACAACGTGCAAGTGTGCTGTAGACAACATGGTTTATTCCTTAGAACAAAGGATTTTTCTGGTGTTGGAATTCCACCGCCTAGAAATCAGTGTTGTTGTAACAAGACGAAGTTTTCAACGGAGGTTTAATGTAAACAAAGGACCGAAAAGCGATACAATAAAGAATCTGTTTGAAAAATTTCAACGGACTGGGAACGTGACGGATGAATGTGCTGGAAAGGTAGGGCGACCGCCTACGGCAATCAGAGAGGGCAACGTGCAGCTAGTGCAGCAGGTGATCCAACAGCGGCCTCGGGTTTCCGATCGCCGTGTTGCAGCTGCGGTCTAAATGACGCCTACGTCCACGTATCGTCTCATGCTCCAGAGTTTACACCTCTATCCATACAAAATTCAAACGCAGCAACCCCTCAGCGCCGCTACCATTGCTGCACGAGAGACATTCGCTAACGATATAGTGCACAGGATTGATGACGGCGATATGCATGTGGGCAGCATTTGGTTTACTGACGATGCTTATTTTTACCTGGATGGCTTCGTCAATAAACAGAACTGGCGCATATGGGGAACCGAAAAGCCGCATGTTGCAGTCCCATCGTCCCTGTATCCTCAAAAAGTACTAGTCTGGGCCGCAATTCTTGGCCTATTTTTCAGATCCGAAACGATTACTGCATCACGCTATCTGGACATTCATCGTGAATTTGTGGCGGTACAAACTGCCTTAGACGACACTGCGAACACCTCGTGGTTTATGCAAGATGGTGCCCGGCCACATCGCACGGCCGACGTCTTTAATTTGCTGAATGAATATTTCGATGATCATGTGATTGCTTTTGGCTATCCGAAACATACAGGAGGCGGCGTGGATTGGCCTCCCAATTCGCCAGACGTGAACCCCTGTGACTTCTATCTGTGGGGACACTTGAAAGACCAGGTGTACCGCCAGAATCCAGAAACAATTGAACAGCTGAAGCAGTATATCTCATCTGCATGTGAAGCCATTCAGCCAGACACGTTGTCAAAGGTTTCGGGTAATTTCATTCAGAGACTACGCCATATTATTGCTACACATGGTGGGTATGTGGAAAATATCATACTATAGAGTTTCCCAGACCGCAGCGCCATCTGTTGTTGACAATTGTAACTACTGTAATTTCGAAAGTTTGTCTGCCTGAAAATGTACTGTTGTCCCAAGCATATTGCAACAAACGGTGTATTTCTATCGCTGCTCGTTTAGTTTGTATTGCCGTTTCAAATATACCGGTCGTTTTTGAAACACCCTGTATATAAAAGGCCTAAAAGACACCTGATTTCGTACGAGAGGTTTCCTTACAATCTCTATCTGTGGAATAAACGCAACTACTTCTCTTCCTTTCTATATATAGATTAGCGTATTTTACAATTTTATCTATAATATCAGTTGTAAGATACTTCATAAATGCATAAATTTCAGTTTTAGCATCCCGTGAGATCTGTGGGTCTGGTAAAAATTTTCAAACATTTCTTTGAAGACATTTTTGAGGTTTGGGGCACTGGATTGCGAATCCATGTTTCAGACCTTTTCCCTTGTCCCTAAAATACTTTAAATTCACTTTACAGTTCCAGGGTTTCTTGGCTTTCGTCCCCTGACTGTTCACTCTCGCTGGAATGGTCCTCTTCAATAATTCTCTCTTCTTAGTAACTTTCGACTGAAAAATCGAAAGTTTCTTCTTGTTTTAATCTGCTTTCGCGCTCTTCATCAGAGAGCTCTCTTAGTAGCCCCACAATCTTTTCTGTCGTATTATAACGTCTAGACCTGAAAGATGAGAAATGAGGGAATAATGTAAGGAAAATGAAAGCAAATAAACGACAGAAGTCAATAGAAATATTAGACGAAAGAAGCAAAATGTAGCTTATTTTTTAATAGAAAAAATAATTATTATCCATTTATAAATGTATAGCGCTAAAAAGCAAAGAATTAGTAAAAAATATACTGACATCCTCGTGTATTACATATATAATTGGAGAATACCAACACACGCAAGCGGTATGGGATGAGCAGGCCCACGTGGCCGTGCGGTTCTAGGCTCTACAGTCTGGAACCGAGCGACCGCTGCGGTCGCAGGTTCGGATCTGGCCTCGGGCATGGATGTGTGTGATGCCTTTAGGTTAATTAGGTTTAATTAGTTCTTAGTTCTAGGGGACTGATGACCTCAGATGTTAAGTTGCATAGTGCTCAGAGTCATTTGAACCATTTGGTACGGGGTGCCGCTATGCAACTAGCTGTAAATCATACAGGCACGAAGTCCTTGGCACTCTACTCAATATATGCATACATGCAACTTCATTGGCCTAATACCGACGCTTCGCAAAAGGCGGTACATGTGGATTCTGTTCGTAGGTTCCCCCTGTCGGACCTCTGCTTGAGCTCGTCCTCTAAATACTCTTCTACTGACTCCAAGTAAGACTTTATACAGATTTTGTAAGTTTAAGTAGCTTCCTAGGAAAATGTATCTAAACTTTTTTCATATTGATAGGTACTAGCATTTTTCAGTTCTTATTTTCACATGTTAAACTGAAGTAATGCTGAATGTATCATGTCCACTCGTTCGAACGGGTTACAGAGAAATGTTTGAACTTGCAAGGCAATGCTGCCCCTACAGCGTATCTTAGAAGATACAATATAGGATTTGTAGACCTATAGAAGGATTTTTTAGTATTGATTAGATTATACTGTTTGAAATGTTGAAGGTAGCAGGGATAAGTTACACGGATCGAATAGTTAGGAATTATAGGGAAACCACGCTGCAATTGAAAGAATCTAACGGCATGAAAGGAAGATCTGAAGGCTATTCACGATGTTGTTCAATCTGTTCACTCAACAAGCATTAAAGGAAATCAACTTCATGAAATTAAGGTGCAGGAAGGACAAATACAGACTTTGCTGTTTGCCGATCACACTGTAATTCTGTCAGAGATAACAAAGAAGTTTAAAGAGCATTTGTACGAAATGAAGCGGAAAACAATCTCTACGGAATGAAAGGGAAAACAAAGGTGTCGGAATGTAGTCGAATTAAAGCAGGCGATGCACAGGAAATGAAGTGAGGAAAAGAGAAGCTGAAAGTAGCAAATGAGTTTTGCTCTCTGGATAGCAAGACTGCACGATGGCCGAAGTAGGAAGCAAATAAACTCCAGATTGGCAATAGCAAGATACACATTTCTGAAAAAGAGCAATTTGTTAACATTTAATACAAATATGTTAGGAAGACTCTGCTCTAGTTTTTGTCAGTAGTGTAGCCTTGTACGAAAGTGAAACCTGGACGAAAAGTCCATCAGGAAGAAACACATTATGAACTTCGGAAGCGTAAGCCTGCAGAAAAAATACTCAGGATTAGATAGTAAGATAGAATAATTCATGACGAAAACCAAATGAAATTGGAATAAACGGAGAACTAGGCACAGTTTTGTTAAATGAAGGAGCAGAATAAATCCCTAGGCATCAAGGAATCATCAGTTTGGTAAATAGGAATCGTGAGCCTGTTTGTGTGCACCGTGGTCTGAGGCACGGTTCTCGCGGCTCACCCCCCCCCCTCCCCCTCTCCTCGGAGGTTCGAGTCCTCCCTCGGGTGTGGGCGTATGTTCGTTGTCCTTAGCGTAAATTAGATTAGGTTAGATTAAGCCTAGGGACCGATGACCTCAGTAGTTTGATCCCATAGGAACTTTCAACAACTTTCCAATTTTCTGTGTGTGTGTGTCTGTGTCTGTGTGTGTGGTGTAGAGTTAGGGGGGGGGGGGGGACATAACTAGTTTCGGCAATTCATTTTGTCATCTTCAGGTTCCATACGCCTTGTTCGAATCAACGAGTTTATCGTAGAGTGCATTGGAACTGGATGCCGTGAATCCCAATCGCTGAACCTGTAGCACAACGAATAGGATTCATGGTATCCAGATTTATGGCACTATACTAAAAGCTCGTTGATTCAGAAAATGCGTATGGGACCTGAAGGTGGCAAAATGAATTGCCGAAACTGGTTGCTTTCGTAATGAAATAAAATAGCCTAAAGTATGCGGCTGTTGGTGAAGTATATTTAATTGAAAAGTAATTACCAGCTGATGTCCACCGGCTATAATGGACCGACAGAGACATTCAGAGATAAAGTTCGCACATTATAAACTACCGTGAGGACCTCCATTAACCCACTCTTCTTACAAAAGTTCACAAGAACAATAATGTTTAATAAATTAATCTCAACCAATTTTTTAGTGGTTGGTAACTAAAAAAAGTAAATTTCAGAGACAGACAGAACACTTGCAGCTGCTTCCCTTTTCATTGCCGCTCCCCTTAGGTTATAAACGTCCCCTCTTTATCAAGTTTTGCGTCTCTCGACCCACAAGGAAGCGAAAACGTGCCGCCTTTCACCCTTCTCCTCCTGCCCCTCCCCCAGTCACAACTGGTGGGATGACGCCCAGGTTGACTACCGCTGGTACACACGATATAACAGACGCTCTCCCGAACCTTTCACATCGATTAATTAATAACAGGTAAGTGAGCTGATATTGATTCATTGGGGACAACATAGCGTATTCTACCAATCGCTATGCCAGTCACTTCAGTGCAAAAATAACTAGGTTCCAGTCCACTTGTGTTATGACTACAAGCGATGCACCATCATGAAGCTACATGCTTTGCTACGCTTTATGAGCGCCTAATAACAGCGTTCTATTCAAGGCTGCGTCAGCTGGCGTGTGACCTATGGCGCCTGAGTGATTAAAGGCTGCTGCGTAATTTGGAGAGAGAGTGTGTGTGCGCTGCGATGCACGATCGCTTTCACGCGCGCAGTCAAATGCAGGCAACGCTTGGCTGCCTCAGTGGCTTGTGTCCCACCAGCACAGACAGAGCCAGGCGTCACTTTGTGTGCCGGCTGACACACGAACGCACATATAGCGTGCTGGGCGTGAGGCGCATCACGCGCACAGGCAACAGATATCGCTGACCTCTACATTGCACGGCTGCAGCAGAGAAAACGTGTGGCACGTGGGGTGCTCCAGCAGCGATGCAAAATTGAGCGACAGACAGACACACACAGCCAGATGTCAGGGGCTGCGTATACTGAACACAGAAATGACAGCTAGCTTCACAGTCATGGAGCTAGTTGTACTGAGCGTTGAAATGTGGAAATTGTTCAGTTGGAACGCTACTGTTACATACACTCCTGGAAATGGAAAAAAGAACCCACCATACTTGCTCCGGACACTGCGAGAGGGCTGTACAAGCAATGATGACACGCACGGCCCAGCGGACACACCAGGAACCGCGGTGTTGGCCGTCGAATGGCGCTAGCTGCGCAGCATTTGTGCACCGCCGCCGTCAGTGTCAGCCAGTTTTCCGTGGCATACGGAGCTCCATCGCAGTCTTTAACACTGGTGGACAGCGTGGACATGAACCGCATGCACCCCAAGACCGTAGGATCCTACGCAGTGCCGTAGGGGACCGCACCGCCACTTCCCAGCAAATTAGGGACACTGTTGCTCCTGGGGTATCGGCGAGGACCATTCGCAACCGTCTCCATGAAGCTGGGCTACGGTCCCGCACACCGTTAGGCCGTCTTCCGCTCACGCCCCAACATCGTGCAGCCCGCCTCCAGTGGTGTCGCGACAGGCGTGAATGGAGGGACGAATGGAGACGTGTCTCTTCAGCGATGAGAGTCGCTTCTGTTGGTGCCAATCATGGTCGTATGCGTGTTTGGCGCCGTGCAGGTGAGCGCCACAATCAGGACTGCATACGACCGAGGCACACAGGGCCAACACCCGGCATCATGGTGTGGGGAGCGATCTCATACACTGGCCGTACACCTCTGGTGATCGTCGAGGGGACACTGAATAGTGCATGGTACATCCAAACCGTCGTCGAACCCATCGTTCTACCATTCCTAGACCGGCAAGGGAACTTGCTGTTCCAACAGGAAAAAGCACGTCCGCATGTATCCCGTGCCACCCAACGTGCTCTAGAAGGTGTAAGTCAACTACCCTGGCCAGCAAGATCTCCGGATCTGTCCCCCATTGAGCATGTTTGGGACTGGATGAAGCGTCGTCTCACGCGTTCTGCACGTCCAGCACGAACGCTGGTCCAACTGAGGCGCCAGGTGGAAATGGCATGGCAAGCCGTTTCACAGGACTACATCCAGCATCTCTACGATCGTCTCCATGGGAGAATAGCAGCCTGCATTGCTGCGAAAGGTGGATTTACACTGTACTAGTGCCGACATTGTGCATGTTCTGTTGCCTGTGTATATGTGCCTGTGGTTCTGTCAGTGTGATCATGTGATGTATCTGACCCCAGGAATGTGTCAATCAAGTTTCCCCTTCCTGGGACAATGAATTCAGTGTTCTTATTTCAATTTCCAGGAGTGTATTTCAGGGTACTCGGAGTGTCATTATACCCACCTACAAGGGACCGTTATCAGTTTTAATTATAATCTCTAAAATGTAAGGTTTAATTAATTTTTGTGAAACGTGAAACTTTCCCAGGGTACATATTGTTTCCTACAGTTTTGATCGAACTGCCGGATGACTAAATCGCTGCAATGATGTTTCGTCGCGGAGACTTTTGGCCATCATCACATGTCGTTTGTTGAAAGTACAAGAGTTCTCTTGTTTAAGACACCGCCATCTCAAGCGTGGGGCCTACTGTTGTCACTGCGATTGCGTTGCTTCAGAGTATGTTACAGTACTTATCATCGCTATTAGAGGACTTACGTATGGTGTGTGTCCACAGATCGCCTTCATGTCTGCTAGAAGTCTACAGGGGACCCATTCAATTAGCTTGCGAAATGGCAGAACGCTCTTTCTCAAAAGCTGAATCCATAGAAGGTAGTGATGTTGGACGGTGGGGCCTGGTCGCTGCAATCTGGAGCGAAGTCGTTCTAATTCGTAGTGAAGCTTTCCCGTTGGGTCGTGAAGCTGGGTATGCCAATCCATTTCAGGATTATTACTGTCCTCAGACCATAACCTCACAGAGGGTGCATTGTCATTCTGTTCCTCTACTGTATGCTGTACACAATGCTGTAAAATGTCTTCATATCGTTCTGAATTTAGTGTTTCATTAAGCATTTTATTAAGCACAATAAAGGGATTACTCTCTAACCACGAAAAACACGACCTTACCTTAGGAGCATCTCCCCTGTACCTCACTGTTGGCACTACACATGATTTCAGGCAAAGTTATCCAGGTATTCGTTCACAAAACCCGAATCCTTCCATGGGATTGGCACAGAATATGATGTGATTCATCATTCCAAAGTACTCGTTTCCTGTAGCGTCTCCATTTGATGGGCTGAAGCATCGCTAACCAATGACTACAATAATTATGTGGCTTATGAGGAACAATTGATGGCTCTGAACACTATGTGACCTAACATCTGAGGTCATCAGTCCCTAGAACTTAGAACTACTTAAACCTACCTAAGGACATCACACACATCCATGCCCTAGGCAGGATTCCAACCTGCGACAGTAGCGTTCGCGCGGTTCCAAACTGAAGCGCATAGAACCGCTCGGCCACACCGGCCGGCCGCTTATGAGTAACGCCTTGAACATTGTACTTCATTCTTTTAATTCAATAAGTACAGCCGCTGTGCTAGCTGGACTCCTGGCTGCACTTTGCAACTTACGAGTGATTTCTTCCGTTCGTATCATTGAATCACTACCCTCCACAGTACTCACCTTACCTGTCCACCCATACATGCGGTCTGCCTTGTCTTGATTTAGCTGTCGTAGTTCTCCCGCGTTTCCACCACACATGAATTCACCAACAAACAACATGGACAGATTTGGAGGCGTTGAAATGTCCCTCATAGATCTGTTATTCAGCTTACTTCATTGTCAGTGAGCGCCCCTGGCCAGCCGGTTCTGCAGTTACTGCTCCTCAACTGATCACAGAATAATCCCCGCCTCTTCTTGTAATAGCGAGTTCTCATCTCGTGACCACCAGTACACTACGTAGGAGTGAATTTATTGCTGCCACTTAAGTGCTCACAGCTCTCCGCCATGTCCTGGAGTTGATGAATCGAACCCACTGCGGCTTACCGGCCCATTTAACCTGCAATATCGCTGCTCGTCCCCTTGCTCGCTACAGTAGTCGCCAGGCATGATATAAAGCTGGTTTGTGTTTTGCGCTGGGACCATAGTCGTGTGTCCAGAAACTTGAGCCGTGATTGGCTGCTTCACGGTCACGTCAACAGCGCCGCGATCGACGCAGCTAGCACGCCGTTCGATATGCGAATTGTTTCAGCGTCATTACTTCTGAGGGGCAGCGAAGCTACAGCGTAGAAGTAACAACGCTACTGGCTTGCAGCAACGTGTGACGTGCCAACAGCGAGCAGCGAGATGGCTGGAGCGAGAATGCAGCTTAGACGTACGAATGGATATCAGAATAGAAATTACATGATACCGTACATGAGGTTAATGTGGTATTTCGTCCGGTATCAAAAACCTCGGTACCTGTGAGATCAGTCAAACATGAGTTAATGTTGCACGAGATGGGTGTTCATAGGGTTCGCTGCGAGTGCGAGAAATCTTACGTAGGGAAAACGACGTGAAATGTGCATTGTGGAGCACTCCTGTCCAAGCCAAGAAATTCTCCATCGCCGAACACAGATCTGCTAGTGGTCTTCGAAGACGTTGGATGCCATGGTAATTAGAATCCTTATTTTAAACTTCTGGATCAACATTATACCCATTTATGAGGCCTTTATCAATCCGAACTGCGGTTTCCAGTTAGACACTACGTGGACAACTGTCGTAGAATGGAGTCGTGCTCTGCATAGCCAGCGTCGTTCTGCGATTTTGCCGAATGAAGAAGATCAATTTGATAGTGATCGGTTCGTTGATCCCAGGGGCGTCACAGTCTTACAGTTGGGGCGTCGCAACGTTCCCCAAAAATAATATTTTGAGTAAGGAGCAACGTGTGCACTAGCAGTCACATGTAGACGACCGAAAAAAAATGTTTAAATGTGTTTGAAATGTTATGGGGCGTAACTGCTAAGGTCATCAGTCCCTAAGCTTACACACTACTTAACCTAAATTATCCTAAGGAAAAACACACACACACCCATGCCCAAGGAAGGACTCGAACCTCCGCCGGGACCAGCCGCACAGTCCACGACTGCAGCGCCTTAGATCGCTCGGCTAATCCCGTGCGGCTCTAGGCGACCGGAACGTAAGTGTTGCTACTATAGCTACTCAGAAGATGCAGTCAGATTGTTCCTTCTGACCCACTTGTTTGCGAATAGCAACTACCAGTCGAACGCTAGTATTATCGAGTCAATACGTTTATAATTGTTGTTTAGCTTCTGAGATTTGTTTTTCTCTGTCCATAAGAAAAATTTTTTAAATGTCAGCGGGAAACATTACTGTTCTAAAGACATAATAAACGAAAGTTCAGTAAATATTACGACAGCTACTTGAATTTTTGTTTCTTGTGTAAATGAACCCTAGTGTATCGTCTGCAGGAAAGTCCTACCGATTTCGCTATGGAATGAAGCGATATTTGGACTCAGATCACGATAGTTCGGTAAACAAACTTCGAGAGAGCTTTAGCCACCAGATAACAGAAATGACACACACACTACAGACGAACTTAAACTAAAGAATGTGAGGTGCTAACATAGGCTCTGGCTACGGCCTTGCCGCAGTGGATACACCGGTTCCCATGAGATCACCGAAGTTAAGCACTGTCGGGCGTTGCTGGCGCTTGGATGGGTGACCATAAAGCAGCCGTGCGTTGTTGCCATTTTTCTGGGTGCACTCAGCCTCGTGATGCCAACTGAGGAGCTACTCGACCGAACAGTAGCGGCTCCGATCAAAGAAAAGCATCGTAACGACCGGAAGAGCGGTGTGCTGACCACACGCCCCTCCCATCCGCATCCTCAGCTGAGGATGACACGGCGGTCTGATGGTCCCGATGGGCCACTTGTGGCCTGAAGACGGAGTGCCGATGTAACATAGGCTCTATTTTTTTCACTTTACAGATCTTCCTGCCATATAGCTAAGTGCAAGAAACCTAACACCGTAGCGGAAGACTTCATTTTACCGATTGCTCTGCACATGGGAAAACTGCTACACCATGAAGATGACGTGCTAAAGACACGAAATTTAACCGACAGGAAGAAAATGCTGTGATATGCAAATGATTAGCTTTTCAGAGCATTCACATTAGGTTGGCACCGGTGGCGACACCTACAACGTGCTGACATGCGGAGTGTTTCCAACCGATTTCTCATACACAAACAGTAATTGACCGGCGTTGCCTGGTGAAACGTTCTTCAGATGCCTCGTATACGGAGGAGAAATGCGTACCATCACGTTTCTGACTTTGATAAAGGTTGGATTGTGGCCTATCGCGATTGCGGTTTATGGTAGCGCGACATTGCTGCTCGCGTTGGTCGACATCCAATGACTGTTAGCAGACTATGGAATCGGAAGGTTCAGTGCTGGATCCCAATGGCCTCGTATCACTAGAAGTCGAGATGACAGGCATCTTATCAGCATGGCTGTAACGGATCGTGCAGCCACGTCTCGATTCCTGAGTCAGCAGATGGGGACGTTGCAAGACAACAATTATCTGCACGAACAGTTCGACGACGTTTGCAGTAGCACGGACTCAGCTCGGAGACCATGGCTGCAGTTACCCTTGACTCTGCATCACAGACAGGAGTGCCTGCGACGGTGTAATCACCGACGAACCTGGGTGCACGAATAGCAAACCGTCATTTTTTCGGATGAAAGCAGGTTTTGTTTACAGCATCATGATGGGCGCATCAAGGTTTGGCGACATCGCGGTGAAAGCACAAGCCGGCCGCGGTGGTCGAGCGGTTCTAGGCGATTCAGTCCGGAACCGCGCGACTGCTAAGGTCGCAGGTTCGAATCCTGCCTCGGGCATCGATGTGTGGGATGTCCTTAGGTTAAGTTAGGTTTAAGTAGTTATAAGTTCTAGGGGATTGATGACCTTAGATGTTAAGTCCCACAGTGCTCAGAGCCATTTGAACCATTTTTTTTTTTAACGCACATGGGTAGCGTGTATTTGTCATAGCCATTCTGGCGTGATGGTATGGGGTGCCATTGGTTACACGTCTCGGTCACCTCTTGTACGCATTGACGGCACTTTGAACACTGGACGTTACATCTGAGATGTGATACGACCCGTGGCTCTACCCTTCATTCGATCCCTGTGAAACCCCACATTCCATCAGGATAATGCACGACCGCATGTTGCAGATCCTGTACAGGCCTTTCTAGACACAGAAAATGTTCGACTGCTCCCATGGCCAGCACATTCTCCAGATCTCTTACCATTTGAAAACGTCTGGCCAATGGTGGCCGAGCAACTCGCTCGTCACAATACGCCAGTCACTACTCTTGATGAACTGTGGTATCTTGTAGAAGCTGCATGGGCAGCTGTAGGCGCTATCCAAGCTCTGTTTGACTCAATGCCCAGGCATATGAAGGCCATTATTACGGCCAGGGATGATTGTTCTGGGTATTGATTTCTCAGGATCTATGCACCCAAATTGCGTGAAAATGTAATCACATGTCAGTTCTAGTATAATGTATTTGTCCTATGAATACCCGTGTACCATCTGCATTTCTTCTTGGTGTAGTAATTTTAATGGCCAGTAGTGTATCAGTTGGCTGAAAAGTGCAAAGTTAATACTGTTTTAGATACACTCCTGTAAATTGAAATAAGAACACCGTGAATTCATTGTCCCAGGAAGGGGAAACTTTATTGACACATTCCTGGGGTCAGATACATCACATGATCACACTGACAGAACCACAGGCACATAGACACAGGCAACAGATCATGCACAATGTCGGCACCTTTCGCAACAATGCACGCTACTATTCTCCCATGGAGACGATCGTAGAGATGCTGGATGTAGTGCTGTGGAACGGCTTGCCATGCCACTTCACCTGGCGCCTCAGTTGGACGAGCGTTCGTACTGGACGTGCAGACCACGTGAGACGACGCTTCATCCAGTCCCAAACATGCTCAATGGGGGACAGATCTTGCTGGCCAGGGTAGTTGACTTACACCTTCTAGAGCACTTTGGGTGGCACGGGATACATGCGGACGTGCATTGTCCTGTTGGAACAGCAAGTTCCCTTGCCGGTCTAGGAATGGTAGAACGATGGGTTCGACGACGGTTTGGATGTACCATGCACTATTCAGTGTCCCCTCGACGATCACCAGAGGTGTACGGCCAGTGCAGGAGATCGCTCCCCACACCATGATGCCGGGTGTTGGCCCTGTGTGCCTCGGTCGTATGCAGTCCTGATTGTGGCGCCAAACACGCATACGACCATCATTGGCACCAAGGCAGAAGCGACTCTGATCGCTGAAGACGACACGTCTCCGTTCGTCCCTCCATTCACGCCTGTCGCGACACCACTGGAGGCGGGCTGCACCATGTTGGGGCGTGAGCGGAATACGGCCTGACAGTGTGCGGGACCGTAGCGCAGCTTCATGGAGACGTTTGGAATGGTCCTCGCCGATACCCCAGGAGCAACAGTGTCCCTAATTTGCTGGGAAGTGGCGGTGCGGTCCCCTACGGCACTGCGTAGGATCCTACGGTCTTGGCGTGCATCCGTGTGTCGCTGCGGTCCGGTCCCAGGTCGACGGGCACGTGCACCTTCCGCCGACCACTGGCGACAACATCGATGTACTGTAGAGACCTCACGCCCCACGTGTTGAGCAATTCGGCGGTACGTCCACCCGGCCTCCCGCATGCCCACTATACGCCCTCGCTCAAAGTCCGTCAACTGCACATACGGTTCACGTCCACGCTGTCGCGGTATGCTACCAGTGGTAAAGACTGCGATGGAGCTTCGTATGCCACGGCAAACTGGCTGACACTGACGGCGGCGGTGCACAAATGCTGCGCAGCTAGCGCCATTCGACGGCCAACACCGCGGTTCCTGGTGTGTCCGCTGTGCCGTGCGTGTGATCATTGCATGTACAGCCCTCTCGCAGTGTCCGGAGCAAGTATGGTGGGTCTGACACACCGGTGTCAATGTGTTCTGTTTTCCATTTCCAGGAGTGTATTTGGCTGGGTGAAGCTACACACATCAACCAAAATTATGTAGTTGTAATTTGATACGTGTAGTTTACACATGACAACTAAGTAAATGTAAATCTTCTTCTTTGCAGGAAAGTAACTATTCGAACAAACACAGTCAAAACTGTGTACCTGCGTATTCGAATAGAAGTCATTGTGGGGTAGAAGGGTGCAGTAGATTGAAATCTCTTACTCATAAAGGGGTTCCTCATCCTACATTACTTGGACACACTGTTTTATTCGCCGGGAAGCAGTGGCATCAAATACATGAGCTCTCCTATGCATGAGGTTCTTCAGTGATCGCAGTGGTACACATCATTATAAGTCGATCACTTTAGTCGAGAGGTTTCAACAAATGTGTTTTGTTGTTGGAGTTGAGGAAAATATGCCACGTTTATTACAACAACACGCAATGGCTATCACGTGAGATTGTACTGAAAAGAGCGTAAGACCTCGTGGACAATCTTTACTCTAGTATTATGCAAAACAAACATTTGAATTCCCAGACAATGTCTTTGTTTTGAACACACATATCTTCGCGACATCTTTTAAAAACTGATTTCATTAAATTTATCCCTTTAAGCTGATGCGGCCAATGTTCTGAAATTGTCAGACGTAATTTGAGCATTTGTAGAGAAACTAGTATTGTGCAATATAAAATAGGATGATAAAGATGTACATCGCTTTTTCCCTGCTATTACCACGGTTTTAAAAGACAATAAATTTAAGCTGAATCCAAAAGAGGCGTTTACATTCCTGTGAATTATTTAACGGAAATCGTTTATTACTTTCTGAAGTATTTTCCAGAAGGGGTTTATCAGCGCAACTGGATCAAAGCGTGTTTCTGTACAGATATTCCAACAGTCCTTAATACTGAAGAATGAGTGCAATTTACTGATATTTCTTCAGACTTTACATTCAGATCGAAGTTTTCGTCTCCTCATCACGGCTTGAATTTTGGAGCTTGGTGAAGCAGGAGTAATCGTTAGTACGTAACAAGTCCTACGCATTGATACCTTCTGCAAAATCCTACTTATGTGTAGTAGATTTTTCGGCGTTACCAGTCACCATATAACGAAACAACTATTTTTAACATTTTTTGAAAATAATTTTGGATTAATGTCGATATGTTTATATTAGAAATATAGATACTTTTATAAATTACGAAATGAAGATTTTTGTACAAGTCAAAGGGTTACAAAATTTGCATTAATAACTGTAAATGACTGCACTACTCAAATGGCTGAAATTAAGAGTCGTTTCAAATTAAACAGCTCGCGCGAAATTAAATTATGTTGATTAGACTGTTGACTTTTGAAGCTACGTGTTGGCATGCGCAAAAGGAGCAGGAAGCAGAGAGTAGTGAGGTTTTTAATTACGCGGATGAGTTGTCAATGGCTGCAGATGTAAAACTAATACTGTTGTGAATTATCCGTCGAAAGACTCACAGAAGTATGTGGCGTTCATTTGCACGCTGTTAAGTCTCTCAGAAATTCTAAAGTCACGAATACAATAATTGCCGGACTTATGATGCTGTGAAATTTAGTGAGCCATGACTGCCGCTGCAAGAAGCTATAATGTTTCTGGGGAGCGTTATGCCACTCAACGTATACATTTTTCACCAGAGACGTGAAGATTCAATGTGAGATTATTGGCCACCAATTTTTCGACGATACGACAATGACGAAGCAAGACCTTCAGTTTGTTTAGCAGACTTATAAATGTAAGAAGTAACGGTCATAAAAGTGCAAGTGTGAACCTAAAAATAGTGTCCAATATTGTAGTTCATTTTTGGCAATGAACGGACAGTCACATCACGATCCTCAGTCATGTGTCGTATAATGCAAATAATAACTTCCGATAAATTTACGACCCCAGAAATCGTATTTTCTTTCTTCCAAACTAGGACAAGGCAAAGTACGATGGAGTTCTGTTTAAGTTTATTTAAAATAAACTAAATCTAAGCCCTTCGCATTAGTCGCCTTTGTTTTTCTATTTTATGACGTACATTTTTCTGGGTAAAAGTACAGTTAACAATCTGATAAACACTGTCATTAATCACAAAAGTAAAAGTTTTAAAGATGTCTATTTAAACGTGGCATCAGAAATGACACTGCTTGCTTCCATCTCGAATTTTAAGTACAATTGCACCAACCGAACTGATTATTAATTCACAGTAAAGTTCACAATTAATAATGTAAATTAGCCCCTTCAGAGCTTGGCGACCGTTAGGAACAAGCTACAAAATTTACTTCGGAATATTTGATGAGGTGAGTCACAAATAACTGTTTCCCTGTGCCTGCAAAGAACGACTATTAGAGTGGCGGATATAATGACAGTGTCAAAACGACACTGGAGGTAAGCAGTGTTGAGATTAAGGACGAACTTCTGTTAAAGTGGATGGAACATCCGACAGAGCTCCTACATCTACCAGTGGTCTTGGAATCAGAAGTTGATCGCCAGTTTTGTGTAACAACAATCCAGTTACAGCATATAAGGCTCAAATTAGAAAAACAGTGATGTTAATATTGTTAGTTGCCCGAGTAACAACAGTAGAAACACTCCGTTGAATGATGGAGTACAGCTTTTATGTTTGCTGAAGGCTGTTGCGAAGTCATAAGTTATGATCTGTTTCACAGTCAGGCTCGTGTGCCACAAGCATTTAAACGGCAGGTATAGCGTATGGTTTTACGTGTAGCAGCCGAAATCCTGGAACAGAGCCTTTCGTAATCCAGTATAAATGTTTTGGCTACACTTGACGAGTTTAAAAGATATTGCCAAACGCAACAAACAAAGTTAATGGCACTAGGTCGCTAAGTATCACTATTTTAATAACTTGACCATACAAAACTTGCTACTGTTGTGTACTGTTTGTCGCCATTTAAGAATAAAATTGAAATATGGTAACATCGCGAGGGTGTAGTGACTTGCCATGACGACATTCCAGTAATATGTCGCATAGGTAGGCCTGTGTTATCGTGTAGCCTAGGGCAACATGTGTTTTGACGCGACAGGGTTTTTCCGAAATTCTGTTTTGTCGAGTGTGGTAAGACGTAACTATAGTGACGAAATGTAACGGGCTAGTGTAAAAGTCTGGTAAAGGATGTGAATTTTCAGCGAGGTAAAAGATATTGTTCCAGAACGTAGACGTTTCTGGGAAGTTCTTGAAATCTATAATGTTTGTATCTCTTTAAATTCTTGAACACCACGTCCAGGTGATTTATTGTATGGTGGCTGCACTTTTCTGTCCCATAATAAACTTGTCTTCCCTGTTGTACTTTATTGACGACCGTGCTTTAGACCGGCTTGTGATTACGACTTAACAATATATGTTCATCCATTATTGTTGTAATCCTAACATGCAAATATGCTCTGATGCAAAGAGTTCACATTAAAAAAGCCTCACTTCCCTTAATGAAACAACTATCCATTCAGTAAACGTTCTATTTATGTAAATCGCAACTTATGTCTGTGAGATGTAATGATAGGCATGCGTATACATAGCTTGAGGTGTGGTACTTACAGTAATAACGCCATCTATTATCCGAAAGTGGTAGTTCAACAATTATAATAGGTGGACAAAGCTATAGAGCTATACTGTTAGCAGGCCGCCTGGCGTAGCCGAGCGGTTCTAGGCGCTTCAGTCTGGAACTGCGAGACCACTACGGTCGCAGATTCGAATCCTGCCTCGGGCATGGATGTGTGTGATGTCCTTAGGTTAGTTGGGTTTAAGTAGTTCTAAGTTCTAGGCGACTGATGACCTTAGCTGTTAACTCCCATAGTGCTCAGGGCCATTTGAACCACTTTATCCTGTTAGCAAGATATCCATAGGTTGGCAGGGGAGCTTCTGTAAAGTTAGGAAGGTAGGAGACGAGGTACTGCTAGAAGTAAAGCTGTGAGGACGGGGCGTGAGTCGTGCTTGGGTAGCTGAGATGGTAGAGCAAGTGCCCGTGAAAAGTAAAGGTCCCGAGTTCGAGTCTCCGCCCGGCACACAGTTTTAATCTGCCAGGAAGTTTCAAGATATCCATAATTTGTTGTGATCATTCAGGTCGCTTTCGTACAATCTGACCATGAAAACATAGTAAATCTGTCCACTTGAATGCGACTAATTTGATAGCCTTATTTTTGAAGATATTACATTTAATAAAATGTACATCCTTGATTTTAGATCCCAGAGATCTCTCTCCAGGGAATACATGGCATAAAGCTGGAGTGATGTCGGAAGTTCCATCTGAAACGAAAATATCACAATTCTTCATCACAATAGATTAGTATAAGAAAATTCCTCCACTGTCACCTGTTGATAAATGCATCACTGAGTTGTGACATTAACCCATAATTCAGATATAGTTTCTTTCGTCAGATTGCCACACAGATATTTGTGAAGGTTTATCCGTCAACTTCGAAGTATGTCAGTATCTTGAAGCGCATAATATTGCAAAATCGCTAACATATTGTAATGTTTTAAATTTTACAGCATATTTAATTAGTAACAAACATAATAATATAATAACGTTGCCTGTAAGAGAAATATACTAGTAAAAAATTAGTTATATAAAGATGTCAAAACCTCCGGTCAGTTTTGTAAATGAACAGTCCAGTCAGGTTAGAGGAATAAAAGCATTTGTACCCTCAACGGCCGTGACAGTCTGCTTTGGCATGTATTATAAATTGATTGCCGAATGCTTAAAACAACCATTCGAATCGTCGACCACCTTGTCTGAACGCTGTAGCAGTTCAAAAGTGGTGAACGGTATATGACATTCTGTACACGGCGTTTTACAGATAGATGAGATTATTAATGCCAAAAACTTCGTCCATCTTTTGTAGAAAGATGGAAGCTCCGCAACGAAAGTGGGCACTGTAAACAGACAGGGACAAATTAATTCCTTAAAAGGTAATACTTTGCTTCATAGTGTATTGTCACACATCTATTACCCATTGGAAGCATGATAAATTTCACGACATCACAAACAAATTATTTGGTATTCAACGGAAAATAGCATTATGATAGCTGAGTACTGGGTCAGTATAACGTCTCCGTACGTCATAGAGCACTCGATCAATCACTTTAGAGGATGACAGTGCAATGAAAATTTCTTCGCCAAAGATAATTAATTACAAGGGAGACTAATTCTTTCTCTCGGAGTCCATGCCTCACTAAGAGAGTGAAGAGCTGAGCGATGTGTTTGACGAGTTTCGTGAAAGGCAATGGCAAAGAATGTAGCATAAAACTCTCGCCTCCTTCATTAATATCTGCCTAGACCTGTTTGACTTTTCTGTTGCTTTGGACGATGGATGTCGGACTCCAACCATATTCAACCAGGTAACATGAAACAGCAAAAACACTCTTAGAAAATCCGATTCCCTTTGGCGAAATGACTAGCATGAATGGAATGTATTTCGAGGCAAAAATAATGGGATGTAGCACTGACCGATCATATGAAGGGTAAATAAATCACCACTAAAGTAAACGAGGCAGATAGAAGGGTAGACTGTACTTCGCAGTACTTTCTTTGCCAAAGAAAGAAAAAATTCGAGAAACGTCGAATACAGAAGTGAAATTATAACACATAGGAATGAAATATGCAGAAATTACACTGAATTTAATTTACTGATGATGACATAAAAAGTTTTTTAAGGGAAAAGAAAGCAAAGTCACTATTTATTTTTAAAAAAAATAAAAAAAAGCTTTCTTCATAGCCTGCACTAAAATCTGCAATAACTTTGTCACGTGTTTTCGAAGATTTAATGGTGGTAACAAAGACGCAGAGAAGAAATGAACTCGAAAGATCACTGAATGCTGCTTTTTTAATTTTCAGTAAAGTGAAGACTGGACAGAAACAATTATGACCTTACGCTTTCAGTAGATGGTAGTATTACGTAAAAACAATGCTTTGCAAGAATTATTGGCAGGAGGAAATTATATTGATTATGTGAAATATATCTTGATATGACTTTAGTTGAGGAGCGAAAAATAGAGACAGGAGAGCAACTGAGAATGCCTAACAGACGGAGGTTTGTAGAACAATGGCGGATGACAATTGTGGATAAGGTGCGTCATAAGGGATTCAGTTTGTGGGTACTGTTTTCAGTCAATATGTCGAAAGTGATGTTAAAAAAACAAATTAGGAATCTTTGGTAAAAATTATAATATTCCTAAAGAAATTCTACGTTTCAAAGGTGACTGACCTCTGGTGTAGTTAACATAGTAAATGACAAGAATAACTTAAGAATTAGACGTCCAAGTAAACGAACCATCTTCATTTAATTCTCTGTTCCTGTATCAGTAATGCCCTATTATTGAAGAACTGTTTCTCTGGAGCACAAAAAATTATGAGCAGTTAGGAGCCAGGATACAATTAAAACTGTGATAATCTGAATTTGTTTCTCTACTAAAAGTGACAACAGAAAGGCATAATAAAGCCCTGAAGCATCAGAGACAATGCAAATGACAATACCAATCAGTGTGAAGAGACGAATGAGGAGCGCACAAGAAGGTAAAAGAAAAAACTGTGAAAGAGACAAACAGTGTTATTTCTTAATATAATGTTGGGAAAAATATAGGGGTGTCTTTCTGGCTAATGGAATTTTTGCAGGATTTTATGACAGTGAGTTGTTTGCTTTAATTTCAAGCTATACAAGGATGGATCTCAGATGATTCACCCATGAGACTCTTCCCAGTACAGCAGTCTTCCAATAGGAGAGCCACCAGAGAACTCTGTGTCACGAGATTCGTTCCGAGCAGCTCTGCTGTGACACTCTGCGCCGGGTACGCACATGAATTTTTCAGCGAGTGTAGCCACACCGATGGGAATCGGATAAGACGCGCCCACGGCACTATCTCGTCTTCACCAGAATTGAGACGGACGGAGGGCGAGAAACGAAACAGTAAGCTGGGAATTAAAGTCGTGTCTGTTCGATCCGCACTGGCCATATAGCTGCGTCCATTAAGAATATAAGTGAAAAGACACTGATCTTACAGCCAGACCATGTGTGCGAGGAATGCGTAGACTATGTTCTTGAATCAGCTGCACATCTTTATAACGTCACTAACGTACCGGAAATCAGTACCTGTCGAAGGATGCAAGGCGACATTGTGGGGAGATTTCGTCAATATGAAAGATACATTGTATAACTAGCTCATAAACAACAATTATAGTTGCAGAAGTAAATTCTAAATGATGCAGGAATATGTGCATTTTGTTGTCATCGAGAGCGTGATTTAGATCTAATGTGTGAAATCTTATGGGACTTAACTGCTAAGGTCATCAGTCCCTAATTTTACACAGTACTTAAGCTAAATCATCCTAAGGACTAACACACACACCCATTCCCGAGGGAGGACTCGAACCTTCGCCGGGACCATCCGCGCAGTCCACGACTCTAGCGCCATAGACCACACGGTTAATCCCGCGCGGCATGGTTAAAATCGTGAGGATTTATGTACAAAGTAATTTTAAGATTGTCATGACACACACATACAACGTTAAAATGCACTTAAAGTTGAGAAATTCAGGTTGGCATAAAACTTACGCAAGGTACAAAACCTCCGACAGTACCGCATTGTAAACTGAAACATACTAGTAGAGGTTCTGTTATATTATTATTCAAATAGTTGATAATGTAACTTGAGTAATAAGAGCTGAAAGTTGTCATGAAGTAGAGTTAAAATTGGTCTGCTCTCAAGCAACATATTGAGAGACAGAAGCCAAACACTGGCGTCGCCTGCTACTTGGTTCAAATGGCTCTGAGCACTATGGGACTTAACTTCTGAGCTTATCAGTCCCATAGAACTTAGAACTACTTAAACCTAACTAACCTAAGGACATCACACACATCAAAGCCCCAGGCATGTGTGTTATTCTGGACATAACACAGCACACAGTGGTTGAGTAAAGCATGCACTGGGCACTTCAAAAATAAATATAACAAATATCGTAAAGCACATAAAACAGGTGCAAAAACACCTGACAACTATCACTGTTCAGAGAATCAACAGTTCAGAAAGACAAGTGAATTGACCATCAGTCACAAGATATCCGTTCAAACATAAGATCAAATAATCCTATTCAAACGGTAGTCTGATTCCGCATTAGCACGGTAAAGCCACTCCATGGCACAATTCAGTGAAAGCAGACTGAACGCTGAGTAAATTAGAAGGTGAAGCAAAATATACATCAATTTCTAAATACTCACATTTTATTCAGCGATCAGCAAATCGTTCTTAGCAGAAAAAACTACTTGAGCAAGTACAGTTAACATTTGGCCCAGGATAATGATTTAAATAACCCGCATAACTTATTAAATTCAAGAATGCAGTAGAAACTCCTTAGAAAACGTACACCATTAGAGACTAAACTATACTGCTGATTAAGACAGTGAATCTTAGATAATTGAAGAACACTTTAAATGCACAGAATAAGAACAAACCTCTTTAGCATATGTACACCACGAGAGACAGAGCTATACCGTTGATTGAGGCACTCAGTTTCCGAACATTTCAAATTGCATGATAGCCAACCGAACAGCGCTTTGAGACGCAGCTTGACAGAACACACAATATGTCCGCCAAACTAAGTGCCTGGGCGTGTTCTTTTTTTTTTAAATTTGCACAATGCAGCCAAGTAAGTTTGAATATAAAACTGTTGAAAACGCGCAAACACAGTATAGCCCTTTGGTAGTGGTGTTTCCGGGATTGGCCAAGTCTTGGCAACTGAACCTTAACATAGACAAATGAAATGTAGTGTATTGCTAATACATAGAAAGAAGGATCTTTTGTTATATGATTATATGATAGCGGAACAAACACTGGTAGCAGCTACTTCTGTAAAATATCTGGGAGTATGCGTGCGGAACGATTTTAAGTGGAATGATCATATAAAATTAATTGTTGGTAAGGCGGGTAATAGGTTGAGATTCATTGGGAGAGTTCTTAGAATATGTAGTCCATCAACAAAGGAGGTGGCTTACAAAACATTCGTGCTATCTATACTTGAATATTGATCACCAGTGTGGGATCCGTACCAGATCGGGTTGACAGGGGAGATAGAGAAGATCCAAAGAAGAGTGGCGTGTTTCGTCACAGGGTGATTTGGTAACCGTGATAGCGTTACGGAGATGTTTAGCGAACTCAAGTGGCAGACTCTGCAAGAGAGGCGCTCTGCGTCGCGGTGTAGCTTGCTGTCCAGGTTTCGAGAGGGTGCGTTTCTGGATGGGCCATAGAATATATTGCTTCCCCCTACTTATATCTCCCGACGAGATCACTAATGTAAAATTAGAGAGATTCGAGCGATCACGGAGGCTTTCCGGCAGTCGTTCTTCCCGCGAACCATACGCGACTGGAACAGGAAAGGGAGGTAATGACAGTGGCACGTAAAGTGCCCTCCGCCATACAACGTTGGGTGGCTTGCGGAGTATAAATGTAGATGTAGGTGTAGATGTAGGTACTGTGACTGTCTTCACATGGCCGATGGTTTCATCGTCTGAGTAGAACTATCCTTTTCTCCGCTGAAGGTTGTTGCTGATCCAGTGAATTTCGAGGCGCCGACGTGACCGATCATGTTCCAACTAGAGTTGCATTTCCGTTGTCCCAACCGAGAAACTTGCTAGACAGGATGCTAAGGGCATGATGAACGCTTACAGCGAATACGCTCTAGTCCCGGCTGACTACTTTCTCCACGTGGAGACACGCTGAACCCACTGTGCGGCATATGAGGACTACGCTCTCGGGAATAAAATCTGTGAAATCCAGGTCCAGTGAGTAAGCTATCAGTATTAGCTTACGGCTAATGGAAGTATACAGGATGGTCCTTTGATAGTGACCGGGCCAAATATCTGCCGAATTAAGCGTCAAACGAAAAAACTACAAAGAACGAAACTCGTCTAGCTTGAAGGAGGAAACCAGATTGCGCTATTATTGGCCCGCTAGATGGCGCAGCCATAGGTCAACCGGATATCAATAGCGTTTTTTTTAAATAGGAACCCTCACTTTTTATTACATATTCGTGTAGCATGTAATGAAATATGTGTCTTTTATTTGGACCACTTTTATCCATTTGTGATAGTTGGCGCTGTAAGAGTCACAAACGCATAAGTATGTTATATCACGTAACATTCCGCCAGTGTGGACGGTATTTGCTTCATGACACATTACCCGTGTTAAAATGGACAGTTTATGAATTGCGGAAAAGGTCGATATCGCGTTGATCTATGGCTATTGTGATCAAAATGCCCAACGGGCGTGTGCTATGTATGCTACTCGGTATCCCGGACATCATCCAAGTGTCCGGACCGTTCGCCGGATACTTACGTTATTTATGGAAACTGCAAGTATTCAGCAACATGTGAAACGTCAAACACGACCTGCAACAAACGATGATGCCCAAGTAGGTGATTTAGCTGTCGTCGCGGCTAATCGGCACATCAGTAGCAGAAAAATAGCTCGAGAATCGGGACTGTCAAAAACGTCGGTGTTAAGAATGCTTCATCAACATCGATTGCACCCTACCATATTCCTGTGCACCAGGAATTGCATGGCGACGACTTTGAACGTCGTGTACGGTTCTGCCACTGGGCACAAGAGAAATTACGGGACGATGACACATTTTTAGCACGCGCAACAGTGGTAATGTAAACCGGCATAATATGCGCTACTGGGCAACGGAAAATGTACGATGGCTGCGACAAGTGGAACATCAGCGACCTTGGCGGGTTAATGTATGGTGCGGCATTATGTGAGGAAGAATAATTGGCCCCCATTTTATAGATGGCTATCTAAATGGTGCAATGTATGCTGATTTCCTACGTCATGTTCTACCGATGTTAATACTGCATGACAGAATTGCGATGTACTTCCGACATGATCGATGTCTGGCATGTCTGGCATGTCTCGCGTGCGGTTGAAGCGGTACTGAATAGCATATTTCGTGATAGGTGGATTGTTCGTCAAATCACCATAGCTGGGCCAGCATATTCACCGGATCTGACGTCCCCGGATTTCTTTAAGTGGCCGGCCGGAGTGGCCAAGCGGGTCTAGGCGCTACAGTCTGAAACCTGCTACTGACGCAGGTTTGAATCCTGCCTCGGGTATGGATGTGTGTGATATCCTTAGGTTAGTTAGGTTTAAGTAGTTCTAAGTTCTAGGTGACTGACGACCTCAGAATTTAAGTCCCATAGTGCTCAGAGAAGTAAAAGAATATTTGATATCGTGATCCACCGACAACGCCTGACAACATGTGTCAGCGCATTGTCAATGCATGTGCAAACATTACGGAAGGAGAACTACTCACTCTTGAGAGGAAGGTCGTTTCACGTATTTCCAAATGCATTGAGGTCGACGGACATCATTTCGAGCATTTATTGCATTAATGTGGTATTTACAGGTAATCAAGCTGTAACAGCATGCGTTCTCAGAAATGATAACTTCACAAAGGTCATGTATCACACAGTTTTAAACTGCCAGGTAATTTCGTATGAGCGCACACTCCGCTGCAGAGTGAAAATCTCATTCTCGACATGTATCACATTGGAACAACTGAAATAAAATATTCAAATGTACCTACGTTCTGTATTTTAATTTATAAAACCTACCTGTTGCCAACTGTTCGTCTAAAATTGTGAGCCATATGTTTGTGACTATTACAGCGCCATCTATCCCAAAGCGAAAAAAGTGGTCCAACGAAACATTCGTATTTCTTTACGTACTACACGAATATGTAATAAAAACGGGGGTTCCTATTTTAAAAAAACGCATTTTTATATTCGTTTGCCCTATGGCAGCGCCATATAGCGGGCCAACGATAGCGCCATTTGGCTTCCCGCTTATAGCTAGACAAGTTTCGTTGTTTGTAGTTTTTCGTTTTACGCTTATTTCGTGAGATATTTTGCCCGGTCACAATCAATGAACCACCCTATATGGACAGTCAGTTCTTACTATACAACGACTTCCTGTGTATTATTTCCATGAAGAATGTTTTGCAGATGATAAAGTAGTCTACAAGAGAGCAGGAAGACCTGCAAGGGATTCGGAGATCGTTGGTGGTACAGGGACTGGTAGCTGACTCTAACACAAATAAATCTAAATATTACATATTAAACGAATGAGAATTCATCTATACTTTCGTCGGAAACACCAATACTCATACGAATACCTACGAGATAGTGACATCAGAAGAATATGTCCAGTTCAGATTAATCTGCCAGAAATTATGATGCAGGATATAATCTACTCAGCAAGAACTGAGATGTTGACTTAAGTGTAGCAAATTACTGTTTGCGAATTCCGTCTCCAAGTAAAAGTAAAGGGATAACCTTCGTGTCAGCACACCCTGCATTGGTAACAAATTTATTCAAGATGGCGGCGATGACGTGATCCAAAATGGCGCCATGTTGACTTGGCAACATTGCATGACGTCATCCAAGATGGCGGATTTTGGCGGGAGAATAGGCCAATTGTGCCATGTCCACTAACCTAACCTCAAGAAAAAATGGTGTGAAGTTTGAATTTTGGTGGAAAAATAGGCCAATTGTGCTACACCCACTAACCTAAGCCACCAGAAGAAGAAATGGTGGGAAATTTGAGTTCCAAAAGAATCATGCATGCAAAAACTGTACTTGTCTTTATTATTATTAATTATCATTTATTAACATTCATTATCATTTATTATAATTTATTATCATTTATTATTATTTATTATCATTTATTATTATTGACATGCCACCACTAGAAAATTCCATCCAAATTCAAATTCCAACACAATAATGGCTGCCAAACCTTACTTTTGTATATTATTATTCATTATTATACATTATCATTTTTTAAAATTCATTATCATTCATTTTCATTTATTATAATTCATTATCAATTATTATCATTCATTATCATTTATTGTATTGTTATTATTCACTATTATAGGCATACCTCAACTGGAAAATTGCGCCAAATTCTTATTCCAACACGATAATGTCTCGAAAACTATACTTCTATTTACTATTATCATTTATTATTTGTTCAAGATGGCCGATTTTCTCGGCGAGAAAGCCATTTTCCTTACATCCATAACAAAACTCTATCACAAGCTCAATTCCCAACACCACATTTAATCACACATACGAACTTGCTCCGTCACTTATGTTTTTCACTGGTAGCCTATCATAATCACGTCAAATAATAAACTACTCTTATAGTAATGTATCCTTTGATTTTGTAGGGGGGGAAGGGAGTGAAGACTGTATTTCCAGCAGTACGGTCATCACTTGTTCTCCAACACAGTCAGCACACACATCTTTGACATCGCAGTGCAGTCAACACGACGTCCACGCTCCAACTGAATTAGTTCAAATCCTCGCCACCCCCTGGACAGCGCGCCGAGACACTGCCGACGCTGTCACGAGAAGCGGAAGGCCCGCGCTGGAATGCCGGTATGCTGGGGCGAGCCCAGCAATCGATCCCACATCGTATACATGTTTTCACTGGAGACGCTGGAACTTGCCGAGTTTAACGTCACAGTGGCCCCTTGTCCGCTAACCACGTGTATTCGTCGCCTCCGCACGTTTCCCGCCAAAATTGTTAGAATCGAAGCTGAATCATCAAAGTTCGTCTGTTCCCAGCCACACGTTTGACGCCAAAGTTGTTTTCCTAGGCACGTTCAACCTGTCGATGCAGACCGCTCATCGTCCACCACGTATCCCTGTGCAAGCGAGAACGCAGTACTAAGCGTTTGGCGGCAAAGTTTGCTCGACAGTGGAATCCGCCATGACTATATAACAGCACGTTTGGACCGCACTAGAACACTCGCTAATTGACTCTCTCCCGGGCGCGCGCAATTACTGTAGAGTCACTGTGCCGCCGCCCCGCTTACGTCACACACCCTCCATACACGCGATGGACCTAGTCTTCTGTGAGTACCTAAATACTTAATTCCATTTCGTTTTTAATCATATTAAATAATTCAATTTACAATTTCATATACGTATGCGAAGGTGGTCACCTACCTAATTTCATCTACTTTTCGCGGACCAGACAGCCACCTCTTCCTATGAACCAGCGCAGAGTTTGAAGTCTGGCAGTAAAGAAAGGTCAGTTCTGCATTCTCTACCAACCTAACAAAATTGCTGTAAATAAAAACCACTTGTACTAACCTCAGCAACCCGATCACCACGTCCTCCTAGAAACCAGCGCCAAGTTTGAAATCTGCCATTAAACAAAGCTCACTGGCGCTTCCACCACCATCCTAAGAAAATTGTTGCAAACCAAACTCATTACCCCTAAAGTAAGCCACCAGCACTCAACCTATTCGTACACGTTTAAGGTAAAAGGACCCACCCTGCACTATGCCCATGGATGGAGGAACCAATTTACATTATTTAGGAATGGAGCATATTTAACACACCGACATGTTCCATCCCATACAGACCTGCCAAACACTCCTACATAACTCATTTTTAATGTTCTAGACACACGCTTGCTAATTGAAAACTGTTAAAAATAACTCATAGCACAGCCTACAGACATGCGAACCGCTCCTAAGTTATGCAAAACATTTACCTCCAAATACTCAAACAACTGATAATTTTTGGAAATAATTTCAGTACATAGGCTGATCGAAGGAGGAACGAGTGTACTTTATTTATATGCCACATATCTTTTTGAAACTTTTACTTCTCATAGGTTTCGATATGTAAGGCTGACATAAGGCAGTTTCTGAACTCCAGTGGTGCACTACACTTGGCAACACAACCACACCCATCAAGATATTCATTACAATCCAGACCTGTAACTCCTCTAGATATAAATTTGTCCATTTATTTGTCTACTCACTCACCCTCTGACCAGATTGCCGTTATTGTGCAGAATCAGGCAGTTTCTGAACTCCAGTGGTGCACTACACTTGGCAACACAACCACACCCATCAAGATATTCATTACAATCCAGACCTGTAACTCCTCTACATATAAATTTGTCCAGTTATTTGTCTACTCAGTCACCCTCTGACCAGATTGCCGTTATTGTGCAGAACCAGCTCAGACTGCGCTGTGCTACTCGGGAAAGTAAAGAAGGGCTGCACTCTATTTATTTGGAGCCCTTTTACTTTGTCGTGGAGTATATTTGTCACAAGCCACACACACTGGTCCCACTGTGGTCATCTGACACAGGCCACAAACACGTAAACAACTCCTAATTTCACCGCACAATACCAAACAACACTTAAATAATGTAGTACACAATGTCAGCGGACGAGCTCTGTTCTCTTAAACTCTCAAAATAAAGCACCGCACAGTGCCCAGACATGGTCGCAAAATAGTACAACAGACGCTCCACAACATCCCCAGCTGCCAAACCGACCAAAAGTCTCCTCTCGGCCCTTCCCAAACATGACAACACAGTCGCTTTCGGACGTATCACCGGAGAAATTGATATCGCCTATACGCCTTAGATTACGCTCCAAGGCAGACCGTGCGCGCGTGCGGTCGGCGTGGAAGGGAGTCTCCAGTCAAGTTCAGCTTGCGAGCGCTCCTGACAGCCGACACATGTGAAAGCTCAGTTGTTCTTATCATGTATACCACCGGCCTCTCAGGTCTGACCTGCCTTCACGTCTGTTGTCAGAATCGCTCAAAGCTCGTTGACACACACGATTAACGCGGCCGGGAAAACATTTGCTACTGACACGCAACCAAGATGGTGACGGAAAGCCAATCACTCTGATCTGCGCTGCAGGCGCGTGTAATCATTGGGAACACTCTATTTATTTTTTGGAACAGCTTATTTAACCTTACATTATATGTATCACGCTGTCACAAAACACCAATCCAAGATGCGCCCTGGGCCATGTTGCACAGCCGACAGACACGCACCCGATCATAATTTCAGTACACCCCATAGCAAACTGCTACTAAATAATACATCACACATATGTGTAGATACGCTCTGTACTCGCAAACTATCATAATAACGCATAGAGAAGCCTGCAGATCCGCTCGCAAAATAGCTCAGCAGACGTGCGCAGGTACCCCCCACTCCGCATCCTGCCCACAGGATCGTGAAGTCACCCATCTGTCTGATTTCAGACCTCGCATAGCCCCTGTTCGGCTTACGCAAGCGTGAGTTGGCGCGGTCAACGAGCTCGTCAGCGGTCAAAGCACACACATACGTCCGTCCAGGATCGCGATCCCGAGCCGCGACCACCGAACGCGGGTGAAAGTCAACTTTATATCAATATAGCATAATTCCAAATCGCAGCCTCCATACGCTAGAAATATCATAGCTGCACATGTCTTTCCCTCCTATGACGCTGTAGCACACTGCACATTGCTTCTCACATGACATTACAAGGCCCTTTAACTAAACATAACTATACATTCCCTGCTCTCGCCTCGTCGCGTGACCAGCCATTTAAAACCTTCCAATTTTATTCTTACTTAACGACATTTAAAAAAAAAGATCTAATTTAGACTTCCCACTGCACCTAACTTCACACCCGTCCCACCATCAACATACGGAAACGTCCTCAACCCTTTCTTGACACTCATATATCAACCCACAAACCTTGCGCATAAATCAATTTACCATTCTCACCCCCTCTTTCCGATTTACAAACGTAGCCTCTATCTAAACACCAATCAACTCATCGTTCTTGCACTTTCAACAATAAAACTAATTTTACACACACCCAGAAATACCAAACGCAATTAAAGAGTCAAACTTTTATACAGAAAATCAAGCACATACGACATTCACACCAATATTCAAAGCCAGTCCATATTTACCACCTCCACCTTCAATTAAATATTATTACCAATGCCTCAACATTCTGCGAGCGCTCGATTTGTACCGTAACTGTTGTCACTAGCGGTCAAATATCACTATCTATAGATTCCATAAATTTTCACATAAAAAAATCTCGCCTCGCCGTTTAGAGGCTCATATATCCGAACACATAGCATCATTCAACTGTCACTTGTTCTTATCTAATAATTCATCGATCAGGTCTGGGGTCAAGGTCATCCCTTTCTTTCTTTCTTTCTTTCAGCAGCAGACAGATTTTTTTTAATTTTTTTATTTTATTTTTTTTTTAAAGTGGTAGTTAAACTGCGCCATAAACTTAACATCACCATTGGCTAAACATATGTGTCGGCTGTCAGGAGCGCTCGAAAGCTGAACTTGGCTGGAGACTCTGGAACCCCCTTCCACGCCGACCGCACGCGCGCACGGCCTCCTTGGAGCGTAATCTAAGGCGTATAGGCGATATCAATTTCTCCGGTGATAGGTGCGAATGCGACTGTGTTGAGGTCATGTTTGGAAAGGGCCGAGCAGAGACGTTTGGTCGGTTTGGCAGCTGGGGGTGTTGTGGATCGTCTGTTGCACTATTTTGCGACTATGTCTGGGCACTGTGCGGTGCCTTATTTTGAGAGTTTAAGAGTACAGAGCTCGTCTGCTGACATTGTGTACTGCATTATTTAAGTATTGCTTGGTATTGTGCGGTGAAATCAGGAGTTGTTTACGTGTTTGTGGCCTGTATCAGATGACCACAGTGGAATCAGTGTGTGTGTTTTGTGACAAATATACTCCACGACTAAATAAGAGGGCTCCAAATAAACAGAGTGCAGCCCTTCCTTGCTTCCCCGAGCAGCACAGCGCAGTCTGAGCTGGCTCTGCACAATAACGGCCATCTGGTCAGAATCTGAGTGAGTGAGTAGACAAATAACTGGAGAAATTTATATGCAGAGGAGTTACAGGTCTGGATTGTAATGAATATCTTGATGGGTGTGGTTGTGTTGCCAAATGTAGTGCACCACTGGAGTTCAGAAACTGCCTTATGTCAGCTTTACACTTCGAAACCTATGAGAAGTAAAAGTTTCAATAAGATATGTGTTAAATAAATAAAGTACACTCCTTCCATCAGCCTATGCACTGAAATTATTTCCAAAAATTAGCAGTTGTTTGACTATTTGGAGGTAAATGTTTTGCATTATTTATGAGCGGTTCGCATGTCTGTAGGCTGTGCTATGAGTTATTTTTAACTGATTACAGTTAGCAAGTGTGTGTTTGGAGCATTATAAATGAGTTATGTAGGAGCGTTTTGCAAATCTGTATGGTGTGGAACATGTCGTTGTGTTAAATATACTCCATTCCTAAATAAAGTAAATTGGTTCTTCCATCCATGGGCCTAGTGCAGAGTGAGTCCTTTTACCCTAAACGTGTACAAATGGATTGAGTGCTGGTGTCTTAGTTTAGCGGTAGCGAGCTTGGTTTGCAACAATTTTCTTAGGTTGATGGTGGAAGAGCCAGTGAGCTATGTTTAATGGCAGATTTCAAACTTGGCGCTGGTTCCTAGGAGGACGTGGTGATCGGGTTGCTGAGGATTTTAACTTGCCGGATTTAGACTGGGAGACTCAAACGTTCATAACGGGTGGCAGGGACAAAGAATCCAGTGAAATTTTTTAAAGTGCTTAATCTGAAAACGACCTCCAGCAGTTAAACAGAGAACCGACTCGTAGCGATAATATATTAGACCTTCTGGTGATAAACAGACCTGAAGTATTTGAAACAATTAATGCAGAACAGGGAATCAGCGATCATAAAGCGGTTACTGCATCGATGATTTCAGCCGTAAATAGAAATATTAAAAAAGGTTGCAAGAATTTTCTGTTTAGTACAAGTGACAAAAAGTAGATTACACAGTACCTGACGGCTCAACACGAAAGTTTTGTCTCAAGTACAGATAGTGTTGAGGAACAGTGGACAAAGTTCAAAACCATCGTACAATATGCGTTAGATGAGTATGTGCCAAGCAAGATCGTAAGAGATGGAAAAGAGCCACCGTGGTACAACCACCGAGTTAGAAAACTGCTGCGGAAGCAAAGGTAACTTCACAGCAAACATAAACATAGCCAAAGCCTTGCAGACAAACAATATTTACGCGAAGCGATATGTAGTGTGAGGAGGGCTATGCGAGAGGCGTTCAGTGAATTCGAAAGTAAAGTTCTATGTACCGACTTGGCAGAAAATCCTAAGAAATTTTGGTCTTGTGTCAAAGGTGGATCAAAACAAAATATCCAGACACTCTGTGACCAAAATGGTACTGAAACAGAGGATGACAGACTACAGGCCGAAATACTAAATATGTTTTTTCAAAGCTGTTTCAAGAGAAAGACTGAACTGTAGTTCCTTCTCTAGATTGTCGCACAGATGACAAAATGGTAGATATCGAAATAGACGACAGAGGGATAGAGAAACAATTAAAATCGCTCAAAAGAAGAAAGGCCGCTGGACCTGATGGGATACCAGTTCGATTTTACACAGAGTATACGAATTAACGTGGCCCCCTTCTTGCAGCGGTGTACCGTAGGTCTCCAGAACAGCGTAGCGTTCCAAATGATTGGAAAAGGGCACAGGTCATTCCCGTTTTCAACAAGGGACGTCGAACAGATGTGAAGAACTATAGACCTATATCTCTAACGTCAATCAGTTGTAGAATTTTGGAACACGCATTATGTTCGAGTATAGTGACTTTTCTGGAGACTAGAAATCTAATCTGTAGGAATCAGCAAGGGTTTCGAAAAAGACGGTCGTGTGAAACGCAGTTCGCGCTCTTCGTCCACGAGACTCAGAGGGCCACAGACACGGGTTCACAGGTAGATGCCGTGTTTCTTCATTTCCGCAAGGCGTTCGATACAGTTCCCCACATTCGTTTAATGAACAAAGTAAGAGCATATGGACTAACACACTAATTGTCTGAATGGATTGAGGAATTCCAAGATAACAGAACGCAGCATGTCAGTCTTGCGAAGTAAGAGTGATTTCAGGTGTGCCGCAGGGGAGTGTCATAGGACCGTTGCTATTCACAATATACATAAATGACCAGCTGGATGACATCGGATGTTCACTGGGCCTTTTTGCAGAGGATGATGTGGTGTATCGAGAGGTAGTAACAATGAAAAGTTGTACTGAAATGCAGGAGGGTCTGCAGCGAATTGAGACATGGTGCAGGGAATGGCAATTAAATCTCAATGTAGACAAGTGTAATGTGCTGCGAATACATAGAAAGATAGATCCCTTATCATTTAGCTACAAAATAGCAGGTCAGCAAATGGAAGCAGTTAATTCCACAAATTATCTTGGAGTAGGCATTAAGAGTGATTTAAGATGGAATGATCATATAAATTTGGTCGTCGGTAAAGCAGATGCCAGACTGAAATTCATTGGAAGAATCCTAAGGAAATGCAATCCGAAAACAAAGGAAGTAGGTTACAGTACGCTTGTTCGCCCACCGCTTGATTAATGCTCAGCAGTGTGGGATCCGTACCAGATAGGGTTGATTGAAGAGATAGAGAAGATCCAATGGAGAGCACCGCACTTCGTTGCAGGATCATTTAGTAATCGCGAAAGCGTGTCGGAGATGATAGATAAACTCTATTGGAAGACTCTGCAGGAGAGACGCTCAGTAGCTCGGTACGGGGTTTTGTTAAAGTTTCGAGAACAAACCTTCACCGAAGAGTCAAGCAGTATATTGCTCCCTCCTACGTATATCTCGCGAAGAGACCATGAGGATAAAATCAGAGAAACATACCGACAATCCTTCTTTACTCGAACAATACGAAACTGGAATAGAAGGGAGAACCGATAGAGGTTCTGAGGGTACCCTCGCCACACACCGTCAGGTTGTTGGCGGCGTATGGATGTTGAAGTAGATGTTAGTACAAGCGCCCTTTATTTAAAACAATTTTGTTAGGTTGGTAGAGAAAGCAGAAGTGACCTTTCTTTACTGCCAGAATTCAAACTCGGCGCTGGTTCCTAGGAAGAGGTGGCTATCTGGTCAGCGAAAAGTAGTTGAAATAAGGTAGTTTAACACCTTTGCATACGTACATGAAATTGTAAATAGAATCATTTAATATGATTAAAAACGAAATGGAATTAAGTACTTAGGTATTCACAGAAGACTAGGTCCATCGCGTGTGTGGAGGGTGTGTGACGTAAGCGGGGCGGCGGCGCAGCGATTGTACAGTTATTGCGCGCGCCCGGGAGAGAGTCAATTAGCGAGTGTGCTAGTGCGGTCCAAACGAGCTGTTATATAGTCATGGCGGATTCCACTGTCGAGCATACTTTGCCGCCAAACGTTTAGCACTGCTTTCTCGCTTGCACAGGGATACGTGGTCGACGACGAGCGGTTGGCATCGACAGGTTTGAACGTGCCTAGGAAAACAACTTTGGCGCCAAACGTGTGGCTGGGAACAGCCGAACTTTGGTGATTCAGCTCGGATTCTAACAATTTTGGCGGGAAACGTGCGGAGGCGACGAATACACGTGGTGAGGGGACAAGGGGCCGCTGTGATGTCGAACTCGGCAAGTTCCAGAGTGTCCAGCGAAAATATGTCTACGACGTGGGAGTGATCGCTGGGCTCACCCTCGAGCATACCGGCATTCCAGCGCGGGCGGCCGCCTCTCGTGACAGGCGTCGGCAGTGTCTCCGCGCGCAGTTCAGGGGGTAGCGAGGATTTGAACTAATTCAGTTGGAGCGTGGACGTCGTGTCAACTGCACTGCGATATCAAAGAAGTGTGTGCTGACTGTGTTGGGGAAGAAGTAATGACCGTACTGCTTGAAATAAAGTCTTCACTCCCTTCCCCCCTGCAAAATCAAAGGATACATTACTATAAGAGCAGTTTATTATTTGACGCGATTATGATAGGCTACCTGTGAAAAATATAAGTGACGGAGAAAGTTCGTATGTGTGATCAATTGTGGTGTTTGGAACTGAATTTGTGATAGAGTTTTGATATGGATGTAAGGAAAGTGGCTTTCTCGCCGAGAAAATGGCCATCTTGAACAAATAATAAATGATAATAATAAATAGAAGTATAGTATTCGAGACATTATCGTGTTGGAACAAGAACTTGGCGCAATTTTCTAGTGGAGGTATGCCTATAATAATAAATAATAACAATATAATAAATGATAATGAATGATAATAAATGATAATGAATGATAGTAAATGACAATGAATGATAATGAATGTTAAAAAATGATAATGTATAATAATGAATAATAATACACAAAAGTAAGATTTTGCTGCCATTATTGTGTAGGGATTTGAACTTGGATGGAATTTTCTAGGAGAGGCATATCAATAATAATAAATGATAATAAATAATAATGAATGATAATAAATGATACTGAATGTTAGTAAATGACAATCAATAATAATAATGACATGTATGGTTTTTGTGTGCATTATCCTGTTGGAATTGAAACTTCCAGCCATTTTTTCTTCTGGAGGCTCAGGTTAGTAAACGTAGCACAATTGGTCTATTTTCCCGCCAAAATTCAAACTTCCCACCATGTTTTCTTGAGGTTAGGTTAGTGGCCGTAGCATAATTGGCCTATTCTCCCGCCAAAATCCGCCATCTTGGATGACGTCATTGCCGCCATCTTGAATAAATTTGGCAACAATGCAGTTTGCGCTGACACGAAGGTTGTCCCACTATTAGTAAAGTACACGGATCAGCGTGTAAGTACAGAGTTCGTTCTATGTAAATGATTGAGACTAGATGTATGCGAACTGTCCATGTGGGAAATACGCTGTGTATCCAACTGCGACTCTGATACCGCTATGCAGCCGCCGTCATATATCCAGCAGGGTGATCAAGTGAAAACGATGAAGGTGACTAGGACACATGCAGAACGTCTATAGACAATTATTGGATATTGGTGAAACGTAGCTGTTGTGCATGCTATTTTCTTTGTGCAGCAACCTTATATTAACGGTGGAGCAGAAGGCACCTGCTGTCATTGCTAGATGTAACGGTCCCCCTGTATTCTCAGCATTTAAGCAAAACTATATCTGGTATAGCACTCCTAACGAAGGTTACAGAAAGTAAAATGGTATACTGTCAATCTCTTCGTGTCTGCATAAATATGTTAGAATGTTGTACGTCGACGGATAAAGTTTTAAACGGAGGAGGTGTTACAGGCGAGAATAAAGCCAAAAGCCGTATGTTCCACGAAGGAGCGGCTTTTTATTTAGTTATTTATTTATTTTTGTTTGAGTCATTTGTCTTTCGGTTGGTCTGATGTGGCTCATCCACGACTTCCTCTCCCGTTCTAAGCTTCTCATCTCAGAATACCACTTGCAATCTTGCCCCTCAATTATTTACTGAATATATTCCAACCTCTGTTCTTCTACCACTTTCACCGTCTACTGCTCTCTCTAGGAGCACAGAAGTTGCTACCTAATGCATTAGCAGCTGTCCTACCACACTGTACCTTCCTCTTGTCAGTGTTTCCCATATATTCCATTCTTTGCCGATTCTGCGGAGAACTTCTTATCTTTTCTCGCCTCATTTCTCTTGTGTACAAGTTTTCACAAAGTCTGTGTTGCAATAACATTCAATGCTGTGCTCCATGCGTACATTCTGGCCAGAAATATTTGTGCTCTTGGGTTACACAATATTTGTACTTTACTGTAATACGAATTGTATTTTTTCCATGTACCACGTCGACTACAACAACTAAATAATTACGGATTGGCAAGGATTCTATGCCAGAGAGGAGCGATTGATAATCCAGATTCTGAAAAAATTTACAGTACGACAGAACGTTCACGGTAACGAGACAGCTGTACGTGCACCAAGCTTCAAGGATACATGCAGCTAGTGCCTTGGGGCCATGCAATAAACGATTTGTGTTTGTAGTTTCTTTTCTAAAAGTATTTCTTTTTGCTGCAGATACTGCAGTGATGTGGGATATAGTTTCATTCACAGATTTGTTTCAGTGGATTATTTGAGAGTAGGTTTAATGAGGGGAAGGGCTGGGGACCAGATCCTTTATTTAGTTTATCGCAACAGTTTCAGTGTCACACTATTTTTGTGTTTTGTGTATTATATTTGTGTATATCTAATGCGTAGATCGTATTTAGTCTTCAGAAACGTGTAATCCAAAGATAATATTACAGATTTACAGGAGATACAGAATATCAGGGAGTTGCCGTGTCCTGATACAGATGATACTAGACGGTAACTACAAGCTGCAGAAACCGAAGAGTCTGAATTAGGGAACTTAATGCCTTGTTCTAACGTTAAGTCGTTACAACCGCAGACAGGTGAGAAATGTGCTGACGCTAGGGTCAATACCAAACACGCAGTACCCGCAGGAAAAATTACATATCTTACGGTCTTAGGTAATGACTTGCTCTCGGCATTGATGTACTCTGTAAAGGAAATGCTAGCTGATAACGAGCTAGAACGCGAGGAGAAACACAAGGCGAAAGAGAGGGAAATAGAAGGAAATGTTTGATGAGATAGAACGTGAGGAGAAGGAACAACCTAAGGAAAGGGAACTCGAGCAAAAATAAAGGCTAAGAGAAACTGAAAGAGATGGGAGGTTAGTAGAAGAGCACAATAACGTCCTCGATGCACGAGATAAGCGAATCATTGACGATATTAAAAATGAAATAGGTAAAATGCCCACCCACGCCAAAGAACTTATACTTAACAAAGTGAGCGAACTAGACTCACGTGCCACTACCTTAGGGGAAGAGCATCAAGAGCTTAACGAACAGGTTAAGAAGATCAAGAAGACTGTAGACGATTTGTCTGTCAGCCTGGATAGAAAAATTGAAACCGAAGTAGCCGTTACTCTGAAGCGTACGAATAATGCAGCGAGTGGCGAGGGAAACGAACATAAACTACGTGATCAAAATTATCCCGACATCTGGCTGAAAATGATGTACAAGTTCGTGCCGTCATCCATCGGTAATGCTGGAACTCGGTATGGTATTGGGCCACCCTTAGCCTTGATGATAGCTTAGACTCTCGCAAGCATACGTTCAGACAGGTGCTAGAAGGTTTCTTGTGGGGTGGCAGCCGGGTCTTCACTGAGTGCTGCACTGAGGAGAGTATCGATGTCGGTCGGTAAGGCCTGGCACGAAGTCGGCGTTCCAAAACATCCCAAAGGTGTTCTGTACGATTTGGGTCAGGACTCTGTGCAGGCCAGTCCATTACAAGGATGTTATTGTCGTTCAACCACTCTGTCACACGCCGTGCATTATGAACAGGTGCTCGATCGTGTTGCAGGATGCAATCGCCATCGCTGAATTACTCCTCAACAGTGAGAAGGAAGAAGATGCTTGAAACATCAATGTAGGCCTGTGCTGTGATAATGTCACGCAAAACAAGAAGGGGTGCAAGCCCCCTCCATGAATAACATGACCATACCATAACATCATGTAACACTGGAAATACAGGATGCATGGCACCTGCTGCCGATATATAATTATTATTTTTTGAATTGTATGTAAATATTTGTAATTTAAATGCTTTATTTTTATAAGTAATGACATTGCTTCATTGTATGCGAAAATTTAGGTAGACGTCTGTTGACGTTTCATTGTATTTATCTGACAAAAAGCCAAAGGTATTGTTATTTGCATCGACTAGCAACGATAATAGCAGTTCTTGTAAGCTGTAAAATCTTTGGGTAGGGAGTTGTTGCGCGGAGTGCTCGGAGGCAGAGAGAGAGAAAGAAAGAGAGAGAGAAAGAAAGAGAGAGAGAGAGAGAGAGAGAGAGAGAGACGGGTTCCAGCGCTTGTAGTGTGAGGAAGTGTGGTGTTAACGCTCTCGCAGTGGAGAGAACCATTTTCGGCGGCATCATGTACGAGCACCGGCCAGATGACTAGTAGCAGGGCGAAGGACAGTGGACGGGCGGAAGAGGCTGTATTAATTACGATTGCCCGTTCCTGTAATTAGCCGTGGCTCCACAAGTTGCAACAATTCCAGCAACACAGCTTCGCCGTCGGACCCCAGTTTCGTCGTATGCACAGCATTGAAGTAAGACTGTTCATTGGTAGGAAGTATTAACGGCTAACCCAGTAGCACAACAGAATGTCATTTGATTGATAAAATTTATTATATAATAATCAGTTAAATTCAGGGCGATTGTGACCTCACTGCCCCCAGACATGGTTAGCAAGCAGCATCCTTGTTCCTTTTTTCCTTATATGCTAACTGAGTGTCGTAAGGAACAAAATGAATTGTTAAAGCCAGTTCATTAATGAATACTTTCACTTTTAAGAATTTTAGCCTCAGTCTACTTTCAATTAACGGTTATACAAAAGAGGTTTCAGTATATGACTAAAGTAAAGCAATTTCATTTTTCAAGTTTGAGAATCAATCATTGGAAAAAAATCCAAATGTAAGGAAATGCACAGATTGAGAATGCGGAAGTTTTATTTATTTTACATATAGCTTGGAGCACATGTCTGTTTGGTTCTACGTATTCTAGTGTTTAATTCTGTTCAAGTCAGTAAGAAAGGCTCAGTTGTTCAGACAATAATACGAAATCACATTTGCAAAATTAGTAACGGCAAAGTAAAAACTACTGGCTTTTTTCTAAATTTCTTTGATGATGTTAAGTTGAGGTCACTGAATGTCTTAGTTCACGTAACGAAGTTCAATACTGACATGCAGTTTAATTACATATTTTCAAATAAATACTCGTATGCCATTTTCAAAGTGTGACTTCTCAGTTTTGTTTACTATTATATACTCACTTAAAATTAGTGTCAAAAAACGTGAGAACCTTCAGTTGCCACGTCAGTGTTTGATAACAAATGTTATTCTTTCCCATCATCTTGTACAGGATTTTGGATGTAAATTGCCCTAGTGGGCTGGCGACCGTTAATTATTTCCTTTTCATTAATTGTGTAACTTTTGGATTCTTCATCAGTGGTACCGCTTTTCTGCCCATTGTTGTTCATGAGTAGATGCACAAAATAACTTTATTTTCCAAATTATAGCCCTGTTCGATTTAATTACTTTTTATTTTTAGTAAACTTTCCGTCAGAAGGGTCGGTTGTACACTTTCCTCCTACTTATCGGTACCACTTCTTCGGGAAAGATAGCCTTATTCAATTACAAAAATCCATTAGGCATACAAGCAATATACGGTCATATTTTACATCGCAAGTAGCATAGGCCGATTAGTAAGAGGGAGGTTACAGCCACCGCCTCCGAATTTTACTGATGGCACTACACACGCTGGCAGATGACGTTCACCGGGCATTCGCCATACTCACACCCTGCCATCGGATTGCCACATTGTGTCCTGTGATTCGTCGCTGCACACAACGTCTTCCCACTGTTGAATTGTAGAATTTGTACGCTCCTTACATCAAGCGAGGAGCCGTTTGGCATTTACCGGCGTAATGGTGGCTTATGAGCAGCCGCTCGACCATGAAATCCAAGTTTTCTCACCTCCCTCCTAATTGTCATTGTACTTGCAGTGGATCTTGATGCAGTCTGGAATTCCTGTGTGATGGTCTTGATAGATGTCTGACTATTACACATTATGATCCTCTTCAACTGTCGGCGGTCTCTGTCAGTCAGCAGACGAGGTCGGCCTGTACGCTTTTGTGCTGTATGTGTCCCTTCACGTTTCGACTTCACTTTGACATAGAAATAATTTGACCTAGGGATGTTTAGGAGGGTGCAAATCTCGCATACAGACGTGTGATACAAGTCACACCCAATCACCCGACGACGTTCAAAGTTCGTGACTTCTGCAGAGCGCTTCATTCTGCTGTCTCACGATGTCTAATGACTACTGGCGTCGCTGAACGGAGTACCTGGCAGCACAATGCACCCTATAAAAAAGTCGTATACTTTTGGGGGTGTCCGGATATTTTCGATCCCTTAGTGTAGTACACGACTGACACAAGATGGGCCAGAATTTCCAAAGCTTATGGCTGGAGCAGAGCGTGAGAACAATGACAACAGTTATCGACAAATTACTGAGACTCCAGATATGGTTTATCAGTGTGGAAATAGTTTAATCACGTCTACGCGTTACGAGAATTTGAATCGCCGTTTGTTAGGAGCACGTCGTGTAGCGAAGAATGCATTGTTGGCGCAGCGAGCGCTGTAGCTGTAGCTGTAGCTGCGGTGCCAGCATAGGCACGTATAAGGCACGCAGAATCCTTAATAAAACGCCGCCAGTTCCCAACTTTCGCGGAAGAGAAGCAAACTGTGCACCCAGTTACATTTACTAAGAGTTTCCGGAATCTACTACCTACGTCATGAACAGAAAGGCGGAAGGTACAGTTCGTGGTCTCATTTATAACTGAAGACGCAGCTCTGTGAGTAATGGAGATCGCTGACAGCTGCCAAACATTTTTCGGGTTTGAGAAGGCATTCTTGGGTCATTTCTGGCCGAAGTGTGCACAAGGACACTTACGGAAACAGGTTTATAATCCTGAGCCGTACAACCCGAAAGCAAGAAAACCTGAGCAAGTACTTTGAAAAGGAGATGAACAAAACGTGGTAATGGGATGAATTCATGTTTCGCACGAAATATTAAGAATTTTAAAAGGTGGAGTACCGGTGGTCGATCTTATCCTGAAGGATACGAAGCAGAGCGAACCAGTGAACGGTAGTCAAAACAACTACAATAACGCCCAAAACTCAGGATGGCAATAATCTACATAAGAAAAGTCAAAAGAGAGTTGATGATTACTGTACATGGAATAACAGTAATCAACCAAACAGACATGTAAACCAACTAAACTAGAACAACAATCATAACAACTATTATAATGGTAATCATTTTCACAAAAGAAACAGTAACTTTAATAGAAAAACGCGAAATGAAAATGGTCATAATGCCCAATTCCAACTTAAAAATGCGCAGGAGATTAATGACCCTGGACAAAGAAAAGGTCCGGTGTGGCCAAGCGTTTCTAGGCGCTTCAGTCTGGAACCGCGCGACCGCTACGGTCGCAGGTTCGGATCCTGCCTCTGGCATTAATGTGTGTGATGTCCTTAGGTTAGTTCGGTTTAAATAGTTCTAAGTTCTGGGGGACTGATGACCTCAGCTGTTAAGTCCCATAGTGCTCAGAGCCATTTTAAGCCAAAGAAAAGGTCCAGTAAACTGGCAGTCAAATACCGCACAGGATAGAAACCATCCTGAAAATAATGTCGGTGTAGTACCGACGCCGCCTCCTAACCAGCGACAACAGTGAATAACGCCACAAAGCGAGATGCCGCCGCACATGGAGCAGCAATGTTGTAGCTTTAGGATTATTGTGGTTGTTGGCCAACCCCAGCCAAGCAGGTCACATGCGTCAATCTCCTCACGACCCATGTAGGCATACGCATGCAGCTGCGAGGGGCCTAAGGCGGGCTGGCAGGGTAACAACTGTAAAATTAACGCACCTATTCTCAGGTACATCTAGAGGTTGGACATGAAGGAGGAATTGTCCGTTGATGCGTGAAATCGTAGTCAGTGGATTGGGGCAAGCTGCGAGTAAGGGGACCATTCATGGAATGTCCGTAAATATCATTATCGGCACTGGTGCAATTTTGTCAGTGATGGATTATGACCTACTCTGTTGCTTAAACAAGGTACATGTCATTTCCGGGCCGGCGCGGTGGCCTTGCGGTTCTAGGCACTTCAGTCCAGAACCGCGTGACTGCTACGGTCGCAGGTTCGAATCCTGCCTCAGGCATGGATGTGTGTGATATCCTTAGGCTAGCTAGGTTTGAGTAGTTCTAAGTTTTAAGTGACTGATGACCTCAGATTTGAGTCCCATAGTGCCGACCGATGTGAAAGCAGATCTTTCACATGCTGTCAGTTCACTAAGGAATGAAAGCAGAATTGTAGAAATGGCAGGGACAAAAACAACTGCCCAGCACGGACAGCATTGCGTGTGTGTGTGTGTGTGGGGGGGGGGGGGGGGAGGTTAAAGATTACTTATCACCGACCGAAGTTATTGCATATCGCTTGCGAGTATACTCGGGGGGAGACTACCCACGTATATGTTGGACTGGCGAGAGTGATGTAGACATCATAAGACACTGATAATAAGGTAACCCAGTAGAATTATCTCGAATGAAGTCAACAGATCCAACTCACATAATTGATAAAACATTATGCAGCGGTGTCCTCTCGCAAACGTAGCATTATCAAAGGATATATTTATGACATGCAAGTTAAACCATATGAGACATATTTACAAACTACCTACTCTGCCCCATGGTGGAAGAAAGAGGTTGCATTCAAAGAGATACAACAGACGATAAAGTGGTGGATAATGGAGACATCCGTATCCCTGACAGCAGCCTTTTCGTCTCAGTAATGAGACTGCTGCATTCGCCTTGTGCTTGGCATGCGTGACATAAACAAGGTAATCATTCTTGTGTAAACATGACCTAAAAATATGGAGGAACTAACATAGAAATTTCAGGGAATGAGATAGCTTATTAACTTGGACTTGAAGTTCTATCGAAAATACACTGCCTTTATCTTTGCTGGTGGTAGGTATCAATTTAGAGTTTTACCCTTTGTGCTCAGCATCGCAGTGTTAGACGTGACGATTGGTCTGACCTTCAAGACAAAAAACACTCTATGTGGACAACCTGCTTATAGTGGTGAAGTCGTGGACAGAGCATCTCGAACTATTACGTCGTGTTCTGCAGAGATTTGTTCCGGCAGGCATCGCAGTAAATCTTAAAAAGTCAGAATTCGGCCAGGAGGAAATAAACTTTTCAGGACATACTGTCACACCTATCGGGATCATACCTGACTCAAGGAAACTGGATGCGATAAGACATCTGGCTTATCCCAGCACGAAGAGGAACAAAGCCTTCGTGGGCCTGGCTTCATTTTTCAGATGCTTCATGCCGGCAGAGATGTTAAACAGTGACGTTTTACTGAACCTGTTACGGCAAAACAAGCCACGGTTTTTCTCACAGAAAAGCAAAAACACGTTTGACAATATCAGGCATGCACTAGTCAATCCGAGATACTGTACCATCCCGAAATGAATAAAGACTTTTATCTTGCCACAGATGTGTCTACCTGTGGGTTGGAGGTGTATTTGTTCCAACTGACAATTCGTAGAGACAAAGGGAAGTAGAGGTCTTTGGTTTTGCTAGCCGTGTCTCATCTGGCTGTGAGTGTTCTTACTCGGCCACGGAACTAGAAATTTTAGCGGCAGTTTGGGTGCTTAAAAAAAATAATTAAAAGTCTTTTGTGATCAACAAGACCACAGCTACCTTTATACAAGTCGATTATTGCATGATAGATTCACCCGGTGAGGTTTAGCGTTGTAATATTATGATTTTGAGATAAGGAATGTGAATAGTAATGCCAATGCAGTGGGCCAATGCACTGTCGTACTAGCCACAGGGGTTAGCGGAGTTCATGGAACTGGCTGAATAGGCAACTGAGTACAAAATTCTGTTATTTCAAGTGCAAGGCGCAGCCAATAAATCTGCATATGTGGAAAAATATTGAGGGTATTCAGGAGACTGATCCCCATTGCAAGAGAATAATAGACTTGATAGAGTGTGATACGGTCATTGACCTGAGAGAACAATGTCTGATTCAAAATGGTGTACCGTGCGGAGTGGCAGAGCGGTTTAGGTCGCCATGTTACGGACTGCGCGGCCCCTTCCGTCGGAAGTTCGAGTCCTCCCTCCAGTATGGGTGGGTATGTTATTCTTAGCACAAGTTAAAGTTAATATAAGTAGTGTGTAAGCCTGGGGATCGATGACCTCAGCAATTTGGTCCGTTAAAAATTCTCACATTTGAACAAAATGGTGTGCTCTTCCAGAGACAACAACCAGGTAGAGAGAATTGGTGTGAGTGCATTCTGACAGAGTGCACAGACAGCGTTATCTGATACACACATCATGCCTGGGAGTATTTTGGCGTAAAGGAATGTGCGAACAAAATTGCAACATGTTGTTGTTTTTCTAACTTACGGGAGCGGCTGAGGAAGCTACTAAGGACCTGTGTGACTTGGCAGACGGTAAAGCCCACAAACTGCAGCACAGTTAATGAATTGTATGCCATCATCCCCTCAAACCCCGACAATTAGCACCAATATATGTCACGTGACCCCTCCCTACTGTTAGTGGTGGTAGCAAGTACTTCGTAACTGTGTACGATGTATTTTACAATTTTATAAAACTCTGTCCTGTCGCAAACTCCACCTCTGCTTAGATAATAAGACAAATTTTGAGTGATTATATTCACAGGAGGGGAAACCTGCCGCCCTTCTGTCATATGATGCAATCTATTTCAGGTGTAACAGATGGAAAGCTTCTATGCATGAACACGAGGTAAAAACATTTTGATCTCAATGTTTAATCCCCCGAGCCAACCAGGTTGTTAAATCTTCCGGAAATCAAACCGGTTTTTTCGAACGTATTCGCCAACTCAACCTACTAAATGGGTACTCTATGTTCCACTATTCGAAAGCATCTATAACAGTATGCCTCCTGAGCTAACAGGCTTATACCCGTTATGGCTTTATACACGCCAAACTCATGTAATCCCAATTTATTTAGGACGAATGGCTTAAACCACTACTGCAGATTCTTAGACAGGTGACGATCGAGGAAATGATGGAACGAGATTTAATATAAGTAGGCTAACAGGTCTAAATCAGAAGTCGGCAACATAACAAATAACACAGGACCATCCACGAGTATAAAGGGAGTAATTTTGTCTTTCTGAGGACTCACCCAAACGTCACTGGTCTAAAAAGAGTCAGTAAAAAGAGGGGGCTGTTAGATGCAGGGCCACAGTTGATTGTAAAGATACCCATGAAGTTTGCTACCTTCCTGCGAACCTAACAACACTAACGGTGACAGTTGTAAGGTGTCAGGCAAATCCAACACCTTCCATGAAAACCCTGACATTATAAGCCAATCCAGTAGTATGGCACATAGCTCCGAATAAATCGTGACATTAAATTAACCAAAGTAATACTATTAACGAGTGAGCAAATGGAATACCACAGACAAACACAAGAATGCCTAAATGCATGTCATACCTTCCCACCATAAGACAGACGCAGTTCCGAGGGGAGAAACGAGAACAGAAGCCGAGAGAAGAATCGTGTTAAGTTAGAAGGCCCTACGATAAGGGACGGACACCCACGTCTCCAGCTAACCTTTAGGACCACCCCCCCAGCCCATGTTAAGAGGTAGAGCCATCCAGAAGAACAGTATAGGTCTTACGATAACACAAAAAGGGCCACACCAGCTGCAAGTTTTAGCGTGAAACTTTTTCGCGTCTCTGTTACGTTACGACCACCCCCCAGCCCATGTTAAATGATAGAGCCCTCCAGAAGAACAGTATAGATCTTACGATAACGCTAAAAGGACCACACCAGCTGCAAGTTTTAGCGTGAGGCTTTTTCGCGTCTATGTTACGTTGCAAACTTTAAAAACATTGCCCACCACGAAAAGTATAACGTTTCTCATTGCATAGACAGAATTTTTGTAGGCGGAGCTTAAGGTTAACATTGAGACCCTGATTGGTCAGATGATTGGCCAGATAGATTTTTTTTTTTTTTTTTTTTTTAAACCAACGTCGGTAAACTGTAGTAAGGAGAAGCTAGGAGAGTTACTTCGGAGACGGCGAGGTGAGCGGAGCTGCGCTGCCGGCGGCCACCTGACGAACACCGACAAAGTAATGAACGTACGCGATGCTGCATAACAGTGCATAAAGCTTCACTAGAACTGCACAAGTCCCATCTGTTACACCCCCCTTTCTGCGTAATGCTAGTGTCGATCGTCAATTAAAGCTTATGGTATTCACATTTGCCACTTGAAGCAAAAATCTCAAACGCGATGATTTTTCTGTTATATAGTTATTGAGAAGCCACATCAGCCACTGTAATTTACGACAAGTTAGATATTTAATTAAAGATAATTGAGGGTCACTGTAGGCCATTTTGATAGTTTTCTCTTTTGTGAAACTTAATTTAAACCTAGATTATAGATGTGATATGGCATAGGTCATCCTTCGATCCATTGTAGAACTTGGAAACCCATTCAGGGAACATTCGTTCACATTTTTGTTGAACGCAGTTGGTTTTTACCATCCTGTATTAAAACATTTCCTTTTACCAATAGTGCAATTTATAAACGATGTTTTGTGAATAGATTAAAATTTTCAATCGTAAACTTAACTGCTTTCTAGACGTTATTGTACCAGCTAACTAAAAATAGGAAAGCCTTGAACCCCTTCCACTAAATTTAGTTAGTATTAAGATTCTTTTACATTGAGTGCAATGGAGCTGACTCTAAAATCATTAAGTATTTGGTTGTATCATCGCTAGTCTCACTGAACTCTTCTGAATTCTACATGTCATGTGTGGTCTGGCGTCTCCTTACCAGCAACAGGTCCCAGGTTCAAACTAGTCAATTACCTAAAAAACACGCTCAGAGCGTCGTTGCGCGAAAGTGGTGGGGAGACACGATATAGAACAGACACCACGCGGAATGTTGGACAGTGTATACCAGCATCATGATTTGAAAGCATTACTTATTGCAGAATAAATGAACATTTATATGCCATGCTGTATGACAGAAGAAACAAAAAATTTTACTCATGTGAATGTTAATTTATGTATATCGGTGTTTTATTGATTGGTATCTAGGTTTGTGTGACAGTAGTTTTATGTTCTTTCTGTGTTTGTGTAATTGTATATGTGTTATGCTTTGTTTGACTTTCAGGTGGTTACGAAAGCCACAGACATGTCAATGGTTTTGAAATAGGAGTGGCAACAGTATGGGGACAAGAGTACCAAAATTATGTCAAAGTGAGTCCTCAATAAGCTTCTGTATCCATTCTTTTAGCAGGAGGTCTCTAGGACGATGGCCATTTACTATCGTGACAAAAAATAAAAACTTCTATAGCCGTCCTTATGATTTTTTTTGTCGCTACCAGTTTCAGTGCTTCATTGAGTCATTTTCAGGCTGTTTTTGATGCGATACGGGTTGATATGATCTCCATGCATAACACGAAAGTGGCCAGCATTACTGGATACGCAGATAATGTGTTAGCACTACAGCCAGTAACTGCTAACCAGCTACTGGCAGTGGATGGTTGGATGGTTGGAGTTCTGACATATTATCTGCGTTTTTCTGTTACATTTTCGACCTACTAGTCAGACCGTTCTGATTTTCAATGTCCTTATAATTATGTCTCATCCAGGATGAGAGTTGTCGTGATTGTGGAAATTTCTATGCATTATTCGTATGTTCTTAAACATTCACCAATGCACGAGAGACTTCTGCACAGTCATGGACTGTGCGGCTAGTCCCGGCGGAGGTTCGAGTCCTCCCTCGGGCATGAGTGTGTGTGTTTTTCTCCTTAGGATAATTTAGTTAAGTAGTGTGTAAGCTTAGGGACTGATGACCTCAGCAGTTAAGTCACGTAAGACTTCAGACACATCTGAACATTAGAACTACTGCACACCATAGCGGAGCCAGGCGGGATGCGGTGGTGATGAATGTCAAACCACATGAATTTGGTCAGAATCCCCAAATGGTCGAGTTTTCAGCGTGAAGGGATGCTACGTTACTTCTGATGTGATCATAAGTAATGAAAGCTAAAAGCATTGGAAATGAAAAATGTAACCTATAAATGTGTCACATTTTGTGTATATGCGGGTGAACTGCAGAAATTTGTATACCTATAGTGCTTCTTTTTCATCATGTACAATATACGGAGCCAGCCCAATGTGGCCGAGCAGTTCTCTGGTCTTCAGTCTAGAACCGCGCGACCGCTACGGCCGCAGGTTCGAATCATGCCTCGGGCATGGATGTGTGTGATGTCCTTAGGTTAGTTAGGTTTAAGTAGTTCTACGTTTAGGGGACCGATGACCTCAGATGTTAAGTCCCATAGTCCTCGGAGCCATTTCAACAATTTTTGAATGACATAAAGGACATTCGAAGTATCTATTTGTGAATATACATAAATTGTGCATTAGCTGCAAGAGCGTTCTATTCGAGATCTGAACTGTGCGTGGCGCAAACAGACAAAAACTGCGTAATCACAGAAATCAGATGACTAATATAATTACCGGTGACTTCAATGGTTCCGGTGGGGCATTTAGTTGAGTAATGTTTCCTCACACGTCTATGCCTCTATAATTTTGCTTGACGAAAAAGGGACTGGAACCGTGTCGAGCGAAAGGCAACAGGCTGTATTTACTCGGGAGGTGGACAGTGTCAATTGAAAACAATACACCTGAACACTGAAACGCTGGATGCACCAACCACGCAAACTAACAAACTTGCAAACGTATCGTGTAATGTTCTTTGTATAAGAAAATATGTTTTTACAAATTTCTTAATAATAACGTAACAATTTTGAATTTTACCTATTTGTTAATAATGGAATAACGTATCATGCTCGGGTCTTGGTAATTATAACGTAACGTTCTAACATTCACAGTCTGAAAAGTCTACGGGTGGTTTTTAGTAAAATTTTCGAGATTGTTTTCGATAATTGTAATGTGGAAGAGGCCCAAAAGTCAGAAATATAGTGCACATATAAACCCAAATAACTAATCAAAGAATGTATGTAACCAATAATATCCATTGTCATCCATGCAAACAACCATGCAAACTAACAAACTTGCAAACGTATCATGTAATGTTCTATATATAAGAAAATATGTTTTTACAAATTTCTTAATAATAACGTAACAATTTTGAATTTTACCTATTTGTTAATAATGGAATAACGTATCATGTTCGGGTCTTGGTAATTATAACGTAACGTTCTAACATTCACAGTCTGAAACATCTATGGACGGTTTTTAGTAATACACGGTTTTTCCCGTAGCCTGGAACCCAAATGGGGGAGCCAGTCACTATCCTTTTGGAGAATGTAAATTTTCGAGATTGTTTTCGATAATTGTAATGTGGAAGAGGCCCAAAAGTCAGAAATATAGTGCACATATAAACCCAAATAACTAACCAAAGAATGTATGTAACCAATAATATCCATTGTCATCCATGCAAACAACCATGCAAACTAACAAACTTGCAAACGTATCGTGTAATGTTCTTTATATAAGAAAATATATTTTTACAAATTTCGTAATAATAACGTAACAATTTTGAATTTTACCTATTTGTTAATAATGGAATAACGTATCATGCTCGGGTTGGTAATTATAACGTAACGTTCTAACATTCACAGTCTGAAAAGTCTGCGGATGGTTTTTAGTAATACACGGTTTTTCCCGTAGCCTGGAACCCAAATGGGGGAGTCAGTCAGTATCCTTTTGGAGAATGTAAATTTTCGAGATTGTTTTCGTTAATTGTAATGTGGAAGAGGCCCAAAAGTCAGAAATATAGTGCACATATAAACCCAAATAACTATCCAAATAATGTATGTAACCAATAATATCCATTGTCATCCATGTCTAAAAATTTCAGAGACTTTGAACACTCGATTAGTGTAGTCATCCTTAATTAATCACGAACATTCCGAAAATGATATAATACAAACCGTGATACTGAAATCAAACTCAAGTGTAGAGACTCTTTCAAAAGAGCGAACAAGGTGATCGATTATGACAGTGCAGATCAAGTACTAGTTGAATTATTGTCCTCAAAAACGATGTGTACTTGTGGTAATATGATGCCATGGCGTTACTAAACGTCTTGCCCAGGAGAGAACAATATTAATTCATATGTAATTACGAACAGTGGAATGAATAAAGTCTTTTATGATTCTTGAAAAGCGTGCGTAAAAAAGAATAGAAAACATTTATCATTCAACGTAACTGTATTTAAAAACAAGATAGATGTATAGTGCATATTATTCTTTGTTCTATGTTAAAAATATTAATAACTGTGAAACAATCGAATGTTTTATCTAATTACTTATCCTCGTCTTGATCTTGGATGAGGATGGACGTGAGATACATCGTAAGTGTACTTATGTTTATTTGTTCTTCAAACGTTTATTTACTTACCTTTAGTATCCATACATGTCAGGAAATTAATGATTTGATTTATCTTTTCCGAGTATCAGAACGCGCAAAACGGCGCGAGCCCGTGGTTCATTGTTATCGGCTATTTGCACGGCCGCGAAGTTTTATTTGAATATTGTCAATATTAAACGGCACAAAGCAGTGGAAATAACTTACAAAGTTTGCATTTTAATTATATTATGTAGGTTCAGTGTCATTTTCACTTATTTCAAAAGATTAATAACAGTTTTCATTAAATTCTTGTGGTTGCCGCATAACGGCTGTCTGTTCTCCCAGCTACGTAAATTCACAGAAATTAACTTGCTCCGAAACGATCAGTGGTAAATACGCATCACAATAATATTTATCTACGCGCACCTATGACACTAATTTCAATAAAACTGCAATACAAAAATAAAATAAAAATTCTGTTAATGTACGAGCTAGCATGGTGCTTCACGGCACTCCTCACGTGTTTCATAATGTGGCCTTGAAAACTTCTAATAATACTTCCACTAAAGAAAGACTTTGTAATTTGCCCGTGGTAAGATGTATTGTCACTTTAGTGTATGTGTGATGTGCAATTATATGTATATGTACCTACAAATCATACAGTTTAATTAACCTCACGTTAAACACAATTAAAGTACAAAATTTTACGTATGGAACAGAACACAAAAACATACATATTAAAAAAAACACAATGTCCCCTACGTGGAATTGCATGAATGCAGTCGCGACATGTAATGCTTTCGGTTCTCGATATACTACTTCTGTAGCCTGGTCTCGTTCTCTTTTATTCTGCCTTGACATGTTTAAATAACTTTTCAACCTTGAATTGTTTCAATTAACATTGCTGCACAAATGCTGCTCGTTGTGTAGCCTGCCTTTATGACTTATAATACGGAACACGTGGGACCCTAGATAATGATGCACTCTCAATAAGCAAAATAAAATGGCTCTAAGCACTATGGACTAGCCTAAGGACATCACACACATCCATGCCCGAGGCAGGATTCGAATCTGCGACCGTAGCAGCAGCGTGGTTCCGGGCTGAAGGGTCTAGAACCACTCGGCCAAGATGTTAACAGCGGCCGTCGCCAAATCAACTATATTTATCTTTTATACGTATTGAAAACCCATCTAGGTCTCACTCCACTTTCATGCTTCAGGGCCAAACCTACTACAAGTTTCACACGTTGCTGGCATTTCCATAGTACATGATAATTCTTGCCCTGATAAATTTTAATACTGGCAGTGGCATGATCTGCTGCCTGGAAGGCGTTCTTGTGTCACCCGTAGGTGAAATTACTAAAATTAACAATTACAGAACAGTGTTGTGTCTGATGTTGTGCCCTTCTGTACTCTTTTCTAAGTGCTGAATCAGACGCTGCTGAAGTTCTCTGTCGCACGCTACGAAACAATAAGCTCTCTGATTGTTTGCGCTTCTCTTCTTCCGACTGTTCATAATATTTAGGCCAGCGTTACGTGTTTAGTGGATGTCTTTCACTTTTCATTATCCCAGCTGGTTCTAACAAAATTTTATTTCTATGCTTAGTTACTATTTTCTAGTGAAAATTTCCGAACATCATATGAACTCACTGCTGCTGCTGTTGCTCAAGTATGGTACAGACTACAAATGTTAAGTCCCCTTTGAGGTTGCAGGGAAGTCTAAAGGGGGCTTTGGAGGCGAAAGAATGAACCGGAGCACACAGCAAAAAAATGGCTCTGAGCACTATGGGACTTAACATCTACGGTCATGAGTCCCCTAGAACTTAGAACTACTTAAACCTAACTAACCTAAGGACGTCACACAACACCCAGTCATCACGAGGCAGAGAAAATCCCTGACCCCGCCGGGAATCGAACCCGGGTACCCGGGCGCGGGAAGTGAGAACGCTACCGCACGACCACGAGCTGCGGACGGCACACGGCAGCATTCAGAAAGGGGAGACGCCATTTTTCTATCGTAAATAAGCATGTTTATGATGACAGTTACCCGGAATTGTGTAAACATGAGCACAAGTGCAGTAATTGGCTACCATCTTGGCTATAAATTATGATAATCAGAATTAGCAGTAAAATGCTCTCATCAGTGCACTAACAAGGTGAATATGCTCGTGTTTGAAAGATTCTGACCGAAAAGTGGGGTACCAGCTGCTTCATTCTATCTTTCTTAACAACTTTAAAAATTTTCAAGAAAATTTAGGCATCCGAAAATATTCACATTTTTTGTAATATGCTACTCATCTCTCACTCCCTTAAACTGCCATAACTATACCTTGCACAGATACGCTAATCCTTCAGTACAAGTCACTCATAACCAGCCAGTTCCGTTTGCCCATTCTGACTCACTCATGCAGCTCAACTCATTATCATTATCTCTTTGTTTCTCTCTAACTGTCACTGTCTGGGCTCACTGGCTCTCAAACACTTTCACTTTCTTCTTCTCTTTATTCCTCCTCCAATTGTGCTGTCTCATTCCCTCTTTTTTCCTAGTGCTGTTCTGTTACTGTTCCAGTGCCACTGTTCCCACACTTTCTCTCTCACTGCTTTAGTCTCCTCAGTTCTCTCCTAATTCTACTCACTGTCACTGTCTCCCTGTTCCTCTTTCATACTTCTACTATCTCATTCATTCCTCCTCACCAATGCTTTTTCTTTCTACAGTCACTTCTTTGCTGTCTTTGTCAGAGACTCCGTCTCTCCTTTCACTGACTCTCACTTTCACTTTCTTCTTCTCTTTGTTCCTCTCCAATTTGCACTGTCTCCTTCACTCTTTTTCCTAACACTGTCCTGTTACTGTTAACTGTTTCAGTGCCACTGTGCCCACGCTTTCTCTCACACTGCCATTTTCATCTTCGCTCCTTCTATATCAAATCTACCATGTACTATCTTCCAGTACACATTTACTACTTTTCCGTGTCGTCCCCAATGCCGCTATCTCCTTCTCTCAGCATAAAAAATATTCTGCATTCCACAATTTATGAGAAAATTTTCTAACAAGAAAATAATCTCCTTTTTCTACTCTGGCAGAAGCATTTCTCCTCTGATTTCCTTATTTTACCTGCCACTGCTGGGAATCTCTCTTATATGAAAAGACTTAATGCGTCAGCAAAATTTTGATTTTCTTCATATATGAAACTGAAAGAAACAAAAACTAACCTTATACCTTATAGATTTTACGTGCACAAGTAGTCGCATGTGCTTCAATACTACAACATCGGGTTCCCAAACACTTCTGTTGATAAAGAGACACTTTACAGAGCATTTTTCCGTACCACGTCACCTTGTAAAGACGGTTTTTGCCTTACGCAGGATTTTAAGTGCGTGTTTTATGTGTACGAGATGCGTAACTTTGAACCTCTCTTTCTCGGAAACGGATAAAAACGTTAAGAACATTTTCAGTTTCGTTCGAAATCCTAATTTTAGGAATTTATCGTAACAATTGCACAATTTTTTTGCTCATAGCCGTCTCGGAACCGCGACTCACTTTTGGTATCCATAAACCTTGATGTAGGGTGTTTCTCGATAGCAATTAAGGATTTTTGTAAACGGAATGGTGGCTCGTTAGATAAATGGCTTGAGAATATACCGTTAAAATTTGAGCAGTTTACTGCGGTTAGCTATTTAGAAAGAGAGAATTCTTTTTTCCAGTTGTCTCAGGAACTGCCCATGAACTAAATGATGCCTTCATACGCCCCTTAAGGCGCATCGTAAACCAAATGTTACTTAAACTTACCAAACCATTTGCCCCATTCGCCTAAGATGGATGAAATGCGTAGTGTCAAATATTGACCCTATACTGTAGGTTAATTGATGCTTCTGTTGATTACACAAACGGTCGGTAGCCCAAGGGCTTCTAAAACACTTCATCCTACCTTTAGATTAGCAGTAGAACCCGAAGTATGAGCTCCGTAAAAGTTTCGTTCTTACGCGCGGCTTCTTGGAATATATTGGTAGTGCCTGCTGTTGCACACGTGTGGATCACAGTTACGTAACATTAACTGCAGTTATAACGATATTTATTGCACATTAATTACGTCTTAAATAAACGAAATAAGCTCCCAAGTGAGCGGTTTGTTTACATAAGGACGCTAGGGCAAGAGACCGGTTTGTTTACCTGAGAAGAACTATGAGGTCTTTGACGCGATGGGGATACCGCTTCATTATTCTCAGCTTCCCAATAGGAAGTCGTAAAACTTGGGAATCAAGAGGATAACTTACAAAAATTAAGAGTGTTCATTTTTACTTCCGATAAGATCACAACGAATACCACTTCAATAAGAGAAAAATTAAGTCGTCATGAATAGATGTTACAGTTTCTTTGCATTTCGCATTGCCCTTACCTTTCCACGGCTACAAGAAATCAACTACTATTTCAGAATCGCTCTTGGATATACAGATGAAATTGTTAAAGAGCACGCTTCACCTCGACTTGATTGTATTTTCGGACTAATTCACAAAAGCAATGCGAAGGAAAATATGTTATTAATTTAGAAGTGGGATATTTTTTTTGTTTTTCTGGAAACGTACTGGACATACTGAACACTTGAATAAGAACGTGTTCTTTCATTTATGCATGAACGTACTAAAACACATCAAAGTGTCGAGAAACAAGAAATATAAGCGTTTACTTATGTATATAACGAGGACTAATACTTATTGTCACTCGTAGGTAACAAATACTGAAATGACTAAGTAAATCTCCGCACTTACGTATAAGAATACCAGAGTCCCGCAACCATTATTGAAAGAACCAAAGAAGAGTTTTTTTTTTTTTTTTTTTTTTTGCTGAATGTGATGTTACTCCGTAATCAGTACACACAGTAATGTACACTCAAATCATCAACAAGTTTTACAGCTTCGCAGCCACCAAATCCTTTACACCATACATAAATAGCTTCATTTTAATCCTACTTTCCAGGACAACAATGCGTTTCGTCTTGTTGGAGACGACTAATTTTATCATTCCTTATGAGGGAAAAATTTGAAATACCACCTGCAGAACCACAAGAACACGAGAATCCGGACCCCCTAGTGGCACCAACGAGAGGGGGAACCATCGTTTTGAGCATATAGTTTTGCGGCATCGTAGTGCGTCTTCATCTGAAATTTGAACTGCAATTGTCGCCACAGTTACAGTGCGAACTGTTACAAATTGTTTATTTCAAGGGAAGCTCCGAGCCACATACCCTGCAGAGTGCGTTCCAGTAATCCCAAACCACAGCCGTTTGCGACTTCAGCGAGAGCTCATTCGAGGGCAGGGTTGAGATGCGTTGTGTGATCTGATGAACTCTGGTTCTGCGTCGATGCAAGTCATGACTGTGTAGTGGTTAGGAGGTCAGCTGAGGGCCTGCAACCAACCTATCCGCATGGTAGACAACCTGGATCTACACGTGGAGTTATGGTCGGGGGTGCGATTTCGTACGACAGCAGGAGCACTCTGGTGGTTATCCCACGCACGACTGTAAATCTGTATGTCATTATGGTGATTCGACCAACTGTGCTGCCATTCATGAGCAGTATTCCACGGGGTGTTTTCCAAAGAGACAATGCTCGCCCACATACTGCTGTTTTGACCCAGTAGACTCTACAGAGCTTAGATATGTTGCCTTGGCCTGCTCGATCACCAGATCTGTCTCCAAGCGAGCACGTGTGGCACATCATCGGACGGAAGCTCCAGCGTCATCCACAACCAATATTAACCGTCCCTGTATTGACCGACCAAATGCAACAGAGGGGAACTGCATCCTACAAACTAACATCTGGCACCTGTACAACACAATGCATACATTCTTGCACACTTGCACTAAACATTCTGGCTGTTACATTGGTTATTAATGTACTAGCGTTCCACATTTCCAATAGCTCACCTCACGTTTGCATCAGACTTAAATGTATAACCCAGAAATATGTATTCCTGACACTTCATTACTCTACATTAATTCTTTTTTGTTGTTATGATACTGTATCTTTCCGTCAGTGTATTTCCAGCCACTATGGCACCTTAGGTAACTTACCACATATTGGAGAAGAGGAGGCTCAAGTCTCTGTCGAACTAACTCCGTTCCCTTTCCGTCGTTGCTGTAGATCTCTTCAGTCTAATGGTCTCTCTCACCATAGAATTACACTCTCATCTCTCCTAAGCTAAGACCACGTTGAATCTCGATATTTCCTAATCTGTCAACGAACCCACATGGTAGGTCACTTAGTAAACAACAAAATTCGACAAAAATTCTCTCACTGTCACTGTCTTCCGTCCTGTTGTTACTCCTGTTGTTCTCTCAAGCATATTTGACAGGCATTGGTTTACATGGAGTATTTTGTAGACGTGTGTTGTAACAAAAATAAAGTTTCGCATATACTCTTTTGTATTTTTTAAGGTACTGTCGTTTCCACGAATATTTTCCAATATATTCTACGATGCAGTATAAACCAGAGAAATACTTGGAACCTACTGGTACCAATTGAAATGATATATTAGAAAAGTTTAGGAATTACAATTATTGTGTTTGATTATTTGGTGGATTTTGTGTGTGTGAGTGTGTGTGTGAGTGTGTGCGCGCGCGTGTTCATGTGCGTGCCTCTTAATGTGTTTTACGCAACAACTGGAATGTAAGTACTTTCTGCTGGCTCTTAAAATACTGCTGTCAGCTCGCAGTGCTATGGGAAGAATATGCAATTTGATGGCACAGTCATCGATCAGTAAATGAGATCAGCCACAACAATTAATTACCAGGGAGTGACTATCCGGAACGATTAGAGATAAAAGGATGACACAAATCAATTGTAGAGGAGTCGAGATATCAAAATGAGATTTCTCAGAATAATCCCAGGGACGTGTAATTAAACAACGAATGAGTTCTCATACGACACCTTTGCTCGACTAACTTTTGTGGATTGTTCATCGTTCTGAGTCACTTACAGCAGGACTTGTCGAAAATATTTTTTGGTAAAGTCTGCTTGTTCCGTTACACGTTGGTACAATTGCCTCCGATTGGGGATGTTACAATAGAAGCGATATTTCTTGCGAGTAGACGCACTAACAGAATTCTGTAAGCCCACGTTTCATTGAGGCCGATGGAAACATATTATCTCCTCAGATTAAATTCACGTGAAAAGCACGACTTTAAAAGTAAAGTAATTATGTTGTTTACAAGTGACTACCGGTGAACCTCCGTTTGTATACAATGTACGCTTAGTCTACGGCAATCTGCGAAGTACAGTTGTAGTACGATCTCTTTACACTACTTGTCATGGATTCCTTCATTCGCTTATTCTGATATTATTACTAATGTTTTATCTCGTCCGCTGTGACTTTCTTATAATTTGTGGCCCCTGCTTGTGGTTGCAAGCAGTGTCTTCTGCTAACGAATGCTTCTCGTAGTTTCATTCATACAAAAATTCTTCTGTATGAATAGCACACGAATTTGAACGATCTTTGTTACAGCTTTGTAATTGTGGTGCTAAGATGATATTCAGTTTTTCACCTTCCTTTCAGTTTAGAGAACGAGAAAATTTGCTGTTGTAGTTTTCATATAATATCCCTTTTTACGTTCCAGGGGAACCGTGAACATGGTTGTGGTTATTAGGGCAGCAAGATGGAGATGATTAAAGAGGCTACTAATCCATTACAACTTATGACTGAACATCTACATCTCTTTCCCTCTTCCCCTCTTCCACTTGATCTGACTGAAACAATTAAGTGTTGAATTGCTGTCAGCATCTTAGTGTTTGTGTTAGTGAATATAATAAGACTTTTATTATCAGTTTTGAAGGTACGCAGCAATGTTATTTGGTAATGAAAGTGATTGATCCCCCATGCTGATTTTTACTCTATATTGTGCTCACCCTCTGTACGCTATTCCTAAGAGGTATATTTTTTTCTTTCGTTTTTTCTTTAATTCCACATTTCTAAATTTTACATTTATGGTTTACTTCTTTCGCTTCGGGAGACACAAACATTTTTAATGACTGTTTGCAGTAATGATGTCCTGAAATGGTTTCTCGCGGTAGTGAGGACCTATTCTTCTTCGAGATTATTGCAATACAATGCTTGCCTTGACGTATTAATGTTCCGACTATTTTTCCAATTTAAGTTAGTGTATATTTGGAACTTCGTGCAATCTAAACTTCAGTTTCGTTCGAGACTGGAGAGCCACGAATGAAGGAAAAGGTTAATACATAAAAGGTTAATACATGATACAAATGTCTGAATGCAATTGTTAGTCATCCAAGCATCGCGTGCCACGGTCGGACATCGGCTAGTATGGGAACGAAACACGCCAATAAAAGCGCGGGTTGTAGTTCTATGTCTGTAGATAAAGTAGCTAAGCATACGAAAATTATGAGGACGTTCATACTCTGCACGTTGAGAAAATTCCGGGGAATGGTGTGCTGAACAGGTTTCTTCTTCTTTTTATTGTGCCTTCGACCCACATCTACTCAGGATGGGCACGATTATTAACGTATTTAGATGGTTAGTTTAAGTGGTGGCCGAATGACCTTCCTGTCGCGCCCCCTTTACTCACGGACGAAATGTGTGTACCCGCACCTGCCTGTAGGGTTATTCAAGTGAAAGTGTGAATAAGTTTTCTAAAAGTCTGGAAATTGTGTAACAGACTTCGGTAGCAGTACAGTATTCACCTAGTAGGATGTGTGAAATCAGCTATAAACCCTATTCATGCCACCTGGCACACTGACCCACCTCATTAAACCGGCGGACGTATTCGAGCCGGGGCCAGCTACCCTCCCGTTCCGGAAACTGCGCTTTAACAAGCACTGCTACCAATTTATTGTAATTATTTTGACTCGGAGATGTTCGGCAACAGTAGAACGCTGTGTTCAAGAACTGTGTACTATTCAGCTAGTTTATGCATGCTAAGGCAATCGTAAATTACTCCAAGATAGGAAATAGATATCAGTAAGTCTTTCCCGTCGTGCACTTCTGACAAAAAGCTCTAGGACTTCTAGCAGAGTGTGATAGATTACAGAAGGGAGGAAACAATGTGCAGCCATACTTTCTACGTCTACCGCGTGGCAGAACCCTGCACTAACAATGTCTCCTTGACTTAAGTGTCCTAATGTGCTCTACAAAAGACGTCAAAGCCCAGGCTAGGGTCCTACTGGCAACGTCTGGGTTACACGGCTCCCATCAGACTGCCTATCATCATCAAGCGAAAAGGTGCGGACACAATATGGAAACATCGGGAGAAATACATGGTTCAACATAAAAGAGGCTGTTAGCCAGGCCAGCAAGTTGCACTCTTGTATTTAATCAGAAATAGCACCTAGTATTGTCGTCAATATGTTGCAATGATCAGTCATCGTTGGAACAGTGTTCTGTGTAGTTGTGAGTGCTGTAAGAGGTCCATGATTAAAGAGTTTGTTGCTAGCGCACTCGAGCTGATGTAATTCCGATGTATTGCTCAGGCGCTGGAAGGTTCAATCTGTGCTGTATCTAGTCAAATTCTATGTGACTTGCTGTTATCTGCGGGAGGATGCTGTGGCATTTCCACTATTTGTACTGTTCTGTTATTTCTCCCTGACGTATTACGTTGGGGATCATATCTACTGTCTGGTTCATTCATGATAATCTGTTGTTGCCGAAGATTCCGCTGCTGGTAAGACCAACTGTTACGCTGAAAACTGTGCTCATTACTTTTACGTCTGACATAATAATCGTTGCTATACGGCGCATTGCGATATGAGTTGAAATGGTGTGTTCTCTGTACGTAGTGATTTCCTTGTTGCTGTGCGTTACTATTTGGTGGAGCCGACGCTATACGTGTAGGCGGCGAAACATTAAAGCTTGGTTGACCTTGCAGACTACATTGTTGGTTAGGTATGCTAACCGACTGGTTTTGTTGATGTTGTGGGGAAGAGCCTCTATTGTTGCCAAATTGTCTTTGCTGTTGCTGATAACTATGAGAATACTGATAATTGAAATTTTGTCTGTTATTAAAGTTCTGGTGGTTGTCATTCCTAGACCGTCTATCACCTTTGATTTTAAAATAGCGTGGCTGATCGCAATTTCCGTATGCTTGTTTGCCTTGGTTATGATGCGAAAAATTTTTGTTAATGAAGGAATAGTCTGATTGCTGAACTTCCAAAAGCTGTAACAGATCTCTGAACGTCGAAATATTTTCTTTCTGCTGACCTGTTAAAAGTGATACTCTTAACGATCGTGGTAATTTAGAAATACATAATTGGATAAGTGCTGATTCACTGTATGGTTCAGTTAAGTATTGGTTTTGTTGGACCATGTGCTCAAAAAATTGCGTGACAGTGGGAAAATTTGAGTTCTCATAATTTGGTAACCTAATTAATTGATCCTTGATTCCGCGCTGTGTCGTCTTCGACCAATACGCTGACAGAAAGGCATTCTGAAATTCTTCTACCGAGTAGCACTGTCTCGCGATCGGTCTCATACGAGTTGCCGGATCGCCTTCCAAAAAACTGCAAATAAATTCAAGTTTGTGTGTCACGGGCCAAGTTGGTGGAAAAGCAAGGCTAAATTGTTGTATCCAATCCAAAGGGTGAATCTGTGTTCTGTCATTTTTAAATACCTTAAATTTCCTAACGGACAGAAAGTGCTTGTAATCAAAATTTTCGTCTCTGAATGTCTGAACAGGTTCAGGACTGTATGATATTCTGTTTGTCTGTGACCGTTCGGAATCTAAGTCACGTACTCTCTGTAAATTACCTAAATTGTACTGGCTGTGTGAGTGTGAGAAATGTTCGGAAAGTGGCGTATGCTGTATCGTGTTACAGGCTGAGAAATTTTTCATCTCCGTCAATTCGTGCTGTAAAGATGACAATTTTCTACGTAATGTATTACTGGAAGAATCTATCTCACTAATCGTCTGCTGTAAATTTTGGAATTCGGGTGTTTGATTAAACGAAGCTGGTGACGTATCGTCTGATTTGGTGTCATTGTTATTTTCGATAACGTCAATACGACTGGCCAATTCATCAAATTTTTCAGTCAATGCTTTAACCTAATCATCATTTTTAGTGTCACAAGCATTAATTTGTTTTTCGATTTTACGGGTAGTTTTGTTCAATTTCTTAACGTCTGTTTTAATGGCATCGGGATCCTGTATTAATTATAATTGTTCAAGTCTGTTGGTCATTGTCTGAAAGTCTACTGTGTGTGTGTCTGTTTTTGTTTTAAGATCGGAGATTTCATCATGCAATTCGGTGTTCAACTGTTTGATTTCGTCTGATACTGTTGCAATATTGTTGTCTACGTATGTTTTCGCCTTCGTAAATAATTTATGCTTATCTTCCTGTCTCTGTGCAGTAATTGTATCCATGACTTGTTTCTTTATTTTGTTCTGTTCCTGTATGAATTTACGGTAACGCGTTTCACTGTTTTGTAGGTGGTGATTAAAACGTTCGTCAAGTAGGCTGTTTTGTTGTTCAAATTTCTTGTCGACTTTCGCGTCGAGCGTGTGTGAAAGTTCTGCTGACATTAATTTAAACTCGTCGCGCAACTGTGTTGCGTTTTCAGAACATTGTTTAGCGACTGCACTGATTTCATCTCTAAGTAATTCAGTTGTGGCTGCATGTGTATTACTTCATTCTTGTGCAATGGATCTAATTTCTTCACAACTATTCCTAGCACAAGCCTTAATTTCCTCACGTAATTGTTCGTTAGTATCATGACATTGCACGGCAACGGCTGTAATCTGTTCACTAAGTTGTTTGGAATTGTTGCCTAGTTTTTCATTAAGTTGTTTGTAATTGCTGTCTTGTTTTTCATTCGACTGTTTGGAATTGTTGTCTAGTTTTTCATTAAGTTGTTTGTTCGATTCATTAATTTCTTGTTTGAGATTTTCATTAAGTTGTAGCAAATAATCCCATAACTCGATCCATGCCAAAATTAGCTGCTGTACTCTCTGTGGTGTGTGATGGTGTATCTGCATGTGTCACGTTTTGTATAAACATTTGGTCATTGTCTGATTCACAAAAAGGTTTGCTAATCGGATGTGCTCTGTTGGTCACTACAGCGGAATCAAATAAATCTGACGTGCTTTGTGTATATTGGTCACCTTCGTTAGAAACAATTATCTGTTCGCTATGTAAATTTTGCAAATCAGCCGTGTCAAATTGGACAGCGTTCATTGTAACGGAAAGTGCCGCGTCATCAATTGTCGTTAAATTTACAGTGTTTGGATTTGTTTGCTCATCATTTAGATTATAATCATTACTGGTGGTCGGTACGCACTGATTGTCTGTAACTGGAGGATTATCATCAAGACACTGAGTGTCGCTAGTATTATCAATCAAATTATTAAAGTCGGCTTTTTCACTCATTACGACTCACTATGTACTGTTAGCAGATTTTCGCGGTATTTTTACAACTCAAAGTTAAGCACAAAATCAAACAAAGACAAAGCAAAAATGGAACAAATACAGTTACAACAAAGAGCAATAAATTGCCGATGATCTGTGAAAGAAAAAGTGAAAAATTAGTAAATACGTAGCGCCAGATGCAAACTACTTTTAATATTAAGTAAATAAGAGCAGATATATAGCTGACCACTTCTCAGAAATTCACAAAAATACGATCCTGGCCGGTTGTCCCCACAAAATAAAATAATGTAACCTCCCCACAAAATAAAATAATATGAATAATACTCTCATTTAGCGTAACTACCTAACAGTGAAAATATAATACAGTGTGACAAACCTATAACCTTTCAATAATTGACAGTCACTTTAACCTGGTAAATTTTGGACGTCAGCAATGCTGCGTCATGGCCCTGATACATCATTCTGAATAAACTGAAAAATCTTTCCTTAATTAGATCGCCGGATAACGCGTATATATCTGCTCCTATAAGAAATTTTCCTGGCGCAGCTAAGTGCGATGCTGGCCGATAGATTTGTCTTATAAAAAAGGATAGAATTGACTTTTCTTTTCAATAATCGGGATTGCCAAGGATTGGAGAAATTAGTGAATTCTTTAAATTGAGATAAATGTAAAAGTAACTTTTTATGAGAAAGATTATTATTAACAGATTTTTTTAAACATTTACATGGGGCTTGATGTAACAATACTACATATGCGCGAGGCTGCTTTTACCTTATCCTACAACGCTCAGGCTCTGCCATCGCTGCACACGACCGACCCAGCCAACTCGATACTCAAACACGACTGCTCGCAAGCAACAACTTACTCCTACAGCCACACAGTTCCTAATGCAGTCAATACTGCTCTTTGGTCTCAGATTCTCTTCTAGCTTACATATCGTAGGCAGCTCGTGAGCAATACATCGAAATTACATCTGCTCGAGAGCGCTAGCAACAAACTCTTTAATCATGGACCTCTTACAGTGCATTATGGAGGAGCTCGGAGCATTCGTATGTAGTCAGACTGTTGGTATTTGATGTTTCGAGAGGCACTGTATCGAAAATTTGGTCCCACTAGGGGAGATCGGAAAACATTATTCGCTAAGTCACAACGTGGAAATGTGTGCCGAGTACCGGTGCCGAACGAAACAGGACTAAGAAGAATGATAAGAGGATGGTAGCTGAGATATCACTACTGGACTGATTGTCGCACTCGCGGACGTTATCAGGAACCAAAGAAAAAACAGTAGAAGAATCAAATGGAGTTCCAGAAGCAGGGAATTCCAAAACCATATGTCATTGATGCAAAAGCCCGCAACAGGAAAACGTCGTGCAGAAGCCGTAAAACATACTATGGAGTTGTGGAAGAATGCCAGTTGGTCGAATTTTACAGCGCACCTATGAAACATGGAAGTGGTTGGGCAGCCATACCGTGGCATTCGACATACTTCTCTACTCTACAACATGCGTGACCTCCAGGACCATTTCTGCTGATTTTTGCAACGTTTGTTTCCCAGTGGTGCTGCTGTGTTCCTCGACGATAGCTCTCCTGTTCACCCAGTTGCCATTGTCCAAAATTGGTTTTAGAGCACGAGGATGATGAGTCACATCTCGCCTAGTGACTATAGTCAAGAGATCTCAATATCTCTGACCGTTTGTGGTCTACCTTGGAGAGAAGGGTGCTTGATTGTTGTCCACCTCCATCACCGTCACCTGAAATTTCCACTGTTTTGTAGGAATAATTGTACACTGCTCTCCGTCCCAGCAGGCCTCGGATGACCCAACGGTACCGACCGACGGCCATGTCTTCCTCAGACCATAGGCGTCGATGTTTGGGGATATGGTTAGCACGTTACTCTCCCGGCCGTTGTAAAGTATTAGTGACAGAAGCCGGTACTCAGTCAAGTAAGCAATGGGCCTCACAACGGCTGAGTGCACCGCACTTGGCAACATCGCTCGGCAGACCAGGACAGTCACTCATCCAAGTGTTAGACAAACTGGAGAGGCCTTAACTTCAATGATGTGACTGGAACTGGTGTTGCCACTGCAGCAAGACCGTTGGCTTCTAACAATATAGGATTCCATTGAGAACAATACAGGACCCGTATTTATCCAGTAAGTGACGACTGCAAACTTTTTTTAATACCTACTGGTTTTCTACTTCGTATTACGAATGGTAATGTGTTGTGCTTTCAGCTTTTCCACAGCCTTGTGCAATCATTGTTCGGAGAGATGCAGGATACATTTCTCTTAAAGGCGCTGCATGTCCTTCTGTGGTTTCAGGAAGCAGGAACTGTGCGGCAGCAGCCCGTACACGGTGGCTCTAATTAAGCGCTTCTTTTATTTTAATTTTTTTTTGGTTAACCACCCAATTTGGATTCAATGAATTTGTGAGTCTCGTAAAACTTGGGCTCTGTAGAATAAGTGGATAGGAGGTCCCTGGGCCTTTATCAACCAAAAAGGTCATAAAAATGACACTAAACGCTGAGTAAAAAGTTACTTGTACTTTTACAGTTTGTGTGTGCCTAAATAGACTATCTGTGAAGCTCTCACAGAAGCTGTGATTGAAATGATGATGTCTTGGGGGCCAGCTATATACCCACGGCTTCTGCCGCATACATAGATATCACATATACAGGATGATCAGAAAAAGTCTGAAATACTTGTAAGGGTGCTGCAGGGTAGGCTGTGCTCAGAAATAATTATTAAGAAAAAAATTTCGATATGTTGCTCCGTTTCCGAGTTAAGCAGCACTGAAGTTGTCCAGTGAGGTAAATTTAAGCGTCACACCAGAGCTAGTGACGCCAACCGTGTTCTTCGTTGGGTTTCCTAAAACTGAACGAGAGTGATGCAAAAGCCGAAGATGTGACAGTAGTGAGAATCGAATACGAGCGAAAAGTTGAAAAGTCTCGTATGCTATCATTATACTATGAGAACAGCATTCACTGTACATGGCAGGCCACTTGAATTTGCATGCACAAACGCCTGATTGGCTAGCTACAATGCTAATTAACTCGGAAACAGAGTTCCTTACTAAATTTCTTTTTTTCTCAAAATTTATTTTGCAGCAGAACTTACCCTTTAACACCCTTCGCAGTTTTCAGACTGTTTCTGGCCACTCTGTATTTCACGCATTCCTTCTACGAGGCGTTCATGTCCCAGCGACGTTAACGTTGATTTTGTGACTCATCATCCCGAACTGTGATGATGCATACCCCTTACCCAGATATTGACAGTGTCGTTGATAATCTGTTTTATTGTTATCCCATTGGGACATCGACAGCACTACCTGGTAGTATTTCGAGAATAGGAAATGAGCTGGCAACTACCCTTATATCATGAATACACAGAGACCTCTACCTGGACGGTCGAATGTCTTATCATTATACCCTTTGCGAAATGGAGCTGACGGCTACAATTTCTTTCATTTGTAGCTGAAATCAAGCACTGACTATAATAGTTACACGACACGTTCGTTTAGTGCGAAACATGTGGTAGTAAACGTACAGAAATTTCTAGTAACTTCCCGGTATTACTGCGATGGATACCGGTTTTCATTTATGCAGTTGAAATTTTAACAAACGGTCTGCAATATCGTTGCGACAGCTCGTTCTGTTTAGAAGTGACAGAACTACTGTTCTTCAGTGAACTTCTTTATTTGTTGTACTAAGAATAATTTAATTCACTGTTTTCACGGAAGACCACATATCAGTTAAAGAGAAAGCAATTATTTTCTCACGATTTCTCAGTAACATGAACGAAATGTTTTATAACTCTTTTATAAATAATATTATCCGTTTCCATTAATAACACCCTTTATTAAGATAAAATAAGCGTTCATGTTTTATTACTTTTGTTTAATCCTCTTCGGATGCATAAACAGTGTCAAGGTAACAAACACAATGTATTAGAAAGTATTGATTACAGAGAAAATTGGATATTAATTCTATTTTCTGAATACCTTCGTCATTCATCGAGCTTCATATCTGATGATTAGCGTATTTTTACGAGGCAGATATGTTATGACCCTCACCATTCCATCCACAATATCTAGATAGAAATAACACAAATAAACCCGCGCAAAAAGAAGACCATTCTCTTCTGCTTGGTAACGATATCACATCTTAGCATCAGCCTCTAAAATCATTTACTTTCTGTCAAATATGCGTTCGAACTTCTTTTTGTACTTTCAGAACAACTACAACTGTCGAAAGGAAGATTGTTTCCCTTGACATATCTTTTGTTGCTGCCAGACGTTGATGTAACAATAAAACCTTTTCTGAAAATACCAGAAATAAGATAAAAATCAACTGCAAAGTATCCTGAAGGTCGACGACAACTGCACACCGCAATAAGTCATGTGATGGGGATGATGTTTTCAACATAAAGAAGTCATGCACAACCTTTCATTTATGGTCTAATCAGCTGCCTGATTGTTCGCTGTTTCAACGAGCCAACATTCGAGTGCCCTGTGTGGGCATATCTCAGCGATCGGTCGCTGATCGCTGTTACCGTAAAAATCTGAGGCAATCTGATGTATTTCGTGCGGTGTGTGGCAATGTGACAGCATGACAGTGAATCTTTTCTTTAGTTATTAAGCACCCTCGAGCAGTTTCGTTTCATTTCTCTTCGTCCACGCCGAGCAATACGCTACAATACAGTTTATAGTTGTTCAAAGATTACCATCCACTTTATCAAGTGAAGTTCAAGCCGAAGTTGTCACTAATGTTCAAATTTGTATGAATTCCTAAGGGACCAAACTGCTGAGGTCATCGGCCCCTAAGCTTACACACTATTTAATCTAACTGAAACTATCTTATGCTGAGAATAACTCGAACATCCGACGGGATGGGCCGCGCAATCAATGACATGGCGCCTCGAACCGAGCGGCCACTCTGGGGGCTCATTTATGTTGAGAAGTAATACAAAATACAACCTCCGATTTTGCAGTGATTAGCACTTTGAAGCTTCTGCTGTAGGACCAAAATTGATGGGAAATTCATAATAACAAATACGTTTCACTGCGTTCCATCTGATTTTGAGTTACTTATGAAACATCGACATAGATTACTAAAGTAATTACTTTGCAGCCAATTGACATACAGCGATATGACATTGTCATTTTTGACAAAATATTCGAGGCAAATCTGTTGTGCTGCTACAGTCAAGTCGTTTTATATATTCCAAAGACACAGCGTACACTTTTCGACTATGCAGTGTTGCTGTTGACAACATATCTGTTGGTCATAAGTACCACAAAATAAACTGTGTAAACTTTTGAGTTAGACTGTAAGACTAAACAATGAACAAGCGATTGAGGATTAATAAATGAAGAACGAATTACATTAGCACACTAGAAGATTGTGCACAATCCACTTGGCGACGGTCAAAAATTTTATAGATTTGGTAAAGCAAGCTACAATTCCAAAGAAAAGTGTTTCAAAATAAGTTTAATAAATTACATTTCCCATTTATATTTACTTCTTGCAAGTATTCCTTTCGATAGAAACGTCAACTACCACTGCTGCTAAACATTACAGTTAATTTTCCTTAGCAGATTATCACAACGCATTTTCTTTGTAATAATGGTAGAAATTGCTTTTCTAACCTATTGTGTATGGCGTTGTCGAGGCGATGTACTGATTGCAGTGTCATTGCTTGCGATGGAATGTTGAGATCCGTCTCTCGTGTTTTGCGCTTTATACCTTACGACTGTATACAGGGTTAAATGTACTTGGGCATTCAGCTGTGTGGAATGAACTTTGGCCTGGAAACATATGACAAAGTTATTGGTTTTCTGCGGCGCTCATTTTCGCGAAATGGTTGACAGATTTAAAAACACAAATATATGAAACACGGACTGAGCTGCCTAATTTTATATTGTTCATAGTTAGCTAAGTACAGTGAGAAATACCACAAAAATCGTTTTTCACTATTGTAGTGGCACCACCACTATGTATAGGGAAAGTTAGTTTTGTGTGATATTTGGAGCATCAGTTACAGCCAGGTGTGTGCAGGACTGCAGCAAGTTACACATACCTGCTGTTGTGAAGGTAAATAGAGGCCACGGGGGTGTAGAACTGCTGGAGAGGGCGCACACAGCAGTTTCCATGGCGCAAGTCACCGGCAGAAGAGAGCCACTGGCCAACGTAAGTGTTGTGCATACGTGATGCGAAGTGGGACGCTTGACAAAACAGGGGCGGACAGCCGAGTATAAATAGGTGCCGTTTTCTAACGAGATTCATTCAAGTGTGGCAGCTCTCCTGGATCGCGGCGCGTGTCACACCCCCGGGCTACACGCAGCAACATATGGGGCGCCAGTGTATCAGTCCATGCTGGGTCGTTCGTTCGACCCTCTGAGGCTTATGCAGGGTCCACAGCCAGCCATGGTGGGCCGCTCTGCAGCTCGCTACCGCTGGCAGTCATCTCGGCTCTTGACACATGCCAGAGACTTCCTAGGCGAAGGCCACAGATACGGACACCAGATAGAGGGTGCTTGTTCGTCTCCACGATTTCAGATATGCCGGCGAGGAGAAGGACGCAGCTGGCTGCCTGCAGCTCACATTGAGCAGCGCTGAGTTGGCAGGGATGCAGACCGCCGAGTCAACTGCGGCATCCTGACCACACAGCAACTCTGCCGGCTTACAAGGCCGGCACGACACAGCATTGTGTTGCACGGGCCGCTGGGGTGCTTCTTCAGCACTGCGGGGCCCAGTGACGCGGACCAAAGGGAACGGAGCAATGTAGTGGAAACAAATAAATAATTTGGAAAGTCCTCGCCGAGTTTTAATACGGCTCCTGCTGGCACTCATCCCCTACACTATTATTGTACGTCGTCCCTCAACCCTACCCCGATATCTAATGTGAGTAGCGGTACATTACTCCCATAGCATTACTGACTTAGCATCTATCGTGTGCACACATTATGAGTTTCTGAGACACAAGAAGAGCTATACACAAACAAAGATTACTAAACTACTGCATATAAACAATTAAACACAGCTCTCTAGCACAACATAAATAACATTACTATAGGCAAATATCAAAGGCTTTTTTGTAGTTTCTCCATCACTCGCCGTTCTGACATCCTCGAAAGGGTTCTTATATGCACATAGAGAACACATTGATACAACATGAGCAACTGTTTGTCGTTCTACACCATAATCACGAGAAGGTGACGACGATTTGCACCACCTCTGGAGAGAATCTGCACACTACACTTGTCCGTCCTCGTTTAGTATATTGCTGCATGGTGTGGGATCCTCACCAGATAGGACTGACAGAGTACATCGAAAAAGTTCAAAGACAGGTAGCACGTTTTGTATTATCGCGAAATATGGGAGAGTGTGTCACAGAAATGATACAGGATTTGGGCTGGACACCATTAAAAGAAGGCGTTTCTCGTTGCCACGGAATCTTCTACGAAATTCTAGTCACCAACTTTCTCCTCTCAATGCGAAAATATTTTGTTGACCCCGACCTACATAGGGAGGAACGATCACCATGATAAAATGAGGGAAATAAGAGCTCGCACAGGAAGATATAGGTGTTCATTCTTTCCGCGCGCTATACGAGATTGGAGTATTACAGAACTGTGAAGGTGGTTTGATGAACCCTCTACCAAACACTTAAACGTGACTTGCTGAGTATCCATGTAGATGTAGATGTAGATTTCCCAAGGACCTATTGGGTGACGTTTAGGGTAAGCCTAAATTGCCTCAGGCTTGTCTAATCCAGCGAGTGTCTTCTGAATGCATGGCAGTTTCATATATGTGGAGGACGGTTTTGTCGCCAACAGCGCTTCCATTCGTCGATGTCATGGAAGTGATAAGAGCTGGATGTCTTGAACAGAGTGGGCTGTCATGATCTTAATCTCTTTTGTTCCACATTATCCAATACTGACAAGTCAGAGTTATCAACAGCTTTATGTTATTCACGTTGTAGCAGGCTCTTCCATATGTAACAGGAGGTAGAATTTGACTTAAGATAGGTAACTGGGAGTCTGATTGTATAAGCACACCAACAATAGACATAAGTTCAATATGTTGTACATCTATCTATTTAGCTTGCGGACTGTTAACCCAGACAAATGCACAGTGCAGTGTTGTTGAATACACCGATTCGAATGCTCATACTTGAATGATGTCTGCTGACCATCTTCAACTAGTGCCACATGGATTATGGAGAACACCATTTCTCCTTTTGAGCTTAGAAGAGTTCGTGTCAGGTGCCCCTTCAACGAAAGCGCCTGTCCATGGTATTTTAGAAGCATGTTACGCTTGACTGTCGTGCATTGTACGCTGAGGTGGATTGTGTGATAAAACATAGGAAGAAAGTTATGCAAGCTATTACTGGACACCGGGGCGCATGTATTGGTCACCAGTAGTGATATTGGTGCAAAGTAAGCAATGGAACTCATCACGATACAGATTGCACGGAGTGGAGGATAAAGAAGCTACACCATTATTAAGAATCTCTCAAAACGCCCATTAAGGGTTAAGTGGAAGTATTGGATCTTCTGGAAGGGGATGGGGAGAAATTCACCTTTTATTGCACAAAAAGTTTCATTCATGTAAAGAGTTTACAATTACAATGAAATATTATGCCAAATGTGTGGCTACCAAATATCTCAGAAGGCACATGCTTGCCCTTCAAACAATAATTTTGATACAAAGACAATCAATAAAAGCAATAAAGTAGGATTAAATAACAATTGTCTGAACAAATTGACGTTACAGTCGCTTCTAGTTGCACATCAAATGGCAGCAACCGATGTACACTAACGCAACCTTCATGGGATTGTTGTAACACGATTAACAGTAGAATGATAAGCATCAATTGTTACAAATCTAACGGCAGAAGCTAATTTACGTTAATACAAATTTCATGGGACTACAGTAATTTGACTGCAATGAATTGCTTCCAATGTTAAGAATCTCTAGTAATAGTGACAAAACGGACTTATAAACAATGATCGACACGCTTGGAAAATGCATTCATGGGTGAATAAATAGAATAAGCAGCTTTAAAGATGCAAGTCTTTCATCTGAAAAACAGCTTAGCTAACGCCTGACAGGTTCAAATGGTACAAATGGCTCTGAGCGCTATGGAACTCAACTGTTGTGGTCATAAGTCCCCTAGAACTTAGAACTACTTAAACCTAACCAACCTAAGGACAACACACACATCCATGCCCGAGGCAGGATTCGAACCTGCGACCGTAGCGGTCGCGCGGTTCCAGACTGTAGCGCCTGAACTGTTCGGCCACCAGCGGCCGGCTAACGCCTGACAGGGACAGGCAATAATTACGTACGGAAATACTTTTTATATTTGTGAACTGTGGGCAAATACACGGCACTTATAAATATATCTGAGCTTCAGGTGCCAACTCGCCCCATGTCTGTTGTCCGGATTCCGGACACACGGATAACCGAGTATGACCGGTCACCGCTGACGTCTCACCTCGCCTCGCCCCGGCTCCCTGCACTGTACTGCACAAATCCAACGCCTCTCTGTCTCTCTCTGTCTCTCTCTTTCTATCTCTCTCTCTCTCTGTCTCCTCGCTTTCTCTTTTACACACACACACACACACACACACACACACGGACGCGCGCGCGAGCACACACACTCAATATATTTATCTCTGCCTCTCTCTCTCTTTTAACACAAAAGTAATGTTTCCAAGAATGGGTACCTGACACAGCCAAGTTCATAAGGCACTTGGAAAGTAAAATGATATTTCACACACACACACACACACACACACACACACACACACACACACATGCACACAGACACACACACACACACGCACATAATGTATTTATCTCTGTCTCTCTCTCTCTTTTAACACAAAAGTAACGTTTCCAAGAACAGGTACGTGACACAGATAAATTCATAAAGCAGTTGCAAAGTAAAATGATATTTCAACACAGTCTCACTTTCAAACAGAACATATAGTTTTCCTTTCATTAATAAATTTTTATTTTTTATTTATTTTTTTTTTTTTTTTGTCATCAGTCTACTGACTGGTTTGATGGTTTGATGTGCCCCGCCACGAATTCCTTTTCTGTGCTAACCTCTTCATCTCATAGTAGCACTTGAAAACTACGTCATCAATTATTTGCTTGACGTATTCCAATCTCTGTCTTCCTCTACAGTTTTTGCCCTCTACATCTCCCTCTAGTACCACGGAAGTCATTCCCTCATGTCTTAACAGATGTCCTATCATCCTGTCCCTTCTCCTTATCAGTGTTTTCCACATATTCCTTTCCTCTCCGATTCTGCGTAGGAACTCCTCATTCCTTACCTTATCAGTCCATCTAATTTTCAACATTCGTCTGTAGCACCACATCTCAAATGCTTCGATTCTCATCTGTTCCGGTTTTCCCACAGTCCATGTTTCACTATCATACAATGCTGTATTCCAGACGTACATCCTCAGAAATTTCTTCCTCAAATTAAGGCCGGTATTTGATATTAGTAGATTTCTCTTGGCCAGAAATGCCTATTTTGCCATTGCGAGTCTGCATTTGATGTCCTCCTTGCTCCGTCCGTCATTGGTTATCTTACTGCCTAGGTAGCAGAATTCCTTAACTTCACTGACTTCGTGACCATCAATACTGATGTTACGTTTCTCGCTGTTCTTATTTCTACTACTTCTCATTACCTTCGACATTCTCCTATTTACTCTTAAACAATACTGTGTACTCATTAAACTGTTCATTCCGTTCAACAGATCATTTAATTCTTCTTCACTTTCACTCAGGATAGCAATGTCATCAGCGAATCCTATCACTGATATCCTTTCACCTTGTGTTTTAATTCCACTCCTGAATGTTTCTTTTATTTCCATCATTGCTTCCTCGATGTACAGATTGAAGAGTAGGGGCGAAAGGCTACAGCCTTGTCTTACTCCCTTCTTAATACGAGCACTTCGTTCTTGATCGTCCACTCTTATTATTCCCTCTTGGTTGTTGTACATATTGTATATGACCCGTCTCTCCCTATAGCTTACCCCTACTTTTTTCAGAATCTTGAACAGCTTGCACCATTTTATATTGTCGAACGCTTTTTCCTGGTCGACAAATCCTATGAACGTGTCTTGATTTTTCTTTAGCCTTGCTTCCATTATTAGCCGTAACGTCAGAATTGCCTCTCTCGTGCCTTTACTTTTCCTAAAGCCAAACTGATCATCACCTAGATCATTCTCAGTTTTCTTTTCCATTCTTATATATATTATTCTTGTAAGCAGCATCCATGCATGAGCTGTTAAGCTAATTGTGCGATAATTCTCGCACTTGTCAGCTCTTGCCGTCTTCCGAATTGTTTGGATGATGCTTTTCCGAAAGTCAGATGGTATGTCACCTGACTCATATATTCTACACACCAACGTGAATATTCGTTTTGTTGCCACTTCCCCTAATGATTTTAGAAATTCTGATGAAATGTTATCTATCCCTTCTACCTTATTTGACCGTAAGTCCTCCAAGGCTCTTTTAAATTCCGATCTAATACTGGATCCCGTATCTCTTCTAAATCGACTCCAGTTTCTTCTTCTATCACATCAGACAAATCTTCACCCTCATAGAGGCTTTCAATGTATTCCTTCCACCTATCTGCTCTCTCCACTGCATTTAACAGTGGAATTCCCGTTGCACTCTTAATGTTACCACCGTTGCTTTTAATGTCACCAAAGATTGTTTTGACTTTCCTGTATGCTAAGTTTGTCCTTCCGACAATCATATCTTTTTCGATGTCTTCACATTTTTCCTGCAGCCATTTCGTCTTAGCTTCCCTGCACTTCCTATTTATTTCATTCCTCACCGACTTGTATTTCTGTATTCCTGATTTTCCCGGAATATGTTTGTACTTCCTCCTTTCATCAATCAACTGAAGTATTTCTTCTGTTACCCATGGTTTCTTCGCAGCTACCTTCTTTGTACCTATGTTTCCCTTCCGAACTTCTGTGATGGCCCTTTTTTGAGACGTCCATTCCTCTTCAAATGTGTTGCCTTCTGCGCTATTCCTTATTGCTGTATATATAGCGTTAGAGAACTTCAAACGTATCTCGTCATTCCTTAGAACTTCCATATCCCACTTCATATCGTATTCATTCTTCCTGACTAATGTCTTGAACTTCAGCCTACCCTTCATCACTACTATATTTTGAGTCTACGTCTGCTCCTGGGTACGCCTTACATTCCAGTATCTGATTTCGGAATCTCTGTCTGACCATGATGTAATCTAATTGAAATCTTCCCGTATCTCAGATTTTTTAGTTTCCCTACCACAATCAAGCTTCTGACATTCCACGCCCCGACTCGTAGAACGTTATCCTTTCGTTGATTATTCAATCTTTTTCTCATGGTAACCTCCCCCATGGCAGTCCCCTCCCTCAGTTCCGAATGGGGGAATATTCCGGAATCTTTTGCCTATGGAGAGATCATCATAACACTTCTTCAACTACAGGCCACATGTCATATGGATACACGTTACGTATCATTAATGCAGGGGTTTCCATATCCTTCTGCATCGTCATGTCGTTGATCATTGCTGATTCTTAGGGGCAATTTCCCACCCCTACGACAAGAGAGTGCCCTGAACCTCTATCCGCTCCTCCGCCCTCTTTGACAAGGCCGTTGGCAGAATGAGGCTGACCTCTTATGCCGGAAGTCTTCGGCCGCCAATGCTGATTATTTATCAAAACTTAGGCAGTGGCGGGGATCGAACCTGGGACCGAAGACGTTTTGATTATGAATCAAAGACGCTACCCCTTTTTTTTTTTTTTTTTTTTTTTTTGAGAACAAAGTTTATTTACCACAACATAACAGTATCACAGTGGTATCAACACATGTATTCAGACAACAAAAACAAGTTCCTAGGCAATAGCCTTGATTTAAATAAAATTAAACAGTAAAATGAACTAGAATAGTACAATGAATTTATAGATTGGAGCGACTGGTGATTACCCTGTGAAATTTTGTCAATAAAGCATTTTTATAAGTTTTTTTTTTAATGTTTAAAGGGAATTATAGGAATTAAAGAAAACGCCCTCCTGGCAGAACAGACAATGCAGCATCCGCGTCCCGCCAACTTGTGGGTAGACGCACACCGAATCCCAAGGCAGTCAAGCATGTTCCAGGCACGTCTTCACGAAGAATATTGCATTTTCCGGTACATGGGACTGAGTCCTGGTATTACACACTCTCATTGAAGTCATCTTCTCATACCTGGGACACCCCAGCTGCAGGGGGGATCGAAGAAGGCACTACCCAAAAAGTTGGCATAGTACTGACGGTATCGCGGATGGTGCATGAGAAAAGTAAAGCGATCTTGCAGGAATGTCCAAAAATCAAGAACACTCTTATCACCTTCATGGAACAAATAAGAGATCGAGAGACCTTTTATCCAGATCACAGCGTTGGTCTTCGTACTTGGGAAGTATGTCTCATCTGGGAACAGAAGAGATTTCGGTGTAATGGCATGGGGAGCCGTACGTAGAAGAAAGGCAAGCATCTTCTGAATCAGCTGCCACACCTCTGCAGAAGATCCACACATCAGTCGATGTTCGTCCGTATCAAGCGTTTGGCAGCGAGGACACAGCGGCGAATCTGTCATTTTTATGGCATGTAGACGAAGTTGTGTCATGTATTTTCCATTAACGACCAAATACCAGGTCGCACGTGCGCTCGTGTCTAGGTATATATGGTGTACAGAACGCCATACCACGGGCCATGCGATCGTAGGATATCGCCTTTCCACAACATTCCGAGTGTGATTTCTCATCATGATTCGGTAAACATCACGTGCCATAGGGGGTCTGGTACTAGGCAAGTCGGCATGGACATAACTGTATTCGATGAAAAAGGTCCGGATATGTGAGAGAGGGGAAGAAATATGGGCTACTGCAACGGGTGCCACTCGAGAGGGAGGGGCCACTTCATCAATCAGGCTTCCCGATAATCCGTTTCGGCGGCGGATCCACGATTTAACCATCGTACTTACATAAAGGGCAGCTGCTCTCGCTCGGACGTTGACAAGGCCGAGGCCGCCATCTCGAGGAGGAAGTGTCAGCGTGTCGTAGCGGACTTTGAAGATAAGACCCGCGCTAACAAAGTAGCCGAACGCCGCCTGAAGTCTGTGTGCCATTGCCTTTGGCATCGGTAAAATCTGTGCTAAATGGGGTAGTCGCGAGACTAGATGAGTGTTAACAAAATCCACCCTTTGTAACATGTCCAATGCTCTCAGGAGGTTGCCACGAACGTTCGTGCGGATAGCTTGAAGCAGGCGTTTGTAGTTAAATGAGATCGTGCGCTGTATATCACGCGTGAAGGTGATCCCCAAACATTTGAGCTTGTCCACTAATGGCAATGGTGCCACACTCTCAGCTGGAAGGCCTCTACCGACGGACATAGCACTAGATTTCGTCAGGTTCACACGGCTGCCCGCAGCAGCCCCGTACTGGTTGATCCACGCCAGTGCCTCTCGCACTTCATCCTCCGATAGAACCAAGAACACCAAGTCATCTGCATTGGCGCGGCAGATGAAAGAAGTCCCCCTCATTGTTATGCCTGTCAACCGGCTCCTCAAACCGTGTAATAGTGGCTCAAGGGCAATGGCGAAAAGCAGCATCGACAGCGGACATCCTTGACGGACCGACCGCATGACGTTAATAGGGCCCGCCACACGGCCATTGACCAACACCCGCGACGTGGCACCTCGGAGAAGCCGCAAGACGAGGTGTATAAACCTGTGGGGAAAGGCCATCCGTCGAAGTACGTTTTCGAGAAAGTCATGACTCACTCTATCAAAGGCGTGGTCGAAGTCCACTGTCACTAAGGCACGACGACTGCGACAGGTCATGGTCAGGGCTATAACGTCACGGTAATCGCTGAGTGCCGTCTGAATGTTACTATCACCTCCAAAGCACGTTTGATCCAGAGAGATAACTTGAGGGACGACGCGCCTAATGCGAGCGCCAAGAATCCGGGTAAAAATCTTGAAGTCACAATTTAACATGGTCAGCGGCCGATAATGTTCCACTCCTCGACCTCCCGATGGCTTGGGGATCGGGATAAGCAAGCCTTCTACGAATTCGGGTGGGAGAGGAAAGTCAGGGTTCATCAGTTCTTCATACATCGCAGTCCAGCGTGAGCCCATGATGTCATGAAATGTGCGGTAAAACTCCAGCGGGAACCCATCTGGACCTGGGGCTTTGTTTGCCGCACCCTTATGAAGAGCATCGGCGACGTCATCAGCCGTAATTGTCGCCGTGAGAATCTCCGCAGCAGACTCGTCCAGGGTATCTGTCAAGGAACGGAGGACATCAGACATTACCGCCACGTTCCGGTCCTCTGGTGCATAGAACTCGTTGTAGTGATCCACAAAGGCTCTTACGATATCATTCTGGGACGTCAATCGACGACCATCTGGCATGTCGAGGGCGTTGATCAACTTTCTACGACACCGCTGCTTCTCTCGGATAACATGATGCATGGACGGGAGCTCTCCTGGTACACATTCGTGACATCTTGCGCGTACTACTGTGCCTTCAAGGCGGTGACGCATAAGAGAAATTATCTTCGCCTTAATACGTTGAATTTCAACCTGTCGTTGAACTGAGGGGGCAAGGTTTGAGAGTTCCCGGAGAATTGTGAAATAGTATTCCATGGTATGTCGGTGCCATAACATTTTATCGCGACCGTAATTCATCATAGAACGAAGTAAAGCAGGCTTGGCGCAGTCGATCCACCACCGAAGTGTTGAAGGATACGCTGGAAGGCGTCTCACACAGTTGTTCCACGTCGTCTCTACGACCTGCCTACATTCCGGATCCTTGAGATGGGCCACATTCAGCTTCCACAGGCCTCGACCGCGCCACACCTTCTGCCTCTGGAGCGAAACAGTGCAAATGTAGGCGATATGGTCGGAAAAGGCGGTAGGCCATAACTCAGCGTCAAGCGTGGCAGTTACGAGTCCTGGGGACACGTAGACACGGTCAAGACGACTTGCTGAATGGCTGGTGACGTACGTATATCCAGGCCGATCGCCATGCACGCGGTCCCAAGTATCGGTGAGTTTCAGTTCATGCACAAGCAGCTTGAGTTCCTGGCATGTGGTGAAATGGGGATGTTGGTCCTTTTGGGATAACACACAATTGAAGTCGCCCCCAAGAACAATATGGTCGTAGCGTCCGACAAACAAAGGAGCGATCTGTTCTGAATAGAATCGCGACCGCTCCCGTCGCTTGGCCGTGCCCGAGGGAGCGTAAACATTGATGACTCGAACACCGTGGAAAGTCACAGCAAGACCCCTAGCCGATGGTAGGTAAATCACGTCATCTACATCAATGCCTTCCTTTAAAAGAATAGCTGTCCCACTGCCACCGTCGGCACACGGCGTGAGGTAGGAAACATAGCCATAGACATTAGGAAACGTCGCCAGGCGAACTTCCTGCAAAAGGGCAACATCTAGGTCCGACGCCCTCAACATATCGCGGAGCAATTGTAGTTTGACAGGGGTGCCAATGGTGTTGACATTGATGGAGCCAATCCTGTAAGCTTGTTGTAGAATTGGGACTACAGGGACGCTCATGGAGGCACGAAGAGCAGCAGCGAACAAGAATGTTGTCCCAGTAGGCTGCACATCCCCATCCTGTAACCCTGTCGATTAGGAGTCGTGGGCTGGAGCAGCGGCATTCGCGGCTGTCTCACTAGTTGGTGTTTCGTCGGCTACATCGTCAGACCACGCAAGGGTGCGTGGATGGTGTGCGTCCAGTGGAGTACCAGCAGAGTCCGAAGGCAGTGTCACGTCGGTGGTGGAAGAGTTGTCCTGGCTCAGCTGTTGTTCAACGTCCATAGGTACAGCGCCTGGTGCATGCAAGGATGGTTGTACGTCCGACGGAGTGCAAGTTGGTGCTTCCACCATAGATTCGTCCTTCGGAGGAACAACTTGATAATTTTGATCTTCATCGTCTTGAGACTGCGTCCTGCAGGTGTCAGACGGGGTGATCCGCCGTTTCCGACGTCTCTTCGGCGACCGTTGCTTGCGCACGTGGTCTTCAGTGTCCGAAGACGCCTGGGGATCCGGATGTTCAGACACAAAAGCATCGGTAGGCACAATCATGGAGTCAAGGGCCATCCTCTGTCCTTGAGATTGCTCACCACTGCACACGTCGGGAGGAGGAGGCAAGGGCGTCGGTCCGTCTGCAACAGCCTGAGGCAGTACCGGAGACGACGATGTACCAGTAGTAGGAGCCAGTGGTGTTCGCGGTCGGGGGTCGCTATGGAGAGCTTCGACAAACGTCAGCGGTAGCGACGTCGGAGCGGTCGTGGCCGGCAGGTCCCCAGGCGGTAACTGTGTGATTCTGCGCTGCAGACAGCTGGAACGGAGGTGTCCTTCTTTGCCACATCCCGAGCATGTCTTCGGCTGTCCATCATAAATAATAATTGCACGGCAGCCACCAATATATAAGTAGGACGGCACATGTTTGGTTAGTTCTATGCGGATCTGCCGTACTCCATTGAGAACCGGGTATGTAGTGAACTGAACCCACTTCTCAGCTGTGTGGCTAATCACTTTTCCATATGGATGGAATGCAGATACCACTACCTCTGAAGGCACCTCGAAAGGGAGTTCAAAAACACGTATCGTGCGCAGTCCAAGTCCCGCATGTTCCACAGTTACGTCACCGATGTGTCCATCAGAGTGACGGAACTTAAGACCACTTCGAGTTGCATCTATAATTTTTTCACATATGTCTTCGTTGACCAATTTCACGTATACCACACTGCTCACTATAGAAAGGTGGATGCCAACAAGATCGTTGCAGTCAATCTTGACTTCATCTCTGATAAACTGTTCGATTTCCAGTGCTTTTGGTCGGGCATATTCAGGTGCAAAGCTAATCTTCAGTGTCGATTTTCGGTGGGCATAAGCCATTCTCTGTCGTATGAAATATAGCGCGCTAAGACGGCAGAATCACGTAAACAACTCCGCGAGCGAGCTGCGCGGCGAGGACGTAAACAAGACGTCCGTGCCGCTAGCGTGCCGAAAGGCGACTGTGATCTCGTCATTCCTTAGAACTTCCATATCCCACTTCATATCGTATTCATTCTTCCTGACTAATGTCTTGAACTTCAGCCTACTCTTCATCACTACTATATTTTGAGTCTACGTCTGCTCCTGGGTACGCCTTACATTCCAGTATCTGATTTCGGAATCTCTGTCTGACCATGATGTAATCTAATTGAAATCTTCCCGTATCTCAGATTTTCTAGTTTCCCTACCACAATCAAGCTTCTGACATTCCACGCCCCGACTCGTAGAACGTTATCCTTTCGTTGATTATTCAATCTTTTTCTCATGGTAACCTCCCCCATGGCAGTCCCCTCCCTCAGTTCCGAATGGGGGAATATTCCGGAATCTTTTGCCTATGGAGAGATCATCATAACACTTCTTCAACTACAGGCCACATGTCATATGGATACACGTTACGTATCTTTAATGCAGGGGTTTCCATATCCTTCTGCATCGTCATGTCGTTGATCATTGCTGATTCTTAGGGGCAATTTCCCACCCCTACGACAAGAGAGTGCCCTGAACCTGTATCCGCTCCTCCGCCCTCTTTGACAAGGCCGTTGGCAGAATGAGGCTGACCTCTTATGCCGGAAGTCTTCGGCCGCCAATGCTGATTATTTATCAAAACTTAGGCAGTGGCGGGGATCGAACCTGGGACCGAAGACGTTTTGATTATGAATCAAAGACGCTACCCCTAGACCACGGGTATGCCTCCCTTTCGTCAATAGGAATCATTAAATAAGTTCTGTACCTGTAATCTAGAAGACAACCATCTCCATAAAGAAAGCAACAGAAACGGAATTATGGTTATTGTTCATCAGCAGTAAATCACTAACGCGTTTCGGATTTAATTGGCTGTGCCTATTTGTTGGTAATGTGCCGGCTTTACTTAAGCATCTTTCACTAGGTGAACTTGTTGCTGGGTTACATAAAATACGTCTTGCGACTGCAGCCAGGCCTGGCAGATCTGTTTCATATCTGATCCACCACTTTAAGGTGTCATCATCATCTCCTGGATACATTAAAATGTAGAGATCTACTTCATCTGCTATGAATGAGCTGTTGTTCCTTCATTACTTGAAACGATCTCTCTTTTTGGGTGGTGATGACACAGTACTTGAATGATCTATGATAATAAACAAAAGAGACAAGTAAAACAGAACTGATGTGGAAAGCATCGTAACGTTCCCGTAAAAAAGAGGTGTTTTACGTTAGAGAAATATATTTTAACATTCCCGTTTCTCTATAATACACTACCCACTAACTACGCAAAAACGATTATGTTAATGATTGCATGTTGTGCTTGCCCAAGCAGCACAAATTTGTGGCACATTGCTAAGAATTTCCTGCTTCTCATTTATTTCAAGCATTTTAAGATCACGCAAAGACGTCCAAAGAAACTAATGTCTGGAAATGATCATAGTCTTTTCACAAACGAAAGTCAAGGCTCGATTTTTAATTCTTTGTACCTACTGTTAAAAAATACGTATCTGTTAGTACACATCAATTGCGCTTGTTAGTTATAACTGTATCGCGTATCGTAATGAAACAGTGCTTTTAACTGCAGCTAGTGTCATTGACATTGCAACTTCTTTGCAGTTTGTGAAACCAAAGAAGAACTAACCGGAGTGTCTGTTCTCTTTCGCCTTCTACTTCATCTGTGGCCTCTTTAAATGGTCTCATAAAATGCGCAATCTTCCCTGCAAGCTCATTATAATATCCTTGCAATCTGTGAGCAGAGTCCTTTTCCGTCAGCAAAGCAGCATCTTCGCTATACTGAGTGTGTAAGGATTCGTGCATAGTGTACAAGCTGTTCCAGCGTGTGCAGACCTCTTGTTTCAACGATGATTTCAAAGACGCGCAGAGGACACTTTTCTTTATGTACCTTACAACGCATTTTGCTTTATTTATTGTTGATGCGATGTTCGGGGCATGATTTAATAAGACGTTATCTTCGTCGAAAGTGTGGCTAACTGATGTGTTTATACAATGAGCGGCACAAGGTATAGTTTCGTAATTTTCTAAAGCCTTAATTACATTGGCACCCTGATCGAAGACAAAATCAAAGCTGTACAACATGTCCAGCGAAACGTCCCAATCAGCCAGACTCTTTCCAGTTTCTTTCATAATATTTACTCCCATGTTCTTAACGTCCGGGAATTTTCGTTGTAAATAAAACATTGTTCACAAGAGAACAATCTGTGTTAATGTAATGTGCTGTAAGCGTCAAATAGTGCACGTGATCATGCGAGTCAATCTATATATCAACAGTCGCAGAACATGTTTTATTAATAACTTCCTCAATAGCAGAAGGCATTATGCTGTTTCGTATTGCATCAGCTTGTCCTTTGACGTGTCTGCTTATAGGAGAGAGGGTTGTGGCATGACACCTGCAACGTTAACTTCTCCATAATACGCACCTAGATGTATTAATTCTTGGCCTAGTTCTCTGAAACCTTCACAGGAAACAGCATTAAATGGTTTCATATCTTTAGCACACATTGCCACACACTTTGCTGTAACACTGTTTTTTATTTCTGCCGGTATCCCTGAAGGAGATGTATGTTTGTGAGGTTTCTTGCAACTGTGTTTCTTTAAATGAGTGGTTCCCGACTAGAAACACAATAATGTGGAGCAGTTTATGCACGATAACGTACCGAGTAGAAGCACTGTTTTCGTCTATGACCAACGGAAATGTACTCTATGTTTGGCTTTTTAGACCTTCCCTTTTCTTCAATGTGCAAACATTGTTTTCAGCCTTACGTCTTACAGCACTGGCTTCCTCGCGCTGCATGATTACAGAGAGAGACACGCCACAAATGGGAAACCAGCACTGGCTGCAGTCTCACGCGGATAATGACACGTGTAATGTGTTTGAAGTAACATGCTGTGTATTCGGTCACGACTTCTGAGCTCGGTCACAAGCACTAGTGCGGGCAGCCTATGCAGTTAGGGTGTACTCGTCCCATCTCGTATTTTGTGCTCTCTTACTTGGTCATGCAGGGATTCTAGTATACAAGTCGCAGGCCGACTTTGTCTCGCATATACTCCCTCAGACAGTATTAACTCCAGAACAGGCAGCTATTACTGGATGTACCTGGAGCATAAAGAGAACATTAGAGTGTACTAAATAAGAAAGAGACGCAAGGGCCCGAAGGCGTATGTCAAACCTTCAACCCAGGCTCAGAGATACAACAAATTGTAAGAAATTACTAAATAATTAATTGCGCGTCCCACTACGAAACGAACACGCTACAACTCAAATTTCTTAAAAAAAATATCCTACCGTAACGAACTCAACGCAATCCAGTTACAACAATATTAGATAAACTATGAAATTAGCACCAAAATATGCCCCAAGTAATTAAAACAAGCAATTCTAATCACACTAACTTAAGATTATCTCAAGGGAAGGCATAAAATAATAAATTGACTTTAGCATAATTACACGTCCTTCGCGGGCCCAAAAACTCAATACTCAACAGAAAAATCTGGCGGAATGGCCTTACATTGGTGCACCGATCTCCTGAATGATATATATAGTGCTTTCCGAAACAGACTAAAAACCTAAGATTAGGAAAAAAATACTCAGTCAGCCCCAAAGTTTAAATGGTAGACCTGAATATCGACGCATCAGGCGCCAACACCAGTTATTACTGTCAGAAAGGCACAAGTTCCGTAGTGGAGACCCACAAGATAAACTGTACACAGAGTTTCGTGATTGAGAATCAACACGAATCTGTCTCAGGTTCATCATACTTGCCAATAGTAATGACCTAACTAATATCAAATAACCTCATTACGTCAGTTGATGTCCGTGTCCATCACCATCGTAAACGTAGGTCACGTGTCGGGACACCAACAACATTCACTGAAGAGCCAAAGAAACTGGTACATCTGTCTAAAGCTTAATATTGCGTAGGGCCCCCGATAGCACGCTGAAGTGCCGTAACACGATTTAGCATGCACTCGACTAATGTGTGAAGTAGTGCAGTAGGGAAATGACACCAGGAATCCTGCAGTGCTGTCCATAAATCCATAAGAGTACGAGGAGGTGTTGAACTCTTCTGAACAGCACGTTCCAAGGAATCCCGGATATGTTCAATAATGTTCATGTCTGGGGAGCCTGGTGGCTAGCGGAAGTGTTTAAAATCATAAGAATTTTCATGTTCCTACTCTGTAGCCATTCTGGACGTGGTAGGTGTCGCATTGTCCTGTTGGAATTGCCCAAGTCCGTCGGAATGCACAATGGGCGTGAATGGATGCAGTTGATCAAACAGAATGCTATGTACATGTCACCTGTCAGAGTCGTATTTAGAGGTATTAGGGAAACCATATCATTCCAACTGCACAGACCCCACGTCATTATAGAACCTCCACCAGCTTGAATAGCCCGCTCCTTGAGCAGGGTCCATGGATTCATGAGGCTTTCCCCATACCAATATACGTCCATATGCTCAATACTGTTTGAACGAGACTCGTCCAGTCATCAGAGTCATCAGTAGTCCAATATCGGTGTTTACGTGGCCCAGACCAGGTGTAAAAGCTTGTGTAGTGCAGTCATCAAGGGTACACGACCGGGACTTCGGCTCCGAAAGCCCATATCAATGATGTTTCATTGAATGGTTCACACACTGACACTTGTTGATGGCCCAGCATTGAAATAGCAGCAGTCTGCAAAAGGGTTCCTCTTCTGTCATATTTAACGGTTCTCTTCCGTTGTCTTTGGTCCAGTTCTTGCAGAATCTTTTCCGGCAGCAATGATGTCAGTGATTTGATGTTTCAACGGTGTCCTGATATTTACCGTACACTCGTGAAATGGTCGTACGGGAAACTACCCACTTCATTGCTCCCTCGAAGGTGCTCGTGTGCGAGTAAGACACCACGTTCAGACTCACTTAAGACTTGATAACCTGCCAATGTAGCAGCAGTAACCGATCTATCAACTGCGCGAGGCACTTCTTGTATTATATAGGCGTTGCCGATCGCAGCGCCATGTTTTGTATGTTTGCATATCTCTGTATTTGAATACTCATGCCTATACCAGTTTCTTTAGCACTAAAGTGTATAATCGGCTAACGACCACTAAACGTCTTCGCTAGGCCGTTCAACTCAAAGCGCGGTCAATACAGCCGTCGCCGATCCCAAGGGACGTTTTCATAGCGACGGTGTTTGCCGCCAAGGCTGCCCCTCGTGTCTACTACCAAACACATGCTCTTTCTAGTAGGCCATGACACAATTTTTAAAAACGCTACAAAATTTTTGTGCTCAGAAGAGCGCCATCATGCTTTTGAGGAGCCAAGAGAAGCTTTGACATCGAGTTAGATACTGGTATTTACGGATTTTAATAGAAAACGTCTATCATGCGAGGCGTCAAAACATGAACTTGGATGTGTGTCATCACAAGAGGAAGAAGGAGTAGAACATTTGGTAGCTTATAAATCAAGGGAACTAAATTCTGCAGAAAGAAGTTATTCCAATGGAGAAAGAGATGTTGAGTCCTATTTATGGGATCACATATTTCAAACGTTATCTGTAAAGAAAATGTTCAAATGTGTGTGAAATCTTATGGGACTTAACTGCTAAGGTCATCAGTCCCTAAGCTTACACAAACCTAAATTATCCTAAGGACAAACACATCCACCCATGCCCGAGCGAGGTCTCGAAACCCCGCCAGGACCAGCCGCACAGTCCATGACTGCAGCGCCTAGACGCTAGGCTAATCCGGCTCGGCTGTTATCTGTACAGTAACAAGTTTAGAGGAATAACAGATCATGCAGCATTAAAATGGTCGTTGGTGTTAAAGCATCCTTCATGTACTTAGACAAGATGGGCATAAGACTAAGCGAATTTGATTTCGAAGTTACACATGAACTTGGGAAGAAACATGGAGATGCAGATGGCTTAAGTTGAAAACTAACGATCTTACATGTTAGGGATAGTAAGCCAAGCAATTAGAAGCTGCACAAGTAGCAGATGACGAATGTAAGCAGCATTTTAAGCAGTCACAATTTTATATGCAGTATGGGTTACTATGAAGAAAAACCAAGGAATGGAGTGCTACGAGAAACTCATAATCACAAATTAGTGGGTCATGCAGATTGAAGATCTACCAACAGAAGAGAATCAGAAAGGTGTTGGTGGAGGACTAGGCACACAGACGTAAACCAGTACGTGCAGAATTGCATGCGGGGCGATCAGAGAGCGAATTTGTGTCGAAGAAACCTACCATTGCAGAGATTATCTGAAGCAATAGCACCATTCGAATTTCTGAGGGTTAACGTTTTATGTACATTCAGTAAAACACCTGCAGGGAACAGGTACGTGCTCACAATCAGAGATCGTTTTTCATGATACGTAGAAAAGGTAGCAATGCCAAACCATCAGGCAGGAACAGTGGCACGAGCACTTTAAATTAATTCGATACTGATGTTTGGAGTGCCTGAAGCAATAATAACAGACGAGGGAACGAACTTCATGTCAGATCAGTTCAAGCAATTGTGTAAGTTATTGAATGTGAAGAAGTTAAGGACGAGTCCTCTCCATCCACAAGCCAAAGGCAGAGCTGAAGGAGTGCAGAGGACAGTCGGAAAGATGCTTGGATACTATGTTCACTCACATCACGCGAAATGGGGTGTTCGCCTACAACTCAGAGCAGCATACCAATACAGAACTGTCACCACATGAAGTACTATATAGTAGTTAAATGCTACAGATCGATAATCGTGCATGTGGGTCGGCTTAAGCCTTTTCAAGGGAGCTCACAAGTTACTCAATGGATAAGAGATGCGGAGCAGAAACGGACAGTGAGAGGAAAGGTATCAGAAGATAAAAAATACTTCGGGAATCAAACTCTAATGATGAACCTGTATGGATTAAGGCGTAGGAGGTAATCATTTAATATATCTTTTTAGGTTAGCGATAGATTAAATGTGATCAGTATAAGCAGCAACGAATTTAAGAGAAGGATAGTAAAAGGTATTTGTGCCCTTAGGTGAGATGCAGAGACGGCGAGACGATGCCGTTCACAGCGGATCTTAAAAAGAAGTGATCGAGTCAGAATTGTGCTTCCAGCAGGTCGAAGTGCACTGGTTGTGATCTACCTTTGACAATATGGTAGTAATGGGCAGTATTTTCTAGCAGGGGAAGTTTTACATCTGCAAAGAGCCTAGAACTAATTGGGAGTGGTTTGTGATCAAATGGCTAGGCGTGCGAGATATTGGGACCTACTTTCCGTTTTCCCGTCACGATTTCAGGGGTAACACCGTGAATATTTGGAAGCCTCGTTTGTATTGGTCAGAGGAGTCCATGGAAGTGCTACCTGCTGCAGGATGTAACCAGCTGAAATCAAATTCTCTTCTGAATCAATAGGAGGGTTGAGTATCCCTGAAAACATTATTGCGGTATGTAAATTCATATCGGGAAAATCAGCATTGACTATTGTCATTTCAACCATCGCAGCAGTACTTGTTCTTATGAGCCTAGTCCATGTTTTGTTATGTAGAAGACGAAGCTCAAGGCTGAGGTCAGACCCAGCCATCATTCAGATTCCAGTGGACTGGATATCCCAAGCTACAGAATGAAATATGAACGCACAAAGGGGTATTACTAAGAAAAATTGTTTGATTTTAGCTTGTGAGTTGGGAAACAACAGTTAGAAGTAATTCCACAAGAAGCCTAATAATGGAATGAGATCCATGGTGTTTGAGTTAAGGTTCAAATGGCTGTGAGCACTATGGGACTTAACATCTGACGTCATCAGTCCCCTAGAACTTAGAACTACACTCCTGGAAATGGAAAAAAGAACACATTGACACCGGTGTGTCAGACCCACCATACTTGCTCCGGACACTGCGAGAGGGCTGTACAAGCAATGATCACACGCACGGCACAACGGACACACCAGGAACCGCGTTGTTGGCTGTCGTATGGCGCTAGCTGCGCAGCACCTGTGCTCCGCCGCCGTCAGTGTCAGCCAGTTTGCCGTGGCATACGGAGCTCCATCGCAGTCTTTAACACTGGTAACATGCCGCGACAGCGTGGACGTGAACCGTATGTGCAGTTGACGGACTTTGAGCGAGGGCGTATAGTGGGCATGCGGGAGGCCGGGTGGACGTACCGCCGAATTGCTCAACACGTGGGGCGTGAGGTCTCCACAGTACATCGATGTTGTCGCCAGTAGTCGGCTGAAGGCGCACGTGACCGTCGACCTGGGACCGGACCGCAGCGACGCACGGATGCACGCCAAGACCGTAGGATCCTACGCAGTGCCGTAGGGGACCGCACCGACACTTCCCAGCAAATTAGGGACACTGTTGCTCCTGGGGTATCGGCGAGGACCATTCGCAACCGTCTCCATGAAGCTGGGCTACGGTCCCGCACACCGTTAGGCCGTCTTCCGCTCACGCCCCAACATCGTGCAGCCCGCCTCCAGTGGTGTCGCGACAGGCGTGAATGGAGGGACGAATGGAGACGCGTCGTGTTCAGCGATGAGAGTCGCTTCTGCCTTGGTGCCAATGATGGTCGTATGCGTGTTTGGCGCCGTGCAGGTGAGCGCCAAAATCAGGACTGCATACGACCGAGGCACACAGGACCAACACCCGGCATCATGGTGTGGGGAGCGATCTCCTACACTGGCCGTACACCTCTGGTGATCGTCGAGGGGACACTGAATAGTGCACGGTACATCCAAACCGTCATCGAACCCATCGTTCTACCATTCCTAGACCGGCAAGGGAACTTGCTGTTCCAACAGGACAATGCACGTCCGCATGTATCCCGTGCCACCCAATGTGCTCTAGAAGGTGTAAGTCAACTACCCTGGCCAGCAAGATCTCCTGATCTGTCCCCCATTGAGGATGTTTGAGACTGGATGAAGCGTCGTCTCACGTGGTCTGCACATCCAGCACGAACGCTGGTCCAACTGAGGCGCCAGGTGGAAATGGCATGGCAAGCCGTTCCACAGGACTACATCCAGCATCTCTACGATCGTGTCCATGGGAGAATAGCAGCCTGCATTGCTGCGAATGGTGGATATACACTGTACTAGTGCCGACATTGTGTATGCTCTGTTGCCTGTGTCTATGTGCCTGTGGTTCTGTCAGTGTGATCATGTGATGTATCTGACCCCAGGAATGTGTCAATAAAGTTTCCCCTTCCTGGGACAATGAATTCACGGTGTTCTTATTTCAATTTCCAGGAGTGTAGTTAAACCTAACAAATCTAAGGATATCACAGACATCCATGCCCGAGGCAAGATTCGAACCTGCGACTGTAGTGGTCGCGCGGTTACAGACTTTGAGTTAAGGAACACGGTTCGTGTTCACGTGGAAATTTGTACGATTAAGTGACGTATCTAAGGGAACCACTTGTTAGAATAATTCTTGAGACGCGAAACAGGGAAAAGGGGCCATTCCCCAGAAACTCTATAGTCCATTTTAGTCGACCCCAGGGACCTGATCTTGATAAAAAGGAGGGCAATGTGGTATATCGACTGTATTCGGTCAGAAGTTACGCAAAAGCAGAAGTGAGTTGGAACAGAACAAGCCGCTGGTGGGCGAGACAGTTATACAATTCAAAGCATCGGGCATTTCGAAGCGGAGCCAGCTGGCCACAGTATAGCAAAAGCTGACTCTTCAGTACCTTAGTAGAAGGATGGAAGCGTTTCTTCATTTGCACCGTGAAAACGTTTAGACTATGTGTCTTAAGCCCTAAATGAACGCAGTCTGGTAAGTACTAAGCCATTCGTGTACCAAATCATTCTCATATCAGTACAACAGTCTACACAACGAGCTTGTGACACCCAGAGCAACACCCTGGAAAGCAGCAAAGGTTCCGCCGTTCGACCACAAGGCAGGGCAGCCTGCTCTGAATCATGAGGGATTTGCCCACGTGTTGGCGAAGTTCACTGTCATCATCAGCTGCGCCGCTGCTTTGTCGTCACTGTCGCAGAAGGAGACATTGTCGACAGTGGTATTCGAGTGAAACCATGCTCGGCCACGCTCTTTCCGTTTTCAGTGATGCCGGACGCCTTTTGTTTAGTATGAGAGGCAACTGGACTCGTCCAAGAAGCTGTTCTTGATGTACTATGGCCGAGGGCTGGAATAAAGAAATTAATATAACAGATCTACTGTCGCCCTGACGCTTGACGGGTGACGAACCGATGGTCAGTAAGGTTGTCAGTAAGGTTAACCTACTATTTCCACCTCACATCATTCTTTGCCTCCTCGTGTTACTGGTAAAAGAGTATCGGGTCAGAAGGATACACACAACATGCGTAGAGCCAGATTGGCCATTAGATGTGAAGCGAGTCAGTCCAGCCTGTAGAAAAGTAGGGGAACAGGAAGTATTTTGTTTCGAATAAAGAAGCAGTAACCGGAGAATGAGTCGATCAGTAGAGCTCAGGGACATTAAACGTGAGCGAGTTGTTGGACATCACCCGAGTAACAAATCCACCATGGACATTTAGGTCCTTCTAAAGCTGCTCATTTCGACTGTAGATGATGTGATTATGAAACGGACACGCAACGGAACAACCACAAGTGAACCAAGCCTAGGCAGTCCACACATACCGACAGACAGGTGTGACCCCACTAGCTGGTTGTCTGCTACTGACCAAGAACTATGAAACAATGGATTAAGTTGAGAATCACATAGTTACGTATATGGCGTGAGGTTGCTGGATAAGAAACGTGACCTACTGATTGAAAGTGCTCGAACTTCCTGTGCTGAGGAGAGACATATATTGCAGTCATTAGGGCTGCAGAACTGATGTAACCTGGAGTTCACGTGATACTAACTGCACTGTACAGTGACATATTTGTAAACACCCAACAAATAAGGGCAAAGTAGGACTATTCCAAATGTAAGAGCTTCGATTGTTGACCTAATATTGATCCACATCCAGGCATAGTACTGAAAAGATGATCACAGCGCTAAAATTAGAATATAGAGATGAAGCAAATAAAATTTTTACCATATTTCTGTAATAAGTATTTACAAAGTTAAATCTTGCGACCTGCCCTCTAATACCGATCCATCTTATCTAGCGCTCTTTGACCGTTTCTATCAGAGCCTTCCGGTTCCTAGGCAGCGATGCCCGCTGAGGAACAAATAGCTTAGGAACAGTATAAGCAGTATAGAAGAGAGTCACCTGGGCGGCGACCTTGGCTGTCCGTGGCTTGTTAGTATCGGCGATGTGTCTGTGGCCTGGACGGAAAGGGCAGTGTGCGTCGTCCCACACCCGACCTACCATGTGGTCTCTGGTCTGTAATACGGTACTGTACAGAGATTTACAAGAAAACCGACACTGAAACGACTTCACAGCAGAAGAGCGGGCTTCAATGTTGAGAAATTTCTTGGTTCAACTTAACCATTCTGCATGTATACGCTTCAAGTGTTGTGTTGACGGTTTTGCTTATTCTGTCTAATTCTCCCCACGTTTTGCACTGGCGATAAGTGGCAAATTGTATGGTCTGTTATCGTTATTATTATTATTATTATTATTATTATTATTATTATTATTGATGTAATATCTTCAAGCATTGCCAGACTCGTTGGCATTCCGTTGCAACTCTACAAAAGTGTTTACCTAATATGTATTTTGGTTCGTCTCTTTGGTGTCACCGCCAGACACCGCACTTGCTAGGTGGTAGCCTTTAAATCGGCCGCGGTCCGTTAGTATACGTCGGACCCGCATGTCACCACTATCAGTGATTGCTGACCGAGCGACGCCACACGGCAGGTCTAGTCTAGAGAGACTCCCTAGCACTCGCCCCAGTTGTACAGCCGACTTAGCTGGCGATGGTTTACTGTCTACATACGCTCTCATTTGCCGAGACGACAGTTTAGCATAGCCTTCAGCTACGTCATTTGCTACGACCTAGCAAGGCGCCACATTCAGTTACTATATGTCTTCTGAACCGATAATATTGTGAATCATGTACCGTCAAGAGCGACGTTTATCATTAATGGATTAAAGTTACGTATCAAACTAATTACGTCCGCTTTCTGAATTCTAATTCCTTGTCAAGTTCCAGACCTCATGTCAGTATACTTCTTTCCTTCTCACGCCAGCCAGCGTGAGCTAAAACGTGTACATTTCGGCCTCCTCTAGTAACAAGGTGTTGGCTCTTCAGCCAACACAACAGTCTCTCTGTATCATTTGTTGAAAGAATGCTTTCTTTTTTAAAATTATTTGTTGGGAACTATGTAAGCTACAATAACAATCTGCAGTTCAGGCACATTTACTTCCGAAATTATGTTATATAATGTTTAATGGAGTAATTACTGACATATTAGCCTAATGTACTGAGCTCAACAAATATGGCTTGTATTAGAATATAATTGGTCAGTGCTCAGAAGGTGGGGTAAAATTGTTTCGTGAGTCTTCATGAGCCTTTGCACTGCTGTTGTAAGTCAAACGTAAGCGGATTTGATAAGCGGACGTTAAATGCAAGAAAAAATAAAATTAATATTTGTGGCTAACTAATTTAGGTACCTAGCCACTGGAATTGTTTACTGTGTTAAATTTTCTTGCCATGTGATACATTAGAAGTTACATTTACGACATATATCGTCTTTGCCAATTGACCACATACATTGTCCCGTGTTTCAGTAAAGCTGTATTGGAATGTAGCACTGCATCTTTATTTAATTCTGAATGTGATACATTTAATGTCATATGTGTCTCTGTGTACTAACGTGGCCACAGGGCCATGATTAAAAATTATTCTGCTCAAATGACGGTTAATCAGGGGATAGTTAATTATTAAAAAGCTGTTAGAATAATAATATGGGCTATAGGTGATCTCGGTGAGACCAATACTGTTGCTTTCTTTGAATTAAATTTGTAGTTGGGTATTAATTTAAATTACTTGAATCATGTTATAAGATTATTGCTTTTTGTTTCCTCTCCCGTTATCTAGCCCTAAGATTCTTGTTAAATTTATTGTCTTGTTGCCGGCCGCGGTGGTCTCGCGGTTCTAGGCGCGCAGTCCGGAACCGTGCGACTGCTACGGTCGCAGGTTCGAATCCTGCCTCGGGCATGGGTGTGTGTGATGTCCTTAGGTTAGTGAGGTTTAAGTAGTTCTACGTTCTAGGGGACTAATGACCACAGCAGTTGAGTCCCATAGTGCTCAGAGCCATTTCAACCATATTGTCTTCTTAAAGGTCATAAATACTGGTTTTACACATAACAAAGGGATTCGTCCAAATTTTAACGCTCATGCTTCATAATAAATTTTCGAGGTTCTCTGCCATTAGGAAGCACTTGTACCATTTCCAACACGTACTGTTTTACAAATAAGAGGAACATAAATTTAAAGATATTCTGACACTAGTGCAATTGAAACAGTTATTAGTCATTCAAATAAATGGCTCTGTGCACTATGGAACTCAACTTCTGAAGTCATCAGTCCCCTAGAACTTAGAACTACTTAGACCTAACTAACCTAAGGACATGACACACATCCATGCTCGAGGCAGTATTAGAACCTGCGACCGTAGCGGTCGCGCGGTTCCAGGCTGTAGCGTCTAGAACCACACGGCCACTCCGGCATTAGTCATTCAATGTAAAATTAAAAGTGCGATACAGTAAAACTTGATGAAAGTGGAACGAATATAATGAGGAACTCTGTCTAAACCGTGCAAGTATTTCAGTCCTGATAATTTTTGTATATAGTGGAACGTTAATTTTAACTTAAATAACAGTCTCAGTTGCACCGTTTACCTTGATTTACCTAGGTTTCAGTCGGGATATCCCAACCCTCTTCAGAATGACAATAACTATCGTTTGTCCATAGTGGACATCGTCAAGCTTAAACTACAAATTCAGAAATCATCGTCAAACTACAAAACTTTCCTGGAACTGCCTCGGCCCCATTTCGCAACCGCGATGCGGCAGCTACTAGGGCTGTACTGAGCAAGGTTGGGTTATCCCGAATGAAACCTAGGTAAATTCTAGTTAAACGGTGCACCTGACGCTATTAATTATTAAAATTAATATTTACACAGTTGCTGACAGGACCGCGATGTGTTGAAGATACTAAAGTGGAACGTACCTAACACGGAAACGAAAGTTTTAAGATTTCATTAACAGTTCATTGCATAATGCGGAAATGAGCTTACGCAGTATTACCGTATTACAGTGGACGTTAGTAATTCACGACTTCGCAGGGACGATACTCTTAACACAAGGATTGTACAGCCCTGCCCATGCTGTTAACAGGCTCTACACCAAGAAAACAGGCTCGGCCCTGCGCTGCGCTGCGGATATGGACACCATATCACGCAACTCTGAGCAATAACAAGCTACACGCAGTGTCCAGACAGCAAAGGAAACGGACGCGGGTACACACTGGAACAATGTTGGGTACCCACGAACACTTCCCTGCAGTCTTCGCAGAGAAACATTTGGGTACTGTTCCAAAAAATATCGGGAGATCAGGTGGATGCTTGAAACTTCCTGACACAATATTTCGGTGCAGAGTCTTTCGGCCATATTGAGGTGATACTGGCGGAAACGCACTAGGCTCTGGTATTTACGGCCCCGCCGGCAGATGTGTGGTGGATTCATCTACATCTACATCTACATCTACATCCGTACTCCGCAAGCCACCTGACGGTGTGTGGCGGAGGGTACCCTGAGTACCTCTATCGGTTCTCCCTTCTATTCCAGTCTCGTATTGTACGTGGAAAGAAGGATTGTCGGTATGCTTCTGTGTGGGCTCTAATCTCTCTGATTTTATCCTCATGGTCTCTTCGCGAGATATACGTAGGAGGGAGCAATATACTGCTTGACTCTTCGGTGAAGGTATGTTCTCGAAACTTCAACAAAAGCCCGTACCGAGCTACTGAGCGTCTCTCCTGCAGAGTCTTCCACTGGAGTTTATCTATCATCTCCGTAACGCTTTCGCAATTACTAAATGATCCTGTAACGAAGCGCGCTGCTCTCCGTTGGATCTTCTCTATCTCTTCTATCACTGATTCACTTGGCATTGCGAGTTTCATTCTCCTGCCCCTCACGCCATCCGTGGGTATCGTTAGATTAGACCAGGGCATCCTAACCTTTTCAGCTGGTGGACTTCTTCTTCAGTCGAAAATCCATGGTGGACCCCTAGTCATTCAAGAGCACAGTAACTTTAAATCTCAGAGCGAAACCTATGGGAACTGAAAACTTCTTAATGCAAGTTCCATGTTCTCCCCCCCCCCCCCTCCCCCCACAAATATCAATAGTCTTTGGTTTAGAGATGAATGAAAATGGCCAAAAACCGACTTATGAAATAGCTAGTGCACTGACAAAGCAAGTTTAACATTTAATGACGCCTGGGGCCGCATACATGCCAGTGAGCGCTGTGATTGGTCGTCAAAGCTCGCTCCGCGCATCCGTAAAAGATATCAGCGCATCTACCGCCGTGAGCCGCCGCACAAACGACCCCGGTATTGTTGCGAAACAGTCGATCAGTGAAGCCGCATTCTCCGACACTAAATTGTGTATGCGTTCTCACTTAGGAACAGCAAAGGCTGCTTGGGAATACGACCTGAAGTAAAAGTAGACATGTTTTTCACACGAAAAAAAATAGTGTTGAATTTGATTTTCACATTTTTATTCAATAATTTTACTCATTATTTTACACGATTTGGTGAACGGTGGCCGCGGACCCCCTAGAAAGAGCCGGCGGACCCCTAAGGGCTCCTCGGACCACACGTTGGGAAGCCCTGGGTTAGACAGTGGTTTACTCATTAAGGTTCACATTCCCAAGAAATGCACTGCGTGCGTTATTTTCTGCCAGTTTCGGGCTACTATTGGCAATTAAAGTGATAACATTACGTCGAACGAAAATTATGCGTCACTAACACTTAACTCAAAGATTGAGGTAATCGAGGCGAGTAAGGAAGACGAGCTCTCTGTTCGTGAAATAATTTTGCATTTAAAATGCGCTAAGACTAAAAATTTTCATACTTCAAGGTACAAGGTTAAGATACGGGATCGTAAAATGAAAATAAGGGCGAAGAAATTAACGAGATAGTGTGGCACTGGTTCATAAGTTCTTGGGATGAAAGGAAATAAATCCATACACTGTTATCAAGTGCTTCAACAAAGCAGGGTTTGGAGCTCAAGAAAAAGACCGTACTGTGGCCATGGAAGCTCCAGAAAATGCAGCAGCAGTTTCTGGATTAATTAAAATGAAAAACATTTCCTCTAGTGCAGATTACTACATTCGAAGTGATAACTATCAGTAAGCTCATTCCACCTTTACTTCAGCAGTAGATTTAATAGAAAGCTGCAACACATAAGATGATCAGGAAGAAACAAAGGAAGAAGAAAAGGAGGAAAATGATGTCCCCAGAAATATGAATACGTCTGAATAAGTTACTACAACCATCAACTATGTTATGCAAGTTTCAGCACAGGCAATTCTCCCAAGCGGTAGAAACTATAGTATAGTGCAAAAAATTGCACAGAAAAAAATTTTAACTGGAAATTCGAGCAGGTGTCCCTCCTTGACATGTGGTAAAAAAAGGGAATGCAAGGCAAATACAACAATAAATTACGTTAGAGTAAAAATATAGAAATGCAATATTATTTCAAAAATGGCTCTGAGCACTGTGGTATGTAACTTCTAAGGTCATCAGTCCCTAGAACTATTTAAACTTAACTAACGTAAGGACGTCACATATCCATGCCCGTGGCAAGATTCGAACCTGCGACTGTAGCGGTCGTGCTGTTCCAGACTGAAGCGACTAGAACCGCTCGGCCACACCGTCCGGCCGCAATATTATTTTTTAATTGCTTTTGTATTAAAGCGTTCTGTCGCGTAATATACATTAAACGAACGTGTACTGTACAGAAGTGAGTGCGCGTAAATAAGTTCATAATCGCAAATTCATACTTTTGTGCATAGGACAAATCTTATAGAACCTAGTGTGTTTTCTTAAACCCAGTCACTTTACAATTTGGAAAATTATTTCAGTGTCATGTAACTCCGTTTTGAGCAAGTTTTGCCGTAAATATATTTAATTATGAATATTTCATAATCAGGTTTATTGGAGGTATAATGATCTTACATTTTTAACCGATCGAATGTTGCATTTACTGAGTGTTGTGCATTTCTTTATTTGTATACTTTTTAATAATGTCTGTGTTGTTCACTGGAACTGAAAAAAGTTTTGAATCATGCTGTTGAATAGTATGTTTCTAGCTTTCAATGGGTCCAGCTCAAAACCACTTCCCAAGACACTTACTGTCATTTCAGTGGTATCAGAGCCTGGTGTGAGCTGGTAGGGGGTTCTGGTTTAGTGTAATATTACAGAAGATAGTAATTTATGGGCCATATATTTTTCGGAAATTTCAAGTAACTGTGATGTGCCTTGTTCAGTGCATCTCGTATTTAGTGAAGGGACAGTTACAATATGAACTTTCGTTACTCGGGTGAAGTTATTGAATTGAGTCTCTGTTTGTGAGATACTTTGAACCGAGACAATAATATACTGAACTGTCAAGAACTTTCAGAAAGTGCGTGAAGGTTCAGTGACGGCTAAGGCTAACCCTCATCAGGAAGTTGCAGTCACAGAAAGAGGTTGCTTAGGGTAGTGGGAGTTGTTTGACAAGCCTCGGAATCCACTGTGATCTGTCCATTGATGCTAGTGAACAATTGAGTTTGCTTTGGTTAATGGTACGGCTGGAAAATCAAATCAAACCATTATAGGTCATTGATTTAGTAGTTTTACAATTGATGTATCCATTATCTCAAGGCAAACTTAGTCGAGTTATTACGGAAGGTATTAAGAAGTGCGAGTCCTTAACTGCGTTCTGTAAAAGGGTGCTTGAGCGGTATTTGTCAACACGGTGTTGGAGCGGCTTATTTAACAAGCACTTTTATCAGGTGCACGAGCTTAAAGAAACATTAATATCTTATACTGAAGTTACCTACATTTCAATAGCTGCTTTGTGCACTATAATTAACAAAAGCAGAGCTGTGAGTAGTATCTTGGAAGATCTATGAGCAGTAGAACAGTGGTGGATTTGGTTTCCCAAGAAACCTGACAGTTTTCACGAATTGGACGGATTAGTGTTTGGGGTTGAAAGGTGCGATCGGGGATCAAATATGTGAATCTTCATCGAATAATCTTAATTCATGAGGAAATTAAATAGCACATCCAATTGATTGGTGGAATGTCAGAGCTTCAAGGGCGTGCATCCTATGCAGTTAGGTGGGCATTTGGTACATAATTATCTCGTACTTGAGAAGAGGGGGCAACGCTGATGATCAATCCACCGGGGATGCCTGTGTGCCCTAATTGCTGGCTGTAAGAAATTGAAGGCCCCACACTGAGTATATTTCCCTTTCATTTGTACCTCTGCAAATCAGGAGCCTGTTTACACCTGCATTGCTTCTGGTAGCAATGGCTCTGTAATGGACTTGGAATGGCATAAGACTTTCTTTAGTATTTGTAAGATGCCTAGGTTGGAAGGGTGTCAGGTGTGCTGTCGCATGGTTAATGATTTTACCAGTCAAGGGAAAAAGAGCCTTTGGGAGTTTCGATGGACAGTAGCAATGTGTTGTTGGGATGTGACTCTTTAAAATGCACAGGCACTGGGTTGAATTACATCAAGAAGGCTGGTATTGTGTCAAGAAGAATGGTGCTTTAAAGTTTTGACCTAATATTTGAACGTAGCCAAGATAGACAATATGTGGAGAGAGAGCCGAAAAATGTCTTTTTGGCATCTCTCTTTTAGAGAAACGACAAGGATTTGCATTTTTGCAGCTACTGAGTGAGTATCTTGTGGTACTAATCAATATACTGGGAGAAGCCGATAAGATCCGATACCAGTTTCAGCTAACGGATTCTGTTATAGTCCATCAGTCTCAGTATTGCTTGGTACAGCCCAAATGAAATAAATATGTATGATCATTGAGCAGTTTCCAGCCAAGGGGCTGATGAAATCATCAGTACCCCTACATCTCAAATGGTTCAAATGGTTCTGAGTACTATGGGACTTAACTGCTGAGATCATCAGTCCCCTAGAACTTAGAGCTACTTAAACCTAATTAACTTAAGGACATCACACACATCCATGCCCGAGGCAGGATTCGAACCTGTGACCGTAGCGGTCGCGTGGTTCCAGACTGTAGCACCTACAACCGCTCGGCCACACCGTCCGGCACATCTCAAATATCAAAATGTAATTGAGAAGGGTACCAACTAGTAATCCACTATTTTTGGGTGACTCAGAAATTATTTTCGGAGTCATTAACATTGCAGCTCTGCATAACTGTTTCACGTGGTTCTCCTGTAATCAGTATTTCACTGTACTAGATCTAAATTAGGTTTATCATCAGGTGCAGCTCGATAAAGAGCCCAAGGCAGTGACTGCTTTTTCCACTGACTGGAATTAACTTGAATACAATCATGTACCTTTGGACTGATCGCTGAAACTGCTGTATTGTCTACACTGTGGGATTCCATATTGGAAAACCTAAACTTGAAATTTGTTAACACTCCTAAGATGACATGATCGATTATAGCAAAAGATTTCAGAAGCATTTAATTGTTATAGGGTTAGTACTAAACCGTTTGAGTGAAGTGGGACGCATAGTCAAACTTCTACTTAGGAAATGTTGTCTCAGTCGTGGAAGGGGGACGGGAGCGTACAAATTGACGAAGATGGAACCAAGGCTATTTATGAATTTCCTCTGCCCAGAGACAATAAAAGTGTAGACAGGTTTATCGGCGTGCTCAATGCTTTTCAGAAGTTTTTTCCAATTTCGCTCCGTTTGTGGCACCCCTCAACCTTGTGCACTGAAAATGTCAACATTTCAATGGGGTCCTACGCAAAAAGCATCCTTTAACACTCTTAAAGCAGCAACGGCTGCAGCTCAGGTCTTGTCTGTACCTAACTTGGACGAACAGTTTACCTTACATAGGACTGTACACAGTTCAGGTGGCTATGCTGTGCCGCTGCAAGTCACAGGCACAGAAGATCGTTGGGGTATGCCACATGATACTTGTTGAGCGCTGAAATCAAGTACTCGGTCAATCTGTCAGAACCATTTCCGGTATTATTTTGGTTGGAAACGTTTAAGTTCTACCTCGAAAACAACCTTTCATCTTGGAAACGAACAACCAAGCTTTGAGCTGGTTATTGACGAGAAAACGAAGTATGGGCAGAATACTCAGTTGGGTCTTAAAATACGGGAGTTTCACATTCAGGGTAAATGCATAAATGGACTGATAACCTAGTTACGAAGCGCTTAGTAGCATGTTTGAGGAAGAGGAGATGGATAATAAGTCAGGCAGTGATCTTGAAGGGCTAATATTTGTGGGTGCAGTCTAACGTAAAATACTTGAGTATTTATTGATTTAGTTAAGAAGCAGTCACTGCAGATTAAGCATCAAATGAAGGGTGACCAGAATATATCGGGCTATTCCTTCATTAAGGGTACGTTTGGCTATCGGACGCTTTATGACATCAAAGGCAAGATCTGTCTTCCGAACGAACTAGAATCCCTGCTGTTAAACTGTTTCCACAGCCCCACGTATGACAGGATTTTTGGAGTATATAAAACTGTGGAGATGATTATGAAACTAGACCTGTAACTAGGCTGTTTAGGTTTTTAGGTTGGTAGCGCTCTGTATGAAAATCAATGACTGTGCTGTGCGCAGTCTATGGCTGGTTGGATGCATTGTTGGAATATTCGCTAGTGTAGTGTTGGCCTGTTGGATGTGAAGAGCGTGTAGCATTGCGCAGTTGGAGGTGAGCCGTCAGCAGTGATGGATGTGGGGAGAGAGATGGCAGAATTTGAACATTATTAAGGTAAATACATTGCTTGTTCTCTATCAAAATCTTTCATTTGTTAACTATGCCTAACAGTAGTTAATGCCCTCAGTAGATAGAATCTTTTATTTAGCTGGCAGTATTGGAGCTCGCTCTATTGCAGTAGGTCGAGTAGCGAAGATTTTTGTGAGGAAAAGTGATTCATGGACGGTATAGATTAATGTTAGTCAGGGTCACTCTTGTGTTGCGATTATTGAAAGTCAGATTGCGTTGCGCTAAAATAATAATAATAATAATAATAACAAAAATATTGTTTGTCAGTTTAGTGTTAATCAGAATAAGTAAAGTGAGAAATGTCTTAGTATGTACAGTTTTGCTCAGGTGTTTGAAAATCAAATAACGTGAGATGTTTACCAGCACAGTCATTCATATATTTTCCAAAGGGGACATTTCAGACCTAGTCTACATAAGGATGTAAGGGAATTAGTGAGGCAGTGTGATATATGTATCAAAGTTAAACCGAACCGTAACAACCAAATAGGTTGGTGCACACCATGGGCAAGGTTTATGTAACATTCAGGACTTTTCGGGCGTACATGTTTTTGGATAAAATTTTGGGAGAGCTGCCGGGTATACGGTATTTCGGATCAGAGTCTTCTGACCACTTTGAGGTGAATACTGATACGCAGTACACTAAGCTCTCGTATTTAACACCCCGTCGACACATGCGTGGTGTCTTACTGTAAATTGCACAAGCGTTGCTTAAGCGCATGAGCTTAAGCTGTAAGTCTGTGCGCCTCTCTGTGTGCCCTCCGTGGTAAAAGTTCGCCTCTTCGATATCAAAATGATTGTCTTCCAACAGTAAGATCGCAGGACGAAAGCGATTACCTGAGCACTTTCTATAATCGGGTGCCATGTAGAACTTAAATGGAAACCGCCGTCTCGATTCGTAAGTGATTCAGACACTCATATTTCTACCGATTCATTAATGAATGAGCTCCAAAAGTTTGACGTATGGGCCATAAGTTTTGTTTCATTATATTTCATTGAATGACCAGTGAAAATTGTGTTCAGCTATAGGTGACTTATGTGCTTGGAGAAGGCGAGTGAGCCGCTGAAGTTCTATAATGCGTTCCTTGACAGAGCGCATCGATGGCCCTATGTAAGATTTCTCTGCTTCATACGGAATCCTGTAAGAATCAGCTTTGCGCAGCTCTAAGTCTTCTTTAACATATCCCAAAAGGGCTGACATTTTGCAAGGAGATAGAATGATTATATTGATGTATTTTTAAAATTTTGCAAATCATAGCTGAAATGCTGAAATGTTCCCAGTATATGGTAGACAAACAGTCGTTTTGGAGACCTCACCCTCTTCCTGGTTATGCCGTTTGCACGTCCGTAGATCTCTCTGTACTTGTTGACACGAATATCTGTTGTTCAGGAACATAGCCTGCAGGTGTTTCAGTTTCATTTGCAGGCTATGGCGTCTGGAATGGTATGGACTCGGTGGATCAGGCAGGGTCCTTAGAACGTCCATCGTTTGTGCACGTTGGCTGTTAGTAGATTTAAAATAACTGTCAGTGTGGGTGGCCTTTTGATACAATGAATGGACAATTATGCCATCGCTTTTACGTGCACAAAGACGTCTATAAATGGAAAGTAACGATCGTTCTCCACCTCCATAGTAAATACTACTTTTTCATGTATGAAATTCAGATGTTGAAGGAAATCTCGGTGACTGTCCAAACCGGGAAGCCAAATTATAGAATATGCATGGCCAGCTACTGTTGGTTTTAAAATAGCAGAGACAAGTGCTCGCTCCTCAACGTCTTCCACAAGGGGAGATAAAGGATTTTCCAAAAACTCGTTGTTGAACAAGAAGTATGTCTAGGACATGGTATACTTCAAGTGTACTGTAAGGTCAGTTACCAATGATATGTAAGGAGCCCACCAAAGGCACATTTGTAAAAAGCGAAACTACATCAAAACTGACCAACAAATCACTGCTTTCCAGTGTAAGTGAATATGAAGTCTTGTGATAAAATCACCTAAATTACTTATAAGATGTGAACATTTGCCGACAGTGGGACCGTGTAGAAACGTCTAGCAATTGGCCAAATCAAAGGCTCCTAGTAAGCGAGTGATGCGATAAACAGGAAAACTTCTAATAGTCCATTTCCCAAGGATGTCATTAAAAAACTGAGACCAAACAGTTCATTTCCTCCTAGGCTGTACAGATTGCCCAAATTCTATGAAGAGGTTCTGCTTTTAAGATTTTGTTGTTGTTGACTGGTTTGATTCTCCTGTGCCAACCTCTTCATCTCCTAGTAGTACTTCCAATATACATCCTCAAGTATCTGCTACATGTATTCCTATCTCTGTCTTCCTCTACAGTTTTTGCCCTGTACTTTTCCCTCTAGTGCTATGGACGTCTATCCCTGATGCCTGAACGTATCTCATATGATCCTGTTCATTCTCCTTGTCAGTGTTTTCCACATATTCCTTTCCTCTCAGATTCTGTGCAGGACCTCTTAATTCCTTACCTTATCAGTCAACCTAATTTTCAACATGGTCTGTATCACCACATCTCAAATGCTTCGATGCTCTTGTCTTCCAGTTTTCCCACAGTCCATGATTCACTACCATACAACGCTGTGCTCCAAACGTATATTCTGAGAAATTTCTTTTTCAAATTAAGGCCTATGTTTGATACCAAGAGACTTCTCTTGGCCACGAATGTCTATTTTGCCAGTAGTGCTAGTGTGCTTTTGGTGTCCTCCTTGCTCCGTCTGTCAATTGTTATTTTGGTGCTTCGGTAGCATAATTATTTAACTTCTTCTACTTCGTGACCATTAATCCTGATGTCAAGTTTCTAGCTGTTCTCATTTCTGCTACCTCTGATTACTTCCGTCTTTGTTCGATTTACTTTCAGTCCACATACTGTACTCATTTGACTGTTGATTCCATTCAGCAGATCATGTAGGTCTTCCTCACTTTCACTCAGGATAGCACTGTCATCAGCGATCGTGTCATTGATACCCTTTTACCTTGAATTTTAATTCCATTCCTGAACCCTTTTTTATTTCCATCAATGCTTCTTCGATGTACAGATTGAACGGTATGGGCGAAAGACTACATCTCTGTATTTTACCCTTTTCAATCTGGCATTTCTTTCACGGTCATCCACTCTTTTAATTGCCTCTTGGTTCTGGTACGTATTGTATATTATCGGTCTCTCCCTATAGCTTACCCCTATTTTTCTCAGCATTTCGAACGTCTGACACCATTTTACACTGTTGAACCCTTTCCATAGGTCCAAAAATCCTATGAATGAGTCTTGATTCTTATTTTGTCTTGCTTCCATTATCAATCTAACGTCAGAACTTCCTCATTGGTGCCTTTACCTTTCCTAAAGCCAAACTGATCGTCATCTAACACATCATCAGTTTTCTTTTCCATTCTTCTGTATATTATTCTTGGGATTAACTTGGATGCTTGAGCTGCTAAGCCGATTCTGCGATAAATCTCGCACTTGTCAGCTCTTACTGTCTTCAGGATTTTGTTGATGATTTTTTCTGAAAGTCACACGATGTACTGCCAGACTCATACATTCTACATACCAACGTGGATTTGTTGCCACTCCCCTAACGATTTTAGAAATTCTAATGGAGTGTTATCCATACCTTCTGTCTTATTTGATCTTAATTCCTCCAAAGCTCTTTTAAATTCAAATTCTAATACTGGGTCCCCCATCTATTCAAAATCGACTATGGTTTCTTCTTCTGTCTCCTCAGGCAAATCTTCCTCCTCATAGATACCTTCAATGTGCTGTTTCCAACTGTTCGCTCTCTCCTCTGCATTTAACAGTGGATTCCGGTTGAACTCTTAATGTTACCAGCTTTCCTTTTCATTTCACCGAAGGTTGTTTCCACTTTAATATATGCTGAATTAGTCCTTCCGACTACCATTTCTTTCTCAATTTCTTCACGTTTTTCATGAAGCCATTTTATCTTAGCTTCCTGCATCTCCTATGAATTTAATTTCTCAGCGACTTCAATTTCTCTATTCTTGAATTTCGCTGAATATTTTGGTATTTCCTTCTCTTATCGATCAGCTGAAATATTCTTCCTATTGCCTATGGTTTGTTCCGAATGACCTTCTTTGTACCTATGTATTATTTCCAGCTTCTGTGATTGCCCTTTTTAGACATGTCCATTCCTCTTCAACTGTACTGCCTACTGTACTGCCTACTTTATTGCGATAACTACAGCCTCAGAGAACTTCAAGCACATCTGGTCTTTCCTTAGTACTTCCTTATCACACTTGTTTCCGGTTTGATTCTTCCTGAATTATCTCTAAATGCTCAGCCTACTATTCATTATTACTCTACATCTACATATACATCACACTCCGCAACCTACCTAATGGTGTGGGGTGGTGGGTACTTTCGATACCACTGTCTGAAGCCCCCATCCCCGTTCCACTCGCTAATAGTGGGTGGGAAGAAAGATTGCCTGTAAGCCTCTGTATTGGTTCTAATTTCTCCAGTTTTCTCCTCTTGGTCAAAATGCGAGATGTATTTGGAGGGAAATAATTGATCCCCTACCCCTCACTTGTAACGTCTGCCAGCGGAGTTTGTTCAGCATCTCCGTAACGCTGTCTCGCCAGTCAGACGATTCCTTGACAAAACGCACTGTTTTGCGTTAGATCTTCTCTATCTTCTCTATCAGTCCTACGTGGTAGGGATCCCAGATTGACGATCAATTAAAAAATGGTTCAAATGGCTCTGAGCACTATGGGACTCATCATCTTAGGTCATAAGTCCCCTAGAACTTAGGAATACTTAAACCTAACTAACCTAAGGACATCACACACATCCATGCCCGAGGCAGGATTCGAACCTGCGACCGTAACAGTCCCGCGTTTCCGGACTGAAGCGCCTATAACCGCACGGCCACCACGCCCGGCTTGACGATTAGTACTGAAGAATCGGGCTAATAAGCGCCTTATGAGCTGCATTGTGAGTGGCATAGGGAAAATGCTATTTGTTAATATGGAGCCTGACTTAGCAGATAATATGTTATGTATAATAGAACTACTAGAACATAGTGAAGTGGAAACAGCATGTTATTTGGTGGAACGTATTATTGTATGTCTACAATAGAGAGTTGGAAGCAAGGTTGTACCAGTCATCACAGATAACTATGCCACTCAATAGGTTAAATTACTGATCTGAACATTATTGATCACATTGTACATTGTGAGTGAGGAAGATTGCCGCACAGAAGTGTGGTCTGTAGGAGAGTGTAGGATACTGCTAGGACAGCCCTTTGTGGTTAATTAAAGCATCCTGTGGATCCTCTCGATATCGGAGAATGCCTTTTGGATCAAAGAAAGGAGTAGGCCGCCGCAAACGTAACGGCAGTGGCCTCTGGAAGCCGACAGCCTGCAGTGGGACTTCTGTCATTATGCAGAGCACCTACACAGTGTCCACGTCGGAAGCCACTGCCTATACCTCAGCGTCGGCCAGGCACAACAGAGGGAGTCTTGTTTGCCTCGCTCAGCAGCGGCAGGGCATGCCTGGAATTAAAGAAAAGCATTCCTTACTTTCACCAGTGTTTCCACTAGGCCTACCTACCTGTCACCCCCACTCACTCACGCCCTGAATGCAATGGCACCTTTCACCCTGGAGGCAGGGATGTAGAGACCTAAGATAGTCAAGACCTCATCCACTGATCTCTCCAGTATACATCATTAAGTCTGGTCATCTTACGCTTATGGCACCCACCAATCAATTTCCTAACATCAAGTGTTCCTTGATCTCCATCACAATCTTATACATCCCAAAACGTCCTCCGCGTTCTGAATGGTGGAAATAACTAAATTCCGGCTGTATAAACTCTTTAGAAAGAGAAATCTTGTTGTTGTTCCATGTATCATAGAACAGCGTATCGCACCTAATGAAGTTCCTAGGCATCTCCTTACCAACCTTAACCTGCTGTCTCATTCGATTCAGCTAGTGATTCAACATAGCGCTTTTACTACAAATTCCCAAAACGAGCAATAATTTCCCACAAGATCGTGGATCTCCACACCTAATCCTTAAATTATTGTGTGATCTCAGAAATTTCAGGCTCCTCCTGAAACATCCGACTAAGGGTGCCTGGCATCTTATCCTCGAATATGCCTGATTTAAAAGTGGATGCAGAAACTCTAGCCTTCCAATGGGCAATCCTCCGAGTCTTCATGGAATTGGAAAGCATCGAGGCGAGATCCTAATTATTGGTCTCAACGCTAAACAATTTTAGAGATATAAGTGGAATTTTACCAATCCGAACAAAGCACTGAGATTATCTAGTGCATAAAGTAAGTACTTCCAAAAAGACCTGGAGGCATAGGCGATCGGCCTCCTTTGCCTTTTTAATCTTTAAGAAATACCGTTGTTATTCGGGAATCGGATGCATCTGCCAAAAGAATGAACTCGCTGTCAAAGTTAGGGATGGCAACACAGAAGCAGTAGCGAAAGCATGCTTCACCAAACATGGCTTCTTGGCTATGGCTCCACTGGAAACATTTCTCGCCTACGTTTCAGCTGATTAAGAGTGCGGCCTTTGGTACAAAACTACTCACAAATTTACTAAAGAAATTTACTTTGCATAAGTTCTGGGAAATGAATATCCTTGTCATCTTTGGACGAAGGAAATCGGTAAATAGCCTTGGTACACTCCTGATCTATCTTAATGCCACTGGCTCACACAATGTGCCCTAGCAAGGATATTTCGTGGTGAACAAGATCCATCTTCGGCGATTTTACAGTCAGTCCGGCATCACAGAAATGTCATATACTTGGCGCACATGCCCTAGGTGTTACTGAAACATTTTGCTGTTAATGGCAATGTTATGTACGCAACGATGAACACACTTCAACATCAGGTCCCCTAACAATGCATTCAGGAGCCATGGCAATGTCCCCAATTACTAGGGCAAATGGTATTCGGTTTTACATTTCACCATATAACTTTGCCACAAAGAATATGGAAGATGCTTACGGGGAAACAGAACGCCTGATCATCCCATCCGCTAACTGTTGGTATGTTATCTTCCTTAACTCTATTTCAGGGGGTGACACATTAAGTTGTGTTCGCCGCGTCGGAATCTGATCACTCAGCTGAATTTTATACGGTACGTCATAAGTGACACGTTTTTGGTGAGGACGTACGAAAGTTCACTTAACGCTTTAAACAGGTCATTACACATTTTTTAATGAAAATCAGCTAAATTAAATGGTGACTAATAAGCTTTAACGCTCTGTACACACGTTCAAGGGAACCATGCCTACACAACCCAGCCCTAGTTCTGTCCATCAGTCAGTTTGTTAGTAGAAGTACTTTAGCACGTATATGAAGGTATGTTTCACATTCCAGAGAGATGTCCACATTCTTGTCGGATGAACATCACCTGGAAATGAAGAATAGGAAAGGTGTGGAAACTTTGCAATACCACGACATCACGTTTCAGCTGATAACCCATGAAGATTTCATTGTAGTGTAATCAAGGAGGGAATTTATGAAGAATGAATTGTTATGCGCTTTGTATTACTTACCTTTGTAAATTTAAGTTCTAGCTAGGGCTTAATGTAGACGTAGTTGCCTATTTCTAGATTTTTCCTCGGAAATACATTCGTGAATTATTTCAAGCTAATTTCCAGAAGTTGTAGCCTCTCGTTCTTTGTCGTAACAGATTTTTCGGTATCCTTGTCATTGTCTCACGGGAGTTGAACATCTGATATTAAATTATGATACCCTCTTATGTAGATCATTACATGCGTGCCATCGATGGGCTCATCTGTATATACAGAGTGGCCACGAAAAATCTTAAATAAAATCATTGTAAGAATATTGCAGGACAGGCTGTTTTCCGATTTAATTAGCACCAAAGTTAGGACGGCGCGTTAGAAAATTCAAGCGGCTCGCCAAAGACGGTGTCGCCAAACGTTTTCTTCGTTTGATTTCTTAAAACCGAAGAAGAGAGCGATACAAAAATTGTACATGGGACGGTAGTAACGATGTAGCCGCAGCTACCGGATGAGGAGTCTCGTGCGCTATTATCTTTGCTCAGAGAACCACTGACGCTGACTCTCTCTGGTGGGCCGCTAGCAACAGCCAGATTGGCTAAGTGCTAATTGACTGGTAAACTGTGCAACGTATAGAATTTTCTTCTTATCAGTTATTTCTGAGCACAACTACACTGCTACACCCTTTCAATCTTCTCAGGCTGTTACTGATACCTTGTATATCCCCCACACATGGAAAGTAGTACGGTAAAATCTGTTTAAGTATTGTAGAAGCAATCCATTTTGCAAAGAAACATTTACTGAACAAGCTGCTAACTGACCACGTTGAACATCATTATTCATTTTCTTAGGCAATAAATCACCTGCTGGTTGACACTGAATTTGAGTTGTTCGTATTGTACTGCGGTTGGGAAACAAGTTTCACTATTAAATGTGTTATTATTTTCTTTGTTTATTTTCATACAAATGATACGGCACTTGGCGCTCTTTGAATCCTCGGAGAAGGACGCAAATGGAAGGACTGAACTGGCAAGCTCGTCCTTATAACATGTGCCAGCAATTACCAAGAGCTATTGATTAATAAGAAAATTACCAGGGCCCACTAAAATTGTTAATTGATCCAGATATGACAGGAAGAGAAAGATTTGAAGCCAACCAATATTCTACCATGAAACTAACAAGTAACAAGAGAAATAATCTTCTAACGTTGGCACCACATTACACAAAAGAGACTGAAACCAATAAATGGTCTAATACTCATGAAGTTATTCCCATTATCAAGGCACTAACATGAAAAGCTTTTACTGCTACAATTTCTTAAGTATTCGATATTACTTCAGAAAATAAGTCCCCCGCTAAAAAACAAACTAGTCATTAAAGAAAATCTAAAGAGGTCCCAAGCAACTGTCCCTAACTTGCCAACAAGAAAAAAGTTTGAAAACATACAATATTACAATTTTACTTTTAAAGGAACTGACAATCCTATCAACTTTCGCTGATACACAATAACAGGACACACATCAGACTCTGAAAAGATAACAAACATAAGTATTATATCAAATCTCAAAGCCAGACCACCGGCTGCACTCCACCGACCCAGACTATCTAGCCTTTCGTGAGTCACGTCACCGTACCCACCGAGCACCACATGCCTTCCTCGTATGGCGGGCTACCAAAAGGCTCTGCGTTAGGTGCAAGACCGCCACGCCTCATCTACCTTTTAAAATTGTGTTCTCAGTAATCACTAACCACTTCGTACTATGACAGTTGTATTCTGTCATCATCTAGGAAATGTTTCTATCGACACATTGAAGGTCCTAGTATTCTTCGATTTGCTTGCTCCAGCTGCACTGCAACAGTCAGACCTCCTTAAATGTTAATATGGGATTATCGTGTTCGGTATGGGAACAATTATACCATTCATACGACTTGAGATTTATGCTTATCTCAGGCAAAAATTGTTCCATGAAGTAACAAATGATCTGTCTTTATGCAAATATTGGTATATCCCAAAACGGTAGCACAGAAACGTTGTAAGTCAATAAACTTCACCAAAATACCTTTTGTGCCGTGTAGAGAGGCACGACTGATTTCCCCGCTTCCAGAGAGTCTCAGCTCTGGGCACGGAAGAGCACACCGTGCGGTCATGTAACTCGCGACTTGGTGGAATGGACGGTCGGCGTTGTGGTCAGACTGTTGCAGCAAGTCGAACGAGCAACAACTTCTGGAGGTCATCGCCATCCCTGCAATTTATTATTATTATCGTATACTTCGATTGCAACAACAAATGCGTATACATTTAAACACAAAGATACACATGCGTAATTATTCACACCATATAGACGACATACAACGCAGATCGCACACTGCTATCGGCAGACACAATCCGTCGGAGCGTGACGTCAGAGGCATCATGTAGAACCTTGATGTCACCATGGATACGTCTGCTAGGGCATCATTTACAATATGGCTCATTGAACGTCGTCACAGTCAAACGTACTGCCAGTGCAAAAGCCCCACCTGTGCATATTGTATTTGCACATACCTTCATCAGTACAGTATCTCTTAAGTTGTACGTCAGATGATGAAAGCCAGCAACTTTAACAGATGGGGTGTCGATAAGTTCGTGGTTCCAGGTTTCCATGTCTAAGCATTAACGTTTCCACTCTATGTTCTGATTGAGCCCAATGGAGAAAATTTCGATTACTACTTCAGAAGCTGGTCTTTTTGAGTTCAGCTGTTTCCTAGGCACCGGAAGTAAGTCTTCATGAAAAGAAATTGATTGGTCCTTAGGAACTCACTGGCAACTGTTGGACAAGCCTGTGGTAGGGAACAAGTGGCAGGGTTGCTGTGGGAACAGTGGTGTCCATAATGACGGGCTGGGCTTGTAAGTGTGTGGTCAGTTGTTGCACGTAGGTGACAGAATGAATACTGGCCATGGCCGTGGGGGGATGACCTCGAGAAACCAGTTGCAGTACTGTCAGCCTGTGTGGGTCACGGCCAGAAGGAGAACGATCCCAATGAAGGTAAAGAAAGAGGCCTCTGAACGTCAAGACTGTTTCACGCAGGTGGTTGTGTGATTGATGCAGTGCACTGTAATGTATACCGGTGGTGCATTTGGTGTATTTGCTTTTGACAACATTTCTGCCCGAAGTGGTTGCCTATTAGAGGCCCTCAGGACAGCAGTTGTGTTCTCTCTAACGAGAGCAGTTTAGTTTGTTAACTACGCGGTGTGAGTTTTCTTTTTTTATATATACTGTGCTGCACACTTGACTGTTGTCAGTTTATCTTGTTTCTGGTTCTATGCGTCTGTTTCTATTAAACTAAACTTCTCCCGAACAGGCCATGAAGGCCCAACGTTACCGACCACCGTGTCATCCTTAGCCCACAGGCGTCACTGGACGCGGATATGGAGGGGCATGGGGTCAGCAAAACGCTCTCCCGGCCGCATGTCAGTTTCTGAGCCCGGAGCCGCTACTTTTCAGTCAAGTAGCTCCTCAGTTTGCCTCACAAGGGCTGAGTGCACCCCGCTTGCCTACAGCGCTCGGCAGACCGGATGGTCAGCCATCCAAGTGCTATCCCAGCCCGACAGCGCTTACCGGTGGTACCACTGCGGCAAGGCCGTTAGCTGCTTGTTTCTATTAAGGTACAAGAACTTATTAACTTGTATGGGCTGGTAGTTTGGTACAGTATTGTGTGCAACTTGTTGCGGTAGTTGCCTGATGAAGATTGTACTATTAGACCAATACATAGTTTTAGGTTAAGATTCTAGTTAACTATAAAAGCTGTTCTGGCATATTATGTTTTATTGCTGAAGTAATCTCACATATTATTACTGGTTATATCAGACGGCCAAGCATTGTAAACAGTTAATGTGTAATGTAGTTTTTTTAAGTTTTCGATGGTGCTGAGTGATGGTCATAGGTCTACAGTATTTTTAAGGTAGGACTTTATTTCTTTAATTTAATGGATGACATTTCGTTGTACTGGAAGTTGTTCTGTTATCACAAGTATTTTTGAGTTGAGCAAAATAATTCTTATATTCGGTACCAGATCTGCACAAACCTCAGCAAGAACCCCATTGTACCTAAATCCTATGTTACACTCTCTACTCTCGTAGTTTAGTAACTCAACGGAAACACATGTTAAAGCTGTCTGTATAATTTCAGGCCAATAGATAAATAAAAGACCGAAATATTGGGTGCGGATGCCGTTTGATGCCATAGTGATGATTTCTGGAATTATTCAATCTTCAGTTTCTTAGGCGCATAGTTGTAATAGATTACTTCTGATCGTATTTGATGATATCGCTAAATTTTACACTAGCTGCCTTATGTGAGGATACAACACATAAATTTTGGACATTGACTATTAATACCATAAGGATATCATACTTTATCTCCATCCTCCGGTATCGAAATTCTATCTGAGAGAGAAATAGTTAATAAGACTTGGTACCACTTAGATCATTATGTCTAAGTTGTATGCCGAATTTAATGTTAAAGTAACTAGCAGAGCTACACCCCCTAATGCGGAATAACTGAACTCTAATGTTACAGACAATGACGAAATTTCAGTTTATGTGTGTAGGCTCGGATGTTCGATGGATTGACAGATACAATATGACTACGTCGGTATGTTCTGCACAATGACGTACAATCTAATCTAAATGTGCATTAAATATGTGTCTATTGGTAGGAAGCAGTTTCAAATTCAAATGGCTCCGAGCACTATGCGAGTTAACTCCTGAGGTCATCAGTCACCTAGAACTTAGAACTAATTAAACCTAACTAACGTAAGGACATCAAACACATCCATGCCCGAGGCAGGATTCGAACCTGCGACCGTAGCGGTCGCTCGGCTCCAGACTGTAGCGCCTAGAACCGCACGGCCACTCCGCCCCGCAGTAAGCAGTTTCAAAATGTGTGTAAAACATTCTGCCAGTACCTCGTCTCCTACATTCCAAACTTCACAGAAGCTCTTCTGTGAAGCCAGCAGAAGACGCAGAAGAGCTTCCGTGACGTTTGGAGGGTAGGAGACGAGGTACTGGCAGAACCGAAGCTGTAAGGACGGGTCATGAGTCGTGCTTGGGTAGCTCAGGTGGCAGCCGACACTGTTGCTCAGCGTGTTCGGTCAGAGTGCTCTTCGCCCTCTGCTAAAAAAAAAAAAAATAAAATAAAATAAAATAAAAATAAAAATAAAATAAAATAAAATAAAATAAATAAAAAAACCTGAGTAAAGACATCAACGATCAACTTGAAGGGATGTCTTGTGACGTCCGCTCAGACCAAACGCAACGAATAATACCGAACAAAATTGAGAAAAAAAAAAAGATGGTAGAGCACTTGCCCGTGAAAGGCAAAGGTCCCGAGTTCGAATCTCTGTCCGGCACATAGTTTTAACCTGTCAGGAAATTTCATATCAGCTCTCACCTCACTTCAGAGTGAAAATCTCATTCTCTTCTGGAAGCTTTTCAGACTTATTTCGCCCGTCCTGCATAATTTCTTTTTGTGTTCTGGGAGGCAAGCAACTTAGTGCCAGAATATCCAAGTTCCACAACGTATAGTGGCACCGTGGTCACTATGAAGCAGAGTTCTAATTGACGTGTCTCGGCCGTAAGTATTGCGTGATTATAACTGTACCGTTCTTGACACCGCACTTCCAAGCAATACATTAACATACTATTATTTTGCAATAAATACTGAGCTTGCGACGGCCCATTTAGAAGCATTACAATAATACGTAATGTAAATCAAAGTAGTGTAAAGCTTGTGTGCTTCAGTCTATTTTTGTGGTGTTGGTAAGAGATTAACCGTAAAGTGAGACTGACAATCTTTCCACTCACCTTTTGCTTGGAGCTTGACATGTTCTTTTAACCCTTTCGCGGCTACGGGCATACATGTATGCCCGGCAGTTAGAAGACCAGACGGCTACGGGCGTAGATGTATGCCCAGCCGGCGGGAAGTCCAGGCGGCTACGGGCATACATCTACGCCCGGCAGGCGGGAATACCAGACGGCTAATGGCATACATATACGCCCGGGCTCGGGAACAGGTAAACGTTCACAATAGAGCGGCTGCTGGCTGTTGTCCACTTTTCAGACAACACTTTCATTGTCTGGTCTTCTTTGTAAAGTGAGAAAGCACTTTAGTTTTCCCCTCCCCTGCACACTTTCTGCTTACGAGTCTAACAATCGGCCAGTCCGTTTTTCGCTTCTGGTGAGACGACAGCGTTTGCGTGTGTAGACTTTGCCATGTCGGGACACAGTTTATCGGACAAGGAAATCATGGATATCCTCATGAATAGCAGTGACGAAGATTGTAGTGATACTTCGGAGCTTTTTTCCGATGAAGAGTTGGATGCTCCTGGACTTATTGCTGAATCCTCGGTATCACGAACAGAAGATTCTTCCTCTGAAGACGGAAAAGAAGATAGAGTAAGTGAAACTTCGTCAGGAAAAAGAAAGTATGACTGGACGGAGAATCATCCTGTGACGAAACGACACCGTTTTGTGAACACATTTAGCGGGTTAAAGGTGGACTTCGAAGAGTCAGCAAGTCATTTAGATTTCTTTTTGTACTTCATGTCCATGGAATTTGTTTCTGCCATTTGTACACAGATCAATAATTATTATAAATTTATTACTGAAAAAATGACGAGAGTGCCCAGTAGATTAGCACGCTGGAAGCATATAGAGCCATCAGAATTTTATTGTTTCCTAGCATGTTCTCTGCTTATGCCTAGAAGTAAAAAGTTAGAAGTGAATGAATATTGGTCGACAGATTCTTTGCTTCAGACACCAATATTTTCTAACATAATGGCCAGGGACCGGCACAAATTGATTCTGCGTTTATTGCACTTCTGTGACAATTCCACCGCGTCTCAAGATATTCTTGTAAAGATACGTCTCATTGTAGGTCACACAAGAAATAAATTCCGCGAGGCAGTAGTACCCTTTGAAAACCTAGTGATCGACGAAAGTTTGCTACTTTTCAAGGGAAGGCTCCGATTCAAGCAGTACATACCAAATAAACGTAGTCGTTTTGGCATTAAAATTTTCGTCCTTTGTGACGTAGAAACGAATTATATTCTGGATTATATTATCTACACTGGTGCTGCCACGGAAATAGAATCTGGAAATTCTGATTGGGGAAAATCAGGCGATGTTGTTGTGAGTTTGTTATTGCCATACCTCAACAAAGGTCATACCATTTATTTGGACAATTGGTACTCGAGCCCAGAATTATTTCTATGGCTCCACAAAAAATGTACAAACGCCGTCGGAACAGTACGAAAAAACAGGAAACATCTACCACCGTTACCAGACAAGCTGAAAAAAGGGGAAGTACAGTTCAAATCTTGTGGAACATTAATGGCACTAAAATGGATGGACAAGAAAGAAGTGTGGATGCTTTCGACCGTAAATGGACCAGAGTTTGTGGAGACACAGAAGAAAGAACATAGAACAGGCCAAAACAAATTGAAACCCACCTGTGTCGTCAGCTATAATAAGTCAATGGGTGCAGTGGATAAGACAGACATGCTATTATCTTCTGTACAGTGCATCCGAAAGACACTGAAGTGGTACAAGAAAGTATTCTTTCATTTGACTGACTTGTGTGTGCTGAACGCAAAAACTGTTTTTGAAATACAAAAGCAACAGAAGATACCACTAGCGAAATACCACTTGGAGCTAATCCGTCAATTGCTTGACAGATTTCATAGTCAAACGTGTAAAAGTGCGATCCCACGGACAACCAAAGAAGAAAGCCCTTTCCGACTGCAGAATAAAGAGGGACATTATCCAGGGTTCCTCGTAGCAACGGAGAAAAAGGAGATTCCCCAGAGACGCTGTGTAGTATGCACTGCTCATTCACAACGAAAAATGACACGCATAAGATGCAAAAAGTGCGATGTGGCTCTCTGCATGGTGCCATGTTTCGAAAATTACCACACGCTAAAGAAATATTAGCACGTTTTAGTAACTTTGTACGTTTCAAATAGATAAAAGTAAAAAATAAAAAAATAAAAATAAAAAGCAGATGATGATGATGAGTCCCATACTCCGTTTACCGAGCGTAGGGGAGCGACGCGGGAGACCCGCGCCGCCATACTAGGCAAGGTCCTAGTGGAGGTGGTTTGCCATTGCCTTCCTCCGAGCGTAATGGGGATGAATGATGATGATGATGAAGACGACACAAACACCCAGTCATCACGAGGCAGGTGAAAAGTCCCTGACCCCGCCGGGAATCGAACCCGGGACCCCGTGCTCGGGAAGCGAGAACGCTACCGCGAGACCACGAGCTGCGGACAAAAAAAAAGCAGATAAAAGTAAAAAAAATGGTTTTTAACTCAGCCAGCGGCAGTCCAAAGCCTGCGTCGAAAATGAGGATGGGAAACCATTAAAGTAAACCGTACTGAACGTGACGGGCTGAAAAAGAAGACAGCGAGCTAGAAGAAGGTAGGCGTTTACTATCCAATTTCTTACTGTGGAGAATCGACTTTAGGTTTTAATTACAAACGAAGGCAAGGGCCTATCGCAAAATGAGTTATGCAGATATATTCCTTGTTTAACTTTTAGTCCGATTGCATGACAAAATTAGGTTTTAAATTTCTGTAATTATTATCTATTTAAGACCGTAGTAAGAATATTGTTCGAGATTTGGGCGTTTTCGCTACGCACAACTCTATTTAAAACTATATATCTTGAAATACATTCATGTGATGATAGTGGAATTTTAATATGTTTTAGGCACATACATCGACGGTGTAAATCTCTAGTTAGAGGATTTTGGAATTACTATTAAAAAAGTTCCTATCATTTTTCTAAACCAACCATTTTTCAGCCCATAATAAACATATAACTGAAAGTGTTGGCTATTTTCGAAGCTCTCTTTCGTTGTTATCAGAAACTATAACCAAAGTGACCATACAGAGTATAGTGTTTTTTTAAGGCGCTGCTGAACAGTGGTTCTGTGCACGCGGCAACACGCGGGAAGCCTGCGGCGGCCGTAGCCTGCAGCGGCCACAGGGCTGCGACAGCCGCCGCCGGCCAGGCGCGCAATGCGCTCGTCCCTGTCACCCGGCCAGGCAGGCAGGACGCTCAGCCTTCCAGCCGCGAAAGGGTTAAAGGATATAATAGCGTCCACGGAACAACAAAATTGGAAGATTTTATGCAGAAGCAGTCAGCTAGATATACTACACTACTGGACATTAAAATTGCTACAGCATGAAGAAATGCAGATGATAATCGGGTATTCATTGGACAAATACATTATACTACAACTGACATGTGATTGCATTTACAAGCAATTTGGGTGATTAGATCCTGAGAAATCGGTACCCAGAACAACCAACTCTGGCCGCAATAACGGCCTTGATACGGCAGGGCATTGAGTCAAACAGAGCTTGGATAGCGTGTACAGGTACAGTTGCCCATGCAGCTTCAATCAAGATACCACAGTTCATCAAGAGTAGTGGTTGGCGTATTGTGACGAGCCAGTTGCTCGGCCACCACTTACCAGACGGTTTCAATTGGTGAGATACCTGAAGAATATGCTGACGAGGGCAGCAGTCGAACATTTTCTGTATCTAGAAAAGCCCGTACATGACCTGCAACATGCGGGCGTGAATTATCCTGTTGAAATGTACGGTTTCGCAGGGATCGAATGAAGGGTACAGCCACGGGTCGTAACACATCCGAAATGCAACGTCCCCTGTTCAAAGTGCCGTCAATGAGAACAAGAGGTGACCGAGGCGTGTAACAATGGCACCCCTTGCCATCACGCCGGATGATACGCCAGTATGGCGATGACGAATACGCGCTTACCATGTGCGTTCACCGCGATCTCGCCAAACACGGATGCGACCATCATGATGCTGTACACAGAACCTGGATTCATCCGAAAAAACGACGTTTTGCCATTCGTGCAACCAGGTTCGTCCTTTCGTACACTATCGCCGGAGTTCCTGTCTGTGATCCAGCGTAATGGGTAACGGCAGCCATGGTCTCCGAACTGATAGTCCATGCTGCTGCAAACGTCGTCGAACTGTTCGTGCAGATGGTTGTTCCCATGCAAACGCCCCCATCTGTTGGCTCAGGGATCCAGACGTGGCTGCACATTCGTTACAGCCATGCGGGTAAGATGCCTGTCATCTCGACTGCTAGTGATACGAGGGCGTTGGGATCCAGCACGGAGTTCCGTTTTACCCTCCTGAACCCATCGATTCCTTATTCTGCTTAGTCATTGGATCTCAACGAACGCGGGCACCAGTGCCGCGATATGATAAACCGCAATCGCGATAGGCTACAATCCGACCTCTATCAAAGTCGGAAACGTGATGGTACGCATTTCTCCTTCTTACACGAGGCATCACAACAACGTTTCACCAGGCAACGCCGGTCAATTGCTGTTTGTGGATGAGGAATCGGTTGGAAACTTTCCTAATGTCAGCACGTTGCAGGTGTCTCCAACGGCGCCAAAGTTTTTTGAATGCTCTGAAAAGCTAATCATTTGCATATCACAGCATCTTCTTGCTGTCGGTTAAATTTCGCGTCTGTAGCACATCATCTTCGTGGTGTAGCAATTTTAATGGCCAGTAGTTTTAAAATATTTGGAAAAATATGACTGACCTCTTAGATTAGGGTGATCAGGCGTCCCATAATTTACGTGATTGTACTTTATTTGCCTTAAATGCAATCTTTCTCGACAAAATATACGCGGGACGTATATTGTCCGATTTTTATTAACCGTTCCGTATAGATTGAGGAGACAAAAGCCTTGGGGCAGCGATATGCACATATACATATAAAATGCCAGTAGCATTGACGAAGCTGTCATTTGTACACAGGCTATTAATTTGAAAAGATTTTCGCCGTCATTATCGTCGTAGAATAAGAATTAACAGACACTGAACGCATTATGGTAGTTGAACGCGGACTGGTATTTGGATCTAGACGCGTAGGAAACTGTATTTCGGAAATCGCTGGGGAATTCAGTGTTCCGAGATCTTCATTGCCAACAGTGTGCCGAGAATATCAAATTTCAGGCATTACCTCTCACAAGGTCAAAGCAATTGGCGACGGTCTTCATTCAACGACCGAGAGCAGCGGAGTTTACGTACAGTTTTCAGTGCTAACGAACAAGCAACATTGCATGAAGTAACCGCAGAAATCAATGTGAGACATGAAACGAATGTACCCGTTAGGACTATCCAGAGACATTTGTCGTTAATGGGCTAAGGCAGCAGACGATCGTATCGAGTGTCTTTGCTAACAGCAAGACTTCGCCAGCAGCGCCTCTCCTGGGCCCGTTACGACATCGGCTGAAACCCTGACGGCTGGAAAACTGTGGCCTCGTGAGAAGAGTCCAAGTTTCAGTTTTTAAGAGCTGATGATAGGTCCGACATGATATTCGGAGGTATCCCTGGCTTTTGTCCCCTCAGTGTACTTTGAATTGGCATGTTTTTCAGTAAGGTTGACATAACCGAATGGAGAACAAATGTGGTCACTGGCGACAAGTTGATCACATACCCCACGATAACAGATCGCTTCTCGAATTGTTTTACCCATCGAGGTGGCGCACTGGTTAGCACACTGCACTCGAATTCCGAGGACAACGCTACAGGCACAAATCTAACTATAGAGATTTAGCTCTCCCCTAAACCGCACCAGGCAAATGCAGCGATGGTTCCATTCAAAGGGCAAAACACATTTCCCTCTCCATCCTTGCCACAATCCGTGCATGTGCACTGTCTCTAACGACCTCGATGTTGGCGGGATGTTAAACCTAATCTTTCTTCCTTCCTTCGTACTGTCTTGTATGCAGGAGTGTGCCAGTTGGAGTAGACCTAAGGCCTAATTCTAGCAACGTGTCTACCTAAACCAAACTGAAAGAGGCAATATTTTTGACGGTCATTGGATGGTATCAAGCAATGCTTTCACTTAGCAAACAGTTGGTCACTTTTGATATTTCTGTGCATTGACTATTGCTTCTAGTCGCAGCGTTTACAAGTTTGGTCTTAGACTGCTAACACCATGTTACGTTTCTTGATGTGTTATATTGGAAACTTTTCACAGCTATGCCACAAAAAAAGTGTGTATTTACTGACGAAATTGAAGTAAAGTTTCGATTTCCGAAATCAAAACAGCAATAAGGGAAATTACTTGCCACTTTATGCGAAAGTACTTTTTCATGGTGGTCGATCTGATGTTCTGCAATACATTAATGTGAAGAAACATAATCTAGTTGTTTCAAGCAAAATTTCTAAACGAAGTATGTTGAGTTTCATTGCAGGACGAGAAAATAATGCCATAATAAATGACGAGGAAAAGCGTTTTACTACTGAGGAAGTGAGCAGTGGTCCGGTTGCTGGAACTGCCTTTCGAATTGTTGGCGGTCGTAGCTCGATCTGTCATGTGATATCCCTTTGGTTTGAAGCCACTAAGATCTGTGCTCGAAATCGTTGTTGGGGACGTGGCGGGACGAGATGGCTAGTGGTAACGGAGCGCGGAGCGAAGAGGTCAGTCCCGCGAGTAAGGCGAGAACTTGCGCAAGCTTCTCGGCATCAGACTCCGGTGTGTGGTTGCTGAGATATTTTCGAGCTTATTTGAATCCGTGGCTGACCTCGAGGGTCGTCTACGTTATTAGCTTGCTCAGCCAGCTCTGGGATGTGGCACAACGATAAGAGAGCTGAAGCTAACTTCGTTGGGCTGAATACTGGGTCTCCTTTGGAACCAACAGGCTTCAGCTTAGATTCGTGAAATCCAGTTACGTTGTGGTAATGAGGTCTTAGCTGTCATTATTGAAGGCCTTGCTCTTTCATATTTGGCAATTTTTATTTAACTGAAGCTCTTATTAAAGAAGATCTGCCTGTTTTCTATTTAGTAATTTTACTTTAATCGAGTTGACCTGTCTGCTGCATTTAGTAATTTTGCTTAACTGAAGGTCTTGTCATTGAAGACAACGCTGTTTTCTATTTGGTAATTTTGCTTAACTGAAGCTGTCATTAAGGAAGAGCTGCCTGTTTTCTATTAACAAATTTTACTTTAGTCAAGTTATTATTATTGAAGGAGTGCCAGAAGTGGCCGAGCGCTTCTGGGCGCTACAGTCTGGAACCGCGCGACCTCTACCCGTCGCAGGTTCGAATCCTGCCTGTGGCATGGATGTGTGTGATGTCCTTAGGTTCCTTAGGTTTAAGTAGTTCTAAGTTCTAGGGGACTAATGACCTCAGCAGTTAAGTCCCATAGCGCTCAGAGCCATTTGAACCATTTGTTTTCTATTTGGTAATTTTACGAACTCAAGCAGTCATTATTTAAAGACTGCCTCTTTCGCATTTGGTAATTTTGGTTAACTGAACCTGTTAGCGTTGAAGGCCTACGTATTCTTTTTTTAAATTAGGTTAACTCTTATTAATTAAGGCCTATTTGTTTTAATTGCGCTATAATAGAGATCTGGCCTTCTCAGACTGTGTTGTAATTTACTGAAGTTGCTATTGTTACACAAATATTTATGTCAACGAAGTAGTAGCAGAAAATTACACATAATGGTAAATGGGTCCTAGCCTTTCGCCTTACATCCCTTTATTCATAATGGTAAGTTTAAGGAAGCTTTACTAGATTTCCGTGCAATGAAACATAATCATTCTTTCAAATCAGTGGAGAGCACTGCTGCGATTGTCATGAATCTGTTTGAGAGTATACTTACCTTTGGTAGAACAGAATCTGAATCGATCAATGTACGTTTATTGGCTCCATACGCACTGCATCAAATTTGTAAGGACCTGAAAGATGCGTTGTACGCTTCAGTTATGCTGCTACAAATAGTGTTCTCTGTCAAAAGTGCTTCATGGACTTATGAAAAGAATACATTTAGCGAGGACACTGTTTAATATATAATTATGACTAAGTCTCATTTTCAGAACACTTCATTTAAAATTGGAAATTTCTGAATGACATACTTTCTTCTACAAAACATAACAAAAAATATTTTTCAAAAACTACACAGGGAGAAGCTCCCTGGCCATGTGAGAGCGAGAAATAAGTAACCACTCTAAGTAATATATTGTCTGCGTGTGACAATAAAAGTATAAAATATTTACTCAGTAAGTAACGGAAGGTAATTTGAAGTCGTAATTTTCACGTCTCTCTCTTTTTGTTTGTTTTAAGAAGAAAGCACGATGATCTATGTAGTCGTAGCGTAAAGTAAGTATTTTGACACAAATGTACTAAGCAGGTATAGTTTTAATAAAAATTTTCTCAAAATGTCTATTCATTTCAACTCACAATTTGTGTCCCATATTTTGATTTGGAAAATATGGTCACTCCATCTCACAGTGATCTACTGCAAGATTCAGAAAATTATATGACTTTCCTAACAGGGGTTCAGTAATCTCCAAGCCTTTGTTCCGCTTCTACTGGTAGCAGTGGCCACTTGGGGCAGCCGATTGGGAGCTGAGAAACACTTGTTGGTCCGCCAACTGAGATGAAGAGCTGCTTGAGCAGAGAGGACGGTCAAGTGGGCCACTTGAGACCTGCCGGAGCTCTGCCCCCCCTCAGCCGTGTCTGACAGCGAATCACCGCCGACGTCTCTCAGTAAACCCCGCCAAGAAGCTTCAGACAGCGATGGAAGTGCAAACAGCGGTTCATCAAACTTCTTCATCAACAAGAAAGCGGGTCAAAATACTGCCACGTTACTGTAATAACGTAGAAAATAAGGGACACACGGGAAGTGTTTCCGTCATTAATTTCTTATATTAACAACGGAGAGATGATGCTGACAGGCTAGTGTAGACATAATTAAACGTTTATTGGACATTAAGGAAGCAAAGCAAAGAGTACTAATTAAACCACCCATGATACTTCGTAGCATATCTAATTTCAAGTGTTTAATAATATCAGGAACGTTTATATTTATTGACCACAGGTATTATACCGATTTAGATGACTCCAGGGTTTGTTCGGGGGGAAAATAGTGTCCCAGTCAATGTATGACTACCAAAGTTTAAGATTTTTAAACGATATCTCTAAATTGATAAACACTAACTTCGGAATGGTTCGTTTCAGGTAGAGTAAGGACAATCTCTTTCCCACCCTTTGTTCTGATTACTCCCTTGCTTCTCCAGTTGTCAATGAGACGTTAAACTACACTCTTATAAATCGCTGTTCTAGATGTCATTCGTTTGGAACTACCATAATCTATGGAGAATTTCTACTTGAAAAAACCATATAGAAAATATATGTTACATCAGCAGAGTTCGGACGCCAAGCTGTAGGACTGTCAGGATTGAAAAACCGTTCAGGAAAACAGATAACGAAAGACAAAACTTCTATGTTCCAATGACAAGGTACTACGCCCTGATTTTCAGTATGACCTGTTTAATATTCAACTAACTAACGAACAGCACCTCTATAAAGAATCACAACCTATTGAAATAAAGTTCAGGAGTGCTAGTTCTGCAAGGTTCGCAGAAGAGCTTCTGTAAAGTTTGGAAGGTAGGAGACGGATACTGGCAGAAGTAAAGCTGCGAGTACCAGGGGTGTGAGTCGTGCTTCGGTAGCTCAGTTGGCAGAGCACTTGCCCACGAAAGGCAAATGTCCCGAGTTCGAGTCTCGGTCGGGTACACAGTTTTAATCTGCCAGGAAGTTTGATATCAGCGCACACTCCGCTGCAGAGTGAAAATCTCGTTCTGGAGTATTCGTTTTGTTGCCCTTCATGGCAAACCATCCTGGGCTTACGTTTCAGAAAGATAATGCCCACCCGCCCACGGCGAGAGTTTCCACTGCTTGTTCTCGCGCTTGCCTTGCGTTTCCTCTTCCTCCTGTGGGTGAGACGAGTCATCATCTTCACACCATACCCATTATTTAATGCTATCTTATTAATAATATCGAATGCATTTGTCCATCTGTTGCATTAATTGGACGATTAACTGCACCGATCATTTGGCTTCTAAATGCCACTTTTTTTTATAAACTTGTGGATGCCAACAATGATTCGACACCACAATGTCTTCTGCTGTTGGTTTTTTGAAGATTTTGAAGACATGCGATTTGTCTTGCTCCATTATCTCAAGGTCCAAAGAAAATATCACCATTATGGTCGAGATCTACGTGAATTCAATTTTCTCATGGAACCCATTAAATATACCAACTGTTCTGTCAAAGTCATCCTCAGTTCCACTTACAAGCAATGAAGTGTTGTCGTCGTAACGTTTACGCTGCGCTACCTTTTCCACTAGGAGATGGACAGGCTGACACACCCTCCTGGGGAACGAGTGGCAGGATAGACGGCTTCGACGCGCTTAGCGACTTTACATGGCACCACAGTTTTCTCGGTTTCTTGGAAAGTTCCTGTGCTAAGGGACGATTGTGAAAGTTGTTGTGTATTATAGCGTAATGACCTATTTACTTGTACACAAATATCTCAATGGTTGAGACGACTGACGCTATTTAAAATAAAGTTCTTAGTCCTAAAAGGTCGTTAGAGAGGACACTTTTGAGTTCACAGAACCCTTTGTGGCTTGCCACTGATAGGAACTATTTATCATTCAACAATAAATTGTATATCCAAAAAATTCCTCTTGCCGTGAAGTCAAGCATTTCACGCACAATGGCAGATATTTTTACCAGTAAAGTGGAATCCAATTTTTAAAGTCTGACGGTCATTTAATGGAAAAGGTATGATATTATAAACGCTACGTTGATGACATTTGTTGCTCTTCGATGGAACTCAGGACGACTTCGGTAAAATATTTAGTTAATGTAATTGGTCCCATAAGAAATTGACTTCAGGGTGGATCTAGATATTGATGGTCATATTTTTTGGACCTTGAGGTAATGAGGCAAGGCAAATCACATGCCTTCAAGATCTGTAGAATACCTATAGAAACAGATGTTGTGATTGTGAATCAGTATAGCCTATGGCAAGTTAACAAAAAAGCAGCAGTTAGAAGCTCATTGATCAGAGCTATTAATGCACCAGTGAATGAAATAGTTACGTGAAATGAATGAAATATGATTAAACATATAGCAATAAATAATGTATATGATGTAAGGATAATAAACGTCTCAAACATAGGTGCAAGACGAAACGCAAAGAAGAGACGTCTAGGAGTGAAATATCGTTGTACCTGCATTTTTGCAACATTTTCGCGGAAATTGTGGAACATTATTCAAAATGGTTCAAATGGCCCTGTGCACTATAAGACTAAACTTCTGTGGTCATCAGTCCCGTATAACATAGAACTACTTAAACCTAACTAACCTAAGGACATAACACACATCCATGCCCGAGGCAGGATTCGAACCTACGACCGTAGCGGTCGCGCGGTTCCTGACTGTAGCGCCTAGAAGCGCACGGCCACCCCGCCCGGCCCGAACATTATTAAATCATACACTATCAGGTTACAATATACAATAAACAAATAAATAAATATGTATTGTATGACAGGAAATATATTTAACAGTTGAGCAGACCCAGAGAGAAATATTCGGCAAGATATTGGGAGTAGCCGACGCTTTCAGTTGGGCAATTACAGTTAGTTGTTGGTTGCTAAACACAGGTACGAGACTGGTCACTAGCTAAAATAGATACGAAACGTTTTAAAGCCGGTGCACATAGAGAAAAAAGGAACAAAATTTGAGCTATTTCACTAACGTGAAATGCCAACTCACGGAGTTAGGTTCGATAATGCACTTAATATACAAATAGGGGAGAGTGATAATGCTTTCTTCATTGGTTCCTTAGATATTTTTAAGATTAGCATTAGTATAGTTCATGTGAACTTTTCTGCACTGATAACCATTAGTATGTTGCTTTTCATGTGCCTTGTGGTAACTGTCTAATGCTATGGAACAGCTGATGGCTCAATGCAGTCTGATGTATTTAACTACACAGGACAGAGAGCCAGTTGATGGGACTTGCAACTGATAAGACTATAGTGTACCACATCATGAAAGAAATGCTTTGGTGTGTAAGGGATCACAAGTGTGACCAGAGAAGGAAACTGGTGTTGCGTTTCTTAAGTTATGGCGAGGAATTTGTGTCCGAATAAAGTTATTTGTTTCTAGTTTTTGACTTTGGGTACTTTCTAGGTACGTCTTTATGTAGGGTTACCACAGACCGCCAGATGATTGATGATGGAAGTTTGACTCATTCAACCCCGTCACTTCCAGAATGCATTGCTAAGGATTATGATACCAACATTAGTGGTTATATGTTAAGATAATTTGAGCTATGTGTGAGCCATCCCTGAGTTGTGATATCGATAGCACCCCTCTGTGGGAACGTCTTTGCCCAGTTGCTGGGTATCCAGTGGATGAGTGGATGTGCTTCCGTAATTGGGCAGTGACGTGGCCCTGAGCAGCGACATATGAGCGTTCATGCCATACGTTGAAAGAATTGGCTTATTAGAGGCACAGTTTGCTGTTCGGTGTACACTGTTCCTGCGGACGTGTTTACCTCCTCGCCGGCTGATCAGTGAGGCAGAAGTGGCAGCCTGGCCGTAAGACTCCTGATGCTGAGACGAATCCCAGCTACAAGCGGCTAGCCACTAAACTTTTTGACTGGCTGGAACGTGCCCTGGAATTTCTTATCCAAAGAATGTATCAATGTTTATGGTGAGCATCTACCTCCATCACTGGGCAGCGACTTGAACCTGGTAAACAGGTTTGTTAAACTGATTTCTTGGGTCCCCGTCTTCCTGATTACGTCGCACCTTGCGATTGTGTTTTCTGTGTCATGCACAATACCGAGCGGCAGTGTTCTCAGCAGTTATTTGTATTAGGCTGTTTGCGGACGTTGCCCAAAACAATTTGAAAAATTTTTTGTGGGGAGCATGGGGGCTACGTAAGTAGGCTGTTTAGGTTTTCTTATTGGTAACGCCACATAGAGCTCTGTATGAAAAATCACTGGCTGTGCTGTGCGCAGTCTGTGGCTAGTTTGCATTGTTGTCTGCCATTGTAGTGTCGGGCAGCGGCAGCTGGATGCTAACAGCGCGTAGCGTTGCGCAGTTGGAGGTGAGCCACCAGCAGTGGCGGACGTGGGGAGAGAAATGGCGGAGTTTTGAAATTTGTAAGAATTGGTGTCATGAACTGATATATATATTATGACTATAAAGGTAAATACATTGTTTGTTCTCTATTAAAATCTTTCATTTGCTAACTGTGCCTATCAGTAGTTAGTGACTTCCGTAGTTTGAATCTTTTAGTTAGCTGGCAGTAGTGGCGCTCGCTGTATTGCAGTAGTTCGAGTAACGGAGATTTTTGTGAGGTAAGTGATTTGTGAAAGGTATAGGTTATTGTTAGTCAGGGCCATATTTTTGAAAGTCAGATTGCGTTGCGCTAAAAAATATTGTGTGTCAGTTTAAGCACAGTCGTGTATAATTTTTCTAAGGGGACGTTTCAAACCTGCTGCAGTACTTATTTATAATGCGTAGCTCGATGGTGCTCACGCAATTTTCGCATTTTAAGCTGTTTTCTTTTAGTGAGCTGTCCTCTTAAGGCTTTTGTTTAAAAACTTCCTTGCTCGTGTGCATATTATATCCCTGTGTATGCTGTCGAATTAATTTGTGCGTGTGGGCCTGTATTAGTAGAAACTTTACTGATGTAATTAAATACAGTGTGGGGCAAATTCAGTTGGCCAGGATAAGTGAATACGATTGAAAGTGAATTTGTAGATTAACGGAGGAGGAAAAGACCTTAAGTCACTTCCAATAGGATGGAGCAACTGTCCATGCAGCCTGTCGAAACTTGAACCAGATTTACACAATCTCAACGCCTGGCGTAGTTGTTAGGAGAGGTCAGTCTGGTGGGGATACTAGCTGGCCAGCCAGATCCTCTGATCTGTCAGTGTCCGATTTTTCTGGGTAGGGAGCCCTGAAGTCTAAGGTGTACCGCAACAACCCTCGTAGTCTTCAAGAACAGCAGCAGAACGTTACAGATGAGACTTCAGCAATTCCAGCCGTCCAGCTTCGATCTGCCTTCAGAAACTAGTTGACCCGGGCCAAAAAGTATCGATAGATAAATGATGGCCAATTTCAACATCTGCTGTAGGTAGTTTAGTGTTGTATTTCTTTCCTCTGCTGTGATTCTTTGCATCCTGCAATTCTCAGGGCCACTATTATTTACCTTACCCAACCCTGTAAGTTGTATGGGATCATAGGACTATTATTATTGTTGTTATTGGCTGCACGTGATAAAGAAGTCTGGTAGGGGACCTCGTGTTATAGTTCTGCTTGTCTACTATCAGACATCTCAAACGACAACTAATTATAATCAGAGCCATAACGACTGCTATTCAGTTTAGGAATGCGAAGGCTAGTAGAGGGCTCTGTCTCCTTTTATTAAAGCAGCTGGCCAGCTAGACAAATTTTTTGCTTCTACTGCAATTTTTGAAGGTTTCGGCCATATTTTGGTTTACATACACCCTCTGTGTTATTGTCACAATTTTCTGTTATTATCTATTGTTCTGCCTCCCTCTGTCACCCTAAATGTCGAAAATTAATTTAAGGATTTTGCAGTTACTGTTCCTGGCCGCTCAACGAAGTTAACTGCCACTTTTTTTTTGAAATTTGTATAGCAAGAACTTTTTATTTTTTTAAAAAAATTAATTTTATGCTGCCGCAAGGCGTTTTGACTGATTTATTAATTTTGTTGCAGAAGGTGTTTTGTATAACTAAATTCCACGTTGTAATATCCAATTAGTGACATGTATTCGCTACTCCACTGTTGGTTATTAACGGTGTAAAGGCGCTGGTTAAAGGCGCTGGTTAAAGAAAGTAAAGTAAATGTGTGCTGATAGTTTCGTGGTGCAGTTTGCAGTCGCTAGCTGGTATCTGGCCGTTGTCGGCGAATTCTGACTTACAATTATTTTTCTCGTCCTCACTGGACCTTAAATGTAGTTTGGAAAGTTGTGGTAAGAACTATGAGACCAAACTGCTGAGGTCATCGGTCACTAAGCTTGCACATTACTTAATGAGACTTAAATTAACTTAGGCTAAGGATGACACAAACACCCATGCCCGGGGGAAGACTCGAACCTCCGACGGGTGGAGCCGCGCGAACCGTGACAATGTGCCCATAGACCGAATGGCTACACCGCGTGGCTCCTTAAATGTAGACCAGTCTGTGATATTCAGATACAATTTTGGGGCTGCCATAATCATACCTTACTTACATTTGGCCGTAAATATTGTTCTATTATTCTTCGCAACATTATTTATTAATATTGCATGGGGTCCTGGTCATTTTCAACATTTTCCGGCTCTTCTTTTCTCTTTCTTTTTGTAATTCTGTGGTGAGTCGCTAAATGTTCTGTTAAGGTTGTATTTGTCGGTAGAGCTAAAAGAAAGAACAGTAAAGAACGGTCTTTCTAAATTACTTTCTCGGTGGGGAATTGTAACAACAGTATACATTTCCTCTGCGTTTCAAGGCCTTTCTCGAGAAGCACGAGAGCTTCCGTATTGAGCGTTTACTAATTGTTTATGTTGTGACTCTTAGTATTAATATATTTATGTCAAAACTTCACGTGTTTTATTAGCCCATATCCTTACCACTTGCCCTACCAGATCCCTGCCTGCCTATATTTATAGGGATTATCTTCACAGTTGCTACCTGCATCCATAACATAGACAATATTGGAAGGAAAAAAAACTGACTGTATCATCCCTGCCACCAGTCAATGCAGGTCCCCCTCAGCCACTCTCTGCAAAGGGAACTGCGTGCAGTGGGCATTTGGAGTCTTGTTACCTCACTAAAGGCCAGTGCACACAGCGGTGCAAAAAGCTGCACGTCTTCAGTGAGACAAACAACACAGAATCTGAACTAGATACGCATAATGCAGTCCGGCGAGTCACGGCTTTGAGTGCCACATAGCGTCGAGTTCATAGATAGTAGAATGATGTTTTTATCCCGCAATGTGATCCATGGTGGAAGCGATTCCGTGATATTTCTCGCAAGAAGATATGGTCCCACTGGAGGGCACACAGTGGATTTTAAATATGCTTCCTGCGCACCATATGCGAAGGGGATGGGATGAAGATGTAACAACTGGCACAAGGGAAGGTCCCCTTGCCATGCACTTCTCTGTTTTTTGCAGGAAAGGATGTAGATTTTTAAGCCATAGAGTAGTTTTTCTTCACTATTAAATCTACTTACGTGTAGTAAAGACAGAAATTGTGGAATGATTGCATCCTAACTGGTCGAATGACTTTTCGGTAATTCAAATTCCGCTCCTTTCGAATGTGAGTCCAAGGTGCCTATAACCGCGCTAACTTACTCAGTGTTTTAAACTGATTCAACACATGGAGGTATATAAGACAATATGAAGCAATGACGATCACTTACTGTCTATAAACCACCTCTAATATCTCAGTGTCAACCACATTTGGCAGATCCCCGTTCCTTTAGTTTTTTCTTTTAACAGATTGTTGTTTCTATCACTTTCTTCCATGATAAGAAATCTGCACATTTACTTCTTCTTTTACTTACGTCAGTCCACATGATTACTTTCGTGTAATAAACTTAACATTCTATTTTTTTGCCTCTTTTCTGGCAGCAGACTAGGAAAACGCGAGGAAATTATTTCACGATTTTCGCCTTCGCCGCATTACGCGTCCTTTGTTCCTCCAAACACCTGAAAAGCCGATTAAAATTCCGTACCCTCACCGAAACTTTGACCTGCTTCCTGTATTCTGCTAAGTAGGTATTACAACAAAGTTTGAATTTCGATTACCGATTCTCCTGTTATTCTTCATAAGTAATGAGCTATTAAGTTGACAAGCCGCTCTCAAGTCGGCAGACAGTCCTCTCTCAATACGTTGATTGATCACAATGAATTACAGTTGTAAACATTTTTGTTCAAGTGTTCCATACTATGTGTCAATCACATGTACTGTGTTTAATGAGAATGTTTCGGATCACCAGAAGAATGGAAAAACTGGTAGAACCGATCTCGGGTAACATTAATTTGGGTTCCTGAGACATGTAAGAACAGACCAGGCGATACCGACTCTACGGCTTACCGTATATAATAGGCTAAATAAAATTAAACCTATGTGTGTAGCATTTGTGGAATTAACCTATGTCTACAGCATTTGTGGAATTAGAGAACACTGTTAAAAATACTGACCCAAGTACAGTCTTTGAAATTCTGAAAGTGGCTATCATAATGTACAAGGAGAGACATTTTAATCACAACTTCTGCAACAACCAGATTGCAGTTATAAATAGTCAAAGAACATGAAAGTGAAGCAGTGGCTACGAAAGGAGTGAGTTAGGGTTGTAGCCTATCACAGGTGTTATTCAGTCTGTACTTTGAGCTAGCAGTAAAGGAAACAAAAGACACATTTGGAGAAGGAATTCAAATTCAAGGAGTAAACAGCACAGAAATATGCCGGAGATCAGGTGGGTACATCGGTTAACTAATGAGGAGGTAATGAAAATGTTTAGGAAGAAAATAAATTTGTGACACAACACTAAAAGAACGGATCGATTTGACAAGACATATATTCAGACCTAAAGGAGTCGTCAGTTTAGATTTAGAGGGAAGAGTGGGGAGTAACACAGTAATTGTAGAGGTAATAGTAGAAGAAAAAGGAATGATTTCAGATTAATGTACTTTGAAGTAGTTATTTGGAGTTGTAGACGTTTGCGGAGGATAGAGTAACAAAGAGAGCTGCATCAAATCACTCTTTGGAGTGAAGACCACAAAAGTAGTCGGAAATAGGGGAGGGCCATCTAATAATTAGGATTGAATGGAACGCGGAATCAGAGGAATGATTACAAGAAGAAGTTGGGTCTTTTAGTGACAATAAGAGCTAATTTCATATAGCAATGGTGAATATGATGTTCAAAAATCACTTGGAAAAGGTCTGGAGGTACAGGAAGATTCCAAAGGGATTATATTATGGTTAGACACAGATTGCGTAATCAGATATATAGTTGTAAGGCATACGCATGGATAGCTATAGACTCGGATCATCCTAGTGATCATGAAGAAAGGAATGAAGTTTAAACGACTGGTGTGCAAGAATCAGTGTGGGAAAAAGTGTAACACTGAATAACTGAGGAATGATTACATGCGTTTGTACAAAACTGTTAAGAGAAATTCTGAAACTCAGAAATATAAGTGAAATAGAATAAGTAACAAGCCTTCCACTATGACGAAACGAAGACTTTGCATTTCCCTCTTGTGTTTTCTAGTTTCCCTAACGTGTGAAAGCTTCTAACATTGCACCCTCCACGTTGTATTTTGCTTTCTCGTTTCTCTTTTTGACGTGGATCCCTCCCCTTTGGCAGTCCACTCCTGGCGATCAATAAGAGGAACTGATCTGAGATCATTTATCATTGGAGAGATCATCATTAAAGGTTTTTAATTACATGTCGTATGCCCTGTGTATTCATCTTGTGTGTCATTAATGCATTGGTACCCACTACTTTATTCCTTAAACCGAAAATCACTGCAGATTTCTCCACGTTTTAAGGGCAGTTTCCCTCCAGAAAGGCAAGGGATTGCTTCGAACAGCTGTCCGCCCTCTTTTACAAGTCAGTTGGCGGAATGGGTGTGGTTCCATATACCAGGTTCCGTCGCTTATGACTTGTATTCAAAAGTTAAGCTGTAGCTGGACTCGAATCCTGAAGGACGTTCTGGTTGCTTTTCAAAGACGCATCTACTAGACCACAAGTTCAGACTAATTGACAGGTGGTAGTTCTCTCTAAATGTGGATCAATGAAAAAAAAAGATGTAGTCCCCAGTATTATCCAATTAAGGATCAATGGTGGACACCTCAAGCACAGCATACCGTATAAGTAATTAGGGCTAATACAGACAAGCGATTTGAGATGATGTTCTTGTTGTTGTTGTTGTGGCCTTCAGTCTAGAGAATGGTTTGATGCAGCTCTCCGTGCTACTCTACCCTGTTCAAGCGTCTTCGTCTCACGGTACCTACTGCAACCTACATCCTTCTAAATCTTCTTAGTGTATTCATCTCTTGGACTCCCTCTACGATACTTACCCTCCACTCTGCCAACCAATACTAAATTCGTGATCCCTTGTTGCCTGAGAACATGTCCAACCAACTGATTCCATCTTCTACTCAAGTTGTGCCACAAATTTCTCCTCAATTCTGTTCAGGACCTCCTGATTAGTAATGTGATGTACGCATCTAATCCTCGGCATTCTTATGTAACACCACATTTCGAAGGCTTCTATTCTCTTCTTGTCTAAAGTATTTATCGTACGTGTTTCACATCTATACATGGCTACACTCCATAGAAATACTTTCTCAAACATCTTCCTGACACTTAAATATATAATCGATGTTAACAAATTTCTCTTTTCAGGAGCGCTTTCCTTGCCATTGCTAGTCTACACTTTATATCCTCTCTTCTTCGACCATCATCAGTAATTTGGCTCCCGAAATAGCAATACTCATCCACTACTTTAAGTGTCTCATTCCATAATCTAATTCTCTCAGAGTCATCCGACTTAATTCGTCTACATTCCATTATCCTCGTTTTGCTTTTGTTGCAGTTCATCTTATACCCTCCTTTCAAGACACTGTACATTCCGCTCAAATGCTCTACCAAGTCCTTTGCCGTCTCTGACAGAATTACAATGTCATCGGCGAACCTCAAAGTTTTTATTTCTTCTCCATGGATTTTAATACCTACTCCGAATTTTCTTTTGTTTACTTTACTGCCTGCTCAAAATACAGATTGAGTAACATCGGGGGATAGGCTACAACCCTGTCTCACTCCCTTCCCAACCACTGCTTCCCTTTCATGCCTCTCAAATCTTGTAATTGCCATCTGGATTCTGCACAAATTGTAAATAACCTTTCCTCCCTGTATTTTACCCCTGCCACCCTCAGAACTTGAAAGATACTATTTCAATCAACATTATCAAAAGCTTTCTCTATGTCCACAAATATTAGAAACCTAGGTTTTCCTTTCTTTACTCTATCTTCTAAGATAAGTCGTAGGGCCAGTATTGTTCCAACATTTCTACGAAATCCAAATTGATCTTCCCCGAGGACGGCTTCTACCAGTTTTTCCATTCGTCTGTAAAGAATTGGTGTTACTTTTTTGCAGCTGTGACTTATACTGATATTTCGGTAATTGTTACATCTGTCATCATCTACTTTCTTTGGGATTGGAATTATTACATTCTTCTTGATATCTGATGGTGTTTCTCCTGTCTGATATATCCTGCTCACCACATGGTAGAGTTTTGTCAGGACTGGCTCTCCCAAGGCTATCAATATTTCAAATGGAATGTTGTCTACTCCAGGAACTTGGACTTAAAACTTTCAGTGCTCTGTCACACTCTTCACGCACTATCATTTCTCCCATTTCATCTTCATCTACGTCCTCTTCCATTCCATAATATTGTCCTCAAGTACATCGCTCTTGTATAGACCCTGTATGTACTCTTTCCACCTTTCTGCTTTCCCCTCATTGCCTAGCACTGGCTTTCCATATGAGCTCTTGATATTGATTCAAGTGGTTCACTTTTCTCTTTAATTTTCCTGTAGGCAGTATCTATCTTACCCCTAGTGACATATGCCTCACCATCCTTACGTATGTCCTCTAGCCATTTCTGGTTGCCCATTTTGCAATTCCTGTATTCCTGTTTGCCTGCTTTATTCACTGAATTTTTATATTTTCTCTCTTCATCAATTAAATTCTACATAACATCTGTTACCCAAGGATTTCTACTAGCCCTCGTCTTTTTACCTACTTGATCCTCTACTGCATTCACTATTTCATCTCTCAAAGCTACCCATTCTTCTTCTACTGTATTTCTTGCTCTTGTTCTTGTCAATTGCTTCCAAACGCTCTTTCTGAAACTCTGTACAACCTCTGGTTCTTTAAGTTAAACCAGCTCCCATATCCTTAACTTCCCACCTTTCCTTCAGTTTTAACATTCAGTTCACTACCACTAGATTGTGATCAGAGTCCACATCTGCCCATGGAAATGTCTTACAATTTAAAATCTGGTTGCTATATCTGTCTTACCATTATATAATCTATCTGAAACTTTCCAGTGTCTCCAGGCATCTTCCACGTATACAACCTTCTTTCATGATTCTTGAACCAAGTGTTAGCTATGGTTAAGTTATCATCCGTCCAAAATACTACCAGGCTGCTTCCTTTTCAATTCCTTACCCCCATTCCATATCCACCTTCTCTTCCTTTTCCTACTGTTGAATTCCACTCCCCCATGGCTATTAAATTTTAGTCTCTCTTTAGTATCAGAATAATTTCTTTTATCTCACCATGAATTTCATCTCGTCATTTGCAGAGCTAGTTTGCATATAAACTTGTACTACTGCTGTAGGTTGGGCTTCGTGTCTGTCTTTCCTACGATAAGGCGTTTATTATGCTGTTTTTAGTAGCTTACCCGCGCTTCTATTTTTTTTATTATTTATTAAGCCTACTCCTGCAGTACTCCTGTTTGATTTTATATTTATAACCTTGTATTCACCTGACCGGAAGTCGTGTTCCTCCTGACACGGAACTTCACTAAATCCCGCTATACCTAACTTTAACCTATCAATTTCCTTTTTTAAATTTTCTAATCAGCCGGCCCCATTCAGGGATCTGACATGCCATTATCCGATAAGTAGAACGCCAGTTTTCTTTCTCTTGATAACGACGTCCTCCTGAGTAGTTCCCGCCCGGAGATCCGAATGGGGGACTATTTTACCTCGGGAATATTTTATCCAAGAGGACGCCATCATCAATTAACCATACATTAAAGCTGCATGCCCTCGGGAAGAATTACGGCCTTGGTTCCAGCCGTTCGCTGTACCAGCACAGAAAGGCTGTTTTGATTAATGTTACAAGGCCAGATCAGTCAATCATCCAGAGTGTTACTCCTGAAACTACTGAAAACGCTGTTGCCCCTCTTCAGAAACCGCACGTTTGTCTTGCCTCTCAATAGATACCCCACGATGTGGATGCACCTACAGTACGACTATTTGTATCGCTGAAGCACGCAAGCCTCCCCACCAACGGCAAGGCTCGCGGTTCTTGGGGAGGGGAGGGGGGGAGAGGTGTCACTTAAAAGCAGTATTAGGGAAGATAAAGGGAAGACTCACCTTTGTTAGACGAGTTCTGAGAAGATTCAGGACACCTGTCAAGCAAATAGTCTACGAGAGCCTAGTGAGACAAGAGTTTGGAATCCGTATCAAGTAGTTACACAGGGAGCATTGCGCCATAGGGTCTTCGCCTCCCGAGAAATCGCTAGACGGCACCGTGAAACTCGTGGTGCCGCCTGTCCTGTGACGTAAGGCACGTTCTAGACTGATTGGGAGAGGAGTGGAACGCATAGCACTGAGGTAGCAATCCGCGAACCCGTGCTGTTGGCGTGCTGGTGTTCTATAGGTGCCGAGAGACAACACGGTGGCCCGCTAAGGCTGAAGTGTGGAATATGCACGGTATTTCTAAATCGAGAGAGTGGGTCATCACAAGCCACTTTCTCATAACAAACCATCTCCGCATCGCTTAGCGTTCGGTGCTAGGCTTCATTTGAAAGTTCGTGTGCCGTCGGGAAGGTGGACACGCAAATCACCATCCAAGTCGACATGGTTGCAGGTCTGAAGGGCAGTGTTTGAAATTTTTTGTGACAATAAGGTAAAAGAGAGGTGGTGTTACATTTCATGACTTTTATTTTCCAGGAGTCACTAGAAGTCCAAATTACGCTCTCTTGCTTGAACACACGCTATGCATCACCGCCTGAATCGTGTCGCACAATTTCAAATACCCCTGAAAAAGTGAGGATTACAGTGGGGATTTTCATATTGAGCGCTATCAGCTCTTCGTTATCCTCGACAGGTGTTTCGTAAACAGCAGATCTTAGCTGTCGCCAGACGAGTAAATTAAGGGGTTATCAAGTCATAGGAACGTGCCAGCCTCGCCAGCTTCCCATCGCGCCCAGTCCAGTTCTCAACGAAGGTCTCATCCACAAATGATACCGTGCCTTACGAGTATAGCGCGCAGATTAACCTTTATGCTGGTACTAAATGCGCTATCGCACGTCGTGTGGGACTAATTCCAATAACTTAGGTAATGTTCCTCTTAAGAAAATTAACTCTCTGTGTTCAGCTCAGTTGTCGGGGAAAATGTATGGACCAATCAGATTATCGCTAACCAAACGTCCTCAAGAAGTTAGAGGCAAAGCGACCAGAAATAAAAGTCGCATGCAAATTTTCCGTGCTCACACGTGTTGGCTGTGTCTGTTGAACACAGCTTCCCTTGTGGAGAACGCGTTATCCGTAAAAGGTACAAGATACAGGGTATCAAGTCAAACACTTTTCAGTCGTCTAGTTTCCCAATTTATTTTATTTGGTAAAATAAAATAAGTCTGGGAACTAGACGGCTGAAACGTGTTTGATTTAACATCCTCTATCGAGCAGGCTAGTCCCGCAACCATCTATCAAAAGATAGACACATAGAGTGAAAACTACAATGTGTAGGAATTCAGGCTGTGTGGCAGACTTTTGCAAAAACCACAGGCAGAAGTTCGTGCAACGCGGAAGACCTTCCGGGTTAAGGGCTTGCCCATTTAAGGTGGTGAGGATGCAAATAATCTTCATTCCACACACCCCAGACCGTGGAATAGCTTTGATCCATTTCTCAAGCTACACTCTATGAAGCTGTTGAGGGCCTATCATACGGCAGACACAATGTCTCTTTTCCCTACTCTGATCTACGTATACTCTGCATGACGACTACGTCCGCTGGGCCTTCGCACCTGTATTACAAAATAGATGCATCGGCTTGACACCTTATCAGCGGACAGCTTAACAGCACCTGTCTCTCTTACGGACCTGTGGAAGGAGGTTAGCGTGTGTGGATCGGGCACTCGACATTTCGAAAGCCGCTGAAAATACAACCGCTGAGCAGCGAGAGTATTTCCCCTCCGCTGACCCCACAGGCTCAGTGCATGTGTTTCCTCCTAATAAAACAGTTCAATATGCAATTGTATATCCCTGTTGCATGCTTATCTTCGTGGTGCCGCTTTAAGTTGTTCAATGACATACATAGCCGTGCGCTGAGAGATATGGACATGTGTCGTTAGGTGAACGTTACTTGCAGATATTTTTAATACATCATCTGCCAAAATCGTTAAATAAAATTTTTAACCCGTTATACGTCGTTCCAGGAATATGCAGAAAGTGATAAATCGGCATGTCAGTAATAAAGCAAAATTTGCATGAAGTATAATACATTTTACACCGACGTCACAAACCCTCATTCACACAACACGTGGAAGGAACACAAGTTACTGTTGCTTTTAGCCATGTTTTTGACACTGGACACTGTCTCAATGACACATTCTGACAAAGCTGCCATTAGTGAAAATCTGAAATAATAGATTGAGCATCAATTTCCTGTTGTATCACGGAGTTATCAATTAACATTAGTGTAGCACACCGTGCACAATGTTGCTTCTTGCAATAACACCGTTTCTCATCGACGGTCCCTTACCACTGTTTACACACGACGACTTCATATTTGTTCGTACAATCTTTCCCAGTTAGTGTCACACCGACGTGTTTAAAGTGACTTTATCTCTGTAATAGCGTAGTTTACACAAACACTTTTTGTAAGTATATTACCTAATTTTAAAGCAATGAATTTAGTTTATGTGTCTCATATTTTCGTACTTTGTTTCTTATACGGTATATTAAATTGACGAATTGCATTGATGATTGTTTTCATTTTCGTGGAGTTTTCATTTACTGCAATCACAATGGTATCAGCTGAAAGTCAAGACTGGAATTAGCAAACTGAGCAGAGACATTCGATGAAAAAAATGGTTCAAATGGCTGTGAGAACTATGGGACTTAACATCGGAGGTCATCAGTCCCCTAGAACTTAGAACTACTTAAACCTAACTAACCTAAGGACATCACACACATCCATGCCCATGCAGGATTCGAACCTGCAACAATAGCAGTCGCGCGGCTCCGGACTGAAGCGCCTAGAACCGCTGCCGGCCATTCGATCATTTCGATGTTTATCTGTACACTCAGTATTCGTAAAAATATTCAGCAGCTACGAGCTGTAGAAGATATCGTGTTAATTTTATTTTTAGCAATAGTTTGAAAGGGTCTTTATAAATCAATAATCACAATACTGGGCTTTTCTATTCACTCTAACGTCTTTCACTGTAGGCATAATAAAATTTGTTACATCGTACAGTTCACAAAATAAAAAAGTTATAAAATTTTAACATATCAGCTTTATGGCAACGAATGCAGTACAACAGTACAAACAATTCGAAGTTTCCCGAACTTAATGATACCAGAAAGTCGGTCTTCAGCTCAATTCGATGTATAGAAATAACTTTTCCGCAGCTCCAGCTTCACACAAACAAAATTAGTTGGTATAGTAGGTTCAATATGACGATAAGATGGGAGGTTTGATAGTGAAGGATTTGACAGAGCTCTTAAGATCTAAGTCGAAGCAAGTCCCCTGGAGTGATTCCCTCAGAATTACTGGGATCATTGAGAGGGCCAGCCACTACGACACTATTCCGTCTTCTAAGCATTATACATCTGTGACGAAAAATACCCTCAGATTTCAAGATGAAAGTAATAATTCGTAGTCGAAAGAAGGCAGGTGCGGACCGGTGTGAATACGAGTACTACCGGATCTTCAGTTTCACGTGTCATAGTTTCAGAATACCGACATGAATTATTTACAGAATAATTACAAACTTTTAGAAGAAGATCTCGACGAAGATCAGTTTGGGTTTTGGAGAAACGCAGGAAAACGAGAGGTTTGCGACGCCGTGGTCAAAAAATGTTCCACCTATAGTAAATGTCAACTGATCTGGCGGCGATTTCTTCTTTGTCTCACGACTGCCCTGTTAGGAAACGAACAATTTTTCTATACTGGAGATACTGGAGAAGCTGTAGTATAGCATTAAAGGTATTTACAGGTCGCATTAAATATTTTTGTTTCAGTTTGATCGAGCTCTTAAGTGGTAGAGAGTTTCTGAGTGAAAATTTAATGTATTTTTAACTTTTTTGTTACCGAATATCTCAAAGCCCGTGCTAATCTTTCGTTACAGTTTCGACGCTCATACTCAATCACATTCACTCGTAATAAACGGCTTGAAGTATCCAACCGAACCTGCAACCGAAAAAATTATAAGATGGATTATTTGTTACAGAATGCTCACTCGAATATTCCAAACAAGAGGTCTACAAGTTCAGTTCTCGGTCCTGTCTTACAATACGCCACGCGGATTACAGTTAATACTAAAGACAAAGTTTACATATAAACTCCGGAATTTGAAGCATTTGCTTTTCTCATTCTTACGCGGTCACATTGTGGCACGCACGGTCTACTTCAACTCACAATCAAGCAAAATTACCTCATACGTTCAGAGCTCCTTGTACATGACCCAAAGCAAATCTCTTAACCCGCGAAATACGAAGGAATTTACCGTCCTCTGAATAATAAACTTAAACATAGTCCTCAATAGACTGTAATATGATGATTATTTAACGGTGCGATTAGCTAATTTCGATTAAGCGCCACAGTCACGCGCATTTGTAACTTTTGTATTTTATTTCATTTTCAAACCAGCCTTAATTACTTGTAATTACTGTTAATTACTAGTAATTAAGTGTGATTGGAAAATGACATGAAATACAGTCGTTAGAAAAGTGCTTGAAAATGACGCTTAGTCGAAATTAGCTAATAGCACGATCAAGTAAACATCGCATTGCAGTCTACTACGGCCCATGTTTACTTTTTATTAAGCACGTGGAGACTGTAGATCCCGAGAAATACAAAATTTTACCTCCTCTGATTGGTTGATATGTATCGTGGGCAATACTATATCATCATTAAATCGCACAATCAAGTGTCTTTTACATTGGAGCAATCACACCCTTAATAGCTCTTATGAGAAATGTGTTAAAGGAAGACATTTACAGAACTCCGAAATACGAATGTAATGCTCTCTTTACACACACACACACACACACACACACACACACACACATATATATATATATATATATATATATATATATATATATATATATATATATATATATATATCGATCTCTCTATACAGAAGAAATTCGAACACTATCATTTACTCAGTTAATAGAGATAGCATTATTCATTTATCATAGTACTTCGCAATCACACCTCCATTCATACTAACAGTTCTGCAAATTAAATTAGCAATAATTACTAAAAGACGTTATATTCACGGAAGATACAGTTTGGTTTAAAGTATACACTGTTTTGACTGCTTAGGATTTCACAGCCCGTAAGACGGTGAAACTTTTCGGCCACAGCCATTTATACATGGACTTGCTCCATCGTAAGCGCACATCTGTAGCAAAAGCTGTGTGATGCATTGGCTACATCATGCTGTCTGCTCTCGTCTGTCTTATTTAGGCGTGATGCAAGGCGATACACTTCCCAATAACGTTATAAGCTCAGTGAAAGGTAGACAAAACTTTTTCCATAGCATTTCATGATTTTCGGAGAGTTTTTCACAATGGTGATTGGCATGCGTTCTTTGATACTACGAAGGTGGCGGTGGAGAAGTATAGCGACTGATACGTTGTGAACGAATTATAGTGAAACAAGGGTGGTGCTATAAGAGTCGAACGTCATGAAACGGAAGCACTGGACTCCTCCTCAGAGTCAAACAATCTGAACACTGAACAATCAGTAAAGGAAACTAAAGGGACATTTCGAAATGTAATTAACGTTATGAGACAATAAATAAAAATTCGCGAATTACCGATGATGTAGCTCTGTTAGACACGGCAAAATACTAGGAAGATCAGCAGAGCTAAATGGGTAACATCTCGAACATCAATACACGTCAGCGAAAGGCAATGGAATGCAGTCGAGTTAAATGTGATGCGAATAGAATTATAACAGGAATGTTATGCTAAAATTATTTATTGGGTTTCGCTGTTCTAGGATCAATTCAAATAATAGTGACCCAAGTAGAGACATTACAAAATGGAATAGCAGGAAAACACTTCCTGAAAGAGGGACATTTGTTTAAGATCGTGTATAAATTTAAGTACTGGAAAGTCTTTTCTGAATTTTTTTGGATTAAAGTGAAACTTGAACGAGATACAGTTCATACAAAATGGGATAGAAGCTATTGAAGTGTGTTGCTATAGAAGAACGTTACAAATTAGAGGGGTAGATAAAAGAATACATGAGGAAGCACTGAATGAAAATGGGGAATAAGGAAGTTGTGGGACAACTCGTTAAAAACAAGGAATCGGTTGACAGGATACGATTTGAGGCACCCAGATAGCGTCAGTATGTTATTTCAGGTGGGTGGGGTAAATGTAGAGTTAGACCAAGGGCCGAATACCGTGAGCAGGTTCAAGCTGATGAAGGCTGCAGTAGTTGTGCAGATATGAATAGTCTTTCGATGGATAGACTAACACGAAAAGCCGTGTCACACCAGTCTTATGGCTGAGGACTACTACAACACTCACGATGAAACCACATAAAACTGAGAAGCGTGCAAGTCAAACAACATACAAATTTAGTGATTATTGTGCAGTTTGACGTTTTAGCGTATGAGATGTCTTCCAAATTTTCATAAAACTGGTTAAAATGGGAAGAATGTCCCTTGCACTAAATGCAGACTGCAACGTGGTGCTTTGAGATCTTTAGAGAATCTAGCAACAAACCTTCAAAACTACTTAAACTCAGGTGCGGTGTGTAAGGGTGTGTTACACGCCTTATGACGAATTTCTATGGTTAATTGCTAGACGTTCCTGTTAGTTGCTACCAGATGTCAGTACAATGCTATAGTTGGGTTTCTGTATTTTAGTTGAGAGTAAAGAGTGAAGGTAATTCTTTTATTGCATTTTTGTGCGTGTTTTGCATTATGTATAATATCTGATCGTATAATTAATATTCATATGTTGAAACGTCCCCTTAGAAAAATTATAAATTACTGTGCTGGTAAACTTCTACGTTATTTGATACTGAGACAGCTCAGTAAAACTGAACGTTCTCAGACATTTCTCTCTTTACGTATTGTGAACATCAGTAAACTAACACCCAATATTTTTAGCACAACGCAGTCTGACTTTCAATAATCCCTACAAAATGATGGCCCTGACTAACGATAACCTATACCTTTCATGAATCACTCACCTCTCAAAAATCTTCGTTACGCGGACTACTGCAATACAGCGAGCGCCAATACTGCCAGCTAACTAAAAGATTCAAACTGGGAAGTCACTTACTACTGATAGGCATAGTTATCAAATGAAAGATTTGGATAGAAAACAAACTAAGTATTTATCTTAATAATATTCTAAAGTCAACATGTATATACACTCCTGGAAATTGAAATAAGAACACCGTGAACTCATTGTCCCAGTAAGGGGAAACTTTATTGACACATTCCTGGGGTCAGATACATCACATGATCACACTGACAGAACCACAGGTACATAGACACAGGCAACAGAGCATGCACAATGTCGGCACTAGTACAGTGTATATCCACCTTTCGCAGCAATGCAGGCTGCTATTCTCCCATGGAGACGATCGTAGAGATGCTGGATGTAGTCCTGTGGAACGGCTTGTCATGCCATTTCCACCTGGCGCCTCAGTTGGACCAGCGTTCGTGCTGGACGTGCAGACCGCGTGAGACGACGCTTCATCCAGTCCCAAACATGCTCAATGGGGGACAGATCCGGAGATCTTGCTGGCCAGGGTAGTTGACTTACACCTTGTAGAGCACGTTGGGCGGCACAGGATACATGCGGACGTGCATTGTCCTGTTGGAACAGCAAGTTCCCTTGCCGGTCTAGGAATGGTAGAACGATGGGTTCGATGACGGTTTGGATGTACCGTGCACTATTCAGTGTCCCCTCGACGATCACCAGAGGTGTACGGCCAGTGTAGGAGATCGCTCCCCACGCCATGATGCCGGGTGTTGGCCCTGTGTGCCTCGGTCGTATGCAGTCCTGATTGTGGCGCTCACCTGCACGGCGCCAAACACGCATACGACCATCATTGGCACCAAGGCAGAAGCGACTCTCATCGCTGAAGACGACACGTCTCCATTCGTCCCTCCATTGACGCCTGTCGCGACACCACTGGAGGCGGGCTGCACGATGTTGGGGCGTGAGCGGAAGACGGCCTAACGGTGTGCGGGACCGTAGCCCAGCTTCATGGAGACGGTTGCGAATGGTCCTCGCCGATACCCCAAAAGCAACAGTGTCCCTAGTTTGCTGGGAAGTGGCGGTGCGGTCCCCTACGGCACTGCGTAGAATCCTACGGTCTTGGCGTACATCCGTGCGTCGCTGCGGTCCGGTGCCAGGTCGACGGGCACGTGCACCTTCCTCCGACCACTGGCGACAACATCGATGTACTGTGGAGACCTCACGCCCCACGTGTAGAGCAATTCGGCGGTACGTCCACCCGGCCTTCCGCATGCCCATTATACGCCCTCGCTCAAAGTCCGTCAACTGCACATACGGTTCACGTCCACGCTGTCGCGGCATGCTACCAGTGTTAAAGACTGCGATGGAGCTCCGTATGCCAAGGCAAACTGGCTGACACTGACGGCGGCGGTGCACAAATGCTGCGCAGCTAGCGCCATTCGACGGCCAACACCGCGGTTCCTGGTGTGTCCGCTGTGCCATGCGTGTGATCATTGCTTGTACAGCCCTCTCGAAGTGTCCGGATCAAGTATGGTGGGTCTGTTACACCGGTGTCAATGTGTTCTTTTTTCCATTTCCAGGAGTGTATATCAGTTCATGATGGCCAGTATTACAAATTTACTCTTTCTGATGGACGCACGTCAAGATCGCCCGCCCTCAAAATTATGTCATCTCTTTCCCCACATCCACCACTGCTGGCGGCTCACCTTCAACAGCACAACGCTACGCGCTGTTCACATCCAACTGCCCAACACTACGCAAGCAAATATTCCAACAATGGGTCCAACCAGCCACAGACTGCACAGCACAGTCAGCGATTTTCTTGCAGAGCGCTACGTGGCGTTACCAACATAAGAACCTTAATAGTCTTTTTACAATATAATGATTGTAATGATCCATGAAGTGCCGAAGTGCGATCATAGATTGATCACGTACTGAATCCAGTGATGGAGATGAAGAGGATGCTGTTAATGTCAGTGATCACGACTCATCCCTGTAACAGGAAGCAGATGAAAACGATGAAGTTGAGGTCATTGATTCATTTTAGATGGGAAAAGATGGAACGACTACATGGTTAAAAAAATTTTCCATGACGTCATATTAGAACAAGTTCGCACGATATTGTTATCCATTTTCCAGGAGTCGTTGATGATGCCAAACAATGTGCTATGCCTTTGGAGCCGTGTCGGCTCGTATCGATATCTCTTCCGGTCGACTTCCTCTGCTGGTTTCTCCTCCGATCGTCCAGTGGTGCGGCCACCATGCCGCGGCCAGTGGCCGCATTTTTGCGTCGGGTGGATCTCATTTGGTCAGCGATGGGAGGAAGTTGGGGCTTTGAGCTGAAACGGTCGGGACGACGATTGCCCCATTGTGTTGGAAGTGACCACAGGCTCCGTTCCGCGAGAGGCAGATGGCTATTGGTTTTTCATCGAAAGTGTGTTGCCGCAGCCACTTATTGTGTTGCCCTCTGTCGAAGTGACCTCATGATACGTGCGGTAGCGTTCTCGCTTCCCACGCCGGGGTTCCCGCGTTCGATTCCCGGCGGAGTCAGGGATTTTCTCTGCCTCGTGATGACTGGGTGTTGTGTGACGTCCTTAGGTTAGTTAGATTTATGTAGTTCTAAGTTCTAGCGGACTGATGACCATAGATGTAAAGTCCCATAGTGCTCAGAGCTATTTGAACCACTTTTGTTACCCCATGATAACAACCGGTCTGTTGTCTGTGGAATTTTTTGCTTTTTTTTGTATTTGTGAAGAGGACTAACCAACAGGAGTTGTACTCGGATATAAACGGGAATTATTGCTGCGAGTTGTTTAACAATTTTTAAAATTGTGTCTTATAATTACATACCCTACAATGGGGTGTCCGTTAGCTCTAGCCGCACAGCCGGAGACGACTGTCATGCAGCGGACATTGTGACCTGTTGATGAATGCCCTAAAAAACGGGAATACATTTGCAGAAGATTCAAGTTGTCAATTATCCGTGTGTTCTACATTGATCCAATACTAATATCAGGTTGTTAGTTTAGCAAGCTGGGTTAGTTAGCCATATTTCATGTTGACCCAAATAATTATTAATTCTGATCATGTTGTAAATCTTATTAAGAGAGAATTTTAAAGTAAATTCTATGCCTTCTGGGACTCTATGACTACTGATGTTACTCTTGTCGTAACTAAAGAAAGGGATGAACTTCAAACCTAATTTTTAAGACCTTCTGGCGCTCCGTGATTATTAGCTGTTGTACCTGGATTTTCGCTTCGTTCCATAGTAAAGGAAAAATTTAAACGTTTTCACGAAACAAATTTATTTGTTTTCAACCACTTATGATGCTGAACCTAGGTCTTGGCCCTTTCATGAATTCCTGCCGCCATCAAAAAAACACTCTTTCAGTGGTAGCTGCAGAACGTGGTTGTGCCACTGTGTGAGGGGGGGAGTGTTTGTCTTCCCATGTCAACATCACTCGTGGTTGCATTATTGAAATTGATTACTGTTTAATATTCATATCTAATACTTGTTGTGGTATTTTAGGAGCGTATTACGGAAGATGGATCCCAGAAGCTACATTCGCCCGACCTATTTAAAAAGGGACCAGCTTGACTTTGAGCTTCAGTTACGCTTGCAACCAATAGATGAGTAAGCAGCGAGGTTACGTGCGTCCTTGGGAAGGCCGATTCATATTTCTCCCGACTTCATTTCCATGTTCTAGTGCTCTTAGTGAGCCAAGACTCAATATTCAATTTCTTGAAGGGGATCAGTTGAATCTCATGCAGACAGTGAGAGTTCAGACTCAAATTTTCTGGGGGGGGGGGGAACCGTACTTTTGATTTTAGGCACCTCCCTCATACTAAGGAGCAATATGACGTGGGTAGTCAGTTGTTTACTCGCTGTATGGATTTAGAAGTAACCACTGATTGTCCGTTTCGAGTTTCATACTGATGACATGCAGGTTTACCACTCACTTTTATTGCGTTTTGTTACATCCTTTGACCCAGGGTTTAAAGCGAATTTCTTAGGAAACGGTGCAATCTAGGAGACCTGAGGAGATCTTAACGAAGCCTATTACTAGATAACGCTTACTGGAGATTCCACGCACGGTACCACATTATGTACCAACTGGAACATGTATGAATTCTGTCGGATTTCTTTCGACGCATCCATCGAGGCAACGGTCCCGTCTTTTCTGCTGCGCCATGTGTTGGGCAGTCTCAAGTTTAGCTTTGTGTGTAACTATCTCGATCACCTCCTCATTTATAATTGTTCTTCTGAGGAGTATCTGTGTCGTATTCATGGGGTGTTATCACAGCTTCGGGCAGCTGGGTTAATGGTTAAATCATCTAAATTCACCCAAACTGACGTTAGATTTCCTATCTGTGGCATCTTGTGTCAGAGGATGGGACAGGACTAACGAAGAGCACACCTCCGCCTTGCGACGTTTCCCGCTTCCCCAGGGATAACAATGGAATATCCCGGTTTATTGGCATAGTCAATTATTTCTATAAATTTGTTCAAAATTTCGCGCAGCTTGCCGCCCATTTTAGTAGTTTACTAAACAATAAAGGAAATAAATAGGAAGTGCAGGGAAGCTAAGACGAAATGGCAGCAGGAAAAATGTAAAGACATCGAAAAAGATATGATTGTCGGAAGGACAGACTCAGCATACAGGAAAGTCAAAACAACCTTTGGTGACATTAAAACCAACGGAGGTACCATTAAGAGTGCAACGGGAATTCCACTGTTAAATGCAGAGGAGAGAGCAGATAGGTGGAAAGAATACATTGAAAGCCTCTATGAGGGTGAAGATTTGTCTGATGTGATAGAAAAAGAAACAGGAGTCGATTTAGAAAAGATACGGGATCCAGTATTAGAATCGGAATTTTAAAGAGCTTTGGAGGACTTGCGATCAAATAAGGCAGAAGGGATAGATAACATTCCATCAGAATTTCTAAAATCATTAGCGGAAGTGGCAACAAAACGACTATTCACGTTGGTGTGTAGAATATATGAGTCTGGTGACATACCATCTGACTTTCGGAAAAGCATCATCCACACAATTCCGAAGACGGCAAGAGCTGACAAGTGCGAGAATTATCGCACAATCAGCTTGACAGCTCATGCATCGAAGCTGCTTACAAGAATAATATATAGAAGAATGGAAAAGAAAACTGAGAATGCGCTAGGTGAAGATCAGTTTGGCTTTAGGAAAAGTAAAGGCACGAGAGAGGCAATTTTGACGTTACGGTTAATAATGGAAGCAAGGCTAAAGAAATATCAAGACACGTTCATAGGATATGTCGACCTAGAAAAAGCGTTCGACAATATAAAATGGTGCAAGCTGTTAAAGATTCTGAAAAAAGTAGCGGTAAGCTATAGGGAGAGACGGGTCATATACAAAATGAACAACAACAAAGAGGGAATAATAAGAGTGGACGTTCAAGAACGAAGTGCTCGTATTAAGAAGGGAGTAAGACAAGGCTGTAGCCTTTCGCCCCTACTCTTCAATCTGTACATCGAGGAAGCAATGATGGAAATAAAAGAAAGGTTCAGGAGTGGAATTAAAATACAAGGTGAAAGGATATCAATGATACGATTCGCTAATGAAATTGCTATCCTGAGTGAAAGTGAAGAAGAATTAAATGATCAGCTGAACGGAATGAACAGTCTAATGAGTACACAGTGTGGTTTGAGAGTAAATCGGAGAAAGACGAAGGTAATGAGAAGTAGTAGAAATGAGAACAGCGAGAAACTTAACATCAGGATTGATGGTCACGAAGGCAATGAAGTTATGGAATTCTGCTACTTAGGCAGTAAAATAACCAATGACGGACTGAGCAAGGAGGACATCAAAAGCAGACTCAATACGGCAAAAAAAGGATTTCTGGCCAAGATAAGTCTACTGATATCAAATACCGTCCTTAATTTGAGGAAGAAATTTCTGAGGATGTACGTCTGGAGTACAGCATTGTATGGTAGTGAAACATGGACTGTGGGAAAACCGGAACAGAAGAGAATCGAAGCATTTGAGATGTGGTGCTATAGACGAATGTTGAAAATTAGGTGGACTGATAAGGTAAGGTAAGGTAAGGTAAGTAAGGTAAGGTAGGAGGTTCTACGCAGAATCGGAGAGGAAATGAATATGTAGAAAACACTGATAAGGAGAAGGGACGGTATGATAGGACATCTGCTAAGACATGAGGGAATGACTTCCATGGTACTGGATGGAGCTGTAGAGGGCAAAAACTGTAGAGGAAGACAGAGATTGGAATATGTCACCCAAATAATTGAGGACGTACGTTGCAAGTGCTACTTTGAGATGAAGAGTTTAGCACAGAAAAGGAATTCGTGGCGGGCCGCATCAAACCCGTCAGTAGACTGATGACCAAAAAAAAGGGGGGGGGGGATAGGGCTTCGTCTGGGAAGTGAGTCAGTGATTGACATTTGTGGCCATCTGCCTTTAGTAATCATCCAGCCTTGGCCATCCCAGACTTTCAAAAAGCTTTTATCGTCCAAACTGATGCCTCCAATACTGGCGTGGCCGCTGCTCTATTGCAGGAATGCTCTGGGGAGAGGAGCCAGTCACCAACGCTTCTAGAAACTTGACACCGGCTGAATTAATATACTCCGTTTGGGAGTACGAAGCTTTAGCCTCACTCGCTGCTCTCAAAAAATTTAAATTCTATCTGGAGCATAGAGAATTTGATACGAAACTGACAATCAGGCATTAAACATGGTGGGCGACGCACTTATCCGGATGTTTGAGGAGGACAGCGAGGCGTGCGACAAAGCATCTGAGAAAATGGCTGATGCCATCTTACCCTAGGTGCCGGAACTCTTTGCTGATCTCGGCGCTACGCAGGACCCGGACCCCCAGCTTTGCACTATTAGGAAGCGTCTGCTTGCTTGGGAGCGGGTGCCAGGGTATCTATTGATTAAGCGAATATTGTGTCTTGAGGGTGGGAGATCAGCTGAGCCAAGGGTGTTTTGGCCCGTGAAACTTGTTCCTTCCATTTTTTCGCTATTTTCATGTCTCCTTGGTCCGGGATCATTTGGGGTTACACAAGACCAGCGCTAGGGGGAAGCAACACATAGCTTGGCCATCGTTGAGTCAGACTGTCCGACGATTAGTGAGGGAATGTGGGCTATGTAAAGTGGGAGAGCCTAATCCAACTCACACAAGCGCCTCCTACAACCCGAGAGAGAACAACACCCTATGGACTAGTTATTCATCGATTACATGGGCCCTCTTCCCTACAGTAAGTCAGCGAGCCAGTACATTTTGGCTGTCGTGAATGGTTTTTCCCGCTTCAGCTGGTTTATGCCTAGTAGGCGAGCTACACCCGTAATTACTATCCATCATCTTTTTAAGGTGTTTGCTATAATAGGTCCGCCCATGGCCTTTGTGAGTAACAACGCCCAACTTTTTTTTCAAAGGAATTTAAGCGTTTTTTTCAGTAGACATATTACGACCACGCTCTACTACCCCAAGTCTAGTTTGCTGAGGCAGTAAACAGGAACGTTAAGCCACTCTCGTGTTCTGTCATACTAGGATACGTACCAAGTGGGATGCGTCGGTCCCGTGTGTCAACCTTGCCTTCAATTCCGTACAACATGAGGCTATGAAAGCCACTCCCGCCTCGTTAGTGTTTGCTTACCAGCTAGATTCTCCCTTGTGCGATTTGTGGAATATTACCAAACTTTGCCGCAAAAGATCACGCCGGAAGTTATTCAACACAACTGGGAAAGGGGTAGGCAAAATGTCCAGTTTTGTCCACCCCTGCAAGCCAAACTTTATGATGAGGGGAGGCAGCCCGCAGGTGTGAAGGTTGAGGATCAAATTTTTGTTCTTAATTTGGTCCGTGGGAGAGCTAGCGATACTGGTGTCATGGGTGTTCTCCACTCGGAATCAAGCCGCAGAATTGTGAAAGGAGGGTAGTTTCAAGCCAGACCTGCTTGCTATCACTGTTTTTACATTTGTTGTCTATCCTGGTAGCTACCACCGTGGCCTAGTTTTTGAAGCGTCGTATTCACTCTTTTAAGTTATTTCGGAAGAACTGGAAAATATCTCGATTTCTTTCTGTAAAAGTGCTTTTTAATTATTTTAAAAGGGAATATTTCTAAGCCTTCTGGGGCGTTTTGCTGATCGTGAGCTTGTTGTAACACTTTAAAATTTCGAGGCAATTTCTAAGCCTTCTGGCACTTGGCGGTGGTTGATACTGACCTTGTTGTATATCTTCTTGTAGGGAGAATTTTGAACTAAATTCTCTGGGATTATTGATCTCGTTGTAATTTAAAAAACGGATAAATATAAAAGCAAATTTTTAAGCCCTTGTGGCGCTCTGTGACTGATGGCTGTTGTCAGCTGGCATTTTCCTTCATTTCATTGTAAAGGAAAATTTTAAATGCTTTTACTGCATAAGTCTTTGCACCCATGGTGTAGGGGTAGCATCTTTGATTCATAATCAAAAGGTCTTCGGTACAGGGTTCGAATCCCCTGCTGCTTCATATTTGATTAGTAATCAGCATTGGCGGCCGAAGACTTCCGGCATAAGTAGTCACCCTCAATCTGCCAACTGCCTTGCCAAAGAGGGTGGAGAAGCGTACAAAGATTCAGGGCACTCTCTTGTCCTAGCAGTGGGAAAATATCCCTAAAGGCAGAAGAATCAGCAATAGTCAACGGCATGAAGATGCAGAAGTCAATGGAAACCACTGCATTAAAGACACGTAACGTGTATCCACAGGACATGTGGCCTATAAGTGAAGAAGTGTCATGATGATCTCTCCATTGGCCAATGATTTCGGAATTGTCCCCATTCGGATCTCCGGGGGGGGGACTACCAAGGAAGAGGTTAACACGAGAAAAATATTCAATAATGAACGCATGCATAACGTTCTACGGGTCAGGAAGAGGAGTGTCAGATGTTTGAACGTGGTAGGGACACTAGAAAATCTGAAACGGTAAATGGAAGAGCTCAATCTAGCTATAGTAGGGGTCAGTGAAGTGAAGTGGAAAGAAGACATGGAATTCTGGTCAGATGAGTATACGGTAATATCAACAGCAGCAGAAAATGTAGAACGGAGGTAGGGCACGTTATGAATTGGAAACTGGGTCAGAGAGTGTTACTACGAACAGGGCTCTGATAAGGTTGTTCCTATCAGAATCGACAGCAAACCAAAACCGACGACGATAGTTCAGGTTTTTATGCGGACGTTGCAAATCAAAGATGAAGCGATTGGGGAAGTATATGAGGATATTGAAAGAGTAATACAGTGAGCATAGGGAAATGAAAATCTAATAGTCATGGGTAGATGGAATGCAGCTGTAGGAAAAGGAATGGTAGGAGAATATGGGCTTGTGACAAAGAATAAGAGAGGAGAAAGACTAATTGTGTTCAGTAACAAGTTTCAGCTAGTAATGGCGAATACTCTGTTCAAGCAACACAAGAGAAGGAGGTATACATCGAAAAGGCCGGTTATACGGGAAGATTTCTGTTAGATTACATCGTGGTGAAACAGAGGTTCTGACTTCAGATATTGGATTGTAAGGCGTACCCTTGAGCAGACATAGACTCAGATCACAATACAGTAGTGATGAAGAGTAGGCTGAAGTTTAAGACCATAGTCAGGAAGAATCAATAAGCGAAGAAGTGGGATACGGAAGTACTAAGGAATGACGAGATACGATTGAAGTTCTGTAAGGTTCTACCTAGAGCTATAAATAATAGCTGAATAGCCAGTACAGTTAAAGAGAAATAGACTCTCTAAAATGGGCCATCAGAGAAGTTGGGAAGGGAAACATAGGTACAAGGAAGGTAACTGCGAAGATACCATGGGTAACAGAAGAAATACTTCGTCTGACTGATGAAAGGAGGAAGTACAAAAATGTTCCAGGAAGCTCAGGAACACAGAAATACGAGCCGCTGAGGAATGAAGTAAATAGGAAGTGCAGGGAAGCTAAGACGAGATGTATGCATGAAAAATGTGATGAAATAGGAATAGAAATAACTGTCGGAAAGACAGACTCAGCTTACAGGAAAGTTAAAACAACCTTCGGTTACATTAAAATCAAGGGTGACAACATTAACAGTGCAGCGGGACTTCCACTGAGAGAGCGGATAGGTAGGAAGAATACATTGAAAACCTCTATGAGGGGGAAAATTTGACTGATGTGATCGAAGAAAAAGAGGAATCGATTTCTGAGAAATAGGGGTACAGTATTAGAATCAAAACTTCAAAGAGCTTTGGAGGACTTAAGGTCGAATAAGGCAGAAGGGAAAGATAACATTCCTTCAGAATTTCTAAAATCGATGTGGGAAGTGGCAACAAAACAACTACTCACGTTGGTTCGTTGAATGTACGAGTATGGCGACATATCATCGGACTTTGGTAAAAGCATCGCCCACAAAATTCCGAAGAGGGCAAGAGCTGAGATGTGCGAGAGTTATTGCACTATCAGCTTAACAGCTCATGCATCCTAGTTGGTGAAGAATGGAAAAGAAAACTGAGGATACGCTAAATGATGATCAGTTTGCATTTAGGAAAAGTAAAGGCACGAGAGACGCAATTGTGACATTGCGGTTAATAGTGGAAGCAAGAATAAAATAAATATCAAGTCACGGTCATAGGATTTGTCGACCTGGAAAAAGCCTTCGACAATGTACACAGCGCAAGATGTTCGAAATTCGGATAAAAGTACCTGTAAGCTATAGGGAGAAACGTTTCGTACACTATATGTACAACAACCATGAGGGAATAATAAGAGTGGACGACCAAGAACGAAGTGCTCTTATTAGAAAGGGTGTAAGACCAGGATGTAGCCTTTTGTCCCTACTGTTCACTCTGTGTATTGAGGAAGCAGTGACGGAAATAAAGGAAAAGTTCAGGACTGGAATTAAAATTCAAGTTGAAAGGAAATCAGTGACATGATTCGCTGATGACATTGCTATCCTGATTGAAAGTAAAGAAGAATTACATGATCTGCTGAACGGTATGGACAGTCGAATGAGTACATAGTATGGATTGAGAGCAAATCGAAGAAAGACGAAGGTAATGCGAAGTAGTGAAAATGAGAAAAGCGAGAAACTTAACATCAGCATTGATGGTCATGAGGTAGGTGAAGTTAAGGAATTCTGCTACCTAGGCAATATAATAACCAACGACGGTCGGAGCAAGGAAATCAAAGACTGACTAGCTATGGCAAAAAGGCATTCCTGGCCAAGAGAAGTCGACTAATATCAAATATCAGCTTTAATTTGAGGAAGAAATTTCTGAGAATGTATGTCTGAATGCAGTGAAACAGGGACTGTGGGAAACCAGAACAGAAGAGAATCGAAGCATTTGAGATCTGGGGCAACAGACGAATGTTGAAAATTAGTTGGACTGATAAGGTAAGGAATGAGGAGGTTCTACGCAGAATCGTAGTGGAAAGGAATATGTGGAAAACACTGATAAGGAGGGAGTGACTTCCATGGTAGTAATGGGAGCTATAGAAAGCAAAAACTGTAGAGGAAGACAGAGATTGGAATACATCCAGCAAATAATTGTGGACGTAGGTCGCAAGTGCTCCTCTGGGATAAAGAGGTTAGCACAGGAGAGGAAATAGTGGCGGGCTGCATCAAACCAGTCAGAAGATTGATGACAAGAAAATAATATTGATGTTGTCAACAGTAAGTGATGCTGTACTTGTGGTTTCGCCCTTCCTTGAATTCCTTCCACCAATGACAGACCATTTCACATTTAGATTATTTCAATCTCATTACTATTTCTGATATTACTGCATTAACTGATTTGTTTACATTTTGGTTGTTAATGGAAAGCAAGAATAAAGTAAAATCAAGATACGCTCATAGAATTTGTGGACCTGGAAGAAGTGTTCGACAATGGAAAATGGTGCAAGATGTTCGAAACTCTGGGAAAAATGGGGATCAGCTACAGGAAGGGACGGGTAATATACAGTATATACAAAAAAGAAGAGGGAAACATGAAAGTGGATGACCAAGAACGGAGAGATCGGACAGAGAAAAACGTAAAGCAGGGATGTGTCTTTCACCCCTACTATTCAGTCAGTACACCGAAGAAGCAATGATGTAAATAAAGAAAGGTTAAGGAGGGGAACTAAAATCCCAGGTGAAAGTATATCAATGGTACGATTTGCTGATGACGCTGCTATCCTGAGTGAAAGTGAAGAAGATCTACTAGACCTGCTGAATGGGATGAAGAGTCTAAGGAGTACAGGGTGTACATTGAGAGCAAATCGAAGAAAGACGAAAGTATTGGGTAGTGGCAGAAATGAGAACAGCGAGAAACTTAAAATAGGGGACTGGTTGTCACGAAGTACTTGAAGTTAAGCAATCCTACTACCTACACAGCAAAATAACTAGCGACGGACGGAAGAAAGAGAACTTCAAAAGAACACTAGCACTGGCAAAAGAAAGCATTCCTGGCCAAAAGAAGTCTACCAACATCAATCACAGGCCATAATTTGAAGAAGATTTTTCTGAGAAAGTGCACTTGGAACACAACACTGTATTGTAGTGAAACGTGGGCCATGGGAAAACCGGAACAGAAGACAATCGAAGCTGCTGGTAAACCTTTCAGGATGTGAGGTCGTGGCCCAAGAAGTTCTTCTGTTCCTAACGTTCCGTCGAGGATTGCGTTGGACATCTTCAGAGGCGCTCCTCCGCTGAGTTTTGCCTACTAACTGGTCGAACGTCCAAGAACGACATATATACTGTAGGAAAGAGGGTGTGGTCAAAGCACCAGGGGTTTCCCAGAGATAACCTTTGTCAAACAAACACTACTGGCCATTAAAATTGCTACACGAAGAAGAAATGGAGATGATAAACGGTTATTCATTGGACAAATATAATATACTAGACCTGACATGTAATTACATTTTCACGCAATTTGGGTGCATAGATCGTGAGAATTCAGTACCCACAACAACCGCCTCTGGCTGTATTAACGGCATTGATGCGCCTGGGCATTGAGTCAAACAGAGCGTGGATGCGTGTACAGGTACATCTACCCATACAACTTCAACACGATACCACAGTTAATCAAAAGTAGTGACTGGCGTATTGTGACGAGCCAGTTGCTCGGCCACCACTGACCAGACGTTTTTAATTGGTGGGAGATCTGGAGAATGTGCTGGCCAGGGCAGCAGCCGAACATTTTCTGTATCCACAAACGCCCGTACAGGACCTGCTACATGTGGTCGTGCGTTATCCTGCTAAAATGTAGGGTTTCGCAGGAATCGAATGAAGAGTAGAGCCACGGGTCGTAACACATCTGAAATGTAATGTCCACTGTTCGAGTGCCGTCCATGCGAACAAGAGGTGACCGAGACGTTTAACCGATGGCACGCCATACCATCATGCCAAGTGATTCACGAGTATGGCGAATACACGCTTCCAATGTGCGTTCACCGGGATGTCGCCAAACACGGATGCGACCATCATGGTGCTGTACACAGAACCTGGATTCATCCGAAAAAATTACTTTTTGCCATTTGTGTACCCAGGTTCGTCGTTAAGTACACCATCGCAGGCGCTCCTGTCTGTGATTCAGCGTCAAGGGTAACCGCATCAATGGTCTCCGAGCTGGTAGTCCATGTTGCTGGAAACATCGTCGAACTGTTCGTACAGATGGTTGTTGTCTTGCAAACGTCCCCACCTGTTGACTCAGGGATCGAGACGTGGCTGCACGATCCTTACAGCCATGCGGATAAGATGCCTGTCATCTCGACTGCTAGTGATGCGAGGACGTTGGGATCCAGCACGGAGTTCCGTATTACCCTCCTGAACCCACTGATTCCATATTCTGCTAACAGTCATTGGATCTCGACCAACGCGAGCACAAATGTCGCGATACGATAAACCGAAATCGTGATAGACTACAATCCGACCTTGATCAAAGTCGGAAACGTGGTGGTACGCATTTCTCCTCCTTACACGAGGCATCACAACAACGTTTCACCAGGCAACACCGGTCAACTGCTGTTTGAGAAATCGGTTGGAAACTTTCCGCAAGTCAGCACGTTGTAGGTGTCGCCACCGGACGCCAAACTTCTGTGAATGCTTTGAAAAGCTAATCATTTGCATATCACAGCATCTTCTTTCTGTTGGTTAAATTTCGCGTCTTTAGAACGTCGTCTTTGTGTAGCAATTTTAATAACCAGTAGTGTAAAACTTAACTATCGATTGTCGTCTTGTCGAAGATAAAACATTGTCTAGCGATTCTGCAGAGCTACTGTCTATATGTCGCTAAGTTTCATTGTCTCCTCTTTTCTGTCAATACTATTCTGATGCTTCTAAATTCCAGTGACTTCTCTATATAGTCGTGGATAATAATTTGACGTTGAATAAAATATCTGTTTCAGAAGACTAATTCACGGTTTCCTGACTGAAGAGCTTGCTCTGCTACAGCTGAGTTCTATTTCTTTCTCAGTTGGCAAAGACTTTTGAACTCTTTCAGCCGTTGTTTATGCTCCTCTTAGTAGTTCTAATATAAACTTTAGCGCACTTACACGGAATTTTGTATACACCATAATTAGGGAGATAAAGGCTTCACAGGTCGAAGTACTTGACTTATTTTCTTTGTTGGTCTAAAGACCGGTGTGTTGTCATGTTTCTATAAAATCTTACCGATCTGACCCGTTACTTTTTTAATAAAGGGAGAGAAACTGTTTTTTCGCCCTTGTGGTTCAGCCTTGTCATTCGGTCTTCTGTTCCTCGATCGCAAAATTCTCTTTACGTCTTTCCCTCAGTAGCCATTTTTCTCGTAGGCATGCTTGTTTCAGCGTCCAGGTGTTCCGATCTGCATATCCGTTTGGCTCTATCGAACGAGACTTATAATGACACATCTCTTTTGTTGTGGATGGTAATTGGAACTTTTATGCAAATATCTGACGGTATGTGTTACTTTCCAAAAACTTTAAGTTCCATACTTATATCGGACCGTCTCTTACCTCAAACATCTAACAAAGAAATTCTGTTATCATTACCCATTTCGTCCGACCGCGGTAGCTGAGTGGGCAGTGCGACAAAATGTAAACCCTAACGGCCCGGGTTGGATTCCCGGCAGGTCGGACATTTACTCCGTTCAGGGACTGGGTGTTGTGTTGTCCTTATTATTGTCATTCCACCCCCATCAACGCGCAAGTTGCCGAAGTGGTGTCAATCCAAAGGCTACCCGCCGAACGGTCTACGCGATGGGAGGCCCTAGTCACACGATATTTTATTTACTATCCATATCCATTGTGAACTGTATTTTTGTAATAATTCGTCCATAGCCTTTCTACTAGGGGACCAAACTACAAATGTGTCATCTCCAAACCGATACTACAAGGATGGTTTCTTATTTGCTTTGTGCACAGTCGACTGTTCGAATTTCTCCATATACAAATTAGAGATCGCTGGACCAAATGGGTTACCCACTGCTACACCGTCAAGTTGCTCATAAAATTCATCGTCCAACTGGAACTGTTTCGAAGTAAAGCAATGTCTATGAGGAGCAGTCAGATCTCCTGGAAAATATCCGTTATGAAAACTATAACTTCGTTTCCTGGAATCATAGTGAATAAGGACACTATGTAGAAACTTAGAAGACTATCTGCAGGACCCGGAATTTTCCTTCAATTTTCTCAATAAAATGACGCGATTCTTTTATATATGAGTTAGTTTTCTCAATATACGGTTGTAAACGAATTGCCAGACATCTCGCTATTTCGTACAGCGACAATTGATGGCACAACTATGGGTCTCAAAGGAAAGTCCATTTTATGAATTTTGAGTACAGCATACAGTCTAGGACACATAGCTTCACACTCCAACAAAGCTCTTTTATTTTCTTTTTGAAAACAGGTATATGATTTAATCAGATTATTTGTTTTCCTTAGATCGCTGGCTGCAGGGTCTTTCCTCCCGAGCGGTTGTAGGCGGTTCAGTCCAGAGCAGCTCAGATTCGAATCCTGCCTCGGGCATGGAAGTGTGTGATGTTCTTTTGTTAGTTAGGTTTAAGTAGTTTTACGTCAAGGGGACTGATGACTTAAGATGTTAAGTCCCAAAGTACTTAGAGCCATTTGAACTATTTTGTAGGGTCCTTCACAAGTTTTTAGTACTGTCCTGAGGTTAAGAGGTTCAAAATTTTGCTTCGATAATCCTATGTGTCCATAACAACAGTAGCATTCCCTTTATCAGCAGCAAGAACCACTATCTTTTCATCTGCATTTAAATCTCTGAGAGCCCTCCACTCGCCTTTTGTTAAATTACTTTTCCAAAAGTTTACTATCGAATAAGACCCTGGTGGTTTGGATTCGAAATGCATTTGCGGTTTCCTTGGGGCAATTTCGTACCCCTGCTTCTATATTCGCGATGATATCTTCAACTGGTACTGTCTTAGGTGTTATAGCCTAGTTTCCTTGTTTTGCAAGGAGGGAAATCTCGTATTGAGATAACATTCTCTGCGACTTGATAACAACAGTATCAGACATCACCATATTGCTTGTAGCTGCTACATTAGTTTGTAACTTTCCGAACTTTTTCTTATGTCTACTGTTAGTCGTTTCCATCATAGCTTCCATAGATGTAAACGTAAGGTAATCTATTTTATTCCACAGAACTATCTGTGCCCTACTAGCAAGGCATAAACGCAGTTTCAGTAACTTACGGTAAACAGAATCCATTTATCGTCCTGTGTGATGTATCCTTAGTCGGAGTAGTGCTGTAGTGCTCGTTCTGTAGAATCATAAATCCGGAGCACCCGAGCTGTCCGGAAGAACCTCTCCAGCTTTAAAAAGTCCGTTGTAGTAGACGAGTCTCTACAACGCAACAAGAAGGTTGAAGTACAAATTCAATGTGCTCTCTTTTTACGTACAAATTTCACAGAAATCCTCCTCGTAGAGTCTCCTGTTCATAGAATAAAGACTTTCACGAGCGGATGAGATAGCTGCTGGTTAACCTTTCGGATTGAGGTTGTGGTCCAAGAAACTCTTCTGTTCCTAACGTTTCGTCCAGGACTGCGCTGGGCATCTTCAGAGACGCTCCTCCTCTGCATTTTGCAGACCGAAGGACAAGGAAAATTAACCACAGCTACTGAAAAATACAGTTTCTCTCCCTTTTATTAGAAAAAAAGTAATGGATCAGATCGGTAAGATTTTATAGAAACATGACAACAGGCCGGTCTTCAGACCAACAAAGAAAGTAAGTCAAATACTTCGACCTATGAAGGATAAACGCCTTCCTCTCTCGACATGTGGTGTGTACAAAATTCCGTGTACGTGTGGTAAAGTTGATACTGGAACTCCCATGAGGAGCCTAAATACATGGCTGAAAGCGATAAAAGTCTCTGCAGACTAGGAAAAGTAGAGAACTCAGCTGCAGCAGAGCATGGTCTTCAGTTAGGAAACCACGAAGTGAGTTTTCTAAAACAGAAGTTTTAACTACAACGTAAAATTATTATCCACGGCTATGTAGAGAAGTAATTGAAATTTATAAGCATCAGGATAATTTTAATAGAAAAGAGGAGAAAATGAAACTTAGTGACACATGGGCAGTAGCTCTGCGGAATCGCTAGACAACTTTTTCTTAGTCAATACCACAATCGATACTTAAGTTTTATCTTTGATAAGGACTATCTCTATTCATCACATGTTAATTCGACCATATCCCCTTTCCTACAGTATATATGTCACTCTTGGACTTCCATTCAGCATTCAGTCGTTAAAATTCAGCGGAGAAGCGCCTCTGAAGACGTCCAGGCCAGTCCTCGACGAAACGTTAGGAACAGAAGAGTTTCTTGGACCACGACCTCACATCCAGAAAGGTTTACTAGCAGATATGTCATCCGGTCATGAAAGCCTTCATTCTATGACAATCAAAGCACCTGCCACAGACGAATTTTGAAAATTAGATGGACTTATAAGGTAAGAGGAGATTCTGCGCGGAAAGAGAGAGGAAAGGAATATGTGGAAAACACTGACAAGGAGAAGGGACTGAATGATAGGGCGTGTGTTAAGACATAAGGGAATGACATCCATGGTACTAGAGGGAGATCTAAAGGGAAGAACTGTCGGGGAAGACGGAAATTGGAATACATCCACAGCAAATAATTGCCGACGTAGGTGGCAAATGCTACTCTGAGACGGAGAGGTTGGCACAGGAAAGGAAAAAAAGCGTATAAGAAGTCAGAGCGAAGTACTCACAAAGAAATGTACTAAATCCTATTACGAAGCACGAAATCATTTCAGTGGGCTCTTTCATTTATCAGGAACCTAAACGGCATGTAGAATGAATTTGGAAATGGGATAAAGATATTTTGAGGCTACTATGCACCTCCAAAGACTGTGATTAATATTATGCTGCCCTTGTTATAATTACCAAGATGCTATAACAGCCAGGAAGAAAGTAGAGAGACTGGCTCCAATTGCAAATTTTTTTGAACTAGTTTGTAACGATAAAAAGCTTTTCTGTATCAGCGAATGTCTTACTCCGGGTGAGAAATTAGAAACGTAAGACTGAATATGTGGAACTGGAATTGGGCTAGTACTTAATAATACTCTATTTTAATATTGTCACTGTATACAGAAAGAAGAAAATATTATTAGCTCATAATAATACCTGTCAATGATTAAACCACAGATTTCAATGCTAAAAGATCCAGAATATGTAAAGGACTAGACGGAGTGTACCACACCCCATACACCACTAACATTAGATTTCCAGGCCACATCATCGCCGCGTGAAAGATTGGGTAGTCGGTGGCGAACAGTGCTGAGTCAGCGAAGACTGCTGATGCGAGAAAATGGCATGTGGTATCCTGCTGGACGAGGAGCACTGTACCTGAAGCTCTGTTCAGAGAACGCATTTCGCGGAATGGAGGGCGATGACTCGTTCCGCGTAAGTAATTAGTGCTGCAGCGCCGGCCACTGACTGCTTATAAAGGGCACGGCTCGGCCTCAGGAGGCGCGGCTTTGACAGCAGGGCGTGGCGTGGCCTGCGGTGGACGGCGCGCGCCCTCGCGGCTGAGCGCAGCTCGGCGCCGTCTCCCGGGAGACGGGGGAGTGCGGCTCGGCACGGCGCGGCATTGGGCCACTGTGCGCTGTCCGCTCCGGCAGGACGCATTAATCTCTCCTGTGACAGCCCCTAACGTCCCCCGGCCGGCCAAACTGTACAGACTGACCCGGCGCTGGACTTGTCCCTTGTCACGGCGGTTCCTCATTTTTCACAAGTCGGCAGTCTCAGGTCGTCTGCAGCTTTGCCAGTCTCCAGGTTTCTGGCAGGCCGCGCCAAAGTTATCAAGTATGTACGAGATATCGTTTCCAGCTTAGCTACGGACGAACTGTTTAGCGCTTTACGAGGCACCGGACTTAGTTACGTCGGGTGTTTGCTCTCCTTTTGTTATTGCTACGATGTATCGATCTATTCGTTTCGTCATTTCACAACATAGGGTCCAGTTGGGTCAGTAAGATTTCTTTCTGAATACCAATTGTGTAAGTAACTGGTTGTGCGAGATTTTCTGCCACAAGGTAGCCGCTTATTAGACAGAAACTGTTTTCATTTTTCTAGTCACAATATAAAACTAATCTGTAGTGCTGTATAAAGACAAGCCATTGTATAACGTTATACCAAAATTGTGAAAATTTAATAAGGCTCCAGATGGCCATACGCTACATATTTTTTAAATTTGTTTCGTATATAAATATATCCAAGGCGGAAACTTGTACCAAAAATCTTCAAAAGTACTTGCCTGACTTCAAATCTTTACGTGGTGTTCTTATCATTATTAGGACGGACATAGGCTGTATATATTTCAAATATATGTGCAATGTGTACAGGAGAGACTTTGTTACTAAAAAGCTCAAAAAGTTATTGATTGATTTACCTCAAAGTTTTAGACGACGCTCTAATGATCAGCCAGTTTCAGAATACTTGAAGAGAAATAAAGGTTAAGTTATTGAAGAAGTTAATACAGCAGGAAATAGGACAGACCTCGAGAACACGATTCAGATCACAGTGCGTTGGCGTTAACAGGTGGACACAGTTTGTGATCAGGCCACCGTAGGTATAATCCAGATATGATGGAAATTTGTCAATAACTGAACAAGAGAAACATGCCAGGATTTCCGCAAAGTCCAGAGAAATTTCTGAAAGATATTAGAGGAGTGAGAAGGACATACGACAAATTAGACCAAATTCAGTGGAGTAGGACTTCAAGAGAAAAAACACGAGAAATTTCTACATAATTTTCAGTGAAAATGTAAAGGGTTACCAGCATCGGAGAATCTCTGTTTCAAAACAACGAACGCACTTCTGGAAACAAATACTAAAGAAAACTACAAAATTCTTAAAATGTGGTTACCTAATCTTCTGAGTTGCGAGAAGCCTAATTAGAAGTTACATATAACTAAAACAATACGTAATTCAGATTCGAAACCGCCTGCAGTCACAAAGGTAAAAGAGACAATAAAACAGCTATAAACCAAAAAAGGCTTAGGAAAAGACGTTATTATCTCCGAGATTAGGGAATTCGAAGACAAAAACATCACAAAAAATCCATCAAATTGTCACAGAAATATGGAACCTGGAGGAAATTCCGTAGGAATGGAAATCTGCTTTCGTTCACGCACTCCATAAAAATGGCGACATGACAGCCCCTACTAACAACAGAGATAATTCGTAATTACCGGACACCTACAAAATTCTATGCAAGGCGTTACTCAACAAACTATAAAGAAGCTGATACAAAGGTAGGTGAATACCTAGCAAGTCTCACATAATGGGCTATCTAATCATGGTGGAAATAAACATTATGACTCCTTACAACACAGAGCCAGTTTACCAGAAAGCAGTGAGGCTTATTAATGAGAACAGAATACAACATTTAAAGAATAAGCGACACGTGGTATATGGCATCAAGTATAAGTTGGGAGAGATCCTAATGTCACATTCAGATTATTCTGTAGCAAATTTGTGAAAATAATTTAAACTTGCTTTCATTAAAAAAAGTTCAGAAGATCCATTAAAAAAGAAATAAGGTATGGATAACTAAAGCAATTAAAATATCATCTCAGAGGAAGAGAGATATTTATGTATAATCCAGATAAATAAAGATTCGACATCTCTTGAATACTACGAAAAATAATGTAATATTTTAAGGAAAATCTTTAAAATGCCCAGAAATGTACATGTTCTGACAGAAATAAATAGTGAACATAATGAGATGAAAACTATATGAGACATTCTCAATTGGGATGTAGGAAGCCAGTCAGTGTGCAAGATTCCATAACAATAAAGCTAAATGACAATCCTGTGACTGATAATTCATCAGTTGCAAGTACTTTTAACAATCACTTCATAAACGTGGCAACCAATATAGAATGAAATGCTTCAGTTGAAGCAGAAAGAGAACATATTAAAAACGTCTTTGCACAAAACTTTGAGCAACTAGAAGCACAATCAACATTATTCAATGAAATTACAACTGTTACGAAAATCCTAAGAAACCAAAAATATTGATTGAATTTCAAACAGAATTATGAAAGTTATTCCTGTTTAATAAGATATGTCCTTAATGGTCTATACCGTGCATCAAATGCACAGAAAATTTTTCTAGTCATGTTAAAACATTTAATTATTAAACTATATCATAAGAAATAAGGCAAGACAGATTTAAACTACAATCATCCAGTTTCTTTATTGACATTTGTTTCCTAAATATTTGAAAAATTTATGTACTCAAGAGCGCTCGCACAAGTGGAAACAACTCGCTTGCCATATCCAGATTAGGATTCCTGTATGGATGGTCGACTGAGAAGGATATTTACACGTTCAGTCATAAAACAGTATAAGTCGCAAATAATAAGATTATGCCAGTTGGTATTTTTCATCGTTCCATGCCGCTTAGTTGTGTATATCATGTTAGTCTCTTAAAATAACTCAAATTTTATGGATGTGATTGCTTTGTGCACAGCTGGTTTGAATCATACTCAACAAACAGAATGTTAAAAGTCGTGCTAAGTAATCCAGACTGTCGGAGAGACAGAAAATTTTACTGAGGTCAAGGAAAAAGAGGGTGGAATGCCCACATAGACCCAGATCAGACGAGACTTGGGTAAAAATGAAGTACAAAAGTCTGGGAAAATTTGTTAAACAGGATCAAAACACTAAGAGGTGCCTGCTCCGCCCCCTCACTCAATTTGGATGAACTCAGTTTGTGAGGTGTCAGGCAAATCCAACACCTTTCATGAAAGCCCTGACATGATAGCAAATCCAGTAGTATGTCACATAGCTCTAAATAAATCCGGACATTAAAGTAACCAAAGTAATACGATCAACGAGTGAGCAAATGCAATATCACAAACTAACACAAGAATGCCTAAATACATGTCATACCTTCCCAGCTCATGCATCGAAGCTGCTTACAAGAATAATATACAGAAGAATGGAATAGAAAATTGAGAATGCGCTAGGTGACGATCAGTTTGGCTTTAGGAAAAGTTAAGGCACGAAAGAGGCAATTCTGACGTTACGGCTAATAGTGGAAGCAAGGCTAAAGAAATGTCAAGACACGTTCATAGGATTTGTCGACCTGGAAAAAGCGTCCGACAATATAAAATGGTGCAAGCATTTCAAGATTGTGAAAAAAGTAGGGGTAAACTATAAGGAGACATGGGTCATATACAATATGTACAACAACCAAGAGGGAATAATAAGAGTGGACGATCAAGAACGAAGTGCTCGTATTAAGAAGGGAGTAAGACAAGGCTGTAGCCTTTCGCCCCTACTCTTCAATCTGTACATTGAGGAAGCAATGATGGAAATAAAAGAAAGTTTCAGGAGTGGAATTAAAATAGAAGGTGAAAGGATATCAATGATACGATTCGCTGATGACATTGCTATCCTGAGTGAAAGTGAAGAAAAATTAAATGATCTTCTGAACGGAATGAACAGTCTAATGAATACACAGTATGGTTTGAGAGTAAATTGGAGAAAGACGAAGGTAATGAGAAGTAGTAGAAATGAGATCACCGAGAAACTTAACATCAGGGGACTGAAGACCATAGATGTTAAGTCCCATAGTGCTCAGAGCCATTTGAACCATTTGAACCACTGTAATGATACTACGCAAGGGTAGGCGAAAGTTACAGTGCACAATATCCAATGGATCCACCACAACCGGAAAGAACGACGGGAGAAATGATCAGAAACAAAAGTGGCGAAGAAACGCGAATTTCTTGTGGAACTATGACGAAGTACGACAAACATAATTTCCTCACAGTCAGAAAATTTCAACACTTTCGCGAAGGAAACTCATTACATCCACGAACTTTTATTTAGCAATTTCGAGTAGGATTACCAGAACACTAGACGCCAGCACACAAATTAGACTTTATATGTGCACACATGTCAGGAACAGTTGCAGAAACGATGCAGAATGTTGCAGCGACATGCCGATCGTATGAAGATATCAGAGAGAAGTTTCTCTCACGATATTGGTCCAGCGAAACACAGAACAGAGTGAAGTAGGAATTATTACAGAGCCCATATTTTGAAAATTCAGGACAGAAGAGTCCCGTGAAATTTTTCGAAGTAGTGGCACAGAATAATCAATGCTTAGATGTACCATACAGTAACGGAGAGTTGATTAAATTATGCGCGATGAAGGTACCATTGAAATAGCAGCAATCATTAGTAGGTCACGGAGGCAATGACGTCGAAGCATTTAAAGGAATTCTAAGGGAACTAGAGTTTATACTTTCGAAAGATGACGCAAGAAAAAGACGATGCGCACGTGAAAACGAAAGCAAAATGCAGTGGAATCCACAAGACACAGTACGAAGAAACAATAATTACGAACCACGTGATAACTTCGCACCAAGAAACGACAACAGATTTCAACAAAAAAAAGCGGTTATGGATTTAGAAGAGAATATGGCAATAACTATAATTCACCCAGGAACGGCAACAAGTGTTACAGAGAGAACAATGACAACCGGACCGGGTATTGGAGAACCAATAGACGGACAAATTATTAACAAAGAAACCAATATCAACAAGCGGAGCAAGAAAAGAGAATACAGATAGAAGAGGTGGAGGTAAGACAAAAAAAAAAAACCAAAAACGTTTGAATTGACAGCTAAGCGCCCATGCCAAAGAGAATGACACACTGACCCAGGCTAGTTGCAGCACCTTGAACAGAGAAGTAAGTACCTTATCATGAGAAGAGAAGGAGGAAGAAACAAAACCGCAGGGACCAGATGAAAACGAAGACAAGAAAAGAACAATATCATGTTGGGATGAAATTGATTGGGAGAATCCTGATGAGGAAGATGAATTACCAGAGGCATGCACAACGAATGCAGGAGGAAAGGACGAAGTAATGAGTATTGCAGAACTATTTGAGATGGAAACCAGGGTAAGCGAATTCAGTGAGGATAATGCGCAGTCGACAGAAGTTGAAAATAAGTTACAAGTGGGTACACAATCCAAAGTATACAATGACGGAAGTTATGAAGAGATAATTAGAGCATTTATATGCGATCATATGGAAGTAGCGACGAAGAAGGAGAAGGTAGACAAAGATGAGGAAAAAGTAGAGAAAGTTGAAGAAAGCGCAAATGAAGGAAGAAATAGAGAAGAGGAAATAAAAGAGAGAGAAGTAGCAGTCGAAGCTTAGCCTACAGAATGTTCGAATTCACAAGGGAAATTCTTAAAAAGATCCATGTATGATCCAGTGGAGGATTCGTTGATGCAAGAAGAAGAAGAACTGAACCAAACCTTTCAAATTCAACCAATTGTGAAGGCCATGGTAAAGCATATCCCAGTCAATATTGTAATTGATAGCGGAAGTGAACTGACTGCGATCTCAGAAAATTTATTCATGCAGTGTAATGCCAATGAGGAACTGCCAGTTCTTAAAACAGGTAAGATTAAACTAAGAGGTCCTATTAGAAACAATGCTGCAGAAGTTACAAGACAAACAAGGTTAAAAGATCGAAGCCAACCTTGTGATTATACCTAAACAAACTTAGATTTGATTATAGGTGCAGATTTTTTGAATGAGAGACGAGCGATAATAGATATGGGGAAAGGTAGCAAAAGCTAAACTTAGAAGAAATACCAGTTATAAACAAACGATGTGAGATAAAGAGGATGAAGAATTAGAATGGTATACACAAAAGGGGGAATCGCCTCAACTCATGTTAGAAGTCCATAAAGAAATTGACGAAAATTTCCAAGAAGTTCAAGTAAATAATCCATACAATATTTCAAGTTACGTTGCAGATAAGATCGTCAGGAGAAAGGAGAATGAAGAGAGAGGAAGGTGGGGAAAAGAAAGTAGTTTCAATAAAAATAAAAACAAAAGTAACACCAATAGTGCCATAGATTAAGGTGAAGGGATAAAGCGTAGATAGTCCAACAGCATGAAATAATAAAGTGCTACACACCGCGGCAATACACAAAAGAAAAAAACGAATTTGAGGTTCTTGTAGAAGTTAAGACTCAAAATATCTTAGAATTGTAACAAAGAAAGGGTGCCAAAATCTGCAAAGCTACTTAAGAAGGCGTAAGACAATGTAGGTACTAGACATATGTTAGATGAATACAAATAAAACTTTTGTATGAACCCTTGTAAAAACACCAGCAACAACCAGATGCAATGACCCACAAGTTGAATGAGAGAAGTGTCAAGAAAGAAAAGGACGTAATTGGCAAGACACGATTCCTACACGCCAGACGCGTCGATAGAAGGGAAAGGACAACGAGACCAACAAAGTACCCGAAGTGGGCAGTAAAGCGGAACCACAGAGTGGCGGAAACCTGCTGGGACAGAACATGGAAGGCCAAGAGGGCCCCGGGACACCCAGACGCAGCGGAGAGAGCAAAAAACGGCCCGAAGAGAAGACGGCTTGGGCAAGCTACCACTGGCAAAAAAATATGTGTAAAAGTCACACTACTGCTATTAAACAGCACGCTGCAGTACGAAACTGAAGAAAACTTCTACAAAGTAAAAATGACGCGCCCAAATAATTTATCAAACTGTTACTAAGAGGAGAAGTTTAAAACGACTAGTTATCAATACATATTCCCATATCCTGCCCAGAGAAGAACCAAGAATCAAGTAAGAAGCAGAGAAAAGGCAGGAAGAACAGAAGTTGAAGATTCGCAAGATTGAGATCAAGAAAGAAGATGGCTGAAGAATAGATGACATACCTTCCCAAATCCCTATCCTATTGGAATCTATTCGTCTGCAAATTATCACAACGAAAAACGACCGCTTTCAGTGACATATAATGATGACTTTCACACATACAGAGCCAGTAAACCACAATATTTTGCACTCACAGCGCCATTCCATTATGGGACCTCCACAGCAGCAACACACTGTTGCAAAGCCAACAAGGAACGATGAACGAAGCTGTACATCAAATACTTGCCCAGATCCATCACCTTCGTGCAAAAATATTTGCCAACCTCATGCTTAAAGATTCATAGGATTTTGTGAATGTGTAAAATCAAATTATGTGATGTAGGAATTGTGCAAAAGATACGTGTGAAAAACTAACTAAGTGAAGCACACCTAACAGCTAATAAACTACAAAACAACAGTCACTGACTATGGACATAAGTAAAAAATAGACTATCGATAAAAATGAGTCATTGGTTCTGAAATGGGCGGTATATAAAGAACAGAAGTAAGGCATAAGAAATACTAAAACTATATGCCACTTATTTTCTTCTCATAAAAATAAAAGAATAACTATATTTTACTTATTTTCTCCTTGAAAATGAATAAAAAATTATCTTGTTGGATGTTTTCCCTTTTTTTTGTAATATTTGTACCACTTGTTAGGATAATATCTCAATACTTGTGCATGTATATTTCTTTGTCAAAGCAATTCTTGGAAATAATTCTTATTTGCTAGTGTAACAATGTTGAAATGAGTGTCTAGTAACAAAAACATTTTACTTGTACATGATATTTAGAAAATGTGTTAGGAATAGCGTTTACTTAATTACTACAGCTTAAAAAAATTTCTAAGGTAGTCGATGTGAAAGACTCCTCACTTTCAATAAGAAAATTCTTAAAAACAAATTTGACACTCAAATAAAGAAAGAAAATAATTAACAATTAATAATGATAGTAGCATAAAAATATTCTTCTCTTGTCAATATAAACATATTTTTGAGAATTATGTGGAAGAATATAAAAATATAAATTAGTAATACAAACTAGCATAGAACTAGAATAACGTGGCTGAACAGTAGGCAAAAAAAATTAGACAACGATTCAATCATTGCCTAACCTCAGTGCAAAAATTTAGTTCGAAGGGTGGTGATAAGAAAGGTGTCAGGCAAATACAACACCTTCCATGAAAACCCTGACGTGATAGCAAATGCGGCAGTATGTCACATAGCTCGAAATAAATCCTGACATTAAATTAAACAAAGCAATACGATCAACAAGTGAGCAAATGGAATACCACAGACTAACACAAGAACGCCTAAATGCATGTCATACCTTCCCACTGTGAAACAGACGCAGTTCCGAGGGGAGAAACGAGAACAGAAGCCGAGAGCAGAATCGTGTAGGCTAGGAGGCCCTACGATAAGGGACGGGCAGCAAGAAGAATAGTTGTGACCATTTATTTTTTACATTTGTCGTTTCTGAAGCGCTTTCATTTTATTATAAATCATGACAGAATAACACTTACGGACATAGATTTAATCTATATAGATTGAGAGATATTGGCTCCCTAATGTCCCGCATTGGTAGTAGAGGTCCACAATGGGATGAATTGATATTGGAAACTGAGGAAGAAATTCTGAATCGGATCCACGAGGATCTACATCTGAGTGATTACTCTGCTATTCACAATAAAGTGCCTGGAAGAGTGTTCACTGAACCACCTTCAAGCTTTTTCTCTACCATTTCAATTTCGAACGGGAAACACTAGCACCAAAATTTTTCTGTGTGATCCCTGATTTCTCATATTTTATCGTGATGATCATTTCTGCCTATGTAGGTGCTTGCCAACAGATTTTTTTTCAAAATCGGAGAAGAAAACTGGTGATTGAAATTTCATGAGAATATTACGTCAGAACGAATAACGCCTTTGTTTTAGTGATTGCCACTCCAACTCTCCTACCATATCTGTGGCACTATCTCTCCTATTTCGTGACAGTACAAAACGAGCCTCCCTTCTTTGAACTTTCTCGATGTCATCCGTCAGTGCCACCTAATACGTATGCCACACCGCTCAGCAGTACTCCATAATAGAGCGAAAGAGCGTGGTGTAAGCAGTCTCTTTAGTAGACCTGCTGCACCTTCTAAATGTTCTGCCAAAGAATCGCAGTATTGGTTTGTCACTCCAACTTACCTACCATATCTGTGGTACTATCTCTCCTATTTCGCGACTGTACAAAACGAGCCTCCCTTAATTGAACTTTTTCGATGTCATCCGTCAATGCCACCTGATACGTATGCCACACAGCACAGCACTACTCCATAATATAGCGAAAGAGCGTGGTGTAAGCAGTCTCTTTAGTAGACCTGTTGCACCTTCTAAGTGTTCTGCCAAGGAATCGCAGTATTTGGTTTGCTCTATCCACAAAATTATCTAATCCAATTTAGATTACTTGTAATTGTAATCCCTAAGTATATAACTGAAGCTGCAGCATTAAGATATGTGGGACTTATCGCGTAATCGAAATTTAGTGGATTTCTTTCAGTACTCATGTGAATGACTTCACACTTTTCTTAATCAGGGTCAATTGCCACTTTTCGCACCATAATCCTATTCAGAATACTAGAAAGTGCAGCGGCCGCTGGTTTACCACATTCAATGCGTACAAGCGTTGGAAGAGCAAGATCATGTTCTGCGACGAGAGTTCTGAGAGTGGTTTTTATTACAAAATGCACAGAGTGATTTGTAAACAAAATGTTTCTCACAGATAAAGCTTGTTTCATTCGCGAGGTTCTGTCTGACTCTTCCAGGCGGAAGTCAGAATAAGCTAAGCGTACTTATAATATAATTCGATTTGTTTGTTGCGGTTACGTCAGCTTTACTTTTATCGACCTATGGGAGACATGGTAGTGTGTTGTTATCTTTTAAGACATACGTACCATGCTGAAAAATCGTCTTCCTTTATGAGCCACTGACCATGATAGGGTGTATAAAAGAAGCCAATCACTGAACCGTTGCAGTTAAAATATATGTCTAAGTAGGTGAAATAAAAGCAAAGGCGGTAACATTAACAAGGAAACTGGAATTCTACTGCCAAATGCAGAGGAGAAAGCGGATAGGTGGGAAGAGCACACTGAATGCCTTTATGAGGAAGAAGATTTGTCTGATGTTGAAAGAAGAAGAAACAGGAGTCGATTTAGAAGCGATAGGGCAGTCAGTGCTAGAATCCGAATTTTAGAGAGTTTTAGAAGACTTAAGATCAAATAAGGTAGAAGGAATATCATTGAGGGAAGTGGCAACAAAACGACTATTTACGTTGGTGTGTAGAATGTACGAGTCTGGTGACATACCATCTGACTTCCGGAACCTAATCATCCACACGATTCCGAAGACTACAAGAGATGAAAAGTACAGGAATTATTGCACAATAAGCTTAAGAGCACATACATCCATGTTGCTAACAAAAATATACACAGAAGAATGGAAAAGAAAATTAAGGATGTATTAGATGGTGAGCAGTTTGGCTTTAGGAAAGGTAAAGGCACCAGGCAGGCAATCCTAACGTTGTGGCTGAAAATGCAAATAAGACCACAGAAAAATTATGACCCGTTCATAGGATTTTTCTATCTAGAAAAAGCGTTCGACAATGTGAAATGGTGCAAGATGTTCGAAATTTGAAGAAAAGCAAGTGTAAACTATAGGGGGGGATGGGTAAGATACAGTATGTCCAAGAGCTAAGAGGGCATGATAAGAGCGGATGACCAAGAACGGAGTGCTCAGAATAAATGGGGTGTAAAACAGGGATACAGTCTTTCGCCCTACTGTTCAATCTGTACGTTGAAGAAGGAACGATGGAAATAAAACAAAGGTTCAGGAGTACAATTAAAATTCTAAGTGAAAGGATAAATGTTTCAAATGGCTCTGAGCACTGTGGGACTTAATATCTGAGGTCATCAGTCCCCTAGAACTTACAACTACTTAAACCTGACTAACCTAAGGACATCACACACATCCATGCCCGAGGCAAGATTGGAACCTGCGACCGTAGCGGTCGCGTGGTTGCGGACTGATGCGCCTAGAGCTGCTTGGCCACACCAGCCGGCGTGAAAGGATAACAATTATAAGATTCGCTATCTTTAGTCAAAGTGAAGAGGAGTTATATTATCGGAAGAATAGAGTGATCACTGTAACGAGTAGAGAATATGGACTGAGAGGAAATCGAAGAAAAACGAAAGTAATGAGAAGTAGCAAAAAAGTAGCTCCCTGCCGCCGTTGGATAAGCAGCTGCAGCAGCAAGTCGTATAACCCTAGCTTACTTATTTGTTAGATAGTTTCATTAATTTCTTTGCGTGTTTTTTGGTACTTCCATTGTTTAATTCATATATTTCGGGCGTATTATAGTATTTGACAGTTGTAGCATCGCGCGTTAGTGTTTACTTGGTAGATTCTTATTTAAATTGCGTGTGAGTTTCGTACAGGAGGTGCAATTTCGAGTTTTAGTTACTGTAATCGTAAATTCAGCAGATTGTAGCGCAGTCGTTAGGCATTTGTACAGGTTAGTTGATACATTCTTTGCGTGTTTCGCTTGCGTTATCTAGGCACGGACTCGTGTTTCAGTAGCTGTTGTTCAACATCGATTAGAATGGACAGGGACTGCGATTGCTGTGTTCGGATGAGGGCTGACTTGGCATCCCTTCGCTCACAGCTGCAATCGGCGCTGACTTCGGTCGCGCAGCTTGAGGCTGTTGCCAATGGTCACCACTATGGGGAGCCGGACTTGGGTATCACGGGGATGTCAACCTCGTCCCGTCTGTCCCCAGATTGGTCTGCCGCTGTGGTTGCCTCGGTTGCTGCCCGCAGTGGAGCTGAGCCCTCGCCTGTGATTGATTGGGAGGTCGTTCCAAGGCGTGGCAGGCACCGAAAGGCGTCCCGGAGGCTGATTAGAAAGCCTCCCCGGTGCGTCTGACAAACCGGTTTCAGGCACTGTCACTGTCTCTGGCTGAGCCAGATGCAGCTGCCTGCCCTGTTTCAGAGGATCATTCTCAGCCTTCAAGGTCCGGGCAATCGCAGAGGGTGGGCTTACTGGTAGTTGGGAGCTCCAATGTTAGGCGCGTAATGGGGCCCCTTAGGGATATGGCGGCTAAGGAGGGGAAGAAATCCAGTGTGCACCCCGTGTGCATTCCGGGAGGAGTCATTCCTGATGTGGAAAGGGTCCTTCCGGATGCCATGAAGAGCACAGGGTGCAGCCAGCTGCAGGTGGTGGCACATGTCGGCACTAATGACATGTGACGCTTTGGATCTGAGGAAATTCTCTCTGGATTCCAGTGGCTCTATGATTTGGTGAAGGCTGCCGGTCTTGCTTACGAGATGAAGGCAGAGATTACCATCTGCAGCATCGTTGACAGAACCGACTGCGGTCCTTTGGTGCAGAGCTGGGTGGAGGGTCTGAATCAGAGGCTCAGACGGTTTTGCGACCGTGTTGGCTGCAGATTTCTTGACTTGCGCAATAGGGTGGTGGGATTTCGGGGTCTGCTGAATAGGTCAGGAGTTCACTACACTCAGCTGGCGGCTACACGGGTAGCGGAGGCTGTGTGGCGTGGACTGGGCGGTTTTTTAGGTTAGAAGGCCTCGGGAAAGTACGGGGTGGACTGCAATGTCAAAGGGTGCGTGGCAATTACAGGACGTGCTTGGATCAAGAAACAGTCAGAATTATAGTTGTAAATTGTTGTAGTTGCGCTGGAAAAGTCCCTGAGCTTCAAGCGCTAATAGAAAGCACAGGAGCTGACATCGTTATAAGTACAGAAAGCTGGCTAAAGCCTGAAATAAGTTCTGCAGAAATTTTTACGAAGTCTCAGACGGTGTTCAGGAAAGATAGATTAGGCAGAATTGGTGGTGGAGTGTTTGTGTCTGTCAGTAGTGGTTTATCTTGTAGTGAAGTCGAAGTAGATACTCCGTGCGAATTGGTATGGGTGGAGTTTATACTTAACAGCCGAATTAAGTTAATAATTGGCTCCTTCTACCGACCCCCAGACTCCGATGGTACAGTTGCGGAACAGTTTAGAGAAAATTTGAGTCTCGTAACAAATAAATACCCCACTCATACGGTTATAGTTGGTGGGGACTTCAACCTACCCTCGGTGTGTTGGCAAAAATACTTGTTCAAAACCGGTGGTAGGCAGAAAACGTCTTCCGAGATTGTCCTAAATGCTTTCTCCGAAAATTATTTCGAGCAGTTAGTCCACGAACCCACGCGAATTGTAAATGGTTGCGAAAACACACTTGACCTCTTAGCCACAAACAATCCAGAGCTGATAGAGAGCATCATGACTGATACAGGGATCAGTGATCACAAGGTCATTGTAGCTAGGCTCAATACCATTTCTTCCAAATCCATCAGAAACAAACGCAAAATAATTTATTTCAAAAAGCGGATAAAGTGTCACTAGAAGCCTTCCTAAAAGACAATTTCCATTCCTTCCGAATTGAATATGCGAATGTAGACGAGATGTGGATCAAATTCAAAGATATAGTAGCAACAGCAATTGAGATATTCATACCTTATAAATTGGTAAGAGATGGAACGGATTCCCCGTGGTACACAAAAAAGGTCCGAACGCTGTTGCAGAGGCAACGGAAAAAGCATGCGAAGTTCAGAAGAACGCGAAATCCCGAAGATGGGCTAAAATTTACAGACGCGCGAAATTTGGCACGTACTTCGATGCGAGATGCCTTTAATAGGTTCCACAACGAAACATTGTCTCGAAATTTGGTAGAAAATCCGAAGAAATTCTGGTCGTATGTAAAGTACACAAGCGGCGAGACGCAGTCAATACCTTCGCTGCGCAGTGCCGATGGTACTGTTACCGACGACTGTTCCCTTTGGTGAAAGCATTTTCCACAAGGCACAAGGCAGACCCGCTGGCCACCTTGGTTAACTTTTGGTCTTGTTAGCAAAACTTTTCAGGATGAACCATACTGCAGAAACGACTGCACCACTCTGATGTAAGCACGCTTACCACGGGCAGACATTACGGCGCCTTTTTCGTATCATTTTAAACACAGACGAGAAGAACTTGCAAAGTGTTTCTCACACCGCATCCTCGACTTCACTGCGTTTGATAAGGCAAGCTACGTACTGTTTGCTTGCAATTCTTGTAATCAAAGTGATATTTCAATGAAAAGCAGTGATGCCCAGTGATTAGTGCGTTACTGTATACATTGAGTCAATAGTTTTTCTACTAAACGCTTCGAAATGGTGCATTATCCAGTTTAAAAGGTCAGTCAGGTAAAGACACGGTAAAAGCTTCAGTCACAGCGAACAGGACAATTTAACACGGTTTTCAAAGTGTTATTATTGTTGCTTTCTTTCATGAATCTGAAATTAGATACTTCACAAGACAGGTAGTAGTAGCAAGGTCACGGTACTTCAAAGACGCTTTCACACTTCCGTAAATACGAAGTTAAGGACGTCGCTATACAGGCTCTCAAACGCTTATAAGGGTGTTATAGGGTAGATAACGGCTGAAAGCAAGGGGAAATTACGGCCGTAATTTTTCCCGAGGGCATTCACATTTACTGTATGATTAAATGATGATGGCGTCCTCTTGGGTAAAATATTCCGGAGGTAAAATAGTCCCCCATTCGGATCTCCGGGCGGGGACTACTCAAGAGGATGTCGTTATCAGGAGAAAGAAAACTGGCGTTCTACGGATCGGAGCGTGGAATGTCAGATCCCTGAATCAGTAGGTTAGAAAATTTATAAAGGGAAATGGATAGGTTAAAGTTAGATATAGCAGGAGGAACAAGACTTCTGGTCAGGTGACTACAGGGTTATAAACACAAAATCAAATAGGGGTAATGCAGGAGTAGGTTTAATAATGAATAGGAAAATAGGAATGCGGGTAAGCTGCTATAAACAGCATGGTGAAAGCATTATTGTGGCCAAGATACATACGAAGCCCACACCTACTACAGTAGTACAAGTTTATATGCCAACTAGCTCTGCAGATGACGAAGAAATTGAAGAAATGTATGACCAAATAAAATAAATTATTCAGATAGTGAAGGGAGATGAAAATTTAATAGTCATGGGTGACTTGGGTTCGGTAGTAGGAAAAGGGAGAGAAGGAAACGTAGTTGGTGAATATGGACTGGGGCAAAGAATGGAAAGAGGAAGCCGCCTCGTAGAATTTTGCACAGAGCACAACTTAATCATAGGTAACACTTGGTTCAAGAATCGTAAAAGAAGGCTGTATACATGGAAGAAGCCTGGACACACTATAAGGTATCAGATAGATTATAAAATTAAGACAGAGATTTAGGAACCAGGTTTTAAATTGTAAGACATTTCCAGGGGCATATGTGGACTCTGACCACAATCTATTGGTTATGACCTATGGATTAAAACTGAAGAAACTGTAAAAAGGTGGGAATTTAAGGAGATGGGACATGGATAAACTAAAAGAACCAAAGGTTTTGCAGAGTTTCAGGGAGAGCATAAGGGAGCAATTGACAGGAATGGGGGAAAGAAATACAGTAGAAGAAGTATGGGGATCTTTGAGGGTTGAAGTAGTGAAGGCAGCAGAGGATCAAGTAGGTAAAAAGACGAGGGCTAGTAGAAATCCTTGGGTAACAGAAGAAATATTGAATTTAATTGACGAAAGGAGAAAATATAAAAATGCAGTAAATGAAGCACGCAAAAAGGACGTCTCAAAAATGAGATCGACAGGAAGTGCAAAATGGCTAAGCAGGGATGGCTAGAGGACAAATGTAAGGATGTGGAGGCTTATCTCACTAGGGGTAAAATAGATACTGCCTACAGGAAAATTAAAGAGACCTTTGGAGATAAGAGAACCACTTGTATGAACATCAAGGGCTCAGATGGAAACCCATTCTAAGCAAAGAAGGGAAAGCAGGAAGGTGGAAGGAGTATATAGAGGGTCTATACAAGGGCGATATACTTGAGGACAATATTATGGAAATGGAAGAGGATGTAGATGAAGACGCAATGGGAGATACGATGCTGCGAGTAGAATTTGACAGAGCACTGAAAGACCTGAGTCGAAACAAGGCTCCCGGAGTAGACGACATTCCATTGGAACTACTGACGGCCTTGGGAGAGCCAGTCCTGACAAAACTCTACCATCTGGTGAGCAAGGTGTATGAGACAGGCGAAATACCATCACACTTCAAGAAGAATATAATAATTCCAATCCCAAAGAAAGCAGGTGTTGACAGATGTGAAAATTACCGAACTATCAGTCTAATAAGTCACACCTGCAAAATACTAACGCGAATTCTTTGCAGACGTTGGAAAAACTAGTAGAAGCTGACCTCGGGGAAGATCAGTTTGGATTCCGTAGAAATGTTGGAACACGTGAGGCAATACTGACCCTACGACTTATCTTAGAAGCTAGATTAAGGAAGGACAAACCTACGTTTCTAGCATTTGTAGACTTGGAGAAGGCTTTTGACAATGTTGACTGGAATACTCTCTTTCAAATTCTGAAGGTGGCAGAGGTAAAATACAGGGAGCGAAAGGCTATTTACAATTTGTACAGAAACCAGATGGCAATTATAAGAGTCGAGGGACATGAAAGGAAAGCAGTGGTTGGGAAGAGAGTGAGACAGGGTTTAGTCTCTCCCCGATGTTATTCAATCTATATATTGAGCAAGCAGTAAAGGAAACAAAAGAAAAATTTTGAGTAGGTATTAAAATCAATGGAGGAGAAATAAAATCTTTGAGGTTCGCCGATGACATCGTAATTCTGTCAGAGACAGCAAAGGACTTGGAAGAGCAGTTGAATGGCACGGATAGTGTCTTGAAAAGAGAATATAAGATGAACATCAACAAAAGCAAAACGAGAATAATGGAAGGTAGTCGAATTAAGTAGGGTGATGCTGAGGATGGGGAGGAAATGAGACACTTAATGTAGTAAAGGAGTTTTGCTATTTGGGGAGCAAAATAACTGATGATGGTCGAAGTAGAGAGGATATAAAATGTAGACTGGCTGTGGCAAGGAAAGTGTTTCTGAAGAAGAGAAATTTGTTAACATCGAATATAGATTTAAGTGTCAGGAAGTGGTTTCTGGAAGTATTGGTATGGAGTGTAGCCATGTATGGAAGTGAAATATGGACGATGAATAGTTTGGACAAAAAAAGAATAGAAGCTTTCGAAACGTGGTGCTACAGAAGAATGCTGAATATTAGATGGGTAGCTCACATAACTAATGAGGAAGTATTGAATAGGACTGGGGAGAAGAGAAGTTTGTGGCACAACTTGACCAGAAGAAGTGATCGGTTGGTAGGACATGTTCTTTGGCATCAAGAAATCACCAATTTAGTATTGGAGGGCAGCGTAGAGGTTTTAAAATCGTAGAGGGAGACCAAGAGATGACTATACTAAGCAGATTGAGAAGGATGTGGGTTGCAGTGGGTACTGGGGATGAAGAAGCTTGCACAGGATAGATTAGCATGGAGAGCTGCTTCATACCAGTGTCAGGACTGAAGACCACAACAACAACAAATAGGGTACATTGTGTTATCGTAAAAAAAATCTATATGTTGATTGGTTTACGAGGTAATTAGCTTTTTGAAGGTTACCAATCAGGTCGTTGCACTCGTAGATTCGAGCAGCCCACCGGATACAGTTAGTGTCAGTTGTTCTCATAGTGTGGATGATAAAGTCGAGACTGCTCATTCTTTTGCTCCCTTCTAGCCTTACTACCGCCCGACGTATAATTTTTGTGTCGTTCTCTTTTTCGTTTTCAGGAAACCAAAAGAAGTACATGTTTGTAGACACCGTCACTGGCAGGCCGCTTGAATTTGCGCGCACAAAATCTGGTTGGTTAACTCCGATGCTAACGAGTTAGGAAATGGCCCGACGTACTGAATTACTTATTTTTGAGCATGACCTGTCCCGGAACCCCCTTTTACGGTTTTCAGATCAGATCACCCTGTATTTGATAACAAGATATAGGGCGATAGGGTCGTTGTAACTTCAGATATGAGAACGTCTTCCGAACACTGCAGGTTAAACGCTCGTTGGGACTTCGGCTTTCATGACGCCTTGCGACTCATCGGGTCACACTTCACGCATTATCAGCAGTTACCCAATCATAGTGTTGTTTGGCCTACTAACGCCGCTCTGCTTTGAGTCATTCTGTGACAAATGGCCACTGGCTTCATATTCCACCCAAGATGCCCACTGCATTCCCTTTGCTTCAGATTGACCTACTTTCATCGACAGTAGCAGGTTTTGTCGAGTTGGTCACAAATTTTCCAAGACAGCAAGAAACTATTCTACAACCTCTTCGTTTAGGATCTCTTTGCGAACACTGTTGTGACGCCGTACTACATAGCCGCGAGCGTTATAGCATTCCTCGGGCCCGTTGGACAGTCTACAGTAATGCACGAACAAAACGGATAGTTTCGTGTAGAGTGTGGTCATGGACTGGTAAAAACATGGGAGTTCATTTCCGATTGTCTGTCACGTCTCCAGGTTGACCTGTCTTAAGGCCGTTGATTCCAGTGATCTACTGCAACACACTTCCCCATTGTCATAAATTAAGTCTGTGAGTGAGGATAAGATTGCAGGCTGCTATCTTTTCTACAGCATTTAAAGCGCTAGATATAGATCAGGGTGCTCTTTAAGTCGAATAACTAAAACTTTTTACCTTGAGGTTATTTCATTTTGCTTACTGAAGATATGTTTAGGATACGCTTTGTAACCGGAAGCACTGACTTAACTTGAATATAGTCCATATAAGTGAAGCTCTGATTGTTTAAATATCTTTTTTTTTCAGCGTTAGAAACCCGTTTTCTTCTCTTTCTTTCCTCTCTTCGAAAAGTGAAAGCGCGAGTTCAGAATATGCCATCTAATCGCAGAGGTCCATTGTAGGCTGTATTTATCTTATGGCTGCGATAGTCTTGGTAGATATTCTGGTGCGTTAATGCCGACCAGGTTTACGCTGGAAAAAAAGTTGTTCCAATTTTGGATACCAAATGCAAATCTGACGCTGTGACTGCAAGAACGACCTATTGAAATGTTTTCACGTGTAGTAGATTAGGAACAGGACGGGAGTAGAAAAGATTAAACAAGTGAGAAAACCGCATTTTTGATTTTGTTATTATCCACCGCTTGCACAGTTTGTTCGGCGTGAGCACCAGAGGTGTCGACGAGATTCTCTACAGTGCCAGATTTGCATCTAACTAACTCAAAATTGAAGCTGTTTTCTTTTGAGTTGACAGTTGATGGCTGAAGAGTCAACATCACAGTTACAGATAGTCTGCGTAAAATAGTTATGTTGGCCACCGATGCATACTATATTTGGACCGTGATGACTTCTTCAGTATTCCTGAAGATGGCGCATTAAAGCACCTAAACTGGTAACTAAGCAATAAGTAAGGTCATAAGGAAGGTTAGAGGCGTTTCGCTTTCTTACTACAGTGAACGGCCGTGGTCCCCCAGACCTCGAGTGAATATGTTGAGCATGAAAAACGTTTCTTCCAGTTTCAACCGGTTCCGCATTAAAGAGTTAACATGTCTGCGAAGTTTCGTTGCCGTACGATAGTTACAGCCTACACTGGGGCCTCCGTGAGTAGTTGCACTATATTTGGAAGCACCCAGTATATCGCTGCTTGAGTTATACACACGCAGCCAATACCATGTCCGAGGTTAGGACTTTTCTTTTCATCCTGCGAACTCTTCAGCAGTTTTACCTCATCCCTTGGCTACACATTTCTTCTAAGGCTGTTCGTTGAATTCTCGTTGCTTCCTTACATGAGGAATTTGTCTCTATTTGATATAAATATGAAGAAAACTTCGTACACTCGAGGTATGAATTAAAAAACGCCCTCAGTCGCAACTTTTCGTGTTTTATTCAGTGCACGATGCATTTCGGACCCCATGGTTCCATCTTCAGGTGTAATTCGTTTTAGTACGTGCTTTACTTTTTTCTCTTGAATGAGATGAAATACATATTCCAAATAATCAAAATAAAGCGTTTTTAACGTTCTAGCAACAACATACGCTTTTTTTCTACATTGAATGATGTTGTTAAGACGTTAAAAACTCTTTTATGTTGATTATTTGGAATATGTATTACATCTCATTCAAGAGAAAAAATAAGGCACGTATTAAGACGAATTACAACTCAAGATGGACCCACAGGGTCCTAAATGCATCGTTTACTGAAAAAAAACACGAAATTTTGTGACTGAAGGCGGTTTTTCATTCATACCTCGAATGTATTGAGTACAGTCACGTCTGAAGTGGCAAAATATGGATAAAATTAAAAAGAAAACTTCGTGTTTGCTAATGTTTTGACGTTCTTTCATTAACACGAGTAACCCTGAAGCCTTCATCAGATTCCTTTTACCAGACACTCAAACAATTTCGAGATCAAGGAAGTGAAAAATACTATGTGTATTTTAGCATCACTCGCTTCAAAATAAATATTTGGGAAACTCATTCTGTTTGCAACAGTGATCGTACAGATCCAGTTGAAAGATTCTTACTAGAATTTTGTAGTAAGCTATGTAGGTAACTGCTACGTCTTCAGTGATAATGCTCTGAAAATAGCCCTTAACCTAAAAAAGATTTTAAACCGTGGATGAAAAGTAGCGTGATCTGACAGCTATTTCACTGATATACGCACAAGTAGGGATGACCCTTAATACAACGAGTACTTGAAGGTGAGCTCGAACATGTATTTTAAATGAATGCAGTGTTACAATAAACTCATTCTATCCTCCTGATAAGATCTGAAAGAGTATCTGCATCCTACCTTATGAAGATTTAAAACCTGACATTGTACTATCTAACACCTGTTGCCTAAGAACATGAGTCACTATAATCACTCCAAACATAGTGAGGATCAGCAGCATTTCTCGAAGTACTCAGCGACACAAAATCATCTTACACTCGCTGTAAAACACGTGCAAAGAACTGAAAAAAATTATCCTCATTTCAGACTTAGAAAGCTGCTCTACTGAAGGCAGAATTAAATTGTACTCTTATCAACTACCAATCTAAGTAAGAATACATGAACACATGAAAGCCTAAGGGAATATCTGAATTATTAAGATATGGCTGTGGGATGAAAATAATTAAAAGAGCAGCCCCGTGGGATTAGCCGAGCGGTCTGGGCGCTGCAGTCATGGACTGTGTGGCTGGTCCCGGCGGAGGTTCGAGTCCTTCCTCGGGCATGGGTGTGTGTTGTCCTTAGTATAATTTAGGTTAAGTAGTGTGTAAGCTTAGGAACTGATGACCTTAACTGTTAAGTCCCATAAGATTTCACGCACACTATTAAAGAGCAGTTTATAACAACATCGTGTCATTATTCAAAAACAAGTAAAAAGTAGCCGTAGCGATGTTACATTTGTCATCCAAATGACCACTTGGAGTACAGCTCCTCATAAATTTGAATCAGAACGTCTGACTGTATCGAGCTACAGCTCGTGCCTGCTCGCATATTGTAAAAGTTGCTATTCAGTAGCCGGCCGCGGTGGTCGTGCAGTTCTAGGCGCTTCAGTCCGGAACCGAGAGACTGCTACGGCCGCAGGTTCGAATCCTGCCTCGGACATGGATGTGTGTGATGTCGTTAGGTTAGTTAGGTTTAAGTAGTTCTAAGTTCTAGGGGACTGATGACCTCAGATGTTAAGTCCCATAGTGCTCAAAGCCATTTGAACTTTTTTTTTGTACGGATCTTTATAATATACAGGGAGTACACATTTTGTAACGTTCGTAATTATTTTTCACTGAAGTAATGTTGTCTAGCTTATTAAACTTCACTGTGTCGACATATAAAATCACTTCAGTATAATTGAAACTACCGTAATGTTCATCATCTATCTGATTACTATGCTATTCACAATAGCGTCCTTGTCAGAGGGTTCAATGAACCACTTTCAAGCAGTTTCTCTACCGTTCCAATCTCGAACGGTGCGCGGGATAAACGAGCACTAAAATTTTTCTGTGCGAGCCCTGATTTCTCTTACTTTATCGTGATGATCATTTCTCTCTACGTAGATGGGTGGCAACACAATGTTTTCGCAATCGTAGTAGAAAACTTGTTATTGAAATTTTGTGAGAAGATGCCGTCCCAACGGAAAACGCCTTTGTTGTAATGATGGCCACTCCAGTTTCCGAATCATGTCTGTGGCACTATATGCCCTATTCGCGATAAAAAAAAAAAAGAGAGAAGTGCTTATTATTATCAGTTCCCATAGTAATATCAAATAGGAAATATACTGACGATTACACAGATTAATAAACTAAATAACGGTATAGATCTTTTGAACACGGAAAAAAGGCTCTAGCTTTGAACAATAGATTTAACCTCAGTCCGAACTCGGAACATCTAAAAAGCTGAAAATTATTCGAATGGAATAGAGGTATTACTCCTGTGTGTGATAGCATGGTATTTTGTAGTGCAGAAATCGCCATCGAAATGAAACATCAGACAATGTCACTGAATTAAAGCGGGCAGATTCCTTGTGATGTACCTGGTTCATGTGACCTCTTTGCTCTATCTCGCACTCTACATGGGCATGCCGCACAGAGCCTTCGCTCCATTAGTCACTGCAGAGGGGATTGAAATTAACACTACGTCACTGGCCGCAGATCTAGTGATCTTAAATTACATGAAGAGCCTTTTTTGCTAGTGATTTATAATTTTCGCTCCACTATCATGCTAATCGTTTGTTTCAAAGTTGATAATCATTGCACTAGCATCCACGAGAACGTCTAGAAGTAGAATTTGAGTAATGAGGCTACCTGTAAATTTGTGAATAGTTACCCATTTTCGGGTAACTACTCAGGGTGAATTTAGAAGTGTACAGCACTAATAAAGGTTCGAAGCCACTGCTAAAAGGTGATACTGAGAAGTTTCATAATATTAAATATTAGTTTATGTTTGAATATATCACATCACGCAGAGACAATTTCGTTTGCAATGTGGTGGAGATGTGTCATTATGGCCACAAGCGGCTATGTTAATGAGCTTGTCGATAATTTGCGGTTTCAGTGCGTCGTAAAGCGTTACGACGTGAAATTAATCTGGCGGGCGAACACCCCGCACAGCTAACGATTTCATTAATCAGGAGAGAATTCAGGCCTCGGAAACGAGCACCAAGTTCTGACACCCAAATGCGATTAGCAATTTCCGAGTGTGACATGAGGTGACGGTAATTTTGCTTTCGCTAACGTGGCATGTGATTCCATTTTTTAATTCGATTTACACTAAAGGACATTAATCTTTACAGAGAAGCTTTGATAATGTTGCCTGCTACGCACATGTGATGTTTCTATCAGCCTAATACAGGTTTTCTAGTTATTTAGGAGCTGACTGAAATAGCACCATTTGTCGACATGGCATATGTATGTGAAATTCGGATTGTTATTTGATTCATTTGTAATTTAAAAAATACAGAATTTCTTTTTTGTGTGTTTTACGTTAACCGATAGCAAACTGCTGATGAAGAAGGCTTTAGAAATAAGAATAAAGCATTATACTAGGTAAGAAAATTCGCTTTAATTTAATAACAGTAGTTGTGAGAAAATGTTTGACAATGCAGAAACAAAATATGCACACAAATTATGTAATCAATATGTTTTTCAATTACACTACCAGACAACGTAATGCTAGCTTTTTATGTCCAATACGTTTCACAATAATTCAGCACGGGAAAAGTGACTATCAAAATTTTATTTCCATTTATTAATCTTGCTTAACGATTTGGCCGTCTCCTGGTTATGACATTCCATTCCTGGTGTCAATTATACTCGTGGTCTGGTCTCTGCCTTAAGTGTACACCAAACAGGAAATTCTTCACTTTGCAGTTTATGGGTTTTTCTTTGTGTAATGTCCTCTTGTGAACAATACAGTTTTCATATGTACTATTTAAAGTAAATTTCTTAGGGGAGGAGCTTATGACAATGTACTTGCATTCTGGAGAACAAAGATACTTATCTCAGTCAGGCAATCCAGATATAATTTTTCCATGATTTCCATTGTAATATGGCAGTGAACATTCCTGGCCTAAACGGCTCACATCGCAGTCAGCATATCTGGAATTATGATGTCATCACATCCGGGCAATTGCGTGTGTGTGTGTGTGTGCGTGTGATTGTTGGTGCTTATGGGCACTCAACGTCGAGGTCATCAGCACCCTGACACACATTAAAGGGAACGAATGTTGACAGATCTAATAAAACTGAAACACACACGCAAAGAAAGCAGGGAAAGATGGAAAATGCGACATAAGGTAGTAGAAGGTAAGGAAAGAAAACGTAGCAACAAGAATCCACAGTAAATTGTCATTGGCTGGCCACTTACATGAAGTATGAGCGAGCTTGTCACACAGTGAGCAAATTAAGATCCTCTCCATAAATATTTGGTAAAACATTTGACATGGCACAAGCTTATGATATCATGATGTCACTGAAGAAGAGAGGGAAAAAAAGGTTAAATGTAATTAGTTCCCTATACATTATCTCTATTAATGTTATTCGCTCCATAATAATAATAATATATTCCTGTGCTAATTATGATTTTTATTTTCTTCATCAGTGCAGCAGGCACTTGATCAGTTCTTGTCCAGGATATCCATATGTGCCTGCACCACCAATTGATTCCACTGCACTACTTCAGGCAGCTCTCGTAACCTTGATATTCTTTGACAAGACGGTGGTTGTTAGTCTTTGTTAACATTTGTTTCTTTCTGATCTCAGAGCATGGTGATTGTTAATTTTCTTTTGCGAGAAGACGCCACAGTGTACACTGATTCAGATTCCTTATACAACATGGTTCCTAATGGGGCTGATTATTTTGTAGTATCATTCCCTCTTTAATTTTGGTGGACTAACCGAGTAATTACGATGATAATATTAAAGCAACTTGTGTTCATCTGATGTTGCATTTGAAAATACTGTGCAGTTGCGACAGCAACAACAGAAGGCAGCCGAGAAGCTGGATTATTACTGTTACAGTATTACGCCACCGAGGATTCACATTTCACTTATTACTGTAATTACGGGAGTTGTAATTACCATTATTCTCGGGTTGTTGTTGTTGTTCTGTGCATACTATTTTTAGTTGTGGTGGGCATACCGACGGAAGCTAGCACCGAAATTTGCGATTAGATCTGAATCATATGTAAGGTTTCCATTCCCGTTTCCACTGCCATTACCTCTACCGTTTATATTCCCCTTGTAATTCTGCTTATTGCTATCGGAACAGAAACCACTACTGGTTTTATTAATATTGTGACTATATTAATTATTTAGATTATGACGTTATTTCCGCTTCCTTTCAACTGTTTGAGATGCACTTGAGTGAGGTCAAGGGAATCAACAATTGATAAGAAATGTTCGAAATCGGCATCAGGAACTTTGATATACTTTTCAGTGATACTTATTAGTACTTCAGCTTTCATAATTATGAACACTTCGCGGGGAGGGGGAATCGGTTCATCCCAGTATCAGATCTCATCTATGTAGCGGTGAAAATATTCAAGCTACCTTTTTCCGGAATGTCATGCTTCAGACTGTATACCTCCTTCCACATTTTCTTGTTTGCTGTAGAGCTAGTATTCGGCGATAAAGCTTCGTACGTATTGCATAATTCCACCGCTTCGTTGGCCCACAACGCGGCATCGCCGATTACGTAAGGAACAACGAACTGCATTTTGTGGTACTCATTCTAGGATCAAGGGAAAATCTAAGACTCTTGATGGAATATCTTCTCTGAAGAGCGTGTCTGGTACTTCCGGTTTCTGATTACACTTTGCTCGAGTTTCAGTAATGATAAAGGCAGACAGCTGCTTCTTGGTTCGTCAGTGTTTTCGGAAGACAGTTAGGACATTTTCAATTACTTTGTATCGATTTGCGAACCTGCTCCGTTCCTTTTTGGTTCCAACATAAACATTGTCTTCTTGTACGGTAAAATTACATCTAGTTTCACAATGCCATTTCGGGAGTTCCAGTATGACGTTTTTATTTGCTTGAAATCAACCGTCATTTCTTCGTGTACTCTTCCTACTTTACAGATTGTTTAAACGCGTATTCATCTATGGGTTTTTGATTTTCTACTTCGAAGTTTCCGATATTTTACCCAATTGATTTTAAATATTTTCGATGTTGGTCTGCTTACCCTGGAAACTTTCTAAGTCTAAACTTAACTGAGTGAATTGCTCACGCAAACTCTCATATTTACGGTTACATTCGGCCAGTTTCATGTAGATTTGTTTCGAATCTAAAGTTTTTCTGTCCCTCACTGCTACTTTCCTGTCTCCGTCCTTTAACTATTCCGGCCACTTCTTATCCCTTTCTGCTTATTTTCTGTTTTGTTCTTTTTCGTTTTCTTCGAGCTCAGCGATTAATCGCATATCCCTTTCCGCCTGTATCTTCTCCCTTTCCTGGTCTCTGTCGTCTAATCTCATTAAAAGAGCAGTAAATGGGTCAGAAGTGATTCTCCAACTGCGTACTCCTCCGGTTTTACTATAGATTCTATAGTTTCATCAACACGTTGATGAAAAACTGCTTTAGGAAATGATTCGCTGTGTTCAGTAACTGATTGAGAGGCACCTGGGTACGAAGAACGATGACTATCAAATCTGCCATTTACTGGCAGTGGAATATTTTCTACTTTTATTTCATCTAAATAGGTTCCAGTTTTTCGTGATTCCAGATCGATCAACCTATAAGATTACATTGTTTCTTTAGGAGTTTATACCATCACCGGTTACAGCACAATAGCTTTAGTTAAATTAATGGGATCGCCTTAATCACATCACGATAGTTTCAATAGATTCTTCTATCATATGAAGCTCTGTACGCAATTAAGAGCACCTTGACTGATGAAATCACAAAACTATCTACTACTGTAAACTACAAAATATCTTGGCTTAGTCAACCAAATTAATCTAAATTGCTGCACTATCTACCATCAAGATTAAAGCGCTATCAAAAGAATGGTCCCAAATATCAATCTGTTTACTTTTTCGTAGACTTCAGTGGTTCTTCTAGTGTACATCAACGTCAGACAAGGCCTCAGTCTCCAAAATGTCTTTTTCAGTGAGGCTGAATCAATATAAGAGGTGCATGCAACAAGAAATCACTGATTTGTCACAATCATAATTACAACACTACACAGTACAATTAATTACACTTGTACAGTTATTGTCGAATAACTGATAATACAAAGTCTTAATTGGCAATAATTAGAATTTTTTTTTTAGACCCACTTTAATCTCCAGATGTCGTCTCCATTTCTTGTCCTCTGTTCGGGTCTCACTTTGGTTTGCGACTTTTGTTGCAGCTCTCATAATCTCGATATTTCTTGGCTGGTTGGTGGTGATTAGTCTTTGTTAATATTCATTTTTTCTGATCTCAGGGCTTCGTAATAGCTAATTTTTGTTTGCGAGTAGACGCCAGAATGTAGTGCCATTCAAATTCGTCGTACAACAGGGTTCGTTGTGGAACTGAATGTTTCCTAGTATCTTTGTCTTTTATACTTTTGTGAACTAGTCAATAAATAAAGACGATCATCTTTATGCAAATCGTCCCGAAATTAATTTTACACTCTTTGTAAGTAAGATGAATTCACGTCAATAGTTGTTTTTGCGATTTAATGTAAAGCCAGTGTTCATTAATGCTGGCAATCAGAGGCCTTGCACCTTTGTTAACTTTCGTTTGTTTTAATGAAAAGTGAGGATCGCTGCAAGGCAGAGCGCTGCCTATCATAGCGGTCACAAATAATCAACGTTCTCACAGTTTCAACTTTAAATTAGTTGCTGGCTGTCGAAATTTCCTGTCTCAATACCCTGAATTCACTTAAAAACTGATAAAGATTTCTTTTTAATTACAAAAGTATTCCCATTCAAAAAGATAACTACGTTCAGATAAGATGGAGGGTACCTACTCCTGAAGCTCATGTTTTGAATGCTTTGACGTTACATATTTTCACAATTAAGTCATAAGCTCTCACTCGAGCTAACATAATACAGACAACGTGAGATAAGGTGAGCTGAGACAAAATGACAAGATGACAGCGAGATACTATTGTCTCGACTATTTATAGACTTACAACGCAGATAAGTAGTTATAACACTACTTATTCTTTGAAAATGGTTATTCTTAAATAATGCACAATTATACAGAAATATTAACGACATTCTTTGAAACCATGGCTTATGGCCGTATAAGAGTAGCTTCATACTGCTCAACAGTACCTGTGACTCAGCTACCAGAGGGATCGAAAAACGATTAAATAGAGATAGAGAACGGGGATACTGTTTGTGATCTTAGTAATCAAATTGAATGGAAATGTGTGTCCTCACAAAGCATCAGAATCACCTTCTTTCACCTACATAACTGTTAAACGCACACAGGCTTACTATGTGATTTATAGGATGCTATTATTTAGGGAAAAACGGTTAATGATTTGTTGCTTGGCTGCAATTTACGTGACATGATTGGAGCTATATGTGAAGTCCCATGACCCACTTAAAGTAGTGTGTATCCGATACATCACTTGACATTCGTATGTTTTTAGGGAAAGTATTAATCATTGATATTTGAGAGTAAATGCTGTATTGGAATTAACACTGAAGTGAGGTTCATTTCCCTCATCGACGTTGTCTGTTAATGATCGTAAAAGGCAGACTTAAGTTCTGGCATCCATACACTCCTGGAAATTGAAATAAGAACACCGTGAATTCATTGTCCCAGGAAGGGGAAACTTTATTGACACATTCCTGGGGTCAGATACATCACATGGTCACACTGACAGAACCACAGGCACATAGACACAGGCAACAGAGCATGCACAATGTCGGCACTACTACAGTGTATATCCACTTTTCTCAGCAATGCAGGCTGCTATTCTCCCATGGAGACGATCGTAGAGATGCTGGATGTAGTCGTGTGGAACGGCTTGCCATGCCATTTCCACCTGGCGCCTCAGTTGGACCAGCGTTCGTGCTGGACATGCAGACTGCGTGAGACGACGCTTCATCCAGTCCCAAACATGCTCAATGGGGGACAGATCCGGAGATCTTGCTGGCCAGGATGTACCGTGCACTATTCAGTGTCCCCTCGACGATCACCAGAGGTGTACGGCCAGTGTAGGAGATCGCTCCCCACACCATGATGGCGGGTGTTGGCCCTGTGTGCCTCGGTCGTATGCAGTCCTGATTGTGGCGCTCACCTGCACGGCGCCAAACACGCATACGACCATCATTGGCACCAAGGCAGAAGCGACTCTCATCGCTGAAGACGACACGTCTCCATTCGTCCCTCCATTCACGCCTGTCGCGACACCACTGGAGGTGGGCTGCACGATGTTGGGGCGTGAGCGGAAGACGGCCTAACGGTGTGCGGTGCACAAATCTGCGCAGCTAGCGACATTCGACGGCCAACACCGCGGTTCCTGGTGTGTCCGTTGTGCCGTGCGTGTGATCATTGCTTGTACAGCCCTTTCGCAGTGTCCGGAGAAAGAGTATGGTGGGTCTGACACACCGGTGTCAATGTGTTCTTTTTTCCATTTCCAGGAGTGTATGTGTATACAATGAATTCATAAACTATTTACATAAGCGTATGTAGGTATGGAGGAATTATTCAAATGTTGTTCATACAATTCTGGCTAATTTTAAGATATATAAAAGTCAGCGAATTGGGAAAAATTGCATAAAGATCTACTTCAAATACTTGTGAGGTCGGGAGAGCGGTCACACACACACACACACACACACACACACACACACACACACACACACGCAGTGCTGCAATGAAGGTAGCGAATAAGGCCATAATGTGTGCAAACTGAAGTCGCCTGCCACATACAACTAGTGTCGGTTGTTCTCATAGATGACAGTGCACGAGACTTCTCAGCCTTTCACACAGATTCGAGACTTATTATCGCCCCATGTCCAGTATTTTCACTGCACTCCTCTCTCTTGTCCATCGTTAGGAAACCAAATAAGAACGTATTTGGAGACACTGTCTCTGGTGACCCGCTTTTATTTATTAGTGTCTTGCACTGCTTGGCTAACTTCGTTCTAATTAATTTGGAAATGGTGGAACATATCGAAGTTTTTTTTTCTTAACGATTGATTTTGAGCACAACCTACTCTGTAGAAGGTTTGTTTAAAATACATTAAACTCACCCCAACAACATGCTAGGCAACTATTTGAGCTTTAATGACTGTACACTTTTGTTTTAGATATCTTGTACACAGAGACACTGAAGATGATACATAAAATATTCTAATGTACCTAAAGTTACTTTTTCCTTTTCTTTCTTTTTATTTGTGTGTGAAGTTCTATGTTCAATGTGACATATCCTGTAGAAGTGCTAGTCAGGAGCTGATAATGTATGTCTACATCTACATCTGCATACATACTCCGCAATCCACAATACGGTGCGTGGCGGAGGGTACCTCGTGCCTCAACTAGCATCTTCTCTCCCTGTTCCACTCCCAAACAGAACGAGGGAAAAATGACTGCCTATATGCCTCTGTAGGAGCCCTAATCTCTCGTATCTTGCCTTTGCGGTCTTTCCGCGAAATATAAGTTGGCGGCAGTAAAATTGTACTGCAGTCAGCCTCAAATGCTGGTTCTCTAAATTTTCTCAGTAGCTATTTACGAAAAGAACGCCTCCTTTCCTCTAGAGACTCCCACCCGAGTTCCTGGAGCATTTCCGTAACACTTGCGTGATGATCAAACCTACTAGTAACAAATGTAGCAGCCCGCCTCTGAATTGCTTCCATGTCGTCCCTCAATCCGACCTGATAAAGATCCCAAACGCTCAAGCAGTACCCAAGAATAGGTCGTCTTAGTGTTTTGAAAGCGGTCTCCTTTACAGATGAACCACATCTTCCGAAAATTCTCCCAATGAACCGAAGACGACTATCCTCCTCCCCCACAACTGCCATTACATGCTTGTCCCCCTTTATATCGCTCTGTAATGTTACTCCCAAATATTTATTTGACGTGACTGAGCCAAGCGCTACACTACTAGAGTATTCAATCATTACGGCATACTTTTTCCTATTTGCCTGTATTAATTTACATACATCTATATTTAGAGTGAGCTTCCATTCTTTACACCAATTACAAATCCTGTCCAAGTCATCTTGCAACCTCCTACAGTCACTCAAGGACGACAACTTCCTGACACCACAGCATCAGCAAACAGCAGTACATTGCTGTCCACCCTATCCAAGAGACCATTTACGTAGATAGAAAACAACAGCGGACCTACCGCACTTCCCTGGAGCACTCCACATGATATCCTCACCTCCGATGGACACTCATCATCGAGGACAACGTACTGGCTTGTTTTACTTAAGAAGTCTTCGAGCCACTCACACATTTGGAAACCAGTCCCATATGCTTGTACCTTAGTTAGGAGTCTGCAGTGGGGCACCGAGTCAAATGCTTTCCGGAAGTCAAGGAATATGACATCAGTATGATACCCTTCATCCATGGTTCACAAGACATCATGTGTAAAAAGGGCCAGTTGCGTTTCGCAGGAGCAATGCTTTCTAATGCCATGCTGATGCATAGACAGCAACTTCTCTGTCTCAAGGAAATTCATTATATTCGAACTGAGAATATGTTCGAGAATCCTGCAACAAACCGGTGTTAAGGATTTAAGGATATTGGTCTGTAATTTTGAGGATCCGCTCTTCTACCCTTCTTATATACATGGGTCACCTGCGCTTTGCTCCAGTCGCTCGGGACTTCACGTCGGGCCAGAGATTCACGATAAACGCAAGCTAAGTAAGGAGCCAATGCTATAGAGTACTCTCTGTAAAACGGAATTGGAATCTCACCAGGACCTGGCGATTTATTTATTTTCAATCGATTCAGCTGCTTCATAACCCCAGCGATGTCTTTCACTGTGTCCTCCATACGGGAATATGTTCGAGACTCAAACGGCGGTATGTTTGTACGATCGTCCCGCGTGAAAGATTTCTCAAATGCTAAATTTAAAATTTCAGCTTCCGTTTTGCTGTCTTCCGTTGCCAGGCCAGACTGATCAGTGAGTGACTGGATGGAAGCCCTCTACCCGCTTACCAATTTTACGTAAGACCAGAATTTCCTTGGGTTTTCAGCAAGATATTTCGCTAAGGTATGACGGTGGTAGTGTTTGTATGCTTCGCGCATCGCTATTTTTACAGCAGCCCGAATCTCTACTAACTTTTGCCTGTCCTCATTCTCCCGATCTTTCTTGTAGCGCGAGTGCAACTGTCTTTGCTTCCTGAGCATTCTCCGAATTGCGCTGTTAGCCCACGATGGGTCTTTTCCGTCCGTAAAGCACGTTTTCGGCACATACTTCTCCAATACATGATTTACAATGTGTTTAAAATTTGCCAATAATTCTTCCACGTCCATCGAACCGGAAGTAAATGAAGTCGATTCATTTCTTTCTAGTACTAATACTGTCCTAGCCTTCTTGACCAACTTTTTAACTTTCGTAACCATAGTAGTAATGACAACATCTTGATCTTTAATCCATGTCTCAACACTGACACCGTCGATGAGGTCTGGTCAGTTCGTGGCTACATCTAAAATATTTCCATTGCGCGTTGGCTGTCGATTTAGCTGCTCAAGGCAGTTTTCTGGATATGTGTTCAAGAGTAATTCACACGACGGATTGTCTGTACCACCTGTAATGAATCCATAGACATCCCAGTCTATACTAGGTAGGTTGAAGTCACCTCCGACTAATGTAGCAAGATCCGGATACTTCTGCGATAAAGAGCGTAGACTCCCTTTGAATGATTCTGGAACTGTGACGGTGGAACATGGTGACCGGTAGTCACACTCAACAGTTAACATAATTTCTCCTAGCCCTGTTAAACGTGTCCAGATAATTTCACAATCACACTCTACTTCGACCTCAGTAGACACAATATTTTCGTCAACTGCAGTGAAGACACCACCTCTTACGATGTCTAATCTGTCTTTCCGATACCCGTTCAAACCCTCACTAAATATTTCAGAACTTCCTATCTCAGGGTTCAGCCAGGTCTCAGTCCCGAAAATAATTTGCGCGCCACACGCTTCCTGGAGGACAGTAAAGTAAGGAACTGTACTCAGAACACTCTGAAAATTTACTGCTAATATCTGGATAGCTGAAGTGTCTTTACACTGAGGGCGTTCTGATTTCCCTGCTTGCACGTCGACTGGTGAGTGTTCATCAGGACACCCCGCACTACTGCCTAGCCAAAAAAAAAAAACAACCTATGTGCACGCCACAAGTGCTCTGCTAGCCGACTAACGGCTTCCTGTGTGTAGTGCACCCCTGACCTATCCAGGGGCATCCTACAATTCCCCACCCAATAGCGCAAGTCTAGAAATCTGCTGCCAACACCGTCACAGAGTCGACGAAGCCTCTGGTTGAGACCCTCCACTTGGCTCCAAACCAAAGGACCCCGATCCACTCTGCAAGTAGAGAGCTCTGCTTGCACCCCGCGTGCGAGGCCAGTGGTCTTTATCAAATCCGCCAGCCACCTGTACGAACTGAGAATCGCCTCAGAGCCCAAGTGACAGGCATCATTGGTGCTGACGTGAGCAATTACTTGCAGACGACTGCACCCCGTACGCTCGATAGCCGCAGGCAAGACCGCCTCCACATCTTTGATGAGGCCCCCCGGCAGACAAACCGCGTGCACGTTGGAATTCTTTCCAGCCCTGTACGCTATTTCCCTAAGTAGCTCCATCACCCGCCTAACGTTGGAGCTCCCAATAACCAGCAAGCCTTTGACCCCATGTGCCTGCTCGGGCCCTGCTGAAGGAGTGGCCACCTGCCCAATGACAGGATGAACGGGCGAGGCCAGCCGGCCGGCCTCCACATTGATCCTCCGCCTCGAGCGACGCGAACGCGTTGCAGTCCGCCACTCACCCTGAGGTGAGGTCGGCCCCAACGCCCCGGATACACTAGAAGGTGCCTCGGTGGCTGAGTCAGAGGACGCAAGCGACGCGCCAATCCCTCCGCCGTCGCTGCACCTCGAGGCAGCAGCCTGACGGCGGCTGGCCGTGGCCAACAGCACGCTCAGCTGCTAGCGAACCGCGGCCATTTCCTCCTGCGCCCGCACGCAGCACACAAACATTCTATCCAGCCTACTGCTAACATCTGGACGTAGAGAGTTGCGACAAATAAAACAGCAAAATGCGATTGTACAGTTGAGTCACAAACGCCAGAGTGAGCTGCGATATATGAACAATTACTTACGAACTAGGTAATCAAATGACCACAACTACACCACTATGCAGATATTACAATGCAATCCTACCCCTGTCTTAGTACAAATGACAACCGCCTACGCGATGTTGCACTCTACTGTTGTTAAAGTTTGATACTACCCCTTTCTAATTCGAAAATACGCAAAATTCCGAAAAAATTCAACACGCAAGCACACAAACACACAAAGTAATTTGAATTAAACCTGCGTAACTAATACGAAAAACTGAATATACGACTAGTTTCTGCTACTGCTGCTTGCACACGTCACTGTGCAAGCACAGATGAAACTGCACTGGCCTCTGCTGCTGCTAACTGGCTCTACGAAATAATCAGAAAGCACTGGCTGTCAAAACAAACAACTGACTAACGACTCCGCGAATCTGTACTTTAAAGCTATCACTAAACAACATTACTCCTCTTAAATACGAGAATACGCAAGGATTCTATGTAATTAAATATGAAAGCGCCTAAACACTTGGAATGAAATTAAGAATCAAAGTAGAAAACAAATGTGAAAGCTAAATATGCTTCTCGTTACTGCACTGCTGCTGCACTACCGCTGCAGTGATACTTCACCAGCGGCTGCTCAAGGCTCACTGCGTACAGCATCAAATCATCATTGTCATCATTAATAGTAATTACTTCATTTATAAAGAGGATAATGTCTTGATGATGATGTTGATGCTAGATTGTGATGGTGATGATAATAGTTGGTGTTTTAGGTTGATGAATAGCGAGTTCTTCATCGTTCTTGCTTGGAAGAAATACAGATGACTGAGGTGAAAAACAATTGAAAGAAATAACAAAATGTAAGTCCAAGACGTATCCTTACAAAAGTTGCGAGAACATAACCCTGACAGCGTAGGAGCTAGAAAGACCATCATAAATATAAGAACTAGCGTTGGAGAATAACGAAATAATATCGAGGAGACAATAGCAGGACATATATAGTTAAAAAGGAGAGAGATGCATGAGGCTGGGTGGCTAATTAGAAATGATGTGTTACCAAACCACTGCATGACACATTAAAATCCCACACTCAATATTTTGGAAGAAATCTGGACATTAAACAAAATATCACAACACGAACTAAAATGCTTCATTATCACTTAAAACATAGGGACGTTTCTGTGGAAGTTGCGGAGATGCTGTCAGGCTGTTATACAAATAACACCCAATTAAAAAATTGCGTATCAATAAGTGTATTCCATATTTGTGACATACTGTGGGCTACTGGCCACTTAATAGAACGCCAGGTGTCAATGGGCAATGTGGCACTCTTCACAGTAGGATAGAGGTAAGCCACGATCGCAGTGACGGTTTAGTTTAACGTAGCTCATTATTTCCCACTTCCAACCACCGAGCCTCCCCCGAACTAATAGTCTTCTGGGTCACAATTTCTGTAACAACATGCAGGGGGATCGAACAGTGATCAGGCGTGGAAATGAGTAAGCGTTGTTGGGAACCATATTAACGATCTCATTTCCCTGCATCCTATGTGCCTTGAAACACCTCATTCTCATCGTCATCATACTCACTTTCGTCACTTATTTCAGAAGATTCCCGTATTCTGTGGAGATGGTGAAACACTTTTCTCGGGTTGTTTGCAGTAACTCATATGCAACAGGTATGCATTCCCATTCATGTGGCAGAAGGAAATCAAGCATTTGTAGTAATGATGGTGATGATAGTGACGGCTGCAGCTTCTGCGATTCACCGAGCCCTAATAACACCACCAAAACTGCCTCATTCGATGCTGAACGCACAAGCACATGTACACACACACACACACACACACACAGGGAGAGGGAGAGAGAGAGAGAGAGAGAGAGAGAGAGAGAGAGAGAGAGAGAGAGAGAGAGATACGAGCTTGAGAAAAAAATACAGTCAGGCCGCATCACTTACATATTTGTGTAATTACTGGCTCTTTAGAAATGGGTGCTTCCTGCTCTCCACGGAACGTTGCTCACATTGCACTTCTTCATCCTTGTCACTAATCCGTGACTATTGGAAAATACCAACTGAGGTGAGTGCAGTTGACAGCACACAGCTGCTGTCACGGATCACATATCAAAACTGCATATTTTGCTGCTGTGTCTGTGATCTGACCTCCAATTCACGCGAAATGAACTCTCAATCCAAAACACTGTCAGATGTTGATAACACTGCATCTACACAGCAGAGAAGGAGGTTTCCACTCTACCATTTCTTATGAATCTAGCTGTCTGTTAAGTTATTGTTGATAATTCCGCCATGGATGGAGAATCACGGACGATATCATCTACATTGACCTATGATGTCGTGGACTGTGACTGATACAAATCATTCATCAAAACTGTAATAATATGGATAAATCACTCACAGGACTACAAAATCAGTGTCTTTGCCAGCTCACAGCAGTATTCCCACTACGCAACTTACAATTGACCTACATTACAAAACTAGAAGCGAATATATACATCTAATTTTCATAAGAGTTTCTTTTTCATTATTATTGTTTTACTATTGTTATTACTATTATTATTATTACTATTATTGAATGTGAAAAAATTATATGGTCCAGAATAATGTTTGGAATTAATTGCGCAAAGCCAGATAATAAAACTTAGGTACCCAACTGCTAGACTCTAATCATTTGCTTGGGAGGAAATTTAGAAGTTTATATCTACGCGAGTGTTAATATTGGTGGAATTACAATGCATTTTATCTATCTTGTACATTATTCACAATTGTGCATTGATATGACAGCATAGCAAAAAGCCCTCAGCGGTATATGCGATTGCACTCTTTCTCGGCGTATTCCACTGATGAGTTCTTCTCGGGTTATCAGCTGAGTGGTGGCGTTGTCTTGTTACAACGTTGTGATGAGTTTTGTACCCATCATCTTGCGGCGAAGTAGAATGCTTGGATAAAGACACTGAAGCTCGCAGTGATGTGTGTAAGCAGGGAAGACTGGATTAGAGACTATTGTAATTAAATTTTAAAGAATATAGTGAAAAGAAAAAGCAGACGTGGCAGAGATTACAGAGACTACTGCTAGGGTCGAGAATAGGGTAGATAATTTAGAAAAGAACTGCACAAAGTGAAAATGTTGTGGCATTAGCTTCGATATTGCACGTTGGAATTGTAGTAGTTTTAATAAATTTGTGTTTAATCCTAAGGGGAACACGCATCTGTGTCCTTTACAAATAGTTAAAAAAGGACAGTTTACAGTAAACTGTCTAGAGAAAGATAAACTGAGGGGGGCAAGTGTCTGCTTAATGGGAGAAAGTTTTGTTGGAGGAGCAGAAAAACCAATTAAGTATCACAATTTTGTGGTGTTTTTATCATTAAATATGGTAGAGTACTGCTCAAACGAAAACCAAAGTGATGCTGTAGGGCCTTCTAAAATGTCTTCATAGTTTAACAGGAGAAACAAGGAGAGTATTAAAATGTGAAAGGTGGATCAATATGTTGAAAGATTATGATGGCCTGTGGAGTGAAAGTTGTATGTAGTACTGGTACATAAAGTAAATTTAACCCACAAATAATTTTGGGATCTGAAATTTCAGGCATAACTTCGGCGTACTTTCTTTGTTTCGTAGTTTGAATGTACCCATCATTTGAGTATGGATTCGTTAATGCAGCATAAAGCTGAAACTGTATGCGGCATCAGTTTCCTTAGTTTCAAGAGTGAAGATTCAATATTGAGACTGAATTTTGAGGATTTGGCGGTAGATAGTAAAATTTATTGGAACTTGTGGAAGTTTTATCCGACAAATCAGATGAAGTTAGGAATTTTGAGTGTTGACTAGATACAAAGATGCATGAGGGTTTTGCAAGAAAACCTTTCACTATTCCATTTGCAATGAAAGCAGCATCTTACAAAGAAACTGGAAGACTAGGTGAATATGGAGTTACTGAAAGAAGTAAGCGAGGTTATAATAGTCCTCTGATAATTTTGCGTTAAATAGTTTTAGTGTGAGAGTGGTTATATGTAGATGCCTGAATGGTGAGTACCTTAATGGAGAAGGATGGCAGTTGGCCAGAAAACACCTATGAGATATTATAAAGATATTTAAAAATGAATTACATGATCAACTCTGACTTGACAAGTACATTAGTGGCAAGTTCCACTTGCTGAGAAATATCAAAATTATACAGAATTCTGGTGATTCAGAATTGTTGCCAGAATACTGTGGTACTATTTGGGTTCAATATTAGTGTGTCAATGCTCACACGAGCAATCAGCCATGTCATAGGACCAGAATGATTTCCAGAATGGTGCTATATGTCAATTACCTGTCTATTACAACTGCATCATGATAGAACATTGTAACATTTTGAATGATGTGTTTCAAGCTTTAAGAAAAGGGGTATATCACTTAGATTAATAAGTGTGAGTTTGTTCGAAAATATATAAAGTTTTAGGAAGAATCTTGTCCACTACTGATATTTTTACAGTTCATTCAGAAAAGATGAAAGCAATCAAAGAATTTTCAGCTTCAAAAAATCGAAAGCAAGTTAAGTCTTTTCTCTCTTTGTGTAATTTTTATAGAAATTTTGCTTCTGAACACGTCTTTATCACTCATTACCTACTAAAATAGCTTTTTATTTTGGCACATTCACGTCAAAATGCTTTTCATGAGCTTAAGGAGATTTATAAGGAGAGGATTTTGCTCCATCCTAACCTCAGTTGGCCATATTGTTTAGGAACTGAGTTGAGTGGGTATGACATTGTAGTGGAACTGTTCCCGAACTTTGGAGCTGAGGATAAGGAAGATCAGAGGATAACAGCTTTTCCAAGAATGTGACTAGCTAGGTATGAAAAAAATACAGTGTGAACGGATCAGATGCTTTGGTGATTACTTGTGTATTCCAAAAGTTCAGATGTACGTACATTTACATTGACCATTGTGCCTTAAATTTATCAAACAACTGAGACTGATGCATTCACATTTAGTAAAGTAAAGGGATACATTAGTTCAGAGAGTGTATACTTTTTGACAATGTGGTGAAAAGGAAGAATAACTGTATTAAAATATGTGAGAAATGTCATACAGCCAAAATTACCAACCAAACATGTAGGAAATGTGAAACTGCATGATCTGATGAAAATATTAGCGACAGATTTCTATGACCCTCTGCTGAAGGTGAAGGGGGATTTACCTGTGTTTTATTGTGTTAATGGTGTTCTTTAAGTTTTAAAGGTTTATCCTCTACAGAAAGCAATTACTAGAACAGTCTTGACTAACTCCAGAAAACGACTATTTACAGAAATTTAGGAAACCTAAAGGCATACTTTCTAACAATGCATAGCAGTTTAGCTGTAACAAATGCAAGGAACGGTTTACCAGTCATGGTGTACCAATACTATTTACTTTCTCCTATCATCTGCCAGGAAACCTTGCAGATTGTTATATGAGGGAAATCAGCAGGCTATGCCGAACATACTGTGGTATCTGGTATACTTCATTGGTTCATACAGTTATATTGTAGGGGACGTTCAGGATGTAATTTATAGTCTTATTTATGATATAATGGGGTTTACTCCTTATGAGATTATGAAAGGTTAGAGACCTTTGAATTTGATGGAGGGAAAGATATTCTGTCCCTCCTAGAAATGGGTTCAGTTGTGAATAGGAACCTAGAGATACAGACTATTGGTAGAGAATAAACTGTTAAGGAGGAAGAAATACTATAATGATAAAATAAAAGGTGTTGATATTGAAGTCAGGGCCTGCCGTTCTAAAACATATATGGAATAGATAATGAAATCTCGAAATTTCTTAATGTGTACAGCAGACCATTTGTAGTAGCCAGTATACCTCACCAAAACACTTTCTACTCAGTTTATCCTAAATCAAAGGAGAGGTTTGCCCTGAAGAATGTAGGAGATCTGAAACCATACAAAGCAGGAATGACACCAGCGAAATCTATGAATGTAATGAGTGCATCAAATTCTCACTATAAAGCTTGGGATTTAGGAGCAGAAATGGATGGAGGTGTAGGGCGTATACAATTTAGATTTTTGGTATAAAAGTGAGTGCTCTAATTCCTTAAGTTAAAGCCTTTTAAGGTAGAGGAAATTTCATAGCATGATTAGTGTTACTGTACTAGTAGTTCCATGCTTCTGAATTTATCTACATTCAAATGGAGAAATAACACCAAGAAGAGCAATTAGAATGAATCATTTTCCTTTTAAAGACAAAAAATGTGAATTTGATGAATGTGGTAGTCTATGAATTTAGTATTTGTGATTCAGATGGTGTACCCATTTCCTGTATTGGTACCTTAAATGAGCGACATATTTAAAGATTAGTTCTTATATATAAGATTCTGCAGTGTTGTATAGTCAAATATTGTTTCTGTAGTGGAAAGATAAACTGGTGAATTGTGTGAGTTATTTGGTAATATGACAAAATACTTAATCAATATCTTTGGTAATCAGATCTGAGTTGTTAAACACACACTGCTGGCAGTAGCCTCCAACAGATATGAGACAAAATAAGGAAGATACTTTCAATTACGAACTGTAAGGCAACTTACTTTTGAGGACATTAAATTGCCCATAGCAGGTGTATGTAGAAAGTTACTGTTATTGGTACTCTATAATTACATAGCAATATAAAGACAAAATTTACAGACGTTTGGATGTTCTTTGATATAATCCATCATCGTGGTGCGGGTCTCCCTCATCGTCCCCTTAGCTCTTCAGAGTATGGGACTTCATCATCATCATCATCAATTATTTGTTTTCTAGATTTGCTAAAATGTTAAAATTCAAACATTTATTTCTAATTTTGAGTACTAGTCTTGACCATTTCCTCTTTCATTGAATACTTGAGCATCTTTACTCTCATACTATACTCATTACAGTCAGGTAAATTTCATATTAATTCATAATGTACTCTATAACTCATATATGTTACACTGAATATAAAGTTGCACACTTAAAGTGAAGCATAAAAAATAAAACTAATTCATTCTAAAACATAGTCACATCTTATGACGTCAGATCTCTCACTTGATGTGGAAATATTTGGTCTTGAGAGGTTCTTGGGTTACATTTCACGATAAAACTTGGAGCACTTGTAAAGATATGGATAATTACAAAGGAATTTTTTTCCTGTCCTTTCTTCTGCTCTGTACTTATATCTTTGATGTTTTAGAATCTTTTCTTTTTCTTTTGTTCTGTAATATGAAACGTTACAACAGTTTGTTTTATTTACATTGCTGCATGAATATCCTTGTAACTCAGTGCTCAAAAGTTTTAATTTGTATTTCATTTCCTATGTAATCGTTGTGTGTAAAGCGCTATTAAAATATAATACACAACATCATTGTAAGAACTGAGATGCGAGAGGGATATTGATACTTGTAGTCCGACAGTGAAACACTATCAGAAGATGTTCAGTGTCATGGCGTATAAAGATTTAAGTTGCAAATTCGTACTAGACAAAATCACAAGGAAACTCAGGGCTGCTTTCCTATTGTTCAAACAACGGTTTAAGCTAAACTTCAACATGGACATTATGAAACAACAAACTGCACAGTGTAAGTACTTTTACCTTCGTGGAATACTATGATCAACCGTGACAATGTATATGCGAATGGACTGTGATTGTTGTATGACTGAACTCTTTGTGCTTAACTGAGTTGCGCGAACTAATGTACTTTAATAACTGATCTCGTTAACTGCTCAATGCATTGCTGCGCGAATTACAAGATTAATTGTTCTAATTAATACTTACAAACTGACTAATGAGTGCCATTGTGAATTTGCGACCGTGATAGCTAAAACGTGCAGATTTTAATTTGCCGAACTGCGTGTAAAAGTGAGTTGCAAACTGATTTAAGACTCTGTACGGATAATTGATAACGGTACCATGTCAGTAAGAAACTTTACTGTCAGGCATATACAATGCTGGATTTATGCATCAAAGATTACATCCGACCGCACTGTGATCAGAAGAACGGCAAGGAGGATGATACTAACACATGGAGAAACATATACCAAGCAAAGAGATGTACAGAAAAAAAATTCATTACTGATGGAAGTGCAAAAATTATGGCACCAGCGAAACACAATCGCTGCTGATATCGCAACGCAACGACCACATACACACATAGAGGCTGCAAAGCCTATATAACATTTCAAAGTGTTTGTAATATCTTGTTACTTTCTTTGTATTTTTTCTCAGTATCTACGTTGCTTAAAAATAAACGTAGTTTCGGTCAAGTGACGTCGTAATCATTGTTGACAATTTTCAGTCCACCCTAAATAATCATTATCACCATTTACTTTGTCTATCTTATTTATTTACATTGTTGTAGTTGTTATTACACATGTTTTACCTATTTTCAGATATCTTCATGTATGTGGATAGTGTTTTGTCAGACATATTTATATGTTTTACTGTGGTATATATCAGCCAGTGTAAGTTGCAGTGTCCACCATTAAATCCGTACGCCGACTAATCACAGCAAAGCTACTCGCTAGCTATTGGTGAAAGGCACATTACCGGTGGAGAGTTTTAATCTTACTTCTGCCACTTCGTAGTAGTAGTAGTAGTAGTAGTAGTAGTAGTAGTAGTAGCTTTACTCATATGTAGAGGATATAGAACATGTCAAAGTATTTACAAGTTCAGATCAAATTAAAATACGGCAATTCATACACACATGTATTTCAGACCTCTAGTTAGAGAGAGTCATTAGATTTACTTTTGCTGTACAATACCTTTTTTACAAATAACACTAAATAATGCAAAGCCACACTTTTCACTCATATCTCACTATCAGCCAGTGCCAACGCTATACACACATTCACACATTGTTTCATACCGCTTCACTCACTACACACACACACACATACACACACACACACACACACACACACACACACACACACACACACACACACACACACACAGTGGTGATCTCTGGGTCATTTTCTGTACCGCAACTTCCCATTTGCTATCCTGAAAATCTGAGTCAGCATCCCAAATGAGATGTTGAGCTCAGAAAGGGGAAGAGGTGTTAGTATTGTGCTATGCATGCGTTTGGGGTAACAGTTTCTAATAAAGGAAAAAAGAAGAAAAAGAAGTGAACTTATGTGGAATGTTGGATCTTTTATAATCGGTATTATTATTATTTATTTATTTGGATAACATTTTCTTATCAAAACCCTGCTGTTTTATCTATGTATAACATGTATTGCATAACAGGTATTCTTAGCTGCCTTTTAAAATAAGTGTATTTTTCCAGTTCCTTTTGGCAATTTATTGCACAGTTTTATTCCTTGGTAGAAAATGCTGTTTTGAGTTTTAACTTTATTTTCCTTGGTAAATGTAAGTTGAGTGTACCTCTTGTTGCATGGTCATGGACAGAGCTGCTTCTGCAGTAATTACCTATGTTATTTTTTATGTGTAGAACCGACAGGTCAACGTATTCACATCGAGCAGTTATATTCCCCAGTGTTTTGAAAATAGCTTTACAATCAGTTCCATTAGTATTTTTGGTTTTTATTCTTATGGCTCTTTTCTGGAGTTTTAAAACTATGTTTATATTTTACGCGTTTGTTCCCCAAAAAGATTGCCAAAGTTAAGAACTGAGTGGACATATGAATAGTATGTGGCTAAAAGACACTGGATGTTACACACTCGTTATAGGATTCTAAGGGCGTAACATGCTGATGACATTCTGTTTGCAAGTATCTTTGTTTGCCCACACCAATTCAACTGAGAATCAATATTAATTCCTAGAAATTTTTGCATTTGTTACCCTGTCTCTAGATGTGCCATATACCTATAACGTTGTCATTTTTCCTCCTCAAACTGAAATTTATGGCATTAGTTTTCTCCATGTTCAATGTCACTTTAGTTGCTTATTGACCAATCATAAAATTCCTTGAGAGATTCATTTGCTATCTCGGTGAGGAGATGTCTTGTTTTCTCAGTGACTATAATATTGCTGTCATCAGCGAAGAGAATTTTATCATCATGAGAAACACTATTGGGAAAGTCATTGATGTATATCAGGAACAGTGCTGGTCCTAATACGCTACCTTGCAGAAACCCTACATCATTGTATTTTGATTCTGATAAGTGTTATACAAAATATTTAGATCTATTTGAAGTAAGTGTTCTCTCACTCTTTGTACCCTATCTGTTAGGTATGATCGAAACCAGTCATTAGCAACCCTCCTTATTCCTAATGCTTCTAATGTATTTAATTGAATATTATGATCTACTGTATCTACAATAAATACAAACTCACATTATGGCATTCTCATTATCAAGCGTGAATTTACTTTTATCTTACAGCTATAAATCAACAAAATTATATCCATTTCGTTAATAACTTACATGGGAATTAGTTAAGTTCGGTGGCAGGAGAAACAAGGCTTTTGGTCAGGTGAATACAAGGTTATAAATACAAAATCAAATAGGGGTAATGCAGGAGTAGGTTTAATAGTGAATAATAATATAGGAGTGTGGGTAAGCTACTACAAACAGCATAGTGAACGTATCATTGTGGCCAAGATAGACCGGAAGCCCACGCCTACTACAGTAGTACAAGTTTATATGCCAACTACCTCTCCAGATGATGAAGAAATTGATCAAATGTACGATGAGAGAGTTATTTAGGTACGAAAATTTAATAGTCATGGGTGCCTGTCATTCGAGAGTAGGAAAAGGCAGAGAAGGAAACATAGCAAGTGAATATGGATTGGGTGTAAGAAATGAAAGAGAAAGCTGTCTGGTAGAATTTAGCACATAGGACAACTTAATCACAGTTAACTCTTGTTTCAAGAATCATGAAAGAATCCTGGAGATACTAGAAGGTATCAGATAGATTAAATAATGGTAAGACAGAGATTTAGGAACTAGGTTTTAAATTGTAAGACATTTCCAGAGGCAGATGTGGACTCTGACCACAATCTATTGGTTATCAACTGTGGATTAGAACTGAAGAAAATGCAAAAAGGTGGGATTTTAAGGAGATGGGACCTGGATAATCTGACTAAACCTGAGGTTGCACAGAATTTCAGAGAGAGCATAAGGGGACAATTGCAGGAATGGGGGAAAGAAATACAATAGAAGAAGAATGAGTACTCTGAGGGATGAAGTAGAGAAGGCAGCGTAGGATCAAGTAGGTAAAAAGACGAGGGATAGTAGAAATCCTTGGGAAAGAGGAGAAATATTGAATTTAATTGATGAAAGGAGCAAAATATAAAAATGCAGCAAATGAAGCAGGCAAAAAGGAATACAAATGTCTTTCAAAAATTAGATCGGCAGGAAGTGCAAAATCGCTAAGCAGTCATGGTTAGAGGACAAATATAATGATGTAGTGGCTTATCTTACTAGGGGTAAGACAGATACTGCCTACAGGAAAATTAAAGAGACCTTTGGAGAAAAGAGAACCACTTGTATGAATATCAAGAGCTCAGATGGAAACCCAGTTCAAAGCACAGAAGGGAAAGAAGAAAGGTGGAATGATTATATAGAGAGTCTATACAAGGGCGATCTACTTGAGGACAATATTAAGGAAATGGAGATGAACATGAAGTGGGAGATACGATACTGCGTGAAGAGTTTGACAGAGCCCTGAAAGACCTGAGTCGAAACAAGGCCCTGAGAGTAGACAACATTCCATTAGAACTACTCGCGGTGTTTGAAGGGCCAGTCCCGGGAAAACTCTACCATCTGGTTAGCAAGATGTATGTGACAGGCGAAATACCCTCAGACTTTGAGAATAATATAATAATTCCGATTCCAAAGAAAGCAGGTGTTGGCAGATGTTAATATTACAGAACTATAAGTTTAATAAGTCCCAGATGCAAAATACTAACGCGAATTCTATACAGACCAATGGAGAAACTGGTAGAAGCCGACCTTGGGGAAGATCAGTTTGGATTCCGTAGAAATATTGGAACACGTGAAGCAATACTGACGTTACGAAAGATTAAGGAAAGGCAAAACTACGTTTCTAGCATTTGTAGACTAAGAGAAAGCTTTTGACAATGTTGACTGGAATAGTCTCTTTCGAATTCTAAAAGTGACAGGGGTAAAATACAGGGAGCGAAAGGCTAGTTACAATTTGTACAGAAACCAGATGGCAGTTATAAGAGGAGAGGGGCATGACAAGGAAGCAGTGGTTGCAAAGGAAGTGAGACACAGTAGTAGCCTGTCCCTGATGTTATTCAATCTGTATATTGAGCAAGCAGTAAAGGAAACAAAAGAAAAATTCGGAGTATGTATTAAAATCCACGGAGAAGAAATAAAATACTTTGAGGATTGCCGATGACATTGTAATTCTCTCATAGACGGCAAAGGGCTTGGAAGAGCAGTTGAATGGAATGGACAGTGTCTTGAAAGGAGGGTATAAGATGAACATCAACAGAAGCTAAACGAGGATAATGGAATGTAGTCGAATTAAATCGGGTGAGGTTGAGGGAATTAAATTAGGAAATGAGATACTTAAAGTAGTAAAGGAGTTTTGCTATTTGGGGAGCAAAATATTTGATTATGGTCAAGTAGAGAGGATATAAAATGTAGACTGCCAATGGCAAGGCATGCGTTTCAGAAGAGAAGTTTGTTAACATCGAGTATAGATTTAAGTGTCAGGAAGTAGTTACTGAAAGTATTTGTATGGAATGTAGCCATGTATGGAAGTGTAACATAGACGATAAATAGTTTGGACAAGGAGAGAATAGAAGCTTTCGAAATATGGTGCTACAGAAGAATGCTGAAGATAGGATGGGTAGATCACGTAACTAATGTGGAGGTATTGAATAGAATTGGGGAGAAGAGGAGTTTGTTGCACAAATTGACTAGAAGAAGCGATCGGTTCGTAGGACATGTTGTGAGCCATCAAGGGATCCCAAATTTTTCTTTGGAGGCCAGCATGGAGGGTAAAAATCGTAGAGAGAGACCAAGAGATGAATACACTAGGCAGATTCAGAAGGATGTAGGTTGGAGTATGTACTGGGAGATGAAGAAGCTTGCACAGGATAGATTAGCATTTAGAGCTCCATCAAACCAGACTCAGGACTGAAGTCCACAAAAACAACAATAACAACAACAATTACTTATATATTTATTTATGGATGTTTCTTGTTTTAGGTTCTATCTGTGTTTGTTGCCAATTCTGATGTGGTTACGTCCGTTAAATCTGGAAGTTAAAAAGATTGTTTTGAATTTAAATAAACGAAACTTACAATCGAAATTACGCAGAGTAGAACTGTGGGAACCGTTTTATTCACCTATTTCTTAGTTCATGACAGAACTAGGTAACATAGATTTTTACGGTTTAATTTCTTTATACTACTTAGTCCTTTTCTTCACAGAAGCCGATTGAACGGTCTTCTCGAATGATCTGATTAACAGCTTCGGGCGCTGTCTGTGGCAGACGACACTAAGCCAAAGGCAGCCGTTCGCTCCGCTCGTCAGGAAGCCTCTCGGCCCACAAGATCTGGTTATTTATAGAGGGTGTGATTATTGGTGATTGGGAGTACCATCGTCAGGCACATAAAGGGGTGCCGTACCGATATCACGCGAAGAACAGAGGAACCTCCAGCACCAGCCATAGGGGGGCCTAAAAATCTGAGGATGGCTTTATCTTCAATCGAAACTGGTATTAATTAACAAATATACTTGTGAAATTACGATGAACAGAGCATTAGCTGCGTACAGGCGTTGATAAATATCGACGGGGTCAGTTGAAAATGTGTGCTCCGACGGGCTCTCAAATCTGGGATCTCATGTTTACATGTCAGATGCTCCAACCTACTGAGCCATCGAGGACACAGAGGGTAGTGCGACTGTAGGTTCTCCTGCAAGCTTCGTGTGCGACTCACACTTCCAACTTACTGTCCACAGACTATATTTGTAGTGACCCTGTCCACTGTACCCATTACTCACGGCAGTCAATGTACCAATTCCTGTAAGAGTTTGAGCTATGTGCACCCGCTCATGGCCGGTGAGCCTTATCTGTATGAAGATGGCATCTCTTCTTTCGGACATGTTCGAAAGAACTGATACCGTCTTTATGTTTAAGTAGTATTGTGATCTCGTCTGTTGTTTTAATCGAAGTTAGCTACGCTCCATAGACAATATTGTCTAAATTTATGTTGAGTATGAAAGCCTGCAGGACGAACACAGGGAGATGGTAGAAATAGCAACAATGGTATTGGAGCTGTAAATTGTCGTTGTTGTGTTGGATAAGAGCTCAAAGGAAAAGTGAAGCTAAAATCGCTATAGGTACCAAAATCTGGCTAGACCTGAAGGTAATTTGGGTCCAAATTATTAGAGACCGCATAACGGTTTCCAGAAAGATAGTTTAAACACAGCTAATGGCGGCTTATTTGCTGATGTTAGACGTAGTTTATCTTGTAGTAAAATTGTACTCGAAAACTGATTTAGGTTCTCCGTGATTACCCTAAATCGTTTCAGGCAAATGCCGGGATGGTTCCTTTGAAAGGGCACGGACGATTTTCCTCCCAATCCTTCCCTAACCCGAGCTTGCGCTCCGTCTCTCATGACCTCGTTGTTGACGGGACGTTAAACACTAATCACCACCACCTTCATGGACGACAATTCGCGTCCCCACCATGCACATCTTGTGATTGACTTACTTCAGGATAACTACATCTCTCGACTAGAATGGCTCGCATGTTTTCCCTACATGAACGATACCGAACATGCCTGACATAGACTGAAAAGTGCTGTTTATGGAAGACTTTACCAAAAAATAGTTCAAATGGCTCTAAGCACTATAGGACTTGGCATCTGAGATCATCAGTCCCCTACACTTAGAATTACCAAGGCAGGATTCGAACCTGCGACACTAGCAGCGGCGCGGTTCCGGACTGAAGTGCATAGAACAACGCGGTCACAGCGGCCGGCAAAACTTTACCCACCAACCACTATGGACCTACGCCGTATCGTCGTTGAGGAGTGGGACAATCTGGACCAACAGTGCCGTGATGAACTTGTGGATAGTATGCCATGACCAATACAGGCATGCATCAATGCAAGAGGGCGTTCTACTGGGTATTGCAGGTATCGGTGTGTACATCAATTTGGATCACCTCCTCTGAAGGTCTCGCTGTGTGGTGATACAACATTTAATGTGTGGTTTTCATGAGCAATAAAAAGGGCGGAAATGATGTTTATCTAGATCTCTGTTCCCATATTCTGTACAGGCTCCGGAACTCTCGGAACCGAGACGACGAAAAACTTTTTTTGATGTGTGCATTTATTATTTCTAGAAAGTGGTATGTAATGGACTTTCACAAGAAATATTTTCTGAAGAGCCAAAAAACTGGTACACCTGCCTAATAGCGTGTAGGACGCCGCCAGCACGCAGAAGTGCCGCAACACAACCTGGCAAGGATTCGACTAATGGCTAAAGTAGTGCTCGAGGGAACTGACACCATGAATACTGCAGGGTTGTCCTGAAATCCGCAAGATGACGAAGGGGTGGAGATGTCTTCTTAACAGCAAGTTGTAACGCAGCCCAGATATGTACAGAAATTTTAACGTCTGGGGATATTGCGCACCTGCGGATGTGTTCCTGGAACCTCTCTGTAGCCATTCTGGACGTGTGGGGTGCCGTATTGTCCTGCTGGAATTGCCCAGGCCCTTCACAATGCACAATGAATATGAATGGATGGAGGTGATCAGAGAGGTTGCTTACGTACGTGTCACCTGTCAGGGTCGTAGCTAGACGTATCAGGGGTCCCACTTCTGTCCAGCTGCACAAGGCCCATACCATTACAGAACGTCCACCAGCTTGAACATTCCCCTCCTGACGAGCACAATCAATGGATTCATGAGGTTGTCTCCATACCCGTATACATCCATCCGCTCTGTACAACATGAAACGAGAATCTGGATGGGCAACCAGTCCGCACATTACTGCATATTTCCACGTTGGGCCACCAGTGATTCTCGTCGGTTTCTGTTGGTAGCATTCTTGGAAGATCTTTTTCTGGCCGCAGTGCTGTCGGACGTTTGATCTGATATTTACTGCTCACCCGTGAATTCGTCGTAGGAGGTAACCCCCACTTCATTGCTACCTTCCGGATGCTGTGTCCCATCTCTCGTGCCCCGACTATAGTACCAGGCTACAATTCTCTCAAATCTTGATAATCTGCCAATGTAGCAGCAGAACCGATCTAACAACTGTGGTGACCGCGTCACCTGCTTACAGTCCCTGTCTTTGAATACACATGCCTATGATAGTTTCTTTGATTCTTAACTGTATAAATAGGCATAAGTAACAAGAAGAGATCTTAGTATTGATATTTCTGTCCTCTGACCGTGCTCATTTGAAGGTTACGGCAAACAGTGCATCTTTCAAAAGGCAGTGTTTCATTTCAAAGCGCTCGAATAAATAAGAAATGCGCGGCTGTCCATCACGTCAGTGTGGCGACTGGACCTGACAACAGTACCGATCACAATATGGTTGAGAATTTGTGTTCAAAGCAGAAATTTACAGCAACGAGAAAGAGGTAGTAGACGCCTTGGTTCAGTGATGCCACCAGAATGTTTCCGACATTGGTAGACTCGACGCATGTCAAAATCTATGCAGTGACAAGACCAACAGGAAAGACTTAGATACATTGAAATAACTTTTTAGCAACTAAATTGTGGCTTTATAAAATGGTTGGGTTGTGAGTATTTTGTTTAGTTTTTATTTAAAATCTATTAAGATCTTACATTTGAACTAAAATTTCCAAACAGTGGACTTTAGGTCATGTACCTGGAAAATTAATAGTATATCATAATTAACATTTCAACTAAACTCCTGAATACGACAGCAAGGAACCATTAATGCCACTACAGTGTAGACTATATCCAAAAATTATACTTGGGGATGTATACGTCAGATACGTTATTATTAATTCACAGAAATGCAGATAAAGAACTGAGCGGTCCAAAGAAGAATGCCAGCGAAGGGGCTCCGAAAGATCCTACCACAGTATTGAAAAATCCGCAAAAAATCGTGACAGTCGGTATCCATGTTGAAATCGCAAGGTTTTATAACATATGATTTTCCATCTTGTAGTCTACGCAGCCTTTTCTTTAATAAACTTTCCTAGCACAAAGTGAAAAGAAATGTCGATACAGCAGCAAATCACACAGGATCTTCTGATTTTAACCGCTTGGTCAGTTACACACTGAATACACAAACCACATACATACGAAGCCAGATGCCATTTTCTTATCAGTACGCTGTTCGTTAAGCAAGGGTGTAAGAATCAGTCCGAACAAAACCAATTGAACTTTTCTAATAATTCATATTTATATTCCCTCAGTTGCATGTGATTGGGCTGATTTCGTACAAGTGTGTAAAGGCACAGAAAAGTGTCAAAACGTAAGGTGAAACCAGGTTTTCACAGGGATTAGAACCTCGTGTTTCGGCTCGTCCATACTGAGTTCAATGGAATTTGACCAAGGAGAGAATAATATTCCCCTCCTTCTGTACACAAATTTATTTGTCTTTTTGGTAAATATTTTCCGCTGTTCACAGTTTGTGACAACCATGCACATATCCCACCGTTACATTTCTGACTTGCTGTCATTTCGAGTAAAGTCAGTGGAGGAGGTAAGTAAACCGCATCATTAATCTCACCTAACAGTTACAGAACGGTGCGGTCTGCTGATTACTTGTTTTCATGGAAGGCCAGCGCCTCGATTCAGAAAGAAGGATCCACCCAGCGGCATACCTAGCTAGCGGCCCAGCTCCTGCTGAATTATTGAAACATATCGACCCTGCGTCGCAGCGGCCTTTCGCCAGGTAAACAATCCGCCAGCAGAGAACTCATCGAATGTCGGATTTCACACACCAAGAGTAATTCACACGTGCGCAGTTGCACAGTGATTGGATCAACACCATCCACAACATTTCCGACGGTGGAGATTCGGAGTTCCCGTGGAAGAATTCTGTGATATGCGATTTCTTGCAACTGATCACTTTAACGTTGATGCTAGAACCAAGTTATAATCCAGCGCACTGCACGCACATAACGCTGCAAAACAGTTACAGGGACAAAGGAAAAATACCAAAGGTTTCTAGAACATTTTGCATTTGATCCGATCTAACACCAAACCATCAGTTTTCTCGTAATAATAGTTCTTGTAAATGCTATACATTATAAGCAGCTCTCATAAGATTTCAAAATTTAAACAGCGCAAAACACAGGCCATACACAACTGAATCAGAGGTGAGACACATGAGAGCCAACCCAAATAAAGAATCGTACACATATATATACAGAGTGTTACAAAAAGATACGGCCAAACTTTCAGGAAACATTCCTCACACACAAATAAAGAAAAGTTGTTACGTGGACATTTGTCCTGAAACGCTTAATTTCCATGTTAGAGCTCATTTTATTTTCGTCAGTATGTTCTTCCACCTACGCTCAATGGAGCAACAACAGATTCGGTGACCGATGGGTTGGTAGAGGCGGACCAATTCCATGGCCTCCACGCTCTCCTGACCTAAACCTTCTTGACTTTCATTTATGGGGGCATTTGAAAGCTCTTGTCTGCGCAATCCCGGTACCAAATGTAGAGACTCTTCTTGCTCATATTGTGGACGGCAGTGATACAATACGCCATTCTCCAGGGCTGCATCAGCGCATCAGGGATTCCATGCGACGTGGGGTGGATGCATGTATCCTCGCTAAAGGAGGACATTTTGAACATTTCATGTAACAAAGTGCTTGAAGTGACGCTGGTACTTTCTGTTGCTGTGTATTTCCATCCCATGATTAATGTGATTTGAAGAGAAGTAATAATATGAGCTCTAACATGGAAAGTAAGCGTTTCCGGACACATGTCCACATAACATATTTTCTTTCTTTGTGTGTGAGGAATGTTTCCTGTATATATTAACTTCCAGATTCCCTGCAGTATTTTGCCTCAGGAACGTCTCTTCGTAAAGACTAACCGTAGTCGGCAGCGTTGTGGTATTCCCTTTGTCTTGATAACGCTTTTTCCGTTTCAGAAACATCCTCATGCAATCGTTCTCGATGATTGCATCTACAGTGGCGGATTTAAAAACTTTGCGCCCCCACCAAAAAAATATAACATGTTTTAAATAATGACTACTTTCCGATCACTCGATCACTTCACAATTGCCGTTTTTGGTGGGAGCGCAGTGAGCTGTTTCCGTATTCTGCTATTCGTTGTTCTGAAGGACGCGTCAGCGGTGTAGTCGCGCTCAGTCAAATTCTAACATGGTTCCTGAACTGTACCTGGTATACGGCAGCGGATAAAACAAACTTAAAACTGCACACTGTTAACACATTCTTCCATCCAAAGACAACTGAAACAAACACAAGGAAAATAACTTTTCTTTTATGGCCTAAAAATTCAGCAGAGCGTTTAGGAGACAACGGATTTTTGTTATACATTCATCTTTAAAATGTTCTTTTACGCGAAACCGTTCAAAATGAGGAAAAGTAGTGTTCCATACTAAATGTAGAAGTGAACTTGTAATACATCAGAAATTGATACGTACTTTACAGAGATGCGTTCAAAATCAAAATTAAACTGTCGTTTTACGATCTAATAACTTGAACGTGTAGCAGGTAAAAGAAGACCACGTTCGGCATTAATACGTGAATCTGTAGGAAAGCGTAAGAAATTAAAATGAAATAGAGATATCGGTGGACGAAATAATAATTAAATACAGACGAACAAACTCAGAACTGGATTTGCTATTACATAATTTTACGTATTAGTGTGAAAAAAATCCAATTTGTTTTATAATCTAGTAGTTAACGTGTAAAGCTTTAGGGTCTGTGTAGCTAGATGCTGCATAATAAGTGTACACAACTCGGTTAATCTATGAACTGTTTTGTACTGCAGCTACCGTTCTCACCATATCTCTTTCTAAGGGTATTAGCAAAGCTTTTACGTATTTATGGACAGAACTGGACTACGTCATTTATTAACATTTTTTCATCGGAGCGTACTGTCCTATAACCCATATTTCAGCGATAACTATACATTTCAGCAGACGCCAAGAATACGCATCAGTTGTAACATACTAAGGTACCTGTATGACTTGACTGTACAGTGCCGAGCAGCCTGGGTCATTCGGGTATTGTTTCCTATTTCAGAGGCCTTCGATCACGTCTGCACGTAAACGAGGTTTAGTTCCGCGTTCTTCCATCGGCAATTGTACTATAATAAGAAGTTAATACGTAGTTTGTAAATTCAATGAATGCGCTCTAAGTTATAACAAAAAGCACATTATAATTTTAAATTTTTAAAACTAATATAAATAAATAAACCAGTCAGCCTTGTTTGCATCTGGCTTTGACGGCACAAAAGCCGTTGATCATATCTTCGTACTTCAGACGGTATCAGTAAAGAGGTCGGCTTCGATGTGAGGAATGGACAAAGCGGTCAGTCTCTCGTAGAACGTACGTACGATTAAAGTCTTTTAAGAGACGAAAACGAGCGTCCTGCTGAACAATTTGCAAGTTCCATACATAGAAATATTCTGAGAGCAATGTCAACGTTAGGAAACACGGACTGTAATTTCACTTTTCGTAAAAATTTACCTCATAAGATTTCAGAAGTTCCGCGAAATGAACATATTCACACGAGAAGGAAGGCCCTAAATCTGTTTCATATGACGCTTGGAGTTTTTCTGTACATTCAGCAGTATAGTCAGGTGAACTGTTCTTAAGGTGGCTGAAGACTGTGAAGGCGTCCAACATTGTTCTATAGCTTTCCTTCCTCCTCACTAGTTCGGTGCACAAGTTGTCGAGTACTGGGAGAAATGTTTCGACTCTAAACTTTCCCCTTCCAGTCAGAAAAAATTCTTTTGAGTCCGCTTCTACGCCATCATGAAGTTTGCATTTTCGTGATCTTTTATAGGTGCATTCATAGTCTATAGCGGTCACAATCTCTGTGTATTTATTTTCGTGATAGTCGAACATGCCTCGAATAGATGAAATAAATCCTACAAGAGACGCATATAATTCATGCACTATTTTAGTGTCAATATCTACACTTAGTAATTTCAGATTTAACACTATTAAATCTCTGGAGTACGTCCTTCCAAACTGTCATCATGAATACTGTGATATTTCAAACGTATTATTGCATTATGTCTGAGGGCATTGATAATACCTTCCCAGTTTTCATATAGTCTTGTCACACGCTACCTCTCTTAGTGACCAACGAGTTTTTGACGAACTTTTTACTGTTTTGCTTCCTGGTTTCGAAAAATGAAGTTTACCTCAGTGCTGTGTAGACGCGGAGAAAAAATTGTAAAGGCTTAGCACTACACTGTTAAATGAACGTGCTTCCCGACAACAGCTTGCAGCACTAATGTCGACTAAATTCAAAGATTGTGCTGCACAAGGCACATAATGCACTTTCGGATTTCGTTCTTTAATGCGTGCCTGTAAACCAGTGTAGGTTCTGACATATTGCTTGCGTTGTCATGTGACTACAGTCAGTAATATCAATGGAATTTGTAGAGAGGATTTTTAGTACGGCCTCAACTAAGTTTTCGGACTTGTGTCACGTGTTTGGTAGAAACAGAAGGAAACGTTCAACAGGTTTCCCATTCTCGTTCACGTATCTTAATATGAAATACACTCCTGGAAATTGAAATAAGAACACCGTGAATTCATTGTCCCAGGAAAGGGAACCTTATTGACACATTCCTGGGGTCAGATACATCAGATGATCACACTGACGTAACCACAGGCACATAGACACAGGCAACAGAGCATGCACAATGTCGGCACTAGTACAGTGTATATCCACCTTTTGCAGCAATGCAGGCTGCTATTCTCCCATGGAGACGATCGTAGAGATGCTGGATGTAGTCCTGTGGAACGGCTTGCCATGCCATTTCCACATGGCGCCTCAGTTGGACAAGCGTTCGTGCTGGACGTGCAGACCGCGTGACACGACGCTTCATCCAGTCCCAAACATGCCCAATGGGGGACAGATCCGGAGATCATGCTGGCCAGGGTAGTTGACTTACACCTTCTAGAGCACGTTGGGTGGCACGGGACACATGCGGACGTGCATTGTCCTGTTGGAACAGCAAGTTCCCTTGCCGGTCTAGGAATGGTAGAACGATGGGTTCGATGATGGTTTGGATGTACCGTGCACTATTCAGAGTCCCCTAGACGATCACCAGAGGTGTACGGCCAGTGTAGGAGATCGCTCCCCACACCATGATGCCGGGTGTTGGCCCTGTTTGCCTCGGTCGTATGCAGTTCTGATTGTGGCGCTCACCTGCACGGCGCCAAACACGCATACGACCATCATTGGTACCAAGGCAGAAGCGACTCTCATCGCTGAAGATGACACGTCTCCATTCGTCCCTCCATTCACGCTTTCGCGACACCACTGGAGGCGGGCTGCACGATGTTGGGGCGTGAGCGGAAGACGGCCTAACGGTGTGCGGGATCGTAGCCCAGCTTCATGGAGACGGTTGCGAATGGTCCTCGCCGATACCCCAGGAGCAACAGTGTCCCTAATTTGCTGGGAAGTGGCGGTGCGGTCCCCTACAGCACTGCGTAGGATCCTACGGTCTTGGCGTGCATCCGTGCGTCGCTGCGGTCCGGTCCCAGGTCGACGGGCACGTGCACCTTCCGCCGACCACTGGCGACAACATCGATGTACTGTGGAGACCTCACGCCCCACGTGTTGAGCAATTCGGCGGTACGTCCACCCGGCCTCCCGCATGCCCACTATACGCCCTCGCTCAAAGTCCGTCAACTGCACATACGGTTCACGTCCACTCTGTCGCGGCATGCTACCAGTGTTAAAGACTGCGATGGAGCTCCGTATGCCACGGCAAACTGGCTGACACTGACGGCGGCGGTGGACAAATGCTGCGCAGCTAGCGCCATTCGACGGCCAACACCGCGGTTCCTGGTGTGTCAACTGTGCCGTGCGTGTGATCATTGCTTGTACAGCCCTCTCGCAGTGTCCGGAGCAAGTATGGTGGGTCTGACACAACGGTGTCAATGTGTTCTTTTTTCCATTTCCAGGAGTGTATAATTGATCAGTATGTGAAATGTCCCCAGTACAGTCAAATATTGTAGAGAAATATTTGGCCTGTCTTATTTCACTTATAACAATTCTTTTTATTCGTTGAGGAAGAAGCTCTATTTTTTCATCACAGATTGTTGAAGAAAGATAACTTCCATGCCCCTGCCCTGGATTTCCATATCGTTCAATGTGCGCTGTGAGAAAAGGATCAAACTCGGCTGTAAGTTCAAGAGACATCATGAATTGATCATTATCTAATGAATTGAATCTTTCAACGTGTCTACGGCTTGTTAGCTTCTTCACTACTGCAAATATCCTTTTCAACACAATGTGTCATTAGATTTTTTCTGTCTCAGCATATGACTCGAAATGGATATCTATTGTTCCAAGTGACTTTTTTCTTGTTAAGAGTGATAACTTAGAATTTTTGTGTTCAAGTGCATTCTCATGATGAGAAAAAAATAATAGAAATATTTTTCCAATCTGCAATATCATTAGTAGCAAACGTGGCCCTACCTTCGAACAATTTACATGGTGCATAAGAAAGAGCTCCGATGCTACAGGAGTATACTAGAAAATCACACAAAGTTGAGTGACAATTTAAAATTTTACGGTTAAACATATTTTTGTTCAAATATCTGGTTTTATCGCCTAATGATTTTCTTGAATTACAAAAATTACCGTTACAATTCTGATGAATACCACGCTGTAAGAGAATGTCGATTGTTGATACGTTGATACACCACTCTACAGGATCATCAGTAATGAGATTATCTCTTTTGTAATGTCTGACGCACACTTAGTTTTTCGTGAAACTTGAAATCAAAAACAATTTGCTTTTCTTCATATTTAACTTTTGTTTCGTCAGTATTTACTTCTTTTGCAACTGCTGCAGTGTCAGAAATATCATCCGTACTATCTGAGCTCGAAACTGAACCAGCAACATTTTTAATGAAAAATTTATCTACTGTGCCTAGCGTTTTCAAAACATTCGCTTCTCGCGTTTCCTTCGATAATTTCCGAAATGGCACCCCAATTAATTTTGCACGTTTGCTTTTTTCACTATTATTCATGCTAAGACACAAAATCGTCAACCAACAGTCAAAAGAAAAGAAAAAACTTGTAAAAGAAGGAAAGAAAAGCTGTATCAAGTTCCAATCGTACTACACTGCGCATGGGCACAAAACTTTCACTTTAAACACGGCACACGACCACAAAGATTTTTTCTGTTAAACACGGAGCGATGAACTGACCAACTCGGATTACTAAACGTAACTATGGAAGAACGATGAATTTTAACTGGGACTCAAATATGTACTGAATATTCTTGACACTGTCCTTCTAATTTAAAAAGCAAATAATTTTTTACAGTTTTTTGCAGTGATCTGTGCTGGGTCGACTCTTAGCCTATTTATTCTTATAACATTTTAGCGGTTTCCGTTGACAGACAAGACAGACTACAAAGTTTAAGTAGTCTTGTTGGCAGTTAATGTGGTGTGTTGTCATATGTGTGAACACTGCTGTTATGCCTATACGCAAATGCACCTTTGGTTCCAACATAAAAAAAACCTTTCCTCGAAGAAAAAGGGTTAGGTAAGAAGTTTAATATAAAATATGCAATGCATCATACTATCTGATTGCACAGAGTAGGAACTTTGATATCGTGCAGGCTGCAACAAAATAAATGAGACAAACGAAAGTTAGTTTCTTCTTCTTCTTTCACCAAAAAGGTAGCTACGTAAATAAAAAATAAAACTTTTAAACTATTGTGAAGTGTATTACACACATTGTTAGTATTCTGCTTATGTTCTTTTCGGATAAACTTGATTTCAAAAAATTTTAGACATTCAAAGTATCAATATGTTTTGTTATGCGGGTGTAATTAAATCAAAGCTCAGATATCCCGACCTAACCTAACCTAACAGACCACAGAGCTTTCACATTAATTACAGTAATGGATGGTTGACTTGATACTTCCCCACAATTTCTACAAGAAATTTAAGTAGGGTCAGGTTTTACATACTGAGGCCCAAACATGTTAAAGTATTTAAGAAACTGCTGCCCATTTCAGGGGTCCCGGTATGTTCAAGGGGTAAATGTAGTAGGATTAAGCAGAGCCAGACAACATTCTCCGAAAAATAACGTTTGAAACATTGTAGACTGCCGTCCTGACAGCTTCCTTCAAAATATTTTGAGCAATCATGAAGACGACACAATACAGAAACTCAATATTAAATTTCCATTCAGTCACCAAGTAAGCTATGTATATTTCCAAGATTGTATTGTCGAATTTCGTCCTTAAGGCTTATATAAACTAGCAAGTTGTTTAACTAGGCTAAAAAATTTTGTCGTTTTGAAACACTACAATCGATATTGTAAATAATTCGTACTGTGTAATGTAAAATGTAAATTCTTTGTTATGAAATGTCTTTGATCTACTATAAAGAAGTAGAGTCGTGTAAAATGTTTACTCTTTCCGAGTTAAGTTCTTGTACTATTTTGAGGGAAATAGCATTTCATTATGTATATTTTGTGTTGATTCCTTAATATGATTAAATGATGAGATTTTTTTATAATGTGTTTGTCTAAAATAACGTATTAGCTGATTCATACCTAGAGACTCTCCACTACACAAAGTAAAACCAAGAGTATCTTTCCAGTGTAACGGAAGTGGTTCGACGCGAGCGAAAAGGTGGTATTAGCGCTCAGCCTGGGCGGCAAACGAGAGAGCACAGTGTTCAGTCGGCAGCCAAACACCGATGAGTGAACAGCGCAGCTGCCGAGCGAAGCTCACAGTACTTTAACTGTGATGGGAAGGCCTCGTATGTAATTTGTGGCTGAAAGTGGAAAAGGCTCTAAGAGTGATGATACCGAAGCCAAGAAGAAGTAAATAGAGCTTATTAATGCCAACGGAGAGACCACGTAACATACGAAAGGTCAAAACTGTATAACTGTATGAACCAGTAACTTTGTTTGGTATTGTGAAATTATAATTCTAATATTGAAAATCTGTGTTTGAACAATGAGTATGTCCTATGTACTTATCCAAGTAGGATCCTCTTCTTGTAAGTGATGAAATTCCAGTATTCTTTGTAAAAAAAAACTGGTTACATTCTTGATTTATCCAAGGGTGCCTGAAATTCAATGAAAAATTAATAACATGTTGTTGATTAAATTAACAGTTGCGTAGACAAAGAAAGGCACTTAATGACAGACTTATTAGGATGCTTTAAGAGCTTCATATTGCTGTAAATATGTGTGTCAAAGTTTTCTGTTGGTACATTTACTTTACTTGGTAAAGTTACTTGATTCATTTGTAGATAAAAAAAGACTCTTTATGTTTGATCTTTTTGAATAAATTGAACTTAAATATCAAATCAGGCAAGAGTATTACCTGGGGAAAAGTGTTTTAATATTCATTTGCTTTAAAAAGGGTCAGCAATATTCACTTGCTTCGCAAGTGGTGTAGAGAGTATTGTCAATGATAGTAGTGTTGAAACATTGGAAGATTAAAGACTTTAATTGGGGGAGTATTTTGACTTTTACCACAGTGCTATATAATTCTAAATGTGTGTACAATTTTTCTTTTATAATGAAGGGTAAGCTTGTAGGACCACATTTCACTCTTTTATATCAGAAAGATAAATCAGTTATAACTGTTCTCTAGCTAAAGTAACTTAAAGTGACTATAGAAAAAGTGAATCTAGTTGGTTTTTATACAGTGTTTGTTTAAATGTGGTTATTTGAAATTGACTATTATAGAGTTCTATGTTGTCTGGGGTGGATTGTGAAAAACAAGTTTAGGAACTTAGTTAAAGGCAGACATAATGATTAAGATGAATAACGGAAAGCCCACATTTGCACTCTTGTGATCGCTCATATGTAAAAGTGATAGCAGCTGCTACTCACTGTGTTTCGTCCAGTTTTCTGTGTTCGTTGCACTTCACTAAACAGTAATTAATGAAAGTGCTTTCTGCTATAGTAAAATTAGATCCCTTTTAAATGTTTTCATATTATTATGCCTAATTAGGCTGGTGACCGTATTATTTAATTTACCAGTAGTCTGATACTGAAATTTCTAGCCAGATTTAGTCTTTCTCCAATCTACCAACTACTTTTATTACCAAGTAAAAGTTCGATGCCCTTTTTTCTGTTAGAGAACACTTGCACAAATTTCATAAATCCTGACAGAGGGTAATACTTATTGTGTGTTATAAACCATATTTGGTAATTAATAGCGCACATGCAGCGCCAATAGTGCCATACGTGACTTTTATCGTGATATCGCTATTTGTCCTGTTGAGGTATAGTTGGTGTTATTACTTCTAAACGCAATTATTGTAAAACGCAAAAGATTAAAACTAGTACAGAGCAAAAAATTCCGTCTCCCTTAAGGTGCTGCCTCTAGGCTCGTGGCTAGTGGGCCAATACGCAAATCCGCCACTGCGTACCTAACGATGTCAAGTTTATGCATCAACAGTTTAACTGACATGTTACATCTAGTAAGGTAGTGCGATCCCAGTAGCTTTGTAGAATAATTCTCTACTCCAGGATACTCTAAGCAGTTTTCGGAGACTGTTGTGAAGGACAGTCATGTCATTTTTCAACACCGCTCCAAAACTCAGTGAAGTAATCTGACATTCATTGCATAATCAGCTGTCATATAAACATTCCTTTAATTTTTGCTTCACCGATCTTTTGAAACTTCTCTCGGAAGTATCTTAATCATCGGGAAATTCATTCCATGGCTTTCTTAAAGTTCTGAATAGAACCAGTTAATGTGCAGAGGAGATACATACACATTTCGGGTCATCAGATTTTCCTGTACTGGCTGTAGTTCATTCCGAAGAAGCAATTTTCACTACAGTTTTGTTCTTCTGTCTCTGCTGACCCAGTCTCGTAAGGAAACAACAATGCTTTTGGTACCCAAGCTGCATCCCGAGAGGAACTGAAAATGCCATGAGAAATCTGATATACGTATGTTTCTCATATTCAATAAGTGTGAATACTAGTTTAACGATCTCACATTCCACATTCAGATCAGCTGCGAGAGTATGCGCACGTTCCAGCATTTCAGGAGTCACAGGTATCACACATGGGTGCGACCGGCCGGCAAGCAGGAGAGCTGCAGGTTTGTGCCACCTTGTTGCGATGATGACGAACGCCTCATCCAACAACGCACAGTACTTCTGTTCTCTGCAAGATCTACGTACACAACCAGAAACCGCTAATAAACGTCGGCGATGCTCTGGTTACGCCTAAAGTAAATCAAGGGCAGCTCTCTGCTTGGAACTAACCTCTGTCACAGACACCACTTTGAAGGCTGCATATAGGGCCGCCACCTGGCAGAATTCCATAAAACACTATAAGGGCTGAAGCTGAAATATCCCACGAAGTCCCGAAACAAATATCGCGTTTTTTAAGCGAAATTGGCTCAGAGGAAAAAAATGTTTTGCATTACGTACTGAACGCTCCTCGTGTGTTGCATTCTACGGCTGGCAGACGTTCTGGATTTTGGTCACGATATGGTATTACAGTTTATAAACTGCGAGATACAGGTGCGCCAACACCTTGCAGCTACGAACACACTACACTGGGGGAGTAGGGGTACTCGTAAAAATGCGCGAGTATGTTAATCTGTATTAATTTAAATGTCTTTGAAGCTGTTAGATAAGTCACAAAGTTATTTACCATTTTTACATCCCTATCTGTGGCCATTTCGTGTGGTATGATAGAGCAATTTTTCACTCTGGTTCCTCTACTTTTACTCTATCGATGTAGATTTTTGTTGACTCTGACGACGACTGATACGCTGAAAGCTTTTTGTCGTCTTTCGAAGCACATTGCTTGAATTGGGCGTCGTTAATTTGGTTCCTCTGCGATTATCTATCTGCTACGGTTGAACCTGTCCAGAGCACACAAACCTCACCGCCACGCCAGAGTAAGATGCCTGAGGAAGCTCTTGCCACAGCTGACCAAACTACAACACTGGCCATAAAAATTGTTACACCAAGAAGAAATGCAGATGATAAACGGGTACTTATTAAACAAATATATTATTCTTAGAACTGACGAGTGATTACGTTTTCACGCAATTTGCGTGATAAGATCCTGAGAAACCAGTACCCGGAACTACCACCCCAGGCCGTAATAACGGCCTTGATACGCCTGGGCATTGAGTCAAACAGAGCTTGGATGGCGTAAAGAGGTACAGCTGCGCACGCAGCTTCAACACGATACCACAGTTCATCGAGAGTAGTGACTGGCGTATTGTGACGAGCCAGTTGCTCGGCCACCACTGACCAGACGTTTTCAGTTGGTGAGAGATCTGGAGCATGTGCTGGTCAGGGCAGCAGTCGAACATTTTCTGCATCGAGAAAGGTCTGTAAAAGACCAGTAACATGCAGTCGAGCATTATCCTGCCGAAATGCAGGGTTTCGCAGGGATCGAATGAAGGGTAAAGGCTCGGATTGTAACACATCTGAAATGCAACGTCCACTGTTCAAAGTGCTGTCTATGCGAACAAGAGGTGACCGAGACATGTAACCAATGGCACTCCATACCATCAAGCCGGGTGATACGCCAGTATGGCGATGACGAATACACGCTTGCAACGTGCGTTCACTGCGATGTCGCCAAATACGGATACGACCATCATGATGCTGTAAACAGAACCTGGATTCATCCGAAAAAATGAGGTTTTGACATTCGGGTAACTGCAGCCATGGTCTCCGAACTGATAGTCCGTGCTGCTGCAAACGACGTCGAGCTGTTCGTGCAGATGGTTGTTGTCTTGCAAACGTCCTCATCTGTTGACTCAGGGATCGAGTCGTGGCTGTATGATCCGTTACAGCCATTCGGATAAGATGCCTGTCATCTCGACTTCTAGTGATACGAGGCCGTTGGGATCCAGCACGGCGTTCCGTATTACCCTCCTGAACCCACCGATTCCATATTCCAGTCATTTGATCTCGTCCAACGCGAGCAGCAAATTCGCGATACCATAAATCGCAATTGCGATAGGCTTCAATTCGATCTTTATCAAAGTCGGAAACGTGATGGTACCCATATCTACTCCTTGCACGAGGCATCAGAGCAACGTTTTACCAGGCAACCCGGTCAACTGCTGTTTGTGTATGAGAAATCGGTTGGAAACTTTCCTCATGTCAGCACGTTGTAGATGTCGGCAACGGCGCCAACCTTGTGAGAATGCTCTGAAAAGCTAACAATTTGCATATCACAGCATCTTCGTCCTGTCTGTTAAATTTCTTGTCTGTAGAAAGTCATCTTCTTGGTGTAGCAATTTTAATGGCCAGTAGTATAATTGACTGACAACATTCGGAACGCACTTTTTAGAAACTTTGTCACCGTGGAGATGGAGTTCGCATGTCTGCATCAGACCACATTGTGTTCAGATTCGTTACGCCAGCAACACTCACGGTAGCAGCGGTCGCAATTCTCTATTTTCAAAAGACTATGCTGACCTGAGGAAACAGAGCCAGACCAGCTAACGCCCGAGCAGTTGGTAAAACAGCAATCCACGCCCCCCCCCCCCCCCCCCCCCACCCTGCGCGGTTCTAAACTATTCCGTTTGATAACTCTAAGAAAATTAGGGATCTTTCTCCAGGAATCACTAGCTATGTATTACTATCGGGCAAAAATGAGATAATAGATATAGGAAATCAGTTAGTACAGCAAAGCGATATGTGACTACTCTAAGTTTTCCCTAATACCAAGCAAGGCAAATCTACGAATTAGTAGCGTTCTTGGGTTCAAGAATATCCGTATGTATATGTCCGTCTGTCGACAACGGTTTGGAGCAATACAGTCGAATCTTCGCATCGGGATTAAGTTTTTGCATCGTTGATAATCCTAGATAGCTTCTTTAATAGTTTCGTCTTATTAGTTCATATTATTGGCAGAGTTCATAGCCACGCTGTATACTGAGTATCCATCAATCTCCGGTTCTGTGTTTTAAAATGTTGTTGTCGGTGCAGAAATGTTCAACACTAAACGTAATTTACTGCTCTGCAGTAATTAGCACTTCTAGTCCGATTCTGTGAGCAAGCGATTTGCATTCTAGTTTCCTGAGATAGAGCTACGTATCTCGACCACGTGTGAGTGCTTGTCAGGGAGCACATGGATCAATAGGCCACACGGCACCACTGCCCTGTTAATCTGTAATCTACAAAAAATTTTAGATTGTGGGCCTGTGTGTTTCCAGTTTCGTTCACAACAGACTGTCGACAAGTGAGTGCGAAAAGACGTCTAGCCAGCCTGTCCGCATCCGACAGTTGCGCTGATCATAGGCAATACCCAAGGTCTCCTAGACGTCGGAGACACGATCAGACACGTGGCTGGCGCGACGGTGCGTATCGAACGAGCCGTGACGTCACCACAGTGTTGCCGCCCACGAGGTCGCATACGGGCGAAGGACAGTGACCGCGAAGGTTCAGTGGCTGTAGTGGTTCGTCCTCCACACTCAGCATGTTGCCTTCGGAGAAAATGATTAAGAATATTGTCACTAATATCCAAACCACAAATCATGCATTCAATTTCAACAGCTTAAAGTAGTACTTTAGGTTTCCGGGTACCAACAAAATTGTAACTTAATCTTTAATTAAACGACATAGTAGTACAAATGTTAGTCAAAATGTGTTTCGGAGGCATTTTTCCATCTTTAGTTTAGGATATGCTCCATTATCCCGTCACCACAGTTGCAAATGCCGTGTGGCTAGGGCCTCCCGACGGGTAGACCGATCGCCTGGTGCAAGTCTTTCGAGTTGACGCAACTACGCCGACTTGAGTGTCGATGGGGATGAAATGACGATAAAGATATCAGAACACCCAGTTCCCGAACGGATAAAATCACCGACCCGGGGCCGTGAAGTATGGCCTTCCGTCGCGCTGACCACTTTTTTTTTCTTTTTTAACATCATTTTTGCTCTATAGTGGTCTACGAATTTGTTCGTGGCGGACGTCCGATAACAGCTGTTCAGGTTCTTTGTTGACCCGTTCGCTCATTTTTTTTTATTACAGAGGGGAGCTAATCCTCTGACCAAGCCCGTTGAGCTACCGTGCCGGCGTCCACTCAGCTACCAGGGGCGGACGTCAGAACAGTTTCAAAGCTAGCAATGTGTTGACGATGAGCTATGGAATCGAAAATGGTTTGTGACCATAAAAAGGAAACAAAAAAGTCACAGTGCATTAATAACAATCCTTTTTCGAGAAGCACCAGCTTGTTCGCTTACTTCATTCACATCAATCTATACTGGAATACAGTACTACCACCCCAACTAGATGGCACTGTAATCATAAAACAATAATGTCATTAAAAGAAGCAGCTCACATCTAAAAGGCTCCCTCGTTAGTATAAGATGGGCGGAAAGAGAGTGATTTAGATGAACCAACACATTAACATAAACAGTCATTAAAGTATGAAAATGTGCAAAGCACGTGCATTATAATCAAGAGGACATTTGTGTTATCTCTACAAGTAAATCAGATTTTCAAATTTTCAGCTGTGTCTGAGTTCCTAAGAGTCCAAACTGCTGAGGTCATCGGTTCCTAGACTTACAAACTACTTAAATTAACTCATGCTAAGAACAATACCCACACCCGTCCTCGAGGGATGACTCGAACGTCCGGCGGCAGAGGCCGCGAAATCAGATTTTACTGTGACGGTTTCTTATACAGAAGCGTAACGAAGATGATCACTTAATACCAAACACGCGTCACTCTCATTTACAGGTTTTGTGTTTCCCATCACAACATTGCCACTACAGTCCGATGGAGCACAATTGGGCACAATTCAGAGGGTACATTGCAGAACCAAATTTAAACTCGCTGTAAGAGAAAGACTATTCTATGAATTGCATCACAGCGTAACTCCATCAGCATATTTTATTTTATTTTTCAGGTAGTGTGGGTAGCTATCTCAGCGCAAGGTCTGACCACGCAATGTCTCCTCTCTCTTGTTCCTGGGGATGATGTCCAAGGGCTGGAATGATTTTTTAATTTTTAATTTTTTTGTGATTTACAGTTGCAAAACACAACATAGAGATAATCAAGGTAAAACGACACCGAATGTCGCCAAGTTTTAACGAATTAATGAGGAAAAAAATTTAAATACGGGACCCTAACCGCTCAGCCATCCAGTTTCCAACTTCTCGATCTCCACACCGCAAAGACTCTAGTCCATTAACCCCCTTCCCGGAGATTTCCGATTCCCGTTGGAATTCGGACGTTTGTTGCGCATCCGCGCTGTAACGTTTTCATCAAACAGCCGTCTCGCCCATGAATGATAGATGTGAGTGTACCTCGTCCGCCGGAACGCCCGCCAGAACCGACAACACTTATACCTATATACAATTCCATCAGAATACTCTAGATGGGTTCCACACGCATAGTGGGTGCAGGAGGAGGATACGCAGTGGAAAATCTGAATTGACAATTCACTCTATTCGATCGTCAACGCTCTAAAACTGGATGAATTAGCAATGTTATTTGACAGGTAATTTATGATAGACTGCTCTCAAGTCGGCCTTAGCTACACACTGCAGTTGACCATTACAGCGATTTCAAAGAAAGAGAGCTTGTGAGATAGTGTAGGTAGTCTTCTGTAGTGTTATCAGAGTATTAGAGGCTCCTTTGTCTTTGATAAATTTTGAAAGTTTTATCAGTACAGTTTAACTTGACCTCTTGGCACAACCAGTCATACTTACTCGTGTCACCTCTGTATGTACCGCACAAACCACACGCCAGCCACACATATATTGTTCCCTCCATCCTGGTTCACTGCCTGTTGGTAGAGGTGGTGTAAAGGTCTACTTTCTGACCTCCACACAATCCCCTAAAGACGACTTCATCTAAATCTACATCTACATCATACTCCGCAAGCCAGCTTATGATGTGTTGCGGAGGGTACTTTCGGTACCACTATGTGGCCCAACCAACCCTGTTCGACTTGCGAATAGAGCGTTGGAAGAATGATTAACGGTAAGCCTCTGTACTGGCTCTAATTTCTCGAATTTTCTGCTCTTGGTCAATACGCGAAATGTATGTGGGGGTAAGTAATATGTTGTCTGACTCCTCCTGAAAAGTCCTCTCCCGAAACGTCTCTCTTGTAACGTCTGCCAGTGGAGTTTTTTTTTAGCATCTCCATAACGCTCTTTCCACAGGTAAACGATCCCGTGACGAAACGCGCCGCTCGTCTTTGGATCTTCTCCATCTCCTCTATCAATCCTACCTGACAGGGCTCCCACATAGATGAATAATACTGAAACAACGGGCGAACAAGTGCATTATAAGCCACTTCTTTCGCGAATGAGTTAAATTTCCTTAAGATTCTTCTGATGAATCAGAGTCTTGTGGCTACTTCTCTCACAATCTGTTTTACATGGTCACTCCACTTAAGGTCACTCTGGATAGTTACGCCTAGATATTTTACAACGGGCGCTTTTTCCAGCTGTTTGTCATCAATAGCGTAGCTGTACAATAGTGGATTTATTTCCCTATGTATGCACAATATGTCACATTTATTTACGTTCTAGGTGAACTGCCAGAACCTGCACCATTCATCAGTTTTCTGCAGGCCGTTGCAGTTTTCTGCGAATAGCCTTAAAGAGCATCCGACGCTTTCTACTAGATCATTTATATATATATATATATATATATATATATATATATATATATATATATATATATATATATATATTGTGAACAGCAAAGGTCCTGTCACACTTCCCTGTGGTATTCCGGATGCTCCCTTTACCTCTGCCGTTTTAGTTCCGTTAAGAGAGACGTATTGAGTTCTATCTGTAAGAAAGTCTTGAATCCAGTCACAGGTTTGCTCCTATACTCCATAAGATCGTATTTTTTTCATTAAACGGCAATGCGGGACGCTGTCAAATGCTTTACTGTAGTGAAGGAAGACGGAATCAACCTGAGCGCCGTTGCCACTGCGCTGTGGATCTCACGAAGGAACAAAGCGAGCTGAGATTCGCTGGATCTCTGCTTGCGGAATCCCTGTTGACTTTTATTTTCAAAAGCGTCATAATTCTTGAGCATAAAACATGTTTCATAATTCTGCAACAGATTGATCTCAACGATATAGGTATATAATTGTGTGGATCTGTCTTACGGCCTTTCTTAAAGATGGGAATGACCAGCTCTTTTTTCCAGTCGTTAGGTACCTTTCGTTGCTCAAGCGATGTACGATAAACTACTACCAGAAGGGGAGCAAACTCTTTCGCATAATCTTTATAGAACCCTATAATTATCTCATTTGGTCCCTAAGCCTTTCCACTACTAAGCGATTGTAGCTGCTTTTCAGTTCCGCGAACAGTTATCTCAATATCTGCCATTTCGACGTTCGTACGACGATTGAAAGGAGGGACAGTGTTACAATCTTCGGCGGTGGAACAACTTCGAAAAACCGAATTTAGTATTTCGGCCTTCTCTCTGCTATCTTCTGTTTCGTGCCGGTGTGGTTGCTGAGAGAATGAATAGATAATTATGACTCACGTACTGGTTTTACGGAATACAAACGTCTAGAAAAGGAGATCGATAGGAAGTGCAAAATGGCTAAGCAGGGATGGCTAGAGGACAAATATAAGGATGTAGAGGCTTATCTTACTAGGGGTAAGGTAGACACTGCCTACAGGAAAATTAAAGAGAGCTTTGGAGAAAAGAGAACCACTTGTATGAATATCAAGAGCTCAGATGGGAACCCAGTTCTGAGCAAAGAAGAGAAAGCAGAAAAGTGGAAGGAGTATACAGAGGGTCTATACAAGGGCGATGAACTTGAAGACAATATTATGGAGTGGAAGAGGATGTAGATGAAGATGAAATGGGAGATACTATACTGCGTGAAGAGTTTGACAGAGCACTGAAAGACCTGAGTCGAAACAAGGCCCCAGGAGTAGAGAACATTCCATTAGAACTACTGAGGGCCTTGGGAAAGTCAGTCCTGACAACACTCTACAATCTGTTGAGCAAATGTATGACATAGGCGACATACCCTCAGGCTTAAAGAAGAATATGATAATTCCAATCCCAAAGAAAGTAGGTGTTGACAGATGTGAAAATTAACGAACTATCAGTTTAATAAAAAAAAAATGGTTCAAATGGCTCTAAGCACTATGGGACTCAACTGCTGTGGTCATTAGTCCCCTAAGAACTACTTAAACCTAACTAACCTAAGGACATCACACACATCCATGCCCGAGGCAGGATTCGAACCTGCGGCCGTAGCAGTCGCACGGTTCCGAACTGCGCGCCTAGAACCGCGAGACCACCGCGGACGGCTATCACTTTAATAAGTCACAGCTGCAAACTTCTAACATGAGTTCTTTACAGACGAATGGAAAGCTGGTAGAAGCCGACCTCGGGAAAGATCAGTTAGGATTCCGTAGAAATATTGGAACACGCGAGGCAGTGCTGACCTTACGACGTATCGTAGAAGAAATATTAAGGAAATGCAAACCTACGTTTCTAGCATTTGTAGACTTAGAGAAAGGTTTTCACAATGTTGACTGGGATACTCTCTTTCGAATTCTAAAGGTGGCATTGGTAAAATACAGGGATCGAAAGGCTATTTACACTTTGTACAGCAACCAGATGGCAGTTATAAGAGTCGAAGGACGTGAAAGTGAATCAGTGGTTGGGAAGGGAGTGAGACAGGGTTGTAGCCTCTCTTCGATGTTATTCAATCTGTATATTGAGCAAGCCGTAAAGGAAACAAATGACAAATTCGGAGTATGTATTAAAATCCATGGAGAAGAAATAAAATCTTTGAGGTTCACCGATAACGTTGTAATTGTGTCAGAGACAGCAAAGAACTTGGAAGAGCAGTTGAGCAGAATGGACAGTGTCTTGAAAGGAGGATAGAAGATGAACATCAACAAAAGCAAAACGAGGATAATGGAATGTAGTCGAATTAAGTCGGCTGATGCTGAGGGAATTAGATTAGGAAATGAGACACTTAAAGTAGTAAAGGAGTTTTGCTATTAGGAGAGCAAAATAACATCATGGTCGAAGTAGAGTGGATAGAAAATGTAGACTGGCAATGGCAAGGAAAACGTTTCTGAAGAAGAGAAATTTGTTAACATCGAGTATAGATTTAAGTGTCAGGAAGTCATTTCTGAAAGTATTTGTATGGAGTGTAGTCATGTATGGAAGTGAAACATGGACGATAAATAGTTTGGACAAGAAGAGAATAGAAGCTTTCGAAATGTGGTGTTACAGAAGAATGCTGAAGATCAGATGGGTAGATCACATAACTAATGAGGAAGTATTGAATAGGATTGGGGAGAATAAAGTTTGTGGCACAACTTGACAAGAAGAAGAGACCGTTAGGTAGGACATGTTCGGAGGCATCAAGTGATCAAAAATTTAGCATTGGAGGGCAGCGTGCAGGGCAAAACTCGTAGAGGGAGACTAAGAGATAAATACACTAAGCAGACTCAGAAGAATGTAGGTTGCATTAGGTACTGGAAGGTGAAGAAGCTTGCTCAGGACAGGGTAGCATGGAGAGCTGCATCAAACCAGTCTCAGGACTGAAGATTAAAACAACAACAACTGGTTTTACATACGACCAAAATCTGTTATGGTTTTTACTCAGGTCAGTTTGCAACCTTACTCGGAACGTACTTGTCTAGAGGATATTGAGCGAAGCCTTAGAATTTTCCCCATTTAATCTCCACATTTTGGTTCTCATCACCGAATATTTGATGCTGACTGCTGAGATATTCTGAAATTTCTTTCATGTCACCCTTGCCGGGCAAATATATCTTCCTACCTTTCTTAACATTCTTTGTAGATACTGTCGTCATAGATGCTGTGGCAGACTTATGATCACTGATACCTTCCTGTACCTCAACTGATTCGATAAGTTCAGGTCTGTTTGATGCCAGAAGGTCTAAGACGTTACCTTCACGAGTTGGTTCTCTAACAATATGCTTAAGGCAATTTTCGGACAAGACATCCAGAACCCTACCACACGGTTCCCTGTCTCTGGCACCTGTTTTGATGTCATAACAATCCCAGTCTATACCTGGCAAGTTGAAGTGACCCCATATTGGAACGGCATGATCAGGAAAATTACAAGCTCTGCCTGTAGGGCTCTACAACTACAGATGCTGACCCAGCTGGTGTACAAAAGCATCCGAGAATCATTTTTGATCGTTCTTTGAAACTCAGTTTCACCCAGATTAATTCACATGCTTAATCCATGATAACCTTGCTAGATTTTATGGAATGTATTACTGCGAGAAACACGCCGTCAAGAACTTACAAATTTTTGTGATGTCTGCAGCTCGATGTGTTTGCAACTGTCTATTGAAACTGGAAATGTTGTAACCCCTCTTCGTGCATCTGTCTGTGACGAGCACTTTTGTTCGTGAATTCGGCTACAGTAAATGCGACAACACACTCGGAGCTCACTTGTGGAAATTGTCCTACAATTAAAGTGTAAACATTGACCCAACGCCATTCTCCAAGCATTTTGATGCAGTGCTGCAACGCTGTACACAGAGAAATATCTTGATGAATAAAAACAGTCTATTTGATTCCTCTCTCTGTCTTCCTCTTCATTCCACATACGTAGCGCTTTCTATATCACCCAAATCTGCCAGCTGCATGACATCATTAGTTATACCCAGCGATTCCTTCCCTCAATAGTTCCATCTGCTTTTATTTTTAACAAATGTTATTGTGTCTCAAAATGTATCCCACAAGTATGGCTCTTCTTGTTTGGATATACCTCCTTGGGATATAATTTAAGTAATCGATTATCGATTACGCTATATCTTGCAACAGACTCTTTGACTCTAACCTTATTTCGTATTACATGAATTCTGTTTCTTATACACAAGACATATTTATAATACACCACTGCTACTGTTTTCTGATTCCGTGGACACTAAAGAAATCTTCTCAAATAGTATTTTCGGATCTAAGCAAGATATCCATATTTCGAGTGTTGTAAACATGAAAATCCCTCCTCTCATATTATACTACAATAAATTGAGGATCTATAACAACTAAAGACTGCTATACGATAGTAAGTTTCCTAGGTGACCTACGCTTTCGGCTAGTTACAAATATATACCATGAATGGACAATGGAATCCACTGCCCAGTATCAAAATCCAATTAAAGAATCTTTTCAAATTAATACGTCATCGAACTAACGTGAAAGAACAAAAGACAATATTTGACACTGGATCGTACACACATCAGATAAATTAATATTAAGAAAATATTTGGACATTTTAAGCTCAATATTTTGCAATCCATAACACTGGAAATACGACGGTTATGCAAAATCTAAGATTACTCTTGCACCAGCGTAACAAATTATTTGGTATAATACGCTTTACACATTGTTTTACAGACATTATAAATACCGTAAAAATTACATTTACTTTATTTTACTAAGCTGGTGCACCAACTTTTCGATGGAAGACGTGACTCAAACATTGTTGCTACCATCTGTGTGCACATTCCAACTGATTTGCAAGTCAGGATCACTTTTGTGTTAAAAGGATTATAAATTTAAATGATGCCTTCCAGGAGGCAGGTTCCGTCTACTATTGGCCGATTCTACAATCTCGGTATGAATCGAGGGATAACTAACCGAAAATAGGCTAACCACAGTACAAATTAGGGAACTCGTACTACACGCTATTATGTTCCATGGATAGTTATTGGTGGAATAGCATTCCCGTCCAGTTACATTGGCAACGACAGTAGAGATACTTTCGCACACGTCATTCATTCTTATCTAATAGTCTGCAGAAATCTGATGTTTCACATCAGCGATAAGCGTTCCATATCGCAAGACTACTGTCTTGAGGATAATATTGGTTCAAATGGCTTTGGGCACTATGGGACTTAAATTCGAAGGACATCAGTCCCACTACAACTTAGAACTACTTAAACCTAACCAACCTAATGACATCACGCTCGCACATCCATGCCCGAGGCAAGATTCGAACCTGCGACTGTAGCGGTCGCGTGGTTCCAGACTGTGGCGCCTAGAACTGTTCACTCACACCGGCCGTCTGAGTACAATAACTTGGCTATGCTGTAACCACTTTGAGGCGAAATCACGAAAACTGATGCCGCCTCATGCAGTGACAACATTGTAAGGTACATTTACTTATAACATAACGATCTATGTAGTAATTAGTTAAAAGATTAGATACTTGTTGTTTGACTGGTAAGGAATCGTTCTGAATTTGCGAATGAAGCTTGGGAAACAGATATGTTGCAGTCACAATTCACAAAGAATTTCACATATATCGACAGAAGAATTACAAAAGGAGTACGATTCTTAAAGAAAGGAAAACGTAAGGATTATATCCATAAAAGATAGCAGAGACTGCTGTTTGATGGTGGCACTTACCTGAATCGTAAGTTCAGTGTTCTGGACACTAAAATGTACCATTAAGGTGAAGGTGTAATAGAAGGACACCACAGTTATCTCCATTCAGGTGCAACTTTTCTAGGTAAGATAATGTTCCATGAGATGTAGCTTTTGTGGTTGATGACGAATTGTAAGTAGGCACCTAACATAGTAGCAATTCGAAAATGCGTAGTGCTTTGTGAAGTAGTTGGTCTTTTCAGAGTCTACGACGAAACGTGACAATACAGACCCCATGGCTATTGATTTGGTCGACGATTCCGGGGAGTGTCATCTATTGGATAGCTGGCTCTTGTACTCAGTCTTACAAAGATTAGTTCACTACAGCAGCAGTGGGTGTTATACTGGAAGTACATCTGCTGAATTATTGAACTCTATCTGTGTATGCACATTCGTAGTTCTTGCCCATAAGCGAATCCTGTGTCGTGTCGTCGCCGCCCGAGGTGGCTGAGCGGTTCTAGGCGTTTCAGTCTGGAACCGCACGACCGCTACGATCGCAGGTTCGAATCCTGCCTCGGGCACGGATGTGTGTGATGTCCTTAGGTTAGTTAGGTTTAAGTAGTTTTAAGTTCTAGGGGACTGATGACCACAGATGTCAAGTCCTATAGTGCTCAGAGCCATTTGAACCACTGTTGTCGTGTCGTCACAGGTGCCGCTCGTCGCCCTCGACTTCGCCTCCGGCGGGCATCGGGTTCGTGTCCGACGCGGACAGAGGACGCGGCTGTTCGGTGGCCGAAGTCACGCTGGCACGGGCGACGTGGTGCTCGAGGCGTGCAGCGAGGTGAGGAGGGCGGTGAGAGGGCGCGCCCCACCTCGGTTACCGCGGCGCCTCCCACTAACTCGGATTGTTCATGTTTAACAGCGACTGTGTTGTAACATGCATTATGAACTATGTGCCCGAGGTGGGATTGTGTCCAAGGGGATAGTCAGTGCCCCAGAGCATGCTACGTACTTCTGAAATCGGAGATTGGCATTGGTCTCGGTGTCATAACAAGCCACTCTGGGAGGGAGGGGAAATTAACTGGCTATCTAGCACCTTCACCGCTACCTTTTTTCTTGCACATTCATCTCAGCTTAAAACTGTCAGTTATTCTTTCAGAATAAACATACCAGTTGTGAACTGTGAAAGAGTTAGCACAGTTTCAGATGGCGCCGCTTCAAAAGTAACAAGACAATGACCAGAAGAGCGTGGGAGAACTGTACTGGTTAAGGAAAGAGCATATAGGACAACATTTGGAATAAAAGATAAAACTTCAAAAGTAATGATTTCAGAATATAACATATGAATCTATATACATTTGTTTATTATATTTCCATTTAGTTACAGCAAATAACTGAAATAATTTACAAATTTAACTCTTGTAATCGCAGTCCACTGTCATACGCATGTTGTCCCTTTGTCAATCCCAATGACATCGTCAGTAGACAGCAGTAAATCACCAGAGGCAAAGAATCTTAGTATCAGTAGCAGCTGGTTGACCAATTGAACAGCGTTGTTCCTGAAAGAAAGAAAAGAATTACACTAGACATTTTGTGTTACAATTTAAGGGAAACATAGCTTGCCACTCACTACTACATGTTACAATTACACAGATTCGATAACTAAAGATTTTTGTTAGCTGATTCTCTTATAGCACACCGGTAACTATTATTTCATGGTAAATATGGATCTGCTTTTGTGGATACTACTAATAATTCAGAAGCACAACTTCTATATTCTACAAATGAAGAAGGATCATATTTCTTTTTTTATTTTCTTTAAGTAGTCTCAATAAAAGATGAAAAGTTGTTCTCTCAGTCGGAGATAAGTGTGAACAATATTTCCTCGTATAGACGCTACTTAGTCGAGTGAACGCTAGACATTAAGGCCCTATCAAACTTTAGGCTACATGAAAAATCATAATGTTGTTTTCCAATATTGAAAAAGGGGTAACACAAATAGGTCCCAAGGCTCGTGCAATTTTTCGACTTGATTAACGCCGTTTTAGCAGTGTCCGCTAAATAAAACGAGGTAGTTCTTACTAATTAAACAGAAATTGTAGCACACGAGACTATTTTTGGCACGAATGGTCATTTTTATAAACCTGCTTTATTTAAATATCATGACGATACATTGTTGATCAAGTACTAGTATCAAATGCGCATTACATATTATACAAGTAAATAGTATATATTATGAAACACAGAAACAGTCTAACTTGTCTGTTGTATTCGGCAGTTTCTCACTTATGAAAACTTAAAGACAAAATACGGCTGCCTTCGACAGACCAAAGCTAACGGAATCATAGTATTCTTCAAAATAATTGTAACGGGGTTTCACTTTCTTCACATCCTCCATTCTATCAAAAAATTCTGCCAAAATATCGTCATCATTATCTGATTATAAGCTATTCGGGCCATCGTCAATACTTATTCTCCAGGTTGACTCGCTAACCCGACCTGAAATCGCTGACTAAGATATGCCGAGTTCACACTTCGGTTAGGCGTTATTCCGGTTTGGTACAACGCGTTTCGCGTGCAATTCCCACAATAGAGCTTAACCGGTGGTTAACCAGATTTTATATAGCCGGCCCTATGAAGTTCGTGTTTACGCTTCGTTTCCATGACATCACATTCCCTAATCTGTTGGGGAGAGGCATGTCTATATATTTATTTTCGAGAGGCTCCAACAGCTGTTTCTTGTAAGACGTCAATGGGGTAGGTCGTATGAATTACCATTCGTGTAGTTTTTTTGATTGTCTATGAAAATTAAATTTCCAACTCTGAAACAAGATGACGGATGCTTTGTTATTATGTGAACTATTATTTCAGTGAACGATGTTTACCGGTAAACAGCTTACTGTGAACTAACGTTTCTATGTATTTATTAATACTTGTAACATAGCACGTTTACCGCAAGTGAGCCCAGGAACCAATCCCTTGAAACGGTTTAGAGCTAGTATTATTGTCGACGAAATCGATTACTTTATGTTGATTGGTGGCATCACTTAATTTATAGGGTCTCAGGGATTTAATCGGTATTTTAAATTCATTGATCGGAAACGCCACAAGAAATAAGGTTCCTGTACTTTTCTCAGCACCTCTTCATTGGTAACTCTATCTCCCAGCTGATTTTAACCATCCTTCTGTAGCACCAAATCTCTAGGGCTTCTAGTTGTCTTCTGTTCTGTTGCCTAAGTCCCACTTTAACACAAATTTTATTAACCATTTTCTTATTTCCTGACTAATGCTCTTGCTAGCGATTAAGTTCATTCAACGTTTAAATGTAGTTTCATCTCGTTGTATTCTGCTAACAGTGTCATTCTAGCTCCTACCACCTCTAATGGTAATGCCTCCCAAATAAGTCAATCATGTGTAATTCCTCTCTCCAAACTCTCCAAACTTCATATACTTTTTTAGTAGTATCTTTCTCTCATTTGTTTTGATACCGTACTGATTACAGAAATTCTTTTCCATTATGCTGAGAACTTTCTTTAAATGTTCTTTCGTCGCCGCTAACACAGTAGTATCATTTGTGTAGAGTAAAAGCCTATCTTCTGTATATTAGTTTTGAACCCCGCCTCCGTTACTGCGCGACCTTGGTGAATAACTTTCTTTATATAAGCACTCCATATAAGACGAGAGAGAACAAACCCTTGTCTCATATCTTTCCTAATTTTGGTTCCATTCTCCATATGAACATCTCTAATTACAGCCACTCCATTCTTAATAGAAGATATGGCCCGCATGGCCAAGTATTTTAGACATTTTTCTTTGGCGCTCTTGAGCACGTCTTGCCAGATATCATGGTCAGATGCTTCCTCCAGCTCTACAAACGCAACATACGTTGGTTTATGTTTCTGTACTTGACTGTCAACAATGAGCCTATGCCGTAACCGCCATTCTTGATACAAATCACTCTTCAACCAAAACTAGTCTTCACTCTGCGTATCCTCTACACTTTTTTAAATCTTTTCAGAATCATGCTTTTGAGAAAATGTGATAATACGATTAAATTTCGGTATTGTTCACTTTAGTACCCGCCACCTTCTTCGATAAAGTCACCATGACGTATTTCGGATATCGGTTTGTATGCTTCCTGTGTTATAGACGGACCTAATTAGTGACTTCAGCAAAAGAGTGATCACAGTTGAGAAATAGATAATCGTACTAAAAATAGTTGTAACACAATTGAATAAGTAGGCAACGAAAGTATGTTTCCGTGTAGACTTCATTGGCAGTATAAACGTGGTCAGCAAAATGACTGGCACATATGCCGATTATCCAGTTGTGCCTAAATGGAACATATCATGCAGTCCCGCACAGTTAGATTCAGAAGATAACGTTCCTTTACATTTGTCCCACAATAATTTCACATTGCGTTCAAAACGTCATCCTACACAGGGACAAGCACAAAATTAATACCCTGATCAGGTCACAATAGTGTATACCGTCATCGGCGAACATTCGCCGTAAAACAGATTACTGTCAATGAAAAATGTGAGATTTGCTTTCCAGACGTGAAATCACAGTGCCTTAAGAAACAGATATGAGTTATATCCATAGAGATTATGCATAATTACGGACCCAAATCTGGTAACTGAAAGATTATATTGCAAAATGTGTAGCACCTCTAAATTTTCCATTTGAATAGTCGCTGTCACATAGTTCCCTCACATTTCCTTAATGTCTGGGTCGATTTTCTACATTTGCCTCTAAGAACTGTACAAGTAGTGTGATACTTCACTCATTTTTGTTTTATAAATGTAACTACCTTACATTTAAAATAAAACAATTATTCAGTTTGGGTTAAATGTTTCATTTGCTTGAGCTTATAAATAATTAGGTGCTACTTATCTTGTAAATACTTCAGTAATATTTGTAGTAGTTTTAGTTAACCTTTGTTATAACATGTACTAAAATTTAGATCACAAAGAATTGCGATATCTCATATTGTTGATATTCGATTATAAAATATTGCTTATTAAAGTTAACAGAATTTAAGTGCAGTTATCTTTTATTTATCCTATAACAATTCTTTTTACAAACTGTTAAAAAAACACCTTCCTTTAATGAAATATACTGATGCATCAAATAACAGTTTTCAATTTTTAGATAGTGCTGCCTTTACCTAGCAATTTTTCAAACATTACAATCCTCAATGTGTTCTTTACAGTAGTTTTAGTTCATGTTTGGATTTTTTATAGGCAATTTTGTTATCTTTCTATGTTGCTCCTGTCTGAACTCCAACTCTGTCGTAAACAAATGTAATAAAGTTTATGTTAGTATCATCAAAATATATTTTTAATTCGCATTGAAAATTTCGTCTGCGTCTAATAAAATATTATATTAGTTCTATCTGCATGATTTTAAACAGAGAATAATCTTAATTATTATTCGAAGTATACGCTTTCCGTTGTTACTTTTCCTAAGTTTTACAGTGTTCTTCATTTTTTGTGCAGCAGGCTGGTGTATAATTTCATAAGTTGAAAGTTCTTAAAACATGTTAAAATGCTCTGGTTTAATTATACATCCGATTACAATTTTTTTAAAAAAAATACTGTTTTCAGTTGTGTAGTCTTCAGGGCTCTGACAGTCTCGATATTTAGCAGTAGACATCCAGCTACTTCAACTTTTCCCATAATTCCTTTTCCTCTAATGGTACAACCCAACTTAATAATTTATAAACCTTTCCTGGTGCCTTTCTATTAACTCTGATGTTATGTCATAACTGCATTTTGTTTTTAATCATAGTGTTTGGATTTATGACAATCATCTCTTTTTGTTTCCTCCCCAATTCTACTACTTATAGCCTGTTGCTACACAAACACTGTGATTATGATGAACTGTTTTCCTAAAGTTGGTTGCGGAAGTTAAGATAGTTGTTTGAAAGGTTATCTTCTGGTATCTGTATATGCCAGTACCCTTAATGTCTAAATACACTCCTGGAAATGGAAAAAAGAACACATTGACACCAGTGTGTCAGACCCACCATACTTGCTCCGGACACTGCGAGAGGGCTGTACAAGCAATGATCACACGGATGGCACAGCGGACACACCAGGAACCGCGGTGTTGGCCGTCGAATGGCGCTACCTGCGCAGCATTTGGGCACCGCCGCCGTAAGTGTCAGCCAGTTTGCCGTGGCATACGGAGCTCCATCGCAGTCTTTAACACTGGTAGCATGCCGCGACAGCGTGAACGTGAACCGTATCTGCAGTTGACGGACTTTGAGCGAGGGCGTATAGTGGGCATGCGGGAAGCCGGGTGGACGTACCGCCGAATTGCTCAACACGTGGGGCGTGAGGTTTCGACAGTACATCAATGTTATCGCCAGTGGTCGGCGGAATGTGCACGTGCCCATCGACCTGGGACCGGACCGCAGCGACGCACGGATGCACGCCAAGACCGTAGGATCCTACGCAGTGCCGTAGGGGACCGCACCGCCACTTCCCAGCAAATTAGGGACACTGTTGTTCCTGGGTATCGGCGAGAACCATTTGCAACCGTCTCCATGAAGCTGGGCTACGGTCCCGCACACCGTTAGGCCGTCTTCCGCTCACGCCCCAACATCGTGCAGCCCGCCTCCAGTGGTGTCGCGACAGGCGTGAATGGAGGGACGAATGGAGACGTGTCGTCTTCAGCGATGAGAGTCGCTTCTGCCTTGGTGCCAATGATGGTCGTATGCGTGTTTGGCGCCATGCAGGTGAGCGCCACAATCAGGACTGCATACGACCGAGGTACACAGGGCCAACACCCGGCATCATGGTGTGGGGAGCGATCTCCTACACTGGCCGTACACCTCTGGTGATCGTCGAGGGGACATTGAATAGTGCACGGTACATCTAAACCGTCATCAAACCCATCGTTCTACCATTCCTAGACCGGCAAGGGAACTTGCTGTTCCAACAGGACAATGCACGTCCGCATGTGTCCCGTGCCACCCAACGTGCTCTAGAAGGTGTAAGTCAACTACCCTGGCCAGCATGATCTCCGGATCTGTCCCCCATTGGGCATGTTTCGGACTGGATGAAGCGTCGTCTCACGCGGTCTGCACGTCCAGCACGAACGCTGGTCCAACTGAGGCGCCAGGTGGAAATGGCATGGCAAGCCGTTCCACAGGACTACATCCAGCATCTCTACGATCGTGTCCATGGGAGAATAGCAGCGTGCATTGCTGCGAAAGGTGGATATACACTGTACTGGTGCGGACATTGTGCATGCTCTGTTACCTGTGTCTATGTGCCTGTGGTTCTGTCAGTGTGATCATGTGATGTATCTGACCCCAGGAATGTGTCAATAAAGTTTCCCCTTCCTGGGACAATGAATTCACGGTGTTCTTATTTCAATTTCCAGGAGTGTAGTTCTTCTGTCATCCCTTCTACTTCACCCCTTTTTTGAAAGGTATCATTTAATCAACTTGATATGTTGTCATACCACTATTTCATTTTGCAACTTGCTAGATTTTTGTCTTTGATGTGTGAGACTTCCCCTACTCCCTTCTTAATTTATTTTCTCGATTCTGGATCCTGTTTACTCAGAATCCTATGCTATACAGTGACCCCTTCGGACCACCATCGAATACTGCCATAGTTTACAGAAATCTTGAGTCTGAGCGACTGTGGCTGTTGAGATTATGTGAGATGAATCTTCTCTGTCGTCACATAACCGTTTAGAGAGGACATAGAACACACACCAATTCCAATGAATAGTACACTGCGTAAATCAACATGTTCGTGGAATCATGCTCTGGCTGGAATCACTAAAAGAATTTCTCTGATATTTTCCCTTCTCAGGATTCTGATCTGTGGAGCAAGCTAAATTAATGCTTCATAGATTTTCTCATTAAGCATATAATCGTCGATCACGTAAAAAATTCATTCTGTTACCCACAAATTACTCACCTATGTCTTTCTTGTATCTGTCTGTCCCAACCTCTGTGATTGCCCTTTCTGGGGAGGTGTTCCGCTCCTCAGCTTAACTGTCAATTGCACATTATTGCAGCATTTTCAGCCTTAGTTAACTTCATACATACATATCCAATCTTCAGTTACTCCTTATCCTGATTCCTTGAATGTAGAATTATTCCGGCAGTGATCTTAAGTTTCAGCCTATGACCCTTCAGTACCAAATTCCATTTATTCTTGGATACACCTTAAACAAAATATCTTTATCGCCCTTTGCATACTGAATTACCTCATTAATGGAGTCATAAGCTTTTTTTGTCATTTTCATGTTGAAAGGCGGAATTTATAGCTCAAATTTAGTGGTTGTTACTGTTTGGTTTCAGTTGCGATGAGAATGAGCCTCTGGCAAAACTGTTCACAATATCTCACTGTTCCCCTTGCTTTCCTATTCGTAACGAACCATATTTTCGTTACACTATTTCCTGCTGTTGTTGCAACTTCCGGATATTTATTTAATTGAAACTTTGCCTTATTTCGGTTTCACTCGACCGGTCCTATCACGTTTCGATTAAGAGTTATCATATCCTGTATCGGCTTTCTTAGCATCTTTCTCAATTTCAGACGTTCAGAGATATGAATCCGATTTCTCAAGTCTCTCTCTTCTACATGAATAAAGATAGACCGCATATATGACGCTAGTGCGACCTTTCCTAAAGTATTGCTTGGGTGTTTGGAACCCGTACCAGATCGGATTATAGGAAGACCCACAAGCAATTTAGAGGAACGCTGCTAGATTTGTTAGAGATAGGTTCGAACAACAAAAAATGGTTCAAATGGCTCTGAGCACCATGGGACTCAACATCTTAGGTCATAAGTCCCCTAGAACTTAGAACTACTTAAACCCAACTAACCTAAGAACATCACACACACACCCATGCCCGAGGCAGGATTCGAACCTGCGACCGTAGCAGCCCCGCGGTTCCGGACTACAGCGCCAGAACCGCACGGCCACCGCGGCGTTCGAACAACACGCAAGTGTTTTGGAGATGCCTGCGGAACTCAAATGGGATTCATTGGAGCGAAGGCGGAATTCTTTTCGAGGAACACTGTTGAGAAAATTTAGAGAACCGGGATTTGAAGTTGACTGCCGAACGATTCTACTGCCCTCAGTATATATTTCGTCTATGGCCGACGAAGTTAAGAAGACTTACGGACAGTTGTTTTGTTCCTCGACCTGTTTGCGAATGGAGCTAGAATAGAAATTAATAATAATGGTACAGCGTACCCTCCACCAATCTCCGTACGGTGGCTTTCGGAGTACGTATGTGAACGTCGGTAGAATCTTAGTTTTCATTTTTGGATACACCCTTCAATTTTACAAAGGTATATCTCATAGACGTGTGCACGTACAACGTTTGGGGTAGTTCTTACAACTATATTTAGGATCACAGTTTTACAAACTATTTATAAACGTTCATTGCGCGGTGACCATACGGACGATAGACTAATCCCATTGTGTTTGGGTACATGTCTGTTGTTTCTGTAGCCGTTGTAGTTGGTATGTCACCCTAGCTCCTCTCCCTCCCCCCCCCCCCCCAGCTGCCCCTCCCAAAGAAAAGTACATACCGATGGATGAGGCGACACTGAAGGCCAATACTGCAACGCAAGATCCTTATTCCCTTTTAAGTCTGTCCGTCGATGACGCAGTGCTTTAGACAGAGACCGTCCCATTTAGTTGGAACTGAGTTGCAACTGATGTAACAGAGAGCGCTAGACGCTTTTGTTTGCTGTATTAACGCTATCAACACTCAAAGCGCTATGGTAGTCAATGAGCAACCTAACGAGCTAGCTAATCACAGCTCCCCCTACCAGCAACTTAAAACAGATGCCAAGCTACACTTTCAGCATGATGCGTTAGTTACAATCTAGCAAATGTTTTATCATCATTCGCCTAGAAGACGTGAGATTTGTCGAATCTTTTGTAAACACTTCGTATATGACCTACGAATCATGAAACGACATTTCGTTTAGTTTTCTCACTTCTATCTTAATTCCAAGCATTTACTAGATATCTTACTTGCCTGTTTCTTCCTTTAGAACTGGGTGACACTGCAGTGTTAACTTGCTATCTTGTACAGTGTACGGCCGAGGGTAGGCCTGTTTGGTTTATCACTATCATATCTAGATTACTTACAGACTTCACATTCTCAGCACATCTCAGAACTCGATAACGATAGAATATTAACTCGCTTTCTTGTCTGACGTGTGGAGGAGGGTACTTTGTGTATTACTGCTGTTTCCCCATTTTCCTGTTCTACTTTCGAATATTTCGTGATAAGAAAGATTTCTTTTGAGTCCCCTTGTTACTAGACTCAGTATAATTTTTACCTTCGAGATATTTTCGTGAGATAATCGTAGGAGGAAGCAATATAATGGTCAAGCAAGTGTAGATCTCTCTTCTACGTCTTCAGTGCATTTGAGGTATAACTGTAACTGTTTAACTCACTGCGGTTGGTATGGCAGCAGGTATCTTATGACTCTTAACAACTTCGTTACCCCGACCAGACGTTGCTTAGATAAGACATTCTCGTAAGATCGCAACTTCTCTCAAGACATTCCTTGCCCACAGAACGAGAAACTTCCGCCACTTAACGCAGCTATCTCCAGCTTGCTACAGCGCAGTGGCCTGTATGTGTGTCTGCTGACGCTCTGTGGCCGGCAGTCTGCTGTGCTCCACACGTATTTAACCACTTTCTTGCAGATTGACCCCAATTCCATTACCCCTAGTAACAACAGTCGTTTCACGTGATGAGCACCACATTGTGCAGCTCTATCCGAGGATCCCATCGCGATAAAGAAAGAGAAGGGGCGGAAGACTTCCCTTGAGTCCTCCGGGCAATTTGGCCTCAGTACACGAAGTGGGGAGGGGTTAACGGCTGGGTGGGTGGAGGCCCACAACTTTTGATGAAGCCGTTTCTCCGTCCGTCGGCGAGGTTCCTCACTCAGCCTCTCGCAGTGCTGGAAGCGTCATCCAGGAAAAAGAGTATACAACATTCTTTGTATTCAGTCAAGGATTTACCGTCATGTGAATAGCTTATTGGCATGTAATTCAGTCGTTCAGGATAAATACGTTTTAGCGAGGCCATATTGATTTTATGAATTGGCAATGAATAGTGTACGTGTTTTAAACACACTGTAGCACTTATGTGGTGATACAGTACTCCTTCTCCGTATTACATCACGTATAATTCTGAACATCTGTTTCTTGTATACAACTTCTTGTGAGAGATTATAATTTTACTGGCTTGCTAGTATGCTACTTTTACATTATCCCGATAACGCTCTCCATCTCCACATGCCTGAAGAAGGTAGTGCCTTCTATTAAATGTACATTGCCTCCAATACTTCCTGTAACCAACAATTTTGCTCATATCCACACCCGACAACAATTGTTTGGTTTCCAACTAACGTTACTGAAACAAGTGATTGCAGGTTCGAATCCTGCCGCGCGCATGGATGTGTGTGATGTCCTTAGGTTAGTTAGTTTTAACTAGTTCTACGTTCTAGGGGACTGATGACCTCAGAAGTTAAGTCCCGTAGTGCTCAGAGCCATTTTTGAAACTGGTGACGGTTACGTTGCTGGGCACACAAACAGGTGGACTGGAGTCAAAAACCTTGGCCGGACTACCTTAATGAAGATCTCTCAAGTAAGTAGCCACATGGTTCTGTGTTCGACTGTTCCTATAAGTCGATTACAAGCTATCCAGCGATGAGGCTGTCTTGTAGTCCTTTACATGTTACGAAAAATTAATACATTTTCTGGTTGATACTTTTTCTAGATTATAGTTATTCTAGTCCGAAGGTCTAATTCTTCTCTTCCTACCGTAGGTCAATTTATCTCAATCATTTACACCACTTCTCCCTCTGTTGTGTGACAATTTCGATGCTATAAACTAAATATACTGGGTGGCCTAGAAATACTGTAACAAATTTCGAGGGTTTATAATCTATTTCTTGAGGAGCAAATCTAGGATAGGTCACCGCGTCGGAAATGTCATCCAACGATGCAACAGAACGCGGAAATTATAGTAGCCGGCGCCTATTACTCGGCCACCCCTTCTGCAGCAAACTTGACTTTGTACGTTGACAGACCATAGAAGCAACGATGCACAATGTTATTTGCTATTCGGTGATAGCAGCTGATTGCCACAATAGCGATTGGAGAAAATGGAACCAGCTGCTGTGTAGACTGGATAACAAACAACATTGCGAGACGTTCTGGCTACAGTACGCCAGTGTACGAAGTCACGTCTGCTGCTGAGGGGGTAATCTGACTGCAGGCACTTATAATATCAACTGTTGGTAGCGTCGGTGTAGACGTCTCCACACATGAGTTCCTACCGTCAGTTTGTTCTCGAGGCACCCTCCACAATCCCTCGAAGTTCGTCGCGACATTTCTGGGACACCCTGTGTATCCATTTCATTTATACTACTTCCTCGTCTCACAGTTTCAAACGTTTTACTTGATGAGAGCCGATGGTCTCTCATAGTTTGTCTTTCACTTTCTTTTCTCCCAGAAAACAGTTTTTCACGCGACAAAGAACAGTGGTATACGAATCACTCCTAAGGTATGTGTAAAGGAAACATATAGATGTCAATGCCTATACAGATACAAAACTGGTTGAAAGCGAAAATTGCGTTTAATGTACATTACCCCTGCTCATTGCTGAAAGGGTCTTTTTACGAAGATCGTCGATTTCCATTTCTGGAAACATAAGAACTCACATCATAGATCCACTACAAAGTAATATTTATTTATCTCTGTGCACTGTTTTACAACGTCGTATTCAGTTGTATTACAACCGAGTCTTCCTATTTCCTGGAGTCTCCGTTTCCTTGTCATACGATCAGGCATCTACCTTGGGTAATATATTTGCTCACAGATTTAGTCTGGATGGGAACGGACGGTTGTCTTCCGTCTTGATACACTTTTGTATTGATTTCATGAAGATTTAATGGTCTCCTTTTTTAATGAGAACGTGATACATCTGGCAAATTGAGAAGTTCACCAGCCCGATATTTTTGTGGTCTTCTGTGTTTTGTGTTCTTTGGGCTGCTTCAGACTTCTGAGTTTGTGATAGCCACGTTATTCGAATCCTTATAGTTCCATACAGTTGATCTTATTTCCCTTTACAATTTGATAGCTTAGGTAGTTTAACCTTGCTAATAACGTACCTTTAAACTGCTCTCCACAGGCTCAACTTTAATTTTGTAACAACGTCTAGACTGTAGTATAAGTGTGTCAGTAATTTTCTTCGATTTGCAGACAGTGAAGCATTGTTGTGATCTAATGATCAAAAGAAACTTCAGGTGGGCTACGCATAGTTGCAGACTGACGTCGATGATAGAACGGGAGAGGAGCTGCTTGGACCTTTTTTCCTGTTCTGAATCACACCTAGGTAGTTTAACGTTATTAAAATCTATTTCCACAGGTATTCATAGTTTTAGATCACTGTGTTTTGTGTTAATCTGTTTATGTCTCAGATCACGCGTTAATAACATAGTGATGAAGTAAATTCGCAGTAAAGCTGAAGAAGAAACTTTCTAATTTCACCTGGAGCGTTATTCTCGTATCGCAGAGATGGAAACGTGTGAAACGGAATCAGGATATCTTTGGGAGTGGAGTCTTTTTAATCAAGGCAAGTGGGTATGTTCCCAGTCGTGGTAGATCATATAATATCCTCATTTATTGGATAACTGCCGATACTGTTGTTTAATTATTTCCCAGCATGCAACCCTACAATAACAATAATAATAATGATAATATGCATTAATAAAAGGGTTAAATTAAAAGATTAAACTGACATTTACAGTTCGCCGGCGACGTTTGTGTCTAGGAGGCGGCCGCTCATACGTCACATCTCTGAATCACTATTCTAATAGTTATAAAAAGTTACTTATTTTACAAAGAACATATGGGCGGCGAAAATAATCGCCCTTAACACAACATGGATACAGCTTACAACAGAATCGGTTTATTTCTCACGTTTTTATAAGTTGTCATTAAAATTACAGACTGGTATGTTTGCCTTTTTATCCGTAGTTTAGTGTTAGAGTTGAAGCACCATTCTTTTAAAAATAATTTAAATTTCTTTTCGCTCTTCGTGTTCCATAAAATAGTTAGGTCTTTTACACTCACTGTGGTAATTAATAAGAGGCCAAAAAAAATACTAGATTTTATAAGCTACTGAACATCACAGGGCTAAAGTGTCCACAGAAAGTACTGTAAGAAACGTATGTTAGTGCAGGCATACACGAAGAAATTTTAAAAGTCACGAGATCTGTCGCATGAAACTTTTAAAAGCATTCAAAAACATATGTTTCGTCGCACAAACGCAAGGTTCTTTTCCTTATCACAGAACTTAGAACGTTGAGCCGATATATCAAACTGACCAAGACGATGTTACCCTCCAATGTATATGTAATTAGCAACAAGAGAAAAATAAATTTACTGTTGATAATAATGTTCACACAGTGTGGACAATTGCACTACACCACTCATGCTCATGCTCTTGTTCCTCTAACACTTAACAACATGCCCATTTCATGGAATGCATAGATAAACTTTTTGTACAGTGTCCTTTGGCAGAGCGGGGTAGCCCCGCGGTCTTGGGCATCTTGCACGGTTCGTGTGGCTCCCCCTGTCGGAGATTCGTGTCCTCCCTCGGGCATGGGTGCGTGTGTTGTCCTTAGAGTAAGTCAGCTTAAGTTAGATTAAGTAGTGTGTAAGCTTAAATACCGATGATCTCAGCAGTTTGGTCCCATAAGACCTTACCACAAATTTCCAAATTTTCCAATGCTCCTCCTATTAAGAGCGGGATTCTGAATTAATAAAAACTATATTCGGATCTACTGCTACCACGAGTTTTGTATGATGGTGTAGACTACAACGTCATCAAAATTTAACCAATATTCATTCGTTGTGTGTACTTACTTTGGAATTTTTTTGCTCATTGTTATAATTATTCAACAGGAATTTGATCAACTATTTAAGCCTGCATAGAATTATGCATTTACGGAAGCCTAAGCTCAATTCTTGTGACATATTGAAATTATATGTCCTCGGTGTCTTTTGCAACGTCATACAAGAATGAAACGTTGTCGGTTTTCCAGCAGTCATTTCGAACAAAATCCTCGATCTTTCGTTGGCCATCTCTGCCATCGTTGTCGGGAGTTCACTGACTGCCGAGAGTATTTTTTTTCTTGTATTTATTGTCATTTCAACACCTTTACATGAAAAATAGGATGACAGCAGCCTAACTAAGCCGTTCCTGGGCCACAGATAATAAAAACGGTATATAAGGAGACACAGAAGAATAAAACAAACATGGTGGATAAAAACGGTAGAGAGACAATTTAAAATAAATGTAGCTGTTCATACGTGCACTGTCCAAATAAAAAAACGCTCATCGCTGTACTCAAATGAAGGAGACAGGAAGTACACATGCGAATCGTGGATCACAAACGGAGAGAGATTTAAGCACTAACACAAAGACACACACAAGCACTGGTGATGACATCCGGCGCACAAATTTCACTTTTCATGCACAAAGCTTGGGACCTGCCAAAGGGAAGAGGTGTGGGTAGGAGGGAGAGTGGGAGGGTATGGATGCTATTGGCAAAGGAGAAGGGAGGGGGAGGGGAGAAGGTAGGGGGGCTAGTGGAAGCCCGAGGGGGTAGGGAATGGAGGGAGGAAGAGAGGGACAGGGGGGAGAGAAGGTGCCCCGGGGTAAAATCACATGGGGAGGAAGGGGAGGTTCGAACTTGGTAGGAGGGGTAGATGTAGAGGATGAGGGCATTATCAGGGAGAGGGAGTTGATGGAAGCCACCTTGGGCAAGGGTATGAAGTGTGGAGAGTGGGTGGGATGTGGGAGTACAGGTACGGCAGTGTGCAGGTGTGGGAAAGGATGGAAGAGACAAGCAGCTGAGAGGGATCAAGATTGCGGGAGGCGTAAACGATCCGTAACTGTTCGAGAAAAAGGAGGAGGTGTGGGAACGAAATTAAGTCATAGAGGCTCTGCATGGGGCGGGGGTGGCAGATGCAATAGGCAAGTCAGAGAGCATGGTGTTCCAGGATTTGAAGCGATTTGTAGAAGGTAGGGGGGCAGAAATCCAGGCGGGATGGGCATAGCAGAGGATAGGGCAGATGAGGGATTTATAGGTGTGGAGAACGGTGGAGAGGTGCAGACGCCATGTGCGGCAAGGAAGGAGCTTGAGGAGACGGAGTCAGGAGTGTGCCTTGGCTTGGATCGTCCAGAGATAGGAGGTTCAGGAGAGGTGACAGTTAGGGGTGACCCAAAGGTACTTGAGGGTGGGGGTGAGGTTGATAGGACAGCCGTAGATGCTGACATAGAAATCGAGGAGATGGAAAAAGGGGGTGGTTCTCTCTACAATGATCGCCTGGTTCATGGAAGGATTGACCTTGAGCAGCCACTGGTTACACGAATCTCATAATATTCATTTCAGTACAAAAAGTACATTGTCGTTAGATTGTGACGGAACAACTTAATGATTCCAGATGGAAAATGTTGGGCCAAAAGATCCAGTGTGTCTTGTATTGACACCCTCGTAAAAGAGACAGAATGTCAAGGCTAACAATGAAGTCGTGTTAGCCTATCTTCATTCTCTTGACTGTATCAATAAATTTCTGCAAGTTGACAACATGGTGTTCACAATGTCTAAACTCTGGTGCTAATAATCCTGCCAAATGTTTAGCAAGTCTGTAGATGGGCGAACAGATTGCACTAACAATGGGCCTCAGAGAAACACCTTCCTTGTGCATCTTTGGTAATCCACAGAGCCTTGGAGGTCTGGTGCACGAGGCGTTAATTTCTTCACCACTTCATTTTGTAAGCTAGAGCCCTTCAATAACTTCCCTGTCTTTCTGACATTGGCCTGTGTGGGATCACTACTGAGCTTGCGGCACGTGACGTTTTCTAATAAATGTAGCATCTTCAGGTGGTAGTCTGCAGAGTTCAGAACCATGGTGCATTCCCTTTGTCGGCTGGCAAGACAACCAAGTCTCCATTCTCACGTAATAACGGTAAGCAACGTCGTTCCTCCTGGCTAATATTAGATTTTGGTGGCTTAACAAAGACAGATGCGCGACGCGGGAGGGGCAGTTTCAAACGTGGCGCCTACACCTGTCGCCACCTGACGTTACCGGTGCAGCAGCATTCAATAGCTCCGCTAGCTGCCAGAGTCGACTTACACACGCCCGCAGCATTGGGTCGATCTGATTAGCTGCTGATGATGTCATAATGCCTATACATATAAGCGAGAAACCGTACCAGCCCCGGCAGTCAGAGAACTCCTGACGACGATGGCAGAGCTTGCCATCGAAAGCGAGAGGATTTTATTCGAACTGGCGTGACTGGAAAACCGAGAACGTTGTATTCATATGGGAAATACCAATTGTTTTTCAAATAACCTCTACCTCTAAACAGCGCTACAGTGCCTTCTCGTGAACTCTGGCGTATCTTTAAAATTAAGGAAAGCTGGCGAGGAGCGCTAAGCGATTCGACCGTAGGGGACGTCAGCAGTGTGGGAGAACAGCCTGGCCCGGCAGTGGCGGCCGCGCCGTCTTGCATTCCGGCAGCCTACGGCGACCTCGTCCACACCGAGGCCCCTGACAAAGACAGACCGTGGCGCATACGCTACGTCACAGCACGTGGCGGTGCAGGTCTTACAAATACCAGCAGCCCTCTCCGGCGGAGAGTAACTATTTCAGGCGACTTTAATAATTCTTGACTTTGCGTTTAATGCATAGTTTTCCAGTAGACTCTGCACGGAGCTGACCGATTGCGATGTGTAGCGGACAAGGCGACTAGTGTGGCGTCAAAAGTACGTTGCAGGGCTCGTATTCCTCGTGGGTCCCGTCCCAACTCAGGTGACAGAAGCGCCTCAGCGAGCCGACATGTTAAATATAGTCCTGCAAGCTATTCCCGACCTCGCCTCCAACGGAGTGCTCGAGGAAATCCAGAGCACCATACAATGCGAACAAGGTTAGAGCCCTAAAAATGTCTCGTGCCGAAGCTGCTGAGAAAGTACGTATTCTCGAAAGAGAGATGGTTGACAGATTGGAAGAAATTGAACATTTCCTAAGACGTAATAATCTCGGAGTCTTCGGTGTACCTGAAAAACTTGGTGAAAATACGGATTACGTTTTCTTCAGAATCACCTGCCGAAAATTACCGTACTCATGTGATACTGATAGGAGCACCGAGTGGGACACACGAAGCGACATCCCCTCCCCCCCTCCCAAAAAAAAAAAAAAAAAAAAACTCTGAAGTCTTTGTGGCAAAGAAGTAACGAGCAAAATCAAGGGTCACTCTATGAGAGGCCGCTATGTCTGCATTGAAGAAAGCGATCTCTCAGTTCGGGCTGCAGAATGTGTGGATCAAGGACGGCAGGATAATCGTAAAGACAGCTGCAGAAGATCACTCAATAAGCAACAACAAGGAATAGAGAAGGTGACGCTGTAAGATCCCAAAGAATGTGCCCAAAATTAATGTCCCCGTTTGTTACGTGAAAATTTAAAAACCTTTTTAAATAAAACAAGCTCTATCAACGTTTTAAATTTTTATTCCTCATGTCTGCATTTTTACTTTCCAACGTAGAGACGAGACCACTTCATTGAAATCGTCACTGTAAACCGTTTGACTTTGTTGAGGGAGCCAAAAGGACATATCTCCTTGCACCGCTTCGTCACTATATAGATTAAGGCCTCGAAGCAGTTCTTTACGGCTTTGACACATGTGAAAATTGGATGAGAGCAATTCAGGAATATGTGGAGAATCGATGACAGTAAATCGAAGGCTTGTGAGTGTTGTAGATGTCGCTGCGGTCGTGTTTGTTCGTTCCTGCATTGTCATGCTGAAAGAGAGGGTGTTCCATGCGTGGACGAGCGCTACTTCTCACGCATCGACATAGTTCCGTTTCTCACGATCATTTTACACAATAAAATTCGGCAACCGTTAGCGGCAGAGGATTGAAACCATGTAGAAAATAAGAATAAAGATGTAGGATGTTGATAAAGTTTGTTTCATTACAAAAACTTGACGATTTTTTCACATAAAATCGGAGAAGTTCCTTTCCAGTGTGCCCTCGTATTTTGTCGTAGGTTCATTGAATATAGTTTTCTGTAATTATCGTTTGTTTTTTTAAGTCTGATTTTAGTACTACCCATAAATTTTCAATTCATGTTTCATTCTTCCAATACCAATATAGGCATTACTTCACCCTTCTCGAAGCGTTTTGATCGAAAAAATTAATTTACTGTCAAATTATCATTTTATTCATTAATTACAAAATCTTGTGTATAGTTTCTCTGCTACTGTTGGAGTTTCTTTTTATTTTTTGTTTCTTTGTTGTATTCATGTTTCAGCAATATTTGTGCTTTATACTGTTTCCGTATACGTTGCTATTTTTTAATTCATATTTTGAGTATAATCATTTTTGTATTGCCGGTTTCTCAATTCGTTTATACACTCTTCCTTTTGTCGACATGCCTTATGTATCTGTGAAAAAGTCACACAGGTTCGACTCTCACGCAAGCGTACTTCTCATTGATCTTCCCCCTGTTCTCCAGCCCCCTACCAGCTTTCAAAAATTTGAAAGTGATGTAAAGATAGACAACTTGATTCAAATAGTCGGAAGTGTAAACTTGTGCACTTCACAAAATGAAATTGAAAAACATAGTATCGTATGATTCTAACACTGGTGAGTGACAGTTGGAAACTGTAAAATTCATATAAATACCTGGGTGTAAAACTTAGTATTGACAAGAGATTGAACGCTAACATAGACTCAGTTGTGTGTAAAGGAGGTAACAAATTTCGGTTTATTAATAGAATACAGGAAATGCTATCAGTCAACGAATCACTCGCGTGATCGATTCTGGAATATAGCTCAAATGTTTGGGAGGCATGTCGTATAGGACTAGCAGAAGGAATTGAACGTACACAGAAAAGAGCAGCACAAATGTTTATAGGTTTGTCTGGTCCGCGGAAGAATGTCACAGAAATGATGAAAAAACTGAGTTGGCAAATTCTTGAAGAAAGATAGAAACTATCCAGAGAAAGTGTACCAAGATTAAAGTACCAGGTTGAAATGATGACTCTAGGAATATACTGCAACTCTCTAGTCATCGCTCCCATATGGTTAGTGCGTCAAGATTACATTAGCTACTACACACACAGAGATACTGAAACTATTATTATCCCTGCGCCCAATACGTGAATGGAACGGAAAAAGCAGTAATAACAGGTCCTGTGGGACATATCTTCTGCCATGACTTGACTGTGATTCACAGAGCATAGATGTACGTGTAGCATATTGTTTTCTCCTTCACTCCTCTTCTTCCTTCTCTGCTCTGAGCTTCCCCTGTCTCTGGGGCAGCTGCTTCCTACTTACAGGCTAATAGCAGAAACGACTCACTGTGGCTGCAATTCGCCCATGCAAAGTGCAGTCCTTACCAGTCCACTCGGCTGAGATCCGCTGCATATTGAAGGACCGCAACTTTCATATCACACTACTGTCGGAAACATGATCGAAGCTGTGTGTCCCTTACAATCCGGTAACCCTTGATGATTATGTTTTTCTGTGACATGACAGCTGTATCAGGTGAGGTTGCAATGTGGTAGATGTCTATTTTCTTTTTTGACTGTTTTAGTGAAGCCCGTCCCGCTCTCCTGTGCCAACATTTTCATCTTCGAGTAGAAACTGCTACCTATATCCTCAGTTATTTGCTGCAGTATTAACATCTCTGTTTCCCTTTACAGTTTTTACGCTCTTCAGCTCCTCTAGCACCATAGATGCTATTCCCTGATGTCTTAAGAGATATCCTGTTATCCTTTCCCTTGTTATTGTCAGTGTCTTCTGTATAGTTTTTTCCTCACTGATTCAGAGCAGAATCTAGTCATTTTTTACCACAGCAGACTTCCTAATTTTCAACAATCTTCTGTAGCATTAATACTAAAACACTACGATCCTCCTCTATTCCAGTTTTCCCATAGTCCAGGCGTTCATTCTCATTCTCAGAAAATTCTTCCTTTAAATAAGGACAATGTTTGCTGCTAGTAGACTTCACTAGGCCAGTGCTAGTCAGCTTTTTATGGCTTCTTTGTTGCGTCCATCGTTGTTTATTTTGTTGCTTGGATGTCAGAATTCATTATCTTGGTCTACTTAATAATCCGCAGTTGTGATGTTAAGTCTCTCGCTGTTCTTTTTTATGTTACTTCTCAGTACCTTACTCATTCTCGGTTTACTGTCAGCCCAATCTATGTACACTTTAAGCTGTTCACTCGATTCAACAGATCCTGTAATTCATCATCACTTTCACTGAAAAGGCAATCAGTATCATCAACAACTTTTGTCACTGATATCCTTTCACCTAGAACTCTGAAACTTTGCCCACTCGCTGACATTCTCAGAAACGCCGTCCTGTGGAGGGAATCTACGAGGTCTAGAAACAGGCAAACCTAAATCTTCAGATGAAACTCAGTTTCTCATTGAGGATGAAAATGAGTGATTCACTATGTCGCCTTGTTAATTCACCAACTCACAAGAGTGCAAACCAATGATTCCATTAACGTATCAGTGGCTGATAAAAGGAAAAGATTTTTCTGCAGTTCGGTGAGCCCTAACACGGTCAGGAAGTCAATAGCTCAAATCGGCCTGCAGCTGCAGGACACAATAATATTACAGTGCAAATGAACATTTTCCTCGTTGATCTAGTATTACCAAACATAACGGATATTTTAAATCTCGATAATGTTTCGATAAAGCAGAGAATCACAAAACCATTATCGATGAAGGAATACGCCAAATGAAGCCTCCTATTACACGCCTATTTGCGTTCTATCATTATTATTTAGAATATATAGTTCACGAACAACATACTAATTATTTAACATCAAATAAAATTTTTGGATGAACGTCTGTCTGGTTTCTGCTGAAATCGTATCACGAATGCCCTTATAAAAGCGAGTGACGAACTGAAACAAATTATGAACAGAAAAAATGTTACTATTACGTGTCTTTTTTATTTCAGTAAACATGTCTACGTTCACACTCGACTTGCTACACTTACAAGTCAGAATGTTTTTTCAGGTGCTGTACAATGTTTCCACTCATACCTTCCATCCTGCCAACGTATAATCTTGGGAACGAAAAGGTCAGAATGGAGGGACACAGTTTCAATGGTTCGATAAGGATGAGAGTAAGGTCCGTTACTTCTGTAGCTGTACTCTTCAGTAGTTGCATGTTCGGCGAGGATGTCTGCCATGCGCAGGACTCGATGTCGATTCCCAGAAACGCCAGCGATTTTTCCTTTGTGGCAGTTTCGGGTAGCTAAAACAGACAACGTCTATGTGAGCTGTGTGCTGACCCCATGCCCCTCCATATAGCATAGAATGACACAGTTGCCAGAGAATGATACTGCGGTCGGTCGAGACTAATGGACCCGCCAGGGTTTGTAGAATAATGTTTTATTTTTCTCATTATATGTTAAACACTTGTCAACTATTTCCACCATTCCTTGAGAGGGCAAATATCACTTTTATGCTGACGGCCTTCAGTTATATGCAAGTGCAAGTCCAACAAACCTGCACAGAGCGAACCAGCACGTAAATCCTGATTTGGTGTATAAAATTTCTTTGTACCTTAATCCATCTAAAACGCAAGGAGTCTTAGATGCTCGCAACGGACTTATTACTTCTCATTTCTGAGAACCCCTACCACCTGTGCTCCTAAGCACAACAGTGATAACCTTCTTCAGGACCATTATCGGCAGCACACAGCAGGGGCAACGAAGACGCTCCTTCAGCGTTTCCGGTGGTACAGATTGAGCCCGGAACTGGCTCCAGCTGACGTTAATCTATGTTGACATGAACCGCTGGCTATGAGACAACATTCTGGCACGGACAACGAGCTGTATATCAGCGGAAACCACAAGCGGTTGCCTTCTATGATAATAGTATTGGGAAGTTGGTACAACGTTGTGATAAACGTCTCGGTCGGAGCGGCAAATATGTAGGAAAATAGCTGAAAGGGGTAGCTTTTGGTACACATTAACCGCGTCAGGCTGTCTGAGGTATGAAGGACACGGGTAAAGGTATATTGAACATCATCCGTGTTGCGAACTTTCTTTTTATTTTAATCGAACACACTAACATTTATTAAACACCTATCGGAAAAGAAAAAACCTCCAGTTGCACTGACTACAGAGAAACAATGATTTACAATCGTAAAATTGCATCACAGTGATTAATTGCAATGGGTTACATACAGCAATAAAAACTGTAGCAATACAATAAAATACCTAAAAGCTCTTTCCCGAAAGAAGTTTTAAGATTTTCAATCCAAAATAGATGTACACTCCGCGAATAAGCACCTTATTAGGAAGTTACTGTGCGCAAGTGACTCTAGATAAAGAACCAGACAAAATTTATGTTAAATATTGGATCCTGAATCGTACAGTAGTCAGTGAGAATCTTCATGAAATCTTAAATCTCTTAATGTTTGGCCGGTTCAAACAACAACAGATCGTAGAATTGGCTTAGTCACACTACCATAAATACTAAATAATCTAGTATTACTCAATCTGCCAATTAGCCACTTAACGCTTCAAAAATTAAGATGAACCGGAAATTTAAAAAAAAATGAAAATTGAAAGCAGATCAGAAGTACGAGCACAGTGCTAATAGCACAAGTAAGTACATCGAGGTGACTTACAACCCTGTCTTGGCAAGGCGTAGTGGGCTCGGAAAGATTAAATGGTGTGGCACCATCAGCAGTTGGCTGGCCGTACGATTGGGAGCAGACTTGGCTCTGCTTTCAGACGCTGCGCCTCCTCTATCAACAGGCACATTTCAAGCAATTCCCGCCAAAATAAACACAAATGATGGCCTAATTAACAGAGAAATACAGAATTTAGTACAGAAATTGGGCCAGGCTTGACCTGTACACCGAACGCTAGCGCACGACAATGAAAATTACAGCTACAAAAAACTAAAACAATTAAAAAACAGTAAATAATTTTTCTGTGATATAAGGAGTCAAATCAATTAAAGCTGTAAAGAGGCCAAAACCTTAACACAGTTCCTGGTAGATTTACCGAACAGGAAGTTCGAATACCACTGACATACACTCCTGGAAATTAAAATAAGAACACCGTGAATTCATTGTCCCAGGAAGGGGAAACTTTATTGACACATTCCTGGGGTCAGATACATCACATGATCACACTGACAGAACCACAGGCACATAGACACAGGCAACAGAGCATGCACAATGTCGGCACTAGTACAGTGTATATCCACCTTTCGCAGCAATGCACGCTGCTATTCTCCCATGGAGACGATCGTAGCGATGCTGGATGTAGTCCTGTGGAACGGCTTGCCATGCCATTTCCACCTGGCGCCTCAGTTGGACCAGCGTTCGTGCTGGACTTGTAGACCGCGTGAGACGACGCTTCATCCAGTCTCAAACATGCTCAATGGGGGACAGATCTGGAGATCTTGCTGGCCAGGGTAGCTGACTTACACCTTCTAGAGCACGTTGGGTGGCACGGGATACATGCGGACGTGCATTGTCCTGTTGGAACAGCAAGTTCCCTTGCCGGTCTAGGAATGGTAGAACGATGGGTTCGATGACGGTTTGGATGTACCGTGCACTATTCAGTGTCCCCTCGACGATCACCAGAGGTGTACGGCCAGTGTAGGAGATCGCTCCCCACACCATGATGTCGGGTGTTGGCCCTGTGTGCCTCGGTCGTATGTAGTCCTGATTGTGGCGCTCACCTGCACGGCGCCAAACACGCATACGACCATCATTGGCACCAAGGCAGAAGCGACTCTCATCGCTGAAGACGACACGTCTCCATTCGTCGCTCCATTCACGCCTGTCGCGACACCACTGGAGGCGGGCTGCACGATGTTGGGGCGTGAGCGGAAGACGGCCTAACGGTGTGCGGGACCGTACCCTAGCTTCATGGAGACGGTTGCGAATGGTCCTCGCCGATACCTCAGGAGCAACAGTGTCCCTAATTTGCTGGGAAGTGGCGGTGCGGTCCCCTACGGCGCTGTGTAGGATCCTACGGTCTTGGCGTGCATCCGTGCGTCGTTGCGGTCCGGTCCCAGGTCGACGGGCACGTGCACCTTCCGCCGACCACTGGCGACAACATCGATGTACTGTGGAGACCTCACGCCCCACGTGTTGAGCAATTCGGCGGTACGTCCACCCGGCCTCCCGCATGCCCACTATACGCCCTCGCTCAAAGTCCGTCAACTGCACATACGGTTCACGTCCACGCTGTCGCGGCATGCTACCAGTGTTAAAGACTGCGATGGAGCTCCGTATGCCACGGCAAACTGGCTGACACTGACGGCTGCGGTGCACAAATGCTGCGCAGCTAGCGCCATTCGACGGCCAACACCGCTGTTACTGGTGTGTCCGCTGTGCCGTGCGTGTGATCATTGCTTGTACAGCCCTCGCGCAGTGTCCGGAGCAAGTATGGTGGGTCTGACACACCGGTGTCAATGTGTTCTTTTTTCCATTTCCAGGAGTGTATTTTACCAAACTCCCCATGCGCCGGCACAGGTTAGACAAGTGACAGCAAGTCGGAGCGGAACACTAAGCCGCAACTTAGCACCTTCGCTTGGCTTACGAAACCTTTACTAACAGCAAATAGAACAAAATATTTTGAATAACATTACAGGCACATATAAGATAGTAGTAACAAACGTAAAACAAAGTCATCACAGAGAGACTTAATAATTAAGATTATGAGGCTCCACCCTTACAAACAGATAAAGTTCAATGAAATTTGCTATTACAAACATCCATTGAGAGAGGAGAAGAAATTTCACACTGCAGTCAAAAATTCGACGCCTTGTAGCATTTAACGCTCAAACTGCAGCATTACGTAAAGAAACTAATTTAGTAGTTTTACAGTAGTGCACTTACAAATTTCCTGCCGAGAAAGAGAAGTGTTGTCAATAACCAGAAGTATGACATGGAGCTGGACGTGAACCTCGAACCAACAACCAGAAAACTACGGAACTAAACATAGTACCAGTACAGAAATTGGTAATTTTAATTTTGATTACTGTTGATCCTCGGTTCACTCGTATCCGACAAAACAAACTGGTGGTTCACCAAACATATCCTTACGACTTTCCAGTAGGGAAAGCGTGGAGCCGACACGCAAACGCCCACGCCCTCCTGAGTCACAGATTTTCTACCAGAGACCGTGGCGCGACCTACCGATCGCGCAGTGGACCAGCCTTTTTCTTCTCTTCGTCCCGTAGCAACACTTGCAACTAACGTCCTCATTTATTTGCAGGATGTATTCCAGTTCTAGTCTTCCTCTACAAATTTTGCACTCTACAGCTCCCTCTAGTATCATGGAAGTTACTCCCTGATGTCTGAACACATGTCCTACCATCCTGTCCCTTCATATTTTCAGTGTTTTCCATATATTCCTTTTCCTCTCTGATTCTGCACAGAACCACCTCATTCCTTGTATTATCACTCTAACTAATTTCCAGCATTTGTCTGTAGCACCATTTCTCAAATGATTCCATTCTCCTCTGTTGCAGTTTTCCCAAAGTCCAAGACTCACTACCATATAACGCTGTGTCCACATTCAAATTTCAGAAAATTCCTCGCCAAGTTAAAGCCCACACTAATAGACTTCTGCCTTTTTGTCAGTGTTAGTCTGCTCTTGATATTCTCGTTGCTCCGACCGCTGCCTAGGTAGCAGAATTCCTTCACGTCATCTATATCGTGAGCATCAACCGTGATGTTAAGTCTCTCGCTGTTCGCTGTTCTCATTTCTGCTACTTTTCATTACTTTCGTCGTCCTTCAACTTACTCTCAGTTCATGTTCAGTACTCAGTTGACTTTCATTCCATTCAACAATTCCTATAGTTCTTCTTCACTCTCATTGAGAATGGCGGAGTCATCAGCGAATCCTAACTTTGATATCCTTTCACTCCTTTCTCCCTTTACGTACTGAGTTAACCGTTCAAAATCCTCACACTCTTCCCGTGTCTGCTCATCTGCCCTTGCGATGGCGGCATGTATACCTGACTTACCATTGTCGGTGTTGGTTTTGCTGTCGATCCTGATGAGAACAACGTTATCATTTAATTGTTCACAGTAATCTATTCTCGACGCAACCTTCTTATTCTAACGAATCCTACTCCCACTATACCATTTCAGTTGCTGTTAATACTAACTAGAAATCGCCTCACTGACCCCACAATATCGAGACTGAGCCTCAGCATTTACCTTTCGAGTTCTTCTCGCTTCACTACCACATTAAAACTTCTGACTTTCCAGGTCCCGACTAGTGGAATGTTGCCTTTTCGTTAGTTATTCACGCTTTTTCTCATGGTCGCCTCCCGCCTCCCCATTGCCAGTCACCTCTCGGAGATCCCGATGGGGTCTACTCCGGAATCGTTAGCGAATTGAGAGATCACGATGACAATTTTCATTCAGTTACATGTCACATGTCCTTTGGTTACCAATTATGTGGTTTCCATTGTCTTCTGCATCCTCGTGCCATTGATCATTGCTGATACTTCCACACCAAGGGTAAGAGAGTGCCCTGAGCCTCTGTCTGCTCCTCAGCCCCCTGTTACAAGTCCGTGTACCTAACTGTTACAACACTTTTCATTTTCAGGGTGTTTTCCATTTTGCGAATGATAATTTTTTCCTTTCATCTTCAAAAGATACTCGTACAGTCACTAATAATTCCCTTTACGTTTTATGGTGATGCTGCTTTCCAACAACTTTCATACGAAATCTAACGCCTACTGGATCTGGCGATGTATGCCTGTGTGCGATACATCTGTGACGTACGCTGTTTCGACCATTTCACTCTTGCCTACCGACAATTACCATGGTCTCGTGCTGATAAGAGTAGAGATTGTTGTACTTTATGTGTGATTTATAGTTATCTCGTTTAGTGCACTGCCTCTTATTTATATTCATCTCTTACACTATTGCGTGAACAGCACTGCAAAGATACTCGTTCTCGACAAACTCAAACCCTTCCTCTTCCATTACGTAGTAGTGCCATGTTCTCCAAATCATTTTCCGTAGCAGTAATCCGACTTTGGAACACCTTTTCTCAAACTAACTGAGAAATTTATTGTATTTCAAGCTTCAAAAGAGAACTAATGGTCCACTATCTATTACAATAGATGTCTCTTCCATACACTAAACTTCCTCACAACATTTCCCTCCGTCTTCTCCAAGAGTTCTCTACTCAAGTTATTTTCTATCAACCGTTGTCACTGTCATTTCGGTCTTCTCTTCTATCTTTATCCCTTCCTCTTCTGAAAATAATAAACATGACTTCAAGTGTGCTAAGTATATCTGTATCATTCTTAATGACTCCACTATTTTTATTATGGACAATTAATAATAATAATAATTTTAATAATAATATTGTTGTTCTAGAGAATGTAGTAGGACATCTTTGGTATGTGTTGTTCGTAATCAGATTAAGAGAGGATCTTAAAGGCCCTAAGCTGCTCACGCTAAAAAGCAATAAATAAATCCAGCTTCAAGCGTGCTAAACTAATCTGTATCATTCTTCTATTATTATATTATTATTAGTGCCACTTATTTTAATGGAGGGTGAAGGAAGTAGGAGAGAGAGAGGGGAGGGGGGCAGATATACAGAGAGGATGGAAAAGGAGACTGACAGGGGAAGTGGAAGGAAGAGATGGACAAATAGAATATTCTCAGGCGACAGCGGGTACTGATGTAGTAAATAGATAAATGAGACTCTTGATCACCAGAACTTACATTTGAGCTAGTTATTCATATTGCATTCATTTAATAGAAAATCTAGAACATTTTTCGATAGTGCTTGTCAAGTACTCACAATAAACACTATGTTCGTTCTGATGGTCAAAGGCGCTTCCAAAATAATAGTTTTTAGAGAAAACAGCTGCACATCATTAACAGTCTTCAGTTAATATGAAAGTCCATCTACAGTGAAGGTGTTTAAAATAGTTTCCACACCCCGTGCTCTCTAGTTTAACCTCCTGCATTATCTGTTGGCATTTCTTAGCTTTATTAGAACTGCTTTTATTCTTGGGGTGGACGTCGAACGATTCATATCCGTTACTAGTTTACTACACATCGGCTACTCAAGCTACGCACCGACTTTAAAGGCCTCTCGCCGGGTAATTTCATAAGCAGCAGCATTTCAGTTTACCACTGCCCTCCCGATATCCATGGTTTACTGCCTGGGTGAGACGTTCCGCCAATAGCAGACTCTCGGCTGTCGTCTGCTCAGACCCACAGCTGCGACACGCCACCCTGCTTCGAGACAGGGCACCTCTCTTCGGACTCGTTTGACAGGCTCGTGCTTGATAGAGTGTCACTCCATTTAAATGAAGAGAGGGGAGAATCTCTACCTTGTACACTATCCATCAGTTTTTTCTTTTGAATTTTTTAAAATCATTAGTCTTCTGACTAGTTTGATTCGGCCCGTCACGAATTCTTCTCCTGTGAAAACCTCTTTATCTCAGAGTATCACTTGCAATGTACGTCCTCAATTATCTGCTAGATGTATTTCAGTATTCGTCTTCCTCTACAGTTTTTGCCGTCTACATTTCCCTCTAGTACCATGTAAGTCATTCCCTCATGTCTCAAGACTGGTCCTGTTCTCCTGTCCTTTCTCTTTATCGGTGTTTCCCACATATTTCTTTCCTCTCCAATTCTGCACAGAACCTCCTCATTCCTTACCTTATCAGTCCACCAAATTTTCAACATTTCTAGTACCACATCTCAAATGCTTCGATTCCCTTCTGTTCCGGTATACCCACAGCCCATGTTTCACCACCACACAACATCGTACTACAGACGAACTTTCTGATAAATTTCTTCCTCAAATTAAAAGCGATATTTGATATTAGTAGACTTCTCTTGGCCACGAATGCCCTGTTTGCCATTGCTAGTCAGCTTCTTATGTCCACCTTGATCGGTCCATCATCGGTTATTTTACTGCCTAGGTAGCAGAATTCCATAACTTCGTCTGCTTTTCGACTATCGATCTTGACATTAAATTTCCCGCTGTTCTCATTTTTACTACTTCTCATTACCTTCGTTTTTCTTCGAGTTACTCTCAGTCTCTGTACTGATTAGACTTTTCATTCCATGTAGCACATCATGTAATTCTTCTTCACTTTCACTCAGGATAGCAATGTCATCAGCGAATCATATCATTGGTATCCTTTCACCTTGAATTTTAATTACACTCCTAAGCCTTTCTTTTATTTCCTTCATTGCTTCCTCAATGTACAGATTGAACAGTAGGGGTAAAAGGCTACATCTTTGCCTTACACCCTTTTTAATACGAGCAATTCGTTCTTGGTTCTCCACTCTTATTATGCCCTGTTGGTTCTTGTACATATTGTATATGACACGTCTCTCCCTATAGCTTACCCCTACTTTTCTCAGAATTTCGAACATCTTGCAACATTTTACATTGTCGAACGCTTTTTCCAGGTCGAAAAATCCTACGAACGTGTCTTGTTTTTTCTTTAGTCTTGTTTTCATTATTAACCGCAACTTCAGCGTCTGGTTTCTCTCGCCAGACTCACACATTATACACACCAACCTGAATCGTCGTTTTGTCGCCACTTCCCCAATGATTTCAGAAATTTTGATGGACTATTATCTATCCCTCCTGCCTTATTTGATCTTAAGTCCTCCAAAGCTCTTTCAATTCTGATTCTAATATTGGATCCCCTATCTCTTCTAAATCGTCTCCTCTTTCTTCGTCTGTCACATCAGACAAATCTTTCCCCCTCGTAGAGGCTTCCAGTGTATTCTTTACACTTATCAGGCCTCTCGTCTGCATTAAACAGTGGAATTTACGCTGTACCATTAATGTTATCACCCTTGTTTTTAATGTCACCGAAGATTTTTTTGACTTTCCTGTATGCTGATTCTGTCCTTCCGACAATCATTTCTTTTTCGATGTCTTTACATTTTCCCTGCTGCCATTTCGTCTTAGATACTCTCCAATTTCTATTTATTTTATTCTTCAGCGACTTGTACTTCCCTGCTCCTGACTTTCAGAGAATATTTTTGTGCTTCCTCCTTTCATCGATCAATTGAACTATTTCTTGTTACCCATGGTTTCTTCGCAGTTACCTTCTTTGTAACTATGTTTCTCTTCCCAACTTCTGTGATGGTTCTCTTTAGAGATGTCCATTCCTCTTCAACTGTACTGCCTCCAGAGCTATTTATTATTGCTGTGTCTACAGCCTTTTCAGTCCTTAGTACTTCTCTATCCCACTTCTTTGTATTGATCCTTCCTGAATAATGATCTAAACTTCACCCTACGCTTCATCACTACTATATTGTGATCTGAGTCTACGTCTGCTCATGGATACGCCTTACAATCCAGTATCTGATTTCGGAATCTCTGTCTGACCATGATGTAATCTAACCGAAATTTTCCGAGTATACCTCTTCCTATTGTGATTCTTGAACAGAGTATTCGCTATCACTAGCTGAAACTTGTTACAGACACAACCGAGTTAGTCTTTCTCCTGACTTATTCTATGTCCCAAGCCCAGTTCTTTTGTAAGCTTTTCTTTTACTCCTTCGCCTACAACTGCATTCCAGTCTCCAATGGCTATTAAATATTCATATCCTTTTACATACTGTACTACCGTTTCAATATCGAGATACACTTTCTGTATCTCTTCATCTTCAGCTTATGACGTCAGTATGTATACCTGAACCATTGTTGTCGGTTTTGGTTTTCTGTCGATTTTTATAAGAATAACCCTATCACTGAACTGTTCACAGTAACATGCTCTCTATCCTACCTTCGTATTCATAGCGAATCCTACTCCCATTATGCCATTTTTTGCTGCTGTTGGTATTACACTATACTCAAGTGACCAGGTATCCCTGTCTTCTTTCCACTTCACTTCACTGATCCTTACTATATCTATATTCAGCCCTTGCATTTTCCGTTTCAAATTTTCTAGTTTCCCTACCACGTTCATGCTTCTGACACTCCACCCCCCTACTCGTAGAATGTTGTTATTTAGTTGATTATTCAATCTTTTTTTCGTGGTAACTCGCCCTTCTCAGTCTCCTCTCTGAGATCCGAATGGAGGACTATTCCGGAATCTTTTGTCAATGGTGGGATCATCATGACACTTCTTCAATTACAGGCCATATGTCCTGTGGATAGACGTCTTTAATTCAGGGGTTTCCCTTGTCTTCTGCATCCTCATGCCGTTGGTCATTGTTGATTCTTCTGCCTATAGGAGCAGTTTCCCACCCCTAGGACAAGAGAATGCCCCTGAACATGTGTCCACTTCTCCACCCTCCTTGACAAGGCTGTTGGCAGAATGAGGGGTGACTTCTTATGCTGGAATGCTGATTATGCTGATTATTAATCAAACTTTAGGCATCTGCGGGATCCGAACCCGGGACCGAAGACGTTTTGATTTTGAATCAAATCACCCTAGACCACTAGTGCATGTATGAGATGAGTAATTAAATTTCCGATCTTAGCTAATACATTTGAACATCTGTCAGATTTGAGTGGAGAGGAGCCTCTTGTAGCTGTAGATGTATGGAACATGCAGTAGTCCTCAACAGTTAAAGCCTGACAGAGAGAAGAAGGTTCTGCTGCTAGGTAGTTCCCACAGTACAGATGTCGGCCAGCAATGCAGAAAGTGTTGGGGAGTGAGTACCAGGTCACCAGCACTGTGAAGCCTAGTGCAGGTTTGCCTCAAGTTACTGACAGCTTAGGGGTGTTATGTAAGAATTTTATGAATGAGGGTCACTTAGTGATAGTGGGTAGAGCAGGGAACAATCTTGATAGGGACTGAAAATATGATGTGGCTGGTGACTTCGTAAATATAGCTACTCAAACTGGTAGCACTAATGTTCATTTCGTGCAACTGTTTAAAGGTCACGGTCGGTTTCATCTTAATGTGGCTGTTAGTCGCGTTAACAGGGTCTGTTTAGGGCACTGATGGCAGAGGGCAAAGTTCACATCTCAGTGGTGCCAGTTGGTTCTATCAGTAGTTCTGTATAAAAACGGAGGCTGGCAAAGCTTATAGGTGACAGTGTAGTGAATGGTCGTGGTGGTGGTGGGATTACTCATGGAAATATTCCTGTAGAAGTTGGCGTTAGAGCTGCACTTGTTTTAGATTAAAGTCAGCTGACATGTAGACCTGCTTAAAGAAAGACCCGCTAACAAAGGGCTCACCTTCAGACGATGTAATGTTTCCAAGTAAAGAAGGAATTAGTTCATTTCATCAAAATATAAGAGGTATTAGAGATAAAGTTAGTGAACGGCTTATAGATGTTCATTCTGAAATTATTGGTATATCGGCACACCACTTAAATAATTTGACAAATCAGAGGCTTCCTTTATCACGATACAGATTAGCTGGCTGTTTTTCAAGGAGTTCATTGCGAGTTGAGGGAGTGGCTATGTATGAAAGAAACAGTGATCCTTTAAGTGCAGAGACATATCACAGCATTGCACTGATCAGATATCTGAATGTGGTGCAGGGACAGTTGAATTTAGTGAATCTAAACTTCTAACTGTTGTTGTTTATAGGTTCCCTAACTCTGACTTCCCAGCATTTCTGCTCATGCTAGAGAGGGTTCTTGATTCACTTCTTAGGAAGTACCAGAAATTAGCTACATGTGGTGATTTCAATATGAATTTTGTATATGATGGCACAAGAAAAAGGATATTGATAGATCTCCTAATTCATTTCATCTTATGCAGATTGTGTTTTTTCCAACCAGGTTGTAGGGGAACAGTAACACAGTCGTAGACAATACTTTTATTCATTCTTCATTACTAGATGGGCATTTTATTAGTAAAAGAGTGAATGGCCTTTTAGACCTTGATGCACAAATTTTAACACTAAAGGGCTTTAGTACCGAAACAAATATCACATTTAATTACAAACTATGGAGGAACGTTAATCCAACCGCAATAGAAAGTTTTTTGAACCTTGCCAAGCAACATAAGTGGCAGTATGTTTATAGTGCCAGTAATATAGATGATAAATAAAATGCTTTCCGTAAAGCACTTCTCATGCTCTTTTAGAGTTTCGTTACATTAGAATGTTAATAATGGGGTACTACTGCATGTCTGACTAATTGGACAAGGATATCATGTAGAACAAAACGGAAATTATATCAAAATATTAGAAGTACTCACAATCAAGCCACAGTAGAACATTAAAAACAGTGTTGTCAGTTGCTTAAAAATGTTATTGGGAAGGCAGAGAGTTGTGGTATGCAAATAGGATAGCTAATTCACAGGATAAAATTAAAACTATGTGGTCAGTTGTGAAGGAAGTGTCTGGTTAGCAGCACAAGGTCGACGATATAAAACCAATTAACAGTGAAAATATTTCTGTTGCTGATAAACCAGGTATATGTACAGTATTTAACAATCATTTCTTGAGCATTGCCGGTGAATTAAATGCTAATTTAGTTTCTACATGGAATCATATAACATTCTTGGCAATTGCCTTTCCGAAATTGATGTCTGAAATACTCCTCTGTGATACAGACAAGAGGGAAGTTGAGTCAGTAATTAAATCACTGAAGCCTAAGGACTCTCATGGTTATAATTGGGTGGTCAGCAAATCTGTGACGCATATGTTAGCCCAGTATTTAGTGATATTTGTAATTTTTCCTTTAGGAATGGGTAGTTTCATGAACGATTAAAGTACTCAGTAGTAAAGCTGCCTTATAAAAATGGAGAAACTGATAACGTAGATAATTTTAGACCTATTTGTGTTCTGTCAGTGTTTGCTAAAGTTATTGAAAAGGCTGTGTATGTAAGGATTAATGATCATTTTATATCACATGATTTGCTATCAAATGCACAATTCGGCTTAAGAAGTTTAACAACTCAAAATGCAATATTATCTTTTCTCTGTGAGGCACTGTGGGGGTTAAACAAAAGCTTTCGAGCATTAGGCATACTTTTTGATTTAACTAAGGCATTTGATTTATTGATCCCAAAATATTGCTCCAGAAATGTGACCATTACGGAATATGGGGTGTAGCTCACAATTGATTCACCTCTAACTTTAGCAACAGACAACAAAATGTCATTTTCACAATGTTGAGAATGGTTGTGATGTGGGGTCTGATTGGCGTACGGTCAAGTGGGGGGTGCCGCTCCTGTTCCTTATTTATATAAATGATTATCCGTCAAGTATTACGAGTAACTCTAATATATTTTTGTATGCTGATGACACTAGCTTGATAGTAAAGGATGTTGTGTGCAACATTGACTCAGTTTCAAATAGTGCTCTTCATGACCTAAGTTGATGGATTGTAGGAAATAAACTAACGCTAAATCATAGTAAGACTCAGTTCTTACAGTTTATAACACACAGTTCAACTAAACCTGACCCTTTAATTTCACAGAATGGGCATATGATTAGAGCGGTCGGACAATAAGTAGTGTAAGTTCACGAACTTCTTGTGGACGCTTGTTCACACGAGTGTATGTATTTTGACATTGACCTCTCAATGTATAAATTCCTTACTGTCATTTCTTGTTAACAATATTAACTTATTCCCAAGAATAGGCAGTTTTCAGTCAGTTAATACTCAACAGAAATCAAACCCGCATTTGGATCGGACTCCCTTTAGTCTTGTGCAGAAAAGTGTGCAGTATGCTGTTGCATACATTTTCGATAAGCTACCACTCGAAATCAAAGATCTTAGCAGTAATTTATGCGCTGTCAAATCTAAACTCAAGAGTTTCCTGATGGGTCACTTCTTATATTCTGTCGATGAGTTCCTTAAAAATTAAGCTGATTCTTGTTGTATTATTGATTGCGTTTACTTACACTTATGGATTGGAATTTTTTGGGTTCATAAACATTTATTTTTATCTGTTATTACTTTTATGTTGTAATTTCATGTACTGACACTTTCCATGACCTTCGAGATTTACTTCTCAATTTGGTACTACGGAAGTTGAAGTGTAAATAAAAAAAGAAATAAGATAAATTTTCGATCTCAGCCCTCACCTCGTAATACAACAGGGTTCGTTCGTCCTTGCAGGATGCTCTAACCTGACTAATTTACAATATGAGGAGCTGGACAGAAGTTTCAACACACAAAAAATATTGTGATTAAATATTCATTTATTAGGAGCAGCAATCTCCACATGGTAGAGAATAGCCTTCGGGAAGGTACGATTGGAACCAGTTACGTTCTGCACTTAAAGGGAAATAGGAGTTGTTAGGAAACTGATAATTTAATAGAGATTGCTGAGCGGCCAACAGTGAGCCGTTACTCTACAAGCTAAATTAAGTTCAACACGACATGGCTATAATTGTACTCATCAGAACTTAGTCGAAGCGACAAAGAGGGGGGTTACGACGTCAAATATGGATTGCAGTCTGAAACAGCTGCTGATGTCACGGTTAGATGGTGGCGCTTTATCACAGGCGTTGTTATACGTTTCTGTCCAAGGCAGCAAACAGCAAAATGGTAAAGAGGCTCTGGGGGCAATTGTCTGGAATGGCAACCGATTAAACTGTCGGTGTCCGGACGTGCCATCTTACAGCTACCGCTGATGTCCGGTCAAGGAGAGTGGGAGAGACTGCCACGTCATGAAGTCTTGTGACCGCGGTATGACCGGTCTTCACCAAGCCTCCAACGTAAAATGCATTGACTGCCTACTGCTCAAACAAAAGGTAATATCTTCGGTCGTCAGAGATTTCTCATCCAGCCCAGGCGTCAACCGATGCTAAGGAGACCGTTTTCTGTGTCAAGGTCCATCTTTGAAGAGCGAGCCGTTCCAGTTTTCGTCGAGTTATAACGTTTGTCACTATTTTGGGGAAATTTTTTTCTCGTGATTACATTCCGGGTCACTGTTCTACAGAATGTAAGGAATCTATGATAGTCTCTTTATTCTCCGATTTGTCTTTGAGGGCAAATCATGTGGTTTGTTTTACTTCCATGCGGTGGTGCGCATATAAGCTGTCTTCCAGCAGCATATTTCTTGCATCGCGGAGAATGACACATTCCGCCGTGCATCTGGATCATCATGTTAAGTTTAAGTATTCTTAAGCCACAATTATCTCAGTAAGTATACAGCAGTTAAAACGGTGACGAGTATTGTTGACGAGTGGCTTTCGTGTTCCGTTCTGTTCATGTAGATTTATGTTTCCTTCCCTCTATTATTTTACCTTGTTGATCTTGTTAAAGTACCTTCAACACAGCAGATAAGACGGTGACGAGTATTGTTGACGAGTGGATTTCGTGTTCCGTTCTGTTCATGTAGATTTATGTTCAGGCCAGGCAAGGCATGATCTTGGTAGCTAAGTTCACTCTCTCCACCCACTTCCCATACAAGCAGCGAGGTCGCCGAAAGGTAAGGAGTGATCGAGATGGCGGTAACTTACATAAGACAGCCCTCCCTTCTCCCTCGACACCTGGTGACGCTCGCACCCGTAGGAATCAGTTTCCTCCTCTCTTCTTCACATTTTAATACAAAACTGAGTGCTTATAAATTAATTGCACAAAACCGATCTTTAATTGTGAAAAGGGGCAATAACTTAGAGGATATTTTATACGGCACTGAATGTATTATATCTTCAAGTTTTATGCACGGCCAACACTTTTACTTTCTGACATTCTCACGAGTTCGGATCCTCGAATTAGTTAGTCATTATGAAGTCATATAACAGTGCAGGTCGCGCGAAGGGTTGTTTACGGTTTCAATAAACCTAATCCGGTACTCCAGTTCAAAGACAATCTGGAGTAAATTCCGCAGGCCACCACCTGAAAGGCAAACTGTTATTAATCGGTACAATCGCTTTATTGTCCTGCAGTCGTACCTTCCACATTGTAACATTAGGCATATTTAATTGATAGCTGGCACATATAGTCGACTTACAGTGGTATGAATATAAGACTGCTGAAATGTTTTAATTGCTGCATGAGAGACTTCTGGCAGGCCCTAACCCGGCCTACTACGTGGTCCACAGCCAGTTTTGATGAACCTATTTTATCGATTAATAGAATTATGTATTTCAGGTTCTGTATTTCAGTATTTAGTCCTGATTTGTCTCATAACTATAGAAACGGTTCTGGATTCGTGTAATATAAAAAACATTGCGCTAACTGTGCACCTTTGGACATCTCAGTGATGACTATATCACCTAGTGAGAACGTCAGGAACTAAATGTGTTACGGGGGATATTCACTGAATTCAAAATTTCTCTACGTTATCCTTTCCAAATTCTATGTTACTTTTGTATATAAAATTTGCAAGGACCCTGCAAATCAATATGTCATTTGTAAGCCATAGTTTAAACAATATACGCTATGGCCGTTAAAATTGCTACACCAAGAAGAAACGCAAATGATAGACTGGTATTCACTGGACAAATATATTATTCTTAGAACTGACATGTGATTACACTTTCACGCAATTTGCGTGCATAGATCCTGAGAAATCAGTATCCAGAAGAACCACCTTTGGCCGTAATAAGGGCCTTGATACGCCTGGGCATTGAGTCAAACAAAGCTTGAATGGCGTGTACAGGTACAGCTCCCCATGCAGGTTCAACACTATACCACAGTTCATCAAGAGTAGTGACTGGCGTATTGTGACGAGCCAGTTGCTCGGCCACCATTGACCAGACGATTACAGTTAGGGATAGATCTCGAGAATGTGCTGTCCAGGCAGCAGTCGAACATCTTCTATATCCAGAAACGCCCGTAATGGACCTGTAACATGTGGTCGTGCATTATCCTGCTGAAATGTGAACTTTCGCTGGGATCGAATGAAGGGTAGAGCCACGGGTCGTAACACATCTGAAATCTAACGTCCACTGTTCAAAGTGCTGTCAATGCGAACAAGAGGTGACCGTGACATGTAACCAATGGCACCCCATACCATCATGCGGGGTGATACGCCAGTGTGGCGATGACAAATACACGCTTCCAATATGCGTTCACCGCGATGTCGCCAGACACGGATGTGATCATCATGATGCTGTAAACAGAACCTGGGTTCATCGGGAAAATGACGTATTGCCATTCGTGCACCCAGGTTCGCCGTTGAGTACACCATCGCAGGCGCTCCTGTCTGTAACGCAGGGTCAAGGTTAACCGCAGCCATGGTCTCCGAGCTGATAGTCCATGCTGCAGCAAACATCGCCGACTGTTCGTGCAGACGGTTGTTGTCTTGCAAACGTCCCCGTCTGTTGACTCAGGGATCTAGACGTGGCTGCACGATCCGTTACAGCCATGCGGATAAGATGCCTGTCATCTCGACTGCTAGTGCTACGAGGCCGTTGGGATCCAGTACGGCGTTCCGTATTACCCTCGTGAACCCACCTATTCCACATTCTGCCAAGAGTCATTGGATCTCGACCAACGCGAGCAGCAATGTCGCGATACGATAAACCGAAATCGCAATATTCTACAATCCGACCTTTATCAAAGTCGGAAACCTGATAGTACTCATTTCTCCTCCTTACACGAGGCACCAAGATGTTTCATCAGGAATCGCCGGTCAACTGCTGTTTGTGTTTGAGAAATCGGTTCGATACTTTCCTCATGTCAGCACGTTGTAGGTGTCGCCATCGGCGCCAACCTTGTGTGAATGCTCTGAAAAGCTAATCATTTGCATAACACAGCATTACCTTCCTGTCGGTCAAATTTCGTGTCTGTAGTGCGTCATCTTCGTGGTGTAGCAATTTTAATGGCCAGTAGTGTATGACTGTTGGGGATCAGTGTGCAGTTATTTTCTATAAATAATAATAACAAGAATAGTAGCAAATTACTATCGAATTTATTACTAAAAGTAGTTTTCTGTCAACTCTGTCCTCCCTTCTTTCATTATTTGAGCCTTGTCATTGGAGGTACATATAAAATAGTCAAAGGAATCATCTGAGCTACCTCACTTAGAAAATAGCGGTAAATATTCCCATTGTTACTGAGTTAAGTCACTATGGCATAACGGAATACTGCAATATAGTGACGCAACGTCATTTTCTCACCTCCCACTTCTATATGGCATACTGACTTCAAAACTCACTTCCCTATTTTGTGATTGTATGAAAAAAACTTTTCATCAGTACTGCGGCACATTATTTTAACGGAAAACGCACCAGCAAACAATTGACAAAGCATGATATGTTACGCATTAATGGCGTGTTTGCTATGATCTATCTGGAAACTAGTCACAGAAAACTACCCCGTCACTGATAAAAGCCCATCGCAGCCCAACACTCTGACGTAGACGCTACCGCCCGACAGGCGTTTCCTTGGCAACGCCACTGTGGCTATGCCCGTCCCGTGCCAGACTACGATTGTCTGATGCAGCCATTCGGGATGCAGAGAAGAATCTCCCACCCACGCCCACAGCCATCCACCGTACTCTGATCGCGACAGGGGGTGGAAGGTCGCGACACATGGTGAGGACACACATCTCAAACAATATGTGAGTCAGGAAACCCCACTCCACTAAGAAACAAGCTCGCTACCTTCCTCCTCCTTCCGGCCTTTTATTACCAGAGCTTCTTCACTCTGGTTCCAGACTCAGTACATACAGAAAAAGCAGCAGAGTATTTCTACTTAGAAAACGACGGTAAATAGCCATTTCTGAAGCCTATCACTATCAAAATTGTTAAGGCTTTCGTGACCACTTGTTGGCAAACTGCCTATTGGCTTCTGTCTCGGGTTCTTCGGCCTGGAGCGCCAGGTACGTACAGTCTGCGTCCGCGAGCTCGGCTCCAGTTCACCACCGGCAATGGAGGGTGCAGCTTTGACAATGCCAGCCACTCGTGCTGGTGAAACGTCAGTAAAATCATTAGATGAACGTCGGGCGAAGAACCCGAGACAGAAGCCAATAGGCCGTTTCTCAGCACTATCGCTGGCAGCATTACTTACCGCAAAATATAATGGGCCATAAAAAAAATTCATTTCAAGGTCATGCAGTCCAGAATCGGAATTCTAGTGAGGCAGAATTGCTGTGAGCAATCTTCCCATCGACGCTTAATTTTGAAGATATCCAATTGGTGAAACACTGTGCCCCGTTGCTAGAAGTCCGTAAATGCCTGCTACATATCGTCCTCTGACAGAAATCGTCTACCCTTCAAAGCCTATTTTAAGGGACTGAAGCAGTGATATTCACGTGAGGAGGTATCAAGACCATGGGGTGGGTGCTCGAGTATCTCCCACTTACTTGGCGTAACTCATCCGTTAGGACATTTGTGATGAGGCGACGTGGATTATCATGATGCAGCAGCACACCTTGTCCCACTTTCCCCACGCGCTCAGTTCCGCAACGGTGGTTTGAAACGGAAATGCTGCCCCATACATGTTCTTCATTGTCCGATGGTGCTGTCCCGGTGTCTGTCCTTCCGCACCCAAAGGAGAATAGCAGCTCGTTGGACGCATTTTGTAATAACTTCACCACAATTTACGTTTCAGCATTTACCTCACTTATGACTGAAATACCCGAATGCCGCACTAATCCCTTGCTTTTATCAGCTCTTACATAGTTCTATATCTACATCTACATTTATACTCCGCAAGCCACGCAACGCTGTGTGGCGGAGGGCACTTTACGTGCCACTTTCATTACCTCCCCTTTCTGTTCACTTTCTAGGGGACTCAGACCTCAGATGTTAAGTCCCATGGTGCTCAGAGACATCTGAACCACTTTTTGACTCATATCTGGCGATACAGATGGTCAAATCATTCGCTCGAATTGCCCAGGATGCACTTCAAACCAATGGGTAAAAATTGTGGCCTAGTAACATGACATCGTTGTTTGAGAAAACAAAGTCCATTAATTGCTGCAACTGGCCTCCAATTATCGAACATAACCATTTCCAGTCATTAATCGCTTAAGCTGGACTGGATGATGCAATCCATTCCATCAAAACACAACCCACACCATTATGAAGTCACCACTAGCTTGACCAGTGCCTTGTTGACAACTCGTGTCTGTGGCTTTGTGTTGTCTCCGCAGGACGCGAAAGTGTGGGCAATACACGAAACCTACCATCACCTCTTATCAAATTAAATCGGGACGCATTTCACCAGCTTACGGTTTTCCAGTAGTCTAGGGTCAAAACGATGTGTTCACGAGTGCAGGAGAGGCGCTGCAGGTGATGTCTTGCTGTTATCAAACGCAATCGCGTCTATCATACTGTCCTAACGGATATTTTGGTAGCAGGTCTGAGGTGATTTCTGCGGTATTTGACACAGTGCTGCTTATCGGTTAACACTGACAACTCTACGCAAACGCTACTGTTCTCGGTCGCTAAATGAAGGCCCCTAGCAACTAAACTGTCCGTGTTGAAAGATAATACTTGGTATTTGGAATCCTCGGCACACGCTTGGCACTGCGGATCTCGGAATTTTGAATTCCCTAACAGGTTCCGAAGTGGTACTGTTATTCCATGTTGAAAGTTCGATAGTCCTCGTTGTGCTGCCATAGTCACGTCGGTAACCTTTTCACATAAATCGCTTGAGTATAAATGACAGAACAACCTACTCACTGCTTTTCTATACCTTATGTACGCGATTCTGCCGCTATTTGTTCACATGTGTAAGGTGTCAGGCAAATCCAACACCTTCCATGAAAACCCTGACATGATAAGCCAATGTAGTAGTATGTCACATAGCTCCGAATAAATCTTGACATTAAATTAAACAAAGTAATATGAGTAATGAGTGAGCAAATGGAATACCACAGACCAACACAAGAATGCCTAAATGCATGTCATACCTTCCCACCGTGAGACAGATGCAGTTCCGAGGGGAGAAACGAGAACAGAAGCCGAGAGCAGAACCGTGTTAAGCTGGAAGGCCCTACGATAAGAGACGGACACCCACGTCGCCAGCTAGCCGCTAGGACCACACCCCAGCAACAAGTTGTAGCGTGAGACTTTTTCGCCTCCCTGTTACCTCAGGACCACCCCCAACCCAAGCTGAAAGCTACAGCCCTCCACAAGGACAGTATAGATCTTACGATAACACAAAAAGGGCCACCCCAGTCGCAAGTTTTAGCGTGAGACTCTTTCGCGTCTCTGTTACGTTAGGACCACCCCACAGCCCATGTTAAAAGATAGAGCCCTCCGGAAGAACAGTATAGATCTTACGGTAACACTAAAAGGATCACAACAGCTGCAAGTTTTAGCGTGAGGCTTTTTCGCGTCTCTGTTACGTTGCAAACTTTAAAACCATTGCCCCACCACAAGAAGTATAACGTTTCTCATTGGCTAGACAGAATTTTTGTACGTAGAGCTTAAGGTTAACATTGAGACCCTGATTGGTCAGATGAAAACACAGCCATTTTGGTAAATTGTAGTAAGGAGAAGTTAGGAGAGAATTGCTTCCGAGACGGCGAGGTGAGCGGAGCTGTTCTGCCCGCCGCCCCCTGACGAACACCGACAAGGTACTGAACGCATGCGATGCCGCATAACAGCGCATAAAGCTTCACTCAGAACTGCACAAGTCTCATCTGTTACACCCCCTTTTTGCGTAATACTAGTATCGATCGTCAATTAAAGCTCATGGTGTTCACATTTGCAACTTGAAGTAAAAAATATGAAACGCGATGACTTTTCTGTTATATAGTTATTGAGAAGCCACATCAGCCACTGTAATTTACGACAAGTTAGATAAGTGATTAAAGATAACTGAGGGTCACTGTAGTTTTCTCTTTTGTGAAACTTAATGTAAAACTAGATTATTGATGTGATATGGCATAGGTCATACTTCGATCCATTGTAGAACTTGAAAACCAACTCAGGGAATATTCGTTAACATTTTTGTTCAACGCAGTTGGCTTTTACCATCCTGTATTAAGAAATTTCCTTTTATCAATAGTGCAATTTATAAACAATGTTTTGTGAGTAGAATAAACTATCCAATGGTAAACTTAACTGCTTTTTCGGCGTTATTTTACCAGGTAACTAATAATAGGAAGGCCTTGACCTCTTCAACTAAATTTAGTTAGTATTAAGATTCTTTTACAGGGAGTGCAGTGGAGCTGACGCTGAAATCATTAAGTATTTAGTTATATCATCGGTAGTCTCGCTGAACTCTTCTGAATTCTACATATCATGTGTAGTCTTATGTCTCCTTACCAGCAACAGGTCCCAGGTTCAAACTAGTCAATTCCTTAAAAAACACGCTCAGAGCGTCATTGCGTGAAAGTGGTAGGGAGACACGATATAGAACAAACAGACACCACGCAGAATGTTAGACGTGTATATTGCTATCCATTGACTTCACGTCAGTGTACGTCGTCTTTCGGAAACTTCGTGATCATTCCTTGCACTTACGAGTAAACACCAGGACCGAAATAAAGTATATTCTGTATGAAGACATACCATTAACACCCGTTAAACTAGTGACATGTGACTGAGAAGTTATTTACCGACGTAGCTTGTCTGCAGATGGGCGGTCAATGTAGCCCAGTTTTTTTTGTAGATTAACGTCTATTAGTGAGCAGCTCTTTGAACACTGATAAAGGAGTAATAGACATTTGGCGATGGTGTCTTCTTCGCCCTGTAAGATTCGGTATGCATTACAAAAAAATGAAACTCTAGTGACATACTACGGCTCCCATAAGTCTCCTCCCACCCAATAAAATACGTGAAAATCGAAAATATTTCATAAAACGTAACTTGCAGACGGAAAAAGATACGGATTAGCTGTTATGTAAGCGCAACAGTTACTAGTGGCGTCATGAATACAACTAAATGACTACTCTGAAAATCGCAGTTTAATGGACGGCAGGGCGGGATCGTCGAACCACCACCGGATTAGATGTCTATCTCTCCTATCTCTAACAGTGAAGAGAAAATTCTTACCGTGTGAATCCAGATTTCTATTACTTTAATATGATGATCGTTGGTCCCTATGTAGGTGGGCGTCATATTATGAACATTATTCAATGGCAGTCATAGGAATTGCATAAAAAAGATATCACATAGAGCGAACAGCAAGTTTAACTGCAAGATACGGAAAGGTCCAGTGCATTGTTAATTTTTTTCACCCATGCTACTGGTGAGGCAATGACTCCAGTATTTGATTTAGGGGGTGTGGAGGACGCATATCTTCCCTGTGCTTCAGTAACTCTAAAATAAGTTCTTAAAAAAAGGTAAGTGCAACATGCTTAGAAGGTTATCTACATTATATATTTCGACTAGCGTAAAACGTATGTCAAGGGACTCCTCACGGATATAATCAGAACTCCTCCTCCAGTGTGGTCTAATAATCTTTTTATAAATTTAAGCAGCATTCGAACGGCCTCATGAGACAACTCCCGTGTTTATACTATGTATGCAGACTATACACAGATATAAGATATGTACCATCCACATACCACCTTACGGTCTTCGCAAGAAAGTAAGTTAACACCCATCTGGCTCCATTTCTGTGAAAAGGATGATTTTAGGTAAACAATCATAAATGTTCGTTGCAGCCATTTCGGAGACGTTTGTACCATCCCAATCTCGTAATATTATTCACCAACAATTTTTAAAATGCTTACATCGTCAGAACCAACTATATTCTACGCAGAACACTGTCTACATGTAACCTTCCCATGTCAGCCCTCCTTAACAGCATTCCCGCATAGAAGAGTACATAGATTATAACCGTAGCTTTTTTATCTTAGTTTAACACCTTACAATTCTCCACATTAATATTGGGACACGTAGTATTCGACAATATCTGGAGTGTTTTCCAGTCGAAACAGAACTTGCGTTTGAGGTAGAATCGCCGGCCGCGGTGGTCTCGCGGTTCTAGGCGCGCAGTCCGGAACCGCGCGACTGCTACGGTCGCAGGTTCGAATCCTGCCTCGGGCATGGATGTATGTGATGTCATTAGGTTAGTTAGGTTTAAGTAGTTCTAAGTTCTAGGGCACTGATGACCACTGCTCTTAAGTCCCATAGTGCTCAGAGCCATTTTTTTGAGGTAGAATCACTGTGAGTGTGCTTACTTTCTTGTAACCTGTACATTTTGTCTAACGTTCTACGTGTAATGTATGGAAACTCAGTTTAAATCAGGATTCATTTTCGGAGATATATAGTTTTTATATGTCTCCGTGGATACTTGAAAACATCCTAGGGTGGTTTAGGGCCACAAGTGTAATGGGGACTGTGACTCATAATGTTACGTTTTTTGTAAAGTTACAGCCGTAAGGGCTCTGTTATACAGGTTAAAACTGCACCTGACACACGACGTAGATCAACACAATCAAGTGAGCCGATATCATCAGTAGTGCCAACTGGGTAAGTTGCCGGTTCGTTCAACATGCGAGTGTTACGTAAATGTGTCGTGAACTGAATTGGGAATCCCTGCATTGAAGACGATGTTCTTTCACGAAGTAATACTAATAAAATTAAGACAACAGTCTGCACTGACTGCAGAATAATTCTGATGACGTCTAGGTATTACGTCGATGCATAAGTTCGTATTGTTCTTTCATCAGTTTAACAAACACAACAGACACATACACTAGGTACTTGTCATAAATAATAGGCTTTCTTTCACTATTTACAACACTGTGCCATCTCTGGGTTAACATTTCGATTCCGCGACTGTAGAAATCACGTGGTTTTGAGGCGACGGATGTGAAAATGTAAGGGTAGAAGATCAGGTGAATAAGGTGGTTGTGGAATGACTTCCCAACCAAATTCCTGTGTAGAGTATTTTGAATTTAGTGGAATGCGTCCAAATTATTGTGTAAGAGCACCACTTCACGGAGTCTTGCTGGTCTTTATTCTTGAATTGCGTCTGCAGCACGTCTGAGTTGGTGACAATAAATGACATCATTGCGCTTTGGTTACACTTCGAGGAAGCAGTTAGTATTACATCACACTGTGGCTGTTCCACAAGATGCATAACATTATCTCTTCTGGATGCTCTCAATTTTTTTTATGGGGAATTACTGGGCACGACCATTCCTCTTTTCCTTCTGTTGGCCTAAAGACACAATTTCTCGTCACCAGTAACGATACGCAGTGGGAATGGTTTTTGTTGTTCACGAGCCGGTTGATGAGGAGCCAGCACAGGTGCACAATAGCCACACGATCATTTATGTAATTTTGGCTTACAGCATGAGGTAACCACACACCCGATTTTGGAGATTCCACACTGCAAGCAAATGTCGAACGAAGATGGAGTGATCACAGACCATAACATCTGGCAGTTCCCAAGTACAATGACATTCATCATTGTGGATTCATGGGTTGGAAGGATCTCCATCGAACGCCGAAAATCTTCCGAAACATGGAGAGTCAGTAATGTCAAAACGATCATTCTTAAAACGTGAACACCATTTTCTAGGCGTCCTCCGCCAACGCTCTGTCCCACCACATGGCGCAGATATTTCTGAATGCCTCCAATGCTATCAACCCTCTATTGTAGTAAAAGAGGAGAATAGACGTTGGTCGAAAATTTTGTGATTTTTCCACTTGGCACTCCATTTTCTAGCATCCACAGCTCAACACACTATCTCCAACTAACAAAATAATATCATTTCAAGATATCAGTCATCTAACAGGGTTGATGTGGCCCGACACTAATTCTTCTCCTGTGCCAACCTCTTCATCTCAGAGTCGCACTTGCAACCTACGTTCTCAATTTGTGCTGTGCAGAACCACCTCATTCCTTACCTTATCAGTCTACGTAATTTTCAGTATTCTTCTGTAGCACCACATCTCGAAGGATTCGATTCTCTTCTGTTCCGGTTTTCCCAAAATCGGTGTTTGACTACCATACAATGCTCTGCACCAAACGTGTAGTCTGAGAAATTTATTTCTCAAGTTAAGTTCTTTGTTTGATACTACTAGTCTTCTTTTGGCCAGGAATTTTATTTTCATTAGTGCTAGTCTACTTCCGTCGTTGGTTATTTTGCTACCTAGGTAGTAGAATTTCTTAACGTCATCTACTTTGAATCCATCAATCCTGATATTAAGTGTCTTGCTCTTATCATTGCTTTCGTCTTTCTTCGATTTACTCTCAATTCATATTTTCTAATAATTAGACTCTTCATTCCATTCAGCAGATTACGTAATTCTTTTTCACTTTCACACAAGATAGCAATGTCATCAGCGAATAGTCCTGATATCCATTTACCTTGAGTTTCAATCCCGCTGTTGAACCTATTTTAGACATTGTTATGAAATGTTATCCATCCGTTCTGCCTTATTCGATCTTAAGTCCTTCAGACCTCTTTCATATTCTGCTTCTATTACTGGATCCTCTCTCTCTTCTAAATGGTCCTGTTACCTCGTCTATCACGTCAGACAAAACTTCCCCTCATAGAGGCCTTCAATGCACTCTTTCCGCATATCCACATGCTGGTCTGTATTTACCAGTGCAATTCCCGTTGCCCTCTTAATGTTTCCACGCTATCTTTTGATTTCACCGAAGGATTTTTGACTTTGCTGTTTGGTGAATCAGTACTTATGACAATAATTTCTTTTTGTATTTCTGCACATTTTTCATACACGATTTCATCTTAGCTTCCCTCCAATTCATATTTATTTCAGTCCTCAGCGACTTCTATTTCTGTATCCCCGAATTTTCGTGAACATTTTTGTACTTCCTTCTTTCATCTATTAGCTGAAGCATTTTATCTGTTACCCACGGTTTCTTCGCAGCTACCTTCATTGTACCTATGTTTTTGATTCCAACTTCGGTGATTGCCCTTTTTACAGACGTCCATTCCTGTGACGTCACACATTAATAATGTCAGTTGAAAATGCTTGATAGTAGAATTGCTGTTTAACTGGTAATATGCACGTTTGTCTTGAATTATCATACTATGTTACTTTTTTGAAGTGTGTTATCGGTTATTTTCTTCAAATATCACTGTATTCTACTATTAAGCGCTTAAAATCGTTTATATCTCAGAATGGAAAGGTGCGTATTTGGAGAAAATCGGTAAAGTCATATCAAATAGCATTAGGAGGAGTGTGTGCTTAGACAAAATATCATGACGTGTTTATTTAGTAGTGATTCAGTCATATACTGTGTTGTCAAAGTGCATTACCTCTTCTTTTCTGATACGTGTGAAACGTCCACTTAGAAAAATTAGTGAATTACTGTGGTGGTAAACCTCTCACATTATTTGATTTTCAAACAGCTGAGCAAAACTGAACCTTCTCAGACATTACTCTCCTTACCTATTCTGATCAACAGTAAACTGACACACAATCTGTTTTAAGCGCAACGCAATCTGACTTTCAATAATCCCTACAAAAGAACGGCCCTGACTAATATTAACCTATACCTTTCACAAATCACTTACCTCAGAAAAATCTTCGTTACTCGAACTACTTCAATACAGCGAGCGCCAATACTGCCACCTAAATGAAAGATTCTAACTAGTATAGTCACTAACTACTGATATGCATAGTTAGAAAATAAAAGACTTTGATAGAGAACAAACAATGTATTTATCTCAATAGTGTTCAAAAGTCATTATATATAAAAATACAGCAGTTCATGACATCCAGTCTTACAAATGTACTGTCTCTGATGGACACACATCCAGATCATCCGCTCTCAAAAATCCGCCATCTCACTTCCCCACATCCGTCACTGTTGGCAACTCACCTCCAACTGCACAACGCTACGCACTGTTAACATCCAGGTGCCCAATACAACAAAAGCCAACAACAATGTAAACCAGCCGCAGACTGCACACAGCACAGCCAGTGATTTTCATACAGAGCGCTACGTGGCGTTACCAATAAAACACCTTAAAAGCCAACTTACATAGCCCCATGCTCCCCAAAAAAAATTTTACAAATTGTTTTGGGCACTGGCCAATACAAATTTGATCAAAATTTTCACAATAACAATAACAAAGAAATCAAATGCACACCCTTATTGATACACTGTTGGTCAAAAGCTAAAATTCTCTCACAGTCCCTAAAGACAGTCTTAATCATTCATCACAGTAAAATTGCAGTGTTTTTCTCGAAGTCTGAGCAATAAAAGAAAATTCACATGGAACTAGTGGATTTCCATGCAGTCTGGAAGAAGTAGTGTTGTCCTTCCAACGGAAAGACAGTTCTGACTCTTGACATGCAGACAGGTAATGGGCCACAACAGAGCAAACACACAGCAGAGTCATTCGACGTTTTGAAGAATATTCGTAGGTAGGTCATCACAGAGCAGACCCACTGTAGTCCTGGTAGACAGTATGGTATTGGTGGGCCATCACTGGTGCAGTCCCACTGCAGTCCTTGTAGAAATAATGGTATTGGTGGGCCACCAAAGGTGCAGACCCACTGTAGTCCTTGTAGAGTAGGCCAGCAGCCATCTGTTGCGACTGTGCAGATGCACAATCACCATCGAAGAGTCTTGCGGAGAATATAGCAAGTCCATGAACCACCACTTGTGCACTCACAATTTTTTTAAAAATGTCCTTAGAACCAGCAACGCTGTTTTCCAGTCCCTTGCTGAATTATTAACACACTTGGAAACACTAACAGTCCCAACTTCTCACATATTGTGCATATAGTATGACCAACAGAAACATGTGCAGTGAAATGTAACTTAATTTGAAGAACTGGTGTTTAAACAATTATAAATTTACAACATATGAATACAATTACAAAGGTACAAAATACATCATTAAAGAACATGACAATACAGATAACATTTGTAGTACAGGCTTTACAAAAGAATCGAAATAACATATACATAAGTATTACAGGAATTATGACATAAATACGTACATAAATGCTCAGAATAACTTTCGAAACATCAACTTCACACATGAGCATCAAAACAAAACATAATAAATAATGTCTAAATATCTTTATGAAGAAAATAACTTAGTATTTGAAAAATTCTACAATATAAATCTTATTAGCTAAACACATAAAGACAGGAAAGAGACAAATACACAAGGGTACATAAACACATAGCGGAATAATACAAAAGGAAAGACAGGGTTCGTTTTCAGTGTAACATTTGTTACTGCAGTCTGGCCCAAAACTTCATTCTATAGATCTTTTCTCTTATTTCAACATTTGTTTCCACAAAAAAAAATCCTATTCAAGCATGCTTTCTTTGTTTATATGTTCACATATTTCTTACCTGTTTATTTATTTTCCATTATCTTACCTCATCATTTATTTCAAATAAAATTCTGCCTAAACCTGTGGTCCCTAAACTCAACTTTTGCGTTCATATCCTCTTTCAAAATACTTTTTTTGGCCAAACCATTTTCTTATAGCTTCTCAATGCATTTCTTCCAATTCATCACAACTCGTTCTCTTATATAGCCTACCCCATCGTAAGCTGACATAAATCTACTGAGCTCAGATGCATCAACTAAGGGATGAGGCAGTGCAGCAGCACAAAACAATTAACACAAACAGCAACGACAAAAAATGCAAATTGGTAAAGCAAGCAGCAATAAATATAAATTAGCAGAGCAAATTCAACATTACAACTAATATGACCCAATGCACAGCAACAAGAAAAATATATCAGTCGTAAAACTGGCTTAACAGAATAATAAAACAAACCCAGAAGCAGAAAAAATAGTAGGCTAAAGACAACAATGCTGATAAGGAAAATCTCTATTCACATTTTAATGTCTATATCATTAAAGTGGTGCACCACAAAAAGTAATTAAAAAAAATTACCAGTACTTTAAAAGAAAATTATGTATGCAGTTACAGTTATATGTTCCTTCTCATTGTTCTTTCCTTTCCAAGTGCTCCTTTTTTGAAGAATGTGTGTCATAAAATTATTATTTAATATGTCTGTTGACAGAAAGTTTTCACATTAGCAAATGCATAAATTTTTTTTATAAAACCAATGCTGCAACACAGCTGGAAAACAGATATCAAATGAAATAACCAACTATGTAAAGCAAAGCATAACAATATCATTCAATAGTCATGTGGCATTTCATGAGTAGTAAAAAAATCTCTCATCTAGAAAGACAGTAGTCATAATCAGGTGTGTAGACATAAACTATTTCTTGTGGTTTTATTAGGCATTTCAGTAAATATCATACAGCACGACATATTTCCAAGTATGAGTGTGTCGTATTTATGATGCTTTCTACAAAGGAATGCCAGTAGCGAGGTTAATGGTCTCCTTTTTTCTCCACCTGAGCTTCTGAAAGGCATACACTAATGGCTTTTTTCCAGGCGACTGTCGCGCAGCTGAGTGCTTATAGTGCATTACGTCAAGGTGATCTGGCTTTCTTACCGAAATATTTACTACAGCAGTTTGCACTACGGTGTCAGTCTAACATAAAAAATTTCACAGGTCGAGAATTTTCGTTACAAACGTGTAGACACAAAATCCTATAAACACAACAGTGTCCAAAAAATTTTCGCCGGTGTTGTAATACATTCACACACGTACACACATTTCATGACTCTTTAAAGAAAGAATCGTGGTTTCCAGAATCCTTTTTCACATATCAGAGACCCTAGCCACTACTTATTATCCCTTACCTTATTATACATATACATATTCGTCGACACTTCTTCAACATTTCTTCATAATAAATATGTAGCATAATCCAATTCCTCATATATGATGAGCTTATTGATCATAAACGTACCTCAACAACATAATACACATAGTCATCGTAACAATAACATCATAGCACTTCAGTCAAATCTCAAAAATGTCGTAGCTTTCTGCAATAATGTCAAAACCTAAAAATAAAATTCTCTGCTCATTTCAATAGTGTCATCTACCTCAAACGTACTTTAAAAATCATTATTCCACACCAAATACACCATTCAAAGCTCTCATATTATCACAATGGTTTCGAAAAAATATGAACAGTTCACAAGTACAGACAAAATACAATTTTATAAGTGTGAAGTTATCAAACTATGTAAAACTCTGTCGCTGAAGTAGTAAAAAAAAATTGTCTTTCTCAGTTAAATAATCAGATAGCTGTGTAATTATGTGTTAGAGAAATATGATACTGATGTGTAAAGTTGTATAAGCAAATACCGTATTAGCGAAGGCTCCTTGTGCTTGCAAAACACATGGTACACAAAGTAAGTGTGTATCCCCCTAAGGATTAATGTAATTATACCCTCAGGTGTTACAGATTACACCAATGGAATGAAATGTATCACAGAAAACCTTTGTATCATTGTAATTGAAAAATCATTAAAAATAAATTTTTAAGTACAAAATCTGTCACTAAAATACGTGTACTGTAGCGCTAAACTGTGCGTCTTGTTGTAAGATAATTTCTGTCACTACTTAACGGTAAAAATGTGCAAAGTGTTGTAATTATCGCCGTCCGTAAGCAAAGTTCTGTAGAAGTCAATGTACTTACCTCGTAAAAAACAAAAGTGAAGTGCTATGTTTATAGATATCGTAGTTATCACGTACAGTACCGTGATCCAGAAAGTACTATACTGTAATGTATTCTTATGTCACGAAAAAGGCTGTCTCATTGTAGCTACACCACAAAAGTTACTACTAAAACGTGTTTTACTTTCCAGAAGAATTCAGAAAAACTGTGCAGATATAAAACAGATACACCGCAAAAGCAACAATGTAATTCGTGCCACATATTAGCCGCGTCGTGATACAACCATGTAGCTGTCAAAGGAACCAAATACTAAGGCATCGGTAATATCACATAAAGTACTTCAAATAAAGGATATCTTTTCAAGTTAACCAAAATGTTGCATTAAAATCTCATGAACAGTATATGTTCTTAAGATATCAACAGCAGCAATTTTTTTTAATTTAGAAGGATTGATAGGAAACAGCGGAGCACGATGTGAGAATGTAGATGGTTTTGCATTTTGAGAAAGTTTACAAATAGACAAGACTCTTCGAATTCTCTTTTCCATATTGTTAAAATAACAAGTCGTTCGAAGAATATTATAACATTTACATGCACCAAAATATGCGTAGCTGAAATGAATGTACCAAATCAGCTTATTAACAAAATCGTCAGGAATGCAAAGTACCCATAGCTTGTCATCAAGAGTGCAGCGTTTGAACAGTATGTTGTTTCTAACCAGATAATAATGCCGAAACTGAGTGTGTGTCTTTTCATGCTATTTACTTTTGATGTCTTTCCAAATTGGATCTTTATCTTGTTCATGAGAAATGTCCTTTAAAGATGTGGTAATGAAGTTTTCAAAGGCGACTTTCTGAATCTAAAGAATACTGAAATTTTTCTAGAGGTTGACTTTTGTGTTACTTTTCTCAAGTCCAGCATGTGCGCGTGACAGTGCGTCCGCAACAATGATCTCCTTGCCGGGAATGTAGACTTTTGTTAAGTGGAATTCTTGCAATGCCCAACGTTTTAACCTGTCATGATTTCAATTTGAAGACATAAGAAATTGTAATGGACGATGATCACCGTATACTTTCACGTGCTTGCCAGAAAGAAAGAAACGGAATTTGTTAAATGCCAAACGATAGCTAAAGCTTCTAATTCAGTAACGTAATAATTTTTTCCCGATTTTGTTAGCACTCGGCTAGCAAAAGCAATGGTTTTCTGGACAGTAGTGTCATTTTCTATGGCTTCTTGACAGAAATGGGCACCATGACCGACTTTAGAACAATCCGTGCTAAGACAGAAATCTTGTGACAGATCTGGATGAGCTAGTATTGGCGAGTTAAGTAGCGATTCTGTCAAAGAATTGAATTCCAACTGTGCTTGTTCATCCCAGTTCCAAATAGTATTTTTTCCTTTGAGAGAACAAAGTTTTGGTGTAACTAGAATCTCCATATTCAGAAAACGACGGTAAAGGTTTACGAGACCTAGAAAACTGTGGATTATTTTTTTTTTTTTTTTTTTTTTTTCTTGGGTCTGTCGATGGAACTGGAATGGCTCTGGTTGCTTCTAACTTTTCAGGATCCGGCTGAATGCCTTCAGAAGAAATAACATGTCGCAAAAACCTCACCATTCACCTACCGAATTCAGACTTTTCCAAGTTAACTGTAATTCCAGATTCTGCAAAAATACGTAACAAACTGATGAGGATGCGATTATGTTGTTCCCATGAAGCATCTGCTATTAGAATATTATCCACATATAAGGTAATGTGACGTTTAAAGAAAACAGGTAATATGGAATTTAGTCTGCGAATGAAAGCTGCCGAAGAAATGTTCAAACCAAAAGGAAGTTTCCGAAATTGATAACAAACACCGAAACAAAGAAAAGCTGTGTATTTTCTACATTCTGGATGACGTTCGATCTGATAAAAGCTGGATCTGAGAACAACAGAAGACACACTTTTATATCATTAAAATTTTGAAGAAATTCCTCCATCGTTTGAAGCCTGTCTGTTTCAAGAATGATGATAGAATTGATTTGTCTCGAATCTACGACAAGCCTGATCGATCCATTTTGCTTCTCAACAACATGTAATGGATTGTTGTATGAGCTTACTGCAGGCTCAATAATGCTCTCGACAAGCATAGATTGTATTTGTGTTCTAACATGGTCCCTATAATGTGCTGGAATTACGTATGGTCTAACACAAAATTTAGTATGCTAACGAACACGAAATTGGTATTGAGATCCCTTGATTGTTCCTATTTTGTGAGTAAAAACTGTGGAATGTGCTCGTAAAATCTCAGAAAGGTCCTGCCTATCAGTGTCATTACTGTTCTTAATTGTTTGAGTTTTATTCTGAATTAAGTCATTAGTATCAAATACGCCGTCGATATCATCCCTGTCAGTACTTGCAGAGTGATTGTTAGTGTATAGTTCCGTCGATAATTCCATACTGTTGTCTAACGGAAGCTAAAGCCGATTAATTTCCACATCATGGTTTGAGAGCCAATCTTCAAATTTCAAAGCTATTGACTTACCTTCTTTCTCTAAACTTATTTCAGCATCATGAAAGTTTCAGATTCCTTTGTATTCATTCAAAAAGTCTACTCCCAATATAATTTCCGTCGACAATAATGGAACAATAAGAGAGTTCATAGAGAAGCTGGGGCCTTGACAAAAGAATATCTAAGTTGGTTTGTTGGCGTAAATCTACACTTTTTCCAACGATTGCACCTTGTAATTTAATCTTACACAACGGAAGTGTGGTGCAATCGTTCGATCTGTTGCATTTGCGAAAAGCTGTTTCACTAATTACTGAAATGGGACAGCCAGAGTCAAGTACTGCCGTAAATTTTACGTCATTTTCTGTAATATGAATCACAGGATATGCAATGTTGTTATGTTTTACGTCGTGTTCCTGGAGTAAGATGTCTCTAATGTCTTCCATTTTTTTTATAATTATTAGCCACGGCAGCTACGTCGTCAGCTTCATAAGTACGTTTTGTGGCTGCCATCATTGTGAGTCATTGCCTATAGTCTCTTTGTTGGCGTGCGTCGTTATTGGGATTTGGAGATCTAACATCTACAAATTCCCTTGTCGAGAGGGCCCTGCCCTGTTTGAATCCCGCCAGTTCTGATGAAATTCAGGTCTGTTGTTTTGTCGGTAGTTTACATAGTTTCTTTTTTGTCGATCATGTGGTGGATAATTTCTCCCGGAATCGTAACTGCGTGGTGGACCGTTGCGTCTGACGTTATTCTGTCTCCCTTTATAATAATTGTTTTGGTTTCCATATTGTCTGTTTCTCTAATTGTCTCTGTGATAGTCATTACCGTGGAGAGATGATCTTTCCCTGTAATTATTACTACTCTGAAAACGGTTGTCATACGGGTAGTGTCTGTTTTGGTTACGATTTACGTTATAAGAATAGCCTTGTAGTGTATTATTTCTGTCATCGCGGAATTGTGGCAGATGTGATCTGTAATTGTTGTGCTCCTGTTTTCGCTTTCCGCGATTGTCCGGGTCAATTTCCAGTTCTTGTAACAGTCCCTGAAAAGCTTCAATGTCGTCTTTGCAACGTCCTGCTAAAATAATATGTCGTAAATGTTCAGGCAATCTGATTAAGCAAATGCGGCTGAGTTCTGAGGGCTGTATGGGCTTGAAAGATACTTATTCTTATGCAACATGTCTTCAAAATATTTCACAAGACAGGAAAATTCAGACTGTTCGAAATGTTTCATCATTATGGTGCTATGTTTTACTCGGTCTTGTATAGCTTGAGACCAATACCCTGAGAGGAAGGCATGATAAAATTCTCCTTCACTGTGACAATCGTGAATAACCAATCGCATTCTTACAGCTGGTTCATTCTCTAAATAGCCACTCATCAATTCTAATCTGTGCTCCAATGACCAGTTGGGAGAAAAACAATGAGATTATTGATGAAGTCATGCTTGTGGATGAATGTCGTTACCAGAATTGTTAAATGTTTTAAATTTACGTGTAGTAATGAACAGCTTATAGTCAAAATCATCGTGTCGGCGAGTCGCACATCGCCAATTGTTACATCGATTCGGCGGTTCCATCTCAAAAGTCAATGCGCGTTGTCAATTTCTTTCATAGTTTCCGAAGTGTCTTGTGTTATTATTTTGTGGTTGTTCCGTATTTCTATGTCCCTCTTCCCGTACTGGAGCGCGAGCGTTCTCTGAAGTACGTAATTCTTTATTACTTGTGCCAACGGATCTTGTACTTCCCGGATTTCTCTTTTGTACTGTGTATTGATTTGATTTTGATTTTGATTGGATTTTCTAATTTGTTCGTACTCTTCTGTGTCAGTGAAGGCTACAGGTCTTGTGTCATTCAGATCATCATCTACCTTTGTAGATAAGTTAGTGAACAGATTTTAAAGTTTGGCTACTTTATCCGATAGTGAAATTATTTCCTCTGTGTGTGTTTTCTGAACCACGTTTCAGAGTGTCCATTTGTGCTGAAATCGTATCTACTGTGTCCTTCAAGTTTTCCTGAGTTTTGGCAAGTTTCGTAACCGAATCGGTAGATGCAACTGAGTCATTTTTAGCTTGCAAGGTGTCGTATTTTCATGAACAATAGTTCGCAGTTATTTTATGGCTGCTTCGTGATTCTGTAATGCATTTTCATGACGCGAAGAAATAGGTCGGAAATGCTCACAAATGTGTGTTTTTACGTCATTACAGACTCTTTGACATTTCGATTCGATTTTAAGTAACTCAGCAGTTAAACCTTCACGTGTTTCTTCAAGCGTGGTGTCTATAGTTTGAAGAATTTGTTCCATTATGTCTAACTTTTGAAGCTTTTGCTGTGTTTGTCTCTGATTTTGTTCCATCGTGTCTAACTTTTGAAGATTTTGTTCCATTGTGTCTAACTTTTGTAGCCTTTGTCCCATTTGTTGCATTAAGTGTAATAACAATGCACTGGTGTCTAAAACATGTTCCTCAGTGCATTTGAACCGGCAATATTCGCATTTTGAAATGCAGAAAATGTGTAAATGTGTCTTGACTTATTTGAGAAACCGGTGAGGACGCAAAACCTGAATCTACAGTATCTGCAAGATTGTGTCCTGTCATTTCGGAATCCTGAGGTGAGCTGTTGCCGACCGATCGACCGATAATTCTTCCCGGTTTACTAATTGTTTTACTGCCTACACCATTACTTGCAGCCCGCTCCATTTCCCTATGCACAATTACCAAATTACTACTTTGAACATTAGTTAATACGTTGCTCGGTGGCGTTAACACACTGCTTTCCTCTTCACTATCATTTCTAAGTTTACTTTGGAGTCTAGTATTACGTTTTTCATACGCCATTATTGTCACAATATTTCACACGATACACAGAAAAGCACAATTTGAAGAGGAAAAGCAAGAGAACACTTTAACATAGCACTAAAAATAATACCTCGTTAATTGCAAGCATAGCTGCAAATTACTTGGTGCAAATCTACATGCATGCCACAACTGTTTTACTGTACAACAATGAAAAACTACAATTACAAAGGAAATTATCTCTATAATTATGTGCTAGCAATAAACAATAGCTACACTAATTACACATACTACAAGAAAAAATCAGAAGATTCCAGTTAGATATCCTGGCAGGGTTGTCATATGAAACGTCCCCTTAGAAAAATTATTGAATTACTGTGCAGGTAAACCTCATACATTATTTGATTTTCAAACAGCTGAGCAAAACTGAACCTTGTCAGTCATTACTCTCTTTACCTATTCTGATCAAGCCGGCCGCGGTGGTCTCGCGGTTCTAGGCGCGCAGTTCGGAGTCGTGCGATTGCTACGGTCGCAGGTTCGAATCCTGCCTCGGGCATGGATGTGTGTGATGTCCTTAGGTTAGTTAGGTTTAAGTAGTTCTAAGTTCTAGGGGACTAATGACCACAGCAGTTGAGTCCCATAGTGCTCAGAGCCATTTTTTTTATTCTGATCAACACTAAACTGACACACAATCTGTTTTTAGCGCAACACAATCTGACTTTCAATAATCCCTACAAAAAAAAAGGCCCTGACTAATATTAACCTATACTTTTCACAAATCACTTACCTCACAAAAAACTTCGTTACTCGAACTACTGCCATACAGCGAGCGCCAATACTGCCACCTAAATAAAAGATTCTAACTACTGTAGTCACTAACTACTGATAGGCATAGTTAGCAAATGAAAGATTTGGATAGAGAACAAACAATATATTAACTCAATAGTGTTCAAAAGTCATAAGATATGTATATAGCAGTTCATGACATCCAGTCTTACAAACGTACTGTGTCTGATGGACACACGTCCAGATCATCTGCTCTCAAAAATCCGCCATCTCACTTCCCCACATCCACCACTGCGCGCGGCTCACATCCAACTGCGCAACGCTACGCGCTGTTAACATCCAGCTGCCCAACACTACAATAGCCAACAACAATGCAAACCAGCCACAGACTGCACACAGCACAGTCAGTGATTTTCATACAGAGCGCTACATGGCGTTACCAATAAAAGTCCTAAACAGCCTACTTACTTGTGTAGTATTTACTGTTAGTGGTGTCCCTTCCTCTTGTTTTCAGAAATGGAACGAGGCAAATACGAAAGTTTTTGTGCTGACATGTTAGCTATCCAGTATTTGCGAAATATACTCTGGCGGCTGTGGAATTATTCTGCGATTGGTAAATAATATCATGTAAGTAGAGTTGTATGCTTACAGAGATACTTGAGCATTGAAAAGCCATTATATTCATGTGCAGTGTCTGTTGAGATTCTCTACTTTTCTATAGCTTTAAATGTATACCCACAAACTAGAAGAATTTTTTTAACTTACAAAGATGCTGTATTTTATCTAGAGAAACATATTTTCTCTTAATCCAGGAGGCAGTTAAAGTGTTACAACTCACTTCGAAATTCTGCATGAATGCGGAAAACACCAAATTTGCGTTCTAAGGGTGACAGATTCAAAGGCGCAACTCTCTTCTTTGGTGTAATGTAAAACATGTTTGCAGATCGTAGAATGAAAATGTGGTTGGTGACTTGTATCAAGTGTATATTTCTGCATCGGCAGTTTCAAGTCTGTTCATCATGTCATTTGATGTGTTGTCAAAACCTTCACGCCCAGACTAAGGGTCCCTGTCATCACCTGTTTCATAGTACTTAGAGAACCCAGAGACGTCGTAGAAATCCACAGCTGCTTTGACAGCACCCGTCTAAGCCGTGCGGCAGGTTTTCGCTGCTGACACACTAGGCAGGGAGAGGTTGTTTGGACGCCGATAGCTCATCGGAGGCAAGGCGGCAACGTCATCTACTTTAGTTGGCAGCAGGTCGTGGGCGGATGAAGTGCTGGGCTACTTGGCTACAAGCCTCGGCGGACGGGCGCCTGCAACGTTGTTTTGCATCCGCTCGGCCATAATAGCGACAGGATTGAAAAAGAAAAAGGCCAGTCATCCAGGGGCCGGAGCACACCAAAAAAAAAAAAGGCTTGATAGACATAATTTGTGCACAGCTTTCTTCCCTCAGCAGTACCAAGCTCAATCACTGTGAATTTTCATAGGTAACTATCAACAACTGTTAGATATATTTTTAAATGTATTTGAGCCATCGGTTGTACAATTGTCTCTTTATTCCCTACCGTTTTCTCTCCAGTGAAAATAATTATAATAATCGAAACCAGTAGAAAATGAACATAAAATTATACAAGCGATGGCTTAATTATGCTTTATTTTAAAAAATCATTATGTCTATTGAATATCGATTTTGAGAATACCCTCAGAGCACCATTAGAATTTGTTTGAGGAACTACTTATTCCACACACTACGACAATTAATGCTTTTCTATTTCGCCAAAAACTGGCATTTCAGCCCGTGGCTGTGTACAAAATGTAGGTTGAGTCTTAAACAGACGATTACAGCAACCAGCGACTTTTTACAATGCTATTTATTTATTTAAACAGCTCCGTTACCGGTTTCGGTCCGATAGGTTCATCTTCAGACGGCTAGTTCAAGTTTTACATTACATTTCGTGTTTTGTTTCCTCACTTGACGAAAATTCCTTGGGGGTGGTGATGCCCTACAACCAAAACTAGATGTTAGACAACGTCTTTTTAATTGTAATAGTGTCTCAGGAAGTCCGCAGTTCGTGGTCGTGCGGGAGCGTTCTCGCTTCCCACGCCCGGGTTCCTGGGTTCGATTCCCAATGGCGTCGGGGATTTTCTCTGCCTCGTGATGACTGGGTGTAGTGTGATGTCCTTAGGTTAGTTAGGTTTAAGTAGTTCTAAGTTCTAGGCGACTGATGGCCATAGATGTTAAGTCCCATAATGCTCAGAGCCATTTGAACCATTTGTGCCTCAGCACAATTTTAAGTGATGTAAACAAATTATTGTTATTAAATGGAAGATGTTTAGGTTTCTTACAATGAAGAATCTGCGCCATTCTTGTGAGCGCCAAGAGCACACACAAATCGACCATAGCGCCCTTTCTCTCAGGGGCAATAATATAATACCTCATATGTGTCAGCGTGTTTTAGATCATTGCCAATTATCGGTATTGAAAAAATTCATGTAGCCTATATTATGATACTCGTACTTTTTAAGTTCCATTTATTATGTTCACTGCTTATTTATATGCTTTATACATATTATGTAGTCTCTGTTGGACATTTACGTAAAGCATGAAAACCTGAAATACATGTTATAGTTACATTACTACAAACTTCGTGTGCACATGAGGTTCAGCAAACTTACATGTAAGTCGCCACTTGAAGTGGTATCACTCTGAAGATAATGATGTTGATGATGACGTTGAAGGGATATCACTCACTGAAGAGTATGATTGTGTTCGTATGGCATCTTTAGTGACTGTAGTGGCCAATGCTGAACTTTCATGTTTTTCCATGCAATTGATACATGTTGACTGCTGCGGACTGACTGCGTAGCATTGTTGATCTCGAGGAGCTCCCGGTGTTTCACAGTATTGCACTTACCAATTTTTGATTCTTTCTCAGTCGTTCGAAGCGTTGGATTCCTTTCCAAACATTACTCGCCATACATGATTCATTTCTTATATATTGACCGACCGGAGTGGCCGTGCGGTTCTAGGCGCTGCAGTCTGGAGCAGAGCGACCGCTCTGGTCGCAGGTTCGAATCCTGCCTCGGGCATGGATGTGTGTGATGTCTTTAGGTTAGTTAGGTTTAATTAGTTCTGAGTTCTAGGCGACTGATGACCTCAGAAGTAAAGTCGAATAGTGCTCAGAGTCATTTGAACAATTTTTTTTATGTATTGCTTAATCTTCCGTATTATAAATATCACAAAATGTTTTACAGAAGGATTTATTCCCAGCCAGCCGCGGTGGTCTAGCGGTTCTAGGCGCTCAATCCGGAACCGCGCAACTGCTACGGTCGCAGGTTCCAATCCTGCCTCGGTCATGGATGTGTGTGATGTCATTAGGTTAGTTAGGTTTAAGTAGTTCTAAGTTCTAGGGGATTGATAACCACAGATGTTAAGTCCCAAAGTGCTCAGAGCCATTTGATTTATTTCCAAGGCAATAAACAAGGGGAAGTTTAACGACTCTCATTTGTAACCAAATTACTGTAAAGGCTGATTATTTTTACTTCCAATGAAGTTATTGTCTTTCACTTTAAGAGCCTAAATAAAAATTAGCTTCAGGGCACGAGGTCATTCTTGTCAACTGCCCTTGCTGACGAATGACCGTGTAAGTAGTTCACATTCAAAAAGAACTTATTTTGTAAAATTTTAATTTGACTTCGAATTAAGAAGCAGGCTCAACTATTACCCACAGGGCGTTTATAGCACTGGATCATTGTCGTCAAACAAGTAACTTTCAACTTAATGCAAACGGCCGGAAATAAATTACCTGATTTAATTAAAACAGAAGAAGTGAGACGTTCATCGCTTTACGGAATAAAAACATTTAAAAAATATAATATTCCAATTATTATTACAAAAAAAATCCATCTAGTAATGCTTACATCTATATCGTGTCGATGCCATAACATGAAGACATTGTAGTACCGCATATTTCTCAGATGGAATAATTATTAGAGAAGAAAGTTTGGTGTAAAACTTTTGTGTTGAATATATTGATTATTCCAAGAGTTTGCTTTTACTTACATACACCCAAGAGAAGTAATTTTATGTATGAGTTGCTGCGTGACTGTCCGCGAGCAGGGATATTATTTGCACTCGTTACTATCAACTCCCTTAAGGATTATTGAATCAAGCACAAAAGTTCACCGTTGCGGCATTATCAAAAGGTGCACTATTTGATTAACAATATCCGGACACCTGGCTGAAAATGACTTACAAGTTCGTGGCACCCTCCATCGGTAATACCCTTAGCCTTGATGACAACTTCCACTCTCGCAGGCATACATTCAGTCAGATGCTGGTAGGTTTCCTGCAGAATCGCAGCCCATTCTTCACGGAGTGCTGAACTAAGGAAGTCGGCATTCTGAAACATCCCGAAGGTTTTCTATAGGATTCACGTCAGAACTTTGTGAAGCCCAGTCCATTACAGGGATGTTACTATCAAGTAACCACCCCACCACAGGCCTTGCATTATGAACAGGTGCTCGATTGTGTTGAAAGACAATCGCCATCCCCGAATTGCTCTTCAACAGTGGGAAACAAGAAGGTGCTTAAGACATCTAAGTAGGCCTGTTTTGTGATAGTGGCACCCAAAACAACAAAGGATGCAAGCCCCCTCCATGTAAAACACGACCACACTATAACACCACCACCTCCGAATTTTACTGTTGGCACTACACACGCTGGCAGATGACGTTCACCGGACGTTCGCCACACCCACAGCTTGCCATCGGATCATCACATTGTGCACAGTGATTCGTCACTCCACACAACGGTTCTCCACTGTTTAATCGTCCAATGTTTACGCTCCGCACACAAAGCGAGGCGTCGTATGGCATTTACTGGCCTAATGTGTGGCTTATGAGCAGCCGCTCGACCAAGAAATTAAGGTTTTCTCAGCTGGCTCCTAACTGTCATAGTACTTGCAGAGGATACTGATGCAGTTTGGAATTCCTGTCTAATCGTCTGCATAGATGTCTGCCTATTACACATTACGACCGTCTCCAACTGTCGGCGGTCTCTCTCAGTCAACGGACTAGGCCGGCCTGTACGCTCTTATGCTGTATGTGTCCCTTGACGTTTGCTCTTCACTATTACTTCGGAAACAGTGGATCTAGGGTCGTTTAGGAGTGTGGAACTATCGTGTAAGACGTATGACACAAGTGACACCCAATCACCTGACCACATTCGAGCCCCGTGAGTTCAAAAAAGGGACTTAACATGTGAGGTCATCAGTCCCCTAGACTTACAACTACTAAAAACTAGCTAACCTAAGGACAACACACACATCCATGCCCGAGGCAGGATTCGAGCCTGCGGCCGCAGCGGTGACGCAGTTCCAGACTGAAGCGCCTAGAACCGCTCGGCCACATTGGCCGGCGAAAGTGAATCACTGTGTACTGGTCTATAGCACGGTTTTTCAGTCAACTTAAGTCCAGTTACATTCATTTCCATGACAACTCGCAGCATTAATCTTGCTAGAAATTTGTACTTTACGTTTTTCGTTATATTCTCCATTTCATAATAACCTTAATTTCGTATACGTATTCTCAAGGTAAGTCATCTGATCAAAACCAATGGCAAAATGATTTGGTAAATATATCTGTATGAAGCGAAAATTGACTATTGACAATGAATAGTGAAAACTGTGAGGTCATCCACATGACTGCTAAAAGGAATCCTTTGAACTTCGGTTACACGATATTTCAATCAAATATAAAAGTCGTGAATTCGACTAAATATTTAGGAATTTCAATTAAGAAAAATTTAATTAAAAAAACACATAGTTAAGTTTGTGCGGAAGGCGAACCAAAGACTGTTTTTTTTTTTTGGCAGCAAAAACTTAGAAGATTCAACAAATGTACTAAAGAGTCTGTCGACAATACGCTTGTCAGAGCTCTTTGGAGTACTGCTGCGCGATGTTGGATCCCTAATAGTGTTATCGGAGTACATCGAGGAAGTTCAAAGAATAGCACCGAGTTTTGTATTATCGAGGAATATGTGAGAGTCTTATGAACATGCTACATAAATTGGGTTGGACATCATAAAAACAAAGGCGTTCCTCGTTGCTGCTGGATGTTCTCACGGAATTTGAGTCACCAGCTTTCTCCTCCGAATGCGAAAATATTTTTGGACGGTGGCCTGCATGGGGCGAAACTATTATAATAAACTAAGGGAAATCAGAACTCGCACGGATACATAGTGGTGTTCGTTTGTTTCCGTGCGCTGTTCGAGAATGGAATTATAGAGAATTGTTGTGAAGGTGGTTCGATGAACCCTCTGCCAGGCACTTAAGTATGATTTCCAAAGTAGCGTCTAACTGTCGATGCAGTAAGAGCAACATGCCATAAATTCGTCTGAATAGGAATGTGTTGTCAAAGAAAATTAACTAAGCTGAACATATAGTGCGGAGAAACTCGACTTCGCCAAGTTTCAGCCCCTAATCTAATGTGACAAAGGAAAATCCATATTTGGGTGAAATGCAGAATCGATCACATAATATCCCTCAAAAAGAGCTCCCTACGCGTTTTTGTAGTCACCGTTGTTGCTCGAACCCACTGATAACAAATCTAGCAGCGTCAGCTACCCGCCTCAGAACTGTGTCAATGTTTTCTCTGAGTCCGACCTAGTGAGCATCCCTAACACTCTACCCGTCTTGAAGAATGGGTTGCGCCAGTGTCCTACATGCCATCCTCTTTACAGACGTATCACCCTTTTCTAAAATTATTCCAATAACTGTGTGATATAAGGACAAGTGGAGTACCATGTCAGGGACGCTTTCTAAAACAGTGCTGATTTGCGTACTGAAGCTCCCCTGTCTCAATGAATTTTTCATCCGATTTTTTTTCTCTGGACTGGAAAGAGATAGAAACATGCGCATTGTTTTAAAATGAGGCCGCGTTCATTGTCAATACGTCCCAGAGATGGCAGCACCGTACGGCAGATGGAATTTTACCACGAGCGGTGAGAATGAAAACTGCTTTAAATACTTAAAATGGCGACATTTTCCTTACTTGAACAGCGTGCAATCATTCGTTTTCGGAATTTGCGTGGCGTGAAACCAATTGAAATTCATCGACAGTTGAAGGAGACATGTGGTGATGGAGTTATGGATGTGTTGAAAGTGCGTTTGTGGGTGCGACAGAACGTCGTGGGCTCGCACAAGCTGGTCTGACGACATGATCGAGAAAGTGGAGAGCATTGTTTTGGGGAATCGCCGAATGACTGTTGAACAGATCGCCTCCAGAGTTGGCGTTTCTGTGGGTTCTGTGCACACAATTCTGCATGACGACCTGAAAATGCGAGAAGTGTCATCCAGGTGGGTGCCACGAATGCTGACGGACGACCACATGGCTGCCCGTGTTGCATGTTGCCAAGCAATGTTGACGCGCAACGACAGCATGAATGGGACTTTCTTTTCGGCGGTTGTGACAATGGATGAGACGTGGATGCCATTTTTCCATCCAGAAACAAAGCGCCAGTCAGTTCAATGGAAGCACAGATTCACCGCCACCAAAAAAATTTCGGGTAACCGCCAGTGCTCAAATAATGATGGTGTCCATGTTCTGGGACAGCGAGGGCGTAATCCTTACCCATTCGGTTCCAAAGGGCACTACGGTAACAGATGAATCCTAAGAAAATGTTTTGAAGAACAAATTCCTTCCTGCACTGCAACAGAAACGTCCTGGAAGGACTGCGCGTGTGCTGCTTCACCAAGACAACGCACCCGCACATCGAGCTAACATTACGCAACAGTTTCCTCGTGATAACAACATTGAAGTGATTCCTCATGCTCCCTTCTCACCTGACCTGGTTCCCAGTGACTTTTGGCTTTTTCCAACAATGAAAGACACTCTCCGTGGTCGCACATTCACCGGCCGTGCTGCTATTGCCTCAGCGATTTTCCAGTGGTCAAAACAGACTCCTAAAGAAGCCTTCTCCGATGCCATGGAATTATAGCGTCAGCGTTGTTAAAAATGTGTACGTCTGCAGGGCGATTACGTCGAGAAGTAACGCCAGTTTCACCGATTTCGGGTGGGTAGTTAATTAGAAAAAAAGTCTGAGGCCTTAGAACTTGAATGCACCTCGCAAGTTAAGGAATTCAAAGGCAAATCGATATTAAAGATATTGGTCTGTAATTTTATGTGCTCGTTCTTTTACCTCTCTTACAAACTAGTCGTCTGTGCATTTTACAGTCGTTTGAGACAATGTGCTAGAGAACAGTTTCGCGTTAAGTGGAAACTAAGTAAGATCTCTATAAAACCAATCTGGGATTCCATCCGAAATGGTGATTATTTATTTTCAACCTTTTCAGTTGTTTCTCTACGCCAGGGATGTCTGTAACTACGTCCTCCATAAGGGAGTCTCTGCGGTGGCCACTCGCCGGTATTTTATTACGATTCTCCCACATGAGTGAATTTTAAAACACCAACTTTAGCGTAATAGTTATTCCTTCCTATTCTTGCCGGATGGTACAGCAAATGTTTTTAATTATTTCAAATTAAAAATTGTCTGGGTTTCACTGTTACTTAATTTCAATAACGTTCAAAATGGTTCAAATGGCTCTTAGCACTATAGGTCTTAACATCTGAGGTCATCAGTCCCCTAGACGTAGAACTACTTAAACCTAACTAACCTAACGACATCACACACATTCATGCCCGAGGCGTGATCCGTACCTGCGACCGTAGCAGGAGCGCGATTCCGGACTGAAGTGCCTAGAATCGTTCGGCCACAACGGCCAGCTTCAGTATCGTGTTTCGCATTTTTTTGGGGTGGGGGGTGGCAAAAGGACGTTACTCAACTTAAATAGCTTAACAACCCAGACTGTTTTTCAGTTTCAAACTCGTTTACTTTTGCTATAGTATACTAGTCTACTGCCATATCACACTAGTCAACAGTTGGCTGGATATAATCCTACAACCCACTTAATGATTTTATCTAAAATCTGAATTTTCTCAGGCTCGGAAAGAGCTTTTGCTAAGGTATGACTGTGGTAGTCGTATGTTTCGCTATGGATCTTACGAACGAATCGCCTGAGAGCGATCTCTGGCGCCCTGTTCTCAGTACTGTGCACCATATGCTCTGTCTCGAGTTCGTTAGCCATATCCACATTCTCAGGTCTTCTTTTCGTTGAGTTCAGGTCCTGCAATCGTTGTGCTTTTAGAAACTCCAGTGCAATAATCTAGAATTTGTTGGGTTGGTGACCACTGTCACGATTCATGAAAATTTCTACCAACTTCATCCCCATTCATTCTCCTATAACACTGTGCCGATATTCCTTGGTCAGTGCCAGAACACTCTTTATATCATATATCACGGTATTTTTGTGCTCCCGACAACGTTCGGCAATGGCTGATTTAGTGTCCTACCTCGGCTAGGTATGCCTCTGAGGTTATTGGCAATTGATGTCCACTGTCGATGTCTGACCAATGTACGGCGTGCCACATTGGCAAGGCATGTTATAAATTCTTGGTTTTCGTACAGCAAGGACACCTCTCGAATTTCCCAATAGTTCTCTCATTTTGGTAGGTGGACAGAACACACACTTGCTGTTACACTGCTTAAGAATCCTATTGATCATAGAAGTGTCAGACATTGCTTCGTCAAGCTGTTCTTCTTTGTAAGTAGGCTGTTTAGGTTTTTTTATTGGTAACGCCGCCACCACGTAGCGCTCTGTATGAAAATCACTGGCTGTGCCGTGTGCAGTCTGTGGCTGCTTTGCATTGTTGTCTGCCATTGCAGTGTAGGGCAGCGGCAGCTGGATGCTAACAGCGCGTAGCGTTGCGCAGTTGGAGGTGAGCCGCCAGCAGTGGTGGACGTGGGGAGAGAAATGGCAGAGTTTTGAAATTTGTAAGAATTGGTGTCATGAAGTGATATATATATTACGACTACTAAGGTAAATACATTGTTTGTTCTCTATTAAAATCTTTCATTTGCTAACTATACCTATCAGAAGTTAGTGCCTTCCGTAGTTTGAATCTTTTATTTAGCTGGCAGTAGTGGCGCTCGCGGTATTGCAGTAGCTTGAGTAACGAAGATTTTTGTGAGGTAAGTGATTTGTGAAACGTATAGGTTAATGTTAGTCAGGGCCATTCTTTTGTAGGGATTTTTGAAAGTCAGATTGCGTTGCGCTAAAAATATTGTGTGTCAGTTTAAGCACATTCGTGTAAAAATTTTTCAAAGGGGACGTTTCATCTTTATCGCGGGGCAGGGAGGCTGGTTGTATGGCCTTCTGAATCTGTATGACCATGTATCCATTTTTGCAGAAAACTGAGCTTGGATCTCTGTTTCTCATGACAAACTACGTTGTTCTGACAAGGCGTGAGCCTGTGGACCAATGTCCTTAGTATTCCATTCTTCCGCGCTGGGTGATGAGAAATGCTGACCTGCACATAAAAAGCAGTGTGTTTCGCTCTGTCAAAGATCCGTTGCTGTCCTTTTAACCAGCACACCCATAAATGGCATCTGACCACTCTTCTCTAATTTCATGGTTATCTTTATATTTGAATGGCATGAGTTAAGATGTTACAGAAAGTTATTGAGCCTTTTCCTGAGGCCAGATCATAAAATCCACATCCTGAAGGAGCCTGGATTAGGTTTCTACGTGATCATATTGGCAACCTCCGGAAACAAGGGGCTGCCCATGGTTACTCCTTCTGACACCTCGTAATATTGGCAACTACGCAGAAGTTGCGTTGAAGTCCGTATATGCCTGAACAGGTCTATCAGAGCATCGTCAATTTTTTCCGCAATTAGTTGCAATGAGTCTTTGAGATATATCTTGGTAAACAGGAAAAGTGAACCACACTTAATATTGTGTCATATTCCATGTGGTGTAGTTGCCTGAGACTTTCTACGAATGCCTTCAAGCTGTCAGTGTGGTAAATATGCTTCAACACGTAAGGGCAGCGCAGTTTATTCAAATATTTAGCTGTTCGGACATCGATGTGGACATGTAGCTAATAATTGGGCTTAGTGACCTCTTTATGTACTAAAGGCAGCCTATACATTCTAGATGGAATATTTGCACTTGATTTTAGGCATTTTGTTCTCGAGCTTACGTGTTGCCTTCAATAGAGACCTAGCCTTCTTGTTCATTCTGTCCAGAGCGTCACGCTCCAGATGTCTTTATTCTGGGTCCACCTGAAACTGTCTAATTTTCGCATTATAATCAGCCTACTGCCTAACGACTGAGGGGTTCAGTTTGACTGTTGACAGACAGAGCACAAGGTACACCTTATCTTGAACAAAATGATAAACAGCTATCAGACGTAACACACTGTAAACGAAACATCATCTTGCTTCCAGCTGCACAGGACAGAAAACGGAGCGTTTCAGGATACCTATAGTGGGAACTTGTAACATTAGATGAGTGTGTCCTATGTAGGCAGATCTATTTTGCATCACGTGAGTGTAGGTGAGACGAAACCAGTAGTGATCTATGACATCATATCGACTTGAAATTTTTTTATACATGTCAATCATCTCTAAATTTTATTTTCAGAGTGAAGAATTTAATTATGTACAACATTTAATAGATAATGAGTTTTAATGAGATCAGTATAAATATGTTTTGACATAGCAATTCTCCTTGTTGCATTATGCATGACATGTTTTCTCTTTGTAAGAACAGAAACTTCTGTGTTGCTCGTGTGCGCGATCAAGCAGTCGTCGAGTGCGGATCGGCTGTAACTTTCATGAATGGGCGGAGAATTGTTAATTTACAACACGCAGTTGATTTAAAAACTATTGTCGGTAACCAAGGCCAGACTTTGGTGCAAACAAATCGAGAGCGAATTCTCAAATATCGGCGCGGAGTTCAAGATATGGGGCTGGATTTCGGGAGTTATCTTCGCGTGTTTGTTTCAGTAACATTAACCGTAATTTACGGACATTAGCATGATAATAACTATCAAAGACTTATATGATCGGAATAGTAATCGTCTTGATGTTTAAAGCAAGCGAGAAGCGATTTACTGTCGGGATGCGACAAATATTAATCATTACATTGTCAGCTTGTTGATACGTTGCTTAGCAACTCAAAAACGGAGAGTGATAGAATTATTGAAACGACCTTTTAAGTATTAATGACCACTTCACACACATTAGAAACTAGTTACTCTAACTGTGAGTAACTTCTGGATTGGAAGATTTTTTAATTCAGTTAATTGGTATTAATAAACTTCTCTCGAGGCTGAAACTTCATCAGTGGTGTCGCACTCATTCAGTTTATAGTTTATAGTTTCAAAAGAGAGCACATACCTGTTTTTCTTTCGACAAATGTTCTTACTTCAGTCGTCAGTCTTCTCAAACCAGAGGCACGAGTGGCGCTCCCTCACAGCACTACGATATCGTGAACCACCACAACCATGTGCACCCTTCTCACTGCATTTCTCCATTGAAAACTCTGAGACACAGCGGCGTTACGAAGAAAGAAGAGGAAAGATCAGCGAAAGAAACGGAGCAAAGAGAGAAGGGGTGGTCACATTTGGCGCCCAGCGTGGGGCCAGAGATCGTTGCAGCACAGGACATATCTGGCCGCAACGTCTAACTTCGCACGCACCGACTGAATAGGTTGGAATGCGAAACTCGCTGGTATGAGTAGACTAGTGAATCAAAAGTCGTTATTGCATTGTTTTGTGTATGTCCTAACGACGTCAGTAGCAGCAGAGATTTAATTTCTGAAAATGCATACTCGAAGATAAAGAGATTTTAATAAGAGTTCGGAAAATATGGACGCAGGGAGTAGTGAAAAGGAAACAACCTGAGCCTTAGGGTGAGGCGTTTCAGGAATTAAATCTGTAACAAACATTGCGTGGGCTAAGGGCGGAGTGCCATGAAATGTCACATGAGAAAAAGACAGAATCACAAACATCAGGTTTGGGTGAAAGTGATGTGCATGGTACTGAAACAGATATGGAGACAGCTATCGCAGCAAGTGGCCCAAAACAAGTAAAGATGTCCAGTAGCGTGATAACGGACAGGGACGCCAAGATATGGGATTTGTTGGTTGTATTAAACACATACGTGCGTTCACTGATCACAGATAGGAATTTATTGAAAACAGACATGCGTTCACTGAACACAGACGTAGGTTCTTTGAAAACGGAAATGGGTTCCCTAAATGAGAAGTTACAACTTAACTGGGAAGAACAATCAAATGCTAAGTTTGAAGAATCTGAAACAAACGTATCTAAGGATAGTAATTATTTACGTTCTGAACATACAGTAAAAGTGAATGAAGCAGGCAGTAAATGTGATATTATTTCACAAGGGCGTACCGATTTATCAAACAGAGTCAGTAGTTGCGAAAGTAGCTGTCTGAAAAACTGTGTGCAGATCGAAGATCAGTCCACAAAAATGACAGATTTCGAAAAGGATACGTGTGAGGATATTGATAAGTATTTAAAGGAACAAACTTCAAAATAGGAGGAAGATCTTAACGAATGGATTGAGGTTAAGAATAAGGAGGTTGAGGAGAAATTAAATAACGCTCTCGAAGTAAAACGATCCTAACTTATCGAAAGGAAACAGTCGGAACACGACGAACTTTTCAAATTGTTCACTGATGGTTCAAATGGCTCTGAGCACTATTGGACTTAACATCTGTGGTCATCAGTCCCCTAGAACTTAGAACTACTTAAACCTAACTAACCTAAGGACATCACACACATCCATGCCCGAGGCAGGATTCGAACCTGCGACCGTAGCAGTCCCACGGTTCCGGACTGAGCGCCTAGAAGCGCGAGACCACCGCGGCCGGCTCACTGATGAATTTCAGGCAATTAAAGAAGGGATAATTGAAGAACTGCCGAAGGGGCATAGCGACACGATTTTTAAAATGTCTGATTTGTGTCTGAGACCATCACAAAATGTTTTGACTAGCGACAACCATTCAATGGACTAATCGAAAAACAGTAGACACTGTAGTGAGAGTAAATGTAGGTGTGGTACCACGGTACCTCATAAATCTTATGAACGTTACGAGAATGATCATGATCCACTTGTACAGACAGGGTATCTATCGTCTCTAAAAGTTGAAACTAGCATATTTAAAAGCAGGCACATTCCAACATTTTCGTCAGCGAAGGACAAAGTATAACATCCATCCCAAAATTCTCATAAATAACTTCAAGCATATTTTTCCACATAGTTGGTCGGAACAAGGTAAGCTTCAGTTCATCGTATCGAAAATTACAGGTGAAGCAGCCCTGTGAGCTCCAGACGCATGTGAGAACTATAGTACTTGTGCCGAATTTGAGCAGCATTTTCTGTCAAAATATTGGTCTAAGAGCAAACAGAAACGGTTGCGTAAGGAAGTGTAACAACCTGAATATTATTACAGTAAGCGAAATCAACTGCGATAGTATTTCGAAAAATACATTAGCAAAACGAGATACTGGAGCGAGCCCATTTCACATCGGAAAGTAATACGCTTTCAAAAGTGAAGATGGCCAATCCATATTCGCGAAAAACTGATAAATGCATCTGATTGTGTTGTGGAACAGTTTTTGTCTGTAGTTGATTGTATGGGTCTGACTATGGAAGATGCCAAAATTTGTAATAATAATCAATGGTCTATTATACATCGTAATGACGCTGCTATTAATAACCTAGGTGGTGGTTGTAATGACGACAGCACAGACAGGAATGCTAAACCTACACTAACAGAAGGAAAGCCAACGACGCACTATGACTATCATAAAACTAACATTGAAAGAGATCAATATAAATGCAATGCTTACTATACTAAGAAAACTTAGGGAATAATGGCAATCGCGTAAATTATGTCAACACGGGAAAGTCTAATCGAAAACACTGACATGATAGATAACTGGAAGAAGACACTGATAGGATAGAACCGTGGGTAGATTATCCGCACCACAACTGCAAGCACCTATACCATTAAGTGACAAACCAATACCGTACTCTGAACACAATATTCATATAGTGGAAGTTCATGAACCACCGATGAAGACATTCACCGAAAGGTTAAACTAAAAACGGTCTCCAAAAGCCTTCCAAGGATGATCGGGCATGGATAGGAGGACAGGCATCATTTTTCAGTAGATGTATTGAGATATAATAATGATTTGGACTTAAGGGAAGACTTGAGTGAAGAAGTGTCGAATATTTCCAATAAAGGTGGACGAATCTTACAAGCTGTCGTGCAAGCATTAGTGAAGGGGATCGATATTGAGAACTTGATAGACATGGGCGCAAACATTAGTGCAATGACGCAAGATTGTTATAAACAAATCAGCAGAGGAGGGAGAGTATTGTTTCCTGTTCCTAGGTGCACTGTATCCGGCGCATTTAGTGCGAAAGCACAGAGAATCTCAAAACAGGTACGAGTCAACATTATAATGCGGGCGGGGGGGGGGGGGCTACTATAGACAGTACTTTCCTGATTGTTTCGAATATGGCCGTACCCTGTGTTTGGGGTCTTGAATTTTTGTGTAGAGCCGGAGCGGTAATTACTTTGAAAGAAGGGACGTGTACTTTGAACTCCGGAAGTGAGATTATGACAATTTCTATGATGAAGGGGCAAGTAGTCCCAGAGCAAAGTTGTATAAAGCTAATGGTTAGCTATATTGGTGTTAAGTGCGATTCAGCAAATGAAATTTATTTTATCAAATCTTCTGAGAAAGAGATAGGTCAAGGTGCAATACGAGACAAAGTTTTTGAATCTGAATATCTGACGTCAGATCAGAGGGAAGACTTACTATGTTTGCTAACTAATTATGCACCAGTATTTAGTAAACGTCCAGGAATCGTCAAAGAATTCGAGCTTAATATTCAAACCTATCCTCAAGAAGCCTTTTGTCTCACTTCATACTCTATTCCGCGGTCTATTACAGAGGCAGTGAAAGTAGAAATCACTGAGACGTTAGAGTGGGGAATAATAGAACCCTCTAATTTTCAATATTTTTTCAAGTCCACTGTTGGCTATCATGACGCAAGGGAAATTAACAATATTATTATTCCAGTACACCCGAGAGCCGAGAATTTAGAACAACTTTTTCAGAAATTTAATGGTGCCTGCTTTTTGACATCCCTGGATATGAGGAGTTCCCATTGGCAGACGAGAATATCACTTGAATCTCTGAAGTACACTGCTTTTATCTTTCTTTTGAGAAGATATCAATTCATGGTTACGCCATTCGGCTTAAACATCAGCGGAGGAGTGATTATTTCAGCACTGGATACCATACTAGGACGAGATCTCCTTGACAAAGTTACTTTGTATGTAGACGACCTTTTGGTTGCGGCTACGGCGTGGGAGGAGCATCTCGATTTCTTAGAGAAAGTGTTAATGAAATTCTTAGACTACAGAGTGACAGTGAATCTGACGAAGTCAAAATTCGCCAAGAATCAAATAAAGCTTCTCGGATACATAATGATACCGAACGGATGCCCAACCCCAAGAAGGTGAATGTTATCAAAAGTGCCCGTATCCGCTGAGTAAAAAGAATTAAAGTGTTTTTTGGGGCTTGCTTTATTCTTCCGTCGATTCCTACCTGAGCAAATAATTAGCCAAGACTGCTTACTACAACTACTGCGAAAGAACGTTACTTGGAAATGGACCCAGGAATGCAGCCAAGCTTTTGATAAAATCCGGCAAGCTGTGATGAATGCTCAACTTCTGAACCATTCTAATTTTGAACAAGACTTTTGTATTGCAGCGGATGCTTCAGAAACGCGTTTAGGTGCCACACTGTTTCTAATGCATGATCCGCGTCACCTGAAAACCATCAAAATTATAGGGTTTGTAAGCAGAACATTGTCTAAATATGAGAGAGCATATTTTACCACTGAATTAGAGGTTTTAGCTGTCATTTGGGCACTCAGGAAGTTCAGATATTTTGTTTATGGCAAGAGTACTACGATACACTATGATCCTAGAGCTTTATTATTTCTCTTGACAGGCCCAATGTTTCATTTACGGTTAACCCATTGGGCCCTGTTGTTACAAGAATACATTTCGGTGTAATGCATAAGAGGAAAGACAACGTAATTTCTGATGCCTTATCCCGACAACCAAAATGGGAAACGAATGAAGAGGATGATGAACTCTCCTTAAATTTTAAGGTAATGAACATGTCAGTAAATTATTAAGAAGAACAAGTTTCGGAGCTATGTCAAAGCTGCCACAGTTACAAGAAGAAGACCTACATTGGAAGCCTATTAGGGACAAGATTAAGCACAAAAATCCTACTAACACTAAATATTAATATACTGTACAATCTGAGGTATTATTTAGGAAAGCATCTACCAGTAACAACTGGAATGTTTGAGTCCTACAGGGTTATATTACTTTGTCATACTCATTTGAAATGGGAACATTTTGGGCCTTCTAAATGTAAAGGCAGTTTGGGTGAATATTGTTATTCCCCGAACCTAGGACGACTAGAGAATAATATTCTGAAGAAATGCAAAATATGCCAACAGACCAAACCCATAAATTATTGCCGAAGAATAGAAACTACATCCTATAATTCCCCCAGCAACCGTTAACACTAACAGCTTGCGATGTGTGTGGTTTAAGATTTAAGTATATACTGGCTTGTTACGACAGTTTTTCAAAATATGTCACATTACATCCGTTACGGAGCCTACATGTCCGACCAATGTTAAGGACATTTATCATCAGTTACCTTATTGGTTATGGGAAACCGAAAATGATCCTCACTGACAGTTCAGCATATTTTACTTGTGGATTGTGGAAAAGGACTATGAAGGAGCATAACATCAAACGTATATACATATCCCGGTTTTATCCTTGTGGGAATGAGATAGAGAGACTATTTCGGAATTCATAACGCTTTCTACAGGCGCACGCACCACAGCGACAATACCAGTGTATTGACTGGTTGCAAGAATTCGAGAGGATCTACAATGACCTACTACATAGTTCTACTGGATATTCACCGAATAAGATAATGCGTCGAAGAAACGAATTTCAAGAGTGTTTAGGGAACTGGCCCAGAATTCCAGAAAATGATCTTACGCATGGGGATATTCTGCAAAAAGTTTATGACAACCTACAACATCAAGCTAAACTACGGAAAGCAAAGTTTGACAAGAGTGTAAAGAAAGTAAACACATATACAGTTGGTGAGAAAATACTCCAAAACTATCCATCAAGAAGAAACTTAAGAATAAGTGGCATGGTACACCCCAGGTGTTACATGCTTCACCCACTGTCCCTGCTGTCGACACATCTTCGGGGGTACCGGGCGCGCTTGGGCCACCCTCTCCCCAAGGGGAGTGGCGGGTTCAGCGGCGTTCGCGGCGCACGAGGCGGAGGGTCAATGTGGAGGCTGGCCGTGTGGCATCGCCCGCTCTGAGTGGACATGTGGCTGCTCCTTCAGCAATGTCCGAGCAGGCACACGGGGGAGGGGTTTATTAGTTATTGGGAGGTCTAACGTTAGGCGGGTGATGGAGCCCCTTAGGGAAATAGTAGAAGGGTCGGGGAAGAAGGCCAGTGTTCACTCTGTCTGCTTCCCTGGGTCTCATCCGAGATATCGAGGAGGCCCTACCGGCGGCGATAGAAAGCACTGGTTGCATCCAACTGCAAATTCTTGCTCATGTCGGCACCAATGACTTCTGCCGTCTGGGTTCAGAGGTCATCCTCAGTTCGTACAGGCGGTAGGCGGGATTGGTGAAGGCGGAAAGCCTCGCTCGCGGGGTGGAATCAGAGTTAACTATTTGTAGCATCGTTCCCAGAACCGATCGCGGTCCTCTGGTTTGGAGCCGAGTGGAAGGCTTAAACCAGTGGCTCAAACGATTCTGCGGAGATCTGGGGTGCAAATTTCTCAACCTCCGGTATCGGGTGGAGAAATGTAGGGTCCCCCTGAATAGGTCAGGCGTGCTCTACACGCCGGAAGCGGCTACAAGTGTACCGGAGTACGTGTGGAGTGCACATGGGGGTTTTTTAGATTAGAGAATTCCCTCCCTAGGCCCGACAAGACGCCTCCTGAGGCGTGGCTAGGTAGGAGTAGGCAAAATGCAACAGGGAATAACAATATTAATGTGCTAATAGGAAACTGCAGGAGCGTCTATAGAAAGGTCCCAAAACTGCTCTCATTAATAAACGGTCACAACGCCTATATAGTACTAGGGACAGAAAGTTGGCTGAAACCAGACGTAAACTGTAATGAAATCCTAAACTCAGATTGGAATGTATACTGCAGAGACAGGCTTGTCAGTGAAGGGGGAGGCGTGTTTATAGCGATAAGAAGTGCAATAGCTTCGAAGGAAATTGACGGAGATCCGAAATGTGAAATGATTTGGGTGAAGGTCACGGTTGAAGCAGGCTCGGACATGGAAATTGTATGTCTCTATAGACCCCCTGGCTCAGCAGCTGTTGTGCCTGAGCACCTGAAGGATAATTTGGAAAATATTTCGAGTAGATTTCCCCACCATGTTATAGTTCTGGGTGGAGATTTTAATTTGCCGGATGTAGACTGGGAGACTCAAACGTTCATAACGGGTGGCAGGGACAAAGATTCCAGTGAAAATTTTTTTAAGTGCTTTATCTGAAAACTGCCTTGAGCAGTTAAACAGAGAACTGACTCGTGGCTATAACATATTAGACCTTCTGGTGACAAACAGACCCGAACTATTTGAAACAGTTAACGCAGAACAGGGAATCAGCGATCATAAAGCGGTTACGGCATCGATGACTTCAGCCGTAAACAGAAATATTAAAAGAGGTAGGAAGATTTTTCTGTTCAGCAAAAGTGAGAAAAAGCAGATTACAGAGTACCTGACTTCTCAACACGAAAGTTTTGTCTCAAGTACAGATAGTGTTGAGGATCAGTGGACAAAGTTCAAAACCATCGTACAATATGCGTTAGATGAATATGTGCCAAGCAAGATCGTAAGAGATGGAAAAGAGCCACCGTGGTACAACCACCGAGTTAGAAAACTGCTGCGGAAGCAAACGGAACTTCACAGCAAACATAAACATAGCCAAAGCCTTGCAGACAAACAAAAATTACGCGAAGCGAAATGTAGTGTGAGGAGGGCTATGCGAGAGGCGTTCAATTAATTCGAAAGTAAAGTTCTATGTACTGACTTGGCAGAAAATCCTAAGAAATTTTGCTCTTATGTCAAAGCGGTAGGTGGATCAAAACAAAGTGTCCAGACACTATGTGACCAAAATGGTACTGAAACAGAGGATGACAGACAAAAGGGCGAAATACAAAATGTCTTTATCCAAAGCTGTTTCACAGAGGAAGACCGCACTGAAATTCCTTCTCTAGATTGTCGCACAAATGACAAAATGGTAAATATCGAAATAGACTACAGAGGGATAGAGAAACAATTAAAATCGCTCAAAAGAGGAAAGGCCGCTGGACCTGAAGGGATACCAGTTCGATTTTAGGCAGAGTACGTGAAAGAACTTGCCCCCCTTCTTGCAGCGGTGTACCGTAGGTCTCTAGAAAAGGGTAGCGTTCCAAAGGATTGGAAATGGGCACAGGTCATCCCCGTCTTCAAGAAGGGACGTCAAACAGACGTGCAGAACTATAGACCTATATCTCTAACGTCTTCAGTTGTAGAATTTTGGAACACGTATTAGATTCAAGTATAATGACTTTTCTGGAGACTAGAAACCTACTCTGTAGGCATCAGCATGGGTTTCGAAAAAGACGGTCGTGTGAAACCCAGCTCGCGCTATTCGTCCACGATACTCAGAGGGCCATAGACACGGGTTCACAGGTCGTTGCCGTGTTTCTTGACTTCCGCAAGGCGTTCAATACAGTTCCCCACAGTCGTTTAATGAAAAAAGTATGAGCGTATGGACTATCACACCAATTGTGTGATTGGATTGAGGAGTTCCTAGGTAACAGAACGCAACATGTCATTCTCAATGGAGAGAGGTCTTCCGAAGTAAGAGTGATTTCAGGTGTGACGCAGGGGAGTGTCATAGGACCGTTGCTATTCACAACATACATAAATGACCTGGTGTATGAGATCGGAAGTTCACTGAGGCTTTTTGCAGATGATGCTGTGGTGTATCGAGAGGTTGTAACAATGGAAAATTGTACTGAAATGCAAGAGGATCTGCAGCGAATTGACGCATGGTGCAGGGAATGGCAATTGAATCTCAATGTAGACAAGTGTAATATGCTGCGAATACATAGAATGATAGATCCCTTATCATGATCCTTCATCATTTAGCAGGTCAGCAACTGGAAGCAGTTAATTCCATAAATTAGCTGGGAGTACGCATTAGGTGTGATTTAAAATGGAATGATCATATAAAGTTGATCGTCGGTAAGGCAGATGCTAGACTGAGATTCATTGGAAGATTCTTAAGGAAATGCACTCCGAAAACAAAGGGAGTAGGTAACAGTACACTTGTTCGCCCACTGCTTGAATACTGCTCAGCAGTGTGGGATCCGTACCAGATAGGGTTGATAGAAGAGGTAGAGAAGATCCAACGGAGAGCAGCGCACTTCGTTACCGGATCATTTAGTAATCGCGAAAGCGTTACGGAGATGATAGATAAACTCCAGTGGAAGACTCTGCAGGAGAGACTCCCAGTAGCTCGGTACGTGCTTTTGCTGAAGTTTCGAGAACATACCTTCACCGAAGAGTCAAGCAGTATATTGCTCCCTCCTACGTATATCTCGCGAAGAGACCATGAGGATAAAATCAGAGAGATTAGAGCCCACACAGAAGCATACCGACAATCCTTCTTTCCACGAACAATACGAGGCTGGAATAAAAGGGAGAACCGATAGATGTACTCAGGGTACCCTCCGCCACACACCGTCAGGTGGCTTGCGGAGTATGGATGTAGATATAGATGTATTTGTATACTGGGCCTTACAGGATAATTCAAATACCACATGAATGAAGTTACATTTTAGCTGACTGTGACTCAGATACCATAAAGGGACTGTTTCATCATACAAAAATTAAGAAATAATTTCAGTAAGAAAAGTAAGACAATAATATGGAAATAAACTGCAAGAAAGAAAAAGTAAGAAGGAATCTGATATTGAAACACCATTAATGTTATGGAAATAGTATATGTACGCATAGTATTATATATATATATATATATATATATATATATATATATATATATATATATATGTGTGTGTGTGTGTGTGTGTGTGTGTGTGTGTGTGTGTGTGTAATAGTAATAGTCTTGATGCTTAAAAACGGCGAGAAGCGACAAATATTAGTCACTGCATAGTCAGGTTGTTGATACGTTGCTTAGCAACTCATAAACGGACAGTGATAGAATTATTGAAACGATCTTTTAAGTATTAATGACCACTTCACACACATCAGAAGCTAATTGCTCTAACTGTGAGTGACTTCTGGATTGGAAGATTTTTTTTTGTTTCAGCTAATTGGTATTAATGAACTTCTTTCGAGGTTGAAACTTCATCAATGGCGTCGCACTCATTCAGTTTATAGTTTATAGTTTTAAAAGAGAGCACATACCTGTTTTTCGTTTGACAAATGTTCTTACTTCAGCTGTCAGTCTTCTCAAACCAGAGGCACGAGTGGCGCTCCCTCACAGCACTACGATATAGTGAAACACTACACCAATGTGCCCTCTTCTCACTACATTTCGGCAATGAAAACCCTGAGATATAGACGCCATAGGAAGAAGGAAGAGGAAAGATCACCCAAAGAAATGGAGCAAAGAGAGAAGGGGAGGTCACAATCTGACTGCAAACGGTACTTTTAAAACTGACCAATCAAGACAACAAGATGATGGCGTCAGGTACAAATACAGGGCCCGTTCCACACAGCTAGTAGTCTCAGGTAGCACCTGAAGAACTCAGTACGAGTAAGGTTGTCGAAATACTGTGTTCGGATGACATAAATATCTACCGGACCACACGACACCTACAGATGTCACCAGATCGCCGGGAAACCATGAAGAACTACATAGAGAGACTCTATAGGAAGGAGTACTGGAATATTTAAAAGTTGGACAAGCTTCGACAAAGGAAATGGAGGAGTCTGAGAGCTTTCTTCTGAGATATCGAGATGTATACACTGTGCTAGTTGGCAACAAATTCAAGAATTACACCAGTTTTGGAGCGGTGAACATAAGAAGGTGTTGGACCATTACGATGGGTCGAAGCACAGGTTGGGGTGTGGAGACTGCACCTGTGAACTACTTCGAATCTTTTGGAAGACCCTGACTTGCAACTGGCTGTAGTAAAATTCCGATTACGACGTGTGAAAAACCCACTTAATGCTAACTTTAAAATCATTGTCATGAAAGAGAAACACCCAACAACAATATTTTCTTGTCATTTCCCTGCAATGTACGGGGGGTGGGGGCTCCTCATTGCGAGTAAGACACTGGTGACAGAAGGGATTGGACATAAGCGCTACAGTCTAGATGTGATGTTCAGGGAGCTTTTGCACCTTCACCTGTACATGGCTACCTTCCTGATAAAGATCGGGACCCTTCTTGCCCCCTAGCAGAATATGCCAGGAAGGAAGCGTCAGTGTGCCATTCTGCGAAATATTACTGTATGTATATGTAAGCACAGATGTCTGAAGATTCTCTCACTATGAGTAACCTAAGTGGCAACCAGTTTGATTCCACAACTTACTTACCAGAGGCTTAAACTTATTAATTACTCCTAGAAATTAGCCCTCTGTATGTTTCGATGATGTAGTGTAACAAGGAGCCAACGCCCTTCTACCAAAAGTGGCAGAAGAAATCCGTCGGAAGCCTTACACGGCAATCCCTATACGAAACCTCTAAAATCGATTATTTCAAATGACGAAAGCTTCGGGAAGACAACAGCTACGTAGTTTTGCCAGCTGACAAAGAGAACTTCGCAATTCAGCCAAAAGTGGGATCTGTTTCTGTCAAGATAAACAGGATTCTTAACGAGCATAAGGAAAGGTGCTTCTGTACACCTACTAAAATGGGAGATCTATTGGGAAATGTGAAAGATGACAACGATTTACAAAAACCAAGAATTCATAATGTACCTTGCCAATGTCGTACATTGGCCAAACAACTAGGATAGATTGTGAGAACGTCAGAATTATATCCAGCGGAGACAGGTAAATAAATCAGCCTTCGCTCACTAATATCTGGGACTCTACCATACCATGTTCTCAGAAAAAACGGAAGTTTCAGGCACCGGCCGCCAGTTACTGGGAGAGTGTTATAAGAGAATCAACAGAGATAGCAGTGGCAGAAATTCTCATAAATCGTGACACTGGTTACCAATACAGGAAAGCAAGGGATTCTGCACTTAATTTGCTAAAAAAGCAAAGATTGACGCAACAAGACTCGTCAAAACGACAACGGATAATGTGGACACGCGAATGAATCCCAGACGGAACATCAGGTGTAATGTAGCGAGAACAGAACGCCAGAACGCTACCAGACACACTGATCCGAAAACAGAACGTCCCACAACGCTTTATGAGTGAACGGACCTCTGTCGGAGCGCCTACAACCGAACGTTGAGGGTAAAAGGAGTGGCGGTAGATTTTGCATCTGTTCCCACTGGACTATGAATCTCAGGTAGCACCTGATGAGGGCAGGTCACGCTGTCGAAGTGTTGTTCATGAATGACACTGATGTCCGGTGGAACACCCAACACCTCAAGATGTCACGCTACTCGTTGTTCGCCACTAGGCACTCTGGTGTAGGATCGGCCCGCTAGCCGGGGGTCATAGAATTCAGCCTAAACGCCTGAAAGCTATGTTTGTAGCAACCGATTACTAGTTACAAAAATGAATTTTTGCAGTAACCCTGCGGTAATTAATACGTGAAATAGTTAAATAGTGGAAGATGCAACCATCAGTCTCAATACCGCGATGGCCGTTTCCCACGATATACTGAATGACAGGCTGCCTCATTTGTTAATGGTGTACTCCAATAACTTCATTTCAACGGATACTTTTATTAAGCTGAAACTGTTGGTCTGTGCAATAACTGAGGTACTGTTGAATCCTAACCTCCAACCATTAAAAAACAAGAATGGCTCTAAGCACTATGGGACTCAACTTCTGAGGTCATCAGTCCCCTAAACTTACAACTACTTAAACCTAACTAACCTAAGGACATTGCACACATCCATGCCCGAGGAAGGATTCGAATCTGCGACCGTAGCAGTAGTGCCGTTCCAGACTGAAGCGCCTAGAACCGCTCGGCTACAGCGGCCAGCTCCAACCATTTTCTAAGGCATATTCTGCCACAGCAGACCCTCTAGTGACGATATTGACATAAACACCATTTTAATTCTGTATGACGACATTATACAATGTCTATTGATTGCTCTAGGTAGTTGCCACACCCCTGCGAATCGTACAGGTCTAATCCTTCGGAATCACTTACCATTCATCACAAGACTTACAGAATGCTCGGGGTCCAAGGACTAGTGTAACGTTATGTTTCTACAGCAGGCAACTTATCTACTCGTCACAGATTCTCACAATTTTGTTTTATGGGGCGGATTGGGGGGGGGGGGGGGGGGGGGGGGGGGGTTCCTTGCACGCATTATGTGAAATGGTAGATTCGTGTCTGACCAAAACTAGAAACAGCACGTAACAGTAACATCGAAACATCCCTTCATCTAATTTTTTAACGATTGTATGAAGATAATATAGTTACGTCTCTCATAAGTCATTCAGTTGTTTTATTTTAAATCATAAACTCATTCTCAGTTTACGGGTTTAGAGGCATATCTTCGGACTCTTCCCTTTTGTATGTTTAACCACTGTTCCGAAATAACATACAAATGTTGGGCTGATGATTTACTGATTTGGAGTTTAGTTTTCCAAGTCAGAGAGAGAGAGAGAGAGAGAGAGAGAGAGAGAGAGAGAGAGAGAGACAGACAGACAGACAGACAGATAGACACAGAGAGAATAACTTATTAGGACTGAGGCTGAAAGGTGAAACGTACATGGTTCAAATCTCTTGGATTACTCTTTTAATGAAAGTGGTGCATTTCTGCAGCATCCACAAGCAAGGAATATTTTTGTCGCGTATACACTCGTGGAAATTAATTGTTTTCTGGGCGAGGCATATGCTGCGAATCAGACGACCGAGAGTGTGCGAGGGTAGCACTCACCTGCCTTTTCCATTTTCAAGGGATTCCAGCTTCCTGTGCTATACCGCCTCCCACTATACTCCTCCACAACGCACTCGCAGGATTCCCAAAGCTGCGTATCACGATTAAAAATCTAGATGAAAAGGTCAGCTTCAGAAATTCAGTTCTCAGTATAGCAAATTTCTCGGAATTACTGATGCATATCAGTAAATATTGTGACACAATATCATGCTAGAGCGTAGCACTGACTTCGCTGAATTCCGTTCGCTATGGTCTACGGGGTATTTCACTTAATAAGCGTGTCTCCATTCACGGAAACATTATTATGCTGTGAATGAGACAATAATTTTACTTTGAAGTGTAATTTTTCCGCTGTCCGCTATTACATTCTTTGCATGCGACGTCCACTCTTGATGCATCCACATAGAGACATGGATACTAATGTTATCGTTTACATACCCGGGAATATTGACGAAAACAGAACTGCGACGTGGGAACTCTTCCTGTAGCACTAAGGTCTTACAACCAATGTACTGTTTGATAACGGCAACAGCAATTTACTGAACAGGTTAAGGACTGTTTGACATCTAAAAAACCCCTTCCTTTTTGGCGGACAAAAATGTTGCGACATCTCGCGAACACATGACATACGCCATTAGCCAGTGCGAAATTCCTTAAACTGTGAGCAGCAATTCGTGTGAAGGTTTTTAAAGTAGAAGGTCGTGATGAAAAGTAACTTCTCCGAATTTTTTATGTGAAAAGTCTGAAAGATTTTTAAATAAAACTAACGTTATTAACATTCTGTACCTTTATTCTATATGTCTACATGTTTATATCTCAACATAGTCACACTCGTGATGAAGAAATTTCTCCCGAAAAGAGAACAGTTTGTTGATGCCTTTACTGTAGAATATTTGACTTTTTTTTTTTACTTAACGGTTTTATCAGTATCAAAGTGGATACAACGAGGAGGTTCTTTAAGATTTGGAAATAGATGAAAATCGAATGCAGCCAAGTCTAGACTTGGAAGACCGACGACAGCGAACCCAAGATAATTTAGGAAATTTGTGGTAAGTCCCATGGGACCAAACTGCTGAGGTCATCCGTCCCTAAGCCTACACATTACTTTCTCTAACTTAAACTAACTTAAGCTAAAGACAGCACACACACCCTTGCCCGAGGGAGGACTCGAACCTCCGACGGGGGCAGCCGCGCGAACCGGGACAAGGCGCCCGAGACCGCACGGCTTCCCCGCGTGGCTGTACCCAAGGCGTCGGATTGTTGCAGATGTCGCAGCGCTCGTATGAGGTGTGCTATTGTCATGCTGATGGTTAGGGTGCTCCGTGTGTGAACGGACTCGTCATTTCGAAGCTCGATTACAGCAGGCTGTTTCTCAAGCACTTACACAATTGTTTTACACATTACTTTTTCACACGCAACGATTCGGAGCTTTATAGCGGCAGAGGGTTGCACTTACGTAGACATGAAGAATATGTAGATTGTCAATAATGTTTGTTTTATTTAGAATGGTTTAAGAGATTTCACAGAAAAAAAATTGGAGGCATCACTTTCCAGCACGTCCTTGCAGAAATATCTCTTGAACCAGCGTACTCGTAGTTTACTGAGAACGTTAGCGATATCAATTTACGTTTGTCACCAGGCCTTCACATAATGGCGTTTCCTAGCATTTTACACAAAGAGAGAAACCTAAATACTATATATATATTTGCTTCCTGTAATTAGAATCGTGAGTTACTGTTGCTACTACAGACACAAAGAGAAATTCGTGACATTTTTCGTAGAAGAGTAATACAAATATATGGTTTTCATACGAGTAAGGTGAGTTTATATGTTCAAAAATAGTGAGACACACTGCAATAAAGGCGTAATTTCATAGAGCTAACTAATTTCTGTGATTTTATGACAATATACTTATGATGAGGGAGACTGGTACAGTGGTTTGGTCTGATTTTCTTAGTCAGTGTTAATCTGCAGATAAGATTTATACTTGACAGTATAAACTATTTTACACATTTCATGCAGAATTCCCAACCATTGTATTTGTTAGAAAGTAATCATCAAGGGACGTGGGATTAATATTTTAGTTCCCCTGAAACTTAAGAATAACCGTAAATATAGTACCAGGATATAAAAGCGAAAGCGTTCGTTTATAAATATATTTCAGATTTTGATAATATCACTACCAAAGAAACTGTTTTCATAAGGAGACTTTTATAGGCACTCCACTACAGGACGGTCTGTCCATCTATATACTGCATATTGCACCGTAACTGAAATCAGAAAAGAAACATACACAAATCTCGTTGTTGTATCAAACGTTTTGTGGAATTATTTTTTCACATTATTGTTTCATAATTGGATATAAAAGCGAAAGCATTCGTTTATAAATATATTTCAGATTTTGCTAATATCACTGCAAAAGAAATATGTATACACTTTAAGATGCTATGTAACTTCCCCATGACTGTCATCGTTTTCACTCTCTTTATTCCTATCACATTGACAATTACTGTGACAGATGGTATTGCGTGAGACAGGTTTAGTTTACTGACGACTGTGTCGTAAGGTTAGTAACCCTGCTCAATATCAGAAGATTCCCAAGTTGGGACAATATGGTTCACTCACTCGCCCGAGAAGCCACTAGTGCGAATCTGTCGTCTGTGGGATTAAGGCTGGACGCCTCTAAGGCTCAATCTCGTCTAGTCATTCTGGTGACGATATCGCCAAGATGACCAGAGGCTCGTAAGGTTCGATTACACAGTCTACTGGGCGCGGTACACTGACGTGGCACTGCGTCGGGCGGTCCCACCTCGCCTGCCGGGCAGGGCAACCGAGCGGCGCTGTCTGGCACCTGTTGCCGATGCCGTCCTGCCTCTGCAGGTCAACCACGTACATGGTCACTATCGGAACTAAAGTATCCGAACACGAGAGGTAGGGCCGCGAGTATGGTAGGAAGACTCGTTATTGTGTTAATGGTAGAGATGTAGTGACCACAGAATGGACCGGGCAGAAGAGTTCAGCAATTTCCAACATGGACACCTGAGTAAAAAATCCATCTAGTTCGTTGGTCGGTTGGTTGATGTGCTGGACAACACCAAACAGTGAGGTCATCTGTTTCATCGCGTTAGGGATGTGTCTCGCAGTAAAGAGGAGACGCTTTTACGGTGTGGGACAGTTTTCCGGGGTTGGTATGTGATCCTCTTGTAGAGCTGTGAACTTTCAAAGGAACCACCCCGGTATTTGGCTGAAGCGATTTAGGAAAATCACCGAAAACCTAAATCAGAATGGCAGGAGGCACGTTTGAACCATCGTACCGCCGAAGGTGAGTGCAGTGTGGTAATCACTGTGAAATCTCTTTCGGTCTAAATATGACCAAGCTGAATGTTGGTAATGTTATTGTGAAGCCGGAACGCCCAGGAAGAACCATACTTAAACTAAGACCATGCAGACGTCATATACTGACGGACAAGTGCTATGGAGCATTGTGGAGAGGTATAGCAGAAGGAATGACTCCTGTTCCAACGTGTTAGCAACAGTGGTGGAGCAGCTCCAGTTTACCACTGAATTCTATAATCAGTCCTAAGCCACGATAAGGACAGTATGATGAGCCCTGGTATACCGGGAATGACAGTCCGATGGTAGGTTTTGGGTGTGGTAAATGCATGTACAATGTTATGTGCCATCATGTGTCGCGCAGTAAAGAGGAGACGCTTTTACGGTGTGGACATGTTTTCCGGGGTTGGTATGTGATCCTCTTGTAGCGCTTGAGAAGAGGTTAATGCAGATGGAAATGAATGTATTTTGGACCTTTGTGTACTCCGCACATTAGAGATATTTTTCACGGGCAATGACTGCAGCATTAGAGGCTATCCGGTCATCGATGCAATGGTCTGTTGATAATAAAATGACTGAGAGCAACTGTCCTCCCCAGAGGCCCAACCTGAACACTATGGAACAGTCTAGGAGTGAGTTAGGACGTCGACGTTGCTCCAGCCATCAGCATCGAGCAGCACTAGCTTGTCTGATTTCGGGTATTGAGGAGAAGTGGGCTGACTTCCCAACACATTCAGGCTTGTCACTGACAGTTTCCTCAGCAGAACACAAGCCGTCATAAAGGCGAAGAGTGGTCGCACTCCATATTAAGGTCCGCTAGTTGATGACAGGATAATTTTGATTGTTCTATTGACGATCAAGGAGTTCCTTGGGGGTGGGGGAGTGGCTATGTGCGTAAAAAAACAGTATTCCATTTGAGTCCATAGACGTATCACGGCACTGCACTGAATAGATATTTGAATGTTCTGCTGGGGTAGTTGAATTTAGAAAAACTAAACTTCTAATTGTAGTTGTTTATAGGTCCCCTAACTCGGACTTCAGAGCATTTATGTTCAAGATAGAGAGGGTTCTTGATTCACTCTGTAGGAAGTACCAGAAATTAGTTACATGTGGCGACTTCAATATAAATTCTGTATATGATGGAGCAAGGAAAAGTGTCTTTGTAGATCTCACAAATGTGATGCAGGTAGTATTTTTTCCAACTAGGGTTCAGGAGAACAGTGGCACAGCTGTAGACAATATTTTTATTCATTCTTCGTTACTAGATGGCCATTCTATTATTAAAAGGGTGAGTGGCCTTTCAGACCATGATGCAGAAATTTTAACACTAGAAGGTTTTTTGTGCTCAAACAAATGTTACAAATAATTTCAGACTATGTAGGAAAGCTAATCCAGTGGCAATAGCGATATTTGTAAACGTCGCTGAGGGACAAGAGCGGCAGGATGTATAATAACGATAACATAGATGGCAAATATAAAGCTTTCCTTAACACATTTACTATGCTCATTGAGAGAAGCTTTCCATCAGAATGCTCTAAACAGGGTACTAGCAGTAAAAGGCTGCCTAGGCAGCTGACTAGCGGCATAAGGTTATCATGTAGAACCAAAAGGGAGTTATATCAAAAAGTTAGAAGTGGTCACAATCAAGCTGCAGTAGTGCATTACAAACAGTATTGTAAAGTGCTTAAACACGTTATTAGGAAGGCAAAGAGTATGTGGTGCGAAAATACGATAGCTATTGCACAGGATAAAATTAAAAACATATAGTCAGTTGTGAAGGAAGCGTCTGGTCAGCAGCACAAGGTCGATGATGTAAAGTCAATTCTTAGTAAAAATAATTCTGTTGCTGTTAAGTCAGACATGTGTAGAGCATTTAACAAGAATTTTCTGAGCATTGATGGTGAATTAAATAAAAAGTTAGTTTTTACAGGGAATCACATAACTCTCTCGTCAAATGCCTTTACTAGAATGATGTCTTAAATGCTTTACTGTGATACTGAAAAGGGGCAGATTGACTCAATAATTAAATTACTGAAGACTAAGGACTGTCATGGATATGATGGAGTGCGTAGTACAATATTAAAGTGCTCTACTGCCACGTTAGCCCTGGACTCAGGCATATTTGTAATTTTTCCTTTAAAGATCGTCAGTTTATTGAAAGATTAAAGTACTCAGTAGTCATGCCGCTTTACAGAAAGGAGAAACGGATAATTTATTTATTTATTTATTTATTTATTTATTTAACCTGGCAAGATTAGGGCCATCAGGCCCTCTCTTACATCTAACCAGGCATTCTACTTATTTTACAGTCATATGTTTCAGTAGGCATGTTAAACTACATCTAATACAAAAAGTGAGATAAACAATTAGAAAGGTACACCTCGAAAAATACATTATTGAAGAGAAAGATTTAAGATAGGAGTGCTGGCAGCAGGGAGTATGAGGGAGACTCATGGTGAAGGGAGGAGAAGAATAGAGAGACATGATGAAACATAATTAAGGAAAATATAAAGGAAAAGGAGACTGCATGGCTAATAGAGATAGATGAAGAGGAAGGCATCTCAGCAGCAAGATACGAGACGCTAGCTTTGCTATTTGACACATGAGAGGATTGGCCTTGCACATTACTTTTGTGGAGAATTTTATGCGGATGATAGTAGGAAATGCTTCAACTTCTTCTTAAAAGCAACAGGAGATTGAATTTTCCTCAAGGTAAGGGGCAGTTTGTTCCAGAGGCGGACAGCGGCAACTGAGAAGGAGTTTGCAAAAGTTTTTGTTTTGTGAGTGGGCACAGTTAGGATACTAGATAAGAGTGACCTCGTGTTTCGATTATGATGGCATGACAGGTTTTTAATCTCTGAAGCTAGGTACTGGGGTGCTTGCGCGATGAGGAGTCGGTGAAGTAGACATAGAGTGCGGTAGTCACGCAGTTTGTCCGGCCGCAGCCACCCTAGCTCGGAGTATGAAGCACTAACATGATCATATCGGCGAATGTTGCAGGTGTAACGCACACAGGCATTCATGGTTAGCTCTAGCCGTCTTTTGTTTTCACTACTCATGCCTTGTTGAATCACATCACAATAGTGGAGGTTCGGTAGAACGAGTGCTTGCACGAGCTGGCGTTTCAAGTCCTGTGGGAATATGTTCCGAAACTTTTTGAGAGCATAGAGACAAGCAGACGTCTTTCGGCACACTGCGACTGTATTCTCCGCCCAGTTGAGATGCTCGTCCAAAGTTACACCCAAGTTCTTCACTGTTTTCTGATATGGTATTGGAGTACCTTCGAGCAGAATAGGAGGTAGCCGTTGGCGGAAATCTGAACTTATTAATTTCTGATGGGCTATTAAGATTACTTGCATCTTTTTTGCATTTAATTTAAGCCCCAGATTTTTCGCCCATGTCACTACTGAAGACAGATCATCATTCATCAGAGCGATTGCAGTGTTTACGTCTTCAGGTCTGACGCTTAGGTAGAGCTGGAGGTCGTCGGCATAGAAATGATGTTTACAGGAGGACAAAACCGACGAAATATCGTTGACATATAAAGAAAACAAAAGTGGTCCTAAGACTGATCCTTGTGGCACTCCCGAAGAAACATGTTTCCAGGAAGATTTTTCATTTGCGCAGACAACACATTGCTGTCTGTCTTTTAAGTAGCTTTCAAACCATCTCATTGCACTATCAGAGAAATTAAGCTGTTGCATTTTTCTGAGTAATATGTCAAAGTTAACAGTGTCAAAAGCTTTGCTGAAGTCCAGTAGCGTCAATATTGTTGCCTTTCGATTGTCGATGGCATATTTCAGGTCATCAGTTACTTTAATTAGAGCAGTGTTTGTGCTGTGATGTTTACGGAAACCGGATTGAAATTTGTCATATAGACTGAATTCATGCAAGTGTTCAGTGATTTGGTCATGAACAATATATTCCAGTGCTTTGGAAACAGCAGGCAGTATGCTAATTGGTCTGTAATCACTAGGCAGTTGCGGGTTTTCGACCTTAGGGATGGGTCGAATTATGCTTCTTTTCCATGCAGTGGGGTATATTCCGTTCACGAGGGAAAAATTAAATATGTCAGTTAAGACAGGTACTAAGATATCGGCAACATTCTTAATCATGGCTATACCGATACTGTCGTTGCCTATTGCATCAGAAGAGATTCTCATTATTGCTTTTCTTGCCGTATTTGTTGTTACATGTTTTAGATGGAAGGTATCGTTGTTAGTTATCCTGTTTGGAGATTCTTGTGGACGGTAATTATCAGCTGTGCTGGTATTCAGAGGTGCAGAGAAGAATTCATTTAATTCGTTAGCTGATACATGAAAAGTAGTTTCCGATTTTGCCTTTCCGACCCCCAAGCTACGGAGATTCTTCCATAGAGTCGTGGGTGTCACATCGCTGCATACAAGGGAGCGAGCGTGCCTGATTTTGGCATTGCGAATGCATTGTTTCACTCTGTTCCGTAGCTTTCTATATTCTTCAAAACGTTCGGGTTTCGGATCTGCCTTGAAACGCCTGTGGGCAGCATCCCTATTAGTCATCATTTGACGTAATTCAGCTGTCAGCCATGGAGCAGGAGATTTTCTTACACGGACTGTGCGCACAGGTGCATGTTTGTCATAGAGGGCAGTGAGTTTATCACCAAGTTCATTAATTTTGCCGTCGATTGTAGGTTCTCTGATTATTTGATGCCATGACATTTCTGAGCAATCGGCTGTTAGAGCGTCAAGGTCAATACGTTTCATGTTCCTACAAGTTATGTAACGCGATTTGATCCTTGGGGGCTGCACAGAGTAGGCCAGGAATATTACATCATGTGCTGAGAGGCCAGGGGCCGATGATTGACCAACATCTCTTACTTTGTCAGTCTGTTTCGTTGCGATCACGTCTATAAGAGTATGACTGTGCGCCGTATGGTGTGTAGGTTGCAGTGGAAGAATGTTCATGCTATTGCAACTAAACAATCTTCTTAGGTTTATTGCGGAGGGAGTGTCTCTTAGCAGGTCTATGTTCAAGTCACCCATTATGATGACATGTTCGTATTGACACTGAAGTGAATGTAATTCCGACTGGAAGGAACTCATTGAGCTTATTTTTGGCGGCTTGTACACGACGCCAGTCAAGAATTTCCGACTTTGTATATTTATTTCAATGACCATGAATTCAGCCTCTTTTTCTTCAGCAGGATTTGACGTACATAAGACTTTCGCTTTGAGATCTGTTCGTATATATGCGCCGACCCCGCCACCTCGCTTTTTTGATCTGTCTGCCCTAAGAAATGTGTACCCTGGGAGATGAATAGATGCAGAGGATATGTGTGGTTTCAACCACGTTTCGGATAAGAGGATTACGTGGTAGTTTAGTTGGTGGAAGAGGAGGCTAAGTTCTTCGTAATGCGCAGGTAAAGACTGAATGTTGCAGTGAGCTGCTAAAACCTCGGACGCGTTCCGCTGAGCAGCCTGGAGTAGGGTGGCAGACTGGTTTGTCCCTTTGTTAGGCACTACCTGCCGCGAGGGGCACTGACCGGTGTTTCCGCCAAGTGACATATTACAGGGGTGTCCGAGATTTTGCGCGCCCTGTTTGTGACTCCGCGAGAGCCGAAAGAAAAGCGACTGCAAGAGATTTCCTGAGGTTGCGGGAGTATAGAAAATGGATTAGTGGTATTCGGTGCAGGGAGAATATGACCAAAATGGTGACAGCTGTGTGTCACTGAGTATCCTATGTCGTAAGAGGAAAAATGTAATTAGAGTATTTGAAACAGCTTAGGGTGGAAATAAGGGAAAGAGGAGTGATTTAAGAGGCCGATGCTGCCAGCAGAGAGAAGTAAGCTTAATATTTAATAGAGTATCGTAGGAAGCTAGAATTAAATTGAAACTTGCTAAAGTGATACTGATAGTGATTTTTGTTATGAACAATTTTAACCGAAGAGATGGTTGACTAATGAACTAAAGGAGAGACTAATAATTGCAATAGAACTATTACAGAATGGAAGAGAATAAACTGAGAAAATGAAAAAAATATTAGCAGTAACTAAAACTAAGCAATGGCTACAGCTAAAGACACAAAAAAAAGTAAAAAGTTAATACAGTTACAAAAACAATTAGTTGAAGGTACAAATAATTAAAAAGTTAATACAGTTACAAGAACAATTAGTTGAAGGTACAAATAATTAAAAAGTTAATACAATTACAAGACTATATCTGAGTATAGGACTGTTAAGATTTGCAAATGGTGTTAAGTTTGACTTTTGGCTCGAGTAGGTTCACTTAATACTATTTAGTTCTGTCATGTTTGTGACTGTCTTCTTTCCGGCTGCAGTCTTAATGATTACTCTGCCATCCAGAGTCCACACATTCTGAAGACCGAAATGGGATATGGCACTGTTTAAAATCTTTAGCCGCTCGTGTGTCAGATCTTCCCTTATTGTAATCCCTGTCCTTGCTAACTTCTTCTTCTGGGTAAAGATCTCAGCCCTTTTTCGGTACGACACAAATTTAATTATTATTGGACGAGGTTTGGTAGCACCTGGTAGTTTTCGTCCCACCCGGTGGCTCCTGTCAATGTCTGCCTTGGTCACTTCGACGCCTAATTTTTCACACGCAACCTGTATAAGCAGGTTGTCCGTGTCTTCTTCTTTAGTTTCTGCTACTCCAAACAGTTGTAGACTATTTCGCCTTTGGTACTGTTCTAGCTCGTCTGTGGCGGCAGATAGTTTCACTTCCAACTCTCGTGCCTTTTTCTCGTATTCAGACACAGACTTTTTTAGTGCTGTAATTTCGGCAGTATTGGCCTCAACAGTTTCACGCATTTTGGCCAATACTGCTGCCGTTACAGTATCTGATATGGTGCCTGCTATCAGATCGAGATTGTTTTTATCGCGAAGCGCAGCGTTTACCTCAGAGCGAACCAGCTCCGCTATACCGGGAGCCGCGGCCGCACCTTCCGCCAGGAGCAGGCCCGCCGTACCTGCTGCTTCCCCGCTGCTGGACGCGCTGCTGTTGATTCTTCTGTTTACCATTTTCTCGCAGATATTGGCGGAGCACAGAAAAAAAAATAGCACTACTACACAGAGCACTGTTGTTTACACGATTTCCACTTGTACTAGACAACACCACCTGCGAGAACACCTTCGAATTCGACTAAATTTCGCGAGCCGAACTTAACACGTGTTACACTGCAGCCGCCATGAGCTATGTAGACGATTTTAGACAAATTTCTATATCATCAGTGTTTACTAAAATTATTAAAAAGGTTGTGCAAGTATTGATCATTTTACTTCACATAATTTTCTGTTAAATGTATAGTTCGGTTTTAGAAGTGTATTAACAACTGAAAATGCTTTATTCTCTTTTCTCTGTATAGTACATCATGAGTTAAACAAAAGGTTTCGAACACTAGGCAGATATTTTGATGTAACTAAGGCATTTGATTGTTTTGATTAATAAATATTTCTCCAGAAGTTAGACCATTACAGAATACATTGAGTAGCTCACAATTGGTTGACCTCTTATGTTAACGATAAACAACAAAAGGTCATTACTGACAGTGTTAAGAGCGGCTGTGATGTAGGATCCGAGTGTGACACAGTCTAATGGGGGTTGCATCAGGGATCTGTGCGAGGGAACCTCCTTTTTCTTGTTTATAGAAATGACATTCCCTCTAGTATTACAGGTAGTTCTACAATAGTTCTGTTTTCTGATGACTCTAGCATGATAGTAAAGGATGGTGTGTCCAACATTGGCTCTGTTTCAAATAGTGCAGTTCATTACATATGTTCATGGCTTGTAGAAAATGAACTAAGACTAAATGACATTAAGACTAATTTTTGAAGTTTATAACACACAATTCAACCAATGCCAACGATCTTGTTGCATAAAACGGTCATATGATTAGTGAAACTGAACAGTTAAAATTTATATGCGTTCAGATAGATAGTAAGCTGTTTTGGAAAGCCCATGTTCAGGAACTTATTCAAAGACTTAATGCTGACATTTTTACTATTCGAGCAGTATCTGAAGAGAGTGATCGTTTGGCAATAAAAATTATTTTACTTTGCTTATTTTCATTCGCTTATGTTGTATGAATGTATGGTATTGTATTTTACGGTAACTCTTCCCATTCTAAAAGGATATGTCTGGCTCAGCAACGGGTGGTTCGGGCAATAAGTGGTTAATGTTCAAGAAGCTCTTGTCGACACCTGTTCACGAATCTTGGTATTCTGACATTGGCCTCTTAACGTATATATTCCTTACCGTCATTTCTTGTTAACAATATTAACTTATTCCCAAGAATAAACAGCTTTCACTCAGTTAATACCCGACAGAAATCAAAGGGGCACTAGGATTGGGCTTTCTTTAACTCTTGTGCAGAAAGGTGTGCAGTGTACTGCCGCACCCATTTTCAATAAGCTAACAATCGAATTCAAAAATCTTAGCAGCTTTGAAATCGAAACTGAAGAGTTTCCTCATGGGTCACTTCTTCAGTTCAGTCGATGAGTTCCTTGAAAAATGAAGCCCATTTTTGTGTATTGTTGATTGCGTTTACTTAAAATTATGAACTGACTATTTTCGGGTGCATAATCATTTCCTTTTATCTGTTATTACTTTTATGTTGTAATTTCATGTACTGACACGTTCCATGATCTTGGAGATTTGCTCCTCGACTTGGTCCTACGGAACTTGATGTGTAAATAAATAAAAAATAAATAAAATAAAATTTTTGTCGCCAGTCGATATTCTGTACGAGGTAAAGCAGTTGTTGCTACGCTGTGGTCACTTGGAACTCAGCCTTAGCGTGGGGGACTAGTTGAAATTCGGTGTATGTTGCTTACAACTGGGCATTGGAATGATTAGTCCACAGATATTTCTACCTTATGTGAACAGTATTGGAGAGAGACGTTCTGACCACGACCGATTACCATGATTACTGTCATATTCCAGATGAACCATAACTTGAATCTCGCCGATTTAGTATTTAATGACTGTGTTTCAGAACCGAGAAGAAAGGAAGTACTAAATGTCGTCATCGGCAAGGGGTACAACTGATACAAACCGGTTTTGGAAGTTTTTATCTGGCCTCAGATTCAGAAACCTAGAATTATTCCAGCACCCACCATTTCTACACATTATAAACAGCCGCTAGGTCCCAAACAAACGTCTGATTGTGAATTATCGGTCTGTACCTTCACCATATGTACCTCTGAGATTTAAACGCAATGTACGGTGGGGAATCGTGCCCGTAGTGAATGGGCCAAATTTTTTTTCTGTGAGTGTCATGTTCACGACTAATTCACACTCATAAGTGGAAATGGCTGTTGCCTCCCGATCCCATGACGTTACAACTCTGCCAGTACTGTGGAAAGTTACTATATCGATACTGCTACGGTATCGCTAACAACAGCATCATTTTAGTCTCATGCAAGTCACTGTGTCTGTTTCAGTTGGGCTGCGATGAATGGTGATGGTATCCTGTACGGTATGTATGCCTTTCTCCAAGTTTATTTGGACCTAGGGTGCATATGACTTATGATAATGATCGAACGCTCGGAAACAGACTATCTGAAGCATGTCTGGGACATGGCAATACTGCATTTCGAGCGTAACCTTCTAGCTTGCGAAACTGATATCTCATTGAAAGTGAGCTGGACTGGCCAGACTACTCCCAGTTCGTAGCTGGTGAGTCAAGTAGATAAGCACACCGAACAAAATATTGATCACCCCCAGGGACGTCACACTAAAGTCGCCTGAAACCACATCTAACCTTAAGAGAGGCCTCTACTGTCGAGGAAGAGAGACCTTGACTTTCTTCAAGTATGCCATATAAAATTGAAGCTGACTTACATCCGAAATTTGCTTCGACGTTAAAACCTTGTTTAACTTTTCATTTCGAATAATAGTAGACGTTTTCTGTCGTATATCAGGCACGAAAAACATCCCCAAAATATCACAGGAACAGTCTGCAGCCTTAACGACAGCCTACGTTTAGTCGCCTGATTGGGTAGACTGAGCCGTGGACACCTGGCATCATTTGTACAGAGATGAAACAGTGACTCGTCCGACTGGTATGTGAGATATTGTTCGGTCCACTGAAGGCTTGCAGTTTTACGTACTGCAGTCAGCAATGGCCTTTTTTGAAGTTGCCAATTCCAAACGTCCATTTCATGTAGTCCGTCATGTTTGCTTCGGAAATGGTTGATGTAGACCCGCATCCACTGGCAGCAGGAATTCCTGTCGGGTTTGAAACCGATGATCATTCACGGCACATAACACTCGTCCCAGTTATGGAGGGTTGTCCTCTTCACCATACAGCTGCTGCCTCTCTGTATGGTCTCAGTTCCTGTGTGGCGGCCAGCAAGTAAACTCGGCAGAGACATGTTGGACTGCTTGATAACGTCTTGCTGGATGTGCAAACCTGCTGCGAGCTGAGAATCGTTATCTGTCCCTCCGTCCAGTCCTCTTGCCTATATGCAAGGTTTAGCTTACTGGCGACTGTACAGTGACAAACTAAGCTGCAGTGTGTTACTAACGCCGGCGTTTAAACACACAAGGTAGATGTGAAGGATACAAATTGTGGCCATTTATTACAAGGTACTGTTAAGAACCTCCTATTATCTTGTGTTGCCTGTCGGATAGCCGTCACTTTGCATTAACTGAAGAACATTCACCAGTGTCAGTTACTTCTCTGATTTACTTTGATGACTGTGTATTTTGTAGGGCCCTTTCATTTAAACTGAGTTTCTGTTACAAGTTATGTTGGGGTCGTTTAGCAGTAATTGGTGTAACCGTTAACTTGATGTTTAACAATTTCAGAGTGTTATGTATTATCATCGTTTTAAGGGAGTGCGAGTGTCGGGTTAAATGTTTAATTTACTCCTTGTCTTAATCTTATTTAATACATTGTAAAAGCGTTGCGCAACTTCCTAAGTATTGGAATCCTGCATTTCTTAAATTATTCTACACTTTAGGATCATATTGTAATTATATAGTTTCTAAGGGATGGTATTCGTATTGTAAAATGACTGCACATTTTGTGGATCATTCTAATTCTGTAGGTCACCTCATGTTTGGGACTTCAGTTTTTGGGTCATTTAATCAAAAATGGATCATTGTGTAACGTTGTTACGCACACCTCTCGAACCTAGCACCATCACTCCCTCTACCATCACAGAATCTGCAATTAATACAAATACGGAAGGCGGTTTGATGCTGGGAATATGATGTAGTAAATAAAATACTATGCCTTCCTCTAAGTGCTTTTATTAATGACACGGACATTTTCGGAGCGATGATGTTCCATCATCAGGAACACTCCTGGAAATTGAAATAAGAACACCGTGAATTCATTATCTCAGGAAGGGGAAACTTTATTGACTAATTCCTGGGGTCAGATACATCACATGATCACACTGACAGAAACACAGGCACATAGACACAGGCAACAGAGCATGCACAATGTCGGCACTAGTACAGTGTATATGCACATTTCGCAGCAATGCAGGCTGCTATTCTCCCATGGAGACGATCGTAGAGATGCTGGATGTAGTCCTGTGGAACGGCTTGCCATGCCATTTCCACCTGGCGCGTCAGATGGACCAGGGTTCGTGCTGGACGTGCAAACCGCGTGAGACGACGCTTCATCCAGTCCCAAACATGCTCAATGGGGGACAGATCCGGAGATCTTGCTGGCCTGGGTAGTTGACTTACACCTTCTAGAGCACGTTGGGTGGCACGGGATACATGCGGACGTGCATTGTCCTGTTGGAACAGCAAGTTCCCCTGCCGGTGTAGGAATGGTAGAACGATGGGTTCGATGACGGTTTGGATGTACCGTGCACTATTCAGTGTCCCCTCGACGATCACCAGAGGTGTACGGCCAGTGTAGGAGATCGCTCCCCACATCAAGATGCCGGGTGTTGGCCCTGTGTGCCTCGGTTGTATGCAGTCCTGATTGTGGCGCTCACCTGCACGGCGCCAAACACGCATACGGCCATCATTGGCACCAAGGCAGAAGCGACTCTCATCGCTCAAGACGACACGTCTCCATTCGTCCCTCCATTCACGCCTGACGCGACACCACTGGAGGCGGGCTGCACGATCTTGGGGCGTGAGCGGAAGACGGCCTAACGGTGTGCGGGACCATAGCCCAGCTTCATGGAGACAGTTGCGAATGGTCCTTGCCGATACCCCAGGAGCAACAGTGTCACTAATTTGCTGGTAAGTGGCGGTGCGGTCCCCTACGGCACTGCGTAGGATCCTACGGTCTTGGCGTGCATCCGTGCGTCGCTGCGGTCTGGTCCCAGGTCGACGGGCACGTGCACCTTCCGCCGACCACTGGCGACAACATCGATGTACTGTGGAGACCTCACGCCCCACGTGTTGAGCAATTCGGTGGTACGTCCACCCGGCCTCCCGCATGCCCACTATACGCCCTCGCTCAAAGTCTGTCAGCTGCACATACGGTTCACGTCCACGCTGTCGCGGCATGCTACCAGTGTTAAAGACTGCGATGGAGCTCCGTATGCCACGGCAAACTGGCTGACACTGACGGCGGCGGTGCACAAATGCTGCGCAGCTAGCGCCATTCGACGGCCAACACCGCGGTTCCTGGTGTGTCCGCTGTGCCGTGCGTGTGATCATTGCTTGCACAGCGCTCCCGCAGTGTCCGGAGCAAGTATGGTGGGTCTGACACACCGGTGTCAATGTGTTCTTTTTTCCATTTCCAGGAGTGTATATATTAACTTACTAGGAACGTTTTATGAGCACCGAAAAACACTGATCGTGACAACATAGAAATTACTTCACTAGAGGACCCCTCTCCTCGCCCCCACACCATAAGGCTTCTGACTTTTTTGATGTTGTCCGCCACAAATTCCTCTGCTGTGCCAACCTCTTCATCTCACAGTAGCAGTTGCAACCTACGTCCTCCATTATATGCTGGATGTATACAATTCTCTGTCTCCCTCTAGAAATTTTTACCCTCTACAAGTCTCTGTAGAACCGTGCAAATCATTCCATAACGTCTTCACACATATCCTACGTGTACCATCTTGCCCCTTGTTCATGTCAGCGTTTTCCATACATTCCCTTCCTTACCGATTCTCCGGAGAACCACCTCACCTTATCACTCCATCTAATTTTCAACAATCTTCTGTAGTACCACATCTTAAATACCTTCGATTCTCTTCAAAATAATGGTTCAAATGGCTCTGAGCACTATGGGACTCAACATCTGAGGTCATCAGAACTTAGAACTACTTAAACCTAACTAACCTAAAGACATCACACACATCCATGACCGAGGCATGATTAGAACCTGGGACCGTAGCGGCCGCGCGGTTCCAGACTGACATTGCCATCCTAATCGAAAGAAAGAAGAACCGCAGAATTTGCTGAATAGAGTGAACAGTCCATTCAGTACAGGCTATAGATTGAGAGTCAATAGTAGAAACTCGCAAGTAATGAGATGTAGCAGTTGTGAGAGCAGCAAGAAGCTTAACGTCAGCATTGGTGATCACGAAATAGACGAAGTTAAGGAATTCTGCTACCTAGGTAGTAAAACAACCCTTGGGGAACGGAACCAGGAGGACATAAAAGCAGGCAAGCATTGGCAGAAATGGCACTCCTGGCCGCAAGAAGTCTACTAGTATTGAAGACAGGCCTTGAGGATTAAATTTATGAGATCGTACGGTTGGAGCGCAGCATTGTATGGTAGTAAAACATGGACTGTGGGAAAACCAGAATGGAAGTGAATCGCCGCCCGATGTGGCCGAGCGGTTCAAGCTTTAGAAATATAATGAAGGTAGTTGTAATTTGTGCACGGACATCTAGATAACTTACCTAGCTACGTGCAGAGGGGGCTGAAGACAGTGCCAATGAGACACAAAAACTGGCAGTCAAATAAAACAATTAATTGCGGCTGTCCGTATTTATTTTCATCAAATGCTCGTGTTTGTCGGCATGCAATGGCTGCTCGATATGGAACATCCCGCTCTAGGTGAGATATTTCACCTCCCTAATGCCACCACCGCCAACGGCCTCTCCGCAGTGGTAACACCGATTCCCGTCGTATCACCGAGGGTGACGGTCAGGGTCTTGCAAGCTCTGTTGGCCAGCAGGGTTCACTCAGCCCTTGAGGCCAATTGAGAAGCTGTTTGGCTGAGAAGTACCGGCTCCCGTCACGAAAATTGACAATTACCAGGAAAGTGGTGTGCTGACCACATGCTCCACCTTACTCACATCAAGTGACGCCTATCGGCGGAGATTGACACCGCTGTCGGTCGGTACCGTTGGGCCTTCTGAGCCCTGTTTGGCTGCTGATGATCATGAACAAAACCAGCACTCACCACTACTCTGCCCTAGGGGGCTCGCCACTCTTTGGTGGGTTCGTGCTTGGCTACCACGTGGCCGCAGGCTTTTCGGTGTTTTTTTTTCCCTTCCATGGTGCAAGTCTGTCCTCTTGCTACTCTAGAATATTATTGTGTATGTTCTGCAATATCTGTCACTGACAAAAGAACAGTCTCACCTTTGTTTTTCGATCCCTTCTCATTTCTTCGTTTCCCTTCTTTTCTCGTTCCTCTTCGCCGTTTGAGGTTCCTGTTTTTCTTCTTCCTGAAGCCTGGTCCCTTCAGTCCCACAAACCAACAAATCTTCCTCCCTGATCGTCTAATGAGGGCCGGCCCACGCGTCTGATGCTTAACAGGTGACAGGTAGGGTTCGTACTTACTCCTGGTACAAGCCAGGCCCAGAGTGGTTTCATGAGCTGCAACCTTCCCAAAGTGCCGATTGGTCCCTCTGTCAGATGTTCAGGAGGTGAGACCTTCTCGCAATGAGCCAATCATCTTCGCAATCAGTGTCAACGAAACGTAAACGTAATGATTCGAATACCCTTACTCCTGCACCACGGTTCCTTGTGGTCTCCCGTACTGAAGACAGTCAGTCCTTCACCATGGTAGATCCGTTCATTATTGAAAGAGGTGTTGATGCAATTGCTCGCTCTGTGAAATCCTGCTCTCGTTTACGGAATGGCACTTTGCTTTTGAAGACTGATTATGATTCCCAGCAACAACATCTGATTGCTGCCTCGCCTCTCCATGGCTATTCTGTTCGTGTCGAGGCCCATTTAACTTCGAATTCTTCCCGTGGTGTAATTTACACCAGGCTGCTCGGCGGTCTAACCAACGCCGAAATCCAATCTTACGTCTATGATCAGACTGTCCGTCATGCTATGTTAAAGGTAGATTGCTCCATAGCGCCCACCCGTACTCTTTTCCTCACCTTTGATAGAGTGGTGCTGCCATCCAAGATCAAAGCAGGCTCTAAAATTATCAGTCTGACCGTACGTTCTGAACCCAATGCCCTGCTACCAGTGTCATCACTTCTTCCACACTAGAAAATCTATTCGACACCCAGAAAAATGTGTAACCTGTGGTAGGGATGCACACAAGGGTGACTGTCCAACTCCTCCTCGCTGCTCTATCAACTGCAATGGCGGCCATGCCGCCTCCTTTCGGGATTGTCCCGTGTATCTTGATGAGCGGGCTGTCCAAAAGATTGAGGTTAAGAAAAAAAGTGTCTTACCCAGTAGCTCGTTAGTTATTAGTCGCGAACCCTGTGTTCTCCAGTTACTTACCACTTCGTTTTTACCTTCCCTCTGAGGTCGGCATTCCATCTCATTTGAGGCGTCATGCTACTCATACAAAATGGCATTCATCGTCAGCCCATCTCCCTGATTACCCATCTTAAAGCTGTTGCCGTTCACCTTTTCCTTCCCCATCTGAATTTTTCTCTCTGTACCATTTGTGTACTTCCTTTATTCAATGTCACCAGGGTAGGCTTCCATCAGCTTATCCATTTTTGCAACTCGGTGACTTTAATGCACATCATCACCTTAAGGGTTCTCCAAGCACCTCTCAGAGAGGTGCCCTCTTGGCTAAACTTCTAAACCAACTTCACCTCTTCTCCCTTAAAACGGGAGCACCATCTTTACTTTCCGACTCCTCGCACACTTATTCCCATTTGGACCTATCCTTTTGCACTGCTCAGCTTGCCCATCGTCTTGAGTCTTTCTGACGCTAATGAGTGACCATTTCCCGTTGGCTCTCCATTTGCGGACTCCTACCGCATCCGTGTGCACTCCCAAATGGCAACTTACTAATGCTAACTGGCAGCTTTGCTCCTCTCTGGTGGCCTTTGAAGAACAACATTTCCCCAGTTGTGATGACCAGATGGAGTATCTCACCAACGTTCTCCTTATTGCTGGAGAACATTCCATTCTTCGCACTTCTTGTTTACCGAATCGCGCCGAGCGGGATTAGCCGAGAAGTCTTGTGCGGTGCAGTCGGGGACTGTGTGGCTGGTCCCGGCGGAGGTTCGAGTCCTCCATCGGGCATGGGTGTGTGTGTTTGTCCTTAGGATAACTTAGGTTAAGTAGTGTGTAAGCTTAGGGACGGATGATCTCAGCAGTTAAGTCCCATAAGGTTTCACACACATCTGAACATTTTATTACCGCATCTTGTCCCAGTTCCTTGGTGGACTGCAGCATGCTGTGATGCAATTCTCACATAGAGAAGTGCTCTCTGTGTTTTCAACCGTCATCCAATGATGGCAAACTGCATTCATTATATACAGATGCATGCAATGTATCGTCACATTCTTCAGGATAGCAAACAAGTTACGTGGATTTCATTCACTAGTTCTTTTGAAAGTTCCACCCCTTCCTCTGTCGTGACGACAGCCTCCGCCGGCTCTCTGAGACCAAGATCCACTCCCACATGTCTGGCCTCACAGTAGCTCACAATGTCATTGTGGACCCTATTCCTATCTCCAACACCTTGGGATACTGCTGGCAGCGGCCGGCCGTGGTGGCCGAGCGGTTCTAGGCGCTACAGTCCGGAACCGCGCGACCGCTACGGTCGCAAGTTCGAATCCTCCCTCGGACATGGATTTATGTGATGTCCTTAGGTTAGTTAGGTTTACGTAGTATTAAGTTCCATGGTACTGATGACCTCAGAAGTTAAGTCTCATAGTGCTCAGAGACATTTGAGCCATTTTTGCTGGCAGCGGTGTCACGATAATGTACGGTGCAGTACGGTGGGGCTCCGGACGGCAACGTGCCACTACTGAGGACGAACAGCATAGTGTTCGGAGTATGGCTCGGTTCATCGCACTGCATATGGAGCACCAGTTGTGCATGAGTTCGCTCCACAGTGACACAACGAACCGCTACAAATCGGTTACCCCAGGTACAGCTCCTACCCAGAAGCCCTGTAGCGTGCATTCCTCTGAAACCACAACCATTCATAACGTGACTGATGTCACGCGGGAGCTGTCTGGAGAACAGGATGGAGATCTGTTGTGTTTTCGGGTGAAAGCTGGTTTTGTTTCGGGGTCAGTTTTGGTTAGAATTTGGTATAAAATTGTCATTTTTGTTTTACTTATAACTTTATGTCAGGTTCGTCATGCTGTGCACATAATTTTGGTAATGTTTATAGTTATTATGATATTTACACAGAAGTAAGGCACTGCGCGAAATTCGAAAAAGTTTGCAATGAAAAAACAGGGTTGCTATGATTTTTCGTTTGGTGCATATTATATAATACGTTACTGCATATGAAATTTATCTAAGATATTGAATTTTTATTTAGATTTGGATGGAGATCTCTATCTGTAACCAATCTCGAGAAAACTGATCTGACGTAGCACACTCATTTGCGATAGTGGTGTGCCAGCGATAAAGCCTGAGTGAAAATATCCGCACCATTCCTCAGATTTCATAAACGGTTTGAGATATTTGACTGAGATTTTGGAGAATGATAGCGAATAAAGAGGAGAGTATTTTGCTGTATGGTTAGTATGCAAAACTTCGTTATCTACCGTGTGATTTCACTAACAACTGACATTTTCGATGAAATAGTGTAATTATAATGGCTATTTCACTTTGGGCTTTGGAACTAGTTGAGTGAAGACATTGCACGTTTATTTTGTATCGAGGATGTGGTGTTACATAAGATACTGACTTTCCTTTTCCGCAGTTCCTCACTTAGAAGACCAGTGTTTCCTCATTCTTTCGCAGTGGCATCTGCACAACATATTAGTGGGGTGAGACTGTGTGAACTCATCTGTGGTAACAAGAGAAAAGTATAGATTTCACTTAAAATTCGCCAATTGTGACACTTCTCTCAAAGATCCAAACTATTAACAAACCAGACGAAAATAAATCGGTGCATTTTTGGTGGGTTTATTTTTACATACAACCGAAAGCAGAGGTAAAAGTCCATTTTGAAGGGTCATCATGTAAGTGTGGCGGTCGAGGGGCCCTACATATAATTTACAAAAAGTGTGAGTTCTGTGTTCAGTGCGGATTGGCACTTTGCCTCCAGTGCTCGGCATTTTCTCTACAGCACTGCCTACGACCCCGACCATTATGCTCTCTCCACACCTGCCCTGCCGTCTGCACATATACTGACAGACTATACCTTGACATGCTTGACCAACACATATGTCCGTAATCGAGTACATATGGAACACCACTAGGCGACAACTCCAGCATCATCCACAACTAGCATTAATAGTCTCTGTTTTGACGGACCAAGTGCAACAGGCATGGAACTTTACTCCACAAACTGAATGAGGAAGTTGTACAACACAAAACGTGTATGTTTGCACGGTTGTATTCAAAATTCTGGACGTCACAATGGTTACCACTGTAGCAGAATTTCACATCTGCAGAGGTTTATCCAGTACTTACATTAACCCCTCATCTTGAAATGTTAATCACATAAATACGTTACCTAAAAAACTCGAAATATTAGGTTGGCCCATAAGTGTTTCGCGTTTCTCGTTAAGTTTAATGAACACAACAAGTACATGTAACAGAGGATTAAGTCACCAATAACAAATTTTCCTTTACTGTTTACAACAGTCAAAAAAAAAAGTGTGTGAAATCATATGGGACTTAACTGCTAAGGTAATCAGTCCCTAAGCGTACACACTGCTTAACCTATGTTATCCTAAGGACAAACAGACACACCCATGCCCGAGCGAAGAATCGAATCCCCGCCGGGACCAGCCGCACAGTCCATGATTGCAGCCCCCTAGACCACTCGGCTAATCCCGCGCGGATACAACAGTCCACCAACGCTGGGATAACTCTTCGACTATACGACTGAAAAAATGACGTGTTTTTGAGGTGATGAACTGGTCTAGCCATATTCGGAGCCTGTTACCATCCGTAAAGGAAGTTCCTTGAAAGCTGTTTCACAGATAGCAGGAAACGCTGAGAATGTGAGAGCGCAAGATCAGGTGAATGAGATGGAGGCGGAATGACTTGCCAACCGAATTCATGTGTAGTATTTTCTGGCAGTCTAGCAGAATCCGGGTGCGCGTTTTCGAGAAGTAGCTTCACTTCACGCATTGTTCCTAATGGTTGTTCTTGGACTGTATCTGCAAGACATCTCAGTTGCTGAAAATATGCTTAAACCTCGGGAAAACCATTAGTAGTACACAAAACCATCGCTGTTCCACAAGAAGCATAACATTAACTTTTGCGGATGCACGCTGGTCTTTTCATGAGGAGTTGCTGCTTTCTTTGAACGCAACCATTCCTTACTTTTCCTTACGTTAGCATAAAGACACTATTTCTAGTCACCAGTAATGATACAGAGTGGGAATAGACGGTGTTGTTCCCGAGACAACTGATGGCGAGCAAGCAGACATGCACGTATGTCCACCTGAAGGTTTTTGTAACTTTGGCTTAGAGCGTGCGGCACCCATGTACCCGATTTTTGGACATTGCCCCACTGCATGGAAATGTAGCACTATGATGGAATGGTCATAATTCTTCACATTTGCCAGTCCTCAAGTAAACCGACGTCGATCATTGTGGATTAATGAATGTAAACGTTCTTCATAGTATCCCAAAAATGTTCCTGAAGTTAGAGAGCCACTAATGTCAAAATGATGCTATTTAAAACGAGGAAACCGTATTCTTTCCTCGCTCTGTCAAATGGCACTATACCCACACATGACGCAGTTGTTTCCTGATACCTCCGGCGCTGTCACCCTCCTATTAACCTCAAACATCAGAATATTTCGTAAATGTTCCGATTTCTCCACCAGGCACTTTATGTTCCACCGTCCACAGCTCCACACACTTTCTTCAGATGTCAAAATGACAATATGTGAACTCAAAAAGCTGCAGTGAACTACAAATGGAAAATGGCTAGTGATAAATAAACTCATAGCAACCACAACTACAACTCCAAGGCAAAAGAGCTACGAATTAAGGTACTAACCTAATATTAAAATTTAATTATTGTGCTACATATATTTTGGATTTACTGGTAAAGTTTAAGAACATCCTAGAAATATACACCACCCATGGGCGTTAAAAACCAAACTTCATCCTATTTGTCTGTACCATCACATCCACGTATATTACGTGATTAAGGCAGCAAACACGACGAACTTTCTCAGCACGCACAAATGAACATGTTTCTTATTTAACTGGCATTTGGGATGACGATAGCTGTGGGCTACTGCATCCTCTGGGCCACCTGGCAGTTGTGGCAGTTCAGCAGGAGCTACAACCTTTTGGCAGTAGCCCAAGTGCAGTACCACTCGGGAGAGGTCATCATGACTGCTACAGAATTTGCTGATAGCTACAGCCATTTGCCAGCCAGTGGACTGCAGCGCCAGTATGGTGTAACAATATTTTTGCTGTAACTTTTTCCTACATTTTCTTGCGTAACCTCGCTACAAAGACCTCTCTACGACACAACACATACACCACCTGCCACTGAAGATGGTACGAAGCACCCAATACCACTCATCAGTGTTACGAAGTACCCTTAGCCACACACCGTCGGTGCGGAACACTCAGTCTCCAGCTTACAACACGTTAGAAATCACCCTCTTTCACATAATATCGATCCAAAGCTACCTCTGACAACCAAGACTGGTATGAAACACCCTCTGTGATAGACAGCTTCTATGTAACACCTTCCATATCGGAACATGGTGCAGAGCATCGTTCACCACGAAACATGGTTACGAGGACCCGTCTGACATGTGGCAGTAGTATGAAGTACCATGTGCCAAGCACAATTGGTATGTGGTACCGTCTGCCATACTACTTGGCACGAAACGCCCACAGCCACGCAGACTCGGCAGTGAAACCCTCTGTCACCCGATGTTGTGCCGTCTGTCATGTCTCATCAGTATGAAGGATCCACCGCCAGGTGACATTGTACTAGTCACCATCGACTACACGATATCAGTAAGTAATCCATCACAGCTATCTAACATTGGTACGAAGAACACACTGAAACCAAAAATTAGTACAAAGCCATCTCTATCACACAACACTATTGGAACGCAGCCCCTGCCGTGCGAAATCGATACGTAAAACGCTGGGCCATCTAATGACGGTACGAAGCCCTGCACAATCGTGTAATGTTGGAACGAAACAACCTCTACCACACAGCATCGGTATGAAGCGCCCACTGCCACGAAAAATCGATACGATCTGTGCCAGACAGAACTGGTACAGGGCACACACTGCCACGTAACATCGGTAAGAAACATCCTTTGCCATTTAACACTGACACAAAGCACGTTCCGGCATGTAATTCAGAAATAAAGCACCCTCTGCTACGTAGTATTATTTGCGGCATGGTAGTTGCAGCATCCATTTTATATTAATTCAAGGTGATTCAGTAGCCCACCACACTTTCAAAAACCACGCACGAGATATTCATACTTATTCGTTGCCTAAGTCCTAACTATGAGTTCGATAGCAGAAACGAACAGGACATTTGTAAAAAATTTAATGCCGTTGTGTTTTTTAGTTTAATACGTTTTTGCATACATGTAAGAAGAATGCGTTGGAAAGTCGCTTTCGTACATTTTTCTTGCTTAATTCGAAAACTACGACCTCTACTAAAACGTATCCCAGTACAAAATTTAACTACATTAAGTCTTCTACAAAGAGGTCACAATCATTTTTTCTGGGGGATTAATACTTATCATCAAGTGAGTGCGAGAATATGAAAACTTGTGAATGGTATTTGAAGGCGCTTCAGGGTACATAAAACTCACAGGTACATGCACCTGATTTACCCTATATGTATATATAAAATTGACAAGAAGGTAGACAGATGTTGTACCATTTGTAGTGTAAGGAAATCATTGTGTACGCATTAAGAGGTATTACAAATACAAGGAATGTACCCTTAAGATTTATTACTTGACAGAAGTATATTAAGGAGTCAATATTTCTTCGTAGGTCGTGAAGACCACTAACACGAGAGGAAATTAAAGCCATACATGGCATAATGGAAACGTGTCGAGTACAAAAGAAAGGACGTTGTATTTTCCACAGTGAAACAGAGAAATGGTACAACCGAGTACGGAGCAGATTGAGACGCGAAAAACTTAGGCCTAATCTTTCGAGTTAAATAAATAGTTCTAAATACATGCAAACAATTTGCACAGCTCTGCTGGGACGTAAGTAGAGGGATAACGTAAGCAGTAAAGATGTAAATTTATCAGCAGTCAAAGAAAGGAACATGTAGTGAAATGTCTTGAGGAAGTTAAACCATCTGTGTGCGATTTGGCCTAAGATACAAAAGACTAGCTAATTGAAACATCAAAGACATTGTAGTAAGTAAAAATTTTGTATGAAAGAGAAGAGCTGACTTATAAAATCGTCGACAGTTCAATTAGTATCGATTCAGAGGAACCTTGACAGTGAGCAGTTCACTGGGAGAGGTATCATAGTGTTTAAGACACTGGAACTGCACTCGGGCTAGTGACTGTTCAAATCCTCATCTGCTAATTCCGATTTAGATTCCTTTGCTTTCCCTAAATAAGCTAGGCAAATGCTGTAATAGTTCCTCTCTTGTCTTTCCTGAATTCGATTTCCTTTCCCAACTTTCCCGAATTTGAGCTTAGGCTCCACCGCTATCGACACAATACGTTACATTCTTCAATATACCTTCCCTGAAACAAATGGTGATGAATAGCTTCGTTTCATCAGAAAACTAATTTCATGCAACATAAACTGAAGTATGTGGTGACGTAATGTAATAAATGATCGGATCTACTTCTGCAAAAGCTATGTAAATAAAAATTTAAATGTTTGTTTGTTCAGAATCTTATTTCTCCGAACATTCTTCACCAACTACGCAGAAATTTTGACATAGCGTTGCATTGAAATACACGATTATATATAAAGGATAAAATTAAATAGCAGCTGCAAATATATTATCTTCTTAATACACTCCTGGAAATGGAAAAAAGAACACATTGACACCGGTGTGTCAGACCCGCCATACTTGCTCCGAACACTGCGAGAGGGCTTTACAAGCAATGATCACACGCACGGCACAGCGGACACGCCAGGAACCGCGGTGTTGGCCGTCGAATGGCGCTAGCTGCACAGCATTTGTGCACCGCCGCCGTCAGTGTCAGCCAGTTTGCCGTGGCATACGGAGCTCCATCGCAGTCTTTAACACTGGTAGCATGCCGCGACAGCGTGGACGTGAACCGTATGTGCAGTTGACGGACTTTGAGCGAGGGCGTATAGTGGGCATGCGGGAGGCCGGATGGACGTACCGCCGAATTGCTCAACACGTGGGGCGTGAGGTCTCCACAGTACATCGATGTTGTCGCCAGTGGTCGGAGGAAGGTGCACGTGCCCGTCGACCTGGGACCGGACCGCAGCGACGCACGGATGCACGCCAAGACCGTAGGATCCTACGCAGTGCCGTACGGGACCGCACCGCCACTTCCCAGCAAATTAGGGACACTGTTGCTCCTGGGGTATCGGCGAGGACCATTCGCAACCGTCTCCATGAAGCCGGGCTACGGTCCCGCACACCGTTAGGCCGTCTTCCGCTCACGCCCCAACATCGTGCAGCCCGCCTCCAGTGGTGTCGCGACAGGCGTGAATGGAGGGACGAATGGAGACGTGTCGTCTTAAGCGATGAGAGTCGCTTCTGCCTTGGTGCCAATGATGGTCGTATGCTTGTTTGGCGCAGTGCAGGTGAGCGCCACAATCAGGACTGCATATGACCGAGGCACACAGGGCCAACACCCGGCATCATGGTGTGGGGAGCGATCTCCTACACTGGCCGTACACCTCTGGTGATCGTCGAGGGGACACTGAATAGTACACGGTACATCCAAACCGTCATCGAACTCATCGTTCTACCATTCCTAGACCGGCAAGGGAACTTGCTATTCCAACAGGACAATGCACATCTGTATGTATCCCGTGCCACCCAACGTGCTCTAGAAGGTGTAAGTTAACTACCCTGGCCAGCAAGATCTCCGGATCTGTCCCGCACTGAGCATGTTTGGGACTGGATGAAGAGTCGTCTCACGCGGTCTGCACGTCCAGCACGAACGCTGGTCCAACTGAGGCGCCAGGTGGAAATGGCATGGCAAGCCGTTCCACAGGACTACATCCAGCATCTCTACGATCGTCTCCATGGGAGAATAGCAGCCTGCATTGCTGCGAAAGGCGGATATACACTGTACTAGTGCCGACATTGTGCGTGCTCTGTTGCCTGTGTCTATGTGCCTGTGGTTCTGTTAGTGTGATCATGTGATGTATCTGACCCCAGGAATGTGTCAATAAAGTTTCCCCTTCCTGGGACAATGAATTCACGGTGTTCTTATTTCAATTTCCAGGAGTGTAGAAGCATTATCCTATGGCACATCCAGAAATGCACATATTTTGTGTGAGTGTTTTAAACTAATTTCAACTAAAGAGATTAAAATTTCTCAAAAACTACAAACGAAATCAGAAAAGCTATAATTCGGAAGGGTACATCCAATGATACCACACTCGCCCCACCAGATCACCACATGCATTGGCAGTGAGTGACAACTTTCAAATCCTCAATGGGAACCCCCCTTTTTATTGGTGATTGCCATTCTACAGCAAAATCTGAATACATGTTGTTTGAAGGATTTTCTTCGTTCCAACACAGATAGCACTTAATTAGAGGACTAGTAATTAGTTCATCTAAAAAACTACGCATTGGATCTAAAAAGTTATAATTCCCATTGTTTTTATCAGAGCGGGCATCCAATAATATCACAGTTTGTGAACACCCTTAATACGTGGGAAAATTTGTTAGCAAAAGTCTCTAAACATTCATGGCGCATATACTCACAATAGTCTAATAAACGTTTGTACAGACATAAGGTGCTAATTTTTAATTTATAATACAGGTGGAAAATGTTTCTAGCAAAATTCTCACAAATTTCTTGACCAATATGCTTTAAATTCGTACACAGTACTCCAACAAACATTTGCATGGACATGGACATTATACTTTAATATTTGTAACATAAGAGGGTGATGCAAATGAAAACACTGAAAGTGTTATAATAGTTTCAAATATAACAATGACCAAAAAACTTACAAGTAATTTTGCGACATAGTTTTCCTGATGGTGAACACTGGTATTGCATCATTTTGGCAATGTGTAGATACCATGATGAAACAGCTCTGACTGTGCGTGTAGCCAGTCATGTAGCACAGTTTCCAGCCATTCATCGCCTCTGAAATGCCTGCCTCCCATAGCATCTTTGAGTGCTCTGAACATATGACAATCGACATTCAGAATCAGTTCCCTGAATAGTTTGAACTGCCTTATGGAGTGTATGCAGTCTGGCCTTTCCATGCTGTAGCAGTAATCTTGAAGTCAGAAGTCCTCACCATTTACTTGCTACTGCAGGGTGAAGTTGATTTTTCATCATGTCTAAATGAGAAGTACTGGTTACCATCAATCGCCTATCCATTTAATGCTCCAAAGTTACTCCATTTGCTTCCTCATAAGAAAATGAGCATGACTTTTCCAGGAGACGATCGAGTGAGCAACTTTTTTGGTTTCAGCTATGTGCTGTGACGCCATTGCTTGCTTGACATTTTCATTTTTGGTTGGTGATAATGGACCTGAGTCTCATTGTCTGCAACAGTTTTTCCCAGAAATGCGTCACCTTCAATGTCGAAATGGGTTGACAGTTCTGCAGCTGCACTGACATAACAGTCTTTCAATTAGACAATCGACTGAAATGGCACCCATCTTGCTCATAACTTGTTGAACTGCAGTACATTATGAGCAATATTCTGAACAAATATTAATCTTCAATATAGTGGTTGTTTCGTTCATTGTTACTCCTTTGTCCTCCTTTACAAGCTGCTCCATTGACGCAGTGTTCTCGTCCGTCAATACCCAGTAAGCTTGTTCTAGTCTTGGGGCGTTCTCCATACAAGTTAGACCGCTTTTAAACTTCTTACACTGTACATACACTTGCTGCAACGTCGAACTTGAATTACCTTACTGTGATGACATTGCACAGTGACTTTCAAATAGTTTCACATCTTCACTACACAAAACAGGCATCACAGATAGCTGCTCAATCGTGGTACATACTGGCAGTGGGGCAGGCATCTTGTTGTGGAGGCCGCTGCCTTATCATGCATTGCGGCGTCGCTCTGCCATCTGTTAGTCACTTGTTGAACATCAAGGAATACTACTGCCAACTACCAACTATGTAACAAATCGTTTCGAGATTTTAACGAATACTTAAGTTTTTCATTTGAATCACTCGTATAAACGTGTATGCAATACATAATATGGAAATATTGCTAACAAAAATCTCAAGAAGTTCTTGATCAACGTATTTCAATTTTTTACACAATATTCTAATGAAAGTTTATTCAGACATAGGCTGCATATTTCTTAATGCAATGCTATACATAATTACTGTTAAAATGGAGTTGCGAGGAAGAAAACGCCATGGTATGCAATGCTGTGAGAATCTGTGGTTTCATTTTCTTTCTCGGAGTAAGTTTTAATTATGGTAGCAAGCTATTTAAATCATTCGACGAATAGATTATCCTATACATATTCTTCCCTTTTACATGTGAGCTTAAATAAAAATTGTATGCCAAACTACTTTCTTTTTTGTTTTCTTCCTTGCAGTCTGTTTTCACAGAAATCAAAGAAGTTGCATTTATATCTTATTTGCTTATGATTAGAATACTATTAAGGAATCTGAATCGAAAGAATCTTTGCACTTCTACCCATTTGCATACTGAAACTGTATGAAACATAGTCATTGAAGGTGCTATGCTAACAGATCGAGCAGCAGGAGGGATCTCTCATATCCCTCATACCAAAGATTCCAGTTGATTTACAAATTCATTTTACGCTACTTCAATTCGGTAGCAATAATAAGACTCAGACAGTGTGTGGGACATATAGAAGAGGAAGAATTGGATGCGGGAAAGAGTTTGAGTTGGAAAGAGGTAGAAGGAGAAAGGATATGGAGAAAGAGACACAGAGTGGGAGAAGGTAGAGATGGAAAAAAATAGGGGAGAAAAAGTGGTTTCTTTTTTTTTTTTTAGGTTAGAGAATTCCCTCCCTAGGCCCGACAAGACGCCTCCTGAGACGCGGCAAGGCAGGAGTAGGCAAAATGCAACAAGGAATAACAGTATTAATGTGCTAATGGTAAACTGCTGGAGCGTCTATAGAAAGGTCCCAGAACTGCTCTCATTAATAAACGGTCACAACGCCCATATAGTACTAGGAACAGAAAGTTGGCTGAAACCAGACGCAAACAGTAATGAAATCCTAAACTCTGATTGGAATGTATGCTGCAGAGATAGGCTGGACAGTGAAGGGGGAGGCGTGTTTATAACGATAAGAAGTGCAGTAGTATCTACATCTACATCTACATCCATACTCCGCAAGCCACCTGACGGTGTGTGGCGGAAGGAAATTGACGGAGATTCGAACTGTGAAATGATTTGGGTGAAGGTCACGGTTAAAGTAGGCTCAGACATAGTAATTGGATGTCTCTATAGGCCCCCGGGCTCAGCAGCTGTTGTGGCTCAGCACCTGAAGAATAATTTGGAAAATATTTCGAGTGGATTTCCCCACCATGTTATAGTTCTGGGTGGAGATTTTAATTTGCCGGATATAGACTGGGAGACTCAAACGTTCATAACGGGTGGCAGGGACAAAGATTCCAGTGAAATATTTTTAAGTGCTTTATCTGAAACCTACCTTGAGCAGTTAAACAGAAAACCGACTCGTGGCGATAACATATTAGACCTTCTGGTGACAAACAGACCCGATCTATTTGAATCAGTTAATGCAGAACAGGGAATCAGCGATCATAAAGCGGTTACTGCATCGATAATTTAAGCCGTAAACAGAAATATTAAAAGAGGTAGTAAGATTTTTCTGTTCAGCAAAAGTGACAAAAAGCAGATTACAGAGTACCTGACGGCTCAACACAAAAGTTTTGTCTCAAGTGCAGATAGTGTTGAGGATCAGTGGACAAAGTTCAAAACCATGGTACAATATGCGTTAGATGAGTATGTGCCAAGCAAGATCGTAAAAGATGGGAAAGAGCCACCGTGGTACAACCACCGAGTTAGAAAACTGCTGCGGAAGCAAAGGGAACTTCACAGCAAACATAAACATAGCCAAAGCCTTGCAGACAAACAAAAATTACGCGAAGCGAAATGTAGTGTGAGGAGGGCTATGCGAGAGGCTTTCAATGAATTCGAAAGTAAAGTTCTATGTACTGACTTGGCAGAAAATCCTAAGAAATTTTGGTCCTATGTCAAAGCGGTAGGTGGATCAAAACAAAGTGTCCAGACACTATGTGACCAAAATGGTACTGAAACAGAGGATGACAGACTAAAGGGCGAAATACAAAATGTCTTTTTCCAAAGCTGTTTCACAGAGGAAGACCGCACTGCAATTCCTTCTCTAGATTGTCGCACATATGACAAAATGGTAAATATCGAAATAGACTACAGAGGGATAGAGAAACAATTAAAATCGCTCAAAAGAGGAAAGGCCGCTGGACCTGATGGGATACCAGTTCGATTTTAGACAGAGTACGCGAAAGAACTTGCCCCCCTTCTTGCAGCGGTGTACCGTAGGTCTCTAGAAAAGCGTAGCGTTCCAAAGGATTGGAAATGGGCACAGGTCATCCCCGTCTTCAAGAAGGGACGTCAAACTGACGTGCAGAACTAGAGACCTATATCTCTAACGGTATCAGTTGTAGAATTTTGGAACACGTATTAGATTCGAGTATAATGACTTTTCTGGAGACTAGAAATCTACTCTGTAGGCATCAGCATGGGTTTCGAAAAAGACGGTCGTGTGAAACCCAGCTCGCGCTATTCGTCCACGATACTCAGAGGGCCATAGACACGGGTTCACAGGTCGATGCCGTGTTTCTTGACTTCCGCAAGCCGTTCAATACAGTTCCCCACAGTCGTTTAATAAAAAAGTATGAGCGTATGGACTATCAGACCAATTGTATGATTGGACTGAGGAGTTCCTAGATAACAGAACGCAGCATGTCATTCTCAATGGAGAGAAGTCTTCCGAAGTAAGAGTGATTTCAGGTGTGCCGATGGGGAGTGTCATAGGACCGTTGCTATTCACAATATACATAAATGACCTGGTGGATGACATCGGAAGTTCACTGAGGCTTTTTGCAGATGATGCTGTGGTGTATCGAGAGGTTGCAACAATGGAAAATTGTACTGAAATGCAGGAGGATCTGCAGCGAATTGACGCATGGTGCACGGAATGGCAATTGAATCTCAATGTAGACAAGTGTAATGTGATGCGAATACATAGAAAGATAGGTCCCTTATCATTTAGCTACAAAATAGCAGGTCGGAAACTGGAAGCAGTTAATTCCATAAGTTATCTGGGAGTACGCATTAGGAGTGATTTAAAATGAAATGATCATATATAGTTGATAGTCGGTAAAGCAGATGCCAGACTGAGATTCATTGGAAGAATCCTAAGGAAATGCAATCCGACAAGAAAGGAAGTAGGTTACAGATGCTTTTTCGCCCAGTGCTTGAATACTGCTCAGCAGTGTGGGATCCGCACCAGGTAGGTTTGATAAAAGAGATAGAGAAGATCCAACGGAGAGCAGCGCGCTTCATTACAGGATCATTTAGTAATTGCGAAAGCGTTACGGAGATAATAGATAAACTCCAGTGGAAGACTCTGCAGGGGAGACGCTCAGTAGCTCGGTACGGGGTTTTGTTAAAGTTTCGAGAACAAACCTTCACCGAAGAGTCAAGCAGTATATTGCTCCCTCCTACGTATATCTCGCGAAGAGTCCATGAGGATAAAATCAGAGAGACTAGAGCCCACACAGAAGCATACCGACAATCCTTCTTTCCACGTACAATACGAGACTGGAATAGAAGGGAGAACCGATAGAGGTACTCAAAGTACCCTCCGCCACACACCGTCAGGTGGCTTGCGGAGTATGGATGTAGTTGTAGATGTATAAAGGGATTCGAAATACCTATATATGCTTAGAAACTGACAAATGTTGCTGTGGTCACTAACAAAAAATAAAAACAAGAAAAGATTACACCTCTATGAAACCAAATTGTATTTACATGCAAATTGTTTGATCTGATAAATTTATTGGTGTACTACTAAAGGAAAATTTGATAGTAGGTCTGTATACATATAGAAACAAAATCTCAGTTTACAGTCCCATGGTAAATGTCCCATGGTAAATGTCATTTAAGATTTTCGAATTAATAACGTCATTTGTAGCCTACTGCCCATTATAATTTTTATTCGAGTACAGAATACATAATTCGTTCTTACATATTTGTAACAGGTATAATCACTTCGAATCCGCTGTATTTCGATTGTAATACACAAAACAATTAAAGCCAAAGGTGATATGGATGTAAAGCTAATCTACAACTGTTCTATTTCGGGAACAAGAAACCAAATATGCAATTTAGCTGAGTTGTTCGTGATTTAGGAGTTCAAAATTCTTGAGCCATCTAGAGAACTCATAGGATTATACAAATATATGAAGTTTAAATCAGAAAAAAAATGTGAGCAGCACTAGAAGGGGTTTAGATGATAAATGAGTTCTTCTAATTAAGGGGACACTATTTCCACTATAGGGTTCCATATTGTAATCTCCCCCCTCCTTCCCAATTCCAGTTACTGCCCATAAGTAAAGCCTTTTATTAAAATTTTGAGAGGAGTGAAGATTACAGTAAACTTTACTCAACTTTTCGTGTAGAGTTGGATCTAGTTCTCCTTGTCTGGGGGTCTGATTCTTGAAGCTGAAATTCCCACAGAGCTGAAATTTCCTCATGGTTGAATTGATCTAAATAATCTTACAGATTGTTGTTGCAGAATTTTTGCTGTTACAGTACCATAAAGTGTTATGAATTTTCATATTAACAAAGCCGAAATTCAATGTTCGTCCAGAATACGTAAATACGTCCGATCACATCAGAGACATGTTTACTACTGCTTCACCTTGTGGTAATAACAATATTTGAAAGAGTTATCAGTTTTCCTTCACAAATGAATTTCTATTAAGTTCGATTATTATTCCTTAAACGAATCCAGAAATAAACGGAATAAACAGTATTATATTGTGTAATTAATAGAAGAAATGTTAAGTGTGCCAAATAATTGGTAATTTAAAATGTTTCTAAAAAGTAATTTTAACTGTAAAACGAGATTATCGACTGTAACATCGAAAATAAAGTAATTATTTTTCATAGATTTTGGCTTGAAATATAGCACAGTGTGTATAAAATTTTATGACAGTTTTCAGAAAAGCATCTCAGATAACACTTACTTGACCCAAATTTAAAAAAAAGTAATGCTGCTATCGAGAACTACTATTGAGGAAAGTAATGCTAAAGGAGTATGTCCCGTTACTATATGCCGGTATGACTGCGTTGAGATTAAGAAGCCTGTGACATTATTCGCAGAAAGGGGCGGCGCAGCACAGGAGACAATGAGAGCATGAAACGTGCCATGACGTTTATGGAGCCGTAACTCTGGTCGCAGTCTTTTGGTTCAAATTACGAAGTAAGTACTCCCGACTTCTGCGGAATGCACTTTTCGTGCAATTAGGTTAACGAGGGATTCAAACGCCGGCTGTCGTAAACTCGTCCGACCTTGTAAGACTGAGAATGCCAACCTTTAACAAGATTCTGCCACCAATGACGAGTCCAAGTATTCAATTTGATGAAGATCATCTTATACAGCGCACTCCAGGCTGTATTATTTTTACGAAGATATTGTGAGACTCACAGCAAATGTCTCCTGCAAAGACCATTAATATTTTCAACTTTCTTTTATTCTCATGAATTTAGAACCATACTTGGCGCTACCTGCCGTTTCCATCTCTTCAGGAACCGTTGTATCAGTAATCTGGAGACCTCTTGCCTCGTGTTTCTCTCAGTACAAACTCAGCCTTAAACTTTAAATCCAGTTTTTTTTTATTTTTTTAACATTAAACATTACATATTTCATATTTAATTAATAGTTACATGGCTTTGCCAAGGTATGCAGCCATTAAGTCGTGTTAACAGTAGTGGGATTGTGGGCGCGTGGGGACAATTACGTCATTGCTCTCCTTAAGTAAACAAAGGGAGTGGCCGCTTGCCCTATCCTAATTTAATGACCCTGACGTAAACAAACTGCTAAGTTTCACCCTTGTTTTGCTTATGTACGATGTAATTAATGGACAGTACCTTTCATTATTACTGCAGTTAATGCTCAACTACTTTCATTGTAGTTACCATAATTTATAGCCGAAATTGCACTCGCACTTGTATTCATGTTTACCCAGTTATTACTTAATGGTCAAATACTTTTGGTGTAGAATGATAACTGTCATTATAAAAAAAGATAGTTTATTACTCATAAATGTCATCTCCACTACCGCACCTGTGCTCTATGTTCTTATTGGTCTTGGTTCTTCCCCGTCACAGCCCCTCACAGTGTCTCCAACTCCTGAAACTGGCATTCTTAATCTGTACCTGACTCATGCAGCATTATGAAATTCCTGTAATTTACGTATATTAATACACTCCAAAGTTACTTAACAATTTCTTCAAAGAATAGAAACGTAAATATGGAAACTAATGTCACAGTGCACCAAAAACCCGCTTATGCTACTTTGAGTCTCTAATATTACACTAAGTTTTGTTCCTACAGAAGAGTAGAGGACCTAGCAACCAATGCCACAGTGCATAACCGCCAATCAGGCCCAAAAATACTTCACTAAGGTTACACTGCCCCAAAAACTCGCTATTGCTACACTATAATATTACAATAAATGACATTTGGAAAGGATTTAAAACAAAGATTATAGTGCTTGGCTAGGGAATGATGGGAAGGATAAGTGGTGATTGGGAACAGCACCTCTGTGGGCTGCTGGTAGCTGCCGGAGTGAGGTCAGTGTAGGCAGCCCAGCATGCTCCCACCCTCCTTTTCAGGCACCTGAGGAAACACACAGACACATCGGCTCTCTCTCCACTCATAGCAGCAGCAGGCTACCTTCACCCCCCCCCCCCCTCTCTCACTGTCGCTGTCTCTCTCTCTCTCTCTCTCTTCCTCTCCCTCTCTCTCTCTCTCTGTCTCTCTCTGCATGATTTGCATGTAGTTCATAGGGCTTAAAGAAGTGCCACTGGTTTAGGACAGTCAGTATGGTAACTGAAAATAGAAAAAAGGATTGGTTTCCATTACCAACCGATTCAGGTTACACAGTTGCAGATTATCCTCTTATATGACATACGGAACATGTATGTACATGATCCAATTTTTACAACCTTCACAGTTCAGTTTAATAGAAGGTGTGCCACAAACCAGACAATATCCGTCCAAACGAAAATGCTGATTTCGATAGTCATACTTGGAAATAAATTCATCAATCCTGAATAGTGATGGTAGCTTGCGAAATCAGTGTGTAATACCACAGAAAACAGGCATCGATTCACTAGGAATCAGATAGTAACCCACAACATTCAAATGAAAGAACTCATCCATAGATTTTTATAAATTTCGGGAAGCAACTTACACACATTCAATCCATTTGAATATATAATATGTCCAACACCCCGCAGCTCCTTGCATCTGTAGTCATTTAGTTGCAAAATTATTATGTATTTTGGTATAATTCTTACCATAATGCTTACAATAGCTGGTCTTCGCTGATTCCCTGAAAACAACAATCTCCTGCAATCGTCATTCTCCACTAAAAGCATGTTAACGGCCGACTGCAAAATGTTGAAAGGTGTTTCATTGCTGAGTAATTGCAGCATGCACTCGTCAACTGCATATAAATTAGCACCTAATACCATAAAACTCTTCTTAGCACTTTCTGCATTTGGTGTCTTGAATTTATATATAAGAATGCACAGAGCTCAGGCACTCAGTTCATCACATGATACACTGAATAAGTTCAGAGCTCCATCTGCCAAATTCAATAAAAAGAGGGCAATGGCATTTGTTGTTAATATACAAAGAGTGCTTAATTGGAAAAAAATGATGTTCCAGTACTGGGACCTTATAGGGGACATTTTTGAAATACTGATTTCGTGAAACATTTGTTTAACTCTTTTCTCCCCATTTTAAAAGTGTGAGTACCACAGGTAGTTTACATAACTTTAGCCACAGCAGAAATTCTATTGTACTATATCTCTGGACCTACAGTACTTATTTTCCATCAGAGGTACCAATACAGCACGTATCACAAATCATGACCATTAAAATTGCAACACCAAGAAGAAAAGCAGATAATAAACGGATATTCATTGGACAAATATATTATACTAGAACTCACATGTGATTACATTTTCACGCGATTTGGGTGCATAGATCCTGAGAAATCAGTACCCAGAACAATGACCTCTGGCCGTAGTAACGGCCTTGATACGCCGAGGCATTGAGTCAATCAGAGCTTTGATGGCTTGTACAGGTACAGCTGAACATGCAACTTCAGCACGATACCATAGTTCATCAAGAGTAGAGTGACTGGCGTATTGTGACGAGCCAGTTGCTCGGCCACCATTGACCAGACGTTTTCAGTTGGTGAGAGATCTGGAGAATGAGGTGGCCAGGGCAGCAGTCAAACATTTTCTGTATCCAGAAAGACCCGTACAGGGCCTGCAATATGCCGTCGTGCATTATCCTGCTGAGATGTAGAGTTTCGCAGGGATCGAATTAAGGGTAGAGCCACGGGTCGTAACACATCTGAATTGTAACGTCCCCTGTTCAAAGTGCCGTCAATGCGAACAAGAAGTGACCGAGACGTGTAAACAATGGCAACCCATACCATCACGCCGGGTGATTCGCCAGTATGGTGATGACGAATACACGCTTCCAATGTGCGTTCACCGCGATGTCGCCAAACACGGATGCGACCATCATGATGCTGTAAACAGAACCTGGATTCATCCGAAAAAAATCACGTTTAGCGATTCGTCGTTGAGTACACCATCGCAAGCGCTCCTGTCTGTGCTGCAGCGTCAAGGATAGCCGCAGACATGGTTTCGGAGCTGCTGCAAACGTAGTCGAACTGCTCGTGCAGATGGTTGTTGTCTTGCAAACGTCCACATATGTTTGTTGACCCAGGGATCAAGACGTGGCTGCACGATCCGTTACAGCAATGCGGATAAGATGCCTGTCATCTCGGCTGCTAGTGATACGAGGCCGTTGGGATCCAGCGCGGCTTTCCGTATTACCCTCCTGAATCCACCGATTTCATAATCTGCTAACAGTCATTGGATCTCAACCAACTCGAGAAAACAATGTCGCGATACGATAAACCACAATCTCGATAGGCTACAATCCGACCTTCAACAAAGTCGGAAACGTGATTTCTCCTCCTTACAGGAGGCACTACAACAACATTTCACCAGGCAACGCCAGTCAACTGCTGTTTGTGTTAGAGAAATCGGTTGGAATCTTTCCCGATGTTAGCACGTTGTAGGTGCCGCCACTGCCGCCAACCTTTTGTGAATGCTCTGAAAAGCTTATCATTTGCATATCATGGCATCTTCTCACTGTTGGTTTAATTTCGCGTCTGTGGTGTAGGAATTGTAATGGCTAGTAGTGTATATATGATGCAAACTGACTGTTGCTCTCTGTCTGTCTTTCACATTTCACAGCATCTCCGCTTCATTAAAGAGAGGCACATACAGCTGATGTGATCGTACTGCACAACAGCGGCACTGAATTTATAACCCCTGACACAGTGAAGTGTAAATGTAATTAGTGCACTGCTTTAGGTCACAAGCACAGCAAGGCTTTATGGAAGGGCCTGCGATAGTAGCTAATCACCCACTCCAATGCCAAGATGCAGACCTGTATAAATATGACGTTGATCCAGCCAACTTACTCCATGGTGTATCCTCTGCTCTGATAGACAGTGTGGCACAAAAATTTATTGGAGGACATTGCTCTGCCTGTATCATTGTGCTCTTGTGGACGTTGTCTGCGGTGACATTTGTTATACACACAACTCAGGACTCTGCTGCGCATGTGTTCTGGAAGACTTTGTGTGGTAGAAGTGTTTACAGTATAACTCACAGTACGATATTGTGGTTGTGTCAGTGCCAGCTGCGTCTACTCACAGCGAACAGTCTTTGTCTCACGCTAAAATTTTTATATAGTGCCTAGGTTTTTACTGTGAGCAGCATCTGCTCTGATGGATGTTGTCTGCAATGAAATTAATTGTATACCACACACAACACTGAATGTACCAGCTTTAGGTGAGTCTACTCATCCTATCTCCTACAGTGTTCGTCTGTTATAGAAATTAAATATGTTGCGCACGGCTCGTTCTGCAAGTAGATCCAAGCCTGCAGACGACTTATGCCTGTGGCTGGTTTACATTACACCATCACAAACCGGTAACAGCTCTGTGAACGAGAAATTCTTGTCCCAGCCTGTAGTACGTCAGCGTTTCTGTCCTCAGAATGAAATTTTCACTATGCAGCAGAGTGTGCGCTGATATGAGACTTCCTGGTGGATTAAAACTGTGTGCCGGACCAAGATGGTACGAGACGAGCTACTGGCGAAAGTAAACCTGTGAGAAGGAAGGAGACGAGGCACTGGCAGAAGTAAAGCTGTGAGGAGGGGTCGTGCGTCGTGCTAGAGTGGTTCAGATGGTAGAGTACTTGCAGTCGTGGTGCTCGGACGTCTGTTTACGTCCCTGCTGCGGAGCTTCAGACGCACGCGGTTGTTTACTTCTTGTTAGCCTTCGGTAGTGCTTGCACTTTCGAACTAGAATGGATCATTCGTACCGACAATCTACTATCAAAATCAGCTTTAATAATGAATCTGCACGACCGTAGGCATGTGAAGTAGAACTGTTTATACGCGAAGAAATTAAAATTGAACCACAAGATATGATTGGCAACCACATTGGCAACCACCTCTCTATCGCAATTAGTGTGGTATACGTCAAACTGATCAACGACACGGCTTGAGACAAGATCGTACACGACCATAAAGATGGACTTAAATTTAAACATTTAGACGGCCATGTCGGAACGGTAGATACTGATCATGCGGAACTTAGATTTAGAACTGTCAGAGTATCTGAGATTCCGGCTGACATCGTGGTTAACGCACTAAATCCCTAAAGTCAGGTACTCAGTCACATAGCTGAAAAATGAGCAAACTTTACCACGTACCCCATACGTAATGGTGTGCGACATATACGGATCGAGCTATGAAAATATGTGCAATCTTATCTCACAATTTGCTCCAGCAGAGCAATAGTCATTTACGATGGTCAACCGAAAAATTGCTCAGGTTGTGGTCAGGAAGACCACGTTTTCTCACAGTGTCTCGAACGAAGAATTACACAAATACCGACCGGTCAATTTGCTGCAACGGCTACGGCGGCGTCCCGCCCTTTCAAATGTGCGAATGATTTCCGGAAGGACGTTACACCAAGCAGTGACAGCGCTGAATAGCTGGACAGGACAGTCGAAAATCCGGCGACGGTGGATGACGACACAAGCATGGCTACGGCGGCGACGCCCCTCACCGTGCAGCACCGACCGATACCACCAGTACAGAGATCGGATGAGCAAATGGTTGTCGACAGTCGAATTCTGTCAACGGCCCTCCTTCGTGTGCGAACGCAGAAGTAACAGAGGCACTCGTCCACATTCGGATACGGAAACGCCCACGCGTAAGCAACGGTCTTCGGAACGGCCTAAGAAACGACGTCTAACACCGTCGGACGACTCCTTAGTACGCATGCAGGGCGACGATCAAGAAACGACCGAGGAAGACGGCCACCTTACAGAGGGTCCCGAGAATCCTCACCCAGAACACCACAGTCTCGACAGCAGCTGCGAACTGAAAAACTTGACAACGCACGGCAACCAGCAGTCCACTTTCCTCCCAGGTATTAGAAGAGGAGCCAATGAGAGACGGGGCTGATAAACATCGGCTGACGTAAAACTTGTACCAAGGAGAGTGGGTGGATAATTGTGAAGGGGACCTATCGACAGTCGCAATAGGCGACACGGCGGGGGCGGCGCCCCTATAAAGTTCAACTTATAGCCAACGACGGCGGGCAGGACGGGGTCACGTAACTTGCCAGTACAACAGCAGACGGCGTAAGCTCCCATGGCCGATGCACATGCGGCGCCACGAAGACGAGCATATCGGCTTTCTTCTATCAGTATCAATCATATACGGTCGCAGATTAAAACGTCCTTACTCAGAGATATGCTACAAGCAGCAGACATCGACATCGGCCTCCTACAAGAGGTATACGTCGATGAATTTCATGCCGTGTACGGGTACGTATCCTACATATGACACGCCTCAGAAACTAGCAGCCGCATACCAATACTTCTTAAAGAAGCCATCAGGGCAAAGGATGTACTGTACCCACCGTCGGCACAGGGATTAGTAATAACAGTACTTGACGTTCGACTCAGCGACATCTATGCACCTTCCGGCACGGCAAGAGGCGAGAGAATTCCCTCTTCTTCGCAGACGAAACTGCCCCGCTTTTCCAAGGTCGATAAGATCGATTTATCCTAGGCGGCGATTTTAATTGTGTACTTGCACCGAAAGACCATATTCCTCGATACACCCCGTGTCCACAATTACGAATGTTGGAGCATGTCCATGACATCCGTCCTGGATACATCCACACAACGAGTCATTCCGCTAGCTGTCTCAACCGAATACATGTCACGCGCAATGTTATCGCTGACGTCCTGGTAGCGGAGCTGTGGTCTACAGCCTACACCACCCATACAGAATTAATGTGTACAATCTTCCTTCAGGGGCAGCAAGTGTGACGTAGCTGCGGTTCTTGGAAAATGAACGTCGCCCACCAGCGTGACCAAGCTTGTCGAGGCTGAAGATGTTTGAAGATCTTGCGAACGACGCCTTGTCGTGTCCGACGACCCTAAGTTGGTGGAAGGGTTGCACCAAACCGGCCCTGCACCGTGCAATGACGACATATGTTTGTGAGCAGGCAGTGTGGCGACGTCAGATGATGGACTTCTATTTCACGGTGTATCCATGAGCCGTAAGGGTGCTGCACATTCTTCCATTAGACCAACACCAGTATTCATCTCTACAGACTTATCCATATTTATAAGGCTGCCAGTGGCCGTTCCATATTGCGCATCCAATCTAACGCCACACACATAACGTTTTCATTCTGCAATACCAGAACCAGATGATCCGCATATGACTTTGCAAGTAAATGTGTATCCTCGAAAATTCCGCCATTTAAACGGTGACGTAGGCCGCAAATAACGGGTCGAGAGCCGGTGTATATAATGTTGTTGATCAGAGACTTTCTTGTCCGACCGAACTGTCTACGACTAGAGATTTTGTAGTACGTCCATTGATGAGCACTTTGGAGGAGGCATGGGCGAGAAGCCGCATCACGTCAGCGATAAATTATCGTGGAAATCCACGTACGTCATGACTTGTGCAAGGTAGTTATGGCTTACTCTATCAAAGGCTTGATCAAAATCTATTGACGCTAGTGCTGCACGGAAGTGACACGTATTTGCTAGGGCGATCAAATCCCGATATTCATAAGCACCATCCGCCGAGCGACGTTTGATCGAGTGAGAGTACTTGGCGCAATACTCTTCAGACGCGTCCTGCTAATAATCTGGTGAATATTTTAAATTCACAGTTAAGGAGCGTCAGTGGTTGGTAGTTCCATATCTGTGTACTTCCCGAGGATTTGTTTGTCGGGATAATAAGCCTCTCCACAAAGCAGGTGGTAAGGCCACGTGAGGAGACATTAATTAGCTTCAGATAGTAGTCCATCGTGGTGCGATCCCATAGTTAAAGGTCCTGTGGCCATCTGGTCCTGCTGGCCGGGATGGCCGAGCGGTTCTAGGCACTACATCTGGAACCGCGGGACCGCTACGGTGGAAGGTTCGAATCCTGCCTCGGGCCTGGATGTGTGTGATGTCCTTAGTTTAGTTAGTTTTATGTGGTTCTAAGTTCTAGGGGACTGATTACCTCAGAAGTTAAGCCTCATAGCGCTCTGAGCCAAGCCATCTGGTCCTACCAATGGCCTCCATCACTTCCTCCTCTCTGATCTCCTGGATAAGTTGTGCTTCCACCTCGGATCACATGTGTAACTTCGTTAGTGGCCGCCATATCGGTATCGACTGCGGTGTAACGTTGAATGTAATGTAGTACAAAAGCTATGCTTATTTCTTGTTACGATGGTCTGTGTCAGCCATCATCCGTCGCCACGGCATATACTAGGGCTCTTCATCGTCTTTTGTTTCGATGGGTGTTCTCCTGCTACCCGATGTAGTGTCCGTGCATTAATTACCGCACCTTGGAGGTGGCGTCGCATGATGGATATTGTTTTGGCCTTTTCTCTTCGTACCGCTTCCTGCCGCTCCGGAGAAAGCATTTGTTCATTTGTTCGGCACATTCACGTAGCACGGTGAATTAGAAGTCCATCGTCCGACGTCACCACACTGCCTGCCCACAACCATACGTCACCATTGCACGGCGCAGGGCCGGTTTGGTGCAACCCTTCCACGAACTTAGGGTCGTCGGATACGACAACGCGTCGTTCGCAAGATCTCCAGACATTTTTAATGACGTCTCGACAAGCCGGGTCCCGCAGGCGGGCGACGTCCATTTTCCAAGAACGGCAGCTACGTCACACTTGCTGCCGCTGGAGGACGATTGTACACATTAATGCTGTATGGTCGGTTCAGGCTGTAGGCCACAGCTCTGATTCCAGGAAGTCAGCGTTAAGATTGCGTGTGACATAAATTCCATCGACATTGCTAGCGGAATGACTTTTTGTATGGGTGTATCAAGGTCGGAGGGTATGGACATGCTCCCTGATGTCAACCAGATGCATACTCTGCACCAAAATTCGTAATTCTGGACACGGGGTGTGTCGAGGAAACTGGTTTTTACCAACGACATATGTCGCACAGCAGCATACAACTATAAGAGACTATTACAGTCAGTCCGTACGGGCGTTAGAGGGAACATCACACGGGCATTAGACATGATCCAGCGGGTCACGTATGTTAACACCTATCTGGCGTCACGAATTCCGTATTTTGCTCAAGTACTCCAAATCCGGTGACGATAGCACGACGAATACTGGCGGCTTTCGGTTCCATTGTGAGTATAGGTCTACTGCCCAAAGGAAGAAACGATGCCCTTCCCCTCCTTGTTAATAGGGGTGGACTTGATCTTGTGCATGTTCGTGATCGAGCGGTGCACTCTATATCACCACAATGTTAAAACTGTAGTGCGACATCAGACTTGTCTAACAGGAATCTTAATGGAAGAACCAGCACCAGTTTATCGAATGGCACCAGTGGCGGTCCAGCACATTTCCCAGTCGCTCCAGCATATACGCAAATTTTTCGTATAGTACCGCTAGGTTCAGACGGCTCTGCCGGAAACCAGACCTGCAACGGCGAGTGATATGTATCGGATGCTAATAACGACCAGATGACACAGCAATCCTATTGAGAGGAAGCACCTTCAAATCAATTGACAAGTAGTTCGGGGATCGATACACCATGTTCTCTTAGACACAAAGATACGTGCAATATACCTGACAGTTAATCGTAAAAATGTTCAGACGCCATCTAATTCATATGACAGATTCAACATTGTGCCCTCAGTGCCAAACACTAGACAACTTTGAACACCTCTTCATATGCGGCTCCTCGGCAGAAGTGTGGCGATTGCAGACACAAACGATCGCTTTCTTTCTTCGAATGGAATAACAGAACATCGAACCAGATATTATATTCTTCCCAGACGGGACATACTACCCACGTACGAAAGCGAATGCCGTACTCTACGGTGCTCTAGTTGTTCAGAGATGACCCATAGAATGTAATGGACTTTTGGACCTTTTTACAGGAACGAAATCTTAAGATCATGAACAATTAGAAATACCGACAGTATTTCTCTAACTTCCAATTGAGTGTGTTTCAAGAGCTCCCGCATAACTGTAACGTCCAAGATAGTAAAAGTTAAATTATCGATGCGAAGAAAGAATGAAGGGAAGATAAGAATTGGTGGATACCTTGTACTTACAAGATGGCATACCCGGATGACGGAACAGTGGAGGGGATTGGAAATACAATTCTCCATTGTGATGTGTATTTCTTTCTTTTCGTAATGCGAGAATAATGTTCAGGTTACTAGCTTCGAAGTTGTGGTGTCACCGCCAGACACCACACTTGCTAGGTGGTAGCCTTTAAATCGGCCGTGGTCCGTTACTATACGTCGGATCCGCGTGTCGCCACTATCAATGATTGCAGACCGAGCTCCACCACACGGCAGGTCTAGAGAGACTCCCTAGCACTCGCCCCAGTTGGACAGCCGACTTTGCTAGCAATGGTTCAGTGTCTACATACGCTCTCATTTGCCGAGACGACAGTTTAGCATAGCCTTCAGCTACGTCATTTACTACGACCTAGCAAGGCGCCGTATTCAGTTACTATTCTGAACATATAATTTTGTGAATCATGTACCGTCAAGAGCGACGTTCATCTTTAATGGATTAAAGTTAAGTATCAAACTAATTGCGTCCGCTTTCTGAATTCTGTTCCTTGTCGTGTTCCAAACCTCAAGTTAGTAAAGTTCTTCTCTCCTCACGCCAGCCTGCACGAGCTAAAACGCGTGCACTTCGGCCTCCACTAGTAACACGGTGTTGGCTCTTCTGCCAACACAACACAACTAATAAAGAAAGCTTATTTGTGGTATGACAACGCAGTGATTGTTACCGAAATTTAACATCACTTAAATGTTATATGTGAACAAGGATTTGCTTTAATTTGTGAATGATGTTCATTGAAATTTGAAGCAAACTGGGAGAAGTAATTCTTTTTAACCTAATTTTAGGGTGTTTTTTTCGTTTCTGACGTATCATTACCTTCAAAAGCTTATTACTACCTACAATGTTGATTTTAAATGTTTGGCGTATAGTTATTCTTTCAGCCTATATATGTATAAATAAATTAATAAACTCGAGCATACAGAAATACATGTTCAAATTGTTCAAATGGCTCTGAGCACTATAGGACTTAACATCTGAGATCATCAGTTCCCTAGGACGTAGAACTACCTAAACCTAACTAACCTAAGTACATCACACACATCCACTCCCGAGGCAGGATTCGAACCTGCAAAAATTGCGGTCGCGTGGTTCCAGACTGAAGCGCCTAGAACCGCTCAGCCGCCACGGCCTGCCAGAAACACAAGTCACTGAGAAATGAAATAAACAGAAAGCACAGGGAAGCTAAGAAGACATGACTGCCGGAAGAATGTGAAGACACCGAAAAAGAAATGATTGTCGGAATGACAGACTCAGCATTCAGGAAAGTCTAAACAACCTTCGTTGACATTAAAAGCAAGGGAGATAACATTAAGGGTTCTACGGGAATTTCATTATTAAATAGAGAGGAGGAAGCCGATAGGTGGAAAGAACGCATTTTAAGCCTTTATAAGGGAGAAGATTTGTCAGATGTGATAGAAGAGGAAATAGGAGTCGATTTAGAAGAGACCAAGACCAAGTAACAGAAACAAGTGAGTAGTCACACAAGCATTGGTGCTTGGTTGTCATTAGTGAACAACACCGATAATTCCTATCCTGTACCGTTACTGGTGACGAGAAATGGTACCTCTACCCTAGCATAACGAAAAGAAAGGAATTCTTGAGCTCACTGATGCAGAGACACGCCTGCTTTGCGTGCCCCCACGACAGATAGTGTTATGTGTCTAGTGGAAGAGCGACGGTGCGGCGTACTGTGAAACACTGCTGATAGTCATTGTAGGGAAAGACGTCTTGCAGAAGCAGTCCGAGAAAAACAACCAGGAAGACTATGTAAAGTGATGCTTCTCAACGATAACAGCCGCCCACTTCTTGCTAGAATGACAAAATCCGTATACAGTAGTTGAATTGTGAGGTTATTCCACATCCACCAAATTCACCTAACATTGTCAGGAGTTGGTTTGGGAGGTTGTTCCACGCCCACTGCATTCAACTAACCTACTCAAACTTTGCACCTTCAGATTTACATCGTTTCCGCCCTCTACCGAAAAACCTTCAAGGAACACCCTTGCCAAACGATAATGCGCTCCGAACGTGACTCGACGAGTTCTTCGCCTCAAAATAACATGATTCGTGGAACATAAAAGTTACCCCAGTGTTGGGAGATGTTTGTAAATAGTGTAGGACAATGTATTATTGACGGCTGTTGTGTTTATAAAACTTGTGGAAAAACCTTACGAACTTAGGCATCCAACCAATATTATGGTAACTCAAGAAACCTTCACAAGTCCCCATACCGACAAAGTCAGGAATATATAACGATGTATTAAGTTGTTACAAATATCGATCGTTGCGCCACAGTTGTTGTGCGGACGAATACACTCCTGGAAATTGAAATAAGAACACCGTGAATTCATTGTCCCAGGAAGGGGAAACTTTATTGACACATTCCTGGGATCAGATACATCAGATAATCACACTGACAGATTCACAGGCACATAGACGCAGGCAACAGAGCATGCACAATGTCGGCACTAGTACAGTGTATATCCATCTTTCGCAGCAATTCAGGCTGCTATTCTCCCATGGAGACGATCGTAGAGATGTTGGATGTAGTCGTGTGGAACGGCTTACCATGCCATTTCCACCTGGCGCCTCAGTTGGATCAGCGTTCGTGCTGGACGTGCAGACCGCGAGAGACGACGCTTCATCCAGTCCCAAACATGCTCAATGGGGAACAGATCTGGAGATCTTGCTGGCCAGGGTAGTTGACTTACACCTTCTAGAGCACGTCGGGTGGCACGGGATACATGCGGACGTGCATTGTCCTGTTGGAACACCAAGTTCCCTTGCCGGTCTCGGAATGGTAGAACGATGGGTTAGATGACGGTTTGGATGTACCGTGCACTATTCAGTGTCCCCTCGACGATCAGCAGGGGTGTACAGCCAGTGGAGGAGATCGCTCCCCACACCATGATGCCGGGGGTTGGCGCTGTGTGCCTCGGTCGTATGCAGTCCTGATTGTGGCGCTCACCTGCACGGCGCCAAACACGCATACGACCATCATTGGCACCAAGGCAGAAGCGATTCTCATCGCTGAAGACGACACGTCTCCATTCGTCCCTCCACTCACGCCTGTCGCGACACCACTGGAGGCGGGCTGCACGATGTTGGGGCGTGAGCGGAAGACGGCCTAACGGTGTGCGGGACCGTAGCCCAGCTTCATGGAGACGATTGCGAATGGTCCTTGCCGATACCCCAGGAGCAACAGTGTCCCTAATTTGCTGGGAAGTGGCGGTGTGGTCCCCTACGGCACTGCGTAGGATCCTACGGTCTTGCCGTTCATACGTGCGTCGCTGCCGTCCGGTCCCAGGTCGACGGGCACGTGCACCTTCCGCCGACCACTGGCGACAACATCGATGTACTGTGGAGACCTCACGCCCCACGTGTTGAGCAATTCGGCGGTACGTCCACCCGGCCTCCCGCATCCCCACTATACGCCCTCGCTCAAAGTCCGTCAACTGCACATACGGTAAACGTCCACGCTGTCGCGGCATGCTACCAGTGTTAAAGACTGCGATGGAGCTCCGTAAGCCACGGCAAACTGACTGACACTGACGGCGGCGGTGCACAAATGCTGCGCAGGTAGCGCCATTCGACGGCCAACACCGCGGTTCCTGGTGTGTCCGCTGTGCCGTGCGTGTGATCATTGCTTGTACAGCCCTCTCGCAATGTCCGGAGCAAGTATGGTGGGTCTGACACACCGGTGTCAATGTGTTCTTTTTTCCATTTCCAGGAGTGTATATTGGCCACCTTATATTCATTGTCTCTACATGGCGGTCGTCTTCGGTTTTCTTCCTTACAGTCATACGTTCCAAGATGGTTATATCGCAGGAGAATTCGGTTTTGATCTCAAGATTGCGAGGTCTAATTCCATTTTTATAGCACTAAGACGTTCCATGTTGAGGTATCAAACTGATGCTTTGAATCTATGGAACATTCACAGGTGATATCGACCGTTTGTAGACAGAGGATGTTTAAGTAAGCTTAAAGTTCTGGCTGCCTTTGTTATTCCAACGTAAATGTTACATGAATTCTAACGGCTTTCCAATGCAGTCCTACAAAATCAACTCACATGCCAGTTGGTAGTTAAAACTGCCTACAGCAACAATTTAGCGTGTTTTGAAACGTCGGTTGATTGTGAAGCCGCACATGTTATAAGCTCTATGTCATGATGACAGACGCAAGTGTATGGCATCCTATGATGAAGTTCAGAATGCTATTCATAATGAAAGTTGCGACCTGTGACTTCTTCCTCTGAGGTTCATTAAGAACGACGTCTATGCACCAACACTACCACAGAATCTAGACGAGTTGAAGAGCGGAATACTTAGTGCCGTAACATCAGTGTCGATGGACTTGCTTACCCCAGTATGGGAGGAATTCCAGTAGGGATGTGGTATTGTACACATAGCTGGTGGAGGACATACTGAAAACATGTAATATAACCTTAGAGAGTGGTAAATATGTGTCCCAAGTTGCATAGATGTATGTCTTACAGTTAAATAAACATGTGTGTTTGGAACACATAAATTCTTCTTAAAACACCGAGTATATCTATATGTATGTCAATACAGTATATATCGTATTACTACGATTACGGGAAATATTTATTTATTTCTTCTTGAATGTGTAATTTTCTCCACGATGGTGTGGTAGTTAGTATAGCCTAGGCTGCTCACCCCACAAGCTGAGGCTTGGCGTGCAGATAGTCTGCTGGAACACATTAAGGTGAGTACTAGCGTAATCTTTCCTATTCCTGTGTCCCTGAGTTTTCTTGCACATGACACCAATAAAATATCATCTACTTTTTTCTATGTTGTGGAACTCATGACACCAATTCCAGCTCAGAGTATCATGGGCTAGACTAAGTTAGTCGGTGTGTGCCTACCTATGCACTGGTGCATATTTCTTCAACAATTATTTTTACTACTAAGTCTGCATACATTGATTATGAGTTGTTATTATTATTTGTAGATGCTATTGGTATTGAAAATTATCCATTCCAGGCCATAAAGGCATTTTCTTCCATTGCCTCGTAGGGACGGACGCCCATAAAAGATATTTGTAGTAGCAGTTCATTGTTGTTCTACGATAACAAAAATTCATGACCATTTTATTTACATGTATTGCATATAGGATGTTCTTTTCTTTTCACAGGTGCTATTGATAATAGATCGAGAGACCAGCAGTGGCAGTCGAGGAGAATCAGCTATCTCAACCTATGACTATTTTCTTTTATGAGCTCACAGTGACGTATCCAGTACATTGTTGCTGAGGAGATGGTGAATAATGCTTCTTAGGCTTCTTCAATAACTTTTCTTCATTACATGCAATGATTATTACATGTTCTTTGATTTCTGAGTTTTCTCAATAACAACAGTGGGGTAAGGGATAATGATAAGGATTATTATCTGGAGATGCCGCTACGAGGTGGCCCACAAGAGGGTATTGATGATATGATTGCTAAATTCAAGTACCATAAATTGTTGAAGTTTGATGTGTTTTGTTCCAAAAATATTTCTTACCAATTATGTGTGGGAGCCTTGTGGAAGCGGAATTGAGGTTCCAACAGCGCCATCCATTGACGTGCAGGTCATGTGCCAGACCTTGTCACCAAGTATAAGCCATTTGTGGAGGAACTCCCCATGTGTCAGACCACCTATTGTGATGTCACCTCACCTAGGCTGTTCTTGGATGGTGCATTTCTCATATGTAGAAGTTCTGCAGCTTCATTACAAAGGCTACACCCATCACGGATGCTGCAGTCTCCATGTGTGGGACCTTCATGAATACACTCACCATGTATGATCCTGTCTATGGAACTGTAACCTCACCTGTGATCGTCACGGCTGTGAATACCATCCATCGGTTCATCATCATGTCACTCCTCATCTGTGGTTCCAGTTGGTAGTAGCCTCTTTGTCCATCCTATTGTTTTAGGACTGGACCAGGTGATCGACAAGCCAGAATTATACTCCTCTGCAATTGCAGTCTGATTTAGGGAGTGGATCATGTATGCCTGCCAATGGACAAACTCTACTGCACGCTACATAGATCCCATATTTTTCTTTAACATCTTTGTACTATACTGCAAATTATTGCACCCCCCCCCCCCCCCCCTCTGCGAAGGAGAAGGTTGTGTGCACGAGAAAGAGATTTCGTTGTGTGACTCAGTTGATGACTGGCTCTGTGATTTCATCTTGATTGCCATACCAGAGCAGTTTTCCATAAAAAGCGACTCTGGAAAGACACAACCATACACAATAAATACAGCCATACATAAAACATCAAAGATGAATTCTGATTTCCATGGCCCATACTGGCCTCCAGTACAAATTATACTGAACATACTTAGCGTCTAACTTTATATAGAATGGACAAAGATTTTACCTTTCCCAGCATCTCATTCCTCACATTACTTCAAGACTTACCTAAATTTGAGATACACAATTTGAGCTATTCATATCACATTTTATGGTCTGAGGGGGGATGAAAACAAGCCAGAAGAGCAGACTGTTCAGGAAAAGAAACCAGTGAAGCAGAGAGTTAACAAATTAGTCTACTTTTCCAAAATAACTCGTCTGTGTGCTAAACATGCTGATATTCTGTTATTCTCCAGAGGTGAGAAACAGCACTACATGTGAGTTAATAATATATCGAACTTACTCCACTCACAAATGAGTAAACATAATGGAGCATGCCTCAACACTTTTACTATGCTGCTCCATCCGGAAACCAGTGTGTGAGGAAATTGCTTACTGAGGGAAACAAATTTCTAATGTTTAAAAATTTGCACCAGACTTTCCACCACCAGGAGCATTGACACTTCACAGCGTATACTGATTTCACCTGGCACATTTTTCCGTGTTTCTCACTGTTGTGGTGTGAGATTTATCGGGACCATTTTTGCACAAATCTTTCTCATACTAAGATCGTTAGTTATTATTAGATCAACTGTTTCTTGATTAATGTTCAGTTCTTCTGCAATCATTTTCACGGTTAATCTTCGATCAGATCGTACGAGTTCATGCATCTTGGCGAAATTGACATACGTCCGTGAAGTTGATGGTCGTCCACAGCGGTCTTCATTTTCAACATTCGTTCTGCCTTCACAAAACGAAAAACTTGAGCTCTTGACATAACCTCCTCTCCAAAAGCCTTCTCAACCGTAGTGTAAGTTGTCGTCGCGTTTTCACCCAATTTAACGCAAAAAGATATGGCATACCGTTGCGCAATTTTATGCAGTTGAAATTCCGGGACGAGAGAGACAAACACTTATTAACTTGCTACAGCACTACTCACGACTGAGCAGTTGCATTGATGCGCCACTTGGACTAGAAGCATCTTATAGACCAAGGTCAAAGATATTTTGTCTACGCAAGCCTGCAGGGTTGCCACATCTTGCAAAGAAAATCAGTCTCATTACTTGGAGGTCGCACCTCTTACCCTCTTACTTTCGCAGTAACATCGTCCACTGTATTCCGAAAATTGCAAGAGTTGGAAAGTGCAGGAACACAATCAGCTAAGCCATGAACGTTGATTACAAGAATAAAATACAAAATAGTGGGAAAGAAGACTGAAGATTGGAAAGATGACGATCATTTTGGCATTAGGGAAGATAAAAGCACTAGAGTGAGAGTTCTGGCATTTCGTTTGATAATGGAAGCAAGACTAAAGAAAAATAAATACACGTGATAGGATTTGTCGACTAGGGAAATGTATCCTACAGTGTCAAATGATACAAGATGTTCGAAATCTTGAGAAAAATACCGTTCTGCAATACGGAATGACGGATAATATACAATATGTACGAGAGGGAACAATAAGACTGTTAGATGAAGAACGAAATGCTCAGGTCAAAAAGAGTGTAAGACAAGGCTGTAGGCTTCCTCCCCAACAGTTCAGTCTATGCAGCAAAGAAGTAATGATGGAAATAAAAGTAGATTCAAAAGTGGAATTAAAATTCAACATTAGTAGATATAAAAGATAAAATTCGCTGATGACATTGCTATTCACAGTTAAAGTGAAGAAGAACTACAGGATGGAATAAAATGAATAGTCTAATCACTACACAACACTGATTGACAGTAAATCGAAGAAAGACGAAAATAATGGGAGTAGCGGAAATGAGAGCAGCTAGAAACCTAACATCAGAATTTTTTATCACGAAGTAGATGAAGTTAATGAATTCTGCTATGTAGGCAACAAAATAAGCATAAGGGACAGAGCAAGAACGACATCAAAAGCAGACTAGAATGGGAAATCTGGTAGTGATACACATAGGACTCAATCTGAGAAAGATGTTTCTGAGGATGTACGTCTGGATCACAGCGCTGTGTGGTTGTGAAACATTGACTATCGACAAACATAAACAGAGGACTCGAAGCATTTGAGCTATGAGCAGTGGTGATCGAGAAGAATGTTGAAAATTGAGTGAACCGATAAAGTATAGAATGATGAGGTTCTCCACAATATCTTCAAGGAAAAGAGTGTATGGAAACACTGACAAAAACAATGGAAAGAATTGGAGGGCATCTGTTAAGACATCACGATATAATTTGTATGGTATTAGAGATAGCTGCAGAGAGTAAAAACTGCAGGGGAAAGCTGAGCCTGTAATACATCCAGCAAATAATGGAGGACGTTGGTTGCAATTGACACTGTGATTGAAAAAACTGGCACAGGAGGATAATTCGTGGCTGGCCGCCTCAAAACAGTCAAAAGAACAATCATTAAAAAAACACAGCATTGAAATCATGACTGAGGACAAGCACAGTATAAGTTTAGATAATAGAAGAACAGTGCTTTTATATTGTTCCTGAGTATGTCGCCAATGGACTACTGCTGCTACACTGGGAGCTTAAAGGTGGACATACACGAGGTCGAAACTTGAAGCCCTACAGCTATGTTAAATGTAAAGGAAGATCTGATGAGCCCATAAATATGGCTGGTTAACTGCATTATTGTCAGGAGTCTGCAGCACTGTAGGTTGTAGTCTTACCATCCCATACATCAGCAGTAAATTTTCAGTCTCTTCATAAAAATTAACTTATTTTAATAAGCCTTATGAGAAGTAAGATTTACAAATAAACTTTTTTGCTTATCTTTATTTTCTCGCTGTTGGCTGCAGTTCGTCACGTCTAAAGGTAGATTCTTGAGGCTGAAATTTTTGACTCTGTTGGTTCCAGATGACTTGATAACAGATAAGTAAGTCTACTGAATTATTTCTGTTTCTACAACTATTTTATTTTATCCTATTCTTCTATGTTTGTCTTTACAATCTCCACTTTGAAATAGAAATTTACATTGTTATCGCCAAACATAAAAACACCTCAGATTCCATCAGAAGCATGCCCACTACTAGTCCTTCCGCGGTACCAACTATATTCCAAAGAGTTTACAAAACAAAAAGAGTTCACAAATTTTCTAGACAAAAGAAGAATCATCACCAAGTTATATCATTATATTGTAAATGAATCAACAAATAAATTCAATAACTAGCATCTGATTACGTAATTAATAACAGTAATTTTAAGTGTGCCAAATATTTTGAAATTCAAATTTTTCAAAGGAACAGTAACTTTAACTGTACATACAGAGTTAATATATATCGATTTTAATAAAGTAATTTGTTTTTGTACAATTTAGCCTGAAATATAATACATCGTATACAAAAGCATATGAAATTATTTTAGTGAAACAGCTGAGATAATTTTAACCTGTACAAAGTTCGAAAACATTTTTGGTATCGATTATTGCTATTAAAGAAAATTAGTGTAAGAGGAAGGTGTCCCATTAAGGAGAAAGAAAATATTACTAAATAATAATAAAAATAGTAATAATACTAATAACAAGAATAATAATGAGAATGAGGTAGAGGAGGTAATATTTACATTCAAGTGAAAGAATCTTCTTCTTTCTGCTCTGCTTGGATGTGGTGGGTCATCTCTGATTCTTCATGCTGTCACTCAAGCAAGGTACAGACCAATAATGTCAGTCTCAGAGTGTTGGGGAAACCCATAAGGAAGTAGGGGGCACTGTTGAGAGGATCAGCAGGAGCACATTGCACCAGGAGAGGATACACCAATTTTGAGGAATAAATTACCATCTTAATCATTACATCACTTTCCACGCGAGGTAGCAGCGCGCTCTCAGGCGCCTTGTCACGGTCCGAGCGGCTCCCTCCATCGGGCGTTGGTATGTATGTTTCCCAGCGAAAGTTACTTTAAGTTAGACTAAACAGTGTGTAAGCTTAGGGACCGACGATATCAGCCTTTTTGTCCCATAAGATCTTACTACAAGTTTCCAAATTTGCAAGACATCACTTCACGGGAAAATCATTTGACCACTAATTAGCCCCTCGATGAACATGAATATAAGTGCACTACGCAGCCACCCGTCTGGTTATAAATTATGGTAATTAAAAAGAAAGGTACTGAGCATTAATTTCAATTATAAGGCAAGTTATGGTCCGTTAATTACGTATTAAATAAACAAAACAAGGGCGCAACTGAGCGGTTTGTCTACATGAGGCTCTTTAAATCTTGAATGAAAAGTGGCAGCTTGTTTACTTAAGGAGAGCTATTGGATACTTGCCTCCGTGTAAACACTGATACACTACCCTTAACTTCGTGTTTTGAGTAAATACCCACTATTTATGTTTTCTGTCATACGCAGCTGCGGTGGTCAGGTATATTTTCTAATGGTATTTACACATGGGTTGACCTGTGATGGTGGGGATAGCGTCTTTGACACGTGATCTAAACCTCCTGAACCCCGCATTCGAGACCAGACATTACCTAAGTACTGAATAAAAATGAGTCTCTCTCCTACATCAATGGCCACCGCAGTCGTCAGGTATAAGAAATGATTTCATCCTGCCAAAGACCTTGCCAAAGACAACAGTCGAACAGACAATGTTTCGAGGCCATCTCTTGCAATTGGGGTGTGCAAGCGTCACTAAAAGGCAGAAAATCGGGAATCAACAATTGCATGAGGAAGCAAAAGACAATGGAAATCAATGCCTTTGACACACTTAATGTGTATCCTCAAGGCATATGGCCTATAAACAAAAATGCGTCATGATGACCAATTCATTGGCAAAAGATTCCGGTTTAGTGCCCCTTCAGAAACTGCGAGAAGGGTAAATGTCACGGTGGAGATAAACACGAGAAGACCACTGAATTACCAACGAAAGGGTAGCTTTCTACAAAAGCGTGGAAAATCAGAAATTTGAAAGTTCTAACGGAAGAAATTCTAAAGATGGGTATGCAACAGCTTATTTGAGCTAATATAGGGGTCACTGAAGTGAAATGACGATTATGGTTTCTGGTCAGAAAAATACAGGGTAATATCAACAGCGGCAGAAAATGGTGTGACGGGAAAAGGATTTGTTTGAATAGAAACACAGAGTTGTTTTCATCGGAATCTATAGCAAACCAATGCCTAAAATATTTTCCGTTTGTATGCCAACGTGAGGAGCAAAAGGTGTACAGAGAGAGGAAGTGTATGATGATATTTAATGCGTAATTCAATTCGTAGAACGAAATTATTTAATAATCATGGAAGACTGGAATGAGGTAGTAACGGAAAGCATGAAAAATAAGAGTTATAGAGAAAAGCTGGCTTGTTAGGAGTCATGAGAGTGGAGGATGAATAGTGGCGCTCTGCAACGAAATTTCAGCTAGTAATTAAGGATACCTACTTCTACGTTACGTACGTGCTATCATACGAAGCATAATGGAGGCTACCGTGTCCTACTATTGGTCATTCCCTTTCCTCTCACAAATTCTGCGGAGGAAAAACAACTGTCCATATTCCTCCTTACTTTTCAATTATCCGTTGCCGGCTGGTTTCATGTGGGCCGACTGGTTTCATGTAGGCCGCCAAATATTCCTCTCTTGCATCAGTTTCTTTACCTCAAAACCTCACTTGCACACAGCACAGGAGCAAGAATATTTTTCCTCTTTTCGGGCCTTATGGGTAACGAACGTTGGCAACAGTAGAACCTTTCGGCATTCTGTCGGCAGTGCCGGTTCTCTAAACTTTGTCAATATTGTTTCGTCAAAAAAAAGTCTACTTCTCTCCAGGGATCCCTATTTGAGTACGTGTAGCATTTCAATATCCATAATACTCGCACGTTGTTAAAGCTTACTAGTAACGAATCTAACTGCAGGCCTGTGAAGCGCTTCGATGCGTTCTTTTAATTATACCTGGTGGTGATCTAACCATTCGAGCAGTACCGTACTGTTCAAAAGTCACAAGAGGGGGAAGTACACTCGTAAAAGGCCCAGAGGCACGCGAAGTTTCCAGCTGGATTACATCGTATTCAGACACAGATACCAAAATATGATTTTATAAGACGCTCCTAGTAACAGATGTAGGCTCAAATCAAAATTAGTAATAACAAAGAGAAGAGTGAAGCTTAAGAGAATTGTTCGGAACAATCAGTGTGACACGAAGTGGGATCTCGAAGTACTCAGGAGCCATGAGATGTGTTTGGAATTTTTCAAGAGTATAAATACTGCGATAATTATTGCCACAAAGACATCCCATAGAGGTAAAATCACAGAAATGGAACAGATAAACGTAAATAAGAGCACGATAACCGCCAAGAAACCCTGGGTAGTGGAAAAAAAATCTATTTGCGACCGAAGGAAGTACATAACTGTTCAGTGAAAGCCTGGAACAAAGCAATGTAACTAATGAATGGAATAAATACAAAGTGCAGGGTAGCCAAAGCGAAATAATTTCAGGAAAAATTTGAAGCCGCCGAAAAAGGAATGGTTATGGGACATATTGAACAGGGAGAAAAGTCTAAATATTCTTGTGTGATATTAGGTACAAGGGTGTCAGCATTAAGACTGCAATGGGAATTTCACTGCTGAACGCAAAGGGGATATAGAGGAGGTGGGAAGAGGACATTGAAGGACTCTGTGAGAGGGATAACTTGTTTAATCCAATGACAGAAAGAGAAATTGCAATGATACAGGAGACATAGACGATCTATAAATGTTTGACAGAGTTTTTGAAGTTTTGTGATCAAAGACGGATGAAAGTATAGATAACATGTCATTCTAATTTCTTCTATCATTTGGAGACTGATAACTAAAGAACTACTCAGGTTAGTGTGAAATGTCAGACTGGACATCAAACTATCGGAAAAATATCATCCACATAACGTCAAAGATATCAAGAGCACATAAGCACGAGAAGTGCCGCATAGAGAGCTGAACAGCTAGTGTATCGAAGCTGCTGACAAGAGTATTGAATACGAAACTGTTCGACAAAGTAAAATGGTTCAGTATTTTCGGGATCCCGATAAAAAAGTCTGCTGCAGGGAAGGAGGGGTAATATGAAAAACGAAAAAGAACTTCATCTTTATGTGTGAAAGAAAAGTTCAGGACTCGGATTAAAATTGGGTATGAAAGAAGATCAATGATAGGTTTCGCTGATGAAGTTGATATTCTCAGTGACTTAAATGAGTAGCATTATGAGAATCCACTAAGGACTGAGAATAAACGATAGTAAGAAGAAAATAATGAGATGTAGTAGAAATGAGATTAGCGATAAACTTAACATAAAAGCTTGTGACTAGAAGTAGACGAAGCTACGAAATTCTACTATCTTGGAAGTATAATAACCTTAGACGGATGAAGGAAGGACATAAATAGTAGACTGGCAATGGCAAAGAGTGTGCCTGTGTTATAAGATGGCTACACGGATTCGAGGTTCATAGCTCATGGTGAGACCAGGGCAGCCTGTCTAACGGATTTCAGGGGCTACCAAAATTTGATTTTCAATATTTAATATTATTACTGACCATATATTAAAAAAATTAAATGCTGACTTAATCTACTCATTAAAAGGTATAAACTTAAGTTAAAGGTTTAATACAACAGATCAAATATTAAAGCTGGAAACTGTACACTCGTTATGAGGCAGCCATAATTCACGTCAAACCATTTACTAGACCATGTTAATCCACTAACTGGGAATGAGAACATTCAGCGACATCCAACAATCTATAAACGTAATTTAATACCTTCACGAAACATTGTCTCACTGGTATACCGAACAAAACAATGAAAGAAAAAAATTGATTAATCTGCACCATATTTTCACTTTAGAAGCTGTAATCGATATTAGTCAGGAAAAATAATCAGAAAGTCAGTTAAAAATAATAGCCAACGACTCTTGATCAACTAATGAAATATTGAGATATCGTTTACATTTATCCCTGGTACAAAATATAAAAATATTATCATAATTGCTCTTTGGGTTTATAAAGTTATTGGTCTACAGTTTGTTACATGTTCCTTACATCAGTTGAAAGGCGTTTCAAGTCAGTTTACTGGATATGCATATATGATTACTTACAACTTTAATTAAGACATTATTTTGCACTTGTATTCAAGCAACAAACTTAAAAACTAAACACTATTTTTGACAGATTACCAGTTTTAAATAGACATTCATCTGAGGAATAGAATGACTTGACAACAATTAATATTTTCCGGTTAGATTACAAGCTTGATTTTCTACCTGCCACACATTTTACGTTTTTTCGGCAAATGATCATAAAGTTATAAACATATATTGAATTTGTTTCTGAGCTGTGAACAGCTTTAGTAACTGGTAATAAAGATTGTTTCTTCCAGTGTTTCAGGTATAGCTATCAGTGTTCTTCTCTGATTGTGATGGATTATTTCTGAGGAAGATAAAGCTAAAGTACCTTAAACTTTGAAGGGATACCAACAAAACGAGCCGTTTTATTCTTACTGCTTGTACTTTCTAAACGATGCGTCACACCAGAAATTTATTCCGTAAGCCATTATTGCAAAAATCCCAAATTTTTGTACAAGGTTAATTCTCGTGCTCCAAAGCTAACAGCTATACAAGGAGCTAAAGTAAATGAACTTAGTCGTCTGAGCAACTCACTAACGCGCTTCTTCTTGTTCAAAGTTTCACCAATGTGAAACTCCTACCATGTTGAGCCTTCTCCGCTGTTTATTGTTTATGACCTACACCATTAATATGTGCCACTCTTCTTGTTGTACGGAACTGAATACAGAATCTTCTTTTCTTTCTTTTCCTAAACGTTAATCTCTTCTAACATAAGGCTCGGTGTACTCAGATTGGCACATTTTTAATTTCTATAACTTTAGGGCTGGAAGAACTTTTTCTCCCACAGTCGCCAGGTACCTAGGGGGAGAGATTATGTGTACCACCCGTGTATGCACTGTGTGAACTTTGCCACGTCACAGTATCGCTGTCCACTTCGGAAAAACTACAACGACTTCGAGGTTTGCAAGCCATTCTTCCCAGACGCCCCGTTAACATCAATAATCAGATCGTTTCGGGGAGCTAAGGCGAAGTAATTGCATGAAGCATGTTGAGAAATCGAAAAAGAAACGTCGCAAGGACTGATTCAGCATATAGAAAAGTCAAAACAACCTGTGGTCAAATTAAAAACGAGTGTGGTAAAGTTAAGAGTGCAATGGGAAATCCACTGTGAAATGCCGAGGATAGAGCGAACTGGTATATAGAGTACACTGAAGGCATCTGTGAGAGGGAAGAATCGTCTGATAAAGTGACAGAAGTGGTAGGGGATCCAATTGTAGAATCAGAACTGAAAGAGCTTTGGGAGACTTAAGATCGAATGAGGTAGAAAGGATGGATAACATTCCATCAGAATTTCTACAATCCTGAGGGGAAGTGGTAAGAAAACGATTATTCATGTTGTTGCGCGCAATGTTTGAGTTTGGTTATATACCCTCTTCCTTTTGGAAAAAGTCATCCATTATATTCCGAAGATTGCAAGGGCTGAAAAATGCAGGAACTATCACACAATCAGCTGATGCATGAACGTTCATGACAAGAATAGAAATAGAAGAATGGAAAACAGATGAAAAACGAAAACTCAGGATGTGAAAGGTGACTATCATGTTGACATTAGGGAAGATAAAATTACTAGAGAGGCAGTTCAGACTTAGCTTTTTATAATGGAAGCAAGACTAAAGAAAAAGAAAGACATGTTATAGATTTTGTCAACTAAGAAAAAGTCAAATGATACGAGATGTTCTAAATCCTGAAAAAAAAATACGGATCTGCAATAAGGAATGAGGGGTAATACACAAAATGTACGAGAGCAACAATAATACTAGAAGACGTAGAACGAAATACTCGGGTCATCTGTTCGCCTACCGGGTTTTCTGAGGCGTAAACAGGGGCCCACCCCAAAATCTTCATGAAGGAGCATGGGATTCAGCCTAAAATCCACAGACTGACTGGTGAACCAGAAAAATATTGTTAATCCGCCGCTTAGATCAGATCTTTGTCTCGTCCACTGTCATGTCTCGCAAGCAGTCTAGAACTGAATTCAGACTGTCTTCTCAAAACTACCGGTTCTCCATAATCAAAATTATGTGCAAGGTCAATAACATGCATAAAGATTAATGGTGGACCCAAAATTTAAGAACCTTCAACATCGCTTTCTGTGGAATTGGCTTCTCGATTTTTCTCCAGTAACTAAAATTTTGTCTCCTTCCTATAATGTTCCAATAATTCAGCAAAACTTTCTGCATTCTGATTGTTACGTGTCATTCATATTAATAGTGTGTAAAGACAATAAACCATTACTTGAAGTTTTTCAAAGTAACGTCATCTACCCAGTCAAACACCCAGGAAACATAAAGAAGTAAAACCTGCTACATTTTATAATTTATGGTTTAAATATCAGGTGAGTGAACTATAAAAAGCATTTGCAGTCGTGTAAACCTTCTGGTATCTTAATTGAGAAATGCTAAGCAAATTTCATCTACTTAAACATGAGGCTATTCTTGAACGTAGAACCATTTCAAATGTATTGGGAAATGACATCAACTAGGAAGCCGGACGACAATTATTTAAGTGATTCTTCTCATCTTTCGTATAAAGATTTTTATCTGTAACATATTTTTATCTGTATGCCGAAATTCCCTTTCTCAGTGATGTATCTATATTACAAGTGGCATTCCTAAGTAAACTTCAAGAATTCTCCTGAATTCTGTATGAAATTCCATCAACAGCATGTAAGTTTTAATTTTTGTGCTGTCACACTTCTATCAGTTTAACTGAAGGATGCGGGTGCCACTTCTGCTTGCTTAACGTTTTGTGGATTGACGTTTCTAATACACTCCCTTGCTGTTTTAGTTGAACAGTTTATCTATATTTGCTGCTGCTATCTGGACGTGACTGCTAAGAATATTCACAACTTGTGAACTGTCAGCCACAACATTTCTATATAGTTGAAATGTGGTAGTACTTAACGCCCTATCTGATGGTCCTGCCTTCCTATGTACAATGTCCCACATATTAACAGTTTTACTACATGTTTTATTGATTTCAGTCATGATATGCATATTTCTGAAAATTTTAATAACCTTCAAAAAAATATGTGGCATTGTTAGGTAGTGGTGACGATATCCTTGTCAAGATTTATTAACTTAATATTAGCAATTCTGAAAACCGGTACCTCACAGTGTCACAACAATAATTTACAATCTATACACTGTAAGGAATATCCTCTGGAAGACGTGGGAATAAAATTTTTAAACCGGCACATTTTAAGTACTAAACAACCACTAATATTACATTAATTTTTAATGAGACAATACTCTATGCTCGGAGTTAAAAACATACACACGCATGGTAGTCAACATGTTCAAAATATTAACTCTTAAACTATCTTAGTGTTCCCAGATCAGTTGAAGTTCAAAGCGCCTACATAGCAACAAATATAGAACCACAGTAACAGCAAAAACCAACTCTCCTATAAAGTAAGACCTATGAAAGAGGTCACATAACGTTCAGTACTCATGTATATGACTAAAGCTCTTAATTAGGTTGACAAATATAATAGGAGCCACAATCCATAGGCAGTAGTTAGGTTAAAACATTTAGTAGCAGAGAGAGCGCATAAGCGGTATAAAAAAATCTATTTAGTAATGACCACTGTGCAGCTGACGTATAGCATGCACAGACAAAAAGCTGCACCGTACCAACGACTCCCAATTGGTAATACACAAGATGCGGTAAATAATGATCTAGCAGCACTATACAACAGCCTTTTTTTATTATTTGTTTGATTGTTAATTTATTTGGTCGCTTTAACACGGCACAGATCCTAGACACAAAACAGATCAACTGCCCTAAGGTAACCTTAGGCCAAAATGTGATTAACCGTGGGTAACATTAATTAACTCCGCGTCCCATTGCCTGCACGCTTTGTAACAAATACTTGCACAAGAAAATAGTCAGCAACCAAACCCCAAGCCACACTATCATTTTAAAACAAATTTTACTATCCGAAGACTAGAATAACTATCTCTGTAACCACCAATCACAAAACTCAACCCAACTTACATGCCACAAAACAATGCTCAGTCAAAAGTTTCTGCACAGCCACAAGTTCAAGTACTTGGAAAGAGGGGTCAACCAAATTGACGTTCTTACATTTAGCAAGCTCTAGGTAGAAGGTATCACATCAGTTCCGTTGTATTTTGAGTGAATTGCGTTCCTCCTTATACATGTTCCCTCCCGGTACCTGATTTTTCCAGCGGCACTTGATGATAAACGTCCTCTTGGAAGAATCGAATCAACACTACAACGTGAGACTCCTCTTCTCTTGCAGCACAGTGGCACTCTGGTCCTATCAACTTTTTCTCATTATAGCCACTTGGCAAATTGTTTCCCTTCCCCCCAAGGACAACTTTCCCGTTCGGACGCTAACACAATGCCACCTCGTTTCCTGCACCGCCGATCTCTCTTGCTTCGCTATAGACGTCAATACTTTGTTCAGAACTAATTATAAACTTTAAGAGGCTCAATCGAACCTTTCAAATGCTACTTACACAAGGAAGTCTTCTATAACTGCATCTAATAATAAAGAATATGTCACCTAGCGGTACAGATGTTAAAGTATTTTTCGTAGGATGCTAGTAAAGTTGAACATTGTCTTGTTCTGACATTTATACAGATATCCTTTTTCGCCTACCAGTTATTTTAATCCATTACTCATGCATTGCACATTTTTTTCTTTAACTGACTTTCTGGGTAAGATTTGGAAGAGTCAGTTTGAAATATTGGCACCAGTTTCCTGTGGAATATGTTGAATTTCTCATTAACATTTCTTTCCATATCCATGGTTGTCAGCGATAGTCTGTAAAAACATATAAGGGCGTAAGAGTGTTTCAGGGGCGCTTGTGCTAGGAAACAGTTGCCAAGGAAAAAATTCAGTACGTTGTGTCGTTTCCTAGTTATTTAGCACTGAAGTTTGACAATTAGGTTGTTGCGCGAGCAAATTCAAGTTCCTGCATGTACTAAAAATGAGGTAATGCAACGATATCTGTCGTCTGTCGGTTAGAGTTTGTTGCACTGATCATTACCAGTTCAAATGTGCCTTTTTCCGAAGTAATATATTTAAGCTAGGTGAGTAAGAGCTACGTTTATCCGAAGCGATTACTCATATGCACACATCTACACTACTACACTATTCGTGAGATGATCGCATTCCACCACCATCTTTTCGTAATTTCGTGTTACAAAACTTGCTATGAATTAAAGAAGTTAATTTATATTCGTGCGTGTGAAATTGCAAACGATTCGTGACTTTGTGAAGTCAGTAGGTGCAAGTGTGGTTATTAAATCGATTTCTTGTCACTCTGCCACTGTGTCCTTCACATTCGCTTATTCAATGACTTTCCTTGTGTCGTGTGCGGAACTGAATTTGTGTGTTGCTGATACACTTTGTGATTAAAAGTATCCGTACACTCCCAAAAACATACGTGTTTCATATTAGTGGCATTGTGCTGCCACCTACTGCCAGGTATTCCATATCAGCGACCTCAGTAGCCATTACACATAGTGAGAGAGCAGAATGGGGTGCTCCGCGGAACTCACGGACTTCGAACGTGGTCAGATGATTGTGTGTCACTTGCGTCATACGTTTGTACACGAGATTCCCATGCTTCTAAACATCTTTAGGTCCACTGTTTCCGAAGGGAAAATGAAGTGAAAAGGTGAAGGGACACGTACAGCACGAAAGTGTACAGGCTGACCTCGTCTGCTGACTGAAAGAGACCGTTGACAGTTGAAGAGGGTCGTAATCTGTAATTAGCAGGCATCTATCCAGCCCATCACACAGGTATTCCAAACTGTATCTGGATCCATTTCAAGTGCTATGACAGTTAGGCGGGAGGTGAGAACAAGTAGAGTTTATGGTCGAGCAGCTGCTCATGATCCACTCATCACGCCGGTAAATGCCAAACGAGGCCTCGCTAGGTGTAAGGCACATGAAAGTTGGACGATTGAGCAGTGGAAAAGCGTTGTTTGGATTGACGAATCACGGTACACAACATGGGTATGGCAAATGCCCGGAGAACGTCATCTGCCAGCTTGTGTAGTGCCAACAGAAGAATTCCGTGGTGGTGGTGTTACGGTGTGGTCGTGATTTTCAAGAAGGAGGCTTGCATCCGTTGTTGTTTTTGCGTGGCATTATCACAGCACAAGCCTACATTGATGTTTTAAGCACCTTCTTGCTTCCCACTGTTGAAGAGCAATTGGGGGTTGTCGATTGCACCTTTCAACACGATCGAGCACCTATGCACAATGCACGTTCTGTGGCGGAGTGGTTACACAAGAATAACATCCCTGTAATGGACTAACCTGAGACCTATAAAACACCTTTTGTATGTTTTGGAACGCCGACGTCTTGCCAGGCCTCACCGACCGACATCGATACCTCCTGTCACTGCAACACCCCTTGAAGAATGGGCTGCAATTCCCCAGGAAACCTTCCAGCACCTGATTGAACGTATGGCAGCGAGAGCGGAGTCTGTCATCAAGGCTAAGGGAGGGCCAGCACCATATAGAATTCCAGCACCACTGATGGAGGGCATCACGAACCTGTAAGTCATTTTCAGCCAGGTGTCCGGATACTTTTCATTACATAATGTATAAAATAAGTAGAGCAGGGTGGAATGGAACTTATTCTGGCAACGAAATGGGGAATATTATTTTAAGTGCTCACACCACCATTTGACTGTATTGTTGTTTATTTAAATACGACCCAGGTTTCGGCTTTTTATGCCGCTTTCAAGTGATTTCGTTTATGTCATTAACATATTTTGCAGGACATTAACTTAAAAATTGACCATAAATTAAGAAAAATATTTGCTTCCCACTAAATGTGGGAGGAATGTGAATATAAGTGACCCAATACTTGAGAAATAACATCTCAGCTGTGCGGTTGCTACTGTCGTGAGCTTCCATGGAAAGTTGTGAAACGTCGGGTAGGCAACAAGGTGTTCGATGTCCACACCGCATCTCAAAGCGTGGTTATCGGAAGCTTTGCCCACTCTGTAGAGTAGGATTGGCGGCGGGATTCAGAAGATCTGATCTAATCACGTCTTCAGTTACGACTCCTATGTTCACACGATCAGTGAGAATGGACCATTCATCAACGAGAAAACGTCTGGTCGGACAAAGCTTGTTCTGCGCCTGCTACACGGACGTCTGAGTCACAGCTCTTGTACAAGATAAGTAATTTAAGTAGTAATAAACTGTTTTTTAACACTTTAAACTAATTTATTACGTTAATTATAGTGCTCTGCAAGCGTACCATTAAAGGTTTTTGTCTTACTCGCGTATTTTCACAGTAATCACGTAAAGTTCGTTTTGTTTACATATCGCGGCCAGGCCGAACTTTTGAGTTTTCAGATTAAACTTCATACCGCAATCTTAAGTGCATTTACTGATAGTTTAGTGTGCTAAATACGTTTGCTGCCCCTTTATATCTGTAGAGTATCGTCATCTCTTAAGTAATTTCCAGTAAAAAACTTCTGAACCACTGTTTACACAGTCGCGAGTAGGCCAAATTTTTCGTACACGTATTTTCATTGTTTTCCGGTAACTTAATTGTCTTTCTGTCACTAAAATCGATTTGTACCATGAGTGTAAAGTGCCTGACGTGCCGTAGGATCGTTAGCTCCGGGGTCTGGTGTGATGGATGTAGTAACTTTTTTCATTGGGGCGACTGTAGTGGCGTGGGAATTGGGAAAATGAGCGAGACTCATCAGTGCTTCTGTAGGCTATGCAGTAGAGATAGGAAGATTGTGGAACAGGAGGGGAAAATTGCTGCCCTTCAGGCTGAGTTAGATGAGGCTAGGCGAGAACTGGGCAGGTTAAGGGGGGAGAAGAGTAAACAGGGGTGGGAAGTGGCAACAGGCATGAGGAACAGGCCAAGAAATTCTTCTGACAGCTTTGTTATTAATGTACAAAATTGGTTTGACCTGTTGCCTCAGTCAGAAACTGATGAGCCTCTCACAGAAGTAGATGTAGACAGGGCTCAACAAGCTTTCAGCATCAAATTGATTAAGAATGTAGGGAGTCTGCAAAGAGAAAGAAAGTCTTGTTGCTAGGTAGTTCGCATGCTAGGGGTGTGGGCCAACTTCTGCAGGATGAATTAAGGTTGGATTACCAGGTCACAAGTTTTTTCAAACCTAGTGCTGAACTTGGGCAGGTTACAGAGGATTTAGGTTCACTATGTAAGGGTTTTACTAAGGAAGACACCGTGGTTATTGTGGTTGGGCCGGGCAACAGTATTGACAGAGATCCGGGGTACAGCATAAAGTGTGACCTGGCAAAGATTGCATCGGCATCGAATCATACCAGTGTTGGGTTTGTGTCGGTTCTGGAGCGCCACAACCGACCTCATTTGACCTCTTCTGTCAGGAGAGTTAATTTGGAGTTGGAACGGCTACTTGGATCTGGTGCAGGGTCACACATTGGTGTGGTACCTGTTGATTCACTCTGTAGGTGGGACTATACTAGACATGGCCTACACCTCAACAGGAAAGGGAAGGGTAAACTGGCTGGGCTGATAGCAGGAAATTTAAAGGGGGGAGGAACTACATCTCATGGTGGAAACTTTTTTAGTGTAAGATCAGTGTCCAGTGGGAAACTCAGCCAGGCAAGTACTAAAGATGTTAAAAAAGTTCAAGATACTCACAAAAGTAAAGTGAAAAATAATGTTAGTATATTTCATCAAAATATTTGGGGGATTGAAGAATAAAAGTACTAAAGATGTTAAAAAAGTTCAACATACTCACAAAAGTAAAGTGAAAAATACTGTTAGTATATTTCATCAAAATATTGGGGGATTGAAGAATAAAATTGATGAGCTTCTGCTTTGTTTAGAAGATATAGAAACCAAGAATGTAATAGATATACTATGCCTGTCTGAGCATCACATTGTCACTGATATGCAAAAGGTTACCATAAATGGGTACAAATTAGCTGCACATGTAAGTAGAGATAATATGATGAGAGGAGGAGTTGCCATATATGTCAAAAGCTTCCACAGTGCAAAAAATTTAGAAACTAAAAAATTTTGTGTAGAGCAACATATGGAAGCATGTGCCACTGAACTTAAACTAAATGATGGCACTTTCATAATTGTAACAGTGTATAGGTCCCCCTCAGGGAATTTCCAACTATTTCTAGAAAACTTGGATGCTTTGTTGTGCTATCTGTCAGACAGGGGGAAGCAAATTATCATTTGTGGGGATTTCAATGTTGATTCACTGAAAGAGTGTAATAGGAAGAATGACCTTTTAGTATTACTCAGTTCTTTCAATTTGAGCTCCGTCATTGATTTTCCTACTCGGATAACAATGAACAGCAGTATATTGATAGATAACTTTTTTGTAGACCAAGATAAGTTTAAGGACATAAATGCTTATCCTGTTGAGAATGGTCTTTCAGATCATAGTGCACAGCTTGTTACAGTACATGACATAGCTCCATGCAATATAATAAATCAGACTTTCAAAGCAGTGCGTTCAATTAACAATATAAATATTGCAAACTTTAGGGAAAGCCTACAGCAGCTAGACTGGGATGAAGTGTATAAGGAACCCGATGCAAACTTGAAATATAACTTATTTCACAATACATTTTTAAGGGTATTTGAAAATTGTTTTCCCAAGAAAATAGTTAAACATAATTCCAAGAAAACATATAAAAAACCTTGGCTAACTAAAGGAATAAAAATATCTTGCAACCATAAAAGAGAACTGTATCTAACAGCAAGAGGGAGTACTGACCCTGAAATTGTTCAATATTATAAAAACTATTGCGCAGTACTAAGAAAAGTTATTAAAAAGTCCAGAAGCATGTGTATCATGTCTGAGATCAGTAACTCTGATAATAAAATTAAAGCAATTTGGAATATTATTGAAAGGGAAACAGGGCAACCAAGAGCACAGGAAGACTTTAGTGCAATAAAACTGAATGACAAGTGCACTAACAAACAATCAGAAATTGAAAATATTTTGAATAATCATTTTTTAAATGTTGTGGAGAAAATAGGATCTAGATCTTCACTAGAAGAGGCAAGGCTATTAATAGAAGAGGCCATATCTGCACAGTTTGAAATAACTGTAATTCCACCAACCTCTCCCTCTGAAATCAGTAAAATAATAAACTCACTGAAAAGTAAAAGCTCTTACGGAATTGATGGCATTTCCAGCAAAGTACTTAAAGCTTGTTCCCCACAGATAAGTAGGATTCTCAGCCACGTATGTAATAGCTCTTTGGAGCAGGGTGTTTTCCCTGATAGACTGAAATATGCCATTGTAAAACCATTGCATAAAAAGGGGGATACGTCGGATGTCAACAACTACCGCCCAATCTCTCTTCTGACAGCTCTATAAAAATTTTTGAGAAAGTAATGTATTCAAGAGTAGCCTCCCATATTTGTAAAAATAAAGTACTAACAAAATGTCAGTTTGGTTTTCAGAAAGGCTTTTCAATAGAAAATTCTATATATGCTTTCACTGATCAAATATTAAATGCTCTGAATAACCGGACATCACCCATTGGTATTTTTTGTGATCTCTCAAAGGCCTTTGATTGTGTAAATCATGGAATTCTTTTAGATAAGCTAAATCATTATGGTTTGAGTGGGGCAGTGCACAAATGGTTTAATTCATACTTAACTGGAAGAATGCAGAAAGTTGAAATAAGTGGTTCGTGTAATGTTAAAACAACAGCTGATTCCTCAAACTGGGGTGCTATCAAGCACGGGGTCCCACAGGGTTCGGTCTTAGGTCCTTTACTGTTCTTGATATACATTAATGACTTACCATTCCACATTGATGAAGATGCAAAGTTGGTTCTTTTTGCTGATGATACAAGTATAGTAATAACATCCAAAAACCAAGATCTAAGTGATGTAATTGTAAATGATGTTTTTCACAAAATTATTAAGTGGTTCTCAGCAAACGGACTCTCTTTAAATTTTGATAAAACACAGTATATACAGTTCCGTACAGTAAATGGCACAACTCCAGTAATAAATATAGAATTTGAACAGAAGTCTGTAGCTAAGGTAGAATTTTCAAAATTTTTAGGTGTGTCCATTGATGAGAGGTTAAACTGGAAGCAACACATTGATGGTCTGCTGAAACGTCTGAGTTCAGCTACGTATGCTATTAGGGTTACTGCAAATTTTGGTGATAAGAATCTCACTAAATTAGCTTACTATGCCTACTTTCATTTACTGCTTTCGTATGGCATCATATTCTGGGGTAATTCATCGTTGAGTAGAAAAGTATTCATTGCACAAAAACGTGTTATCAGAATAATTGCTGGAGCCTACCCACGGTCATCCTGCAGACATCTAGGGATCCTCACAGTAACCTCACAGTATATATATTCCCTTATGAAATTTGTTGATAATAATCCAACCCAATTCAAAAGTAATAGCAGTGTGCATACCTATAACACCAGGAGAAAGGATGATCTTCACTATGCAGGGTTAAATCTGACTTTGGCACAGAAAGGGGTAAATTATGCTGCCACAAAAGTCTTTGGGCACCTACCAAACAGCATCAAAAGCCTGACAGATAGCCAACTAACATTTAAAAATAAATTAAAAGAATTTCTAGATAACAACTACTTCTACTCATTGGGTGAATTTTTAGATATAAACTAAGTAAAAAAAAAAACTTATTCATTAGTGTAATGCAGTATTTTGTGTAATGTAATTTCTTGTACAGACATCTTTTATTAACCTGACACGTTCCACATCATTACGAAGTGTCGTATTCATGATCTATGGAACAAGTATTAATCTAATCTAATCTAATCTTGTTACACGAAATCGATTGTCGTTTCTGGATACGCCATCATCAACGCGTACGGCCGTTGGAAGTAGTTACTGACCCACGGAAGCCGGCCTGTGGGGACAGTATTATACTGGGAGGAGCAAATGTGCCTTCCCTTAGAACAATGCTTGTAATAGAAGCACATAGACAGCTATGGACTCTGTGAATATTATTGCGATCCACACCACCCCTTGAAGAATGGGCGGTCATTCCTCAGGAAACCTTACAGCACGTGATTGAACGTATGCCTGCGAGAGTGGAATCTAGACAGCTATGGACTCTGTGAATATTATTGCGATCCACACCACCCCTTGAAGAATGGGCGGTCATTCCTCAGGAAACCTTACAGCACGTGATTGAACGTATGCCTGCGAGAGTGGAATCTGTCATCAAGGCTATCGGAGGGCCAACACCTTGTTGAACTGCAGAATTATCCAAGGAGGGCGCCACAAACATGTAATTCAATTTCAACCAGGCTTCCGGATACTTTTGATCACGCAGTGTACATCCGACTTGCGTTTCCTGTGTCTTTGTGATATTAAGGGATCATGAATTTTTATGTTAATTCAGTTTTGAACCAGTTATGCAATTTAAATGCAGATGCTATTTGTCAATTGAATCTTCCTCGCCATTTAAGAGATAGTTAGGTGCACACTGTCATGACCTTCACGTACCCTCACTTCGTAATGACCACTTACAAGACAATTGTATTTCATGAGTTTCATCAACTACTTAACTTCAATAATAGCACCTCATTTTTTTAATAATACGTATCTGCATTCTGATGTCTGCATTTTCAGCTAAAATGGTAGATTTTTACGACGGACTCTGCTTGCAGTTATGATGGGCATGATGGTAAAAAAGTGTGTGTACTGATGTTTTACGATCTATCTCGAGTAGTGCATTACCTCCAAGTGTCCAGCACGGTTTGACAAACCATGCATATTCAAATATTTAGCACTGCACCATTCAAACTACTCTACTTCGTATGAAAAACAGACATTGTTTTATATTGGACTATTAAAATTACTGTATCCCCATTGCACAGTTACTCGCTGTTAGGATGTCAGTGATATTCATGTTCAGTACTGTTCAGTTTATAATGCTGTGACCTTTGTTTTCTTTTTGTTACTTAACATACGCGTGTATTGCTCTTTTGTGTTTCGTTTCTCGTACCTAATCGGGTTGCACTTGTTATGAGCCATTTGGGTCATTATTGGATCCGCTCGAAGGCAAAGTTTCTTCATGTCAAGGCTACGTAGGTTCACCGTTCAGTAAATAAACCATAACGGTTAACTCAAGTAGCATTGATATGAAGGAACTATGCCTTGAACTTACCTTTCAGTAAATAAACCATCCCCCCCCCCCCCCACCCATGATAGCCGTACCGTAGGTGCAACCACAACGGAGGAGTATCTGTTGAGAGGCCAGACAAACGTGTGTTTCCTGAAGAGGGGCAGCAGCCTTTAAGGTAGTTGCAGTGGCAACAGTCTGGACGATTGACTGATCTGGCCTTGTAACATTAACCAAAATGGCCTTGATGTGCTGAAAGCAAGGGGAACCTGCTGCCGTAATTTTTCCCGATGGCATGCATATTTCCTGTATGATTAAATGATGATGGAGTCCTCTTGGGTAAAATATTCCGGAGGTAAAATAGTCCCCCATTCGGATCTCCGGGCGGGGACTACTCAGGAGGACGTCGTTAACAGGAGAAAGAAAACTGGCGTACTACGGATCGGAGCGTGGAATGTCAGATCCCTTAATCGGCAGGTAGGTTAGAAAATTTAAAAAGTGAAATGGATAGGTTAAAGTTAGATATAGTGGGAATTAGTGACGTTCGGTGGCACGAGGAACAAGACTTTTGGTCAGGCGAATACAGGATCATAAATACAAAATCAAATAGGGTTAATGCAGAAGTAAGTTTAATAATGAATTCAAAAACAGGAGTTTGGGTAAGCTACTACAAACAACGCATTATTGTGGCCAAGACAGACACGAAGCCTACGCCTGCAACAGTACTACAAGTTTATATGCTAACTAGCTTTGCAGATGACGAAGAAATTGATGAAATGTATGATCAAATAGAAGAAATTATTCAGGCAGTGAAGGGAGACGAAAATTTAATAGTCATGGGTGATTGGAATTCGAGAGTAGGAAAAGGGAGAGAAGGAAACATAGTAGGTGAATACTGACTGGGGCTAAGAAATGAAAGAGGAAGCCGCCTGGTAGAGTTTTGCGCAGAGCATAACTTAATCATAGCTAACACTTGGTTCAAGAATCATGAAAGAAGGTTGTATACATGGAAGAACCCTGGAGATACTATAAGGTATCAGATAGATTATATAATGGTAAGACAGAGATTTAGGAACCAGGTTTTAAATTGTAAGACATTTCCAGGGGCAGATGTGGACTCTGACCACAATCTATTGGTTATGAACTAAGGATAAAAACTGAAGAAACTGCAAAAAGGTGGGAATTTGAGGAGATGGGACCTGGATAAACTGAAGGAACCACAGGTTGTAGAGAGTTTTAGGAAGAGCATAAAGGAACAATTGACAAGAATGGGGGAAGAAATACAGTAGAAGAAGAATGGATAGCTTTGAGGGATGAAGTGGTAAAAGCATCAGAGGATCAAGTAGGTAAAACGACGAGGGCTAGTAGAACTCCTTGGGTGACAGATGAAATACTGAATTTAGTTGATGAAAGGAGAAAATACAAAAATGCAGTAAATGAAGCAGGCAAAAAGGAAAACAAACGTCTCAAAAATGAGATCGACAGCAAGTGCAAAATGGCTAAGCAGGCATGGCTAGAGGACAAATGTAAGGATGTAGATGCTTACCTCACTAGGGGTAAGATAGATACTGCCTACAGGAAAATTAAAGAGACCTTTGGAGAAAAGAGAACCACTTGTATGAATATCAAGGTCTCTGATGGAAACCCAGTTCTAAGCAAAGAAGGGAGAGTAGAAAGGTTGAAGGAGTATATAGAGGGACTATACAAGGGCGATTTTCTTGAGGACAATATTATGGAAATGGAAGAGGATATAGATGAAGATGAAATGGGAGATATGATACTGCGTGAAGAATTCGATACAGCACTGAATGGCCTAAGTCGAAACAAGGCCCCGGGAGTGGACAACATTCCATTAGAACTACTGACAGCTCTGGGAGAGCCAGTCCTGACAAAACTCTAGCATCTGGTGAGAAAAATGTGTGAGACATGCGAAATACCCTCAGCCTTGAAGAAGAATATAATAATTCCAATCCCAAAGCTAGCAGGCGTTCACAGATGTGAAAATTACCGAACTGACAGTTTAATAAGTCCTGGCTGCAAAATACTAAACCGAATTCTGCACAGACGAATAGAAAAACTGGTAGAAGCCGACCTCGGGGAATATTAAGTTGGATTCCGTAGAAATATGGGAACACGTGCGGCAATACTGACCCTACGACTTATCTTAGAAGCTAGATTAAGGAAAGGCAAACCTACGTTTCTAGCATTTGTAGACTTGGAGAAAGCTTTTGACAATGTTGACTGGAATAACCTCTTTCAAATTCTGAAGGTGGCAGGGGTAAAATACAGGGAGCGAAAGGCTGTTTACAATTTGTACAGCAACCAGATAGCAGTTATAAGAGTCGAGGGACATGAAAGGGAAGCAGTGGTTGGGACGGGATTGAGACACGGTTGTAGCCTCTCCCCGAGTTTTGCTATCTGGGGAGCAAAGTGACTGATGATGGTCAAAGTAGAGAGAATATAAAATGTAGACTGGCAATGGCTGGGATAGCGTTTCTGCAGAAGAGAAGTTTATTAACATCGAGTACAGATTTAAGTGTGAGGAAGTCATTTCTGAAAGTATTTGAATGGAGTGTAGCCATGTATGGAAGTGAAACATGGGCGATAAATACTTTGGACAAGAAGAGAATAGAAGCCTTTGAAATGTGGTGCTACAGAAGAATACTGAAGATTAGATGGGTAGATCACATAACTAATGAGGAGGTACTGAACAGAATTGGGGAGAAGAGGAGTTTGTGGCACAACTTGACAAAAAGAAGGGATCGGTTGGTAAGACATGTTCTGAGACATCAAGGGATCACCAATTTAGTATTGGAGGACAGCGGGGAGAGTAAAAATCGTAGAGGGAGACCAAGAGAAGAATACACTCAACACATTCAGAAGGATGTAAGCTACAGTACGTATTGGGAGATGAAGAAGCTTGCACAGGATAGAGTATCAAGGAGAGCTGCATCAAACCTGTCTCAGAACTGAAGACCACAACACCAACAACAAATAAACCAATCACAAGCATCGTGGTCAGTATCACTAAGAAGCCTCATTTCTTTATATGAACATCCCTCAGAGCGGTAACATGCTAACTGTTTATCTTAATTAATTGTACAAGCTTGTCAGATAATCCGTTTCGCAGTAATTGTTTCAGCCCTCCTGCATATGTTGGATTGAAATGCAGTCAATGCATATAAAGTGACGGTGTAGCACGAGCACGTCAAATGCATTCCAATTGCGACTGCGAAATGGACAGTGCTCATTCCTGATGTTGTCATGACGTTGCTCTACAGCAGAGGACTGATCGAGCGTTGCGCGCTCCGCCAGTAATACGGCAGTCTGAGAATAGACGCTCCAGGCTGAGCCATTTGCGAGAATGGAGGCGACGTGCGTGTAGGCAGATCGATGCTGGCTGTGGCATTGTGTAATTACGTTTTGCGGCAGCGGACAGGGAAATTAGTGGAGGCCGTGGCGGCTTGGCTGAATGGTGCGGCTGGGGCGAACGTCGCGAGGCGAGGAAATGAGATTCGCGGCCGCGCTCTGTCTGCAGAGGAACGCCGTGTGATGGGGGCGCCTGCGCTTCCGCTACCAGCCGTCAGCAAGCACGGCGGCCGACGCGACGTGTCTCATGTAGGTGCGAAATCTCCCGCTCGAGTAGGCTTTACGAGGTTGGTTGAAAACACTCTATACGACAGCGTCAGTCTTATTGGATGCTCCTTGCTGATTAGGCCACGCCATCTGTGGCAGTTGAAGCGGTTCCTTCCGTATGTCCTTTTTAGACAGCAATGTATTGCCTCAAAACGTGAATTGCGAACAACAGATTGTTATTGACCTTAAGACTTCGGATAGTAGCTCTATTCCGTATTGCCCGTGCTGTGCACAGGAAGTGTCATCTCGTTGTCGCGAATTTTGCGAATATCATAATTAATACATTTGGAGATAACATTTGACGTATATTATTTTCAGTAAACTATCTGCTTTTTTTTCTCTATCAGATCATTTTATTCCTCTGACTGTAAGGGCTTGGGGTAGGCTGTCACCGAAAACAAATCTCTTCAGCCATATGAGAGTAAAAATTTTGAAACATAGTGTAAAACTGGATGTGGCCGTTGAAAAAATAGGTGTTTGACACAATGAAAGGACGGAGTCATATTCATAAGTTAAAATAAAAAGAGTGATTTGTTGCTTACTTAAAATAATGATACAGATGAAATGCCAATTGAATGTTTCAAAAAATGTAAATGACAGATTGACAGTTGCATAAGTTAAAAGGTATAAGCCGATGTGTTGACTGATTAAAATAAAGACACAGACGTGTGAAGTGACGACTGGCGTAGCCCACCATAGAGAGAAATATAATGGAAATGTAGCATTCGGGTTAGCGAGCAAGAGAGTGTCTGTGTGAGCGGATGTTTGCAGGAGGGATTTTGGATAAGAGGGATGTTGTTTCGGACCAAGACTTAGGATGTGGGTGGAAAAGAGTCGAGAGGAAGGGAGCCGTGACCGGGAGTGGTGAGGTGGGTTCTTTTTCATCTGTTTTTTATTGTTATTTCATTTCCCCCACCATCATCGTCCCCATCACACATAGGAAGGGGTGGGCTATCGGCGGATGCAAATTGTCGCTCTTCAGTCATATGAGAGGAAAGATATTACAAACATGATATAAAAGCTGCACATGGTGTCTGACAAAAATTACCATTTTGCAATAAAAAGACCGTCGGTTGCAAATTTTTTTAATATAAGTGATTAATTATTAAAACATCGATACAGATGAATGAAGAAAGGGAGTTGCGTAAGGTAAAACGAAAGGGTCGATTTTTTGATAAGCGAAGAGACAAGGGGATGTTGACTATTAGGGATAAGGGTATCACAGAAACTTAAAGGTATTCCGTAGGAGGGGTTTGTGTGGGTGAATGTTTGCAGGAGTGGTTGGGAAAGGCTGCAGAGGGATGTGGTTCCGAACCAAGAAGTGGGTGGACAGGATTGGAGGGGAAGGAAGCCCTGACTATGATGGCGGATCTCTTCGACGTTCCGGATGAGTGTGTAATAGGGTGTATTTCATGCTCGGATAAGGAGAGGAGATTAGAATTTCGTTGGGTGAGGATGTGGAGGTTGTGGATGTGTGGTGTTATAGAGGCGCAGCACAGTACCAGGATCAACGAGGAGGGGAAACTAGGGGGTGAGCAGTATCGAGTGTATGATTAACGTAGGCTTTGCGAATGTGTTGAAGATGGAAGAGTAGCTTGGGGAATTTTATAAGTTGTTTGAGGATGTGGGTGGCTGAGTGGAGAGGTATCCGAGAGGCTAAGCAGAGTGCATAGCGTTAGAGGCTCTGTAGGGCGTGCTAAGAGGAGAGAAAATATCTACCCGATTCATAAAAATTAATAGCATGCATGGACAGAGAGATAAGCACTGATATCCTTACTACCCAGGCACGATATTAATGATCTTTGCTTCCAGTGGCCATTATCGGAAATATGCTGTCACGCTGCAGTAAATAGAAACCATATCCATTTTTCAACTTCCGTATAGGCTGTGTAAATCATAATAGCTTCACGATCAACAGCAGAACACATTCGGGCCAGACCCAAGGGCACAGCTGAATACACGAATCGACCAAAGTACTCTCACTCCCAGGGGCAAGAATATAATACCTCATATGTGGCAGCGTGTTTTAGGTCACTGCACATTATCGGTATCGAAAAAAATTATTTAACCAATATAATGATACTCATATTTTAAGGCTCGTTTTTCATGTTTATTGCTTATTTACTTCCTTTCTCCACATCAGATTGTCCGCATTTATGAAATACATGTTATAATTACATTACTGCAAAATTCGTGTGTACAGGAAGGTCAGCAAACTTACATCTAAGTCCAGATAAACAGTCGTCACTGGAAGTGGTATCATTCTTATGATTTTGATGATGATGATGATTATGATGATAATGTGCTCTCACTCACTAAGGAGTATGTGTTCTTCGCAACTCAGATTCTATGGCATCTTAAGTGCCTGTAGAAACCAATTCTGATGTTTCAGATGTTTCTGTACTGTTGACACATTTGTTCTGCTCAGGAATGACTGCATAGCATTGCTTATCTCCTGGAGCTCCCGTTGTTTCCTAGCATTGTATTTAACAGTTTTTTGCATTCTGCCTCAGTTGCTCGAAGCGCTGGATTCCTTTCCAAACATTCCACCCCATACTGAATTCATTTCTTATAAATTGGATAATTTTCTGTATTATAAAAACCATAAAATTCCGAACAAAAGTATTTGCTCTAAAGGCAGAAAAAGGAGAAGTTTAACTCATTTGTAACCAAATTAGTGTAAAAGCTGATTATTTTTCTTCATATGAAGTTATTGTCAGTCACTCCGTCTGAATGAAAATTGGTTTCTGGCCAGAAGGTTAGTCTTGGTTAACTGTACACTTGGTGACGAATGACCGTGTAAGTAGCTGATACCCTTACAAAATAACTTTTTTTTCAACGTGTCAGTTAGACTTTGAATTAAGAGGCTGGCTCGACTACTTATTAACAAAACTATTAACCATTGGGCGTTTATGCCGCTCGATCATCGTCACCAAACCTGCCCCTTCCAACTTAATGTAAACGGTCAGAAATAAATTGCCTGATTTAATCAAAAGAAAAGAATTGAGGAGTTCATCATTTAACAGAATAGAAACATTTTAAAATGTAATGTTACAATAATTATTAGCAAAAACATATGTCTGGTACTGATTACATCTGTATCGTGTCGATGACATAACAGGAAGACAGGTAATGCCGCACATTTCTAGGATTAAGTAATTACTAGAGAAGGAAGTATGTAGGAAAAACCTTTGTGTTATATATATTGATTTTTCCAAGACTTAGCTTTTACATAAGTACAACCAAACGAAGTAGTTTATTTTGCTCTTAAGTCAATTGAGTTGACGTAAACTAGCAAGTAAAGTAAATGAAACTGTATTAGTTGTTACGTGACTGTCCACAAGCAGGGATGTCATTTGAAGTTCTTACTATCAACTCCCTTCCGGATTATTCATTAGGCACAAGAGTTCACCATTGAGGCTTTATCAAAAGGTACGTTATTATACTACACATCGAAACCGGCACGAAATACTCGGAATTGCACCATTGATTTGATTCTATTGTGAATACATTGCGCCTTTACATACGACTTAACTTCTCTTTTCTTGGTCTTATGTTCCTTCTGTCTTCTGCTTAGGATTTTATAAAAAGATTCATCCGATAAGACAGTTGATGATGGTGATAATGATCGTATGGCATAAGAGACTGGGAGTCACCGCATGGGTTCTTCGGCCCCATAAAGCAATTCAGGAGTAGAATTGAAATTCAAGGTGAAAAGATATCAACGACGCGATTCGCTGATGACATAGCTACTCTCAGTGAAAGTGAAGAAGAATTAGATGATCTGCCGAATGGAATAAACAGTCTAATGTATGCAGAATACGATTCAGAGTATATCAAAGGAAGACGAAAGTAATGACAAGCACCAGAAATGAGAACAGGAAGATACTTACTATTAGAACTGATGGTTACGTAAAGGACCATGTTAAGGAAGTCTACTGCCTAGGCAGCAAAATAACCATTGATGGAAGGAGCAAGGAGCAGATTAATAGCAGACTAGTACTGGCAGAAAAGGCACTCACAGCCAAGGGAGGTCTACTACGATCAAACGTAGTCTTTAAACTGAGGAAGAAATTTCTGAGAATGTACGATTGGAGCACAGAATTGTATGGTAATGAAGTAGGGACTGTGGTAAAACGGTAACAGTAGTGAATCGAGGAGTTTAACGTATATTGTACAGACGAATGCCGAAAATACGGTGAGGAATGTGTAGGTTCTCCGGATAATCGGAGAGGAAAGGAATATGTGGAAAACACTGACAAGAAGAAGTGACACGATGGTAGGACGTCTGTCAAGACATCAGGGAATAATTTCCTTGGTATTAGAGGGAGCTGTAGAGGGGAAAAACTGTAGAGGAAGACAGAGATAGGAATGCATCCAGCAAATAATTCACGACATAGGTTGCAAGTGCCATTCTCAAATAAAGAAGAAGACATAGGAGAGGAATTTGTGGCGTGTCGCATCAAACCATTCATAAGACGGATGACTCAAAAAGAAAAAAAAAGAAGGTGCAGTTCTCTCTGTTTGATGTCGTTTCAGCGACATGTGCATCGATGAAGCTGAGATGAAATGATGAGGAGAACTCAAATGCCTATTCCTGAAATGAAGGAAATCTCCGGAGAGTCAGGGAGTCGGAGCCAGGATACCACGATCTAGATTCAGCGAAGTATTCCACTGTAGCATAAGCTGCAGAGAACACTGTTGTATATGACTGAAGGTGAAACTTTGGGTAAATTTTTAGTTACTCGCCAAAGCTTGAAGTTTACCTACGCACAGGTTGTATGTCGCCGCTTCTTGTGATAGCCAGTACCGGCCACTTTGTTACAGATACATGGCTCTCTCACCAGTTCATTAGTGGTTGCGCTTCTAGTCGAAATGGCGACTGTAAGGGGATTTCGGGTGTCGCACTGCACCGTTGACACCGAGAGCACTTGATCCCTAGGTTTGCAATTGTTTTGCTTATGCCTGAGTTACTGAAAAACTGCTTCTATGTGCTCCCCGACCCCTCTTCCACTCAAACCTTATTACCACTTTGGGTGAGCAGCGATGACGCTTACCAACAGCAATGAACACACCCAAAAATGTGGGACGAGTTTGACTATCGGCTACATGTTTATCGTGCTTCGAGGAACATTCAACATTTGTCGTCAAATACAAATGAAAACTTGAATCCTAAATGTAACTGTAAAAAGTAGTCCATGCTTTTGAATGGACAGCAAGGCTGACTGTCGTCCCCAAAACCCGGCTTCATTCCACGATAATGTCAAGGATTTTTCCTTGGTGGGACGGGTGCGCTCTGCCCCTTCACGCTACTTTCTAAGGAGCCACTTCACAAACTAGTAGCGGCTCCAGGTGACGAAAACTGACAACGGCCGGGAGAGCTGTCTGCCAACCCGAAGCCACTTCATACCGCATCTAAAAGACGCCATTGGCAGTGAATGAATGACACGACGGTCGGTTGGAAACGATGGGCCAGCGAGAATTTGTGAACGGAGTTTACGTTTATGTTATTCCAAACTGTAAGTGCATACGTGTAAAACACACACCATTATAAAATCGAATGCTTCATTTCAAGACGACAGCTTTGTACTCCTACGAGCTGTATAAATATCATTTCACATAAAATACAAAAACAGTTAACGAATTTCAAGTGGTGGCATTCACACAGACCGTTGAAACAACAGAACTAGTCGTAATTTCACTGACATCGACAGTTTAAGCAAGGGACCAAAACAGGATGGAATCTCATTCACATAGACCGCTTAAAAAACGAAACTGCTCGGAATTTCATTCACAGAGACCGTTTAAAAAACGGAAAGGCTGGAATTTGACTCCTACACACCGTTTAAAAAAATATGTGTGCGAACGCCTTCTTCGAGTCAGATTGACGGAGGTTCGATATACATTGAACGAAAAGGGTAAGAGGTAACAGTATTTATATACGCTCGAAAAATATTCAGCAGGAACGTCTTTGGAATCCCAGAAAAACAAAGATACACAAAACTATGCGCTTCGTTTTTATCTTAAAACATCTCGATAGTAGTATTTTTTCTCCATCCACCTGCTAGATCGATAGCCTAATTCTGGATTACTATGGCATAATGTAACGCCACAGTTGGTCTTACATCACTAGGCCAGGATTAGTCCAAAAAGAAAATCTCAACCTCCCCTTCTGAAAATTTAATCGCAACGGCTATTCAACACGTGCTGAAAGTAGCTTCCATATCGCTTAGCTAATGATAATTGAACCACTCCTAGGAACGATTCCAAGTTACTTCTCGCACCCCTCTCACTAGTACACACACACACACACACACACACACACACACACACACACACACACTCACAGTTTATTTACCATGCAAAAGACCAGTGGAACAACATAGAAAAGACTCTATTTGGGACCGATAAACTTGAATAGGATTTGAATAACTCAAAATGTCATATGGAAATATTAATAACAATTAATACAATACGATTGTATTCTGGCCACACACAGGTAAACAATATAACAACGTTACACTTCAGAATAGTGTGCCTTCGTCCTTCAGTAGTTATGAAAATAGTAGCTTACTATAGCCGAAAATACTCACGTAGCTACAACAAAATACTGAGTAGATTCAATACTAGGTACTGCTTGCCTCGCTAATGCTGGCAACCTCCATCAAGCAAGACACCAACTATCAGTACACTGCTCAACCATCCACACTTACATGTAAGTGATCGGTACAGCACTTGCGCATATGAGGAATTCATTCATGTAAGAGAGTATAGTAATTCACGATGCACAAGAATGAACCACAAGTTCAGTAACAATCTCCGTACTGAATCATCATAAAAACCACAGAATATGGATCAGATACAGAGGTGAAACCAAATTTGAAGTTACATTTATCTTTCTTACAATCGCATGTTTTGGACGTAGTGACATGATCCGGCCTGCTTTATGACAAGATTTTCACCAGTTTGAAATAAACAAGGTCCACTTAACGTGGCATCTCGTGCATCAGCCACATAATGCCCTATATCAGTGCTCGCTACTTTCGGGCGAAATGAGCTTACAATTCACCTATTGCACCGTTGTATATAACACAGCGGCTGAACTTGAGCACAAGAGCACAAGAAAACAACACTATTAAACAATTACTTTGACTGTGAACGTTTCAGTCTACTAAAATCGTTCCTCGCTTTCCTGCCGCACCGCGTGTGAAATCTGAGACAAAAACCGCTCCAACAGGTTGTTCTACACACACCAGCGCCTCGCACGTCCATCCTCAGTCGATACTCGGCCGTGGACTTTGCTTCGCGCAGTACTGCTTTCCTTGGTGTGTGAAATAGAGGAATACGAAGCAAAGGGAAAGCCTGGGTGGGAAACTAGGAACTTCCAGCCACACAGGGCATCGTGGAGGTGCAACGATGAAATCTGAAAACTTGCGGCGACCGGAAGTAAAACCAGGGGCCACTGTTCCTCACGAGCGGTTAACTTAAGTGCTTCGGCCGTCTGTGCACGGCCCCTGAGCGACCCAAATGTCCAACCTATTGAAGGCTTCCGAAAGATGGGTCCGTTCTTCCACATGGGTCCAGCTACCTGTCGCAGTCCACGCCTCTCTCCAGCATGGCTATGGTGATGGTATGTCATTTGACCCACAAAGACCTAGTGGCACCATTACGACATAGGCAAGAGCAACAGCTTTGGCGTGAGATATAATATCCGACAAGGCATAGTCCCCCCCCTCCTCCATTCCATCCTTCTCCCAGCACCCGAAACTACAACCACAACTTTAACTGTAAATCAGCAAACTGAAGAGATCAACCGCCACATAGGAGCACATATACTGTATGAATTCTAGTTTCTAAGCTAGTCTGAACAGGGAGAAGTGTGGCCTGCATTCCTTATCAGTAAACAGATGGAAAGTAGTCCTTAAACTGGGGTATCACCCCGCACAGAACCTCGAACGTCTCCAGTAGCATGGCAGGAGGTTACACGTCAGTGCGGCTGGTCCTGGCGGAGGTTCGAGTCCTCCCTCGGGCATGGGTGTGTTTCTTTGTCCTTAGGATAATTTAGGTTAAGTAATGTGTAAGCTTGGGGACTGATGACCTTAGTAGTTACGTCCCATAAGATTTCACACACATTTTTTTTTACAAGCCAGTGTGGCCTCCGCCCTACTCAGCTTACCGCACTTCTCAACATACAAGGACCGACGAAAAAGTTCGCGTTTGAGGGTGCTGCTACAGCGCCTACACAACATAGCGCGACTTCTATGCGGATATAGCCTGTCGATTAATGTGACAATCATGGCTTTCCCACATGAGTGCGGTAAATGCTGAAAAGTGAACTATGGCGACGTCAGTACCAAAAGCCACCAAACAGGATAAACGTTATGTTTTTACACTACTGACCATTAAAATTGCTACACCACGAAGATCACGTGCTACATACGCGAAATTTAACTGACAGGAAGAAGATGCTGTGATATGCAAATAATTAGATTTTCTGAGAATTCACACAAGGTTGGCGCCAGTGGCGACACCTACAACGCGCTGACACGAGGAAAGTTTCCAACCGATTTCTCATACACAAACATCAGTGGACCGGCGTTGTCTAGTAAAACGTTGATGTGATGCCTCGTATAAGGAGGAGAAATGCGTACCATCACGTTTCCGACTTCGATAAAGGTCGGATTGTAGGGTAATACGGAACGCCGTGCTGGATCCCAACGGCCTCGTATCACTACCAGTCGAGATGACAGGCATCTTATCCGCATGGATGTAACGGTGTACTCAACGACGAACCTGGGTGCACGAATGGCTAAACGTCATTTTTTCGGATGAATCCAGGTTCTGTTTTCAGCATCACGATGGTCGCATTCGTGTTTGGAGACATCGAGGTGAACTCACATTGGAAGCGTGTATTCGTCATCGTCATACTGCCGTATCACCCAGCGTGATGGTATCGGGTGCCACTGGTTGCACGTCTCGGTCACCTCTTGTTCGCATTGACGGCACTTTGAACAGTGGACGTTACATTTCAGATGCGTTGCGACCCATTGTTCTACCCTTCATTCGATCCCTTCGAAACCCTACTTTAAAGCAGGATAATGCATGACCGCATGTTACAGGTTCTGTATGGGCCTTTCTGAATAGAGAAAATTTTCGACTGCTGCCCTGGCTAGCACATTCTCCAGATCTCTCTCCAATTGAAAACGTCTGGTGAATGGTGGCCAAGCAACTGGCTCGTCACAATACATCAGTCACTACTCTTGATGAAGTGTGGTATCGTGCTGAAGCTGCATGGGCAGCTATACCTGTACACGCCATCCATGCTCTGTTTGACTCTATGCCCAGGCGTATCAAGGCCGTTATTATGGCCAGAGGTGACTGTTCTGGGTACTGATTTCTCAGGATTATGCACCCAAACTGCCAATGAATGCCCGTTTAACATCTGCATTTCTTCTTGGTGTAGCTATTTCAATGGCCAGTAGTGTATTATTTTCTTCGCTGCCGAACGAAAAACACCGGTAGACAACCAACGAAGAATGAAGTATGCATATGAGGCAGCATTTCTGTCGCAAACGACCGATGTGGAATGCTGCACTAAGTTCCGTTCTGGTTACACGATTCGACAGAAGACGCCAATAGTTCTGGGAGTTATTCAGAAGTTACGCCAACTAAAATGGAGACTCTCGAGCATCCCCCCTCCTGTACTTCTGATATCTCCCCAAGCGATTATAGTGTCTTTCGGTACCATGAAAAAGTCGGAAGAGTATGTGCCGCGGGCAGTTACGGAGTTCTTCACGCAGCTGGACAGGTTGTTCCAGCAAACAGGTATTTTCGAACTGTTGCAGCGGAGAGATGATTGCCACAATGCTCACGGCAATTTTACCCTATTGGCATACCTATTCTGTACGGAATTTGATAGGAAATTTGTTGCCCGCACCTTATACATGCGATCCTCTACCTCACACGTTTTCGAGTATCTTCCTGTCACGCAACCAATCGCTCCTGAAATACTCCTTCACTCCACATTAGAAACACTCAATTCCTCTCTCGAGAGGCTGACGTCAGGTGTTCTTCAGGCAATACCCTTGTGTTCTTGACAGCCTGCTGCTACAGTCGTCAATCAAACGCATGGGACAGTGGCGAACAGGCCCCGAACCCATGGCCCTCTGGAGACGCCCAGTGAGGTGGTCCTCCTTTCGTAGCACCGGCATCATCAGGTCTGCCAGGGACTCGCTGACCACCAGTTAGCTAGCGGATGATGTGGCCAGGCTTGGAGAAAGCTGCTTGGCCCACATGGGAGCGATGGCCAGCATTGACTATGTCCTGGCGTGGCGGAATTCAAAGACAATGTACTGTACGGTCTGAGTACGGAGTATTTATATAGTTACTGACCTGCTTTCGTTTTGACACATAAGGGTGAGGTCACTTAACTGACCAAGGTGTTTGAGTGTGCCAAGCGGAGATAAACGTCGCCACTGCAGCGACTGGGGTCCAGCACTGTGCTTCTTCAGCAATATTCCAGCCCCAGCAGCAGGATTTCATGGACAACTTGCTCATCTCGACAAGGATTATGATGTGTGCAGAGAGAAGTTTTGCCCCGACAATTTATAGTTTTGCGACGTGATCATTTTCCTGGAAGTATATACAGGATGTTTCAAAAATGACCGGTATATTTGAAACGGCAATACAAACTAAACGAGCAGCGATAGAAATACACCGTTTGTTGCAATATGCTTGGGACAACAGTACATTTTCAGGCAGACAAACTTTCGAAATTACAGTAGTTACAATTGTCACAACAGATGGCGCTGCGGTCTGGGAAACTATAGTACGATATTTTCCACATATCCACCATGCGTGGCAATAATATGGCTTAGTCTCTGAATGAAATTACCCGAAACCTTTGACAACGTGTCTGGCGGAATGACTTCATATGCAGATGAGATGTACTGCTTCAGCTGTTCAATTGTTTCAGGATTCTGGCGGTACACGTGGTCTTTCAAGTGTCCCCACAGATAGAAGTCACAGGGGTTCATGTCTGGCGAATAGGGAGGCCAATCCACGCCGCCTCCTGTATGTTTCGGATAGCCAAAAGCAATCACACAATCATCGAAATATTCATTCAGGAGACTAAAGACGTTGGCCGTGCGATGTGGCCAGGCACCATCATGCATAAACCACGAGGTGTTCCCAGTGTCGTCTGAGGCAGTTTGTACCGCCACAAATTCACGAACGATGTCCAGATAGCGTGATGCAGTAATCGTTTCGGGTCTGAAAAATGGGCCAATGATTCCTTTGGAAGAAATGGCGGCCCTGACCAGTACTTTTAGAGGATGCAGGGACGATGGGACTGCAACATGGGGCTTTTCGGTTCCCCATATGCGCCAGTTCTGTTTATTGAAGAAGCCTCCAGGTAAAAATAAGCTTCGTCAGTAAACCAAATGCTGCCCACATGCATATCGCCGTCATCAATCCTGTGTACTATATCGTTAGCGAATGTCTCTCGTGCAGCAATGGTAGCGGCGCTGAGGGGTTGCCACGTTTGAATTTTGTATGGATAGAGGTGTAAACTCTGGCGCTTTAGACGATACGTGGACGTTGGCGTCATTTGGACCGCAGCTGCAACACGGCGAACGGAAACCCGAGGCCGCTGTTGGATCACCTGCTGCACTAGCTGCGCGTTGCCCTCTGTGGTTGCCGTACACGGTCGCCCTACCTTTCCAGCACGTTCATCCATCACGTTCCCAGTCCATTGAAATTTTTCAAACAGATCCTTTATTGTGTCGCTTTTCGGTTCTTTGGTTACATTAAACCTCCGTTGAAAACTTCATCTTGTTGCAACAACACTGTGTTCTAGGCAGTGGAATTCCAACACCAGAAAAATCCTCTGTTCTAAGGAATAAACCATGTTGTCCACAGCACGCTTGCACGTTGTGAACAGCACACGCTTACAGCAGAAAGCCGACGTACAGAATGGCGCACCCACAGACAGCGTTGTCTTCTATATCTTTCACACCACTTGCAGCACCATCTGTGGTTGAAAATTGTAACTACTGTAATTTCGAAAGTTTGTCCGCCTGAAAATGTACTGTTGTCCCAAGCATATTGCAACAAACGGTGTATTTCTATCGCTGCTCGTTTAGTTTTTATTGCCGTTTCAAATATAGCAGTCATTTTTGAAACACCCTGTAGAAGCAGAATTTTCTTTTGCCTTTTCAATTCTTCGAAGACACACGGTAGTCATAAACAGTCTGAGAAGCTTGTAAGGGTGTTTCCCGGAGTGTTACGTTGACAAATAATTATTAAGAAAAAAATGGGACACCTTGCCCCGTTCCCGAGTTATTTAACGCTGTAGTTAGCCAATCAGGTGGTCGGGCGGAAATACCAGACGCCTGTCTGAGACAGTGTCACTAAACTCAATATTCAGTTGGTTTCCTCAACGGAACAGATGTAGCTTTTGCCCATCTAGCTTAAATTAATCACTTCCAAAAGCGACACTTTTTAACTGGTAATGAAAATTTGAACGAGTGTTAATATACAGACCCAGAGACGTCTGTGAATTACCGTATTCTAGAAAGTGAAAGTGGTTGAGTTTGCTCATGCAATGACCTGACTCAGTAACTACAGTGGTAAATAACTCACAAACGATGCAACGTATCGAATTTTTTTCTAAACAGTTACTTGTCAGCACAACCTACACTGCAACACCCTTACGAACTTTTCAAACCAACTGATCTCTGTGTATAATAAATATGATTAATTCATTTCTTGAAATATAATTTTTGGAATTGAGGTAGTCGACAAGGCGTAACAGTTAAAACTGCTTACAAAATCGGAGGTAAGTGTGTTTATAACTGCACGATTTGTTATTCACTGTATAATTACAAAAAGAATGCTAGCACCAAATAATTCTTTGTGAAATGAAACCTATAGCACGGTTTCACAATTTTTCTCACTTCCTTTGGTCGTTCTAGCAATGCAGTAATTCATCTTTTCAATCAAATGGTTCAAATGTCTCTGAGCACTATGGGATTTAACATCTATGGTCATCAGTATCCTAGAGCTTAGAACTACTTAAACCTAACTAACCTAAGGACATCACACAACACCCAGCCATCACGCATCTTTTCAATCGTCGTTGATATGTAGGCATAGATTATTTGTTCTTTGCTTTCTCGAAAATTAATTTGTTAAATGAGATGACAAATAGAAGAGTTAATTTGGAATCAAATGCTTCCCAGGCTTATACAACTGCCTTTAGCCGTACTGCAAATGTAAATGCGTAAGTTCAACATTGCTCTGTCTGCGGGTATAAGACAAATAACAACGCTTCACCAGTGTAATAACGTTAGCACACAACGGGCGGATTGTCAGTTACGTTATGCGAAATAAATGTATTTACATTTCGCGTTTCGTTTTACTCCAAAAAGTCCTTTGTGATTAATACTCATATTTTCCACTCAATTAATGTGCAGAGTATTTGAATTACAGCCGTACAAATGAAAATTACTAATTGGATCCGGCTGACAACATTGATCTGGATAATAAAGCATAGCGGCTTATAGCCCAACACAGATCACCCTTTTCGACACGGCGAGCTTCGAAGTTGTAACGTTGGAGTAACGGAATTTACATTCAACCCAAATAAAAGGCAAAACACCAACTGATTAGTTGTCTTATAAAAATTTCTGCTGTAGTGCAAAGGATTTTAAGTTAAAACGGTAATCAGTGAGGGGATAATTTGGTGTTAAATGAACGACATATCGCAACCAATTTTTGAGAGCGTGAAATTCAATGATGAGCCAAAACATTATCGCCACCAACTTAACAGTTTGTTTGCTTGTCTTTGGAACGAAACACACTACCAATTCTACGTATCAGGGTTCAAATGGCTCTGAGCACTATGGGATTTAACATCTATGGTCATCATCCCCTGGAACTACTTAAACCTAACTAACCTAAGGACAGCACACAACACTCAGCCGTCACGATGCAGAGAAAATCCGTGACCCCGCCGGGAAGCGAACCCGGGAACCCGGACGTGGGAAGCAAGAACGCTACCGCACGGCCACGAGATTCGGGCACGTATCAGGGATCCGACAATTTGTTGGTACGCTTTTGGCGGTATATGGCATTAGAGATGTACGCACAGCTCGTGTGATTCGTATAGAAAACGGGCCGTTCACTTGGCTATGCGGTGATGGCGTGCGGTAACGTCCCAGACGCGTTCCATGGAATTTACATTAGGCGAATTTGGACGCCGAGACATCAACGCGAGTTCACAATAATGCTCTTCAGACCACTGTAGTACGGCTATGGCTCCGAGACACGGACAACTGCACTGCTGAGAAATGACATCGCCGTCCGGGAGGACATGAAGCACGACGAGATGCAGGTGGTTCGCATCTCTCAGGGTGTCTTCGATTAGCACCACAAGGCCCACGCAAGCGCAGTGGAGTGTCTCCCACAGCATAATACTGCTCCCACCAGCATACGTCCGTGGCCCGCTGCACGTTTCGATCCGCCATTCAACTCGATGACGCCGTTTTTGGAGAGTACAATAGACCTAGCGTAGCAGAAACGTGATTCAATCGGAGAGCCGACACGTTTCCATTGATCGACCATCTAATCCTGATGTTCCCGTGTTCACTGTAGTAGTAATTGACGATATCCTTGGGTCATCATGTGAACACGTCAGGGTGGTCTGCTGCGGGGCTCAATGTTCAACGAAGTATGATGAAAGGTGTACTCCGAAACACTTGGGCGTGCACCAGCACTATGCCACAGATTACCATACACTCTACTTTACAGAATATACAAGCCACCGAGCCCCACGTTCTGCGAATAGTCATCTACACTCCTGGAAATTGAAAAAAGAACACATTGACACCGGTGTGTCAGACCCACCATACTTGCTCCGGACACTGCGAGAGGGCTGTACAAGCAATGATCACACGCACGGCACAGCGGACACACCAGGAACCGCGGTGTTGGCCGTCGAATCGCGCTAGCTGCGCAGCATTTGTGCACCGCCGCCGTCAGCGTCAGCCAGTTTGCCGTGGCATACTGAGCTCCATCGCAGTCTTTAACACTGGTAGCATGCCGCGACAGCGTGGATGTGAACCGTATGTGCAGTTGACGGACTTTGAGCGAGGGCGTATAGTGGGCATGCGGGAGGCCGGGTGGACGTACCGCCGAATTGCTCAACACGTGTGGCGAGAGGTCTCCACAGTACATCGATGTTGTCGCCAGTGGTCGGCGGAAGGTGCACGTGCCCGTCGAACTGGGACCGGACCGCAGCGACGCACGGATGCACTCCAAGACCGTAAGATCCTACGCAGTGCCGTAGGGGACCGCACCGCCACTTCCCAGCAAATTAGGGACACTGTTGCTCCTGGGGTATCGGCGAAGACCATTCGCAACCGTCTCCTTGAAGCTGGGCTACGGTCCCGCACACCGTTAGGCCGTCTTCTGCACACGCCCCAACATCGTGCAGCCCGCCTCCAGTGGTGTCGCGACAGGCGTGAATGGAGGGACGAATGGAGACGTGTCGTCTTCAGCGATGAGAGTCGCTTCTGCCTTGGTGCCAATGATGGTCGTATGCGTGTTTGGCGCCGTGCAGGTGAGCGCCACAATCAGGACTGCATACGACCGAGGCACACAGGGCCAACACCCGGCATCATGGTGTGGGGAGCGATCTCCTACACTGGCCGTACACTTCTGGTGATTGTCGAGGGGACACTGAATAGTGCACGGTACATCCAAACCGTCATCGAACCCATCGTTCTACCATTCCTAAACCGGCAAGGGAACTTGGTGTTCCAACAGGACAATGCACGTCCGCATGAATCCCGTGCCTCCCAACGTGCTCTAGAAGGTGTAAGTCATCTACCCTGGCCAGCAAGATCTACGGATCTGTCCCCCATTGAGCATGTTTGGGACTGGATGAAGCGTCGTCTCACGCGGTCTGCACGTCCAGCACGAACGCTGGTCCTACTGAGGCGCCAGGTGGAAATGGCATGGCAAGCCGTTCCACAGGACTACATCCAGCATCTCTACGATCGTCTCCATGGGAGAATAGCAGCCTGCATTGCTGCGAAAGGTGGTTATTCACTGTACTAGTGCCGACATTGTGCATGCTCTGTTGCCTGTGTCTATGTGCCTGTGGTTCTGTCAGTGTGATCATGTGATGTATCTGACCCTAGGAATATGTCAATAAAGTTTCCCCTTCCTGGGACAATGAATTCACGGTGTTCTTATTTCAATTTCGAGCAGTGTATATTAGCTCCTAGTCGTAGTTCCACTGTCCCTTTACCCCTTCCGGATGCCAAAGTCAGTGGCACTGAACATCCGACAGCTTCGCCGTTCTCGAGATACTCGTTCACCTGCTCTGCATGATGATAATCTGCCCTTTACCAAAATCTCTGAAATTTAAGTGTCGTATGACTAGATCTCCCATCGGGTAGTCCATTCGCCGGGTGCATGTCTCTCGATTTGACGCTACTTCGGCAATTTGAGCGTCGATGGGGATAAAATAATGATGATTAGGACAACATAACATGTAGTCCCTTAGCGGAGAAAATCTTCGACACAGCCGGAAATCGAACCCGGGCCCTTAGGATTGACAGTCTGTCGCGCTGACCAAGCAGCTACCGGGGATGGCCACCAGAATCGTTTATCTCAATGGATTTCCAGTCTTGCAGCCTGTATCTTCGCTGGGTGATCCTCCATCTGTATCTGCTCAGCTTACACAGAGGACGAGGAGGAGATTAGTGTTTAACGTCCCGTCGACAACGAGGTCATTAGAGACGGAGCGCAAGCTCGGGTGAGGGATGGATGGGGAAGGAAATCGGCCGTGCCCTTTCAAAGGAACCATCCCGGCATTTGCATGAAGGGATTTAGGGAAATCACGGAAAACCTAATTCAGGATGGCCGGAGACGGGATTGAACCATCGTCCCCCCGAATGCGAGTCCAGTGTGCTAGCCACCGCGCCACCTCACTCGGTCACCTTACACACTTTTGCTACCGAAACATGATCGCAACGCCACCAGAAGGCTTCCAACACCGTAGAGGGCAGTGGTCGTTGTGTTTTGTATATAATTTTGTATATAATTACTTGGCGTGAATGAACAGTATTTGCGGCGTAAGGTTAGAATTTTCTCGACCTGACATACAGATGGCACTGATAAGAATCAAGTAAAAGAACACATTTTAGTTATTATAGCTATTCGTATTTATCACGCTTCCTAATAAAATTTGGAGTCCATTTACGTCCATGCAAGACGAAATTTATTAATTTTCCATTTACTCAATCTGGCTTGAGACCTATGTGTGCTCTCTGCAGTTGTTTTTCTTTTATATTCAAATGGTTCAAATGGCTCTGAGCACTATGCACATCACACACATCCATGCCCAAGGCAGCATTCGAACCTGCGACCGTAGCGGTAGCGCGGTTCCAGACTGTGGCGCCTAGAACCTCTCGGCCACTCATGCCGGCTCTTTCGTATTAAGCATCACATAACGCTAGTAGTTAATTGTTATTGGAAGCTTCATCAGTACCATATTTACAAGTAGCTATAATAACATATGCGTGTACGACCGAAAATTCGGCTTCTCGTAGTAAAACAAAACGCTAGTGTAACAATTAGATGCAGTCGAGAAGAAAATGCTTTCTTTGATATTCTATTATAATGACAGTCAAGACTCCTGCACCGCAGTCTTTCAACGGCTGTATAAAGAATTTTACATGTAAAACTAACATCACAAAGTAACTAATAACACTATGTCAGGCAGAAAAAAGAAAACACAGAGGGTAGAACTTCAAGCGCTGAAACACGTATAGGTATACAAAAAATGTACACGTTGTGTTCCCTATCAGCTGGAAATACTAATAACTCAAAAAGTATTTTTTAGAAGTGCTAATAAACAAATAACTTCAATACTTCCAAATTAATTGTTATTACTGCTGTATTAACTTTAATTTTAAAATCTGAACAACAGTTTTATGGAAAATTTGTGTGGCATGTTTGAGAAAACCACATGGAGTTTTAAAAATTCTTGTTCCTTTCTAAAGTCCATTCCTGTGTCCATGAAAAGTATGGCGATACTCAAGATGAGGCACGTACCGCTCCAGTTCCTAGTTTGCTATAAATTACGGTAGTTCTCCAAGAGCTTGATGCTGCTTTCAATCGCATCATTTAGAATTTACATCTACTACATATACCGCAAGCCACATCATGGTGTGTGGCTAAAGATACTTTTGGTACCGATAACTTGTCCTTGGCGCTTGGGAAGAATGATTGTCGACTCTGTACCGGGTCGAATTACTCTAATTTCTTTTGTCATGATCATTAAATGAGATATATGTGGGATGAAGTAATATGTTATCTGACTCTTTCCGGAAAGTGCTCCCTAGAAATTTCGCGATGCATAGTGGCTCCCTTGTAACCTCAGACAATGAAGGTATTTTGAGCATCTCCGTGGCGCCCTCGCGCCGGCTAAACGATCATGTGACGAAATGTGCCGCTCTTCTTCGGATATTTTCTATCTCTTCTATCAGTCCCCTACTGATGAACAGTACTCAAGAATCGGTGGAACTAGGGCATTAAAGCCACTTTCTTCGTGGATGAGTGACAGATTCTTCGTGTGAATCTCAGTCTGACATCTGCGTCCACTTCTACTTGTTTTAGGTGGTCATTACGCTTAAAGTCTCTCTAGATAATTACACCTACGTACACTATGGTAGATACTGTTTCCAGCAGTTTCTCGCCGATAGTGTACATGTAGGGAGGTGGCTTTTTTCTTATGTTTGCGCAATATGTTACATAGAATGATCAGCGAAAATATAGCGACCACTTACTTAAGGCGTGTTGGCCCACGTCTGCAACACAATTCAGCAGAGACTCTGCGTGCTATGAATTCGACAAGTACTTGATAGGCTTTCAGAGGTTTGTGGCACCAGATGCCTACGCACAGGTCACGCACTTCCCGTTATTTACGTGATGAAGGTGTTTGTGCGCCGAGCTGGAGCCCGACAGCGTCCCAGTTGGGTTTCATCGGATTCAGATGAGCCGAATTGTATGGCCAACCTATGAGCGCGAGTTCACTGTCATGCTCCGGAGATCATTGCAGATGATTCTGGCCTTCTGACACGGACAGTTGTCCCTCTGGAAGAAGTCATCGTTGTTGAGGAAGACATTAAGCATAAATTATTACAGGTGGTCGCTAATACGGTTCGCGTACTCCACAGCTGTCTTTGATTACTACCTCCGGCCCCTCGGGTGCCCAGGTGAATGTCTCCCATAAAATAATACTGCAACCACCGGCCTGCGTCCTCGACACACTGCATGTTTCGAGCAGCCGTTCGCCTGGATGACGGTGTGTGTGTACACGACCATCGAGCTGGTTAAATAGTAAACGGTATTCACACGACCAAGCGACACGATACCATTGATCCGCAGTCCAGAGTCGGTGATCCTGTGCTGACTGTATTCGTAACTGTCGATGTTGTTGGGTCAATATGGGAACACGTAGGGATACTCTGCTGCGGAGTAACATGTTCAACACTGTGCACTGAACGGTGTGCTCCAGAACACTCGTGCCTGCGTCAGCACTGTGCTCTGTCGTCAGATCTTCCAAAGATCTCCGCGTGACCTACTTCACCTGGCGGACAATTTTCCCATCCCTACCTTCCGTAATCAATGAACGTAAAGCAGCAGCCTCAGCTGCTGTAACGCTACACTTGGGTGGACGGGAACACTCACAATGAATCCTGATATTCTTCTTTTACCTGCGGACAAGGTAAACGCCATCGTTTGGTTGAACTAACACGACTACAATCAAAGGATGCAGTGTCTGTTTTCTGATTCGGTGTATCGCAAAATCGGTGCTGACCCTACCAAGAGTGTTGAGAGAAAGACAAATTACCTCCTGAAGAAAAGTTCTTTGTCACAGCAGGCTATCAAGAGTCTTAATTCTTACTGTGTTGTACCACCTAGATCATATGGCCTCCCTAAGGTCCATAAAGAGGCTGCCCCTTTGAGGCCCATTGTTTCTAATATTGCTGCTCCGACATATCGTGTAGCTAAACATCTTGCTAGTTTGTTGAGCCCACTAGTAGGTAGGTGTGACCACCATATTAACAACTCTGCAGTTTTCTTATGTCGGTTGCGGGTATTGCGTTTTAATGACCGATATTTTAGTCAGTTTTGATGTGGTTCCTCTTTTCACTCGCGTTCCTCTCTCTGATTCGTTGCAGCTAATTGAGGTTAAGTTCTGTGGCGAGTTAACAAATCTGTTTCGATATGTGCTGACTTCCACTTACTTTTTATTCAATGGTCAGTACTATGAACAAACTGATGGAGTTGCAATGGGAAGCCCGTTGTCAACTATTGTGGCCAATTTGTTTATGAAGGACTTTGAGGAACGTGCATGGGAGTCAGCGACCTTGAAAACTGCGTGTTTTTTCAGATATGTATACGATGCTTTTGTTGTTTGGCCTCATTGTAGTGAGAATTTAAACCTGTTGTTGGAACATCTGAATTCAGTCCACCCGAATATTCAGTTCACTATGGAGGTGGAAAAGATTGGATGTCTTTCCTTCCTGGATATGTTGGTCAAAAGGAAGACTGATGGTACTTTGGGACATTCTGTTTACAGGAAACCTACTCAAACTGACATGTATCTGCGATCTGATAGTTGTCACCATCCACCTCAGCGTGAAGGAGTACTTCGTACCTTGGTGCACAGGACCCACGGTATCTCAGACCCTGAAAGTTTGGCAGCTGAGCTATCACATCTCAAAGTCACATTTCGTCAGAATGGTTATAGTGAGAGGCAGATCAAACGTGCGTTACGCTATCAGCCTTCTGTGCAACGGGTGAGTGACGATAACAACGAAGTGGCACCTAAGTCTACGGCCTTTCTGCCTTACGCAGGAAGCATTTCCAACCGGATTGGCCGTATTTTGCGGAAATATAATGTGGAATGTGGTTTTCGACCACCTAACATTAAGGCCTTGTTGGCGTCCGTAAAAGATGATCTTGGCTCGCGTAAGGCTAGGGTCTATCGTATTCCTTGCAGTTGTGGCATGTCGTATATTGGTCAGACAATCAGGACTGTAGAAGACCGGTGTATTGAACATAAGGGTTACACACGCTTACAACAGCCGAGCAAATTCGCTATTGCAGAACATTGCCTTGACACCAGTCATTCTATGGAATACAACAACATGGAGATTCTGGCTTGCACGTCCAGCTATTGGGATACAGTTATTAAGGAAGCATCCTTGTTAAGAGAGATGGTGGATTTTGCTTAAATGCTGCATGGAATCCGACTCTGTCTCTCATCATAAAACTGAGGGGCAAAATTAGTGCTACTTCACCTGTTGATTAATAGTCACTATCGATATTTCTGATGTTGGTTATCTTTTTTGTGTTGACACTTGTTCTGTGTGTGGTATCTTCCTTGTTTCTCCTCTTTGAACCGAGGTATTAAATTTCCCTGCACATTTCTTCCTCCTTGCATTTGTGCCTTGAGAATGGCAGGGTCCTGTCGAAATATCGGCGGTGGTCGACGACGTCACCAGGCAGGAAACCCGTAAGTTATTTGAATATTCAATTCGCAGGGACAAGTTAAGGTCTCAAACTATAATATGGTCTTACGTAAGTTATGAAAACTACGTTATCAGTAAATATTTACATTAAAGTTTTTGACAAATACATGAGAAATATAGTAATGAGCCTAAATATGTTGAGGTGGTAAGTCATGGGAGAGCTCCTAACATTGTGTTGGACCTCCTTTTGCCCGGAATAGTGCAGAAACTCAATGAGGCATGTTCTCAACAAACCTGCAGAGGTACGGAACCATGTTTCCAATATAGCCGTCCATAATTGCGAAAGTGTTGGCGGTGCAATATTTTGTGTCCGTACCTCTCGAATATGTCCCATAAATGTACCATGCGATTAATGGTGGCAGATCTGGGTGGCCAGATCAATAGCTGATACTGTCCAGAATGTTCTTCAAACGAATCGCGAACAATTGCTGTCCGCTGACATAGGGCATCGTCATTCACAAAAATTCCGTCGCTGTTCGGGAACATGAAGTTCATGAATGGCTACAAATGATCTCATGTAGTCGAACATAACCATTCCCAGCAGTTGGACTAGAGCACCCAATCTATGTAAACACAGTCCACACCATTTTGGAACCACCACCAACTTGTATAGTGCCATGATCACAGCAAGGGACCATGTTTTTGTGAACCATACCAACTGTTAGTAACTGAATCTTTCGGACTGAAATCGGGACTCATCCGATAAGACCACTGTTTTTCCAGTCGTGTAGGGTCTAACCAATATGGTCAGGAACCAGAGAGGCGCTGCAGGTGGTCTTGTGTTGTTATCAAAGGCTCCTGCGTCGGTCGTCTGCTGCCAGAGCCCATTAACGTCAAATTTAGCTGCACTGTCGTAGCGGATAATTTCGTCGTATGTCCCACATTGGTTCCTGCAGTTATTTCTCGCGGTGAGCAGCGCTGTTTGGCTGTGTGGGTTGAGGCGCCAGGTCACGGACAGCGTGGCCCCTCCCGCCGGAGGTTCGAGTCCTCCCTCGGGCATGGGTGTGTGTGTTGTTCTTAGCATAAGTTACGAGGTGTGACAATAAAGTAACGACACTGATGGGAAAAGAAATGTTGCCGACCGTTTTAGTCGAGTTTAGTGTTGTTTTCTTCAAAGTAGTTCCCTTCTGAAAAAAAAAAAAATGGTTCAAATGGCTCTGAGCACTATGGGACTCAACTGCTGAGGTCGCAAGTCCCCTAGAACTTAGAACTACTTAAACCTAACTAACCTAAGGACATCACACACATCCATGCCCGAGGCAGGATTCGAACCTGCGACCGTAGCAGTTGCGTGGTTCCGGACTGCGCGCCTACAACCGCGAGACCACCGCGGCCGGCAGTGCCCTTCTGACTGCACACACTTTTTCCAGCGCTTCTGCCACTGATGGTAACATTTGTGTGTCACAGTTCTTAGACAGGCAACTGCTGCTACAAGAGCAGGTCATCTAGATTTAAATGAGATGGAACTTAGTGTTAATACACTCCTGGAAATGGAAAAAAGAACACATTGACACCGGTGTGTCAGACCCATCATACTTGCTCCGGACACTGCGAGAGGGCTGTACAAGTAATGATCACACGCACGGCACAGCGGACGCACCAGGAACTGCGGTGCTGGCCGTCGAATGGCGCTAGCTGCGCAGCATTTGTGCACCGCCGCCGTCAGTGTCAGCCAGTTTGGCGTGGCATACGGAGCTCCATCGCAGTCTTTAACACTGGTAGCATGCCGAATTACTCAACACGTGGGGCGTGAGATCTCCACAGTACATCGATGTTGTCGCCAGTGGTCGGCGGAAGGTGCACGTGCCCGTCGAACTGGGACCGGACCGCAGCGACGCACGGATGCACGCCAAGACCGTAGGATCCTACGCAGTGCCGTAGGGGACCGCACCGCCACTTACCAGCAAATTAGGGACACTGTAGCTCCTGGGGTATCGCCGAGGTCCATTCGAAACCGTCTCCATGAAGCTGGGCTACGGTCCCGCACACCGTTAGGCCGTTTTCCGCTCACGCCCCAACATCGTGCAGCCCGCCTCCAATGGTGTCGCGACAGGCGTGAATGGAGGGACGAATGGAGACGTGTCGTCTTCAGCGATGAGAGTCGCTTCTGCCTTGGTGCCAATGATGGTCGTATGCGTGTTTGGCGCCGTGCAGGTGAGATCCACAATCAGGACTGCATACGACCGAGGCACACAGGGCCAACACCCGGCATCATGGTGTGGGGAGCGATCTCCTACACTGGCCGTACACCTCTGGTGATCGTCGAGGGGACACTGAATAGTGCACGGTACATCCAAACCGTCATCGAACCCATTGTTCTACCAGCCCTAGACCGGCAAGGGAACTTGCTGTTCCAACAGGACAATGCACGTCCGCATGTATCCCGTGCCACCCAACGTGCTCTAGAAGGTGTAGGTCAACTACCCTGGCCAGCAAGATCTCCGGATCTGTCCCCCATTGAGCATGTTTGGGACTGGATGAAGCGTCGTCTCACGCGGTCTGCACGTCCAGCACGAGCGCTGGTCCAACTGAGGCGCCAGGTGGAAACGGCATGGCAAGCCGTTCCACAGGACTACATCCAGCATCTCTACGATCGGCTCCATGGGAGAATAGCAGCCTGCATTGCTGCGAAAGGTGGATATACACTGTACTAGTGCCGTCATTGTGCATGCTCTGTTGCCTGTGTCTATGTGCCTGTGGTTCTGTCAGTGTGATCATGTGATGTATCTGACCCCAGGAATGTGTCAATAAAGTTTCCCCTTCCTGGGACAATGAATTCACGATGTTCTTATTTCAATTTCCAGGAGTGTAGTTGGCGCTCGAGCGAAGGGACACAGTATCTCCGACGTAGCGATGAAGTGGGGATTTTCCCATACGACCATTTGACGAGTGTAGTGTGAATATCATGAATTCAATAAAACATCAAATCTTCGATATGGCTGTGGCCGGAAAGAGACCCTGCAGGAGCCGAACCAACGACCTCTGAAGAGAACCGTTCAACCTAACAGAAGTGCAACCCTTCCGCTAATAGCTGCAGATTTCAAAGCTGGGCCATCAGCAAGCGTCACCCTACGAACCATTCAAAGAAACATCATCGATATGTGCTTTTGGAGACCTAGGCCCACCCGTGTACCCTTGATGACTGCACGACACGAAGCTTTACGCGTGACCTGGGCCTGTGAACTCCGACGCTGGGCTGTCGATGAGTGTAAGCACGTTGCCTGGTCTGGCGAGTCTCATTTAAAACTATATCTAGCGCATGGACATGTACGGGCACGAAGACAACTTCATGAATCCACGGAACCGGCATGTCATCAGGGGACTTCCGAAGCTGGTCGAGGCGCTAATGGTGTGAGGTGTGTTCAGCTGGAGTGACGGAGTGATGTGCAACCCCTGATACGTCTAAATATGACTGAAAACTGATATGTACGTAAGCATCCTGTCCGATCACCTACATCCATTCATGTCCACTGTGTATTCTGACAGACTTGGGCAATTGCAGCAATACAGTGCGACACCGCACACGTGCCGAATTGCTACAGAGGGGCTCCAGAAACACTCTTCTGAGTTTAAACACTTCCGCTGGCCACCAAATTCCCCAGACATGAACTTTATGGAGCATATCTCGGATGCTTTGCAACGTGCTGTTCTCCTTAGTACTCTTACGAATACATGGGGAGTCCTGCAGGCTTCATGGTGTCAGGTTAAGTCCAGCACTACTTCAGACATTAGTCGAGTCCAGGCCACGTCGTGTTGCGACACTTGTGCGTGCTCGCGGGGCCCTACACGATATTACGCAAGTGTACCAGTTTCTTTGCCTCTTCAAGTATTTAAGATATAATAGGAAAATGGTATTAGTAAAAGTGTCGAAAAGTTCTTCATCGGTCTACTTAAAATTTTTGAATAATACTCTAACACGCGTTCAGACCGACAAAACACATACAGGGTGGTCAATTGATCGTGACTGCACCAAATATCTCACGAAATAAGCGTCAAACGAAAAAGCACAAAGAACAAAAATGTTTCAAATGGCTCTGAGCACTGTGGGACTTAACAGCAATGGTAATCAGTCCCCTAGAACTTAGAACTACTTAAACCTAACCAACCTAAGGACATCACACAACACCCAGGCATCACGAGGTAAAGAAAATCCCTGACACCGCCGGGAATCGAACCCGGGAACCCAGGCCTCAAAGAACGAAACTTGTGTAGCTTGAAGGGGGAAACCAGATGGCACTATACCTGGCCCGCTAGATGGCGCTACCATAGGCCAAACGGATATCAAATACGTTTTTTTTAAACAGGAATCCCCATTTTTGTTACATATTCGTGTAGTACCTGAAGAAATATTAATGTTTTAGTTGGACTAGTTTTTCGCTTTGTAACAGATGGCGCTGTAATAGTCAGAAACATATGGCTCACAATAATAGACGAACAGTTGGTAAAAGGTAGGTCTTTTAAATTAAAATACAGGACGTAGGTTGGTTTCCATGCTTTATTTCGGTTGTTCCAATGTGATAGCTGTACCTTTGTGATGTTATCATTTCTGAAAACGCATGCTGGTAAAGGTTAATTACCAGGAAATACCACATCAATGCGATACATGATCAAAATGATGTTCGTCAACCTGAACGCATTTGGCAATACGTGTAACGAAATTCCTCTAAACAACGAGTAGTTCGCCTTTTGTAATGTTCGCACATGCATTGACAATGCACTGACGCATGTTGTCAGGCGTTGTCGGTGGATCAAGATAGCAAATATCTTTCAACTGTCCCCAAAGAAAGAAATGGTTCAAATGGCTCTGAGCACTATGGGACTTAAATTCTGAGGTCATCAGTCCCCTGGAACTTAGAACTACTTAAGCCTAACTAACCTAATGACATCACACACATCCATGCACGAGGCAGGATTCGAACCTGTGGCAGGAGTGATAGTGCGGTTCAAGACTGTAGCGCCTAGAACCGCTCGGCCACCTAGGCCAGGCACAGAAAGAAATTTAGAGACATCAGATCCGGTGAACGTGAGGGCCATGCTATGGTGCTTCGACGAACAATACACCTGTCATGAAATATGCTATTCAATACCGCCTTAACCGCATGCGACCTGTGTGCCGACCACCATCATGTCGGAAGTACATCGCCAATCTGTCATACAAAAATATTGTAGTTACATCGGTAGAAGATTACGTCGGAAATCAGCATACACTGCACCATGTAGATTGCCATATACAAAATGGGGACCAGTTATCCTTCCTCACATATTGCAGCACCAAGCATTAACCCGCCAAGGTCGCTGATGTTTCGCATGTAGAAGACATCGTCAATTTTTCGTTGCCCAATAGTGCATATTATGCCGGTTTTGTGTCACCGCTGTTGGTGAATGACGTTTCGTCGCTAAATAGAACGCGTGCAAAAAGTCTGTCATCGTCCCGTAATTTCTCTTGTGCCCAGTGGCAGAGCTGTAGACGACATTCAAAGTCGTCGCCATGCAATTCCTGGTGGCTAGAAATATTCGATCGATGTTTATGTGCCATTCTCAACACCGGCGTTTTTGAGATCCCCGATTCTCACGCAGTTTGTCAGTTACTGATGTGCTGATCAGCCGCGACAGAGCTAAAACATCTACTTGGGCATCATCATTTGTTACAGGTCGTGGTTGACGTTTCACATGTGGCTGATCACTTCCTGTTTCTTGAAATAACGTAACTATCCGGCGAACGGTCCGAGCACTTGGATGATGTCGTCCACGATACCGAGCAGTATACATGGCACACGCCCGTTGGGCATTTTGATCACAATAGCGATCATCGTCACGATATCGACCTTTTCAACAATTGGTAAACGGTTCGTTTTAACACGGGTAATGTATCACGAAGCAAATACTGTCCGCACTGGCGGAATGTTACGGTGATATCACGTACTTACAGGTTTGTGACTATTACAGCCCATCTATCACAAAGCGAAAAAAGTGGTCAAATTAAAACAGTCATATTTCTTTACGCACTACACGATTATGTAGCAAAAATGGGGGTTCCTATTTAAAAAACGCAGTTCATATCCGTTTGACGCGCCATCTCGTGGTTCAACCATAGCGCCATCTGGTTTTCCCCTTCAAGCTAGATGAGCTTCGTTCCATGTAGTTTTTTCGTTTGACGCTTATTTCGTGAGATGTTTGTCACGGTCACGATCAAATACCACCCTGTATAATGCCCAGGTTTTGTGTTAAAACTGATAGCGAGAGAACAAAAACTGTGCTGTACTGTGAATGTGTGCCGTCTAGCAACTACTATAGCAAGGAGCTTTTCGGCTGAGCTACACCACTATACAAAGACCAGTCGATCGGAGTGACGGATGCTCCATTTTTTTGTCCTATAAACATACGTCCTCCTTATGCACGATTTGAAAAAAAATAAAATTGTACACGCTGTGTCGTTTTATGGCTGTCAGTTTTAACAGAAGGCAGGACGGTGATTAGGACGTACATTCCGATTGCGTACATATGTACCAATTGCAGTTCATTACCGGGTTCGCTAGTCACTGTATATATGTCAAAATCAAGCACAGTAGCACAAGGAGAATACTCTTCCGTTACAAGAGTTTTAGGTGGAAATGGAGCGCCTGCAGTATAAACGTCATTGCCGGTTATATTTCCAGCAAAATTACGTTATTGGCCATTAAAACTCCTACACCAAGAAGAAATGCAGATGATAAACGGTTATTCATTGGACAAATATATTATACTTGAACTGACATGTGATTACATTTACACGCAGTTTGGGTGCATAGATCCTGAGATATCAGTACCCAGAAGAACCGCCTCTGCCCATGATACGCCTGGGCATTGAGTCAAACAGAGCTTAGATGGTGTGTACAGGTACAGAACCCATGCAGCTTCAACACAATAGCACAGTTCATCAAGAGTAGTGACGGGCGTATTGTTTTGAGCCATTTGTTCGGTGACCATTGACCAGACATTTTCAGTTGGTGAGAGATCTGGAGAATGTGCTGCCCAAGGCAGCAGTTGGACATTTTCCGTATCCAGGAAGGCCCGTACAGTACCTGCAACATCGGTAGTGCATTATCCTGCTCAAATGTAGGGCTTTCCAGGCAACGAATAAAGGGTAGAGCTACGATTACTAACACATCTGTTCAAAGTGCCGTCGCTGCGAACAAGAAGTGACGGACACCTGTAAACAATGGCACCCCATACCAACACGCCGTGTGATACACCAGTATGGCGATGACGAATACACGCTTCCAATGTGCGTTCACCACGATGTCGTCAAACAGGGCTGCGACCATCATGATGCTGTAAACAGAACATGGATTCATCCGATAAAATGACATTTTTACATTCGTGCACCCAGGTTCGTCGTTGAGTACACCATCGCAGGCGCTCCTGTCTGTGATGCATCGTCAAGGGTAGCCGCAGCCATGGTCTCCGAGCTGATAATCCATGCTGCTGAAAACGTCGTCGAACTGTTCGTGCAGGTGGTTGTTGTCTTGCAAACGTCCTCATCTGCTGACTGAGGGATCGAGACGTGGCTGCACGATCCGTTACAGCCATGCGGATAAGATGCCTGTCATCTCGACTACTAGTGATAGGAGGCCATTGGGATCCAGCACGGCGTTCCGTATTACCCTCCTGAACCCACAGATTCCATATTGTGCTAACAGTCATTGGATCTCGACCAATGCGAGCAGCAATGTCGAGATATGATAAACCGCAATCGCGATAGGCTACAATCCGACATTTATCAAAGTCGGAAACGTGATGGTATTCATTTCTCCCCCTTACACGAGGCATCAGGACAACGTTTCACAAGGCAACGCCCGTCAACTGCTGTCTGTGTATGAGAAATCGTGTGGAAACTATCCTCATGTGAGCACGTTGAAGGCGCGAACCTCGTGTGAATGCTCTGAAAAGCTTATCATTTGCATTGCACAGAATCTTCTTCCTCTCAGTTAAATTTCGCGTCTGTAACACGTCATTTTCGTGGTGTATCAATTTTAATGGCCAGTAGTGTAGTCTCTAAGAAGCGTTATAAGGTATTCAGTTGTACAAAGAAAGATGTAATGAACGAACTGCATACCAGGTGCAAGACGAGTCATTTTATATAATGCTCATCTGTGGAAATAAATGTGAAGCAAACGAACTCCATACGAGGTACAAAACGAGCTACTGCCACCCCTTGCGTTTGGTGTATACGCCCCGCGTCTTCAAAACCCCCCAGCCAAACAACTGCCGTATACGGCTGACAGGCGAAATGGAGAGGGCAGGGCCTCCGTCTCGGGGTCGGGCTCTGCCGGACAGCTGACCCCTGTGCGAGGCGTGGCGCTTTGAGTGGAGCAACGCATCTGCTGGGCAGGGTGCAGTGGTGGGGGTTGTGTTTCAATAACGCCGGCGGCCACCCGGCTCGCTCTGGTCCCAGCTGGACGCCGATTTTTAATTAACGGCGCCGGTAAAGCGGGCCGCACTTGTTCTGCCAACCAGCCTACACACCACTCCGCCGGGGGACACCGCGGCGTTCGCGTGACGTCGCAGACACCGCCACGAACGTTTCGTTTGCTCTCTTAATACACAGCAGAGACGAACGCGAGAGTTGTTAACCAGCCCCTTTATTTCCAAAAGAAAGGGAAAATTTGAGGGATCGTGCTAAGTCATAAAGTTGATTAGCATCCTTTCCTGAACCTATTACAGTAGTCTGGAAAGATGAAGACTGGTCTGTGATCCATTCTCCGAAGAAAGGGACGGCGCATATCATGCTGCTTCGACAGTTTGCTAAATGTTCTAGGCGCACACCAAATTAAGGTCAATGATTGATATTAGTAGACTTCTTTAAGCCAGAAACGTCTTCCTTGCCTGTAATAGTCTGCTTTTGTCATCCGTGCTTCTTCCATCGCCGTTCTTTCCCAATCCTTAACTTAATCTACTTTATGATCACCAACTTTGATGTTAAGCTGCCCCCTTTTCTCACTTTTGGTACTTCTCACTGTTTTGTTTTTTCTTTGTTTACTGTCAGTCCCTATTCTGCAGTAACTCCATTCAATACTTCCTGTAATTCTCCTTCACTTTCACTAAGGCCAGCCATGTCATCATAGAACCTTATCATTGATATCTTTTCACCTTTTAAAGTTGTACTGTTGAACGTTTCTTTTATTTCCATCGACATTCTTCCATGTGCAGATTCAACAGACCGAGCGACGTGGCGCAGTGGTTAGCACACTGGACTCGCATTCGGGAGGACGACGGTTCAATCCCGTCTCCAGCCATCCTGATTTAGGTTTTCCGTGATTTCCCTAAATCGTTTCAGGCAAATGCCGGGATGGTTCCTTTGAAAGGGCACTGCCGATTTCCTTCCCAATCCTTCCCTAACCCGAGTTCCTTTGAAAGGGCACTGCCGATTTCCTTCCCAATCCTTCCCTAACCCGAGCTTGCGCTCCGTCTCTAATGACCTCGTTGTCGACGGGACGTTAAACAATAACCACCACCACCACCACCACCAGATTCAACAGTGGGGCCGAAAGACTAGATCCCTTTTATTCCTACCACTTATTACTTGGTCTTCCACTAGTATTGTTTCCTCTTTGTCGTTGCAAATATCGTATATTACCCGTCTTTACCTTTAGTTCGACGACCTTATTCTTCTCTGAATTCCGAACATCATGCAACATTTTACATTGTCGAACACTTTTCCTAGGTCGAGAAATCCGATGAATGTGTCTTTATTTTTCATTAGTCTTGCTTCCATCATCAACTGCGGCGTCAGAACTGACTTTCTGCTGTCCTCACCTTTCCTAAAACCAGATTGAATGGCATCTAACACGCTCCCCGTTTTCTTGTCCGTTCTTCTCTATAACATTCTCGTCAGTAACTCAGATAAATAAGCTATTATGCTGACTGTGTTACATTTCTCGCACTTGTCGGTTCTTGGTAATTTCAGAATTATGTAGATGACGTTTCTCCGAAGGTCTGATACTATATTGGCAGTCTCACATATATGACATACCAACGTGAGTAGTCCTTTTTGACGTCATGTCCCCCCTCCCCCCCTTCGCAGAATCTAGAGTTTCATCTATACTTTCTGCCTTATTTGACCCTAAATCGTCCAAAGATTTTCTAAATTCTGATTATAATAATGGACCCTCTATGTCTTCCCTATCGACTCCTGTTTCTTCTTCTGTCACGTCATCATACAAGTCCGCCCTCTCACAGTGGCCTTCGATGTACTCTTTCTACCTATACGATCTCTCCTCTGCTTTTAATAGTAGACCTGCCTTGTTACTGTTATCGCCCTTGCTTTCAATTTCACAGAATGCTGATTTAACTTATCTTTTCGCTGAGTCGGTCTTTCTGATAGTCATGTCTCTTTCCATTTCTTCACATTTTTCATGCAGCCATGCCACCTTAGTTACCTTGCAACTACTATTTATTTCATTCCTAAGAGACTTGTATATATGTATCCCGGGATTTCCCTGAACGCTTTTGAACATCCTTCTTTCGCAATCACCTAAAGTATTCCACCTGCTGACCATGGTTCCTTGTAGATATGTTTTGCTTTGCCACTTTTGTGATTTTCCTTTTTAGAGATATCCAATCTTCCTGAAAGTAACTACCTGCTTAGCTATTTACTCTCGTAATATCTATAGCCCAAGATAACTCCAAGCGTGTCTTTTCATTCCTTGAAATTTCTGTATCCCATTTCTCTGTGTATTAATTCTTCCTGACTCATCTCTTGAAGTTCAGCCTAGTCTTCATCGTCACTAGACCGTGATCTTAGTCGGATCCTGAGTACTCCTTACAATCCAATACCTGATTTCTGAATCCCTGCCTGACCATGATGCTATCTTAGAGGAGTATTCTCGTATTTCTCGGCCTTTCCCAATTATAACTCTCCACTTACAGTTTTTGAGCAGAGTACTCACTATTACTAGCTGAGATTTATTGCAACTCTCCCCTACAACCGTATTCTAGTCCCTCATAATTAGCGGGTCTTCGGCTCTCTTTACGTACACTATTACCAGTTCAATATCCTAATGTTGTTGTTATGGCCTACAGCTAAGACTGTCTAGATGCAGCTCTCCGTGCTATTATATCCTGTGCAATCTTCAGTTACAAAGAACTACTGCAACCTGCATCATTCTCAATCTGCTTACTCTATTTATCTCTTGGCCTCTCTCTTTTTACAATTTTATTCCCCCACTCTTAGCTCCAATAGTCATCCGTAATTACTTGATTTCTTGTAAAGTGTCATGTCAACCGATCCCACCGTCTAGTCAGCTTGTGCCTCAAATTTCTTTTCTCACTATTTATATTCAGTTCTTCCTCATCAGTTACGTGATCTGCTTACTTAGTCTTCAGCATTCGTCTGTAGAACCACGTTTCAAAAGCTTCTATAGTCTTCTTGTCTAAAGTGTTTACCCTTCACGCTTCACTTCCGTACATGGGTAAACGCCTAGACAGATACCTTCAGAAAAGACTTCCTAACACTTAAGCCTATAATTGGTGTTAAAATATTCCTCACCTTCAGAAAAGCTTCCTAGTCGTTGCCAGTCTATACTTGATATCCTCTCTATTTCGTCCATCACCAGTTATTTTGATGGCCAAATAGCACAACTCATCTTGTACTTTAAGTGTCTCATTTCCTAATGTAATTCCCTTAGCATCATCTGATTTAACTTGATTACATTCCACTATCCTTATCTTACTTTATTTGACGTTCATCTTATACCCGCCTTTCAAAACAATGCCCATTCGTTCAACTACTCTTCCAAGACTTTTGCTGTCCCTGACAGAATTACAGTCTCATCTGCAGTCCTCAAAGCTTTTATTCCTTCTCCTTGAAATTCTGTTCCTTCTACTTGCTCAATGTACACACTGAAAGCCTATAAACCCGTCTCACTCCCTTCTCAGCAACTGCTTCCATTTCATGCTTCTCGAATCTTATACCTCTCAATTGTTTTCTGTACTTGTACTAAATATCTTTCGCACCCTGTATTTTATTTGTGTTACCTTCAGCATTTCAAAGAGAGTATTCCAGTCAACATTGTCAAAAACTTTCTCTAAGACTACAAACGCTACCTACCCTATAAAATAAGTCCTATGATCAGTATCGCTTCGCGTGTTCCTACATTTCTCCGAAATCCAATCTGATCTTCCCCGATGTCAACTTCTACCATTTTTTCCATTATTTTACAAATAATTAGTGTTAATATTACTTGTTAAACTTATAGTTCGGTAATTTTCACAGCACTTGATTCCTTTATAATTTCAATTATTACATTCTTCTTGATGTCCAAGGGTATTTCGCCTGTCCCATACATCTTGTTTACCAGATGGAGCAGTTTTGTAATGGCTGCTCTCCCACGACTATCAGTAGTTCTGACGTCATATCTTCTACTTCCTGGCCCTTGTTTCGTCTTACGTCTTTCAGTATTCTGTCAACTTCTTCACCCACTATCGTATCTTCTGTCTCATCCTCATTTACGTCCTCTTCTCTTTCTATAATATTTCTTTTAGTTTCTTCTTCCTGGTATAGACACCCTACATACTTCTTTCACTTTTCAGCTTTTTCTTTGAATCCTTTGGGGGATTGGGCACGGCTGATATACCGAGGAAGGCGCAGATGCTATATGTGCGACGTACTGTTTTGATGGTGACTCAAGAAACTCACACAGTAACGTTTCGTTTATTTCTCTTTGTCCGTCCTACTAGTCTTGGACCTTCTATTGATGTTGGTTGCATAAATTATAAGTCGAAACACATTCATGACTTCTATCTTGCGTTGAGCAATTTAGGGGCTCAGATTTTATGGAGACACGTCCTCTCTATGAATTCCTACAGAATCTTTGGAAAGTAGTGCCTTGATCGAACCTCGTTGAAAGAGAATCGTCGCTAACAACCTGGATGACACTTTGGTGAAGTATTAGTATTCCGATTTAGCCGATGCGCGTAGCGTCCTCTTGGTATAAGGTAGTAAATAACTTGATTCCAATGAACGAGCGACTTTTCCTCATTGGGCTTAGCGACACGGATTTATGTAATCGCTCTAAGTCTACAGATACGTTACGAAATCGCTTTAATTGCGCAGGTCATATGGTAAATTCGTCTTGTATTAGGAAGCAATTGCCCATCCTTATTCGATCTTTGGAGACTTAATACACTACGGACATCATATTGCCCCAAGATTCTTCCTTCTTTCCACGGTCGAAAACCCAGGGCGTTATGTGGTTGCTGCGACGCTTCGTTCATTATTTTGTAGAAGGCGAGGGGAAGGTCACATGAACTGTACGCAGTACATGATCACGGCCTATTGGATGTGCTTACGAATGCCTCGATATCGAGACCTCTTGGCCAACATGTCGAACCTTGTTTTCCATCGGCAAAGTGTTGACTCATTTCATTTTTCTGATGACAGGTATTTTCTTTGCTATGTGCGAAGATTATTCGGGAGTAAGGAACGATCGGTCGCGAAATGGAACCCACAGTGAAAGGCCGATGAAGTTTTGCACATGTGTGTTGGGCAGTGTCTCTAGTATGCCTTTCGACCGCGTTAGGTCGTTCTTTTTAGTTCTGAGCTCACAGGGAGCGCATAAAGATACCTACAACAATAGTGTCTACCCCCCTCCCAAGTACGAGGGCCTTGTGAGAAATTTCGCCTTAAGCTATGCAGCCAACATTACATAACTGCCGTGCGGTTTCTCCTTCAAGACAAACTCACAGCCGCATTCTGCATGGGCAATGAAGATGCTCCTGCATCGTTTTCCGTTGGAAATGTTTGCTTACCCACAATATAGCTAGTATTTGTCTCCCTCTGAGTTTCATCTCTGCTCACATGAACTGCTGGCTATGAAGACAACATTTCTGCACAGACGACGAGCTATAGGCCAGCGTAGAGAACTGGCGGAACGCACTGGAGGCTGCGGTCTATAACGAGGGTATTGGAAAGTTGGTACAACGCTAAGACAGCCTGTAATTCAGATCGACTTCTATTGAGATAAGTAGCCAGAAGCTGTAATTAACTGTTTCAAATAAAACAGTTTTCATTTTCACTCTTGGTTTCCATTTCGCCACCTATCGTTCCTTACTTTCCGAATAGCCCTTGTATGTTCTTATCTGATTTCCTTCGACTTATTCTCTTCTAGTTTACCTACTCGCTTCAGTTTTATTGTAAAATGTGTATAGATGAAGTACATACAGGCCTGCACATATACGTATGCAATCCTTGCAGTCAGATTGAAATGTTTCCTAGTTTGCTAATTACAATATAATTTGATCTCGTTGTTCTTCTCCTTTTAGATTCCATTTAAAAACTTAAAAAATTATATATATCTGACAAACATAACATCAATAAAAATAAGGAAATCCAATAAAATATAAAAAACTACATAATAATAGTTTTTACATATCATGAGACCTTGGTTGTGGTTTTCGGCTATGTTCTCGGTTTATTTTTTATTTGTCCTTTTACTTATTATTTCGTTATCATAATTAATGTTGTCTCCCATTTGCAGATTATATTACATGGTGATTTGACTATTGAAGTTTCATGATAGTACCAAGTCACACTGATAAAGAAAAGAGTAGCGTCTTTGATTAGAAACCAATACGTCCTCGGACCAAGGTTCGCTCCCGGCCACCGTTTAAATTTTGAATAATCAGCTTTGCCGACCGATAAATTTTGGCAGAAGAAGTCATCCTCTTTTGGGAAACGGCAGTGTAAAAGAGAGTGGAAGAACGGACAGAAGTTTGGGGCGTTCTGTTGCCCATGCTGTGAGAAACTGATCCTAAAGGCGGAAGAATCAACAATGATCAACGACATGAGGATGCAGGAGGTAGTACAGCCACTGCATTAAAAACACATAATGTTTATCCGCAGGACATGTGGCCTTTGACTGGAAACGTGTCATAATGATCTCTCCGTCGCCAAGGATTCCAGAAAAGTCCCACATTCGGATATCCGGGACGGGACTACCAAGGGGGAGGTGATCATGAGATAACGATTTAGTAACCGACGAAATGATAACGTTCTACGAGTTTGAACGTGGAATGTCAGACATTTTAACGTTATAGGGAAGCTAGAAAACCTTTAAAAGGAAATACAGGGGTTGAATCTAGATATAGTGGGGATGAGTGAAGTGAAATGGAAAGAAGAGTATAGGAAAATATTAGCGCCACCAGAAAACCATAAAATGAGACTAGGATTCTTTGTGAATAGCAAAATAGGGCAGAAAGTATCGTCCTGTTAACAGGTCAATGATGATGTTGCTCTAATCAGAATCGACAGCAAAGTAACACCGACAACGATAGTTCAGGTATACCTGCCGACATCAAAAACTGAGGATGAAGAGATAGAGAAAGTATATAAGGACAAGATAATTAAGTGTATTAAAGGTGATGAAACTGTAATAGTCAGTGGAGGCTGGAATGCCGTTGTAGGGAAGGAACTAGAAGAATGGGTTAGGGCAAGCTGTGGTCTTGGTACTAGGACTGAAGGAGGAGAAAGACTAATTGAGTTGTGCAATAAATATCAGCTGGTAACAGCAAATATTATGTTCAAAATCACAACAGGAGCAGGTATACTTGTAAAAGGACAGAAGATACGGGAGGATTTCCGTTAGATTACATCATGGTCAGGCAGAGATTCTGAAATCAGATAGTGGATTGCATAGCGTACCCAGGAGCAGATAAAGACTCAGATCACAATTTAGCAGAGCTTAAGAATACGCTGGAAGACAAGAAGCTGGTCAGGAAGAATCTATACATAAGTGTGTGTTTGAAGTTTACGGGCGCTAAACTATACATAAGAAGCGGGAGACGGGAGGATTTAGGAATGAAGCAATACGTTTTAAGTTCCTAAGGCTACAGATACTGCAATAAAGAACAGATCACTAACATTTCAGTGGAAGAAGAATTGACACTTCTAAATAGGGCAGTCACAAAAATCGAAAAGAAAAACATAGATACAAATAAAGTAACTTCTTAGAGACCATTGGGAAAAAAGAAGTACTTCAGTTGGTCGATGAGAGAAGGAAGTACAGAATGGTTTAGGGATATTGTGGAATTCAGAAATAGAAGTCGATTAGGAATGAAATAAACGGGAAGTGAAACGTAAGCTAAGGCAAAATTGATCCATGTAAAATTTGAGGAAATCGAAAAGAAAGTGATTGACAGAAGGGCTGAGTCAGCATAGAGAAAAGGCGAAACAACCTTGAATGAAACTAAAAGTAGGACTCATAACATTAAGAGTGCAATGGAAATTCCAAAGTCAGATGCACGGGAGAGATAGGATAGGTGGAAAGAGTACACTGTAGGCCTCTATGAGAGAGGTAGGGCTGATGGGCGGGGGGAGGGAAGGGGGGGGGGGATTGGACCAATGTGACTGAAAAAGAAACAGCAGTCAAGAGATAGGGGATCCACTACTACAATCAGCACTTATAAGTGCTTTAGAAGACTGAAAGTCAAATAAGGCACAAGGGATTTAAAGCACTCCACCATAAATTCTAAAATCATAGGGGAAGTATCAAAAAAACGACTATTCTTGTTGCTGTATAGAGTGTATGAGTCTGGCGTAACACAAACTGACTTTAGCTAAATCTACACAATTCTGGAGACTGCAAGATCTGACAAAGCGATAATTATCGCACAGTCAGCTACATCTCTTGCATCCCAGTTACCGACAAGAGCAATATACAAAAAAATGAAGAGAAACTTGAGAATATGGTAGCTGATGGTCGGTTTGGCTTTATACAAGGTAAGGGCACCGCAGAGGCAACTCTGACGTTGTTGTCGATAGTTGAAGCAATACTAAAGAAAAATCAAGCCACTTTATAGTATCTCTAGACCTGCAAAAAGCGTTCGACAGTGTCGAATGGTGTAAGAAGTTCGAAATTCTTAGGAAAATAGGAGTAAGTTATGTGGAGAGAAGGGTAATGTACTAGATGTACAAGAGCCAAGATAGAATAATAAGAGTGGAAGAGCAAGAACTAAATGATTTGATTAAAAAGAGTGTAAGAAAGGGATGTAGTCAAGAGGGCCTACTGATCTGTCTGTACACCGAAAAGGCAATGAGGGAAATAAAAGAAATTTTCAAGAGTAGAATTTAAATTCAAAGTGAAAGGATATGTGTGATAAGACTCGCTGGTGACATTGCTACCCTGAATTAAAATGAAGAAGAATTACAGGACCTGTTGTATGGTACGAACAGGCTAATCAGTAAGAAATGTCGACTGAAAGTAAGTTGAAGAAAGACGAAAGTAATGGGGAGTAACAGAAATGATAACAGCGACATACACTACTGTCCACTAAAATTGCTACACCACGAAGAACCGCAGATGACAAATATATTGTATATGAACTGACATGTGATTACATTTTCACGCAATTTGGGTGCATAGATCCTGAGAAATCAGTACCCAGAACAACCACCTCTGGCAGTAATAACGGCCTTGATACGCCTGGGCATTGAGTCAAACAGAGCTTGGATGTGGCTACGAAGTCTTTCGCGACGTATTTCTTGATAAAAAATCTCTGGGTGTAGATGCCGCGTCAATTCAGGATAAGACTCCAAGCTTTCGACCACTACTTCCATGGTCGTCGTCAGGGCTATGACTGTCGTGAACTAGCGAGGCTCCCACTTTTATGTGCAAAGGACGGCTTCTGATTGGCTGGAATACGTCATAGCAACAGCGATATGGCGCGTAGTTAAGTGGTGACCTCTACTTCCATAGATGTAGTTTCTAACCCGCGTTGCTTGCAGCGCCATCCTACGAAACGGGGGGTAAAGTGCGGGAAGTTTTTCTCTGCGATTTTTCTTTGTCCAGTGCACTCTTTCAAGTGTTGCTAAGTGCATAGCCGTTGTCTCTGTTAAAGTTATTATCGCTAAGTCTAATTTCGACTGCTTTCCGGATCACAGAGTCCCAGTAATTCGATGCGTGGGCTATTACTTTGGTTTCTTCAAATAAAATCTTATGCCTGTTAAGCAGGCTATTTTCAGCCACCGCTGATTTTTCGAAATACCTTTATTTCAGGTGGCACTGGTGCTCGATGCAGCGGTCGGCAACGGTTCTTACCTCATTCGCAAGGAATCACCATTGGACTGGGAATGGGTGGATATGGCTTTGGCGACACAGCAACGAGCCAATTTAAGCAGGACTACGGCGAAAGAGGCCGATTAATTTGAGCGGCTTAAACGTGATCAAGGAACTACTGGGTCCGACGGCATTGACCGCACTGTTATTAACTTCTCTGACAAGGAACTTGATGAAGCTACCAACTCGGCTCTCAGTAAAGTTTTGAACTTTACCCCAGCTCCACGTAAGTTGCCGGTGGTTGAGATTATTAGCGGAGTGGAACAAGCAGTTCGTCATCTGGATCAAGAATCAGCGGATGACGTAAGGCTTGCTACTAGCCGGATTTTAGCGACATCCAAGCCGCCTAAGTCAAACATCAGCAGAGAGGAGAGACAAGTTGCAGAAGGATGAAGACCTAGTTGTTTTACCTGCTGACAAGGGGGAACGGCACGGTAATCCTCAATGCTACAAATTACCACAAGAAAGTGGGATTGTTACTGGAGGGCAACACATACCGGATTCTCAGACGGGATCCCACATCGGCGCTCAGGAAGACAAGGGAGCTGCTAAAAACCTCTGGCCTCTCCGACGAACTGGTGAAGAACTTACGGCCGAGAGCACTTAGGCCACCAAGACTGTACGGTTTGCCACAAGTTCATAAGGAGAACGCCCCGTTGAGACCGATTGTTAGCGCTATTGGCTCTCCTACGTACAGGCTTGCAAAACACTTAACTAAATTGTTGGCGCCTGTAGTTGGTCACTGCCCACATCATATTACGAATTCAAAAATGTTTGTTGGTGTCATAAAACAGTTGGAGATAGGCCCAAATGATATCATGGTCAGCCTCGACACATTACAACACTTGGAAGAGTGCACTGGACAAAGAAAAATCGCAGAGGAAAACTTCCAGCACTTTACCTCCTGATTCAAGGGATTGCGCTGCCAGCAGCGCGGGATAGAGACTACATCTATAGAAGTAGAGGGCACCACTTAACTTCGCGCCATATCGCTGTTGCTACTCTCAGGGTGGAATCTCCGTCTTCGAAGATTGTTTCAGCCTGTCGGTCTGTCTGTCTGCCCGCCCGCCTGCCGCTTGCTGCTGTAGCTGTTCGTCTGTCCGCCTGCCTGCTCGCCGTCCTTCGTCGTTGTCGCTGCCGCCGCTTCCTGCTGTCCGTCCGTCTGATCATCGCCGCCACCACTGCCGCCGCCTGCTGCCGGTGCGTCCGTCCGTAGCCATTCGTCCACCATGAGTACTCCCACCTCCATTGTCATCTGCACCTCCCCCTCCCCCTCTCCCACAGTCACTTCCTGGAGTGCTGCCCCTGGCCTCCCTCCTTACCTGGTGTTCCCATTTCCCAACTCATTCCCCGCAGGTACTCAGTCCTTATCAAGTCCCCGTCCCCATCCTTTCACGCAGACCTCCTCCGTAAATTCCCATGAGTTATGTTTGGCCCCCACGCCTCTCTGACACCCTTCCTTTCCAATTTCACTCCTCGTCAGGGCCAGCCTCCCCATCGCCCCCCCCCCCCCACCTACACTGCTGTGATCACCAAGCTCTTCCCGGTGATCACGGAAGATGAAGTGTTGGCAGAACTAAACCCCCACCTGGACTTGGAAATCCGCTCAGCCTGCCATATGCACAATGTCTCTGGTCCCACCTACCTCATGCGAGTCTTCTCTGAGTCTGCCCCCTCCATTGACCATCTCTGCATGCAGGGTGCCCTGATATACCACCGTGGCCACCCTGTTGAATCCTCCAAATCCCGTCCCCAATCCTACCGTTGCCAGTGGTGCCTGATGTACAAATACCACCTGACCACCTGACTCCCAACTGCAAACCCCCCTCCCCACCTGTCCACATTGCAAGGCCTTCCACTTTCTTAAGAACTGCCCCAACCTCTCTGCTCCTCCTTCCTGTAATACCTACAATCGCCCCCATCCCACCGACTCCCACAAGTGTAAAGCTAAACCCCCTCCAGCCAGACCTGAGCTTACAGTCCCTGTTCGTCCTGTTGATCCCTCTATCCACCCCAACAATTCCCTCCGTCTACCCCCCAGGGCCGAGGACATCGTTCGGTTCCTTACCGTTGTACCCCAAAACATTCACCGTTTTCAGTGTCCCCACACATTCCAACAAATCTCCCTTGCCGCTCACTCCGTTTTCCATCTGAAAACCTCCGCCACTTACTCCCACAACCAAGCCCACTTCACCTTCACCCGCCTCGACACTCTAGTTCAAGTCTCTTCCCTTCCCTCTCTTCCCCCCCCCCTCCTTCCCATGGTGTCCCATGGTGTGGCACGAGCATCGCATACTCCTCCAGAACATTCGCTCCTTCCTCTCCACCAAATGCCTCCTCATACACACCCTCTCCCACCACCAGGTCTACTCCTTCCTCTTGAACGAAACCTTTCTCCAGCCCCACCATTCTATCTGCACATCTCCCTGTATCCTACTGCCACCTTCGAGAAAGCCCCTATTCCTTCCTGACTGCCCTCGCCCATCTCTATAACGTCATCCTCTCTACTGGCTTCTACCCTGACCTATGGAAGACCTCCCGCATCCTCTTATTCCTCAAACCCAACAAACCCCGTTCTGCCGCCTCTTCCTATCGTCCCATCTGCCTCACCTCCGTCTTCAGTAAGGTCTTTGAATCCCTCTCCCACCGGATCCATCAGCACCTTAACACCACCTTCTCTCCCTTACGTAGTGTGGCTTCTGACCATCCTCCTCTGGTGAAGGCCAACTCCTAAACTTTGATCACCTTCTGTCCCTCCAGCTCAACTCCTGTCTCTCCGTAATTTTTGTTTCCCTTGACCTCCAAAATGCCTATGACCGTGTATGGCATCCCGGTCTCCTCTTTAAACAACAAATCTACGCCCTGTTTACCAATTTTGTCCATCTGGTTGCTTCCTTCCTCTCGCACCGTTCTTCCAATGTCACCCTCCACAAAACCAACTCCCGTATCTCTTATCCCATGGCTCGCGTCCCCCAGGGTTCTGTCCTCTCCCCTCTCCTTTATCTCCTGTTTACGGCAGATATGCCCAAGCCACCCCCACCAGTCCACCTTCTCCAGTATGACAACGCCTTGCTGGTTCTCTATCCTACCCTTCAACGGTCCCAACGTACCCTCCAAACCCACCTTAACCAGTTCACCACTTGGTGTAACCAGTGGTTCCTCCATCTGTACCCCTCCAAATCCCAGGCAATCATCACAGGCTACAAGACTCGCTCCTTTTGCCTCCATAATTCCTACCTCACCCTTTATGGTCGTCCCATTCAGCTCCCCCCACCCTGAGATACCTTGGCCTCACTCTCAACCGACACCTCACCTGGACCTCTCATCTCCAGACCGTCCAGCAGAAAGCCCACTCCCGCCTCTGCCTTCTGAAAATCCTGTCTGGCCGGACATGGGGATTGCACCCTTCTACCGTCCTCAACACCTACAAATCCCTCATCCGTTCCATCTTTTGTTATGCTAGGATCTCCGCCCCCACCCGTTTTTACAAGGCCCTCCAAATCCTTTAACGCCATGCACTCTGCCTTGCCTTCCGTATCTGCTTTCTTCCCCCACACAGCTCCTGTATGAAATGATCCCCATCCCCCCCCCCCTCCTCCTGTTCCTCCAACATGTCCGCATTCTTTACATTGCCTGCAGGCTTGATCCCCTGCACTCTGTGGTTTTCTCCTTCCTCTCCACCCTCCACCTGTTGACGCGCCTCTATCGCTATATCCCTCCCTTTCTCCACCTCCACAACCTACATCTCCTTCATCAGGGCAATTTCCAATGCCTCCCCCTCCCGGATGACGAACTTCGCCAAGACATCTACACTTCCTTTCAACTCTAACCTAGCCTTGTCCCCCCCCCTCCCCAGGGCCCCCTTTTTCCTCTTCCCTCCTTCTCCCAGAGCGGATTTTCCTGCTCCCCCTCCCTGAGACACTGCACCCCATACTTGCCTCTTTCCTTCCCACCTCCCTCCTTACCTTGCCCACTTCAGCGCACCACCCACCCATCTAATCCCTCTCTTCCCCTCCCTCCCTCCCTCCCTCCCTCCCTCCGTTCTTCTGGTCTCCCTCATCTCCTTGCGTTTGGCAGATCCTCTGTTTTGAACATCGTCAGTATGTCACGTCAGTGTTTGGTGCTGTTTCTCCTGTGCGTAGAGAGGTGTGATTTTAATTGTGTACTGCCTTGAGTTTTGACGTCAGTGTTCGTTATGTGCTACGCCATCCGTCGATACTTTTTGTGCTCCAGTCATACTGTGCTTTCTGTTCTTTTAATTGTCGCAGTGTGTGTTTTTTTATGTGCGCTACTTTTAAACGGTTTTTTGTCTCCAGTTTACAGTTGCCCCTGTTTTGTCTATTGCCTTCCATGATGTTCCCCGCTTTATTATATCTATGTTCGCCATATTCTCTCCTTTGTTATTTTTAACTGTCTTCTATTGTTTGTTGTACGTCTTTCGGCTGAAGAGCAGCGCATATCCTGGTGCCAGCCCGCCCCGATGGGGAATTGAAATACAATCATCATCATCATCATTTAAGACTGATTATTTCCTTTAGTGTTCAGTCTGGAGCATAGCCCCCTTATAAAATTCCTCCATGTTCCCCTATTCAGTGCTAAATTGGTGCCTCTTCTGATGTTAAACCTATTACTTCCAAATCATTCCTAACCGAATCCAGGTACCTTCTCTTTGGTCTGCCCCGACTCTTCCTACCCTCTACTGCTAACCCATGAGTCTCTTGGGTAAGCTTGCTTCTCCCATGTGTGTACCATGTCCCCATCATCTAAGCCTGTTCGCCCTGACTGCTACATCTATAGAGTTCATTCCCAGTTTTTCTTTGATTTCCTCATTGTGGACTCCCTCCTGCCATTGTTCCCATATACTAGTACCTGCAACCTTGTTGATAAGGTTGATAAGGTAACCTGAATCCACCCAGCTTTCGCTCCCATACAACAAAGTTGGTCGAAAGATTGAACGGTGCACAGATAACTTAGTCTTGGTACTGACTTCCTTCTTGCAGAAGAGAGTAGATCGTAGCTGAGCGTTCACTGATTTGGCTTTGCTACACCTTGCTTCCAGTTCTTTCACTATGTTGCCATCCTGTGAGAATATGCATCCTAAGTACTTGAAACCGTCCACCTGTTCTAACTTTGTTCCTCCTATTTGACACTCAAGCCGTTTATATTTCTTTCCAACTGACATTACTTTCGTTTTGGAGATGCTAATCTTCATACCATAGTCCTCACATTTCTGATCTAGCTCTGAAATTTTACTTTGCAAACTTTCAATCGAATCTGCCATCACAACTAAGTCATCCGCATATGAAAGACTGCTTATTTTGTGTTGACATATCTTAATCTCACCCAGTCAGTCTATTGTTTTCAACATATGATCCATAAATAATATGAACAATAGTGGAGACAGGTTGCAGCCTTGTCTTACCCCTGAAACTACTCTGAACCATGAACTCAATTTACCGTCAACTCTAACTACTGCCTGACTGTCCATGTAAAAACCTTTAATTGCTTCGTAAAGTTTGCCTCCTCCATAATCTCGTAGAACTGACAATAACTACCTCCTAGGAACTCGGTCATATGCCTTTTCTAGATCTATACAGCATAGATACAATTCCCTGTTCCACTCATAACACTTCTCCATTATTTGCCGTAAGCTAAAGATCTGGTCCTGATAACCTGTAAGAGGCCTAAACCCACACTTATTTTCATCCAATTGGTCCTCAACTAATACTCGCACTTTCCTTTCAACAATACCTGAAAAGATTTTAACCACAACGCTGATTAAAGAGATACCTCTGTAGTTGTTACAATCTCTTCTCTTTCCATGTTTAAAGATTGGTGTGATTACTGCTTTTGTCCAGTCTGATGGAACCTGTCCCGACTCCCAGGCCATTTCAACTATCCTGTGTAGCCATTTAAGACCTACCATTCCACTGTATTTGATGAGTTCTGACTTAATTTAATCCACCCCAGCTGCGTCATTGCACTGCAGTCTATTGACCATTTTCTACACTTCCTCAAATGTGATCCTATTTCCATCATCATTCCTATCCCATTCTACCTCGAAATCGGAAACATTACTGATCGTATTTTCACCTACATTGAGCAACTCTTCAAAATATTCCCTCCATCTGCCCAAGGCATCCACAGGATTCACCAGTAGTTTTCCTAACCTGTCCAAAATACTTGTCATTTCCTTTTACCTCCCTTTCGAAGACTGCTAATTACACTCCAGAATGGTTTTCCAGCAGCTTGACCCATAGTCTCCAACCTGTTTCCAAAGTCTTCCCAAGATTTCTACTTGGATGCTGCAATTATCTGCTTAGCTTTGTTTCTTTCTTCAACATAACTTTCTCTGTCTATCTGAGTTCTAGTATGTAGCCAGTTTTGATACGCCTTCTTTTCCCTTTTACAGGCTTACTTGACTGTGTCATTTCACCATGCTGTTTGCTTCATCCTACTTTTACACACTACTGTTCCAAGCAATTCTTTAGCCACTTCTAGTACTGTGTCCCTGTACCTTGTCCATTGCTTTTCCAATGACTGTAATTGACTATATTCAGCTAACTGGTACCTTCCTGAGATCGCTGTTATGTACTTGTGCCTGATTTCCTAATCCTGAAGTTTCTCCACTCTTATCCTCCTACATATGGACCTGACCTCCTGCACTTTCGGTCTCACAAACCCAAATTCACTGCAGATTAAATAATGATCACTGTCATCAAAGAATCCCCTGAATACACGTGTGTCCCTCACAGCCTTCCTGAATTCCTGATCTGTTATTATATAGTCAATGACAGATCTGGTTCCCCTGCCTTCCCAAGTATACCGGTGAATGCTCTTATGTTTAAAAAAGGAGTTTGTAATTACTAAGCCCATATTGACACAGTAATCCAGTAGTTGTTTCCCGTTCCTGCTGGCCTCCATATTCTCTCCGAATTTACCCATAACCTTTTCATACCCTTCTGTTCGATTTCCAGTCCTGGCGTTAAAATCACCCATGAGCAGAACAGTGTCCTTGTCCTTTACTCTAACAACTACATCATTGAGTGCCTCATAAAAACTGTCCATCTTATCTTGATCTGTCCCTTCACAATGCGAATATACTGACACAATCCTAATTTTCTTGCTGGACACTGTCAAATCTATCCACAACAGTCGTTCGTTAACATACCTTATTGCAACTACGCTGGGTTCCGTTTCTTTCCTGATGTAAAGGCCTACACCGCATTGTGCTATTCCTGCTTTGATTCCTGACAGGTAGACCTTGTATTCTCCCACTTCCTCTTCTTTCTCACCCCTTACCCGAATGTCACTAACAGCTAAAACGTCCAGCCCCATCTTACTTGCAGCCTCTGCCAGCTCTACCTTCTTCCCTGAGTAGCCCCCATCGATATTAATAGCTCCCCATCTCATTACCATTTGTTTGCCAAGTCGTATCTTAGGAGTCCCTGGTTTGTCAGTTAGAGGTGGGACTCCGTCACCTCCAAAGGTCCGAGGCATTTTGCTCTGATGGTTGCAAGCATCATATTTAAAGTACCAGGGAAGCAGGTTGCTAGCCTTACTTGCCCCGAGTCCCATTGGGTTTTATCCCTAACGGTTCAAAGAGTAACCGGTGGATTTGGTAGTCTTTGCCGTATGAGCACAAAGGTGACCACGACTCAGAATATGTCCGAGATGCCCAGCCTTCTTCCAAAGTAACTGGTATCCCGACTGTCAGGACCGCTTACTTGGCCACTCATACGTTGCCCGTGGGTCATGAACTAGGATATGACTACGGGAACCCACACCATGAACCATTGAAATACAATAAAGAGAAAAAATAGTTCATGACAACCATAGCCCTGACGACGACTATGGAGGTAGTGGTCGAAAGCTTTGAGTTTTATCCTGAATTGACGCGGCATGGACACCGAGAGATTTTTTATAAGAGCTTGGATGGTGTGTACAGGTACAGCTGCCCATGTAGCTTCAACACCATACCACAGTTACTCAAGAGTAGCGACTGCTGTATTGTGACGAGCCAGTTGGTCTGCCGCCATTGACCAGACGTTATCAATTGGTGAGAGATCTGGAGAATGTGCTGGCCACTGCAGCAGTTCGAACACTTTCTATATCCAGAAATGTGCGTTGACCGCGATGTCGCAAAACGCGGATGAGACCATCATGATGCTGTAAACAGAACCTGGATTCATCAGAAAAAATGACGTTTTGCCATTCGTGCACCCAGGTTCGTCCTTGAGTACACCATCGCAGGCGCTCCTTTCTGTGATGCAGCGTCAAGGGTAACCTTAAACGCAGCCATGGTCTCCGAGCTGATAGTCCATGCTGCTGCTAACGTCATCGAACTGTTCGTGCAGATGGTTGCTGTCTTGCAAACGCCCCCATTTGTTGACTCGGGGATCGAGACATGCCTGCATGATCCGTTACAGCCATGCAGATAAGATGCCTGTCATCTCGACTGCTAGTGATAGGAGGCCGTTGGGATCCAGCACGGCGTTCCGTATTACCCTCCTGAACCCACCGATTCCGTATTCTGCTAACAGTCATTGGATCTCGACCGACGCGAGCAGCTATGTCACGATACGATACACCGCAATCATGAAATGTTACAATCCGACCTTTACCAAAGTCGGAAACGTGATGGCACGCATTTCTCCTCCTTACAAGAGGCATCACAACATCGTTTCACCTAGCAACACCGTTCAACTGCTGTCTGTGTATGGGAAATCGGTTGGAAACTTTCCTCATGTCAGCACGTTGTAGGTGTCGCCACCGGCGCAAACCTTGTGTGAATGCTCTGTAAAGCTAATCATTTGCATATCAGAGCATCTTCTTTCTGTCGTTTACATTTCGCGTCTGTAGCACGTCACCTTCGTGGTGTAGCAATTTTAATGGCCAGTGGTGTATTTACCATCAAGATTGGCGCTCACGAAGTAGATGAAGCTAAGGAGTTCTGCTACCTAGGCACCAACTTAGCCCGTAACGGACGGAGCAAAAAGGACATAAAAATCAAACTAGAGCTGACAAAAAACGGGTCTCCTGGCCAACCGAAAACTACTATTATCGGACATAGACCTCAATTTGAGGAAGATATTTCTGAGAATATACGTTCGGAGGCAGTATTATATGGTAGTGAGACAGGGAGTATGGGAAAACCGAAACGGAAGAGAATCGAAGCCTCTGAGATTTGGTGCTAGAGGCGTATGGTGAAAATCGGAACGATTGATAAAATAGGTAATGAGGAGGTACCTTGGGTAATCCTCGAAGAAAAGAGTACGAAGAAAATTTTGTCAAGAAGGAGGGAGAGAATGATAGGACATGCGTCAAGACATCAGGGAATAACTCCAAGGGAGAGCTATAGAGGGTAAAAACTGGAGACGGAGATTGGAATACGTGCTGCAAATAATTGAGGACGTAGGCTACGAGGGCCGCTATGAGATAAAGATAACGGCATTTGAGAAGAATTCAAGACGGGCCGCATCAAACCAGTTAGAAGAACGACGACACGCAAAATGCAAATACTAGTGTGGAGTATATATTTTTCTTCAGTCTTGCTCCCGTTGGCAACCTCAGTGGCGTAAGTGCCTTTCTGGTGCATTTGCTCTGTCGGAATCCAAGCTGATCGTCATGTACCAATTCTCGGATTTCTTTTGCAGTGTTTTGTATACTATATATCGTCAACCTGGCTGCATTCAATGGTAAGCTCGTTGTGCGATAATTCGTTAACTTGTCTGCTCCTGCTATCTACGAAGAAATGGGAATGATATTTTTCCAGAAATCAGGTGGTGTATTGCCTGTCCCTTCCATTCCACACAAATGTGAGTAGCGGCTTTGTTACCAATTCCTTCAGTGATTCTAGGAAAGCCTTTATATTCCGATTCTAATACTGGATCCTCTGTCTCTTCCCTGTCGAATCCTGATCCTTCTTCCGTCACGTCATCAGACAGGTCCACCCCCTTACAGAATCCTCCATTCCTTCTTCTATCGCGACATCAGACACGTCTTCCACTTAATGAGTACTGTACTCGTTCCATGTATATGTTCCTTTTCTGCATTTAACAATGGAATTGCCGTTGCACTCTTAATGCTACTACCACTCCTCTTAACTTTACCGAAGATTGTTTTGTCTTCTCTGTATGCCGAATTTCTCCCCCCCCCCCCCCTTCCCCGTGAACCACGTAACGTTGTTGGGGAATTAGCGTGCTTCACCGATACACATAGCCGTACCGTAGGTACAACCATTGCGGGGAGTATCAGTTGAGAAAGCAGAGAACACGTGGGTCCTGAAGAGGGGCAGCAGACTTTTCAGCAGTTCCAGGTCAACAGTCGGGATGATAGAGTGATGTGGCCTTGTAACACAAACAAAAAGGCCTAGCTGTGCCTGTACTGTGAAGGGCTGAAGCCAAGTGAAAACCATTGCCGAAATTTTTCCCGATGGTATGCAGCTTTGTTGCATCGTCAGATGCTGATGGCGCCCTTGTGGGAAAAATATACCGGTAGTAAAATAGTCCCGCATTCGGATCTCCAGGCGGGGATTACCGAGGAGGACATCGTTGTCAGTAGAAAGAAAACGCCTTCTACAGATCGGCGCGTAGAATGCCAGATCTCTTAATCGGGCTGGAAGGTTGGAAAATTTGCAAAGTGAAATGGACAGGTTAAAGTTAGATATAGTGGTAATTAGTGAAGTTCGGTGGCAGGAGGAACAAGGCTTCTGGACTTATGGTCAGGTGAACACACGGCTATAAATACAAAATAAAATCGCGATAATGCAGGAGTATTTTTAATAATGAATAAAAAAACAGGAGCGCAGGTAAGGTACTACAAACAGCATTTCTGAACGTCTTGTTGCAGCCAAGATACACACGAATCCCACGCCTAAAACAGTAGTACACGTTTATGTGCCGACTAGCTACGCAGTTAATGAAGAGATAGAAGAAATGTACGAGGCGATAAAAGAAACTATTCAGATAGTGATGGGAGATGAAAATTTAAATCATGGGGGATAATAATTGGATAGTAGGAGAAGAAAAAGAGGGAAAATAGTAGGTGAATAAGGATTGCGAGTAAGGAATGAAAGAGGAAGCCGTCAGGTAGAATTTTGCACTGAGCGTAACTTAATAATTAGTAACAGTTGGTTTAAGAATCAGGAAAGAAGGTTGTATACGTGTAAGAGGCCTGGAGACACTAGAAGAGTTCAGGTAGACTATGTAATGGTAACACAGAGATTTAGGAATCAGGTTTTGAATTGTGAGACATTTGCAGGGGCAGATGTAGACTATGAATATAATTTATTGGTTATGAAATGTAGATAAAACTGAAGAAACTGCAAAACAGTGAGAATTTAAGGAGATAGCACCTGGATAAACTGAAAGAAACAGAGGCTGTAGAGAGTTTCAGAGAGAGCTTTAGGGAACGATTGACAAGAACGGGGGAAAGAAATACAGTAGAAGTAGAATGGGTAGCTGTAATGGATGAAATAGTGAAGGCAGCAGGGGATCACGTAGGTAAAACGTCGAGGGCTACTAGAGGTCCTTGGTTAACAGAAGAGATGTTGAATTTAATTGATGAAAGGAGAAAATACAAAAACTTAGTAAATGAAGCAGGCGAAAAGGAATAAAAACATCTCAAGAATGAGATCGGCAGTAATTGCCAAATGGGTATGCAGGGATGGTTAAATGTAAGAACGCAAAGGTATATAGCAATAGGGGTAAGATAGATACTGTTTTTCACGAAAATTAAAGAGACCTTTGGAGAAAAGAGAACAACCTGTATGAATATCAAGAGCTTTGATGGAAAACCAGTCCTGGGCGAAGAAGGGAAAGCAAGGAGTTGGAAAGAGTATCTAAAGGGTCTGTACATGGACGTTGTACTTGAGGGCAATATTGTAGGAATGGAAGAGGACGTAGATGAAGATGAAATGGGACATAAGACACGGCGTGAAGAATATGACAGACATAAGTCGCAGCAAGGATCCGGGATTAGACAACACTCCATTACAGCTACTGATAACTTTGTGAGAGCCAGCCATGACCAAATTCTACCATCTGGTTAGTAAGATGTATGAAACAGGCGAAACCCACAGACTTCAAGAAGAATATAATAATTCTAATCCCAAAGAAAGTAGACGTTGACAGGCGTGAAAATTGCCGATCTATCTGTTCAATAAGTAATGATTGCAAAATACTAATCCTAAAACCTTACAGACGAATGGGAAAACTGGTAGAAGCTGACTTCGGGGAAGATCAGTTTGGATTCCGTAGAAATTTTGGAACACGCGAGGCAATACTGACCCTACAACGTATATCGGAAGATGAATTAAGGAAAGGCAAACCTACGTTTCTAGCATTTGTAGACTTAGAGAGAGCTTTTGTCAGTGTTAACTGGAATGCTCTTTTTCAAATTCCAAAGGTGGCAGGGATCAAATACAGGTATCGAAAGGATTTTTACAGTGGCTTCTGAAATTTTCCCAGCGAATTTGTTCTTCTAATAATTTCCGGGTATGCAGCCGGATCCCGTCGACATTCTACCACGATATTTCGGCCCAGAGACGTCCGGCCATCATCAGGTGAGTACACAACTACTGAAGAGCCCGGGTGCAGTCGCGGTATTAATGCCGATTCTCGCGCACGTGTTGACATGCGCGGCATAGCCGAGTTGTACGTGCTGCCCTCGGTGGTGAAAGTAAAAGATCATCTAGTCATTGAGTATCGAACGACGCTGTCTATTCCGCTGTGAATGTATAATTTTAATAACAAGATTCCAAATTTAACCAGTTGAAAGCAGTTGTCACGATTTATAAGATTATCGGCAAGACGGATTTCCACTGATTCCTTGATTACGGAATCCCAAAATCCGGAAACCGGAGCTAAAATTTTTGTTCCACTGTATTCCATTGAATGTTCCAATGAAATACAGTGCTCTGCTACTGCCGATTTTGACGGTTGCCGCAAACGGGTGTATCTTTCATGTTCTGTACATCGTTCATGGACAGTTCTTGTCGTCTGGCCAATATATGCAGAGCCACATTCACAGGGAATTTTGTAGACGCCTGCTTTCTTCAGTTGTAAATCGTCTTTAACGGATCCAACCAGGGCCCGGTTCTTTGCTGGTGGACGGAAGATTACCTTGATTTTATTCTTCTTCAGTAATCAGCCTATTTTCGACGACACATTCCCGGTGTATGGAAGAAACGCAGTTGATTTAAAGTCGTCACCAGCGTCCTCAGTGCGCTGCTTCTTGTTATGACAGTTGCGCATGGCCTTCCGTCCACCAGCAAAGAACCGGGGCCTGGTTGGATCCGTTAAAGACGATTTACAACTGAAGAAAGCAGGCGTCTACAAAATTCCCTGTGAATGTGGCTCTGCATATATTGGCCAGACGACAAGAACTGTCCATGAACGATGTACAGAACATGAAAGATACACCCGTCTGCGGCAACCGTCAAAATCGGCAGTAGCAGAGTACTGTATTTCATTAGGACATTCAATGGAATACAATGGAACAAAAATTTTAGCTCCGGTTTCCGGATTTTGGGATTCCGTAATCAAGGAATCAGTGGAAATACGTCTTGCCGATAATCTTATAAATCGTGACAACTGCTTTCAACTGGTTAAATTTGGAATCCTGTTATTAAAATTATACATTCACAGCGGAATAGACAGCGTCATTCGATACTCAATGACTAGATGAACTTTTACTTTCGCCACCGAGGGCAGCACGTACAACTCGGCTATGCCGCGCATGTCAACACGTGCGCGAGAATCGGCATTAATACCGCGACTGCACCTGGGCTCTTCAGTAGTTGTGTACTCACCTGATGATGGCCGGACGTCTCTGGGCCGAAATATCGTGGCAGAATGTCGACGGGATCCGGCTGCATACCCGGAAATTATTACAAGAGGATTTTTACAATTTGTACGGTCATCAGATGCCAGTTATAAGAGTATAGGGTCATGCAAGGGAATTCGTGATTGGGAAGGGAGTGCAATAGGGTTCTGGCCTATTCCCGATGTTATTAAATCTGAATGCTGAGTAAGCAATAACGGAAACAAAATAAAAATTTGTTGAAGGAATTAATATCCATGGTGAAGCGATAAAAACTTTGAGGTTTACCAGTGACATTGTAATTCTGTCAGAGACAGCAAAGGTCCTGGAAGGGCAGTATAATGGAATGGAGAGCGTCTTTAGAGGAGGATATAAGACGAACATCAACAAAAGCAAAACGAGGATTATGGAAAGTAGTCGAATTGAATCGAGTAATGCTGAGGGAATTAGATTAGGAAATGAGACACTTAAGGTAGGAGATGAGTTTTGCTGTTTGAGCTGCAAAATAACTGATGATGGTCGAAGTAGAGGGAATATAAAATATAGACTGACAACGGCAAGAATAGAATTGAAGTTTATTAACATCAAGTATAGATTTAAGAGTCAGGATGTCTTTTCTGAAGAGGAAATTGTGTCACAACTTGACTAGTAGATGGCATCGGTTGGTAGGACACGTTCTGAGGCATCAAGGGATAACCAGTTTATTATAGGAGGGAAGCATGGAGAGTAAAATTCGTAGAGGCAGCCCTAGGGATGAATACACTAAGCAGATTCAGAAGGATGTGAGTAACAGTAGTTACTCGGAGATGAAGAGGCTTGCACAGGATAGAGTAGCATGGAGAGCTGCATCAAACCAGTTTCTGGACAAGGCCACAACAGCATATGTTGAATCAGTCCTCCCGTCTATCATATGTTTTTTGACTTCTTCACACAGACTTTCACCTTTTACACCACACATGTGCTATGGCTTCTATTTATACGGAATTTATACTGTTGAATTCCTATCTTTCCCAGAACCTATCATACATAACATAAATTGTATCTGATAAAAGACTCTTACGTATCGAGTTATCTCCTTTCTTTGAAGGGCTCAACCACACAAAGTAATACTGTCACGTCTGCTTCCCCATCCACCCAATTAATGCCCTGATTCTTTTTGTTTCATGTCCCACTTGTCGATACTAAGTAACTTAATAAGTAGGGAAGTTGGCTTCTGTGGCGTCTGGTGCAAATTTGGTAGAGTACGGTTTTTTTCGGACGTAAACGAAGATGGATCGATGCTTCATCCAGATCCACTATGTGCCGCTCTAGATCGACTTTGGCATGATATGTAATCAGAAAACCTAGTCGAAGTACGACTTCGTAATTAACGCCGAGTCTAGAGAGTAGAGAACCTCTATTCAGTGGGAGCCAAAAAGCGCCACCCCTCCCCCTTCCGTAGGAAACCCAGCTTTGTAGAACCAAGTGAGTGAATACTACCCCCTAACTACTCAGCAAGGTCTATAGTTAGGAGACTTACGTTTTTAAACCAAGTGTCACCTGACTTGAAAATCGTATCTGCAGTCACACTGCTACTGAAAATTTGCGCAGCCTTCCTCTTACAGATCTGGTTAAACAACTACCAATCATTCCGAACAGGGGTGTTCCGGAGGCATTTTTAATGGAACGCTGCACAGTTACCTCACCGTTCCATGTTTTATTTAACGATGGAGTGCGCACCTCATCCTGCGGCCACCGCTGTTGTGTTCTTTGTAACGTGTACAGGCGTGCCCGTTGATAGTTTACACATTTTACATTGAGGCTTTCTACACTTCCATTGAATGTGGCCAGGATGACCACGTCTGTAACACATTTCACTATGTTAATTTCTTTTCCCTAGGTTTTGTCACTATGTTTATCTCGGCCATAGGCATGGTAGTTGCATCAGACGCCGTTTTAGAGTTTGGTCACTCCACAAGCTCTTTACGCGACATCTCAGCCAGAAAAACCAGCAAAAATTGCATCTAACGCCCTTTGCTTCCACCAAAATCTACCTATTGGCGCTGTCGTCATTTGTTAATTGGTACGTGTTAATATTATTTTATCTTCCTGACATGATCCAAAAAATCTTCGACTGATTCTCGGTGGCTTTGAGCTATCTCATTTGATTTTTTCGGGCAGTACCTAGGTATGTTCTTATATCACACTTTTCCAATCCTTCCTGCTAGTCCTGGAGAGAGTGAGAATTTCGCAACATCTGATGACAAATCACATATGCACTGACATGTTTCATCTAAGTCATACTTAACAACTGCGCTTAAATACGTTTCCCTAGTTTTGCAGATGAATGTGAATAGCAATAATAAAAGCATATTCTCCCCAGATGTAAAGAAATCAGAGTCACTAATGACAGAGTACCGGAACGTAGGACAGGTAAGCATTCGTTATGATTTGGCTGGTCCATTTCATCCCTTAACCTTTCTGGCTCTTTTCGTAATTCCACTTATCTGCTCGTACTTGAACTAACTGGTCCACAAAGTGTTGAATTGATTCCTGAGCTGACACGTTTTCCTATCCACTGCCATTCTGCACGTATGTTTCTATCAGAAGCGCACAATATACCGCACAAATGAGAAAAGGAAGACATGAAACACCCACACAGGCCCACACACTTAAAGTCATCCTTTACTTGAACTTCTCCGTTGAACGTCACTGTTGCACCACCAATCATTCTAAACTTCTACAGTTCTTCTGGCACCACTTGTAAGGGTATAAATGTTAGTGGTTGTCTAGTGGAAGTGGGGCGGTGGTGCAGAAAATGCAAGCAGATTTTGGTTGACCATACAATTTGCTGACTGTTCTTAGAGAGGCATAGAAAATGCGTGCTCACACAATGCGGGCGTCTGGCGATGGCCGATGAAACTGTGACTGGAGCTGTTTGGTGTAGACGCACTGGTGTTAGCGCTTCTCGTCGAAGAGTCTATGCAGCGGTCGTCCTTCCTTAGTCATCCATTCCTAGCTGCCTCGTAGTGCTGTGTCAGGAGATGGTGTCTCAGCTTGCTTAACTATGAGCAGAGCTGGCCATTATTCTACACGGCGGGAGTCGGCAGCGTTGCTTAGGATCACACCTCAGACCAATGGCTGGAGAGCGGTGACTTCCGTTGGTGGACCCCAGTATCTCGGGGCCTAAAGCTTGTGTAGAACACCATGGCCTCTGTGCTACAGTATTGCTTATGCGAAATGAAATGTTCAGGTAGTCCTAACAGTTGGAACAATGTAGTATGAGGGGCGATCAAGAAGTTGCCGTTTGAGGGCATTGCAACAGCGTAGACATCTATTGGAGAATGAAAGAATTGTATGGGCAGTTTATGCGGAACGTCTGGGAAAACTGCGACAATGGATGCAGCGGCTTCAAGATAACGCACATCCTCATATCGCAAATGTAATGCAGATGTTACGTTACATCAAGTGGGAGGCTCACAAACACCCACCCTGTGGTCCTGACCACTCAACACGAGGTTTAGCCTTCCTTTAAAAAATGCCTTCAATTGTCGACGATTTCGTCGGACGATTATGTGCAGCAGACAGTTACGGACTACTTTAAGCAGTAGGATACGACGCTCTACCAAACGTATATTCCCAAACTTGTGCATCGGTGGGATGATTGCCTTAGTTCTCACGTCGATTCTGCTTTCTTGTTATAACGGTTCGAGGCTGTAAGACTTTCGAACTGAATCTTGTGGATCGCTACTTATCCGTACTGGCATCTATTATAAATACGTATAAAGTGGCACATGAATAAATGAAAACGGCAAAAAAAATTATAATACAGAAGACGCCTGGTATAAATATGCAAAGCGTGTCTGGTAGATACAAACACACCATTTAGTTATAAAAGACAATTTTTTTTCTTATCTATATACTATTATTTGCTCCACGAAATCCTGATAAAGAGTGGACAATCAATTCTCAAACGAGAGCTATACAGTCAAATTTACTATGGACCTATGCAGAAGAAGTGGATATAGAACCTTGAAAGTATAATCATATAGCCCACAGTGAAGACAGGAAAGTAATATTGGTTTTAATAAGACAATGATGCTTTCACTTAATACTAATGAAATATGCTAAATAAAGTTGTGTTTTATAGTCGTTTAACAACGAAGAAATTGTCGATAAGTTAACAAGAATACATGATGGCAACGATTTTCCAAGAAAAACCAAAATACGTACATAATGCTTGGAAATGTGTCAAATATCCAAATACCCGCAAGTTATAAAGAGAGTGGCTAAAAGTACAGGGAAGAGTGTTCCCATTCCAATACGTGTCGTGGGACGTCCTGTATGTGCTAGCTAGAATTTAGCTTGGCTGGAGGATTGACCAGATATCTCAGCTAGCTGTAGCAGACACATCCATATTGAAAGTGGAAACACTCTACGAGTTAATCGACCCTGAAGGTGGTATAGTAGTCGTAGCAAAAGCATGAGTTGGAGCATATCAGAGATTAAACAGGAATTCAGATTTCCCCGACTGTGTCTTGGTGGATACTCAATACCTCAGACACACTGATTCCACAGTACACGACTATCACAAGTGATGGACGATCGGAAATCATGGGCTCCTGTGGTGTTGTATGGGGCGATCGCTGGGCTATTGCGAGGTGACCAAAGAAAATTTTAATGCTGGATGACAGGAATTCATTTCTACGAGGAATTTTTGGTGATAGATACACCGCATAGGATTCAGCAGCTAACGACCAACTCATCATCGATCACATTCTCGTGACTTTCCACCACTCTGAGTCACCTGATCAGTTCTCATTATACAATAACAACCTTTAAGTAACCAAGTAACCTTAAGCACTTCATTATCAATAGCAATAAAAGACGTTTCTAATTAAATGACAAAGGTCGCATTTAATTAAGTCACTTAAGACAAGACTCTTGTCTCAATCTGAATAATGTCAAGCTGTCTGAACTCCTATCTTCACTGTCGAGAGGTTCTAGGCACTTCAGTCCGGAACCACGCGGCTGCTACAATCGCACGTTCGAATCCTGCCTTGGGCATGAATGTGTGATGTCCTTAGGTTAGTTAGGTTTAAGTAATTCTAAGTGTAGGGGCCTGATGACCTTATATGTTGAGTCCTACATGATGTAGAGCCATTGAACAATTTTTAGTATATTCACTGATAAATTGGATATTATAGGTTCGTAGAGAAACATTAAAACAGTGAATCAGACAGTAGGAACTAATGCTCGGATGGCCGTCCGGATTCACGATCCCAGAAAAGACTGCTGAATACCAGCGCCTGGTGCCAAGGTAGTAGAGCGTCGCTCTTGATGAATGTCCGGTGTCTCGTGAGGGCTCTGAAGGCGATGTCCATTTTGTGTACTGGCTTCGACTGGCTGGGCTGATTTTTTATTCGTGGGGTTTGAACTGTTATCAGCTCATGTAATCCACACGTAATCTTGTCGGATTAGGTAGGATAGGAATTCTTTACGTATTTCTTGTCTTTGGGGAGGTAGTGGAGGGCCCCATGAGTTCCGTAAACCTTCATTAATCCAGCAGAGTAACGGTGCTTGAGGTTGTGAAGGTGCCAATCCCTCGCTTCCGCTGCTTCTACGTCTCTTAATTGTATTATCACACTTCGACGCTTAGTACGTTGGTAGACACCGATGTGGGTTTTGGCGTGGAGGTCCACTATTCTGGTTTATCGGATTGCACGCGGTAACCTTTGGAGGAAAGCTCTGGGACTTGTAATATTTAGTGTTGTATGACACTGGGTAACCCGCATACCTAACAACTACAATACTGAGAGTTAGAGTTTGGTAGGCGTGCCTAAATCAACGCAGTTGAAGAAAGGCATCCGTTGTGTACCGACAACCATGGCATTGACGTGTAGGTCCTCGACGTGGGTGTGAAAGAACGGGGTTGTCAAAGAGAACGCCGAGGTGCCGAATCCAGGGGTTTGACGGAGCGTCGTTACCTTGCAACCAAAGTTGATCTGTGTTCGACGGTGTCTTCTTACTCAAGTACACCACTACCACTGTCTCCTGATTATGTTGCCCTTTGTTGCGACGACACCACTCTCTGGTCAAGTCCGTCACTCTCTGAAATTATCGTACACACGGTGTTACAAAAAGGTACGGCCAAACTTTCAGGAAACACTCCTCACACACAAAGAAAGAAAATATGTTATGTGGACATATGTCCGGAAACGCTTACTTTCCATGTTAGAGCACATTTTATTCCTTCTCTTCAAATCACATTAATCATGGAATGGAAACACACAGCAACACAACGTACCAGCGTGACTTCAAGCACTTTGTTACAGGAAATGTTCAATATGTCCTCCTTTACCGAAGATATATGCATCCACCCTCCGTCGCATGGAATCCCTGATGCGCAGATGCAGCGCTGGAGAATGGCGTATTGTATGGCAGACGTCCACAATACGAGCATGAAGAGTTTCTACATTTCGTACCGGGTTTGCGTAGACAAGAGCTTTCAAATTCTCCCATAAATGAAAGTCAAGAGGGTTGAGGAAAGGAGAACGTGGAGGCCATGGAATTGGTCCGCCTCTACCAATCCATCGGTCACTGAATCTGCTGTTGAGAAGCGTACGAACACTCCCTAAGACGCCCATCAATTGCTTCGAACGTCTTTCTCTCGGGACAGCTTCGTTCTGGTTCAAATGGCTCTGAGCACTATGGGACTCTACTTCTATGGTCATTAGTCACCTAGAACTTAGAACTACTTAAACCTAACTAACCTAAGGACATCACACACATCCATGCCCGAGGCAGGATTCGAACCTGCGACCGTAGCAGTCGCACGGTCCCGGACTGCGCGCCTAGAACCGCGAAACCACCGCGGCCGGCTTCGTTCTGGAAATCTGTCTCGATACAATCGTACCGTGCCACGGCTATTGCCCCGTGCTAATCCATACATCAAATGGGCATCTGCCAACACCACATTTGTAAACATTGCACTGACTGCAAAACCACGTTCGTGATGAACACTAACCTGTTGATGCTACGTACTGATGTGCTTGATGCTAGTACTGTAGAGCAATGAGTCACATATCATCACAAGCACTGAAGTCAACATTACCTTCCTTCAGTTGGGCCAACTGGAGGTGAATCGAGGAAACACAGTACATACTGACGAAACTAAAATGAGCTCTAACATGTAAATCAAGCGTTTCCGTACACATGTCCACATAACCTATTTTCTTTATTTGTGTGTGAGGACTGTTTTCTGAAAGTTTGGCCGTACCTTTTTGTAACAACCTGCATTTGTCGTATGGCATCTGACAGTCGTGAAGATAGTGGTGTCATTGGTGAACTTGGGCAATTGAACATTTGGGGCCGTATGTGAAAACAGTATCACCGATTAAACTGAGCCTTGGAGGGGGGAACTCGGCTGTTGCCGTGCTGTGTCCTACATAAAAAATAAGTTCCGGACTACTTGCGGCCACGTGATTTTGCGGACCCAAACAACGCCGTGATAGACACATTTCCTAATGGAAATGGAGTCTCCACCGGTTGCCGACGAAGGCATCTCGGGTCGTGGCGTCGGCTGTCGGAGTTCTACATGGAAACAAACCATTCTTGGACTCATTTTTCGAACTGCTTGTCTTTGGTTTACCATAATGTGGCGCATAGAGGACCGCGCATTGACCACCTCACTGTCCTTTTACGCTGATGGTCTACAATTCTCAGCACAGCACAATCAGTGTACAAATTTAGTACATCAAACTATGTCTAGTTAGAAGAACGACCTGTTGTCCTTACACCACAATTAACCGTGGCTTATGTGCTTTTTCTGGTGTGAAAACACGATTGTGTGTAGCTAACAGAAGGCAATGGGAGACGCTAGTCTGTTGCAAAGCTCTTTGAAAATGAGAACCTGCACTCATTGCAGTTGAGCTCATTTCCAGAAACTGAAATGAATGGCTGTGCAATGCACTACTTTTACAGAAAATCTCGTGTATCAGTTTGAAGTAATAGCTAGTTTTGTGTCGCAGCTCATAAACAATTCACAAGAAAGTGCAGTCGTCGCTGAGCAATAAATGAATATTTGTTCGGTGAACGCGTGTTATTGCTGGCAAGTAGTGTAGTGGTGATGGAACGCTACAGACTCTAGTTGCAACCACGACCGCCGTGGTTTGGGTTGTGGGCTGGGGTTGGGGGGGGGGGGGGGGAGGGGGAGGGATGGGGCGGTAGCGACACGGAGGCTGCATTAGGCTCGCGCCTGCCTCGGAGGCTGCGGTCTGCGGCGGCCTGTCGGGAGGGGATGGAACACCTACCCGACTCCCCTCAGCTGAGCCGCTAATGTCTAAGTTACAGAGCAGCGAGGATGACGGATCCTGTGAAACGTCTCCCTGTTCTTCGCCAGTTTCCGTTATACAGCTAATCATTAAAATCTAAACACCATGAAAAAGGTATGCAACAATCGTCTAAATTCACAGGAAAGAAACAGCGTTTCCGGATTGAGTTCTAGAAATGCCCCCATAGCGGACAAAATATTCCCCAAAATGATACCATTACGGCAACTATGCACCAAATCTCTTAAACCTACCTCTCCCTGAAACTTCCTGGCCGATGAAAACTGTGTGCCGGGCCGAGACTCGAACTCGGGACCTTTGCCTTTCGCGGGCAAGAGCTCCAGAGCTGGTACAGCACTTGCCTGCGAAAGTCAAATGTCCCGAGTTTGAGTCTCGGCCCGGCACACAGTTTTAATCTGCCAGGAAGTTTTATATCAGCGCACACTCCGCTGCAGAGTGAAAATCTCATTCTGGAAACATCCCCCAGGCTGTGGCTAAGCCATGTCTCCGCAATATCCTTTCTTTCAGGAGTGCTAGTTCTGCAAGGTTCGCAGGAGAGCTTCTAATGACCAGTATATTTGCAACGGCAATACAAACTAAACTAGCACCGATAGAAATACACCGTTTGTTGCAATATGCTTGGGACAACAGTACATTTTCAGGCAGACAAACTTTCGAAATTACACTAGTTACAATTGTCAACAACAGATGGCGCTGCGGTCTGGGAAACTCTATAGTACGATATTTTCCACATATCCACCATGCGTAGCAATAATATGGCGTAGTCTCTGAATGAAATTACCCGAAACCTTTGGTAACGTGTATGGCGGAATGGCTTCACATGCAGATGAGATGTACTGCTTCAGGTGTTCAATTGTTTCTGGATTCTGGCGGTACACCTGGTCTTTCAAGTGTCCCCACAGAAAGAAGTCGCAGGGCTGGCGAATAGGGAGGTCAACCCACGCCGCCACCTGTATGTTTCGGATAGCTCAAAGCAATCACACGATCATCGAAATATTCATTCAGGAAATTAAAGACGTCGGCCGGGCGATGTGGCCGGGCACCATCTTGCATAAACCACGAGGTGTTCGCAGTGTCGTCTAAGGCAGTTTGTACCGCCACAAATTCACGAAGAATGTCCAAATAGCGTGATGCAGTAATCGTTTCGGATCTGAAAAATGGGCCAATGATTCCTTTGGAAGAAATGGGGGCCCAGACCGGTAATTTTTGAGGATGCAGGGACGATGGGACTGCAACATGGGGCTTTTCGGTTCCCCATATGCCCCAGTTCTGTTTATTGACGAAGCCGTCCATGTAAAAATAAGCTTCGTCAGTAAACCAAATGCTGCCCACATGCATATCGCCGTCATCAATCCTGTGCACTATATCGTTAGCGAATGTCTCTCGTGCAGCAATGGTAGCGGCGCTGAGGGGTTGCCGCGTTTGAATTTTGTATGGATAGAGGTGTAAACTCTGGCGCATGAGACGATACGTGGACGTTGGCGTCATTTGGACCGCAGCTGCAACACGGCGAACGGAAACCCGAGGCCGCTGTTGGATCACCTGCTACACTAGTTGCGCGTTGACTTCTGTGGTTGCCGTACGCGGTCGCCCTATCTTTCCAGCACGTTCATCCGTCACGTTCCCAGTCCGTTGAAATTTTTCAAACAGATCCTTTATTGTATCGCTTTTCGGACCTTTGGTTACATTAAACCTCAATTGAAAATTTCGTCTTGTTGCAACAACACTGTGTTCTAGGCGATGGAATTCCAACACTTGAAAAATCCTCTGTTCAAAGGAATAAACCATGTTGTCCACAGCTCACTTGCACGTTGTGAACAGCACACGCTTACAGCAGAAAGCCGACGTACAGAATGGCGCACCCACAGACTGCGTTGTCTTCTATATCTTTCACATCACTTGCAGCGCCGTCTGTTGTTGAAAATTGTAACTACTGTAATTTCGAAAGTTTGTCCGCCTGGAAATGTACTTTTGTCCCAAGCATATTGCAACAAACGGTGTATTTCTATCGCTGCTCCTTTAGTTTTTATTGCCGTTTCAAATATACCGGTAATTTTTTAAACACCCTATATAAAGTTTGGACGGTAGGAGACGAGGTACTGGCTGAAGTTCAGCCGTGAGGACGGAGCCTCAGTCGTGCTTGGGTAGCTCATTTGGTAGAGCACTTGCCCGCGAAGTGAAAGGTCCCTGGTTCGAGTCTCAGACCAGCTCACAGTTTTAATCTTCCAGGAAGTTTCATATCAGCGCACACTCCGCTGCAGAGTAGAAATCTCATTCTGGCTACCTCTCTCTTATAATATTACTTGTTATCAGAGTTGGCAGCTCGAAGAGGTGGCACATCGAAAAATTATAGTACATGAAATACAATGTTTAACATGTAAGTAAAAATATTAGCATTACTACAAAAATGATTAAAAACTGCCTTTGGGTTGCGTAAAATTTCTTCTGGGTGGACTGGGGTTAAAAAAATATAAACTAAATATTATGATAAATTTTTATAAATAATCGACAAGTACGCCAAAGAAGTAGAGAGAAAACTACAATGGACATGTTATTCCACGGACTCTTGCGCTTCTATGCATCAAATATCTTTACTTTGTCATTCACTTATGTTGTCTGCTTGGATTCGGACCTAAGAGGACGTTCTTTGTAAAGCTCATCTTGCTGTATCAGCTGACAATGTAAGTTGTACTTAAAACTCGAAAAATATTTGTGGTTATTTTTTCTAAAGAATTTGTGTATTTGGTCAACCTATTGTAAATCTGATACCTTTATTTTCTTAAGTAGATATGGGCCTTAACAAAGGATTTTCATTGTTAGGCGCCATCTTAGAAAAATCTTTAACAATTTTCTTTTAGCTCATCTACGAGACGTGCCGTCGGTTAGGACAATTAACTTTATTTCAGATCCCACGAGACCAGAGGCAGCTACTAATAATTTAACCATTTTATTTACCGATCTTTTTTTTATAATGAGATAACATCCCAGACAGAAAAGGTCTGCTCACAGGATTCCAGTTCCATTATAGAATTTCATCTGTAGGTGCTATCTCCTGTTATCTTATATCGGGGAATCGAGAGGAAACCACGATGTATCGACGATTACGTAACTACCCTGAGAACTGAGTTAGTTTACTGAGTGACTGTATACGTCGGGCTAAATTATGCTGAGCCATTGCATTAAAGCGTGTTCCTTTTTTGTGTAAGTCATGGCTCAAACGGTTCACATGGCTCTGAGCACTATGAGACTTAACATCTGTGATCATCAGACCCCTAGAACTTAGAACTACTTAAACCTAACTAACCTAAAGACATCACACACATCCATGCCCGAGGCAGGATTCGAACCTGCGACCGTAGCAGTCGCGCGGTTTCGGACTGAGCGCCTAGAACCGCAGGACCACCGCGGCCGGTGTCATGGCTCATATTTTATTTTATTACAATACACTAATAGTTACAATGCAAGTAAAAAATTATATTTTATTACATTACAGGTGCCACATTTGCTTTCTTCGTGCGTTTTTTATTGTTTCGTTGATTTACCTTTATTGCATCATCTGAGGTCTATATCGCACTTCACAGCTCGAGACCTCTATCCAGTAAGTTGCTGTGAACACACCAAATCCGTCCTTGTGTTCTTTACTTTCGTCTCCTGAAGTTTCTTAACCGCCTATTGGTAGTTACTTTACATTTAATTATATCAAATCATAGCAATACCGATGCGTTTTCAAGAAATCCTCGACAGCATGTATTTATAGGACATACGCTATAACATAAAATTCATTAAACACTAGTTTCAACTAAAACGACAGAATTCAATATGATATATCCTTAGATCTCGAGACGACCACAAAAGTAGACAGACAGCCCATACGGTGGGTGGAAACGGGTTATGTACACGACATAGGACGTCACGGATAGCTGTCACTGATGTGAGCCGAATGTGTCCCACAAAAGGAGAGGTGTACCGATTGATCTGCAGAAAAGAGTAAGTATGTGATTTTAGAACTGAAAATGGGCTATCGAATTAATAGTAGGACTAGGTAGTTAAAATACTTCCCCCAACCCCAGTACCGAAATTGTCTTCCCAAATTTTTCCTGAAGATTTCCTATCCACCCAAGAAATTATTTTTCACTAAAATTGCAAGAAAAAAAATCCCAATATGGTTCTGATGCAGAAAGCGTAATGCTTGGTGGAAAAGTGAAAGTCTACCATATCAGTGCAAAGCACAATGTACATGTGGTTAATGACACCCACATTTTTTATCAGGAAGATTATGTACTTGGTTTTTCATCCAGGAATCCGATTTGAAAGCGCCCACCAGCATGTTCCCCAACTTGAGCGCGGTAGGATCACGGCCTTTCGATTAGGGGTCTTACTTCGGCCACATTGTTTCTCGTGGTGGCCGGAATCTCACGCCTGTCATAAGACTAGGGAACCGGCTGGTTTTGGAGGATGTTACACAACTCGCGGCAGTATCTCAACGGCCCTACAACATTAATGTACAAGAGGACATGGTACTTTCTAGGCGGAGGAGGATCCTACGGCCCCGTCACATACCCTCGAGTCAGATAAGAGCCCTGTTCTCAGCGAGAAACGGCTTCGGCAAACCGGCACCTTCAAGCGTAATAGGGCTGTCTTTGGTCGTGGACGGACGCCTCTCTCTTTGTGTTGACGAAGAAGTCCAACTCGTCGACCAAAACCCGTCGGTCAGTAACCGTAATACCGCAGGTTCTTGCCCGAACATGTGTTCCAGGGCAGTGCCTGGCGAGTTATACATGAACCGCAACTTCACCCATATCACCCCCATGGGTTGCAGGCAATGACACCAGCTGATTTCTCTCCAAGTGCCCTTTACTGCACGTGGCTCCTACATCAATATGTCGATTCCACACTTTGCTCTGATCGTTCTTTTCATAGATTTAGTGCATTTTGCAATCGAAGGTCCTCTTAACCTCTTAACCTTCTTAAAGAAAATCCTCATGCCACTCTTTCCTACGGATTTCAACATCGTTTCGTTATTAATTTGTGAGCTGGATTATTTATGGTCATCTGATCGGTCCGTGTATTCTACCGCCCTTCTAACTCGTCATAGCTACTTGGCCTTCCTGCGAGCCATAATGGTGCAACATTTGGAGGATGAGCCAATGCATATCCGTTTGATGATGTTGTTCCAGCATGATGACACGCCAGCCCACTTTTCACGCGACGTCCGTCAGCGTCTTCACCAAACATTCAGGGACAGGAGGATAGCTCGCGGCGGATCGATTCGTTGGCTACTACTATCACACAGTTTAATACCTTAGGACTTTTCCTGTGAGGAAACAGGAAGCGTGTTGTTTAAGAGAATCGTGTGGGGTCAGAGGACAATCCTCTTCCCCTGCAATGTCTGTAGCGGAGGTTATTCAGGAAATTCCAGAACTTTTTGGGTGTGTAGGTACACTTTGTGCAACGAAACCTGTGGTCGGGACTTCGAGCATATGTTATTGTTCAAGAAGGTACGAGTTCTTTGGTTCACGTGCAGCGTATCCTTTGAATATCTTTCATAGTCGTTTATCTTCCAATGGCGTACTCCCGGACATTTCTTTGCTGGCAAATATTTATGTCCTCAGTCCCCTCTACAACACGTATAACTGTGTAATGTGAATTCTGAATCAACCTGATTGTCTCTAAATGCGATTGTTGCCAGACTGCATTCGTCAACGTCATATAAGTCCAGCATCTGGCATGATCGTAACAGTGTGGCACTGCATACACAACACTATCATTCGTGGTTCACACAACATATTTGCTTTACTGATAGGTTACGGACGATGGCTGTACTCTACCTTCGAAACTTATGTGTCGTTGTATTTCAACAAGATAGCGCAACACCTTGTATTCTCATAGTTTTCCTGTCCCACCTCGTTCGAATGGAATTTCGACTATTGCCCTACCGACCACGTTCTTCAGATCTCCCACTCGCTAAAAACATCTGGTCGTGGTTTGTCACAAGCTGGTACGCTATCACTCGTCAGCCGTTACAATGGATGAACTCTGGCACTAAAATTTGTATATTCCTGATTGCTGGAATTTGTCGCTCTTGGTTGTTAGTTCGCTGAAGTTTGTCTCGGGGTTCTGCATATAGCATATTGAACTCTGCAAACTCTCCAAACAAATTTTAGCCACCCAACAGGAGGAACAAATTCCAGAGATCAGCAATATAGAAACTTGAATGTCAAAGCTGCGATACAGTAGACTATACTCGTTACAAAGCACGTATCAGGCGTTGAAACATGAAACAAACCATTCCACATTCGCAGAGCATATAAAGCACCCCAACCATTATCCTACCAAATTACAAGAGGGTATGAAAATCACGAGAATAAATTATCATAACACATGTCTTCTCCAAATGGAGGAGAATTACTACTTCCAGAAAACGACTATGCAGGAAAATAGGATGGTAAACTGCCAGATATATATCAACAAAAACTCTCTATTAAACATAATGAAAGAAGTTAAGACAACACAGTATCAAAACATACATCTACCCATATTAAAACAAAACGAACACACACACACACACACACACACACACACACACACACACACACACACACACATCACAATCGCACATTCGACAGTTGGCAGTAAGATTCGACCGTAGGCAACAACTTCCAAAACGAAACCTGTTAGTAGGTATTCATTTCTTAGGGCTGTGAAATGAAATTTCGAATAGTAGGAAACAGAAGTAAAACGAAAAATGAGTACAAGAGAACGTCTACAGCAGCAACCAAACAAAAAATATCAAAAGTCAGAGCATACACGATATTTGTAATTAGAAATATAAACTATTATTTCGTCATAAGAAAACAGAAAGAACCAGAACTTCCACAACATCAGTGTTGAATGTACAGTGTGTAAAACAAAAAGCACAAAGACAAATATGTGTATATACAGGCCACTAATGATACCTCTCGAATGATAAAGACGATACGTGCATGGTACGAAAAATTCTTTTAATTACTGTATTTAGACCGCCCCAAAATGGTAACTATCAGCATAAGAATGCGACAGCAAAACTTTGTTACCCATTAGACCTGAATCACCAACAGGATCCACCCACCCATTTACTAAGGGCCTTAGAAAGGGAAAAAGAAGTGCAATCACGATTTTTAGTCGCAACGCGAGTCCATACTGACTGATACATTTGATTACATTTTCCTCTTAACTTAAGATTAGACGATGAGTTTCCTGTTCTAAGCCACACGTGCCGCCACGTGAGTGCTGAATTAGTGGATCGATGTTCCAGGGCAGTGCAGTTCCGATGCTAAAACACATCATCGCCCAACATTTTCCGAATAACCAATCGATAGCAGAGAGCCACGTGACAACCTCCTGCGCGGACCTGCAGAGAGAGACTTCTCAATTACACTCTCATGTGTAATGCTGTCTGCCTCGAGGTTCTCTTGTGTTTTACTTCCCTTCTGTCTCCTGGGCTTTACCGTCTTCCTCTGTCTCTCTTTGCAATATGTGGTTTCCTACCTTTCTTTTCTTCAGTACTCTCCCGAGAGTAATTATTGTCAGTTTTTATCAGTCATCAGTCTTCCACCACGAATTACTATCCTGTGCCAGCCTTATCATTCCAGAGTAGCAACTACAACCTATATCCTCAATTATTGACCACGTGTATTCCAATCTCTGTTTTCCTCTATTGATTTCACCCTCTGTATCTCCCTATAGTACCATTGAAGATAACCTCTGATGTCTTAACACATGTGTAACCATCCTGTCCCTTCTTTTCTACCTTTGCAGTATATTCCTTATCTCTCCTAATTCCTTACCTTATCACTCCATCTAATTTTCAACATTTATCTAGCACATCTCAGATACTTCAATTCTCTTCTCTACCAATTTTCCCACAGTCCGTGCTCCAAACGTTCATTCCCAGAAATTAATTCGTCAAATTGAAGCCTATGTTTGATACTACTAGACTTGTCTTGGCAAGGAATACCCTTTTTGCTAGTGCTAGTCTGATTTTTTATGTCCTCATTGCTACGTCCATCATGGGATAATTTATTAATTATGTAGCATGGTTGCTTAACCTCCGTCTGTTTCGTGATCCCCAATTCTGATGTTTTCCTCGTTATTCTCATTTCTAGTATTTTCATTCCTTTCATCTTTCTTCGGTTTACTCATAATCCATATCCGTACATGCTAAACTGTTCACTCCATTCAACAGATCACGTAGTAATGCTTCACTTCGCTGAGGATAGTATTGTCATCAGCCAATCTCGTCGCTGATATTCATTAAAATTGAAATTTAATAATACTCTCGAACTTTTCTTTCTTTCCAGCATAACTTCTTCGACGTATAGATTCAATAGTTTGGTCTAAAGACTGCAACTGAACAGCAGGGCCGAAAGATAAAATTCGTGTCTTACACCCTTTTTAATCCGTGCTCTTCGTTGTTGGCCTTCCAGTCTTGTTATTTCTTTCAATCAGATTTTGGCCAGCAACATCTGTCATCTACGTCGGTGAGTCGGTGTAAGCACATGTATCTTGATGTGTTCCCATATAGACCAGAAACAGCTTTATGCTCAGACTTCTTTGATTTTTTTCCAGTCGTCCCTGACAACCATGTCTTCCATGCCACCCTCATTTCACACGTCGTCCTCTGCAGTTCTCGCTTGTAGGCTCGATTGTGTATCATAAGATATTCTGGGTGCACAATTAAGTCCCTAAAATCTATCAAACTAGGTGTACTGTACCTCTTTTATCATTCACGGATTCTATGCCAAATAAGTTTGGGTGCGCACTTTACAGATAATGTCGGTCTCTAATGTCCTTCCTGCCTTACACAGGTAATGTAAAATGATTAGTTATCTGACCCTTCTTATTCGTATATGTACTCTTGTGGCTAATAATTCTTGTTTCCTGGTCTAGTTCCCAGTCAACGCTTTGACATTATGCCACTATTTTTATTGACTTCACCGTATTCGAATGGTACTTTTGCTTTGTTATGGTGATGACTCCATTGAAAAAAGATTCCGGAATATTCCCCCATTCGGATCTTCGGAGAGGACTGCCAAATTGGAGGTGACCATGAGAAAAAGACTGAATTAACAACGAACGGATAACGTACTACAAGTCGGAGCATGGAATGTCAAGCCGACCTCTATGGCGCTTCAGTCTGGAAACGCTATGCTGCTACGGTCGCAGTTTCGTACCCTGCCTCATTCATGGATGTGTGTGATGTCCTTAGGTTAGTGAGGTTTAAGTAGTTCTAAGTCTAGGGGACTGATGACCTCAGATGTTAGGTCCCGTAGTGCTTAGAGCCATTTGAACCATGGAATGTCAACAACACTGAACGTGGTAAGGGAGCTAGAAAATCTGAGAAGGGAAATATAAAGGCTCAGTCTAGATATAAAAGGGGACAGTGAAGTGAAATGGAAAGAAGACAAAGGTTTCTGGTCAGATGAGTATAGGGTGATATCAACAGCAGAACAAAATGGTACAACGCGAGTAGGATTCCTTATGAATACGAAGGTAAGGTGGAGAGTGCGTTAATGTGAACAGTTCAGTTACATGCTTGTTCTTATCAGACTCGACAGCAACCCAATACCAACAACGATAGTTGAGTCATACATGTCGACGTCGCAATCTGAAGATGCAGAGATAGAGGAAGTGTGTGAGGCTATTGAAAGGGTAATACAGCAACTGAAGGGGGATGAAAATCTAATAGTCATGGGGGACAGGAATGCATTTGTAGGGGAAAGAGTAGAACAAGACATTACAGTAGAATATGAGCCTCGGATAAGGAATGAGACGGGAGAAAGATTAATTGATTTACGTAGTAAATTTCAGCTAGTAATAGCCAATACTTTGTTCAAGAATCACAATAGGAGGAGGTACACTTGGTTAGGCTGAAAGTTAAGGGAATGTTTCAGTTAGATTTCGTTGTGGTCAGACATAGATTCCAAAATAAGACAGTGGATTGCTGGCCGTGCCCACGAGCAGATATAGACACAGATGGGAATGTAGTAGTGACAAAGAGTAGGCTGAAGTTAAAGAGACTAGTCAGGAAGAATCAATGCTCAAAGAAGGGGGATACGGAAATACTAAGGAATGACGAGATACACTTAAAATTCTGTAAGGCTGTAGATGCAGAAATAAGGAATAGCTCAGTAGACAGTTCAGCTGAAAAGGAGTGGACATACCAAAAAGGGCCAACACAGAAGTCTGGAAGATAAACATAGGTACAAGGAAGGTTACTGCAAAGAAACAGAAGAAATACTTCAGTCGATCGATGAAAGGAGGAAGCAGAAAAATGTTGAGAGAACTTCACGAATACAGAAATACAAATCGCTGAGGATTGATATAAATAGGCAGAGCACGGAAGGTAAGACGAAATGGTGTCATGAAAAATGTGTTAAAGGTGGTATAATTAGGAGTGAACATGAATTTCACTGTTAAATGCAAAGGAAAGAGCAGATAGGTAGAAGCATTTCATTGAAGACCTCTTATAGGGGAAGATTTTAAATAACAGTCAATTAGGCCTTACTAAATGCAAAGGTACCAAGAGGCAATTCTGACGTTGCTGGTGATAATGGAAGCAATCCCAAAGAAAAGCAGAGACAAATTCATAGGATTTGGTGACCCGGAAAAAGCGTTCCACAATGTAAACGGTGCCTGATGTTTGAAAGTCTGAGGAAACAGAGGTAAGCTATAAGGACAGACGGGTAATATACAGTATGCACAAGAGACAAAAGAAAATAATGAGAGTGGAGAACATAATAAGAGCCAGAACGAAGGGCTTGGATTAAAATGGTTTAAGACAGAGATGTAGTCTTGCGCCTATGTGTACATCGAAGAAGGAATACGATTCGTGGATGACATTGCTATCCTGAGTGAAAGTGAAGAAGGACTACATGATCTTCTGAATGGAATGAAGTCTCATGAGTACAAGATGTGGAATGAGTGTAATTCAAAGAAAGACAAGAACTGTGAGAAACCCAGAACAGAAGAGAATCAAAGCATTTGAGATGTGGTGCTACAGACGAATGTTGAAAATTGGTGGACTAATAAGGTGATGAATGAGCAAGTCCTGCGTAGTCTCCGAGAGCACGGACAACGAGAAGGGACAGAATGATAGCACATCTGTTAAGACATCAGGAAATGACTTCCGTGGTACTACAGGGGGCTGTAGTGAGCACAAACTGCGGAGGAAGAAAGAGACTGGAGTACGTCTAGTAAGTAATTGAGGACATTCGTTACAAGTGGTACTCTGAGATCAAGAGTTTGGCAGAGGAGGGGAATTCGTGGTGGGCCGCACCAAACACGTCATGAGACAAATGACTCAAAATAAAAAATAAAAGAACCAAAAAACAAAAATAGAGGCTCTCACCGTCAACCTAATTAGGGTTGCATATTTGCTACGACTTCGAGACATGACTTCCGCCTGCAATCTCCGTGTATATGACGTAAGAAATGTGTGTACTACCAGGTGGTCCGTCATCGAAACAAGTCGTTTATTAAAGAATTCTTTCAACAGAGGCCTTTGATGTAACTTGATTTCACTTCTAAAGTCTGTACTTTAGTGAATAAACAGGGCGCAGAGAGGATATGTTACAAGATAATAGTGCAGATGGCGAAAACAAATATGAATGGCCTAGAGGAAGATAATAACGCCTGATAACAGTAAGAGCACTAATACTAACAACACAAATAATAAAAAAACACAGCAGTTGGAGGTTAAATATTAATGGCAGCATTAATAGGTAAAAGGAAACATACAAGACGGATGGATACTAGGATAAGAATGATGAAAATCCTCGTATGGTGCATTAAGCCAAATAGTATTCTGACATTAACGTAAATCGTATTTCGACTGAATAAACATACTTATGAATTGAGAATTGAGAATTTCCCTTTGTTTCCATTACTGAAAGACACTAAATGGTGTTGAATCGCATGGATGCTCTGGAGAAGTTGGTTGCATGAACAGAAATATATTAATAACAATAAATAGTGTAGTGTTGCTTGTGTGTTTGCGGACGAAGTGTGTTGTTACCTCGATTACAGTAAGCTTGTTCGCCCACTGCTTGAATACTGCTCAGCAGTGTGGGATCCGTACCAGATATGGTTGATAGAAGAGATAGAGAATATTCAACGGAGAGCAGCGCGCCTCGTAACAGGATCATTTAGTAATCGTGGAAGCGTTACGGAGATGATAGATAAACTCCAGTGGAAGACTCTGCAGGAGAGACGCTCAGTAGCTCGGTACGGGCTTTTGTTAAAGTTTCGAGAACATACCTTCACCGAAGGGTCAAGCAGTATATTGGTCCCTCCTACGTATATCTCGCGAAGAGACCATGGGGATAAAATCAGAGAGATTAGAGCCCACACAGAAGCATACCGACAATCCTTCTTTCCACGAACAATACGAGACTGCAATAGAAGGGAGAACCGATAGAGGAACACAGGGTACCCTCCGCCACACACCGTCAGGGTGGCTTGCGGAGTATGAATGTAGATGTAGATGTAGATTTCGGCTGACAACTTATGTGAGCTGAAAAATTAACATCAAATCATACGTTAGATGTGTACAAAGATGAGTCTGAGGACGATACATAAATTCTCGAAGTCGATCATGCAATGCAACATGTATCACCGTAACTGCAACCTGATACAATTTTATTTGTATTACTCCTTGCTGCTGCATTCCCACCATCCAGTATCGTAGGCTACGGAGATAATAATGAAGCATTTTTATGACGGTTTTGATTTGTAAGCAGGTACGTGTAGCAAAACAAGATGTATGAGTTCTTGCCCTGCAGTAGAGAGTTGACAGTTGTTGGATGTACAACGAATGTTGCAGAATCAGTTTCTCCATTTATAGTCCACGTAGTCTTCAAACCATTTCGTTCTACCAATAATACCCTTTTTCTGTCCTATTCGATTCACTTACTGACAGACAGAGACATGTATAGTTTCAGTCTTCTTAGAAGATACGTTCTCTATATGTACCCGGCACGGTTTCTTAAGAACGACGTCTTTCTTCCAAAGATTCCTATTCTAGTTTTCCCAGAAAGTCAGTTGCACTTTCGGGTGGGCTGTACCGTTCTAAGGGAGTTCAAGGGTCTTTGAATTCGCTGGATGCCAGCTGTTAAATGTGTACAATAAACAAATGTGTACAATAAACAAACATTGGAACAATGTGACCGCTTTTTCTTTTTTTAAGATGCATTAAATTTCCCCAGAACCATTCAACAAAAAGTGTTCAAATGTGTGTGAATTCCTAAGGGACGAAACTGCTGAGGTCATCGGTCCCTAGACTTACACACTACTTAAACTAACTTATACTAAGAACAACACATCCACCCACACCCTACGGAGGACTCGAACGTCCGGCGGGAGGGGCAGCGCAGTCCGTGACATGGCGCCTCATACCGCTTGGCCACTGCGCGCGGCGAATCTTTCAAGAAATCTGTCTTCCATTCGGCTTCCGTAATACCTGATATTTATGATCGCCCCATTTAATATTGGTTCTTTATACCACCCCCAAATACTACGTACTACGTGTGCTCAAGATGTTCATCACTCAACTAGTAATCCGTTAGTATCGGATTATTGCTCTTCGCTGTAGAATTTATCTTACATTTTACACACGCTTAAAGAGATCTGCCATTCATTACACTAATGGGTAACTTTATCTTAATCTTTCTGCAGTTACTTGCGGTCACCCAACGATGATACATTCCTCTACACAAATGCATCGTCAGCAACGATCTAATAGTGGCACAGACTTTATCTCGTGCTTGATTCGTATGTAGAGTCCTTTGTTTACTCCCGTTTTTATGTTAGCTACTTCCACAGCATTTGGGTGTGTTAACCTAATTATTTTATATGACCTTTCATGCAGTTCATGAAACTTCTTAATTTCTGAATTTATCTTAGAAGACTTGTTTCTTACCTTGATCAATATCAATTCGTCAATTTGATACTTCCTTCTCTTAACCTGCATGTTGTATTTACTCTGTCTTTTATCAGCTTTCCCTTTAATCCTGCTTAAAGCTAAGTCCCTTTTTTCATTAATTTGGAGAACATCTCTCGGTGTAAAACTCAATAATACTGGGTACTTCCTCACATGTCAATATTTATTGTGGAGGTATTTCTGTGGTAGAGTGACGCAACTCATTTGTAACTCTCTCGAACTCTTCCACATAATCGACGCACATGTGATGCTTTTTAGAACAGTGTGCCTAAACAGTCTGTTTATTTCCATCATCATCCGCTCACTCATATTTGACTGCGGATGGTATTTGCATATGTAAATAGGCTTTATGTCGAGATCACACAAATTTTTTTCCAACACTCTGATGTATATTGTGAGCCATTAACACTAATTATCCTCTCTGGTTTTCCCATCTTTATTAGATAATCGTTCCTGATTTTGTCTGAGACTGACATACCTGTTGCTCTTCTTACTGCATACAGTTTTACGTGTTTTGACAACATATCTAACACAACAAACAAATGTTTCGAACCTCCTTTTGAAGTGGGGAGGGGACCATACATATCGACACATATTTTTTCTAACATCTTGTTAGGGATCATACTATGCATCTCTGCTTTCTTACTTGAATTTGTCAATTTTGTTTTCTGACACACACTGCACGATCTAAGAATTTTGTACACCCTCTTTTCTAAGTTATTAAAGTAAAAACTCTCCTTAATTTTGTCTGCACATTTCGTAGCACCAAAATGATCATACGTAAAATGCATAAACCAAACAAGCCTCTCAATGTCATGCTCTGGACAATAGATTTTCGACTGTTGTTTCTGTAGATACACACTGCACGACCTGAGAATTTTATACACCCTCTTTTCTAAGTTATTAAAGTAAAAACTCTCCTTAATTTTGTCTGCACATTTCGTAGCACCAAAATGAGCATACGTAAAATGCATAAACCAAACAAGCCTCTTAATGTCATGCTCTGGACAATAGATTTTCCACTGTTGTTTCTGTAGATCAGCCCTACGCTATAATATTCCCTTGCGTATGATGTAGTATTTCCTCACTTTGTCGCTAGTTTTCCTAGTCCATTCAGATTTGATCATTTTTATTATGTCATCTCTATTCTGTTCCCTTCTCAAATTTTTCAGTATATCCTTTATTTGTTCTTCATGCTTTACTTTGGTTGGGTACAGTATGGAAATCTCTTTCTGCCCTGAATCATTGAAATCTGCATTATCCATACCCAATGGCAATCTGGATAATTCATCTGCTACAGTGTTATTTTCCCCAGGTAGGTATTCTATTGAGAAATCATACTCCTGCAGCGCTAAAGCCCATCGTAACAATGCCTTATGGTGTGTGAACACTTTAACCTTTCTTCCCATGACATAATACCTTCTTTCCCATTTATTCAGTACATGACTAGCGTATCCCATAGAACTTCTTTCTATTGTGTCCCCGTTTTCTACAAATTGACAAAGAAGAGCCCCGAGTCCATATTCTGAGCTGACAGTGAAAATACAAAAAGAGATTTTAATCAGGATGTGACAAAACAATAGCATCACATAACTCATCTTTCATAGCTTGAAATTCTTGCTAATACTCCTTTGTCCAAATCCATGTGGCATTTTTCTTAGTTAATTCTAGCAGACGGCCCCCCCCCCCCCCCCCCCCCCCCCCGTGAACCATGGACCTTGCCGTTGGTGGGGAGGCTTGCGTGACTCAGCGATACAGATAGGCGTACCGTAGGTGCAACCACAACGGAGGAGTATCTGTTGAGAGGCCAGACAAACGTATGGTTCCTGAAGTGGGGCAGCAGCCTTTTCAGTAGTTGCAGTGGCAACAGTCTGGACGATTGACTGATCTGGCCTTGTAACATTAAACAAAACGGCCTTGCTGTGCTGAAAGCAGGGGGAAACTGCGGCCGTAATTTTTCCCGAGGGCATGCAGCTTTACTGTATGGATAAATGATGATGGCGTCCTCTTGGGTAAAATATTCCGGAGGTAAAATAGTCCCCCATTCTGATCTCCGGGCGGGGACTACTCAGGAGGACGTCGTTATAAGAAGAAAGAAAACTGGCGTTCTACGGATCGGAGTGTGGAATGTCAGATCCCTTGATCGGGCAGGTAAGGTAGAAAGTTTAAAAAGTGAAATGGATAGGTTAAAGTTAGGTATAGTGGGAATTAGTGACGTTCGGTGGCAGGAGGAACAAGACTTTTGGTCAGGCGAATAGAAGATTATAGATACAAAATCAAATAGGGTTAATGCAGGAGTAAGTTTAATAATGAATTCAAAAATAGGAGTTAGGGTAAGCTACCAGAAACAACATAGTGAACGCATTATTGTGGCCAAGACAGACACGAAGCCTACGCCTACAACAGTAGTACAAGTTTATATGCCAACTAGCTTTGCAGATGACGAAGAAATTGATGAAATGTATGATCAAATAAAAGAAATTATTCAGGTAGTGAAGGGAGACGAAAATTAATAGTCATGGGTGATTGGAATTCGAGAGTAGAAAAAGGGAGAGAAGGAAACATAGTAGGTGAATATGGACTGGGCCTAAGAAATGAAAGAGGAAGCCGCCTGGTAGAATTTTGCACAGAGCACAACTTAATCATAGCAACACTTGTTTTAAGAATCACGAGAGAAGGTTGTATACATGGAAGAAACCTGGAGATACTAAAAGGTATCAGATAGATTATATAATGGTAAGACAGAGATTTAGGAACCAGGTTTTAATTGTAAGACATTTCCAGGGGCAGATGTGGACTCTGATCGCAATCTATTGGTTATGACCTGTAGATTAAAACTGAAGAAACTGCAAAAAGGTCGTAAATTAAGGAGGTGGGACATGGATAAACTGAAAGAACCAGAGGTTGTACAGAGTTTCAGGGAGAGCTTAAGGGAACAATTGACAGGTATGGGGGAAAGAAATAGAGTAGAAGAAGAATGGGTAGCTTTGAGGGATTAAGTAGTGAAGGCAGCAGAGGATCAAGTAGGTAAAAAGACGAGGGCTAGTAGAAATTCTTGGGTAACAGAAGAAATATTGAATTTAATTGATGAAAGGAGAAAATATAAAAATGCAGTACATGAAGCAGGCAAAAAGGATTACAAACGCCTCAAAAATGAGGTCAACACGAAGTGCAAAATGGCTAAGCAGGGATGGCTACAGGACTAATGTAAGTCTGTAGAGGCTTATCTCACTAGGAGTAAGGTACATACAGCTTACAGGAAAATTAAAGAGACCTTTGGAGATAAGAGAACCACTAGTATGAACATCAAGAGCTCGGATGGAAACCCAGTTCTAAGCAAAGAAGGGAAAGCAGAAAGGTGGAAGGAGTATATAGAGGGACTATACAAGGGCGATGTACTTGAGGACAATACTGTGGAAATGGAAGAGGACGTAGATGAAGATGAAATGGGAGATCCGATACTGCGTGAAGAGTTTGACAGAGCACTGAAAGACCTGAGTCGAAACAAGGCCTCCGGAGTAGGCAACATTCCATTAGAACTACTGACGGCCTTGGGAGAGCCAGTCCTGACAAAACTCTACCATCTGGTGAGCAAGTAGTATGAAACAGGCGAAATACCCTCAGACTTAAAGAAGAACATAATAATTCCAATCCCAAAGAAAGGAGGTGTTGACAGATGTGAAAATTACCGAACAATCAGTTTAATAAGACACAGCTGCAAAATACTAACACGAATTCTTTACAGACGAATGGAAAAACTGGTAGAAGCCTACCTCGGGGAAGATAAGTTTGGATTCCGCAGAAATACTGGAACACTTGAGGCAATACTGACCTTACGACTTATCTTAGAAGAAAGATTAAGGAAAGGCAAACCTACGTTTCTAGCATTTGTAGACTTAGAGAAAGCTTTTGACAATGTTGACTGGAATACTCTCTTTCTAATTCTGAAGGTGGCAGGGGTAAAATACAGGGAGCGAAAGGCTATTTACAATTTGTACAGAAACCAGATGGCAGTAATAAGAGTCGAGGGGCATGAAAGGGAAGCAGTGGTTAGGAAAGGAGTGAGACAGGGTTGTAGCCTCTCCTCGATGTTATTCAATCTGTATATTGAGCAAGCAGTAAAGGAAACAAAAGAAAAATTCGGAGTAGGTATTAAAATCCATGGAGAAGAAATAAAAACTTTGAGGTTCGCCGATGACATTGTGATTCTCTCAGAGACAACAAAGGGCTTGAAAGAGCAGTTGGATGGAATGGATGGCGTCTTGAAAGGAGAATATAAGATGAACATCAACAAAAGCAAAACGAGGATAATGGAATGTAGTCGAATTAAGTCGGGTGATGCTGAGGGAATTAGATTAGGAAATGAGATACTTAAAGTAGTAAAAGAGTTTTGCTATTTGGGGAGCAGAATAACTGATGATGGTAGAAGTAGAGAGGATAAATAATATAGAAAGCGTTTCTGAAGAAACATCGAGTATAGATTTAAGTGTCAGGAAGTCACTTCTGAAAGTATTTGTATGGAGTGTAGCCATGTATGGAAGTTAAGCATGGACGATAAATAGTTTGGACAAGAAGAGAATAGAAGCTTTCGAAATGTGGTGCTACAGAAGAATGCTGAAGATTAGATGGGTAGATTACATAACTAATGTGGAGGTATCGAACAGGATTGGGGAGAAGAAAGATTGTGGCACAACTTGACGAGAAGATGGGATCGGTTGTTTGGACATATTCTGAGGCATCAAGGGATCACCAATTTAGTATTGGAGGGCAGTGTGGAGTGTAAAAATCGTAGAGGGAGACCAAGAGATGAAATCACTAAGCAGATTCAGAAGGATGTAGGTTGCAGTAGGTACTGGGAGAGGAAGAAGCTTGCACGGGACAGAGTGGCATGGAGAGCTGCATCAAACCAGTCTCAGGACTCAAGACCACAACAACAACAATTCTAGCAGAGGCTTCACATTAAGTGCTTGATTCTTCTCAAATTTGCGATAGAATCCGGTGATACCGAAAAAGGCTTTCATTTGCTTCTTGTTCTTGGCTCTTAGAAAATTTCTGATGGCTTCCATTTTTTCTTTGTCTGGTTTGATGCCTTCAACAGATATTACGTGCCCTAAAAATTTTATCTCTCTCTTTCCGAATTCGACTTATCCAGGTTTGCACTTATATTGTTCCTTTCAAATTTCGAAAGAACCTGTTTTAAAATGTCATTGTGTTTCTTCCAACTTTTTGCAGCAATCATAATGTCACCCATGTACACTGTAATTTTGCCCAACAACTGCACACCAAGAACCTTATCTAACATACATATAAAAGCAGAAGTAGATATCTTGGGACCAAAAGGTAATACTCCAAATTGGTAGCTTCGTCCACCATAAACAAATGCATTATATTTTCTACAATTTTCTACTAGAGGCACCTGCCAAAGGCTGGCGTTCAAGTCAATGCTTGTTAATATCTTGACGCCATTAAACTTCTGTACAAGCTCCTCTAGTACCTCAGGCCTATCCATCTGTGGTAAAATAACTTTATTAAGTGCTCTGGAATCTAATGTTATCCGCACTGATTTACCTTTCTTGATCTTCCACTCTAACATTTTCTTCATTTCTTTATCTACTGCTTCCCTTTTTGCAAATGGAATGGAATAAGGCTTAAATATAAACGGATCATGTTGCTTCACCTTGAAACCATATTCGTAATACTTCACGCACCCAGGTTTCTTTGAAAAGGCTTTTCTATATTGCAACATTACATCTTCCAGCTCATTTGCCTCTATTTCATTTAACCCTTCAATATTTCCGATCCTTTCGCGGATTCTGACCTCAATATCTACCTCGTCATTTGATTTTACTCCCACAAACACACATATGCTCTCTTCTGATTATATATTCCAATACATCTGTTCCCTCATAATTTGCTGTCTAGCATCATTACAGTTACTTGTGTGGGCTTATTTCCCTCGAGGTTAAATTCTTGTTCCTCCTCTTCTTCTTTTATCCTCATCACACCTTTTGCAAAATCTAGTATTACTCTATTAGCAAGTAACCAATCTGTTCCCAAAATTAAATTGACACAGAGCCTGGGAACAACCATTGCACTCACTCAAAACTTTCGGCCTTGCATGGTAAACTCTGATAAAATTTGCTTCTTTATAACTTTACTTCTAGACCCACATGCTGTAACTACTTTGATCCCTTGAACTAATAACTCTGGGACGTCAGTATTTTTCTTTATCCTTTCGTACTAATTACTTGAGGCAGCACTGATCTCAATACCAGAATCTAAAACTGTTTTCATGCTCTGAATTTAAATTTCTATAGCTGGTCAGTAAACATCCTTTATTTCCTACCTATCTTCGTCCATGAGTGCATTTTTTATCTCATCCCTTTCGTCATAGCCCAAGAACATTGCTAGTGGTGCGTTACGTTCTGCCGTTCGCGACTGGACCATGTCCGAACCACCCACTAGTTTCCCGGCTCCTCCTGATTCTGTCTCTTTCAGGAGCATGATCCCTTCCATTATTATGATATTCTCTATTTCTACCATAATATCCTCCTCTATTCATACCTCTCTGAAAAGCACCTCTCCCTCTTCTTGAAGGACTGCGACTGTAACGAGGCGGCCAATTTTCCTCTTGGTCGCGACGCTCGTCGCTTCTGTTTGTGCCTCTGCTTCGGCTTGTCTCACGGTCATTACAGCGGTCTGCACGCAACCCTTTCCTTCTCCAGCCTTCCTGCTCTTGCTTGCTGCCTGACAACGCTTCTAACTGCTTGAGGACGTGCAGTGCGTTACTGACTTCGCTTTTGTTTACATTGATTAACTTCTCTTGTACAGACATTGAAAATTTAAGTATGATTATTTCTATGAGGTCTGATTCTCTTACATTTTCAGTTAAGTGTTGATTGTTTTCCCAAGAATGTTGAAAAAACTGTTTGTAACTGTTACAACCACTACTAACGAAACTCCTTCCCTCATAAATTTCACTCCTGACGCTATTTTGTGTGCTAGTAGACCAGTATTGATTTAAAAATGCTTGTACAAATTCCTTGTATGTGGTAAATGTGTTACTGACCCCGGTTCCCCATGATATTACCTCTCCCTGAAATCTACTTGCCACAGCTTTTATTTTATGTTGTTGTGTCAGATTTTCAGGAAGTGTACCCTCGAACTGTTTAATAAAATCAACTGGATGTATGTTACCTCTACTAGAGAAAGGATGATAAACAATAGTGGGATTTGTTACATCACTAGCATGTACACACACTCTGTCCTTACTTTTGACAGGAAATTGCTTAATTGCTTGCTCAAATTCCTTCAATTTATCTTGAATCGCATCTGTGGTACCTTTACAATGAGCACCTATTTGTGAAACCTTAGGACTAAGTACCTGCTGCTCACCTTTGATGTTTTCTAACACACTCAATTGCTGTTCATGTTCATCATTACATTCTTTAGCAGCCTTGCTTTGCTCGTTTATTACTTGGCTAACATTACTACTTATTGTTGATATTACACAATCCTGAGCCCCATATCGTCATTCAGCTTTTTAATTTTACAATCAGACTTCTGATTTATCTCAAGCTTATATAATTCTAATTTCTTACCCCATTCTTTTGTTTCTCGATCTATTTAACTGGAATAAGCCTCAGTTTTAGCTTCAAGTTTTGATACCTTTTGTTCCAAAGCCTTAAAATTGCTATTGATTTGAGTCATTACTGCATATGCGTTCCTGACATCACCTTTTGTTTCTCTTAACTCGGCTTTTACCTCTTCTTTAGTAATATTTTGCCCTTTATCTATTTTATCTATTTTTTCGTTAGTTTCTTTTAAAAGTAATAATAACATAGATTACGTATTTTGGTCCTTGCTGATTTCTAACTTCCGATTATCTACTATTGGCAATGTTTCAGCTGAAGCAGTGCCATGACTTAATCTGTGTGACTGCACTGTTAGCTTGTTTGCAATGCTGACGTCAGATGCAGTGTGTCTGCGTCATCATCCAAATCTACTACGTCTTTGTGGTTAGGAGCGACCTTGTCTACATTTCCAGTACGATCGTTTAACACAGGATCAGCATTTTTGGAAACATTTCTGTTTCATTATCTAAACTTTGCAAATTATCTGATAGATCATCAACAGTGTTATCTATTTGCAAGTTTTGTGGCTGATCTGAAGGATCATTGCCATCAACATATACTTGATTCCTTTCCCTACTTCTAATAGGATATCTTTTTTCAACGTTGTCAGATATTCTACACTTAATATAATTTACAAATTTTAGTCAAATATGTTTAAAGGGATCAATTTTAGACTTTGAAGTTACAATACTATTCTACTGTCCGTTACAGTGATTAGCTATTTGCGCCAGAATAACACTTACTCTTGGATGCTATTCTGCGTGCTGTCGTCGAGAAGCTCCTTCTCTGCTCTGTCTGCTGAAGCTGAAGAGTCGTACTGCTGTCCGGTATGCTGGAACACCCCTTTCAGCGGCTGCTACTGATCTCGCCCGCTGCTGGCTGCCGATCCTCGCGCCTGACGCGGAGAACTGCGGCCGCTGGCTCTGCCTCTCCGCGCTGCGCTGCGTCGCCTCATAGCACATCCAAATCTTGATGAAAATTAAAATTTAATCCCATGGACCGCGCACACGTATTTGATTTTCTGTCACATACACCTTAACACTTTCAGCATCTACTATACACAGACGTTCACGTGAATAAAAAAAAAAAAAAAAACTTGTCTGTGGCATCAGAAATCGAAGTTCAACTTAGGTTCAAAAGAGTTCAAACACAGTTGAAAAATCATGTGAAACATCTCCTACACATTTCTGTTGTCATGTAGTAGCAGAACAGTCATTTTACGTGTTATTAATTTTGCCAAGAATTTTTCACAGTTCACAGTCCTCGCTAATAATCAAGCTTCATATCCCCAACGCACTCAAACATCGAAGATTTCCCACCAGGGATGCCATGAACGGTAAGAAAAAAGGAATAAAAGTGAGATAGTGTTAATACTTTCATCCTTCTTTACCTCCTATTCATTACTGCAAACGACGTGTCACTGAGCACATTTGTACTGTGCATGCAGTACACGTGAGGTAGCTAGTTGTTTCCACTGCCCTGTGTGGAATACATAAGTTCTTCTACACCTCACTAACCCCCTGTCTTCACGATGATGATATGATGATGGCCCCAGCGCAGAAAACAGCACGCAGATCGTGGATTCTTTTTCTTGAGGCTCAAATTAACTTCGCAAGCAACTGCTGCTACGAATAAACTATAACTCATTTGGGATGCCACTCGCGTTTTTATTGATATAGGCACGAGAAACTATTCTTGATCACAACCTATTGAACATATCTTTCCACAGTCATTATACACTCCTGGAAATGGAAAAAAGAACACATTGACACCGGTGTGTCAGACCCACCATACTTGCTCCGGACACTGCGAGAGCGCTGTACAAGCAATGATCACACGCACGGCACAGCGGACACACCAGGAACCGCGGTGTTGGCCGTCGAATGGCGCTAGCTGCGCAGCTTTTGTGCACCGCCGCCGTCAGTGTAGCCAGTTTGCCGTGGCATACGGAGCTCCATCGCAGTCTTTAACACTGGTAGCATGCCGCGACAGCGTGGACGTGAACCGTATGTGCAGTTGACGGACTTTGAGCGAGGGCGTATAGTGGGCATGCGGGAGGCCGGGTGGACGTACCGCCGAATTGCTCAACACGTGGGGCGTGATGTCTCCACAGTACATCGATGTTGTCGCCAGTGGTCGGCGGAAGGTGCACGTGCCCGTCGACCTGGGACCGGACCGCAGCGACGCACGGATGCACGCCAAGATCGTAGGATCCTACGCAGTGCCGTAGGGGACCGCACCGCCACTTCCCAGCAAATTAGGGACACTGTTGTTCCTGGGGTATCGGCGAGGACCATTCGCAACCGTCTCCTTGAAGCTGGGCTACGGTCCCGCACACCGTTAGGCCGTCTTCCGCTCACGCCCCAACATCGTGCAGCCCGCCTCCAGTGGTGTCGCGACAGGCGTGAATGGAGGGACGAATGGAGACGTGTCGTCTTCAGCGATGAGAGTCGCTTCTGCCTTGGTGCCAATGATGGTCGTATGCGTGTTTGGCGCCGTGCAGGTGAGCGCCACAATCAGGACTGCATACGACCGAGGCACACAGGGCCAACACCCGGCATCATGGTGTGGGGAGCGATCTCCTACACTGGCCGTACACCTCTGATGATCGGCGAGGGCACAATGAATAGTGCACGGTACATCCAAACCGTCATCGAACCCATTGTTCTACCATTCCTAGACCGGCAAGGGAACTTGCTGTTCCAACAGGACAATGCACGTCCGCATGTATCCCGTGCCACCCAACGTGCTCTAGAAGGTGTAAGTCAACTACCCTGGCCAGCAAGATCTCCGGATCTGTCCCCCATTGAGCATGTTTGGGACTGGATGAAGCGTCGTCTCACGTGGTCTGCACGTCCAGCACGAAGGCTGGTCCAACTGAGGCGCCAGGTGGAAATGGCATGGCAAGCCGTTCCACAGGACTACATCCAGCATCTCTACGATCGTCTCGATGGGAGAATAGCAGCCTGCATTGCTGCGAAAGGTGGATACACACTGTACTAGTGCCGACATTGTGCATGGTCTGTTGCCTGTGTCTATGTGCCTGTGGTTCTGTCAGTGTGATCATGTGATGTATCTGACCCCAGGAATGTGTTTCCCCTTCCTGGGACAATGAATTCACGGTGTTCTTATTTCAATTTCCGGGAGTATATCTGACTAAAATAACGTGAAATACATCCTGCCACAGACAACATATCGGTCTACTGGAACGGTAAGAACTGGAGAATAAAATTGCATGAATCAAATACTACTATTACGGACAACATGTCTGTACCTAGCGACGGTCGGAACTGTAGTAAATAAAATTGCATGAAGCAAATACTGCTATAACAGACAACTTGTCTGTCTACTGGAACGGTCAGAACTGGAGAGCCGGACTGCCCGAGACACTTTGCTCACCAAGCCAGTAAGGCGCGACCCGAACGCTACCGAAGTAATGTCGTCAGTCTTTTGTTTTACTAATTTTGAAATGACTGATTGCTAGCTGCCTGTTGAGAGATGTTTATTTAAAAATGAAGTAATTTGGATGACAAGTTTAATTAATAATAGCAACTAAAGTTTAACGTTCTGGCGCTCTACCGCCGAACACAGCAGCCAGTCACAGAGCAGCAGCATCATGCAGGCGGTCTTTCTCATTGGAATGGTACCGAATCTAACGTCTGTCATCGGAACCTCATCCCACATTGCGTTATTTCTATTCTTCTTGCATATCCACTGGCCTGGCAATAGCTTCCTGGAGCCTAATATGATGGCTGAATAAGCCAGAAATATTACAACATCCAGTATATCACATTAGATTCTGTCACCCAGATATCATATAGACGATCAAATACCTGCTGTGGAGCTACGAATGATCACCAACGAAGTGTCGAAAGCCTTTCGGAAGGCCAGAAAGGCGAAATATGCCTGCTCATTTGCCTCTGTTGCTTGCAAGATGTCTCATGTGGGCAAGTCAAGCATTGATTCACATGACCTCATCTCTGTGAATCTACGCTGGTTATTTAAGATAAGCTTGTTTCCTCCAGAAACATAATTTTTTGGCTTACAATATGCTCTAAGAACCTGAAATATACTGGCGTTAGAGGTACTTATCTAGATATTATTGCGTCCGAAATCATGCCTTCTGCAGTTGGGAGAGACCGTTGTTCTTTTCCAGCACTTGTAACTATTCGTTGCATCAGATATGACCCAAAAAAAGAGATATTGCGCTGAGAAGCCCGTAATGGAGGCATATAACTTACCACACCTAATATAAACGAATTTGAGAAACAGTGCTACGCCGAAAATTACGAATACTTCATACATATTGCATACATTCCAGCGAGACATCTGATAATGTTGCCGATTTCGGCTTCACGACGCTCACGTCATTTTCTCCACCAGCCAGCGAGACTACGCCTTCGTTCGAATCTGAATAATCCTTGCTAAGGATCGTAGTATCGCAAGATCTCTGTTTCAGTTTTATATTTGCTTCGCGTTCTGAAATTATTTCCAATGCAGTTCTGTGCTAAGAACTATGTCATGGCTTCAAAATACTGGTGTAAAAAATAGCCACAGCATTTCGTGTTCGATTCGCGAATGGAGCGTAGAGAAATACGATGCTTGCATGAAAGTGCCTGGTTAATAAAAAATGTGTGCTGGTTCAGTGGTTCAGGAATGATACATGGGACTTTGCCTTCCGCAAGCAATTATCCAACTGATATGAGACCGAGGTCGCAGACATCAGCATAGCTCCAAGGAAACGTCGAAAAGCATACATGTATCTGGTGAGTGAAACACTAATTCAGTTCGGAATGTAGTCTTATTTTATTTCACTGGTACTCTCACAAGGTAATAGAATTACACCGTAACTCGTACAAATCTTCCAAGTATGGGTCGTATAAGAGCTTCCACCAGCGATACGTGAAAGAAATATTGTCCCTGTTGGATAAATTCCCAGTTAATCTCTCTTAGAGTCTCCGCAGCCTCTGCCCCCTACGATTTCCTTCACACTATAGCGCTGTAAGGTCTGTGCTCGAACATCGATGCGATTCTAGAAACGAGGAAAGAACCTCGAAAATATCTGCTTTGGAAGGTAAGACGACTTCCGAGCACTATTAAGGCACAGCGTTTTGAGAGTCCTAACTTAGTCGCTGTATGATGAGTGTGTAGCGCACACGTCTCTTAATTGTCATATTGATATATCGAATATTGTCAATAACATTTCTTGTGTATTTATTTATATTTGATATCTATTAATATATGGAAATTCTAATAAACAAATTCTGAACCAAGTTGTTTAACAAACATAGCATCTTTTAGTGTTTAATTATTATTTGCATGAGAATGAGACTACTCATAAAAGATTTAAATTCGAAACAAAAATTATTTTTAGGGAGACATCAGTATTATCGATGTATATAATATTCTTCACAAACAAACTTGCGTTTCAAATGTCAGTATCAGTTTTAATTTATTTTCATACAGGTAGCAATTAATAATCAGAAGAAATTCAGCTTTTAATTAACATTTCCATTTGTGAATAAATGTGGAATTTAAAACAAAACAAAAAAAATGCAGTGAACAAGAATCGATTAAAATTTTACGGTACACATATTTCGGTGATTGTTTTAAATAGGTGGAAATAATTTATGCATAAAAATACTCAGTTGTATTCTAAAGTTATAAGGCCCTATTTTGAGACCTCTTTGACATACACGTCATAGTGGACAGTGCTGTACCTAATGGATAGTGTAGTTACACATGATGCACTAGGGTTGTCCAGAAAGTAAGTTCCGATCGCTCGCAAAATGGACACCACAGTGAAAACGCAATGAAGATTTCCACAGATGTGTTGGGCAGTGTCTCTAGTATGACCGTCGATCGCATCAAGACGCTCTTTTCTGATTTGAGCGCACTGTGACCGAGTAAAGGTGCCTAGAACAACAATGTTTCACGCCAAGTAGGAGGCCCACCGAGAGGTTTCGCCTTAATGAATGCAGCTCACCTAACACAACTGTTACTCACTTCCTTCTTCATGGAAATTCTCAGCCGCATTCTGCAGGGGCAGTGAAGACGCTCCGGCAGCGTTTTCGATGGGAAGGGTTCGATCACCCACAACACAGCGATAATTGGTTCATCCTGAGTATCATCTCTGTTCAGATGAAACGCTGGATATGAAGACAACACTTGGGCGCAGGCTACGCTCCATAGACCAGCTTACAGAATTATCGGAAAGCACAGGTGGCTGCCTTCTATGACGATGGTGTAGGTAATTTTGTATAATGCTCCAACAAATGCCTAAGTCGGAGCAGCGACTATGTAGAGAAGTATCTGGAAAGTGTAGCTAACTCCTGGAAATAATGTTTTTCTGATTTTCACTGTGTTTCCATTCAGCAACCAATCGGAACTTACTTTCTGGACAACCCTTGTATTTTGGTTGCTATTTAAATTTACTGACTGGCTTTAAAATCACATCAAGTAATGCCCACTAGATACCGCCATAAACAGTTTCCGCCATTTTCTACAGCATATGCTGTTGTTAGATATGAATTGTGTTTTCTGCACATATTTCGCATCCTAGAAGCTTATGCGCTGTATAATATATTAGAGCTATTTTGCATATATTCTCTGTTCTTCGGGCACGGGCTTTTGTGGTAAGTAAAATTCTACATATTTTTACAACCAGTAACACATATGGACTGCTAAGCCATGCTTCGTCGGTGGTGCAGTATCTTGTACACTGAAACAGAAGAAGGTATTTTACCATGGAACATGTTACGCTGGGAAATGACCTGTGTTTTCTTAACGTCTCGACGGCTCGCCTCTCTTCTTAATTTGAATTTGTATTAGTTTCCAATGCCTTCTAACTGAAAATTTATTTAGCTTATAACACGATTCTGGACATACTTCCGCTTTATTGGACACCACTTATTGATTATTGGTCTGTAGTAAAGAAATAATTTAACAGAGAGACGATTAAATACTGCTCTGACAAGCTGTTCTCGACTGCTGTGCTTTTAAGATTCGAAAAAAAAAATATCTGTTACAGTACTGGCTAGAGGCGGAAGCCTGAAAAGTGTAACAAGACGCAAGGCCCTCACCTACTGCTTTCTCGTGTCAAACTAGCTGTCAGCTAGTGATTTTATTCAGTGTCTTTTCGTGTTACAAACTGATGACCGTTTGAAGCACTTAAGCGGTACTCAGTAACAGGTCATATGAATAGTTGACTTCGTGGGAGCGTGAACTTTGTTGAAGTTTTTCCTTAAAATAGATCATTTATCACTCGCTAAATACGCTGTTACGTTTGCCTTACTAAGAGTACGCAGTTTCCTGTGTAGAAATTTACTATTTCGCCAGTAACTTTGTAGTCATACTCTCTTGCAAAAAGATTGAGTTTAGCCACATTGCTGATGCTGATTTTAAATTTGAAGTTGCAATGTGTCCTATAAGGAACAAACTGACTAAAGACGCATGAAATCCCGGGGCTAGCAGGACACAGGGGATGAGGATTTATTTGTGGAAAGGGGAGAAAAGAAGTTACTGTCAGTTGGTTAAAACACACAATCACACAAGCAAGAATGAAAAACTCTCAAGGTTTTAACGGAAGACCTCCTTTGATTTAATTTAGGTTGGTTGAAGGCCACATCGAAAATCCAAGGCACAGAGCATAAGCAAGAAACTGAGGTACAGGAGTTCTGGAGGTTTCACTTCCTCAAAAAAAATTTTTTAATCTTCAGCATAAATAGGCAAGCCTTACCTAAAACTTTTTCCATAGAATTCGGCTGAAGGCGACACACCATGCAGAAAACAATTTTACGGCTTAAGGGATAAAGGGAAGAGCTTCTAAATTTCCACTAAAGTAAGCTAAAGACTTTATCCTAAAATGATTGACATAAACGTCGGCTGAAGGCCACATACGAAACCCAAACAATCTCACGGCTTAAAGCCCAGACAAGAAATTTCCAAATTAAATATAAGCTGGAAAACTCGGCTGAAGGCCACATACCAACTTGAAAGAAATTTACGGCTTAAGACCTAGGCACAAGGAGTTTTCAATTTTAATTTTGAAAAGCTGGTAGTCTGCTGAACCCACATACCAAACAAGAAACAATTTTTATTACGGGTTAAGGCCTATGAAGAAAAGCCATACCATTTTAATAAGCTAAATCTCGGCTGAAGGCCACACAGAGTACTTAAGACTAAAAAGGAAACCACTATGTAAAACACAAGAAGCGGCGCTCAGAAGGTTCCAAGGGTCGGCCTGGGAAGTAACACTAACGCACATTTAGACGAGACAGGCTGGCAGACTAACAACCTCTTAATCGGAAGGCAACTCAAACGAAAGCCAGCCTATGTACCAACCAACAAGATAAGTTAGGCACCACCCTACTAGCAAACCAACACAACGTTCTGGATACTGGTGCCAAAATCCAGCCAAGTCAGAATAAACGCTCAGAACTACCAACAACACCTCAGCTGTCGAACTATACGCCGTGCTGGACAGCATCAACAAGACGAGGAAAATACATTGCCAAAAACTACACCAACGATCAGGGCACGTAACCGGAACGTCATCGGCCACAAGGCAGAAGATACACCGGGTACACTTCATTAATGAAGGAATGAATAAAATTAAGTTAAACATCACACAGGAAGACTTCTGCAATTCTAGCCAACTTCAATGCACATACGTTGTTGTTCGCGGGAATCTCCAGACAGCGACAACCAGGATCAAACAAAGAGATGTGACAGAAGTTGAGGCTTGATAGTAGGTTAAGTGAGCACTCAACTTTAGTGTCCAGGATCGGTGGGCGACGAGCTTCGTAATTCTCGCAAGAAGCGCCTCACAACTCCAACCCACGTGCAAGCCGCCAGCGCCTCCGGCATAACTACGCGCCACGGAGACTTTCTCGCTGCTCTCCCCCAAATTACCGACTGCGTACACCCGGAAGCGGTCAGAAGACCAAATAGACTTCGGCCGATGAGATGATCGACCGAACGACCAACCAACGGTCGTTCCTACTCCAGTCTTCTTCAGTCGGACAGTACATGTGTGTCGGCTGTGGCCGGCAAGTACTGGCTGTCAGCATCTCACTGGTGGTGCGTATCGACCCAACCGCTGGTCCATCCCGACTGTTGCTCCGAGCCCGACTGTACTGCTGGTCTATCTCCAACTGGCTTCCCGACACACGACGACCCTGAAATACTATTGGTCGCTCCAGAGATGATACGACAGTGCACTATCGATACGTGCTGCTGCTGCCACTTGTGTGCAAATAAGGCAGGAAGTTAGTGACGCCAGTAAATGTATTAGGAAAACTAAGCGGCAGTACCGAGATAGAAGATGACATAAGCACGATGGCAAAAAACATGAGCCGTGCATGGCTCAACACTCGATTACGATTTTGTATATCTTTTATTTTTCCCTTATTATGAAGGTGAATGTGCCTTGGACTACCAAACTGAACCATGATACTTATAACAGACATCAAATTTCCTGTTCTTATAGTCTGTTTCAATATCGGCCTTAGCAGCTGGAAGATCGGCGGCCTATTTCCATCTCCCATCATTATAAAGCCACATAACGCTGTAGGAGGACAGAATGGTCGATCGGTATCATGTGATGTCGCATGACTGTCTGCAGAACAATGTTTGACAGCAGGCTGATCGATTAGTAATTGAATAGATGTTTGTGGTCCTCTAAGAATTTTTGTGAGATATCAGAGTGCGTAATTGTCTGTGCTAGTACCTATTAGTGGAAAATTATATACGTTTTGGACTAATCTTCTTAAAGATACATGAGATATTTTTGGTTTACATCTATCCCTCTACGTGTTTTCTGCCATTTCAGAGAACGCTACAATCTTGGTTTGCTCAATATTTTCAGGATGTTTACATTATTCCTATGTAACATTTCACAAGCCAAATCACATTAAAATGTGTAGGCATAAGGTTTTAATTATTATCTATAGAATATTAAATTAGATTATCAGTTATTTTGTTCGTATGCGGAAACATTTCTCCACTCCTTGTGCACATCCAAATTTCATTGTTGTAATACCGTAGCAAGGCGCTAAAGAGGCAAAAGTTAGTAGAGATTCGTGCTACTGTAAAAAGAACGATGCGTGAAGCATACAACCATTACCACTGTCATACTTAACCAAAGATCTTGCTGAAAACCCAATTAATTCTTGTCTTACGTAAAATCGGTAAGCGGGTCGAAGGCTTCCATCCAGTCACTCACTGATCAGTCTGGTCTGACAACGGAAGACAGCAAAACGAAACCTGAACTTTCAAATTTAGCATCTGAGAAATCTTTCACGCAGGAGGCTCGTACAAACATACCGCCCTTTGAGTCTCGTCCAGACTCCCATATGGAGGACGTAGTGATAGATATCCCTGGGTTTGTGAAGCAGCCGAGTGGGTTGAAAATAAATAAATCTCCAGGTCCTGACGGGATTCCAATTCGGTTTTACAGAGATTACTGCATTCGCTCCTTACTTAGCCTGCATTTATAGCGAATCTCTGGCCCAACGTTAAGTCCCGAGCTACTGGAAAAAAGCGCAGGTGACGCCTGTATATAAGAATTATAGAAGGACGGATCCTCAAAAGTACAGACCAATATCCTTAACATCAATTTGTTGCAGGATTCTCGAACATATTCTCAGTTCGAATATAATGAAGTTGCTGTTCATGTATCATCACGGCTTTTGGCTCTAAGACTGCTTACGTAATGGAACCCAGTACGTTGTCCTCGATGGTGAGTGTTAACCGGAGGTGAGGGTATCATTTGGAGTGCCCCAGGGAAGTGTGATAGGTCCGCTGTTGTTTTCTATCTACATAAATGATCTTTAGGATCGGTTGGACAGCAAAGTCCGGCTGTTTGCTGATGATGCTGTGGTGTGCGGGAAGGTGTCGTCATTGAGTGACTGTAGGAGGATACAGGATGACTTGGACAGGTTTTGTGATTGGTGTAAAGAATGGCAGCTAGCTCTAAATTTTGATAAATATAAATTAATGAAGGTGAATAGGAGAAAGAATCATGTAATGTTTGAATACTCCATTAGTAGTGTAGCCCTTGACACAGTCACGTCGATTAAATATTTGGGCGTAACATTGCAGAGCGATATGAGGTGGGAAAAGCACGTAATGGCAGTTGTGGGGAAGGCGGATAGTCGTCTTCGGTTCATTGGTAGAATTTTGGGAATATGTGGTTCATCTGTAAAGGAGACCGCTTATAAAACACTAATACGACCTATTCTTGAGTACTTCTCGATCATTTGGGATCCCTATCAGGTCAGATTGAGGGTGGACATACAAGCAATTCAGAGGCGGGCTGCTAGATTTGTTACTGGTAGGTTTGATCATCACGCGAGTGTTACGGAAATGCTTCAGGAACTCGGGCGGGAGTCTCTGGAGGAAAGGAGGCGTTCTTTTCGTGAATCGCTACTGAGGAAATTTAGAAAACCAGCATTTGAGGCTGACTGCAGTACAATTTTACTGCCGCCAACTTATATTTCGTGGAAAGACCTTAAAGATGAGATAAGAGAGATTAGGGTTTGTACAGAGGCATATAGGCAATCATTTTTCCCTCGTTCTGTTTGGGAGTGGAACAGGGAGACAAAATGCTAGTTGTGATACGAGGTACCCTCAGCAACGCACCGTATGGTGGATTGCGGAGTATGTATGTATATGTAGATGTAGAAAACAAAATGACGCAGCACATACTGCTAGATATCGTGGAATATGCATCGGTAAGCCAATTTCTGTGTTGCTAGAGGAACTGCTGCTACAATCCGCGCTGACATCGTGTAAGTGTACCGCAACAATTTGCAACAATACGACACAGTGATTTGGTGGCATATGTAATATCGACGTCTACATAATATACACAACATCAATGTGTGTGGAATGTGAATGAACATTATCGTATTGTATTGACTTCATCAATAACAAAATAACAAATAATTATTGTCAGTAACATAATTTAATAATCTGTAAAAAAATTATATCTCAGACAATACGCATGTGATAAGGTAATGAAAAACTCAATCTTTGTTTATCTATGATTCTTTCAGGAAAAAATCCTTCTTCTAACTCGCACTGTTGTACTGATAGGATGTGATTGTTGTCTCGTAATTCAGAGGTCTGTAAAAACTGTATTATGTTGCTAATTTAATATCAGAAAAATAGGGTTTCTGTGTCAATGAAATGAATCTTCTTTGTCTGGAGTTTTATTTCATAGTAATTGTCATGCTATATAACTGTTAAATTTTCTGCTCTATTACAAAAGAGCGGAGCCATTTGCGCTATTGGTCTACAGCGCGGTTTATTGGTAAATGCTGAATAATAAGCGATTAACATTGAGAAATATTTTCAATCGTTAACGTGCATATAGAAGGTACATAAAGATCTGACATATCTTATTTGTTAGTAGTTACACAGAGTCTGAAGCACAATCGTTAAGTGATTGTCTTATGCCAGCCGCCATCTTACTGAAATATTGCAATGTCAGGTTTAAATTTATTTTCTCTACAGACATAAATGTTGTTTTTCATAATTGCGATAATAATTAAGTATTGATGACCGAGAACCCACTTTGAGGTAATAAATTCCAGTTAGACTGCGAATACAGTGAACTTCTGTGAATGAAAACAGCATCTTACCTGATATAAATTCTTATCTGCTGATGTACGAAGCCTGGTTTTCTCGTAACAAATTTTATGACATATTTACACAGGAAAAAGTGCAGTAGTGTTGTGTGCGTGTGGTATTCTGTGACAAAACTGTTTTCTTTGCCTAAGGGAAAGTGTTGCCACCTCGGATAACAGTAGCGTTAAAATCGATAAGCGATCTGCAACTAGTAAAGAGACTATCATACAACAGCACTGAAAATTACTAAAAATTATTACTCTTGTTTAGCTCAGATTAATTGTCAAACTTCTATCTTGTTTGCTGGTTATATATGATTTCTTTTGTGCATGTACGTGGTGCCATTTGCTCTGCTTCAGAGATTACAGTGCTACACGTTCTCAGGTGGAGATTTCTTTAACAAAATAACGTTGGTATCCGGGGAAAGCAGCGATTAAGTAAAACCTCATGTGACATTAATAATAAGTAACTATTTTTATAATAATCTTGCTGAAATTGTACAACACGTAATCAAACCATACACGCTACACATAGACGGTTCCACAGAGATCAAACAAGATAAACAAAGAGAAAGGCCATCATTGTTGGAAGAACAGGGAATTCCACAAGATACGGACGTCCTGGTGTTCGGATCCCAGAGTGTTATAGTCCCGGCAAAGTGGAGAGTGAAAATCAGTTATACATTAGTCTTCAGCATGTAACACGACATTCTGAACATGACATACATCGCAGTCTCCCACGTATCAGAACGGCTCACAACCATTCAAACTGCGTCTATTGAAATTTCCACTTGAAAAGATTATTGACGTTCTTTCTAATTCGTCTATTAGTAAGATAAAATTTTAATTTTAGTTATTGCTAGAGAGTTCTGTTGCATAGCAGAATAGTAATTAAGTGTAGGAATAATTTTTTCTTAGAAGTAGCTGGGAAGACACTAAGTGTAACACGTCCGACGGGTACACAAAAGTGACGTAACCAATTTCCACACTTAGGAGAACTGAAATACAAAAAGATAGGGAGCTTAATACATTATGGTGTGAGAGAGAGGCAGTCATGAACTTCTGAACTTAGACAACAGGACAGAGTAGTGTTCTTGTGTAATGAGGCTGCGTGTAGTATCTCCACTTTGGGAAGACACAAGAACGCCTTTCAGTCTGCAAACTCTGCTCTGAAGGGCTGAAGTTAAGCATTAGGCAGTCAGGCTCAGAAAGTGGCACATTTAGTCACCTGTACAGGGTTAATCACGTCACTGACTGCTATAAGACACTCGCCATCCTCTCACACTCAAGCCACTCCATTTGTGTAACAGATAGCCATGCAAAGTTCTGTCTAATAGGTGTAGGATGCTATGGCAACTACAACAAAGTATCTACAGACGCCATCACCTTGGCGTCCACTGTTACGAGTTCAAAGACGTCTGGCTCTGGAAAGGACTTCATATCTGCTAACTTCCACTGCTGCATATGACAGTGCCAATCGACGGAAGATAATGGCCAGGACGATCTTCCATGGTGCAAGAACCGGTTTGCACACCTTGAGTTGTTCAACCTGGGAGCAGGGCACCTGTGCTACTAGTTGTGGAGAGCCTCACTGGCTGTATGCCGGGCGGCCTCCTGAACTGTCGATGTCGTTGTTGTGTCTTCCGCCTTCATGCCATCTCAAGAAGCGACAACAGGGACATGTAGCTTTTTATGGTTGCGTCTAAGCGCAGTATCACTCAGAGGGAGCGCTAAGGCTCCGACACATGTCCATAGCCAAGCTGCGCTGTAGCAATACTCCAGTCGCTGGAGTATACGCCCCCACCCCCCCACCCCCATCCCCCACTCACCCTTTGTGAGATCCGCAGCAATGACCCCATGAATGATGTCTAATTAGCGTCCCAGTACTCCACAGGACTTAAACACTGCACCTCCGCTCGTTTTTCCTATTGTCATGTGGGAGAATGCATGTGGCGGTACTGTAGAGTTTATAGAATGTTACACCAATACAATGTATTTGGCTATATAACACGCAAACATATTTTAACTATATAGTGATGTACACATAATTTGTGTTTGGTTAAGCCACGGTTATCGGTCTGTCAGGTACCGAAGGCGAGCAGCATTAATGCATCTCTTTAGCTGGCGTTGGGTATACCAGATGACACTAAAAGGCAACACGGGACAACGATTCAGTGCAAGAACCTACAGAAAACTTCATTATCATGATATGTATAAATATTTTATGAAACGTCCCCTTAGAAAAATTATACAAGACTGTGCTTAAACTTACACACAATATTTTTTAGCGCAACGCAATCTGACTTTCAAAAATCCATACGAAAGAGTGGCCCTGACTAACATTAACCTATATGTTTCACAAATCACTTACCTCACAAAAATCTTCGTTACTCGAACTACTGCAATACAGCGGGCGCCACTACTGCCAGCTAAATAAAAGATTCAAACTACGGAAATCACTAGCTACTGATAGGTATAGTTAGCAAATGAAAGATTTTAATAGAGAACAAACAGTGTATTTACCTTAATAGTCAAAATATATATGGTAGTTCATGACATCCAGTCTTACAAATTACAAAACTCCGCCATCTCTCTCCCCACGTCCACCACTGCTGGCGGCTCACCTCCAACTGCCAAACGCTACGCGCTGTTAGCATCCAACTGCCACTGCCCAACACTACAATGATGAGTATTACAACAATGCCAACCAGCCACAGACTACACACGGCACAGCCAGTGATTTTCATACAGAGCGCTACGTGGCGGTGGCGTTACCAATAAAAAAACCTAAACAGCCTACTTACAATTTTTATCTAATAGTAAATTAACACTTTTGTTGTTTTGTGTCTATAGATTTATTGATGTTGTTAGATTTCTTGTTTAGGTTTGTTTCAACTATTGCATTAATAGGTAGTAACTGTTTTTTTATATTACACTATGGGACTTAACTTGTAAGGTCATCAGCCCCCTAGAACTTAGAACTACTTAAACCTAACTAACCTAGGGACATCACACACATCCATGCCCGAGGCAGGACTCGAACCTGCCACCATAGCGGTCGCGCGGTTCCAGACTGTAGAGACTAGAACCGCTCGGCCACCAAGGCCAGCACTAACAGTTTATATGGAACCTGTGATACATGTCTTATCAGGAAATGATGTTTGTAGTTTGAAGTTAAGCTGATTATAGGAATTTGAAAGATATGATAGTTCTTTAGTCATAAAAACATCCCAAGATGTGTCCATTTCACATGATATTAATAATCAAGCGATTGAGTTAATAAGAAATTTTAAACTGAGTTAAAGATTTCGATAAATCTGTAGAGGTTCGAATAAAGAGCACTCAAAGCTAATGTAACAAGGTAATATTCATGACTGAGGTTAGTTTCTCAGAAAAAAAGAAAATCTCTCTGAAAGTGAAAATAGTTTGTATAACAGAAATAATGTAACATCTCCGTGGTGTAGTAATGAAAGTAGTAATGCTCGTGACAGTAGCGGAAATTATTGGTCCCCAGTCCACAGGTCAATGAACACAAATGTAATTCTAGAACAGATGAACAGGCTGGAAAGTGATATGCTGGAATTGACGGAAGGGGTAATGCTAGGAATAAGAAGCAATGGGAACCATTCTCCTGGGTTCGGACCCAAGCGACCTGTCCAGTCAGTTATTTTTCTAAAATATTTTCAGGTTGCTTTGCTATGTCTTGACACAATAATAAATATGTAAGATGTATTATTGTGTGCCATTTGGATGAATATGCTTCACAGTGGGCAATATTAAATTTGAAGCGAATTGCCATTGTTGAAGACTTCACTACAGCTTCCAAGGCCAAATACTTGTCGAAAACAAAGGCTTCAGTTACTGGATCCTCATAACATATAGAAATTTTGCAGAGAACCACTTAATTCTAGCTCTGATTGGTTCAGCTGAACCTTTCAATGAACTACATTTGAATGAAGTCTTGGTAACACATCTGCTGGACAAGGCAAGGGAACATTCAGTAGGAGATAAATTGACACAGTCAACCCCTATTAAACTCACTAGACGAGCTGCATTATTTAAATAAGTCGAATGATAAACAAAAATGTCTCATTGAATGGAAAGTAACGATAACGGGAGTAACCTGTAAAAGAAAATGTAGGCTTCGAAAGAAAGTGGAATTTGTACAACATGGAAAAAGAAATTCTAATTATTCGAGACCGAGAAATAGAGGAAAAATGAATTGGTGGGTATGGAGCCATACATACAATACTAATCATCACAATACTCATAATAATTATCGCAATGGCAATTCAAATGGTGGTAGTAGTATTTGTCATATTGGTAAAAGAAGTAATGGTAAGTGGGTGCATACAAGTAGTGGGAATTGTTCTCATGTTAATGACAGTCACTCAGCAGGTTGGTGACTATGTTCAGGCTGTGCCAATGACTAGTACATCATAAATGCATAGTGATTTTGAAACTTCCCTTAGAACAATTTATACAAGACTGTGCTTAAACTAACACAAAATATTTTTAGCCCAACGCAGTCTGACTTTCAAAAATCCCTACAAAAGAATGGCCCTGACTAACATTAACCTATACGTTTCACAAGTCACTTATCTCACAAAAATACAGCGAGCGGTACTACTGCTAGCTAAATAAAAGATTTAAACTACAGAAGGCACTAACTACTGATAGGAACAATTAGTAAATGAAAGATTTTAATAGAGGACAAACAATGTATTTACCTTAATAGTTATAATATATATATATATATATATATATATATATATATATATATATATATATATATATATATATATATATATCAGTTCATGACACCAATCCTTACAAATTTCAAAACTCTGCCATCTCTCTCCCCAAGTCCACCACTGCTGGCGGCTCACCTCCAACTGTGCAACGCCATGCACTGTTAGCATCCAGCTGCTGCTACTCAACACTACAATGGCAAACAACAATGCAAACTAGCCACAGACTGCACATGGCACAGCCAGTGATTTTCATACAGAGCGCTACGTGGCGGCGGCGTTACCAATAAAAAACCTAAACAGCCTACTTACATAGCCCCCATGCTCCCCACAAAAAAATTTACAAATTGTTTTGGGCAGTGGCCAATACAGATATGAATTTTTTTTTTTTCATAATTACAACAACTAAGAAATGAAATGCACACACACTTATCGATACAATGTTGGTCAAAAGCTAAAATTTTCTCACAGTCCATAAAGACAGTCCTGATCATTCATCAAAGTAAAATTGCAGTGTTTTTCTCAAAGTCTGAGTAGTAAAAGAAAATGCACACGGAAGTAATGGATTTCAATGTAGTCTTGAAGAAGTAGTGTTGTCTTTCCAACAGAAAGAGAGTGCTGACTCTTGACATGCAGTCAGGTAATGGCCAACAATAGAGCAAACCCACAGCAGAGTCAGTCGAAGTTTTGAAGAATATTGGTGGGTAGGTCAACATAGAGTAGACCCATTCTAGTCCTGGTTGAGATTACGGTATTGGTGGGCCACCAGAGGTGCAGACCCACTGCAGTCCTTGTAGAAATAATGGTATTGGTGAGTCATCAAACGTGTAGGCCCACTTCAGTCCTTGTAGAGATAGCCAGCAGCCATCTGTTGCGACTGTGCAGGTGCACAATCACCATCGAAGAGTCTTGCGGAGAATATAGCAAGTCCAACAATAACCACTTGTGTACTCACAAAGTTTTTGGAATTGTCCTTGGAACCAGCAACGCTGTTATGCAGTCCCTTACTGAATTATTAACATACGTGCAAACACTATCAGTCCCTACTTCTCACATATTGCCCATATACTATGACCAACACAAACGTGTGCAGTGAAATGTAATTTACAAATTACTTAATTTGATAAACTGGTGTCAATTAGAATTTTATAACATAAGAATACAATAACAAAGGTAAAAAATATATAATTAAAGAACATAATAGTACAGATAACATTTGCAGTAATACAGGCTTTACAAAAGAATCGAAATAACAAATACATCAGTGTTACAGGAATTATGACATACGTAAATAGATAAAAGATCAGAATAACTTTTGAAACATCAATTTCAAACATGAGCATTAGAACAAAACAGAATAAATAATGTGTAAACATCTTTATGAAGTAAATAACATTTTATTAATGCAATTTATATTTGAGGATAACAGCATTCCTCATCATAGTAAATGTAGCTTAGTATTAGAAGAGAAAAAATTCTATGAAACAGTACACAGAGAAAGGAAGAAAATAAATACACAAGGGCACACGAACACATAGTGGGATAACACAAAAGGAAAGGACAGGGTTTGTTTTCAGGGTAACATTTGGTTCTTCATTCCAACCCAAAACTTCATTCCATAGATCTTTTGTTTTATTTCAACATTTGTTTCCACCAAAAAAATCCTATCAAAGCATGCTTTTTGTATTTATATGTTCACATATTTCTTACCTCATCATTTATTTCCTAGAAAATCCTACCTATACCTGCTTTCTGTACAGTTTTTGTATAACCTCTCAGTGCATTTCTTCCAATTCATCGCAACTCATTCTTTTATATAGGCTACCCCCTCTTAAGCTAACTTAAATCTACTGAGCTCAGATGCTAAACTAAGGGACAAGGCAAGACAGCAGCACAAAACAAAGTAACACAAACAGCAATGACCCAAAAAAATGGAATTTGGTAAAGCAATTGCAATATTACAACTAATATAAGGCGCTGTGCAGCAAACAAGAAAAATAAATCCCTAGTAAAACTGGCTTAAAAGAGTAATACAAAGTGAAATTCAGTAACACTATGCCTGGCAAACAGCAGCAGCAAATGCAATAACTTATATCTAAATATGACAAAGCTCAAGCAGAAAAAATATTACAGTAAAGACAACAATGCAAAAAAGGGAAATGTCTATTCAAATATTGATATCTATGTCATTAAAGTGGTGCACCACAAACTAATTCTACGAAAGATATTACCAAGTAGTTGAACAGAAAATTAAGTATGCAGTTACTGTTATTAATCCCATCTTATTGTTCTTTCATTTCCAAGTGCTCCTTTTTCGAAGAACGTGGATCATAAAATGATTATTTAATAGATCAGTTGAAAGAAAGTGGTCACATTAGCAAATGCATTTTATTTTATAAAACCAATGCTTCAACACAGCTGGAAACCAGATATCAAATGAAATAAGCAACTATGAAAGGCAAAGTATAAAAATATCATTCAATAGTCATGTGACATTTCATAAGTTAGTACAAATTCTCTCAACTCTCGTAGAAAGACGCTTGTCATTATCAGGTGTGCAGATGTAAGAAAGTATCTTTCCAAGTAGTGTCGTTTTTGCGATGCTTTCTACAAAGGAATGTCAATTGCGAGGATATGGCCTTTTATTTTTTTCACCTGTGGCTCTGAAAGGCACCCACTAATGGCTTGTTTCCAGGTGGCTGTCGCGCAGCTGGGTGCCCACGACGCATTACGTGCAGGTGGTCACTTAACTTTCTTACCGAAATATTTACGACACCAGTTTCCAGTACAGTGGCAGTGTCATATAAAAAATTTCACAGGTCAAGAACTTAAGTTACAAATGTGTAGAAACAAAATCCTATTGATATAACAGTGTCCAAAAAATTTTCGTCGGCATTGTAATGTATTCACGCATTTACATGCATTTCATAACTCTTAAAGTACGATTCTTGGTTTCCAACAACCTTTTTCACAAACCAGAGTCCCTAATCACTACTCATTAATCCTTACCTTATTCGTCGACACTTCTTCAATATTTCATCATAACAGATATGTAGCATAATCAAATAACTCATATAGCATCAGCTGATTTATCCTAAACATACCGCAACAGCATAATACACATAGTCATCGTAATAATAACATCGTAACACCTCAGTCAACTCTCAAGATCGTCGTAGCTTCCTCCAATAATTTCAAAACGTAAAAAAATTCTCTGCTCATGTCAGAAGTGTCATGTGCCTCAAACGTACTTTAACAATCACGATCCCATACCAAACACATCATTCAAAGCTCTCATAGTATCACAATGGTTCCGAGAAAATATGAACATTTCACAAAGTACAGACAAAATACAATTTCATAAGTTTGAAGTTATCCAACGGTGTAATTACGTAAACATCTGTCACTGATGTAGTAAAATAAATGTTTGTCTCTCCAGTTAAATGATCAGATAGTTGTGTAATTAATGTGTTAGATAAATATGGTACCGATGTGTAAAGTTGTATAAGCAAATACCATATTAGCTAGGGCTCCTTGTGCTTGCCAAACACATGGTACACAAAGTAAGCGTGTACCCCCCTGAGGATTAATGTAATTGTACCCTCAGGTATTACAGATTACAGCAATGGAATTTTAAGTACAAAATTAATCACTCAAATACGTGTACTGTAGCTCTAAACTGTGCGTCTTGTTGTAAGATAATCTCAGTGGAAGTGTCGTAGTTATCGTCCTCCGAAAACTAAGTTCAGCAGAAGTCAATGTACTTACCTCATAATACACAAAGGTGAAAGGCTTTGCGTATAGATATCGTAGTTACTACGCTTATTGCCGTGATGAAGTGAGTACTGTACTGTAACGTATTGTTGTGCTACAGAAAAGGCTGTCTCATTGTAGCTATACCACAAAAGTTACTACTAAAACAAGTTTTCCTTTCCAGAAGAATTCAGAAAAACTGTGCAGATATAAAACAGATACAGCGCAAAAGCAACATTGTGAAATGTCACTCATTAGTAGTGTTGTGATATAATCGTGTAGCTATCAAAGATACCAAACGCCAAGTCATCTTTGATGTCACAAAAACTACTTGAAATAAGGAATATCTTTTCATGTAATCCAAAATGTTGCATTAAAATCTCATTAGCAGTATATGTTCTAAGTATGTAAGCCTTATAGTCGTTAGTAATCGTTCAACTATCAAGCAAGAATGTACACACACAGTAACACTGTGTCCTCTGTTCACTATCACAATGCAGTGGTAATTACTGTGTGTTCCGTAGGTTCCAGACTGGATAGTTAACTTCAACACATTGTTGCATGTTAACAGTTTCTCAGTGTGACAAAGCATACTAGTAGCGTGAAGTGAAAAATTTTATGGCAAAGACAAAGTTAAAAAGCAGATTATCTCTCAATAAACGGTTTTACATGAGACATATGGTGCAATCCTTTACTCTTCATAGTACTCAGAGTTTCAACTTGAACGCAATTATCATGCGGTAAATGTCGGTAAAGAATACTGGAGTTTTTCTCAAGGTTAGCGTTTAGGTTATTTTTGTCTGAGCCAACCGGCGCACGCGGCTGCCTGCGATGCGAGTCATTGTCTGTTTCTTTGTTGGCGCGCGTCGTTATTGGGATTAGGAGACCTAACTACTACAAATTCACCTTGTCGAGAGGGGCCTGCCCTGTCTGAATCCCGCCAGTTCTGATGCAATTCAGGTCTGTCGTAACGATCATATCGTCTGTTGTCATGTCGGCAGATTCCATAACTTCTTTCTTGTCGGTCACGTGTTGGAGAATTTCTCTCTGAATCGTAACTGCGTGGTGGACCGTTGCGTCTGACGTTATTCTGTCTCCCTTGATAATAATACTTCTGGTTGCCATATTGTCTGTTTCTCTGATTGTCTCTGTAATATCCATTACTACGGAAATGCGATCTTTCGCTGTATCTATTACACTGCCAGTGGTTGTAATACGTGTGGTGTCTGTTTTGGTCACGATTTGTGTTGTGAGAATAGCCTTGTGGTGTCCAGTTATTATTTCTTTCATCGCGGAATTGCGACGGATGTGACCTGTAATTGTTGTGTTCCTGTTTTCACGTTCCGCGATTGTCAGTGTCAATTTCTAATTCTTGTAAGAGAACCTGAAAAGCTTCAAGGTCGTCTTTGCAACGTCCTGCCAAAATAATATGCCGTAAATGTTCAGGCAATTTGATTCAGCAAATGTGGATGAGTTCTGAGGGGCTGTATGGGTTTGACAGGTACTGATTCTTGTGCCACATGTCTTCGAAATATTTCACAAGACTGGAGAATTCAGATTGTTCGAAATGTTTCATCATTATGATGCTATGTTTTACTCTATCTTGTGGAGCTTGAAACCAATATGTTGAGAGGAAGGCATGGTAAAATTCTCCTTCACTGTGGCAATCGTGAATGACCGATCACATTCTTACAGCTGGTTCATTCTCTAAGTAGCCACACATAAATTCTAATCTGTGCTCTAATGACCAGTTGGGGGGGAAACAATGAGAGAATTAATGAAGCCACGCTTGTGGATGAATGTCGTTGCCAGAATTTTTAAATGTTTTGAATTTATATGTAGTAATGAACAGCTTATAGTCAAAATCATCATGTCGGCCAGTCGCATGTCGGTCACTGTTACGTCGTTTCGGCGGTTCCATCTCAAAATTCGGTGTACTTTGCCAATTTCTTTCATAATCTCCGAAGTGCCCTGTGTTATTTTTTTGTGGCAGTTCCGTATTTTTATGTCCCTCTTCCCGTATTGGAGTGCGAGTGTCCTCTGAAATACGTAATTCTTGTATTACCTGTGTCAGCGTATCTTGTACTTCCCGGATTTCTCTTTGGTATTGCGTATTAACTTGATTCTGATTTTGTTTGAATTTCCTCATTTGTTCGAACTCTTCTGTGTCTTTAAAGACTACCAGTTTTGTGTCATTCAGATTATCATCTACCTTCATAGATAAATTGTTTAGCTGATCCGAAAGTTCAACTACTTTCTCTGATAATGAACTAATGTCCTCCATGTGTCTTTCGGAACCAATTTTCAGAGTATTTACTGTGTGCTTTAAGTTTGCTTGAGTTGTTGCAAGTTGCGTAACCGAATCGATAGAAGCAACTGAGTCAACTTTAGCTTGGAAGGTCTCATGATTTTCATGAACAATAGTTTGCAGTTCTTTTGTGGCTGCTTCGTGATTCTGTAATGCATTTTCATTCCTCGAAAAAATAGGTTGGAAATGCTCACAAATTTGTGTTTTTACGTCATTACAGACTTTTTGACATTTCGATTCGATTTTATGTAATTCAGTAGTTAAATCTTCACGTGTTTGTTCAAGCATATGTTCCACTGAGTCTAACTTTTGAAGCTTTTGTTCCATTGCGTCTAACTTTTGCTGTGTTTGTCTCTGATTTTGTTCCATTGTGTCTAACATTTGAAGATTTTGTCCCACTTGTTTCTGATTCTGTTCCATTTGTTGCATTAATTGCAATAATAACGTGTAAGTGTCTGGACTCTGTTTCTCTATGCTTTTTGTCAGTGCATTTTCACCCGCAACATTCACCTTTTATCAGGCAGAAAATGTGTCTTGACTCATTTGAGAAAACGGCGAGGACCCAAAATCTAAGTCTACAGTATTGGCAATATTGTGTTGTGTCATTTGGGATTCCCGAGGCGAGCTGTTGCCGACCGATCGATCGATAATGCTTCCCTGTTCACTACCTGTTTCACTGTCTACACCATTATTTGACGCCCACTCCGTTTCCCTATGAGTAGTTACCAAATGAATACATTGGATGTCTGTTAATTCATTACACAGTGGTGCTGGTAAGCTGCACTCGTCGTCACTATTATTTCTCAGTTTACTTTGGAGCCTAGTGTTACGATTTTCACACGCCATTATTCTCACAATATTCCACACGACAACACAGAAAACCACAATTTGAAGAGCAAAATAAGAGAACACATTAACATAGCACTGAAAATAATATCTAGTTAATTGCAAGTGTAGCTGCGAAATACTTTGTGCAAAACTACATGCATGCCACAACTGTTTTACTGTACAACAAAGGAAATTCTCTATATGATTATGTGCTAGCAATGAACAAAGTCTACACTAATTGCACAAACTACAAGAAAAAAATTAGAAGATTCCAGTCAGGTATCCTGGCAGGGTCGCCAAATGAAACTTTCCCTAGGAACAATTTATGCAAGACTGTGCTTAAACTAACACACAATATTTTTAGCGCAACGCAATCTGACTTTCAAAAATCCCTACAAAAGAATCGCCCTGACTAACATTAACCTATACGTTTCACAAGTCACTTACCTCACAAAAATCTTGGTTACTGGAACTACTGCAATACAGCGAGCGCCACTACTGCTAGCTAAATAAAAGATCCAAACTACGGAAGGCACTAACTACTGATAGGCACAGTTAGCAAATCAAAGATTTTAATAGAGAACAAACAATGTATTTACTTTAATAGTCATAATATATATAAGTTCATGACACCAATTCTTACAAATTTCAAAACTCCGCCATCTCTCTCCCCACGTCCACCACTGCTGGCGGCTCATCTCCAACTGTGCAACGCCATGCACTGTTAGCATCCAGCTGCTGCTGCCCAACACTACAACGGCAGACAACAATGCAAACCAGCCACAGACTGCACACAGCACAGCCAGTGATTTTCATACAGAGCGCTACGTGGCGGCGGCGTTACCATTAAAAAAACCTAAACAGCCTACTTACAATTTCCCAAGTGCTTTTCAAGACATCACATCCTGGCACCCGTCAACAACGTTGCGCTTAAGGAATCTGATATACTGGTGAGCTTCGACATGGTATTTCTATTCACCAAAGTTCCATTACAAGAATCCTTGGAACTCATCAGTCTGAAATTTGATGAAGAGACCACCAACCTTTTCAGACATGTTCTGACATCGTCTTACTTCTTATTTGACAGTGAATATTACGAGCAGACAGAAGGACTAGCTTTGGGGTGTCCACTCTCACCCGCTTGCGCAAATATTTACATGCAACATTTCGAGGGGAAATGTCTTGAATCAGCTCATCTAAAACCCACCTGTTTCTTTAGATATGCGGATGATAGCCTCGTTATCTGGCCACATGGAAGAACTAAATTGGCAGACTTCCTCACACAACTCAACTCCAGACACGACAATATTAAATTCACCATGGAGATCGAAACGGTTGGGATGCTCCCTTTCCTAGATGTTTTGATGAGACGATGAACTGACGGCACTTTAGGCCACAGCGTGCATAGGAAAAAGGCCCACACCGATTTGTACCTACATGCGGAAAGCAGCCACCACCCGGCACAAAGGAATGGTGTGCTCAAAACTCTTGTACACAGAGCTCACACCATATCCGACAGAGAGAGTCTCCAACGAGAACTGCACCATCTGAAGACCGTGTTTCGGAGGATCGGTTACAAGGAAGGGCAAATTCGGAAGACTTTACATCCCACACCTACAGCACCGGCGGAAACTGAGGAAGAACCTCAGGAGGGGGCGGCCTTGGCTATTATTCCGTTTTGTGAGGCATTATCCGGAGAAATTGGACGCGTTTTGCGTAAACACTAAAACTCTCTTCTGTCATCCAAGCAAAACCAAAAGCCTTCATGGTAGTGTCAAAGACAACCTTGGTCAACGTAAATTTGGGGTTTAACAGATACCTACCCAATACGGTAGTGTATACATAGGGCAGACCATTCAGACCATTGAGGACCGAAGCCGAGAACATCAAATGCATACTAGACTGCAACAGCCCAGTAAGTCGGCAATCGCTGAGCATTGCCTGTCGGAACTCCACAGTATGGATTATGAGCAAACCAAACACAGACTTCCAAATACTGTGACTTTGTCATCAAAGAAGCCATAGAGGTCAGAGTAAGGGAGCCACAACTAAATCGTGACAGCGGTTACATCCTTAGCAAGGCGTTGGAATCCGCGATCACCTTGATTAAGAAGAATAAAGGATATTTCCCAGGGTGTACCGACTTTGGAGGAGGAGGGAAGAATAACTAGAACGGTTCCGGCAGACTCTCCTGAACGAGAAGACCTAGGACGCAGCGCCCAGACGGCGGAAGAACGAACGCTGTACCTGGACCACGCGCGGGGCGCGGACTGCACCGAGGAGCGGGAGGGGGATTGTCCTACATATACATGGCGCCCGCTCACCGTCTTTCAGTACATCAGCACACCTGATGATGGCAACGTGGTCGATTGCCGAAATATTGTGTCCTATGCATACTCATACCAGGCTGTTCACTCTAGTTTTATTTCGTTACTGAAAATTAGTTAGTAGTGAAGTAACAACGAGCGCAGTTGCTAACTAAAAGGCTCTGCTATGTATTAAGGAAGTTCATAAGGAATCATAGATTGGCATTCGCTGGTACAGATTTATGAGGAGGGGGACGCTATGAATGATAGCAGTATGAGTATGTGCAAGGCAGCTGAGAGCTAGAAAGCAGTGCGAGATTAGCCGAGCGGTCTGGGGCGCTGCAGTCATGGACCGTGCCGCTGGTTCCGGCGGAGGTTCGAGTCCTCCCTCAGAAGCATGGGTGTGTGAGTTTGTCCTTATGATAATTTAAATTATGTTGTGTGTAAGCGTAGGGAGTGATGACCTTAGCAGTTAAGTCCCATAAGAATTCACACACATTTGAACATTTGAAGAGCTAGAGCATGTTTGACCTTCGATATGCCAGAATCTATGAAGTTCATGGTTAGTGGTGGAGTGGAGAGGCAAAAGAAAAGAAAATTGGAGGTGGAAGGAAGACGACCGAGACTATGTCAGATGTATTACGTTTAATTATTGTGATCCTTTTCTTTTTATGCCTATTGTTTAGTTCTATATGTCGGTCTGAAGTACATAGTGACGTTAGTCAGCCTGGGTTTCAAGTGGAAGTATTTGTAATAAGATTAGGTAATCTGAATGGTTAATATGAAAGTGTTTATTATCTGTGGGGTTCGATACTGAATAGCTCATGGTCATTAAACTGATTACAGATTTGGTTAGTTCAGAAGGATGGAACAATGGAGATCTAAATATGAGAATTTTTTTTGGAGGAGGCTAACTGACTCATCAATTTACCTGACTATCCTTTTAATCTTTTTTAATAGGTTCAGTTGAAGAAAGCAGAGGAGGAAGCCTTTCTTTGTCTAGTGGATATTAGTGAGGGATGATGGTTCTATGAGTTTACATGAGGAAAGGTTAAGTGCTTTTCCGACCTGCCATGATACACGTAGAAAGAAAAAAAAGACAAATGTCTTTTTTTAAAGCTACGATGTATGTTAATTGAAAACTCAGAACACAGAATGCTTGGATATTTGACGTTGCATATTGGTTGTTATTTTGAGAAAGTAGTACCAAGATCATCTCCCACTATAAATAAATTTGAGGGAAACTGTAATTAAAATGTTACAGTTGTCTTCTAAATCAATTTTTATAATTTAAAGAAGTTATTGAGTATGTACTGTTGCAAACAAGCGCGAGGGTGCCAGAAGGGCGCCGTTAAGTTCTAAGTTGTAAGCGTTCCAACCAGACAGCATTCAGAGCAGCTAAGACCGTATTTAAAGAAGCAGCTATCTGCTATCTAAAGTCACGACTACACACCACACAATGTGAATCTGTTAAAAGTGTATAACGCTGTTAGCTTCTTCGTTGTCAATGGTTTCTCAAGTTTAATGATTTCAATAGTTGCTAAGGTTTTGGAGTGGGAAACGCTTGGATCAGGTCTCATAGATAGATTATCGGATCTGGTTTGACCACTCAGTTCATAATGTTAAGTCAACTACGGCGCTGAACTTTCATCGACAGTCGTAAAACTAGAGATATTGTGTGCTAATTTTACAAAGATTATTGTAAGTTGCGAATGTAAGATTGTATTGTTCAAAATCGATTACGCATCGCCATTAAACCATAGATCAAATATTGCACAGATCATTAGTAATTACATGGCGTAGATAAATAATAGAATTCTGTGAAATTTCGTCGTGGATTGGCTGTACCTTAATTAATTAATTGTTTGTGGATTTGGACTGGTGGAATTATTTATCGGTGTGGAGTCTAATTCAGTGTTCTGATGTACTGGATCTTTGATCTGTCACAGGACCTGCTCAAGCTGAGATGTGGTACATGAATGTTGGTGACTGGTTATTTGGAAATTGTGGTGATCCCACAGCGATGATTTTTTCGCGTATTGCAGTAAAGGTTTGCACGGTTCGTTACGTTTGGGGAGCTACAGATTCGTATTATAACCCGAAAGTGCGTTAAGATCTTCACCTAAAGTTATTAAATTGTTTTTACTAATAAAGGAACAATTACGGCGAGCCACTAACAGTGCTATTAACCATTTAAGACAAATCAAATCTGAGACTAATGTCTAAAGTGTACAACAGTTCATGGGATTAAAAGTTAGTCGTGGCCAGTGCATGAAGAGGCTGAAAGTTTGCTGCCTACTGTTAAATGTAGCGTCTGGATATGGTAATTTCAGTGGTTACTTAGAGTGTGGTTAGTTGTTTTAAGTCTCAATAACACTCAAGGAAGCCAGCAAATTATTGTACTGGCACTTTAAGCGGACTAATAAGTGAATGAGAGCCAAATACCAGTTTTTAAATTCTTACCTTAAAAATTCTCAGCATTTTTCTGAACAATAAACTGTTTATTTCGAGGAAGTTAGACCTAAAACTGTCCCAACTAAGAGAAATGTATAAGTGGTGGCATTCATGACGATGCTGCCATGTTACACAGAAAGCTGTTTTAAGAATAGTATTTAGTTGTCCATTCTTCGTTTTTTAAAGAACATTTACTCTGTAATGTTTCCTAATCCGCGAGAACGTCATGGTTGCTTCTCGTTTTGTGTATACACTGGGTTTAGTCTTTATTTTCGGACTGATTTTTTTCACTAGTAGACGAAATACTGCACAGTGTCTCAAATTATATTCTTTGAGAGAGTTAACATTGCCCACGTTCTTTCAGAAAATATCCACACGTGATAACCTTTGTCACGCATTACCCACCTCGCAGTGAGCACTGGTGTTGCTAGCAGAGGGCTATAATTCCATATCATAAGCATTCTTTGTCGTTTGGCATAACGGAGGTCGTAATACCTATATATTGACAGGTCTTAGTGACAAAAGATCAATAGAGAAGTAGGACTCCGAAAAGAGAGTTTTAACAATTATATTTGCTAACGGATATAAAAAACTGTTCTGTTAAGATTAAATGTTTTGAAAATAAGTGTGCTGGTATATCCTGCTAGGCTTCAGTGATGATGCAAAATCACAGTTTAAGGTTACAGGACTGACCTGAAGGCCTTGCGGCCCAAATATGCTAAGATCTTTAATGGCCAATGACCACAGGGGATTCCTTGAGGCATATAACTAAGTGTTGAAAGACACCAAAGAACCAAGAATCATAAGAAGTGTGAAAAAGAAAATGGAGGAAGAACAACAGCAGAAACAAGACGAAGATGGGCCTGTGATGCATTAGTTTTACGTGGGTCAGATGGAGAAACAATTTTCAGTTTTAATTTTAATTTCCTGAAAGTCAATGTTATTCATGTTCTGGTACTCATTGAGTTAAAACTATTAGAGTATGTGGCCTGAAATTTCGCGTACTGTCTTAAAGCATCCTTAATTAAATCAGACTACTCTTATGACTTAAATTTGAAAATTAAATACTTTTTTGAGATACTTCCTTTTTAGCTCGGGATATGTTAACCTACACTGTACATAAATACTTAACATGTTTTATTTCACTTGCAACATAAAATATAATTCAGAAAAGGGAGGGGTCGAAAAGATGTTCATACATTAAACTATTCCCAAAAGATCTGTGAGCGTTACGGCTTATAACTCTTATTGTGTAAGTTATACTATATAGCAAACTGACACTTTTTTCAATATCTCCCTTTGTGTTCACGAACTAATCTCATTAAGAACTAAAGAACATATTACTTATAAAAAAACTAACGCTCCAGCTTTAGTCATTTTCACTAATAAATTACTAAAAGCACAGTTTCACGGTCTTCTTTGACTATCCATACAAGCTGTGAAAAGGGATCATAAAATGAAAAGAAAATGAAAATGCTTAAAGGGATATGAGTAATAGTCTCAACAGCAATTAAAAAGAAAGAAACTGCAGAGATAATTTTAAACTCTACAGCTGAGTAGTTCGTTTTGCCGGAGAATATTCAGAATGTCATTATTGGAGAGAGGTCAACAGGATAGTAAGAACTAATCCAGTTGCGAGAAATAAGCACCCGTGGTATAGTGGCTACCAACCAAATAAAGTTCATCCAAAGAAATATGTATACCAGTTAGCAATTTTCTTTAATATAACATCAAAAGAAGCGGTGGCTCTGAGGTAAAATACAGGGTGTTTCAAAAATGACCTGTATATTTGAAACGGCAATAAAAACTGAACGAGCAGCGATAGAAATACACCGTTTGTTGCAATATGCTTGGGATAACAGTACATTTTCAGTCGGACAAACTTTCGAAATGACAGTGGTTACAATTTTCAACAACAGATGGCGCTGCAAGTGATGTGAAAGATATAGAAGATAACGCAGTCTGTGGGTGCGCCGTTCTGTACGTCGTCTTTTTGCTGTAAGCGTGTGCTGTTCACAACGTGCAAGTGTGCTGTGAACAACATGGTTAATTCCTTAGAACAGAGGATTTTTCTGGTGTTGGAATTCCACCGCCTAGAACATAGTGTTGTTGCAACAAAACGAAGTTTTCAACGGAGGTTTAATGTAACCAAAGGTCCGAAAAGCGATACAATAAAGGATCTGTTTGAAAAATTTCAACGGACTGGGAACGTGACGGATGAACGTGCTGGAAAGGTAGGGCGACCGCGTACGGCAACCACAGAGGGCAACGCGCTAGTGCAGCAGTTGATCCAACAGCGGCCTCGGGTTTCCGTTCGCCGTGTTGCAGCTGCGGTCCAAATGACGCCAACGTCCACGTATCGTCTCATGCCCCAGAGTTTACACCTCTATCCATACAAAATTCAAATGCGGCAACCCCTCAGCGCCACTACCATTGCTGCACGAGAGATATTCGCTAACGATATAGTGCACAGGATTGATGACGGTGATATGCATGTGGGCAGCATTTGGTTTACTGACGAAGCTTATTTTTACCTGGACGGCTTCGTCAATAAACAGAACTGGCTCATATGGGGAATCGAAAAGCCCCATTTTGCAGTCCCATCGTCCCTGCATCCTCAAAAAGTACTGGTCTGGGCCACCATTTCTTCCAAAGGAATCATTGGCCCATTTTTCAGATCCGAAATGATTACTGCATCACGCTACCTGGACATTCATCGTGAATTTGTGGCGGTACAAACTGACTTAGACGACACTGCGAACACCTCGTGGTTTATGCAAGATGGTGCCCGGCCACATCGCACGGCCGACGTCTTTAATCTCCTGAATGAATATTTCGATGATCCTGTGATTGCTTTGGGCTATCCGAAACATACAGGAGGCGGCGTGGGTTGGCCTCCCTATTCGTCAGATATGAACCCCTGTGACTTCTTTCTGTGGGGACAATTGAAAGACCAGGTGTACCGCCAGAATCCAGAACCAATTGAACAGCTGAAGCAGTGCATCTCATCTGCATGTGAAGCCATTCCGCCAGACACGTTGTCAAAGGTTTCGGGTAGTTTCATTCAGAGACTACGCCACATTATTGCTACGCATGGTGGGTATGTGGAAAATATCGTACTATAGAGTTTCCCAGACCGCAGCGCCATCTGTTGTTGACAATTGTAACTAGTGTAATTTCGAAAGTTTGTCAGCCTGAAAATGTACTGTTGTCCCAAGCATATTGCAACAAACGGTGTATTTCTATCGCTGCTCGTTTAGTTTGTATTGCCGTTTCAAATATACCGGTCATTTTTGAAACACCCTTTATGTCTTTGCTTCCTTGTTGAAGACATTATGGAAAAAAAAAACAGAGTAAATATGTTCAGTTCTACGTAAGCAGAAATAAGTAAACTGGTAACTTTAAAATCTGTTGGTTGTTTGGAATACTGTTTTAAGTAAAGGTTATATTTTTAAGGCTCATAACGTGAAGATTTTGTGTGTTTTTGGTAGTGTAGGCAAGAGCTGTCAACATTGTGTTAAGAAACCACTTTCTACTACAGTTGTTTTACGCGATGGGTATGTGGAATAGCGAGCGCTAATAAGTATTGAGTAGTAATATTTGTTAAGGGAAGATAGTTGAGTTGTCAAGTCATTTCAAGGAAACCAAGCTCTGTATTCTCTACAACTCGTACAGTTATTTAGTATAAGTTACAAAGTAACGTTAGTTAGCCAGTTAGCTTTATGAAATTGAAAGGCTACTTGATATTTGCTGATAATCCATATTCCTAAGAGCGGAGGTACTTCGCATAGTGCTAGAATGTAACCCATACTGTTTTAACACTTGACTTTGCACGTTGCAGTACAAAGCAAGGATATGTTTTATCCACCACTATGGGAAATGTTGGCCGCTAAAAATAATTTACAAAGTGACATTTGCGTATCATTACGGGAGGAAGGTACTATCAAATTGTCAATAGGATATGGCCTGACTGAGGAACAACGTCAGCAAGTAATAGCCATTCGACTTTCGTTTTTATTCGGTGTCAAATCCGGTGTGGACAAAGATGAGACAAAGCTGACCGTGATAAAACATGTAAAAATATCTCTGTATCACATAGCAGTTAGCTTATGCTCAAATAGAATTTCCCATCTGAAAGATGGATAATCAGGGAAAAAAGTGGAGAAAATGCTGAAAGATGACGTCACTGGATATTCAAGCGTCCTTGATCATCTCCAGTTATCCTTATGAAGAATAGCTACTGATTACTAAACAAAATCAAGAAGAAAGATGTGTATCCAGTGTAATTATGTAATAGGCGTATTTAAAATGTTTTAGCATGTAATTATCTGAACTGTTTCTTATTTAAATTGTTTTGTTAATTAAATTGCATTGCGTATTATTGAGAAAGAGCGGCAAACCGCGCATAGATACATTTTGAGAAAGAGCGCGCAGTAATACATCTGTAATGGTAGCAGGGATTGTCTGCACCAAAAACCATTGTTGGCGGAGAGACCGCACTTTTGTAGCATTGAGCGTTGGAAGCGGGCAGTTGCGAGTAAGATGTGAGACGAGGCAGTCGTAGCTAGCGAGACATGAGAGGAGGTCGCTGTAAGCGAGGTATGAATTAACACTATGAAAGAAGCGGTGTGCTCGCCAGCCATTCGCTATATGTAGCGCAATGCTAGTTTTTAAGAATTTTTGTAAAGAACTATGCCCCTTGTAATTGTTTGTCAAGATCGTTCTCAGAATATAGTTATGTAATTTTGATGGAAAATTAGGTATGTAGCGCAACGCTACTTTTTAAGAATTTTTGTAAAGAACTATACCCCTTGTAATTGTTTGTCAAGATCGTTCTCAGAATATAGTTAACTTCTACCAGATTAAATGCATTAAGAATTTTCTATCCCAAAATCATTCACGTAAATGCTTTACGGAATTTATTGTTATCTTAAAAGAAAAGTCTAAACTGAGCTTCAGCTTTTATCAAATCTAAATTAACTTCAACTTAAAGAATTCCAGTCACAAAGTATTATGAAACTCCACCAGCAGCTTATAATTATGTTAAAGAGAAGTAAGTATATTCATTCCACAGTTTGCTGTAGCAGTCAGATGGCGATCCAGTATAAATAATTAAAGGTAAGAATCAGTCTTAATAATTTCAGGTAACGACTGAGGGCCACGGCGACAACACATTTTATGTTTCGTCGTAATAATCAGCAGGTAGTCTTGACAGAGCAGCAGTTAAAAGATTTTAAGAGACGCAGCGTTCAGTCAGCAAGCAAACGTACATCCAGTATTAGACGGGAAGGTTTCATTTGGCGATATCCATTCAGTACGACATTTTAGTGAATCTACTGTGGATATGAATATACTGACTTTGATAATAGTGTGAATAAGTTACTGTTAAGTGGCGCAACGCATATACTAAAGTGTATAACTTTTATTCACAGGTCATCGGCAATTCTGTTTGCTTTATTGATTCGGCGTTGAAAAGTGTTTGTTCAGTGTTGAATCCGCTTTGAACAGTGATATATTTTGTTGCATGTGATGATTATAGACAATGTCCCGCAGAATAATTACTCGTTCTCAAACTGATAAAACTTTTTGTTGCGTGTGATGATTATAGACAATGTCCCGCAGAATAATTACTCGTTCTCAAACTGATAAAACTGTACAAAATACTGACGAGAGATTCTTTTCTGGAATAGGCATTAATAATACGTGTGAAAACCCTGATTCTGAAACGTTAGGTGAACAGACATTTAATAACTGTAACAATATGGAAGCGTTTAACAAACAAGTAACTTCAGAAATGCCCACAGACAATGAAACGGTAGTGCAAAATAATTTGGCATTAAATGCAACAGACGGTACACAGTCACAAATTCCGCATAGTAGACATAACAGTTTCAGTAACGAAACCACTACAATGCAGTCAGACAGAGAGACTCCATTAAGCACTGATTTAGATTCAAACGGTACACAGCTACACAACCTGCGTAGCAGATCCAACAGTTCTCATGACCAAAATTCCGAAATTACGGAAAACGTGACGCAGTCACAATCATCTGAGGATGTTCAAATGAACACAGATCTACAGCCTTTAACAACGAATACAAATACACACAGAAGTCAATCCGAAACGGATCCAATAATGGCATTTTTGCTACAAATGAGACAAGACATGAATCAAAACTTTAACAGAGGGTCACAAGAATTAGAAAAAAGGTCACAAGATCTAAAAAACGAAATTAAGGCAGAACACGCACACACAGATCAGAAATTAGACAACATGTACCAAAATCTAAAACACGAAATCAAAGTAGAAATTCAAACAGTCGCTGAAAAATGTTCACAATCAACAGAAGAATTACGCGACAAAATTCAAGAAATATCCGATAACCAAGCAACATTTGCAGTTAGTATACGGGAAACAATGACACAAAACTTTGCTAAACAAAACGCTCAGATTGATGAACGTTTTAACAATCACACAGAAAACTGTTTGATACGTCACCGTAAACTGGTGCGATCGCAGGATAAAGAACGAAAAGAATTACTACAAACAATCACTAAACAGCGTCAGGACGACAAAAAGAAAGTGTTTGCCCAGGGCAAAACATATGTAGACAATCACATACAGTCGATCTCGGAAGAAATCGAAACGGTCAAAGAAACAAATAATCAAATACAAGACAGGCTTACAGAAATCCAAACACAGCCAATCGATGTGAAAACTTCTACAGACACTGAAATCCAGAATGTTAAAGATAAATTAACAGAGGACGTTCAGACACTAACTGACAAAATAGAACACATAGAAATTAACCATGACACAGAAAATTTAAAGGCAGATTTTAAGAAAGTCACCAAAAGCAACCGTAAATTACGAAACGAACTGACAGAAAAGATCAATGAACTCACTACAAGAATAGATCTTTTAGATACTAACAATGACGAGAGATCAGACGACACTGCACCAGTCCCAGTGCAACAGAACTCTAATAGTAATAACACGCCATTGACAAATATACAACAAACTATCACAGATCTAAAATCGCGTAATGATTCATTGCATCAGCAAATAAATTCTCTACAGCAAGAGATAGCGGACGCACAAGAAACCGCCGCACATAATCATTTTCAACAGAACACACACCGTTACGAAATGCCTCAGATCCATAATACATATAATGTTGGTAGACTTCAGAGAGTAAGAGATTTTACCCAGGAAGAAAGACACCCGAATCCATATTCAAGACAATACGACAACACTTACACACACAGACATGACAGTTTTGATCACAAACATTTTCTTTCAGTTAGAAAGTTTAAAACACTTAAAAACGACCGGGCGCAAATACATCCGTTGGATTTTATCCAACAGTTCAGGGGAGCACTTCCACCATCATGGCCAGTACAACATAAGTTAGAATTTATTGTCAGTTTTCTTGAAGGAGAACCAGCACGACGAATGCGACCAATTGCTAGACAATGTTTTTCTGTAGAAGCATTTGAGGAAGCATTTTTATCAGCATATTGGTCTGACACTACACAAAACAGCATCAAAGATCGGCTACTTAGTTTGCCAAACTTTGAAAATTCTACCTTTCCAACAATCACACAATTTTTCGAGTACATGGTGGAACAGAACCAGTACCTCAACGAGCCATACAGTCAATCGGCATTAATACAGCTTTGCATTTCAAAACTGCCCAGAGCTTTGAAAGTGTCATTACTGACAGGGCAACAAAAGGACAATGTATCCGCTTTTAGAGACATCTTACAACTATTAGAAGCACACCAGGCAGACTACGCATTTGTTAACAAAAATTTTTCACGACAGAACGGAAAACAAACAAACTCAGCTACTTTTGAACAAACACGATTTGGTAATAACAATCCGAGTAAACGCTTTCGCAGCGAAAATGACAACGAAAACAGGAGTAATGAAAAACATTATACTGACACGGTAAATTTATATTCAGGACAGCAACAGAATCCGAGACTTAACACGCAACCGAATAGGTCAAATTTCCATATGAATCATCGCTCAGATAATGCGACCGGGGAAGGCCATTACGAGGGTCGACCGCAAAATGAACAAAAACAAACGTTTCTACGGGGTGCAGGTGGGCTGCCGTACAGTCACAGTTATAACGACAGGAGAAAAGAAAACGAACACAGACCGCCGAGGACGTTCCACAATGACAATTTTAACGGAAACTACAACAGGGCCCAACCAACAGCTGCGTTACCGTATGAATGTACCAGACACCAGATTTCATCCACCAGACACTGCTAATAATCAAAACGGCAGAACTGTACAGTTGATAGAACACATACCAAACTCCCAAGCTGAAAATCACATATCGGAAGAATTATGACTAGAGAAAACCTGCAATGAATCTCTTAATGTCGATACTATGAAATCACACAGAGAAAACATAACGACCGAAAATGCCATTACATTTGACGACGTGAGAGACACATTGTTACAGGAAAAACCAATCCTACAGAAAACAATATATCACCCAATAATAGAGATAAATTTACAGTCGCACAATATTTTAGCGATAATTGATTCAGGTTCACCTATGTGCGTAATTAACGAAGACACATTTAACAGATGCAATAGCAATAATGATTACCCAGTATTTCCTTTAAACAGAACGAAGGTCAAGGGAGCTTTTGCAGGAAAAGGCATTGAAGTTAAAAGACAGACACAATTAACATTTGTTTTTGCAGGGGAAACGTTCCACAGTGATTGTTGGATAGTTCCGAATTTAACAACAGACATGATATTAGGAATAAATTTTCTTGTTCAGTATGATGCGAAGATTGACTTCAAATCGTCATACCTCACACTACAAAAGGAAAACAGGGAAGTGATCGTAAGATTTCAAAACACAGTATCCTCCGAAGAACAAAATATGCACAGGATCGAGATTATTACTGATTCTCAAGATAACGATTGTTATATCGCACTATACACGAACACACTTAATAATGACTTGGTAGAGGAACAGGAGTACAATATGTTCGAGACAATTACACGCAAGGTAGACAATAGTGTAGCAAAATGCGACGCAGAACGCACAGAACTTGAAAATATTCTGGTACAACACAAAGCAGTTTTTGCCAATGTTCCAGGAACAATGACAGGATTTATGTACGAATTTCAGGTGAAACCACACGAGACTTTCAAAGCAAAGCATTATCCAATCCCACACATACACACAGAAGCAGTTAAGAAAGAATTACGAGCAATGATCGATCAAGGAATAATAGAACCAGCAGCCAGCCAATATATAAATCCACTACACATTGTTGAAAAGAAGGATGGATCACTACGTTTAGTTTTAGATTCAGGTCAAGTTAATAAAATAATCATTACAGAAACCGACCGACCACAGACGTTAGAAGAGTTACTGCAAAAATTTCCTGGCACCTCCATTTATACTACACTCGACCTCAAATCAGGGTTTTGGCAAATCCAACTACACCCAAATTGCCGAAAATATACGGCATTCCTTTGCTTTGGGGAATGCTATCAATTTTGTAAACTTCCGTTTGGACTAACGATTTCGTCTGCCGCCTTTATACGAGGCATGAATACTATTCTACCACAAGATCTGAAAAACAAAATTACTACATATGTCGATGACATTTTAATTGCAGCAGAAAACTGGGAACAACACAATCATACTCTTCAACAATTACTGAATACATTCGAGCAGAATGGTATAACTATAAACTTGCGTAAATCTGAATTTGGTAAAGCGTCAATAAAATTTCTAGGGCACATTATCTCACAAACAGGTATCGCACCAGACCCTGACAAATTGCAAGCACTGAAAGACATCGACGTGCCAACAAACAAAAAGGAACTTCGGAGCTTTTTAGGTCTTATCAATTATTTTAGAAAATTTATCCACTACAAAGCATTAGACACGCCCTTGCTATACCAGCTTACAAGTAAAAACACACTTTGGTCATGGAATGAAGACGTTGAAGCTGAATTCGAGAACTTGAAAGAAGCATTATTAAAAGCACCTTTGTTATCACACCCTGACCCAACACAAAACTTTTCCGTTGCAACAGATAGTTCAACCACAGCACTAGGAGTACATATTTTCCAAGAAATAAAGGAAGAAGATAAGACAGTCGTGAAACACATTGCTTTTGCAAGCAGGATACTTTCTCCAGCAGAGCGCAATTATTCTGTAACAGAATTAGAGACACTATGTGTAATTTACGCTTTTAAGCGATTCCGTCATTTTCTATATGGCCGACATACAACAATATATACCGATCACCGAGCAATCCAGTTTTTATTGTCAGCAAAACTTACGCACGATAGATTAAGCCGCTGGAAATTATACTTACAAGAGTTTGATTTTACCATTATACACATTCCAGGCACGCAGAATACTGTTGCCGAAGCATTGTCGAGGTCCATTCACAATAAACGCATGGAGAAAGAAAATACCTTTTGCTACAACAACCATAGTATTATGTATATTAAACAAGTAGCTTTCGAAAACTTTATATCAGCAGCATTACAGGATATAGAGAGAGAACAGCAGAAAGATGAAACACTGAAAGAGATTGTAACGCTTTTGAAAGACAGAAGTAACGCTAAAGTCAGACTTCATTACACTGTACATCAAAATATACTCTTTATTCGATCATACCGAGACGGTAATAATTGGCTTTTATGCATTCCGGAAGGGATCGTAAATAAACTGATATGGTATACACATCTAAGTTATAGACACTACGGAGCGAGGAAATGCTTTCTGATTCTGCGACAAAATTGCCACTTTAATAACATGGAAAAACACATAAGAAAAGTAATAGCATCATGCAAGATATGTCAAAAAGCTAAATCATCAACAGTGTCACACATTCCACCATTGTATCCCATCATACCGGTTAAGTTAAGAACATGGCAGCAGTGGATCTTTTCGGTCCAATCCCCAGAACAAATAATGGTTATAGTTATATTTTTGTAGCTGTAGAACTAACATCCAAATTTGTAACATTTTCTCCACTAAGGAAAGCAACAGCAAGAACAGTATCAAGAGCGTTTGTAAGAGATTTTCTATCAGTAGTAGGACGTGTACAGAAGGTTATTTCGGATAACGGTCCGCAGTTTAGGTCAGACGTATGGAAGAAAATGTTAGAAAGTAAGAACATAACACCTATTTACATATCAAGATATCACAGTTCTTCCAACCCATCAGAAAGAATAATGAAAGAGATCGGGAAGTTATGCAGAATTTATTGTCATAAAAGACATACAACATGGGATAAATATATTTTACAGTTTCAAGAAGTGATAAATGCAATACCCAATGAATCTACGATGCTATCACCAACCGTAATACTGACAAATAAAGACCCACCGAACAAAATTACCGAACTAATTACTTTTCCTAAGACGCGTCGGCTTTGACATTGTGAAATAATAGACACAGCATTAGCAAACACTAAAAGAGCTGCAGATCGGCGGAAGAAACAACAGAAGCAGGTAAGTCGACTACAGAAGTACGAGATTGGCGACAAAGTACTGATTCGCACTCATTTTCTTTCCAACAAAGGTAAGCACAGATGCCGTAAATTCGAACTTCTGTATGCAGGCCCTTACAGAGTTCGTAATATTCCACACGCTAATGTAGTGCATGTGGAAACGCTACGTAAGAAGAAATCATTAGGGAATCATCATGTATCCAACGTGAAACATTTCTTGACTTAAATTTTTGCATTTCAGCTGACGGAAGGACGGCGTGACACGTAAGTATGCAACAATGGTAGTTTCAGCGCGCTTCAGTAACAAACAAAGCCGCGACACGCAGCGGGCCGCTAATATTTCACCGTACTTTAAAGAACACAGCAGTACTTAATGATGCTACGCCAGCCAAGACAAATAAAAACACGAGAAACATTTCCTAACTTAAAGAGAACATGCAGACAACGACACGACGTATGAATTTGTGCACTGAGAGCTCATAAATGAAAGAAATTTTTTTTATAACGTGACATAATTACTTAAGAAAATGTCGATTTTTGCAATAGCTAAACTGATAATATAGATCGTTCATTAATCAATTATTTTAGTGGTAACATTAACATGTACTCTTTATTCCAGAATGCTGCATTGTTGTCACACGTCATCAAAATGAAACGTAGTTTTAGTTAGAATAAGGATGTGAATCTTTAGGTCACGCAGATAGCTGACGCAAATTGTCACTACAGAAATTTTATAGGTCATGCCGGGAGCTGACGTGATTTTGCAGCAGTTAATATTATGATAAAGTGTTTTATAGGTCATGCCAGGAGCGGACGAGAAGTACCAGAAGATTTTTATTGAAGTCATGCCGTGCACTGACGATAATTAATACTGAATGTTTTGTAATAAGTCATGCCGTGCGCTGACGTTAATTAATGCTGAATGTTTATAACAGGTTATGCAGAGAGTTGACACAGATGCAGAAGAAGAATGTGTATGTTATGTTAGTATATAAGAAATGTATAATGTTAAGAAATAATTTTGCTAGCATGTGACACATTGCAACACTATGGATGGGGACCACACATTACAATGTCTAACCAGAATAATGTTTACCTTAATTTTCAGCTGCAAAAGAATACTTTAAACAATTTTATGACAGTAATTTTATTGTATATTATGACCTGACATTTGACAACTCATAACTGACGACTACACCCCTGAATGGAAGATAAAATTTTAGGACAGTAAGTCAAGAAATGCATTGTCAACAAAATTTATAATTAATGATGTAAGAAACTGAGATATGTAAATACAGAATATGTAATAATGTACTTGTCTATAACAAATCTGTATACTATCAAATACTGAATAAGTAGGAACTTTTATGTCTTTTATATATGGGAATAATTTTCTGGAAGAATTCTTAAATTAAAACAACATATTGTTACAAATTACGACACAACATATTTTGTCATAGGGAAAATTATTTGGTAGTCAAATTATGGTACCAACAATGTCCGTGAACCCATTGCCAAAACAATTTTACCTGTACCTTAATTCCTGTGCATCCCCATGGTTATTGAGCACAGAATCAGTGAATTGTGAAACACGTGACTTCAACCAATGATGTTCTCGACGAGGTGTTTGCATACCTAGATGCACACCACAGCCCGATGTATGTCAATTGGTGCCTGCATACCTAGATACACACCACAGTATGATGTACGACAATAGGTGTTTGCATACCAAGATGCACACCACCAACCTTAATGGACCATTGGAGATGGAACTTAATCCTGATGTGGCTGCGGCAACTCAGGCTATTCGACGACGTACTTAGTGTTTGGGTACACTAAAACTATGGAGCAAGGCGATGATGGAACCACATGGCGAAACCTGGTGTTGTGCTATGTGAGGGAAAGGAACAGACTTTTGAGTGCATTCACAGACAGTTGCCAGTGCTTTGACCATGCTATCCAATTCCTTTTGTACCTTCCTTAATTGTGGTACTAAGAGATGCCAATTTGAATTAAATGTTTCATAATGTAAATTTCAATTGCTTCATATGATCTGTATATTGATTTTCACATTTACTCTTATTCTTGTTGTTAAATTTAAGGGAACCAAATTTTACTTGATGTACAATTCCTACTAAAACCCTTTCTATTTACATATTCTCTTTATTAGAGATAGACAAATCATTTCGTATGACAGCATTTGTGTATACACTTTGTTCAAACTATTTTCTATAATCAAATTTTATACTTATGTTGAGTCCATATGACTCAGCGCGCAGTAATACATCTGTAATGGTAGCAGGGATTGTCTGCACCAAAAACCATTGTTGGCGGCGAGACCGCACTTTTGTAGCATTGAGCGTTGGAAGCGGGCAGTTGCGAGTAAGATGTGAGACGAGGCAGTCGTAGCTAGCGAGACATGAGAGGAGGTCGCTGTAAGCGAGGTATGAATTAACACTTTGAAAGAAGCGGTGTGCTCGCCAGCCACTCGCTATACGTAGCGCAATGCTAGTTTTTAAGAATTTTTGTAAAGAACTATGCCCCTTGTAATTGTTTGTCAAGATCGTTCTCAGAATATAGTTATGTAATTTTGATGGAAAATTAGGTATGTAGCGCAACGCTACTTTTTAAGAATTTTTGTAAAGAACTATACCCCTTGTAATTGTTTGTCAAGATCGTTCTCAGAATATAGTTAACTTCTACCAGATTAAATGCATTAAGAATTTTCTATCCCAAAATCATTCACGTAAATGCTTTACGGAATTTATTGTTATCTTAAAAGAAAAGTCTAAACTGAGCTTCAGCTTTTATCAAATCTAAATTAACTTCAACTTAAAGAATTCCAGTCACAAAGTATTATGAAACTCCACCAGCAGCTTACAATTATGTTAAAGAGAAGTAAGTATATTCATTCCACAGTTTGCTGTAGCAGTCAGATGGCGATCCAGTATAAATAATTAAAGGTAAGAATCAGTCTTAATAATTTCAGGTAACGACTGAGAGCCACGGCGACAACACATTTTATGTTTCGTCGTAATAATCAGCAGGTAGTCTTGACAGAGCAGCAGTTAAAAGATTTTAAGAGACGCAGCGTTCAGTCAGCAAGCAAACGTTCATCCAATATTAGACGGGAAGGTTTCACCAGTTTTGCACTTTGTTGAAATCCCGGATTGCCTGAAAATAGCAAAGTATTTCTCAACTACAGACATGCATGAAGGCTACTGGCAAATGGAGGTTAACAAGACCGACCGGGAAAAAACTGCCTTCACATCCCTTGTCGGCCTCCGTGAGTTCAGTTGATCCGTTTGGACTACGTAATATTCTAGCCACCTTCGAACATATGGTGGAGAATCTGCTTCGACACCTTGAATGGACGACACCTATTTACGATTTTGGGTAACATTATCATTTTTAAGAAGACATTTGAAGAACGTACAGGCCGACTGTCAATCGCACTGAGTGTATTCAGAAAGCAAGACACCACCAAATTTCAAGAACGTACCTCTTCATCGACAAAGAAATGAAAATCTTGGAGCGCCTTGTAGACGTCGATGGGATGTTTCAGTCCAGAGAATAAGAGCAGTCATAAATTTTCCAACTGCATGGCACTAACGTGATGTGGAGACTTTTCTCGGAATGTGCTCATACTATCGATCATTCATAAAGAACTTCTGTACCAAGGCTTATCTTTAGGAAGAAGCAGGGAAGCAACAAATATTCCTGGAATGCAGTGCGAGAAAGATCAAGAAGAAAGATGTGTATCCAGTTTTGCACTTTGTTGAAATCCCGGATTGCCTGAAAATAGCAAAGTATTTCTTAACTACAGACATCTTGCTCAGTTCTAGCACTATATGACGAGAATGATGAGGCAGAACTTCACAACGAATTTGGCAGTTTTGGGATAGAGGCAATTCTAATACAAATTCCGGAAGGTACCTTATTGCTCACAGCGTAGCCTGCAGCTCCGAAATGAGGTACTTTACATCCGAGGAAGAGCATCTTGGAGTTGTTTTGGTCATCAAAACTTAAAGAGCTATTTATTTGGCTAGCAGTTCACTCTTTTGACTGATAACAGTTTTCTATGCAGGTTGAACGATCCATCAGGTCGACTGGTGAAATAGGCACTAAGGAATAGGGAGTGCGACATCACAACAGTATGCAGAAACGGACGCTTACTGAAATATCGTCCTCACTGCATTAAATTACATTACTGATGAACCGAGGGAAAGTTCAGCATTGCTGAAAACCATAGAAGCATTGAAGAATGGAGAATCGATTAGACAGGATTCCAAATAATAAAAGACACTTTGCGTGAGAGGAACTATGATCCAATGGGGTGGGAATGATTACTTGATCCTGAAGTATTTCAAAGACTCTCAAACACCTCGTCTCTTGAGATTCTTGAAGACCCTAGATTGTCTCAGATGCAGACACTTTTTTGTCAGCACTCTGTCGATAATTGAGGCACTATGTGAGTTACTGTAAGGAATACAAGTGTCGGAATCATGTGATGTAGTTACTTCTGGGGCATCTGGTATCGATCCCATCTTCAGCAGCGCCATTACACTGAAACTGAACCGACTTGGGATGGTTTCCGAAGTCGACAAATGTTTGAATAATGGATCATAGTCTACACTGACTACCTCATCTGCTATGCTGTCACTGAAGCTGTGACGGGTGCTGAAGCTCCTGATATTGCAAAGTTTCTTGTAGAAGACATTTTTAAACGTGGAGCACACTATGCGACGGTTTCTGATAGTGGAAAAATTTTCCGTACCGGACTGATAGCAGAGATAATTTCACGTTGCGACATACCCCACAGAATGACAACAATCAACCACAAATGAATGGACACAGAAAGCTATAATTACAGGCCGTCAGTTACGTTCTCAATGTACGACAGTGGATACACTGCTCCTGTTAAAACCAGACGATAGCCACAACGCTTGGATGCTACTGAAACACCTCAGTAACTATTCTTTTAAGGAACAAGTCCACACAGCGATATATCTGCAAACCAAATAGTAAATCAGATCATTGAAAGGCGCAAACACTGCAAAGATTTCGATGAGTCAAAGACAAAATTTGAAACATTTAAAGAACATAACAATGGTCCTTTCACCATGAATGATCGTAGTAGACTACCAACATATTGTGAAAATGGCGAAGGGGCTGAATTAATGGTACTTGTACTGAAATAGTGAGATCTGTAAGTCAGTATCCAGCCAAAGGTGACTCCTAAATATCTGGGTTAGTGCTGAGTCCCAATTGAGGGTTGTTTGAGGAGCACGTAGTTGGACACAGCTTGCAGATGAGGAGACGACTCAAGGTGTCTTCTTCTCCTCATCCGCCCTTGATCGCGTCACACGGAAATTAGCACTTCTTTAGGTTGATCTTACACTTGCCGGCTCCAGATAGTAACCTGTTGATCGTTTTCAGTGTTGACCAGTTTTCTCATGGCCAGAAGGTATCCAGAACTTAGCTGGTACAACTTGGTGGGGCGGGGGAGGAAGTAACAGTCGCGCCATCGATCTGATGGCAGAATATGACACAATTAACCATCGCCTGCTGCTAAAGAAGCTCTATGAAGTAACAAAGGACTATAAACTCAGATAGTAGGTCGCCTGTTACAGAAAAGAGAATTTTTGATTAATTCCAAGGTCATAGATGTATACGGAAGAACCAGAAAAATTACCACCCTGCAAGGAAACGTTCTAGCTCCTGTCGTCTTCAATATCTATGCCTATGATGAACCGTCCCAGAAGGAACAAAAAGTCTTATCTATGAAAACGACCTTACAGTAGTAGCATCAGGGACAAATTTCGAATGTGTTGAAAAGAAGCTCTTCCAATCTCTAAATGACTTCAATAATTACCGTTAAGGCAACCAGTTGGCACACAGCACTAACCCAGATATTTAGGAGTCACCTATGGTTGGATATTAACTTACAGAATTGTTTGAACAGGTATCAGGAAGAAATACTATCCTCCAGAAGCTACATGGTACAACTTAATGAGGAGGGGGCAGCGTCATGTTCTGAGAACATAAACTTAGCCCTGTGTTCCTCAGTAGCAAAACTAGCCTGTCCTACCTGGTACGCTCCAGTCACGGCAGACAAGTCGCCGTTGCCCCAAAAGAGGCCTGCAGAATCATCACTGGGTACCAGAGATCAACTTCAGTCAAAAAGGAATACAGTCAGCACGTATCCCAACCACACACTTCTACCGTGAATCTGCCGACAGATTAGAATGAAATAAGGCAATAAATCTAGAAACCCATCCTCTTTACAGGTACCAACAACAGTCTGTCAAATCAGGACGAAGTTTCCTCCGTACTATGAAACCCTTACCAAACAGCCTCCAGCATTCAGACTAAATTCCTGGCGTAACCGAGACTGCAACATCACATAGTTGACGGCACCGTGTGAAAACTTACGTCCTGGCTATGAAAAAACTGGTCAACATTGAAAACGATCTGCAGGTTACTGACCGGTGTCGACAGGTGTAAGACGAACCTAAAGAAGCGCTAATTTCCTTGTGAAGCGATCAAGGACAAATGGGGAGAAGAACACGTTCTTGCCTGCAAGCTGGGTCCAACTACGTGCTCCTCAAAATAACTGCTCGCAGCTACCCATGACACTCGTGTGGTGGCTAAATATTTTTCACACAGCGTTTAAGACACGTGTCAGTATGCGGCATCTTTTTGTAGAAAGCTGGTAATGCTTACACTAACTGACTGGAATTATTCGTGAATTGTTATGACTATATATAAATTTTTTTTCTTTCTCTTGCACAGATAAACCTGATGATACGACGACTACTTGAAGCGCCTCATCACCAGTACTGAAGCAAGACAGCTGGCTTACATACGGACCGTGGACCAAAGACCCTACAATGCCAATCACCGTCCAATGAGGCGTAACCAGTCTGTGCGTAAATTAGAACTACAGGAAAAGTTACTGTGTCAAGTAGACAAAAGCGCAGAAACGTCATCCATGTCTCCGAATGAAACTCAGCTACATCTGAGGGGTGACGAAGGGTTCAAAGAAATAAAAGACCCATTCGACGAAAATAAATCTTCAACGCGAGGGGCTATCTTCGATGCTCATCATAGTGAAGCTGGTGTAACTATACGGATGTAACTACAAGACTAGACTGCCAGGATCCGACATCCACACAGACGATCACAGACAAGTTCTAGATCGAGAGTGTTGTAATGGACAGTAATGAGCACTTCTGAAACAGCAGATTGTTGTTCATCCAGGACAAGAAGCAATGCCGTGAGCATTGGTGAATGCTGTAAGGGGTAGATGTTATCGTTTCTGCCTGGCGTGCTACAGGTATCCGATTCATACGGTAGCACCAGCAATTATTTTCTATTCACCGTATCTGGAATATTATTGAAATATCTTCTGTTTGTAATGTTTGTATATATGTGGAATATTATATAAATACTACCACTGTGGAGTATTCAATGTTTGTATAAACAACTACACTCTCACTTCAGCAGTTCATTTATGTTCTGACTGTACGTCACTGTTGGTTGTAAACATGCTTTCAGTTCTAACTGTTGTACTTTTTCATGACCCTGCCTTTTAATGTGGACTACTTTGGTTTCATAGTGACTCTATAATCAATACTTCAACAGCAATAACTAAACAGAGTCATTTCAGGAAATGGAGCATGAGAACGAATGCGAACAGTATACATTTACGTTTGCTACGAAATATGAATGGTACAAGGGCACTTGGAAGACCAACTTGTCTCTTTCACACACAGTTAGACAAAATTACCAAAATTACGCAACAATCCATTGACTATTCTGAAACAAAAACTACGCTGGCTTACAAGGAGCATCAACAATATGTAATAAGTCATTTCCCCTAAGTCCGTATACATAAGTTGACTAGAGAAACGCTGTGCTGAACGCTGCCTACAAATCGTGTGACACACAAAATCACTTTCACGAGCACTCGTCGTTTCCCGGATATTTAGAGCAGGTACACCTCTGGAGCGAATATGGAATGCATTTAACAGTAACTAGAAGTAAATCCCACCTTAATCAATACAAAGTACCTCGGTAAAAATTCCAAAGTTAAATAAGTGACACTTATTTACATAGCATTAAATAAAATAACATAATACAACATATACCATGTAACGTACAGAAATAAATGAGGATTAAAAACATAACAAATCTAACTACTCATTCGGCCGAAGGCCGTGTGACCATGGGAAGGAAGGCTATGATAAGAATTTAGTTTGGAAAGATAATCTAATGGAGAAAAACGGACCTCAGTTTCTTCTACAGTGTAAGCTGTGATACATTGTAGCAGTCTCACCATATCACCTATGGTTAGTAATTTATCGCCCTCATGTCACTACAGATTTAAAATTTAAATGTGAAAGCAAAATATTGATGAATGAATGATACGTTAAATAGTCGGCGAAGAAAGGAAAATTAATTTTTATAAAATTTGATAATGATGCATTAAATTCTTCATGATCTCCATGGTGCATGAAGTGTTTTTCTTTCATGTCTCTAATAGCGCTGAACTGCAATGTCCGTTCCACTATTCCTTCCCCGTAACCATTCCTACTGCCCAGTGCCTTATGAAGAAGTCCAACATTGAACTCAACGTCCCTAGCCAATTTGTTGAAAGATGAATGACCAGTAACAGTTTAAGTGGTTCTCTCAGAACCCACACATTACTTAACGTGCAAAGTGTGGCATTCTGCGTTGACCGCTCATGCTAGTTGGAGTCTTTATAGGCTGATGCTGTAAATATTTGCAGGTGTGCGGCTCTGGTATCAATGGGAAACAAACGCGGCCAAGCTTGGAACCATTTCCTACTGGAATATGGTGCTCTTGTTTTATCTAAGGTAAAAAGATGTGGAAAAAATTGACTACTGAAAACTAGGTTATCTATTATGTGTGGGACCTGTTCATCAAACACAAATATAAAAAAAAAACGGGCTGGATCTCATCTAAAACTAGGACATTTATCCAAAATGTTTCAAGAGTTTTGAATCACATTATGACCCAAAAAGAAGATAATCGTGCTTGTGTTGACAAGAGCCTTTGTATGTGACTTTGATGTGTTACTGGTAAGAGTTTGTGCACTGGATATAGAGAGAGTATCAAATGTTTTGATGCAATCTCCATGGGGCTGGCAACATCTGTTCATCTTATGATGAAACTAGCACGTATTCTGTCAATATTTTGAAAGAAAACACGTTTTCCAGTTATTGAAGAGCATGTGCTCTGCAAAGTGCCTCAGATCCGAATATCCGGTACAACTGAGTACCACAGTATAGTTCCTGTTGTTATTTGTTCACATTTTTAGCTATAAAACGGAGCCAATGTTTGACCGCCATAGAGGTACAATTCGAGTAGTTCTCTTAAGTCGACAATAAAACGCCACCCCCCCCCCCCCCCCCCGTTTTATGAATCTGGCATACTTTCGGTTGCTGGACCGACTGGAGGAATTATAGTCTTTCACTCGAGTTGTTACAGAGCTGTAAATGATCGTGGTCTAGAGGTAAACATTGTATGATGCAGGCACAAAGTGGACAGTTCGAGTCCACACTTCCCTTTCATTTTAAACCACATTATACACTGCGGGAAATGGAAAAAAGAACACATTGACACCGGTGTGTCAGACCCACCATACTTGCTCCGGACACTGCGAGAGGGCTGTACAATCAATGATCACACGCACGGCACAGCGGACACACCAGGAACCGCGGTGTTGGCCGTCGAATGGCACTAGCTGCGCAGCATTTGTGCACCGCCGCCGTCAGTGTCAGCCAGTTTGCCGTGGCATACGGAGCTCCATCGCAGTCTTTAACACTGGTAGCATGCCGCGACAGCGTGGACGTGAACCGTATGTGCAGTTGACGGACTTTGAGCGAGGGTGTATAGTGGGCATGCGGGAGGCCGGGTGGACATACCGCCGAATTGCTCATCACGTGGGGCGTGAGGTCTCCACAGTACATCGATGTTGTCGCCAGTGGTCGGCGGAAGGTGCACGTGCCCGTCGACCTGGGACCGGACCGCAGCGACGCACGGATGCACGTCAAGACCGTAGGATCCTACGCAGTGCCATAGGGGACCGCACCGCCACTTCCCAACAAATTAGGGACACTGTTGCTCCTAGGGTATCGGCGAGGACCATTCGCAACCGTCTCCATGAAGCTGGGCTACGGTCCCGCACACCGTTGGCCGTCTTCCGCTCACGTCCCAACATCGTGCAGCCCGCCTCCAGTGGTGTCGCGACAGGCGTGAATGGAGGGACGAATGGAGACGTGTAGTCTTCAGCGATGAGAGTCGCTTCTGCCTTGGTGCCAATGATGGTCGTATGCGTGTTTGGCGCCGTGCAGGTGAGCGCCACAATCAGGACTGCATACGACCGAGGCACACAGGGCCAACACCTGGCGTCATGGTGTGGGGAGCGATCTCCTACACTGGCTGTACACCTCTGGTGATCGTCGAGGGGACACTGAATAGTGCACGGTACATCCAAAACGTCATCGAACCCATCGTTCTACTATTCCTAGACCGGCAGGGGAACTTGCTGTTCCTACAGGACAATGCACGTCCGCATGTATCCCATGCCACCCAACGTGCTCTAGAAGGTGTAAGTCAACTACCCTGGCCAGCACGATCTCCAGATCTGTCCCCCATTGAGCATGTTTGGGACTGGATGAAGCGTCGTCTCACGCGGTCTGCACGTCCAGCACGAACGCTGGTCCAACTGAGGCGCCAGGTGTAAATGGCATGGCAAGCCGTTCCACAGGACTACATGCAGCATCTCTACGATCGTCTCCATGGGAGAATAGCAGCCTGCATTGCTGTGAAAGGTGGATATACACTGTACTAGTGCCGACATTGTGCATGCTCAGTTGCCTGTGTCTATGTGCCTGTGGTTCTGTCAGTGTGATCATGTGATGTATCTGACCCCAGGAATGTGTCAATAAAGTTTCCCCTTAATGGGACATTAAATTCACGGTGTTCTTATTTCAATTTCCAGGAGTGTATGTGAAACTTTCTGGCAGGTTAAAACTATGTGCCGGACAGACACTCCAACTCGGGATCTTTGCCTTGCGCAGGCAAGTGTTCTACTAGAGTTCGTAGAAGAGCTTCTGTGAAGTTTGGATAGGAGACGAGGTACTAACAGAATTGAAGCTGTATGTATCAGTCTGATGGAGTCTCAAAGAGTAGTGCTTGACTGTTTAACAACTCAAAGGCAACAAGCTAGATGAGTGGGTTCTTGGCTACGTGAAGATCAAAACAGTTTTAACTGCAGAGTTTCCTCACCCTACCGTAGCCACAGGCTACGGTCCACACGCCACAGGCCGCCTGACGTCTGGAGCTGCCAGTCCAGGAGGACAGGGTGCGCCACACATTAGGCACATTCCTGCCTTTGCAGTGGTCTGCATCAATTATTTCTTATTTTAGTCTGATATTGCTTGTGAGAGAGGGAAGTGAGTGCCACTGATATGATACACGAAATGGTGAGGCAGTCAGTGAAACAAAGGGGTTTATCGCTGTGGCAGGACCTTCTCGTGATATTTTAATCACCAACTTTCTCTTCGTTTTTCCCACGCGCTGTTAGAGTGGAAGGGCAGAGAAGTAGCTCAAAGGTGGTTCGATGAACCATCAGACAGTTGCAGAAAAATAATGTAGGCGTAGATGCAGAAATAGTTTCGTCAAACTGAGTGTACACTGTGCAGCAACTCAAAACGCATAAGTAACTATGAGTGATTTTACCGTCACATCCTTGGATGAAGTTCTGGTCTTTGTTCTGCAGTTACGTATTGGATTTTGCACACATATCTGAAATTTATGAAAGTTGTTTGAACGTTATAAGATGCGGCCCGAAACAGAAAAATGGTCTCACATTAGCTGAATCTTCTTCACATTTCTTTTAATACAGGGGTTAAGGCAGTGGAAGCATCGTTAAACATTCGTGTTGTGCGTGGGGCGACTGCTAGAGGGAAAATCGTGTCAGAAGCCGATTTGGTTGTTTCAAGATAGAATTTACTTTCATGAACGATTTTCCAAGTTCAGGAAGTCTCGATATCGGACATAACTGATGAACTAGGACTTTCGTATTTTCATACTGGTTTCAGGAATATGGCTTCTTTCATTCAAAGCAGTAAAAGTCAAAGGGATGACTGTTAACAGATCACCGCTTGAACGTCATGAGATCTTTTACTGAGCCTTCCTGTAGAATACTGTTACAGGTTGTCAGATATGATGCCTCTACGTTAAATGCTTAAGAAGTAATTAATAGCCCTGCCCAAACAAAAGACATGTCATTGAACAAATAGCAATGTGAACAGACTGGAGCCATTAAGGGGTGTTGTGCACTAAAGAACGTTCCCCAGACGAGTGTTCCACTGCAGCTGGCAATTTTGAAAACTGAGACACTTTCTAGTCGTAGTATAAGAGGAGCAAAGAGCAAAACCGTATCACTCGTCGTTGCACAAGGATGATGCACTCCTCTTATTCCGAGAAAAAAAAACTATCCAGAAATTGTGGCGATTAATCTGTAATTACTGTCAGTGCATAATCCTCACGTACATCATACAGGTAGGACATTTCATCTAACAATATTGCGGCCTTTGAAACTACATATTGAGGTTTATCTGTGCCATTGTCGGTGGAAACACGTTGTAAAATTACTTATTGTCACGAACCACACCGTATCCAGAGAGGCTAGGGAAGATACAATTACTACACACCCCACTGTGTTAGCACTGACAGCAGTTCAGTAACACCTGCAGTCAGCGATTATCCGGATCCACTTCTGTACCATAGGACAATGATGATATTGTTACAGGGCAGTCCCGCTCATGTGTCTGCAATCGGTTGACGTAATACTCTGCTTTCTGCCAAACCAGTCGTTTTTGGCTACACAATGCATTTGAATTACTTTTCATCACTGTAATGAGGGAATGGCGCGTTACGTGTGAAGTGTGTTTTCGGTATATATGGGACAATACATTACAGTAGGTACGTTTTGATACTGGTTTATAGTTCGAATTATACCGAAGTGATTTTATATGTCGACACAATCAAGTTTCATACGCTGGACAGTTTACTTCAATGGAAAATAGTTACGAACGTTGCAAACTGTTTACTCCTTGTACATTTTAAAGACTCTGATAGAATTATAGCTTTTACATTATCCGTGCAGGCACCAACTGTAACCCCACACAGTCAGATATATAACATTTTAATCAGGGCCATCATCTTAATTAGCCACTGCATATTCAGTGAGCAATTATTTTTAGGCCACCTGCACCAGATGTAAGTGAAAATAATTTACTCAGCATGTCACAGTTCGGATTCCAGAAGGAGTACCTCGACTGACAATGCTATTTACACATTCACCTATCAAATAGTACAAGGCCACAACAAAAAACTGCCGCCAGTTGGTATTTTTGTGATCTTTCCTAAAAATTTCGCTCTGTGGATTGTGTCACGCTCTTAGAAAAACTCAGGTTTTATGCTATTGAGGGCTATACATACTGCTTGTTTGAATCATACTTAACAAACAGAAAGCAATAAGTTGTGCTGAATATCACAAACAATGTTGGGGGTGGTGGTAAATTCTCGTGCATGGGGAGTTATGACAAAGGGAGTCCCACAGGGTTCAATTTTGGGTCCTCTGCTGTTTCTTATTCGTGTGAACGAGCTGTCACTTAATGTTCAGCAAGCAGAACTAATACTTTTTGCTGATGACATGATTGTTAGAATAAATCACATTCCAGAAAAAGCAGCTGAATATATTGTTAAGGATATCTTTCAAAGACTTATTAAGTGGTTCTCAAAAAATGGACTCTCCTTTAATTTTTTAAAAAACTCACTACATCCAGTTCTGTACAACGAATAGAGTCACGCCGACAATTGATGTAGCACATGAACAGGGCTCTGTTAACGGGGTAGATTTCCCCAAATTTTTGGGTGTTCACATTGATGACAACTTGAACTGGAAGAAGCATATTAGTGAGCTTCTCAAACAATGAAGTTCAGCTTCTTTCGCTCTTCGTATAATCGCTAGTCTTGGTAATAAACAGCTCAACCTCGTAACGTACTTTGCATATTTCCACTCAATAATGTCTTATGGAATAGTTTGCTGGGTTAACTCACCACTTAGACATAAACTACAGATTGCATAAAAGAGAGCAATGAGAATAATTAGTAGTTTTCATACATGGACGTCATGTAGACACCTATTCGAGGAGTTAGGAATTTTAACTGCACCATCAGAGTACATATATTCGCTAGTGAATTTCGTTATAAATAATCCATCTCAATTCGCGAATAATAGTGATGTTCATACATACAACAGTGCAGAAAAAAATGTCCTTTATTATCCGTTATTGAAGCTGTCAGTTACTCAAAAAGGAGTACATAATTCAGCAACAAGAATCTTTGATCATTTGTCCAACAACATAAAGTGTCTAGCACGCAGCAGATCAAGTTTGAAATTTAGCTTAAAATCATTTCTTTTCGAAAACTCCATCTATTCCATGGACGAGTTTCTGTTTCAGAACTGGAAAAACAAAACAAAAAACAAAAAATGTACCTCTAAATATAGTTGCATGTGTACAAGTAAAAATTTCAGTAATATTAATATTAGCACTATTCATGTGTGTATATATATCTTGTAACCTGACTTGTTCCACATCATATCGATTAAATAATCGTGGAAATTATCTACGGAACATGACATAACTAAGCTAAACTAAATTAAACTTATGGCATATATAAAATTGTGCATTCACAAAAGACAAAAAATACGTTGAAGCCGAAAAAGGCATTATCAGCTGTGCATTATCACAAATTTTTCGTCCTTACACAGTGGGGTACTGGTAGTAGAGGAATTTTCTTAAGATCTTCTCTCTGGCTAACGGAAACAATGACACAGGTTAAGTAAAAAACTGATCTCTGTAAATACTGGAACCGACACCAAATGCAGCATCTACTTTGCAGTGCGACTTCCTTAACAGAGGGACAGCAAAGCGCTGAGGCGTTCATCTCTCCCATACTGACGTACTGGTGGCTAAGGGAGATAATTGACAATATAAAAGGTGAGACTCGCTGCAGTTTTTACGTGGAACGATCTCCAAGGACTCGGAACCATGAATTGATAAAACCGCGTCACACGTTAATTGATAGTCATACAGATTATTCAATGGAAAGTACAAGGAAAAGTAAGAGAATTTAGCATGAGTTTTCTGTCCCATTTAGGAATTAAGTCAACAGTCACTCACTTGTCATACATGTTGTGTGTGATTGCTAAATTTCAGTTACTCTACCAGCTGGAAGAATTCGTTTCTCCAGCCAAAGTGTTTCTTGAGTGTCACAGCGAACATGCTATACTTCATGACATGATTGATCATTCCCGTAGCAGCGCCATGTTAATACATTATAGCCCGAGCTCTCCAGTAGCCACTGTTCATGCTACGGCGACTTCTCCTAGCCCTCACCTACTCGAGCATCTTCTGTAATGATGGAATAAAGCTCTCAGATAAAGCTTTTTTGACGGAATTCAAAATTTCTGAAAATATTTCCAAGAAAAATTAATCGCATAACTTCGACCACAGGCTTATTTTACGGGCGTGTAAAGAAATTGTTGCTACTATGTTGGGGCATGAAGCACTTGAACCGATTTGAAATGTATCTTTATCAAATGTCACTGTTCATCGGCGCATTATGGACACGTTACTAATATTGAATGTAACAGACACGCATTCTGCTCTACAGGTAAATGAAAGCACTGAATTTCGTGAGATAATGTACTCAAGTGGATGCATTGCTATGTGTACTGATGACGCTGCTGCAGTGATAGGAAATAGGAGGGCGTGCTGAAAAGTAATGTCACCGAATTTTTTGTATGGAAGCTCTTACAGCTTTTCACATAAAACATACGCTGTTAAAATTGTACCTCTTTTTCATTCATGTCTACTTTTTTGCAGCATTCTGTCGTTAGAGGACTCCAAATTGTAACGTATAACATGGCTATGCGTAACGTATGTTGGTGTGTGAGGAACACCGCGTTTTAATCGAATTTCGAATTCTAAGAGTTCGTTTACACATGGAGCGCCCTCTCGTTCAGCGTGATAATGCCAGATCACACACAAACTGCGACGTCTATAACAATACGAATACTTAGGTTCACTCTCTTAGATCATAACCCATTCAGTTCCGACTTGGGACCATACGAGTTTCATCTGTTTCCAAAACACATTCGAGGTGCGGTGCAAGCAGAGGCAAGTTTATGGCGTCGTTAACAAAGAAAACCACTCTTCAGTGATGATGTCACCTAACTTGTCTGTCTCTGGAAGAATTGTGTTCGTCAACAGGGTGATTATGTTGAGAAATAAATATATAGATACGAAGAACGAACCTGTAGAACGTTGATAACGTCTGTTTTATTTAAAATGCCTTAAGAGTTTTCACATAAAAAAATGAGATTCTTTAATTCTCAGTCTCCCTCGTATGAAGGAGTCCCAACTTTCGAACAAAATAAACTCCCGTTAGCAATAACTACTCACTGCTTTCTACACAGAGGAGAGAGGAGTTAAATGATGAAGACAACGGTAGGAAATCGTTCTGGTTACTTCATTCAAACGGTTGTTTCAATGTTTAACCATGTCAAGTGTTGTGTAAAATAGCAAATATATGTGAAACTTTATAAATAAATGGGTTCAGATTTTGCCATAGCATTAACTGTAGGTTTTCTAAGGCAAAAACGCTTACTAGAGTTCTGCGACTTAATGATGAAATACTTGCTTCTTTTGTATAAGGATAATGATATTTGATGTCAAGCAGTGTCTTAAAAATCTCGTTTAGTGTGTTGAGCTGGCATACCTTTTTCTAACTTCAATAAACTTAATGGTTTGAATTCAAGTATGCAGTTACAGCATGAAACGACATAGTGATGAACTGATAAAACACCGCATTTAGGAAAAACTAGCCCTTATGGAAGAAATCGATCAAACGACCTTTCCCGCTACAGCTAATGTATAAAGTGACTTGAATAGAGAAGGAAAATATCAGATAAAGAAGCACTTAAGATGGCACGTATACGAGTTTCAAGAAGGGATAGTAAAATACTTTTCCTAGAACTCGGGTGCAGCTTAGGAGTGGTTTATTGTATCTGGTGAGGGTAAGGTGTGCAAAGAATTTTTGGAAAAGAGCAACTTATCTGAATATCAGAGACTACAGATCGAAATTTAAGGAACATGCTTCCCATGCTTTTGCATTTTAGCCAAAAGTGAATATCCGGATATCGTGAATAAAACAACATCTCTGTTACTGTATTTCTCAGTGCCCTGTCTGTGCGAGTTAGGATTTTCTACATTTCAGAATATACGATTCTGCCTAAGATTAATAACTTTCTTGCACTGTATACCTTACGCTTATGTTAATATGTTCCTTTTCAAGAGCCTGTCCGCCCCAATAGTCGCCGGCACGGTAGCTCAGTGTGTTCGGTCAGAGAGCCGGTTGGCCTCTGTAATAAAAAACTGAGTGGAAGGATCAACCACCGAACTTGAACAGGATGTCTTACGACGTCCGCAACGATCAAACGCAACGATCAATGAAGAACAAAATGAAAAAAAATAGCTAAGTGGTCAGCATAACGGATTGCCGTCCTACTAGTCGGGGTTCGATTCCAGGCTGAGTCGGTAATTTTCTCCGCTCAGGGCCTGATTGTTGTGCTGGTCTTTATCACCGTTTCATCCCCATCCGGCGCACAGGTCGCCCAATGTGGCATCGACTGTAATAAGACATACACCAAGGCGGCCGGACCTGCCCCGCAAGGCGCCTCCCAATGACGCCAAACGCTCATTTCCATTTTCCATTCAAGAGCCTTGCTAATAAATTTGTAAGATTTGTATTTCGTAGTCGTTCCATGGAAAAACATGTATTTTATGTACTTTATGTGTCTACTGTCTTGAATCTAAAAAAAAAAAAACATACTGTATAAGGTGTCCGAAAACTTACTTTGGTGTGCCCTAAGGAGAGGACGGTGAGGAACATGCTACTAGAATACAGTTACTAACAATACTCAGATTCACGATCTACAAACTAATCGTTATAAAATGACTGTCACAATTATTGTTGTTTTTGTTTGTTAAGCAGGCTGAAAACGTTCAGCAGATGTAGCTCACATATTTGGAGATCTTCCAGTGGCAAAAATTATTACTGTACATCACGTCGTTTGATAGTTACAGACGTGGAAAATAATTTTCATAAGAACGCTACAAGGTACTGGAACGTAAATGGTAAGTCAAAACATAACATTTGTAATGGAAAGCGAACATTGACGAAGGAAATTCGTTAACTACAAATTACATCAGTCTCCAAAACAAGAATGACCGAACAGCGGGGTCAGAGATCCGCGGATAAAATGATTCCAGTGAATGTGAGATATTCAACTTCCATTCCGCTTATTTTTAACATGAAATGAGGAGCAGTAGTCATTGGAACGTGGATCAAGGAATACAAAACACCCACAGTGTTATCCAGAACAAGTCACCCTAAAGCAAACCTATCGGTCTATAAACATCGAAACTACTTGAAGTATCATCTACTCCCAATGATTACAATTATTACCACAGCTGACTTTTGTCAACAAAATCGAAAACTGTCTGTCATGAAAGATTTTGCAATTTCCATCATACTTAATTCAGAGAAGGTCCGAAATATCCATAAGTTTGCAGCAATTCGCAGTTGGGGCTGGATGTCATTAATTTGGTCCTTGGCGGTTTCATATATAGCAACGACTCTAACTACCACAATATTCATACTTCAATTATGGAGGTGTAATGTGACAGCACAGAAAATATCTGTACTCTGCAGATCTATGACGCCATAACGCCACTACATCAGTTAATAGCCCTGGCCTAATTATTCCTTGCTATAGTACTGTTGAATAATAGATTTAGAGCACTAACAACCTTTCATCCTAATACAACACAGATCCGATATATACCAGTTAATAACAGCAAAATGCCCCATCTCGCATTTTTTTCAGCCACATAATTTCTTTCGCAGCAAACTATCGCCTCGTTCTGGAGGCGGTAAACCAGTGTTATGGTCTGACGCACCATCATTTAGACACACTCCTCAACCTACCGAACCTACCAGCACCACCTCCACCCACCACACCCACTGTTGATATCTCATAAATCATGAGATGGGACGGAGCTTATTTTCAAATCTACCGACTTCTTGTTGGCAGCTTTTCTAATTGCCTATTCTGCTATTGCTCTGAAGATGAATACATAAGATAAATAAGAATATTCACCGTAAGAAAAAACCAACGTTTCCATTCCTCCAGCTCCACGATCCCAAAAATAGTGATTACGAAAAGCTGATTTATTCATCTGCACAGCCTTAAATTGGAACTCAAATGATTCTTAGTATTTTCTTAGTTAATTTCGTTGTGGTCACGTACATTACAGTAAAGGAGGTGAAAGAAGATCAGATTTTAATACAGATTTCGAGTAAGTTCAGACTTTACGGCTACATTTGCAGTAGTACACATTGCTGTAATAGTGGCTGAATCCGACTTAGATATAATACTCACAAAGGGAAACTACTGCTAAAACAAAAATGTGGTGGTTTGCCTTCATGAATCAGCAATATAAGGATAGTACCTGCAAATACTATAACTGTCAACCCGTGCGTGCTGCCATGTAACACATTCATAATTTTCATATTGGTATTGTGGTAGCCTGTAGATGCGATTCTAATGAAAGCAATGCGGACTAAATGAAAAGCATTCTGCACCCACACATAAAGACTATGTAGAAAATTAGCACCACTTTCAGATTGGTGAACTTACCTTTATTTCGAGTTCTCTTGGTGTCTTCAGCATGCTCGGGTTGAAACAGGTGTGCAACTTTTATCGGAGTACAGTAACTGTCAGAGGAACCATCTTAAGATGCGTGAAAACTTTTATTTATCTGTTGATGAATAGTTTTGGACGGTTTGTCCAATATCAGACTCCACTAAACATACAGACTCCACAACATGCAATGTAGCATGCACATGAACAGAACTGTATTTCAGAGTGTAAGCTGTTTCTCTTGAGTAGCAGCAGTTTTGACATACAGCGACGTTCATGTGTGGATTCCGCATTTACATGTGTTGTGGTGGGTAACTCGCATCCACCTCAGATTGTAATGCAAGACATACGTACGCAGATGTTTTGATAATGAGCAAGCTAGTTCCTGAAAACTAGTCATCATTAAATAAATAAAACTTGGTGTGCAATTTAAGATGGTTCCAGTAACATTTACTGTAATATACTTTTCTGTGTCTTAAGCACTGTCGCTACCCGAGGGGTTGAGGTATTGTGGTGAGTAGGGGCCAGGCACGGAATGTTGGTGGGTGGTTAAGTGTACTCCCGGAGGCGGCAGTGACACAGTGGTAGCTGCTATACTTTTATTTCTCGTGTTGTATTTACAGAGCTACAAAGCGTCTTCAGGACCGCAGGTGGCGGCCATGCATAAGCGCGTACTGGAAAGAAACGCTGAAGCCTTGTGAGCAAAATGTGACGTGACCCCACAGGTCAGTCAATCTTCCATTTCCACGTGTTGTGCTGGCAGCATTGGTGGGGAAGGGGTGTGATGGGAGTTGGATATAGAAGGCGCCGCCTTCCAGCTCATTGCGCAGTACAGTGTGTCCCACACCTCAGCGTTCTCAGGGATAGCCTATGCTCACTCGGGTGAAGGTAGCCGACTGTGTCGATTTTTCTGAGGACTAGGCCCTAGTTATCGACCACGGATCCTCCAAGACTGCAACAGACAATCACAAGTCGGTGTGGAAAATACAATCTACAGGTCATCCACTATGACCCGTAGCGGAGGAGGGTCGGCTGCACACCTATCTACTCATCTGCGGCGGCCCTGTAGACAGCAGTCACAGATCCCGGCTGTGGTATGCATGAGGTTGACTGCGTCTCGGCATTAAAGTCACCAGGCAAGTTGCAGGCAGACCATCACCTACCTGCAGCTCAGTTGACTGTCGTTTTCTCTGGTTCTGGTGACAGAGGCAGAATAGCACCTCGACTGAATGTATCTTTGAAGTTCGAAAGCCTCGTTATATAAAGGGGCGATCCTGCAACTATTACGCAGTGAGTCTGGGACTATAAGGGCATTTTTTCCGGTTTTTCGGATCCATGAGCACTGAACTTCTCGTTGTGGTAATTCACTACTTATTATGGGTTGCAGATCTCATGATTTCAGTCTTCATCTGACATTGCAGGGGTGCTCTAGCCCTAAAGTTGCGAAGTCGTACCTCACATCTTGTTATGTAGCCTTACAAAGTTAATATTTCTACTTTCCTAGCTCAGAGGTCGTGTGGCGATGCTCGACTCATAACCCAGAGTCCGTTACATCGATGATTTGATTGAAATAGTGGTGGCATACCTGCCCAGAGTTAGCCTTCTCTTTTCTGAACTAACGTGGTAAAACTTTATAAAATTTAAACGCGTGTAGTATAATTTTTCTTCTGTGCAAAAGCATACTAAAAGTTGTAAAGCTTTTCAACGTAGACGCTTTTCAGTTTTGTTGAGCAAACAGCAGCAGCGTTTATATTGTTATCTTTACGAGTAGATGACACTTGTAATTTGAGTGTCTATAGATTGAATGATAGGTTTGCTTACGGATGACTTATTCTCGAAAATACTGCCAGTGTTTTGTTATTCCTTGTTCCACGATCTGATGGCCACTTTTTTTCCTTTCATCTTAGCAGGAAATGGAATTGAAGTTGCACTTCACATATCCTCTACATCATTTCTCCACGGTTTTTTACGTCCTCTTTTTCTGTCATTCTTGATTTTGAACCTTATATTTTCGTAGTTTACGATTTTCTTTGTGGATATTTGTGTGTTGAAATCCATCCTGTATCGTAATCTTTTCATGTGGTTTTCACTAATTTGACGATAGCGGTAAAAACAACATTCCTAATCAAAACAGTTAACAAGTCTATAAAGAACTAAATACGAATTTCCTACTCATTATATTTGCATTATATTCCCTGTAAGCGCTCGAAAAATATGAAACACATTTTGCGGATTAGTTTCTCATTTTTCAATATGAATAAGGTACACAAACAAAAATAATAGTGACAGTTACTGATTTACGATGTTTAGTTTTCAGACGGTTCGTCTATTGTCTGTAAATACACTCTAGACCGTAAAAGCCAGACACAGAAAAGGGAATAAAACGAAATGACTGATACTTTTCCTAGTCTAGCCCTAAGCATCTACGTCTTTCAGACACAAGCTGTCGTTGCTTTCATTCCCACTCAAGGCACAAATCGGCAAGAGGATCGAAATATTCCTGCTGATAGTATAACTATTTTATTTAATCGTGTCAGAAGCATCGTGCATAAAATCAGAATGATTGACACGTACATATGAAGTATATAGCAAATATAAAAAGAGTACAAAAATATACAGATATAAAAGCAGAGTCAAGTAGTTTTTTATTTTATTTTATGAAGTCTTGGACCAGAACCTGGCCACGTCCACCGCTATCGGGATGGCATTCATCACATCCTTCATTGTGCAGGTGCTTGGGCACAGCACACACAGCGTGAGGTGGGTGGTGGTTTGAGTCTATCCAGAGTCGCACAGCACCGGTTCATTTGTGAGGCCCCATTTGCCCACTTTCTCTTTCGATCGTGTGACACCAGAGTGCAGTCTATTAAGAGATTTCCATGTCGTCCTTCCTTCCATATGGCCAAGAGGGAGTTTTTCGTTTGGGACTAACCGTTCCCAAAGGTGCGCTTTTTCTTCTCGCCACATTGCCAGCCTCACCTGCTGCGGTGTCCCGACGATGTTCTATGCTGTGTGCAGGAAGCTTTTTCTAGATTTTAGTCGATGGCGGGCTGGCTGGTGTTTGTACAGCGGGTGCCCAGTCTTGTGCCCTAATTTTCGCTATATCTCTTGTACTTGATGATGTCACTAGTTTACTTGCTTTCATCTGTGTAGATTTAAGAAAGTAATATACCCTACAACTCATGTCAATTTCATGTCCTCATCCATTTCACATATTTTGCAGAACCAAGATACCAATGTCCCATTGTATTCCAACGTGACATTATGCTCATAAATAGCAGCGCATGAAAGTGCAGGAAATGCAGTACATAGAAAGCACGACATAAGTAACTTACACGAAAACCTAAACGCAGTTTAGGTTTCCTAGCACGCTGTCTACAAATATTTTCCTCTAATGCACTACGTAAATTAGGCAGATTGTCTATAAAAATTTTACATTAGGGATATTTTTTTCTCTGCATTTTGTGTTAAGATATAATAGTGTTGGTGGAACATTTAATGAGTGTTCATGCCCTGAGGTGTACCAGTTTTTTTAGAATAATGATGGATTGTTGATGTCTAATGTGTTCATGCCATGAGCTCACCCCAATAGTGAGGATTATTGTGATATACTGATTATTTTTCTTAATTATATTCTATAATGTTAATATGTATTTTTTGTAAGTAGTGTCCTTTCTAGGAAAATCTGTCTTACCTTGTGCCACATAATTGGAGGTGTCTGTTGGAGGCTGCCACAGAAGCTTCACACCTAATATCACTTGTTTTCACCATTTCGTAAGAGACTGGTCATGATACTGCCTTCTTATGTTAGTATGCGTGACTGTCTTTTTTTGTTTCCAGGTTAATAATCACATTTACAGGTTCCACTATTTCCACAGTTCATCTTCATATTGGCATTTCCTTGTATCTTGATTTCTTTGAATGTTTTACTTTTAACTAGTCAGTAAGCTATACTGTACTTAGTATTCATGTCTTTATACTTGCATATACTATAAATCACAATTTTCCTTTGCTTTGGGCATAGCAGCTCTTGACTCAAGACGAATGACGATTGATTATTAATCATTTTCTTAACAGGTAAAGTGCACTGCCTTATCAACCATTTCCATATCCTTCCATTTAGAATTGCGTATTGTTAGAGATATAGGTCATTTAAGAGTTAGTTTCATGAAGCCCTGACGGTGATACACAACCTATAAATATTCTGTCTTTACTCATATGATACCATACTTTGTTTTTATGATTCTATTGTCTAATAGGTTTTCATACAGGACATACAGAGCCATACTTTTATAAAATGCTGCTATTTATGCACTTTTTTTCTTTTAAAGGCCATCTCGACTTATTTATCCATATTATGAATTATGCATAGGCCTCTGAGTGCCATATAAAGTTATAGGTAAATGATATTTTATTATACTTTCCCAGTTTTGATGTTTATGCTATGTAAAACTAGGCCATCTTGAGCCACAAACGTGTTTTCTGTCACTTTTTAGTGACTAAGATTAGCATTTATGTGTGCAGAAAGGCCACTGCGAGACTCAAAGAAGATTTTGTCACCTATTAATTATTAAGGTCCGCAATTATTTCCTTGTATAACTTGGTCACTTTGTGACCAAAAAAAAGTCTGTAACATTTTATAGCTACTAACATCAGCATTTATGTATGTAGAACTACCTCTTGGCGTCTCTGATACACTTTTTTCAGTTCAATTGTTTTAGTTATTAAGATTTGCATGTATTCTGAGTATAAGGCCACCTGGAGCCATTCAAGTCTTGATTGTTCTGTTATGTTGCTTTTATAATTACAGCACAATATTGCATATACAAGGCCACTGAGATCCACGTTATAATGTTATGAACCAGTGATGTTCTCTGTAATGTTAGATTATAATTCGTCTAATTGGCAGCCTGATGTCACACTTATTGATGTTTCCTTACTCAGAGCTCACATTCAGGTTTGCCTATCAACTATGATGTAAATCACTCTTGCTTCATCGAATCTGTAATTTCATTAGGGCACGGAATCTTTGCCGATCAGAAAAATTACTCGAAGGTAACATAGGTAGAAATGGTCATGTTCCACTACTTTAACTTCGCCATTTTTTTTTTGTACCTTCCATTATCCAGTCTCCTACCTCTGTTCATGGAATTGGAGCAATTTACTACTGGTATTCATACCTCAATATAAGTGCATACATATTATTTGGATCTCAGAAGAATCTCTACTATGAAGAGAGTGATGGTGATGTTCATCACGTTACTGGTACTATGGAAGTCACCAATTATGGCTGCTGGCCATCTGTTGCTGAGTACCTCTTGCGCACATGACTGAGGAAAACAGTACTGAGTTCAGATGTCTTTGTACACTGAATGCAATCAACATGGGTCACTATTAGTTGATGAACCTGCACAAAACGTACAGGTACGGACTTTATGATGCAGTCACTTCAACATGATCATAGGCTTTGGCCATGACTCTTCCTTTACCTTGCCCAATCCTATACCATTATCTCGACGATTGAGATTGTACATGATTCTGCTTCACATGATTTATTTGTCGGCAACCTTGTTTACGAGACAATTTACTCATATTATCACCAGATTATGGTTTATACTAGTGTATTCGAGCACAATAAATTCTTTCATGTTCAATAATGTATTAGAGTTAGATAAATTTACCTCACATTTGTTGTACTAGGTACTTCCAAATATGTGCCAAATTTGTTAAATCCTGCTGGAGGGTTGTGAAACGAGTATACTGGGGCATACTTGTATGTGGCTCCAGAATAAGATAAGAATATTAATAAATTAAAATGATACTGGTGTACTAAAAACAATGAATGTCTCTGATAGGCTCGATAATGTGGACTGCTGACTGTGCGCGACCAAAGAGTCAAAGATACAGCACTGCTTTGTTTGAGTAAGAGATTTCTGGGCGCACAGTTGTAGGTAGCTGTGGGGGAAGGACGATGGAGTAGGCAGTTCCTGTGGCCTGCTGAGCGAAGCCACTAAGAGTTAGATTAATGTAGGTATGACAATATTGTTGATCATGGAAGCAGAAGCCTTCGTGCAAATAAGGTTAAGATTTAAATTAGTATGATTTCCTTTTTCGGCATCGTGTTAGTATAGATAAGTTGGCTGATAATTTATAATTGTTGAGTATTCGCAGAATGCACTTAAACGATTTTGAGAAAGAGGTTAGGTAAATATTTCCTTTTTTGTATTGCTTTTAGGATTTGTTAACAGAGCTACATGTAATTTGTTTGTGAATCAATTGTGAGCAATGTAACTTCAATTGTCAGATGGTTTTGATATGACTAACTTAACTTGCCGCATACTTTTGCTAAAAAGAACTGAGTGTTAGTAATTCCCCATAATCAGTCTCTCTTCCCAGTCCCAGTGATATATTTTTAAAACACGTTGAAATTTCTTTAACGTTCTCTTTCATCAGCCAAATGAATTTCATGTGCATTTCAAGTATTATGGCCACCATTGCATACTCCTGAGCCCGTAGTTAGCATATTCATATATTTCACGAGGGACCAGAATATATAGCGTTACTCCGTTGTTGCTTTAAAGGTAAGACCATTTCATTTATTTGTTATGTGAACAGGGCTTTAGGATTAAGTGCTTAAGGGGCTGAATGTATTTTGCTATGACTGTATTTCTTTATTGGTATTGGCAGTTGCATTGCCCAATCGTTTCGTAAAGTTTTGCTAACAATAAGACAGAGTAAGCACACCACTTGCACTTACAACATGCAACACAACAATTCGAGTGCTGTATCCATTCCACAGTTAAAACTTCATTTAACGTAATCGTAAAGTTACATTAATATTTTAGAAAAAAAGTTACAAGCTTAACATTTCATGCAACCAAGTTACTGATAAGGATAATATGCAGAAGGAAGGGAAAGAAAGAAATCAATTAAATGACGGTCAGCTTGGCGTTGGGAAAGGTAAAATCTCCAGAGTGGCTGTTCTGACTTGGTGCTTGATAATGGAAACAAAACTGAATACAAACTAAGACGCGCACATAGGATTTCTCATCCTGGAAGGACAGTTTGGCAATGAAAAATGTGACGAGATACTGGAAATTCGGTGAAAAGTAGGAGTGACCTCTGTCTGAACAGGCCTCGGAAGGCCCAGTCGTACCGACCGACTGCCATATCATCCTCAGCCGACAGGCGTCACTGGTTGCGTATGTGGAGAGGTATGTGATCAGCACTTCAGTGCTTCGCTTCTGTGATCGGACCGGATCGGGTGTTACCACTGAGACAAGGCAAGGTCCAAGGTGTAGATAACGACGTGTAAAAGACAAGACGTACAAGAACCTGAAGAGAAGTGCTCGGATTAAGAATGAAGTAAGACAAAGATACAGTTCTTCGCCAATTATGTTCAGTCTATACATCAAAAAGACAATGACGAAAATAAAAGAAAGTTTTCAGAATGTGATTAAAAAGCAGTGTGCTAAAATATAAATGATAAAATTCGCTGGATGACATTCCTCCCTCAGTGAAAGTGAAGAAGAATTATGGCATCTGTTGAGTGGAAGAAACAAACTGATTACAAAGTATAGACTGACAGTACATCAAACGAAGACGAAAGTAATGAGAAGTAGCTACGAGAACAGCGAGAAAATTAACATCAGACTTAGCGACTACGAAGTAGATGAAGTTAAGGAATTCTGATACCTTGAAAGCAAAATAACCGACGACGAACGAAGCAAGGAGGACATTAGAAGAAGACTAAAACAGGCAAATAGGGCCAAGAGAAGGGTTCTTGTACCAAATGGCCTTGATTTGAGGAAGAAATACCTGAGAATGCAAGTTCGGAGTGTAGCGCTGTATGACAGTGGGCAGTAGTGAGAAGGAAAAGAGAACAGTAGAGAATCGAAGTGTTTGGGATGTGGTGCTAAAGAATAATTTGGAAACCTATGGACAGATAAGATACGGAATAGGTGCTCTGAAGAATCGGCGAACAAAGGAACATGTGGAAACCACTGACAAGGAAATAGAGAGAGGATGATAGCACATGTAAGGCATCAGGAAATAACTTCCATATCTCTAGAACGAACAGCAGCAGTGCAGGGGAAGACAGAGACTGGACTACAATCAACAGATAAATGAGAAAGTAGGTTGCAATTGCTACAAAACCAGTCAAACAAAAGTAGGAATAATAATAATGAAATGTATCCTGGGATCGACAACTCCTAAACGGGGAGACAGTTCTATCGCTTAATCTCTTTAGAATCTAGCTGGCAACTCATTCTTACAGATGCCTTCCTGCTATTTAGCGGTTGTACTTAGTTTTCTATTTCGCAATCACTCATTGCAGTAACTGCTATCTTGGCATTCGTGCCATGTTTTAAAGGAGGTATCCCATTACGACCCTCTGTGGTGAAGTGCTTCGGAAGACTGCGGTCAGTATTTAGGCCTTTTACCTGTCTCACACTTTTCTGTGCCGTTATGGTCACTGAGCAACTGGTTAAAAGGTAGTGATTCTTTCACTGACGAATTTTAATCAGAATGTTTATCAAACTTATTGCATTATTTGTGAGGAAGTAAGGTAAAAGGGGTTCTATTACGCTATGATGCTTACAGTAGAATTCAACAGTCACACCAGACTTCTTGTATTTAATACTCTACTGTGAACGAACCAGAGTTACTGCTAGATGAAGAGTTATCTGATCGCAACAAGTTAGCGCACCGTATACTGCCAGTTAATTTTTTGTAATGCCATGAGCTACGGTCGTGAAAATAGTGAACAGGTAATGAGAAAAGTGCGCTACTATTAACTGTAAACCACATGAAATCTATTGATAATCGAAACTACCTCAATGTAATTAGTAGAATGTTCTGGACAAATTCGTTAATTTTGCGCTCCATTTCATAATTATTTTTTTTTGAACTGACATGATTAACATTGGAACTAGATTTGTTTATAAATAACTTCTCGGCTACCAATAACACTTTTCTTTTATTTATAATTTACACATTGTGTCCATGAAATGATTGTGTCCCATTTTCAACTTCGTTTTTCTCTGTATACTGTAACATTTTTATGTGATGTTTTTCATGTGTGAAATTCTCAAACTATAAAAAAGGGGCAGTTGTTTGTAGGTCATCAATTTCTTTATGTAGTTGTTGGCAAATTTTCTAAGAAATTTTGCTTACAGTTTTATTATGGTACGTTTGTGCTAACTCCCATATTTGCCCAGCATCACCCCCCATTTTCTGTACATCATTCATCAAGAACAACTCGCATAAACAAACAAATATGTTTGTAGATCCATTCAACAGAGATAATGCCACAGGTCTTCTACAGAGTATAATAAGCTTTTGTGTAGAGAGTATTTATCTTAACAGTCTGTATCGTATTTTGCATATATTTATTTTACAATGATGTTTAGTTCCATGTGTCACTACTTTCATTTATGTATGCGGCATCAAGGTTTTCAATTAATATTTTATCTTCATAGTTTCTGTAATGTGAGTATATGTCCTGTTCTTCCGACAGATCCATTTTATGGTCTTTATTTAGTCAGTGGTGTGCTTTAACGATTTACTCTACTTTACCAAATGGGTGTCCCATATTATGTTTGTGTATGGCTGTTACTGAAGTTGTGGGTCTGTTGTGTGCGCAGGCGTTTATATGCTGTATGTACCTGGTGCTGAAATTTCAATCTGCTTGTCCTAGGTAGAACATGAAGCATTCCTAACATGTTACTTTGTATATTAGAGAGTCCGAATATGGGTCATGATGAGAAAACGTCAAAGCACTCCACCAACTAAATAAAGAGCATAAAATGAATCAGTTAAAAGAACAGGAGATATATTCACATTACAGAAAATATGAAGGAAAAAAATTGAATAGGAAAGTTGCTAATGTATCAGTGAATTTCTCCGCATGCTTCGACAGTATACTTAAACACAGAACTAAGTATAAATAGAAATAAGCACCATTGGAAAATACACATAAGAAAATTATTATCCTGACTGTTAAGATAAATACCCTCTGTTCAAAAGTATATAATACTCAGTGGAACACTTTTAACAGTATCTCTGTCGACTGCATCTATGAAAATTCTTTCTAACATTTTATTTATATAAGATATTCTCGATGAATAATGTGCAAGGAGAACTCTGTGTGAAGTTTAACATGTGTGAGACTTTGCAACATAAGGGATCTTAAGTACAGGTTCTTCCAAATTTCGCCAATAACTGCGTATGAAAACTGATAACAAACTACGAAATCGTGAGAGATTTCATATCTTGCACGCAAATCAACCGAAAAAATCAGAACCTCACGCATCAGAAACAATACGTAAATACGTCACAGTATTCAAAGAAAACCGACTTGAAAATGACAATCATTACCCAAAATGCATCGTGAAAAATTGAAACAAAAAATCACGATTGGTAGCAGAAAACATGCTGTATTTATGAACAGACTCATTGTATCCACAACTGCAGCCTTTCACAAACTGTTCATAATGTATCAAATCAGATATATGAAAATCTAAAGAGCGTAGCTCTAAAATTTAATAAGCATTGTGGATTAATTATGTTCTTGTGAATATGAGATGCGGTAACGTACAAGTAAGTAATGAAGAGGAAATAGTAGCAGTATGAAGTCGCGAAGGTGAATTCAGCTGGTGACATACTACAGTTACTTACAATAACGTGCCAGTGCCTTATGATCACTGCCCACTGCGACAATAAACGCCGCCTGGTGACGTCGTGGGCACGTGACACGGTAGAGGGTATGCAAGTAGCGTACAAACAAATTCGGCAGCGTTCGAAAGACGTTGTGGGCTGGCAACGGAGAGATCCACTGACATCAACGATTTTGATAAGGGGGCAAATATGTGGCCCGGCACCTATACACTATTATTTCGCAAACGGCGAAGCCTTATGCTTGTTCACGCCTCGACACAGAATGTCGAGTTCTGAGGATTGCTCGCTCCGTAGGGCAGGATAGGCAGAGATCTATGCCCGATATGACGACAACGCACGATGCTGGTTTAGGCCAAAGTGTTTCGGAAGCACGCCTTCTAGCGCAAATATCTGGACACGGTGCTCCGTACCAGCCATCACGATTATTACGACATTCGAGGCCACTAATAGTCTCAACACCTACACAACGAATAATAGGAATTGTAAGCCATCCATAACTTTGACTCAAAGAATCAGCCTTTGTGCCAATACAATTTTCGAGTCTCTGGGTCAGGTCAAAGTCCCAAGCGATTGGAAAAAGCTCAGGTGACACCTGTGTTTAAGTGGGGTAAAAGAACAAGCGCGCAGGATTACGGACCAAAACATTTAACACCGGTTTCCGGAAGAACCCATGAAGGTATTTTCAATTAGAATATACTAAATTTTTTCAGAGTGAATAGCTTCTCTCCTCAAATCATCACGGTTTTTACAAAGCATGACTCGTGCGAAACTCTGTTTGCCTTTTCCTCACATGATATCCTGCAAACCATAGATGAAGGACAACAGGCGGATTCCATACTCCTAGGTCTCCGTAAAGCATTTGACACGGTGGCCAATTGCAGGCTGTTAACGAATGTACATGCATACGGAATAGGTTCCCAGTTATTTGGGTGCCTCGAAGACTTCTGAAGTAAGAGAACCCAGTGTGCTGTCCTTGAAGGCGTGTGTTTATCAGACGAAAGGGTATCGTTAGTTGTTCCCCAGCGAAGTGCGAAAGGACCGCTGTTATTTTCTACATACATAAATGAATGACGGACAAGGTAAACAGCAGTCGGCAGCTGTTTGCCGATGACACTGTGGCATACTGGAAGATGTCTTAACTGAGTGACTGTAGGATCGTACAAGATGATTTGGACAAAATTTATAGTTGCTGTAATGAATGACAATTAGCTCTAGATGTAGAAAAAAGAAAATTAATGCAGATGAGTAGTAAAAGCAAACCCACACTTTCCGACTACAGCATTAGTAGTGTGGTGCTAGGTACAGTCACATCGATTAAATATCAATGCGTGACGTTGCAAAGCAATATGAAATTGACTGAGCAACTAGGGGCTATTGTAGTGGAGGTAATGGGAATAAGTGTCCGGTGTCGTTGGTTCAAATGGCTCTGAGCACTAAGGGACTTAACATCTATGGTCATCAGTCCCCTAGAACTTAGAACTACTTAAACCTAACTAACCTAAGGACATCACACAACACCCAGTCATCAGGAGGCAGAGAAAATCCCTGACCCCGCCGAGAATCGAACATGGGAACCCGGGCGTGGGAAGCGAGAACGCTAGCGCACAACCACGAGATGCGGGGCGTCGTTGGCTGAGACGCCCCTTATGGGGTAGGTCCGGCCGCCTTGGTGCAGGTCTTATTACGTTCGACGCCACATTGGGCGACCTGCGCGCCGGATGGGAACGAAATGATGACGAAGACAACACAATACCCAAGCCCTGAGCGGAGAAAATCCTCGACCCAGCCGGGAATCGAATCCGGGCCCCTTAGGACGGCAGTCCGTCACGCTGACCATTCAGCTGTCGGGACGGACAGTAGAAGAGGCGAATGTTCGACTTCGTTTTTCTGGTAGAATTTGAGGAAAATCGTGGTTCGTTTGTAAAGGAGACTACATATAGGACACTAGTGCGACCCACTGTTAACTGCTGTTCTAGTGTCTTGGATCCAAACCATATCCGATTAAGGGGAGACATCGAAACCATTCAGAGAGTGCTGCTACATTTGTTGCAGGTACTTTAGAACAATACGCAAGCATTACGGAGAATCTGTGGGAACACAAATGGGAATCACTGGAGGGAAGGCGACGCTCTTTTCAAGGAGCAACATTGAGAAAATTTAGAGAACCGGCTTTTGGGGCTGGCTGCAAGAGCATTTTAATGCCGCCAACGTACGGGTCGCGTAAGGATCACTAAAATAAAATACGAGAAATTAAGGCTTATACAGAAGCATATTGACAATCATTTTCCCTCACTCTGTTTGTGAGTGGAATACGAAACGAAATGACCAGTAGTGGTTCAGGGTGTCCTCTGCCAAGCATCATATTCGAGCTTGCGAAGTAAGTACATGAAGGTGTGGACGTAGACCGTTATATGTTCCCTTCTTGACCCAATAAGAACATCAATTTGCTCCCCCCCCCCCCCCCCCCTCCGATCATCCTTTTCCCCAAACACACATATTTGTGTAGGGAAATCGACTACGAAAGAGCAGTGAGGTTTAGAAAGCGTAGAAAAGGGCTTCTGTTAGATGAATTCAGTGAAAATTGCTATCTAAATAGGTTGTGTGCCCTATGAAATGCACACTCCGAATATTTCAGTGGTTTAGAAAAAGTAAAAAAAAGGAACACATTAATTCTTTACGACCAAAAAAGCCATTATTCCGGAGTGAAAACAAATTGTAAGACGTGATTACCTTTACAGAGAAGGAAGAAAAGAGTGTGCTATCAAAACGGGCAGTTGACGATGAAATCGCTGAGCAGACGACAATTTGAGTACAGCTTACCAAGATTGTGTAAGATTATTAAATATAAGATAAGTCTTTATTTACTTTCCGTAAAACCTACTAATTTCAGTAGACCAAAAGTGATTCTTACAGATCAACTAACAAAATTGTTGTTTGAATCCTTCAAACATGTCTTCTACAGTGAGAAGGGAAGAACATGTGGTTTCGTTATACAGAAGTCAGACTGAGATTTTCGCTCTGCAGCGGAGTGTCCGCTGATATGAGACATCCTGGCAGATTAAAACTGTGTGCCCGACCGAGACTCGAACTCCGGACCTTTGCCTACCGCGAGGAAGTGCTCTACCATATGAGCTACCGAAGCACGACTCACGCCCGGTCCCGAGTTCGAGTCTCGGTCGGGCACACAGTTTTAATCTGCCAGGAAGTTTCAAGAAAGTCAGACTTCTTAAATTTTATATTCCCCCCACCCCTTCCAACATAATTCGAAGTACACCGCTTTTGTGCACTAGGCTACTGAGCTGTCATGCCCCATGGATCATGAATTATCTGGGACATGATGAGTTTTGTGTGTATCTATAGAACTTACTTCTTATGTTACGGCAAATATCTAAACGGGCCAATTCAGTTATGCAAAAAATTGAACTTTTAAAATCTTGCCCTCCCCTGCCCTCAGGTAAACTTCTGCGAACGCCAACGACAGTTACTAAAAATACCTCTTGAAGTTTAGGTAAATGTATTTGAGAGAAACATTAAAATAATGCTTGAAAACGTTGGTACAAATGTGTATGTATGATATGTATGAAGCTGAGACGCGATGTACGAACTTTAGAAATATATCTAAAGGACACTACAGGTGTCGTCGCCTTTTTACAAGAAAAACAGAGCTCCTCTTCAATCAGTTTCAATCACTGCTTCAGTTTCCTGTTCCATTAATATTCGCTTCTGCAGCATGCCCCCTAAGCATTAAAATGAAATGTGCCATGCTGAAGTAGTAGTTGCAGTCAGCAGGTCACCGTATTCGACGCGAAGCGGAATATTCGAATGCAGATTTACCGAAAGGTTGTTTTGGACTGCGAGACGTGCTTGTGCGGTTCGTTTCCCAAGAGCCGTTAACGTAGTTATGCCCATGTCAGTTATGCATGAGCTTTATGAATGCGTGAGTCACCAGCGAGACCGAATGACGTTGGGTGAGTCTCTTTCTCGCTTAAATATTTACTGTGATCCGACAACGTTTACACGATGCCAGAACAGCCATTGCGCACCGATAGCTACGTGACTCCAGCCTGCAGTATCACTCGCCACTGGAGCGCAAAAATTTTAGGTGCACTCTTTCGTCCAGTGGTGTATTACTTCGGAAGTAAGTTGTGAAGATGTAAAGTAGATCGCCGGAACCGGTTACTAACATGGGAGACACTTCTCAAATATTTACGAAAGCTTAAATATTTAGAAAAGTCTTATTTTTGATCGTTTTTTTTTTTTTGATACGACAGCTAGTTTGATCCTGAAATCGCAATCAAGCTCTATGATTCCAGTTACTTACTATATCGCATACCTTTTGAAGTCGTACTTTGAGAAACTGTATTTTATTGCTTCGATAACGAGCATAGAGACCTGGGAGTATACCGAAAATATGTGGAAAGTAGGCTGTAGGCTCTTGTAACGACACAGCAATTCCAGCGAATTTACACTATTTTTTTCTCTTCTTTCCCAATTTTGTATGTAATTTACTTCGTAACATCTTAGCGTACGCGGGCCACGGTGGTCTCGCGGTTTTAGTCGCTCAGTCCGGAACCGCGTGACTGCTACGGTCGCAGGTTTGAATCCTGCCTGGGGCATGGATGTGTGTGATGTCCTTAGGTTAGTTAGGTTTAAGTAGTTCTAAGTTCTAGGGGACTAATGACCATAGATGTTAAGTCCCATAGTGCTCAGAGCCATTTGAACCATCTTAGCGTATGTTCCAATATTTTATAGAAGTAACAACCAGTGTCACACATTAGTGGCGTGTGGAAATGCGTCAGTTTAGTAGTGTCGATGGAAAATTGTAATTTCATCGTTTTATTATTTTTCGGTGATATGTTTTCTATTGTTTTGTTTAATATTTAAATGATATGCTAACACCAAAATGCTTAGCATGGAAGACAATATTTCTGTGTAGACATTTTGTAAACATTTGAGAGAGAGCTGCACTTGATATGGCACAGATATAATTTGTTGCTGAGCAAGGGGTTAAAGCATAGTTTACACGATGACACTAGGTTGCAGGCAACTACGCTACCGCCCTATGCGCATGCGCGTCACGCGTTTGCGCAACTCGTCGGTGAAACTAAACACTTTCGGCGTGTTCCAGCTTTGGCGACAATAGTTGCCTGGGTTTTAAGGGTATGTGTGTTCGTAGAGTGTAACCAAACGAAATATGAAGTGGGGAACGGAGAATATTGTTCGCGTTTCGGATATCTATGGTTTGCATAGGTGTGCTGATTACAATAATAAGCAAAATATTGTTGTTCCTGAGACTGTCCCGTGAGATCAGAACATAGACAGTTTGACAACATCTGAGCTGTAGTGGAAAATTTATTAAATTAGGAGCACATACACAACTGAATTAGAAAAATACAAGCAAATGTAACTCCAGATGTAGAAATGCACTTGTCTACAAAACTAAATTCCCATCTTCCAAGTTGGCCTACTATTTTTTTTTTTAAGGAATTTTGTTGACAGGAGTGATGGCTGCACAAATCAAGAAGCTACATTTATTATAAAATATTGACGTATTTAAAACGCCCAGCAGTGTTTTCCATTCACATATGTTTGAATTTTGCCGCTGTACAGATCTATCCTCAAGAGAGCAGTTTGCAAATCATTCTCTTCTTAATATGGCAAGCTTCGAACAATTACTGCTGTCAATGTTAATAAGCATTACTGCTAGTAATTATTGGCGTTAATGAAAAAGCGACATCTCCACCTAAGAACGCATCTTATAGCATGCCGAGTGTTCTCGATTGTAATGCATGCAATGTGATATGTAATTTCAGTTTTGACGACACTGCTTCATGAATTACAATTGTAAGTAGGCTGTTTAGGTTTTCTTATTGGTAACGCCACGTAGCGCTCTGTATGAAAATAGGTTAATGTTAGTCAGGGCCATTTTTTTGTAGAGATTTTTGAAAGTCCGACTGCGTTGCGCTGAAAATATTTTGTGTCAGTTTAAACACAGTCATGTATAATTTTTCAAAGGGGACGTTTCACAATATGTTTATTCCTTATCACGTAATTTACTCTATTTAGAAGACATTCTAAGATAATTAAAAGAACTTCTTGGGTCTTCCACTACAAATTATTTCAGTTAGGATGCTGAGCAACCGAGCTGACGTCCTTTCTTCACCCATTAACGAATCGAAACACGTTTCTTATTTTTTTCTTATCCAGCGATTCCACGCAACAAGCTTTAACTCCATCACAACTCATGCGATGTGCTGCTACCAAAACTTTCATTTCAGTCACCACTCAGGAACACGCAGAAAGACGAAACTGGAGTTTTTGCTGGTTTCGCCAAGTCTACAGTCAAATAAGAAACCATTTGTGTGCTACTGTTTCCACGCAACTAGTGGCGCAACCCAATGTCGTCGTGTAGACAACGCATAATATTTATTCAGTAGCTGTTAGAGTCTGTGATCAACAATAGCGCGTAATGTGTAATAGCAGTGCTCAGCGGAAGAGACGCGGCTCGTTGTAAATACATTGGCCCTATATTGAAAGGATGGACGGGGCCATTTAATGCCATATTCACGGGAGGTACCGCGAGAAGAAAAATGCCACTAACATTATGCCACCTACTTCGACAATGTGTGTGCCTGGAAACAATGATATGTGCAGCACTTTTTCTAATATACGACTCCAGATATTTCCCAAACGTTTTTAATTTTCAGAAATAAGCTGTTGTCAATAAGATGAAATAATTCACAGTTTTAATGATCATTTTATCCATCATTATAAAATTAGGCACTTGGTACAGTATTATATCAGTGAAATAATTAACTCTTGTGTCAAAACAAATGGTTCAAAATAGCTCTGAGCATTGTGGTACTTAATATCTGAGGTTATTAATCCCCTAGAACTTCGAACTACTTAAACCTAACTAACCTAAGGACATCAAACACATCCATGCCCGAGGCAGGAATCGAACCTGCAATCGTAATGGTCGCTCTGTTCCAGACTGAAGCACCTAGAACCGCTCGGCCACAGCAATTGGCTGTGTTGAAACAAAATGATAGATTTGAGTATCGCCATTTAACTTTATTAATGCTGTTTGGCACCACTATTCGTGTTTGAGAGACCATGCTTTCGCTTCATGAAGTAGTTCTGGCAACATTTCGTATTGAGAAGCCACTATAGTCATTCAATAGTATCTTACTACTAGCACAAAATGTTGTATTATGTCATTTACAAAATTTTCAGTGGTACTCTTGTGCACTCTGAATAATAACGTAATGCAAGTTGGTGTGTGTGTGTGTGTGTGTGTGTGTGTGTGTGTGTGTGTGTGGTTGTGAGTGCTAGTGTTTGGGTGAATGCTTTTGTGTGGCTATGCCATTTTATTTGTGTTATGTACAGAGATCCACGTAGTCAGCACGTACACAACTTTCCCACTAGAGCGTAACCCGCTAAGGACAACAGCACAGGCACAGCGCTCGACCGTCTCCGCACTACAAGATGGCACTGCCTTAGAGACGGACCAAATTCTGCTTCCGCCGATCCACATATTAATATGTAACGCAGCCAATGAGATTGCTGCAAACGTAGAACCTTTTCTCCTCGGGGATCACACTCGCACAGTGATACCTGAACGCATGAGGTATTACAACAAGTGTACAGATCTCCGCTTAGTCAGTCTGCATTTGTCTGCACCAGTCTGCACGAGTCTGCATTAGTCTGCATTTGTCTTTACCAGACTATAATCAAGTTTAACTCTGCGCCTAATAAGATTACCATATTGCTGTACGTAGCCATGAAGATAAATGAATAGACACTTTGTCAAGTATCAGAGATATGTGAGAATAAGATTAACATACCAAGACCAATGGAACTTCAGATTGTCAATTGTAAACAGCATCCAGAATTAAGTTATGTAATGTCTATGCTTTCTATTATTTCAATAAATGTGTGTGAAAATTCTTTTTAAAGCTGGTCACCGTCAATCTTCTACTGTAAGTGTGCAAGTGTCACTTCTATCATCTGACCTAACGGCAGAAGATAAACACGCCACGGTAAGACCATGAGACATATTTCTGACGCTCGCCTACTTTGTTAAAGCGACGAGTCAAAAAATCTGATGGTGTGTGTACCGAAGGTCTTAGAGTACACACACCACAATTTGTTTCGTAAATGCAGTGCTATTAAGACCTACTATCAAACCATTGACTATAGATCTATCAACCTTTCTTGTATTTAAACGGTGCATTAGCACCGTTTGATACAGAATGGCTCTCTGGGCATCATCCGGAGCTGATGCCAGAAGTCATCTTTGTGTGATGTTAACATGATTTTGAGAGAGAGGGGATTTCATGAACATCTAGTATGATTATATTTTTGTGCCCATCCTGTGTAGGAAAACGGGACACATGACTGCTTGAATGTTTTTTAACTATTTCGGATGACTATAACCTGCCGCATAATATGGTATTTCTGATAATTTGAGAGAATGATGGAAGAAAGCAGAGATATTTGGCAATATCCATAGGGGAAACAAGGACGGTTTTCGTGTTCCAACTGTTGTATTGAATAGACGCTGCTAAATGCCTCTTAATGAACGTTGTTTCCCCAATCGATATTGTGCGATTCAGGTTTAGCCACAATTTGGCCGCAGAAGTGTATGTGAACGGTCGTATTTCCTCCAATATTCTGAACGGATTTCGGGTACAAGGACCAGAATCAATTGTTTTCGAGCAATTTTAATGTTAAAAGTTTCCGTTTCAGGTTTTTAATGTTGGCGAGACAGTGTTGAGTCTCTTTCAATATTCTGCTAATATAGAAAACGAATTTGCTGATTTATTCTGAATGGAATTGACGCCACAATAACTAGGAGTGTAATGTGTTGAAGTTTGGCTAATATATATCCCTGGGATAGATTCATTGTGAATGTGACTGGTACGGGTAGTGTTTACTCGACAGCTAATTTCTAGCGAAAAACATGTGAATGGGAGATGCCACTATTTTTGTTTTTGAAAGTGGCGTGTTCCTTTGTACTTCCGGTAGGCCTTTCAATTCAAAGGCCAGTTCGAGCGGTCATATTAGTTCTTGCTGTGATCTTTATCGATGTCGGTTCTCTTTACCTCAGTATAATTTGATCTGAGTTATCTCTCTTATCAGAGATTTGTTTCTTTGTTCACCTACTTCCCACGTGATTTTCGGTGGGCTCTACTTCATCTGCTTCTCCACTAAATTTCTGCTTCATGTACCACCAGTGCTTATTTAACAATGTATTTTCTCGTAGTTTTTAATCGAGTTCGTGACTCTTCACGAAGATAAAATTTTTCATAAAGGCTGTCACTTGTGTTCATGATACGGGCTGACACATATTTTCAGGTGGCAAATTGCTAAGCTTTCTATTAGCACTATAACAGTTAAATGTGCTTCATACTCCGGCTCTCAGGTATATATGAACTCAGCCGTAATCATCTGTTTGCTTTATGTGTAGGCTTGCAGGATATTGCTGAAAGCCCACAAATTTTTAATTTGAAATTGACCAGTTCATAAAATAATGTAGGCGAGACATAGGTTCATTTATAATTTTAGAAATTGGAAATTTGTGGTAACGTCTTATGGGCCCAAACTGCTGAGCTCTTCGGCCGCTAAAGCTTACGCACTACTTAATCTAAATTAAACTAACTTACGCTAAGGACAACACACACACCTATGCCCGAGGTAGAACTCGAACCTCCAACAGAACAATTTTTATAAAAGTTAATTCCCCAGATTTTAGATCAGCTGATGTGGTGTTCCTACGAGTAAAATGAGCTTGGATCGTTTCAGATAAGGCATACCACAGAACAGACATTGAATATGTGGTGAACCGCCAACAATTTTTATACTGTTTCTTAACGCGGCCGATCCGTCACTCACTGTGCTGCTCCACATGTAGAATGCGTTTAGGATTACATGGCTGGTAGATGAGGAGTCAGCTGGGCAAGCACTGGGAGAGCATCGATGGCAGGGGCTACATGCAGGCCATCAAAGCACCGTGGGGAAAATGCCACTCGCTGGACGGGAAGGTTGGTTCTTAACTGAAGCCTATGCTTACATTTATTTATTTGTAAATATCAAGTGGAGCCCTTACACGCCACACTCTTATGACCATCCTAAAAGATCTGCTGTCGCTTTTGTTCTGGTTAGTACTAAAAACAATTCTGCTGAAAATGCAAGAGGCGGCCGCGGCGACCGAGCGGTTCTAGGCGCACCAGTCCGGAGATGCGCTGCTGCTACGGCCGCCGGCTCCAATCCTGCCTCGGGCATGGGTCTGTGTGAAGTCCTCAGTTTTAAGTAGTTCTAAGTTTAGGGGACTGATGACGTCAGATGTTGAGTCCCATAGTGCTCAGAGCCATTTGAACCATTTTGAAAACGCAAGAGAAGCAACGGTTTATTTTCGCCTGACTTGTTAACCAATAGTAAGAAACGTCATTAGTGGCGAATTCTGAATAAAACCCACATTTCTCTTGTTGCCATGATAAAATTTGCTTCCTTTGCCAAAACACAGCCGATTTTACCCAATGCCAAATCACTAATGTGTTGCGCAGATGGAACTGTGACAGAATCATAAAGCAGTGGATTACTAAGTTTGTTAACTGAGGAACAAGGGACAAGTAAGGTAAACAGCTCACGAAGAAGCACATCCTCAGCACAAAAACAAATGTGTAATGTCTTCACTCCTTTTGTTTTAAAACCCACAGTATATCACTTATGACCTGCTGGTGACGGCTCCTAAAACTTACATTGTTAGGTAATGAAGTTTTGCACACTGACCATGTCACCAAATACTATCCTCTTTAAATGCAATCATTTGACAAAAATTCATTTCGGTATCTCACACTGTTTGTGAGATATGAGGAATGATACAGATATTCCATTTTGGTTTCTTCACTGGTGTACACAATCCTAAATGAATGAATTATATAAAATGTATTTTTGTGAGATTGATGATAGGCAGAGACCTTCACAGAAGTCTAAAGAAAAATGCAGTATGCCAGCTACATATCACACACAGTGCCATACGTTGCAGTATGCACCAAACGAAAATGTTTGGCTTCAAACTTTCTTCGAATTTTGCTAAGTGCAATACTTCAAAGCAAATATCACGTTAACTGTGACCAATGATGAAATACTGCATCATAAAGTTGACATACAAGTCTGTAAATAACAGAAAAACTAAAACTGTTTACCGCGTGATTTCTCTATGTGCGTTGTAGTTCGTGTGCCTCCATTCTGTAAGCGCTACACACCGGCATCTAGTCGAAATCGTGCAGACAATGATGGCCTCTCCTTCTGCACTTCGAACTTAATTTCGTCACTGCACACCGTCCACAATATCCTGCGCGTCCTCTTCTGGCCACCACACGATTCGTCACAGCTGGGTTTCCATGCTAACTGCCTCCACCAACTAACTACTTGTGCCCGCATGCCTGTTCATGCATAACCTCCGTTCGCAGATCTCTGACGTCACAAATCAAAAGTCAGAACGCATCCCATTGGCACAATGTAACTTTCTATTGTTATTCTTGTGTAACATTACACCATATGTCAATCTATGACTTACATACGTGTATGCATATGCTAATTAGCTTTCACTCTTCAATTATTTCTCGCAGTACTCTGCCGGGCTTGGAGCGGCAACTCCTCCCCACTGAGACAGCCCTACAGCCCTACACCCTCAGAAACTCAATATCTCTGCACGAAAACGGCTTACAGCGAAATGCGTCTAGGTAAGACTCCACCAGGTTCGCTTTCATTCTAAAGTAGAACCACGATTTTCTCCAATCGCCTTTTACTAAATTGAAACAGAGCGAACAAACCTCTCCTGTGAATTCTGGTACCGTATTTACCGGTTTTCTATGTGCAATGTCCGTAGAGAGAGGTGCACCTGTTTATGTCTTGCCAATGATCACTGAATCTCTTGACTCGCTGAAGAATACACACCATTTAAGGACGAATAGATACCCACGAGTCTATATAGTTGCCACTCATTCGATTTAGAGACTTCACCTGTCTTCCTCCATCTCGTGAGCACCCGTGGAAAGGGCCACGCTCTCCATGGAGGGATTACTATCGATGAGTGGTTACTAGTTGTGCCGAACTACTATGTTTTCACTCTTGCCATGCACATGAAGTGATTCGTGAATGTTTATTTATTCCCTAAATGTCTCTTGTGTCCTCCCACCTCTCCATCTATGCGTGGTGCTCTCCTGAACCATTGGATATAGGTAGTATCACTTCTCTTCTTGTATCGATAGACCACGCATATTAATACTTATAATGATTGAAGGCAGCTGGTTTCTCCTATGTTAGACCATATTTACAACTGCCCTCTGCATAAGGTGTATTCCTTTGCAATGTTTAATTATGATTCGTTTCGTTAAAATCAATCATCACATTGCATAAATGACATCATAAAATTGTGGTTCAAGGTTATAAACCCCCTTCAGTTATGATGTTATACCATACCCTATCCTGCTCATGTAGCTCTATGTTCTTTTGTTAATAACACCTAATAAGGGAGAGATATTTCTAAAGTTTTCCAATGAATAGAAGGTCTGACGCTTAAGCTACATGCTTCTGCCGGCAATGCCAAATTTCCCATTCACGTTTGTGTCCCACGTGAGACCGGCTGTTCACTGCTGTGGCAGAAGCATATGTAGCAGGCCTAATGCATAGAAATCAGATCATAGCTACATTTAGTTAGGAATAACACACAAGGAAGTTTTAATAATAAAGAGGCAATGAGAGTGCACAGCCGTTGAAAATGGCTTTCATTGAATAAGGCACATGGCGAGCACACACACACACAGACAACTTTCAAGATCAGACAAGCTGTGCGAGTAGACTGAAGAGTTTCTGGCATATAGAGCAGAGTATGAGATGTCTTCAGATATCAAAGAGGCATAGTGGAGTTTATAGAGGTATTACTTTTCACAAAGTATAAAAATGACCTAATGGATAAAAGTGGAAAGTTCCATGAGGCTTTCGCGGTTAATGTTGTTGTGTAAAAATAAGACGCAACATTGTAAAGTTGTAGAGAAAGGAAGGAACGAAGGAGATGATCGTTATTTTGTGCAGGAATTGGCAATTTACCCTCAAAATAAGCAAAAGTAACCTATCGCGCACAGACAGGAAGGAAGTGCGAATATCGTTCAATTACACGACTGTAGTACTTCCACTGGAAGCAGTCACATCCATAAAATAATTGTGAATACATGTACGGAGCAGTTTAAAGTGGGACGATCACGTAACATAACAACAGTTAACGCAATTCCAGACTGCGATTCACTGGAAAAATCCTCAGAAAATGTAGACCATACACAAAAGAGGTTGCTTAAGAAACACTCGTTCGGTCAGTATTTGAATTTAACACGTCGGTATGGGATGCATACGACGTAGGATTCGCACTGGAAACTGAGGAGACTAAAAGAAGAGCAGCGCGTTTCGTTACAAGTTCATTTAGTAAGCGATAAAGCGTCACTGAGACGCCCAGTTAATTCCAGTGAATTTGCAAAATATGCGATCTGCTTAACGGTATACTTTACTGATCAAGTTCAGAGAGCATACGCTCCTAGAAGGGTCGGTCAAAATTGCTTCCTTGCAATTATTACCTTCTAAAAGACCAGGGTGATAACACGAGAGGGATCTGTGCTCAGGTGGATGCTTACCAGAAACTGCTCGTCCTTAAACCATTCGTCACTGGAACAGGAACTGGAACAGGAACATAGAGGAACATCAGCCAATTTCCGCCTCACATTGGAATATGGCTTCCGTAGTGTAGATATACATGATGTCTGTTGACTTACTTCATTTTAAAAGAAATATAGGCGTGAAATTACGGAACTCCTACTAACGTTGCTCAAAAATTAATTTGTTGTAACACGGCGTTTGGTGACCGACTCGCCTACAGACAGTACTCCATACTAGGAAAGGTGTCAAAATAGCAAAATTCGAACACAGCGTTACACACTGTAAACGTGTTTGTGGAGGACACCACACGATTTGAGGATGGTACACAAGATGGAGGTTGAGAAGAATTAGGGAGAACAGAAGCGCCTTAGGCACCACAAGGAGAAAAAAAGAGTAAGTCACATTTTGAAACGAAGAACTAAAAGAATGTTAAAGGGAGAGAAAGAAGAGGATAGCAACTAACGTCTAATATCTGGGGACAAAGTGATAACGACTTGGAGCCGAAGAGGAAAGCAAAAGTCACGTAGAAGTGGCGAAGTGCCAAGCCTGGACTGCCACCGATGACGGTACATTTACATTTGGCTTGAGATTTTGAGCAAAGTCTGTCAGATTATGTACAAACCTCAAAAAAAGTTTAGCATCACCTAGGTTCCGAGAGTTCCGGAAATTGGAATAGATATCAATATAAACATCTTTACCGCCCTTTTTATTGCTCTTGAAAACCACACATTGCATGTTGTACCACCATACACAGAGACTTTCCTAGGTGGTGATCCAGACTGCTATAAACACCGGTATGTCTGATACCCAGTAGAACTACCTCTTTCATTGATGTATGCCTTTATTCGTCGTGACATACTATCCACAAGTTCATCAAGGCACTGTTAGTCCAGATTGTCTCACTACTCAACGGCGATTCGGCGTAGATCCCAGAGTGGATGGTGGGTCGCGTCGTCCATAAACATTCCCTTTCAATCTATCATAGGCTTGTTCGATAGGGTTTATGTCTTAAGAATGTGCTAGCCACTCTAGTCGAATAATGTCGTTATCATGAAGGAATTCATTCACAAGATATGCGCGATGAGAGCTTTAATTTTCCTCCATAAAGACGCATGCCTCGCCAATATCCTACCGATATGGTTGCACTATCGGTCGGAGGACGGCTTTCACGTATCGTACAGCTGTTATGGCGCCTTCAATGACCAACAGCGTCGTAGGTCGGCCCCACATAATGCCACCCCAAAACAGCATGGAACCTCCACAATGCTGCACTTGCTGGACAGTATGTCTAAGGCGTTCGGCCCGACCGGGTTGCCTCGAAACACGCCTTCCACAGTTGTCTGGTGGAAGGCATTTGCGACACTCACTGGTGAAGAGAACGTGATGCCATTTCTGAACAGTCCATTCGGCATGTTGTTGGGCCGATTTGCACCACAGTGCATGGTGTCGTGGTTACAAAGATGGACCTCGCCACGGACGTCGGGAGTGAAGTTGCGCATCATGCAGCCTATTGCGCACAGTTTCAGTCATAACACGACGTCCTGTGGCTGCACGAAAAGCATTATTCAACATGGTGGTCTTGCTGTCAGGTTTCCTCCGAGCCACTGCAGTAGTAGCCCTTAGGCGTCCTGAGCGAGGCATGTCATGGACAGTTCCTGTCTCTCCGTATATCCTCCGTGTCCTAACAACATCGCTTTGGTTCACTCCGAGAGACCTGGACACTTCCCTTGTTGAGAGCCCTTCCTGGCACAAAGTAACAATGCGGACGTGATTGAACCAAGGTAATGACCCTCTAGGCATGGTTGAACTACAGACAACACGAGCCGTGTCCCTCCTTCCTGGTGGAACTGATCCTCTGTCGGACCCCATCCGGCTAATAGACTCTGCTCATACATGGTTGTTTACATCTTTGGGCGGGTTTAATGACATCTGTGAACTGTCAAAGGGACTGTGTGTGTGATACAATATCCACAGTCAACTCTTATCTTCAGTAGTTCTGGTAACCAGGGTGATGCAAAACGTTTTTTGTTCTGTATATTTCAAGCCGTAACAAAGAAACAAAAGGTATTGAAGCCTGGAAGCTACTCAGACAGACGGTTATTCTATATCTTGTATGAAACTTTCAAAACAAAAAAAATATTAAGCTTATTCCCAGAAATATTTTTCTAGAAAGACCCTTGCCTTATAATGCATTCATAATGCTGCAGTTTGTGTACTAGCTATAAAATTGCTGTTATATTCCCAGGCCGTTAATCCACATAGGACATGCTAACGGTTCCACGTTCCCACGGGGAACCACGATGCACAGCCCTGTTTTTTGTGCGAATACAACCACCAGCAGTTTGGAACAGATAACACGTTAGGATTGTCTGCACATGGTTGTGCTGTATTTTTAAAGCGCTGGAAACAACAAAAAACTTGTATGAAATTTTGTTTTGTTCCCGAACTTATGAAGAATACTTCTGTTTCACTAAATGACAGATTACATACTACAGATTAGTGGAAGAGTCTTGTATTCATATTCTGTTCCACTACCAAGCATTGCTACTAATTTGCCTTACCGTTGTGGCGACTATGAGATCGACCTACCGACAATGTTTAGCGCTAAGTGTTGTGTAAAATGATATTTTCCCCTGGCTCACTTTTTCTTGTTGTTTGTAAAGTCGTATGTTACTAGCGATCTAGTCAAACTACACAAATCTTTACTAATTCATTTTACGTTTGATCTTACATTACTTCCTCATTTTCAGGTGAGGTAACGTAAATCTTAAACTCAACACTATTGAAATACCGACTGGAACACACAAAATTTCCATAACTAAGTCTGTATCATCATTGTCACTGGCAATGAAGACTCATTGACACTACTTACTGCAGCATATGAAGGGGAAAATACATCTTTCACTGTTCCAACCAATTCAACTCTGGCTACAAATGTGTTGGCGAGTTCCCAGATCCATCAGTGTTACGTGTCTGCCGAACGTTTGCAGTGTAAAATTCCTGCCATGCTGGTCAACAAAACGTGGGTTGTGGTTTCTTCAACTGGAAGCTATTTTTCACGATGACCAAGAGCACAGTGACTTAGACTAGGAAGTGTGTGTTGGCACAATTAGACAACTATCCCATCAAAAACCTTGTGAATGTTCTACGTGAAGAATCTCACGCTCGTGTGAAAGACGCTGTGAGTGCCTTATTCCTTGTCACAAAGCAAACTTTTGTGGAACCTGCCTTCTCCTCAGACTTGGGTGCAACTGTCACCACCTGAGTTGCTGAGGAATTACAGTTCGTTTGCACGTAAGGATCTCTTGACAGATATTGCGTTACGTCTAACATGGGTTAACCATGTTGAAGACAAAAATACGTCTTGTATTGTTGGTGGATACCAACCCGTCATTAACAGACGTAGCCAATTACCTAGAAGCTAGCATAGTGGAAACGGCGGTAGTTCACACATCAATAAGTACGTGCAAGCAAAACTCAAGCGTACAAGGAACAAAACGTTGAAGGCAGTTCAAGTGCTTCAGGACCCTTTTCCACAGGACACCATGCAAGTATAATATCCACGACTATATTTTATTCAGAACAATATTCACAACCGCATTATGTGCGGAATTTGAGCGAACATTCTCGTGATATTAATAAAAAAGAAATTCTTCGATACTAAAATAATAATAAATAATTATTGTCAGTGACATTATTTAACTATCTATGAAAATAATATCGCAGACAGTACGCGTGGAAAAATATAATGGAAATCATCATCTTTTGTCACCTATGATTCTTGCAGAATAATCCTTCTTCTTGTTCGAACTGCTGTAATGATCGAACGTAATTCATGTCTTGTAACACAAAGGTCTGTAAAAAACTGTATTACGTTGTTAATTAATATTTGGGTAATAGAGTTTCTGTGTGATTGAGATAAATATTCTCTGTGTAAACTTTTATTTCATTGTAATGCTCGTCCTATAAAATGGTCAGTTTTCTGCTCAGCTACAAAGAAGCGTAGCCATTAGCGTTGTTGATCTACACTGCGGTTTACTGGTAAATGGTGAATAATAAGCGTATAATATTGAGAAATATTTTTAAATGTCAATGTATATAGTGAAGGTACAAAAATATTTTATATATATTGTTTGTTAGTAGTAAAACACGGCCTGAAGCAGAACCGACATGTGATTGTCTTACGTTAGTCGCCATCTTAGGGAAATACTGCAGCGGTGGTTTTAAATAGAATTTCTATATGGAAATAAATGCTGTTTGTCATAAATGCGATAAAATAAGAGAGATCAGGGCTCGTACATAGGCATATAGACAGTCCTTTTTCCCTCGTTCTGTTTGGGAGTGGAACAGGGAGAGAAGATGCTAGTTACGGTACGAGGTACCTTTCGCCACGCACCGTATGGTGGATTGCTGTGTATGTATGTAGATGTAGATGTAGGTGTAGAAAAACGCGCCCTTAGTCCAAGCTGCATCCACAGTTTTTCAAGGTAGGGAAGCTACTGTGGTGACCACGAGATCAACCGATGGCGTATGAGCAGTGAAATGACAGCTTTCACTCAGTTCGCTGTTGCTTATTGTCTTTTAATGTATGTCACCAGCGACCTGTTAAAGTGGATAAATCTTCAATAAATCTTTATGATTTATCATACATCATTTCCTAATTTGTAGTTAGGGTAACAGTAAAAAATAAAGGTTGTATACCCCAGTTAAATCGCCTGTTAAAGTGTCATCGTATCATACGACGTATGACACTCAGCGAGACATTCAGGTAACCTGAATTCTGCAAAGGTTGGCAGCTATTTTCTCGAACAACGTCTGCGAACAGACGCACAGTCAGTACTATTTTCTTTGATTTTGTTTCACGTTCCCTTCATTAATTCTGGGTTCCAGCAAAGTGTGTTTTCGCAGTATGTTTGGATGCCCTGTTTCAACGCATGCATGATTTAATTCTCAACTTATGCAGACCGGTAGTATGCTCATTTTCTCCCTTCAAATGCCACAATATCAGATAACCATTCCAACGCTAAGGACAACGGATGTGCAACGACGTTTTGTTGTGTGTCGTATTCTTTTAATATGGAGAGGTTGAAATTTTGTAAGGTATGAAAAGAAGATATATGTGATTGACAGATAGTTTAAATCTTAGCCTGCTGTATTTATGGAACTAATAAGAGTCCCCTGTGAAATATAGTTTTATTGTTTGGAGCAGTCTATCGATTAGTATTTTAGATAATGCTGCAAAAATCAAGGAACGTAATATTTGTAAGAGCTTAAATAAGCCAAATAAAATATTATGCGAGTTTATTACTTTTACATATTATGCACCATTACAATAAAAATTTTAAAATACGGTGTTGTTCTAAATGATCCATACACTTCCAAGTGATCGTACTCATCTACATCTACATCTATATGGTTACTCTGCAATTCACACTTATGTTCCTGGCAGAGGGTTCATCGAACCATTTTCGTTCTGCTTCTCAACCATTCCAATCTCGAATGGCGCATGAAAACCAAAGAACACCTAAATCTTTCCGTACGAGCTCTGATTTCTCTTATTTTATTATGATGACCGTTTCTCCCTACGTAGGTGGGTGCCTCGTCGACGTTATGTTAGAAGGCGTTTTAGGCCCTCTGTTTTTAAAGTATGTAAGAGTATTAATCTTTCTCCAAAAGCAACCGACGAGCCTTCTATACTTTCTGGTGGCTACAGGTGGATGGGTTTTGTTGCAATATTTAGTTTGGTATGTCTGTGCAAGGAACGGGGAATGGTTGGATTACTATTGCCTTCGTTCGTTCTAGTGATGCTAAGAAGAGTTCTTTGGATTCGTTTCCAACTTGTGATGTAATTGCGTGGAAGAGAAAGTTGGTGATTGAAATTTCGTAAATAGATCTCGGCGCAAATAAAACCACCTTTGTTTCAGTAACTGCCACCCCAACTCGCGTATCATAACAATGACACTCTCACCCCTATTGCGCGATAACACGAAACGAGCTGCCCTTCTTGGCATTTCTTTTTATGTTCTCTGTCAATCCTACCTGCTAAGTATCCCACACCGCACAGCAATATTCCAGCAGAGGGCGAACAAGTCTAATGTAGGGTGTCTCTTTAGTGAGTTTGTCGCATCTTTTAAGTGTACTGCCAAGAAAGAGCAGTCTTTCTTTCGCCTTCCCCACAATATTATCTGTGTGGTCTTTCCACTTAAAGTTACTCGTAATTGTAATAACTAGGTATTTAGTCGAATTGACAGCCCTTAGATTTGTGCGATTTATCATATATCCAAAATGTACCGAATTTCTTTTAGTACCCGTGTGGACGACCTCTCACTTTTCTTTTTTTTAGTGTCAATTGCCACTTTTCGCATCATACAGAAATTCTCTCTACATCATTATGTAATTGGAATTGATCGTCTGAAGACTTTATTAGGTGGTAAATTACAATGTCATCTGCAGACAATCTAATGGGGCTGCTCAGATTGTCACCGAGATCATTTATGTAAATCAGGAATAGCAGAGGGCCTATGACACTACCTTGCGGAACGCCAGATGTCATTTCTGTTCTACTCGATGATTTAACCTCTATCACTACGAATCTAGTCACACAGCTGAGGCGATACCCATACGCATACAATTTTAATAATAGTCGCTTGTGAGGAACGGTACCAAAAGCATTCTGGAAATCTAGGAATACGGAACAATCTGAGATTCCTTGTCGACAGCACCCATTACTTCATGGGAACAAAGAGTTAGCTGCGTTGCGTAAGAAAGAATCCGCCTTGGTTATGTATCAGTAAGTCATTTTCTTCAAGGCGATTCATAATGTTCGAGTACAGCATATGCTCCAAAATCCTACTGAGGCAAGGTATTATGTGATCATGCGTATGGATACTGCAACTGAAGAAATTTCTTTTTGTTGGAGTGATCTCCAGCAGTAAAGCTGCGAGACTAACGGAGATGGATTCTGATACAGTACCACAAGGGCTAGTCCGCACTACAGTTCGTCGGAAATGCAGGAGCACATTTAATGAGGCTCCACCTACCAGACAATTCAGGCTGGGACGGAAGTTACAGTAAACATGAAGCCTTTGCAAAGGCAGACGTCTCACGGCAGCTGTGACTGACATCGATGCCGAACCTTTGGAGCGGCTATGACCGAAGGACACCGTAGACTGGACTTGTTCCGAGTGACTAACCTGACAAACGTTTAACATTTGTGAACATGACACAAAAATGTTCTGGAGTTGCTAGGTCTGTATGTAAAAAATGTCTAGATCATTTTCACTAGCTCTTACACAAATTATTGAACAGGAGGCCCTAGTTCATCAGTACTGTAGAGGCCTCACGACCACAATCCGCTTGTTTGTACTGGGAACTTAGGTTAGAGGTGGACTAAAATAAATTGGGTTTATACGAGATATGCAAACCGCATAATACCTATTATACAAACGGGCAATGTTGCAAAGCAAGAAATACAAATTGCAGCCACATGTACGATAGTACACTTGCGATAGCATTAAATGAGGTCTTTATCACTTGTTTTCGCCTTCCAGCATAGCAAAATACACCTTTTGCTGGAGCTTGAAGCGATTATCCTTGGCTTCTCCTACGTACCAATATCGATTAATTTAGTATTTTGTTAGAGTTGTGTATAATCTTCAAAGGTAGAAAGTCAATTTCAAACGATTCCATTCATCTCTGTAATTTGACTGTTACATTAAATAATTGATGTTACTCTTACACTACTGGCCATTAAAATTGCTACACCACGAAGATGACGTGCTACAGACGCAAAATTTAACCGACAGGAAGACGATGCTGTGATATGCAAAAGATTAACTTTCAGAGCATTCACACAAGGTTGGCGACGGTGGCGACATCTACAACATGCTGACATAAGGAAAGTTTCCAACAAATTTATCATTCACAAAAGGAATTTGACCGGCATTGCCAAGTGAAACGTTGTTGTGATGCGTCGTGTATGGAAGAGAAATGCGTACCATCACGTTTCCGACTTTGATATAGGTCGGATTGTAGCTTATCGCGATTGCGGTTTGTCGCATCGCGACATTGGAGCTCGCGTTGGTCGAGATCCAATGACTGTTAGCAGAATAAGGAATCGGTGGGTTCAGGAGGGTAATACGGAACGCCGTGCTGGATCCAATCGACCTCGTATCACTAGCAGTCGAAATGACAGGCATCTTATCCCCATGGCTGTAAAGGATCGTGCAGCCACATTTCGACTCCTGAGTCAACAGATGGGGACGTTTGCAAGACAACAACTATCTTCACGAACAGTTCGACGACGTTTGCAGCAGAATGGACTATCAGCTCGGAGACCATGGCTGCGGTTACCCTTGATGCTGCATCACAGGCAGGACGGCCTGGGATGGTGTACTGAACGACGAATCTGTGTGCACGAATGGCAAAACCTCATTTTTTCAGATGAATCCAGGTTCTGTTTACAGCATTATGATAGTCGCATCCGTGTTTGGCGACATCGCGGTGAATGCACTTTGGAAGCATGTATTCGTCATCGCCAGACTGGCGTATTACAAGGCGTGATGATATTGGGTGCCATTGGTTACAGGTCTCGGTCACGTCTTGTTCACATTGAAGGCACTTTGAACAGCGGACGATACAGTTCAGATGTGTTACGACCCGTGGCTCTACTCTTCATTCGATCCCTGCGGAACCCTATATTTCAGCAGGATAATGCACGACCGCATGTTGCAGGTCCTGTTTGGGCCTATCTCGATACAGAAAATGTCCGACTGCTGCCCTGTCCAGCACATTCTCCAGATCTCTCACCAATTGAAAACGTCCGGTCAGTGGTGGCCGAGTAACTGTCTCGCCACAATACGCCAGTCACTACTGTTGATGAACTGTGGTATCGTGTTGAAAGTGCATGGGCATCTGTACCTGTACACGCCATCGAGCTCTGTTTAACTCAGTGCCCAGGCGTATCAAGGCCGTTATTACGGCCAGAGGTGGTTGTTCTGGGTACTGATTTCTTAGGATCTATGCACCCAAATTACGTGAAAATGCAATCACATGTCAGTTGTAATGTAATATGTTTGTCCAATGAATTCCCGTTTGCCATCCACATTTCTTCGTCGTGTAGAAATTTTAATGGCCTGCAGTGTAAGTATATAGAGAACTATTGTGCAAATTTTATATATGTGTGTAAATATAAATATATAACAATAATAAGAAGAAAGGGTACATAAATAAAGAGACTAATAGAAATCAGTTGCTTTCAATTATTGCCCAAATTTTAGATTTTTATACGTTGTTTTCTTTGCGTCCATTTTAACATGAACTTAACTTTCTTGTAGTAGAGATCTACACACTCCATGTGAGGTGCTTCTTCTTCCGGGGCCGCAAAACATATTCTTCGTTACCGCGTTAGTAATGTAATTTTCATTTATCGGATTTCTTCGCCATTTTTGCAGACAGCAGGAAGTGACATGACTTTCTCGTGGTGCGTGGAAGAAAATAAAAAGGCCACATGTTTTTCCACTGTTATTCAGATACCGTGAAAGCTACTACATGCATCTCACATCTAAACACGTCCTCTCTCCACGAGAACTCAAGACATAAGGTGACAAGAAATTGAATGAGGTCTTTATCATTTGTTTTCGCCTTCCAGCATAGCAAAAAACATCTTTTGCGGGCGCTTACAGCGGTTATCCTTGGCTTTTGCTAGGTACAATTACAATTGTCCCAATACTGTTCGGTGACATGCAATCGAAGAGCACAGTGTTTTGCATGTAATTGTATAGCTTAAATTTAAGTTTGGGCCAAAAAGGGTACAATGATCTTTATTTGTAGGGGTATCTTTCTTTGCCTTTTTTGGGTTGGATATGTCAGCTGGTCTTGCTTACACATTATCTTGCAGGAAATACATAATTTACATAGGGAATGGTAATTTACGAAGTATTTACATGAGGGCGTTCTTAGAGCGGTTACTCGTCTCTTTGCCGACATTGCTAGTCTCTGTGCGCATGCGCGCTAAATATGTTTATTGACTGCGCAAGAACCATTAAATGTTCCACAAAATCTCATTCTGGAAACATCCCCCAGGCTGTGGCTAAACCATGTCTCCGCAATATCCTTTCTTTCAGGAGTGCAGTTCTGCAAGGTTCGCAGGAGAGCTTCTGTAAAGGTTGGAAGGTAGGAGTAAAGGTACTGGCAGAAGTAAAGCTGTGAGTACCGGGCGTGAGTCGTGCTTGGGTAGATCAGTTGGTAGAGCACTTGCCCGCGAAAGGCAAAGGTCCCGAGTTCGAGTCTCGGTCGGGCACACAGTTTTAATCTGCCAGGAAGTTTCGTTCCACATATTATCGGGTTCGGTCGTCCACGATTCCACTCACACTTTTAGTGTCATGTTCACTCTGAGTGCCGTACTATCCGTCGAATAGGTCGCTGTGGGTGGTTTTCCAACGTGAGTGCGATGCATGTGCGTTTACTCTTCAAGAACCGATGCTGTGGCAGACAATTCACCTTTCATACGGCCCGGAAAGGATCTTCTCCGTCGTATCCACATTTTCAGTGGGTGAATAGTGCACATCAACACCCGATGTCAAGGTAAGTGATGCTTGCACAATTGTTGTTTGCTGAATAATATATCAGACGTTACGTAGCATAACATCACAAAAAATTGAATCGTATCACTATTGCACACGCCTTTGGGTACCACTGTATGTTTCGTCTATCACTTTGCTCGGAGAATCGCTTTTAGTCCTTGTGGATTTTTTTTCATTTAGATAGTTCGTCAAGTTAATCATTTACATATCATTCGATATACACAAAAATTCTCACAAATATATTTGACATAACAATGTATATTACGATGGCTTACATCTACAAGGTGTTTAAAAAATTACCGGTATATTTGAAACGGCAATAAAAACTAAACGAGCAGCGATAGAAATACACCGTTTGTTGCAATATGCTTGGGACAACCGTACATTTTCAGGCGGACAAACTTTCGAAATTACAGTAGTTACAATTTTCAACAACAGAAGGCGCTGCAAGTGATGTGAAAGATATAGAAGACAACGCAGTCTGTGGATGTGCCATTCTGTACGTCGTCTTTCTGCTATAAGCGTGTGCTGTTCACAACGTGCAAGTGTGCGGTGGACAACATGGTTCATTCCTTAGAACAGAGGATTTTTCTGGTGTTGGAATTCCACCGCCTAGAACACAGTGTTGTTGCAACAAGACGAAGTTTTCAACGGAGGTTTAATGTAACCAAAGGACCGAAAAGGGATACAATAAAGGATCTGTTTAAAAAATTTCAACGGACTGGGAACGTGACGGATGAACGTGCTGGAAAGGTAGGGCGACCGCGTACAGCAACCACAGAGGGCAACGCGCTAGTGCAGCAGTTGATCCAACAGCGGCATCGGGTTTCCGTTTGCCGTGTTGCAGCTGCGGTCCAAATGACGCCAACGTTCACGTATCGTCTCATGCGCCAGAGTTTACACCTCTATCCATACAAAATTCAAACGCGGCAACCCCTCAGCGCCGCTACCATTGCTGCACGAGAGACATTCGCTAACGATATAGTGCACAGGATTGATGACGGCGATATACATGTGGGCAGAATTTGGTTTACTGACGAAGCTTATTTTTACCTGGACGGCTTCGTCAATAAACAGAACTGGCGCATTTGGGGAACCGAAAAGCCCCATGTTGCAGTCCCATCGTCCCTGCATCCTCAAAAAGTACTGGTCTGGGCCGCCATTTCTTCCAAAGGAATCATTGGCCCATTTTTCAGATCCGAAACGATTACTGCATCGCGCTATCTGGACATTCTTCATGAATTTGTGGCGGTACAAACTGCTTTAGACGACACTGCGAACACCTCGTGGTTTATGCAAAGATGGTGCCCGGCCACATCGCACGGCCGACGTCTTCAATTTCCTGAATGAATATTTCGTTGAACGTGCGATTGCTTTGGGCTATCCGAAACATACAGGAGGCGGCGTGGATTGGCCTCCCTATTCGCCAGACTGGAACCCCTGTGACTTCTTTCTGTGGGGACACTTGAAAGACCAGGTGTACCGCCAGAATCCAGAAACAATTGAACAGCTGAAGCAGTACATCTCATCTGCATGTGAAGCCATTCCGCCAGACACGTTGTCAAAGGTTTCGGGTAATTTCATTCAGAGACTACGCCAAATTATTGCTACTCATGGTGGATATCGTACAATAGAGTTTCCCAGACCGCAGCGCCATCTGTTGTTGACAATTGTAACTACTGTAATTTCGAAAGTTTGTCTGCCTGAAAATGTACTGTTGTCCCAAGCATATTGCAACAAACGGTGTATTTCTATCGCTGCTCGTTTTGTTTGTATTGCCGTTTCAAATCTACCGGTCATTTTGAAACACCCTGTATAACTGACATTCCACCCATTATTTTCATCAAACATAGAAAATTCTTAAATACAAAAACATTACAAAATTCCTTCTCCAGTTACAGTTACTGGTTAGTGCAGTTTCTTTGTTGACTTAAAAAAATCCGTTGTACATAAATACAAGTAACTTACTTACATTCCTTTACATCATGTTACTATATGTGCATCCGCATTTTATTTTCCAGTCATGCTTTCCTAGGGAAAAACAGAAAAGAGAACATATACATCAGGATTTTACTTTACGCGTTGCTGTCATAACTAAGCTTTGGGGCCGCCTCCTGCGTTGGGGATGGTATAAGGAATACTATCCTACTTGTTTATGGATTACTAAGGAAATGCTACTCGTCCTTGCTTAAGTCACTTATCAGGGAACTCCTTTTTCATGGAACCGTAACGTATTAACGACTCATGTACTATATACCATTATGTTGCTTATAATTGTTTACGTGTAGTTTCGTGTTCGTAACGCAAAGGTTTTTGCATTACGTCATGCTTACCTCTTTATGATTATGAGGACATGTCGTCATTTATATTCGCATGTGACGCGTTATGAACTGATTAGTTTTATTTTAGGTCACATGCCTCCGTATTTATGTACACTTTGTAGAGAGTAGGTACGGGTAAATATTTTGCAGTTGCACTGCGACGATGCATATTAGTATTTTTCATTTGTTTGATGAGCAAACTATACACATAGACGTACTACTGACTAATTCATTTCCTTGAGGTTGGGCCCGTCTTTTCATTTGATACCTATGACACCCGTCGTAAATCTGTTCTTCTGCGCCTTGTTTATGCACTGGTCGCTGTAATATAAAAATCTTATAACTAACTTAAAAACTAATTGTGTTTCGTAGCTTATAGGCCATGAATATACTCGCTCATCGTTTGCAGACGTTTTCCATATTTCATTCTTATTTGTTTATATATTTATCTACTTGCATTTGTATCCATTTATTCATTTACCCTACAAAGAAAGTTGCTTTGACATTTCGTAGGGTATCTTATCCTTTTGTTAGCTAACTCTTCCTCTATGTTTCGTTGTAATGATTTCTTTTAATTCTAGTTATACTGTATAAATTTTAGTTTTGACGCAACATCACATGTTGATATAAATGTAACATTATATTCCTTCGTTCCCTGATAGTAAATACAGTTGTTACGTGTTATTATTTATTTTGTAACTGGGCTTAATACTTGTGCAGTTTTGCGTTTCTATTTGGATGCACCGCGAGTTAGCCTGTTGCGCTAGCGCAAGGTCAATGTCTCTTCCCTAGTACTGACGTAAACATGCACTGTTAAGAGCGCGCAGGCGAGTCGTGCGTTTCTCCAGTTTGCATTTCGCTTCGAGTGAAGCTGTGTATTTTTTTCCACTCCCTACCAAACAAATGTTTGTCTTTGTTTACAAAACATGACAAGTACTTCAGTTTATACACATTTCACTTAAAAATACACGTAATAAAATTACTTACACATAAAAGTGTGACATTGCTTATAAATATATTTTATGACAAGAAAATTGCTGTGACATTGTGTCACTACTCGTGAAAAGTTTTTAAATCTTTGTAAAGGTGGAGACCTTTGTCTCTCCTGTTCTTTCATATACCCACCTATCAGTTCCAGGAACCATGGACCTTGCCATTGGTGGGGTGGCTTGTCTGCCTCAGGGAGCCTAACCGTAGGTGCAACCACAACGGAGGGGTGTCTGTTGACAGGTCAGACAAAAGTGTGGTTCCTTCAGATGGGCAGCAGCCTTTTCAGTAATTGCAGGGGCAACAGTCTGAATGATTGATTGATCTGGCCTTGTAACAGTAACCAAAACGGCCTTGCTGTGCTGGTACTACGAACGGCTGAAAGCAAGAGGAAACTACAGCCGTAATTTTTCCCGAGGGCATGCACCTTTACTGTACGGTCAAATAATGATGGCGTCCTCTTGGGTAAAATATTCCGGAGGTAAAATAGTCCCCCATTCGGATCTCCGGGCGGGGACAACTCAACAGGATGTTGGTATCAGGAGAAAGAAAACTGGCGTTCTACAGATCGGAGCGTGGAATGTCATATCCCTTAATCGGGCAGGTAGGTTAGAAATTTTAAAAAGGGAAATGGATAGGTTAAAGTTAGATATAGTGGAATTAGTGAAGTTCGGTGGCTGAAGGAACAAGACTTCTGGTCAGGTGAATACAGGGTTGTAAATACAAAATAAAACAGGGGTAATGCAGGATAGGTTTAATAATGAATAGAAAAATAGAAATGCGGGTAAGCTACTACAAACAGCATAGTGAACGCATTATTGTGGCCAATATAGATACGAAGCCCACGCCTCCCATAGTAGTACAAGTTTATATGACAACTAGCTCCGCAGATGACGAGGAGATTGATGACATGTATGATGAGACAAAAGAAATTCTTCAGATAGTCAAGGGAGACGAAAATTTAATAGTCATTGGTTACTGGAATTCGATAGTAGGAAAAGGAAGAGGAGGAAGCGTAGTAGGTGAATATAGAATTGGGGTAAGGGACTGAAAAAGGAAGCTGCCTGGTAGAAGTTTGCACAAAGCGTAGCCATAGCTAACACTTGGTTCAAGAATCATAAAAGAACGTTATACACATGGAAGAAGCCTGGAGATACTGGAAGGTGTCAGATAGATTATATAGTGGTCAGACAGAGATTTAGGAACCAGGTTTTAAATTGTAAGACATTTCCAGGGGCAGATGTGGAATCTGACCACAATCTATTCGTTATGAACTGTAGAGTAAGAGTGAAGAAACTGCAAAAACGGGTGAATTTAAGGAGACTGGGCGTGGATAAATTGAAAGAACCAGAAGATGTAGAGAGTTTCGGGAAGAGCATTAGAAAACGACTGACAATGATGAGGGAAAGAAATACAGTAGAAGAAATATGGGTAGCTTTGAGAGATGAAACAGTGAAAGCAGCAGAGGATCAAATATGTAAAAAGACGAGGGCTAATAGATATCCTTGGGTAACAGAAAAAATGTTGAATTTAATTGATGAAAGGAGAAAATATAAAAACGAAGTAAATGAGGCAGGCAAAAATGAATACAAACGTCTCAAAACACAGATCGACAGGACAAATGTAAGGATGTAGTGTGATATAACACAAGGGATAAGATAGATACTGCCTACAGGAAAATTAAAAGAGGCCTTTGGGAAAAGAGAACCACTTTCATGAATATCAAGAGTTGGGATGGAAACCCATTTCTAAGCAAAGAAGGAAAAGCAGATAGGTAGAAGGAGAAATAGAGGGTCTATACAAGTGCTACGTTCTTGAGGTCAATATTATGGAAATAGAAACGGAGGTATATGAAGATGAAATGGGAGATATTGTGTGAAGAGTTGCACAGAGCACTGAAAGACATAAGTCGAAACAAGGCCCTGGAAGTAGATAACTGAGCCGTGTATCGACTCACGCTACACGTTGTATTTAGATTGCATTGGTTTTTCTTTTCTTCCCCTGATATGTTTGTTTCATATGTTGTCTGTCATTAAGTGGCTGTTGTCTTTTCCCTCTGCTACCGATATCTGCGTTTTTTGCCTCCAGGAAACTGCTGTGGAGGAAGTGAGATCTTTCACTAGTTGTAACCTCGGGTGGTGGCGTGGGAGGAGGGGCATTGCGCGCAGAGAGTGTGGTGGACATGGGAGGGCAGTGCGGCTCTCCAGCGCGAAGCAGGCGTAGTCGGTTGTACCAAGTCGCCACGTAATGTAGGTAGGTTGTGTGTAACGAGAGGGTCGAGTTGACGGAAGAGATGCCCGCGTGTTGGTTGTATACAGAATCGCTCCACGAGTACTTGCTGTTCACTTCGCCTCGGTGGCCGTTAACAAGCTTCTTTAAATCCTGCGTTTCAACACTGGAACTTAAAAGGAGACACCTAACATGAAGGAGCGGTCACTACCTGTCAACGTTCCAGAGAAGACGTGAACTCCGGTGACAGAGCGTGTTGTAGCGTGACCGTGGCGTGTTGGGTACGCTGGCGACGCGTGCGCGGTCGGATGTGTGGATCCTTGCTACCGGAAGTCGTGTAGTGCCTGTTCGATCATAATTGCAAGTTAATTTCGTGGAAGGTTTAATCATTAAGTAATAACTTTGTGTAACCAGCGTCTCTTCTGCCTTGTGGCCTCCGCCGACCGGGTTTCCTGTCCCTGGCACCGGTGTAATTGAAGACAGTGATCTTTCCTCCTCCTCTCGTTACTGTCCGATGGGAGGTGTAGTTTTGGCAGTTTAATTGTTTCGCTATTTTGTCGTGGGTTATGAGTAAATTCATGCTTCTTGTTGATTGATCATGTGGTCACTCATTTAGGACTGTGTAGTGTAATGTTTCCTTGCATGAGGTTAGTTCTAATTCTGTCAGCAAGTTAAGCCAGCTTATAACAAGTTTTCGCTGGTTAAAAGTCGGTGCAGTGACCAGCCTGAGAGTGGCAAATGTGTTTAAATTGGTCAGTATTCTGTCTAGCCTGAGCATCCCTGAGTGGGTGATTTCTCGCCGCCTTACACGCGTCCGTCATATCTGTTTTGTTCTAATGATATTCCGGGACAGTTTTGTTTAAAATCTATTTAAATTCCTCCGAGTTTGTAAAGTCTTTTATTGAAATTAATCGTGCGTTTGCTGAGACCTGTTTAATTTTTTTAAAGGCGCTGTTGGAAGCTCACTACCTCACCGTACTTTATTATCAAAGTTCTGTATTTACTTTAGTAGCCTGTTTACTAATGTTCTTTAAATTTTTTTAAAATTATTGTATTGCTATAAATTACTTTGATTGGTGATAGTGGCGTGTTTAAAAGGCTGTTTACTGCCGTACTGCTAGTTTTTGTAAGCTACGAATTAAACATTTATGAAAATCTCAACTCGACAGTAAACTACTAGAAATTTGGCCCCGTTTCCCAACTTTTGGTGTGGCTTGTAGTAACCGTAACCACTGTGTGTGTCAGTAACATTCCATTAGAACTACTGTTAGCCTAGTAGATCCCGCCCTGACAAAACTTTACTATCTAGGGAGCAAGATGTATGAGACAGCCGAAATACCCTCAGGTTTCAAGAAGAATATAATAATTTCAATCAAAAAGAAAGCAGGTGTGGACAGTGTCAAAATTACCGAACTCTCCGTTTAATAAAACACGGCTGCAAAATACTAACACAAATTCCTTACAGGCGAAGGGAAAAACTGGTGGAAGCCGACCTCGGGGAAGATCAGTTTGGATTCCGTAGAAATACTCTCTTTCAAATTCTGAAGGTGGCAGGGGTAAAATACAGGGAGCGAAAGGCTATTTACAATTTGTACAGATACCAGATGGCAGATATAAGAGTCGAGGGTCACGAAAGGTAAGTAGTAGTTGGGAAGGCAGTGATACAGGATTGGAGCCTATCCCCGATGTTATTCAATCTGTATATTGAGCAAGCAGTAAAGGAAACAAAAGAAAAATTCGGAATAGGAATTAAAATCCATGGAGAACAAAGAAAAACTTTGAGGTTCGCCGAAAACGTAATTCTGTCATATACAGCATGGGACGTGTAAGAGCAGCTGAACGGAATGGACAGTGGCTTGAAAGGAGGATGTAAGATAAACATCAACAAAGGCAAAACGAGGATAATGGAGTGTATTCGAATTAAATAGGGTGATGGTGAGGGAATTAGATTAGAAAATGAAACGCTTAAAGTACTAAAAGAGTTTTGCTATTTGGGGAGCAAAATAACTGATGATGGTCAAAGTAGCGAGGATATAAAATGTAGACTGACAATGGCAAGGAAAGCGTATCTGAAAAAGAAAAATTTATTAACGTCGAATACAGATTTAAGCGTCAGGAAGTCGTTTCTGAAACCACGAGTATTTGTATGGATTGTAGCCATGTATGGAAGTGAAACGTGTACGATAAATAGTTTAGACAAGAAGGCAATAGAAGCTTTCGAAATGTGGTGCTACAGAAGTATGCTGAAGACCAGATGGGTAGATCACATAGCTAATCAGATGGTATTGGGGAGAAGCAAAATTTGTGGCACAACTTGACTAGAAGAAGGGATCTCTTGGTAGGACATATTCTCAGCCATCAAGGGACCACCAATTTAGTATTGTAGGGCTGTGTGGAGGGTAGAAATGATAAAGAGAGAATAAGAGATGAATACACGAAGCAGATGCAGAAGGACGTAGGTTGCAGTAGGTACTGGGAGATGAAGAAGCTTGCACAGGATAGAGTTACATGGAGAGCTGCATCAAACCAGTCTCTGGACTGAAGACCACAACAACAACAACAAGATCCAGGATAAGGGATTTTTGCAATAATACAGGGCCCTGAGTACAGCAATGGCCATTTTTGTTCAACTTACCGATTTTTGTCGATTTAGGATGTGTTCACAAGATGACTCGTTGCCCTTCGATAAAATGTGTAACTCGTTTTAACTTTTTGCTGTATATTCTCTTTCTGTATTCTTCTCTGTTCACTAGTGTAATTACTGCTTGTCCGATTTTATCCTGTAATGTTAACTCTTTAGTAGGTTATTTTGGTATGGGTGATTCCCATTCGTCAGCTTGCTTGGTGTTAAACATAAGTTCATTAGGAATGAGACCTGTGGAAGCGTGGGGAGATTGTTTACCACTTGCATAAATGGAGTCACGTATTCAATCAATCGTGGATGTTTAATACGAGAGTAGGTCCTAATAAATCTATTGAATTCTTTAATCACCCTCTCCACGGGACATGCTTCTGGGTGGAATAAACTTACCAAGATGTGTTTAATGCCCTGTGTGCTCATTATTGTTTCCATTTTCTTCCTACGAAATAGGCTGCATTGTCTGTTAATATGAGATTGGGTTTCCCTACTCTTCGTAAATAATCCTCTTCATTTCTCCTTATGATGCTACTGGCTGTAGTGGTTTTGATAGCATAGGTTTTGATGTATTTTGTGTAAATATCATAAAGAGCTATTATGTATCTGACACCACCTTTTGCTCTGCGATATCCAGGGAAACTATTTCCAGTGGGGCTTTCGTTAGTATGGGGTGTAGTCCTGTATACTTTGACATATCGCATGGTTTTGTACATTGGAAAATAGAACACTTTTTCAATATTTGTGAAACACGTCCTCATAAATTAGGAAAGTAACAAAGTTTGGAAATCTTGTCTGTACATTTTGTTACTCCGGAGTGTTCGCATACTCATGTGTTTGTTCGATAAATTCGTCGATATATTCCCCTGGTGGACATACACACCAGTGGTTAGAACTTTCGTGCTTCCAGTGGAACAAAACTCCTTTGTATAACTGACACTATTTACTTACCTCGTGGTAGGCATTCCGACGAAGATTTTGTATTACCTTTTCCTACCTGTTGTCTTGCTGTTGTATTATTCCCGTTCCTTTACAAAAATTTTTGTAGTCTGATATTTGTGTACTACTTTGCATCAATGATGTACGGATTTCTGACTCGTGTGCAGGCAGTTCACTGAACTCGTCTAGTCCCTGCGGTAGTCTGGATAATGCATCTGGCTGCCCTTTATGTGTATTATTGCAAAACTGATTTCTTGCAGGTGCAGACACCACCTCGGTAGTCTTCGGTGTAACAGTTTACTTGTGAAGAGAAAAGATACTGATTGGTGATCTCAATAGACTTTAGTGTTTTTACCGCAAAGAAAATATTCACCTTTCTTAAACGCTCAAATTACTGCAAAACTTTCCAGTCCTGATACGGAATGTGATCTTTCCGCCTCTGATAAAGTTCTACTGGCAAAGCTGATCACTTTGGGTACTGTTTTTCTTTTTTCTTCTCGTATCTGGAACAATCAATCCCCTCGCCCTTGAGACGAGGCATCCGTGCTTAAACAAAATCTTTGGACATGTCAGGATGACTCAAAATGTTTGCTGATATTAATGCATATTTAATTTTGGTAAAGTGGTCCTTGCATCTCTCATCCCATACCCAGGTCTTATTCTTTCTCAACAGGTTAAGTAGGGCATCGCTATTCACAAATTTTCGGAAAAAGGAAGTTAGTTCGTCCTAGATATGCTTTCTATTGTTTTTGGTTCCTTGGGGGTGGGCAGTTACGTATGGCATCTAGTTTCTTTGGGTCTGGTAATATACCCTGTTCTGATACGATATTTCCTAAAAATTTCACTTGTTCTTTGCCAAAGTTAGATTTCTTTAGATTTCCTGTTACTCCGTGCTTTGTAAATCTCTGAAACATGTTTTCTATTATACTGATGTGCTCTGCCCAAATTGATGTGGCTATTAACATATCGTCAACATAAATGGTAACTTTACTGAGCATTTCAGGCCAAACCACTCTGTCCAGTACGCCTGCTCTAATGTTTAAGCCAAAGGGTAGAACTTGAAATTCATAACTCCTGCCGTTGCGTACAAATGCTGTGTATTTTCTGCACTCCCCATGTGATTTTATTTGCAAGTAAGATTTCTTATGTTCAAGAGTGTTATGAAACTTTAGAAATTGTTCATCTAAATTATCTGGTTTTGTTCTAAATGCTATTAGGATTTTGTTTATGCCTCTAGCATCTAAAACTAGTCGTACTGATCCATCAGGTTTGCTATCTGGTAGTATTGGGCTGAAATATGTAGGAAACGATGGCTGTATGATTCCCCATTCACCCATCCTATTGATTTCCTGCTTAATTGCTTCACGCTTTGCCCACGGTATAGGATAAGACATAACACAAAATGTTTCTTGAGGATAGATATTAAGTTTATGTTCATAATCTCTGATTACTCCTGGATTCTTATTAAAAAATTTTGCATACTTAAAAAGTAAGTCAGAAAGCTCTTGTCGTTGTGTACCATCTAGAATATTTGTTTCGTTCAATTTTTGTTGTACTAATTCCTGGTTAACTTCAGTGTCGGTCTCGTGTTCGTCATCACATTTGTTCACAAAATACACGATGGGATATGAATGCTGTACAGTGACATGGGGGTCTGGGTTTACTTTGTCATACCTCTCCGGTGTGGTAATCAGGCTGATAGAAAATCTTTGGTCCCTAGCAAAGAAATGACGCTTACCATTACCTCTGTCTATTTGAGTTTTATAGGTTCTAAATGTGTCCATATCTATCCAGAACAAAACAATTCTCTGAGCAGTGTAATTTTTTAATAGTAGACTAACCTATAGTCAACGGGGATAAGAGCTTGGTGTTTTACTAATTTAGTTTTGCCGCCTGTAGTGGTTTGTACTTTGCAGTTTTGCACTGGCAAAACAGGAATTTTATTCCGTCTCTTTAATTCACATTAAATTAGTCGTGGACCCTGTATCAAGTATCAACTGTGTATCTATACCAAAAATTTTCACTTTCATTACTGCTTGCACTTGTTCTTCCAGTGTATTTTTCGTCTGTTTTAATTCATGTATGTATGGATCGTGTTATATGACTCCTTGTCTATCGAATCGTACTAAACATGTTTGCAAACCTGGTTTGCCCCCATCGCTTATAAGATCTATAGTATGGGGCTCAACTAGGACCGATTCGAGTTTTCCTGCGGTGTAGTCTGATCTACTTCGGTACAAGGGGCAACTTCTGTCAGTTCTACTGTGTGTTTGTTCCTCCATTGTGTATCATTTCCAGTTCGCAACGTGCTTTCTATTGTGTTGATATGGCTGTTGTGAAATGTTGCCGTATTGTCATTTTGCTGCGCAAAGGTTGGCTGCGGTACGGCGTGTTGTATGTTACTGTTGTTGCGCTACGCCGGCCCCCGATATGGCTGACTGATTTCATTTACAGGTGGTGCATAAATTTTAGAGGAGGGATAGAAATTAGCTTGTGGATGGTAATGATTCCCGTTATACGGGAAGTTTTGTTTAAATCTCTTGTTCCTACTATTTCCATTCCCGGATCCATTACCGCGGTTAACGTATCCATGCGGTTGCGTGTACCAGCTTCGCTGTGTGTTCGTGTCTGGCTTTTTGTATTAACCATTCAAGTTACGTTGATGAAGTGTTTGGCTGTCTGACTACCTATTTGTGACTACTTTCTCTTCATATATTAGGTCCTATGAATCTAAAATGTATAGAAAATATTCTGTGTCGTGCTCAGGTGCAGTAATTAATTTTTCAAGAATATGTGATGGCAAACGACTTTTTAAAATTTTTAAAACATCCCCTTGAGCAATGGGATTCGTCCAATAACGTGTTTTATTGAGTTACTTCTAAAAATATCTTCACGAGCTACCATATTTGCTATTAGAAGAGGCAGGGTTAAAAACCTCACGCCTAAGTCTCTCTCGTGCGGGTTCTGACCAGTATTTGTCAAGAAATCCCCGTTCAAATTGAAAATGTGTGGTACAACGCTCAGCTACCTCGGACGCCCACGAAAGAACATCGCTTTGCGTGTACCCAACAACAAACCTGACCTTTTGTGCTTCCGTCTAATTTCTAGAAAACACATCTCGATAAGCACTAATAAACAAAACAGGATTTATCTTCTTACCTTCACTGGTAAATGTTGGAAATTGACGATGCCTTAATAGAACTACGTCAGCAAATACAGTGGACAAGCTGTTCGCATTTTGTGCTGTGTTTACGTGGCTGTCATAATTATTTACACTTCTCGTAGGTACTGGTTCTGGTTTTATGCCATGTAAACTTAAACTCTGCATTCTGTCATTACTATTGGCATTTTTCAAATGGTTTGCAATGATCTGTGTGCATACATTACTTTGTTTTGCTGTGTATGGCACTTTGTTTATGTGTACAACTGGTGTTTTTGTATCAGTTTCACCTAGGTAGTTGCGTATCCTGTGCTCTGTGGATTGCAAATTGGTATTCACTTTGTCGATAATGTCATTTTCCTTTTGTTGAATATCCCTTTCAACTACATCATTGCTTAATTAACATTTCTTCACCACCTTTTCCACTGCGGTATTGGTTTTGTCTAAAGTACCTGCTTCAGCTTGTGAAATTACGTCAGATAAATTTTCATTAATTTGGTCTCTTTCGTTTTTGGTACAGACGGATTCAATTTCAAGTGATTCTACTTTTACAGTGATTTCATCAATAGCTATTGGTATCTTTTCGTAATCCTTGTGCAATTTATTTTACTATGGTAGAGATGTTCTTCACTGTGGAAGTTAATTGTGTTTTTGTAGCTTCCAGATTCATGTGTGTGTCCTTCATCGCTTTTATATGCTGCTATAATGTATCATTCTCCTCGTTAAGAGTATCTCATTCCTGTTTCATACCCGTAATATCATTCTTTACTGCGGAAAGTACATCTTGCTTTAGCTGCTTTTCCATGTCTTTAAATTTGACATTCATCTCCTAGCGAAAATTCTTTGCCAAATCGCTGACCTGCTATGTGACTGTATCCTGAAAATCTCTTAAAACTTGTTTTTGCTCTTGTTTCATGTGGTGTATGTCTTGTGTAGCTATGGTAAGGTTTTGCGACAAACTGTCAAATTTTGTATTTATGACCGTACGCAAATTGGTGTTTATATTTCTTATTTCTACGTGCGAACATGTGTTTATATTTTGTATGTCTGCACGCAAATTGGTGTAATTGGTGTTCATACTATCCAGTTTTTGAAATGTTACGCAAAGTGCATCATATTGGTTTCTATTTTATGTACTTTGGTTGTTGACAACTGTACATTACAAATAAACATTTGAATTTCGTGTGATGGGTGACGGTAAAGTGTCTTCAAAAATCATGTTATCTGCACTTTCTGTGTTTTCTTGTGCGAACAGAATATTGCTCGCGGAGATACGTGAAGTAGTTTCATCTGTTGTCATCAACGTATCACAAAGTTAGAGCTCTTCGAAAGCTCACTAGCACTTATCATTTCTGTCATGTTCATCTCTGAACTATTTAATACGACTAATTGTGGAAGACATGGCGCCAGTATTTCAGATATTCTATCCTCCAGTTGTATGCCGTCTTCGCTCATTGCGCTTTCGCCATTTTCATCAATAATGGAAACTAATTTTTGTGAGTATTACAATTAAAACTTTTGGAAAACAGAAAATTAAAATATATTATTTTTGTGAATTTAAACTTACGATTTACGTATTGTCAAGCGTTACTTATCAACTTTTGTGACGCAAAAAATGTTGTGACTCAAAAACTTTAAACATTCTCTCCCTACTCATCACGTATAATTTCTGAAAAATTCACTCCAATGTATTTAGGAAAGGAAATTAAGGAAAGGTACTTATAATTATTACCCAGGAGACGCTACCAAGCCTACCTGTGCAAGCGGTTGCGAAGCGGTCCTACCTCTGCTGCGATGAAACAAAGAGCGCATTTCCAAAATTTTCCACAAATTCTGATTTCCTGTTGCTTCCTTTCTCAATTGGTTTTTTGCACAATAATTTTTGGTTCTGTTTGTTTTACTCCCAGTCTTGATGTTGCACATAAAAATTTGCAAATAATTAGTACATGCAAGAAAATCTCATACAATGTCGCAAACAATTTTGAATAATTTACACAACTGGCTTCATGACTTTCTCAAAGTCATGTCACCATGTCACCGGCTGTGCAAATTTAATGTCCATATGCATATATATAAATAACAATAATAGTAAAGGTTACATAAATAAAAAGATTAATACCGATCAATTATTTTCAATTAATGGCAAAACTTTAGATTTTTATACTTTGTTTCCTTTGCGTCCTTTTCAACGTGAACTGACTTTCTTGGGGCAGAGATCCACACACTCCATGTTAGGTGCTTCTTCTTCCGACGCCGTAAAACTTATTCTTCGTGGCCGTGTCGGTAATGTAATTTTCATTTATCGGACTTCTTCACCATTTTTGCAGGCAGCAGGAGGTGACATGATTTTTTCGTGGCGCACGGGGGAAAATAAAAAGACCACATATTTTTGCACTGCTATTCAGATACCGTGAAAGCTACTACACGCGTCTCACATCTAAAAACGTCCTCTCTCCACGAGAACTCAAGACATTAGGTGACAAAATATTGAATGAGGTCTTTATCATTAGTTTTGGCCTTCCAGCATAGCAAAATACACCTTTTGCGGGCGCTTACAACGGTTATTCTTGGATTTTCCTACGTACCAATACACTATTCGAAAATGAACGCGATCGGTCGAACCTATTCATCAATGTAGACTCTATGCGTTTGTGACAGAAAAAAATTAAATTTACTGAGTAGCGAAGTAAAGGAATTAAAATGATGTAAGACACGTTTGTAGTCTTTCGTCCCTGCTATTCAATCTGGGGTTAACGAGCATAATTAAAATTCAAGGTTAAGGGATATGAGTCACAATATTCGCCGGTGACACAGTTATAATCAGTGCAAATGAAGAAGAGTTACTGGATCTGTTGGACAGAATGAACAGAGCCTAATGTGAATCGAATTTGCAGTGAAAGTAAATCTAACAAGGACGAAAGCAATGAGAAGTAGCAGAAATGAGAGCAGCTAGAAACTTAACATCACAGTTGGTGATTATGAAGCAAATGACGTTACGGAATTCTGCTACATAGGCAACAAAATGATCCATGATGGACAAAGCAAGGAGGACATTAAAGCAGACTAGCACTTGCAGAAAGGATATTCATCGTCGAGAGATATCTTGTAATATAAAAAATACGTCTTAATTTGAGGAAGAAATTTCTCACAGTGTACGTCTACAGCACAACATCGTGCGGTAATGAGACATGGACTGTGGGAAACCAGGAACAGCAGAGAATGTAAGCATTTGAGTTGCGGTTTTATAGAAGAATGTTGAAAATTTGGTAGGCTTTTAAAGTTAGACATGAGGAGAGTATCCGAATAATCGGCAAAAAAAAAAGGAAAATACGGATAACACTGATAAGAAGAAGGAACAGGATGATAGGACATTTGTTACGACGTAAGGAAATAAATTCCGCAGTACTATTGGGAGCTGTAGATGATAACGACTATAATGGAAGACAGAGACTGGGCTACAGCCAGCAAATACTTGAGGACGTAGGTTAGAAGAGGTATTCTGAGACGAAAAGGCTGGCACACGGGAGAAATTCGTGGCGGTTTTCATCTTCCTATGTCTGAAGGGTTCTAGGCGCTTCAGTGCGGAACTCCGTCACCGCTACGGTCGCAAGTTCGAATCCTGTCTCGGTCATGGATGTGCGTGATGTCCTAAGATTAGTTAGGTTTGAGTAGTTCTATGTTCTAGGAGACTGATGACCTCAGATGTGAAGTCCCATAGTGCTCAGAGCCATTTGTACCATTTGAATACCGTATACTCATCAGAGCAATACGTTAATGACATAGAATATCGAATGCATTTCGCCCATCACCATGATTTCTTTCATGCATTTAATGTGTGTCCTGCTCGGATGGAGGCTGCTGTGAGTGTTTTAAAAATTAAGTAACTCCGCTTATGTCAGCGCATGGTGATAGAATCGCCAATACATTGGCTCTATGCGAGCTCGCGTGATAGACAAGTGGTTTCGTGACGGGCGCTGTGGTTAGAGACACTATAAAACAGCGGCCGCTGGTGGAGGCCGCGGCGGTAAGCGGCACGTAATTCGCGGATGCGCGAAGCCGCGTGTTCGGCGGCGGGCGGTACGCGGGGGCGGCAGCGGAGGTGGTGGCGGAGGCGGCGGCTCCCTATAAAAGCCGGATTTACGGTATTGGGGGCGGGCCGGGAGCCCCTAAAGCGGCCGCTCGCCGCCGAATCGACGCAATTAAACTTTTACTGCCCCCTGCAGGCGCCGATGCCGCCACCCGAGACGCAGGCGCTTCCCAGCGGTCTTGGGTTAGATACTCCGTGACACGCACAAGGCGACAATTATTGACGGCCTTTGGCAATGCTGAATCTGTTGGCTCCCGACGTAGGAAACATTTTGAGCCACATTTTAACGAGAACTTTAGCTCCTGAAACAACCGCACCCAGTAAAAATTTGTTTTTTAACGTGAAGTGGACGATTGGAGACAAAAAGAAATGCTGTTTGGGGTTCTTACTCAATGTGTTTTGGAGTCACTTGGTTTGAAGCAGGTACCACACCAAATTCAGGGCTCTTGCCAACTATCACCCTGGTTGGTACAGAGGCTCAAAGTAATTTCAGGTTTAGTGCAGTACAGGAGATGTTACACTCTAGCATATGTTTTTAATACAATATTGTTTGACATTTCAATTCAGCACTGCAACTCCACTGCTATCTTTTAGATTTAGAGCAGTACAGGAGATGTTACACTCCATCATAAGTTTTGACATTTTAATTCAGCACCTCAACTCTACTGCTATCTTTTAGAGTTAGTGCAGTGCAGGAGATGTTACACTCCTGTATATGTTTCCAATACAATATTTTACGAAATTTTAATTCAGCACTGCAACTCAGCTGCTATCTTTACGGATGAATCGAAATAGCTGGGCTCCGTTGGGAGCTCTGTTGTTTTTTCTCTGATCGTATCCTCAAGATCCGACAGCCTCGAGACTTAACTTTTTACGGCGCAGAATTATACGTGACCTCACGGATCTGGAGCAGAAGAGATGTGCGTCGAGTACTAAATTCTTTGTCTGTTACGATTTTCTGAGTGCCTTTCATTTTTGCAACTCTTGAATGCAGTAGATACAGTAGCCCAGAATATACAGGTATGGGAAGCCTTTCTTCAACTACTGTTGCGTACTAGGGCATGTGGGTATTGCGGGGAACGAAAGAACGGATGTAACAGCCAAGGAGGCGTTCTGCAATCCTCAGCTATTTTAGTGTGCCAGCCCCCTGCATGCTATCACCTCACTGTTGAGGCACCGAGGCATGGATCGATGGGAAAAAGAGTGGCTGGAAGTGACAGATCACAAGCTGTGTCTAGTCAAGCCAACAACGCGGCCTTCGTGTACCTCCTTTCAGTCTCCTTATACGTCTTCGCATGGACCGCCGTGCTCTGACGAATGGCTTCGGGCTCCGGCTAGAGGATACTTAAATGTGTGGTACTTGTGGCCTACAGATCACTGTGCTCCACATTTTATTAGGCTGCGATTCATTTTCAAACGAGAGAGCAGCGGAAGATTTTGTGGCAGCTCAGCCCCCTATCTTAAGTGACACTGAAACAAATGTGATTACGGTTTCAAGGTTTTGTGACCTATCCAACATTTTTCCAAAAAGCATTGGGAAATGTTCTTAATGCGTCGGCAGGATGTGTGGCTCACCAAGGAATTTTGTAAGTGGTCAACCAAACACGTTTCCCTTTACCTTTTTTGTACTCTCTCCGTCGTTTTACTTAGGTTTTAATGTCAGGTATAGAATCTTTCACCCTTTCTCCATTCTCTGAAGGCGTGTGACATTGATTGTGTGGGACAACGCCAGAGCCCGTGAACCCCAACTACCCGAACACACACACACACACACACACACACACACACACACACACACACATACTTGCACACACACAGATGTGGCGTCTCATAACAACCAGACAGATTCAACAGTTCAGACAAGTTTCATCGGCAGCGGATGGAAAGCTGTTTGGCAACAGTGGCTTGACTAGAATTAGACGTGAAATGTAGAAACGAGTGTTGAAAAGTAAGTAGGGTACTCTCAAAAACTTTTACCTGACTGTAAATGCGAACCGTTATGGTTAGGCTTTTACCGTGACTGCTTTTGACACACAATCAGACAACAAGTTCACTTATACCAAGACTATTTATTTCCACTTCGCGTTCGAAAACTTAAATGTCCTTCAAGTATGTATTTTTAGGAGTAACCGCTGCCAGAGCCTAGTAGAGAATACTGTGTTTGTTTTCTTAGACGTTTTCTGCATTATTTGTTTCTAGACGCCACCTTTGTTCCCTGGTGTCTACTAAGCGCGATAGTCAGAGTGATGTATCCCGACAGGGCGCCTATGACCTCTGGAGTTCACATCATTTTTTTTCATTTATTTTACGTTGACTTCCATATTTTCGTTCATCTTTTAGTCAAAGACATCCACGAAACTTTTGGCCATGTACTGTAAAAGCGTTTCGTTTTTCTCAAGTATACTATGTCATAGTACACTCCACACAACACACGCGTGTCACATTAATTTCTGTTCCGACACTGACAATGTTGAGTGTTTATGTAAAAATTTCAAGGCAATCGTAAAATGCATTTTAGACAGGTACGTGCCGAGTAAAACAGCGAAGGACGGGAAAAACCCACCGTGGTTCAACAACAAAGTTAGGAAACTACTGAGAAAGCAAAGAGAGCTTCACTGCACGCAGCAAAATCCTCTCAGACAAACAGAAGTTAGGCGATGTCAAAGTTAGCGTAAGGAGGGCTATGCGTGAAGCGTTCAGTGAATTCGAAAGTAAAATTCTATGTACCGACTTGACAGAAAATCCTAGGAAGTTCTGGTCTTACGTTAAATCAGTAAGTGGAACGAAACAGCATATCCAGACACTGATGGCAGTGAAACAGCGGATGACACGCATAAAGTCGAAATACTAAACACCTTTTTCCAAAGCTGTTTCACAGAGGAAGACCGAACTGCAGTTCCTTCTGTAAATCACCGCAAGAACAAAAAATGGCTGACACCGAAATAAGCGGCCAACGAATAGAAAAACAACAGAAATCACTCAACAGAGGAAAGTGTACTGAACCTGACGAGATACCAATTCGATTCTACACAGAGTAAGTGAAAGAACGTGGCCTCCTTCTAACAGCCGTGTACCACAAGTCTCTAGAGGAACGAAGATTCAAAGTGATAGTAAAAGAGCACAGGTAGTCCCAGTTTTCAAGAAGGGTCGTCGGGCAGATGCGCAAAATTATAGGCCTATATCTCTGACATCGATCTGTTGTATAATTTTAGAATATGTTTTTTGCTCGCGTATTATGCCATTTCTGGAAATCCAGAATCTACTCTGTAGGATTCAACATGGATTCCGGAAACAGCGATCGTGTGAGACCCAACTCGCTTTATTTGTTCATGAGATCCAGGAAATATTAGATGAAGGGTCCCAGGTGGATGCCATTTCCCTTGACTTCCGGAAGGCGTTCGATACTGTTCTGCACTGTCACCTGATAAACAAAGTAAGAGCCTACGGAATATCAGACCAGCTGGATTGAAGAGTTTTTGGCAAACAGAACACAGCATGTTGTTCTCAATGGAGAGACGTCTACAGACGTTAAAGTAACCTCTGCCGAGCCACAGGGGAGTGTTATATGACCATTGCTTTTCACAATATAGATAAATGATGCTGTAGTACACAGAGAAGTTGCAGCATTAGAAAACTGCAGATGAACGCAGGAAGATCTGCAGCGGATAGGCACTTAGTGCAGGGAGTGGCAACTGAACCTCAACATAGACAAATGTAATGTATTGCGGATACATAGACAGAAGGACCCTTTATTGTATGATTATATGATAGCGGAACAAACACTGGTAGCAGTTACTTCTGCAAAATATCTGGGAGTACGCATACCGAACGATTTGAAGTGGAATGATCATATAAAACTGATTATTGGTAAGGCTGGTGCAGGTTGAGATTCATTGGGAGGGTCCTTAGAAAATGTAGTCCATCAACAGAGGAGGTGGCTTAAAAAACACTCGTTCAACCTATACTTGAGTACTGCTCATCAGTGTGGGATCCGTACCAGCTCAGGTTGACAGAGGAGGTAGAGAAGATCCATAGAAGATCAGGATTATTTTGTAAGCGTGATAGCGTTACGGAGATGTTTATCAACTTCAAGTTGCCGACTCTGCAAGAGAGGCGCTCCGCATCGCGGTCTAGCTTGCTGTCCAGGTTTCGAGAGGGTGCGTTTCTAGATGAGGTATCGAATATCACAAATGGAAAATAAGTTTCGAGCCTTCACGGAGGCTTTCCGGCAGTCGTTCTTCTTGTGAACCATACCCGACTGGAAGAGGAAAGAGAGGTAATGACAGTGACACGTAAAGTGCCCTCCGCCACACACCGTTGGTTGGCTTGCGGAGTATAAATGCAGATGTAGATGTAGATGTAATCCACATAAATTCCGTTGATGATGGTAGTTTATCTTGTGGCAAATCCTGAGGAAATACATCAACAGTGACTACAAAGGGTAAACACTATTTCGTTCTAAATTTTAATTAACGTCTAGAAAAAATAAAGTTACATAATTAACTTTTTCTTTGTTCGTAGGTACATGTCGCCTGCTCTGCTACAAAGTTGAAATCCCCTCGCCACAGTACCATAGGACGCCGGTATAAAAGACAAAATAAAATGGCTCCCTTTACTGACTAGTTGATAAAACTTTATGACTACTCGTAAAAATGTGAAATGGTCGAAAACAAGATTTAACATAGCGATTTCTGCTTTCCTTTCCTACTTTGAAGAGAGACAAGTAGACACTACCCACAGGAACACCCAAAATGAATGGATAGTGGAAATCTCATTTCATATGCAATTATTCTTGTACATCGACAATGTGACTACAGTGCTCTGCGTGTCAGTTCATGGAGCTTAGTATCTGGAATTCTTATGAATGAATGATGGTTGTTGAAGTCACCAACAGCCACAGCCCTAGTCCATGACAGAATTGTACCAAAAAATTTTAGCATTAACTCCGCATCCCCCCCCCCCCCCCCCCCCCCCTGGCCACCCTCCCACATCACCAACACAAACGCACTTTTGTCAACCTCTGTTTGCTATTATTTATTTTCTATGCAACTGAAAGTACTTGATTGACTGATTAACGCATCAGAACTACAAAGGAAACGATAGTAATTTCTGATCGGAAAAACAGAGAATATCGTATGGTACCCTGTCAAGTTAAATATAAAGACATTTAATTTCGTTGACAGATTTAAATTACGTGCAAAATCAGGGAAAGAGCCAATCTGATGTACAATATTAGTAATGACATCATTACACTGATGAGAGGCCCAATCAAACAATAATCATCCTTGAAAAAGCTAATAACTGATTCACATCGTTGGGTTTAATTTTTAATCTTACAGATCACGGTTTGTGCAGTTATTTTCGTAATTCAGGTATATCTAAAATAACTATAAATGATTCACAATTTATAAATTATTATTTCAGATAATCATCTTATTCAGTCTGAGTTTCTATTCCAACGCTAAGAGACTCATCCTACGGATGTGAAACATACGTTGCGAACTTACGTTTCTCGTTGTCTAAAAGGATAACGTTTTGGCCATAGACAACAACTACCAATAAAATCTTCGTTTTGAAAACATTAGTAAACGTATTACTGCAGCTCTCTGATCGAACATCGATCTCTGATGGTTGTAAAGTGTTATCATGGCCAAACCTGTTAACGTCTTAATTCTATTTACTACTAATCGTCAAAATCGAAATATATTTACTGTCATATCCAAACAGACATCGCAATAGATTTTACATTACGGACGAAGTTTTAGAGTATAGTTTTGCATTCTGCTGCTAAATATTTTATCAAACTGCTTAAAGACGTAAAATAACGTGGAGAAAGTCGAAATTAAGTTTAATGTTCACCTAAATAGGTTTTCCTATACTCTGTCTTGTTTCTAAGACTTCATACCGTAGTTACAATGAAACAATCATGCATTATAACACCCATAAATCAGCAGTCTATCAGAATCACGGTATGTACGTAATTTCACCTATTGAAGTATATGTAGTGTACACAAAGGAAATTATTAGTCGTTTAAGGCCATTTGCAATTTACAATGTGAGTTGGTCACATCGAACACGGATGGCACTGTACATTTTTCTTTGCACGACGGTTAAATCATTATTCAATAGGAATCCACGGAACGATATGAGTGAATTGTTGCTATGTTTATGTCCATTACCATCGTCAAATGAACCTAACGAAATTTTCTTGACTTAGGGTTATTCGCTCTATGTACTGCAATCCCGCTAAGGATGTGTCATATGCTGAGGTAAATTAAAAATTCTGAACGAAAACTGATAAAGAATTTAGGTATAAGCAAGAAGAAGCTTAGAAGTTGGTTTCCATTTCCAGACATGTCACTCAAACTGAAATGAGAGAACTTTTAAACCAGGAACGACAGTCCAACAAACTCCTCGCCCGCAGAAAATAATTTAATGGTCAGGGGGAGTAAGAACAGGGAAATAGACCTCGGAAAATAAATTACATTCTGTCTTCTCATCCGGGGCTCTCCGCCTCTTTTAAACTCTCTACTTGTTAAGCCGGCAGAGGTTTGTAGGTGTCACACTCCTTTGTAGTTCCAGGTGGCTGCTACAGGACCTCAGCAGAAAGTTACAAGTGAGAGGACTTAACACGCCAGTCATGTTCCGTAAGAATAAATGTAAAGGTAGCTATTTCATTGGATTTTTGTTCGTATTTTGTGTAAGATTTGCTTTTAGATAATGTAACTAACAGTAAATATTGTTACAGATGTATTGATACTGCCCACAAGGGGACAATGTGTGACCATCAACTGATGACGTTCGTGATGAGGGCCAACTGCTTCCGGTGATGGAGATGAAAAGGATGCTGTTATTGTCAGGGATTGAGGCATATCTTTTGCGCAGAAAAGAGATGAAAACGATGAGGATGAGACTGTTGAATATTATCTTGGAAAATACAAAGAGAGTAAATGGCGAAAACAATTTCCACGCCCTGGTTTTAGAACAATGTCCCCCAGTATTATTACCCATCTTCCAAAGTCGCCTGTCATGTACAATAATGTGCTACATAGTTTAAAGTTTGAATTTATTCATATTTAATGACATTATTGAATTAATTTTTTGTATGTAAATAAGGGCAGAGAGAATCAGAGAGAGACGTATTCACAACGAAACCAACAAAGAAGCACGTAATGTTCGTCTCTGTATATAGCGGGGACCTACAAGGCAAGTAAATTGAATCTGACAGATCTTTACGTATCTCATAGAACTGGAACAAAGATTTTTCCGGTTGCTATTTCCCGCCAAAGACTCCGATTACTCTTGCCTTATCCTCGTTTTGATGAAGAGGATACTCGTCTAGCCAGGAAGGAAGTACAAAAAATGACTCCAGTTACAGATATTGTTGTCCAGTTTGTAAGTAACTCTAAAAAACATTTCGTTAGGTAAGAAGTTAGAAGGTTTTGTGGGAACTGCTCCTTCAGAGTGTGCGCACCTACAAGGCAGGCGAAGTGTGATTTGAAAATCTTCGCCTAAGTTGATGCTAAGATATACTGCATTGTGAATTTAGAAGCCTTTTTGTAAGTCAGCAGCAAGACGGCCCTTTAAAAGTTACAAATAAAACATAAGGCTTAGTGGCACTAATTGTACAACCTATTTCTGGTTCTTGTAGGAATGTTATCTATGACATATAACTGGTTCACAAGCTGCAGCCTTGCCTCCGAACCTATATAACAACATAAACTAATAATGGTTAGTACAACGCAATGTAAAAAGAGACTCCAGCATGATTTGTTAACGTAAGCATTTGCGGATTTCTTGGCGAAACAACTTTACTTTCACGTGTCTCCCAAAAAATAAAGTGGTATCACTAATGTAAACAATGCACCATGACGCTGCGATTAATGATTCCTCTGGCGATGTGGCTAAATCTGAGATCGGTACTTTCTACATCACAAAACGTGTTATTGATGTCGTTACTGAACTTCATGCCTCACATATTGTATCAAGAAACAGTAGGCTGTGCCTATAGACATTCCTCTTTGCTCTAATGGATGTGGCAGGAATTAATGCCCATATGATACCAACCCAAAAACCAAACGTGTACCTCAGACGGTCTTGTGAAATTTGTCACAGAGACTTTTTAGGAGCCAAGTGCGTGGAATTTGTCAATAGAACTTATTAGGAGCCATGTTAATCACAGACAGATCTTCATAGAGAACTGGCTACCAGTGTCCGTCGACATTCAACAGGAGCATTACACCATACACCTCGCAACAAACTTATAAAATCCAAAGTCGTTGTGTGAAGTGCCTTAATAAAAATAGCTCAAAGCAAAATCTGCTAGCAAGAAATGTGACACATATTTTGAATATGGACCTTGCTGTAGTAATGTGTGATGACTGCGGCTGTAAAGAGAAATTAAAAGATTGATCATAAAATACTTTTTGCATAAAGTGTGTTTTGAGGTACTACCTACGTGTAAAACATATTTCGTCGGCTGTAATCTCGTAATGTGTAACACGTAAATGCATGATACATTGTTTAGACCTCTTACATTTTCACTTTATTTGTTTATTTAATCTATTAAGTGATTTTAGAACAGCAGCCTTGGACGCAAAACATCAATGTCAGAGTTGCATGACTCAGTTTCTGTAACAGGTATATGATCAATAATCAATAAATGAAATTTAATTTTCACTACATGTTAATAATGTACAATAATATTGATTCATAGTAATAACTTACAGCCGATGAACAACTAATATGTTGTAAAATATTCATAATATTTAAAAAAAACTACATGGGGCGTGCTACACTTCACACATCACTAACATCACAATTCCAGGTCACATCATTACCAGATTAAAAGTTTTAGCTTTTTGCCCTCCCTTCCACTATTCACAGGTTTATCAGTAAGTATGACTTCTCTTATGTCTGGAATGTATTCCAGCAAAGTACACGTTTACACTCCTGGAAACTGAAATAAGAACACCGTGAATTCACTGTCCCAGGAAGGGGAAACTTTATTGACACATTCCTGGGGTCAGATACATCACATGATCACACTGACAGAACCACAGGCACATAGACACAGGCAACAGAGCATGCACAATGTCGGCACTAGTACAGTGTATATCCACCTTTCGCAGCAATGCAGGCTGCTATTCTCCCATGGAGACGATCGTAGAGATGCTGGATGTAGTCCTGTGGAACGGCTTGCCATGCCATTTCCACCTGGCGCCTCAGTTGGACCAGCGTTCGTGCTGGACGTGCAGACCGCGTGAGACGACGCTTCATCCAGTCCCAAACATGCTCAATGAGGGACAGATCGGGAGATCCTGCTGGCCAGGGTAGTTGACCTACACCTTCTAGAGCACGTTGGGTGGCACGGGATACATGCGGACGTGCATTGTCCTGTTGGAACAGCAAGTTCCCTTGCCGATGTAGGAATGGTAGAACGATGGGTTCGATGACGGTTTGGATGTACCGTGCACTATTCAGTGTCCCCTCGACGATCACCAGAGGTGTACGGCCAGTGTAGGATATCGCTCCCTACACCATGATGCCGGGTGTTGATCCTGTGTGCCTCAGTCGTATGCAGTCCTGATTGTGGCGCTCACCTACACGGCGCCAAACACGCATACGACCATCATTGGCACCAAGGCAGAAGCGACTCTCATCGCTGAAGACGACACGTCTCCATTCGTCCCTCCATTCACACCTGTCGCGACACCACTGGAGGCGGGCTGCACGATGTTGGGGCGTGAGCGGAAGACGGCCTAACGGTGTGCGGGACCGTAGCCCAGCTTCATGGAGACGGTTTAGAATGGTCCTCGCCGATACCCCAGGAGCAACAGTGTCCCTAATTTGCTGGGAAGTGGCGGTGCGGTCCCCTACGGCACTGCGTAGAATCCTACGGTCTTGGCATGCATCCGTGCATCGCTGCTGTCCGGTCCCAGGTCGACGGGCACGTGCACCTTCCGCCGACCACTGGCGACAACATCGATGTACTGTGGCGACCTCACGCCCCACGTGTTGAGCAATTCGGCGGTACGTTCACCAGGCCTCCCGCATGCCCACTATACGCCCTCGCTCAAAGTCCGTCAACTGCACATACGGTTCACGTCCACGCTGTCGCGGCATGCTACCAGTGTTAAAGACTGCTATGGAGTTCCGTATGCCATGGCAAACTGGCTGACACTGACGGCGGCGGTACACAAATGCTGCGCAGCTAGCGCCATTCGACGGCCAACACCGCGGTTTCTGGTGTGTCCGTTGTGCCGTGCGTGTGATTATTGCTTGTACAGCCCTCTCGCAGTGTCTGGAGAAAGTATGGTGGGTCTGACACACCGGTGTCAATGTGTTCTTTTTTCCATTTCCAGGAGTGTATTTCAAACCGGGAATTCGAGAACTAGCCCAAATTACTGTAACTTTCGTCTCCATATTGGGAGAAATAATACATATCTTACTTTAAACACTTACGCATATCTTCGTCTGCTCCAGGCGCATTCTTGGTTAAATACTGCACTGTTGGTCATCCACGTCTCATGGTGTAAAAACGACAGGTACATAGGCAACATGATTGACTAAATTTGTGGGAAGGTAGTAATTCTCCGAAACCCATGCATGACACTACCACATTTTCTGCAGGTACGTCTCCCAAATAGTTCGGATGCCAAAATAAAGATAAGAAAAGAGTGTATAGCTTATGTACTGTTCACTGAATTTGTCCAAGTTAATAATTTCAAACGATTTTTCTGCGGACGTTCAGTGACTGATGAGGAAATAGTAACCCAGAAACAGTGCAAAACGGTTCATTTACTTTATTTATATTCAGTTTGCACAGCTGATTGGTGCCTAGTGGATTACTGTGTCATCAGTGCTGCCCTTCACATTGGGATGTGAAGAGGGTTTAACAGAATTTAGTAACTAAAAGTAAATAAAACTTGTTTAGCTGGCACAGGTGATTGTTGCCGACTATAATTTACAACTTTATCTCTGCATCCAGAGTTACCATCCCACGATATTCGGGTTTGAAGATGAATTAACTGTAAGCAGTAACCATAAACTATAGAATGGAAGCCACTTAGAATATTTCAAGAATAGCTTGTCAGTGTTACAGTGGTCTTCATTTTTTGTCCTATGTAAATGACAACTTATATATGGGTGTGTTCGCAAATTCCTGGTCTTCATCATGAAGGTGACAACTTTATCGCTAATTTAGTTAATTTTCATTTTACTATTATTTTGTGTAGTACGGCGTTTAATCTATGTAGGCATTTTCAAGCATCTGCAAGTGTCTCAATCAAACTTAATTAGAATATGAGACACAAACCAACCATTAAGAGCAATTACAAATTTTAACTCTTTAACTACAAGATGTCTGGGCTATAGTCACACCATTTTATGGTCAGTCTGTAGTTAGTCTGATATACAATAAAGCAAATAAATATTAAATACTGTATAAGCACAGGTAAAAATAGTAATTAGGCAGTAAGCGAAAATGTAGCATAAATTGGTTTAACACATTAAAGAGCGTGAGAGTTGCAGGCATGACATTCGTTACATTGCAAACAGGAGCACGCAGCTGAGCCATTTACTAGTGCAAGAGAGCATTGAACTGCGTGCAGTCACACCTCGTGGCATACAAGTCAGACATAAACGTATGTTGGAGGATAAGCTCTGTGTCTGATCTATGCTATCTTAGACATTAGGGCGAATGTTAAGAAGCGACGGAAGGAAAAAGGAATCGCTTTATATTTATTCAGACTACAAGAATCGTATGTGATATTACCGAAATTATATTTTTACAACAGTAACAGAGTTTACATCAATGTAAATCAAGTAATGAAATATAAAGATTCCAATCTTATTTTGTAAATAAACAGCCACTAGAAAATTTAGATAAAATGATAATATAACCAAACTTTATCTGTGTCATTTTAACATCGTATGTAATAATAAATACAGCACACTCTCATGTTCCTGTAAATTTATATAACACAGAAGTCGCAAAGGAACCTCTACATAAAAGTTTCAAACCTAGGAAGATAAAAAAATTATCAAAGAAATGCAAAAAGAAGATTAAACTGGTGATAAACGTACTGTACAACTTCAGCACCGTATTTGTAAACTGTGAACAAACATACACGCCCATACCTCATTCTAATTTTAGGAATGCTACCAGCGTAATTAGTTAAAAGATGGGGAATAAATAAAATAAAATAAATGATAATTATGACTGTTCGATATAATAAGGCAACTCTTTGTAGATCCATAATGGTAAAGTTAGGCAAAATAAGGCGACTCAATATCAAATAGCAGCAGACGCTACGAGTATTGACTTACAAGTATTGAGTCACATGAAACATTGTAGTATATAATTATATTGCAACATTGTTATTTATCACATGACGCAAGGGCAACGCTTAAACGGGATAACTGAAGGAGTATAGAAACGTAAGTTACGTGACGTCGCACACAGAGGTAAGGCTAGAATTGTGAAAATGAAGTACTGTTGTGAAACAACACAGGAATTCAGATTACACTTTCAGTTGACAAAATAGTCCTAACGTTATTAAATAGTAAACAGTATCTAACAGACGTTTTCTACGAACTTTGTGTATTTTAGTTCGCTTTGTTCGTTAAGGGTACACGAAAGGTGTTTATCAAAGCTGTTACATGATTCGATATCTACAAGAATTCCAGTAACTTCCCCTTTATTCAGTTTATTAAAGATGTGGGTTACATTATCTATATTCATTGCCTCTTTCACCTAACTTATGTGCCCTGATCCGACTTATTATTGTCGCCCTTAGATATGTGTTCCTAAACCTTTACTTAAACTTTCTGCCCGTCTGACCTACATAGAATTTATCGCATGCTTCACAGTCAATTACAAAGAAACCTGTACACGGAAATTAAGGTATTTTTCAAGTATCCTGACCCAATATCTTACTCTAAGACCCTGTACCGTAACCTATCTCTGCTTCAGCGTTACAGAATAACGTACTGACATTATTTGAGAGGTCACCAAGCCAGGGATGAGGTAAGACACTGTATTTACGTTTTCCTTTCCATGGTTATTTTAAAAGTATTGCGCTTGCGTTTTCTTCCCGAGGCGTAAGTTATAACATAACGTTTGCACCATACGCAGCTCATGCCTGCTATTCTGGGCAATGGACGTAAGCATCCGAATTCATTACTCATTTCTTTTCGTTCTAGAAAATAAAACAGCATTTATTTGTTTGCTTCCTATAGAGCGAAAGTACATATTTTAAACATTTCAAGACGAGAAACTAAACTGTGAAAAATGACGCCTGTGGCAGTAACTTTACGAAGAACAACAAATGTGTGCCTATGAACTCTATCTTAGTGTCAAAAAAAATTATATTTAGTTCTCTTTCTATATCTACCATAAGTTTTTAATTTATAGTACATGCTGTTCAGTCGGAGCAAGATCGTATTAATTTCATATACAGAAGCAAAATAGAATTTGTATTTATCGACCAACATCTAATCACAATGTCAGCTTTTTGGCAAATTTGTATTTAGCATGATTACTAGAAATGCCCACAATTGTACCTGTCTTGTAACTGTCCATTGCTAGACCGTCTGGCTGTGTTTATGCATGTGGAATGATCATATTAAGTTGATATTCGGTAAATCAAATACCACACTGAGATTCATTGGAATAATCCTAAGGAAATGCAATCCGAAAACAAAGGAAGTAGGTTACAGTACGCTTGTTCGCCCACTGCTTGAATACTGCTCAACAGTGTGGGATCCGTACCAGATAGGGTTGATAGAAGAGATAGAGATGATCCAACGGAGAGCAGCGCGCTTCGTTACAGGATCATTTAGTAATCGTGAAAGCGTTACGGAGATGATAGATAAACTCCAATGGAAGACTCTGCAGGAGAGACGCTCAGTAGCTCCTTACGGACTGCTGTTAAAGTTTCGAGAACATACCTTCACCGAAGAGTCAAGCAGTATATTGCTCCCTCCTACGTATATCTCGCGAAGAGACCATGAGGATAAAATCAGAGAGATTAGAGCCCACACAGAAGCATACCGACAATCCTTCTTTCCACGAACAATACGAGACTGGAATAGAAGGGAGAACCGATAGAGGTACTAAGGGTACCCTCCGCCACACACCGTTAGGTGGCTTGAGGAGTATGGATGTAGATGTACTCTAAAATGCGAAATAATTAAACGGGATAATCATCAGTTGTATTTTAATTATAAAACTTATATCGTCAGCGCTTATATCTCTATATACACTCCTGGAAATGGAAAAAAGAACACATTGACACCGGTGTGTCAGACCCACCATACTTTCTCCGGACACTGCGAGAGGGCTGCACAAGCAATGATCACACGCACGGCACAGCGGACACACCAGGAACCCCGGTGTTGGCCGTCGAATGGCGCTAGCTGCGCAGCATTTGTGCACCGCCGCCGTCAGTGTCAGCCAGTTTGCCGTGGCATACGGAGCTCCATCGCAGTCTTTAACACTGGTAGCATGCCCGACAGCGTGGACGTGAACCGTATGTGCAGTTGACGGACTTTGAGCGAGGGCGTATAGTGGGCATGCGGGAGGCCTGGTGAACGTACCGCCGAATTGCTCAACAAGTGGGGCGTGAGGTCTCCACAGTACATCGATGTTGTCGCCAGTGGTCGGCGGAAGGTGCACGTGCCCGTCGACCTGGGACCGGACCGCAGCGACGCACGGATGCACGCCAAGACCGTAGGATCCTACGCAGTGCCGTAGGGGACCACACCGCCACTTCCCAGCAAATTAGGGACACTGTTGCTCCTGTGGTATCGGCGAGGACCATTCTAAACCGTCTGCATGAAGCTGGGCTACGGTCCCGCACACCGTTAGGCCGCCTTCCGCTCACGCCCCAACATCGTGCAGCTCGCCTCCAGTGGTGTCGCGACAGGCGTGAATGGAGGGACGAATGGAGACGTGTCGTCTTCAGCGATGAGAGTCGCTTCTGCCTTGGTGCCAATGATGGTCGTATGCGTGTTTGGCGCCGAGCAGGTGAGCGCCACAATCAGGACTGCATACGACCGAGGCACACAGGGCCAACACCCGGCATCATGGTGTGGGGAGCGATCTCCTACACTGGCCGTACACCTCTGGTGATCGTCGAGGGGACACTGAATAGTGCACGGTACATCCAAACCGTCATAGAACCCATCGTTCGACCATTCCTAGACCAGCAAGAGTACTTGCGGTTCCAACAGGACAATGCACGTCCGCATGTATCCCGTGCCACCCAACGTGCTCTAGAAGGTGTAGGTCAACTACCCTGGCCAGCAGGATCTCCGGATCTGTCCCCCATTGAGCATGTTTGGGACTGGATGAAGCGTCGTCTCACGCGGTCTGCACGTCCAGCACGAACGCTGGTCCAACTGAGGCGCCAGGTGGAAATGACATGGCAAGGCGTTCCACAGGACTACATCCAGCATCTCTACGATCGTCTCCATGGGAGAATAGCAGCCTGCATTGTTGCGAAAGGTGGATATACACATGTACTAGTGCCGACATTGTGCATGCTCTGTTGCCTGTGTCTATGTGCCTGTGGTTCTGTCAGTGTGATCATGTGATGTATCTGACCCCAGGAATGTGTCAATAAAGTTTCCCCTTCCTGGGACAATGAATTCACGGTGTTCTTATTTCAATTTCCAGGAGTGTATAAATAGATCAGCTTCGATAATTTTGATATTTTCTGTTACAGATATATTAGTACAAACATTAATGATATCAATGGAGACTAGTTTACCGTTCTCTGGGATTTGGGCACCTTTCATTCCATTTACCTTGTCTAATGAATTTTTTACTCGATGTGTGGAACCGAATGTGTGCTGTCTTTGGACTATACTACTAACATTTTTCTTTAATAAACAAAATAAAATTATGTAAGCAGCTCACGATTGGATTGATGCGGTTTATATATTTTTTCGTTTTTCTCTCAACATTGGTTTCTGACGATTCATTACAAGCGTCGACCATATTACTTTACATGTAAAAACGAATGTAGATTTCTTTATTGTCTTCCTGATAAATGCAATAATTTTCTTTGGGAGTTTTTCATCCAGTGTACAGACACTGTTGTTAGCGAATAATTCATACACTTCATCTCTTTATTCATCATGCTTCATGATAACAATGGTGTTTCACTCCTAGTTTGCAACTGATTTCACTTATTACTAGATTATGCCTAGTGTGCTTTTTGTCTTGTGATTTAATTATGTGTAACCACAGGAAGATGAGTCATATCCAACGCTACGTAAGTGATGACTATTAAATATTTCATTGTCTGCCTGTGTGTGTGGAAACTGAGTCAAATTTGAAACCTTTACCCAGAACACTCATCTTAGCTACAGATACTTTATGATTGTTACGCTGCCTACTCTTACAAATGCATCCAGCTACTTCACTTGCATGATGGACGTAACCCTCATGTGACTCACAATTGATGTCAAATTGCGCAGGCACTAGCTCCCTACATAATATTAAATGAACAAGTGAATAACATAACGACTACACACTTTTTAAATAAGTTCGCTTTTCCTTTTAGTCCACTGAGCTGCATTAGTCTTCGCTTTTATCTCGACGTTAACGTCCTTGGGAGTGACATGATTAATGAGACACATACTATTAAAGCTAACGTTTTCCATTAAATTTACCAACTTGAATTCGTTTCTCTGATGTGTAGCAAGCAACCTTAGCAACCGCCCAGCGAGGCAGTCATTATGATTTAGTAACAAGAAAGTCCACTTCTTGAAATTGGTGGCATAACCATTTTCAAGCAAGTGCAATATAAAAATATGAAGATTTCAGCTATTGCCTCGTTACTATTTTTTACCGACCTCATATAGTGTTTGAATTCCATTTTGCTATGTTGTATTTCAAGTCAATGATGGACCGCCTATAGTATTATATGAATTTAACACACAACATAATGCTCTTAGCTAATGGCTTAAACATAGCAAGTACTCATTTTTTATAGTCTGGCAAATGTAACTAATGGTTACTTTGCATCTTGATTTCGAATTATTTGCATCCAGATGCTTGAAAATTGACACCCAGATGAAATGTCATGGCATACAAAATTAAAATAAAATGGAAATGAATAACAGTGAAGGCAGGAATCTTATTTGTTTCAAGAAACCGTTTCATTAAACCTCTTCTATTTTTTCAAATTATATTTAATACAAACTACAGACAAACTTGCAAACTTTTGAAAAAATAAGCAAATAGGGCATCTACAGTGTTTTCTTGATGAACGACCTAAGGGAAATCCTTTTTCCTAATATAAACTCAGCATTCTTTCTCCTCCATTTCCTTTTCTACCAAATACATTATAAATGCTCTTATAAGGGTTAACTCAAATAGAATTTAATAGAAATTGTCTGTAAATTCCCAGATATTTGGTAGCGAATGTTGTTACCTTTTTCTTACGGATTCAGGTGTCCCATTTCAAGTTAATTCTGTATGTCTGCTGACCGGAGCGATGAATGAAAATTTGTACCTAGTCTGGAGTTCAAACCTGTGTCTTTTGCTCACTAGGCAGATACGCTAACCATTTTTCCATCCTGCTGCAATGAATTCTCAAAATGTCAACAACAACCCTTGCATGCATCCCTCTTCAATTCAAATTCCAATTCATTCCTCAGACCACTTGATAACCCTTCTAAACTCGAACAGAGGCTAAACTGTATTGAAATAGCATAAACAAGCAGTCCTACCTGAAACTATGGAACGGAAGTTTTGGTCACATGAAGCTGTATGGTTACTGAGTCCTTTTCATGCCTCAAATATCTATGAGTGTTATGTGCAGACTACAGCATCGATGATAATTTGTACCAAGGCTGCAATTTGAAGCTAGGTCGCCTGGTGATAGGCAGGTTCACAGTGCCTTTTCACAACTGCTTGTACAAACATCACACGCCTCCCTTCTCAGTCCACATTCCCATTCATGCCTCGCCCCGCTGTGTATACCCCATAAACTGGAAGAGCAATGAAGTGGTTCTCCAGTCGTATTGAAATAGCACCTCAGCAACGAATGGAATGGAGAATCCTGCCTGAAATTCATGCACAGATTCCTTATCCAAGTGAAAATATATGGTCTGAGGAAACTTTTCAGGTCTCAAATATCTATGAAGTACATATTCAGACTGGAGCGATGACTGAAAATCTGTACTAAACATGGTTCTCGTACTCACTAGGCAGTAATCATTCATACATCATAGATGTGTGTCTTCTTTTCATTAGGCAGAAATCATACATGCATGAATTCATATTGAGACTAAAATGTCCCTGAATCTATATAGTTTCAATTGAATAAATGAATTAACAACGTACAAACAACCTGATAGTCAGATAGCAGTGATTTGCCCTTCATGTAAGCATAAGTCTCTGCTTAAAAAGATATAAGTTGGGATTCGATTTTTCATAGAGTGATTTGTCTTCCATGTTCATTGTGTTTTAAACTTATTTCCCATTGACCTATCCAGCACATTCAGCGTAATTTTATTGATTCAGAATTATATCAATTTACGGCATGTACCATAGGTATTAAAATCCGATTTTATTAAAGGTACTGGGTGGCCATCTACCGTAATACGTAAATACCTGATTCTCATACTCCCAACTGTCAAGATATCAGTCTATGTTCAAGTAAAATAATGTTACAGATGAATACATCCATATAGTAGTCTGAGGTGGATGGCCATAAGTATTTAGTCGTCAAGCTATAGATTAGACGCAAACGTATTTTACATTTGGTTACTCTGCTTGTTGCAGTGTTTAATTATTCCATTAACCTACCTGCAGCTCTTGAAGCACATTTTCGTTTCTTATGTGGCCCATTTTTTTTATCCACAGAAGTACAGGGCCCAAAACTTTTTATTAAGATTATGTAGTTCCTTTAAGCAGGAAGAACTCTTATTACATTTTACTACCATCTGCTGTGGTGCATTGGTTTTAACATATACTTAATTGTGTCACATGCACTTTCAAATGCAGCTATTTACAAAGTTAGATATTGACCTCCAAATGCCAGTTTGATAGCCCAAATTGCTGATGAATAATATATTATATTCCAAAGTCATTCTACCAAGAATAGTTTTAGTGGACTGAATTTTTACACCTGAAGGTCATCAAACTGGTCTTAACATCATAATGATCACAGAGATGAAGTAGGCAATTATGTCTTCGTCGTTTCCTTTTTGTTTTATGGCTCACTTGCATGAACTGTTAAAAAGAATTGATTACGGTTATTGATGCTGTGGTTTATATTCAGTCTCCCTTTTAAGACAAAATCATTAAAGTGTATTAAAAACTCGTACTTCTTTCAGTGTTTGGCTTATTAGCGTTTGCTATATTCCATGATAACGTAATCGTTCTTTTTAAAGTTTTCATTAGTATACTGGAAAGCCTGTTACTTTCTGTTGTTAACGGTTTTTACTTGATAAGCCTTTTGTAAAGTGTATAAATGCTTTGAATGTATGTATAAGTAACTTCCTGTGTGGCTTCTAACTTTAATACGTTGTACATATTAATGATGGAAGCTGAATAAATGAATTAAAACTTGCGCCACAACCGGGACTTGAAGCCAGGTTTCCTTGCTTACTGGGCAGGAATCCTGACCGCAGCACTACATCTAACACTGATGCACAGACTGCCCAAGGCCAACACCGTCCCCAGCACAAACTTCAATTCCTGTCTTCATCTTATATTTCAGTAAAATCATTACAATTGCTAGGGATCTCCGGCATTGGAATAGGATCCCAGCACTGGACTTAATGGGGAGCTCCTGTACCTCAGGTGTTCTTGCAATTAAATTTTCATTGAGACATTTAAGTCTCATCTTTATCTACGATTGTTGGGGAGCGCATTGGACTTGGGATGTCTGTGCAGCAATGTTAGCTGGCTATAGTGGTCTGGTGGCGTAATGATTAGCAATCCTGCCTAGTAAGCAAGGGGACTTTGGTTCAAGTCCCCTCCATCGGCTAAATTCATTTATTCAGCTTCCTTTATTATAATTGCAGATAGAGATTAAACTTAAATGTCAAGAAGAAAATTTAATTATAAGTTAAATACATTACTTGCAGTTGATCTTGCTTTAGAAAATCTGTGTCCCATTCAATAATAAAATTATTTTAAACTCCTATTTATTACTTATGAATATAGTTTATGAAGTTGCATGACAGGATATATTTTTAACGGGTACAATATCTGTAGTTATCATTCTACAATTAACGTTTCTGTTCTGCTACTTTTCGTGCTGCTGCTTTGACTGCCAGTTTTTCTCCATAACTTCCCCGTTTTAAGAGTTGTGTCCTACATGTATTACACACATTAGCGAGTGTATAATTTATTGCGTCACTTTATGGTCTCTTTCTACTTCACTGTACAAAGCTCTATTCATCTTGGCATCCATTATATGAACAAGATTCTGGGGATTAGCACTGGCAATACCAAGACTTCTCCATAACGAGTGTTACTGGGGGAGGCTGGGTCATGCCTACGTCAAAAAAAATTCAAAGTTCTTTAATTGTTTCTGAATTAATTATATTAACAACATACGTTTTAAAGAAGTAATGATACTAAGGCAAGTGTAAAATCTAAAAGTATCTTTCAGCACTTGCTCAGGAATAATGCTGCGCTTTCCACGATGTGAAATATCGACCCTCTGAACAACACAAAAAGAAATTAATAAGCGAAAATTTGGTTCACTGTTGTTGACATCTACTTTCGAGATACGTTTTTGAGGTATTCATGCGTGCAAAATACTGAATACAACACTCACTGGGGAAAATTACATCTACAGTTGCAACTTAAGTTTGTAGGTTAAATGGAACTGAAAAGTTTCAAGCGTTTGTGAAATTTGATAGAAGGATTCAATAAAAACAATAAATGTTTGATACAAGAGTTTGAAATATAAAGTAGATGACTTGAGAGCAATATTTTCAAAAGATGCGCATCAAACTCTATCTTGGCAGCTTCGTAAATGCGAGGTTTGATACCCTAGGACTCATGAAGTTTATATGTACAGAAAGGACAATTCCTGTAGTCTGCATCACGTCAGTACAAACGGTTAATTATTGTCTTACACGTTAATGCTTAGCTTAAAATTTCCATCATTTTCTTTTTATTTCGTTCTAAGTTTGGTGACTTATGCCCAGTACTTCGTTGTATGACAGCGTAATAGTGTCTCGGTTTCTGTTCACATGTAAATACCTATAAATGTAAACGACTTTGTGTTCTTGACAAATTTATATATAATTCACAGAGATTTAATTCCTATCAAATACACAAAAATAAGATAATGTAGTTGTCTCGGTAAAGCTATTTTTTTTTAAGTCTCCAGTTTTTTGACTGATTTGATATGGCCCACCATGAATTTCTCTGCAGTGCTAACCTCTTCATTTCAGAGTAGCACCACCAGCCTACATCCTCAATTAGTTTCTGGATATCACTGATCCCCACTGTATCTACATTGAATTTTTTCATTACCCATAGCAGATTTTCTCATTCCCTATCAAATTCAAATCTCTGACATCCACCCCGACTCGTTGAAGGTTATATCCTCGCGTTGGTTATTCAGTCTTTTTCTCATGGTCACCTCACATTGGCAGTTCCCTTCTGGAGCTCCGAACAGGGGACTATTAGAGAGCTGGCCGCAGTGGCCGAGTGGTTCTAGGTGCTTCAGTCCGGTACCGCTGTGCTGCTACGATCGCAGGTTCGAATCCTGCCTCGGGCATGGATGTGTGGTGTGATCTCCTTAGGTTAGTTAGGTTTAAGCAGTTATAATTCTAGGGGACTGAGGACCTCAAATGCTAAGTCCCAAAGTGCTTAGAGCAATTTGAACCATTTTCTTTTACTATTTGAGAATCATTTGTCGGTGAGGACATCATAATAACGCCTTACATTGCTGTTAGTAGATGATAATGTGGCTTTCAGTGGCTTCATTGTTCTTGACAGCTTGAAAACGGGCCATGCTCGCTGCTCGTTGGAGAAAGTCAGACGTGCCTCGTGAGTCGCCCCAAGTAGTGAGCACTTCAGGGAACTCTATTTTCGTTTGCTGGTAACTGGTGGGTTTAGTGAACGTCAAGCATCTTCGTTTAAAAAACCTCAAACTCCATGCAGATGAGGTGGACGGCTGTTTACCAAATCCACACACATATATCTCTTATCGCACTCTCATTTTTCTTCCGGTAGAGAACGTCAGTGTATTCTTTGCACCTATATGCTTCCACTCTTCCAAACATTGTTTAATATATTTATATAAGGAGGACAGAACCCTCTCATTAATTGCAGGTGTAAAATCAGGGGAACCGTCATCGATGTGCTTCTCGGCGAACGGAGTGCTAGACTACCTCTGCTGTCGATAGCAGCCTCCTCTCCCACTCCCTTCTCCACTCCCTCCATGTCCGCTGCGATTCCATCCACCTTCCTACAACCCTCACCAACTATCCCAGGGCCCAGTCTAAGCTCGCTCAACACATCTCCTCGCACGGGCGAGAGAGCGAGAGTTGGATAAATTGCGGCTGTCCTCTGCGGTTTACTGAGCGAAATCTGAGGAACGAGTCTCTCTGGGAAGCCAAGAATTGACAGCAGGTAATGCCTGCCTGCTGCATTCTGCAGTGGAACTTTGAGTTTTATGGTGACGGAGTACAGACGTGCAGTAAAGCAGTAAAACACAAATCGGAAAACATTTTACTGCGCTGACAACTCTCATTACTTGATTGTACGAGCCAAAGAAAATAAACAATTTTGAACGTTGGGATATCTTTTGTGTAGAGGGATTCTATAATATAAAATGTAAGGAGGGAATAATCATAAATCATATTGCAACGTATATGACACAGCGCAGTCACCAGATTTACTAGACCAGTATCGAAAGGAAAATGTGCTCATAATTTGATAATTTGCTACCTTTAATCATAACGCACATCTGAAATAAGTTTCATTCGTTGTGCTGATATCCATGTTGATTCATTTCTCAGATGAGTCTAGGTAATGCCTAAAACACTTGGAAAAAATGAATATATTGTCCATTTTCTGGAGGATGCTACAAAACCATTCTGAGCAAAGTGCGTGCTTTCAAAGAAACCATCCAGTTTGTCGGCATTTTGTCGTCCATTGTGAGTAGGCTTCGAGGCATCAGTCAGTGTTTCCACCCACGTACGAGAACAGCGGTAGACTCTTCCAGCCACCTTGATTTATGAGAGTCACTATCACATCCTCTAAGTTTCAAGGTAGAAATCGACAAGTGTCCATGTGCACCAATATTATTACAAAAATTGTTTACTTCATGCGCAGTATTAAAGAAGAGGAATCTACATAAATGTTATTCCCTTGCCAGGCATGAGAGCTACTTTCGCCATCTTTGCTCCTGAATTACCACACGCAATTTCTAAGGTTTCTTGAAATACTTTATGATATGATTTTGTGAATTTACTGAAGTTTTTGTAAAGTAAATATCGATTGTAAACAATCCAACTGAAGGCCTTAGTTTCCTACTATTTTCCAGAAATAAAAGGTGGTCCCCATTTAACACAACAGCTACAACGAATAGGTGCTTCTAATTATCGTCTTCTCAATACTAATTTTTGTATATAAATATCAACCATTTGCTTTCATGGTATAGAAAAATTCGCTTTGTAGTTCCCTTTTCAGAAGTTATGCTGAATAGAAACAACTGCTGAATGTCAGTACTAACTGTTATTATTAGTGTGCTGAACTATTTTGTGTGTGTGAGTGGTGGAGGGTGTTACCATCCGTGAGGCAATCCGTCGGAAATTGATGGGAAGACACTGCTTTGCTCACTCTGACGATTTTTTAAAAACGTTTCTTTGAAGTAACTGTCAGATTTGTAGTTCCTAAATCTTGGTTCGAACAATTACTTTCAAGCAACTGGTGACGTTTCAATTAATACTAGTTATCTGAAATATCACAAAGAATACACAAATGACATTCGAAAGAAGTTGAGTTGAAGATTTTTAATTCGAGATTCGTAGTGACAAATAAATTGCAGTAATTTAATACACATAATAACAACATTAAATGCAAGTTTCCTTTCTGCAGTTCCACACTACCAACATCTGTTTTTGTTTGTTTTTGGCATGTCTGTCCTTATGAACATGGAATAAACACACAGTGTGGCGCAAAAAATACGTGTTAGAAAGCGTTTTTCTGCAGTGGTTTAACCGTATGCCATAATGATTTTCGATGTGATGTAATGGTAGTGCAGTTCTGAAAATTCTGTAGTTCACTTATGTCTCAGTTCACATATCAGAATGGAAGAACTAAACGTTGGAACAGGTTTACTGTGAAGCCGCATGTTCTAATTGCTGCTCCACTTCATCCACAGACTCTGTTTTGTTCGAAATCGGTGCACAGAGCATTTTCAAGCACACTTTTACTAAGGAACTTATTACAGAAGACAAATATAGACAAATCCTGGAACATGAGTTTGTAGCGCCTGCACGAGGCCGCCGCACGCTCTGCAACTACAGGTTCATGAATAACGGAGCCCGTCCACACCGTATTGCTGACGACTTCCATTTTCGTCAGGCGACATTCAGACATTGGGTCATCGCTCTGGACACCTTAGGATTCACTGGAGATGACGTTTAATAGTGCCCTCATAGTCACGATCTCAAGTCATGTCATTATTTCTTATGCGGTTATCTAAGGCACACAGTCTTCAAAAATGTTCCTGCAATGCTCAGCCTCTTCATGGTGAAATTTCTACAGAGTTCATGCAGGCGAAAGTGATGTTCTTCAGAAAGTCATCATACTAAAAGTCATTGTTGCAGAGGAAAACCATTTTGAAAACCTTCTGTATTAAATTTCGGATTGTCCGCTACAACGTAACAGGAATATGTCATACCTTATTATGTCTTAATAGACAAAACTTTCTCTACACATATTTTGCTTACTTGGTGCGCTAAATCAGGAAGAAAATTTGCCTATACATTATTTTAAGGTCATCTTCATCATCCTCAGCATCAGCATCGTCATCATCGTCTTCCTAAAGATTTAAGCCTTTTGGCTTGTACCGCCTCGGAATTGTTCACGTCCTCTGTTAAAGGGTTGTCCAACGTTTCTCTTTCCTTCTGCGTTTTACAGAATTGTAGCTTTAGTTGTCCTATTATTAGACAGAAGTCGGACATTATTTTTCCAGTTCAGTCTGTTTTCCACTTGTGGCTGTAGCAGCTTCAACATTTATTTCTTATCTAATATAGGTGTTTCTCTGGTCACCAAGTAATGAAGATCCCACTATGGAGCGAAGGAATTTCATCTATGACGTTCCGATTCGTCGCTAATGATGAGACGTTTGGGCACAACATTCGCTACCATACAGGTGCAAAGGCAAAGCTATTACATAGTCAAGTCCATCTAAAATTTCTTCCCGTACGTTGTGTTTTTATTTACACTGTGTGATTCCACAGAAATGTATGAAACTGGGGAACTTTAGCTTTACGTCATATCACCTAGGAAATTTTAAGCTGCACCTTAGATATTTAAACTCTCTGACTTATTCAGCTATTTGTTCTTCTGTAACAATGCTCTTACGGGTTCCAGTTAACTTTCCTCAGATTTTCCTATTATAAGCCGATTATCAGCAAATAGCAGCGCCATGTAACTAAAATTATTATTTGTTATTGCGTCGTTTAATACAACAAACGATTTAAGAGTTGTATCGTCAAAATAAGCATTGGGCAGCCTTGCCTAACTCCTTGTTTAATATCAGCAGATTCTGTCCCATTCCTTACAGCATGAATGTTTATTTCGTTTTTCTTGCATAACAACTGAATTGTCATAATCAGAAGTGATTTTTGTTGTGATATCGTTGTAGTGTTGCTCTGAAAATTCTAGAGCTCACTTACAATTCTCTTAGTAATTCATACAACAATATCCGTTTTGACTTATCAATTGTCTATCCGTATTCGACAGTATCATCATAAGTTGATAATCTCAATTCCCTTATACTTTCACTTGTTTGTGTCAACGTGAAAAGACACTCATATCATGACTGAATTATTCAAAACTATGCTATGCCCCTAACATATGTGCTCCCACTATTGGTATTATCTTGTTTATTATTTTAGTATACAGTTTGTAACAGACTTGTTCCTCGATAAACTGCGGACCGTGATTTAATCCTTTGAGTGGGTTTTCCTGAAAACATCATTTTACTATTATAAAATGGTCTTTCAATTACCAGTGCCTTTAGCATTAAACTATCAATGCTGCTGCAAGACAAAGGCATCTAGTGGTGCGCTCAGGAACTGCTGCCAATGTAGTGCATTGTGGCAGTCACTGAGTTCAAAACAAAGTCGGCTCTGATATTCTTACATGATTGTAGAAGATTGTTCAATGTGTTTTTTTTTATGTAGTGGCCATATTGAGGATACCACTGGCAGTGCAAGTACGAATGCCGAAAGCTACGATAACGTAATTTGGGTGTGTAGAACTGCTTTTGTGAATGATTTAAAGATGAAACCACTGGGGCAGTATAGTATTGTGATGCAATATTTGTTCAACCTTAGGTCTGTTTTGTTTCTTATTCAGGTCTGTAATTCGTTTTAGGCACTATTATTTCATCGAATCTTCGAAATGTAATGTTGTGGGCAGGAAAATGCTAGTTTCTTTTTAAGTACATTACACGATATGGTGCGTGGTTGAGGATTGTATGTGCTAGCTGTTCCGCAGTGAAATCACCTAGTTAAAACAATTTACTGTTTAATTTTTGCCAATTTCTTCTTGCATTTGTTGCTTACTGTGACGGTAAAGGTAATTTCTGTTAACATTTTTGATATTTGTTTTTATATTGTTACGACTCAAAAGGTTAACGTCTCTCTTGTAAACAGGGCACGCCAACCCTGTATTCCATTCATGTGGCACATGTCCGCACAGCCAGCAAACTTCCATGAAGTTTATGTTTAGGTTTTAGCCGATAAAATGCATATTTAAACAGCTCCATACTTGTATTACCAGTTCCTAGTGACCCTTTGGTTCTTTATTTCTTCGATCAAATTTTGCAGTTCTTCTGTTATCGTATCTACAGACAGGTAATGGGATTTATTTCCGGTTAATCTTCATTAGCAGTGAATAACCATTTAAACTAATTTAATCATTCCTTTTCAAATATTATATCTGCTTGCAAACTATCTCGGTCTTCTTTATTGAAGTGTGTCATAATTTTTCAAGCAATATTTGGTCTTCGATGAATACCACGTTGTATTTCACTTACATAATGATCCCAAATTACATATTTAGTTTTCTGTATATCCTTCTTTATTAGAGCAGATTTACTTTTATAGTTTTGTTTGTTATTAATATTATTAAGAACGACAAAGTATTTGGACAAATATCCTTCCGGTTTTTTCTTAGTTTGTTGATATGGTTAAACTCCTACCGTAATTTCGCTTTTTCCTCGTTCCTAATGCCGTAGCGACTGCTGGCGCTGTGATTTCTTTAATAGTACTCCATTCTGCATTTGTGTTGTTACTTCCTTGTTTTGTTGGACAAGTCTCATTTACACTCTTTATTATATAGTACTTTAATACTACGTTCTTGCAGTAGGTTTGCCTCATAAATTCTTACTTTCTACAGGGTGTTCCTACGTGATTACTTCTATCATTTTATAAAATTGTATTAATGTTTACTAAAATTTGATCTGATGACATTTTGAAGTTTCGATAGGCCTCTCTGTCTTTCTTCTTCTTCTTCTTCTTTCGTTTCGCCAGTCTTGGGGTTCGTTGGCTAAACAAATTTTTGTATGTTGTTCATTTCGTATAGCCCAATATTTCTTCATTTTTTCTACTCTTCTTTTGCTCTCTTCCTCTGAGGTGATGCATAGGGGTTTTTGTGTAGAATTGTCTTGAAACCTTATATTTTCACCTTTAAGAACTAATCTAGCTGTTCGATAGATTAGTGGTTTTTCTGAAAATTTTAGTTATACTAAGTCTTTCTCAATTTCTTTAAACCTGTTGGGTTTTGTTTTGCGGTAATGGAAAAAGTCAATGATTTGCTTAATTAATCTATTAAAATTCAATTTGAGAAAATGACCATAAAATTTATCCTCCTTTTTTGAATTGTACTAGAAAGTTTTTCAATTTTCCTATAGGGAGTTTCATTTTTGATGTATATTATCTTACTATCTTGGGATTTAGGTAATATGATTTTCCTTAAAATTTTTCTTTCCTTTATTTGCAAGAACATTGTCTATCACTGAAGATGCACCTCCAGGTCCCCATGTAAATTTATGGATGTCACTCTGTTAAAAGAAGATGTTTGTTATCCTTAATTCGTTATGGGTGGATAACTCTTATTAGCTTCTTCCCATAGTTATTGTGTGTATTCTCGCCTTTTATGTATCTACTATAACAGTCTTAGGTCTCTTTCCCACTGGGTCAATTATGTCCCCCAGGGAAAGAATATATTCCTTTTTATTTATTTTTCCAATGATGGTCTGTTACAGATTATTCAATTCATTATTAGTTTCAGACCTTATTTCTTCCGGTGCATACAAAGATAATATGTAACCTCTCTCATTTTTAAGAGGTGGCGTTATTTTTCTTTCACATCAAAAATTACACGAATGTATTTTGTCCTTTAATGCTTTCCATACACCGGTGGAAACTCTGGCAGGTGCTCTTCATTCTTTCTATATTCCACAACAGGTCGTGTGTTGAATTTATTGCTGCCTATGTTACTGCTTTAAACGTTTTTTTATCTATGTGGTGTGTTCTTACTCTTTACCTTACATATTTCATTGGTCGACGTTAAATGATCGGTCATGCCTGAAATTTTACTTATCGATTTGAGAGTTCCCAGGTCACGCAGGAAACGCTGCGGAAGGTAACGATAATTTTGGATTTACCACCTTATGTTACTGCGCAGCTGATTTTATTTTAGACTTGGTGTGACCTAGACAGAATGCCTTGTGTATGGCAAAGAGATCTATCATCTCATTGTGCTAGTTTTGGTCCATCCCGAGTACATCATTTCACCAATACCCACCACATCTGGAGACCATTTACCTATTGGCCATGTGGGATGGTGCCTAGTGTCAAATTAGCCAAATGCGTAAGGGGTTACTTTAAGATTATATTTGTGATGTTGTTGTGGTCTTCAGTCCTGAGACTGGTTCTAAGCAGCTCTCCATGGTACTCTATCCTGTGCAAGCTTCTTCATCATCCAGTACCTACTGCAGCCTACATCCTTCTGAATCTGCTTAGTCTATTCATCTCTTGGTCTCCCTCTACGATTTTTACCCTCCACGCTGCCCTCCAATACTAAATTGGTGATCCCTCGATGTCTCAGAACATGTCCTACCAACCGATCACTTCTTCTGGTCAAGTTGTGCCACAAGCTCCTCTTCTCCCCAATTCTGTTCAATACCTCCTCATTAGTTATGTGATCTACCCATCTAATCTTTGGCATTGTTCTGTAGCACCAAATTTCGAAAGCTTCTATTCTCTTCTTGACCAAGCTATTTATCGTCCACGTTTCACTTCCATACATGGCTACACTCGACACAAATACTTTCAGAAATGACTTCCTGACATTTAAATCTATACTCAATGTTAACAATTTTTTCTTCTTCAGAAATGCTTTCCTTGCCATTGCCAGTCTACATTTTATATCCTCTCTACTTCGAACTTTATCAAATATTTCCCTCTCCAAATAGCAAAACTCCTTTACTGCTTTAAGTCTCTCAATTCCCAATCCAATCCCATGAGCATCACCCGACTTAATCAAACTACATTCCATAATCCTCGTTTTGCTTTTGTTGATGTTCATCTTATACCCTCCTTTCAAGACACTTGTCCATTCCGTTCAACTGCTCTTCCAAGTCCTTTGCTGGCTTTGACAGAATTACAATGTCATCGGCGAACCTCAAAGTTTTTATTTCTTCTCCATGGATTTTAATACCTACTACGAACTTTTCTTTTGTTTCCTTTATTGCTTGCTCAATATACAGATTGAATAACATCGGGGATATGCTACAACCCTGTCTCACTCCCTTCCCAGCCACTGCTTCCCTTTCATGCCCCTCGACTCTTATAACTGCCATTTGCTTTCTGTACAAATTGTAGATAGCCTTTCCCTCCCTGTATTTTACCCCTACCACCTTCAGAATTTGAAAGAGAGTATTCTAATCAACATTTTCAAAAGCTTTCTCTAAGTCTACAAATGCTATAAATGTAAGTTTGCCTTTCCTTAATGTATTATCTAAGATAAGACGTAGGGTGAGTATTGCCTCACGTGTTCCAACATTTCTACGAAATCCAAACTGATATTCCCCGAGGTCGGCTTCTACTAATTTTTCCATTCGACTGTAAAGAATTCGCGTTAGTATTTTGCACCTGTGACTTATTAAACTGATAGTTCTGTAATTTTCACATCTGTCAACACCTGCTTTCTTTGGGATTGAGGGTATTGAGGGTATTTCGCCTGTCTCATACATCTTGCTCACCAGATGGTAGAGTTTTGTGAGGACTGGCTCTCCCAAGGCCGTCAGTAGTTCCAATGGAATGTTGTCTACTCCGGGGGCCTTGTTTCGACTCAGGTCTTTCAGTGCTCTGTCAAACTCTTCACGCAGTGTCCTATGTCCCATTTCATCTACATCGTCTTCCGTTTCCATATTATTGTCCTCAAGTACATCGCCCTTGTATAGATCCTCTATATACTCCTTCCATCTGTCGGCTTTCCCTTCTTTGCTTAGAACTGGGTGTCCATCAAAGTTCTTAATATTCATGCAAGTGGTTCCTCTTTCTCCAAAGGTCTCTTTAATTTTCCTGTAGGCAATATCTATCTTACCCCTAGTGAGATATGCCTCTACATTTCTCCTCTGGCCATTCTTGCTTAGCCATTTTGCACTTCCTGTCGATCTCAATTTTGAGACGTTTGTATTCCTTTTTGCCAGCTTCATTTACTGCATTTTTATATTTTCTCCTTTCATCAACTAAATTCAATATTCCTTCTGTTATTCAAGGATTTCTACCAGCCGTCGTGTTTTTACCTATTTGATCCTCTGCTGCCTTCACTACATCATCCTTCTTCTTTTACTGTATTTCTTTCCCCTATTTCTGTCAATTGTTCCCTTATGCTCTCCCTGAAACACTCTACAAGCTCTGGTTCTTTCAGTTTATCCAGGTCCCATTTCCTTAAATTCCATTTTTTTTTTTTTTTTTTGCAGTTTCTTCAGTTTAATCTACAGTTCATAACCAATAGATTGTGGTCAGAGTCCACATTTGCCCCTGGAAATGTCTTACAATTTGAAACCTGTTTCGTAAATCTCTGTCTTGCCATTATATAATCTATCTGATACCTTTTACTATCTCCAGGTTTCTTCCTTGTATACAACCTTCTTTCATGATTCTTAAACCAAGTGTTAGCTACAATTAAGTTATGCTCTGCGCAAAATTCTACTAGGAGGTTTCCTCTTTCATTTCTTAGCCCCAATCCATATTCACCTATTATGTTCCCTTCTCTTCCTTTTCCTACTGTTCAATTCCAGTCACCCATGACTATTAAATTTTCGTCTCCCTTCACTACCTGCATAATTTCTTTTATCTCATCATACATTTAATCAATTTCTTCGTCATCTGCAGAGCTAGTTGGCATAGAAACTTGTACTACTGTAGTATGTATGGCCTTCGTGTCAATAGATTATATTTACTATCAGTTAAATTGAAATGCATTTCATCAGTATAAGATATTACTTTCATGATGCCGTTGTAATTGTAATTTGTTTGAGGTGAAAGTACGCTGACACCAGTATTGCTGGAGCGCCTCTTCTACTCCCAGTGTGACATGTGCGAGACTGTGTGGGTGACTTTAATGTAGGCCCTAACATTATTCACCATTCAAAGGTTCTGATACAGTAGGTCGACCGCTGTAGCCGAGGCTACGGGCAGAGAGGGGTGTGGTGAGGCATCGGAGTGCTGATAGAGTGGATCAGATTTGATAATGCAGCACACCCCACTTACAGGTGGAATGCTGTAGTATGGCGGCACCCAACAGATGCCTCGAATCGAACTCAAGGCTCTCTAAGTCTGATTGGAATGTCCTGCTATTGTACTCTCTGACAGAAGTCGCCTACGTAGTACCAGTTGGAAGCCCAGAACCATCAGGGCAAGTTGACACCTCGTAGACCAGAAGGTGGTGTAGTTGATGAGCCCTGTGGACTAGGCCTTCTAACGATCGCGTCCCTCGTTGGCGAGCTATTTTAGGATAAATTTCGAAGTACGATGGTGGCACCATCACTGCGAACAAAAGCCGTGAAAAGGGAAGGTCATGGGGCAGTGACTGCGTGGTGTGTGGTGTGAGTCAGCTGGGGGGGGGGGGGGGTTAAGTGGGTAAGTGGTTAGAATTTCAGGATGGTACACTAGAGAAGTATAGTGTGTTCAGAATTACAGTAGCTGTTTAAAAATGATCTGCTTAAAATCTGAACACTGAATTTTGGTTAACTGTGGCTGCCAAATCAGTGACTTATTTTAGAGTCGTGTACAGTGTGCCTGAACTGAATTACAATATGTTCACAATTAATTGATGTTGTTTATGTCATTAGTTTAATATCTGATCAGAGAATGTTTGCTTACTGTTTCTGCACATTCAGTAACAGTTACTTGTTTTTAAAGTTTCCTATCGGTCTACAGAATGACAGTGGGTTCATAAGTAATGGCAGCTGTTTAAAGGTCATTGAGTTAAAAAACTGCTCTGTCAATTTTGCTGTCTGTTTCTGTTTCAAAAATTATATACTTATGGTGTATAATTAATGGCCAAAGGCTCATAAATAGCGGTTGCTGTTTCAAAGTAATTTTTCTAAAGTTTTGTTAGTCAGTATTACTATTGATTGTTTTTAAAACTCTTTGACTTTAATAAAGGCAAGTTATGTTTGAATAGTCCTTTCATTATGGTGACCTGATCCCAGATCATCCCACCCGAATCGCTATTTATCAAACGGTTACTCAGACGATGGTTACCTTTATTTTTGTGAAGAGATCCAGAGGTATGAGTGGCCATCCTTTCCCTTCTTACAACATCCGTTTTCTGTTACTACCTTACTCGTGTTAACTGTAAACTCTATTATGTCAATTACATAGTGTTTTCCAAAACTCAATCGTCAGCATGGATGATAGGCCACGCCCAGGAATGGGCTACCTTAAGAAGGACCTCCTTTTGTACGAATTACAAAACAGGCAACATTTAACCGAGGAATCGATGCATCAGTTGGCTACTCGTTTGAGCGGCTTTGGGTTCCACTGTTGAGGTAGGTGTTGTTCTCAGTGATGGTTCGGCAGCGTTGACGGGACTGGGGAAAAACCTGAACTGCTTGTGTGACAGTGGGCTCACGCGCAAACAAGTGTATAGGATTCAAGCGCCAGCCACATGGTGGGTGAATTGTCTCGGCGATAAAGAGCAGGCACCCGTGAAGCTCAGCAAAAATTCTACCACTGATAGCTTTATTAGTCAATTTAGTGAGAAAAAGGTAGATTTCAATCTTCTAGTAGTATATGACTTAACTAGCGTAAGTTAGAGGGACAGTGTCGGTGATAATCCGTGTAGCCATAATAGTGGGCAGGAAACCAAGGGACCAGAAATGAGATCCACTCTAATGCTTTTTCTGGGTGGAAAACCACATTTAGCATATATTACAAGGGATTACCGAGCTTTCTATCAAACAGGTTGAATAATTTGAACTTGTATTATGTTTAACACTTCGGTATGAATTTAATGCTGGTACATTGAGCATTTCGCATGTCATTCTTCTTCACCTTCTTTATCCACTAACCCGCAGCGTTTTAGTAAGATTGAGTGTGAAATTATGCAGAATGAAGGATCCTTTCGTGTACTGAGATAGCATATTATTCAACTGAAGTTGTCATCCTTGATCAGGCAGGTGTAAAGCATTTTTGGCGTTTGCAATACCTACACAAGACTTTGCCTAAGTACATTGATGATACCTGCATTCCTGTGCTAGCTCTGGGTTTGCAAGCTGTTGAAGGTTACGTGGTGGAGATCATTTTAGAACGCAAGAAGCCTGTGGACCGGTTAAGTCTGGTTTTTTCTTTGAAACGTACTACAGTCGTGGAATTAGATACCTTGGTTGCCGAGATGAAAAGGTTAAGTTTTGTTGATGAGCAACACGAGGCGGTCGATAGCAGTTTATGACTATCTTGATGACGTGATGAATTATAGTGCCACATTCACTGATCATCTGAACCACGTCGAAGAAGCATTGTTACGTCATACGGAGGCCAGGCTTGTTGTCAGGCCTTCTAAGATTACCTTGACTCGCCATTGTATATCCTTCCTGGCTCACCAGGCTTCAGCTCAAAGAGTCAGCACTGATCAGGACAGGTTCTGAGTGTTACATATCTATCCCCCAAAAAGAACAAGAAGGGGGTGGCCAGATTTATCGGTATCGCGAGGTTTGTTTCTAATTTTGCTTAATTGGCGGTGCCCTTGAATAACTTGCTCAAGAGAGGCGAGCACTTCCTTTGGGATAGAGTCATCAAGCTTCCTTTGAGGCAATTAAAATTGCCCTTAGCAACCCTACAGTGCTAGTTAACCTGAATTTCGGCAAGCCTTTTATTATCAGTTCGACGCATCCATTTGCGTAGTAGCGGTGGTACTCCTCCAAGAACATCAGTGGGAGCGGAGTCTCTACACCTACTCACCCCAAAGCTTATCTCCAGCTGAATTACAATATTCTGTGTGTGAGTGAGAAGCTTTAGTAGTTCTCTTCGCCTTGGAGAAAGTTTACGTTCTACCTAGGGCATAGGGAATTTGTGCTAGAGACTGAAAATTAGGCGTTAAGTTTAGTCCCGCCCCAGAAAAATGGGTAACTTTGCTCGTTGCGCAGTCCGTATCTCTGCATTTCGTTTTATATTTCATCATCTCAGTGTTCCAGACAACAACGTGGTCGACACTGTAAATCGCATGCAACATGCGAAAGATGGTGGTCAACTTACCTTGGGTAGCGCTGTGTCGACTGAACCTCCTGACCTCTTTTGCGATCTCAAGTGGAGACAGGAAGAAGATTTCCACATTTTACAAGTAAACAAAACACTTTCAAACCGCCAGTACCTCGTCTCCTACCTTCCAAACTTTATAGAAGCTCTCCCGCGAACCTTACAGGAGTTCCAGTCTCGGCCCGGCACACATTTTTAATCTGCCAGCAAGTTTCACATTAGCACACAGTCCGCTGCAGAGTGAAAATCTCATTCTGGAAAATACTTTCAAATGGTGAGTACATATACCGCTATGTTCTTAATAAAGGTATTGTGTGTCAAAAGGGAAAGGGTGACCACAAAGAAAAAATTCGTTTTCCTCAGCGTTTGTTTCCCGCCGTTTTTAGACATTTTCCTAGCTCGGTGATGGGCAGTCCTCTAGGTTTTCGTAAGACCGTGGCCAAAATTAGACAACACTTGGCTTGGCCGTCTATGTGTACGGTTATGTCAGTTAGTGAGGAAGAGGGGAGGGAGGTGTCACTTATTCAAACAAGGCAAACCAAATTCGAACCCACGCAAGGATCTTCTCGTATCTACTAGTACGAGCAAACCCTTAGACCGTCTCTTTGCGGACTACTTAGGAACCCTCCCTAGTACCTGGGAGACGGGGAGCGGGTACTGTTACATCTTAATGGTGATGAACGGGTTTTTTCTAGTTTAGCCAATCTATACAGCATCTTACCGAAATCTTTCTATATTGAGATGACCGAGAATCTTAGTAAGGAATCAGGATCCGGCATTTGCATCTAGGGAAATTTGGAGACTGTTCTGCTCATGGTGATAGGCATGTTGCCACTATTATTTTCCATCCCCGACCGTCTTTTTCTGACGACATGATTAGGTATTAGAAGGTCTCTCCTCCCCCTCCCCTACCCCCCCCCCCCCCCCAATGGAAATTATGCAACCACCATTCACAATTAATTGCAGCTGTTTAAATGTCATTTGGTTAAAAACTGATCAATGAATTTTGGCTGTCTATTCAGTGACCGCTAACCGTTTTCGAGATCATATACCTTGTGTGTGTACTGAATGACAGTGGGTTCATAGTTAATAAAGAAATCATTTGCTTAAAATTTGACCAAGGAAGTTTGGTTAACTGTAGCAAATTATTCAGTGACTATTAATTCTTTTTAAAATTTTGTTTTCTGTCTACTGAAAGCCATGGTTTAACAATTAATAGGTCGTTTTCTTCAAATGTGATCAGTAGATTTCGAGAGAATATAGCATTCTGCTGAGTAACTGTTATTATTTTTTATAATTATGTATCTTGTGTATCTACTGAGTGACAGTGGGTTCTTAGTGGAAGGTAGCTCTTTATAAGTTTTTTTTTTTTAAATCTGATCAATGAATTTTGGATAATTTTAACCGATTATTCAGTTACTGTTAACGTTTTTCCTATTGCGTACCATTCATGATATGTAATGCCTGCTGTTTTAAGGTCATAGGGTTAGAAATAACTGATAAGCGAATTTTTCTAACTGTAGTTCATTTTCTTAAGAATTTTGTACTTTTAGTGTATACTTTATGTCTGGTGGGTCGTAATTACTTGTAGCTGTTCAAAAGTCTTGTTTCTAAAGTCTGCTCAGTCACTTTAAGTCAGTCAGTCACTGCTGAATGTCTTAAAAACTCGTTTGACTTTCTTGTAGGAAAGTTGTGCATAACAGATAATGAAAGATGAATCAATTATTTGAGGATCCCACACCTTCAATTAGGATAACTTGATCCTAAATCTTCCCATCCGAAATCCTAGTTATCAGTTGACAATACTGCTCAAGAAAGATGTAGCTTGTAAGATACACAACCGACAGCTGACTGGCGTTGAAACCGTGCCAGAAGCAGGCACGGCGATGATGGAATGAAGATACCGGTTGAACTAGAGGCGTATATACTTTCCCAGGTTGTTTTGTTTGGCCTGCAAGTGAAAAGGTAAACTTAACGTGTAGTTTATTTCGCCATGCGTTGGGAATGCAATAATAAAATAACCTTAGACGTTAACAGAAGCCGTGGACATGAAACAATGGACGAATACGACGACACCAGTGAGATATGATTCATAGGAGTTAGTTGAAAATATTACGGAGATCTCAGTTTCAAACAGATAAATGTATTGATGCCTCCCAGTTCCTTCATAGAATATCCATCCCATTAATTAGAACTCACGTATTAAACTGACATGGAGAGTGCTAGACATGTACATTTCTATTGAATCTCAGAAGATTCCAGCGTAAAAACTTGGAGTAGTGGAGTTCCTGCCGACGTGTTGTCAGATACGCTAGTAGTCTTGCTTCAAGGAAGGTATATATGATGGGTTGTTAAGACTCGCTTTCGCTGATATTACGATTTAATTTCAATCACATGACAACAGTGTGATAGACTTCTTAATATTTTCCACTTGCTATCTCTCCAGAACCATTCGACGCACTTGGAAATATTAGTTTCCATAATAGGTTTGGAAAAAATCAGTTGTTATAACTGTTCCCCAAAGTATTCCGCGCCATGTTTTATAGTTTGAACTATGTCAAGGGGTACGTATTTTCATCTTTGAATTGCACATATTCGCACGTTCCTATTATTTGAGGGTCATCCTTATTTTTGAACGTTAACGAGAGACCACTGTAAAAAAAAATATCGTTATTACACTTAAGCCAGAACATTGACCTCATCCCATCGTCAGTCGGATACAGTCTGATGAAGTTACGCGAACGTTAACCGTCAAAAAATACACTATGTGATCAAAAGTATCCGGGCACCTACAAACACATAAGTTTTTCATATTAAGTGCATTGTACTGTCACCTAATGCCATGTACTCCATATCAGCGACCTCAGTAGTCATTAACATCCTGAGAGAGCAGAATTGGGCGCTCCGAGAAACTCAAATGTGGTCAGGTGATTGGGTGTCACTAGTGTCATACGTCTGTACGCAAGATTTCCACACTCCTAAACATCCGTAGCTCCACTGTTTCCGATGTGATAGTGAAGTAAAAACGTGAAGGGACACGTACAGCACTAAAGCGTACAAGCGTTGACTCACAGAGACCGCCGACAGTTGAAGAGGGTTGTAATGTGTAATAGGCAGACAACTATCCATACCATCACACTTTTATTATTATTATTTTTTTTTTTTTTTGGTCATCAGTCTATTGACTGGTTTGATGCGGCCCGCCACGAATTCCTTTCCTGTGCTAACCTCTTCATCTCAGAGTAGCACTTGCAACCTACGTCCTCAATTATTTGCTTGACGTATTCCAATCTCTGTCTTCTTCTACAGTCTTTGCCCTCTACAGCTCCCTCTAGTACCATGGAAGTCATTCCGTCATGTCTTAACAGATGTCCTATCATCCTGTCCCTTCTCCTTATCAGTGTTTTCCACATAATCCTTTCCTCTCCGATTCTGCGTAGAACCTCCTCATTCCTTAACTTATCAGTCCACCTAATTTTCTACATTCGTCTATAGCACCACATCTCAAATGCTTCGATTCTCTTCTGTTCCGGTTCTCCCCAGTCCATGTTTCACTACCATACTATGCTGTACTCCAGACGTTCATCCTCAGAAATTTCTTCCTCAAATTAAGGCCGGTATTTGATATTAGTAGACTTCTCTTGGCCAGAAATGCCTTTCTTGCCATAGCGAGTCTGCTTTGGATGTCCTCCTTGCTCCGTCCGTCATTGGTTATTTTACTGCCTAGGTAGCAGAATTCCTTAACTTCATTGACTTCGTGACCATCAATCCTGATGTTAAGTTTCTCGCTGTTCTCATTTCTACTACTTCTCATTACCTTCGTATTTCTCCGATTTACTCTCAAACCATACTGTGTACTCATTAGACTGTTCATTCCGTTCAGCAGATCATTTAATTCTTCTTCACTTTCACTCAGGATAGCAATGTGATCAGCCAATCGTATCATTGATATCCTTTCACCTTGTATTTTAATTCCACTCCTGAACCTTTCTTTTATTTCCATCATTGCTTCCTCGATGAACAGATTGAAGAGTAGGGGCGAAAGGCTACAGGCTTGTCTTACTCCCTTCTTAATACGAGCACATCGTTCTTGATCGTCCATTCTTATTATTCCCTCTTGGTTGTTGTACATACTGTATATGAGCCGGCTCTCCCTATAGCTTACCCCTACTTTTTTCAGAATCTCGAACAGCTTGCACCATTTTATATTGTCGAACGCTTTTTCCAGGTCGACAAATCCTATGAACATGTCTTGATTTTTCTTTAGCCTTGTTTCCATTATTAGCCGTAACGTCAGAACTGCCTCTCTCGTGCCTTTACTTTTCCTAAAGCCAAATTGATCGTCACCTAGGGCATTCTCAACTTTCTTTTCCATTCTTCAGTATATTATTCTTGTAAGTAGCTTCTATGCATGAGCTGTTAAGCTGATTGTGCGATAATTCTCGCACTTGTCAGCTCTTTCCGTCTTCAGAATTGTGTGGATGATGCTTTTCCGGTATGCAGTGTGGCGATCCATTGGCAGGTTGTGAGTATAGCGAATGGGTTGTTAACGTCATCTGCCAGCTTATGTAGCGCTAACAGTAAAATTCGTTGGTGGCAGTGCTACACTGTGGTCATGTTTTTCATGGAGGGGAACTGCAGTCCTTGTTGTTTTACGTGGCAGTATCACAGCATTCGCCTACATTATTATTTTAAGCACCTTCTTGCTTCCCACTGTTGAAGAGCAATTCGAGGATGGCGATTGCATCTTTCAACATGATCGAACAACTGGTCATAAGACACGGTCTGTTTGCGGAGTGATTACACGACAATAACATCCCTGTAATCGATTAGCCTGCATAGTGCCCTGACCTCAATCCTATAGAACACCTTTGGGATGTTTCGGGTCGCCGACTTCGTGCCAGGTTTCACCAACCGATATCAATACCACTTCTCAGTGCAGCACTCCGTGCATAATGGGCTGCCATTCCCCAAGAAATCTTTCGGCACCTGATTGAACGTATGCCTGCGAGAGCGGAAGCTGCCATCAAGGCAAAGGGCGGGCCAACACCATAGAGAATTACAGCATTATCGATGGAGGACGCCACGAACTTCAGTCATTTTCACCAATTTTCCGCCATTTTCAGCCATGTGTCCGGGTACTTTTCATCACGTAATGTATAAAATAAGTAGAGCAGGGTCGAATGGAACGCATTGTGGCAACGAAATGGACTACAAATGGAGAATTTTTTTTAAGTACACACACCACCATATCACTGAATTGTTGTTTATTTAAATATGACCCAGGTTTCGGCTTTTTATGCCATTTTCAAGCGATTGAGTTTATGTTATTAACATATGTTGCAGGACATTAATCTCAAACTTGACCATAAATTAAGAAAAATATTCGCTCCCCACGAAGTGTGGGAGAAATGTGAAATTTAGTGACAGGATGCTTGAGAAATATAATCTCAACTGTGCGAGTGCTACTGTCGTGAGCCTCCATGGAAAGTTGTGAGACGTCGAGTAGGCAACTTGGTGTTCCATGTCCACATCACATCTCACAGCGTGATAGTTGGGAGCTTTGCCTACTCTGTAGACTAGGATTGGCTGCGATATGCTGCAGATCTGATCTAATCACGTCTTCAGTTAAAACTACTATGTTCACACGATCAGTTAGATTGGACCATGCATCATCGGGAAAATGTCGTTTGGCCGGATAAAGCTCGTACTTATTAATCGAAGTTGATAGTCTTTTCTGGATACACCATCATGAACGGGTACGGCTCTTGGAAGCAGTCACTGAGCCACGGAAGCAGGCCTATAGAGACAGTATTATGCTGGGATGAGCAAATACACCTCGTCTTCCCTTCGAGCAATACTTGTAATAGAAAGCACGTAGACAGCTGTGAACCCTGTGAATATTATTGCGTTCCACCCTTCCCATCATGCTTTGTGTCTTCCTCAATAGCCGTTGCACCTTCAACAGGATAACTAATCATGTCATTAGACCACAATCGGGTTTGAGCAATATGGAAATTAATTCCCGTTGATGTCTTGGCCACCAAAATCCCAAGATCCGAACGTGGTTGAACACAGGTATTACTTGTCTCTGCGCACACAAACCACCAGCCTGTAATTTACGAGGACCTTTGCGTGGACGTTTCGTGCCACATACCGACAGAAACATACACATGATATCCTCTGAACTATGGATGAAAGGCAACAGCCAGATTACACAATACTAGATTACCGAAAATTTTTGACACAGCACCCCACCGCAGAGTGTTAACGAAGGTACGAGCATACAAAATAGGTTCCCATGTTTGTAAGGGGGTGGAAGACTTCTTAAACTTCTTACGTAACAGTACCCAGTAAGTTCTCCTCGACGTCGAGTGTTCAAGAGAAACGTGGGCACCTTCAGAAGTGTCCCAGGGAAGTGTGAAAGTTCTTCTATTATTCTGTATATACATACATGATCTGATGGATTGCGTAAGCAGCATTTTGAAGCTGTTTGTTGATAATACTGTGATATTTGGAAAGGTGTCGTTGATAGGTGATTGTAGGTTCATACAAGATGATTTAGACTAAATTTCTAATTCATATGCTCGATGGGAGCTACTTCCAAATGTAGAAAAATTACGTTAATGCGAACGAGTAGCTAAAGCAAACACATTATGTTCGAATACAGCCTTAGTAGTATGCTGCGTGACACAATCAAGTCAAAATACCTGTGTCTAGCGTTGAAAAGCGATATGAAAGGTAACGAGAGTGTAAGGACTGTAGTAGAGAAGACAAATGGTCGACTTCAGTCTTATTGGGAGAATTTTAAGTAAGTGTGGTTCATCGCGTAAGGGAGACATCTCTTAGGATGCTAGTGCGACCTGTTATTGAGTACTGTTTGAGAGTTAGGACCCAAATCAGGTTGGATTAAATGAAGATATGGGAGTAATTCAGCTGCGGTCTGCTAGATTTGTTATCGGTACGTTCGAACAACACACAAGTATTACGGACACGCTCTGGGATCTAACATATGAATCCCTGGAATGAAAGCGACATTCTTTTAGAGGAACACTACTGAGAAGATTTAGAGAACTGTCATTTGAAGGTGACTGTAGAACGATTCTACTGCTGCCACCGTAAATTTCGCCCTAAGAATCACAAAGATAAGACTAGAGCAATTAGGACTCGTACAGACGAAAATAGGCAATGGTTTTTCCCTTGCTCTGTTTGCCAGCGGAACCCGATGACATAAGACCAGTAGTTGTACTGAGTACCCACCGCTACCAGCCATACAACTGCTTGCGGCCTATATATGTAGATGTAAAAGTACCAAGGACTTATCGAATCATTGCCATACAGAATCACTGCGCTATTCTGTTCGAACACTGTATTTAGACAATAGGCATATAGCTTTGGGTCATCAGTATAGGAACTAAACTATGACAGTGATTGAAGGCATAAATCGTTAAAGGAAGTCGGCTAATACCAAACATATGGATTAGTTTGAGAAATATACTTTTAAGAATGTGTGTTAGGAAAACAGCATTGGTAAGTGAATCATGCACTCTGGGAAGGCGGGGAAAGCAGAGGATAGAAGAGATTCAGGTGTGATGCTACAGAAGACTGTTAAAAATTAACTGACTTGATCAGACAAGAAACTAGGTGGTTCTCCATACAATTTGCAAGTAAAGGAACATATGAAAGAGGGAATGTAATGATGAAACATATCTTAAGAGATCATGGACTAACTTATATAGTACTAAGAGGGATCTGTAGAAGAGAAAATTGCAGTCCAAGACATAGTTTGGAATGTAGGGAACAAAAAATTGAAGACTTGGTATATCCAAGTGCAAAGGACTCCAGCTTTATTACTACGTTTTGCTGAGTGGGAGGGGGTGGGGGGAGAAGGAAGTAATCTGTGAGACACATTTAGAGGTATAGCTTTGTTTTGGCTGAGCAATTTACTACATTAAAGCGCTTCTGTGATAATGAGGAGGGAAGGAATCAGTCATTGTGGACATCAGTTGATCGAGTTATCTATCAAGATGTATTATACCGGTAAGTTGCTTATCCGCATGATTACCCAGTTTATCGTAGTGGTGCAGTCTAGCTCTGAAATCACTACCAAATAAAGCAATAGAGCTGAAGAAATAATTCCTATTAAAAACAACATCTTACAGGGCAAGGATTAATTTAAATTTAAAAAAATAATGGAATTCTCCGGGAACAGATAGTACTCTGATATGAAGAGGTTGCGACATGAGAGGAATTTATGCTGGCACAGTAAATCAGCTACAAGATTCTGTGAAGAACTTTCTCATTTTTTATCTTATTAGACCTCCTAGTTTTCAATATCCTTCTACAACACCAAATTTAAAACTGTTTTATAGTCTTTTTTATCAGGTTTTCTCACAGTCCATTATTATTGTCCATACAATCGTGTGATCTAAGCTCACATTCTCAGAATCTAGTTTCTCATATTAAGGCCAATGTACGAGAGGATATTTCTGGCCAGGATTTCCTTCTTCGCTCGTACTAGTCTACCTTATGTGTGCACTTGCTTCGACTATGATAAGTCACGCTTCTTCCCAAACAGCAGAGATTCTTCACTTCGTCATCCTCAATTTTGATGATAGTATTATCTCGAATCTCATTACTATCGCCTTTATTAAGTTTGCACAAATTTTTTAGAGCTTGCTCGACACATTTATCCTCCCGTTCAGCATGTTTTGCAGTTCTTCCTCACGTTTACTGACAACAGCAATCACATCAGAGAATTTTGTCATTCTTATACATTTACTCTGAATTTTAGTCTCACTCCTGAAACATTCGTTTATTTCTGTTAGTACTTCTGCAAAGCCTGAAGAGTAGGAACGAAACACTGCATCTCTGTCTTATACATTTACGATTCAAAATGGTCTTTTATTCTCAATTTTTCCTTTGGTTTTTGTATATCTTGAGCATTACTTGCCTTTCTCAACAGCTTACATTTATGTCCATGAGAATTTCAAGCATTTTGTAGCATTTTACCTTCAAATGGTTTTTCTACGACAAAGGAAACTGTCAAGGAAAATTATGATTGGAGAATAAGCAAGAAAGTGACATTGAACATAACGAAAAGTAATGCTATACATTTGAGTTTGAAGAGGGAAAATTAAACGTTAAATTAAATGTAGATGACACATCTATAGACTGTGTAACAAATGCAAAATTTCTGGGAATGAATATTGATTCTCAGCTGAAGTGGTGTGAACACAAAGGTACTTGCAAACAGATTGTGATCATCGTGTTATGCCCCTAGAATCCTACCATCAGTGTGTAACATGTGGTGTCATTCAGTTACATACAATTCATACGTACACTCAATTCTCAGCTATGGCATTCGTTTTTGGGAACAAATACATAAAATATGGACACAATTTTCAAATCCCAGAAAAAAGCCATAAGAATAATAACCAACATTAGTCGAGCTCATTGTAAAGATCTGTTCAAAACAGTGGGGAATTTAACTGCTCTGTGTAAACACATTTACCAGTCAGTTGTACACATCAAAAGTAACATTGTTAATTACTGTACAAACAACTCTGTCCATGACCAGGGAACAAGAGTTAGACTTAACTTACATTTACCAATAAAAACGTAAAATTCAAAACAGCATTTTCTACCAAGGAATAAAACTGTGCAATAAATTACCAAAAGAGCTTAACGTAATTACAAAAATACACTTATTTAAAATTGTTCAAAGCACTATGGAACTTAACATCTGAGGTCTTCAGTCCCCTAGACTTAGAACTACTTAAACGTAACTAACCTAAGGACATCGCACATATCCATGCCTGAGGCAGGGTTCGAACCTGCGAGTGTAGTAACAGAGCAGTTCCGGACTGAAGCGCCTAGAACCGCTTGGTCACAATGGCCGGCTACTTACTTAAAAGGCAGCTAAGTAGCGCTTATTATGCAATACATTTTATAAATTAAAGGATTACTTAGATAAAAAAAGAGAAGATGTTTGGGAAAAATGTTGTTGTTGTTGTAGTCTTCAGTCCTGAGACTGATTTGATGCAGCTCACCATGCTACTCTATCCTGTGCAAGCTTCTTCAGCTCCCAGTACCTACTGCAGCCTACATCCTTCTGCATCTGCCTGGTGTATACATCTCTTGGTCTCCCACTACGGTTTTTAACCTCCACGCTGTTCTCCAGTACTAAATTGGTAATCCCTTGATGCCTCAGAACATGTCCTACCAACCGATTCCTTCTTCTAGTCAAGTTGTGCCACAGACTCCTCTTCTCCCCAGTTCTATTCAATACCTCCTCATTAGTTATGTGAACCACCCATCTAATCTTCAGCATTCTTATATAGCACCACATTTCGAAAGCTTCTATTCTATTCTTGCCTAAACAATTTTTCGTCCATGTTTCACTTCCATACATAGCTACACTCCATACAAATACTTCCAGGAACGACTTCCTGACACATAAATTAATACCGATGTTAACAAATTTCTCTTCTTCAGAAATGCTGTCCTTGCCATTGCCAGTCTACATTTTATATCCTCTCTACTTCGACCATCATCAGTTATTTTGCTCCCCAAATAGCAAAACTCCTTTACTACTTTAAGTGTCTCATTTCCTACTCTAATTCCCTCAGCACCACCTGACTTAATTCGAGTATTACCCTCGTTTTGCTTTTGTTAATGTTCATCATATACCCTTCTTTCAAGACACTGTCCATTCCGTTCAGCCGCTCTTCCAGGTCCTTTATGTCTCTGACAGCATTACAATGTCATCGGCGAACCTCAAAATTTTTATTTCTTCTCCAAGGATTTTGATACCTACTCCGAACATTCCATTTGTTTCCTTTACTGCTTGATCAATATACAGATTTAATAGCATCGGGGAGAGGCTACGACCCTGTCTCACTCCCTTCCCAACCACCGCTTCCCTTTCAAGTCCCTAGAGCCTTATAAATGCCATCTGCTTTCTTTACAAATTGTAAATATCTTTAGCTCCCTGTACTTTACCCTGCCACCTTCAGAATTTCAAAGAGGGTATTCCAGGCAACATTGTCAAAAGCTTTCTCTAAGTCTACAAATGCTAGAAATGTACGTTTGCCTTTCCGTTCCAACATTTCTGCGGGATCCAAACTGATCTTCCCCGAGGTCGGCTTCTACCACTTTTTGCATTAGCCTGTAAAGAATACGCGTTAGTATTTGGCAGCTGTGACTTATTAAACTGATAGTTTGGTAATTTTCACACCTGTCGACACCTGCTTTCTTTGTTATTGGAAATATTATATTCTTCATGAAGTCTGAAGCAATTTCGCTAGTCACATGCATCTTTCTCACCAGATGGTAGAGTTTTGTCAGGACCGGCTCTCCCAAGGGTGTCAGTAGTTCTAATGGAATGTTGTCTACTCCCGGGTCCTTGTTCTGACTTATGTCGTTCATTGCTCTGTCAAATTCCTCACGCAGTATCATGTCTCCCATTTCATCTTCATCTACATACTCTTCCATTTCCATAATATTGTCGTCAAGAACATCGTCCCTTTATAGACCCCCCATATACTCCTTCCACCTTTCTGCTTTCCCTTCGTTTCCTAGAACTGGGTTTTCATCTGAGCTCTTGATATTCATACAAGTGGTTCTCTTTTCTCCGAAGGTCTCTTTAATTTTCCTGTCGGCAATAACTATCTTACGCCCTCGTGAGATAAGCCTCTACATCCTTACATTTCCCTTCTATCCATCCCTGCTTAGCCATTTTGCACTTCCTGTCGATCTCATTTTTGAGGCGTTTGTATACCTTTTGGCCTGCTTCTCTTACTGCATTTTTGTATTTTCTCCTTTCATCAGTTAAATTCAGTATCTTTTCTGTTACCCAAGGATTTCTATAGTCCTCGTCGTTTTACCTACTTGATCCTCTGCTGCCTTCACTATTTCATTCCTCAAAGCTACCCATTCTTCGTCTCCTGTATTTCTGTCTCCCATTCCTGTCAATTGTTCCCTTATGCTCTCCCTGAAACTTTGTACAACCTCTGGTTCTTTCAGTTTATCCAGGTCCCCTCTCCTTAAATTCCCACCTTTTTGCAGTTTCTTCAGTTTCAATCTACAGTCCATAACCAATAGACTGTGGTCAGAGACCACATTAGCCCCTGGAAACGTCTTACAATTTAAAACCTGGTTCCTAAATCTCTGGCTTACCATTGTATAATCTATGTGAGACCTTCTAGTATCTCCAGGGCTCTTCCATGTATACAACCTGCTTTCAATATTCATCTACTACGTTTCCTTCTCTTCCTTTTCCTACTCTCGAATTCCAGTCACCCATGTCTATCAAATTTTCGTCTCCCTTCACTACCTGAATAATTTCTTTTATCTCATCATAGAATTCATCAATTTCTTCATCATCTGTAGAGCTAGTTGGCATATAAACTTGTAGTACTGTAGTAGGCGTGGGCGTCGTGTCTATCTTGGCCACAATAATGTGTCCAATATGCTGTTTGTGGTAGCTTACCCGCACTCCAATTTTTTTATTCATTATTAAACGTACTCCTGCATTACCCATATTTCATTTTGTATTTATAACGCTGTATTCACCTGATCAAAAGTCTTGTTCCTCCTGCCACCTAACATATACAAATTAGTAATAATAATGATTATAAAACATCTAACCTTCCATGTTACACCTTCACACTATGTTGTTTCCTTCATTCTTCCTTTTCTAGGACATTTTAGCCCCCAAGGTATGCATAGCACAATACTAACACCTCTTCTTCTTTCTGAGATCAACATCTCAGTCATTAGAGACGGATGCTGACTCGGTTTTTCAGGGAAGCAAATGGGAAGTAGCGGTACAGAAAATTGCCCAAAGATCACCAGTGTGTGTGCGTGTGTGTGTGTGTGTGTGTGTGTGTGTGTGTGTGTGTGTGTTTATGCGTGACGTGAGTGGAGTGTTATATGAAACAATGTGTGTACAGTGTGTGCATTGACTGATAATGAGATATGAGTTAACAGTGTGGCATTACTTATCATTTTGATAAGTAACTTGCAAATGAAGTATTGTATACCAGTAGTAAATCTAATGATTGTCTCCAACTAGATGTCTGTAAATGAATTAGCTTATTTGAAATTGGTCTAAACTTGTAAATACTATGACGTTTAGTATATTCTTGTAAAAAGAGGTCTACAAATGAATGAAGCCACTACTACTACTAATACTACCATGACGACAAGTCCTGTGAATGAGAATTGTTTTTTCCTCAGTTTTGATTCCATTCTCAAGCATTACGTCAGGATTGCCTCTCTCGCGACTTTACTTTTTCTAAATCTAAATTGATCGCCATGTAGCAGAATATAATTTACTGTAAAGGTTAATATAAGATTGCCATACGTTGGAGTGTTCGGATATAATGAGGTTCAATAGAGGATTTGCGACATATCTTTCACTACTAATTGGATCTGCTTAAAAACAATTTGTTGCGTGGTATCTAAATATAGAGGTCTCCAAAGAGTGCATCGGGCAGCAGTAAAGCCATTTGCCGAGTTAAAAACTGATGGATAACTACTTTTAACGACCATTCGTTCGATAATATGGAAAACTTAAATGTCATATGCGCAAATTCCGCTAGAATATGGAAAAGAGTACACATTGCCGATGTGTTTGCATGGCGATTCCATGGGTTTTCCGTGACGTTTTAGATGCTGTTCTATGAGTGGAAGAGAGGCGAAATCCGAACAGCTCCCGTGATGATCTATGTGTTTTCCTATGAAGTTAACATACCTCAATCCTGATCTTCACGTTTGCAGTTGCATATTACTTTAATTTGTAATTTATGTGATACACAGCATTAAGCATCCAACTCAAAGCCTAATTTTTAATATGGTTTGCTGCAATAAAGTGTCAGGAAATACGACATCGGATCCGAACCAAGCCATACATCTTGTCTTGGAGACGGCTCAATTGAATTTTTAGGAGCTGATTATGAAACCGAAAGTTGTTACCGACTGTAATCGTCTTAGAATTCACAGGACACAAGATACAATTCGTAAATACTGCAGCCTTCCTCAATATGGCAACCAACTGCTGTTCTTGTTCAAAAACAAAGCTATGATGGAACTTTCATTATGTACAGTACAGTCGATTTCATTTTATTTTTTTTTTGGTGAAGAATATGAATCATTACCTTTTTCCCCGTGGAAATGGTTCTTGGTGAGACGAAGCATTCCTGAAAAATCTCTAAAACCCCAAGGTGATGGAAGTTTGACGTGTTAACATTAACATAACGTCTTCTGGGCCAGATCGAAATTAACACAGTTCTATATTAGACAATCAGTAACATCAGTTATAATTTCCTAGCGTAGAAAATGTACATTATCTTCTTCCAATTTGAATGTGTTGCTTGTTAACACGTTGCAATACTGGAAACCTCTGAAAACGTCATATGATGAGAATTCCTTTGTTACATCCACTGTTCCATGAAAATTATTCGCAATAAGAGCAAAATGAAGTTACCTTCTCTTTGTGACAGCTAGAAGTTTAACACACAGACATGTTTAGGCACATACTGGCCACAATAATTTACAACCCGTCCCGATGATAGGTTTTAAAAGTAGACTCTCGCAAATTGGGAGCAAACACCGCACACTGTACGGGCTGTACCACGTTGTCAACAGCGAGAGCGCTGACATCCGAAGATCTAAATCAGTCGAAACCGTACAGAAGCCAGAAATGTCAACAAAGCACGAAATGTGGCAATACACGACGTGCAGGCACGCCCTGTTGGTGCCTGCCGCTACCACTTCGATGGCTGCCAGCACTGTTGGTTCCACGTCCTTCTTTGCCATGGCACTATCGGCACTCATGGATAACAAATCCCTCCCTTCTTTGAGGGAATGCTAGTGTGAAAGAGCCTAGAAACCCTGCCAGAAGTTCATTCTAGGTGACAGTATGTTATATAGACACAATGACTCTTAGTATATTCCGGATGAACTTCATGTAAGTAGCAGATATAAATTACTTTAAAACACTAGTACTCACCATCTTGCAGATGTTGAATGAATCAGATTGTTGATACAGTACACTGCATGATATTTGTTCATAGTCTTACCAAGCTAACCAATCCCACGAAGATCTGCCTGTTGCCAGGGCCTTCTATTCAGTCGTTCTTTTCCTGAATTACATGGATGGAAGTGAAGAATGAAACCATCTAATATTGTGGATTTTAATTAGTTATTATATCAAGTTAATTACTGATTTTATACAGCATCTGTTTGGTTTCTATTGAAACTACTTGCAAAGTGGCTCCTGACAGGCTCTCTATACATGATACGTTTACATGTATAGCGGTCTTTTATGGATGAATAAATACATAAAAGTGTTGAATCCTGTCTAGTCGTCGAATGTGGTGTGAGTAATAAATCTGTTTTCTGGGATCGCTAGAGAAAAAACTCAAGCAAATCATATTAATGAGTTTCACCACGAAATGAGCAATGACAATATTTAAGTTTTTCAAAAACAGACATAATGTCTGATGAGATAACAGCAATCAGTGTTTCTATAGTGTTACTTGTAATCTGTCTTGATTGCATATTTTTTGTTCATATGACCGGTTTCGGTCCATTCGGAACCATCTTCAGATCTGATATTTCAGTTACAGGAGTAACCCGTCCAAATCCAGCAACTTTCACATGCTGTGTCACATGTCTGAAGATGGTTCTGAATGAGCCGAAGCCGGTCATATCAATGGAAGGTTTGCCGACAGGGCGGATTATAGGCAACATTATATTTAATTTGGACAATAACAAAGAAGTGCAACAAGCAAAGGGTGACATCTAAAACAAAATACGTTCTTCAGTGTATACAATTCCTAAGTCGCTGGACTTGAAGTGCCTAGCCCTGATACTGCTGTGGAAGTGGGCCGCGACCAGTCGGCCCGGCACTTATGTCCTCTTCGCATAGAGGTCGCTGCCGTCGTGTTGTCGTCCTGGAGATGGGTCGGTAAACGTACAATCGGCTGGTGTCTTCTTCACAGCCCTCTCTGCTCTCTCGTTTTGGTGTGCCGCCGCTTGACTTTGTGCCATGACAAAAATGTTAACCACCTACAGGACGAAGAGTAACTAAACAGGAATTTGCCCCCTTGTAGTGCTACAGGGTTCCTTTTTAGTGAGTATAAAATTAGGTTAAAATATTCAGTGAAATCCGGAGTACGAGCACACAACAGGTACTTTGTCAGTATGATGGTTAACCACTCTGAACTCTATTGAACGTATCTGTTTCATTGGAAAAGTTTCCATACAGCCATTGTATCCTGTCCTGTGGTAAGTTGTCCCAAAACTATTATAACTTACCATTCGTTAACTTGGACATCGTTTATGGGATTGAGCTGATGTCCTTGCTGATCCAACACATGTTCTATTGCAGAGAATATAATGAATTTCCTTGAGACAGAGAAGTTCCTGTCCATGCACCAGCACGGCTTTAGAAAGCATCGCTCCTGCGAAACGCAACCCGCCCTTTTTCACGTGATATCTTGTGAACCATGGATGAAGGGTATCAGACGGATGCCATATTCCTTGACTTCCGGAAAGCGTTTGACTCAATGCCCCACTGCAGACTCCTAACTAAGGTACGAGCATATGGGATTGGTTCCCAAATATGTGAGTGGCTCGAAGACTTCTTAAGTAATAGAACCCACTACGCTGTCCTCGATGATGAGTGTTCATCGAAGGTGAGGGTATCATCTGGAGTGCCCCAGGGAAGTGTGGTAGGTCCGCTGTTGTTTTCTATCTACAGAAATGATCTTTTGGATCGGGTGGATAGCAATGTGCGGCTGTTTGCTGATAATGCTGTGATGTACGGGAAGGTGTCGTTATTGAGTGACTGTAGGAGGATACAAGATGACTTGGACACCATTTGTGACTGGTATAAAGAATGGCAGCTAACTCTAAATACAGATAAATGTAAATTAATGCGGATGAGTAGGAAAAAGAATCCTCTAATGTTTGAATTCTCAATTAGTAGTGTTGTGCTTGACACACTCGCGTCGATTAAATATTTGGGCGTAAAATTGCAGAGCGATATGAAGTGGGACAAGCAGTTGTGGGGAAGGCAGATAGTCGACTTCGGTTCATCGGTAGAATTTTGGGAAGATGTCGTTCACCTGTAAAGGAGATCGCTTATAAAACACTAATATGACCTATTCGTGAGTACTGCTCGAGCGTTTGGGATCCCAATCGAGTCGGAACGAGGGAGGACATAGAAGCAATTCAGAGGCAGGCTGCTAGATTTGTTACTGGCAGGTTTGATCATCACACGAGTGATACGGAAATGCTTCAGGAAATCGGGTGGGAGTCTCTAGAGGAAAGGCGTTCTTTTCGTGAATCGCTACTGAGTAAATTTATAGAACCAGCATTTGAGGCTGACTGCAGTACAATTTTACTGCCGCCAACTTATATTTCGCCCAAAGACCACAAAGATAAGATAGGAGAGTTAGGGCTCGTACAGAGGTACATAGGCAGTCATTTTTCCGTCGTTCTGTTTGGTAGTGGAATAGGGAGAGAAGATGCTAGTTGTGGTGCTAGGTACCCACCGCCACGGGCCTTATGATGGATTGCGGAGTATGTATGTAGATGTAGATACCCTTAGGTGTGGTTGCCAGAGACAAAGATTGCTCAGAATTTGACAACTCTTCTTCGCTGTATTCCTTGGAGTGCTGAGGTAGCTTCGGAGGGTGGGTGATACTGCTGGACACACTGTCCCACTTCCCCTATGTGGCAAAGATGTCCAACGACAACGAGATCCTCCACTGGGGCGGGTACGACTATATTTTCAATAGATTGTGTGCCAGCCTTAAGGCTAAACATCGATACCAGTGGCTTATAACCCATGACCAGTAAAATTTGGAGCCGTACAGAAAAACGTGAACCTTTTTAACGCCATACACAATAGTCAGCCCTCGTTCTTTATCTGACAATGATTCTCTGGGGCAAATGAGGATCTTAGACGCTAAAACAATCGGTTGTTCTGATCCATCTGGATCTCTGCGGGAAAATATGGAACATATTCCATATTACGTTGCATCACTAGCCAGTATTAAGTTTTTCTTTGGATCAGAGGTAGGAAGGTAAAGAGCAGAGGGTAAACAATGTTTTAGCCATAAAAGAAGGCTTGCTGACTAGCATTTGACCAAACAAATTTCACACCTTTCTTACAAAGCTGACAGAGATAGCATCAAACCTCTGATGAATCTAATATAAATTTGTTATAATACGAGTAGTTCACCTTGCCAAGAAATGACGGAAGCTTCCCAACTCACGGTATGTAGCTAAATTCATCAGTGAGATGGTAGCCCGTGTATCAAGCTAAAACTCAAGTGAGTTTCCCAGAATAGATCATTACAGCAGAAGCATATGAGTCGTTTGTCAGGTATGTCAGCTTGGAGTGGAAAGACCATTAAGAGACCATGGGTGATCATTGTGAACATCGCACTATAGAAAGCAGTAATGTGACCCATTTGGTTGCACACAAATTCTTTTGTACACTAAACTGCTTTTAGTTGTTTCTGAAATATCTACCAAAGCCCACTTACTCCACTTACTGCTATTCCGCTCTTGGTGTAAACTACAGGAATATCACTAGAATGAAGCACTCATAGGATCATGAGTATCCAGAATATTTCTTCCAATCTGTCATCAAGCGAATGTGTGCAGTCGTTACATCAGTAGTCCTGTTAATGAAGTTGGACAATCTTTTAGGAAAGTTTTGTGTATATCCTATTTTAAAAATAATTAGAGTGTATGAAATGCTTTTTAAAAAGTATTTTTACTGAAAAGTACGTGTATTACTTCCAGTATTATAAAGCTATAAACAAACAGGCTTCTCGTGCTATCTATGGTACTAGTATCTACAGGTCTAAGGGTGATATACAAGTGATTTTGCATATGGAACATTACTATCTGAATCAACCAGTTTTATATCCCTATTGAGCTGTCTAAATTATCAGCACAAGAAATTTTGGAGATCCTGGTGAATGACCATGTGTCTGATATCGAAGAATTGCGGGAAGATTAGTATGACGAAACGACTAAAAATAATGTGGAAAAAACTGGTGGAATACTTCAGGACTTAGATGCAGTAATGTAAGAGACTAGTATTGATTTGCCAGTTCAACAGCGGCAATCCCAGGGAAACGTGCTGCTCATACTGCACCTGTTGACGATGTTGGGTTCTACCTAACCGATCATTGGTCTGTGCACAACAGTAGTGAACAAGGGTGCAAAATGTGTACGCAGGCTAAACCGCGTATTAGACGTCCAAAATGTGATCTCCCGTTGTGTCTCCACGACAAAGAGACCTGTTTTGTAACATTTCACACTACATAAATACTGTAATTTTCTTCTACAGTGTTCCATTGTTTGGATTGATTATCATCATTTTTTTGCAGTTAGCGAATAAGAAAATATTCGAGTATACCTTTCAAACTCTTAAAATTATGTTATGAATATTACTGTATTCATATTGCTGACGTGTATTCGCACGGGTCCCATACGGGCCAATTAGGATAAAAGTTGCCCTAATTTAAGAAGTGAAAGCATGTTCAGCGTTTCGCTAGAGGTGTTTAAGCGTCGAAACCCAAAGTCCTATTTTTTTCTAGTGAAACACGAAATCTCGCCAGAGAAGGTTTAACAGAAGGACGACGCGACGGCTTTGTGACGACTAAGTGTTACTTCGGCACGTCCCCATGCAAAGAGTCCTTGCTTTGTCGTCTGACGACGTCCTACGCGAAGAAGAACACACCACTTCCACTACGGGGAGCTCATCAGCTGAGGTTTCCTGGGCCGCTGCAGACACAATGACCAACTAAACTAACAATCTCTAGACACAGCCTGCAACTCCGCTATGCATTCCGAACACAACATTTTAACCTGCTTTCGTCGTCAACTTGAGACACGTTGAACAGTACGCGATTTATGATAATAATGTGTGGTCAGCATCATATAAAACTCATCAGAACTAGACGCAGTGACGTCCATGCGCCGAAAAGGTTTTGCACCAAATTACAAAGACTGTGCCATATCCACTGGCTATGGACAGAAAAAAAGTTCCAAAACTCTTGTAAGGATCTAATTCTAACAGCAAACGAAATACATTCTTCTGACACGCAAAGTAACTATTCTACCGGCCAATTCAGACGGCCACAATAAATAATTTAAACCAGAAGATTAGACTTGTTCAGACACAACTTAATATTGATGTGCAAGACGGAAGTTCGACTTTGCCATAAAAGCTAGTCTACAACTACATCTACATTTATGCTCCGCAAGCCAACCAACGGTGTGTGGCGGAGGGCACTTTACGTGCCACTGTCATTACCTCCCTTTCCTGTTCCAGTCGCGTGTGGTTCGCGGGAAGAACGACTGCCGGAAACCCTCCGTGCGCGTTCGAATGTCTCTAATTCGTGATCTCCTCGGGAGGTATAAGTAAGAGGGAAGCAATATATTCGATGTCTCATCCAAATGACCCTCTCGAAACCTGGATAGTAAGCTACAGCGCATTGCAGAGCGCCTCTCTTGCAGAGTCTGTCACTTGAGTTTGCTTAACATCTCCGTAACGCTATCACGCTTACCAGATTACCTGTGACGAAACGCGCCGCTCTTCTTTCGATCTTCTCTATCTCCTCCGTCAACCCGTCCTGGTGCGGATCCCACACTGATGAGCAATACTCAAGTAAAGGTCGAACGAGTGTTTTGTAAGCCACCTCCTTTGTTGATGGACTACATTTTCTAAGGACTCTGAATCTCAACCTGGCACCCGCCTTACCAACAATTAATTTTATATAATGATTCCACTTCAAATCGTTCCGTACACATACTCCCAGATATTTTGCAGAAGTAACTAACACCAGTGTTTGTTCCACTATCATATAATCATACAATAAAGGATACTTCTTTCTATGTATTCGCTATACATCATATTTGTCTGTGTTAAGGGTCAGTTGCCACTCCTTGCACCAAGTGCCTATCCGCTCCAGATCTCCCTGCATTTCGCTGCAATTTTCTAATGCTGCAACTTCCCTGTATACTACAGCATCATCTGTGAAAAGCCCCATGGACCTTCCGACACTATCTACTAGGTCACATATATATATTGTGAAAAGAAATGGTCCCATAACACACCCCTGCGGCACGCCGGAGGTTACTTTAACGTCTGTAGACGTCTCTCCATTGAGAACAATATGCTGTGTTCTGTTTGCTAAAAGCTCTTCGATCCAGTCACACAGCTGGTCTACTGTTCCCTAGGCTCTTAATTTGTTTATCAGGCGACAGTGCGGAACCGTATCGAACGCCTTCCGGAAGTCAAGGAAAATGGAATTTACCTAGGAGCCTGTTTCTAATATTTTATGGGTCTCATGAACAAATAAAGCGAGTTGGGTCTCAGACGATCGCTGTTTCCGGAAGCCATGTTAATTCCTACAGAGTAGATTATGGGTTTCCAGAAATGACATGATACGCGAGCAAAAAACGTGTTCTAAAATTCTACAACAGATCGATGTCAGAGATATAGGTCTATAGTTTTGCGCATCTGCTCGACGACCCTTCTTGAAAACTGGGACAACCTGTGCTCTTTTCCAATCATTTGGAACCTTCCTTTCCACTAGAGACTAGCAATACACGGCTGCTAGAAGGGGGGAAAGTTCTTTCGCGTCAGCAGAACAGTTACTCGACTAAGCCTGGATAAGCACCATTTGGGGTGCCGAAGATGTGAAGACTTCCAGCAGTCGACGTGTCGGCCACTGGTGGACTGTTGACGGCCCTCGGTTGCTACCACGAGCGGCTCACCGGATGTGAATACATCCGCTCTCTCGGCGCGGGCCTGTATAGTACGCCCGCTACGGGATACATTGGTATGTCCCGTCACGTGGTGTGCGGAAGAAAATATAACTGTAGACTTCGCGACCTCTGGTGGCACAGGAGAGGTGGCCTAGTGGTCGCTGAAGAGTGTTTGCGAAAACAGGGGAACGGCAAAGCTAGCCGTTTCAGGACCGTTTCGTGTGTGGTCAGCGTTGCAGGCGCTCGTCGTAGATACATTAAAAAAGAACTAAAAGAAACGATGAGTACATTCATATCGAAAGCATCAATTTTTTTTACCTTGACGTAGAGCAAGAAACGTCTCAGGTAGTAAAATATCCAAAAGCCATAAGAGGTAGTGGAGTCGGCGGCATTTGTTTCCATGGCTCCTCTCGTGACGCCATTTCCAGAGGCTCGGGATGTTACTGCTGTAGTGATATGTGTGCTGTTGTTGCTGTAGTTGTATTTACAGCAGCTGCTGCTTTAATTTTACAAAATGGCATTCACTGATGACACAATACGTGGGCACACATGTGACAGACTGGGGCACGGTTTTAAAATTAGGAATTTGCAACCTGGAGGGATATCATAGCACACCATCCGAGACATACCACATTGTCAACAGTGAGAGTTCTGAACCCAGAAGAGTTGAACCAACCTGTACACAACTATACACAATCCAGAAATATCAAAAGTGCACTTAATGTGTCAACAGAGCAATAACAGCGGGTCTGGCTTCTAAACTAGTGTCTGGATTCTAAACTAGCGAACACACGACTTGAGTCGGCATCCTCCTGACTTCACGCCTCAGACACCAGAGGCTCTTTTCAATAAACATGACATGAGTGCACATTTCCGGTTGCCACAGTAACCAGTTTGCTGGCGGCCAGCACCACCCCTCCGTTGCCGCGGCATTCTCAGCAGGCATGTATTCTAAACAATACCTACCCGAAAACAGAAAATATAGGAAAGGGTCAACTCTATGCCACCAAACATCCTGCGCCCTGATTAGCGCACTCAGTTGGTGGTATATTATTAATATAATTAAGACGAGTTATGAAAAGGCTTGAGAACATCGCTGCGCCATTTAATAGTTACATTACATATTAAATGATGTTGATAAACCGACAGCTCATATACAGGGCGAATCAACTAAAACTTGCGCTGCAAATATTGCGGAATAGAAAGTGCTATTGATGTGCTGTTTTCAAAGGAGAGACTGGTAGTCAGGAGCTCTTTGTGTAAACATACAGTTTTTGAAATGGAACAATGCCTATTGACATTAATAAACCAAAAGTAGAGTGAATCAGAATGTCAGTAGCTTTCTTTGCAGGATTATACCGAGAGTCGTTTAAGATGGATCGTATTCTGAAAAGTTCTCTCACTGAGACTTGTACAGTACCTGTAGTAGTACACTTTTACAATCAACAGAACTGCATACACTTGTTATTTGGATAATGACCAGCAACGCTACAGCTGGCCATCACAGATTATGTTCTTATGACCATCGGAATTGGCAATGCACGCTTGCAGCCTGGTATGGAGCCACGCTGCGCATGAGGTAACATTCCAGCGGAGACTTCTGAGTAGGTTGCAGTGAGACGCCATTGCATATCGTTGAATTGTAGACAACAACGGACAGCGTCTTTCAGCTTTCTCCAAAGAAAAACTCTTCAGGCGTTAAATCGAAGGACAGGGTAGGCAAATCTATAGGTCCTCTGCGTCTAATCCAACGATTTGGAAGCATAATGTGTAGCGCGTCATCAAATATTGGCTCGACAGTTATCGTATTGGTGTCACATGTTCTTCCTAGTCTGCAGAGGAACGTCTTCTAGCTTCTGTGGAAGGTGGTCTGCTAGAATTGTGCGATATTTGGGCGTGTTCAGTGTTCCGTCAATGAAAATGAGGCGTATGAGCTGATGGCTCACAATCCCAAATCACACGTTTACACTACATGGTCGTTGAAGCTCCACCTGACGAAACCAACGGGCATTGTCAACAGACCAACAGTGCATGTTTTGGCGATTTACTTGGCTATGATTGTACAGAAGTTAATACGATTCTTATAGTCGTTTCCATTAAGCTCTTGATGGAGAGACTTGCGTTGCGGATTGAACCTACGTCGGTGGAGAATGCGAAAGACACTTCCCTGACTGATCCTACTTCATCGTGCGATTGCATGAGAGCTAACTCGGGGATCAACTCCAACAGCAGCAAGAGCACCGTTTTCCCCTCTTCTGTAGTCTTTTTGTTTCCATCTGTTACGTTGCCTAGATGTTACGCTACCAATTTCACGTAATTAGTTGAAGAGGTTGCTAAATAATTGCCGAAATGGTTGTCATCTTTTGGAATATCTTGTCACATACATCGTACAAGAACGAACTGATTTCTTCCTACAATCTCCATGCACCATGGGCATGTAGGCTTTTTCTGCACTGATAAATCTCATCGCCCACTCAAGAGCTATGATTTGTATTGTCACATATTAACTGACTAGGAAGATGGAGTACACTATAGGAAGACAGAAGCACACTGTAAGTAAGCATCACAACATCGGACCAGGCAGCTACGCAAGTAGAATGGCACAAAAAATTGGCGCTCGGAAACTTTTCACGATACGATGTCTCGTAAGCAACTCGCAGTATATTGTTGCAGCAAACATCACTGATGTTCCAGTTTATCCTACTCATAGGTTATTAACGTCAATAGGCATTTTTTCCATTGAAAAGCCTATGTTTGCACAAAATTGGCCATTACAAACTGTTTACTGACTGCCCGTACGAGCCCCAGGTTACCAATCCATTCTGTGGCAACAGCACAACAGAACTTTTCATGTGGGGATGGGAGCCTGTGTGACACTGATCCTCGAGAGTTAGGCAATCGGTTTATACTAAGTAAATTTGTTGCATATTTGGCTCGAACACCGACACCAAAGATGGAGGAGCAGTACGCCAGGAACTGAACTGCGAGAGAGAATATGGTGGAGCACCCGGTCCGGAAATGAAATTACCATTTCAGTGATGTTAGAGTATGTGGCCATAGACGGAACTACTATTGTAACGTCTTTGGGGGTCGGAGACAGAACTATAGCGAGATGGTGGCTCTGGGGTACAAAGCTGGATTTACAAGAATAAAGACGGTAGATCTATGGTACAGAGGTCGAACTGGAAAAGATGGTGGATTTGTGGTATAGAGAAGCAAGATGGGTGAAGAAGAGGGGTGAAGGGATCAAACTATGAGAACGAGATGATGGCTCTGACATCTAAAAATACAAGAGCTAGATGGTGGCTCTGGGCTACATATCAATTCGCTGCTATTTCTTTCTTTCACTTTTTTTCCCAATAAAGTCATCAACTGAAATTGTGTTTGGGAGACCAATGTACATTTATACCTTGTTTGTCTTTCGTATGGTGTTTCTCCTAAGACGACGCGTCAGGTCTCTTTCCTCTGGTGTTTCAGCAGATATATGATTTTTTTTTTTGTTTTGCATTGTGCAGCTGGAATCAGCACACGAAGATTGTGCTCGTCGCTTACTTCAAGCCACGCCCGGTGTCGAGATACCCGTAAGTTTCTCCCCTGTTTAAAACAAATGGATTTTTAAGCAGAATTATGTACAGCCATGTGACAGAATAGTTTCCTACTCGTCAAGTCTGATACACGTTTTATCGATATATATTAACACGGACAGTAACACTCGACAAATAACCAATACACCAGTGACCGCACTGACCTGGTCCCCGCTAACTGACACCGCCTGGCATTCAGAGATATTCAGTTGCTGCTGGAGTGCTGTTTATTCAACGTGTAAATACGAATCGATAAAACGAAAATCACACTAAGCTAATCTGTGAGCAGTCCACCTTACGAGCATGAAATATTGCGCTTTAAAATTATTTTGTTTATAAAGGGAAACAAGCTGACACATTCTGTCGACATCAGTTTTCGCATGAAAATCTTTACGAGCAGTAATTGCTTGGGCTCATGGCAGCTACCCAATGCAAAACCGAAATTTCAAATATTTGATGTGCTGAGAGAGAGAGAGAGAGAGAGACAGAGAGAGAGAGAGAATGCTCAACGTATTTTCTCTGGTTTCGGTTTTGCATTGGGTAGCTGCCATCAGCCCAAGCTATTACTTCTGGTCAAGTCTTTCACGTGATGATCGGTGCGAGCAGAAAGGATATATAAATAATTAATTCAAAGTAATGAACTTTCAAGAATAGATTGGTCTAGGTACCATATTTAAGCGATCAACAAAGCAAGGTTACAGGTAAATATAAGCGCAAGAAATGTGAAATGCTACTACATTAATAATCCCTGCAACCGCCAGAATGTTGGACGTAAGCATGAAAACATGCCTGCTCCGTGTTTCGCAGATGCTGGTTCTGGGTTTGTGGGATGGTTTAACAGTTGTTGCACTTCATGGGCAATACAGGATCGGATGATGCTGTTTATGTAGGATGCTGGAGTCGTCGTCCGATGATGTCCCATGTGTGCACGATTGGAGACAGAACTTGTGATCGAGCAACGTGTCGACACTCTGTATAACATGTTGGGCTACAAAAGCGGTATGTGGGCGAGTGTTACCCACCCCACCCCCCCACCCCCCCGGCCCGCTGTAACGTGGTTTATGAAGAGCTGCACAAAAGCTCGAATTACCAGACTGGCGTACAAATTTGCAGTAAGGCTGCTTCGGATAAGGAGTGCTCCTTGTGTCACACGAAATCGCACGACCGACCCGAACTCCAGGTGTACGTCCAGTAAGTCTAGCACGCAGTTAGGTTGGTTGTGGGCATTCAGTAGCCCTTCTTTTAACAAACATGTCACCATCACTGTAGCCGGGGCATAGCGAGGTTTCGACAGAAAACACGCCAGACCTCCATCCTGCCCTCCAATCAGCTCTCGCTTGACAACACTTAGGTCGCAACTTACTGTGGTGTAGGGTCAGTGGAATGCACGCTACAAGGCATCTGGTTCGGAGTTGTCTTTGAAGTAACCGATGTTTAACAGTTCATTGTGTCACTAAGGAGCTAACAGCTGTTAAAATTGCAGCTTCAGATGCAGTACGATGCGTCAAAGTCGTACGCCGAACAAGGTGGTCTGTCCCCTCGGCAGTGTCATGTGACTTTCCAGAGACAGTCCTTCTTGCGAGCGTACATTCTAGTAACCACTGCTGCCAGCAGTCATTACAAAGGCTGCATACCTGCTAAGTCTACCTGAAATATCGCAGAAGGAACATCCAGTTCTCGTAGCCCTGTTGCACGACCTCATTCAATGTCAGGGTGGTGTTGACAATGAAGCCTCCGTCCCTTAAAGCCATTCTTGACTAACATCAGCTCAATACACTCACGACCACTACAGCTTATATTTAAAGCTAACGTGATTTGCACCCTCATAGTGGCGCTACTAGGGCCACTCATACGCTAGTTCCTCGAAATCATCTGTCAGAAGCACACATGCGCGCGCGCGCGCGCGCGTGTGTGTGTGTGTGTGTGTGTGTGTGTGTGTGTGTGTGTGTGTGTCAAATCCCATCCTGCCGGTTTCCTCACTGCAGCTCTAACCCTGTTCGACAATGAGTTTCAACATACTATCTGACCCCTGCTCAGTCGTCATTGTCTGGATAGATTACTCGTACATTAGTCAGCTTTCGCATATATTAATTTGCCCAGTAGACAAACTGCAGAACACTCTTAAAGAGAACACAGCAACTGCTCTGTATGCTTAAAACATCTCTTTGAAAAATTATCAATGACTGTGCAGGTAAACTTCTGTGATATTTGAATTTCAAACAGCTGAGCAAAGCTCAAGGCACTCAAACAATTTACTCGAACTGCTGCAGTACAGCGACTGCCAATACCGCCAGCTAAATAAAAGATTCTAGCTACTGAAGGCACTAACTAGTGATACGCATAATTAGCAAATGACACGCGTCCAGATCGTCCGCTTATAGTAACCTCTCAAACTCTGGGATTTCTCTCTCCACATTGACTACTGCTGGCGGCTCACCTTCAACTGCACAATGCTACGCGCTGTTCACATCCAACTTCCCAACACCACACAAGGGAATATTCCAACAATGAGTCCAACCAGCCACAGACTGCACACAGCACAGTCAGTGATTTTCATATAGTGCGTTACGTGGCGTTACCAAAATAAGAACCTAAACAGCCTACTCACAAGCTACATGGTAAAAACTATTTGTTTATATATAGAGGCAATCATATTCTTATGTCACAGTCATAACCGGTTTCGGCCATGCAATGACTATCGTTAGATTTCAAAGACGGCATACAATGAACACATTTCATGCGTTGACAACACATGAACCTCTGTTCAGTGTGTGGCGCCTTTAGAACCTGAAGATGGTCATTGCATGGCCAAAATCGGTTATGACTGTGTCATAAGAATGCGATTACCCCTATATATAAACAAAAAAAATTACTACATAATCAGTCACTTACTCTATGACATTTTTTTTTCCAAAAGCTATCTGGTAGCTTACACCACACACAAGGAATTGACGTATAATACAGCATAGCACACTGTAAATTCTATTCATGGATATTTAATAAAATTAGACAGTATTCCATAGGACCAAACACTCAATCCATGCAGTAGTTATCAGTCATAGCTTTCTATCCATTAATATGATGCTATTTAACCAAAGAAGATGTAGGTATCCTATAGACACATGTGAGGGACACTTTATGAAATTGATAATATCTTTATTGATATCTTTATTTACTTCTACTCTTGTCATTTAGCTTATAATTTGTTATATATTGTTCCTCAACTGTTGAAGTTCATCGTCATTAATCTGTATTCCAACTGTCTTAGCGTTGTTCACCATCACTTTGCTCTTACCTTGTAGTCTTCATGAACACATAGGTTGCGGTGTGACGTTAGGTAATCTTACATTTATATTTTGTTAGAAATTATTCCATAATTTTGTGTCATATCAGGGTCCAAAAGGTAATAATCATTTATGAAGAGTTATTCGAATATCCCACATAATTCATACTGAAGGATTTACCATGTCGATAACTGTTAAATATACTTCACATCTCCTTCTCCAACATTACAGACCGTCCCAACTTCAGTTGTTCTTGGCTGCAAACTAATATGTAGGCTGCTCCTCTGGTAGGAATGTGATGGGCCTGCAGCCAGCATCTCTGTCGTATTAGGGAAGGGATCATGCAAGTGCAGGTCTGGATGTCACAAGCAAACTCGACTTCTCTGAGACCCCGGTCACTATGCATGTGTACATGCAATAGCACAGTCGCCACTGACATCAGTATCCATGTGATTGAGAGTGAGTGGAAGGGATGGGAGAAGGTTTTCTGTCTCGACCCTGTGGATAACTATCTAAGTGTATTAAAGTAATGAAATTTTCAACAATTTTACTGGCTGGGATCCAGCTACCGTACGTTATTTTGTTACTGGATGTATATGTAGCCACATCGCTTGCACAAAACTCGTTTGTCAAATTGACCATGGTTTCGACTGCGTTGGGGCTATCTTCATCAGAATAAAAAAAGAATATTACACGGGTTACATGTGATCACACCATGGATAAAAATGTCTGAGCAGAAGTGCTCTCGTTAAATAAAATTGTCACATGAATAAAAACTAAAATGCAAAAATATAACATGTCTGTCAGCTGGATAACATTTTCCAGGGAAATACAATGGCAGTCGCAAGGCCGCTACCGTCAGTCTGTGTTGATGCCGCTCTTGGCCTTAAGCGACCTTGCGACAGCCATTGTATTTCCCTGGAATATTTTATCCAGCTGACAGACATGTTATATTTTTACATTTTAGTTTTTATTCATGTGGCAGTTTTATTTGACGAGATCACTTTTACTCAGACCTTTTTACCCATGTTGTGATTACATGTAATCCATGGCAAACAAAATTATTGTGATGTAGATTGCCCTAGCACAGTAAACCAAGGTCAATTTGACAAAAAATTCTGTTCAACAAATGTGACTAAATATGCAACCTGTAACATTAAAATAATGTCAGTTTTCACCGTTCCATAACATACGTTAGCATTATCAGTCTAAAATGGCCAACATTTTTTAGTGCGAAATAAACTTAATACTGTAACATAAGGTCACCAAATGTTGGCTGAATGTAAAAAGTAGTTTGAAGAGGAAGTATGGAAACCTTCATTTCTTATCTATACGAAAGTGCCTTAAGTAACAGTGATAACTCGATGGCTCAGTATCTCATTTCTTCTAAGTGCCATGGAGTTTCCACTGTGTGACAGCGTAACTCAGTCATCACCTTACGGATCTTAACTTGGAAGTTACGATAATCAGGCCAGTAAGCTACCGATGTGTGGTAGTACCATTACAGAAGAAGTGTTTATGTATTTTAATTGATAATACATACAATTGCAATTTTTCGTTTCTTTAAAGTGCTTTTTCACTCAGGTGCAAATATCAAATTATCGTTCATAGTTGGGGATCGAACTTTCCTCTGTGTGGGACCTGGTTGGGATAACACGGTTACAGAACGTACTTTCGCGATCTTGTTGCCGAGACAGATGCCCGCTGCAGCGTCGCCAACTCACTGTGGTAGCGACCAACTGGAAGAAGGGAAGGAAGGAAAGAAGACTGGATCCCACGTCTTGTCGACATCGACATCATTAGCGATGGAACACAAACTCGAACCGTGTCAGTGATGGGGAAGGAAATCGGCCGTGACCTTTGAAAGGAACCACCACAGCATTCGCTGGCAACGATTTGGGGTAATCACGGGAAATCTGAATCGAGATAGCTGTACGTGGGTTGGAATCGTCATCCTCCCAAATACGAATCCAGTATGCTAACCTCGTTCGGTTCGACGAATTGCAGCTCCACCCGTCGCACAGTGGGAATCCCACGTAGTGGGATCAAGATCATATTTTTCCCACAGAGTTCCTTGTTCTCCTGCCCACAGTGTTAAAATTAAAAGTAGACAGACATAAAGTTATGAAATAACCAAACGTGTTTTTCAGTATCCTAATACTCAGCATTTAACTGCCTCACTCGGTTTTCTTGCATTGACGATAATTAGCATAATAAAGTTTCGATAATTATATACATTTACAAATGTAGCGTAGCATTTTACATTAATCTTACCATTTTGTATTTCATGCGTTTTTGCCTCTGAAAATATACTGTCGCTTCTATCGTAGCCTTATTTCTGAACGTTCGAAGTTACGAATTTGCACTGAGTGCTGCTGTGCTTTGCCACTGACTTTTCCTTTCTTTTTTTTTGTCTTGTCGCCGTCCACGAGAGAGGGTTGTCCCCGTGTTGACCAAAAAAAGGTATGAAGAAAGACATTATTGCCTCGGGTAGTCCGCGTGTACGATACAACGACGGTAGATTGACCTAGAAAGGTATTGCGACTGCCCATAGAAATCTGACATAGCTGAAATGAACATAAAATAGCATTCATGAGACCTCTATAACGTGGAGGCTAATAGGATCTGGGACAGCGTAATAAAAGAAGCTATAGAGAACAAAATATCTGCTAACACCCTCAATAAAGACGGCAGCTTCCACTTTGGTACAGCGAGGAAACAGCCCATTGGGAGGTTAATATGGCCGCTGCAAATACGGATCGAAGGTATTTGCATATTCGGCAACGAACGGAGAACCAGTGTCGTCACAGTTGGTGCCACAGTTATAGGTAGTCGAGACCAGCATCCTTACTTCAATCGCTTTATCCCTTGTCAGTGGTCGAGGAAAGCTCAGCCGAAATTTCGTTGGTGTGTGACCGGCTGACGAGGTTGTTTCAGCTGTGACTGCCAAGTTTTCGCATTTCCAGTCATATTTATTTATTTATTTATTTATTTATTGATTTAACCTGATCAGATTAGGGCCATCAGGCCTTCTCTTACATCGGACCAGTGTTCCACACATGCAGCATTTCACACATCAGAGTTACATCATGACAATAGTTTAAATGAGAATGTTAGCTTACTCTAGTGACATATGAATAAACAGTAGTGACTAAGATCTAATTAAGTAAATGCGGCAGTATTATGATAAAAGCAATAATAAAATGCAATGATAAACATGACTAAGACTTAATAAATTAAATGCTGGCAGTATTTTTACAGCAGGTACTATACATACAGATTATGATAAAAGCAATAATAAGCAATAATAATAACAGTAAAAAAAATCTAATAATAATGACAAACATCAGAAGGATTGGCAATAGTAACGAAGGTTTGTGCAGATGTACATAATATCTTGGTGTGTAAAGTAGATGTTTACTAATTTAGCGTGTTTTGGGAAATGGGTATTTAAGGAGGGGGAAAGAGGGAAGTAATGAGGTGAAGTGCATTCATGTACAGAGGAATGCATTACTGTTGCTTAAGTAGATACGTCATTAACTGTTTTTTGAAGCTGGACATGTTTTTAAGTTCTCTAACATGACGAGGGAGGTTATTCCAGAGTCGGGTTCCCGCTACTGTAAAGGACTTGGAGAAGGTGACTGAGCGATGCAGTGGAACGGAGAGGATTTTATTATAATGGGAACCGGTGTTTCTGTCATGTTGTTCTGACATGAGCGTTAGGGACGAGGAGAGATATGAGGGACAGTTTACATTTATAAGGCAGTAGATGAGACAGAGTTTATGGAAATCTGTGCGTTTGTTTGCACGCAGCCAGGACAATTTTGCATATGCTGGTGAAATGTGATCAAAAAGTCGAACGTCATAGATATATCGGACGCAGGCATTCTTGACCAGTTCTAGACGAAGGGAATTTTCCTGAGAGAGGCCTTGTAGGATAATATCGGTGTAGTCAATGATTGGGAGTATAAGCGTTTGTACTAATTTGTTTTTCAGATCGAAAGGGAAGAGCTCTTTATATTTTTGTAGGACATGAAGGGATGCTGATGCTTTTTTGCACACTGCAGTTACGTGCTCTGTCCAATTTAGATTTTCATCTATTATTACTCGCAAACTCTTTGCTGAGGGAGAGAAGTTAATATTTGTTCCATTTAGGATAAGAGGTGGTAAGGATTCCCGATGTTTTGGGCTAATGAGCTTAGAGTAACCAACAAGTACCGCTTGTGTTTTAGATGGGTTTAGTTTTAGACCTATGTCCTGTGCCCATTTTGACAGTGCATTGAGGTCAGTATTGAAATTTTCAGTAGCTTTCTTGAGATTGCTTGGTTTCGCACATAGATACAACTGAAGGTCATCAGCATACATATGGTATTTGCAATAGGTCAGAGCCGATGACACATCGTTGACATACAGAGAGAGGAGTATAGGACCTAATACTGAGCCTTGGGGAACGTCTGACACTACCTGCCGCCATTGTGATTTTATATTCCCAGATAGGACGCGTTGCTGACGAGACGTCATGTATGAGCGAAACCATTGCACTGCACTTGGTGAAAAATTTAGACCGCTAAGTTTGGCCAGTAAGATGTTGAAGTCGACAGTATCAAATGCTTTGCTGAAATCTAAGAAGCAAATGATAGTCGCTTCTTGTCTGTCCATGGCAAATTTCAAGTCATCTGTCACCTTTATCAGAGCAGATGTTGTGCTTCGATGTTTACGGAAACCTGATTGGTATTCGTCTAGTAGGTTGTTAGTAGTGAGGTAGTTGGTGAGCTGGTCATGAACTATATATTCTAAGGCCTTTGATAGTGCAGGAAGAAGGCAGATGGGGCAGTAGTCAGAGGGTGCTGTGGCTATGTCCTTTTTAGGCAGTGGCTTAATTTGTCCCAGTTTCCAGGTCCCAGGGAAAGTTGTGATTAATGAATCGTTGAAAATGTCTGTTATAGAGGGCAGTAGTTGGTCAATAATAAGTTTTACCATCTGGATAGTGATACCATCATGTCCAGTAGATGCTGATCTAATCCGTATTATGGCTTTCTTGACAGTACTGCAAGTGAAGTGCTGTAGATAGAATTTTTCTTTGCTACAGTCGTTCAACCACATGAAGTAATCAATGATTCTCTGTTTTTTTTTTGCGGTACAATTTTGGTTGTAGGTAACGTGAAGAATCGGTTTAGTTCTTCAGCTGGGACTATGTGATTTTCTGCAACTTTTATTTTGCCTAAACCGAGACTACGAAGATTTTTCCACAGGATAGCTGGTCTACATCTATTGTCAGCTAATGTACAGGCATGTCTGAGCTTAGCATTTCTCACCGCTTGACTGACTTTCTTTCGTTTCTGCTTGTATACAGCATGATTTTCAGGTGTAGGGTGTATCTTGTATGCTCGATGTTTGCGGGTCGTGGTTGGCGGTGACAAGAGGGTCTGGCATAAGGAATGCGGAAGGCGTGTGAAGGAGGGTGGTGAGGGAGTGTCCTCCCAATTCTGTGCACTGAAAGCGGTGGGGAAGGGGAGAGGGTAGGTCCTCGGGGAGGCAACGGGGTCTGCGGCCAAGGTCAGCAAGGTCTGCAACGGTTCTGGAAGCAGCCGTGGGCTGGCAGGGGAAGGAATTTCGCTAAACACAACGGCAGTAATCTGCACGTTACGACAGAGTGGGATATTAATTTCACTTATGAGGATTACAACTAAAGTATCATGGTGGGTTGCTAATTAAGCATGGAAGTGAGACTACCTTATGTAATAATTAACAAAATTACATGAGAAAAACAATTAAAGATGAAAATAGTTATGTGGAGAAACGAAAAGTTGATAATACAAATAATAACAAAAATTACACGAGAAAAAGTAATTGGAGATAAAAAATAGTTATGTAGAGAAACGAATAATTTGATAATACATTAGTTAAGATATAGTTGACAGTGTAAACAGTATAAACATACAGGTTATGGTACTTATAGAAATAACAGAGCAATATTTAAGTAAAAAAAATGAAAAGAAAGAATAAAAATTAACTTATATCAGACAGAATATAATATGAGACCTTGTGTCTCGAGAGATTTCGCTCAGTCTTTCAGATCAAACATGTTCGTCACCGTTTTCATAATATAATATTCGTAAGAAGAGAAATTGAGCCCTTTGGTTTAAATCTGTTTATGATAAACATGGGAATGAGTAGGTCTTGATTTACATGTTTACATTTCTACTTCAAGCAGAAGGATGTTGACATAGCTGCTTACTATACTAAGACCATGGGTGACACGCACGCAGTAGCAGTTTTGTTAATAGTTTCGGATGAGTGTGCTGGGATAATGAATTGCGGCCTCACCGGGGCAAATGTTGTGGAACAGCTGAACGCATTCGTAGTGAAGCTCTCCCATACATACATAGGACTTGTGTAAAAGTAGAGGAAGATCGCAGAGCAAGAGGCAAAGATTTGTGCTCATCAGTCAGAGATTTAAGATGCGAAAATTGAATTACAGCAGTTTGGGATGGAGAAAGAAAGTTGGATATGTTGTAAGGCAACAGGCGAGTAGCGAAAAGAGATTATTTTGGCTAGTTCTGTTAGCATTCAACTAGGCAATAGATACAGCTCATTACCTGTTGAGGTGGAGGAGCTTCATTCAGTTGCTGGAGAAAAATAGGGTGCAGTAGGCCATTAAAAAGAATTTGGGAGACAAATTGGCAAGGTAGTCGAGTACACAAAGTAAGGGCTTGCTGATAGGCAGTAGTCTTAAGAAGGGCGTAGGCCAAAATACTGTAGAAAAGCTAGTAAGTGGAGTAGAAAAGAGTTTGGCACGTGCAAAAATTTAATTTGATAGAAATTAATTAAATAAAGGAAAGTTTCATTACCATAGTGTGAAATGTAAGGGTTGTGCTACCGATTAACAGAATGAAAGTTTTGACCAAAATAGCAATTTGATTTACTATGACTAAACTCAAAATAATAAACAAAACACATGAAACATTTACAATACATCAAATTGGATGAAATTGGATACTCAAATAAATGCTGTGAAGGTTAATTTGTCCAGAAACTACATTGTGACATTTATGACCAAGTGGTATGTGGAGCCAATTCCAATGCAACAAGAGAAACACCCAGCCAACCCAACATTAATTGCTGCTACAGTAGTGAGAACTCAAACAATGAACACCCAAGACTGAACAAAGTTAGAAAAGACGAACAGGCGCGCTCTGCTGAGCTCTGATTATCACCTATCAAAATTACCTAATCTGCTGGTGCTGCGGACGTACATTACCAGGCTGTCTTCTTAACTACAAGAACACGATCTGGCCTACCGGAGTCGATGGCTGGTTGCTTCGACGTCCCATCGTGGTGATGATAATGTCGCAAGTATAACCTGAAACAAATTATTCTGCTCTGGTTGTTCCAGAATAAAGACTTCCTAACAATACAAATGCGCCTCTGAGGGACACGAAGAAGGCCCACCACACAATCACTCAAGGTACAGTGATTGATTTTAAGAAGCGAAGTCACACAGTAACTCCGATACAGTCAACTTTAGCCAAAACTGCTCAAGACGGACAGCATAGGCCGCTTGTACGCAGAACGCTAAATTGCCAATTGTACTCGGAAAGCTACATTGAAGTCCAAACTTCAGCAACTTCGTCAAACAGTTACAATTATATGAAAGTATATTAGCCAACGGAAGGCAGGCTGTCCAGAGCAGCGAGAGCTCAGTCTCGTAACCTACTCCGACTGAAAAGCGAGAGCTGACCCCCTCAAGAGCACCCATACAACGCGAACACAGAACATTGCGGCACCCACAACAGTGGTCGTGGTTAAATGTTCCAATCAGCAACTCGAAAACCGGCGGAAAATTCCCTTCTATTGCTGACACATTACTATTCCACCAGTGGAGATACTTGGCGCCAATTTCTGCGCCAACTTTGCGACATCACGGAGCTATTCCTTGGGCCACCTAATCACAGTTATGATTTTGCAGGAAAAGCGGGAATTTACCCACCAAGAATGCCTGAGAACACAAGTCATTCCCACGCCTCGCTGGTAGCCCGCCAGAAAGTGTTTTCAGTTTCTGCAAAAGTAATGGAATGTCTAGCCCAGCCACTCCGTCAGGCCCGTCTGGGTGTGTCGCCCCCACTCTTATGACAATGTCGGTATCTAGAAAGCATCCACTCGACTCCTCAATCCTGTAGGCCTAACCTTTTCAAGTTCAGCAAAACCCGCATTTCACCGGACCATCCGGGTAATGAGAGACGCTGTGTGGGAAGTCCGCGTGTGAAGGAATAGAAAATTTTCACTGCATGCAATTAGAGAGGAAAATCGAATTACTCAGAGTAACATAGAAATATGAGAGGTGGCCCATGCCACCTCTGAAGTATTGTAATAAAAATTGGGGTAAATATGAATGTTGTTCCATTAAATGATTTTGGCCCTAGTAGCGTTGTAAATTCGTTGTGTAAAGTTAAGTTAAGTTTAGTTTATTTCAATATAAATTCGTGATGGTGTGAGTCAGAACATTGATGGACTTAATAACAGTCCTAAGAATGTTCTAGTTCTATTTGAAGATGTTAGTTGATGGATCAAATGTTGAGAATAAATTTGTTATCATTTTCAATTTAAGTTTTTTACCTCAATTGTTCTTTTCTCTGCGCTTTTAATAACAAAGGTTCGAAAGAGAAAAAGTTTATTTGATTGAATAGGATTAAAGTAGCTGAAAATATAATGAATGGGGAGAATCATATGAGAGGAGATATTTGAGGGATTTAGATTTAACTTCCCCATCAGAAGTCGTCGTTAATTTACTTTCGTTTGGTTTAAGAGACTATTACTTACTTTCAGTCATCTGATATTTCAAGGTGTACTAATTGTTTAGTTATTTTAGATTGACACTCTAATGTTATCTATTTTAACAAACTCCTTAGATTATGTTAGATAATCACCTGATAAATAAATTTACTGAAGTTCTTTCAATTACAATTGGTATAAATCTGTGGTTTGCTCCATAAATTTCTGAACATTGGCTGAAGAATAGTCCAGGCCGGTTTATTGTAAATGTTTCTTGATTTAGTGGACCTTGTGTTGCATCAGTTTTAACCCCTAGAGGAGGTACTGCTCATGAGTAAAGAACATCTGATGCTCTTGTTAATACTCGCACTTCTGTATTTATTGGGAGAATTGTTCAGTTATCTACGTCTAGCAGTCGAAATCCGTCGTTTTCGAAATCTTGTTCTGGTGTTATGTAGGTGTCGAATTCTACGTCTATGAAGTCTGAATTCTCGTATCTCCAGTAACATTGTCGCCCAATTGTTACAATGTTCATAAAAAATAGAGCATCTTGAACGATTAGAGATAGGATGTCAATATTCACAGGTACATTAGCACATTCTGCAGAAATCATTAACGTTTCAGTAACTTCGGTTCAGCCTATGTACTGCTGCCCAATAAACCACAGGGTTCATAATGGGACCTGATAACTTGTTCCATGCATGATGGCATCGACACAAGTGGTGTCCTGTGGCATAGCCATCCATGCTGCATTCATCTGGTTCCAAAGTTCATCTGTGGTGGTTGGCACTGGGTCACAGCGCTGCACCTGTCGTTTCACCACATCCCACACATTTTCGATAGGCGACAAGTCTGGTGATTTGGCGGGCCTGAGCAAAAGGCTGAGGTCCTGTGACACCAAGAAGGCCTGTGTTGGTGCAGCAACATGTGATAGTGCATTAAGTTGCTGAAAAAAAGGCGTCTGGGGTGTTGTACAGAAAGGGTATGACTTACAGGTGGCAGACCACACCATAAAGCCTTCACTTGGTGCTGTATGTCTTGTGCTACTGCAGCCACTGTGATGCCGCTCCCCCAGTATGCAGCGAATCCAAATGCGGACATCATTTTCAAATTAACACAACACGAAGTCGCTAGGAAACGCTATAGAATGTCATTCCTGTCCCAGTAACGTTATCTCATGCATTATTGCATTCCGACATGTTCCCGCACATTCGTCAAAGATAGGAGGAGAAGTGGACGAAACACACACCCCCATGCTGCAACAAGTGGCGAAGGACTCTCACCCATGAAATGTACGATGTGTTACGCTGTTCCAGTGTTACCCCAGAGGTGAGGAATACGCAGATCTGTCCTGCAATACATTCGGATGAGACGTCGATCTTCTCTTGGGGTGGTCTGAGTAGTGTGACCTGACCCGTCTGTTCTACGGCCTTCCGTAAACCATTCTGACCCACCCGCTCCACTGCCGAAACATTTTGTCCCTCACAGGCAGCAGTTTCCCCGATGGATGCATCGCACTCTCTCATGCCAATGATGCATCCTCTTCCTGACTCACTGGTTTGAAGGTACAGCTCGTGCATACATCTGCGAGACAAGTCACACTGATACATTACCTTCAGTTTATAGTGACAACGAGAGCTGCAGGCCCATTTTTACAGGTAGGTTGTGTGGCGCCAAGACATCTACGTTTATCTTGAATCCACGGCGCCGATATTCTTCAAACGCTAATTATTTCTTCAGGACATGGCAAAATATGTGTCCTGTGAATATGAACTTCCTATCCCCAGTTGTTCAGGGTGTTGTGTTTCTTTTTTTTTCTGGACATTTGTGTAATTTATGCAGTAATGAGACTGATACTTAGATGATATCACGCATTGCCAACTGATATTTAGGGTAGATTGTTTTATTTGTGGTCATTAGTCGTCAAATGACGCAGTTCTATTCGGTTACCTACCATGGATCCGAAAACCAACTGACCTTCCTTCAGAAATTTCATTTCCTCGTACCTGGGGTAACTAATATTCGCGGACTATTCAGACATTTTTACGTGCGAATCATAGAACAACTGAATGCCATGATATGTAATTTATCTAATTTCTTTCATACAATCTGTCATTAACATATTCACATAGTCTAACAATGCTCTAATTCTTCAGTGTTGCCTTCTTTTAAACTAATACGAAAGAAACTGATTATACGAATATGTTGATATGTATTTATTGTATGTCATTTTTGTAATTTTCCGATTTTAGTAAAGGGGGGAGGAGGAGATTAGTGTTTAACGTCCTGTCGACAACGAGGTCATTAGAGACAGAGCGAAAGCTCGGGTGAGGGAAGGACGGGGAAGGAAATTGGCCGTGCCCTTTCAAAGGAACCATCCCGGCATTTGCCTGAAGCGATTTAGGGAAATCACGGAAAACCTAAATCAGGATGGCCGGAGACGGGATTGAACAGCCGTCCTCCCGGATTTTAGTAAAGTTTAGCTGGGACATCCTTTTAAGGACACACTGTGTTATTTAATAAGCTTTTTTTTCTCAATTGTATTGCCTATCACTACTGCTCGAACATTTCTGTACATTTCCGAAATATACCCGACGGAGTAGATAAAAAATGAAGTGTAACTGTTGGTGACTGCAGCATGTTCTCCCAAAATTAGTTTTTGCCTAAGAGATATACAAAAATTCTCGGAATTCACATTACATTTCCATATGTCCATCGATATATTACGATATTTACAGTAACTGTCTACCTCTCATTCACCAAAATCCATGTAAAACATATTGTGTAAATATGTATTTGTCGTCCTTGGTTTATCACTAAAATTCTCCTATTACACAGAAGCTGTGATTTCAGTTGAGTCAAGATTCTTGAGGAACGATATTAATGTTGACATAAATATGACCATGTTATAACGAAGTTATCGTACATACAGCTGTAACACTTTCAATGAATATATCTCCATCATCGGTGTTGCGTAATTTTTCTCCCAGACATTTGCACTCCTTTTTTAAAAAATGTAACTCCAGGTGCCATCTGAAAATGTGACCAATGCTACCGCATAGTCAGCTCACGTTACTAATGTATCGTATCATGTGCGCCATAAGTAGGTATGTGGCTAATCTGAGATGCGATTCTGTTCTTATGGTTAGTGCCATCTGACGGTGTAGTCGTCAGCATTCTTAATATCACTAAGAATCACAGAACTTCACATGAAATGAATACAAATTATACAGGCTAAAGTAGATTAATATCAAGCGGCCAGACTAAATAAATGTTAACAGAAAATAATAAATGGAAAACCGAAAAGCTTGTGTTTAATAAATTAAAATTAGAAAGATTGATTACCTTATGCTTATATCAACTAAATAAAATAAAAAAATCTATGGTAGCATTTACTGTATTCTTCCACAGCATAAGTGATATTAGGTGCTCTGTCGACAGTACACTAGGGTTGCCAGCTGTCCGATTTTAGACCAGAGTGTCCAGTTTTTAAATAAATACTCTGGTGTCCAGTCGAACGTCCTGACCGGACGCCAGGTGTCCTGTTTCGTTCCCGCTTAAATTACACTAAATCCATATATATTCATTTCACTTTTTAAATTTTCTTACAGAAGTCAAATAACAAAAATGGAATCAGTCCAACGTTTCAATTTGCTTATTCTTTGAGTTCAATATTTTGTATCAGATTGTGTCACAAGTTGGGAGCACTGTGATTTTGTCAGAACCAAATCTTAATATACAGAGATCATTAAAGGTTTTGCATCACCTCGGTTCCAAGAGTTCCGGAACCTGTACAGAAAACTGGAATAGAGATCAACATAAACATCATTGCTGCCTTTTTTATTGCTCATGGAAACCACACATTGCACATTGCATACAGCGAGGCCTTCAGAGGTGGTGGTCCAGACTTCTGTACACACAGGTACTTCTAATACCTAGTAGCAAGTCCTCTTGCATAGATGCATGCCTGCATTCGTCGTGGCGTACTATCCATAATTTCACCAAGGCACTGTTGGTCGAAATTGTCCCACTACTTAAAGACATTTCGACATAGATCCCTCAGAGTGGTTGTTGGGTCATGTCGTCCATAAACAGCCCTTTTCAGTCCATCCCAGACATGTGTGATAGGGTCCATGTCTGGAGAACATGCTGGCCACTCTAGTCGAGCAATGTCGTTATCGTGAAGAACGTCATTCAAAAGATGTGCACGATGGGGGCCCATATTGTCGTCCATGCAGACGAATGGCTCCCCAGGTTGTTGCCGATATGATTGCACTATCGGTCGGAGGATGGCATTCACATATCGTATGGCTGTTACGGCGCCTCCTACGACCAGCAGCAGCATACGTCGGCCATACATAATGCCATCCCAAAATAGCAGGAAACCTACAGCTTGCTGTACTCGCTGGTCACCGTGTGTAAGGCGTTCAGCCTGACCGGGTTGCCTCCAAACATGTCTCTGACGGTTGTCTGATCGAAGGCATACACGATACTCCTAGTTAAGAGAACGTGATACCAAACCTGAGCGGTGGTCCATCTGCACTGCGCTGCATGGTGTCGTGGTTGCGAAGATGGACCACGTCATGGACGTCCGGAGTGAAGTTGCTTATCATGTAGCATATTGTGCAGTCTGAGTCGTAACACGACGTCCTGTACCTGCACAACAAGCATTCTGCAACATTATAGCATTGATGTTAGACTTCCTCCGAGCTATAATCCCTAGGTAGGAGTCATCCACTGCAGTAGTAGCCCTTGGGCTGCCTGAGTGAGACATGTCATCGACAGGTCCTTTCTCTTTGTATCTCCTCCATATCCGAACAACATCGCTTTGGTTCTCTCCGATAGGCCTTCTTAGCTCAAAGTAACGACGCGGAAGCGTTCGATCCGCGGTGTTGACCGTCTAGGTATGGTTGACCTACAGACAACACGAGCCATATACCTCCTTCCTGGTGGATTGACAGGAACTGATCGGCTGACACACCCCTTCGGTCTAACAGGCGCTGCTCATGCATGGTTGTTTACATCTTTGGGTGGGTTTAGTGGAATCTCTGAACAGTCAACGGCAATATGTATGTGATACAATATACATAGTCAACGTCTGTCTTCAGGAGATCTGGGACCAGGTTGATGCACTACTGTTTTTATGTGTGGATTTTAATATAAGTTAGCGCGTTCATTTGTCTGGCAAGCCATGTCAGTGTGGCTTTGTATTTTTATTACACCACAGTTTCCATTGTTGGAAAGTCATTTGAAGAGCGTTCCAAAAATAAAGATACAGGAAAGGTAGTCCAGTAATAGCTGATATTTTCTTATGACAGTTGCGTATCACTTCCATGTGGATAACAAAGCAAAGTTACAATATCAGGTTATGTGTATTTGTTCTTCAGTATAGTTATACTTACCAACTGCAAAACTCAGCAACCAAAAAAGACGTGACAGTGTCGCATTTTCATTTTATTATAGATGCTTGTACTAAATTAACGTGCCAAGTATACACATTGTTGCATCCATTTGAGTGATGTAGTGAAGGGCCGGCCGTTGTGTTCGAGCGGTTCTTAGGCGCTTCAGTCCGGAACTGCGCTGCTGCTACAGTCGTAAGTTCTAATCCTGCCTCAGGCAAGGATGTGTTTCATGTCCTTAGGTTAGTTAGATTTAAATAGTTGTAAGTCAAAGGGACTGATGATCTCAGATGTTAAGTCCCATAGTGCTTAGAACCATTTGAACCATTTGATGTAGTGAAGTATTTTTTGTATCTGTATCAGATGAGCCGCACACGGCATGTGCTTGGTTTAAAATTGAAGTGTTTAAGAACTGCATTGTAGTGAGTGGGTGAAACATGTTTGTATATAACAATGTAGTACAGTGAGCTTCTCAAAAAAGGCATGCAACAAAGGCAGCGCCGTGAGTGCCATTTCAAGGTCAAATGGCTACAAGAAACACAATCTTTGAGTGGCTTTCAAAACTAAGTGAATATACCGGATATAGTAAAACATGCCGTGTAAGCTTCGTGGTGAAATACGACTCAGTGTAAGCGGTAAAACATCATGCCAGCACCAAGACTCATACTGATAATGTGTAGGATGTGTTAAGAAACTCCACTGCTGAAAGGTATTTCGTGCCTGTGGGAACTAGTCAGGAAGTGGAAGTGTCAACATCGGAACTAATATGAATATATTATAGAGTGACATATCATCACACTTACCTTTCACAAGGCAGTGGAAGTGCTCTCCTACCTCATCTCTTTGTTTCAAGATGCGAAATTATCATCCAGAATTGACAATGGACGGACTAAAGCGGAAGCTATAGTAGAGAATGTATTGGTTCCACATTCTCTGTTACAAATTGTGAATAGTGTTGGTACAACTCCATTGTTAATTGTATGTGAGGCTTCAAATAGAGGAAGTATAGAATTATTTCCAGATGGTATCCAGTATATCGACCAGAAAATGAGAACGACTTCAGCTGTTACACATACTTACCAAGAGGCTGACGAAACATCAACTTCTATAACCAAGAAGCTTAAAGAGAGCATCATTACGACTGGTGTTTTAGGATCGCCAGTAGTTGCTTATGATGCGGACAACTGTTCCGTCAGTTACGGGAAAAAAACATTCCGTTTTCGTGGGATTAAAAAAATGCTGAAAGCTCCGCATTTTAAGGACATTGCCACGTGTATATATTGCACAATACTGCGAAATTTGCATTAAAACTACTGTCATAAGATGTTGAATCGTTTGTGGTTAAGTTATATAACGAGTCTTCTTCACGTGCTAAGAAGGTGAGTGAGCTGAAGAGCTTTTTTGCGACCCTGTAGTCAAAGTTCTCCACACTTCCTAGGCATCATCATATACGCTTTCTGATTCGTTTTCTGGTGTAGATAGTAGATTGATACAGAACGGGCCATTGTTGATGTCCTATTTTCAAAGCCAGGATGAAGACAATACCGCCAAACGTATTTGCACATTCGTAGCACATGGAAACAACAGTGAAGTGGACGATGAAATAACACTCCCAGATAATTTACATTTAATTTGTCCATAATGTTATGTATTTCTTTAATACATCCATAAAACCCGTAGAAAGTGACGATATACAGATAACTGAAATGTATTCTGCAATACTGTAATTACATGCAGAATTTAATAGAAAAAGAAGTAATTACTTCGTATTCATGGTATTACAAGAGCTGAAAAAGTGTCTACAATACGAACAGGCAAGGTTTGTAAGAGAAGTTCAGCAAGTGTATATTACGATTCTAGAATATCCAGGAAATGGTTTGACTTCAGTGAAGATTCAATTTTCAAGCTTAGCTCTCAGTTAAATCTTGAAGAAACCCTTAAAATGGAGGGCCTAATGGAAGTTACAGATTATTTCAACATAAATGGTGACGAACTACTTTCTGAAATACGTGCCCTGAATGACGTTGTGCCATTCATTAAACACTTACCTGACTCAACATTTCCAAGAAATGGGTGACATTTTATAACAGATGCGGAGTACATAATCTTCTGAAAGCTGTAAAACATGTGCTAGGAAAGCCACCATCCAGTGGGTCTGTAGAGCGGAGTTTCGGTGTGATGCTAAATATCTGTAACAATGGGGGTAACAGATTGAAAATGGATATAGTGTAAGCCAAACTATTTGTCAATGGTTCAAATGGTTCAAATGGCTTTGAGCACTATGGGACTCAACTGCTGTGGTTATTAGTCCCCTAGAACTTAGAACTACTTAAACCTAACTAACCTAAGGACATCACACACATCCATGCCCGAGGCAGGATTCGAACCTGTGACCGTAGCAGTCGCATGGCTCCGGACTGCGCGCCTAGAACCGCGAGACCACCATGGCCGGCCTATTTTTCAATATTAGCTACCATACGAAATGTGCTGAATTTGCTTAATCTGTCAAATCCGACGAAATAAAAGTACCTATTGAGGCTGGGAAGTCAGAAAAGGAGTGTAAGTTCAAAATGTAGCTAGCAAAGAAACTGGAGGCTCATAGACACGATAGGATTCACATTACTAACAGTGACCATTGTGTTAAATAAATGCATGCTTCCTGTTGTAGCTACTACAATGTATATATTGTCTAATAATAACAGTAATGACAATAATTCCTTTTTTAGTTGTCCGGTTTTGGCTCCAGTTGAAGTTGACAACATTGCAGTACACTATGATTCATTTTGATGCTCGTCAGCGTATATTACCGTATATAAACATTTCAGAAGCAGCTATAATATGTCTCGGAGTTGAGTGTGTAGTCTACCACAAGCTTATGAATGTATCAGTAATAAATATATTTAACTTCACAGTTTCAAAATGAAAACAAGAGTTGAATTATCTTGGAGAAATTGTTCGTTATTGCGTCATATCTATTAATTCTAGTTCTTAAGTAGTTTTACATCCACAGCAGGACCAATCAGCAGTGTTAACAACGCATTATATCTTTAAATATTAACAACAATAAAAACAGTAATGTCAATTACACACTAAACGATAGTAACAATACGACCTGGCCACATTGAAGCACAGGGGAACTTTAATTGTAGCCTGCCATATGAAAATTTTTGTTTCTGTCATTTGCTTGTAGCACTCTGCTTGCCAGAAGTTTGCGTGTGATCGAACAGTGACTTGGGAATGTATTAATAATTTTGTTTTGACTGCTATCATTAAAATGTTTAAAATTATTGTTGCTGCAAAATAAAATATTGTCCCTGAAGTTTCGGATAAAAATCGTCACAGGTATCACAAAATTCAGTGACACTACACTGTGACTACGAATTCAGAGAGGAGCACTGCCATTTAATTTTTGATACTAGTTTACATTTACGTCATAGCCCTTTTATTAATGTTAAGGTAACGCGTCTGTCGTAGCTATACAACTGATGTAGCATTTATTTCTTTCGAATCATTGCATCAGTGCAATTAAAAAAAGAAATTCTAAACTGTATTGCTTGGTCTAGGTTTCTGAATTTTCTTATTTTAATGAGATACTTTTTTTGATTCAGAAATTCTTTACGAGGACGCAAAATGCCCGCGTGGCTTGTATTTGGAGATAAAAAAATTCAGATACTGTTAACATTTTACCCTTGCGTTTCAGCTGATTACTCGAAACGAGAGATACCTCAAACACCGAATAGCAACAGTACTTCAGGCATCCACAACCAGCGCCCATTCTCTGCATAACTGGCGCAACAGCTTTATGAGCGCTTGTACCGCAAAAAATAATTCATGGCCAGGCGCCTGCGTTTCAAAATTACAAATTGACGGGAATGTAAAAAGCGCTAAATACCTAGGATGCATCCATCCTCGTACCTCATGTTTCGCTCGCTATTGATAGAATAGCACTGTTTTAGCTTCATGTCTGCGGGAGCACTCACACGCAACAGACTGAAAGCAGACAGATGTCGCAGTAGGCATTAGAGTTAATATTACAACACTTAGAAAAGCATACACCTTTAACTAAAAAAGAAAGAATGTCACTTCAGATGACAAAAGTTCATCTTAAGCTAAGAGCGGAACTGCACAGGCAAAGACAACCTTTTACAAGATAAATGTGTAGTTTAAAACAAGGAACCTAAATTTAGAGACCAAAAAGAGTTTTATTGTGGGCCCGTAAGAGGCGTGGAACTGCTCAGAAAAGTGGACTACGAATGCCTGCAACTTATGATAGTACTTTTAATGTGGTGCAGAGACGGATGGAAAATATCTCGCTGGCACTAGAACTCACAGATGAAGAAATTCTTAGAGCAGTACTTGAGAATAGGTCTCTGCTACTAGCAGAAAGAAAGAAAACTGGCCACAATTAGCTACAAAATAAATATGTAGTTACTATGACGGAAGGAATGGCTGTTGGCGAGAGAAGCAGAGGAAGTCTTTAGTCCTCCAGACAGATCAGTATGCTCACATGTGAAAATGAATGGTGTGAAGAGAAGAACAATTACTGGCGAACACTCTTTGGCTCGAGACTCTTCAGCAGTAGGTTTTGTACTATCACAGTAGGTTTTGTACTATCACTGTAGGTTTTGTACTATCATCTACGAATGGTCATTTGTGTTACATGTGCTGTCTGTTATTTCGGTCGAGTCCGAAAGTACAGATACCATTTGGATACTGCACCCACTATGACCCAAGACAATGAATTAATGGCATTAGCTGCCAGTAGACGTTGATTAAATCAGTGGGGAATGCTCGGATTTACAACTTCCGACACTGATTTAATCAGTGCCCACTGACAGCTAATGTCATTAATTCATTTGTGCCTTCGGTCATTTTTTTGCCATGTGCCACAGCATTATGTGTTTGTGAAGTTGGTTAGCGAGTTAGCAGATCATGACTTCTTCAAATATAATAGCATTGTACGAAAAATATTTCGCGACAATATTTTGTGATTATATACTGTTTTTCCAATAGATACTGACTTCAAATACATGATCATATCTTGCAGGATATTGTACATAAATACGTTGGAAGAAAGTATTATACGTTGGTACACTTTTCAGACTTTCGACTCTGATCTTCCCAGTAACAGAAGTTTAATACATTTTTAATCCATTTTAAGCCATAGCTTGGAGGAGGAAATTAGTGTTTAACGTCCCGTCGACAACGAGGTCATTAGAAACGGAGCGCATGCTCGGGTGAGGGATGGAGAAAAATCAGCCGTGCCCTTTCAAAGGGATCATCCCGGCATTTGCCTGAAGCGATTTTGGGAAATCACGGAAAACCTAAATGAGGATGGCCGGAGAGGGGATTGAACCGTCGTCCTCCCGAATGCGAGTCCAGTGTGCTAACCACTGCCCCACCTCTTAAGCCATTGCTTTCTCTTTTTATGTTCACCAGACTTTTTCTGAGATTACAAGAATCACTCAAGAGAGTTAAAGTCCTTCCAATATGCAAAACACGTTCCAGGGAAAATATGGTCACACACTGACCAGGCCGGCCGCTGTGTACGAGTGGTTCCAGGCGCCTCAGTCTGGAACCGCGCGTCCGCTATAGTCGCAGGTTCGAATCCTGCCTCGGGCATGGATGTGTGTGATGTTCTTAGGTTAGTTAGGTATAAGTAGCTCTACGTTCTAGAGGACTGATGACCTCTGATGTTAAGTCCCATAGTGCTCAGAGCCATTCGAACAGTAAGCAACGACCTCTGCCCACCACGATGTTGGAAGCCGCTTGGTGACGTTGCGAGCACGTGACCCAGTAAGAAAAGTGTGTAAGCCGAGTAGACACGGAAGACGGATCACCCTAATGAAGATATGAGCTGTAAGTGGGAAAATCCATTGATATAAACGACTTTGAAAACGGGCAGTATGTTATTGCATAGAGCCTATGAACGAGTAACACAAAAACGGCAAATGTGGTTGAAAGTTTACGTGCTACTGTGGTAAACATCTACGGGAAGTGATAGAAAGCACCAGGCGCTAAATGGTTGGACTTCGACGATTCTTCACAGAACGTGGGGTTCGAAGGGTTCTCTGCTCTGTAAAATAGAACAGCTGGTGATCTGATGGGTCTCTGCTGAACGAGCACAATGTTGGTGCACGCACAAGTATTTCAGAGCAAACCGCTCATTGTACATTGTTGAAGACTGAGCTCAGCAGCAGCCCACCTGAACGTGTTCACATGTAACCCAACGACGCCGTTAATTATGATTTCAGCGGGCACGGAAGCTATGGGATTTGACCTCCATCAATAAAAATGTATCGGATCTTCGGATACACCACATTTTTGCAACACTAGGACGGTACTAGTCTCGACAAACAACGCCATCATGGTGAACGACGGCTCCGAACGTGAAGTGCGCCAGAAACCCTGGCTGGTGGGAGCATTTTTATATGTGAGACATTTTCCAGCACTTGCGTCGGACCTATGGTAGCAATGGAAGATACACCGACAGATGCGAATCACCCGCGTCTCTTCATGCTTGATGTCTACCCCGACAGCGATGTCACTTTTCAGAAGTACAGTTGTCCGTGTGTCGGAACCAGAGCTGTGCATCTGGGGTTTGAGGAGCGTTGTGGTGAACTCACGTTGATGTCTCGGCGAGGTAAATAGCCTGATGTAAATCCCATGGAATCCATTTGGGCCTAGCGGGCTCCATCACCGCGTATGCAGATCAGCGACCCGTTACTTACGCGCTATTACATGACCTATGCGTAGACGGCTAAAACCACAGATCCTCACAATCGTACCAACAAACTGTCCAAACCCTGATACGCAGAATTAGTGATGTATTTATTTCGAAAGATGGAAAAACAAGTTACAAGCAGGTGGTCATAAAGTTTTGGCTCATTAGTGTAACTAGGAATAGATTGTCAAATGAATGTTGAAAGCAATACAATCGAAAAAATACTACCAAAAATGTGTTTAATAGCCAGTCTGTTACAATATTACTCTACTATAAATCAATAATGAGTTGGTGTTGCGATAGCGTTCTCGCTTCCCGTGCACGGGATCCCGGGTTCGATTCCCGGCGGTATTTTCCCTCCCTCCCTCGAGATTACTGGGTGTTGCTGTGTCGTTTCCATCATCATTCATCCCAATTGCGGTCGGAGGAAGGCAATGACAAGCTACTTCTGCTAGGACCTTGCACAATCGGCGGTACGGGTCTCCCGCGTCGTCCCCTATGCTCCTCGGAGTGTGGGACATCATCATCATCATCATCATCATCATCATCATCATCATCATCATCATCATCATCATCATAAAATTAAGCAGAACAATTGTCTAAGACCAGCTGCAAGTTTAACGCATTTTGAAATATACAGAGTGTACCAGCTTCATAAGGACTGCCGCTATGAGAAATAAAAGTAATGGATTATAGTCACAGTCTCCCAATGAATCAAAACAAAGCTGAAATCGTTTTAAAAATATTTTGAAACAGTCCTGTGTTCCATTTCTGGAATGGCATTTAGTACTGCAGTACAGTTCTCTAGCAGATCCTTAACTGTCTCACAGCGGTGTACTTTCGTTGCCAATTTCAGTTCGGGCAACAATCAGGTGTCGGCCACGGCCAAATCCGGCGAATACGTTAGGTGGTCCACGACTGGTTTCTGTTCGCTGGCCAAAAACGCGTGCTTGATCTTCGCGTTGTGCGCTTTGTTGTCGTCATGAAGGAGCAAACAGGATCTTGCCCCTCGGTATTCGGGTCGCTTACGACGTAATCTTCCCGAATTATCGTGAAGAAGTCAGACAATGTCATTTTGTCTCACTGCTCCACTCTGATTTTCTGATGACTGTCAGACACGCACTGTTAACATTCAGAGCCAGGATGCCTGCTGCAGCTGTTCTAGTGCTTTGATTTTGTACAAAGCGGCTTTTGAAACTTCACACATCGTAACGCCGCAACTCACCACGAGATAGCATTGCAGTTTCGATTTTTACACAAGTATTCCTAACTGATTTGGGCACAGTGTGTAGAAGCTATTGGAAACCAACACAAGTTTCGTCGCCGGCCGCGGTGGCCGAGAGGTTCTAGGCGCTTCAGTCCAGATTCGCGTGACTGCAGGTTCGAATCCTACCTCGGTCATGGACGTTTGTGATGTCCTTAGGTTAGGTAGGTTTAAGTAGTTCTAAGTTCTAGGGGACTGATCGTCGTGTGAGAGTTAGAGGAACGTATCTCCAAAAATGCGATTTTCAGTTTTTTAACGTATGTCCTCATGGTAATCAGGCCCATGTTGTGTCAAACTGGCGTATCTCTATCTCTTCTCATTGCGAGAATAAACTGCTGCGTATCTCCAAGTTGTGAGCTCAATTTAGAGACAGATAAATCTATTGGCTGTTACGTTCTTCTGTCTGGAGTCAGTGTATCTCTATTTTCGGATCAGCAAAATGTATGGGCACGTACGTTCTTCTGACTGCTTTCTTCATGAAGTAAATTTGGATGTAGGTTTTTATTCAACAGATACCATTTTCTGCTTGTTTTCTATAATATAATTTTGCTGCATTTGTGCACTATTTTCCTGTGTGCTGAAAGAGTATTATATGTTGTCTAGCAGATAACGAAGCTTGCGACGCCAAGTAGAAACTTCGCATCACTCCTCCCTGCTGAGTCATTCGTCTATTCATCAGTTGTTGAAACACTTTAGGTACGAGGTTTCAAACCGTTGTATTTCCCTTGCAAGAATGAATAAGCGGAGAAACGCTAAACAGTGAGTGCACTTTTTAAGCATTGTCAACGCTGTCACGTTGCTGTCATTTTCACGTCAAATTTTGTTTATTTTCGTGTGGTATTCACTCTGAAGATGTTGTTGTTAGTGTGCGCTCTCTGTTAGAAAAAAAATGACTTCACGAAGAAGGAGAATGGTTGAGCTAGTGCTGCAAAATTACCGCAGTGAAAGTGATTCTACATCCGATGAAAGTTAGATGAATTACTACCAATTTTATCAATGAGATAATCATCCACGGAGATACAGATCGTTAGTTTGATTGACTTGATTTCCCTTCATTGTTTGTATACCGTATTGTATGAATCACAGAAGCAGAAAAGAAGAATGGTGAAACCTCGTCTGCAATACAAAACTGTTCCGAAGTGAAACGACTGCAAGAGTTAACTGAAGAAGATTGCAATGATTTTAAAGTGCTTGGTTCGGGTTCACCAGATGATTACATACCGGAAAACAGCATGGATTCTTCATCATCATGATCATCATCAGCATCTCCGATGTCAAAGAAAAGGAGAGTTGCAGTTCAACAGAAATTGCAACTATCATTAGAAAACCTCGGAAAGGAAAATGATAATCCATGGGTCTTGTTTGACATTCCAAATACTAATTTCTTAGTCACAAATTATTTGACAAACAAAATACATATACTGGGACTGTCGTTTGAATGTGGTTGTGTGTACGCATTTTCTTAGTGGTCCTTAACTACATTCTGATTATTTCTTCTAACTGCGATGTTACTAAAATAATAACACATGTGCATTTCAATAGAGTTATGGCCACATTTATTGTCCTTGGGTGAAGTGATACATTTTGTCGTAATTATAGCACATCATAATTTGTAAAATAGAATGTGACTAAGATCCATAGCTGATTAATGTTGTATATTATGCTAGATAAGGCACTAAGGCACTAACGTAAGTAATAAAATTTTCTCCTTTCCAGGCAATGTCACAAAGGAGATACGATACGGAAATCCACGTTCAGCTACAAATCCGCTATTCAGTCCTGATTCTTCAATTTGTGTGGGTAAAGGTTTTGTGATGTTAATGAACATGCAATAGGAAGAAGTTAATCCAGTGACCGTTGAGTCTAATGATCAAGAACATGAGCAATCTGACAGAGGAAATGAAGTTGTCGAGGAAAATAAAACGAGAAAAAAGTAAGAACACTGACAAGTGGAAAAAGAACATAAGAAAAATGAATAGGCAGTCAGAAAAGGCATACAAATCAACTTCTGATGAAGTACTAGCCAGAACAGTTAAGTACAAGGATTGTCCCAAATGCCCGATGAAGTGTAGCGAAGACGTCAGCGAGACTGAAGGCAGACAGATCTTCCAAGGATTCTGGATGATGAAAGATTTAGAAAAGCAGCGACAGTATTTAGCTCCACTTATTAAGGTGGTACCTAAAGCAAGGTCACGTTCTGCAGGAGGGCAGTTTCAAGGAATGTCACTAACAAGTACGTTCTCCTGAAAAATGGTAGTGAAGTTCAAGTATGTCTAGGGTTTTTCCTTAGCATTTTTAGTATATCAGAAATATTTGTGCGATATACGCAGAAGAAAAGGGACAGCAGCAACATGATTCTGTCTGCTGACAAGAGGGGTCATCATCGTCCAGGTATAAGGAGATTCGAACAATATAAATTCATTTCCTACTATTCTATCGCATTACTGTCGACAGAGCACTATGCGACAGTTCTTACCAGGAGATTTGAATATACAAATAATGCACGAACTATGTAAGAAATGTTGCGAAGAGGAAGAGGTTACTGCTGAAAAATGTTGGCTTTACAGAGAAATATTCAGTACAGAGTTTAACTTAGGCTTTCATGCACCAAGAATAGATGTATGTGACCACTGCTATCGCTTTCAAAATCTCTCTGAAGGAAATCAAGAGGCAGAGAAAGGCCAGCACTCAGAACACCTGAATAGGAAGGAGGCCGCAAGGATACTAAAAAATGAATTGAAGGAAAATGTTATATACTGGAGTTTGACCTATAAGCTGTGAGATACTGTCCACACACAGCATCTAAAGCCATTTTTTACAAAAGAAGACTGCCGGTATACAACCTCACAGTATACAATACTGTTACCAGGAAAGCTATAAATTACATGTGGCATGAAGATGTGGCTAAACACGGCTCAATTGATGTAGCATCATGTGTATTTCAAGAACTCCAGAAGATTGCAGATGGCCGTCTAGTTGCTTTGTTCTCCGACACTTGTGGTGGGCAGAACCGAAATGTCAACATGAGTACCATGTTCCTTGATGATGTCCAAACATTGAACATTCCGGTGATACAACAGTGCTCCTTTGAGCCTGGCCACTCTTTAATGGAGTGTGATTCAGTCCTTGCCCTTATAGAGAGGCCTGCAAAAAATGTTAATTTTTATGACCCTTCGGGGAGGCATACTGTTGTTCAAACAGCTACAAAACAAAGAGTACATGAAGTCATTGAAATAGACCAGAAGGACTTTTTGGATTTTGGTGCTATGCAGAAGGAAAAGTTTAAGAATACTAAAATTTACAGTGAAGGAAATCAAGAACAATGGCTTAAAGTGACGCAACTTCAATATCGCAAAATGTATGTTAACCACATCTATTTCAAGCATTTCCATAATCCACAATTCAGAAGTTTAGTCTTCAAGAAGAAATAGCCGGCGATTCATACTGTGGTGGCAACAGTTGTGATGAAGTTAGGTGGAAAGTGATCATTCATTGGTGATTTAGTTACAAATTCCGCTCATATGTTTTTACTTTTACTGTACCCTATTTGTTTTTAATAAGTAAATTACCTTTGTAAGTTATAATTTGGCAAACCAAATGCGTATCTCCAAAGTGTAAAACCTGTACGTAGATTTATTCACTTAGGTTCATAAAGACGTATCTCCTTAGCACCACATTAAAAATTAATAATGGTAGTCCAGGAAGAACAATTTTTATAAATATATTATCATCCGACAGATTTTTAAGCGTATTTATGTGTAGTATAGAAATTTTTCAATGAAGTTTCTTTTAGTCACTGAAAAACGAAATGTACTTCTTAAAATATCGTTCTTTTAACCTCCTGTAAAGTAGCTAAAATGGAGTGACGTTCCTCCGATCCTCATACGACGGATGACCTCAGATGTTAAGTCCAATAGTGGTCAGACCAATTTGAAGCAACACAAGGTTCAGTTAGGAAGACAGTAAAAATTGTTAAGACATTAAACTAAGTCAGGAAATTTACGAGTATCACATTTTCCGTCGTAAAGAAGCCTTTTTCTGTTTCAAGGTATAAGGTAGTGCACGATGGACGAAGTTGAGCCGCCCAGAGTTTAAATAAATTGTCCTCGGAATGTACAGAATTTTACTCACCAAAAATTTCTGTAAATGAAGAATTAACAATACTTTGTAAAATGATTTCATATATTAAGCAGAATTGAATGTGTAGAACACCAAAAATTTACAAATGCTGTGCAAAACGCAACCTCATGTCCAACAACAGTAAATCATTAGAAAATGATGGAAACTGCTTATGGCGGGCTCTTGTGCACATTGTTTCAGGTGAATGTAAAGTACTGAGCAAAAAAACATCGTGTGTGTCTAGTTACACTATTCTATGTACAAAACTCTCCCCTTCATGTCCTTTTAGTGAAGAACACTCACAGATTAAAAACTGAACTTCCAACCCATGGTTCCTTTTTCTTTTACGTTCTTTTGCATATTATTCCTGTCACCAGTTTGAATTCAGTGTCATGTTGATTGTGTGATACTTCTTACATATCTCTGTCTTTTACCGGGGGGCGTTCAGTAGGTAACGCAGCATATACATTTTCTGAGAACGGGTTGATTTTATTCAGGATTCCGATACACCAGGTTAATTTTCACTCTTCTATCTACGAAACTCTATTTTTTAACATAATCTCCATTCAGTGCGGCTGCCTTACTCCGCATTACTGGGAGCTCATTTACACCAGCATGGTATCACTTTACTGGTCGACATCAGAGCCAACGGCTTGCTGCTCCAGTAACCTCCCCATCAACCACGCACTACCTCCAGCGGAGCGCATCCTTCATTGAGGAAGAATGTCCAGAGAAGCTTTCTGAGCTCCTCTCGGATGGGCTGACTTGTGTGTGGCCTTGCGCTGTCTGGAAGAAACGCAGACTCGTTTGCATTTTTGTGGTGATGAACAAACTGAAGTCGTTTCATCACTTTCCTGAGGGTAGCACAATAGACTTCAGGGCTGATGGTTGACGTCCTAGCTTATGGTGCAAACTAAATAGTTGCTTCAGCGTCACAGAACACCGTCATCATGATATAAGCTGCTGAGGGTGCGACTTCAAACTTTTCCTTCGGAGAAGAGGTGGTATCGCACCACTCCATTGACTAACGTTCTGTTTCAGATTCGAAGTGATGAGTTAATGTTTCATCGCGTGTGATAATGTTCGGCGAAACACTGTCAGCCTCGAACGCTGCGAGCATTTCCGTTCAGATGGTATTCCGTTCCTCTTCATCGTCTTTTGTTAGGCGGCGAGGAACACAGCGGGAACACTTTAGTGACAATAAACTAATAGTCCCATGACTCTGGCCTCAGAGCATTTCTGTTCAAGCTACAGAGGCTCTTGATTCACTTTATAGGAAGTACCAAAAACTAGTTACATGTGGTGACTTCAATATCTATTTTTTAAGTGATCGTACAAGAGAAAGGATGTTGGAAGATCTTCTAAACTCATGTGGTATGATTCACACTGTTTTTTCAAACACGGTACAGGGGAATAGGAGCACAGCCACAGAGATTACTTTCATTCATTCTTCTTTACTAGATGGGCACTCTGTTAGTAAAAGTGTGAGTAGTCTTTCGGACCATGATTCACAAATTTTGACACTAAAAGGCTTTCGTACTCAAACAAATGTCATATATAGTCACAGACCACGCAGCAAAGCTAATCCAACGGCAATAGAGGTTTTTAAAAGATATTAAGGCACGAGAGAGTGTAACGGCACATCGTACTCTAGCAATACCTGTCCTCAACAGTACTTGTCAGTACCAGTAATATTTTTAATATTTTGGACACTTCAGTATTATCTCAACTGTTTTTCTGAACTTCTATATAATTTTAAACATAATATGTTATATCTCCTGCTGAAATTTTGAAAGGTGGCTACACTGAGTCACAGCGCCAGAGATTGCGCCAAAGATTATTATTCCGCCGCCTCCGCCGCCACCACTGGGCCCAGTACCAGTTCAGACGACGTCGAGAACAGTTGTCCTTCGGTTGGGCGAGAGAGCAGGCGATCTGAGTGTTGACTGAAATGTTGTACTGTTTGCCTGGTGTAATGTATTAATGGAAGAAGATGCGATTGTCAAAATATATTTGATAAGGGCTTTTGATTCATGATGCTGGTGTAATGGAGTATTTTCGTCAGTATATAATGAAGTAAAAAAAGTATTACACCTTTCTTTAACAACAATCCCTCTTTCTCACAGGTACAGCATCCAGAGCATCTGGCTCGTGTTCATGTATTAGACGTAATTCTTGTTTCTATGTGCAATTATAGTAATTCTACTTTTTCAATTAATTCATTGTAAATGGTGTTTAAAAGATTTTGTCGTATTGAGAAAGAACTGAGCCAGCACATGTACGTTGAGTCACACTACCACACAAAAAACAGTTACACTTGGGCTTTGTTGTTTCGTAGCTTTTATAGTTGCAGGGAACTTAAATAATCAATTGTGTTAATGGAAATTCCTTGTTATTCTTTATTTTTATTTTTTGCAGGCATATTGCATGCTGATAAGAGTCAGGGCCAACCGGTTACGAGACTTCGTAACCGATCACGCACTTAGTAAAACTATTGAATTCATGCATTAATATTGGTCTTTTCTTTTTAATTAAGCTCCCATGCAAGTAGCGAGCGCTGCTTCGGATCGTCCCTTGGAATTCTTTTGATAGTAAAAACAGTAGAGAGTAGTATTGTAGTAATTTGTAATTTACTAATTGTGGCCTAAACTGCATGTTTAGATTTTGTAATTGAACATTTGTAGTTGTCTTGTCATTCTTCTAACGGTATTTTTGCAGAATTTAATTTTTTATGTGTCGTATACGTTTGTGTCAATCTTGTGTAATTGTGAAGGTCTTAACTGTTCGTTAATCGTGTTTGTCGGGAAGCATCTCGTTTGAATGGTATTGTTGGTGATTAAAGTGTTATATTGTGTGTAATTCTCGTATAGTGACGAGTTTGGTATGTTCTGTAAATGATTACGCAATCGATGAAAAAGGCAAGAGTAATGGATAGTCAGAATAACGGAACTGTCAACATGGCGAACTCGCCAACACAGGAGAACAGTATGGTGAATAATGAAGTAAATAAACAGAAAGAAGAAATCGGTGACCTAACGGGAAAAAGTTGTGGAGATTTCAGATAAATTGACAAGTCTTAGTTTAAATGGGGACAGAGATTCAGATGATACAGCTCCGTGGCAATTTATAGACACAGAAGAGTACCAAAACAAAAATAAACATGTTGAAAATTAGGGAAAATTTAATGAACGTGTTACAAGGGAATTTCAGGTTTTACGAAAGCAAGTTAAACAAATTGAAAGCGAAATAATAGGAAAAGACAGTAGAAGAAATTTAGAATCACATTTTAGTCGGGGGTTTGAAGTAAATAATTTATTTCATTTACGAGATGCGACAGGAGAGCGCCAGGCGCGCGAACTTGACAATAATCGACATTCGGACGGGGACAGACGCGGCAGGTCTTTGTCGCCACGAGGCGAAAACTTTGACTATGAACACTTTTTAACTGTTCGGAAATTTAAGATCTTTCGCAATTCTAAGAATGACATACATCCATGTTCATGGTTAGATCAATTTATGTACGCACTTCAACCAAATTGGCCACTAAGTCACAAACTGGAATTTATGTGTGGATATTTAGAAAACGAACCGGCGACGCCCATGCCCCCACTTATTAGAGATTGTAATAATTTAAACGATTTTTATCATGCACTTCTATCGGCATATTGGTCCGAAAATACGCAAGACAGAGTCAAACAGTCATTGTGCAGCGTAATTTTGAACAGAGTTTCGCACGCCGGCAGAAGACTTTGAAGACATGATTCGAAAGAATCAATTCCTTTCGAACCCTTATAGCCCGAATGAATTAATTCGTATTTGTTCAAATAAGCTGCCACAATCGATAAGACACATTGCTTTAGATGTAAAGACGACATTAAAACTTTTAAGACATTGCTACAAGAACTTGAGTATGACAACGACGACGGAACTTCTTGTAATTTTTTCAGTAACGGTAATCACAACAGATTTACAGAGAAAAGGGATAATGATCGGAACGGACGTTTTAAAGGTAATTTTGGAAATGACAGACGAAACACACAGGACAATAGATACCAGCCTTGTGGTAATAACAGACGTTCTAACAGAAATTACACAGACAATTATAATAACAGAAATTCTTACCGGAATAATCAATCATACGGAAACAGTAACCGGTATCATCAAGACAGAAATTATTCAAGTGGTTGTTGTTGTCTTCATTCCTGAGACCTGGTTGATACAGCTCTCCATGCTACTCTATCCTGTTCAAGCTGCTTCATCTCCCAGTACCTACTGCAACCTACATACTTCTGAATCTGCTTAGTGTATTCATCTCTTGGTCTCCCTCTACGATTTTTACCCTCCACGCTGCCCTCCAATGCTACGTTTGTGAATCCTTCACGCCTCAGAACATGTCCTACCAACCGGCCCCTTCTTCTTGTCAAGTTGTGCCACAAGCTCCTCTCCTACCGATCTACCCATCTGATCTTCAGCATTCTTCTGTAGCACCACATCTCGAAAGCATCCATTCTGTTCTTGTCCAAACTGTTTATCGTCCATGTTTCATTTCCATACATGGCTACACTCCATAGAAATACTTTCAGAAACCTGCTTCCTGACACTTAAATCTATACTCGATGTTAAAAAATTTCTGTTCTTCAGAAACGCTTTCCTTACCATTGCCATTCCACACTTTATATCCTCTCTACTTCGTCCATCATCAGTTATTTTGCTCCCCAAATAGCAAAACTCCTTTACTACTTTAAGTGTCTCATTTCCTAATCAATTCCCTCTGCGCCACCCGAGTTATTTCGACTACATTCCATTATCCTCGTTTTGCTTTTGTTGATGTTCATCTTATAACCTCCTTTCAAGACACTGTCCATTCAGTTCATTTGCTCTTCCAAGTCCTTTGCTGTCTCTGAGAGAATCACAATGTCATCGGCGAACCTCAACGATTTTATTTCTTCTCCATGGACTTTAATACCTATTCGGAATTTTTATTTTGTTTCCTTTACTGCTTGCTCAATATACAGATTGAATACCATCGGGGACAGGCTACAACCCTGTCTCGCTCCCTTCCCAACCGCTGCTTTATTTTCATGCCCCCCGACTCTTATAACTGCCATCTGGTTTCGGTACAAACTGAAAATAGCCTTTCGCTTCCTATATTTTACGCCTGCCACCTTTAGAATTTGAAAGAGAGTGTTCCAGACAACATTGTCAAAAGTCTACAAATGCTTGAAATGTAGGTTTGCCTTTCCTTAATCTATTTTCTAAGATACGTCGTAGGGTCAGTATTGCCTCACGTGTTCGAACATTTCTTCGGAATTCAAACTGATCTTCGCCGAGGTCGGATTCAACCAGTTTTTCTATTCGTTTGTAAAGAATTCGTGTTAGTATTTTGCAGCTGTGACTTATTAAACTGACCTGCTTTCTTTGGGATTGGAATTATTATTTTCTTCTTGAAGTCTGAGGGTATTTCGCCTGTCTCATACATCTTGCTCACCAGATGGTACGGTTTTCTCAGGACTGGCTCTCCCAAGGCCGTCAGTAGTTCCCACGGGATGTTGTCTACTCCTGGGGCATTGTTTCGATCAGGTCTTTCAGTGCTCTGTCAAACTCTTCACGAAGTATCGTATCTCCCATTTCATCTTCCTCTACATCGTCTTCCATTGCCATAATATTGTCATCAAGTACACCGCTCTTGTATAGACCCTCTATATACTCCTTCCATCTTTCTGCTTTCCCTTCTTTGCTTAGAACTGGGTTTCTATCTGAGCTCTTGATATTCATGGAAATGGCTCTCTTTTCTCCAAACGTCTCTTAGTTTTCCTGTAGGCAGTATTTATTTTACCCCTAGTGAGATAAGCCTCTACATCCTTGCATTTGTCCTCTAGCCATCCCTGCTTAGCCATTTTACAGTTTCTGTCGATCTCATTTTTAAGACGTTTGTATTCCCTTTTGCCTGCTTCATTGACTGCGTTTTTATATTTTCTCCTTTCTGCAATTAAATTCAATATTTCTTCTGTTACCCAACGATCTCTACTAGCCCTTGTCTTTTTACCTACTTGATCCTCTGCTGACTTCACTACTTCATCCCCCAGAGGTACCCATTTTGCTTCTACTGTATTTCTTTCCCAGATTCCTGACAATTGTTCCCTTATGGTCTCCCTGAAATTCTTTACAACTTGTGGTTCTTTCAGTTTATCCAGGTCCCATCTCCTTAAATTCCCACCTTTTTGCAGTTTCTTCAGTTTTAATCTACAGTTCATAACCAACAGATTGTGGTCAGAGAGCCCATCTGCCCCTGGAAATGTCTTACAATTTAAAACCTGCTTCCTAAATCTCTGTCTTACCAGTATATAATCTATCTGATACCTTCTAGTTTCTCCAGGATTCTTCCATGTATACAACCTTCTTTTATGATTTTTGAACGAAGTGTTAGTTATGATTAAGTTATGGTCTGTGCAGAATTCTACCAGACGGCTTCCTCTTTCATTTCTCTCCCGAATCCTTAATCACCCACTACGTTTACTTCTCTCCCTTTTCCTACACTCTAATTCCAGTCACCCATGACTCCCTTCACTACCTGAATAATTTCTTTTACCTCATCATACATTTCATCAATTTCTTCATCATCTGCAGAGCTAGTTGGCATATTAACTTTTACTACTGTAGTAGGCATAGGCTTCGTGTCTATCTTGGCCACAATAGTGCGTTCACTATGCTGTTGGTAGTAGCTTACCCATACTCACATTTTTTATTCATTATTAAACCTAATCCTGTATTATCCGTATTTGATTTTGTATTTATAACCCTGTATTCACCTGACCAAAAGTCTTGTTCCTCCTGCCACCGAACTTCACTAATTCACACTATATCTAATTTCAACATATCCATTTCCCTTTTCAAATTTTCAAACCTACCTGCCGATTAAGGGATCTGTCATTCCACGCTCCTATCCGTAGAACGCCAGTTTTCTTTCTCCTGATAACGACTTCCCCTTGAGTAGTCCCCGCCCGGAGATCCGAATGGGGAACTATTTCACTTCTGGAATATTTTACCCAAGAGGCCGCCATCATCATTTACCATACAGTAAAGCTGCATGCCCTCGGGAAAATTTACGACTGTAGTTTCTCCCTGCTTTCAGCGTTTCGCAGTACCAGCACAGCAATGCCGTTTTGGTTAGTGTTTCAAAGCCATATCAGTCAATCATCCAGACTGTTGCCCCTGCAACTACTGCCCCTGCCACTCTGCAGGAACCACATGTTTGTCTGGCCTCTCAACAGGTACCCCTCCGTTGTGGTTGCAAATACGGTACGGCCATCTGTATCGCTGAGACAGACAAGCCTTCCCACCAACGGCAAGGTCAGTGGTTCATGGGGGTGGAAATTATTCATAGAATAATGGAATATCTTACTACAGACATAAGCAGGGTAGTAGATCTAACAATAATTTCAGAAGGGACAGTCGAAATTACACATGAAGTAGTCATGCTGATAGCCATGAAAATAGAAATTTGAATAACAGACACAATCTAAGAGTTACATTTAACAGACAGGAAGGACGTTATTGGCATCCTCCACATGACAGACATTCAGAGAGACAAGTGCAAATCGCAGAAATTGATCCGCGAAGTGACGCAAATAATCAAAGAAGTGACGCAAACAATCGACAATGACTTGCAGCTTCGGCTTCTGGCAGCAATACAGACGGTTCAGAAAGTAATGACACTACGACTTTAAACTATGTACGCTTGGAAGACATAAATGATATTTTGCTAGACGAAAAGGAAAATAATGTAGACGCATTTTTACATTCTGTTATTGAAGTATGTGTAAGTAAGAATAAGTTCACAGAAGTTTTAGATTCTGGGAGCCCATTGAATGTTATTAGTGAATCAGTTTTTCGTATATGTGTAAGAACTATTGCTTGTCCTATTTTACCTGTTTATAAAACCACAATTCGAGGAGCTATTTCTGGAAAAAGTTGGAAGTCAAACAACAGACCAACATAAATTTAATTTGTGAAGGATATGAATTTTCTGCTAATTTAATTATTATTCTGTTACTCAGTACACAAATTATATTAGGTATGGAGTTAATTAATACATATCAAGCAATTTTACACTTTAAAGAGTGAATTGTGAACTTGACTGTTGCCGGAATGTCGAGATGTTAAAAATTTTTCGAGTGTGTAACGAAATCTAAATCAGACACAGTTTAAGGTTTCTTATTTCTGATGTTTCCGCTGAGTATTATGACGACAATGTGTTCATTCATGACAACGACAATAAATACAGAGCTGCGATGGATGATATGATTAATAGTGAAGAATTAATTAGTGAAAAAGTTAACAAAGCTCAAGTGACAGGTGACATTGCAAGAGAAGAATTACACCAAATTTTGACTTCACATGCAACAGTATTTAGTCATCACGCAGGAACTATACAAGGCTTACAATATTTATTTAAAGTAAGGGATTATACACCATTTCGGGGAAAAACGTACGCTATTCCTTTGGCTTTCTTGAGACAAGGTTAAGAATAAACTTCTATTCATGTTAGATCAAGAAATTATTGAGCCAGCAGTCAGTTCTTATACCAGCACATTACATGTTATTCTTAAAAAGGATGGGTCAATTCGTTTGGTTCTGGATTCCAGACAGATAAATAATACCATCATTCTTGAAACTGACCGTCCACAAAATTTAGATGAACTTCAACATTTCCGTGGATTTAAAGTTTTATCCACAATTGATCTTCACCAAAGTTTTTGGCAAATTGAACGCCACCCTGATTGTAGAACATACACAGCTTTTTAGCCTTTGGTAACTTATCAATTTCTGAAATTACAGTTTGGACTTAACTGTATCGTCAGCAGCATTCATTCGTGGTTTAAATGAAATTTTACCTATTTATCTTCGTAACAGTATTACTTCATATGTTTACCATATTCTTATTGTTAAACATTCTTGAAGTGAACATAACAGAATTTTGGATTCATTATTACGTATTTTTGGAGGATTTGGCATTACAGTGAACTTGGAAAAATCTGAATTTGGTCGTTCTGAGGTGACATTTCTTAGTCATATTATTTCAACAGAAGGTATTCTTCCTGATCCAGAGAAACTAGACGCTATTCGTAATTATGCTGTTCCTACTACAAAACGTGATGTTTGTAGTTTCCTTGGCGTCTGTAATTTTCTTAGATGCTTTGTTAGATTGGACAATTTGCCCACACATCGTTTACTTGAACTTTCTGGAAAGAATTCTAATTGGTGTTGGGATGAGGAAGCTCAATTAGTATTTAAACAACTTCCTGATGCTTTAGTTGCTGCTCCTCTTCTTTCACACCCGGATTTATCTAAAGATTTTTTTTTTTTGGCAACGGACTCATCATACAAAGGCCTAGGTGCACACTTATTTCAAGAGATAGGAGAAAACGGCGTTGTAGTACAGAAAACTATTGCATTTGTAAGTTGTGTTCTCTCTAAATTAGAAAAGAATTATTCCATCACAGAATTTGATGCTTTGGCTGTTGTTTGGGCTTTCCCAATTTTTCGCATCCTTTTGTATGGCAGACATACTAAAGCTTACACCGATCATCGAGCTCTGGAATTGTGTATGTCAACAAAATTAACACATAGAAGATCATCACGATGGCCACTGTATCTACAGGAATTTTATTTTAGTATTTTTTACATCTATTGTTCTTCTAATATTATTGCTGATGCTTTATCACATGCCCCTATTGGTTTGAAACAAAGTGCTGAGGAAGACTGTAAGGAAAACAATTACTGTTTGATGTACATTCAAGGTGTTGAATTTGAAAATTTCATTTCTTCTTCTCTCCAGGACATCGCTAAGGAGCAAAACAAGGATCCAATCTACACTCCTGGAAATTGAAATAAGAACACCGTGAATTCATTGTCCCAGGAAGGGGAAACTTTATTGACACATTCCTGGGGTCAGATACATCACATGATCACACTGACAGAACCACAGGCACATAGACACAGGCAACAGAGCATGCACAATGTCGGCACTACTACAGTGTATATCCACCTTTCGCAGCAATGCAGGCTGCTATTCTCCCATGGAGACGATCGTAGAGATGCTGGATGTAGTCCTGTGGAACGGCTTGCCATGCCATTTCCACCTGGTGTCTCAGTTGGCCCAGCGTTCGTGCTGGCCGTGCAGACCACGTAAGACGACGCTTCATCCAGTTCCAAACATGCTCAATGGGGGACAGATCCGGAGATCTTGCTGGCCAGGGTAGTTGACTCACACCTTCTAGAGCACGTTGGGTGGCACGGGAAACATGCGGACGTGCATTGTCCTGTTGGAACAGCAAGTTTCTTGCCGGTCTAGGAATGGTAGAACGATGGGTTCGATGACGGTTTGGATGTACCGTGCACTATTCAGTGTCCCCTCGACGATCACCAGAGGTGTACGGCCAGTGTAGGAGATCGCTCCCCACACAATGATGCCGGGTGTTGGCCCTGTGTGCCTCGGTCGTATGCAGTCCTGATTGTGGCGCTCACCTGCACGGCGACAAACACGCATACGACCATCATTGGCACCAAGGCAGAAGCGACTCTCATCGCTGAAGACGACACGTCTCCATTCGTCCCTCCATTCACGCCTGTCGCGACACCACTGGAGGCGGGCTGCACGATGTTGGGGCGTGAGCGGAAGACGGCCTAACGGTGTGCGGGACCGTAGCCCAGCTTCATGGAGACGGTTGCGAATGATCCTCGCCGATACCGCAGTAGCAACAGTGTCCCTAATTTGCTGGGAAGTGGCGGTGCAGTCCCCTACGGCTCTGCGTAGGATCCTACTGTCTTGGCGTGCATCCGTGCGTCGCTGCGGTCCGGTCCCAAGTCGACGGGCACGTGCACCTTCCACCGACCACTGGCGACAACATCGATGTACTGTGGAGACCTCACGCCCCACGTGTTGAGCAATTCGGCGGTACGTCCACCCGGCATCCCGCATGCACACTATACGCCCTCGCTCAAAGTCCGTCAACTGCACATACGGTTCACGTCCACGCTGTCGCGGCATGCTACCAGTGTTAAAGACTGCGATGGAGCTCCGTATGCCACGGCAAACTGGCTGAGACTGACGGCTGCGGTGCACAAATGCTGCGCAGCTAGCGCCATTCGACGGCCAACACCGCGGTTCCTGGTGTGTTCGCTGTGCCGTGCGTGTGATCATTGCTTGTACAGCCCTCTCGCAGTGTCCGGAGCAAGTATGGTGGGTCTGACACACCGGTGTCAATGTGTTCTTTTTTCCATTTCCAGGAGTGTAGAAGCACATTAAGGAGAAGTGAAAGGAAAGCGTAGCGATGAGACAGCTTTATCTAGTTCGCAATGATATTCTGTTTAAACGAAAATCGGTTGACAACTCTGTTTGGTTAGTTTACATTCATGATGAGTGCGTTAATAAATTGATGTGGTATACACATTTCAGCTACGCACACTTTGGTCCCAGAAAATGCTCTCATAAATTACAAGAAAATTGCTACTTCAGTAATATGGAAAAACGTATTCGATTTGTTCTTGCTAAATGCAAATTATGTCAAAAAGCTAAATCGCCAACTATTTCTCACACAGCATCGTTGTCTCCTATCGTTACAGCGAGATTAAAGGACATGGCGGCAGTCGAATTGTTCGGTCCAATGGTTCATTCTACTAATGGTTTTGCGTACATTATGGTAGTAGTAGAACTGACATCAAAATATGTGTGTTTTACACCTTTACGTAAAATAACCGCTCGTTCAGTATCTAATGCTTTCATCAAACATTTTCTTAAAGAAGTAGGTCACCTTGATAAAGTTATATCACACAATGGATCACAATTTCCCTCTAAGATTTATTTTAGTAGTCTATGGCGTCTTAAGTTTAAACCAATTTTCATTTCACGTTTTCACCCTCACTCTAACTTGTCAGGGAGATGGAAGAAGTAAATTAATTAATAGTGTCAACTTTATTGTCATCATAATCACAGAACGTGGGCTCGGTATCTTCATATTTTTCCAAAACATTCTGAACGAACTTCCTAATGATTCAACTTATTTACCGCCTATATGGATATTAAGAAATAAAGCACCGACAAATCGGATTTCTAAAATCGTTCAATTTCGACCTACACGGAAACTGCGGCATTCTGAAGTTGTTAATCTGGCTGTACAAAGTATTACATCTGCAGCTCCTAGAAGAGAGAAATCATCTAAACGTCCTGGTCGTTTAAAAACTTTGTCAATGGGTCAAAAGGTGTTAATTAAATCTCATATTTGTCTCACAAAGGAAAAGGCTTGTGTCGCAATTATTTTCCGCTTTATATCGGTCCATATAGAGTTCACAAAATTAATCGTGATAACACTGTTGAAGTAGAAACTCTTAAATCACGGCTCTCTAAGGGAATACATCATATACCAAACATTAAAATTTTTCTGCAATGACGTACTTTTGAGAAAATTGACAGTTACACGTAAACACGCAGAGAACACATGGATACCCCGCTGTTTTCTAGCGGCAGCACATACACGAAGCGACAATCAGTTCGCGCGCCGCACAAGGGAAACGTTGACCACAAACAATTACTTTCTATGTCACTCCTACCTTCAGATGATCAAGCGCTCAGTGCAAATGCACTGACAGTCGTAAAGCAAATACAGAGTCTAATTTCTCCGGTTAAATTCAGTATAAAGAATTAGTGACTTCATGATTTATCATGTTATTAATGTTCAGTTTGTCCAGGATACAGTTGTATAAAAATTATGAAACTTGTGCTTCTGTATTCCTGAATTTCCCAGAATATTTTTGTACATCCTTTCATCGATCAAGTGAAGTATTTCTTATGTTACCTAAAGTTTCTTCTTAATTGCCTTCTTTTTCTTTACATCTGACTTTCCAACAATTGTGATTAGTCTTTCAAGACATGTCCACTTCAAATGAACTACTTACTGTAATACTAGTTATCGCAGTATCCACATCGTTCATGAACTTCAAACGCGTGTCTTCATTCGTCGCACCTCAGCAGTCACTTCCTTCCACACCCATTCTTCCGTAATATTCTCTTAAACTTCAGTCCACTCTACATCATTAGTATATTATGATGTAAGTCTTTATTTGCTCCTGGTATGCCTTACAGGCCAGTATCTGGTTTCGGAATTTCTGCCTGACCATGACGTTATCTAACGGAAATCGACCTTTTGCAAGTTTATCTCCTCCTCTTGTAATCTTGAACAGACTATCCGTGATTACCAGCTGAAATTTTCTGCTTAACTCAATTAGTCTTTAGCCTCTCTCATTCCTGCTACTAAGCGCATATTGTCCTGTAACCCTGTCCTCTACAACCGCAGTCCAACATCCCATGACATTTCGATTTTCATCTCCCTTTACGCACTGAATTACCTGTTCAATATTCTCATATACTTTATCTGTTCATTGTGTATACCTGAATTGTGGTTCGGTGTAGGTTTGCAGTCAATGCTGTTGAGAAGAATCTTATTATTGATCTGTTCGCAGTAACTCACTCCTTCCTCTTCACAACGTATAATAATCGCATTGTACCATTTCTGCTACTACTGGTATTACCCTATAATCATCAGACCTGAATGCTTGCCTTCTCTTTATTTCAGTTCACTGACCCCTACTTTATCTAGATTGAGCCTTTGCATTTCCCTTTGCAGGTTTTCTAGATTTTCTACTACGTTCAAGCTTCTGACATTCAGCGTCCCGACTCGTACAACTATATCTTTTCGTTGCTTGTTCAATCTCTTTCTCATGGTCACCTCTCCCTTGGCAGTCTCCTCCCAGGAATTAAAATGTGAGACCATTCCGGAATCTTTTGTCAATGGAGGGATCATCATGACTTTTTTTATCAGTTACAGGTTCCATGCTCTGTGGATACATATTGCGCGTCTTCAATGCAGTGGTTTCCATTCCCTCCTGCACCCTCATGCCGTGGATCACTACTGATGCTTCCGCCTTTAGGGCCAATTTCCCACCCCAAGGGCAACAGAGTTTCCTGATCCTCTCTCCACTCCTCCGCCCTTTTTGGCAAGACGATTGGCAGGTGTAGGGTGACTTCTTATGTGGAAAGTCTTCGGCTGCCATTGCTGATGCTCTTCAGTCAAAATTTAAGTAATGACGCGGCTCTAACCAGGAACCGAGGACTTTCTGATTATTAATCAAAGAGGCTACTCTGTTTCATTTTCTTAATTTTGTGTGTCCTTTTTCTCGAGGCTTGATTTAGGCGGATGCCATATGACATCCCTTCACATTCATTTTCCAATATTTCATTCAGTTCTTTTTATTATCATTATAGAGGGCAGCCAGGCCTCTGGAATAACTTACTGAGCTTCCGTGTTTCATCTCCTAGACTTATGGTTTTCTATGTGTTCCGTTAAGTAGTTTAAATTACATTTGTCTGTGTTAGGAACTATTTACCAGTCCTTGCAGTAGGCCTATGGTTTTCTGTGTCGTAAGTGGATATTTTTGCAAATTCTAGCGGATTGAATTTTCACGCACATAATTTTTGCACCGCGGAAAGGATCAACATATCATCACTGTCATTATTATATAACACGAACACTAATGGACGTATAACCCTTTGCTGTGGCACTGTGGTATTACTTTAGTGTCTGCATATTCCATCAAAGATAGTTTGCTATGGCCTATATGTCTGGATTGAGTTTACTCAGTTTCAAAGTTGGTTAGATATCCCAGGGACTGTTTTCCATTATTCACCATAAAATTATGTACGAGACAGATATAATATTTATGAACTAGTACAGTGATCTGCAAACTGCACAAAACAACAGCTGATTCTCTTGATGGAAAATAACTTATTCAGATAAACTGCTCAGTTGTTGTTGTTGTTGTTTTGTTGTTGTTGTTGTTGGTGGTGGTGGTGGTGGCTGTAGGTTTGCAAACTTTAGGGAAAGCCTACAGCAGCTAGACTGGGATGAAGTGTATAAGGAACCCGATGCAAACTTGAAATATAACTTACTTCACAATACATTTTTAAGGGTATTTGAAAATTGTTTTCCCAAGAAAATAGTTAAACATAATTCCAAGAAAACATATAAAAAACCTTGGCTAACTAAAGGAATAAGAATATCTTGCAACCGTAAAAGAGAATTGTATCTAACAGCAAGAGGGAGTACTGACCCCGAAATTGTTCAATATTATAAAAACTATTGTGCGGTACTAAGAAAAGTTATTAAAAAGTCCAGAAGCATGTGTATCATGTCTGAGATCAGTAACTCTGATAATAAAATTAAAGCAATTTGGAATATTATTGAAAGGGAAACAGGGCAACCAAGAGCACAGGAAGACTTTAGTGCAATAAAACTGAATGACAAGTGCACTAACAAACAATCAGAAATTGAAAATATTTGGAATAATCATTTTTTAAATGTTGTGGAGAAAATAGGATCTAGATCTTCACTAGAAGAGGCAAGGCTATTAATAGAAGAGGCCATACCTGCGCAGTTTCAAACAACTGTAATTCCACCAACCTCTCCCTCTGAAATCAGTAAAATAATAAACTCACTGAAAAGTAAAAGCTGTTACGGAATTGATGGCATTTCCAGAAAAGTACTTAAAGCTTGTTCCCCACAGATAAGTAGGATTCTCAGCCACGTATGTAATAGCTCTTTGGAGCAGGGTGTTTTCTCTGATAGACTGAAATATGCCATTGTAAAACCATTGCATGAAAAGGGGGATACGTCGGATGTCAACAACTACCGCCCAATCTCTCTTCTGACAGCTCTATCAAAAATGTTTGAGAAAGTAATGTATTCAAGAGTAGCCTCCTATATTTGTAAAAATAAAGTACTAACAAAATGTCAGTTTGGTTTTCAGAAAGGCTTTTCAACAGAAAATACTATATATGCTTTCACTGATCAAATATTAAATGCTCTGAATAACCGGACATCACCCATTGGTATTTTCTGTGATCTCTCAAAGGCCTTTGATTGTGTAAATCATGGAATTCTTTTAGATAAGCTAAATCATTATGGTTTGAGTGGGGCAGTGCACAAATGGTTTAATTCATACTTAACTGGAAGAATGCAGAAAGTTGAAATAAGTGGTTCATGTAATGTTAAAACAACAGCTGATTCCTCAATCTGGTGTGCTATCAAGCACGGGGTCCCACAGGGTTTGGTCTTAGGTCCTTTACTGTTCTTGATATACATTAATGACTTACCATTCCACATTGATGAAGATGCAAAGTTAGTTCTTTTTGCTGATGATACAAGTATAGTAATAACATCCAAAAACCAAGAACTAAGTGATGTAAATGTAAATGATGTTTTTCACAAAATTATTAAGTGGTTCTCAGCAAACGGACTCTCTTTAAATTTTGATAAAACACAGTATATACAGTTCCGTACAGTAAATGGCACAACTCCAGTAATAAATATAGAATTTGAACAGAAGTCTGTAGCTAAGGTAGAATTTTCAAAATTTTTAGGTGTGTCCAATGATGAGAGGTTAAACTGGAAGCAACACATTGATGGTCTGCTAAAACGTCTGAGTTCAGCCACGTATGCTATTAGGGTTATTGCAAATTTTGGTGATAAGAATCTCAGTAAATTAGCTTACTATGCCTACTTTCATTCACTGCTTTCGTATGGCATCATATTCTGGGGTAATTCATCGTTAAGTAGAAAAGTATTCATTGCACAAAAACGTGTAATCAGAATAATTGCTGGAGCCCACCCACAGTCATCCTGCAGACATCTATTTAAGGATCTATGGATCCTCACAGTAACCTCACAGTATATATATTCCCTTATGAAATTTGTTGATAATAATCCAACCCAATTCAAAAGTAATAGCAGTGTGCATACCTATAACACCAGGAGAAAGGATGATCTTCACTATGCAGGGTTAGATGTGACTTTGGCACAGAAAGGGGTAAATTATGCTGCCACAAAAGTCTTTGGGCACCTACCAAATTGCATCAAAAGCCTGACAGATAGCCAACTAACATTTAAAAATAAATTAAAAGAATTTCTAGATGACAACTCCTTCTACTCATTGGCTGAATTTTTAGATATAAACTAAAAAAAAACTTAATCATTAGTGTCATGCAATATTTTGTGTTATGTAATTTCTTGTACAGACATCTTTTATTAACTTAACACGTTCCACATCATTACGAAGTGTCGTATTCATGATCTATGGAACAAGTATTAATCTAATCTAATCTAATCTTTCAGTCAGAAGACTGGATACTAGTGGCTGTCTCCTCTTCCCTGTCCCGTGCAGGCCTCTTTATCTCAGAATAACTTTTTGAACCTACATTCATTCAAACCTACTTGCTGCACTCGTGTCTTGGCCTATCTCGCATACTCTAGATAACATTTCGCCCCCTGTATTTTACCTCACCTGCACTCAAAACATCACTTGAAATTTCAAATACCTTAGTCCAGACACACTGTCAAAAGCTTTCTCTAAATTTGCAAGTTCTATGAACGTTGATTTGCCTTCCCTTAATCTGTCCCCTAAAAGAAGTAGTGTTGTCATTTCTGATTCTCACGTCGCTTCATTTCTCCTGAATCCAAACTGATGTCCCCTAAATCGAGCCGGCCGCGGTGATCTCGCTGTTCTAGGCGCACAGTCCGGAACCGTGCGACTGCTGCGGTCGCAGGTTCGAATCCTGCCTCGCGCATGGATGTGTGTGATGTCCTTAGGTTAGTTAGGTTTAAGTAGTTCTAAGTTCTAGGGGAGTGATGACCACAGCAGTTGAGTCCCATAGTGCTCAGAGCCATTTGAACCATTTGAACCTAAATCGACTACTACCAGTTTTTCCAATCTTCTGTAAATTATTGTCAGTATTTTGCAAACATGACTCATTACTCTGATAGGCATGTAATAATCATACTTGTCAGCACTGGTTCTTATTGAAATTGGGATTATTAATTCCATCTGGAAGTCTGAAGATATTACTCCTGGTTCACATGACTTCCAGAAAAGGTGGGTTAGTTTTGTTACGACTGGCTCTCTCAGGAATATCAGAAGTTCTGAGGGAGTGTCGTCTACTCCACGTACCTTGTTTCGGCTTACGTATTTTAGAACTCTGTCAAATTTTTTACTCGGTATCGTTTCCCCACCTCATCTTCGTTTACTTATCATTCTCGTTCTACAGTATCGCCTTCACGTTCATTTTCATTCTATAGCACTTTTATATACTCCTCCGACCTAACTATACTAATAGTTTTGATTATCCCATCATACATTCTTTCAAATTGTTTATCATCCACAGTCCTTGTTGTCATATAAACTTGCACTACTGTGGACGGAGTTGACTTTGAGTCTGCTTTGGATACGATAATGCTTATAGTAGACACCAGCAATCCTATTTTTTTATTCGTTATTAGAGGTGCTCTTCCATTACCTCCGTTTGATTTCGTTTTTATAACCCAGTATTAACCCTGTTCATCCTGCCACCGAAATTTAGTAACCCATACTACATAAAACTTCAATCTATTCTTGGCCCTTTTTTATGTTTCCTGACGCACTAACTGATTAAGAGGGTTAACATTTCACATTCCGATCCGTAGGATACCAGTTTTGCTTATTCTATTGTCGACATTCTCCTCGGTACTCCCCTCCCGGAAATATGAATGGGGCTCTTTTACCCAAGAGGATGCTGTCATCATGTAAACACACACCAGAGCTTCATGCCCCCAGGAAGAGTAACGGCTGCTGTTTCTCTTTGCTGTCAGATACTCCTAGCATCAGCAGCTGTCGTAATTTGTTATGTTACACGGCCAGATCAGGCAATTTCCAGAATGTTATCCCTGACGTTATTGAAAAGCTGCTGCCCCTCTTCAGAAACAAAAGGTATGTTCGATCTCTCGACAGATACCTCTCCATTTTGGCTGTCCCTATGTTGTGGCTATTAAACCAATTGTCGGACATTCGGTGACATGGTTGTTCTCATCAGGTTCGACAGCAGGCCAACGCCGACAACACATGAATGCAAGCTAACATTGCAAGCAGGAGACGAAGGGATAGAGAAAGTATACGAGGACACGGAACGGGTAAAAAATACGGGAGAATGTGGGCTTGACAGTAGGAATGGGAGAGAAGAAAGACTAACAGAGTTTCGAAACATTTTGCTATAACTGATAGCGAATACGCTGTTCAATAATTACAAGACGAGGAGATATACTTGGAAAATGCCCAGAGTTACGGGAAGACTCCAGCTTGGTTACATCTAGTCAACAGAGATTTCTAAATCTGGTACTAGATAGTAAGGAGTACCCAGGAGCAGATATAGACTCAGAACACAATTTACTAATTATGAAGGGTAGACGGAAATTAAAGAGGATCGTCGAAACAAGAGGTGTGGAAGAAAATGAGACCTAAAGTACTGAGGAATGATGAGACACATTTGAAGTTCGCTAAGGATGTGGGTAAGTGATAAGGATTATCACAATAGCAGTTTCAGTGGAAGAGAGGTGGACATGTCTAAAAAAGGTAATCGGTCGTAGATACAAGGAAGGTAATTGAGAAGAAATCTTAGGTGACAATAGAAATATTTCAATTGATAGACAAAGTACATAAATCCTCTGGGAAAGGCAAGAATACAGCAATACAAATCACTTAAGAATGAAATAAATAGAAGGAGCACAGAAATCAAGGCGAAATATTTACATGAAAAATGTGAAAAAGTTGAAAAAGAAATGATTCTCGGTAGGAATGGTTCAGCATAGAGAAACGTAAAAATAAAATTCGTTGAAATTGAAAACAAGGGTGGTAACATTAAGAGTGCAATGGGAATTCCACTGATAACTGCAAAGGAGAGTGCGGATAAATTGAAAGAGCACACTGAAGGCACTGTTAAGAGGAAAACTTGTCTGATGACTTCACGTAAGAGGATACAGGGGTCGACAGGGAAGAGATAGGAGAATTAGAGTCAGAATTTAAAAGAGCTTTGGGAAACTTAAAATCAAATAAACCAGAAGCGAAAGATAACCTTCCATCAGAATTACTGAAGTCATTGGGGAAAGTGGCAACAAAACGACTATTCAAATCACGTACAGAATATATGAGTGTGGCGACTTATCAGACTTCCGGAAACATATCACCCAAGCAATACCGAAGATAGAAAAGGGCAGGTAAGCGCTGGAACTATTCCATAATCAGGTTCACCGCTTATGCATTCAAGTTGCTGACAAGAGTAATGTACAGAAAAATGGAAACGTAACTTGAGGATATGTCAGATCTCAGTTTCGCTTTAGGTAAGATAAAAATTCCAGGGAAGAAGTTCAGACGTAGCGTTTGATATTGGAAGAAAGACTGAAGGAAACTAAAGACAACCTCTCAGGGTTTATCGACCTAGAAAAGGCATCCGACACAATAGAGTAGGGCAAGTTGTTCGAAGTTCTGAGACAAATAGGAGTAGGCTATAGGAAAATTCTTGTAACACACAACATGTACAAGAGCCAAGAAGGGGCATCGGAAAGCCAAGAGCAAAGTGCTCTTACTATTGAGGGTGTAAGATAAGGACGCAGCCTTTCACCCTTGCTTTCAGTCTATACATCGAAGAAGGAATGAAAGAGGTGAAAGGAATGTTTCAATGTTAGACTAAATTCGGCGTGAATGTTTATCAATTATAAAATTCACTGATGACATTGCTACCCTCAATGAAAATGAAGAAATGTTACAGGATCTGTTGAATGGAATGAACAGTCCAATGAGTGCAGAGTATGGAATGAGAACTAACCAGAATAAGACGAATATGTTGAGTAGTAGTAGAGTATTAATAAACGTAACATCGATATTGAAGATTGTGAAGTAGACGAGGTCACGTAATTCTGCTATCTTGGAAGTGAAGGAATCCAAGACATATGAAGCAAGCATGACATAAAAAGCGGACTACCACTGCAAAGGTGGCATTTCTGGCAAGAGACGTCCAATGGTCTGTAATGTGGGCCTTAATTTGAGGAAGAAGTATCACAGACTGTATGTCTGCAGCACAGCACTATATGGCAGAAAATCATGGACAGTGGGAAAACCGGAGCAGAAGGCAACTGAAACGTCGGAAACGTGATGCTAATAAGAAAGTTGAAAATTAGGTAGACTGATAAGGAATGAGTAACTTTTCTGGTGAATCGATGAAGAGAGGACATACAATAAACAATGACAGACACAACAGGAAGACAAGCCAAGTATCAAGACATCGGGGAATAGCCCCATGCTACTAAAGGAAGCTTTGGAGGGGCAGAACTTTAGGAGAAGACAAAAACTGGAATACGTCTCTACATGTAATTGAGATCATAGTGTACAAGTGCAGCCATGAGATGGCGAGGTTGGCACTGCTGAGGAATCCGTGGCGGGCCACATCAAACCAGTCCGAATAGTGATGTCCAAAAAAGAAAGAGAAGAAAACAACTGCAATGAAATTAATTCTCCTAGCTGCATACAGGCTTTGATATAAGTCAACGACGACAGTTGAAAAAGTGTGCCCCGACCGAGACTCAAACCCGGTATCTCCTGCTTATTTGGCAGATGCTCTATCCATCTCAGGGACTTATCTCTGGCACGCCTCCCATGAGACCCACACTCGCAACTTATTGTCCCGCACTACATTCATAGTGCCTCTGCACCTTATGCTCTTAACCTTCGGCTTTTTGCGATTCCAATAGGAGGTCGGGCACTGTTTGTGTATCCGCACAGAAGAAGATGGTAAAATGGGCGGTGAGACTTAACTTCCGAAAGAACAGATACCGTCGGTTACCATGCAGCTCGTTAGAATGATATTACAATGAAGTGAATACACCTAGCTTTACACAGGCGTTGATGTAAGGCAACGAGGACAGCTAAAAATGTGTGCCCCGATGGGGACTCGTACCCTGGATCTCCTGCTTACATGGCATGCGCTCTATCCATCTGAGCCACGGAGGACACAGAGGATAGTGAGACTGCAGGGACTTATCCCTTGCACGCTCCCAGTGAGACCCACATTCCCAACTTAATGTCCAAACACTACATTCGTAGTGCCCCTGCCCATTACACTCATTATTCGCGGCTTTTTGTCGAATCCCCTTAAGAGTTTGGGCAATGTTTGTGCATCCCCACAGAAGAAGATGGCCTCCGGCGAAGAAACTTGATGATTGTAGGTTGGTGATGAATTGTCAGCTCAATGACGAATGTGACTGGTAACCAAGCTGCCTTGTCACTAAGTGATATTCTCTCCACAACTAAGTAATAATACGAAGTTAGCTGCCATTCTTTGAGCGTTTTCGAGTTGCCTGGTAGGATGTTCCGTGCAGCAGTACTCCAGGAAAGCATGGACCATCATAAAGCACGTAGTCTCTTTAGCAGGTCTATTGCTCCTTCTACGTGCATTGACAAAAGAAGTCTTCCATTCGTCTTCCACACAATATTTTCTGTGAGCTGCTTTCAATTTAAACCGGTAGAATATGAAATTCCTGGGTATTTGGTGTACCTATAACGTTTAACTTTATATGATTTGCCTCATTAGAACACTGTTAAATATCTTTGTGTTTTGTGCTGTATGCTATATGATTTCACTTACAGGTTTTTACCTTCAGAAAGTACTCTCATGGAAACCAAGATAATTGTCTAACATATAGAATCATAGTTACACTATTATTTTGTAACGAGCCACCGGGATAACATGTCGCTCATTCCAAAGTACTCAGAAAATGTCCGTGAACTGTAGCCGAAATTTTTTCATCAGAGATTTTTTCGACCAGCGTTTTCTTGAGACAGTGGCACAAGAAACGGTAAGTTTTTACATGATGTGGAGATGTCATGTAAAAGTCATCAGGTACCTATAATGCACCACGATGTGTAGCGCTTATGTTGAATACCTTGTTTATCCTGTGCTGATGTGAAATTCAGACAGCCAGGGTAATGTCTGACGAAGTTTCCGTCATATTAAACGTTGCACTATTCCCATTATGTGACGACAGAAGTGCTCTCTCTCAAATAACTACATTTAATTCAGTTGCTTCTAAGTGCAATATTAATACATGTGTAAGTAGGCTGTTTAGGTTTTCTTATTGGTAACGCCGCTTAGCGCTCGGTGTGAAAAATCACTGGCTGTGCTGTGCGCAGTCTGTGGCTAGTTTGCATTGTTGTCTGCCATTGTAGTGTTGGGCAGCGGCAGCTGGATGCTAACAGCGCGTAGCGTTGGCAGTTGGAGGTGAGCCGCCAGCAGTGGTGGACGTGGGGAGAGACATGGCGGAGTTTTGAGATTCGTAAGAATTGGTGTCATGAACTGCTATATATACTATGACTAGTGAGGTAAATACATTGTTTGTTCTCTATTAAAATCTTTCATTTGCTAACTATGCCTATCAATAGTTAGTGCCTTCAGTAGTTTGAATCTTTTATTTAGCTGGCAGTAGTTGTGCTCCCTGTATTGCAGTAGCTTGAGTAACGAAGATTTTTGTGAGGTAGGTGATTTGTGAAACGTATAGGTTAACGTTAGTCAGGGCCATTCTTTCGTAGGGATTTTTGGAAGTCAGATTGCGTTGCGCCAAAAATATTGTGTGTCAGTTTAAGCACAGTCGTGTATAATTTTTTCAAAGGGGACGTTCCTCATGTAGTATAATAAATAGACCACATATTGCGGTTTATAAAGTAGACTGTAGCAGAACTGAGGTTACACGGAATGTTAACAAGTATCGGAAGAATAGTTAAAAAAAAAGTAAAAAGCAAAATGGTTAAAATGGTTCTAAGCACTATTGGATGTAAAATCTGAGGTCATGAGTCCCCTAGACTCAAATACTTTAAGCCTAACTAACCTAAAGACATCACACCCATCCATGCCAGAGGCAGGATTCGAAACTGCGACCGTAGCAGCAGCACTGTTCCGGACTGAAGCGCCTAGAACCGCTCGGCCACAATGACTGGCTAGATAAAGAGGTTTTTGGCACTAGAGAGGAATTCGTGGAATGCCGCATGAAACCAGTCAGAAAACTGAAAAAAGGAAAAAAAATAAGAGAGAAAGAAACAGTTGGCAAGTAAAATGTCAAAGTCCACAGGGTCAAAGGTTTTACTGAAGTCTAAGAAGCACGTAATTATCACCCCTTGTGCAATTAATGGGAGGTTTCACGTCAGTTTCTACCTTTATTGAGGTTGATGTGGTGCTGCGATGTTTACAGATTCATGATTGGTATTCATCTAGTAGGTTGTCTGCAGTTAGGCAGCTTCTCAGCTGGCCTTGGGCTACATACTCTAAGGCCTTGGACAGTGCGTGAAGAATGGAAATATGTAGGTTAGCAGAAAGTGTTGTAGCAGCATCCTTGTTAGGTACGTAATGGCGTTAGGGAAGTAATTGCGGTTTAGGTGTTGTAAAAGATATCTGTTAAAATGGGCAGTAGTGAGCCAATAATAAGCCTCATTATGGAATGGGATGCCATCGCGTCCAGTACATGCTGAACTGATACGCATAATGGGCTTTTTTAAGGTATCGCGAGTAACATGCCTTAGATAGAAGTTTTCGTGCTACAGTCATTTACCCCAGGAAGTCCTGGGAACATAGGATCAGTTTCAGCTTTCACTCTGCTTGTACAGAGACCTCGCACGTTCTCCATAGGTCAGCTGGTCTACTTCTTTTGTCAGTTGATGTGTGGACACGACTGAATTTAGCACTACTCACACCTTGAATGACTGTTTCGCTTCTGCTTATAAGCGATACAATTTTCAGGCGTAGGTAGCAGTTTTTATGCCCGATGTGCAGCGTCTCTGATGTTCATGAGCCGTTTTAGCTCCTCATTGAGCCAAGGTGCAAATTGCTTTTTATTTTTCAAGCCTTTAGGGAAATTTGTCATATAGTTGAGTAATTTTTTTGATAAATTCATAAAGTTTTTCAAATGATCGAGAAAGCCATAGGAGAAGTCCGTCAGACTATTTCTTGGGCCTCAGTTGCAAGTTCAGGTATGTTATAGCTCCTGCACTTTTGATAATTTGGATTACCGGAGCACATAAGCGACTGAGCTCACATTCAGAAATTTACGATTGAAACATAAATAAACGGAGAATTCACAGATGGCACTCGTTTACAACAATTATTTATCCGGTCACAACAGGAAGACATGGTATCATAAAAGAAAAGTCTGAGGAAAAGTTAACCTAAGGCAGTGCTGCAACAAAAGCTCGTACTGTATCAGCGACATCAAAATGCATGGGAGGAATCCTTTCGGAATTGGTACCGGTTTAACTGCACGAATTAGAGGGTACTTTATTTTCCCCAACGGTTTAAACAGAAAGCACTTTTAGTTTGGAGCTCTCTGTTTTTCGCCTGAGCGCTAACGGTGACTGCCTGATTGGGAGCGACAGCGGACCGCGGCGAAACAAAAACGCGACGCCGTGCTTGTGTGAGCGGCCATCGACCGCTGGGGAACTTTTCAGAGCGCGACGAGCATTTAATTCGGGTCCAATAACGACATCGGGATGGGCCATCAGGCAGGAAGCGCGCTCCGTATCGGAAGTTAGAGTTACTTGCTGCTCCTTTTACTGAGGCGCAAAAACGTATGCTACAGGTCAGTACCAGTTCTCTACACACTTATTGTCTGATTGGCATTTGGTTCACTTTTATAGCGCAGATGAACTGAGTACGTCGTTCACAGTTACCACTGTTCTTATCTAGAGTTCTTCACGACGGTTCACCGCGTTCTAAGTACTTATTTAGTCTGCAAATCGAGGGGGAGGAAGGCGGAAGTTCCAGATGGAGTTTGGAGGGATCCAGGGGTAGATGAGTGAGTGAGATGTGCATTCCTTGCGACGACAACGTAGTGTGAAACAATGTCGATTTATTTATCACGTCCAACCTCCTTAAAATCTTGAGTTACTGAGAGCAACCTCCATCGTCATCTTTCTTTTGTGTGTATCATCGTGTGATTCTGTTACTAAAGAGACAAATGGTTCAAATGGCTCTGAGCACTATGGGACTTAATATGTGAGGTCATCAGTCCCCTAGAACTTAGAACTACTTTAACCTAAATAACCTAAGGACATCACACACATCCATGCCCGAGGCATGATTCGAACCTGCGACCGTAGCAGTCGCGCGGTTCCGGACTGCAGCGCCTAGAACCACGTGGCCACCGCGGTCGGCACTAAAGAGACAATAGAAGCTGGAATATGCTAAAACAATGTCAACCGGAAGAGTGTTTGTAAGGTTTGTAGTGGCTGGAGTGTCCACGCTCAGACAGCACAGGGGAATAAAATGAATACTTTACGTTCCTACGAAAGCGCGGCGCCGCCAGTATACTCATGGACACAATCTTTAATAGCACTAAGTGATGATGAAGTATGCCGACCAGTCATAAACTGTCTGTTGGATACAAATGGTCACCACAACAGTGGCCACGATAATCAGTTGTTATTGAGAAAAATGACGGAGGATTTCGACGAAAGATTGAGCTTTGGCCTAGATTTGACGCTTCGAGTGGGCAAATAATGAGATGAGCGTTTGTTGAATTGGTTGTTGGATGGTGATGTAGTGTAGCCCATTTACTTGCAAGACACCGAAGGCTGTAAAACCAGAAAGAGGAGGGAAGCTGTAGTGTAGTTGAATGGAGTACCTGGTTACCATTTTTTTAAGTTATTGTGATCTTCCGGGCCGGCTTTCGTTACTTAGGTTAACAGATGCATTTATTGGAAGTTCTGGTTTATGTGTGTGCGGATTATCCAGTTTTCAGGTTACCCGTGCCTAATTTGGTAATATTTGAAGAAATGTAAGCCTGATATATGTTATTACAACTAAAGCGAATATGTAGAATACACAATGAGGGGCATATCAAAAGTTAGTTTGGTTGTTGTCTTTCACATGGGAACTTTATTGCAAAAACAAATGCACCATGACATCATGACTTCTACATCTTACACTATGTTTCTACGTAAGCTGCAGAGACATTGGCACGTTTGTTTGTAACTTGCAATCAGTCTGAAGGAACCACTCTGATAAAACTCAGTGTCATGTGATGCAAGCAATTCTTGCACGGACTGTTACACCTGAGCAACGGTTTGAAAGTGACTTCCCTAGAGTGCAGTTTTCAATACAGTTAGCAGATGACAGTCCGATGGGGCAAGATAGGAGCTGCAGGTCAGCTGATAACAATATAACAATCAAGTCCTTCCAAATTGACGAATCTGTATGTGTATGTGTATGACGCACACACTAGTCTCACGTGCCCATTCATACTGGATAAGAACACCCGCTGCCATTGACGCCCACATTGTCAGTACACGTCCGTTTCCGATCATGATGTGTACTCGAATAACCTCTACCTCGATGGCCTGCTGCTACTCTCTCTTTTCTTCAGCGCTCTGCGCATGCGTCATTCGTTCTCCGCTGACGCCTCTTCTGTCCATGGACCAGCAATGGGAGTGTTTTCTAATAGCATTTGTTTGTGTCATATGGTGAACCATCTCTCTCAGAAACAATGACCAAACTTTCATTAGGAATGGCTCCCTTATTATGCAACTGACTAAGGGTTTTCCGTTGGAAGATGATGCGATTGTCAGTCTGCACCTCGATAACGGGGAGCTTGATGTATATTCATTGATGATCCAAGATGTTATGACCACTGCTACTGCGAGAGTGACTGTCCCCTGGTGCTGTTGCAAGCACGTGACGCGCCAAGGAAAGTATGTAGTCGAGCAGGGCAATATGACCCACTAATAAGGAAGTCTATTGTCATAAACATCTATGAAAAAGGGTACATTATGATTTAGCTTCTTGGAAATGATGAAACTGGTCAGTTGTTTGAGTTGAGGCATGGTGCCTTATATCGCTCCTGCCTTGAGCATGTGTATCCCGAGAATGACTCATGCTAGCACAATGACAGATGGTCTGAAGTAGCAGAACGGGCTACACAAAGGCCTATAATGTAGGTAAGAATTTTGACCATCAGAGTGCAGTAGTGCACAGACTTTCAAGAAACAGGTCAAGAGAATGTGCGTCAAACTGCGACGTTTCGACGAATGGCATACCCATCATCATCTGAAGAAGTGCGCAGACTTTGCGGATGCCGGTCCCATTATACCTGCGGCGTGCCCCCACCACCTAGCCACAGGTGAACGGATCCAGAGGAGACGGCGGGCGGGGTGGAGGAGGAAGCGTATGCACCGTTCGTGTCTCCGTCAGAGCATTCCCGTCGCATCTTGCGAGCTGGACGGTTCTTTGTGCGTTCACGGCATATTGCGGCTAATGCTGCATTCCAGGCCGCCCTGAGTTGATAACCTTCGTCCCTGTTCACATGGACCCGTATTTCTATCGATACTTTAATGACGCTGTCCCAATAGCTCTCGGCTCGGCACAGCACGCTGGTGTTCTCGAAATCAAAGTGTGGTTTTCTTTGATACTATGTTCTGCTATAGCAGATTTCTCTGTCTGTCCAAGTTGGACGTACCTGATGTGTTCCTCAAACTTTTCGAGATGCAGTGTTGCGTTTGCCCAATGTACTATAAACCACATTCGCAGGCAATGCTATATATGCCAGGTGTGTTGAGTTTGAGTGGGTATTTAGCTGAACCCAGCAGCTCTTTCGTCTTCGGCGTGGTCGGAAGCCGGTATCTATGTTTGATTTTCTCAGTAGCCTCCCGATTTTGGCTTCCTCTTCCCGAAATTTCTCAGGCTGTCTCCTCTTCAAGGCCCTACCAATCTGTGTTTCATTGTACCCATTTTTCCGAAATACCTCTCTTAGTTGGTGTAATTCGTGTGAGAGACTTTATTTGTCAGAAATGACGCGAGCCCTATCTACCAAGGTGGACAGTACTAACTGGTGTTACGCCAAATGGTGGCAGCTGCTTGCTTGGGGGTACAGGTCTGTGTGTGTCTTCCTTCTACAGGGTGTTACAAAAAGGTACGGCCAAACGTTCAGGAAACATTCCTCACACACAAATAAACAGAATATGTTATGAGGACATGTGTCCGGAAACGCTTAATTTCCATGTTAGAACACATTTTAGTTTAGTCAGTATGTACTGTACTTCCTCGATTCACTGTCAGTTGGCCCAATTGAAGGAAGGTAATGTGACTTTGGTGCTTATGTTGACATGCGTCTCATTGCTGTACAGTACCAGCATCAAGCACATCAGTACGTAGCATCAACATGTTAGTTTTCATCACGAACGTGGTTTTGCAGTCAGTGCAATGTTTACAAATGCGAGTTTGGCAGATGCCAATTTGATGTATGGATTAGCACGGGGCAATAGCCGTGGCGCGGTACGTTTGTATCGAGGCAGATTTCCCGAACGAAGGTGTCCCGACAGGAAGACGCTCGAAGGAACTGATCGGCGTCTTAGAGAGCACGGAACATTCCAGCCTATGAGTTGCGAATGGGGAAGACATAGAAACGACGAGGACACCTGCAATGGACGAGGCAATTCTTCGTGCAGTTGACAATAACCCTAATGTCAGCGTCAGAGAAGTTGCTGCTGTACAAGGTAACGTTGACCACGTCACTGTATGGTGAGTGCTACGGGAGAGCCATTTGTTTCCGTACGATGTAGAGCGTGTGCAGGCACTATCAGCTGCTGATTGCTCCACGTGTACACTTCTACGAATGGTTCATCCAACAATGTGTCAATCCTCATTTCAGTGCAAATGTTCTCTTTACGGATGAGGCTTCATTCCAACGTGATCACATTGTAAATTTTCACAATCAACATGTCTGGGCTTACGAGAATCCGCACGCAATTGTGCAATCACGTCATCAACACAGATTTACTGTGAACGTTTGGGCAGGCATTGTTGGCGATGTTTTGATTGGGCCCCATGTCCTTCCACCTGCGCTCAATGGAGCACGTTATGATGATTTCATACGGGATACTCTACCTGTGTTGCTATAACATGTGCCTTTACAAGTACGATAAAACATGTGGTTCATGCACGATGGACCTCCTGCACATTTCAGTCGAAGTGTTCGTACGCTTCTCAACAACAGATTCGGTGACCGATTTCATGGCCTCCACGCTCTCTTGACCTCAACCATCTTGACTTTCATTTATGGGGACATTTGGAAGCTCTTTTCTACGCAACCCCAGTACCAAATGTAGAGACTGTTTGTGCTCGTATTGTGGACGGCTGTGGTACAATATGCCATTCTCCAGGGCTGCATCAGCGCATGAGGGATTCCATGCGACGGAGGATGGATGCATGCATCCTCGCTAACGAAGGATATTTTGAACATTTCCTGTAACAAAGTGTTTGAAGTCACGCTGGTACGTTCTGTTGCTGTGTGTTTCCATTCCATGATTAATGTGATTTGAAGAGAAGTAATAAAATGAGCTCTAACGTGGAAAGTACGCGTTTCCTGACACACGTCCACATAACATTTTCTTTTTGTGTGTGTGAGGAATGTTTCCTGAAAGTTTGGCCGTTCCTTTGTGTATCACCCTGTATACACTGAATGGCCCAGCGTGCCATCCGACTTCTTCCTAATCAGTATGTCCATGAAAGAAATACAGCCATTCCCCTCTACTTCCATCGCGAAGGTGCTATTCTCACGTATGCTGTTTATCAATATGGCCGGCGAGCGAGAGCACAGGTATTTTCTTCGTCAAATAAAAGAACTTATTTAAGAGGAACTAGCGTCAAATTTAATTTCCTTTGTTTTGTATACTTGCTGTAGTGTTCAGTTCTTGTCATACAAGTGAATATTAGCGTCCCGGCAGCGCTTGTTCTCGAAAAAACTTGTTCTTTAGCTGAAGTCCCGATAATCGCGACATAACCAGAAATTTTGCGTGGCATAAACACAAAAATTCTATTCAAGTTTTCTTGATAGTGCAAAATTCCTTTAAAAAGACTGCTACTAGTTTCGCCAGTGTCCATTAATGCAATAAAATGCAATTAAACATTCCTAAATCGTATTTAACTAACACATTTCGTATTTTTTACTAGTTAGATAGACGCGATCTAGAACTAAATTTTCCAAGCTATAAACGTTCAAAAACCTAACCAAACACGCCTGATAACGTAAATTTTCTAAAAGCTAAATAATTACAAATTCATTCTTCTGTCCTTGTATCTCTAAATCAATACAAAAATACAATAACCGCACATAAGACCAAGGTGTCGTTTTTTCTTTACACACAGCCAATCTCGCGTACTTGACAAATTTAAAACATTTCTTAAGCTTAATCGTTCTTTCGAAACTGACCATGAGTGAGAAATGTGGGATGTGTTATAGGGTAGTGCGTAGTGTGATTTGTTGGCAATCTTGTAGGAAATATTTTCACTGGAGGGGATGCAGTAGGGAGAATGTTGGGAGAGCAGAAGAGGCTCTCTCCTGGAACAGCAGAGTATGCAGTAGGAACATTTTGGTTAGGGGACAGGAAAATAAAATCTGTGCTCTTGAGGCACAGTTGGAGGAAGCAAGGAAGGAACTCATAAGAATGAAGGGAGATAGGGGGGGGGGGAGGAGGGCGGTTGGCAACTGGCACCTGGTAGGATAGGAAGAAAAAGTTCGCGATCTGACAATTTTATCAACAACACTAGAAACAGGTATCTACCACTGCCAGAGTTAAGTGGAGAAGAGCCTCAGGCAGAAAGAGGGACAGGAAATGTGCAGCACACTTCAACCCAGGCCAAGAAGCCTAGGAATGTACAACTTGTTAGGAGGAAGAAAGTGGTGCTGCAAGGTAGTAGCCATGGGCGAGGTGTAGCACCTCAGTTACAGGAATGTTTAGGGGCAGCGTACCAGGCCACCAGTATCTTCAAGCCTAATGAAGGGCTAAGTCATGTGATCGAAAATCTAGGGTCTAAATGTAAGGACTTTAGAAAAGAGGACCATGTAGTGATAGTGGGTGCGGTGGGAAACAGTCTGGACAGGGATGGCGCATATGACATAGGTGGTAACCTGTCCAAGATAGCTTCCCTGACTCATGGCACCAATGTACACTCTTTTCAGCTATTCCGGCCTCATGATCGACCACACCTTGATAGAGCTATGGGGTGAATCAAAGTGGGGTAAGGGGTGGCTCTGAGGACAGCCAAATTTGCTCATGTTTCTCTGATACCTGTCGGGACTATCAACAGATAGGGTTTCACTAGGCGTGGCCTACACCCAAACAGGGCTGCGAAGCGTATATTGGTACAGCTAATTAATGAAAGTATAGGGGGTGGATCTCGGGCCACACATGGTAAAATACCTGTTGTCATAGGTAGTAAAAGTAGGTCATTTCTGGATAAATCAAGACAACAGGTTTCCAAGCCTAAAGAGGATTTCCAGCACTTTAAAAAATACTGAAACAGTCACTCAGAAGACAGATTTTAACACCTCGAATATCACATATACTAGATGTCACAAAGAAAAGCAAACCATTCGAGAAACTAACATGGGACATTTCACAGACTTAACAATCCGACCTCAAAACATGCAGAGTGAACAGAAAATAAAATACAACTATTAGAAATTGAGCGCCAATCTTTGGACTGCACAGTAGTTGTATTACTGAGCACTGGTGAAGAGACACAGAAATTCAACGTGTAGTACTATCATTGTATTAAAAGGAAAACTATAAGTGAAGAACTACTTCAAGGGGTGGAAGATCATGCATTTATATCAGAAAAGGAACACAGTTCAAATCAAGACATGACGTGAGTACTGTAAGTGAAGAGAAACACTTTGAAATATCAGATATTCAATTAAGAGGTCTTCATTTCACCAAGAAATTAATCATTTTGTGTGTGTAAAGATCTCAAAGTGGTAGTGTGGACACTTTTTTCAATAAATTAAGAGAGGTTCTAGATAAAGTCTCAAGTACAAAGGTGAACACAGTACTGTGTGGGGACATTAACACCAACACTAATATCATAAATGAGTGCAGCAACACCTTCATAAACATCCTTCAAAGTTTTGGCATGGCCCCATTGGTCAATAGTGCAACAAGGGTTAACACAACGACTTAATTAGTAATTGATCATGTGGCCACAAATACGGACAGGGAAAAATGCAGTGTAGCTGTAAAGGATCTTGGACTATCAGACCATGTCTGTCAAATAACAGTAAAGTCAGTCATCGAATCATTCCCTAAACTAAAAGCCTACAAACGACATCTATCAGAAATCAAAATAAAAGATTTTTCAAAAGCACTAGAAGAAATAGCTGGGGTGAAGTGTACAAGGAAACCAATGTGAATATGAAGTTCTCTAAACCGAACTTCGAAAAGGCATTTCCAAAAGTATGCATGTCTGCATCAACATCTCGAAAAGACAGATGGATAACAGCAAGTATTAAAAAATCCTCCCAAACACTTCAACACCTCAGTTCCACGAAAAAGTTTCACAAAGATGCAGAATTCTTAAATTTGTAGCACAGATACAAAACGATCTATAACAAGGTGCTGATTGCTGCAAAAATGTCATTTAATGACAAAATAATATATAATGCAGAGAATAAAAGCAAAGTAGTCTCGGATTTTATAAAACATGAAATGGGGAGAGGCAAACTAATGCAGAATAAACATAATAAATGATCCACAGCACTTAGCAAACTATGTAAACAAGCATTTTTCAAGTATCACAGAGAAGTTACCGTAAAAATTCCCCCAAACAAATATAGCACCTGTAAATAATGTATAACTAAATACAATGATGTTACTTCCAACTACAGAGAATGAAGTCAGTAAAGCAATTCAAAAATGTAAACATAAAAAGTTACTAGGCTGAGATGAAGTACCAATGTGTGTACTGACACAATGCATAGGGACTATACAAGACCCCTTAACAAATATAGCAAATGAATCCTCCCCTTCAGGGACAATTCCAGATCAAATAAAACAGGCGAGTGTTGTACCTTCGCTTAAGAAAGGTAATGCAGAAGGTATAGAGAATCACCAGCCCATTTCCCCGCTGTCAGCATTCTAAAAAATAATAGAGGCAATTATGAAAGACAGATTCATGAATTACCTGAATAAATACAATCTTCTAAGAGAATGACAGTTTGGATACCGAAGTGAAAAAAATACAGAATCAGCCATAGAAGAATTCACAAAAGTTGTACTTGATGCTCTTGATAAAGATGAGTGTGCCGCCAGGCATAGTTTGGATCATTCTACGCCATTTGATGCAGTCCACCACAAAGAAAGCTAATGCCATGAATTTCAATTGAAAGAGGTAAAATGACAATGTTAATCTATAGATGGCACCTCTACAGACTGTGTAACAAATTCAAAATTTCTAGGAACGAATATTGATTCTGAGTTGAATTGGTGTGAACACAGAAAGGTACTTGCAAAGAGAATGTCATGAGCATGTTATGCCCTTGGAAACCTATCATCAGTGTGTAACATGAAGTGTCTTTTAGTTACATATTATTCATACATACACTCAATTCTTTTCTATGACATTCTTTTATGAGGAAAAAGTGCACACAATATGAAACAATTTCCTAACTCCAGAAACGAACCATAAGAATAATAACCAAAAATATTAGTCGAGCTCATTGTAAAGATCTGTTCAGAACTATGGGGATATTAACTGCATCATGTGAATACATTTAACAGTCAGTTGTACACATCGAAAATAACATTGGTAATTACTGCACAAACAGTTTTCTCCATGACCATCCAACAATAGATAGACTCAACTTACATATACCAACAAAAAATTAACTCTAAACAGCATCATCTACCCACGAATAAAACCGTACAATAAATTACCAAAAGAGATTGAAGAAGTTGCAAAAATACACTTACTTAAAAAGACAGCTAAAAAGTAACTGTTATGCAAAAAAATGGTTCAGATGGCTCTGAGAACTATGGGACTTTACTTCTGAGGTCATCAGTCGCCTAGAATTTAGAACTACTTAAGCCTAACTAACCTAAGGACATCACACACATCCATGCCCGAGGCAGGATTCGAACCTGCGACTGTAGCGGTCCCGCGGTTCCTGACTGAAACGCCTAGAACCGCTCCGCCACACCGGCCGGCACCTGTTATGCAATACATTGAGTGATTACTTGTATAAGAAAGAGTAGACTTTCGATAAAGATGTTATACAAATAAGTAATAATAATAATAATAATAATAACAGGGATTACAGAACATTCAACATTCCATATAACACCTTCACGTTTTTTTTCTTTCTATGAATACTTACCCTCAAATTTCGCATAACACCTCTCCCTCTTTCTGAGCTCAACATCTCACTCATTATGGAGGGATGCTGACTCAGTTTTTCAGAATAGCAAATGGGAAATTGCTGCTTAGAATGTGGCCCAGAGGTCACACACAAAACGCACACTAGTGTGCACGTGCACGCTATAACGCGCGCGCTTGTGTGTGTGTGTGTGTGTGTGTGTGTGTGTGTGTGTGTGTGTGTGTGTGTGTAGATTGGTGGGTGGGTGGGTGTGTGTGTATGTGTGTGTAGTGAGTGTAGTGTTATGAAACAATGTGTGTATAGTGTGTGCAATAACGTAGTGAGATATGAGTTAATTTGTCATTATATTTTTTTATAAATTATTTGTAAAAAAATATTGTATACCAAGAGTAAATCCAATAATTGTCCCTAACTAGAAGTCTGTAAATATAAGTGTATACAAATCAGCTTATTTTAAATTGATCTAAATTTGTAAATACTTTGACGTGTCCTACATCCTTGTAAAAAGAGATCTACAGGTGAATAAAGCTACTACTACTACTACTACTACTACTGCTACTACTAGGTGGTCCATAAAATCCTCCACTGCCTGCCTCCCATGCTACAAAATCACGAAAGTATAGTCCACATAGCGGACGAAGCGTGAAACAGTGAAGCTCTTTGAATATGCACTTACGATCACCTGCTTGAAGTGCAATGTAGAGAATTATGAACCAGTGGATGGAGTGGCCATGGGATCTCTCCTTGCTCCGGAGATCGCAAATTTTTATGTGTAACACTTTGAGGAGGTGGCGCTACAAACTGATGACTGCAAATCCAGGCACTTCTTTCGTCATGTCAACGATACTTTCGTGATGCGTCGTTTGACCACAGTGTTTACTGGAAACAGGCGTGCTCTGATTTATCATCCTGAGCAGGAGAATTGAGTTCTAAGGACAATGGTCCACAGCACACACACATTGTCAGCCAAAAATAGTTTCGTATGAGAAATAAACCATCTACACTTAGTATTCTGCAATAATGAATACACCATCAAACAGATTCAGAAGGCCATTGAACCATCCTTTATTCCACATTCTGGAGATGAAGAGCTAGATTAAGCGAAGATTGAGCTTTACGCCCTCTGTATTGGGTCTATTTCTGCCTCGATCAACAGGATTCTCTAGGAGAACAGCATCAGATGTGTGTTCTGTTCGCCTAGCAAGATGAGACGGCTACTGTGAAACGTGGAGAGTGGCTTTGGTTTTGTAAACCTGGCCTGCCATACATTGGCAAAATAGCTGTGGCAGTGGACATCAGATGACGAGAACATCAGAGGCACGTCCTGCGGCAACAGGAAATTAAATTATCACTCTCTGGATCTTAATTATACCGTGCTCTTTGAAAAATGTATTCTGGAGCAGACCCTCAGATAATGGTACAGTGTTACACGAGAATCATTTAAGATACAGGTTGGAAAAAATCTCACGGACCATGACGCAAAGCCTGGGATCCTGCACCGGATCTGCTATAAACGTAATAGTTGCAGCAGCGGAATTCAACGAAAAAAGGTTTTAAAATGCGAGCATGAGAAACGATGCCCAGGCAGAGCCATGGGTTCACAGTATCGAGAAGGGAACGCCATATCGCTGTCAGGCACACAGGATGCAACACAGAACATCACCCTGCCAGCACCTGAATCCAAACAGAACGTCTGAGGACGATTGTAGCGAGAACAGGCAGCATGTGGAGCGACTATGATCGGCCATGGGCGGGGAAATCAGCAGGTGTATATATATAGGGTGATCCAGCTGCCCATGCAACACACAACGCCTTCAAAGAGCACATGTGAAATTTTTATACTCTCTCGTTCGCTACACATGAACTTTACGTCATACAGAATAAATATAATGTAGTTACATTTTTCTCTGTGATACGCTTTAGCAGCAGGACATGGTTTTCGAGCAATTCAAGAAACATGCATTTGAAAATTACTTCTCTATATTTTTCTTGCACATCGCGAAAACTGCGGCCTCAAGTGAAAACGTATCCCAGGACAAAGCTTAATGACACGTAATTTCTTTCAAAAAGTTCATTTTAATTTCTTTCTGTAGGAGTAATAATTTGCACATAGTGACCGAGAGGACATGAAAATCTAGCACGTTGCATTTGAATGCACTGCAGGGTGCATAAAACTCATAGGTATCGGCAGCTGAGCTCACACAGTATACTGGAATCATTTCGTTCTACCAGCAGTGTCAGGGAGAACCTGCAGAGGACACCGAATCACGCTGTCAAAATACTGTGCTCGGTCAATACTGATATTCGGTAAACACCTGACACCTAAGGATGTCAACAGATCGCCAGAAAAGTATACTGAATTAAGGTACTGAGGCCTTACAATTGTATTCTAACCATGTTACATCTTGTGTCCATTTCCAAATATGAATGTGCCTACACGGTGGAAATGTGAAGTAAGGAAAAATTCAAAATAAAGGAATCGCCCAATATCAGAGTTAATGCGGACCTGAGACTGCGCAGATAACCGGAAAACCCTAATAAATTATACACAAATAATGTAGAATACATATACAGGGCGTAGATAAAGTCAAGGGAACACTTTTAATTATTAATTGCACAAGAACTAAACATTGTACAGATGTCATACATATTGCAATTTTAAGAGAAGCTCTTAAAGTTTCCCCGTGATCAGACTTCAGAATTGTATGTTGACCCGCGTTCTCCTGTTCCATCACGTCCTGATGTAGGCACAAGTGTTTCAGAGCGCACCCCCTCCGGCATACATTGTTGAACAAGGGGTTCTGCAGGAAACGATCGCTACCACTGCCATGTTGTTCCAGTGACCCCGACAACTACGGTCGCTGGATTAGAAGAGGTGGTCGTAGTCCACAGCCTGCGAGATCACCTGACCTGAATACCCCTCATTATTTTCTGTCGGGATTAAAGTCACTTGTGTATGAGACCTCAGTGGATTGTAGACGGAATTGATTGCTAGAATTATAGCTGTGATGGGAATCGAAACACCAGGGATATTTTTTTTAAGGTGTGTCAGAATCTTCTTCGCCAATCTCATTCTTGCATTGAGGTTGATGCCCGCCCGTTTCAGGACATTTAGTAGGATACGACACAAATGGCGAGTCTGTTGAGTCATTGATGGTATTTGCAGTTAAATAATGTAAATAAAAAGAGTACCCAGTGATGTGATTTTATACTTGTTATCCCCTTAAGCTGGCTTCCCTATCTCAGATTGTTCAGTGGAGCATCCTGTGTATCCTGTTACATTTTTGCACGCTCTTACGGACATACCTTGTATAGCTTACATAGCAAGAACACAATTTTTTGTGACTTCGCCTTAATGAACATTCCTTTTTCATTTATCTAAAGGGGAGAGGTATAAATTTAACGTGGTGTTTAGCTTCTGCAGTTTGTGATGATGACTTGATATCACTTTTGAAGATATTTTGACACACAGGATAACCAAAGAAAAACATAAATGCGGTCTTCATTTTCCATGTTTTATCAACGTGTAGATGGTTGCCGCAACATTAAAAATCAACTGAAGTTCCTCTCATAGGTGTGCTCGCTGTGTTCCGCTTATGAGTACTAAACAACGAGTGGCAGCTGTGGAACGTATTCAGAGTTATTAGACTTCGCAGTTATATAGAGAGTTCCAGGGGGACTTTCATGCGGAGCGTTTGCATATAGAGAGGGCATTGAAACCGAAACTCTATCTTTGCGCCCCACTTATTCCTATGATGCAGGGCAGAATGGACTCACCAGGAATCAACAATGACAGACTTCTACACTTTAAAGTCGTCAGAGAAAGCTTGTTTTTCCTTTTTGGACAATTCCAAACTAAAAGACAAATTCTTTGACCCGTTTCTACGGTATTTTATGAGCGATTTTAAAGTTTTCAGTTCCCAGGCAATGATTTGGAATATTATGAATGCCTTAGTACTCGACGAAATTGAATCTTATTGAGTATTTCTTTAATTCCGCTAGAAGACGTAACACAGAATTCCAATGGTCATTACAAAGAAATGTGCTTCGTCTTTGGAAAAACGTTTCTCAGTAAGTTAACTGAATATCAACCAGGTAACAGGAAAAGTTTAGTGTTGGTGATCACCACACAGATATTATGGATTCTGCTTTCCGTCTGAAAGTAGAAAAAAGTCCCACTATATTTGGTGTTAGTTTTCATCTGAATCATCTTGAAATGGCGTGTGATGTAATTTCCCTTCTGTTGACACCCGTAAATTACTAGAATACTTCAAGCCAACTCTAATTTTATTGCTATCTTTTTACACAAGCCAATCTAGTTAGACATTATTGTCGATTTTTCAAAAAATTTGGATCGAATCAAGTCCGCAGCCTATTCCTACCGTTTTCTCGAAGACAAATATATCTCTAATGACATGTGACTATGTTACATTTTTGTGTGTCTGCATACCAGGACAGGTCACGGATAAAACAATAAATGCAGTGAGATGACGGTTTCTGAGCTCAAAGTAATTAAATGGATGTTGGTTTGATGTAATACGATGAGGAGTGAAAAAGGAATGGTTTTCCAATTGCAAGTTTCGAACCGTAAACTGTTGGCCATTCTGTATTCATATTACTATCTAATTTCCGAGATAGCGTATGGGAACTTCACATTTCGTCATTAAGTACGAGAGTGTAATTGTATGACAATAAAAGCAAGATTTTTCTCTCAATTACCCTGTCACTGATTCTCTGTTAGGTTTATTGCAGGATTGAGGAAGAGCACTAATCAAGTATTCGAATTTAGGTTTTCCGTGATTTCATTAAGAAGAATTCCGTCGAAAAGTACAAGGCTGGTACCCTTCTTCATCATGTCCATGTACAGTATGTACTTGATGTTTAATAATCTCGTTGTCGACGACACATTGTTCCTGATCATTCTTGGTCCCCATATTTAAACGATCATAGAACATTTCATTGTCGAAACTTTAAGATAATTGAGTTTGGGCAGTTATGCGAGACAATTTCCAGACGACACCGTATCTCGCGTCACTGTTTATCAGACACAAATATGACGGGCTTTGTAGACATCAAACTAGGTTTCATTTCGGCATACAATTGATAGGAAATTTCCATACGTTATTGAACTTATTAACGTCCACGTCTTCAAGACAGATTAGTAGAAACTCGTAACAACTTGTTTGCGAAACTTGTCATCTAAAGACGCGTATAAACTAAAGGCATTCAGCAAAAGAGCATTCACTGACTTTCATCTGTAGAGAATTCCAGACTTGGGTAACAGACCACTCAAACAGATTGTCATTATTCATTGAAAAACTGTTGCATTCGGTGCGCAAGTGCATAATTCGCTTTGTAGCCTAAGATGTGCTCAGAAATACTGAGTTGGCGATGATTCATCTTTGTCCGGAATTGTAATCATTTACATGAATCGCTTTCAACAAGAGGCCGTGTAAATTTCATATTCTACCTATGTTTTCGTACGATTATCCATTATGTTTTTCACACACTTTTGAGCTTTAGACAACGTTTTGGTTCTTCCATTGTCTTTCGAGGCGGCTCACTTTTTAGAATCATCTTGCCTGATGGTTGCAGACTATTTTTGGCAAGTACTCACTCACACATTCCTTGTAAGGCGTGGACATGGTAAAAGAATAACAAATGTTATAAACAGACCAAGTACCAAATACCTTAAAGAATGTAATTCCACAACACACAGCTATTTCTAAAAAGAATAAACTTAACCTACTTTTGCTTGAGTCACTACAGCAAGCCTTGAATCCAAACGTAAATCAAGCGAAAAGAATTAAAACTGTTTGAAACAAATAGAATGTGTTCCAAATCCATGTAAAACAAAACCATTTGCGCTCTAAAATCTATATAAACTCAAAAGGAGTACACATTTAAACAACGACCGGATAATACTGAAACATGAGAAGTCCAAACCAAAACGTATAGAAACACTAAATCAGGCTGCTGTCAAGTTCAAATACTCGGCTATATTTGAAACTTCGACCAGTGATGAACACACTACTACGCGCTGATTGGCCCCAAACGAAATAATGGCAGACGCTAAAGCATGCATATTTCATTCTGACACAGCATTCTGTCACGCTGACTGACTAATACCCTCTAGAATACCCCACCCAGAGGCAAAATTGGTTCCGCCAAATCACTTGAAATTTATACAGCGATACGTAATATTTTAGATACAAACAAAAAAGAGGACACTGAAATAAACTCAGTTTTTGCAATACGAAGTAATCTTGATGTTGAACCCACAGCTGTGTTATTACACATGTATTATCGTACGACCAATTTCGGTTCTTTGTATATCTTCATTTTGCTGCAGTGAAACAAAACAGCGAATTAGGCTCAAGTTGCAGCACCTTAACGAATAAGATTGGCGACTCGTGCTGACAGCAACTTTATAATAAATCATCATCGAGATGTGTTGAAGTCGTGACACAATAGTCACACCATTTGTGTTATGATTTCAGTATAAATCAATAGCGTTTAGTATAATGTTGTTGTCACTAAGAGATGGCTATTTTATTCGTTAAGATACTGCAGCTACAGTATAACTTCCTGTTTCGCTTATCTGTAGGAAACCACAAGACGTTCAAGCAAACGAAACCGGTTTCTGTTGTAACACAATTGAGGTGGTTTCCATTAATCATTTAGGATACAAATATGTCTCAGTACATGATCGCCTTATAACAGCATCCCCGAGGATCCAAACAGCATGTATGTACTTCAGGACAAACACAGTACAAAATGTAACATGGCCACGATTCATGTGCTTCAGCATCTGTACCCGTGAATGTTCAAAAATACCATGTGTGTTCCGAATACGTTGACAGCCATGCACAATAAGTTAGAGCATTTCATCTACTCTATAAGAAGGAATGAAATAAGCAAAAGCTTTTAGACATACCAACACAAAAAAAATCCAATCGGTTTCATTTGGGAGCACCTAGGAGACCATGGAAGTGGTGAGCCAAGACAGTTGTCGAAAACTTTTTTTACCAGCATTTTATTCAGTAAAACGACGACACTTTATCAGTTTGTAATTTACGCTACGTTTGCGGTGCTTATAAATAAACGTAGCCTTCGACGTTACAAGTGTTGTAGGATTGCCAAGACTGCACATGTAAATTCAACGTATCCGGGAACTATCGGTTTCCGGAACAACGGGTTATTTGCTTCTTTCACTGTTCTCTACTCGCCTCTCTCGTCTGTACTTATGACACAGGACAACGCTGCTTACAGAGGTACTCAAATGTGAGGACGACATGCAACAAAAGTCGATGAACAACGGTGCACCACCGAAGATTTCTACGCATGTAAACGACTGACTATCGCCAACATGTGAGACCCACGCTATTCTACCGGTATATATGTTTATTTAGTGATATTTCAATAATTTTATGCACAATGTTCAGAAACGTACTGTAAAGCCTGTAAGGGTGATGCAGAGTAGATTGAGCTGAGAAATTAACGTAAAGAAAAAATTGGACACATTTCTCCGTTTCCGAGTTAATTGGCATTGGAAATAGCCAATCAGGCCGTACCGCTCGCAAATTCAAGCGACCCACCAGAAACGGTGTCGCCAAACGCTTTTTGTTTGGTTTTCTAATAGCAAACAAGAGGTTGATACAAAATTGGACGTGGGGCGGTAGTAAGGATCGTAACCGAGCTTGCGGTTGAGCTGTTTCGCGTGCTATCATCAACATCATGAGAAGAAATGACCCTAATTGTATCTGGCGGACAGCTTGATTCTGTGCGCGAAACGCCCTGACTGGCTATCTTCAATGCTAATTATCTGGGAAACAGTACAACATATTAATTTTTTCTCTCAACAGTTATTTCTAAGCAAAACCTATCCTGCAACACCCATATATGCTTTTCAGACTGTTTGGGACCACCAGATATATGTGACACTTGTTTGACTAACGTAGGACTGCATAGTCGAGCCGTGTAAGCTTCAGCTGCAGCTGAGAATATGGCTAACAGTATGAATAAGGCCAATTTTTACTAATACAGGTAGAATGAACACTTTAGGACGAAATAACATTTTTAATGTGAATACATTAAATTTGTGTAATTGCTGTGAATGTCTAATTTCACTATGGTGGTCTAGTCGAAAGACGCCGTGATAACTTAACGTGGTCGTGTGATGTTGGATTTATAAGATCTTTTGTAGGGTTTGTGGTGCCAAAGAGTCTCCTGGGAAGAGTACTACAAGACTTAGAAACAACCAGTGTCCACCAGATTCGGACCTTAGAGGTGCAGCCTGGTTGTTGGTGACTGACCACAATAAATTTTTTACTGATTAAACAACTGTACGCAGCTATCGAACATTGAGATTTCCTCGACTCGAGGCCTTTAGACTACAACTGCTACTGACTGCAAATATTCTGCTTGCGCTTTGAATTAATAGTTCTGTGCCATTTCAATAAATATTGAGCTGAATACAAAATCCCTGAGAGGCTACCATTCGAGTTTATTGTTATGTTTATTTGGATAAACATATAATCAAAGTTTAAATTATCCATTGTTGTCCACACTAATAGCCCACAGAACTATCTCGCAGTATTTGCTATTATTTAGTCGTTAACAACTTTTAATTTAATTATTTGCTAATGTCTAAGCTAATCGATGTGGTTTATAAGTGAGCCATACTGAAAAAGTCCAAGATCGTGCCATTGCACTCTGCTTCTTGGGTGACAATTGAGTGATATCTAATTAGGATTATTCACGTTTTTTGGTACCAAGGCTGCAGTGAAGTTACACTGCGCACCAAGAAATCCGCAATCCAGTCACAAATTTAGTTAACAACCCGAGTATAAGTAATTTTGTTCATAAACATTGGTAGTGAACCGAGTAAAATGCATTTCGGAAGAAATACAGGGTGGTCCATTGATAGCGACCAAGCCAAATATCTCACGAAATAAACATCAAATGAAAAAATTTCAAAGAACGAATCTCGTCTAACATGAAGGCGGAAACCAGAGGGCGCTATGGTTGGTCGGTTAGATGGACCTGCCATATGTCAAACGGATATCAACAACGTTTTTTTTTTAAATAGGAACACCCATTTTTATTACATATTCGTGTAGTACGTAAAGAAATATGAATGATTTAGTTGGACCACTATTTTCGCTTTGTGATAGATGGCGCTGTAATAGTCACAAACATGTAGGTACTTGGTAGCATGTAAGACTCCGCCAGTGCGGACGGTATTTGCTTCGTGATTCATTACTCGTGTTAAAACGGACCATTTACCAACTGCGGAAAAGATCGATATCGTGTTGATGTATGGCTATTATAATCAAAATGCCCAACGGGCGTGTGCTATGTATGCTGCTCGGTACCCTGGACGACATCATCCAAGTTCCGGACCGTTCGCTGGATGTTTACATTATTTAAGGGTAAAGGAAGTGTTCAGCCACATGTGAAACGTTAACCAGGACCTGCAACAAATGATGTTGCCCAAGTAGGTGTTTTAGCTGCTATCACGGCTAATCCGCCCATCGGTAGCAGACAAACTGCTTGGGAATCGGGAATCTCAAAAACGTCGGTGTCAAGAATGCTACATCAACATCGATTGCACCCGTACCATATTTCTATGCACCAGGAGTTGCATGGAGACGACATTTGAACGTCGTGTACAGTTCTTCCACTGGGAAAAAGAGAAATTACGGCACGATGACAGATTTTTTGCACGCGTTCTATTTAGCGGCGAAGCGTCATTTACCAACAGCGGTAATGTAAACAGGCATAATACGCGCTACTGGGCAACAGAAAACCCACGATGACTGTGAAAAGTGGCACATCAGCGACCCTGGCCGGTTAATGTATGGTGTGGCATTATGGGAGGAAGGATAATTGGCCCCCATTTTATCGATGGCAATCTAAGTGGTGCGATGTATGCTGATTTCCTACGTTACGTTCTACCGATGTTACTACAAGATGTTTCACTGCATGACAGATTGGAGATGTACCTCCGACATGATGGATGTCCGGTACATAGCTCGCGTGCGCTTGAAGCGGTATTGAATAGCATATTTCATGGACAGGTGGATTGGTGGATGGTCCGCACGTTCATCGGATCTGACGTCCCTTATTTTCTTTCTGTGAGGAAAGCTGAAGGATATTTGCTATCGTGATCCACCGACAACCCCTGACAACATGAGTCAGCGCATTGTCAATGCATGTGCGAACATAACGGAAGGCGAACTACTCGCTGTAGAGAGGAATGTCGTACACGTATTTCCAAACGCATTCAGGTTGGTTCAAAAATGGTTCAAATGGCTCTGAGCACTATGAGACTAAACATCTTAGGTCATAAGTCCCCTAGAACTTACAACTACTGAAACCTAAGTAACCTAAGGACATCACAAACATCCATGCCCGAGGCAGGATTCTAACCTGCGACCGTAGCAGTCCCGCGGTTGCGGACTGCAGCGCCAGAACCTCACGGCCACTGCGACCGGCCATTGATGTTGACGGACATCATTTTAATGTGTTATTTACAGGTAATCACGCTGTAACAGTATGCATTCTCAGAAATGATTAGTTTACCAAGGTACATGCATCACATTAGAACAACCGAAATAGAATGTTCAAACGTACCTACGTTCTGTATTTTACGAGGGTCGGTCAAAAAGTAATGCCTCCCATTTTTTTTTCTACTTAAAAAAATTAAGTTAAGTGAAAAATTTGAATTTGGCGCCATTCCTCAAACCTTCTTCTGCAATCCACTGCAGTAGTAACTTTCTGTGTCAACAGGTGGCAGCACAGCAGAAGTTTGTAAGATGGCCGACATCGATGTTCGTTTGAGACAGCGTTGTGTGATTGAATTCTTGAATGCAGAAGGTGAAACGCCCATACGCATTCATGAAAGACTGAAGAAGGTGTATGGTGTTGTGACAGTGGATGTCAGCACTGTTAGACGATGGGTTCGTCGTTGTAAGGAAGCTGAAGGGCAAACACCGTTGACTGACGAAAAGCGGAGCGGCAGGCCGGTGAGTGCAGTGACTCCACACAACATTCAGCAAGTTGATGACATCATTCGTGGTGACCGTCGGGTGACTGCAGATGAAGTGTGTCGCATTATTTCTCTTAGTAAAGGCAGTGTGATCACGATTATTAAACAATTGGGGTACTCAAAAGTTTGTGCACGGTGCGTTCCAAGAATGTTAACCGATCAGAATAAAGAGGCAAGGAAAACAATAGCCTCCCAACACTTGCAGCGCTTCCGTTTGGAGGGAGATGAGTTTCTGAAAAAAATTGTGACCGGGGACGAAACATGGGTGCATTTTTTTGAACCCGAATCAAAGAGGCAGTCAATGGAGTGGCGTCACACAAGCTCGCCGAGGAAGAAAAAATTCAAAACTGTGCGATCGGCAGGGAAAGTTATGGCAACAGTTTTCTGGGATACAGAGGGTGTGATTCTGGTTGATTTTTTGGAGCAGGGATGCACAATAAATTCTGTTCAATACGTCACAACCCTCAAAAAACTTAAAGCACGTCTTCAGCGAGTTCGCCCAACAAAATCAATGGCAGATGTTCTTCTTTTGCATGACAATGCAAGACCACACACCAGTCGTCACACCTCTGACGAGATTGTCAAAATTGGATGGGAAGTTTTGCCTCATCCCCCATACAGCCCTGACCTGGCACCATCAGACTTCCATCTGTTCGGGCCACTAAAAGAAGCTCATCGTGGGATTCATTTTGAAGATGAGGAGGCCGTCAAAACATCCGTTCGTCAATGGCTTAGGATACAGAGCTGTGATTTTTACCGTGCTGGGATACATGCCCTTGTTCAAAGATGGACCAAAACTGTGGAGATGGGCGGAGATTACATTGAAAAATGACAAAATGATCCTCAATGTTGTGGTTTTCAACCTATGTAATTGCATTTAAATTTCCTGACAATTAAACGTAGAAAAAAAAATAGGAGGCATTACTTTTTGACTGACCCTCGTAATTTAAAAACCTACCTGTTACCAACTGGTCGTTTAAAATTGTGAACCATATGTTCGTGACTATTACAGCGCCGTCTATCACAAAGCGAAAAAAGTGGGCCTAGTAAAACATTCATATTTATTTACGTATTACGCAAGTATGTAATGAAAAATGGGGGTTCCTATTTCAAAAAACGCAGCTCATATCCGTTTGACCTACGGCAGCGCCATCTAGCCAGCCAACCATAGCGCCATCTCCTTTCCCACTTCAAGCTAGACAAGTTTCGTTCTTTGCAGTTTTTTCGTTTGACTCTTATTTCGTGAGATATGTGGCCCAGTCACGATCAATGGACCACCCTGTATAGTGATATCCGTGACACAGTACAGTGCATTAAGAACGGACAGTAAGAAAAGCGCAAGTTGGGTTCTCAGGGTCCTTGTTTTCGGAATATATATTAGCTGGCCTGGAGCAAACCATTAATCTCTTAATTCCGCCAGATGTTTGAGCTCGTCAAATGTTTGGGTAACTTACAACACAAGGACATCAGTCAGACAGTAGGGTAGTTTCGTCGATTTCTTCTGTTACCCTTATCAAGGAACGGGTAACACGTGCATTTTTCCAGTCGCAGTGAACAGTTTTTGTCCAAGGTGTCTGTGATATATTATGGTTAAAATGGGAGCTATTTCTGCTATACACACGTATGCAATCAAATAGGGGTCCCATCTGGCCCTGGAGTTATAATTTTACTGACTGCATCTGTTTCTTAATGCTACTGACGTATCGCTACCACGACTCTTAGTAGTGGTGCGAGGAGTAAAGTAGGATAGTGCATCTTTACCTTCCTTGGTGAGGGAATATTTGAGAGTGCAGTTAAGTATTTCTGGTTTTGCTTTGACACTCTTAATTTTATTTACTTTGCAATACATCTGGATACTAACTTTGGTGTGCCTGGCAGCCTTGGTGTTTCACCAGATATGGTGTTGGGTTTTATGAGAGATCTTTCGATAAGATTCTGCTACTGTATTTTTCACTTGCCAACCAAACAACGTTTCAATCAGCATCTCTCTCTCTTTCTATGGCTCTACGCATTGTTTTCAATCAGTTGAACAGGTGTCATGGCTTCTTTAGAAGTCCCTTTGCAGTGGCTGTTGAAACGCTATTGTCAGTCCCGATTCATGTGATTCGTCACTTCACTTCTCCAAACATCTTATTAATTCGTAAGACATACGGAATCTCAGTCTTTTACTGTTATACTGAGTCTCTGGAGGAAGGATCAGCCGGAGAATGTGTTTGTTTATTATCGAAGGATACATTTATATTGGCCTTTCATTCTGTAATACTTCCTGACTTGATGGATGGATGAATCAGTTTGTTTTGAATGTCCTGTGGGGAACAAGAGATTCAAAAGCCGTATGCATGACAATGCCAGTCTTGCAGTATTCTGGTAGCGGTGGGGCTAGCGGTTACCGCAGGTGTATGAGCATCGTTCCGTTCCTTTTCAATTTTTCTGTCCATCAGTTGGCTGTGAGTTACGGTACTAGTTACACACACCACTTAGCGTGGACGGGCACAGGGAAATATGCGAACAGGTAGGCACATTACGTTTGCTAGACATTTCTTAAGTAGAACACGGTATTTTCCTTGGGTTTACTGATATGTCTTCTGTTAGGCACTGAGATTTCTCACCATAGAGCAGCTACCAGTAGGTTTTCGCGTAGAGCTATATTTCATCGACTGTTTTGCGATAATATTTTCGGTTGTATTAATTAATGCGTTTTCGTTTTGTAGCATTTTTTCGTTAGGAGATGAGGCCACTTGTGATAAAAGGTCAATGACCTTTGTGTATCGTGCAATATTTTATTCCTGAATTAAATGCGTGTTTGTTCATGAAACTCTCAGAGTACGAAATTCGTTTGATTTTAATGTGTTCATTCGCACATTGCTGTTGAACCATTGTCGGTATCCACTGCACGTGGCGCTTTACTCGGAGAATGTTCGCCCGAGTTGATTCATAAAAACTGAATCGCCTTGAGTGATAGTATTTAATTACTTCGCACCCGTCTCTTTGCGAATATTTTATCCACGTTTTGGGAGTTCCAGTCATCGACGAGCTCAGTTGCAGTAAGTAGTTCCTGCCACGTATATCTTGGAGTAAATTCAATGTTTCCCATCGTCTTACGTAAAGGTAAGAACCGAAAGAGTGCCGACATGAGTAGAGAATTTTTCTTCATCTTGCATTTATAGAATTTACTCCGAAGACGAAGGTCCCGAGTTGGAGTCTCGGTCCGGCAAACAGTTTTAATATGACAGGAAGTTTCATATCAACGCACACTTCGCTGAAGAACAAAAATTTCATCCTGAATGCCAGAGTTCTGTCGTAATTCTACAAGGAATCCACCGGTGTTCAAATACAATTAGGTCAACTGGTGCAAAAGCAGAGTGAGTAGAGGCATGTTATCCATATGTACTGAACCCACGAGAAATACCTTGTTGTTATTGCGATCTTCAGTCTGAGGACTTATTTGATGCAACCCTCCATGCTACACTATCCTGCGGGAGCCTCGTATCAGAAGAACAGACATTTGTTAATTCAAATATTGATTCAAACGTTAGGAGTCTTTTCTGAAAACAATGAATGGAGCGTGGTCATGTATGAAACTCCAACGCAGACCATAAACATTTCAGACAAGAAGAGAACAGAAGATTTGAAACGTAGTGCTACACGTGAATGTCGAAGAATACATAAATAGATCACGACCTAGTGAAGACACATGAAATAGAATTGGGGAGAAGAGAAACGTGTGGCACAATCTGACTAGAAGGAAACGTTGATAGGACACATTGTGAGGCTTCAGGGTATCACCAATTTAATCCTGGAGGGAAGTGTGTGGGGTAAGAATCGTAGAGGAAGATCAATAGATGAATACAGTAAGCAGATTCATAAGGATGTAAGTTGCAGTAGGATCCGGAGACAAAGACGCTTGCACAAGATAGAGTGGCATGTACTTTAGTATTCATTATTGCTACAATTGCTTGATGGTTACTGATGACGTCTTCAATACGGACGTCGTCAAAGTGATGAAACCTGTTGGATATAATATTTTATGATCAAGATAACGCCCCCGAACTATGCATTCTAGGTCGTTCTCAAAGAATACATTTGAAAATGTTTAGCAGATCTGGTCACGCCCAGCGCTTACTGTATAGTTTACCCACTTGACTGATGGAAGATCTAGAGGTCTCATTGAGAGATGACTATATGAGTGAGGAACATTCGTACCAGTGAACGGAGGCCCTCTAGCAAGTTTTCGATTACACCTCGGGGCTAAACTGGTGGTCAATAGAAAGATGTCATTACGAATTTACGTACACCACCGGTAGATATGAGTTAGTTGTCTGTCGCAACACGTAAACCATGTTTCCCATTACCTTATCTTTCCTTTAAACTCATTTAGCCCAAATGTCATTGTTGTCAAATTCGAAATTTTAGCCACTTCTCTTCACCTAGCTATTATATGAGCTCTATTGTCTTTTACGACTAGTCCAAACAATGTGACAATCTTGCGAATGCGTTGGGAGACTGTCAGTAGAATTTTAATAGTTTGACCAGTGGGGACGATTTCTTCGAATCTCATCTTAATACTTTAAGGTTTCCAACAGCTATCATTACTTGGAATGCATGTAGGGTCTTCTAAGCCACAAGTAAAAATCTATGTGAATTCAACCAGGGGTAATATCCTCTGATACATAGTACACCCCTGACACATTTACTGGGACCCTACGATTCTCAGCCCTATCGCACAAATCCAGAAAGCCAGAGCATAACTTGTTACCAAGCCTTCAGTTCTAAACAAGAGGGGCCCCTATCAGTTTTGAGGAAAGTGGTACATATTATGGAATTATTTGAAACTAAGTGGACAATGATGGTCTTCTCATTTCTTTTTACCATTTTCTGCAATGAACTGAGGCCCCACACAAGGATCATTTGTCCAAATATTCGTCATACTCTGATGTTGGTTTCATCTTGTTCCCCCACTGGTTGTCGGAATAGCCTCTTCAACAAGCTGAATGGGGCCCTCCGGCTAACACACAGAGTGCACAAAGTGATACCTTCCAGCCTTTTTAGCATTTTCCTAAGGCATACCATTATTCGTTGCATATTGGAACTGCCTACAATTAAGACACTGATTCTTGTGTTTGCCTCCCCTTCACAAAGGACACAGCAGGATTGTCAGTAGACGAAGCATGTCTCACTGGATCAGCCTTAGTTTTAGTGGAAGACAGCTCTTTGAACTTGTTTAGGGGGAGGGTTGAAGTACCGTTCGTTCTCTTTGGTCGCCACCTCTCCACGTACAGAGCTCCTAGATCCACCAGTAACGAGCCATTGACGGTTCAGTGGATACGTAGTGATGGCTGCTGCACATCTTGCGAATTGGACACATCCATTTCAATGATAAATACTACAGGTTCCTTCGATGTCACTGCTACGAGACAGTCGGCATTTCGCCCAACACACTCGATCAAAAGCAGATTCCAATCACTTGACAGCAGCCTGAGTCACTTCCAGCTGCCTATGAACAGCAATTACCTTATCGTATGTTCGAGAACAGTATTCACAATGGTTCACATTTCTTAAGGCTGTATTATTTATCCGACTACTAAATAATGAATATTAAATTAGTCTCACCTATGTTTTAATTTGAGGATCTCTTACGCTACAATTATTAGAAGTTCCCACTACGGCCTGAAGTTATAACGCCAAAGTGAGTGGCTTGTGCAAATTACGAAAGGTAAAACATTTAAAAAATTCGAAATTAATTTTGCTTCCAGAAGTTTTTTTGGTGTTATAATATCCAACAAACTCGTGTAACAGTGTCAAAAAGGTGTTAATGCGTGTTAAATATCAACAATATTAATTAGTATTTGATGTTGGAAATTAAGTGGAACACGATTGAACAGTAAGAAAATCCGCAGATCGCAAATATTACAACACGGATGGTGAATTCGTGACAGCTGTATCTACATTTACATCACGATAGCAAAATTTCAAATAGTAGATTAAAAATTAAAAAATCACGTTAATGAGAATAAAACGTAGAAATCTATACTGCTAATTAACCTGGTGCATCGTCACCCACTCCTAGTTTCACGTTGTTTCCTGGAGCAACAAAAAGTTAAGTATGATATTTCATACAATTATTCACCAAGTTCAAAAGTTTAAAATGCCAACGTATTCTACTCATGAAGAGGCCAAATCTTATGTGATCCCTGGTGGCCAATGGAAGGCAGGATTCGCTTACGATTGTGGACGGGGCCGTAATCAGTTACTATTAGTTGCCTTCTACAGTTATACACATATATTTTTAAATCAGTAATTCCAGACACAACAATAAATAAAAAATACCACACGTTATTAATGAAGGAATAAACAACTGTGTAAATAATAGTGTTTTCAGTGCGTTACAATTTAGCAAATCACCATAAAATATAGATAATGTTTGGAAAAAAAGAAACAAGGCACTATGGTCACGACTAAAGGCCTTACACGCCAAGAATGGTAATAAATTAAAAAGGTTTAAGAACTCGCTGCAACTACAACTTACAGCTATTGAAATATTAATAAGTGAGTGGCCACAAACACTGAAGAAGGTATCAGATTCCAGGAGTGGCAGTTAACAAGGCTTTATTGCTTACTGCTAAAATACTAATATAAAATTATTTTTTCTCAAAGCAAATGACCACAATCACGGCTAAATGCCTTTCACGCCAGGAAAAGCAATAATATAAAAAATCTTGAAACCTGCTGTAAAACACCAAATACAATAGCAAAAGTTAATTAAAAAAGACAGGCAACTGATCCAGACGGTGCCCCAGGAATCGACCTCTGAAAATGTCCAGCGACAAATACTTTCGTGAGCGATGAGATTGGTAGCCAAGAGTTGCATTCACTTCACAAGATGGTAACTCAGACTAGCGGCAGCCTAATGAATGACTCATGGTTTCACAAACCCGAAAATCTGAACAAACAAGTCGCAGTACAGAAAACCAGAAATCTAACAGAAACTGAAACCCCACTCGATTTGCTTGCGAGGCAAAACTGAAATGTAGCCAGCCAGAGTCAGCAACCACACGTCACTGCGGAAACAAAGCGTGCCAAAAGCAAGTACCAAATGAGTAGGAACACATACACACACTGAACTCACTGTGACAACTCTCAAGGCGGTTGGCAGAATGAAACAAGTCTGTTCGCTGCTTTATTAATTCAGAGTTGAGTAACCACACCGTCTAATCACTGAGCCATATGCTTTTAACACAGTATGGTCTTAAGTACCAAGCGGTACGCAAATCCACCAAACTGCACATGACGGAGCGATGAGGATCTGTCATAACATCACCTACGTATTACGGGGCCCACCCGGGTGACTGACTCTGCTCTACTTGGATTGAAACACACTCATCTTAAAGCTTGATGGATCCGGTTTACCACGAGATCGTACACCCTCGTGGCCACAGCCCTTCCATCTGGCCGTCCATGCGTGCCGCCAGAGTTTCCGGCGTGTTCTCGCACTGGGCGGACCTGGTTTCTCCTGAGTAGTCAACTGAACTCGCACACTCCTACTGCGTGAGTGATGGATGTATGGAAAGCAGATGGAAGTCTTAAGTCTGTAAATAGTGGAAGTTTAATTTTAAATCTTGTACATAATCTGTTCTTAACTGAGGATCACCGAAATTAATAATTTACTTTAATATTTGACAATACTTGATTGTAATAGCCCAGAAACTAACAAATGTCTGAATGATGGATTTAATAAAAGCAGATGTAAGTATTAAACCGGTAAATATTACAAGTTAAAATGTAATTCATGTACTTCATTTTCCTGTATACTGACAAGATAGTTAAAACTAATGAAACAAGTTTTTCTAATTACATACAAACAGCACCAACGCGAGCCGAAGCATAGCTCATTATGCTAACAGTTTAACACATTAATTAATCTATCATAGAAACTTTTTACACCGCGTAATAGTTACTAACATTTAAAAACCCACGAAGCGACGGAGATGACGCTGAAAGAAGTAATTTATGACACATGGGGCCGAAAATATCGGGAAATAATCCAAAAGTGGGTGACAAACTTCGAACACGTGGCGTCACCAGATAACGTCCTTTGGCGCATATCGGAATCAACGAGATATACGGGCCTTTCAAAGAATTTATGACGTCACACTAATCGACTTGTCCACCACACTTCGCAAACGCTTGGCTCCGTGCAGTGCCCACGGGAAGTAAGTATTTAACTTAAAAAACACACACTAAACATCTTTACTCTGTCATGTGCTGACGAAAGCTTGCATGCATTCAAACGGGTAGTTCAAAATTAATAAATTCATCTGAAAAGTTACTCGCTTCCAGCAGGAGACAATTGGTGCCACTCATAACAAGTGCAGTGTCACGTGATGTGACACACGCGCCACCGCCTCTCTCGAGGTCCTCGCCATACATGCAGCGGTAGGGTTTGTCGATCCTATTCTCGCTGGCAGGAGGCAGTGCTACACATCGCTCTGCTAGGCTACGCTGTTTTCGTAAATGTAAAACGATTCATCATAATCAGGTATTAGCACTACCATGACCAGTACATTCTCACTTCCGGTAATGTAGGAAGAAAAACAGAGTTCACGAGTCGGGCAATATGTAATCTAGGGTAGCATCGACGAGCCCAACGGCTACATTTTCAGCGAGGTACGAAATTTGGTGACTTCCAATGTTCAACATTTGTCAGCCACTTTTGAAGTAATTTCCACCATTTTTTGCAGCCCCATTTGTCTTATATTAAATTACTTGTCTCAGAGTCATCTACATTGCTTCAAGCGTTTTTAAACATTAATAATAATCATCCTGTAATTCAAATAATGAGAAATGTAGCATGGAATAATAACCATATTATGAAAAGTATAGTCGCTACTCACCATATATAGTGAAGATGCTGAGTCACAGGTAGGCACAACAAAATGACTGTCAGGCAAAGCTTTTGGCCAAACAGGCATTCATCAGAATAGGCAACACACACACACACACACACACACACACACACACACACACACACACATACACAAACACGCAAATGCAGCTCATACACACATGACCATATGGCTGCCAAAGACAGATTGCGAGCAGCAGTTCATGATGGGAGAATCAGTTGAGTCGTGAGTTTAAGGAGGATACTGGAGCAGGGAGGGAGAAGTGTAGCAGGGTATGAGTGGCGCATAAAGTGCTGTTCGTGGAAGCATTCAGGGATGGGCTGGTGAGAAGGTAAGGCAGCTAGATGCAGTGGTTTGAGGAGCGTTATAGCGAACTGACGTTAATGTCTCGGAGACCAACGTCGCATGATTTAAATCCTGTGGAACTCATCTGGATCGCTATCGGTTCCCATGATTGCGCACTCAAATCAGCGGCCCGTTAGGTACGTGAATTACATGATGTATTGAAACGTCCCCTTTGAAAAATTATACAAGACTGTGCTTCAACTGACACACAATACTTTTAGCGCAACGCAGTCTGACTTTCAATAATCCCTACAAAAGAATGGCCCTGACTAGCATTAACCTATACGTTTCACAAATCACTTACCTCACAAAAATCTTCGTTACTCGAACTACTGCAATACAGCGAGCGCCACTACTGCCAGCTAACTAAAAGTTTCAAACTACGGAAGTCACTAACTAATGATAGGCACAGTTAGCAAATAAAAGATTTTAATAGAGAACAAACAATGTATTTACCTTTATAGTCATAATATATATATATATCAGTTCATGACACCAATTCTTAAAAATTTCAAAACTCCGCCATCTCTCTCCCCACGTCCACCACTGCTGGCGGCTCACCTCCAACTGCGCAACGCCACACGCTGTTAGCATCCAGCTGCCGCTGCCCGACACTACAATGGCAGACAACAATGGAAACTAACCACAGACTGCACACAGCACAGCCAGTAATTTTTCGTACCGAGCGCTAAGCGGCGTTACCAATAAGAAAACCTAAACAGCCTACTTACATAGCCCCCATGCTTCCCACAAAAAAATTTACAAATTGTTTTGGGCAGTGGCCAATACAGATTTGAAAATTTTTTTCATAATTACAATAACAAAGATATCAAATGCACACACTTATTGATACAATGTTGGTCAGAAGCTAAAATTCTCTCACAGTCCATAAAGACAGTACTGATCGTTCATCACAGTAAAATTGCAGTATTTTTTTCTTCAAAGTCTGGGCAATAAAAGAAATTGCACTTGGAAGTAGTGGATTTCTAAGCAGTCTTGAAGAAGTTGTGTTGTCCTTCCAACGAAAGATAGTGCTGACTCTTGACATGCAGACAGGTAATGGGCCACAGTAGAGTCAGTCGACGTTGAAGACTATCGGTTGGTTGGTTGGGTGTGGGATTGAAGGGACCAGACTGCTAAGGTCATCGGTCCCTTGTTCCACGATAAAATCACACGAAATAAAAACTGTCAGTCGTTAAAAACGGAGAACTGAGACTAGGGACGACACAATACAAGAAAGAAAGACAAAGACCAGACAAACGGAACTAAAATCACAACGAGTGTGAAGGTGGTTGGCCGACCACGAAAATAAGGAAAAGCCAACCACCAAATGACATTAAAATCCACAGTTGAAAACCACAGGCAAAGGCCCAAGTCAATACAGGAAATAAAAGGACAAACACTCAAATCATACGATAAAAACCCCTGCCCGAATAAAACTCAACACGAGGTCCGCCATAGCAACGTCATCACATAAAAGGGCAGGGAGGGTATCAGGCAGCGCAAACGTCTGCGTGAGTCCTGTTAAAAGCGGGCAGTCCACCAAAATGTGGACCACCGTCAGAGCTGCCCCGCAGCGACATAGCGGTGGGTCCTCCCGGCGCAACAAATGGCCGTGCGTCAGCCACGTGTGGCCAACGCGCAGCCGGCAGAGGACGACAGACTCCTTCCGAGAGGCCCGCATGGAGGAGCGCCACACACCGGTCGTCTCCTTCACCGCCCGAAGTTTGTTGGGCGTGGGCAGGGTGCGCCACTCGTCACCCCAGGCACCAAGCACTTTCTGGCGCAAAAGCGACAGATCACACTCCATAAGGCCGAGTTCCAGAGCCGGTGAACTCACTGCCTGTTTAGCCAGCGTGTCAACCCGCTCATTGCCCGGGATGCCGACATGACCTGGGGTCCAAACAAAGACCACGGAGCGACCGCAACGGGCAAGAGCATGGAGCGACTTGTGGATGGCCATCACCAGACGGGAACGAGGAAAGCACTGGTCAAGAGCTCGTAAACCACTCAGGGAGTCACTACAGACGACAAAGGACTCATCTGAGCGGGAGCGGATATACTCTAGAGCGCGATAGATGGCAACCAACTCGGCAGTGTATACACTGTTCCCGGGTGCCAGCGACCGTTGCTCACAATGATCCTCTAGAGTAAGAGCGTAACCAGTGCGACCAGAGACCATCGAACCGTCGGTATAGGCCACGGCAGATCCGGGAAACTCGGCAAGGAGAGAAACAAAGCGGCGGTGGAGGGCCGGAGGAGGGACCGAGTCTTTTGGACCCTGTGCCAAATCCAGCCGAATGCATGGTCGGCGCACACACCAAGGGGGCAGACGGAGATTGGCCCGGAAAACAGGCGGGAGAGGAAAAATCTCAATCCCACACAGTAGAGCCCGGATGCGAACCACGATCGTACACTCTGACCGGGGCCGCCTGTCTGGAAGATGGACGATCGAGTGCGGGAACAGGAGACGGTAGTTGGGATGCACTGGCAAGCTACAAACGTGGCCAGCATAAGCGGCCAGAAGTCGGTCACGCCGGATCCGCAATGGAGGAACACCAGCCTCCACAAGTAAGCTGTCAACAGGGCTTGTCCGAAATGTTCGTGTGGCGAGTCGGATCCTGCAGTCATGGATGGGATACAGCAATTGCAATGCTGATGGCGATGCCGAACCATAAGCCACACACCCATAATCAAGGCGGGACAGGATCAGTGCTTGATACAGCCGGAGAAGGGTGGACCGATCGGCACCCCATCCGGTGTGGCTAAGGCAACGGAGAGCGTTTAAATGCCGCCAGCATGTTTGTTTAAGCTGCCTAATATGAGGCAGCCAAGTCAACCGGGCATCAAATACCAGTCCCAAGAACCGATGCGTCTCTACCACAGCAAGAGGTTCACCGTCAAGGTAAAGGCGTGGCTCAGGGTGAACCGTGCGACGCCGGCAGAAACGCATAACGCAGGTCTTAGCGGCCGAAAACTGGAAGCCGTGCGCTACAGCCCACGACTGCGCCTTGCGGATAGCGCCCTGCAGCTGGCGCTCAGCAACTGCCAGCGGAGCTGTAGTAGAGGCAGAAGTCGTCTGCATACAACGAAGCTGCGACGGACGATCCCACCGCCTCAGCGAGCCCATTGATCGCAATTAAAAACAGGGAGACACTAAGGACAGACCCCTGTGGGACCCCGTTCTCCTGGACCCGGGAGGAACTATGGGACGCAGCAACTTGCAGGCGGAAGGAACGAGACGACAGAAAATTCTGAATAAAAATCGGGAGCGGGCCTCTAAGACCCCACCCATGAAGTGTGGCCAGGATGTGATATCACCAAGTCGTATCGTACGCCTTCCGCATGTCGAAGAAGACGGCAACCAGATGTTGGCGGCGTGCAAAGGCTGTACGGACGGCAGACTCTAGGGAGACCAGATTATCGACGGCAGAGCGGCCTTTACGGAACCCACCCTGAGACGGAGCCAAAAGGCCTCGAGACTCGAGGAGCCAACTCAACCTCCGGCTCACCGTACGTTCTAGCAACTTGCAAAGAACGTTCGTGAGGCTTATGGGGCGGTAGCTGTCCACCTCCAGCGGGTTCTTGCCATGTTTCAACACGGGGAGGACGATGCTTTCTCGCCATTGAGACGGGAACACACCCTCAACCCAGATGCAGTTGAAAACATCTAGGAGGCGTCGCTGGCAATTCACAGAGAGGTGTTTCAGCATCTGGCTGTGGATGTGGTCTGGCCCAGGAGCCGTATCATGGCAAGCAGATAGTGTACTCTGGAATTCTCAGTCGCTGAAAGGAGCATTGTACGACTCCGCGTGGTGCGTGTGAAAGGAAAGCCTCCAACTTTCCAACCGCTCTTTCCGGGAGCGGAAGGCCAGTGGTTAATTCGTAGATGCGGAACACTGAGCAAAATGCTCTGCTAACCGGTCCGCAATCGTGTCGGAGTCAGGACACACCACTCCATTCAGCGAAAGCCCAGGGACAGAGACAGGCGGCCGATAGCCATGGAGTCGCCTAATCTTAGCCCAAACCTGTGATGCAGAGGTACGGACGCCAATGGTGGAAACATACCGTTCCCAGCACTCCTGCTTCCGTTGGCGAATAAGGCGTCAGGCACGGGCACGGAGCTGTTTAAAAATGATGAGGTTCTCCAAGGACTGGTGCCACCTATGGCGTTGAAGAGCCCGCCGGCGATCTCTAATCGCCTCTGCGATCTCGGGCGCCCACCAAGGCACAGTCCTCCGCCGAGGGGACCCGGATGAACAGGGAATCGCAGATGCCGCCGCAGAAACGATGCCGGTGGTGACCGACTGAACCACCGCATCAATGGTGTCATGGGAAGGAGGTGCGATAGTAGCGAGAGAGGAGAACAAGCCCCAATCAGCCTTATTCAGAGCCCATCTGGAGGGGCGTTCAGAAGAGTGACGCTGTGATAGTGACAGAAAGATGGGGAAATGGTCACTTCCACATAAGTCGTCATGGACACTCCAGTGGATGGATGGTGAAAGTCCGGGGCTGCAGATAGAAAGGTCGATGGCCGAAAATGTGCCATGGACTACGCTGAAATGTGTCGGCTCTCCCGTGTTTAAGAGGCAGAGGTCAAGCTGCGAGAGAAGAGTCTCGACATCTCTACCCCGGCCAGTAATCGCGGCGCTACCCCACAGGGGGTTATGGGCGTTAAGGTCGCCCAGTACCACAAAAGGAGGAGGCAGTTGTGCTATCAATGCAGCCAACACATGACGCGAGACATCACCATCTGGCGGAAGATACAAACTGCAGACAGTAATAGGCTGAGGCGTCCACATCCTTGCAGCGACAGCCTCTAAAGGTGTGTGAAGAGGTACACATTCGCTGTAGACAGAGTTAAGGATGTAGACGCAGACTCCACCAGATACCCTCTCATAAGCTGCCCGGTTCTTGTAATAACCGCGATACCCACGTAGGGCAGGGGTCCGCATTGCCGGAAACCAAGTTTCCTGTAGGGCAATGCAGAGGAAAGGGTGACTGCTGACGAGTTGGCGAAGCTCAGCAAGGTGGTGGAAAAAAGCGCTGCAGTTCCACTGGAGTATCGCTTTGTCCATGTCCGAAAAAGGCGTGAAGGGGCCGAGGAGGCAGATCACGCCACTGGGTCACCTGCTGCCACCGATGGAGGACCAGTACAATCTGCTTCCATGGTGTCCGAGGGTCCGGCGAGATCCAGGTCCTCAGCGGACGCCCCGATCTCCAACTTATCCTCAGACGCAGAGCCTGTAGGGAGCAGTGGGGTGAATGCCACTGCGTGTTCCTTGGCCTTAGAGGTCCTCTTCTTTGTCTTGTCTCTCTGGTCCTTGGGTTTCATTGGCTGGGAGAGCTCCAGCGAGTCAGTCTCCGGGACGGAGGAGGAGCGGGAAGCCCTGCGACCAGCCACTGGTCTGCTTTTCTTCCATTGGCTGACGTCACCCTTCCCAGAGGCGGAAACCTGGGAAGGAAGCGACCCAAGGGACCCTTTCCGTGCTATTCGAGCTGGGGAAGTTTGAGGCTTCCCCAGCTTAGAAGTGGGGACTGATGTCCCCGATGGTTGGGGGGTTGCTGCTCCTGAGACAGGTAGTGCAGGAGCAGCAGGGAGTGAAGTGCCCCCCACCATCAAGGGGGCAGGTGTAGCATTCCGGCTCTGAGAGGTGGCAGTCTGAGGGAGAGCTAATGGGGCCATAACAGTAGTAGCCGCGGCGTAGGAAGCAGTCATTCGAACAGGATGGAGGCGTTCGAACTTCCGCCTGGCCTCAGTGTATGTCAGCCGGTCCAGGGTCTTATACTCCATGATTTTGCACTCTTTCTGGAAGATCCTGCAGTCCGGCGAGCAAGGCGAGTGGTGCTCTCCGCAGTTTACACAGATGGGAGGCGGAGCACATGGAGTATTGGGATGTGATGGGCGTCCACAATCTCGAGATGTGAGGCTGGAAGTATAGCGGGAAGACATATGCCCGAACTTCCAGCACTTAAAGCACCGCATCGGGGGAGGGATATATGGCTTGACGTCACAACGATAGACCATCACCTTGACCTTCTCAGGTAAAGTATCACCCTCGAAGGCCAAGATGAAGGCACCGGTGGCAACCTGCTTATCCCTTGGACCACGATGTACGCGCCGGATGAAGTGAACACCTCGCCACTCTAAATTGGCGCGAAGCTCGTCATCGGACTGCAATAGAAGGTTCCGATGGAATATTATGCCCTGGACCATATTAAGACTCTTATGGGGCGTCATTGTAACCGGAACATCCCCCAGCTTGTTACAATCGAGTAACCGGCGGGACTGGGCGGAGGACGCCGATTTTATCAAAACCGAGCCCGAGCGCATTTTGGACAAGCCCTCCACCTCCCCGAACTTGTCCTCTAAGTGCTTGACGAAGAACTGTGGCTTCATGGATGTAAAGGATTCACCATAAGCTCTCGTACACACCAGGTAGGGGGCGAGTATGGTTCGCTGGCATCCTTAATCTTTCGTTCCTCCCATGGTGTAGCCAGGGAGGGGAACGATTTGGGGTCATACGTAGTTGCGTTGTATTGAGCCCTGGAACACATAGAGACTGCTGGCGGCTGGCCGCCAGCAAGAGATGATGTACCACGCTTCATTGCGGGTCATCCACCCTGATGCCATCTACTCCGACCAAGGGCCCTCCCCACGGGCGCCACCCAGCCTCATCAACGACCACCTGGCAGGATGGCCATTGCCGGGAGTCCCAATGCCCCAAGGAGATAGGCATCTACTCCTTGGCATACGTGGGGAGTTAACGGTGCTGGCATCAGCAGAGCGATCCCTGTGTAGTCAGGGGGCTACAACCAACAGGGTACATGGCGGCCCCACCACAATGGACTGGCTACCGTGCTGGATTTCAGGTGATGTAGTCCAATATAGTCATTGGCGCATAAAGCGACACAGCATAGCAGACTGCAATAAACTGCAATAAACTGCACCCAAGAACAAATCCACGTCCGAGACATGGTAGGTGAGCGGGACTGCTAAGCGATGACGACAAACCTGGCTAGAGATGGTAATGCATGATGGACACATCGCTCCTTGTAAGGCGCCCTTCCCCAATCGGCTCGCTCTTCGGAAAATTTAGAAGGATGGAGGTCAAAACCGTTTGGGGACCATCTCACAAGGCCAAAACTTTTGAGACTCCTTTTAGTCGCCTCTTACGACCGGCAGGAATACCGTGGGCCTATTCTTACCCCCGAACCCACAGGGGGGGCAAGACTATCGGTAGGTCAGACCCACTGTAGTCCTGGTAGAGATTTCTGTTGGTGGGCCACCAGAGGTGCAGACCCACTGCAGTCCTTGTAGAAATAATGCTATTGGTGAGTCATCAAAGGTGTAGACCCACTGTAGTCTTTGTAGAGATGGCCAGCAGCCATTTGTTAGACTGTGCAGGCGCACAATCAACATTGAAGAGTCTTGCAGATAATATATCAAGTCCATAACCACCACTTGTGCACTCAGAAAAATTGTTTTTGAAATGTGCTTAGAACCAGCAATGATGTTATCCAGTCCCTTGCTGAATTATTAACACACTTGCAAACACTATCAGTCCCTACTTCTCACATATTGTGCATATTCTATGACCAACAGAAACGTGTGCAATGAAATGTAATTTACAAGTTACTTAATTTGATGAACTGGTGTCAGTTACAATTTTATAACATAAGAATGCAATAACAAAGGTACAAAATACATCTTTAAAGAACATAACACTACAGATAACATTAGCAGTAGTACAGGCTTTACAAAAGAATCTAAATAGCAAATACATCAGTGTTACAAAAATTACGACATAAGTACATACATAAAAGATCAGAATAACTTTTGAAACATCAACTTCACACATGAGCATTAAAACAAAACACAATAAATAATGTCTGAACATATTTACAAGGAAAATAACATAGTATTTGAAAAATTCTACAACATAAATCTTATTAGCTAAACACATAAAGACAGGAAAAAGACAAATACACAAGGGTACATAAACACATAGAGGGATAATCCGAAAGGAAAGGACAGGGTTTGTTTTACTGCAGTATTTTGCATAGAGATCTCCCTTAGTTCATCATTATTCCCAAAAAGTCCTATCTAAACCTGCTTTCTGTATTCTGTTCACACCCTCTATCAAAAATAGTTTTTCTCCAATGTACACTGCTTTTTTGGCCAAACCATTTTCTTATAGCTTCTCAATGCTTTTCTTCCAATTCATCATAGTTAGTTTCTTATATAGTCTACCCCCTCTTAAGCTAACTTAAAGCTACTGAGCTCAGATGCTAAACTAAGGGACGAGGCAATGCAGCAGCACAAAACAATAAATACAAACAGCAATGATAAAAAAATGCAAGTAAGCAAAGCAAGCAGCAATAAATGTAATAACTTATACCTAAACATGACAAAGCTCAATCAGAAAAAATGTTACACTAAAGACAACAATGCAGATAAGGACAATGGCTATTCACATCTTAATGTCTATGCAATTGAAGTGGTGCACCACAAAAACTAATGCTACAACAAATTACCAAGTACTTGAAAAGGGAATTATATATACAATTACTGTTATTTGTCGCTTCCTATTGCTCTTTCCATTCCAAGAGCTCCTTTTTCGAAGAATGTGGATCATGAAATAATTATTTAATAGATCTGTCGACAGAAAGTGTTCACATTAGCAAATGCATTTAATTTTATTTTATAAAACCAATGCTGCAACACAGCTGGAAACCAGATATTAAACAAAATAGGCGAAGCAAGGCGTGAAACGTCGTTCGCTAGCCGTAAGTCATTTCATAATGCAGTAAACAATATTCCAACTAGCAAGACAATAGACATGGAATGTTTCTCATCATTTCATTTCAGTAAATATCATAAATGAAGAGCTCCACAGTGTAATCATATGTTTTCAAGTTTGAGCGTGTCGTATTTGCGACGCTTTCTACAAAGAGATGTCAATAGCGAGCATAATGGCCCCTTTCTTTTTTTTCTCCACCTGTGCCTCTGACAGGCACAGACTAATGGCTTTTTTTTTTCCAGGCGCCTGTCCGCAGCTGGGTGCCCACGACGCATTACGTGCAGGTGGTCACTTACCTTTCTTACTGAAAAATTTACGACGTCAGTTTCCGCTACAGTGACAGTCACATATAAGAATATTTTCACAGGTTGAGAATTTGCGTTACAAATCTGTAGAAACAAAATCCTTTAAATATAATAGTGTCCAAAAAATTTTCATCGGCATTGTAATACATTCACACATTTACATACATTTCATAACTCTTAAAGTACGATTCTTGGTTTCCAACAACCTTTTTCACAAACCAGAGTCCCTAACCACTACTCGTTATTCCTTACCTTTATTACATATACACATATTCGTAGACACTTCTTCAATTTTTCATCATAACAGATACGTAGCATAATGAAATAGCATCAGTTTATTTATCATAAACATAGCGCAACAGCATAATACACATCGTCGTCGTAATAATATCATAACATCTCAGTCAATTCTCAAAAACGTTGTAGCTTCCTCCAATAATTTCAAAACCTTAAAAAAATTTCTCTGCTCATGTCAAGTGTCATCTGCCTCAAACGTACTTTAAAAATCATGATCCCATACCAAATACATCATTCAAAGCTCTCATAGTATCACAATGGTTCTGAAAAAGTATGAACAGTTCACAAAGTACAGACAAAATACAGTTTCATAAGTGTGAAGTTATTCAATGGTGTAATTACGTAAACATCTCTCACTGATGTAGTAAAATGAATGTTTGTCTCTCCCAGTTAAATGATCAGATAGCTGTGGAATTAATGTGTTAGAGAAATATGGTACCGATGTGTAAAGTTGTATAAGCAAATACCATAGTAGCTAGGGCTCCTTGTGCTTGCCATACACATGGTACACAAAGTAGGCGTGTACCCCCCTGAGGATTAATGCAATTGTATCCTCAGGTGTTGCAGATTACAGCAATGGAATGAAATGTATAACAAAAAACTTTCTTTTTAATTCAACAATATTGAGAAATAAATGGTTTAAGTACCAAATAAATCACTCAAATGTGTGCCCTGTAGTGCTAAATGTGCGTTTTGCTGTGAGATAATTCTGTGGAACTGTCGTAGTTATCGTCCTCTGTAAGCAAAGTTCTGCTGAAGCCAATGTACTTACCTCATCATAAACGAAGGTGAAATGCTTTCCCTATAGATATGGTAGTTATTGCGTACCTTACCGTGATCTAGAAAGTACTATAATGTAACGTATTGTTGTGCTACGATAAAGGCTGTCTCATTGCAACTATACCACAAAAGTTACTACTAAAACATGTTTTACTTTACAGAATAATACAGAAAAACTGTGCAGATATAAAACAGATACACCGCAAAAGCAACAATGTAAATCGTGTCACATATTAGTAGCGTCATGATATAATCGTGTAGCTATTAGAGAAACCAAATGCTAAGTCATCTTTAATCTCAACGAATGAACTTCAAATAAATAATGTTTTTTCAGGTAAACCAAAATGTTGCATTAAAACCTCATTAACAATATATGTTCTAAGAATGTAAGCCTTATAGTCGTTACATAATCGTGCAACTAACAAGCAAGAATGTACAAATAACAACACTGTGTCGTCTGTTCACTATAACAATGCATTCGTAATTTGTTTAAAAATGTTCCCTATGTTCTAGACTGGATAGTTAACTTCAAAACATTGTTGCATGTTAACAGATTCTTAGTGTGACGAAGTATACTAGTGACGTGATGTGAACAGCTTTATGGCAAAGACAAAGTTAAAAAGCAGATTATCTTTCAATAAACGGTTTTACATGTGAAATGTGGTGTAAACCTTTACTCTTCCTAGTACGCAGAGTTTCAACTTCAACGCAATTATCATGTGGTATACGTCGGATTCTGTAAGGTCCATTGTAAACTAGAAAGAATTTGTGACTCAAGTGTTTCTTCTTATACGACAATGGATGAGCTTTAATGAGAACTTTCTGACCAATATATAATTTCTTTGCATTTGTTTTACCGTGTAATTTTCTCCTTTTGTCTGCAGCAGAATTTATATTTCTAATAGCCAAATCAATTATGTCTTTGTGTCGAAGTTTACGTGTATTCGGAAAAGGTACAAGCTCTCTGATTCTGTTTGGTGGTTCTTTATTCTTCAGTACAAGAACAGGTAGTAAAGCAGTGGAGTCATGAGGCATTTCATTCAGCACGTTTTGAAATAAGTGTAAATATCTGTCCCAATGCTGATGCTTTCTGTGACAATAAAGTCTGCAAAGCTTATTGATTTCTTTCATAATCCGTTCAGACGGGTTACAATGTGGTGAGTATAATGAAATAAAAACAGATTTGATTTTATGGTTACGAAGCATGCGCGACCAAACAGCAGATCTGAATTGCGGTCCGTTATCTGAAATGACTTTACTAACGTGTCCAACTTCACGTAAGAAATTTTTAACAAAGGCGTTGGATACAGACCGTCCAGTGGCTTTACGTAACGGAGTGAAAGAAACATATTTTGAAGTAAGTTCAACAGCGACTAAAACGTACGAAAATCCATTAGATGTTCTGACAAGCGGTCCCAAGAGATCAACAGCAGCAAATTCTTTTAATTTAGAAGGAATGATAGGAAACAATGGAGCACGATGAGTGACAGTAGATGGTTTCACCTTTTGACAAAGTTTACAAATAGACAAGACTCTTCGAATTCTCTTTTCCATATTGTTAAAATAACAAGTCGTTCGAAGAATATGATAACATTTTCGTGGACCAAAATGTGCATAGCTGAAATGAATGTACCAAATGAGCTTATTAACAAAATCGTCTGGAATGCAAAGTACCCATAGCTTGTCATCAAAAGTGCATCGTTTGAACAGTATGTTGTTTCTAACCAGATAATAATGCCGAATCTGAGTGTGTGTCTTTTCATGCCATTTACTTTTGATGTCTTTCCAAATCGGATCTTTATCTTGTTCATGAGCAATGTCCTTTAAAGATGTGGTGATGAAGTTTTCAAAGGCGACTTTCTGGATGTAAAGAATACTGAAATTTCTCTCGAGGTTGCTTTCTGTGTTACTTTTCTCGAGCCCAGCCGGTGCGCGTGACAGTGCGTCCGCAACAATGTTCTCCATGCCGGGAATGTAGACTATTGTGAAGTGGAATTCTTGCAGAAACAATGCCCAACGTTTTAACATGTCATGATTTAATTTTGAAGACATAAGAAATTGTAATGAACGATGGTCACTATACTTTTACGTGCTTACCAGAAAGAAAGAAACGGAATATGTTAAATGCCCAAACGATAGCTAAAGCTTCTAATTCAGTAACGGAATAATTTTTTTCAGATTTTGTTAGCACTCGGCTAGCAAAATCAATGGTTTTCTGAACAGTAATGTCATTTTCTGTGGCTTCTTGAAATAAATGGGCACCAAGACCGACTTTAGAAGAATCCGTGCCAAGGCAGAAATCTTGTGACAGATCTGGATGAGCTAGTATTGGCGCGTTAAGTAGCGATTTTTTCAAAGAATTGAATTCCAACTGTGCTTGTTCGTCCCGGTTCCAAATAGTATTTTTTCCAGTGAGAGAACAAAGTTTTGGTGTAACTAGAATTTGCATATTCAGAAAACGACGGTAAAAATTTACGAGACCTAGAAAACTGCGGACTTGTTTTTTTGTGGATGGAACTGGAATAGCTCTGATTGCTTCAGACTTTTCAGGATCCAGCTGGATGCCTTCAGAAGAAATAATATGTCCCAAAAACTTCACTTTTTTCCTACCGAATTCAGACTTTTCCAAGTTAACTGTAATTCCAGATTCTGCAAAAATATGTAACACGCTGTTGAGGATGCGATTATGTTGTTCCCATGAGGCTTCTGCTATCAGAATATCGTCCACACATAAGGTGATGTGAAGTTTTAAGAGCTCAGGTAATATGGAATTTAGCCCGCGAATGAATGCTGCCAAGGAAATGTTCAAACCAAAAGGAAGTTTCCGAAACTGATAAACGCCGAAACAATGGAAAGCTGTGTATTTTCTACATTCTGGATGAAGTTCGATCTGATAAAAGCTGGATCTGAGATCAATGGAAGACAACACTTTTACACCATTAAAATTTTGAAGAAGTTCTTCCAACGTTTGCGGCCTGTCTATTTCAGGAAAAATGATAGTATAGATTTGTCTCGAATCTAAGACAAGCCGGATCGATCCATTTTTCTTCTCAACAACATGTAATGGATTGTTGTATGAGCTTACTGCAGGCTCAATAATGCCCTCGTCAAGCATAGATTGTATTTCTGTTCTAACACGGTCCCTATAATGTGCTGGAATTACGTATGGTCTAACACAAAATTTAGTATGCTCACAAACACGAAATTGGTATTGAAATCCCTTGATTGTTCCTTTTTAGTGAGTAAAAACTGTGGAATGTGCTTGTAAAATCTCAAAAAGGTCTTGCCTATCAGTGTCATTACAATTCTCAATTTTTTGAATTTTATTCTGAATTAACTCATTAGTTTCAAATATGCCGTCGATATGATCCCTGTCAGTACTTGCAGAGTGATTGTTAGTGTCTAGTTCCGTAGAAAATTCCGAACTGTTGTCTAACAGAAGGTAAAGCCGATTAATTTCCTCGTCATGGTTTGAGAGCCAATCTTCAAATTTCAAAGCTATTGACTTACCTTCTTTCTCTAAACTTATTTCAACATCGTGAAAGTTTAAGATTGCTTTGTTTTCATTCAAAAAGTCTACTCCCAGTATAATTTCCGTCGACAATAATGGAACAACAAGAAAATTCATAGAGAAGCTGTGGCTTTGACAAAAGAATTCTAAGTTGGTTTGTTGGCGTACATCTACACTTTTTCCTATGACTGCACCTTGTAATTTAATCTTGCGAAACGGAAGTGTGGGACAATCTTTCGATTTGCTGCATTTACTAAAAGCTGTTTCACTAATTACTGAAATGGGACTGCCTGAGTCAAGTACTGCCGTAAATTTTACGTCATTTACTGTAATGCGAATCACAAGATATGCAATGTTGTTATGTTTTACGTCCTGTTCCTGGAGTAAGATGTCCCTAATGTCTTCCATTTTAACGTAATTACTAGCTACGGCAGCCGCGTCGTCAGTTTCATGCGTACGTTTTGTGGCTGCCAGCGGTGTGAGTCATTGCCTATTGCGTCTTTGTTGGCGCGAGTCGTTAATGGGATTTGGAGACCTAACTTCTACTAATTCACCTTGTCGAGAGGGCCCTGCTCTGCTTGAATCCCGCCAGTTCTGCTGCAATTCAGGTCTGTCGTTACGATCATATCGTGTGTCGTCATGTCGGTAGATTCCATAGGTTCTTTCTTGTCGGTCACGTGGTGGAGAATTTCTCCCTGAATCGTAACTGCGCGCTGGACCGTTGCGTCTTAAGTTATTCAGTCTCCCTTGATAATAATTATTTTGGTTTCCATATTGTCTGTTTCTCTGATTGTCTCTGTGATAGTCATTACCGCGGAGAGGTGATGTTTCCCTGTAATAATTACTACTCTTCCAACGGTTGCCATACGGGTGGTGTCTGTTTTGGTCACGATTTACGTTGTACGAATAGCCTTGTCGTGTATTATTTCTGTCATCGCGGAATTGTGACAGGTGTGACATGTAATTGTTGGGCTCCTGTTTTCGCGTTCCGCGATTGTCAGTGTCAATTTCCAGTTCCTGTAACAGTCCCTGAAAAGCTTCAACTTCGTCTTTGCATCGTCCTGCTAAAATAATCTGTCGTAAATGTTCAGGTAATTTGATTAAGCAAATGCGGATGAGTTCTGAGGGGCTGTATGGGTTTGAAAGATACTGATTCTTATGTAACATGTCTTCAAAATATTTGACAAGACTGGAAAATTCAAATTGTTCGAAATGTTTCATCATTATGATGCTATGTTTTACTCGGTCTTGTGTAGCTTGAGACCAATATGCTGAGAGGAAGGCATGATAAAATTCTCCTTCACTACGACAATCGTGAATGACCGATCGCATTCTTACAGCTGGTTCATTCTCCAAGTAGCCACACATAAATTCTAATCTGTGCTCTAATGACCAGTTGGGAGGGAAACAATGAGAGAATTGATGGAGCCACGCTTGTGGACGAATGTCGTTGGCAGAATTCTTAGATGTTTTGAATTTACGTGCAGTAATGGACAGCTTATAGTCAAAATCATCGTGTCGGCGGGTAGCATATCGTTCATTGTTACGTCGTGTCGACAGTTCCATCTCAAAATTCGGTGCACCTTGCCAATTTCTTTCACAATTTCTGAAGTGCCCTATGTTATTATTTTGTGGCTGTTCCGTATTTCTATGTCCCTCTTCCCATATTGGAGCGCGAGTGTCCTCTGAAATACGTAATTGTTGTATTACCTGTGTCAGCTGATCTTGTACTTCCCGGATTTCTCTTTGGTGTTGCGTACTAATTTGATTCAGATTTTGTTTGAATTTCCTAATTTGTTCGCACTCTTCTGTGTCATTAAAGACTACCGGTTTTGTGTCATTCAGATTATCATCTACCTTCGTAGATAAATTAGTGAACTGATCCGAAAGTTCGGCTACTTTCTCCGATAGTGAACACATTTCCTCAGTGTGTTTTTCTGAACCAAGTTTCAGAGTGTCCATTTGTGTTGAAATCGAATCTACTGTGTCCTTTAAGTTTTCCTGAGTTCTTGCAAGTTGCGTAACTGAATCAGTGGATGCAACTGAGTCCATTTTAGCTTGCAAGGTGTCGTGATTTTCACGAACAACAGTTTGCAATTCTTTATGGCTGCTTCGTGATTCCGTAATGAGTTATCATGCCGCGAAAAAATAGGTTGAAAATGCTCACAAATTTGTGTTTTTACGTCATTACAGATTTTTTGACATTTCGATTCAATGTTATGTAACTCAGTACTTAAATCTTCACGTGTTTGTTCAAGTGTGGTGTCTAACTTCCGAAGATTATGTTCCATTGTGTCCAACTGTTGCTGTGTTTGTCTCTGATTTTGTTCCATTGTGTCTAACTTCCGAAGATTGTTTCATTGTGTCTAACGTTTGAAGATTATGTTCCATTGTGTCTAACTTTTTAAGCTTTTGTCCCATTTGTTGCATTAACTGTAAAAACAGTGCACTGGTGACTGAAACATGTTCCTTAGTGGTATTCGGAAATGTATTTGAACCGGCAATATTCGCAGTTTGAAAAACAGAAAATGTGTTTTGACTTATTTGAGAAAACGGTGAGGACGCAAAACCTTAATCTACAGTATTTGCAATATTGTGTCCTGTCATTTCGGAAACCTGAGGCGAGCTGTTGCCGACCGATCGATCGATAACGCTTTCCTGTTCACTAATTGTTTCACTGCCTACACCATTACTTGCAACCCGCTCCATTTCACTATGCACAATTACCAAATTACTACTTTGAACATTAGTTAATTCATTACATGGTGGCGCTAACACACTGCTTTCGTCTTCACTGTCATTTCTCAGTTTACTTTGGAGCCTAGTATTAGGTTTTCACACGCCATTATTGTCATAATTTTTCACACGACAACACAGAAAAACACAATTTGAAGAACAAAAATAAGAGAACTCATTAACATAGCACTGAAAATAATATCTAGTTAATTGCAAGTGCAGCTGCGAAATACTTAGTGCAAAACTACATGCATGCCATAACTATTTTACTGTACAACAATGAAAGACTGCAACTGCAAAGGAAATTCTCTCTATGATTACGCGCTAGCAATAAACAAAGGCTACCCTAACTACACAAACTACAAGAAAAAATCAGAAGATTCCAGTGAGGTATCCTTGGCTAAGGGTCGACATATGAAACGTCCCCTTTGAAAAATTATACAAGACTGTGCTTAAACTGACACACAACACTTTTAATGCAACGCAATCTGACTTTCAATAATCCCATAAAAAGAATGGCCCTGACTAGCATTAACCTATACGTCTCACAAATCACTTACCTCACAAATATCTTCGTTACTCGAACTACTGCAATACAGCGAGCGCCACTACTGCCAGCTAACTAAAAGTTTCAAACTACGGAAGTCACTAACTAATGATAGGCACAGTTAGCAAATAAAAGATTTTAATAGAGAACAAACAATGTATTTACCTTTATAGTCATTATATATATATATATATATATATATATATATATATATATATATATATATATATATATCAGTTCATGACACCAATTCTTAAAAATTTCAAAACTCCGCCATCTCTCTCCCCACGTCCACCACTGCTGGCGGCTCACCTCCAACTGCGCAACGCTACGCGCTGTTAGCATCCAGCTGCCGCTGCCCGACACTACAATGGCAGACAACAATGCAAACTAAACACAGACTGCGCACAGCACAGCCAGTGATTTTTCATACCGAGCGCTAAGCGGCGTTACCAATAAGAAAACCTAAACAGCCTACTTACACTATGAGTAGATATCTAATGCCACATACCTCCAAGAACCTACCATCAAACTTTTAGATCCCTGATACGCAAAATCTGCAAAGTCTCGTTTCAATCATGTTCAAACAAGCAATTAACCACCTGGTAATACTGTTTTGGCTCTTCAAAGGGTGTAAATAAAATTGCTATGTACCCTGACATGATTCATTTATTGTTGACGGGGCTGGCAGTGTGGATGCAACATATAAAACCTTGGCTAAGATAAAGCCGTTTACCAGTTTTGACTTTTGATGTACATTTAGACACTAAGTATGCCTGGACACTAATTCTGAGTCTGCAGAACTGAAGCCGCTAATTTTAGTGGGTCCGTGACGTAGTCGATCACTAGAATTCTGAGCTTTGTCGCTACAGAGATTCGATGTTGTTGATGTAACCTTAGACTACCGCCAAAGTTCATTAGACTTTTCGAGATTTGTTACGTTTCATAATGTCTCCAGTAGCTCGGAAATAGCTGTGACGCACTCTTTTGACAAGTGCTCCGTGAGGTTCAGCCGAAAGAAATACGCTCAGGTCACCGGCGAATGCTTGGTACACAACATATTCCCCTAATAACGTCAAACCTTTAATCTCGGGCTCCTATTTCGTCAACAATGCTTCCACTGCGATTGCGTAAAGATCCATTGATAGTGAACAAACTTGTCACAGCGATCGATTAATGCCAACGGATGCTGTTATTTGCCTATTAATCATTACTTTTGATTTTGTCCCGTTCAGATGAGTCTGAGTGGGATGACTGATCTGCCGGCCAGTGTGGCCGAGCGGTTCTAGGCGCTACAGTCTGGAACCGCGCGACCGCTACAGTCCCAGATCCCTGCCTCGGGCACGGGTGTGTGTGATGTCCTTAGGTTAGTTAGGTTTAAGTAGTTCTATGTTCTAGGGGACTGTTGACCTCAGATGTCAAGTCCCATAGTGCTCAGAGCCATTTGAACCATTTTTTGGATGATTTATTACTCACTCCAAAGGCCATTATTTTGAATGGGAAACCATGGGAAGCTCGGTGAAATGCTCTTGGCAGTCAATACAAATTACTGAGGATTTAAGTCTGCAGGTGTCCGTTATTGCTGTTACGTTATGGTAGTCGTTTAGTATCTATGTTACTGCCGTCAAGTAGTGAGCACATTTGACTTTCCCATATCAGGTTTTTCATTGCTTGCTTTGGTCTGTAAACTGATCGAGCTAGAATTTGGTAATCTACCTTCAGGAAAGTCATGGTCCTCAAAGATTGTGCGCTTATTGGTGAATATTTCTTCGGTACAACGACTATTAGTTCTTCGTGGAAATTTTCAAGTAATTTTCGGATGTTACAAGCATCGTTAATTAACTAGTGTTCCTGCCGAAGACATAATTGTCTGACAAAAAAAATTTCGTTTCCTATATCTGTGTGTGTCTTCAGAAGGCCTGGTGCCTCCTCATGCAGGTGCATCACAGAGCTCCCTATTTAATTGTGCAAAATTTTGCACGCCAAACTTTTTTTTGTGATTAAGTAACAGTCTTCAGCAAGGTCGTCTTTTAGCATCTCTCAGTAGATAAGGAAGAATTCCGCTGTTAATCAATCGAAACCTGGAAGTTTTCCTCCCGAACAGCTTGACAGTGCTTCATATACTTCCTTGTCTGTGAATGCTTCAGCAAGAGCGCTGTTTTCAAAATGTGTGTAAAATCTTATGGGACTTGACTGGTAAGGTCATCAGTCCATAAGCTTACACACTACTTAACCTAAATTATCCTAAGGACAAACACACACACACACACACACACACACACACACACACACACACACACACACACACACCCATGCCCGAGATAGGACGCGAACCTTTGCCGGGACCAGCCGTACAGTCCATGACTCCAGCGTCTAAGACCGCTCGGCTAATCCGGCGTGGCGCGCTGTTTTCAGCATCGATTGGGGCAGCGCTGATCTCTTGCAGAAAAAACCTTCATTGTTCTCGTCTGCTTCTGCTTCGGCATGTAATTCACGGAATGTTGTGTAATTCCACATTTTCTGAGATCCTGTTGGGCCGTTGTCTCCTGTCGTGTTTTGAGTTACTAAATTCTTTTCTACTGATCCCTTTTAGACCTTTGGAATAGGTGACGAAGGGAAGCAGTTTCCTTTTGTGTGATGATGTCATGACATGGTCTCACTTTAAGAGCTTGCAACTTCCTTCCCTGTAATGATGTATGTGGTGTACTGTTACTGGTTATTTCGTTTGTACGTTGGTAGATTTCTGGAAGGCAAGGTGCGTACCACCTTGGACTGTAGGTTTCTGCAGATATTAATTATAAACGTAAGTAATAGTCAACGCGGCTAAATACATTAGAGGCTGCCTCAACTACGAACGCTGATCAACCAAAGCATTATGACCACTGACCACTGGACGCTGATGGCGTCTAGTGGCGTTGCGGGGAAGTGTCGCAGTAAGAAAAGTACGTAAGCTGAACAGACAGGGATGGAGGATCACCTCAGCGAACATATGGGCTGCAAATGGGGAAATACATTAAGATAAACGACTTCGACAAAGGGCAGATTATTATTGCGCAGAGCCAGTGAACGAGTATCTCGAAAACGACGAAGCTTGTCGAATGTTCACGTGAAACTGTTAGCTTGTACGGAGAGGTAGAAGGACACAGAAACGTTCACTATGCATTACATGATTGAACATCCACGATTTTTCACAGAACGTGCTGTTTGGAGGCTTATCTGCTCTGTAAATTAGTGCAGATGGTGATCTTCGGCATCTTTGCCGAAAGAGCACAATTTTGATGCATCCACAAGTACTTCGTAGCACATCGTTCATTGTACACTGTTGAACACGGAGCAGACCACCACTACGTATTCACATGTTGACCCAGAGACATCGTCAATTACGATTTCACCGGGCACGAGATCACCGTGATTCGACCTTCGATCAACGGAAATATCTTTGCTCTTCGAGTGAATCACGTGTTTGTTACACTAGGTCGATTACAGTCCCCACGGTTGCCGTCATCGAGGCGAACGCCAGTTCGAAACGTGTAACGCGCCGCGGACGAAAGCTGGTGGGAGCAGTATCATGCTGTGGGAGAAATTCTTCTGCGCTTGCATGGACGAGTGGTAGTAATCGAAGAAACACTGACAACTGCGAGCCATAGCATCCCTTCATGCTTGATGTCTTTCCTGACGAGGATGTCATCTTTCAGCGGTATAACTGTCCGTGTCTCGGAGCTTTATAGTGAGCTAGTGCTGGTATCTCGGCGATCAATTTCGCCTTATGTAAATCTTGTGAAACCCATCCAAGCCTAACAGCAAGCTGTCTGATATGGCGTTACAAAGACAGAAGAACCAGCCATTAAGCAGACAGTTACACTCCTGGAAATTGAAATAAGAACACCGTGAATTCATTGTCCCAGGAAGGGGAAACTTTATTGACACATTCCTGGGGTCGGATACATCACATGATCACACTGACAGAACCACAGGCACATAGACACAGCCAACACAGCATGCACAATGTCGGCACTAGTACAGTGTATATCCACCTTTCGCAGCAATGCAGGATGCTATTCTCCCATCGAGACGATCGTAGAGATGCTGGATGTAGTCCTGTGGAACGGCTTGCCATGCCATTTCCACCTGTCGCCTCAGTTGGACCAGCGTTCGTGCTGGACGTGCAGACCGCGTGAGACGACGCTTCATCCAGTCCCAAACATGCTCAATGGGGGACAGATCCGGAGATCTTGCTGGCCAGGGTAGTTGACTTACACCTTCTAGAGCACGTTGGGTGGCACGGGATACATGCGGACGTGCATTGTCCTGTTGGAACAGCAAGTTCCCTTGCCGGTCTAGGAATGGTAGAACGAAGGGTTCGATGACGGTTTGGATGTACCATGCACTATTCAGTGTCCCCTCAACGATCACCAGAGGTGTATGGCCAGTGTAGGAGATCGCTCCCCACACCATGATGGCGGGTGTTGGCCCTGTGTGCCTCGGTCGTATGCAGTCCTGATTGTGGCGCTCACCTGCACGGCGCCAAACACGCATACGACCATCATTGGCACCAAGGCAGAAGCGACTCTCATCGCTGAAGACGACACGTCTCCGTTCGTCCCTCCATTCACGCCTATCGCGACACCACTGGAGGCGGGCTGCACGATGTTGGGGCGTGAGCGGAAGACAGCCTAACGGTGTGCGGGGCCGTAGCCCAGCTTCATGGAGACGGTTGCGAATGGTCCTCGCCGATACCCCAGGAGCAACAGTGTCCCTAATTTGCTAAGAAGTAGCGGTGCGGTCCCCTACGGCACTGCGTAGGATCCTACGGTCTTGGCGTGCATCCGTGCGTCGCTGCCGTCCGGTCCCAGGTCGACGGGCACGTGCACCTTCCGCCGACCACTGGCGACAACATCGATGTACTGTGGAGACCTCACGCCCCACGTGTTGAGCAATTCGGCGGTACGTCCACCCGGCCTCCCGCATGCCCACTATACGCCCTCGCTCAAAGTCCGTCAACTGCACATACGGTTCACGTCCACGCTGTCGCGGCATGCTACCAGTGTTAAAGACTGCGATGGAGCTCCGTATGCCACGGCAAACTGGCTGACACTGACGGCGGCGGTGCACAAATGCTGCGCAGCTAGCGCCATTCGACGGCCAACACCGCGGTTCCTGGTGTGTCCGCTGTGCCGTGCGTGTGATCATTGCTTGTAAAGCCCTCTCGCAGTGTCCGGAGCAAGTATGGTGGGTCTGACACACCGGTGTCAATGTCTTCTTTTTTCCATTTCCAGGAGTGTATAATCTACATGTACATGTACATGGCTACTCTGCAATTCACACTTTAGTGCCTCGCAGTGGGGTTAATTTAACCATTTTCATACTACTTCTCTACCATTCCATTCTCGAACGGCGTGTGGAAAACGGAACACTTAAATCTTTCTGTTAGTGTTCTGATTTCTCTTATTTTATTATGGTGATCATTTCTCCCTGCGTAGGTGTGTGCTAACAGAATATTTTCGCATTCGGAAGAGAAAGTTGGTGATTGAAATTTTGTAAATATATCTCGCCGCAAAGAAAACCGCTTTTGTTTCAGTGACTGCCACCCCAACGCGCGTATCATTTCAGTGACACTCTCACCCCTACTGCCCGATAACACGAAGCGAGCTGCCCTACTCTGCACTTTTTCGATGTCCTCCGTCAATCCTACCTGATAAGGATACCACACTTCGCAGCAATATTCCTGCAGAGGACGGACAAGTGTAATGTAGGCTATCTCTGTAGTGGACTTGTCGCATCTTCTAAGTGTTCTGCCAACAAAGCGCAGTCTTCGTTTCGCTTTCCCCACAATATTATCTATCTAGTCATTCCATTTTATTGCTCGTAATTGCAATTCCTAGGTATTTAGTCGAACTGACAAGCCTTAGATTTGTACGATTTATCGTATACGCAAAGTTTATCGGATTTCTTTTAGTACCCCATGTGGATCACCTCCCACTTTTCTTTATTTAGTGCCAATGCCACTTTTCGCACCTTACAGAAAACCGCCCTAGATCATTTTGTAATTGGAACTGATCGTCTGATGATTTTACGAGACGGTAAATTTCAGCGTCAGCTGCAATCAATCTAAGGGACTGCTCAAATTATCGCCCAGCTCATTTATGTAAATCAGGAAAGGCAGTGGGCCTATTACACTACCTTGCGAAACATGAGGTATCACTTCTGTTCTGTTCGATGATATACCGTCTATCACCACGAACTGTGACCTCTCTGAGAGGAAATCACGAATTCAGTCACACAACTGAGACGATACTCCGTATGCACGCTAGTTGACTAATAGTAACTTGTGAGGATTGGACCCATGGTCTAGGGGTAGTGTCTTTGATTCATAATCAAAACGTCCCCGGTCCCGGGTTCTATCCCCGCAACTGCCTAAATTTTGATTAATAATCTGCATTGGCGGCTGAAGGATTCCGGCCTAAGAAGTCAGCCTCATTTTGCCACCGGCCTTGTGAAAGAGGGCGGAGGCGCGGATAGAGGTTCAGGGCACTCTTGTCCTAGGGGTGCGAAATTGCCCGTAAAGGCGGAAGAATCAGCAATGATCAACGACATGAGGATGCAGAAGGCAATGGAAACCACTGCATTAAAGACACGTAAAGTGTATCCACAGGACATGTGGCCTGTAGTTGAAGAAGTGTCATGATGATCTCTCCATTGGTAAAAGATTCCGGAATAGTCCCCCCATTTGGATCTCCGGGAGGGGACTGCCAAGGGGGAGGCTACCATGAGAAAAAGATTGAATAATCAACGAAAGGATAATGTTCTACGAGTCGGATCGTGGAATGTCAGAAGCTTGAACGTGGTAGGGAAACTAGAAAAACTTAAAAGGGAAATGGAAAGGCTCAATCTAGATATAGTAGGGGTCAGTGAAGTGAAGTGGAAGGAAGACAAGGATTTCTGGTCAGATGAGTATCGGGTAATATCAACAGCAGCAGAAAATGGTTGCAGGATTCGTTATGAATAGGAAGGTAGGGCAGAGGGTGTGTTACTGTGAACAGTTCAGTGACCGGGTTGTTCTAATCAGAATCGACAGGAGACCAACACCGAAAACGATAGTTGAAGTATACATGCCGGCGTCGCAAGCTAAAGATGAACAGATAGAGAAAGTGTATGAGGATATTGAAAGAGTAATGCAGTATGTAAAGGGGGACGAAAATCTAATAGTCATGGGCGACTGGAATGCAATTGTAGGGGAAGGAGTAGAAGAAAACGTTACAGGAGAATATGGGCTTGGGACAAGGAATGAAAGAGGAGAAAGACTAATTGAGTTCTGTAACAAGTTTGAGCTAGTAATAGCGAATACCCTGTTCAAGAATCACAAGAGGAGGAGGTATACTTGGAGAAGGCCGGGAGATACGGGAAGATTTCAATTAGATTACATCATGGTCAGACAGAGATTCCAAAATCAGATACTGGATTGTAAGGCGTACCCAGGAGCAGATATAGACTCAGATCACAATATAGTAGTGATGAAGTGTAGGCTGAAGTTCAAGACATTAGTCAGGAAGAATCAATACGCTAAGAAGTGGGATACGGAAGTTCTAAGGAATGACTAGATACGTTTGAAGTTCTCTAACGCTATAGATACAGAAATAAGGAATAGCGCAGTAGGCAGCACAGTTGAAGAGGAATGGACGTCTCTAAAAAGGGCCATCACAGAAGTTGGGAAGGAAAACATAGGTACAAAGAAGGTAGCTGCGAAGAAACCATGGGTAACAGAAGAAATACTTCAGTTCATTGATGAAAGGCGGAAGTATAAACATGTTCCGGGAAAATCAGGAATACAGCATTACAAGTCGCGGAGGAATGAAATAGGAAGTGCAGGGAAGCTAAGACCAAATGGCTGCAGGAAAAATGTGAAGACATCGAAAAAGGTATGTTTTTCTGAAGGACAGACTCGGCATACAGGAAAGTCAGCCTCTATGAGGTTGAAGATTTGTCTGATGTGATAGAAGAAGAAATACGAGTCGATTTAGAAGAGATAGGGGATCCAGTATTAGAATCGGAATTTAAAAGAGCTTTGGAGGACTTACGGTCAAATAAGGCAGAAGGGATAGATAACATTCCATCAGAATTTCTAAAATCATTACGGGAAGTTGAACAAAACGACTATTCACGTTGGTGTGTAGAATATATGAGTCTGGCGACATACCATCTGACTTTCGGAAAAGCATCATCCACACAATTCCGAAGACGGCATGAGCTGACAAGTGCGAGAATTATCGCACAATCAGCTTAACAGCTCATGCATCGAAGCTGCTTACAAGAACAATATACAGAAGAATGGAAAAGAAAATTGAGAGTGCGCTAGGTGACGATCAGTTTGGCTTTAGGAAAAGTAAAGGCACGAGAGAGGCAATTCTGACGTTACGGCTAATAATGGAAGTAAGGCTAAAAAAAAATCAAGACACGTTCATAGGATTTGTCGACCTGGAAAAAGCTTTCGACAATATAAAATGGTGCAAGCTCTTCAAGATTCTGAAAAAAGTTGGGGTAGGCTATAGGGAGAGACGGGTCATATACAATATGTATAACAACCGAGAGGGAATAATAGGAGTGGACGATCAAGAACGAAGTGCTCGTATTAACAATGGAGTAAGACAAGGATGTAGCCTTTCGCCCCTACTCTTCAATCTGTACATCGAGGAAGCAATGATGAAAATAAAAGAAAGGTGCACGAGTGAAATGAAAATACAAGGTGAAAGAATATCAATGATTCGATTCGCTGATGACATTGCTATCCTGAGTGATAGTGAAGAAGAATTAAATGATCTGCTGAACGGAATGAACAGTCTAATGAGTACACGGTATGGTTTGAGAGTAAATCGGAGAAAGACGGAGGTAATGAGAAGTAATAGCAATGAGAACAGCGAGAAACTTATCAGGATTGATGGTCATGAAGTCAATGAAGTTAAGGAATTCTGCTACCTAGGCAGTAAAATAACCAATGACGGACGGAGCAAGGAGGACATCCAAAGCAGACTCGCTATGGCACAAAAAGGCATTTCTGGCCAAGAGAAGTCTACTAATATCAAATACCGGCCTTAATTTGAGGAAGAAATTTCTGAGGATGCACGTCTGGAGTACAGCAATGTATGGTAGTGAAACATGGACTGTGGGAAAACCGGAACAGAAGAAAATCGAAGCATTTGAGATGAGGTGCTATAGACGAATGTTTAAGATTAGGTGGACTGATAAGGTAAGGAATGAGGAGGTTCTACGCAGAATCGGAGAGGAAAGGAATGTGTGGAAGACACTGACAAGGAGAAGGGACAGGATGATAGGACATCTGCTAAGACATGAGGGAATGACTTCCATGGTACTAGAGGGAGCTGTAGAGGGCAAAAACTGTAGAGGAAGACAGAGATTGGAATACGTCAAGCAAATAATTGAGGACGTAGGTTGCAAGTGCTACTCTGAGATGAAGAGGTTAGCACAGGAAAGGAATTCGTGGCTGGCCGCAACAAACCAGTCAGTAGACTGATGACCAAAAAAAAAAAAAAAAAAGCTTGTGAGGAACGGTATCAAAAGCCAGCCTTTGGCTTAGTAGTGTGTGTGCCCCTTTGTTTTGTTATTGAGTAACTAACGTATTTTAATCGCAAGAAACATCTAACTTCATTTACAGGGTTGTAGTTTTAAGCAAATCGTTACAAAATGTAGTACTCTGGGCCAAGTACTGCAGCCAGTAGGAAGTGAGATGCAGTGTCTGCCGCGTGGCATACATTAACAGTTCCCGCTAGTGGCTGACGAAAGCGGTAGCGCCGTGAATAAGGTAGTTATGACGCCGAGGGAGACTAAACGCCTCTCGGAGGTGTTACAGGCTTCAGGGGATGAGGAGCCACTTTATAATTAACGAAGTTTGATACAAAATGTTAAGTGGGTCCCTCTGTTTTACGAGCGCATTACAGATAATGGGGCACCGTCTGTCTGAGGTATTACGGCGGCGCCGAGTTTAGAGACGAGGCTGGCGCATGCTCCACCCACTCCATGGTGAGCCAGACAGCCAGCCGTCCGTATGGAGGCCGAAACTCTGTTGAACGGTCTGCAGCTGCTGCACCAGCGCCACCGCGCTCTGCAAAACGGCTGATGTCCAAAAGTCGAAAAATTAAGTTTACTTGGATACACAAAAATATAGGAACAATATCTCCTTGGTTTAATTAATTATTTACTGCTAATTTAGTCTGAACATATTAGGGCTTCACGGCCTCTTCTTTTATTTGACCCACGACCGCTTACAGCAAAGACATTGCACAGATACTCACTGTAAGACCAATAATAGCAATGTTTAGTATCACCAGCAGTGGAAGGGATAAAGAAATGACACTGTGTGCGGCTGTTACACAGGAAGATTGCTGTATGGTGTGTCAGGTGGCAGTTGACGCTAAATAACGAAAAGTGTGAGATGATCCACATGAGTTCCAAAAGAAATCCGTTGGAATTCGATTACTCGATAAATAGTTGAATTGACAGCCTTGAGAATTGTACTAAGTACCTGGGTGTTAAAATTACGAACAACTTCAGTTGGAAGGACCACATAGATAATATTGTCGGGAAGGCGAGCCAAAGGTTGCGTTTCATTGGCAGGACACTTAGAACATGCAACAAGTCCACTAAAGAGAGAGCTTACACTACACTCGTTCGTCCTCTTTTACAATATTGCTGCGCGGTGTGGGATTCTTACCAGGTGGGATTGACGGAGGACATCGAAAGGGTGCAAAAAAAAGGGCATCTCGTTTTGTATTATCACGTTATAGGGGAGAGAGTGTGGCAGATATGATACACGAGTTGGGATTGAAGTCATTACAGCATAGACGTTTTTCGTCGCGGCGAGACCTTTTTACGAAATTTCAGTCAACAACTTTCTCTTCCGAATGCGAAAATATTTTGTTGAGCCCAACCTACATAGGTAGGAATGATCATCAAAATAAAATAAGAGAAATCAGAGCTCGAACAGAAAGGTGTAGGTGTTCGTTTTTCCCGCTCGCTGTTCGGGAGTGGAATAGTAGAGAGATAGTATGATTGTGGTTCGATGAACCCTCCGCCAAGCACTTAAATGTGAATTGCAGAGTAGTCATGTAGATGTAGTACTAGTATGTCGGAGAGATGGCTATTGTGATACAAGATGGACCAGTAACTGTCTTCTGAAGTTTGGAAGAAATTTAATTTTTTTGCTGTGTTTTGAGGAAGACTTTTACGAAGATTGTTCGAAAGTCGGGACCCAAACCATAAAATTATTTGGAGAATATACCGTATTATATGATGGTACATAAATAATTTTATTTTGTTGAGAACGAGTGTTTCTGCTGTCCTGTTCAGAGAGTAGTGTAAGAGTTAAAAATAAATAAGAGAGCGTTCAATGGTAGGAAAGATGGTAGACCAAACAGAGTATGGTAGTCTCTACACTTGTCGGCATGTAGCCATTTTAAATGGTTCAAATGATTCTGAGTACTACGGGACTTAACTGCTGTGGTCATCAGTCCCCTACAACTTAGACCTACTTAAACCTAACTAACCTAAGGACGTCACACACATCCATACAGGAGGCACGATTCGAACCTGCGACCGTAGCGGTCGCTCTGTTCCAGACTGAAGTGTCTAGAACCGCTCGGCCACATCGGACGGCCCCGAATTATCTGCAACTTCTTTGCGGATGAAGAAAAGCTTATTTGTGCGCAGTTTAGGATTCAGACTGGAAGAGACTGTCTGAACTACGTCGCAATAAGACATTTAGTTGCAACTAACTTTCCTTGCATTTTAGATGGATTAAGTTTCAAACAAATTATCCGCTCCCACTCTAATATGGCAAGTAATTAATCATTTTCAGGGTGGAAAGCTGTGCCCATTAATATAAACAGGTATTTTGGCCAGATGTAAAGCAATATCCAATCCAAAGGAGCAATGTGGTTATCCTGTTACGCGGTCAATTTATCCATTCTGTAATGAGCGTGGACAACCGAGAGCTCTTCGAATTCTAATATGGAATGGTAACACTCGACAATGAACTCCAGAAGAAACGAAACAATAAGGATATATTAGCTAACTACTCAGTGGCATGTTATCTAGTATTTAGTATTGTAAGCATTCAATAGCTTGTTTCGATACACTACGTGATCAAAAGTATCCGGACACCACCAAAACATACGTTTTCCTTATTAGGTATATTGTGCTGTGATCTACTGCCAGGTACTCCATATCAGCGACCTCAGTAGTCATTAGACATCGTGAGAGAGCAGACTGGGGGCCTCCACGGAACTCACAGACTTTAAACGTGGTCAGGTGAATGCGTGTTACTTGTGCCATACGGCTTTACGCGAGATTTCCACATCCTAAACATCCCTAGGCCCACTGTTTCCGATGAAATAGTGAAGTGGAAACATGGAGGGGCACGCACAGCACAAAAGCGAACAGCCCGACCTCGTCCGTTGACCGACAGATACCACCGACAGTTGAAGAAGGTCGTAATGTGTAATATGCAGACATATATCCAGACCAACTGACAGAAATTCCAAACTGCATCAGTGCATGTACTATGACATTTAGGTGGGAGGTGAGAAAACTTGGATTTCATGGTCGAGCGGCTGCTCATAAGCCACACATCCCGTTGGTAAATGCCAAGCGACGCTTCGTTTGGTGAAAAGAGCGTAAACATTGGACGATTGAACAGTGAAAAACGTTGTGTGGAGCGACAAATCGCAGTACACAATGCGGAGATCAGATGGCAGGCAATGGGTAAGGCGAATGCCGGGTGAATGTTATCTGCCAGCGTGTCTAATGCCAACAGTAAAATTCGAAGGCAGTGGTGCTACGTTATGGTCGTGTTTTTAATTGAGGGGCTTGCACACCTTGTTGTTTGGGGCCGTACTATCACAGCACAAGCCCACACTCTTATTTTAATGCCGCTCGGCGTGGCCACGCTGTTTGAAGCGCCGGCCCCTCCCTCGGGCATGGGTGTGTGTGTTGTATTCAGCATCTGTTACTTTAAGTAGTAGGTAACTCTAAGGACCGATGACCTCAGCTGTTTGGTGCCTTAGGAATTCACACACATTTGAAAATTTGATGTTTTCAGCACCTTCTTGCTTCCCACTGCTTCCACAGAAATTCGGGGATGGCGACTGCATCTTTCAACACTATCGAGGAGCTGTTCATAACGCACGGCCTGTGGTGGAGTGGTTCCACGACAAACACATCCCTGTAATGGACTGGCTGCACAAAGTAGTGACCTGAATAATATAGAACACATTTGGAATGTTTTGGAACGCCGACTTCGTGCCCGCTCTCACTGACTGATATCGATACCTCTCATCAGTGGACCACTCCGTGAAGAATGGGTTGCCTTTTCTCGAGAAACCTTCCAGTACCTGACTGAAGGTATGCGTGCGTGAGTGGAAGCTGTCATCAAGGCTAAAGGTGGGCCAACACCATACTGATTTCCAGCATTACCGATGGAGGGCGCCACGAATTTGTAAGTCATTTTCATCCAGGTATCCAGATACTTTTGATCACATAGTGTATGTTAAAGAAACGTAATATTCAGTCATAAAGTAACACGGAGAATACTTACTCAACTTTATATAACAACTATGATACAATGCAATGTGCAATAAAGGGTCAACTGAAGCGTCCGATTCCACCCGTCTGTTTCACCCATGACGTAAGCGTGTTGTGATGTGTGACGTCATTACGACGTGGAGCTTATGAACTGGTTGTGTTTGTAGATGTATCTTGTGTTTTTTGTGTATTCAATGTGTTTTAATTTAGGTAGAAATTTTTGACTTTTGAATTTTCACCCGACATCCCGCAGTAAACGGTCTTGTTCCTTCCAGAGAAGAGGTCACCTTCCCAGGTCAACCCTGACAGAATGCAATTTCCATTTAAGGGCCTTTTCCAATGGATGACCATACTGATGTTGGTAGACAGTACTCAAATAAAACCAAATCTGAGAAGTTGATGTTCTTCACTGGTTTGCAGCCGGATCATGTCGTCGTCCAGACACAATATATCGGCGCACCAGGTGGCCGCTATCTTCAGGAGAGTTAATGCTCGTGCAAACATTAGTATGGTCAGCCAAAGGAAAACGCCCACGTCTGGGTCCCCTTAAATGGAAACTGAATTCTGTGAGGGTGGACATGGGTAGGTGACCTCTACACTGGAAGGAACAAGACGGTTTACTGCAGGATGTGGAGTGAGGCAGTGGACGAGCAATAACTCACCTGAAGATGGCGGCCAGCTGGTCCCTCGAAATATTGTGTCTAGACAACGACATGATACGGCTGCGAACCCGTGAATATCAGCAGTTATTACGCCGAGAAAGCCTACGAAATCAAGTTGTTGTAGCTCCTTCAAAGAGTATTACTTACACGATAATAGAATTTTTATCGCAGCAGGCACTCATAGCACAGTACGTCAACTAAGAAACTGCCATTTAAAGATACCTAAATATTTTGACACGTTGTATTTGAGCCTTATAATTCTAGTACATTTTAATGAAAGTGATTTAATTATTTTCTGTACCAAGATTCATTGACAACGTTGTATTAGTTTCAGAGAAAACTGTACCTAAGGAAGAAAACTTCATACTGTCACGGAAAAGCATTTAAAGCTTTTCTTCCATATGTTCAACCTGCAGGTCTATAGCTGTCTTCGTTGCACTTCCCTGTATCCTCTAGCTTACGCCTGAAGGCCCTTTTTAATTCTGACCTCTTGTCATTTTTAGCGTTCTTTCCCCAGCTCCCGTACCGACAGTTGGTCAAAGGACAGAGGTCCATTCTTCATGTTCACCTCATGTTCTATGCCAGTATCACTCAAAACATTCAGCCTGCTGACTGAAACATCATTGCAACAAAACATTGCGTCCATGACAGCAGATTTAGGCTTTTGAGGTCCACAAATACTACACTAAGTAAGAGCCCCAAACACAGTTATTGAAACTTATGTTGGTATTTTGAGTTCTATCATGGATGCTACTGACACGCAAACTTTCGCTAGTTAAGTCTTTATAGATAAGTTTTATAACATTGATTGTCCATGATTAAGCCTGTGTACATCATCAGTTACAATCTTTGATATCACTAGTCAACAGCCATTTTGCATTTGGAATGTGATACATCAACTAGTGCGTATTTTGGTGTGTAGAATCCGAATATACCTTTCAAAATGTTCTAGCACGTACTACCGTGAACGATAGTAAAAACGTTTTGTGTTTAAAACTTACACTAAGAAAAAAGGCAACTTCTAAATTTCGTTGCTATCTAGACTACCCCGACAACTTCTGTTATTTGTGTGGGAAATTCACTTCAAAAGCCCAAAGAAAACCAATCACTGATTTGGTTAGGGAGGCATATAAATTGTATTTTGATTGTTCTGTTGGTGAACAAGATAAAAATGTTACACCTGATATTGCCTGCATAACTTGTACTACAATCTTAACCGAATTGTTGAAAGAAAAAGGCCGAGCTATGCCATTCGCCGTACCGTTAGTGCGATGTAAGCCTAAAGACCATTATTCGGATTGTTACTTCTGCCTTACAAATATTTCGGAATATTCAAGCAAGACCAGACACAAAATAAAGTATCCAAATGTATCTTCAGTGCATTTACCTGTGCCCATGATGAGGGGTTGCCTGTTCCTGTCTGTAAATTGAAAGCCACGGAACCAGACGCCATGTCAAGTGAATCAGAAAGTATTGAAGAAATAGAAGAGTACTGCCGTCAATATCATGACACTTCGCCTCAGCTCTTTAATAAAAATGAATTTAACGATTTGGTTCGTGATCTACAACTTTCGAAACAGTAGCTGAACTCTTGCTGTCGAAACTGCATCAACCGAATCTTCAAGCTCCAGGGACAAAAATGTCCTGTTTCAGATCAAGAGGTGCTTCCTTCGCTCAACATTTCAATATGCAGAATTTATTGTGGGTATGTACAGATGTCAATCGTCTGATGATGCAGCTAGGTGGATAACATAATCCACAGAAGTAGCCACTATTTATTGACCCCGGTAACACCAGCTTGAAAGCAGTACTACTGCATAATGGCAATGCATTTCCATCGCTAGCTTTGGCTTACACACTGAACACGAACGAAACTTATGAAACCATGGCTTTGCTGCTAGAGGCAATCAGACAAAAGGATCATGAATGGGATTTAAAAGTTGTTGCACTCCTTACTCCTTTACAGGCTGGGTTCACGAAATACTGTTCCTTTTTATGCCTTTGGGACAGCCGTGGCACCAAGAACCGCTATACAGTCAAGGAATGGCCTCTAAGGAAGTCATATGTTCACGGAAACGTAAAATGTGGACAATACCCCATAGGTCAAGCCCGATAAAATCATTTTGCTTCCCTTTCACATCAAGTTGGGCTTATCTAGAACTTTGAAGGCCTCATCTTCTTTATCCAGAGCTTTTACAATCACATAAAAGAAAAGTTTTCCAAATTAAGTGAGGCAGAGCAGAAAGAGGATACACTTGTTGGACCATAAATAAGAAAATTGCGGAAAGATCATACCTTTGATACCAAACTCACAGATATCCTATTAGCTACTCGGTCTTCTTTTAAAGGAATTTGAGGGGCTTTTTGGGTAACAGAAAAGACAAAAAAATGTTCAAATGTGTGTGAAATCTTACGGGACTTAGCTGCTAAGGTCATCAGTCCCTAAGCTTAAAAACTACTTAGCCTAAATTATCCTAAGGACAAACACACACACTCATGCCCGAGTGAGTACTCGAACGTCTGCGGGAAAAGACTAAAACTATGCTACATTTGTGAATGATCTGTTGGACAAGTACAAGAACATGGGGTGTAGAATGTCGCTTAAAATTCACTTTTTACAATCTCACCTTTATTTCTTCCCGGAAAATTTGGTGAAGGCTGCCGGTCTTGCTTACGAGATGAAGGCAGAGCTCACCATCTGCAGCATCGTTGACAGAACCGACTGCGGACCTTTGGTGCAGAGCCGGGTGGAGGGTCTGAATCAGAGGCTCAGACGGTTTTGCGACCGTATTGGCTGCAGATTCCTTGACTTGCGCCATAGGGTGGTGGGGTTTCGGGTTCCGCTGAATAGGTCAGGAGTTCACTACACTCAGCTGGCGGCTACACGGGTAGCTGTGTGGCGTGGACTGGGCGGTTTTTTAGGTTAGAAGGCCTCGGGAAAGTGCGGGATGGGCTGCAATGTCAAAGGGTGCTTGGCAATTACAGGACGTGCTTGGATCAAGGAACAGTCGGAATTATAGTTGTAAACTGTTGTAGTTGAGCTGGAAAAGTCCCTGAGCTTCAAGCGCTAATAGAAAGCACAGAAGCGGATATCGTTATAGGTACAGAAAGCTGGCTAAAGCCTGAAATAAGTTCTGCAGAAATTTTTACGAAGTCTCAGACGGTGTTCAGGAAAGATAGATTAGGCAGAATTGGTGGTGGAGTGTTGGTGTCTGTCAGTAGTGGTTTATCTTGTAGTGAAGTCGAAGTAGATACTCTGTGCGAATTGGTGTGGGTGGAGGTTATACTTAACAGCCGAATTAAGTTAATAATTGGCTCCTTCTACCGACCCCCAGACTCCGATGATACAGTTGCGGAACAGTTCAGAGAAAGTTTGAGTCTCGTAACAAATAAATACCCCACTCATACGGTTATAGTTGGTGGGGACTTCAACCTACCCTCGGTATGTTGGCAAAAATACTTGTTCAAAACCGGTGGTAGGCACAAAACGTCTTCCGAGATTGTCCTAAATGCATTCTCCGAAAATTATTTCGAGCAGTTAGTCCACGAACCCACGCGAATTGTAAATGGTTGCGAAAACACACTTGACCTCTTGGCCACAAACAATCCAGAGCTGATAGAGAGCATCATGACTGATACAGGGATTAGTGATCACAAGGTCATTGTAGCTAGGCTCAATACCATTTCTTCCAAATCCATCAGAAACAAACGCAAAATAATTTTATTTAAAAAAGCGGATAAAGTACCACTAGAAGCCTTCCTAAAAGACAATTTCCATTCCTTCCGAACTGACTATGCGAATGTAGACGAGATGTGGCTCAAATTCAAAGATATAGTAGCAACAGCAATTGAGATATTCATACCTCATAAATTGGTAAGAGATGGAACGGATCCCCCGTGGTACACAAAAAAGGTCCGAACGCTGTTGCAGAGGCAACGGAAAAAGCATGCGAAGTTCAGAAGAACGCGAAATCCTGAAGATGGGCTAAAATTTACAGACGCGCGAAATTTGGCACGTACTTCGATGCGAGATGCCTTTAATAGGTTCCACAACGAAACATTGTCTCGAAATTTGGTAGAAAATCCGAAGAAATTCTGGTCGTATGTAAAGTACACAAGCGGCAAGACGCAGTCAATACCTTCGCTGCGCAGTGCCGATGGTACTGTTATCGACGACTGCGCCGCTAAAGCGGAGTTATTGAACGCAGTTTTCCGAAATTCCTTCACCAGGGAAGACGAATGGAATATTCCAGAATTTGAAACACGAACATCTGCTAGCATGAGTTTCTTAGAAGTAGATACCTTAGGGGTTGCGAAGCAACTCAAATCGCTTGATACGGGCAAGTCTTCAGGTCCAGATTGTATACCGATTAGGTTCCTTTCAGATTACGCTGATACTATAGCTCCCTACTTAGCACTCATATACAACCGCTCGCTCACCGATAGATCTGTACCTACAGATTGGAAAATTGCGCAGGTCGCACCAGTGTTCAAGAAGGGTAGTAGGAGTAATCCATTTAACTACAGACCTATATCATTGACGTCGGTTTGCAGTAGGGTTTTGGAGCATATACTGTATTCAAACATTATGAATCACCTCGAAGGGAACGATCTATTGACACGTAATCAGCATGGCTTCAGAAAACATCGCTCTTGTGCAACGCAGCTAGCTCTTTATTCGCACGAAGTAATGGCCGCTATCGACAGGGGATCTCAAGTTGATTCCGTATTTCTAGATTTCCGGAAAGCTTTTGACACCGTTCCTCACAAGCGACTTCTAATCAAGCTGCGGAGCTATGGGGTATCGTCTCAGTTGTGCGACTGGATTCGTGATTTCCTGTCAGGAAGGTCGCAGTTCGTAGTAATAGACGGCAAATCATCGAGTAAAACTGAAGTGATATCAGGTGTTCCCCAGGGAAGCGTCCTGGGACCTCTACTGTTCCTGATCTATATAAATGACCTGGGTGACAATCTGAGCAGTTCTCTTAGGTTGTTCGCAGATGATGCTGTAATTTACCGTCTAGTAAGGTCATCCGAAGACCAGTATCAGCTGCAAAGCGATTTAGAAAAGATTGCTGTATGGTGTGTCAGGTGGCAGTGGACGCTAAATAACGAAAAGTGTGAGATGATCCACATGAGTTCCAAAAGAAATCCGTTGGAATTCGATTACTCGATAAATAGTACAATTCTCAAGGCTGTCAATTCAACTAAGTACCTGGGTGTTAAAATTACAAACAACTTCAGTTGGAAGGACCACATAGATAATATTGTCGGGAAGGCGAGCCAAAGGTTGCGTTTCATTGGCAGGACACTTAGAAGATGCAACAAGTCCACTAAAGAGACAGCTTACACTACACTCGTTCGTCCTCTGTTAGAATATTGCTGCGCGGTGTGGGATCCTTACCAGGTGGGATTGACGGAGGACATCGAGAGGGTGCAAAGAAGGGCAGCTCGTTTTGTATTATCGCGTTATAGGGGAGAGAGTGTGGCAGATATGATACACGAGTTGGGATGGAAGTCATTACAGCATAGACGTTTTTCGTCGCGGCGAGACCTTTTTACGAAATTTCACTCACCAACTTTCTCTTCCGAATGCGAAAATATTTTGTTGAGCCCAACCTACATAGGTAGGAATGATCATCAAAATAAAATAAGAGAAATCAGAGCTCGAACAGAAAGGTTTAGGTGTTCGTTTTTCCCGCTCGCTGTTCGGGAGTGGAATAGTAGAGAGATAGTATGATTGTGGTTCGATGAACCCTCTGCCAAGCACTTAAATGTGAATTGCAGAGTAGTCATGTAGATGTAGATGTAGAGCCGTAAGCGATGAGCATGGAGAACGCTTTCACCAAGACGTTGTTAACATGGAACACTGTTACCAAGGTCATTGGAACCCTTCGATGTTCGGGACTCTTCCTGGGTTCTTGTTAGGGAGAGTTATGAAACGGCAACAAAAGAAGAGCTCCGTCGTCGCATTGTCCAAAAACTAAAGACGATTAAAGGTGAAAATATCTTCTGAAGTAACTTGGATCTTTTGTTGGCATCATGCCCTTATATACATACAAAATAGTATCGATTTCAAACTTTCTGAATGTGTATTTTTGTTTGACTTAATTGTGTCAATTTTTGTTATTACCGTTTTTTATTCTAGTGTATCTAAGAAATTTGATTTTACCAGTGTATTCAGCATCTCAGAATTAGGTAAACCTACACATTTACAAACCAGATGCAGAAATTTTTTAATTTTGTTGACTAGTTTATTTGCACCAGGGTTAGGGCCTTAGCACTGACAGAATGACGGGGGCGCTGACCTATGGAAAATCTGTGACAGACGATGACCAAAACAACTTTTCTGATCTCTTATAAACTATTAATATTTTTCAGTATTATTCTACCCAAATTTCAGATTACTTCTTGAAATCAAGCGTCTACTTCAAATCACTAACCGAGTAAAACTTAAACCGAACACTGTACTGATGTTCACATATTACCTACACTTGTTAAGCACTGGAGAGACCAAATTGAAAAGCAGAAAGTAAATACGCTAAAGACAGAAAAAGTCTACTGCCACCGGTATCAACATAGCTGTCGTGGCAAAAGGGAGCGTAAATAAGTTATACAGAACTGCAACCAGTCACTTTTTGGAATAATTATGTTTTATTCCATGAACCGTTTTTCGAACCTTTTCAGGTCCATCTTCAGATGGTTTCAGGAAGTTACATCATTACTGGTAGTAGCATAATGCTCGGTGCTGGCTCTATAGCAGAAAGGGTCACTCTTAAATGTATCGCCATGACTATAGCTTATTTGTCGATATGGATGTAAATTTAGTTTTTACTTACTTCAACAGTATATCTGTAATGGATAAGCATAAAAAGGGTGCGTGTCGTTTAGAAAATACTCTTCTTTCCTACCGAAGACTCTAAGCATACGAATACCAATCATATTCTTGTTCAGTAAGGACTGTGATATAATTTAACAGAATAAAAGAAATCTTTATTTCGGCGGATTTTGACTTCATGCTTCGCTTAAGAATCAATGTTTTCCTATTCACTGTTCACCATTAGTCTCTCATTCTACTTAATTATTATATCGCATTTCCGTCTGATCTGCGATTTGATTACATGACCCATGTCTTAACCCCTATCATGTTTAATTTAATAAACGTTCCTGTTTTATGCCATTTCTCTGGTCTGGACGACGTCTACACCCATTGCCTCTTTACCCCATTCTTCATCTAATTTATTTTCAGACATAAGATTTCAAAGTCACATTACAAACAGTTTCTGATCTACAAAAAATTTTGAAAGGTATACTGTATTTCATTTAGTACTATTGAATGTCAAAAACACGGTCTTTTATTTCTGGTCAAGGGAAATCTCCGATTCCAATTCTCGTAGTTTTTCTGTTGGTGTTTCGATATCGTCAGCTGCAGTTGACCAATATAGGTCAAGGGAAGTGTGATTACTGTAGATTTAGTATTTTTTTGGGTTCATTTTCGTGTTTTGGGATTTTGGTGTGTCTTGTTTTTACTGTTATAATTAGCTCTTCCCCTCCCTAAAACCCCCAATTTGCCGCGGCTGCCCCGTTTGATGGTATTTCTAGAGGGAGATGTTATTGTATTATTGATACGTATTTTCGTGTTTGTTGCCGTGTTGGAGACGATTAGAAATTTCCGCCCTATTGAATACGGCACGGGTCAAAGCAGACGGGTGGTATCGGACACTTTGGTAATCCCAAAGTGTCTTTCACAGTGCCCGACCACTGTCAGGCAGGGTGGAAAGTAAGAGATGTCATTGCAGTCTGCCTTTGGGTAATTTCACTATCTGACGATCATTAATAAATAGCAACAATGAAGGAGGACGCAACGTCTAGTGTTCCATTAGCCTTCAAAAAATCGAAACGGATTCTCCGAAAGTAAGCTCTCTGATCCGAGTCATGATTCTAAACTGAAATTATGCCTTAAGGGTTTTGCTGACACATGAGAACAAACCGATAGACTGGCATGACGTTGTTCTTCCGGCCGTTGTTTAAGGCTGGAAACAAAAAAAGAAAAACTTAATTGCCAAGTCGGGAACAACAGTCTCTATTCCGTATGCCGCAGGAAGTACATAGAAGACTTTGTAAATGTGTGATCTGAAAAATTTGAGTGATAGGTAGTTGGATAAATACCAAAGTATTCGTGAATGAACATAGCAAAGACTTATAGCTATTCTTTGATAAAATATTGCGCACTATATATTTTATTAGCTTGTCTTACAGCTTGCGATGAATTTGGAACGTTGCGACTGTGGTGAATAATGGTTTTCAGAAAACACTTCAAAAGTCCCCTTTTGTGATAGTCCACATTTTATTTTACGTTATCTGCTTTCAGTCTACTAAGCGACTAATCACGTGGCACACAAGTTTCAGTGACGTTTTGTTGGATTTTTGTGGTCGCTGTGTGGAATCATTTGCATCCAAGTCTTTAGCCGTCGTGCGCAAATCACATTGTAAAATGTAGTTTATGTTTTCCAGTGATGTTGATTACGCAACGTAACACAAACATTGCCAAAGGCAATAATATCCATCTGCTTAACAGGATGTAACCATCTATAGAATTTGTTGTGTTGGATTCATTTGTGTTTGATCTTGAGCCTGAAGAACTGCTACACGATAAATTAATTGATATTGAGCTACCTTCACCGTATGCCATGTGCAGTTGCAGTTTGGCAGATGCAGATGTGAGAGAAAACTTCAGAGTCGCAAAATACGACGCCATCGAAGTTATTTTGTGGTTATGGCTAATGAGATTCGAAACCGTTGCTAGTTCACATTCGAATGCTATCTGCACACACTGCAAATATTCTTGCAGTGGCAGCAGATATTTTCATTGCGTGTTAGTGAGCAATTTACGACGACATAAAGATCTTGAATCACGGGGACTACCGTGTAGTTTACGCTGGAGGCACACTAATTAAACGGGGTGCCGTTGGTTATGACCTAATTAAATTTCTGTCGCACGTAAACAGAGCTGCACGCATAAAGCAGGATTCGCTGATGAACGTGAGTACCGAAATTTAATTTTGAAGAAACTTTCTTTGCGAAAGAACACTGCGAGATCTCATAAGGAGATAATGTTTCTCTCGACGAACTGAACTCATGTTTCACCTGCCATACACACACACGAACGAAACTTACCGGTTACAGAAATTTACCGAGTAATAACGAGTCGAACAATTACTTGGGTTAGCAGTAAATGTGACTGGCTGCTGCGTATGTTCCCTAATATGCTCAATAGTATCCGAACGATCGGCATTGCATTCCACATTACTTGCATGCAGCACATATAGAATAGCTTAATTACAAGTCCTCTGACCTCCTTTAGATACAGACGTTTGACTACAAAATACATGTACCACAAGAGACCCCTAGCAAAACTCATTTGTATGACAGTCAACCAAGACGAAACTTGAAACTTCCTGGCACATTAAAACCTTGTGCCGGACAGAGACTCGAACTGGGGACCTATGCTTTTCCAGGGTCAAGCGCTCTACCATTTGAGCTACCCAAGTACGACTCACGACCCGTCCTCACTGCGTCTCTTACTTTCCAATCTTCACATAAGCTCTTCTGCGAATCTTGCAGTGGCAATCAACCCAGAAGTAAATATCACAATGACGTGAACATCAGGGAACAAATTATCTGAGGTGAAAGAGTCCTTAACGCTTGTATACTCATTACTAAATCTTACCACCCTCATTGACATTTGAGGAAATTGTCTATCCCTATCCCACAAATAACGCTGCAAGCCTTATTCAAAAGCAACTTGTTTGTTAAAATACAGATTTTGCAAGAATATCTGGACTTCTAAAGTTCTATGGTAATTTGAACTATTCTTGTTCTCTAAAGTTTTTTCCAACCAAGCAGCCGGCTGTTGCGGTCTAGCGGTTCTAGGCGCTTCAGTCCGGAACCGCGCTGCTGCTATAGTCACAGATTCAAATCCTGCCTCGGGTATGGACGTGTGCGCTGTCCATAGGTTGTTCTAAGTCTAGGGGACTGATGACCTCACACGTTATGTCTCATAGCGCTCAGAGCCATCTGAACAATTTTGAACCAACCAAGTACTACACGTCGTTCGCTTCTCTATTAGTTTTGCATAAACAGGTAACCGAATTCAACATTTAGAAAAAAAAGCACAAAGGCCTCAACATCAAAAGCGTATCTCAGGTAATTTCACTGTACTCACGATGTGACGTCGAAGTAAGTGCAGTTCGAAACTCATGGACCCCTCATATTATCTAGGATAAAATAAAATCAAATAATTTAGGGGTTCATGACCAGCTACTTCTTCACATCTCTGGATTGTAAATAACATGGTGAACTGTTCTCTTTACATATGCATTCAAACCCTGCACCCGTAGTCATTTCCAACCAAGCCTAAACAAAAATGGCTCTGAGCACTATGGTACTTAACCTCTGTGGTCATCAGTCCCCTAGAACTTAGAACTACTTAAATCTAACTAACCTAAGGACATCACACACATCCACGCCCGAGGCAGGATTCGAACCTACGACCGTTGCGGTCACGCGCAAGCCTAATTAACTCTTGTAAACAGTGCCGATTGTCATTGTTGAATAGGCATAAAAGGAAGCGAAATATCAATTTTTTCCTATGTTGAAATTAGGAGACGAAAATTTTTTACTGGTCTGGGACTATCCACCGACTGTTATCCCTCCCCAGTAACCACTACGTACAGGATCGTTATAAGTAAGCTTTTGCTACTAAGCCAGTAAAGACAAATAAATATTTACGGCGGGAGTTCGCAACCTTATTGGGATGATGTTCAGACTGTCCCCAGCAGGATTTGCGTTCTTTGTAGTATAAGCGTCATGATTTGGCGTTATAAGCCAGTACTGATACTGTGACGTAGGTTTTAAGCGTGCATTACAGCTGCAGACAGTCAACATCGCTCTGGAGGAAGTGAGGAGAGCATTATTCATAATGCTGTTTTATCAAAACAACAAAAATAATGATGCTGCTCTTAATGGGTATCTATTCTTGCCGCACCGTTATCGAAGATCATGACTCGTAAGTTCGAACTAACCATCGATTTGGGACTTAGTAAGTTCTTCAAAAATTGGCCAGTCGGCTTCTCCCAGGACTGTTGCCGTGATTGATAATGCTGGACGCAATGTGCGATCTTGAAGCCGTGCACCAGCTGTGTCTCGACTGGTGAATATTGCAGCGTCCAGCGTTTCTCTGGGTACCAGTAAAGCAATCTGAAGTAGCTCATGAAAATGATCATCACATAAAGCAACGTTTGTAACGTGGAAACCAAACATCTTACGTCATTTACAAACGTTTCCCTCTCATGTGGAAATTGAACTCTTCTTCCAATGGCTTATTCGTGATAACCCCTCACGCAGTGAAAGTTTAATTATAACAAACATTTAAATCAAATATCGGTTAATTCACGAATAAAAGTATTCACACAGGCGTGGCGGCTTTATACCGCTCCTGTCTGGAGCCTGTGTATCGGGAGAATGACTGATGAGTGTACAGTGACAGGTGGCCTGAAGTGGGTTCAGTCAAGTACGTAGCTCTAATTTTCATCCACCACGGTACAGTAGCGGACAGAGACATTCAAGAAACAGGTCAAGAGAATACTTTTGCGAGTTGTTCTGTATCATTCTTGAAGCCTTTTTGGTTTATTTATGTTTGTAAAGGTTTTATACGTTTTTAGTAGTGTCAATGATGCGTGAATGTGGTCTGAAGTAAATACGTAGATCACTGTTATACTGACAAATGCTGTAAGACTACAGTAAGAATTTATGAAGACAGTGTGAATGCAGACGACACGGACTTTTGTATCATAATGTGTTAAGTAAGTTTATTTAAAAGGAAAGCTAATTACAGTGCAAATGAAAATAGTTAATAACGTAAAGTATAAATATATCAGAATGTTAAATATTTATTTCGGGAAAAAGGACAGTTCAAAAATGTGTTATTTGTTGGTTAGTCATGAAAGGCGCGGACTATGACGGGAGAATAATATTTTCCTCTTGGCCTTAAAGAAAGTGACCAGTCACAACGGCCCTTTCTTTGCCCGTTTTTTTCTTGCAGGGAGAGGAAGCTTACAACAGTCTAAGTAGTGGGAGCCCAGCGTTTCTCAATGGTACAGTCGTGTGTAGTATGAGCTCTGAAGGAAGTTACAGCTTGCAGAGTTTAGTTGTGCTACATGCCTCAAAAGTCAAGGCAAACTTATTCCGGTATGCTTTTTCAGAAGGACAGACTTTTTAAGTAATTTTGTGTATGAAAAAAGACAGTAAATCCGCGTGGCATAATGAGCAGATCGGTGACCTAAAACTTGACTGCATTGGAGACCGATAACCTTAATACACTCCTGGAAATTGAAATAAGAACACCGTGAATTCATGGTCCCAGGAAGGGGAAACTTTGACACATTCCTGGGCTCAGGTACATCACATGATCACACTGACAGAACCACAGCCACATAGACACAGGCAACAGAGCATGCACAATGTCGGCACTAGTACAGTGTATATCCACCTTTCGCAGCAATGCAGGCTGCTATTCTCCCATGGAGACGATCGTAGAGATGCTGGATGTAGTCCTGTGGAACGGCTTGCCATGCCATTTCCACCTGGCGCCTCAGTTCGACCAGCGTTCGTGCTGGACGTGCAGACCGCGTTAGACGACGCTTCATCCAGTCCCAAACATGCTCAATGGGGGACAGATCCGGAGATCTTGCTGGCCCGGGGAAGTTGACTTACACCTTCTAGAGCACGTTGGGTGGCACGGGATACATGCGGGCATGCATTGTCCTGTTGGAACAGCAAGTTCCCTTGCCGGTCTAGGAATGGTAGAACGATGGGTTCGATGACGGTTTGGTTGTACCGCGCACTATTCAGTGTCCCCTCGACGATCACCAGAGGTGTACGGCCAGTGTAGAAGATCGCTCCCCACACCATGATGTCGTGTGTTGGCTCTATGTGCCTCGGTCGTATGCAGTCCTGATTGTGGCGCTCACCTGCACGGCGCCAAACACGCATACGACAATTATTGGCACCAAGGCAGAAGCGACTCTCATCGCTGAAGACGACACGTCTACATTCGTCCCTCCATTCACGCCTGTCGCGACACCACTGGAGGCGGGCTGCACGATGTTGGGGCGTGAGCGGAAGACGGCCTTACGGTGTGCGAGACCGTAGACCAGCTTCATGGAGACGGTTGCGAATGGTTCTCGCCGATACCCCAGGAGCAACAGTGTCCCTAATTTGCTTGGAAGTGGCGGTGCTGTCCCCTACGGCACTGCGTATGATCCTACGGTCGTGGCGTGCATCCGTGCGTCGCTGCGGTCCGGTCCCAGGTCGACGGGCACGTGCACCTTCCGCCGACCACTGGCGACAACATCGATGTACTGTGGAGACCTCACGCCCCACGTGTTGAGCAATTCGGCGGTACGTCCACCCGGCCTCCCGCATGCCCACTATACGCCCTCGCTCAAAGTCCGTCAACTGCACATACGGTTCACGTCCACGCTGTCGCGGCATGCTACCAGTATTAAAGATTGCGATGGAGCTCCGTATGCCACGGCAAACTGGCTGACACTGACGGCGGCGGTGCACAAATGCTGCGCAGCTAGCGCCATTCGACGGCCAACACCGCGGGTCTTGGTGTGTCCGCTGTGCCGTGCGTGTGATCATTGCTTGTACAGCCCTCTCGCAGTGTCCGGAGCAAGTATGGTGGGTCTGACACACCGGTGTCAATGTGTTCTTTTTTCCATTTCCAGTAATGTAGTATGGCGAGCATTTACATTTAAGAACAATCAGTGCTTAGTAGCTGTTCAGATTTCTGGAAATTATTTGCCATAAACTTACTAATGTGAATGAAAGAATTTGTGCATGACTGTGTTAGGATTAAGCACTGGCTTAAAAGTGAACTTGTAATTCTCAACTTTAGAATATACCGAAGTTTTGCCAGTATTTCCACCTTTCATTCAAAATCGATACCTTTCCCCGAGTTTTAGAATCGATACGTTTTATGCAGCCTGGTGGAAGTTGCAGTATGGTAGGTTTCTGCTCATGTTTTCGACCGGCGATCTGCTGCGACTAGTTCACAGGTAGGCGCTGGTAGAAGGACGAAAAGAAGCCGCCCCGCGGTAGAACCTTCAATCACGGTGTGGCTTAAATTCTGTTGTTGGACGGGGATTCGAGCCCAGTGACTGGTCTATTGTCTAGGAACAGTCACAAATAAGATATAAAATTTTTTCAGCATTAGAGAGATATTTGAACTTGATAAGTTTTTTTTTATCTTACCGGAATTTGGGTCTGTCGCCTGTCGTACTTATTTTCTAGCCAAGGACAGACACTATATATTGGTTTCTCCCGTCAATATCTAGATGTTTGAATAACAAATAATATGATGAAATGTTCTAGGTTTGACTGCAAGTCCAATCCATCTCAAACCTTCGTTGTTGATTCCACAACTTCGGTAGTCCACTCGCACATCGAAAAACCGAGTGCTTTACTAAAAGGAGTGGCTGTCAGTACGGTTTAGAAATTTCGTGCACCCTTTTCAGATCCAATTTCATGTCTCCTTTCCTTTTGTTGTAGCGCAAGTACGTCATATAAACATTTCTTGTGACCATGTATTATACAATGGAGTTACTAACAAAACAAACAAGCATTTCAAATCTTGTTAAGAATAGTTTGCATCATCACAAACCTATCATAATCCTATATAAGTAACAGTAATTTGAAATTAAAACCATGAAAATTCTAGTATAATTATTTTTTCTTTGCCTTTACTTGAAGAGAACCAGTGCACTCATGAAAATATTCGAGGCATAAAAATTCGGAGCACTACGATAAATGTGCGAATGTATGCGTATTGCAGAGATTTTTTTCTCGGTATATTGTTAGAGAAACGTCTTCGTGATCTGGCGATAATCTTACGGTAAATCATGCATATCTGAGCATTTTCTAGAAATCTGTCTGCACTTGATTGTGGATTAACTTGTGTATTTTAAGTGCTTCGCTTGTGCTTGTGATTTCAATTTGTTGTGTGATGAAAGTGGGGCACTTCCGTAATGGATGAATGTAATTATTCACCTGTCAGTAACAGTATAATTAGCATGCTTTAAACGACGGCATCCAAGTTTTGGAATTACTTTTCATCCACAGGGTTCTATCCCGATTTCATCGACACACAATGCATTGTTTAAGGTGCGATCATTTTGCCTGACTCACGGATGATAATGTACAGAAATGTCTCAATTCTGATGGCATTCAGCTAATTGGTTTACTTCTTGATTGACTCGATGACTAGATTAATCACTAGCCTCTTGAAGACAAACGAAAACTGTTGGTAGCAATTTTTTGGAAGGTGTTACTCTGTTTCAGTTATTGTAATGAAATATGCTTTTAATACTATTTGAAATCTTTAATTATTTGGCCATTAATTCCATTTTATTGCATGATTGCGTAAAATATAATAATCTGACGTACGTCCTTGATAGCAGAACAAAAAGAAAACATGACGCAATATACGTACTCTGGTAGCAACATTTAGGAACTCCGCTATTAAGCACTGCGCTAACAACTCATTAGGATTCCCGCCGAATTGAGGTGGAGCCGAAACTTTGACCGCCATTCTTTCGGACACTGTTGTGAGCTGAAACATAATCCAAAATGTGTGTCCGTTTGTTATAATCCTTCTACCGTCCTGTCAATATTCGACTGTATGAGACAGCGACCTTTGGCTGGTCCCATTAGTGAGGGACGTTAGCTAACGAATTCTTCTTCAGCACTAACTGAAGTGGCATGTTTGAATGTGAAACAATGTAACGAAAAGTTCTATGTCTTACCTGGAGTCGAAGCCGCTCCCATCGTTAATATCGACAGTGCACAGTGAGACATCAAAAATCAAACCCATTTTTCACCAGTTGTTAGATGTATGCTTCCTACTGCTTGAAATAAAGTGGTGAAGATTTTGGTGTCTGGTCAAGATTTGCGGACAACTTCAGAAAATTTGAATCACAAGGAAAAACGTAATGGTGAAACTGCATTGTCCCGAAACGGTTAAATACCGTGAACGCAGAGGTTCGAGTTCCAATAAAACTAGAAGTTCCCATGAAACTAGGAGTAAGTGTCCTGTTGCCATTATGATCATTCGCTTATTAAATAAAATAAAATTTATTGTACAAGAAAGTTTAGTGGTGGAAGTTGGCAACCTATATGGGCCATGTATTGGTAATGTAATGTCCATACGAATGGCCGCTTTGCATTTTTTTTAAATAATTATTTAGGGCAGCAATGACAAGTAACAGCAAGGATGTGAACAAATTTGCTTTTCATCGCTCTATGGTAACAGAGAGGGCAAAGGAATGAGCAATGAGAATGTACTGCATTGCGTGAAGTGCAAATAATTTTTTTTGCGGACAGAGTTTCGTGCAGGACTGTACTCAGGGTTCCGGTGGCGTGAAGCCAGCAGCGTGTTAGCGCAGAGGTCAAATTTTACAACCTCCAGCAGCCCAGGAGATGCAGGTCCGGCCATATTGCTGCCCGACATTCTGGCGGAATTTCCAGCAGAACAATGTGACTCAAGCAAAATGTCTCCCCAAAGTGAATAACGCAAGGAGACGCTGTTTCCCCCTCGGCTGTGTCGCCCTACGCTCACAAACGACGTGGCCAGCAATGAATATACCTCCCGAACCCCTGCTCCATATTTTGTGAGGGTGAGACAGAGGAGCGGAATGTGTCCGTTTAGACGCTGGTGCCAAGGAAGCGTCTGGAAAGTTTTCTCGGACGAGCGGCAATTACCACAGATGACAACTATTGGCCAGATCGAAGAGACGGAAGCAGTATTTCCCGAGCACACAAAGCCGAGCGGGAGTATCCTCATTGGTGAAAAAGTTTTTGTAAATGTTGCGATTGGACAGCCTCAGCGGCGGAGCGGCACGCCGCACTAGATTTTGCTAGAAAATGGGACCGTCGCGTTTCAGCGTGCGTCCTAAAAGGGCGTAGTAGTCTGTACCGGGCGATACGGAATAATTGCGGATCAGCTGTGTACCTTATCCAGAACAATGGATAATTTCATGGGATTGTGTCGTATAAGGGAGCTGCTGTGGCTGCAGCGACAACACACCTGACTGACATTACAGCACAACGAGAACAGCCGGCTGGGGACCCTGTCGTGGAGAAGAAGAGCAGAATAGGTAACGTGATACAAGTATAGCTGTCACACCCAACAGACAAGAATTAACTGATGAAATTGTAAACGACGTTTTTCAGAAAATCATTAAGTGGTTCTCTGCAAATGGGCTCTCATTATACTTTGACTAAACAGTATACACAGTTCCATACAGTAAGCGGAATGACACCATTAATAAATATAGACTTCGATCAGGAATCGGTAGAATATTCAAAATTTCTGGGTGTATACATTGATGAGGGGTTGAACTGGAAGAAATACACTGAAGGTCTGTTGAAACGTTTGAATTCAGCTACTAATGCTATTAGGGTCATTGCAAATTTTGGCGATATACATCTCAGTAAATTAGCTTACCACGCCTATTTTCATTCTATGCTTTCGTATGTCATCATTTTCTGGGGTAAGTCATCACTGAGTAAAAGAGTGTTCATTGCACAACAGTGTGTAATCAGAATAATTGCAGGAGCTCATCCAAGATCATCCTCCAAACACTGACTTAAAGAGCTAGGGATCTTCACTGTAGCCTCACAATTTTATATATATATGAAATTTGTTATTAACAATCCGAGCGAATTCAAAAGTAATATCAGTGTACATGGCTACAACACCGGGAGAAAGGATGATCTTCACTACTCAAGGTTAAAACTAACTTTGGCTCAGAAGGGGGTAAATTATGCTGCCACAAATGTCTTTGGTCACTTCCCAACAGCATCAACAGTATGACAGATAGCCAGATAGCATTTAAAAGGAAATTAAAAGAGCTTCTGAATGGCTGCTCCTTCTACTCATTAGATTAATTTTTGGATAGTAAGCAGGTAATTTCCCTACGCCTCACCCCACCCCCCAAAAATGAAAACTATTAAATGTCATATTATATTTTGTGCAATGTAATACCTTGTAGAGACACATTTTATTAACCTGACACGTTACACATCGTTACGAAGTGTGGTATTCATGATCTATGCAACAAGTACTAATCTAATCATATGCACCACAGGCCGTAGCACGATCAGCCTTGCGGCGCACGGAAGTTGAATGGGTGGCCACTGACCCATTGGGCACCGCAGCCCATTCTCTCATTATTTCTGCGATTAGATACTGATGGAAAGAACGTGAACTAGAATCTTGTGCTCTCTTTCAGTTAAGATGAGGTTGCCAATCTGCATTTCTAGATTTTATAACTATAGATTCCTGGCATGCTCCTTCCTCTTCATTGAAATATTAATCATTCCACACTCAAGGCGCAACTCCTGATTAATTCATTTTGTTAGTATATCTAATTGTCAAGTGGATTAGATCTGCTTATCTTCGCCACTATTTCACACTATGCAATTATCGACACACCAGCCTTTCCCTAAAACAAAGTCAAAAATTTTGATGGGGCTAGTTTGGTGTTAATAATTTACATGCATAACTACTTTCTACGACTCAAGCAATCTCATCCAATCTGTTTCTTCAACTCAGGCCGGGTTTACGTAGTCGGATGTCATTAAACGCATAAGATCTGCATTGGGTGAATTCACAATAGAATTCCGAGTTCAGCAAATAGTTCAGTTGCATATCGCCGCACGGTAGCGAAGGAAACTTGGGAAGCGTCCCACTGGTGACAGGTTTTCTAGTTGGTGCGACTTTCACTTGTGTAATCGCCCACTGAAACTCCAATCGGTAAGGACTTTGGCGTTACCAGAGGTGAAGACGGGTCTGAAATGGGAATCAAATTCCGAAACCTAAGGCATACTAAACCACCTTCAACCCATATTTTCTTTTTATCTACTTTTTCGTTGTTTTACTCCTGTAGTGGTTTATGGATGACCCACGACATCAAATTCCTTTGATGAAAACATTTTATTACAGAGGGTGATTAAACTCCACAGTAAATATGGTGTGCTACTGATGCCAGATTAGCTGTCTAAACTCCAGTCGGCGCGGAAGGGACATAACGTGCGAATAAGGGTCTTCTGGTGCCTGTTAAAAATGGATTCCTAAGGTCTGAGTAGAACTCAGTCATTGCAGAAACCAAGCTACCATCAATTCAGCAGACAGCATCTCTCCACCAGTGGCCGCTTCATATTTTTGTTGTAAGGGCAGACTTGCCGCCCTGGGTGAGAATTCTCGCAGGTAATGAATTAATCTCTTCAGTATATTCAGTTCTCTGTTCCACTGCATTGCCGTTCACCAGAGGCCTCGTTTACCCAGTTCGTACTTTCGACTTTATTGTGCAGGAGGCGGTAACACAATGGGATTCCGAAGATTCTACAGGAAGTGAGGCCTTTCACTAGACCTGTTAGGGTGATGTATATGTTTATGGTCTAGTGACAATCGTTTCACCAAATAAACGCAAAGCCAATACATCGAGCACACTCATTTTTTCATACTTCTTTTCGCCTGTTGATTACATGGGCAGCAGTGTTGTGACCACTGCTGTTGCAGCATATGACCTGAAAAACATTGAATTATATGGTAAAATTTTAGGAAAGTCCGCCCCCGGTAGCTGAGTGGTCAGCGCGACGGAATGTCATACCTAACGGACCGGCTTCGATTCCTGGCTGGGTACGAGATTTTCTCCGATCAGGGACTCGCCTTTGTGTTGTCCTTATTTCATCCCCACCGACACACAAGTCGCCGAAGTGGCGTCAACTCGACAGACTTGCACCAGGCGAACGGTCTACCGGACGGTAGGCTCTAGCCATATGACGTTTCCATTTATATTGTAGGAAAACTTGCATAACACTTAGGTCCCTGCAGAAGTTCATGTTGATTTTAAGTGTCACTCAGGATGTTCCCCCAATGGGCTCGGCCGGTCTTAGTCGCCGTGCGTTTCTAGGCGCTAGTCTGGAACCGTGTGACCGCTACGGTCGCAGGTTCGAATCCTGCCTCGGGCATGGATATGTGTGATGTCCTTAGGTTAGTTAGTGTTAAGTACTTCTAAGTTCTAGGGTACTGATAACCACAGCAGTTAAGTCCCATAGTGCTCAGAGCCATTTGAACCAATGGGCTCGCCACTCTTTGGCAGGGTTCGTGCTTGGCTACCATTGGGCCCCAACCTTTGCAGCATCTTTTCCTTTTCGTGCTGCATGTCTATCCTCTGGGAATGTTCCGCATTGTCTGTCGCTGACCTAAGAGCAGTCTCACTACTGTTTCTTCGCTCCCGTTTCCTTTCTTTGTTTCCCTTCTCCTCTCGTTCCTCCGCTTCGTCATTTGAGGTTCCTCTTTGTCTTCTTCCTTACTGTGTCTCCTGAAGGCTGGCCCATGAGTCTGACGCGTAACAGGTGACTGAGTAACAGGTAATTCCCATCTTGGGGTCGACAGGTAGGGTTCGCAAATACCCCCTCGTACAGGTTTGGCCCAGGGATGTGTGATTGCCTGAGCTGCAACCTTCTCAAATTGCCGATTGGTTACTTTGTCAGGTGTTCAGGAGGTGTGAAGAACCACCTAGGACAGGTGCGCCCCCTTGTGAAGAGAGACCCCAGTTGGAAGTAGCACGCCATCGGAGGCACTGGCAATCATAAAGGATTGTCTTGCAATGAGCCAATCATCTTCACAATCAACATCAACGAATCGTAAACGTAATGAGTCTAACGATTCAAAGACCCTTCCCGCTGCACCACGATTCCTCAAGGTCTCACGTACTGAAGACAGTCAGTCCTTCGCTACGGTAAAACTGTTTATTATTCAGAAAGTAGTTGATGCAATCAACAGCCCTGTGAAATCCTGCTCTCCTTTACAAAATGGAACTTTGCTTTCGGAGACTACTTCTGAGTCTGAAGCACAGTAGCTGCTTGCTGCCTCGCTTCTCCATGGCTATCCTGTTCATGTCAGGGCCCATAGAACTTTGATTTCTTCGTGTGGTGTTATTTACACTAGGCTGATCGACGAGCCGGCCATTCCTTTCGAGATTGTCCTGTGTATCTTGAAAAGCAGGCTGTCCAAGAAAAGAGTGCTTCACTCAGTCGCTTGCAAGTTACTGGCTAGTCACAAAAACTGCATTCTCCTGTCTGTCACCTATAGGTCTTGTTATCCCTAGCTCCATGAAGGACATGGCCACACAGACATGCGATCTCAAATTGAGCACTGAGGTTGTAAAATCGCCCAATGTCAAGGTAGCTTTTTCATCCTCTCATCCAGCTGTGCAACAAGCTCTCAAACTCTTCCCTCAAGCGGCAAAGCCACCAGCGATGCAACAGGTAGGACGCAACAGACGGAAGGTGTACACCCATGAAGACTTCCTATATCCAGCCAAACAACTCCAGAGCCTTCCTCCAACCAAAGACAAACGGTCTTCTTAGCTGGCTTGAAGATCCTATTTGATGGTGTTGCCCGGTTGGCCTGGTTGCCAGTGATCACCACCTACCGTTATTCAGAGTTGGGCTTCACAAACTGACAGCAAAGCAAGCCGATGCTTCTGTGGATCCCTGGAGCAGGATCCTCCAGCCAACGGACTGACACCGCTACATCTCTTCGTCATCACGACTCTCCTCCAAAGGAACGTTCATGGACTTCAGTCCCACAAAGAGTATTTACAGCTGCTTTTAGCATCGCAGCGTACACTTGTACTCTGCCTTCAGGAAACGAAGTTCCACCGATACGACCACATTGAGCTTTCACATTTCTTCCTAGTTCATTTTGACCTTCCCCCTGAGGTCGGCATTTCATCTTAGGTGGGCGTCATGCTGCTCATACGGAATGACATTCATAGTCAACCCATCTCCCTACCTACCCATCTTCAAGCTGTTGCATTTCGTTTCTTTCTTCCCCATCTGACTTTTTTACGATTCATGTCCCTCTATCATTCGATACCAGAAGGGCTGACTTCCTTCAGCTTATTGGGTAGCCACCTCCCTCATTTCTGCTACTCAGTGACTTTAATGCACATCATCTCTTTTGGGATGCTTCTGTCTGAGAGGTGCCCTCTTGGTTGATCTTGTTAATCAGTTCAACCTCTTCTGCCTCCACAGAGGAGCACCCACTTTCCTTTCTGATTCCTTGCACACCTATTACCATTTGGACTTATCTTTCTGCACTGCCCAGCTTGCTGATCGTCTTGAGTGGTCCATTCTTTCCGATCCCTACTGAAGCGTCCAATTCCCATGCGCTATCCGTTTGCTGACGTCTATCCCACTTGCATGCACACCCAAATGGCATTTTACCAAGGCAGACTGGTGGCTTTACAGCCCCCTGGCGACCTTCGAAGAACAAGATTTCCCCAATTGTGATAACCAAGTGGACTGTCTCACAAACGTTATCCTTACTGCTGGAGAACTTTCCATTCGTCGCACTTTACCGAGCTGTGCCGCAGTCCCTTGGTGGAATGGGGCATGCTGCGACGAAATGCGCACGGGGACATGCTCTCCGCGTTTTTAACTGTCATAATACGATGGAGAACTGCATTCATTACAAACAAATGCATACAAAGTTAGTTGCATTCTTCGCAAAGAAAAATAACACTATCTGAATTTCATTCACTGGTTCTTTTAACAGTCCCCCCCCCCCCCCCCCCCCCCGCCTCTACATCTGTGGCGTTGGCTAACTTCTGATGCTCTCTGGGACCAAGATCCATTCACCTATGTCCAGCCTGACAGTAGCAGATGATGTCATCATGGGGACTATTGCTATCTCCAACTTGCGGAAGTTTGGAGCTCTTCTCACTATCACCCCGCCTTCCTCCATCGGAAACGAGTGGAGCAGATTCGGGCGATTCCGTTCTCTTCTCAGAATTGGGAGTGCTACAATGCCGCCTGTGCTATGAGGGAGCTAGATCATGCTCTCACTTCATCCCGATCCTCCGCCCCAGAGCCAGACGCTGTTCATATTCAGATAATGCAGCACCTTTCTCTTGCTGGCAAGCACTTTTTGCTTAATACATGCAACCACATAATATGCAGGGGGCACATTTCCCGGACTTTGGCGTGAAGCCACTGTCATAACTATACCTAAGTCCGGTAAGGACAAAAACCTTCGTTCTAGCTACCGCCCCTCCTGTCTCACCAGCTGCGTTTGATAGGTGATTGAACATATGATTCATGCCAAGCTGGTATGGTGGCTCGAGTCTCGCAATTTACTAACGAATGAACAGTGTGGATTTCGAATGCGGTGTTCTGCAGTTGACCATCTCGTTACTTTTTCCATCAATGTCATAAATGGTTTCCTGCGGAAATTCCAGACTGTGGCCTCTTTTTCGATTTGGAGAAGGCCTAAGACGCCTGCTGAACAACTGGTATCCTCTGTACTCCTTACACGTGGGGTTCTGTGGCCACCTGCCCTGTTTCCGTTACGATTTTTTAAAAGATCGAATTTCCAAGGTGCGTGTGGGTTTTAGCTTGTCGGACACGTTTATCCAGGAAAACTGTGTGCCTCAGGGTTCCGTCCTGAGTGTCGTACTCTTTGCTATCACCATTAACCCTATAATGGCCTGTCTCCTGCTGGGCATCTCTGACTCCCTTTGTGTTGACGATTTTGTTATCTATTGAAGTTCTCCAGGACCTTTCTCACTAGCATCTCCTGCGATGTCTTGGTCGTCATTATTCCTGGAACATCGACAATGGCTTTCGTTTTTCCTCTAACAAAACTGCCTGTATGAATTTCTGGCGGCACAATTGGTTTCTCACGCCATCTTTACATCTTGGGCCTGTTGCCCCTTCGTTCGTTGAAACTGCGAAATTCCTGGGGCTCATGCTCTATAGGAAACTTTCTTGGTCCTCCTATTTGTGTTACCTTGCAGCAAACTGTACGCGGTTCCTCAATGTCCTACATGTACTTGATGGTACTTCCTTGGGTGCGATCAAACCACCCTCCTCCGTTTGTACCGGTCCCTTGTCCGTTCGAAACTAAAATAATGGTGCTTTGTTCATGTGTCTGCATGTCCATCACTCTTACGCCATCGCGGCATCCGTTTGGCCACTGGTGCCTTTTACACTAGCCCAGTTGAGAGTCTGTATGCTGAAGCTGCTGAACTGCTACCATCCTCCTGCCGTGACTTTCTCTTCAGCAGGGATGCATGCGGTATGTCTGCCATGCGTGGCCACCTATCGCATGCCTCCTTCGACGGTTCCTTTGATCGCCTGCATGGGGCGCGTTCCTCTTCTCTATGACCACCTAGAGTCCGCTTTCGCCACTTGCTATAGCCGCTTAACTTTATGCTACCTGCGACTTTCGTGGTGGGTGGGAACCCTCCACCACCTTGGCTTCGTGAAGGGGCCCATGTTAACATTGGCCTTCATTTGCTTCTTAAGGACACTACTTTATCCTCGCTCTGTTGTCTTCAGTGAAACTTCTCTGCAGTATCTTTGTACACACTGATGACTCTCTGACAAACTGTGGGTCAGGTTTGCCTTCGTCACTGGCACCCGTGTCTTTCGATATCGGCTTCCAGCACACTGCTCAGTATTTGCAGCCAAGCTCTTCCCCCTGTGTCAGGCAGTGGAATACATCCAGCGACACAGACTTTTCAATTGAGTCCTCTGCTCAGAATCACTCAGCGCCCTTCAAAGTCTAAGTGTGCTCTACACCACCCATCCATTAGTGCAGTGGACCCAGGAAAACTGTCACTTCCTTATCCTTGGTAGAGCCACTGTGATGTTTATGTGTGTTCTTGGTCGTATCGGTCTGCCTGGAAACGAGGCTACTGACGCTGCTGCCAAGGCTGCAGTCCTCGTGCGTCAGCCTGCTAGTTCCTAACTTCCGTCTCCGTGTTGCCGTCTCTGAAGACGTGAAGTCCTTTTGGCATGGCCAATGGTCCTCCCTGCACAGGAATAAACATCGGTTTATTAAGAGTCTCCTAGCGGCTTGGACGACCTTCTCCCGGCCCTCCCGCTGGGGAGGAGGTCTTTGTAACGAGGCTGAGTATTGGGCACTGAGGCATCTTCATGTGATAAGTGGCGCTAGCCCACCACTTTGTACACATTGCCCCCAAACTTTAACTGTCCGCCACTTACTGATTGAATGTTCATTTTTTAACAATTTACGTTCCTGCATGGGTTTGCCATCTGAGTTGTGGGCCGTTTTAGCAAATGATGCGCGGTCTGTAGATCGCGTTTTACTTATCCGCCAATGTAACATGGCGAAGGCCATTTAATTTTTATTTTTGGGCCTCTGTTTCTGTATGGTGTCTTTCGTAGCCTTCCTCTACGTCTCTGTTTTCATTTGTCTTCTCTTATGTGGATTGGGACTGACGTATAGTCTTTTATAGCTCCTCTCTGTCTTAGTGTTCTTTAGTTTTGACTTGATCGTGTATGACCTCAGTTGTTTTTTGCGCCCTAAACCAAAACAAAACCAAAACGAAACCAAAACGAACTTAGTATGTTGTAAGCATATTTATCAATAATCATTTTCAAGTATCTAGTATTGTTATGGTGGTGACTCACTGAATGCCCCATACAGAAGATTGTTGAATGTGGGGTTTGTCTTACAGACACAGAACACGTCAACACGTTGATTAGGTGTTAGAAAACACAACGTAAAAAGGAGAATGTCTTAACACTTCTGTCACTCTGTCATTCTGAAATTAATGGAGGAAAGGAAATGAAATGGCCAAATGACATTATTTGTTGGGATGCCCCATCACATGTCGTTCAAGCTGCCTGGTTAAAACCTGTTTATTTCATGCAACTTCGGAAACAAGATGAAATGATCGGGCTATACCTAAAACCCTGTTCCAGGTCAAAGAAAATTTCGATCTCCTGGGAGTCGAACCCTAATCCCGGTGATTTATAGACAAACGCTGATGGTTGCACCACAGGCTGTGTACAGAAAAGGATTGAAGGCAGCGAATACAGTACGATGCATTTGTGCCGAGTATGGGATGAGTGCCATGGAAGAATCATGGTTTTTCTCAAATAGGGATTGAAATATTCCATTACTAAGGAGAGGTAAAGCTAAGATTTCAATAACTACCAAAGCCTTTCATTGCTGATTTCCTAAATTTTTGAGAAGATCGTGTGTTCTATAATAGTATCCCACTTGAGCAACAGTAACACCCTCACTAAATTATAGTTTGGATTTCAGAAGATTCTATGAGAGACTAGGTTGAGCAGTTACCACATCCTGAAGATACGAACGAGGTCAGAACCAGCTGACCTATACGGCGACCAGATGGCTCTCTAAAACACAGTGGTAAATGTAATGAACCAGAAGTTACAATGAAACGAATAACTGGCTGCAGACAGTCGTTGAAATAGGTCATCGGGGATAGTTGAAAATGTGCGCCTCGACCGGCACTCGAATCCGCGATTTCCTGCTTACATAGTAGACGCTCTATCCATCTGTGCCTCCAAGGACACAAAGAATAATGCGGCTGCTGGGACGTATCTGGCAGGCCTCCCGTGAGACCCACATTCGCAACTTATTGTCCCGGACTATATTCATAGTGCCCGTGGCATTATACTCTGCACAGGAGGAGATGGTCAAACTGCCGGTGAACCTTAACTTTATATATATATATATATATATATATATATATATATATATATATATATATATACTAACGTGGTATTTCTAGCAGCATGTCGAGCAAAAGAAAATAAATCAAAGTTACATCTATTGAATGATGCAGCTGAAAGCAGTAATTATAAGTTTATCTTTCCATTCGAAGTAATTAATATTATAAGCCTGTGTTAAGCCAATAGTAGCTAAGTAACGTTAGTGACAGAAGCCATGAATGAAGTTAGTGATGCACAATGTGACACAGAAGTAATACTAATCGGTAAGACTGAAGAAGACAAAGAAGGGGAAGGAGATAGGCAAAAGATGGAAGTACTGATCATAGATGTAGAAGAGAAGAAGAAAGAAGAAAGAAACAGCTGATAATCAATGACATGTAATATTCGGACCTATTTATTGGCAAAGCCTTGGTATTGAAAAGGACTTGTTATGGGAGAAAGAGGAGAACAGCAAGAGAACACAAGACCCTAACCAACAACACCAATAGAGATTTATAGTCAAGAATTGCCTGTTTTATTACACACATTGTCGTTTGCAATGCACACTTTGAAATAATAAAACAGCAGCTAGGATTGAAATACATGCCTGTACTAGGAGTAAAAGAAATAGGAGCCACTGGAAAAGTGGGCAGACCAATTAAACATAAAATATTGCTTGATTTCAGAATACAAGGGTAAGCCATTACACACATTTTCTTAGTGGTACAGGACTTAGATGTGGTAATAAATGCGGGTGGTTGTTAGCTAATTAAACAGTGATTTTAATTGATGGTTGACAGTAAATGGCTTCTCAGACAAATGAAATTTTTGCGAATTCCTTTTGAAACAGCAAATATATTAAAAGAATGCCAATTAATTTAACTGCAAGTAAATAGCTTAGGTGGGGACGATGGACTAGAGGACAATATTGAACACTATCATTTTTGAACTACGGTCGAGAATAACAACAAAGAACAGAAATGTAGGAAAATATGAGAATTAACTGATGAACGTCAGTGAAACAAAATAATACTTGTTTAAAGTGCTAACGGAGTATCTTTTAGTACTTGAACGTGACATAATATGAACAATTTTTGAGACCACGATATGCTATTCTTATATCCAAGAAAAGCGGAAATTCGATAAGAGATAGATAGAATGATCGTGTGGGCCACATACGAATGCAGCAGTTGTGAGTATAATAACCTGTTAGTGCTTGTATTTTCAAAGAGGTGGTATTGTGCGGATAACGATCGACAACAAAACACTACTCAAAATAATAAAACGAGAGGTGGAACGTCATGAAGAGCTTGATGAATTACTGCAAAATTTTCATGATGTACAATATATGACAAATCTACACTTGATTCCTAGGTAGGCGCTGAGAGGCCTGGATAAACAATTGTGAAAGTATACTGTGCTTTTTACAGCAAATGCTATCTATATGAAGTTGTACCCTTTGCGTTGAACACTTCAATTCTGGTGTTCATTAGAGAACTAGACGGAATACTGAGTAATAAATTAAATTCACGGATTCCGTACAAGTTCACATCTAACGAGTGCCACAAAACTTGCCACTAACATTTAATAGAACAGAACAAGGCAACCTTGAAGAAATGGGGAATGGCACTGAAATTGAAGAATTGTAGCGTCATGAAGAAAATAATAAAATTTCTGCGGGATTTTATTATGATAAAATGTACTGAGAAATATTTGGGGATGGTGACCATTATAAGACATTGTGCTACAGCAAACTCAAGAAAGCAGTCAAAAGCATTTCCAGGTATGTGTCCATTCTACCTCAAATATGTAAACTACAAAGAATCAATGATACTATTTTAACACTGTTGCTTAAAAATGACGATGCATTCATTTGGTCAAAGGAATCCAAGGCTGCTTTCAAGAATTTAGGTGAAAGTCATGAATCACTCATGTGCACACCATTAAAGCTGATAACATGGTGCCTGTAGTCACGGATACAGGGATTAGTAAAGACAGGGTTGTCGTAGCGAGGTTGAATATTTTAACCCCAAAATCATTAAAAAAAGTATACCTACTCAAAAGAGTAGATAAAAATTCACTTGACGCCTTCCTGAGAGACTATCTCCACTTCTTCCAAATTAACAAAGTAAGTGTAGACAAGATGTGGCTTCAGTTGATAGAAATAGTAACGGCAGCAATTTAAAGATTTATACAAAATAAAATAAAGAAAAACGGAACTGATCCCCCTTGGTTCACAAAACGGAGCAGAATACTGTTGCAGAAAAACTAGAAAAGCATGGCAAATGTAAGTGGACACCATATCTCCAAGAATTGTGACCTTTTACAGTAGCTCGAAATTTAACACGGGCTGCAATGCTAGATGCTTATAATAGTTTCCACAACGAATCTTTATCTCGAAACCTCACTGGAAATCCAAAGAGATTCTGGTCGTATGTGAATTATGCTAGGGGCAAGACACTATCACTGTCTTCTCTGCGAGACGGAAATGGAAATACTATCGTGGCCAAGCCAGAGTTACTAAACACAGCCTTTCTAAAATCCTTCACCAAAGATGACGCAGCCAATATTCCAGAATTTGAATAATGAACAGCTGACGACATGAGTAACGTAGAAGTAGATATCCCAGGAGTAATGAAGCAACATCAGTCACTAAACAAGGGCAAGTCTTCCGGTCAAGGTTGTGTACCAGTTAGGCTCCTTTCAAAGTATGCTGATACAATAGCTCGATCCTTAAAGATGATATACAACCGTTCGCTCGACACAGATACGTACCCAAGGATTGGAAAGTTGCACAGGTCACGTCGATATCCAAGAAAGGTAGTAGGAGTAATCCACTAAATTAGAGGCAGCTATCATTAACACTGATATGTAGCAAGACCTTGGAACGTATATTGTGTTCGAATATCAAGAATTACCTCGAAGACAACGGTATATTGATATTTAGTCAACACGGATTTAGAAAACATACTTCTTGTGAAACAACTATCTCTCTACTCACACGAAGACTTGACTTCTATTGACAAGGGATTTCAAATTGATTCCGTATTTCTAGATTTCCAAAAGGCTTTGAACACTACCTCACAATCTACTTGTAGTGAAATTGCGTGCTTACTTACACGACTGGATTCATGATTTCCTATCACACAGTTAAAAGTTCGTAGTAACAGATGGAAAGTCATCGAGTAAAATAGAAGTCATATCTGGTGCTCCCCAATACAGTGTTTAAGATCCTCCGCTGTTCCTTATGTACATATATAAACGATTCGGGAGTCAATTTGTGCAGCCGTCTTAGGTTGTTTGCAGTTGATGCTGTCGTTTACCGACTAGTAAAGTCATCAGAACATCAAAACAATTCCCAAATCGACTTAGAAAATATATCTGTATGGTGTAAACATCCGCAATTGGCCCTAAATAACGAGAAATGTGAGGTCATCCACCTGAGTGCTAAAAGAAATCTGTTCAACTTCGGTTACACGATAAATCAGTGAAATCTAAACACCGTAAATTCAAGTAAATGCCCAGGAATTACAATTACGAACAACTTTAATTCTATAGGGCCCATAGAAAATCTTGTGGGGAAGGCATACTAAAGTCTGCGTTCTAGTTTCAGGGCACTTAGGAAGTGTAACAGCTCTGTTAAAGAGACTGCCTACACCACGCTTGTCTGTCCCCTTTTAGAATAACCCTGCACGGTGTGTAATCCTTACTATACAGGATTGACGGAGTTCATAAACAAAATTCAAAGAAGGGCAGCGCTTTTTGTATGATCGCGAAGTAGTGTAGAGAGTGTCACTGAAATGACGCAGGATTTGGGGGTGGACATCGTTAAAACAAAGGCGTTTTTCGTTGCGGTGGGATGTTCTCACCATATTTCAATCAACAGCATTTTATTCCGAAATGCTAAAATATTTTGTTGATGCTGACCTACCTATGGAGAAACGATCATCATACTAAAGTGAGGGAAATCAGAGCTTGCACTGAAAGATATAGGTGTTCGCTTTTTCCGTGCTCTGTTCGAGACTAGCGTAATAGAGAATTATTGTGAAGACGGTTCGATAAACACTCTGCCAGGCATTTAAATGTGATTTCTAGAGTATCCATTTAAATTTAGATGTACAACAGATATTTTTGGGCCATTACCAAAAAATTCATGTATATTTTCGTACATTTTAGTAGCTTTGGAGCTTTTTTCTAAGTTTATAAAGCTATTTCTGATGAGAAAAGCGACTTCCAGAACAATAAAATAGCTCTGGATTATTCTACGAATATAGGTCAAACAAAGTGTGTTCTCTGATAATGGCTCTCAAATCTGCTAATAATTGTGGAAAGACAGCATGGAGGACAACAATGAACAGACTGTGCATACACCAGCCTACCACCTATCATGTAATTTGGCAGAAATACACAAAACAGACGATTTCGTTCTCATGAAATTAAGTTAGATTAATCATGAAATTAGGAAATTCAAATGTATTTGCCATGGATCTTAAATAGATATAAATATCCCTCCCCTAACGCTTACTTTATGGAATTTCAATTATCAAGGAAGGGTCTCCATATCAGAAACATTGTAGATTTGAGAAAATACAAGCCAAGAGTTCAAAAATTATTAAGAGACAAAGTATACTCTGAAATAAATGTATATTTAAAATGTACAAACCAACATTAATTTGATTAATATTTGCTGTATACAATAAATGTCTTTGTAAATGTTAATGATATAGGAGAATGTCTAAATATGGTTTCTCAAGTTTCTAAGAAAAAACTAAGATCATGTAAATTTTAACAAAAAGGAATTTCCTTACGGAAAAGTGCTTCAAAATAACAATAAAAACACGAGAAATGAGTTGGGCTGAATGTCTCATAAAACAGTGAGAAACGGGGTGTCAAACACAGTGAGCAAAGACTTACTACATTCATCGTAAGTGAAACCACGAAATATAAAATAATAGTGTGAGCTAAGGTCGCTATAAGGCATATGACCCTTTTTATATTTAAGAACGTTTGTGACTAAAATTATTTGTTTGATGTGAATGATTCGTGTTTGGAAATTAGTAATAATAACATGCATCTAGTAATTTAGCCTGCAAGTTCTCAACTGAAAGCGTGAAGCACATTTCGTTAATTATATAATAACTGGCTTTATGTACAAAATTTTACGCTATATAATGATAAACACTGAAAGATATTAGCCAATAAGCGTTTCATCTATGTATACTACGGCTCAAAAGTTTCCAAACGATCTGAAAGTATGATAAAAAAGCTAGTTATCAGATTCAAACATGAATTAGCTATATTGTTTTCCCAGTGTCAAGCTTAGTATGACGTTTAAAAGATTAATGAAATCGTTCAAAACATAGCTTTTCACTGTTACACTGTTCAAGTTCCAAGTACTGCATGCCGCTAATTTTGTATTGTGGTGTCATAATATAATCTTTCCTCCCTACATAGTGTTCATAGGAGGTCAACCTATCTGTAAACGCGGTTACAGGTAAGAAAGGATCTTGCGGCTATGGACCACGTATCGAAGAGTGAACTTGCGTGAGTGCTCAGGGTGAACATCGATAATGGGACGAAGAAAGGACCTGTCAACAGAAAAACGTTCTGCAATTGTGTCTTTACATGCGGCCCGTCTTAGTATGCGGAAAATAACACGTCAAGATAGAAAAACGTTCTGCAATTGTGTCTTTACATGCAGCCCGTCTTAGTATGCGGCAAATAACACGTCAAAATCATATTTCCTTGATATATATATCCATTGTACCACGCAGAGGCCTACGCATACTTGCCAGAATATCTACCGATGTTTAAATAGTAGGCCAAAAGTCACATAAAACAGCAAAGGCAAATATATAGCAACCACAAGTAAACAGCGCCAATTAGAAAAACCTCAACCATAACGGGGAAAGTACTGTGAAAAGACGTCTTAAGGCAGGGAACCTTAAAGGACATGTTGCGGCTACGAAACAATTACTGACTGCTATTAATAAGAAGAAGAGGGTACATTGGGCAAGACAACATGAATTTGGGCTGCAAATCAGTGGAAAAAGGTGCTTTTCACTGAATGAATCCAAATTTGAGGTTGTTGGCACAAAGCGACGCAAGTTTGTTCGTCAGTTGCAAAGGAAACGAATCTTACACCAATGTTTGTCTCTAACCTTAAAGCATGGAAGGAAGTCCCTCATAGTCTGGGGATATTTTGGAGGCGTTAACACTGGTGATCTTGTAGAAATAAACGGAACAATGAAGAAAGAGTATTACCACCTTATTCTATAGTATCATTCAAAGCCAAGCGGAAGACGTTTGAGTCGCAAGTGAATCATCCTATAGCAAGATAAAGACCATAAACAAACTTCAAAAGTGTCTAAAGCGTATTTGGCAAACTTAGAAAAAAACATGAACTAAAACCATGGTCTGGCCGCCCCAATTCCTCAACTGTAATCCTACTGAACTGCTTCGGGGTCGCTTGGATAGAGCATTTAAATCAAGGCCCATTACCAATGTTCATGACCAATGGACCAGATCGCAAGAGGAATGGTGGCATACCACCGATAAAACCCTGATGAAGCTGACTGCAACAATGCCTCATGTATGCAAGTCACTGATTAAACGTAAAGGAAGGCTACTTTAAGGAGAGTAAAATTTGACGGCATGTATTTAGTTTCAATAAAAGATGGTTCAAATCTGATCTGACTTATGAGCATTTGTAACATTTCTGGTTCGAATTTGCATTTTCTCTCAAAACCACTAATGTATAAAACTTTTGAGCGATAGTGTATATTATTTGTAAATTTCTTTTTGTTAGAAAATATAATACTGTTGAAAGTAAAATAATAACGTAGTGATTGTTACATTGTGTAAAGAAAAATATCTATGAAGTAATACTCACAGCGAAATTAAACTAAATGTGCAGCTTACATAATGTAACAAGTTAAATTACACCCAAGACTTTATTAAAATTGTTGAAATAAACTGTAACCCTAAGAACCCAAACAGATTTACTGATGTTTTCGAGTTATATTAAATTTATCAATGTTTCCAAATTATCTTTAATATGTTTACTACTCTGTTAAAACAACTGAAGTAACAGATATTGTTTACGGCACCTGAAGCAGAGTAATGAATGGGTTTTGTAATTAATAACGTCTGTAAGATTACTAGGTTAATTCAAAATGTGTAAGGCTTTTGATAAAGCATATAATGTGAGGAACCAACTTTGGGTTCTCAGCCAACAGATACGTGGATGACCGTGGCGCTAAGTGTCGTGAAAAGGAAGGAACGAAACTAAAAGAGAGCAATGTCAGGCAGGGTACCAAGGTGTAGTACGTAACGGTATCATATCTGGTGATATTAATATTTTCTGAGTGCTAAAACTCTATATAATTGAGTGAAAGTTGGCGAAGCAGGAAGATACGTAACAAAAATCTACTCCAGAAATTGCGATTTTCGGAATACAAGAATATCTAACATTGATCTATGATGAAATATGGAGTCAACTCAATGTCAGGAAAAATGGCTAACGTTACCATAATCGTAAAAGTAAATTAATTCCGTCTTGCTGGAAATGTGAAGTGTTTATCTAATTAACATTATGCAATACACAGCTAAAGCACCACAACAGCTACGATGAACTAGGCAAGACGTTTTATTAAACCTAAGTCAATAGAAGTATAAAGAATGTTACAATCACAAACTTCATATCTAACAGTTGAATAGCTTCAGTAATTTAAAAGTATCTCTAATTTACCATCCTAAAGTCGCTAACTGAATCTTTATTTCTTTGTCACTATGTTTAAATAGTTTTGAGTAAATTTAAACCGTAAGAATATGATATAGAACCCTTTCAGACTTACGACAAAGCATAATAATGGCAAGTTTATTTAACTGTAAAAGATGGCTTTGAATTTCATTTGTGTGTGCATGAAATTGACTAGTCACATTGACTAATTCACTCAACGCTTCAGATATTAAGATTGCTTTCACCTAATTTTCAGTTATTCAGTTTTCACTAATAAGTAAGTTAATATTCAAAGACAATAGCCATTGCTCTACATCAGAATCTCACCGTTTGGATCCGTCTTCTTCCAATTGAAACTTTGATGATTAAGTGTGATAATGTAAAGTAATTTCAGTGACAAATAACTTATGACAGGTTGAAGTTAAATTGCTCCTGCAGATCTGGTGACCGCAGATCTTAGAATTATGAGCTATTTCAGTGAGATTGTTGTAAGCTAACACATTTGTACACTAGCAGTGGTGAGGGTAAGACTCCAAAGTTGGCAGCGAAGTGATGACCCAGTTCAATATCCTTTGTGGTGTACCGGAATCATTGCAAACCGAACCCCTTTATACTCATCACGCTTAACAGAGATGCTGGAAAGTAAAGTTGCTGCCTAAAACCGACAACATTGAACTAGGTTGCACATGGTCCAGTCAGTAACTAATTGTTTTTAGACTGAAAAAAAAAACAGTCATAGTTATAAAGAGTGACACTGCACCCCTACTTATCAGTTCTTTGCAGCCTGCAACATCTTTAAAGATTATCATAGTCTTTTGCTCACTATGCACAGACTATTAGTCCTACAGATGAAAATGATCACCTTTTTGTAGGAAATTTCATGCAGTTAAATTTGCACCAGGGTAAGATCTCGCTAGATGCAATAATTTTCTAATTACTGAAGAAAAATTAGAAAAAGTTTCCATCACACGTGTTCTTTTTGATTAACTCAAAACCCTGACGTCCAGCGAAAACGCATCTCAATACAAAATTTAACCAGCAGCGAAAGAATGAATATGAAAATCTCGAGCTTGGTACTTGAAGGCGTTGCTGGTTGCATAATACCAGTAGCCCGAGTCAGCTGAATCAGCTTGAATAATGAAGATTAAATGCCAACAGAGTGAACTAAAGACTTTCCTTTTCTGTGAAAAGAGAGTGAGGTAGTCCAGTAAGACGGTTTTTTTGTGTCGACAGGGGAGACAGCTGCTGGGTGGGACGCTGTATACCCTTAAAGTAGGTCTATACCACAGCTATACCACAGCTGTGTAGGGGTCGAAGCATTTTTTTCCAGTAACTTGAAACATTCTGTTGCGCACTAAACATCACATGTAGCGTACTAAACATAAAAGAAAACAGACAGCTAGTGCAATAACTGAATATTGCTAGTTTTGTAGACAATAAGAAATACTTTACCTGCTACGAAAACTTTAAGAAGTTCGATTAGACACGAATTCAATGCTTCAAAAATAATAAAAAAATGGTGACACATGGAAACCGTGTCATCGATCACCTATTATACTGATTCAATCTAAGTGTAAACCACTGATGGTATTTATATATTACAGATAACGTCATATAACGTAACTAACATATAAACTGCCTTCTTGCAATGCAGTGATGTGCCCATATATATAAGGGTTGTAAAATTATTTTGTGTTTGAAGATGCGTTGATGGTCCAGCTTAAAAATTAACACATCGATATCAGTACCTTGTGAATGTACAGGTCCTGTTACAGGTTTTTTATTAACTTCAAAATTACAACATGCAGAAGATTTTTGACGTATTCCACATTCTTGAGGACGATTTAATCTACAGACTGGACTTAAGCATATCTCTTTATGTTATAATTTCTTTTTTTTGTCTATGACATGTTCTGCGGCCTTGAGAATCTCCATCGTGTGAACCTATAGAACGAAGAGAGTGCCTATATAAATAAAGGTACGTATTTTCTTAAAAATATTAACAATAACAGAAAAGTAAAACGTAATTCTAGCAAATTTTTCAAGACCCAAAATAAAGGTAAAAAAATAGTGGTTCATTTGTTATCAAAGTCAAATATTTCATGTACAAATATGACTGATGCACGAATATAACAATGAAATAAACGAGTTTGCACTGCGTCCCCCGTTTGCGTTAAGAGTTGCAGTTCCTCGACAATAGGGCAACATAGCAAGAAAGGGTTTATGTGGGTAGGAATGGGCGGCGTGTTTGTCTCATTAACAATAGTGCAGTGTACATTCAGAAGGTGTTATGAAAAAGAGTCGCCATGTAATCAGAGCACTGTGTGCTGGTTTTGACATTTTAGAAACTGAGTCTCTGTAGAGAGCGCAATACCGGTCGACCAAGTGCGACAGTTGCAAAAACTAAAAATCAACAGTCCGCATAAGCTACGAACTTGGAATGCTGCAGCAACTGTGTGGCAGGTTTCACTACGGCGTTTACATTTCAAACAGTATCATCTGCATCTCGTGCAACAGTTAAAAGCGGAAGATTACAATCCACTCCTTAGCGACGAAGGAGATTTCTATTTACGAGGCAAGGTTAATAGTCGCTATGTGAGTGTGTGGAGCCCTGAAAATCCACATTAAATTCTTCCCCATGAACGAGATTTGCCCAGCTATAATGTTTTCCGTGCACACTCAGACGAAGCTGTATGGTTTGTTTTTCTTCTGTGAGAACATTGACTGTTACCTCTTAACTTGACGTATTGCAGTTGTGATTGTTTCCACAATCGATTGCTGATTCCAAGAAGTTCATCTTCCAACTCTTGGAGCATCAATGTTTGTCACTACCCACACGACGTACTTCCAAATTGCTGGACTGGGAGTGTCGGTGACGATGATGTGCCTCTGGCTCGGAGCACTATGGGACTTAACAGCTATGGTCATCAGTCCCATAGAACTTAGAACTACTTAAAACTAACTGACCTAAAGACATCACACAACACCCAGGCATCACGAGGCAGAGAAAATCCCTGACCCCGGTGGGAATCGAACCCGGGGACCCGGGCGTGGGAAGCGAGAACGCTACCGCACAACCACGAGCTGCGGTCGACGTGCCTGTGTTGCCTTGGTCACCCCCAGGTTGCCTGACATATCGCACTGTGACTGACCTATGGAGGTACATTAAGGACCGTGTTAGCGTACACCCCACTGCCAATCGCACTGGAACAGCTCAGAGGTTCTACCGATGCTGCTGTGGTGACTATTAGGGAGCTATTGCTACATCAGTTGTGGAACGAACTTTACTTCCTCTTGGACGTGTCGTGTGACCAGAAGAGCACTCATGGAACATTTGTAGAACGCAAAACGAAAACTCGGAAGGGTTATGGCTCTATTCATGTATCAGTCGTATTAGAATATACAGATCTTTGGAAAATACAAAGCTGAGAAAGCGAATGAGTCATTAATAGTAACAGTGTGGCATAACACACAAAAAAAAGTGTAGTACGAAATGTCCCCTATAGGAGCATTATCAGACGGATTTCAGATTGGAAAACTGTCCCAAGTACAGTCTTCCGGTGTGAGCTTTGCTTGCGGTGACGAAGGAATTTAGATACGGTTAAGCCTGTCCCCGAGAGCCCGGCGCTCTTCCCCAGTTACGACGTCGCCTGACCTTATTGGTTTCCGATACCACACTTGCCAGCATAAGACCCGAGCTCCGTAACCCAACGAGGAAGTATAAAACGTCTCTCCCCTTGTGGGACGCATCTTCAAGAATTACGCAGCTCATAAGAAGAAGAGATATCAAATAGGTGATACCACTTTTTAAATTTCAGGCCATTTATCAAAAACTATCGTATAATTCCTAATATCAACTACTTACAGTAACTGTCATAGTTCTTTCATACTTGTTTTCTGAAAACAGAAACATGTCATTGGCCTATCATTCTAGCAAAATGACGCTATGGCTCTATTTGAGTGCGGTGCCGGAATTATTGAAGTTTTACGAGGGTTGGAACTTAAATAGTGGCAACTATTTATTCACAACCGATACCAAAGAGTTACATGTTAGCACCTGTTACTGTGCTTCATAGTAATCACCAGCGTCGTGTAAAACCCGGTGCCAGCGATTTGGAAGGCGTAGTATACTATTAGCAGAACCTGTTCTGTTGATGGTGTGAATGGAGCGGTTTACTGCCTGTCGAATCTCTGGAACAGTTCTGAAGCGAAAGTCACGAAGTGGTTCCTTCATCTTCAGAATCAAATAAAAGTCACAAGGTCTTAAGTCCGCCGAGTATGGTGGATGGTACAGTACTTCCCAGTCCCATCGACCGAACAGAGCAGTAACAGCTTGCTCTGGATGCGCTCGCGCATTGTCGTGCAAATTGATGGGTGGGTTGCGCACGAAGTGTCGCCGCCTGTTTCGCAAAGGCGGTCGCAGCTGATGCTCCAAAAACGAGCAGTAATACTGTGCATTGACCGTCTGCCGTGGATTAACGTAATGCGTTAGGATAAGACCATCACCATTGTACACGATAATCACCGTAACTTTAGACCGCTCCGTTCACACCATCAACAGAAGAAGCTTCGCTAACGGTATATTACACTTTCCGCATCACTGGCAACGCATTCTACACAACGCTGATGACTACTTTGAAGGGCAATAACTGGTGCAAACATTTGTAACAATTGTGAATAAAGAGTTACCACGATTTACGTTCCAACCCTCGTACTACATGACCTTTACTGATCTGATGGTATGATGTCCTTTTTCTGGCAGATAGTTCTCTCTCATTCGGCACTAAATAGCTTTGGTGAATGTGCACATGATATGCAGCCAAATAAACCATCACATATAAGATGAAGAGGGAGAATGAAGTGAAAAACATAAAAGATACTACTGTACAACGGAGTAGAAAATAGGTGTACAATATTCGTGCAGAATGCAGGCGTAAATTAGCAAGTAAGCATTGGTAGAAATAGACTCCTTATTACTAATGATCTATCTTAATCATATCAATGTAATCTATGAAAACAGCTGTTGTAATATTTCTTCTTAATTGTTTTACAATGGAATTTAGTTTACCACATATTTAAACGTACAAAGCATTTTCTTTCTGGTCGATTGATTCTTGTTTTAATTTTTCTTCTTCTGAGTTCTTTTTCTACTTTCTCCCTGCCTCCTATTGAGTTTGAGGTTTTATTTCTGCCTATAATTCTATAGGAATGGGAAGGGAAGATTGGTACAGCTGATTCATGGAAGTATGGGGGGTTGGTCTCGGGCCACACATGGTCAAATACCTGTTGTAGTGGGTAGGAGAAGTAGGTCTCTTTTTGGGGGGGGGATAAATCGAGACAACAGTTTCCCGTGCCTAGAGACTATCTCCAGCAGTTTAAAAAATACTGATACAACCTTCAAAAGACAGACTTCAACACTTCAAATATCACACATTACGGATGTCACAAAGAAAGAGTAAGAAGGAGCATTTCACAGATTTAACAATCCATCAAAACACGCACACTATAAAACATAAAATACAGCTATTACAAGTTGAGCTCCAATCTTTGATCTGAGAAGTAGTTTGTGTTACTGAGCGCTAGTGCAGAGAGACAGAAATCCAACACGTAGTATTGCCATTGTATGAAAGTTAAACTCTCACTGCAGAACTGCATCAAGGGGTGGAGGATTATGCATTTACATCAGAAAAGGAATATAGTTAAAATCAAGACATGGCCTCAGTACAGTAACTGAAGACAAACACTTTGAAATATCAGCTATTGAATCGAGAGGGCTTGATATCACCAAGAAATTGATCATTTTGTGTGTGTGTATACCTTCCAGTGGTAGTATGGACACTTTTTTCAATAACTTAACAGAAGTTCTAGATAAAGGTCAGCATAATTCTGTGTGGGGACATTAACATAAACACTAATGAATTCAGCAGCACCCTCATAAATATCTTTCAAAGTTTCGGAATGTCCCTAATAGTGCAACAAGGTTTACTAGAATGACTTCATCAGTAACTGACCATGTGGCCACAAATATGTACAGGGAAAATTGTGGTGTAGCTGTAAAACACCTAGGACTATCAAACCATTGAGCCGTTGCGGCTGGCCGTAGGGAGTTCTACTTGCATCACAGATTCGACATTCAGCAGTCTCGCTATCTTTGACTGCTCTTCCCGGCGGGTTTTCCGGGTGAACGCGTGACGAAAGAGCCAACTTGTGTTGAAAACAAGCCGGCGTCCCTAACCGTGGTGCATGGGCCTCTCCGTGCTCACCGTCCTTGTCTTTAGTTGCGTCGGATATACGGTGCCCACCATCGGGTGCCTTGACGTGCAAAATTGTGCTGAGTTCGTCGTCTCACGCTGAAAAGCTTCCCAGCTCATAATTTGCAAGCTCCAAGTTATTCAGTGTTTAACCAAGAAGATTGTTGAAACTTATTGTGGCAAGGGTAACTGCCGGAGATAGTTCTGAACTTGTGTCCACAGTAGCTATTTTAAGGAGGCTGATGTTTCTCATCATTTGTGGAGTGTGTGTTTTAAGTGGTTTCCATGCACGTTTTAACTTGTTTTACGACATATTGACCGCGTGGGGACTGGTTGCCGTTGTGTACGCACACGGCAGCCATAGAGTTAATGGTTTTATCATTTCTCACGGCAGGATTTAGTATGTTTATTTAATGTTGAAAGTGCCGTAAGGCAAGTGCAAGTGATCTCTAAGGGTCCTGATAATTTACTGGGATATGAGTACTGTTAGAGTAGTGTCCATAAAAATTTGAGGGCATGTTTATTATACTTTCCAGTGTGGCTGCGATTTGACCTTGTTCTCATTGCAATCTATTTCTGCTGCAGGCCGTTTGTTAAGTCTGCTCGTTTCCTGGCGGCGGTACGGTTATGGATTCTTGTCAAGACCGCGCATTGCAAGGTCGGACGGCCTGTATATAAATATATACCGCCTACTTGTGAGGATGGGCACATGCCATGGGGAGTGAACGCTTGTATTGCATGCCGACCATAGCGTTAGGGCTTCCAAATAATGCTGTGGGCTTTAACGCTGTTCTCTAAAGATAAGTGAGGTCACCTTGTTAATATTGTCGTTTCTGTAAGTTATTTCACTTGTTACTGCTAGCCATTCTCACTCAACACTTATGTTAATCATTTGTGTATCGTTAATGAATGTGGAACTTGTTAATTTTCATGTGTGCCAGTTTTGCCACTTTGGTTGGCCCACTTGGAATTATTTAGCATAAGCGCGTTTCATTGTGGACCTTTATGTGGGCAACTCTGTTTAATTAAGCTTTAAGAATATTTTTTTAAAGTGAAATCGTGGTATTATGTGGCAGTGTAACTTTGGGTTGGAAGTGTATAGTGTTACTAGCCTTTTGAAATATGGTTAAACAAGAGCGATTGTTTATGATTGATTATTCACCGTGCCTTCTATATATGTTTTTGGTTGTGGATGCAAAATATGGTTCTTATTCGTGTTTATGTAATTCAGTTACAGTGAAAATTTGTATATTGCAATAGTAAGAAAGAAAATGTCTGAACTGAAGTTTATTATGAAGTCTGTTTTGAGTCAAATTAAAACTGTAAAATAATCACAAGCTTGTCCATCATCAGTGATCCCAGGCTTCCTATTTTCCTCAAATAACTGTGGTGAGATTGTAATTTTGATTTTCTAAAGAAATTTGTAGTACCACAGTTCAACCATCCCTGTCAAATGACAACAGTAAAATTAGGCACCGAATCGTTCCCTAAACTACAAGCCTATAAATGGTATATATCAGAAATGAAAATAAAAGATTTTAAAAACAAAGTGTATAAGGAAACCAATGTGAATAAGAAATTCTCTATTCTCCACATTATTTAAATTGAACTTTTAAAAGGCATTTCGTAAAGTATGCATGTCTGTATCAACATCACACAGGAAAAGACGGATAACAGCAGGTATTAAGAAGTCCTACCAAACAATTAAATACCACATTTCTATGAAAAAGAGACGCAATGATCCAGAAATCTTAAATTCCTATCATAGATACAAAAATATCTATGCGAAGGTGTTGACTGCTGCAAAAAAGACATTTAATGACAAAATATTATAATAAAAGCAAAACAATCTGGGATGTTATAAAAACGGAAACGGGGAGAGACAAACAAATGCAGAATAACATACAACTAAGGGAGGGGTAGAAGGTAATAAATGATCCACAATACATAGCAAATTATGTAAATGAGTATTTTTCATGTATAGCAGAGAAGTTACATCTAAAATTTCCAAAAACAAATATAACACCTGTATGTAATGTTGCCCTAAATACAATCATGTTACTTCGAACCACAGAGAATGAAGTCAATAAAACTCTTCAAAAACTAAAAAATAAAAAGTCATTAGCCTTAGATACAGTACCAATGTGTCTACTAAAACAATGCATAGAGATTATACAAGGCCCCTTAACAAATATAATAAATCAATCGTCGACATCAGGGACATTTCCAGAGCAGTTAAAATGGGGAAGAGTTGTACCTTTGCTTAAGAAAGGTAGTGCAGAAGGTATAGAAAATTACTGGCCCATTTCCCTGCTGTGACCATTCTCAAAAATAATAGAAGCAATTATGAAAGGTAGATTAATGAATTACCTGAATAAATAAAATCTTCTATGAGAATCAAAGTTTGGTTTCCAAAGTGGCAAAAAAAAAGGAATCATCCATAGCAGAATTCACAAAAGTTGTACTTGATTCTCTTGATAAAAATTACTGTACCATAGTCATATTTTGGGATTTTTCTAAACCTTGGTACAGTCGACAACAAGACTATTAAATAAATTAGAAGCTTTAGGAACAAGAGGGGTAGCTAATGGCCGGTTTCGATCATACCTAGCAGATAGGGTACAATGATATGAGATACTTCAAATGGATCCCAACATTTAGTAAAACACTTCTAAGAACCTAAATACATTAATATAGGCCTTCCACAAGCTAGCATTTTAGGATGAACACTATCCCTGATATACATAAATGACTTTCCCAGTAGTGTTACTCATGGCGAAAAAATTCTCTTAGATAACAGCAATATTGTAGTCACTGAGAAAACAAGAGAATACCTAGAAGAGAAAGCAAATGAAACTCTTAAGGAAATTTACAATTGGTCAATAAGCAATAAAGTCACATTGAACATAGAGAAAACTAGTGCTATGCATTTCAGTTTGGTGATGGAAAATGACAATGTTAAATTAAATATAGATGGCACCTCTATAGGCTGTGTAACAAATGCAAAATTTACAGGAATGAATATTGATTCTCAGTTGAAGTTGTGTGAACACAAAACGATACTCGCAGACAGAATGTTATCGGCGTGTTAAGCCCTTGGATTCCTATCATCAGTGTGTAACACGCAAGGTCTTTTAGTTACATAGTATTCATTTGTACATTCAGTTCCTAGAATGGCATTCCGCTTTGGGGAACAAATGTACAAAATATGAACACAATTTTCAAACTCCAGAGAAGAGCCAGAAGAATAAGAACCATAAACAGTAGTCGAGCTCATTGTAAAGATCTGTACAAAACACTGGGCATGTTAACTGCCCCGTGTGGATACATTTACCAGTCAATTATACACATAAAAAATGAAATTGGTAATTACTGCACAAACAGCTCTGTCCATGACCTTGGAACAAAAGCTAGACTCAACATACATTCACCAAGAAAAAACGAACATGAAACTCAAAACAGCGTTTTCTACCAAGGAATAAAACTGTACACTAAATTACCAAAAGAGATTGCAAAAATACACTTAATTAAAAAGGCAGTTAACAATTATTTGTTATGCAATACCTTTTATACATTGAAGGATTACTTAGATAAATCAGTTTATGTTGGTTGGTTGGTTTGGGGAAGGAGACAAGACACTGTGGTCATCGGTCTCATCGGATTGGGGAAGGATGGGGAAGGAAGTCAGTCGTGCCCGTTCAAAGGAACCATCCCGGCATTTGCCTAGACGATTTAGGGAAATCACGGAAAACCTAAATCTGGATGGCCGGACGCGGGATTGAACCGTCGTCCTTCCGAATGCGAGTCCAGTGCCTAACCATTGCGCCACCTCGCTCGGTAAAAGAGTTTAGGGGTTTTGTAAAAAGAAGTTATACAAATAAATAACAATAATGATTAGAAAACGTCCAGCATTCCACATAGCACCTTCACACTATTCTTTTTTCCTTTTCTATGAAAAGTTACCCCCCAGATATGTATTGCACACTGCTAACACCTTTTCCTCTTTATGAGCTCAACATCTCACTCATTATGGAGGGATGCTGACTCAGTTTTTCAGGATAGTAAATGAGGAGTTTTGGTACAGAACTTTGCCCAGAGATCACCAGTCTGTTTGTGTGTATAGTGGGTGAAGTGTTACGAAACAATGTGTGCATAGTGTGTGCAGTGACTGGTAGTGAGTATTACATTGTTTAATAAGTTATTTGTAAAAATGTACTGTATACCAGGAATAAATCTAATTGGTAGTCTCTAACTAGAAGTCATTAAATGTATTCGTTTACGTATTAGTTTATTTTAAACTGGTCTAAACTTGTAAATACTTTGACACGTCCTATATCCTTGTAAAAAGACATCTACGGATATGTAAAGCTACTACTACTATTACACGTATTTCCCTGATTCTGTCAGCGGGTCAGCTGCGCAAGGACGTGTTAAAACCTGGGAAAACAGCCCGTTATTCAAGGGTCGAAGTGAGAGTTTGTTATTCTAATTAACTTTCATCAGTTTCGCATCAAGATGTAACGAAAAGGTTAAGTACATTCCTTGTACAGACAGCTCGTCTTAAGTTACCAGATAACGTCTCTCTGACGTACGAAAGAAATTAAATTGATGGTCTGGAAACAGGCTTTGCACTGTTGTTCAGGAGATAAGTATACAAAAATTAAACCAGTGTTAGTTACAAGTTCTATAGACCATTTGAACGATTATTTATCCAAATGAAGTGGAAGGAGTCAATTTACGTGATGTGTATAAATGTCCAATGTAAAAAAGAAGTTTTTTTTTACTATCTACCAGTTTTCAAGTAGAAATTCATCAATGGAATAGGAGTTTTCCGGGAGAAATAATTTTAAGTTGGATTTACAACTTGCTTTCTCTCTCTCTCTCTCTCTCTCTCTCTCTCTCTCTCTCTCTCAGATAATGTTATTGGCCAATGATCAAAGATTTTTGTCGCTGCATGTCAAACTTCTTTCCTGGTGCCTGAGATCTTTAATAGCGGGCAACAAAGATAATTTCCCCTCTAGTGTTGTAGCTATGAACGTCGTTTGCTGTGCAGCTGTTATGTGCAAAATAAATTTCTGTCAACACCGGACCTGCCACTGAAATTCTCCCTCAAGAATGTTGGAAAAAATCACTAGCCTTGGTAGTACTACGCCCATCTGCTGACGTCCATCTGCTTGGTATCACTGGAAGGAGCAGTCTCCGTGGCTACAGCTACTTTGCTTCTTCCAGCACCAACATGAACATAAAGGCATGCTAATCGAAGACTGGAATCTTAAAAAACAACTACACATGCTACACGTGGATAGGTGCCAAAGAACCTTAGAAATAAATAATTTCAGGTGCAACCATATCCCTGAAATTTACGATATGTTATCTCGTTTGGTACCTGGCCGATTACAATCCTTGGAAAACAAGTATAATTAGTTGGGCTGCATCTAAACATCAATTTCATTACTTATCATTGTTCAGTCAGTGAAGACATGCAAGTGCCATCAGTAGTTTCCTGGATTCGCATTATTCTTGCAGTTTTAAAGTACTTGAAAAAGACATTACATGCTAATAAAAAGTATGAGAGGAAATGCGAACTCCATCACAAGTATCATCAGCGGATACGTAGACTCATGATGATTTTGGGGGTGTAAATGTGTGGAACATTTCAAAGAGAAATTAATTGCTCATAAAACCTATGAAGAGATATCCCTGGCTAAACATTTGAGCCAACACGCAGATATGTGAAAACCAAATTTTTGGCCTTAGTAAGCCCTAGTCGAGCAAAATAACTCACGATATGTGACCAAACTCTAATTCAGAAATTAATTAGTAAATATTTCTTTGTGTTGATTCAAAATAATTTTTTAGTAAAAGGTCAGAAAGAAAAAGAAAAGAATATCAGTTGCAACGAAAATACACACATTGGCCAGAGAGTCACGTGCTGATCGCGAGCTTCAGGCACGGAGGGTGCACAAAGCGGTGGCAAGCCTCCGCAGAAGCCGTGTTTGCGCCCACTAATGGACCTGAGTGCTGGCCACCGCTCCCGTAGACACCTGCCCCCTCTCCTCAGCACCTCTCAGGTTGCCACCTCGCAGTCCTCTATCCTCAATCGTGGCCTTAGTGATTTCCATTTCCTCTCCTAAGCTAATTTCAGCACTGTGCAAGTGCCATGCAGGTCTCAAACGATTCAGTAAAGTTAGTGTTCTAGATGTTATAAATTTAGTCTTACTTTCTTGGAATAATTAGTATTTCTGTGATAGGCCAGGACATAAAATAAAATGAAATAGCAATTACATCAATTCATCAACAAATACTGACATGACAGCAAAATTATTCCCAGGGACACCCTTGCATTGAATCTTAAATCTCCTTGGGGCACAGAACACGTCAAAGCAGAGTTCCAACTCAAGCTCTCTATAATTATCATCATCTTCATCAGAAGATATTTACCAACTTTATAATTGTGTTCGAGTTTGTCACTGTAACATCACTTGGTATTTTAACTTTTTATGAGAAATAAGGTCGTTCTGTTATGCAACACACTGTTTTTTCATAAAGAGCCAAACATGTTTCCGTACATTTGTGCCATTTATGGAAGTTTCTTTATTTAAATCTGTGAAACATGAACGTGTTTGAAGTGATAAATTACAAAAATTAAGCGTAAATCATTGTCACTTAAAGGATGTTAAGATTTTTCTGATTTAAATAAACAAAACCCAGTGACAGTGGTACAAAGGTGCTGAAATATATTTGGATCAATTGGAAAAAAACTGTGTTTGGCATAATAGGTGGTCCTTACAACCAAATACACTCCCGGAAATGGAAAAAAGAACACATTGACACCGGTGTGTCAGACCCACCATACTTGCTCCGGACACTGCGAGAGGGCTGTACAAGCAATGTTCACACGCACGGCACAGCGGACACACCAGGAACCGCAGTGTTGGCCGTCGAATGGCGCTAGCTGCGCAGCATTTGTGCACCGCCGCCGTCAGTGTCAGCCAGTTTGCCGTGGCATACGGAGCTCCATCGCAGTCTTTAACACTGGTAGCATGCCGCGACAGCGTGGACGTGAACCGTATGTGCAGTTGACGGACTTTGAGCGAGGGCGTATAGTGGGCATGCGGGACGCCGGGTGGACGTACCGCCGAATTGCTCAACACGTGGGGCGTGAGGTCTCCACAGTACATCGATGTTGTCGCCAGTGGTCGGCGAAAGGTGCACGTGCCCGTCGACCTGGGTCCGGACCGCAGCGACGCACGGATGCACGCAAAGACCGTAGGATCCTAAGCAGTGCCGTAGGCGACCGAACCGCCACTTCCCAGCAAATTAGGGACACTGTTGCTCCTGGGGTATCGGCGAGGACCATTCGCAACCGTCTCCATGAAGCTGGGCTACGGTCCCGCACACCGTTAGGCCGTCTTCCGCTCACGCCCCAACATCGTGCAGCCCGCCTCCAGTGGTGTCGCGACAGGCGTGAATGGAGGGACGAATGGAGACGTGTCGTCTTCAACGATGAGAGTCGCTTCTGCCTTGGTGCCCATGATGGTCGTAAGTGTGTTTGGCGTCGTGCAGGTGAGCGCCACAATCAGGACTGCATACGACCGACGCACACAGGGCCAAGACCCAGCATCATGGTGTGGGGAGCGATCTCCTACACTGGCCGTACACCTCTGGTGATCGTCGAGGGGACACTGAATAGTGCACGGCACATCCAAACCGTCATCGAACCCATCGTTGCACCATTCCTAGACCGGCAAGGGAACTTGCTGTTCCAACAGGACAATGCACGTCCGCATGTATCCCGTGCCACCCAACGTGCTCTAGAAGGTGTAAGTCAACTACCCTGGCCAGCAAGATCTCCGGATCTGTCCCCCATTGAGCATGTTTGGGACTGGATGAAGCGTCGTCTCACGCGGTCTGCACGTCCAGCACGAACGCTAGTCCAACTGAGGCGCCAGGTGGAAATTGCATGGCAAGCCGTTCCACAGGACTACATCCAGCATCTCTACGATCGTCTCCATGGGAGAATAGCAGCCTGCATTGCTGCGAAAGGTGGATATACACTGTACTAGTGCCGACATTGTGCATGCTCTGTTGCCTGTGTCCATGTCCCTGTGGTTCTGTCAGTGTGATCATGTGATGTATCTGACCCCAGAAATGTGTCAATAAAGTTTCCCCTTCCTGGGACAATGAATTCACGGTGTTCTTATTTCAATTTCCAGGAGTGTATTTTTATCTGGAAACTCATCGAAATCAACAGCAGAAACGAAATCTGCTATTTCTATTTGCATAGTCACATCATGTGAAGTATAGAGATGTGGAAAAATTACACGATGACTGAAGCGTAGATAAACTTTTTTGGAAATTAGGAACACCATCTCACATGTATTGCCTTACTGGGATTCCGTAATAAAACAAGCAGTAGGAATTCGCTTGTGCACCAGTAATTTTAACAGACTGTGATTACCATATCAGTGGCATCTGGAGAGTGTGGGGAAACGGGCGAATTGTGGCGTCTTGCAAATATTCTAATTTCGGAACTGGCGTGGCTGTACGGGCCGCTCTGCCAACCGGGGCCCGGCAGCAAACATGTGGTGCCGAACGATAGCCAGGTGAGAGGGGTAGCCCCATCCATGGTCGGCCACGTGGCTGGGAATTCCATTGTGACGTTGTGCCGATGAAGGAGAATGGTGAAGAATGTGAAACCTTAATGGCAGACATTTCACAGTTCATATAGAAATTAATAGTTGCCAAAGGAATAATGATACCTCAAAAAGAAACATGTACATTACGATAATTTACACGACGATTCTGTTGGTGTAATCATATTTTCCATAGCTCTATTAGTCTAACGTTTACTATCTGACTGTAAATTGTGCAAATAACACCCAGTAACAAATTTCCGAAATCTAAACGGTTCGACCGATTTTGTCGATCGACTTGTCTTTAGAAAGCCAATTGTGTAAACCTAAGTTTTTATGAATTACAGGCATGTAACTTAAATAGTACATGAGTTATTTGAGGGCAAACTGGCCGATTCCTATCGATCGCGTCAGGCCATAAGTACTCCACATTTACACGAAAAAACGGTAGCAGCTACCGTATAAATATATTTATTCATCAATGTCTTTGTTTATATCCAATATATAATATTCTCGAAGAAACTGGTTAAATATTTACTGTGTTTTAGAAAGCACAGAGAATTTATACTACTGGCTTACCTTTTATTGCTATTCCTTTGATATGTTTATTTAATTTGTTTATGTATTTAGTAATGTGTGTTACAGCATGTTTATGGTCCAGTCACCGGATTATTTACTTAAATTCAAGTATTTAAATGTAAATCCAGTATTTCAAATATGTCTCATTATGTTTCTGTGTGTACATTGGTTTAAAGACGGGGTGGGAGCGCTCTAGACAATCGTTGCAAAAAGGACACGTGGAGAGAGTGTATGGAAGTGGGGACGAGCATCGTTTCTGGAGAGGACACGGACCAGTTTGAGGTCAATTCTGGGCAGTCCGGCACAGGACACGGAAGTGCTGGACGTGGCAGTCGGCGGAGACACTTTGACAGTGCAGCAGTTTGCGCGTGGTCGCGGAGGATAGAAAAACGTCAGAGTGCCGACCTGTGCTATTGTGTGATTTCCGTCGCTTCTGTAGTCAAGACCTAGTATACGTTCAGAAGTGAATATGTCACGAACTATATTGTTGTTCATAACTAATTACATGAAGCAATAATCTATTGTGTCCCTGTTATTCAAGTTATACTTTAACTGCTGGACCATCGAGACCAATAAGTGTTTTGCGGAAGTATACCGCAATCTCAAAAGTACTTCTCCTATCACACTCATCATTTAAAGTCGTTAAGATAGGACCTAAAGATTTTATTTAATTGCAGTCCTTGATTTATAAATTTGTTACATTCACAATTCGAAATTGTCGAGTGATAGAAACCTTCGACCATTCGATTTATGTGCATATTCTTATCATATACTGTAGACTCAGAAGTATGCGGCAACTACGTATCCAAGCCCTTAGACAACGAAACCAGCCAAAACTTAACATTGTGACTGAGTCGGAGGGTTTGTAGTTGAGGACAACCACACCATATTTTATTCATTTTGTATCTGAAAGCCCGCAAGAGGAGCACTTGAGAATAGCATCTTAGAAGAGGTAAAACTGCAAACACAGTCCATAAGGACATAGGGTATGCTGGAGATGGTATCCGTTGCCCTTCATTCCCTCAACTGAGCCTCACTGCCCATTTCCCGTATTTGTTAATGGAAATCGTGCCCCTCCCCGGGCCTAGAAGACGTTACTCACCCAATAAAATGAGAACACCAAGTGACGTCATCCGGCCACTGACAAGTATGAACATCACTGCAAAGGGAGACGACTTTGTTTTCGGAGACAGTGACCTCCTTACGACAAAGATGGTGGTTATCTTCGAAAGCACGAGTTAGTCTCAGATTTGACACGATCTGTAAGCCGAGATGATTTTTTACAGATCTGCTGATGATCGTGTTACCATTTCAAAACTGAATATGACTTCCATATGGCTTTTCACAAAAGCTAACTTCATGGGTGAAAAATAGGCCACCAACGAAATTCATGGCTGCCAAAAAAAGTAAACATAAAAAGAACAGAGAAATGGGATCTTCTTATGCCGGTATATATGTTTGTTCCTGATCTGCTGAACGGAATAGTCAGTCTAATGAGTACAGAGTATGGACAGAGTTAATCGAAGAAAGACGAAGGTTATGAGAAGTAGTAGAAATGAGAACAGCGAGAAGTTTAACATGAGGTGTGATGATCACCAAACAGATGAAGTTAAGGAATTCTTCTATCTGGACAGTAAAATAATCAATGACGGACGGAGCAAGGAGGACATCAGAGGCAGACCAGCAATGGCAGTAAGTGCATTCCTGGCCAAGAGAAGTCTACAAATATCAAATATGGGCCTTAATTTGAGGAAGGAATTTATGAGAATATACGTCTGGTGTGCAGCATTGAACGGTAGTGAAACACGGGCTGTGGGAAAACCGGAACATAAGACAATCGACGCATTTGAGGTATTATGCTACAGACGAATTTTGAAAATTAGGTGGAATGACTATGAATGAGGAGGCTTTGCGCAGGATCAGAGAGGAAAGGAATATGTGGAAAACACTGATAAGGAGAAAGCTCAGGATGACAAACCAGTCAGAAGACTGATCACCATAAGAAATGTATGTTCCACATCCCCTCCTAAGCCTCTGTACCACATTTAATCAGTCTTGCTGGCTGGAAAGACTCAATACAGGATTAAGAACCACACTCACCCATCAAAAAAAGGAATGGAAATGAAAAAGGGATGTAGCCCACTAAACAAGAATATCACCCGCGCTTTACTCATCCATTGTTTCAGAATGAGAGCACTTAGAGGCTTGCAACTAACTTTGCACATAATTTCAAACTTTTACTAACATTATTTCCCTGACAACCCATATGAAATTATAAAAGGAAAAGAGTTATTGCTGACTACATATTCGCTGTTCATGCAGTAAAACGGCAATATGAAGCATGACGTTATAATTTATTACTTGGTTACTACCAACTGTCTTCGTGACACAGCTTGCAAACAGTATTCATTAACACCATTGAACATACCAGAAAATTTTCGTCAATGCACGACACTCAGTTTCGGAGGTATGACGCATAAACAGTGAGATGCATGTAAATACTTTTGCATCATGCATATCCTTTTAATTTACTACTTTTTTGTTACTAACTCTATTCGCAATACATTTCGTATACAGGATCCACATATGCCACTAAAAGTGCTTAGACAAACATATCACTGTACAACAAATAGTTCACGAGATATGACGTCGTAAACATTGACATGCGTGACAAAGTGTGGCATCATGAATGACTTTTTAATTTTTTATTTTACTACCAATTCTGTTTATAACATATACTCCAAAAGATACCTAATCATAATCACGGATCTACGGCAAGGGGAAACTGCAGGCAGAAATTCGCTACACGTACAAGTGAAAAACGTGTACACTGCGAGTGATATGTATTAAATATGTATGAAATATATTTGAGGGACGTAGGCACTCAAAGTCTCAGGTAAAAAGCTCATCTTAAACCCCTTGAATAATTTCGATCAAATTTGGTGCACATATTGTTTACAGTCTAGAAATAAATACTATTGGGTTAAGAATCACCATCCTGCTACTGGGATGAGTGTGATAATGTGTAAGAAGAGGAGTAGGAGGGGAGGAGGAAATGAGAGAGGAAATGGACAGAGGATAGAAAAGAGGAGGTGAACAGGGACAAGGGGGAAGAAAAGATGGCAGGAAGATGGAGAAGGAAGAGATGAACAGACAGAGGGGGAGGAAAAAATGGACTGTGTAGGGAAGAGGAGGAAGTGTGCTGAGAGAGAAAAGCGGAGCAGATTGATGCAGAAAGGAAAGGGGTGAAGCTGTAGAGAGAGGGGGGAAAGGGGAAATGGACAGAGAGAGGTGGAAGAGGAGACTAACAAAGAGGACAACAAATAGATGGAATTAGAGTGGGGAGGAGGAGACGAACAGACGGCAGGAGGAGATTCAGAACAAGGGTAAGGAAAGAGAGGGTCAGAAGGAGACAACAGAGTGGGACCTGGAGGGGGTGCACATACGAAGGGGTGGTGGAGATGAATAGAGGTAGGGGGAAGGAGAAGATGGATTAAGAAGACTCAGCTAATATTATAATATATGACTATCAACGAAACTCGTGGCTAATAAAGTAAACATAAAAAGGACAGATTTACATTGTTAACATCTTTTGGTCATCCTATGATGTGACATAATTATGACTGTAATCTACGTATATTATAAAAATGTCTGTCTGTCTGTATGTATGTACGTATGATTCACATTTCCTGTCCAAATCACCAACCAGTTTCTATCAAAACTTGATACACATTCCACTTGCACTTTGGAAACTATCGCTATGGGGTAACAACCACTTACCCATGAAGGGGCCTTTTGAGGGGGAGCGGTTGGAGCGAAAAGCCAAAAAACCAGTGGAGCCAGTGATCGGCGAATACCCAGACTTCAGTCATCCAGTATTTGAGAATGAGAGCACTTAGTTACTTTAAACTAACTTTACTCATAATATCAAACTCTTACCTTGCTTTTTCTCGCTGACAATCCCCACAAAATGATATCGATTACTGCATTTCATCTGTTCACCCAGCAAAATCGTCGCATGAAGCATGACTTTAGTTTATTGCTTCTTTACTACTGATGGTATTTGTGAAACATTTTGCATACATTTTTCACATACACCACAGGATGTACCACGCAAATTGTGTCATTGCACCGTACATAGTTAAGGAAATATGACGTTATACACATTACGATGCTTGAAAACTTGCCGCATCATGCAAGACTACTTCACCTTCTTGTTCTGCTTCTGATTAGGGTTGCCCTGTGTCTGCCTCATTCCTTGGATGTACGGGATACACTGCTGTCGCATCTTTTAGGTGGTTGTTTGTGTAGTCGTTTCCTAGTCTAGAAAAGTCCATTTGTTTCAGATAATGTATTGCCTTATCGTCACATTTGTTCTTTTGTCCCTACGGTTACTACGTGACCTGTCTTGGTACCTTCATATTCACTGCCGTCTTTTTCGTTTATACTCTAGTCTAATGCAAACTAGAAAACGAAGCACCATAGTTTCATATATTTTTATTTCCCCTTCAGTTGTAATAAATCTGTTTCTGAATACCGTATTTTGCAAACATCCAGTTACCCTTACTGCCTTTTTCACTTGTTTTTTCACTTCCGTGGTTAAGTATTTATAGCTTGCAACAACAGTCCCTAGATAAATAAAGCTCTTCACTTGTTCAACTGACCCATTATCTATTTATAATTTACAGCCTACATGCACTTTTAATAGAACGTATCTAGAAACGACGGAGAGGTTTCGTTCCGCCGTAGCCCTCCGTGGTAGACAAAACTACAACAGGCAACAAAAGTCCACCCACCCCACCTCCGCCCCACACCGAACCCAGGGTTATTGTGCGGTTCGACCCCCAGTGAAAGCCCCCGGGAAGTCTCATATCAGACACGTGTAACCCCAAATGCTCGCGTGGTAGTGTAATTATGGTGTACGCGTACATGGAAATGGTGCTTGCGCTGCAATCGCTGTCACAATGTAACTGAGGCGGAATAAGAGGAACGAGACCGCATTCGCCGAGGTACTGGAAAACCGCCTTAAAAACCATCCACAGGCAGTCCGGCACACTGGACTTCGACACGAATCTGTCGGACAATTCGTGCCGGGGCCGACAAGCCTTCCCGCTTGGGAAGCACTGCGTTAGACCCCGCGGCTAGGCGGGCGGTCTTGCTTGTGATACGCTTAGATTTTTTAGATGAGGTTTCCATGTTATATTGCTTAGCTGTTTTATGAAATTGAAGTAATCCCTGCAAATTATCCTCATTAGTTGCTACAAGTAGTGCGTCATCAGCATAAGAAATAATATTTGCCAATTTATTTAACGTTTTTACTACCCAGTTTCTTTCTTACATCGTCACTGATGTAGTCCATTATTGAGGTGAACAGGAGTTGGCTTAATCAGTCTCCTTCTCTAATTCACTGATTCTCTCTTAGTTCATCATTGTTGTTTTTTGTCATGATGTTAACAGATTTAAGGTAGTATCAAGCAGAGTAATTCCTCAGCGATTATTTATGCACTGGAATTGTAATACTTGGTTTCCTGCCTTTCTTCATGATACTGTTACAAAAGGTATGAAACTATTTATACAATTCGCACCTCTCACATTTTCTTCATGTATTATATACGCTTGGTATATAATGGTTTTGTGTTGGTAAGCCTTTTTACTACAGTGCATATTTTGGCTAATGAGAAGTCTATTCGGCTGTCATTTTGTGTGATTTGATGGCTAGTTTTAATTTCCACATTTGCTAGAATCCTATTCTCTAAGTTAAAATAACTTTCCCACTAAATTTTGCTTACGTTACATATCTTTGTGTGTTCATCAATATCCTTCTGCGTTTCAGACATCCACCATATACTCTCCTGTTATCCGTAAATGTCTTGTTAGATTCCTTATATGACCCTCCCTCCAAGTGAGTGATATCAAAGACATCCCAATTTTTTACTTCGTTCCTACTAACTCTATTCGCAACTTACTTCACAGACGATATTAACATGTGACTCTTAATGCTCCTACACAAATATATCACTGTGCGACACAGAGTTAAGGAGATACGGCGTTATAAACATTAAGATGCGTGAAAAATTGCCTCCTTGTGTAAAGTGTTTAAATTTATTACTTCGCTGCTACCAAATCTATTCGCAACACTTTTCGGAGACAGTAGCCACATATACCACTGAATGCACTTGCAAAATTATATTATTGTACACCACATAGTTCAGGAAATACTACGTAATAAACATACTGAAAATGAAACTGCTGGATGAAAGTCGCCGGAGGTACAAGCGGAATATGTGTAAAAATACGTGTGGAATGTGATAAATATATGTAACATACGTATTATAAGTGTTTACAGCTGCAAAGCTACGGATAAAAAGCTCACATTAAGAACCAGGAACGATGTGAACCATATCCGGAATACATGCACTACGTCATCAAAAGTATCCGGACACCTGGCTGAAAATGGCATACAAGTTCGTAGCACCCTCCATCGGTAACGCTGGAATTCAATATGGTTTTGATCCATTCTTAGCCGTGATGACAACTTCAACTCTCGCAGGCATATGTTCAATCATGTACTGGAAGGTTTCTTGTGGGATGACAGCTCATTCTTCACGGAGTGCTGCACTAGGGACAGTTATCGATGTCAGTCGGTGAGGCATAGCACGAAGTCGACGTTCCAAAACATCCGAAAAGTGTTCTATAGGATTCAGGTCGGGACTCTGTGCTGGCCAGTGCATTACAGGGATGTTATTGTCGTGTACCCCACACCGCCACAGGTCCGAATTTTACTGTTGGCACTACACACGCTGGAAGATGACGTTCACCGGGCATTCGCCTTTTCCACATCCTGCCATCGGATCGCCACATTGTGTACCGTTATTCGTCAATACACACTACGTTTTTCTACTGTTCAATCGTCCATTATCTAGGCTCCTTACACCAAGCGTGGCGTCGTTTGGCATTTACCCGCATAATGAGTGGCTTACGAGCACCCGCTCGACAATGAAATGCAAGTTTTCTCACCTTCCGTCGAACTGTCACCGTACTTGAAGTGGGTCCTGATGCAGTTACGAATTCCTGTGTGATGGTCTGGATGCATGTCTGCCTATTACACATTACGACCCTCTTCAACTTCCGGTGGCCTCTATCAGTCAACAGACTAGGTCAGCCTGTATGCTTCTGTACTGTACGTCTCCCTTCACGTTTTCTCTTCACTATCTCATTGGAAACAGAGAACCTAGGGATATTTAGAAGAGTGGAAAACTCACACAAGTGTAACCCAATCGCCTGTACCAAAACCAGTGAGTTCCGTAGAGCGCCCAATTCTGCTCTCTCATGATGTTTGATCACTACTGACGTCGCTGATATCGAGTACCTGGCAGTAGGTGACTGCACAATGCACCTAATGTGAAAAAGGTACGTTTTTATGGGTGTCTAGGTACTTTTGATCTCGTAGTGTATTGATTACGGTCTGGAAAGAAGTGCAGTGTGGGTAGGAACTATCAGCCTTCTCTTGGGGTGAGCATGATACTGTGCACAAAGAAGAGGGGAGGAGGAGACGTACAGACAGTGAGGGAGAAACGGAGAAAGGGGAGATGGACACAGATGAGGGGAAGGAGAGAATAAACTAGGGAGGGGAAGGGGTACATGGTCTGAGGAAGGGGACAGGAGGAGATGGACAAAGAAAGGAATAAGGGGAATAGTCAGAGGCAAGGGGAGGGGAGTGACAGGAGAAGAAAATGGACAGAGAAACGGAAGAGGAGGAGATGAACAGTCCATAATGGCTCTGAGCACTACGGGACAACCTCTGAGGTCATCAGTCCCCTAGAACTTAGAACCTAACTATCCTAAGCACAGCACACACATCCATGGCCAAGGAAGGATTCTAACCTGCGATCGTAGCGGACGCGGGCTTCCAGATTGTAGAGCCTAGAGCCACTCGGCCACTCAGGCCGGCTGAGATGAACAGTGGGAGAGATGAGGAGATGGACGGAAAATGAAGGTATAGAGGATAACGAAAGCGGTAGAAAGAGATATGTAAGGGGTATGAGTTTACGGACAGAGGTGGAAGGAACAGGTGAGCAGAAAAAATCAGGAGAAGCAGAAGGAGGGAGGCGGAGAGGGGAATGAGAGATGGACAGGGAGAAGGTGTGGAGGGGATGGACAGGAGGAATGTGAAAGAGAAGATGGATAGACAGAGGGCGCCGTAGGAGATGGACCGCTAGGAGACGGAATTAATAAGTCCCTGGGAAATGCCAGGTACTTAACTACTTACAGTATGCTTAAGAATTAACACGAATTTCGAAATATGATACACAGTGACTGAACACTAAAGATGGAGGCATTAAAGGGGAATAAAAGTAAAATACCATGTTTACAGTAGAATACAGCCTTGGATTTGGTGTCACGACATGAAAGGAGGAATTAATTTCATTGTTGGTGAAACGAACCACCTGAGACAACTATAACATCAATAAGGAAAGCTGGCCAAGATCGACGAAAGCAGGTGCTTAGATTTTGGGAAACCAGTATAAAAATACATAAGGGTATTGGAGCTCGAAAGAAGTTTGAAAAAGATTAAAATTGAAATCCGTTTCAGAATGGAAACCGTAAATGTATGGACAGTAACAAAGACTGGTAAACAAATAGGCATCCGGATAATTGCCATGCAAGAAACAAAACACCAGCTTTGATACGGTGTTCATAGTAGACAGGAAGTGCGAGGATAGCATAACTGAAATGAAGAGTAGGTAAGAAACGTTATCAACGCTGACAATCTAAGCACGGAAGAAAAGGTATGAGCTCGCCGGGATGACCGAGCGGTTCTAGGCGCTGCAGTCTGGAATCACATTACCGCTACGGTCGCAGGTTCGAATCCTGCCTCGGGCATGGATGTGTGTGATGTCCTTGGGTTAGTTACGTTTAAGTAGTTCTAAGTTCTAGGGAACTGATGACGTCTGAAGTTTAAGTCCCATAGTGCTCGGAACCATTTGAACCTAAAGGTATGAATATTAAATGGACACGCACCTAGTAATTTACAAGAACCCATTAGCAGGCGAGTGCCTAGTACAGCAGAGGACAAATTAAAGGCGGTGGGGTAGGGTTAACTGAACTGTGTCGAGAACACAAACTGATGACAACTCTTCAGGGCCAAACCGAGTAATCAAAAATTAAAAAGAAAAATAGAATTGGTCAAGTCCATGCACCCGCCATGGAGAACTGTAGACTGACCATTTAGTAATCAGTCGGACCAACACTAAAGAAATCTTAGCACCAACATCAGGAAGAACACAAGAATGGAATCGGATCACTACCTTACAAAAGTGAAGTGTTATTGGCTTCCAAATATTGGTACAGTGTCACAGAGTATTAGAACAAACGGAAACATGAAGACACATGAGAAAAATTAAGATTCAAAAGATACACATACAAGAAAGAAATTGAAAGTTTCAAAGAATGGAATGACAAAGTTGAAGATGGGGGAACAGTCTGAACTATAGTGTAAGAAAGAAAAGAAAAAGAGGCACTGGTGGCTGAACAAGGATTCTGAGGAAGTGGTGGAGATTCCGACGAGGGATGTCATCGCGCAGGTCGTAACTGATCAAAAACATAATGACGAAAATGGAGACAATGCGGTAGCAGCCGAGATGATAAAGTGGGGACGCAATGGAGTAGTAGCCGCCATGACCAAAGTTACCTGTCAGATTTAGATAACAAAGAAGTTACGAGAAGGTTTCAAGAATGCGATCATAGTGCCATTGCATTAGAAGGAGGAGAAAAGGAATGTTAACAACCACGGAGGAATATCGCTATCACTGATAGATTACAAGGTACTGTCGAAATTCTTCCTCAGGGGACTATAAGAACATATGGTAAGTCCAACTGGAGACTCTCAGGTGGGATTTAGGAAAGAAATACTGTGCATATAACATACGTGTATTTATCTGGAAGAAACTGACAGAACGTAGGGTCACAAGAACGTAAAGACTGTGGTAACATTCGTGGACTTAATGGTAGTATACAACTCCTGGACCGGTCCTCAACAATATAGGACTCTATTGCACCACATGAGAAGTGATAATGGAAATTCTGACAGATACAAGGACAAGGATGAGATTCAGAGCATGTCAATGCCCTTGTCGAACAAGGACATCGATTTACACACTTCTTGTTCAGGATAGCATTGGACGAACTGATCAGGCCGAGAAGAGCAATAATAATCGAAAAAATGGGAATACCAGAGTCACACGCGAGGGACAAAAAGAAGAACTGGTACCAACAGTACTGCCTAGGCTTTCCGGAAGACATAGTGGCAGCGAGAAGGGAAAAGTCACGAAGACAACTCGAAAACCTAAGCAAGACATCCAGATAAGTGGCACTGAGAATCGCCTGGAGGGTGTGTAATGATTTCCCAGTGAAAGTCCTGCAATTTGTTCGAAACACCCTTTGCAACATTTGTGCAGGCTTTTTTGTTTGCAGGTTGTTTCGACTACGCCGCAGACGTTTCGTTGGGAAGCCCCTACACATCATCCATACAGTCCCGATCCATCTCCATGCGATTACCACTTTTTGGAGCCCTGGAGAAAGACACCCGGGCGGTCGATTTGCTTCAGACGAAGAGCTGCAGCCCTATATGAAATCATTGTTTCATAGGCAACCGCAAACATTATCCCATGCAGGTGCTGACCATCTTGTCTCACAGTGGGAAGAGTTAACGGATATGAGGATTATTTTTGAAATAATGTGCAGTTTATCCACTTTATCTCGATGTAACTCAATATCATTTGACTTGCCGTTGTTTTGTATTCTATTGAACTGTGGACCTAGAAACGACGGAGAATCTCTATCCTCGCCGTAGCCCTCAGTGGTTCACAACTCCCCAACAGGCTACATCAGTCACTCACCCGATCGCCGCCCCACACCAACCCCAGGCTTATTGTATTGTTCGGCCCCCAGTTGACCCCCGCCCAAGGGAACGTCTCACACCAGACGAGTGTAGCCCCATATGTTTGTATGGTACAGTAATTATGGTGTACGCATAGGTGGAGACACTGTTTGCGCAGCAGTCACCGACGACATTTGTAACTGAGGCGGAATAAGAGGAACTAGCCCGCATTCGTCAAGACAGATGGAAAAACGCCTTAAAAACCATCCACAGACTGGCCGGCACAACGGATTTCGGCATTAATCTGCCAGGCGGATTCGTGCCGGGAATCAACAAGCCTTCTCGCCCGAAAATCAGTGCGTGAGACCGCACGGCGAACGAGACTTACCCTTATGAGGACATTAAGCTCAGACCCTAGAACGCAAGGCTGAGGAATATGCTATTATATCCTACTTATACAATCCCAAATGGTTCTGAGCACTATGGAACTTAACATCTGAGGTCATCAGTCCCCTAGACGTAGAACTACTTAAACCTAACTGACCTAAAGACATCACACACACCCATTCTCGAGGCAGGATTCGAACCTGCGACCGTAGCATCAACGTGGTTCAGGGCTGAAGCGCCTAGAACCGCTAGACCAAAACGGCCAGCTATATGATCCCAATAGAAAGAAATGGCTCAACAGATAGATACAGAGACAAATACTGTGGAAAATACTAGTTCCTAAAAGAGGGGAGATTGAGAGATGGATGTGAAGACGTAGGAAACAACTGTGCTGGAACATCAGCAGAAATGAAACTGAAGAGAGCAATGCATGCTGGACATGTAGTTAGCATTAATATGAGTAGGACAACAAGAAGAAAACGGAAAATAACAGGGAAAATAGGAGAAAATACCGGACCCAAATGGGTTGTTGAACTCCGGCAGGATCGTCAGAATTAAGGATCAAGATGGCACGGAAGGAAAATGGGAGAAGCAAGTACGACATAGAATTATACTACAACAGGAAAGGATACATGAAACGAATGGAGAGCATCCAGTGGAACAGACTGAATATTTCTGAGGAAGAGCGGGAGAGAAAAAGAGAAAGGATGAAGAGGTTCTATAAGAAGAGGAAAATGAAATGGTCTTAGAGAGGCTGTAACTCAAAATTAAGAATAGAAGAAGAATAAACTGTGTATTGACGAACGCAGTCCACTTTCCAGTTTTGATTGGTGTTTAGCTTCTGGCATTAAGCGTTTAATCCGCACCTAATTCTTAGTAACTAACTGACGCAAAAACTCAGTTGCATTCTTTCCAAAAGCGATCCAGTCAATGTCGAGGAAATGCACTGTCGATTTTAGCAGACTAAAGTTTCAGCCATTGCTGTTTACAATCCATTTGGTGTATGTAGTGAGAAACAGGACGGAAAGGAAACAAGTTGTAGGACCGTATGGTAGTTGGTGCATTCTTCATTAATAGCAGAAATAGTTATGGTGGTGGTAAACAGTGTTCTGTTAGTTAAAATAGTACATTAAGTATTATTAGTTACCTATGCATATGAAAAAAACTTGATAGCAATAATTTGAGAAGGAATGAATGCAAACTGTGACTAAATTATAGGTAAGAGACTGGAATGTCATGTATAATCAAACAGACAGATGTCAGGAGTTTGGCTCTCGCGTTTTCTATTGGACACCAATCACTAATTGCGCCACATATCGTGTGCGAGGCTATCTCATACGTAACCGCCACGTAAAATATACTGTAGTGTTTCTTATAATGTGCTAATACCAATAATTAACTGATATACGTTTAAAGTTGATCGTTGTTCACGTTTTCGATCTTCACGTGAACCTTTTAAGTTGTAGAATACCCAGGATTTCGCTGAAGCTGCAATTTGTAATTTGTTTCTCGCTTCGTCAGTCACATGACCACGAGCTCTTCCCAATTCACACTGCACACGTTACACAATATCGCAGGCGTCTCACAGCCGAGTACCAGCAGCTTCAAATCGTATGATGGCTTTCAATACCACTAAAAAGTTGGTGTTGATGTCTGCCAAGTTTCCAGACGTCTTTCACTGTTTTGATGGCACTTGCTTCAGTGCTACGAAACTCACAAGAGAATGTCTTTATTTTGGTGTGTTTAGTCCAGCAACACTAGCATTATAAAGGCAAGAACATACTAATATAAGAACAGGCTGCGGGGTAGAGGGGGGAGCAGTGGAGGCTGCTTCTTCTTTGATTTATTGCTCCCATAGTGGAGATTTCACATTGAGTTTCTTGCTTCAGGAACTTAATTTGTCCACACCAGGGAAATTTGATACACTTCGTATGAGCTCTGTGGTGTGTGTGCAAGGGAAGTGACGTGAACCACACAGAGATAGTGAATCTGAAGCATCTTAGTTCTGTATCCACATATGAAGCTTCATCTGCTGCTCTCGACAAAACGTGGCCTTTCCTCACTCCATCTGGCCACTGTGCATTCACAGAGCTTTCAAACAACATGGTATTTGGCCTTGAACAACTGCACAGTTAAAATCGACGTGCCTGCGCAAATAACAGCGTTTGTCGTAACACAGCTGCCTGTGTTTGGCAGTATTACAGTAATATTGCACATTAAAGCGCTTTGCCGCACTAACGTTCGCTTCACATAGCAACTTCACGCCGTTGGAGCACCAACGTCTTGAACCAATCTGAGTTTCTATACAAAATAAATAGTGAGACCACATGTGTCGGACGATGCTGTTGGACACCGCGCAACAATGTCTTACGTCAGTGAACGGACTAAAGTGCGCGTCATATATGACGGCGGCCGAGTTTAGGTTCGTTCTGCGCATCTGACTTCCCAAAACACAGTCAGCCAATGAGCAGACAACGACTTTGCCAGAGCTCGACTGCAGTGCAGAGCACCGACGAGTGTCTTCAGTTTTAGAAACGTTCACTCATAAACAAAGTAATTGAACATAAGCAATGTCTTGATAGACTTTCTTTTATAGAAAGTTTGGAAAAAGCATTCTTTATACCAATTGCTTCATATTCTATTAATTAATAAAACCAAACAAGCAATAAGCCTCCTAATTCAGGCGATAGCAAGGAAAGATGTTTGAATCATTCTCAGTAACTGGTTTTTCGCAATGAAGAAGAGCGGTTATTGTTTATTTCCTGTTGTACTTCGACGAAACGCGAGTAATTCGTAATCATACCAACAGTGTTTCTCGGTATTTTGCGTGATATTTTAAAGTCCTCCGGGAGATATATCAAATGGCGAGTTGCGTTAGCGTAATGGTTAAGGTGGATGGCGGCTAAGCGAAAGGTTCTGATCGGCGCTTAATATTTTCTTTATTTTAAAAACAATAACGAAGTGTCTTCATGAATTTTATTTGTTTGAATGTAATTTTTTGAAATTTCTAGTGGCAACTAGAATCGACCATACAGAAAGTATAAGCTATGGACTTCTACCTCTGCAAACTCTTCAAAATTTCGTGGAATGGTTTACTACATCTAATGCTGCACAATAACTGCGTTGAACATCCAAACAAAAGTAAGTCATTTATCGGGGGAAGGTATCAGTCAAGAAGATGTGTAAAAATCAAATTTTTTACCCAAATAGTTTGTGAAATCGAATGATAAAATGTGTCAAAGCAGTCGGAGCACCATGTGTCTACACAGGCGAGCAGTGCATTGATGACAAAATCGAGCACATCGCGGAATGCGGGGAGCACGTCTCTGTAGCAGTGAAAGGGTTGATGCGGGCGTGGTGACTTTACTTCATAAACCGCGCGCTCCCCCCTAAACATAAGTTTAGGAACTATATTATGGCGCTGCTTCTCTTGACACGTACAGCTGGCAACGCAGCAATCTCCCGCGTCTGGGTCTGCATGTGCGAACCGCCATGATAAAAGAATTGAACTATAGCGTATCACACTGCTTGTCTACTACAGTTACTGTAACTAACCTGTTCCTATGGATTATTACGTTATTATTCGCTCGGCACTGACTCCGTGTAACTCAGTCGGTTACTTCTTACTATCAAACTAAAGCATAGGCAAATGGTCCCTGCTGCCAGTCGTCGTGCTCCACCTATGAATAAATAGTGTAGGATAGCCGTGTACTTGTTGCGTTCTGTGTAAGTGGCATGAAGCGCCTTTGAGTCAACAAAACGTAGTGCTCAGAACTGTGTCCGAGTATTTAAATGAACCAGATGCAAATGAAAATGCTCATGGATTGGGAAATTAACGTGAGAAGATTAGGGTCGCCACCCACTCTAACCATACAACTAATCAAAGGATTAGCCGAGTCGGAAATTAAAATTAATTTGATCACAGACCAAAAACTCAAAAATGCATACGGTGTGATATCGCTCATAAGGGGTGCGATGTAATTAATGGCACTGCCCGTGCACTGTTAACTAGCATCAAATATTTAAAATTAAATAGGAAGAGCATCAACATTTCATATGTTCTGCTCCCAGCAGCAAAATTGAAAATAAGACTTAATCTAAAGCATTTGTTTTAAAATGAAATAGGAAACTAATCACTGGACCTGTACGTAAGGAAACGCGTTGGTTGTGCTGACGGCAAAGCTACGAGGTGAGTGGCTTCGATGCAAAATCATAACCTCGGAATACAAGAGAAAATTGTGGATAAAATCATTTATTCCTAAGGTATGGATGTGAGTCATGTACACAATTCCTGACAACATTAATTCTTAGTACACTTGTGCAAATGGAAAAAAGAACACATTGACACCGGTGTGTCAGACCCACCATACTTGCTCCGGACACTGCGATAGGGCTGTACAAGCAATGATCGCACGCACGGCACAGCGGACACACCAGGAACCGCGGTGTTGGCCGTCGAATGGCGCTAGCTGCGCAGCATTTTTGCACCGCCGCCGTCAGTGTCAGCCAGTTTGCCGTGGCATACGGAGCTCCATCGCAGTCTTTAACACTGGTAGCATGCCGCGACAGCGTGGACGTGAACCGTATGTGCAGTTGACGGACTTTGAGCGAGGGCGTATAGTGGGCATGCGGGAGGCCGGGTGGACGTACCGCCGAATTGCTCAACACGTGGGGCGTGAGGTCGCCACAGTACATCGATGTTGTCGCCAGTGGTCGGCGGAGGTGCACGTGCCCGTCGACCTGGGACCGGACCGCAGCGACGCACGGATGCACGCCAAGACCGTAGGATCCTACGCAGTGCCATAGGGGACCGCACCGAGACTTCCCAGCAAATTAGGGACACTGTTGCTCCTGGGGTATCGGCGAGGACAATTCGCAACCGTCTCCATGACGCTGGGCTACGGTCCCGCACACCGTTAGGCCGTCTTCCGCTCACGCCCCAACACCGTGCAGCCCGCCTCCAGTGGTATCGCGACAGGCGTGAATGGAGGGACGAATGGAGACGCATCGTCTTCAGCGATGAGAGTCGCTTCTGCCTTGGTTCCAATGATGGTCGTATGCGTGTTTGGCGCCGTGTAGGTGAGCGCCACAATCAGGACTGCATACGACCGAGGCACACAGGGCGAACACCCGGCATCATGGTGTGGGGAGCGATCTCCTACACTGGCCGTACACCTCCCGTGCCACCCAACGTGCTCTAGAAGGTGTAAGTCAACTACCCTGGCCAGCAAGATCTCCGGATCTGTCCCCCATTGAGCATGTTTGGGACTGGATGAAGCGTCGTCTCACGCGGTCTGCACGTCCAGCACGAACGCTGGTCCAACTGAGGCTCCAGGTGGAAATGGCATGGCAAGCCGTTCCACAGGACTACATCCAGCATCTCTACGATCGTCTCCATGGGAGAATAGCAGCCTGCATTGCTGCGAAAGGTGGATATACACTGTACTAGTGCCGACATTGTGCATGCTCTGTTGCCTGTGTCTATGTGCCTGTGGTTCTGTCAGTGTGATCAGGTGATGTATCTGACCCCAGGGATGTGTCAATAAAGTTTCCCCTTCCTGGGACATTGAATTCACGGTGTTCTTATTTCAATTTCCAGGAGTGTACATTCAAGAAAAGCGTCGATACATTCACCACTATAATCTACACCTAAAATCATTGGTGTGAATCATTCATACAACTGCGGTTGCCTGATAACTGGTTGCAATGGCTTGTGAAACGGTACATGGTTCCCAAAACACCCGCGTGCCCAAGTGGTTTATGGGGACGCAATTTCTAGGTATATTTTCCAAGTTGCGACATTATCACATCACGTAATCATGAACAGTTCACATTCTTTAAAACACACATGAGATCGGACAGTTAGTGATGACAGTAGCCCAGCAAATTCTAATGTTCAACCACGTGGTTGACTCCTCACGTACGAATGATACATAAAACAAGGAAAATTTACGAGAAGGGAAAGCTATTAATATTTGGAAAAATAAATGCGCATACAGGCACTGCTGAAGGCAAACAATCATTCATACAGAAGCGAGGGCTCACTTCTTATAGATGCGACACCTTTGTGTGGTGCTCTTCCAGTGGATCCAAGTATGCTATAGAAGTTTACTAAACGAAAAATCTGCCAAAGCTTTTCTTTCCTTACTACGACAAGGTAAAGCAATCTCGCCAAGCAACAACGCGCCACGCGGTCAGTGTAACTCACCCTTCTTCCACTGGAGCACGGCTGTAAACGCTTCCCGTACCGGCGGCAGACTGCCTCGCTTTTTCCCTTCCACGCTCCGCATGGCCCGGAAAACCCAAAGATACTATTTCCACCACCAACTTAACGCAGGTAGATTTCTCACAAGTAGTGCAAACATCTTTGCCTATTTGACCACTATGAGAGTTAGCTGTTCTGTACAACTGCTGTTGAATCTGTATGACTATCGCAGACATTCTGTAGCAACGTGACACACAACCACATTCATTCAATCAGTTATGAAAAAGAGAAACAAGGGAAAGAAAGAGACAGGCTAGTGAAAGTGGGCTACCGGGCTAATGAAAGATAGCTACAGAATCCTCTCATTATGATAAATTAAGTTTTGTACTAATCGTTGTGTCTGTTTGTGACAATATCACATGAAACATTGTCATGTAAGTAACATTATCATGTTTTTATTCGGGTCTCATTACAGATAAGACAAATGTATCAATTTTAGGCAAACGTTGGCCGAAATATCGCCTATTATTGCCACAGTTGGTCGAGGTATGACCTAGTACTAAAAGATTGTAAGAATGACTTAATATATACAGTAAAACTACATTGTCCTATATTATAATACCTGGAATCATGCGTAAATTGTTGTAAAATACACCATAAAGTTCATGAAAAAATAAGTTTAAAATGTAAAAGAAACACAGTAAAATGAATAACTTGAACAGTAATGAATGGTTTTTTTTTTTTTTTTTTTTTTTTTTTTTTTTTTTTTTTTTTTTTACTTAGCTGTAATCACAACGTGTAGGCTTTCATGGACGAGGCCTTCATTAATTAAAACTTTCGGGCAAAGAGGCGGTGGACGAACTGTCGAAATTCTTCCTCCTGATGTTCCGCAGCCAACTGCGGGGAACATCTTCCGAAATAAGCTAATGAATGGCGGATAGAAGCAGGGATTCGTGTGTCACCATCACATTCTGCTCATAAGGTTAGTAAGGAAACAACCAGGATATTACGTAAAGCTCAGCCACCTAGCAGTTATTTGTTACAGGTGATTATTGCTGACAATAATACTATCGTACTTACTGTTGGTAAGGATAATGTTTTCGTAGTTTTGGAGAGTGAAGGCTACCACATGAAGATCAGTGATCTCTTCGATCTTACCATTTTTAAAAGCTTGAGAAAGGATCTTACAACGAAAGAGTTAACTGCTAAAAATCGATTAATAAAAATTTCTTTCATTCGTACAGTGGATAATAAATATCTTTTCAGAAAGAAATCTTATCCTCCTAGATTATGAGCTGCCCAGGTGTCATAAGCCTGATATCCCGCTGAGACCAATAGTGAGTTCTAATTGATCAGTTTTTCAAGAGATGGCTAAACATCTCTCCTTCTTGTAATAGCCGTATATCGGAAAAACTTACCATCATATTAAAGTCTATGCACTTTATCAAAACAGTGAGGGAGATTACTGTCAACCCCAATTATATCCTTGTCTGTTTTGATATGGTATCCCTGAGCACCGTGTTCTGATTAACGAACCTCTTTCTTACATAGCTGATATATTCCACACTGATTTGGTGGCTTTGTTTGGACATCCGCTGTCCACGACTTATTTTCAGTATAATAAAGAGTTACAAGAACAAATTGAAGGAGTGACAATGGCGAGCCCTCTAAGTCCAGTCGCTGCAGTCAGCCAATAAAAGTCCTTTAAGTGTTGTCAGTATGTGGATGACACACTTGTGATACGTAATCACGATGAAAAGGAATTGAATGGTTTATTGGTGCGTTTTATTATTATTAATCCAAAGATACAATTTACTATGGGGAGTTTTTCTTCCATTTATTCACAATATTACTAACAGAACTGGGAAAATGTTGGCCAAGTTTCGATTTGAAATAATCTTTAGACCCACTAAGAAGATTAGCGAATGTTTATCATTAGTGAAGGATACTCAACACCCTTTTATAATCCCTCGGGTGTATAAAATTCCGTTTTGTTGTGGGACGGTTTATACTGGAACAACGAAATTAAGAGTTAATACCCGTCTAACCGATCACAACAGGAACTGTTGTCTGGGACACACCGATTAAACGGCTGTAGCAGAACATGTTTTTGAAGATGGTGAGCATAAAATAGAATTTAGTGAAACGAGCGTGTTAGCTAAGACATTGCATTATTATGTACGTATGTACAGAATCCAAAGAGATTTATAAACGCCACAATAATTTTAACAAAAGAGAAGAAGGCTTAAAGTTAGGCAAGATATGGCGGTTGACTTTGTAGCAACAGTGTGACAATAGACTAAGTTTGACCAACAGTAATGACGTTAGTCAGAGATAGTTTTACTGTCGACAGCACTTGACGAGTGGTGGGGCACTCTATGCCCTCTATATATAAGTGACCTCCACGGTTTAGCAACCAGTAGTTGGCATGCCTCGGAAGACGTTGCCCGCAGTTGGCAACGAAACTTCAGAAGGAAGAACTTTTATTCTTCGACACGTCCTCTTCGGCCAGAAATTTTAATAAATTATTTAATTAAGTATGTTGAAAACACGCTGGCAACACAACGTGAACAGCTTATTTTCCGGAAATGATATTTCACAAAGCACATTAATTACACAGGGATGTATGCGACTTTAAAAATTCTTCAATTTACGTAGTACCAAGTTTTTCACTTTTCAAAATTAATTAAAGGTGGTGGGGTGGTTGACAAAAATTCAAATTATTACGGAAGTTGATTATACAGGTCCCACGAAAGTTAGATATCAACTTCTGTATGAAAAAAATGTTTACATCATTTTGAAAATATTCCGCGCAAATCCACAATTGCAAATTACTTTTTGGGATGTGTTTCGCCTTGAAAATGGAAATTGGGCACACCTGTACAGTTTCATCAATACCGTTTATTGACGCCTGTCAATATTCCAGAGTGATGCATTTTAAAATATCCATGCTTTGCTGTACCGTCTTTTCACCTCCTTCAGGATTGGCAGTCATGCAAGTTTCGGGTCAAATGTGATTCCCGTAAATCACAACATGTCCTTAAAATTAAGAATAGTGGTCCTCATCCTTAACTAAGAAAATTTGTAACAGAACGGATATGGTTAAAGAGAACGCACAAAGGCTTCTTAGTTGAATATTCTGTCTTTGTATATCCATTCATCCAACCTTCGAAGAGTTAGCTGCAACTGACAACTTATCGTTGCAAGGCTTGAGGGGAATAAAAGACAGAGAAGTCATCAACAAACAAAGAACATTGTAGAGAACTATTAACTGTTGACGTACTTCTATTAACAGCTATAGCAAAGGCAGTCACACTTGAAATTCCTCCTTGAGGAGCACCTCCTGCTCAGAGCGGTCACGGAGGACCGAGTCGGTAACGGAAGCAGTGCACCGAGAGGAAGGACCAAATAAAATTGGGAAGTTCCAAGAAAATAACATTCTTCGAGCTGCAGAGGATAAGACGCCTCGAGGTAGCATCGTAGGCGTTCGCAATATAAAAAAAAATAAAAAAATGCACAGAAAGTTATGACGGCGCAGGAAAGCCTGAAGTATATCCATCTACAGAACGTCCAGGTTATCAAATGTGGAGGGATACCTCCTGAATTCACACTGAGAGCAACTGAGGAACTGCCTGGATTCTACAATCCAGAGAAGGCCTGAGTTGACCATCCCCTCCAATGTCTTCCGCTAGTATCTAGTGAGGGCATATGTGGTCTTTCCACGGTTTTGGAAGAGTAATTAAAATTGCATTTCACCACGAGTCCGGAAAATATCCTGACGCCAAAATGACATTAGGAATAAAGTGCAAGGAAGATTTACTTGCTCTGCCCTGTGAGTTTCCCTAGCGTGCTTTAGCAGATGCTATCGTTACGAAGGGACGCGTCACAAGCGGCAGACAATACGGAATCCAGTTCACACATGGAAAAAGGAAGTCGCAGGCTTCATCAATAGTGGACCAGAAGTACCAATTGCCCTTACATATTTCACCACGTTACAGAAAGTTACTAAGAATTGCAGCTGTTACAGCAAAAGTGCAAGAAATTTCCACGTAGATCATTAGTGAGTGTCCACCGCTACGTCTCAAAACAGTATTTTAATACCAGAAGCTGGTAGTTATGTGCAACAACACGGCAGCAGGTATCAGCCGTTTAATCTCAAATACTATCCGAAGCATCAAACAAAACTCAAAAACTAATATTAGACTTTGCCATTGTATCTATTGTTTTCATACCGCCTTTGGTGCTCAACCTTACATCATTCTAATAGGCTTTACAAGAGAAATACATGACAAGGTATCATTGAAAAAACATTGGTACAGTTAAATAACACCTACTTTGTAGAGCTGTAAGAAGCAAGCATTCAGTGGAGAACAAATTGAGAAAAAGAATGGAATGCACATCGTAAAAGTCCAAGAGAGGTTGAACACACCAAAACACCTCTAACACTTTCTTAGTTAAAATGGAAGTCGAGTTGTTAAACAAGGCTACAAGGTATCTTGTGCCCATTCCTTGATGACATCTGAATGCAAACTGACTCACTGAACACATCAAATTGTTAGGTGAAAACGACCACTGGAAGGCAGTACTATGGTGTTTATGAAAATCCTATGTTTTGAAATGTAGATTTATTGATTGATAATATATGGCTTTTAATAATAGGTCACATTATATTATACGTAGTACTTCACTCAGTTTATTATGTAACAAATATCCATCTGGTGCAAGGAGACTGGCGACAATTCTCACACTAAGATGGTGTTAATTTGTGAAATGTCAGTGTACAAAAATGTATTTTTGTTTTAGATCCGTTGAAAAAGGTGTAAGGCCGAAATGCGTAAGGCAATATAAAATCAATAAAGGCAGTGGTCAAAACTAGTATCACTTTTGAGTGCATCAAAAATGGGCTCAGTATCTCACAAACCATCATTTTCCTGCTCAAACAACAAATTGCCCCATACCTGACCATTATCAGATGGAATTATAACCAGTTGCCGCATTACCTCCATTGTTACTCAAAGTGGTAACAAAATGCACCGTACACCAACACAGTTTTAAAAAATGCGAGAAATTGATCCATTCGTTACTAATCACGCGAGTTAAGGGTTATTCCTGAAACTTGCGACATCTTCCAACAAGGAACAGTGATTAATCACTATTTTTTAATTTATTTTACACTACTGGAAATTGAAATAAGAACACCGTGAATTCAATGTCCCAGGAAGGGGAAACTTTATTGACACATTCCTGGGGTCAGATGCATCACATGATCACACTGACAGAACCACAGGCACATGGACACAGGCAACAGAGCATGCACAATGTCGGTACTAGTACAGTGTATATCCACCTTTCGCAGCAATGCAGGCTGCTATTCTCCCATGGAGACGATCGTAGAGATGCTGGATGTAGTCCTGTGGAACGGCTTGCCATGCCATTTCCACCTGGCGCCTCAGTTGGACCAGCGTTCGTGCTGGACGTGCAGAACGCGTGAGACGACGCTTCATCCGACCAAACATGCTCAATGGGGGATAGATCCGGAGATCTTGCTGGCCAGTGTAGTTGACTTACACCTTCTAGAGCACGTTGGGTAGCACGGGATACATGCGGACGTGCATTGTCCTGTTGGGACAGCAAGTTCCCTTGCCGGTCTAGGAACGGTAGAACGATGGGTTCGATGACGGTTTGGATGTACCGTGCACTATTCAGTGTCCCCTCGACGATCACCAGAGGTGTACGGCCAGTGTAGGAGATCGCTCCCCACACCATGATGCCGGGTGTTCGCCCTGTGTGCCTCGGTCGTATGCAGTCCTGATTGTGGCGCTCACCTGCACGGCGCCAAACACGCATACGACCATCATTGGCACCAAGGCAGAAGCGACTCTAATCGCTGAAGACGACACGTCTCCATTCGTCCCTCCATTCACGCCTGTCACGACACCACTGGAGACGGGCTGCACGATGTTGGGGCGTGAGCGGAAGACGGCCTAACGGTGTGCGGGACCGTAGCCCAGCTTCATGGAGACGTTTGCGAAAGGTCCTCGCCGATACCCCAGGTGCAACAGTGTCCCTAATTAGCTGGGAAGTGGCGGTGCGGTCCCCTACGGCACTGCGTAGGATCCTACGGTCTTGGCGTGCATCCGTGTGTCGCTGCGGTCCGGTCCCAGGTCGACGGGCACGTGCACCTTCCGCCGACCACTGGCGACAACATCGATGTACTGTGGAGACCTCACGCCCCAAGTGTTGAGAAATTCGGCGGTACGTCCACCCGGCCTCCCGCATGCCCACTATACGCCCTCGCTCAAAGTCTGTCAACTGCACATACGGTTCACGTCCACGCTGTCGCGGCATGCTACCAGTGTTAAAGACTGCGATGGAACTCCGTATGCCACGGCAAACTGGCTGACACTGACGGTGGCGGTGCACAAATGCTGCGCAGCTAGCGCCATTCGACGGCCAACACCGCGGTTCCTGGTGTGTACGCTGTGCCGTGCGTGTGATCATTGCTTGTACATCCCTCTCGCAGTGTCCGGAGCAAGTATGGTGGGTCTGACACACCGGTGTCAATGTGTTCTTTTTTCCATTTCGAGGAGTGTTTTTACACGTCAAGTTCTGTAGGACCAAATTGAGGAAGAAATCTCCAAGGTCATGGAGCAATGTCAGTACATGAAATTACAACATATGAGCAATAACAGATAAAAATAAAATGTTTATGAACCCGAAAAAAGTTAGGCCATAAGGTTAAGTAAACACAGTCAACAATAAAAATTTTCAAGGAACTCCTCCAAAGAATAGAAGTGACGCATGAGGAAACTCTTCAATTTCGATTTGAAAGAGCCTGGATTACTGATAAGATTTTTGAACTCTTGTAGTAGCTTATTGAAGTTGGATGCAACAGCATGCAGCACATCTTCCTGCATAAAAGTTAAGGAAGTCCGATCAAAATGCAGGTTAGTTTTCTGCCTAGTATTAACTGATTGGAAGTTGCTTATTCTTTTGAATAAGCTAATGTGGTTAAAGAGAAATGGCAGTAAGTGTTATATATATCGAGAGGCCAATGTCAAAAGACCAAGACTCGTGAACAGGAATCGTCAAGAGGTTCGTGAACTTAACACCACTTACTGCCTGACTGCAGTGTGGCTATTGCGCAACTTTGACTTTCTAACGTGGTAGTACGTTAAAATTAACGCCTGTAAGCACCTACCTTTTCCGGAATTGGATTTATCTAGTACAGCCACTTTACTAAAATCTACAGTTAACGAACAAACTAATTTTTCGTATACTTCATGATAGATTCTGTTACGTGTATTAACCCTTTCGCTCCGCCAGACGTAAATATACGCTAAACGTTTCAGTGCTCCGGACGTATATATACTATTTGCTATAAAAAATACTTACAGCGGTTCCCTGTTACGGTCGTATAGTTACGTACAACGCCGACAATCGGGCCAGCGAGTCGGAGGTAATTGTTGCGCAAGTATGCAGTTTAATTGTTGGAATACTTGGAAGTACCTGAATACTGAATTCTCTTTCTGCTGAGTTCTTAACTATCGCTATATTTCCTTGTTTGTGTGCGGATGTCTCCGCGTTACCGAATAAAATGTCGCGACGTTACTGTCAGTTTACAGACGATGGGCTGCTGAGTATTCTAAACTAAAATGACGACGAGGACATCATCATGCCCAATCCAGCTGATTATTGGTGGACAGGTAATGACAATGACGAGCTGGCAGATAAGTCTGTCACCACAAATATAAAAAATATTTGTGAACCAACAAACGTTGAACCAGTAATTTGAGATCCAGATTTTGATGTTATTGTCGAGTATTTCTCCGATTCCGAAAAAGAGCCTGAGCGTATGCCTGAAAAATATGAGACACTAAATAATTGATTTTAAATGGAAGGACTCAGATTTTGACCCTAAAGTGAATAATTTCAATCGTGCAAAATCGTCAATTTAGATGATTTATGTACTGTATACGACTTCTTCCTAGTTTTTTTACCCAAGAAATGAGCAATGTAATTTATATTGTGAACACCTTTGCAATGATACCAGTGAAAAATCAAGACTGCGACGTTGGGAAAACAGAAAAAGTGACGAAGTTTACTGTTTCCTTGCTGTAAATTTTCTGATGGCTCAAGTGAGAAAAATGAAATAAACAGTTGTTGTACCAATGACCAGTTACTGTCTACTTCAATGTTTGCGCAAATCATGCAGAGAGATAGATATCTTCTGTTACTTAGAATGTTATATTTAGCTGATAAAAGTAATGACCCTGGAGACGACCAAATCTGGAAATTACGTCGAATTGTGGATCACTTAAGAAAAGTATATCCATGCGCTTTCTATCATTTTAAAATTTTGTGCATTGACGAAAGTTTAGTTCTCTTCAAAGCTCGTGTCTTCTTCAAGCTGTACATTCCTTCCAAACGCCACAGATTTCGTGTAAAACCTTAAACTGATTGTAATCTTCACTTTATTATTTATGTGGGTACAGCAACAGACGTAATAAAAGAAACTGACTTTGGTGCAAATGTTGGAATACCTGGGAGCATTGTCCTCACTTTACTTGAACGTTACCTTGGTAAAGGTCACACATTATATGTTGACATTTGGTACACTAGCCCAACGTTATGTTCTTATTTGCGTGACAGAGTGACTAATGCCTGTGGAACTGTGAGAACAAACCACAAAGGTTTGCCTGCTTCATCAAAAGGCGAGATCGACTTTATGTCAACAGCAAAACATCTTGCTCTGACGTGGCAGGACAAGCGGTAAGTTAGGATGCTTTCAACTCTTCATACAAGCGAAATTACAGCGACTGACAAAATTGACGGAACTGAGAATGAACCGAAAACAAAACCAGCTTGCATCGTGAGCTACACTGAAAATATGGGAGCTGTCGACAGGAGCGACATCATGCTAAGCTCAGTAGAGTGTGTATGAAAAACTGTAAAATATTATAAAAAAGTATTTTTTTCATTTGGTGGATTTGTCTCTGCTCAATGCGCATGCGTTACATTAAAGTCAAACGGGACGAAATATTTCAATATCTGATTTACAACAGAAACTTATCAAGGAGATCGTAGAGATTCACCACCAACCGCAAACAGAGGAACGTCGTGGAAGGAGATCGGCTGATGGTGACAATCCCTTACGCCTAACTGAGCGTCGCTTTATCTCGCTAATCCCAGGAACTTCAAAGAAGAAGGCCGTCCAGAGAAGGTGTATTGTAGGTGCAAAACATGATAAACGAAGTGACACAAGATACATTTGTGTAAAATGTAATGTACCTTTATGTTTGAATTTTTGTTTCGAGAGATATCACACTTTGAAGTATTAATGTAATTTGTTTTGTATTTTTTTCTCCTAGTAAAGTGCCTTTTTTGAACAAAATAAGACTTTCTGAACAAAGATTTTAAAAAAGGAAACGATTTCCACCGACAATACTGGATTTTGCGTCTCATTTTTATCTCAATAATAACGGTAGGCTGCTACAGTCGTATATATACGCATCGGGTGAAAGTAACGGTCACAGGACGGGAGCCGCTGAGAGTAAATGGGCAGCGAAAGGGTGAAATGTGAAAGACGTAAAGAAGGTTTAACACAGATAGCCTTTACCTAATACATAGCACCTGCATAAAACTGCGTGCCAATGACAGGGTGCAGAAAACTGAGGGCTTCTTTGACGTAAGGATCATAGAGGTAACCTAATCATTTGCTCATCTGCGTCGAGTGGCTGGAAGTGAAAGATACGAGTTGTTTTTTGCGGCCACCACGACCTGATGCCTGGATTGGGCAGTCAGAGACCTCGAGAGCCCGTAGCCTGTTTGTCCTTCCCTTTTCGCTGGCTTCTGTTTGTGCTCGCCGAGCGCCGCGCCGGGGTTAAGATAAAAGGAGAAAGGAGCCCTTTTCTCGCTGCCTCCTTCCTTTGTTCCCATTATACTGCGAAGGGTCGGTTAACCGGTACGGGACGCCTGGGGCAAAAAGAAGCTGCTGCGTGGGACTCTTTCTGATACTAAACAGCGATGAACAGTGACGCATTAGCTCAGTGCAGCGCTAAGTCATCTGATCTCCATGAACAATACCATCATTTCAGGTAACAAAAAAAGAACAAAGTCGCTTTTCACGGAATGTCTCTGATTTAAAGCATAAACTAAATATGAATAGTCTCAGAATTCAACTGAAGTTTAAAATTTTCACACAAATGAGCAACCGACGTTATTTACTCATACGTTTGTAGTTTAAGCTATATTATTTAATCTTTCAACAGTTTTAAGCATCATTTAATAACAGGCTACTGGAAATATTCATATGCGACTGATTCTCAAGATCTCCCTCCAAATTATTAGTCAGAGATGAATATGTACAGAATTTGCACATATTTACATGCATGTATATGCTCCATGCACAGTGCATGATGGTCCAGGGTTCACTGTAGTCCATGACCGTCTTTTATTTTTCTGAACTTTAATGACCTGCCAGCACCGTAAGCTAATACAAATGCGGAGAGTAGTGTGCATTTTATTCCTACGAATCGTCGTTTTATGTGTGATGCAGTTTCCTGTTTCTGAGGTGGCGACTAACCCAACAATCAACTGAACCACGTTCAGGCAGACCAGTTTACAATCCCAAAACTAAAACTAATCTAAACTGCTTCCGAATAAGCCATGAAGGCCCAAAGATACCCAACGGCCGCCGTGTCATCTTCATTCCACAGGAATCACTGGATGCGGATCTGGAGGGGCATGTGGTCACCACACCGCTCTTCCGACCGTATGTCAGTTTCCGAGACCGTAGCTCCTCAGTTTGCCTCCCAAGGACTGAGTGCACTCCCCTTGCCAACAGCGCTCGGCGGACCGGATGGTCACCCATCCAAGTGCTAGTCCAGACCGACAGCGCTTAACTTCGTTGACCTGACGGGAACCGGTTTTACCACTGCGGCAAGGCTGTTGCCAGATTACCATCCACTAATCAGTAATATGGCGTAAGAAATCCAGTTATTCTATGGATCAATTCCTGGCTTCATACGCTAGTGCACAGATACTGTACGATTTTTGTTTTGTTTTATTAAGTATCAGGCTTATAACGGGTCCGGTGTGGGCAGCCCCTCCTATGCTAACCTCTGCATCTCAACGTAGCAACTGCACTCTACGTACCCAATTACTTGCTGGATGTATTCTAATCTGCGTCTTTCCCTACAGTTTTACCCTCTACAGCTACCTACGCTACCATGGAAGTTATTCCGTCATCTAATTCATGTCCTGTCAACCTGTCCCTCCTTCTTGCCAGTGTTTTCCATACAGTCCTTTCCTCGCCGAGTCTGCGGAGAACTTCATCATTCTTTACCTTATCAGTTCTCCAAATTTCCAACACTCGCCTGTAGCACCTCATTTGAAATACTTGGAGGGTCTTCTGTCATGTCTTCCCACAGTTTATGCCTCACTTCCATACAATTATGTGCTCCAAACGTCCATTCACAGTAAATTATCCATCAAATTAATGTCAAAGTTTAATACCAGCTTCCTAGGCCGGGAATGCCATTTCTGCCAATGCTAGTTTGCTTTTTATGACCCCCTTGTTATGTCCTGAGTGAGTTAAATTGTTGCCTGCGTAGCAGAATTCCTTAACTTCGTCTACTTCAGGTCCCCAGTTTTGATCTTAACTTTCTCACTCTCATTTCTACTACTTCTCATTACTTCCGTGTTCCCTCCATTGCACCTCAATGCACATTTTGTCCTCATTATATTGATGATTTTATTCAACAGATCCTCTAATTCGTTTTCAATTTCAGTGAGAATAACTGTATCATCAACGAATCTCGTCACTGATATCTGTTCACTTTGAACCGTTACCGTCATTGCTTCTTCGACGAAAAGATGGGACAGTAGGAGCGAAAGACTGCACCCTGTCTTACATACATTTTAAGCATATCAGTTTGATCTTGGTCTTCCGCTCTTATTGTTCCCTCTTGGTTCTTGTACATGTTAATATTACCGCTCTTACCCTATAGCTTACTCCTGTTTTCTCAGAATTTTGAAGATCTTTTACCATTTTACATTTTCGTACCATTTTACTAGGTCGTAAAATTCTATGAAGATGTCTTGATATTTCTCCAGATTGCTTCCATTATGAAGTGCAACTTCAGAGCTTCCTCTCTGGTGGCTTTACCTTTCTAAAGCAAAAATGATGGTCGTCTAACAGATCTGCACTTTTCTGTTCCCTTCTCTATATTATTCTTGCCAGCAGTTTGGATGCACGAGCTCTTAAGAAACTTAAGGGCTGCTTCACTCTCTTATCTGCTATCTTCGGTAGTGTGGGTATGAAGTTTTTCGAGAAGTGTGATGGAATGTCGCCATTGTCACAGAAACTACACAAACCTGAATAGTCGTTCATTACCAGCTTCCCTCAATGATTTTATAAATTCCGGTGGAATGATATCTATCCCCTCTACCTTGTGTGATCTCAAGGTTTCCACGTCTCTTTTAAACTCTGACTCCAACACTATCCCTTACATGTTCCATATCTACTCCAAATCCTTTTTCTGTCATGTCTTGAAACTACCCCTCTCCCCTCAAAGGGGCCTTCAGTGTACTCTTTCCACCTAACCGCTCTGTCCTCGGCTTTCAACAGTGAAGTTCTGTTTGCACCCTTAGTGTAACTACCTTTGCTTTTAATTTCACTGAGGCTGGTTTCCACTTAGATACAGTGTGTCCATAGTTAAAATTCCAGTTTGATAACGCTGTAGAAAGAGAAACAAGGCTCAACATGACGTTCACTTTGAACTGCATGATATTGACGAGGGAGGAAACATCATGAAACAAAAAAAAACAATTACTAAAACTTGGTCAATAGGTGGCGCTGTATGTGTCATGAAATGCACACCAACAGAAGCGAGGCACACGGCTATTCTTCAGTTAGCGTCCGAGACGCTCAACATGGCAAACTGTCTCCATGCAAGATAGTACAATGCTGGTAAAGCTCTTTTACAAGAACAGTAAATGTGCAGCAGTGGCACCGCAGAATTTCGTGACACTAAAGGGCAGGAAAAGATGCATTGGCCCTTTGTCCGCTAAGGGTCAGGAGAAAATGATTACATGTTCTTCCGAAGTGTAATGTGGCAAAGAATGGCAAGTACAGGGTGGCGCACGAAATGTGTCACCAATTGTTTCTTTCACAATTTACGAAGCACATTACATTTCCCGCTGGGATCTCTACAGCAGTACCAGCAGAGCTCGGAAAAACAAATGAGTTACGAAATGACGTTTAATTCACGATACTGCCGCTGGGAGACTAGTGAGCACCAATGGCTGACAATGGAAGACTGACGACACAGCAACGATCGGCAGTTGTCTTACTTTTTCATGAAACGAAAAGCTTTGTTGTGACTCAGACAGTTTAACACACGATGGGCCCTTGCAACAAGACCATCCATAGGTTGTACGATAAATTTGTACAGGAAGGAACAGTATTGGAAGCGAAGAAACCTCGGCCTAAGCGTGTTTGTTCGCCGGAGAATATTTAAGCGGTACGAGTTGCTGTACAGAGAAGTCCCGGGAAATCGTGTAGAAAGGCAGCAGTCCAACTGGGAATATACATACGCTCTGTTCAACGCATTCTTAAAAGTTACCTCCATATGTACCCAAACAAATGACCTGTGCACAGAATCTCACTGAAGTACAGAAGCAGCAGAGACTACTGTTTGCTCAGTGGGCGGAGGATAGGGAAGGAACTCTCAACAACGTTTGGTTTTCAGACGAGGCGCATTTTCATTTAGACGGTGTTGTTAACAAACAAAATGTACGCTTTTGGGCCACTGAAAACCCACAAGTGTTTTATGAACGACAACATTATGCTCCGAGGGTTACAGCGTGGGCAGCAATTTCCAGTCACGGACTTATTAGACCCTTTTCCTTCGAAGAAACTATGAACAGCGAGCATTATTTGAGCATGCTTCACAATAGCTTCATTCCACAGCTTCTTGCTACTGCCTTGCCCTTCAACACGCAGTGCTTCATGAAAGATGGTGCAAGGCCACATACTGCAAACACTGTATTGGAGTTCTTACACGAGCATTTAGATGTGCGGATCATTTCACTCAGGTTTCCATGTCGCTTCAATGACAGACAGAAATGGCCCCCTAATAGCCCAGGTTCAATCTATGTCACTTTTTCTTTGGGGGTAGCTAAAGAAAAAAATTTCCCGAAACGTCCATGTTAATTAAAGGAGCTCAGAAGACTTATTCTTCATGCTTGCAGTGAAATTACGGAAGACATGTGCCGTGGGGTAATCACTAACTTCAGTGTTCGTTTGAAGTAAATTAGGAAACGAAATGGTGGACATACTAAGCAAGTGCTGAGTTAGAACAAATCACCATGGACTGCTCGTCATTGTAGTATAGGTTCCGTTCAGATTGTATTGACAATAACGTTTATATTCAAAAACAAAATGGTAACACATTTCGTGACCCGCCCTGTAGCTACCTGACGTCTGTCTAACATATTTCCACATCATTGCAGGGGATTCGATGGGTGTTGTGCTAACATGCAGTGCATGAGTAATTGTCCAGCCGTTGGACATACCTGTGAATGCAGTGCTTGAAATCATACCAAACATTCTGTATTGCTATCCATACAGAGTCATCCATGTTCAGGAGTTGCTTTCTGCTGACATGCCAGCAAGACAAACGTTCGTTCTGGAACTTCTTGCTCACGGGAAAGTGGACAATGAATCGCAGTGGAACAATCTGTGAGCAGACGAAGCCCAGTACGTAGAACTGCAGAATTTGGGCAAAGGAAAATCCTGAGACACGTCAGTGAGTAACAACCACTTCATTCTGCAAAGGTGGCTGTGTGGTGCGAGTTGACAGCATCCTTTATTGTAGAGCCATTTATTTTCGAGGAAGTGAGTCCTGCGGGGCCTGTTACCTGTTCAGTCACCGGAAGGCGCTATGAAAGTCTTATTGGCACCAACGTCATTCCAAACCTTCAACTGCGTGGATGTTTGGCTAGGACCATTCTGATGCAAGACGGCGCTCGTTCACATATAATACACCCAGTGAAGCAGCTGTTCCAGACGCACGCCTGAAATTCTATCAGCCGCCATTTTCCGACAGCCTGGCCATCCAGATAACCTGATCTTAATCTATAAGACTTCTGGTTGTGGGGCTATCTGAAAAATGGTGTGTTCAGTGCTCCAGCAACAAACGTCGCTGAACTGAAGGTATGCATTGTGCAACGCATTCTGAACGAGACTCCTAGACACCCCCAACCAGTTGAGGAACTTGGGTTTCTAGATTTCAACTTGTAGCACAAAATGGCGGACGGTATACTGAACATGTCTTGAGCCAGTCTCAAGACAATTAGAAAACGATGTCATTTTGTTTTTGCGCAGGTTTTGGCACTAGGACAATAAAAAGCCGATGTAATTTTGCTTTTCAAGTGGTTTTTTGCCCCGGAACAATTATAAACCAAGTTTTCTCATTCGATGTGGTACCATCCACCGTGGTTGATAGGATTACCTTCCTAATAGTATCACGACTGTTGACTGCCGATCTTGTGCAGCCACGCACATTGAACAGTACGGATGGTGTAATGTGCAATTCGAAACACAGCCAACTGATAGCGATTCATGTATTATGTTTAGCCGACCCCATTTAAAAGACTTACAGCGTCGTCTGTTGGTAAAATTATATCGTGTAGTCCCCTACAATCATTTCTTTTTAGATTTCTTCATGGCTTTCCTGCAGCCATTTCGCCCAGCTAGTCCTGCACATACTATAAAAAATTCTTAAAGGAGAGACACAGCTACAGCAACATAAATACGGATTCAATTTAATTCTTTCTCTTGTCGATCAGTTTAAATATTTCTTCTGTCACTCAAAGTTGCATAGCAGTTAACTTCCTAGACTTGGCAGTACAACTACTGTGACTGCCGTTTTTCGGGACGTCCTCTCCTGCTCCACTGAACTGCCTACTGAGATATTCCTTATCTCAGTATCCATATCCGTAGAAAACTTCAAACGCGTCGCATTACTCCTCAGTAATTCAGTATACCACTTGCTTCCACAGTGATTCTTCCGGACAATTAACTTAAACTACAATATAGTCTTCAGCAATACTAAACAGCGGTCTGCTTCTGAATCTGCTCCTAAGATCCTATCTACCCAATAGTTGATTTCAGGACCTCTGTCTGACCATCAAGGAATCCAGTTGGACTTTTCCGTATATCCCCACCTGTTCCAAGTGTCTCTCCTACTCTTGTTATACTTGAATAGAGTATTCGTTATTGCCATCTGACATTTATTGCCGAACTTAACTAGTCTTTCTCCTCTCTCATTACTACTGCCTAGACCATATTCTCCCTTAATATATTTTTTTATTCTTTTTCCTACAAACACATTCCACTTCCCAAGGATTATATTTTCTTCTCTCTTCAGATGTTGAAATACGCTTTCAGTATCCTCATACACTTTGTCCATCTTCTCATCTTCCGCTCGTGACGTCGGCATGTATACTCGTAACTGAAATATTGTTGTCAGCGTTGGTTTGCACAACCAATCACTGACATGTTCACAGTAGCACACCCTCTACTAATCCTTGCTATTCACCGAGCGATGTAGCACAGTGGTTAGCACACTGGACTCGCATTTATGAGGACGACGGTTCAAATCGTTGTCGACGGGACATTAAACACTAATCTCCTGATCCTCATGACTCTTTTTCGATTGCAGGTCCCATGTCCTGTTGATAACCGTTATGTGTCTTTAATGCAGTGGATTCCTTGCCTGCTGTACCATGCTGCCGTTAATCGTTTCTGATTCTCCTGCCGTTTTGGGGCAATTTCCCACCACAAGGGCAAGAGTGAAACTCCGTCCGATCCTCCGCTCTCTTTGACAAGTCCGTTGTCAGAAGGATGGTGACTACTTATGTCAGAAGCCTTCGGCTGACATTGCTGACAAATTTTGAGTAAAAGTTAGCATAGTAACCGGCGTTGCACAGGTATAAGAGTAGTCAAATCTTGTACCAATGCATCTCATCCTTCTTCCCCTCCTTTTTCATCTCTTCCTTGACCCCCTCTCTGCTCATCTACTCCACAGACTCTGTCGGCCACGCAGTCCCTCCCCCCCCCCCCCCGCCTCACACACACCCTCCCTGCGTCCTCTCCCACCCCTCTCTCTGCCCATCTCCTCTGCCACTATCTCTGTCCATCTGCCCTTTCTTTCTCCACCTTCGATTTCCACCTTTTTCTTTCCACTCGGCTTTGCATCTCCTCCTCTCTGTCCATATCCTCCTTCCCCTCTCTCGTTCACCCCTCCTACCCCTCTCTCTGCCTCTCTCTGCCTTCCCCTGTCTCTGTCCATCTTCTCCTCTTTCCTGTCTCCATTCACCTCTTCCTTCTCCCTACCTGTGTCCATCTCCGCTTATCCCTCGAGCCCTGCCCGCCCCCTCCCCTCACTTCCCTCTCCCTGTTATTACACTCACCCCAATAGGGGGCTACTGATTCCTACCCCCACAGTATTTTTTTCCAGATCATAATTAACATATGTACCAAATTTAAACTGTTCTGGGGACTTAGAATGAGCTTCTTACTCATGACTTTGTACGTGCATACAAAGAAATTTTTTTTCCCTGTGTGTATTCGTCGCTATATGTAGATATTTTCTGAGGAAAGTCCTCGGCATTGAGCTAGAATTGAAGAAGTAATAAATTAAAACATGACGTATGATATTGCTGTTGCTCAGGCATTTCAGTACTTAATGTCTTATTTGCTGAACTATGTGTAATACAATGAATCATTTTTGTTTGAAAATTCAGAGGTGTATGTGAATACTGTATGCAAAAAGTGCTACGAATGGAGTTAATAGGATCGAAGTAATAAATTTAAACGTCTTGTTTGATGCGGTAGTTTCTGTGGCGTCACATTTCTGGAATTTTGTGTCATAAAATTATATTATCTTGCTGATACATTCAGTGATATACGTAAATACCGTGTGCATAAAGTGTCACGAATATAGCTAGTAGTAAAAGAATTATAAATTAAAACGCCATCCTTTATGCCTTTTATGATCGATGAAAATGAAGTAAGCGATAAACTTTTCTCCTTTCATCATTTTATTAAGCTCGTCAGCGAGAAATAGTTTTATCAAGGTTTGAAATTATGCGTAAAGTTCGTTGCAACTCATCCTCAATTACTAGATGACTGAAGTATGGGCATTGGCTCGTCGTGGATATTACCCCTTCTTTGCCCCTCGTCCTCTATAGGCAGGTGGTTATTAAAACCACAGCGATTCTTCCGAGGCAGTAAGTGATGTTGAAATCTATCCCGTGGTTTGAGAAGATTTGCGGAACATACATCATCCATACATGCATACTTGAAAAGTGTGTAGGAAAAAATGCCGTATTTGATTGTCGACGTTCAATTCCTCACCCCAATTCAAAACAAAATCGTATCCAACAAAGTCAAGTTCCACCAATAGGTTTAATAGAAATATGTGTACGTGGACAAAAACAAGTAGTATGAATTCTGCGCCTAAGCGTTACTGTCCCATAAACTTAGTGAGACGCTGCGCTTCTGAGGGAAACGGATTTGCTAGATTCACCGATGTTCGAGTCCCGTTTACACCAAACTTTTTTCAGTTAAAACATCAAATTGGATCTAATTTACACCTACAAGGGCGTTATCTTGTGTATTACTCTCTGTTACTGTTACCTTTATTCAAACATTAAGACCTAACCTGCACTTTTTACAGACGTAGACGACCATTTCGTTTCATGCATGACACAGATAAAGCCAATAGAAAATAATAGTTGATAAAGTAACATCATTTGTGTGCAATGAGGTACAAAGAACACAATAGCCAGGCTGCACTAGACTGCGCATTATAATATGCACAATAATCCCATTCTATATGTTTCATATCCAGGCTTATTTTACAGAGCTGGTACATAAGCCTACGAGTAAAGTTCGCTTTAGAGAAAATGTTCAAAGAGACCAACTACCATTTGCAAACACTTCGCCACTCGCTGGATCATACTTTGATGGTCCCTATGCAACACAACTGCACCCACCACCAGCGAAGCTGCATGCACGTGAGCTATTAGATCGTGCACATCCATGGGAGGGGCAGTATAATAGTGTTCCTTTAAGTGCTCCACAAATAAAAATTTAGTGGAGTAATGTCCGCCGGCCGCGGTAGTCTCGCGGTTCTAGGCACGCAGTCCGGAACCGTGCGACTGCTACGGTCACAGGTTCGAATCCTGCCTCGGGCATGGATGTGTGTGATGTCCTTAGGTTAGTTAGGTTTAAGTAGGTCTAAGTTCTAGGGGACTGATGACCACAGCAGTTGAGTCCCATAGTGCTCAGAGCCATTTGAAACATTTTTTTTATTAATGTATTAATGTCCGCAGAAAGTGGAGGCCAGAACATTGGACCTCCACGAACAGTACATTTCCCTGGAAACGGCTCATTTAAATAATTACCAACATTCCTCTGGAAGCGCGGGTTGCACCATCATCCTGATATCATTATTGTCGCCGAACACCAACCGGAAGGTTTCCCAATGTGGCACCGAAAGTATTACAAAGATACGTACGATGTAGGGGCACATTCAAATATGTCTTTCCATAGGTAAGGGCCCAAAAGCACTCGTTCCACGATTCCAGCCTACTGGTTTATGTAAAAACCAGGACTGAAAGCCACGTCCACGAGTGAGATGTAGATTGTGTTCCGTCCAGTGATGCTCTTATGGATGCTGAATATAATTTTACGAATGGCGCCAGATTCGTCAGTCCATATCACGTTATTTTATAAAATGTTCGTTACCTCACAATTGACACAAAAGCCACTCTCAAAATTGTACTCGTCGAGTGTGGTCTCCTGGCCGCTGATAAAGACCTGACGTGTAATGTTCTGTATTCAGTTCTTCATCTTGCAACACCTCAACAATCAGGAACTCAGATGTCATCTGGAACTGCCTTGCAATATCACGGGTACTTCACCTATGGATTCAGAAAACGGTTTCAAGAATCGCGTCCTCTGTTTGTGGAGTACTTGTAGTCTTTGGACGACTTCTGTCCATTACTTGTGGACGAAGATCACGTTTCACAAAGGCGCTCCTTCAGGCGCCTTTGAGGGTACCGTGCCGCAAGTGCATGGACAGCAGCAGAATTTTGCTTATCGGATGCTCCCAGCACCAAAAGCATACAGACGTATTCATTGTTTGTGTACTCCATCGGGACGACGAATTACGTGAACTCGAGGGAACGAGCTATGGATATGCCTTGCCAGGTTAGTAGACATATACACTTCTGGAAATTTAAATAAGAACACAGTGAATTCATTGTACGAGGAAGGGGAAACTTTATTGACACATTCCTGGGGTCAGATACATCACATGATCACACTGACAGAACCACAGGCACATAAACACAGACAACAGAGCATGCACAATGTCGGCACTAGTACAGTGTATATCCACCTTTCGCAGCAATGCAGGCTGCTATTCTCCCATGGAGACGATCGTAGAGATGCTGGATGTAGTCCTGTGGAACGGCTTGCCATGCCATTTCCACCTGGCGCCTCAGTTGGACCAGCGTTGGTGCTGGACGTGCAGACCGCGTGAGACGACGCTTCATCCAGTCCCAAACATGCTCAATGGGGAACAGATCCGGAGATCTTGCTGGCCAGGGTAGTTGACTTACACCTTCTGGAGCACGTTGGGTGGCACGGGATACATGCAGACTTGCATTGTCCTGTTGGAACAGCAAGTTCCCTTGCCGTTCTAGGAATGGTAGAACGATGGGTTCGATGACGGTTTGGACGTACCGTGCACTATTCAGTGTCCCCTCGACGATCACCAGAGGTATACGGCCAGTGTAGGAGATCGCTCCCCACACCATGATGCTGGGTGTTGGCCCTGTGTGCCTCGGTCGTATGCTGTCCTGATTGTGGCGCTCACCTACACGGCGCCAAACACGCATACGACCATCATTGGCACCAAGGCAGAGGCGACTCTCATCGCTGAAGACGACACGTCTCCATTCGTCCCTCCATTCACGCCTGTCGCGACACAACTGGAGGCGGGCTGCACGATGTTGGGGCATGAGCGGAAGACGGCCTAACGGTGTGCGGGACCGTAGCCCAGCTTCATGGAGACGGTTGCGAATGGTCCTCGCCGATACCCCAGGAGCAACAGTGTCCCTAATTTGCTGGGAAGTGGCGGTGCGGTCCCCTACGGCACTGCGTAGGATCCTACGGTCTTGGCGTGCATCCGTGCGTCGCTGCGGTCCGGTCCCATGTCGACGGACGCGTGCACCTTCCGCCTACCACTGGCGACAACATCAATGTACTGTGGAGACCTCACGCCCCACGTGTTGAGCAATTCGGCGGTACGTCCACTCGGCCTCCCGCATGCCCACTATACGCCCTCGCTCAAAGTCTGTCAACTGCACATACGGTTCACGTCCACGCTGTCGCGGCATGGTTCCAGTGTTAAAGACTGCGATGGAGCTCCGTATGCCCCAGCAAACTGGCTGACACTGACGGCGGCGGTGCACAAATGCTGCGCAGCTAGCGCCATTCGACGGGACGGCCAACACCGCGGTTCCTGGTGTGTCCGCTGTGCCGTGCGTGTGATCATTGCTTGTACAGCCCTCTCGCAATGTTCGGAGCAAGTGTGGTGGGTCTGACACACCGGTGTCAATGTGTTCTTTTTTCCATTTCCAGGAGTGTATATGGATCGGTCGATTGTGTGATAGGCTGTTGTCATGTGAAAAAACGATGTCCTACTTACAAAAGATGAGAACTGCAGAACGAACTTCTAATAATTAAATATGAAGAAACCATACGAGGATTCGAGCCATAACTGCATGGTGGATGTGGGTTTCATGTACCACCACTATGCTCAGTGTGCTGCGACAGCTGGTTCGGAAGGTGGAAGGACGGGATAAGGGGGATGCACATTCCTTTGTACGTTCTGATGCGCTAGACTATGTGACAGTGTTGCCAGCTCTTCGTCTTCGTACATTTCGAAATGCGGACGATCTGATGTTGCTAGATAAAAAAAAAATTGTTCAAATGGCTCTGAGCAGTAAGGGACTCAACTGCTATGGTCATCAGTCCCCTAGAACTTAGAACTACTGAAACCTAACTAACCTAAGGACATCACACACACCCATGCCCGAGGCAGGATTCGAACCTGCGACCGTAGCAGCAGCGCGGCTCCGGACTGAAGCGCCTATAACCGCACGGTCACCGCGACCGGAATTGCTAGATAAGCCTTCGTCTTGAATCTGCTTGAGGAATCGCATGCCGACCTGCAAGAGAGACATTTTTTCTTGACTCTGCATACGGACATCCTAATTCATAATATGTATGCATTTAAGCAGGAACTGATTTCGAACCCAAACCTAGGACGTTTTGACTACTAGTGAAAGTCGCTAGTCCTAGATCGTGGGTCAAACAAATCCGTAGGAATCTCATAATACAGACGGTCTATGTTAGACTGCAGTTTCTCTTATCTGATCTGGAGGAGATTTTCTGAAAATGAGTCTCTTCTAAATGTCAGTCGCCATTTACGGTGTATTGGCACCTATCAAGAGTCAATACACTGAACAGTTAAGAATAGGGTTATGAGCGTCAAGACTCGTTTTTCGAGCGGGTGGCGCTGTGGTAAGCACACTGGACGTGCATTCGGAAGGGCGGTGGTTCTGTTCCGTCTCCGGCCATCCAGATTTAGATTTTCGTGATTCCCCTAACTCACTTCAGGCGAATTCCGTGATGGTTCCCTTGACAAGGTAGGCCCAATTTCCTTCGCCCATCCTTAACAAAACAATCCGAGCTTGTGCTCCTTCTCTAAAGGCGTCGGTATCGGCGTCAAGTTGAATCCTGATCTTTCTTTCTTCATTTTTCGTATCACTGAAAAAAAGCTTTGGGTGTACTTCGTAAATTTCCTACAATGTGTTGACCTCTGTTTCTGTTTTCAAGATCAACTGTCTTAATCAAACCAAATCCTCACAGCTTTAGTTGTCTTGTTAAGTTGACCCATAGAGTCAGAGGAGATAAGGCACAGTAGAGCACACCGGTCGTAGATACACAAGTACATTACAGCTTTGTATACTTGGTCAGAGATAATAGGTTATATAGCATCGAACCCTATTATCTTGCTTCATTCATATATTAGACTGTACAACCGAATACAATCGACTTTACTGCTTACTGAGTAATTTGGTCTATGGATAAAAGAAACAAGCTACGTTTCGTGCTGCAGTCTTCTATTAGATCTCACCACTGCTTGTATTTTTGACTAAAATGATAATAAGCAATTATGGCCGGAGCTTCCGGTGTAAAAAGTCTTCCTCATTCACCCAGTGGACATTCTTAAAGACGGCGGAGTAGCTGAGTGTGACTCACGACATCATTTTGCCCTTCGCATTGATTTTTCCCCTAGTGTTGGAGGGATGGAAATCAATAAGAACATAAAAGGCAGAGGAACAATTGTATTGCAGCTATATGCTGAATGTACAAAGGAATACACGGACAAAGTATGTCCACAGAAAACGTGGTCTGTCATTGAAAATGTATCACGTTAGCCTCCAGTAGGAAAGCATAACAAATAAGTGTTGCATTCAGATTTCCGGGAGAAGACTCCAAAGGGAAGAAAACAATGACACACAAACCGAAAAACTACCGAAGGAGAAATATTATCAGAGGCGGAACGTGGAATGTCAGAATTCTGAATGTTGTAGGGAACTAAACAAAACTGAAAAAGGAAACGCAAAGGCTGTATCTAGGTGCAGTCAGTGCACAAACATGGACAGAAAGGAAAGATAACTAGTCAGATGAATACAGTGTAATAACAACAGTATTATAAAATGGTGTTAAGACGTCGGAGTAATATAAAGGTAAGGAAATGGGACCATTACTAGCATCTGTTCAGTGTTAGACTAACTATTGATTTTGTCGTGGTCTTCAGTGCAAAGACAGGTTTGATGCCGCCCTGCATGTTACTCCATCCTATGCAAGCCTCTTCATTTTGTAATAACTACTACAACCTACATCCTTCTGAATCTGCCTACAGTATTTAGCTCTTCGTTTCCGTCTACGATTTCCTCCACTAGTAAATTGGTGATCCTCTGATGCCTCAGAATGCATCTTACCAACCGATCCCTTCTCCTAGTCAGGTTGTGCCGCAAATTTCTCTTCTCACAAGTTCTATTCAGTACCTCCTCAATAATTACGTGATTTATTGAGCCGATCTTCAGCATTATTCTGTAACACCATATTTAAAAGGCTTCTATTCTCTGCTTGTGTAAATTGTTTATTGTCATTATTTCACTTCCATACATGGCTTCACTTCAAACAAATACTTTCAGAAAAGACTTCCTGACTCTTAAATCTACACTCGACGATAACAACTTTCTCTTCGTCACAAAAGATTTTCTTTCCAGCGCTAGTCTACATTTATATCCTCCTTATTTCGATCGTTATCAGTTATGTTAATGACCAAAGAGCAAAACGCATCTACTGCTTGAAGTGTCTCATTTCTAATCTAATTCCCTTGGCATCAACTGATTCAACTCGAGTACATTCCTTTACTTTTGTTTTACTTTTGTTGGTGTTCATCTTATAACATCATCTCAAGACATCGTCCATTTCGTTCAACTGCTCTTTCAAGTCCTTCGTTGTCTCTGGCAGAATTATAATGCCATCAGGAAACGTCAACGTTTTTATTTCTTCTCCCTCGACTTTAATTTTCGCTTGCTCAATACACAGATTGAACAACACCGGAGATATAATCCTCATTCCCTCTCTCGACTCTTTTAACTGCCGTCTGGTTTCTGTACAAATTGTTAATACCCTTTCGCTCTCTGTATTTTACCCCAGTTCCCTTTAGAATTTGAAAGAGAGCATTCCAGTCTGCATTGTCAAAAGCTTTCTCTACCTCTAAAAATGCTATAAAAGCAGGTTTGGCTTTGCTTATCCTATCTTTTGTCAGCTGTCCTAAGGCCAGTATCGCCTCGCGTGTTCGTACATTTCTGCGGAATTCCGACTGATATTCTCGAACTTGGCTTCTACCAGTTTTTTCATTCTTCTGGAGACAATTCCTGTTAGTATTTCGCAACCTCGACTTATTAAACTGATAGATCGAAAATTTTCAAACCTCTCAGCACATTGGAATTATTTTATTCTTTTAGATGTCCAAGGGTATTTGATCTGTCTCGTACATCTTGCTCACATGATGGAATAATTGTATCATAGCTGGCTTCCCGAGGCTATCATTAGTTCTAACGGAATATTGTCTGCTCGCTGAGCCTTGATTCAACTTAGGTCTTTTAGTGCTTTACCAAATTTTTCACTCATTTTCATGTATACCATTTCATCTTCATCTCTCTTCCATTTGCATAATATGCCCTCGAGTACATCTCTATTGAATATATCCTTGGTATACTCCTTCCACCTTTCTGCTTTTCCTTCTTTTCTTGGAATTGGTTTTCTTCCTCAGCTGTTGATATTCATACTGGTAGTTCTCCCTTCTTTAAAGGTCTCAATTATTGATATATGCTTCTACATCCTCTGGTCATTCCTGCTTAGACATGTTTCCCTTCCTATCAGTCTTATGTTTTAGACGTTTGTATTCCCTTTCGCCTGCTTCATTTAGAGTATTTTTATAATTTCTCCTTTCATCAGTTGCATTCCGTAACTTTTTGTAACCCAAGGATTTGTACTAGCCCTCGTCTTTTTATCTACTTGATCCTCAGCTGCCTTCACTATTTCATCTCTCTAACTACCCTATCTCTTCCTACTGTATCCCTTTCCCCTGTTCTTGTCAATCGTCACCCAATGCTCCGCCTCAAATTCTCTAAAAACTCTGGTTATTTCAGGTAATATATGTTCCATCTTCTTAAACTCCTGCCTTTTTGCAGTTTCTTTAGTTTTAATCTAGTGTTCATAGCCAATAGATTGTGGTCAGAGTCTACATATGCCCCTGGAAATGTCCTATAATTGGAAACCTCGTTCCGAAATCTCCGTCTTACCACTATATAATCAGTCTGAAACCTTCCGGTGTCTTCAGGTCTCTTCCATGTATACAACCTTTTTCATGATTCTTAAACCAAGAGGTAGGTGCCATTAAATTATGCTTTACGCAAAACTCTACTAGGCGGCTTCCTCTTTCATTCCTTTCTCCATGTCCACGTTCACCTACTACTTTTCTTTCCCTTCCGTTTCTTACTATCGAGTTCTAGTCCCCCATGACTATTAAATTTTCGTCTCCCTTAACTATTTGAATAATTTCTTTTACTTCATCAAACATTTGTTCAATCTCTTCATCTGCGGAGCAGATGGCATATAAACTTGTACTGTTGTGGTGGATGTGGGTTTCGTGTTTATCTTGGCTACAATAACGCCTTCACTATTCTGTTCATAGTAGCTTACCGCGTTCCAATTTTTATTCATTGTTAAAAGTACTCCTACATTACCCCTATTTGACTTTATATCTATAACCCTGTATTCACCTGACCTGAAGTCCTGCTCCTCTTCCCACAGGCTTCACTAATTCCCACTATGTCTACCTTTAGCCTATTCCCTTTTTAAATTTTCTAATCTAACTGCCGATCCGTACAACGCCACTTTTCTTTCTCGTGATAGCGACGTCCTCTTCAGTAGTCCCCGCCCGAAGATCCAAAGGGGGGACTATGTTTACCTCCGGCATATTTTACTTAAGAGAATGCCATCGTCATTTAACACTGCAGTAGAACTGCATACCCTCGGGAAGAGATACAGTTGTAGTTTCCGCTTGTTTTTAGCCGTTCGCAGTACCAGCGCAGCAAGGCCATTGTGGTTGAGGTTACATGACCAGATTAGTCAGTCATCCAGACTGTTGCCCCTGCAGCTTCTCAAAAGGCTGCTGCCCTCTTGAGGAGCCACACGTTTGCCAGGCCTCTCAGCAGATACCCTTTGTTGTGCTTGTACCTGCGGTATAGCTATCTGTGAAGCTGACGCACGCAAGCCTCCCCACCAATGGCAACGTCCATGGTTCATGAGGGGCGTGAATAATTATTATCCGAATGAAAACCACAATAATACCAATAATTATAGCTGAAATCCCAAGTTGGTTGACTAACTTTGAAAATAGGTTACATTGAAAAGTAAGACCGAAAATGCGCCCCAGTTTAGTGTTAGAGGAGTGCAGTACGTATACATCGCAGAGGGAGATCAAGAAATAAACACAGTAAGCAGATACAGAAGGATGTAGGCTGCATCAGTTATTCGGAGATGAAGAGGCTTGCCCAGGATAGAGTGGCATGGAGAGCTGCATCATAACAGTCTTCGGACAGAAGACCGCAAAGACAAAAATCCACAGTTTAGAGCCATGAATTTATGTACTAACTCGATATAACTACCACGGTTTGAAAACATAACCTAGGACAATGAAGACTTCGTTCGTTATAATATGCTTAGCAGTTGGTGAATTGATTTGCGCAAATCTGGTTAGTCGTAGTAAACATTTGAATTAACATAAATAACTGTTCTCATTGAGCCTTTTGGTGCAAAGGACACATTGTATCAGGACTGTTATTACAGCTCAGCACTACAAGACGTAAAAAGGTCCCTTTACACAGAATGATGGAATGCAGCTCTATAAATTCCATCACCTCCGTCACTTACGGCCTGCACTGAAAACATGCACAGAATGAAAAAGTGTAATGTTCGCCATGATGAGACAATAATTTTATATTGCTTATTAGGAATAATTTAATATGATACCAATCTCTCGGGATGATAAAGCCTGTCCCATGTCGAGTGTTATTGTGCTAAAAGCTGAGTGTAGCTGTGTAAAACTAGTCTGAATACCAATGTGATGGCAAGGAGATTGAAATAATTTAAAAACTACTTTAGTAGAACAGCACATGATTATAAAATGAAATAATGAGCAATTAGTTGCATAAAGTTGCGGTTCGGGGCACTTAGTGCCTTTCTTGAAAAGGTTGTACCCATATTGGTTATACGTATGCAGGTTGTTCACTTTAGCTGAAGAACTGAAATATTTCGAAAACTACATATGCGATCAAAATAGTCGCAATTACAATTCGTTTGTTTCGGAAGAGGGACGCCCTAGGATACCACACTCGGCTCCCTATCCCAACCTGCGCGTGTGTGCGTGTGTAGTGTGTAAAAGGCGGGGGGGGGGGGGGGGGGGGTGAGGGGAGGGAGTGGCGGGTCGAACTTTGATATCTTCAATACGAACCCACAAATTTTACTGCAGATTACGATTCTACGGCAAAATATACGTACGTTTTGTGGGAAGCATTTTCTTCGTGTCTCCACAGATGTAATCGAAAGAACAGAATTGTGTACACAACGGTAATTTATGACATGCTACTCAATGGCGCTTGAATACCTAATGACACGTGGGACCCCACCTCCACGCTGCAAGGGTGGGAAAGGCCAGTATTTCATAACTTCTGACTGAAAACTATTTGCAACTTCGTATTCCTCCAACGAATCGAAGAGGAAACTACACGACGCGCTGCAGTGGCCCTGTAGCTAACTAAGGCGTGTCATATCACACAGTACACTGCGATTGGAGCTCACGTATGATGCAGGACAGATAGCGGCTCTTGACATTACTTTACTTGTTCAATGTTTATTGCCGGCACACCTACCTATCATTGTATTCCTCCTACATGTCGAAGAGGTGACTACTCGACGTGTAACCGTGGCCATGGCCCGAGGCGAAGGCTACTCTACTTTTCCAGTTTTAGTAAGTGTTAAAATGTAGTACCATCCTCTTTTCGAATGACTGTACACAACACAGAAGCGTATCTGTGGGAATGTCAGCACAGGCGTTTATGATGCGGTTGACCATGTATTCACAGCCTGGTGGTACTTGCTGGCACACCGTATCTTTTTAATATCCCCACAGCAAGAAATCCAGCAACTTCAAATGAGTCGATCTAACTGGGCACCTGTGCCGATTCACCGGCCAATGTAAACACGGTCTAATACGTACTGTGATTCAATTGCTCAGCGACCTGGCCAACCATCATGCTGAAACGACATACGTTGTGGAACGTCCAGAGGACCATCGTGCAGTAGTACGGGTAGTTCCGGTTCCAAAAACATTTGATATTCCCGTCGATTCAACATTCTGTCAATAAAATAGGGACCAATGAGTTTGTTTCCACGATGCCATACCATACGTTAACCGACTAAGGACATTGATGGTCAACTTGCCGTACCTAGTGGAGATACTCTACACTCCAATAATGCATGTTATGCCGGTTGACACTGGCATGATTTATGAATGTAGATCCATCGGGACATAGTAACTATGCAAGAATGTAGGGCCGTTTGCATTTGATGACGTGCCCAGTCACGAAACACAACCCGGTTATGTAAATCGACATCATGAAGCTCTTGATGCAGCGAATCGTGGTATGATGACACCTATGACGATGCACTATTGTGACAACCGTGGGTTACGGTCCACTGCTGCCTGTACAGCTATTTCATTAAAATGTTTGCTTCGTTTCCTTTTGCTCGTCTGTACGCTGCCATCAGACATAAACGCGTTCACAATCTTGTAAAAAAACGAATGAAAGGCAGCTCGGCGTATCGGGCAACAGCAGACTCAGTATTTCTCCTACATTGTGCGGAGATCAGGTTCACTTCGGTTTTTTCTTCTGTGGTTGCTACATTCATCGTCCACCTACACATCTATCGTCCAAATGATAGGTGGACGTGCAGGCAATAAACACTGCATAACTAATGTAATGTTCAGAGCCACTGTCTGTTCTACGTCTGCATGATACGTTTGCTCCGGTCACAGTGCACTCCGTGATATGACACGCCGTAGTTCCCTTCACGGCCACTGCGGCGCATCGCAGGAACAACGTTGTGAACACTGTCTGTAATTAGAAGTTATGAAATACTGGCCTGTCCTACCCTCGCAGCACGTAGTTGGTATCAGAAGTGCCACTCGAACTTCGAGGGAAATTGAGTAGCATGTCGCACATTGCGACTGTTTACCCATTCCAGTTACTCCGATTACAGCGCCATCTGTGTTGAAACGAAGAAAATGCTTCATACAAAACGTATGTAGATTTTGCGTAGACTCGTAATCTGCAATAAAAACGGGGTTACTATTGAAGGTTTCAAAGTTGCCCACCGCCACTCACGGACGTGGATGTTCTCCTCTGAATCAAACAAATTGGAATAATGAACACACTATATATGACGAAGGGCACAAAGTACCAGAAAACGGTAAGGAAATGAAATTTCATTTATGTAACTGGTTGCAGCTGCTGAGAATGGATTAAACACTAATCATATATGTATTTCCAAACTGTAGTCATGCCATTCCAGCACACATGACATCAGTGCACAGAACAAGTATTACAATATGTCAACACACATGAAAACCTGAAACAAATGAAAGTCTAGATAGTTCGAAAATTATTCAATGACACCCATTTCCAGGTTTGACGAAAGTAAGTTCTCTGCGTTTCAGATGAAAACCCCGAAACATCTATATTTAGTAACCACACGACATGCATGAGTAACTAACTGACGTATAATCCAAACGTGCTCAACCTCCACCGAGCCATGAAGCATGCTATCAGGCCCCTACTCACATTCACACAAGACAAGGCTACAGTCAACACGCAGTTCCCTGAAACACGAACCACCAAAATCGATATGTACTAACCACACGACATCCATGAGTGACCAACGGACTTATTCTGCAAACGTCCTCAGCCTCCATCTAGCCACGAATCATTTGATCTGGCCTCCATCACCCCATTCACATTCAGACAAGACAAGGCTACAGTGAACACACAGTTCTATCCTTCGTCACGAGGCGCACAGGAACATGATTCCATCGTAGTACTGAAACTTAGATAGTCCTTCTGGACCATCTTACAGAATGTGTCAAAGACAGTTATAACTGCAGACATCATAGTATCGAATGTATCTTTATAGCGAGAGATGAGGTAATTTCAGTTGCAAATGTAGGAGGCAATTTTCAACATACACATTCTACCCAACAAGCACATCGCATATGTGGGAATTGATGTAATTCAGCATGTAAGCTGACATGAAAATCTAATACTGTGTGGGTACCTGGTACATTAATTTTTCTGCAGCCTCTTCATATGATATATACGATTTGTTGTCCCTTTAATGAATTTTGATGCCACTGCAGCTTCATTATTGGACCAAGATACTACAGGAAAATTATCTCTACCCACGTTCACCATCTGCTACTGATATAGTGGAGGAAATAACACTTCGTGTATCATTAGCGTTTCTTTTTTAATTTTATAACTGAACTAGCAGCGTACCTAGCAATTCACAGATACACATCTATTCCAGTTTTCTCTTGGTCCATCTCCCCTACCCGCCTCTCTCCGTCCATCTCTTCCTTCATACTCTCTCCGTCCATCTCCTACACCCCCTCCATCTTTCCACCCCAGCCCTCTCCTAATCTTTGCCCACCTCCTCTAGCACTTCCCTCTGTCCATCTCCTTCTTCTGTTTATCAGTCTGCTTCTCCTCCTTTTGTTCTTCAGCTTCTTAACCTCAGTCCATTTCCTCCTCGTACTCTAATGGCATCTCATCCTTCCTCCTTTCCTCTGTCCACTTCTTGCACCCACCATTCACAGTCCTCAGAATTTTTGGTAACATTTTTGCGAAAACGGCATTCTTGTAATAAATGTAAAATCAATGAAAATACCGTCTTGATCGAGATGGTTATTTTTTTTTTAAATAACCGGTTTCGACCTAGGCTTAGGCCATCTTCAGACAGCATTATCAGCGGACGTTGACGATGCGTGCAACAGTCAGTTGATCTCAGTCGCTGAAGTGATGTCAACTGTTCCTCGCATCGCCAAGTACAGCTGATAGGCTGTCAGAAGGCGGCCTAAGCCTACGCCGAAACCGGTCATTTCTAATTAAATAACCATCGCGATCAAGAACATTTTTTCACTGATTTTATATACTCGCTGTCCTTCTCTGACTACCCCTCTTTCTGTCCTTCCTTCCCTTTCTGTCAATTTCCTCCTTCCCTCTATGTTCATCTTTTCCATGCCACTCTGTCCACTTCCTTCCGCCGCCCCCCCCCCCCCCCAATTCCCTTCTTTGTGACTCTCCTGCTGCACCCTCTCTTTACTCATCTCCTATTTGCCCTCGGTTGAAATCGCTTCAGGTGTTTAGGATGAGTTTTTCACATGTAGCTTTGCATGTGTACGAACATGTCAGATACATATAACATATGTTTAATATATTGCATATGTATTCCTACGATGTCTCATATTTATCTCTAGAGAATGTCACCCTGCAGATTCATTTTCAAGCAGATCAATATTTATGACACCGTATCTAATGGGCTAAGTGCTGTACAGTGGTATAATTTTGTAGGTACATCCAGCGGTATTTGTGGCTGCTATCTGAGAAATATGAATATAATTAGTAATAAGGAAGAAATAAATTAAAAACTCATGCACGATGTGACAATTTTTCATGCATCGTAGTGTAAATAATGTCCTATCCCGTGAAGTATGTTTCGTATGATGATATAATTTTGCTGGTAAATTCAGTGGTATGCAAATTGTATCGCGAGTACAGTTAGTAGTAAAGAAGTAAAAACTGAAAGTCATCCTTCAAGCGGAAATTTTACTGCATGAATAGGGAAAATATAGTAAGCGATACACATATTTCCTTCAATCATTTTGTGGGTCTTTTTTAGCGAATTAAAGTTTCGCAAAAGTTTGTAATTATGTGCAAAGCTTTTACAAGTCTCTAAGTGGACTCATTCTCAAATACTGTACGACTAAAATATGGCTATTCGCGCGTCTTGGGCATCACTGCTTATTCATCGCCACCAACTTTGATAGGTGTGTGGTACTTACCCCGTAGCAGTTGTTTCCCGACTATAAGTGACACGTGTACCAATTTTTCGCTTAAATCGGTCCTGTGGTTTAATAGGAGATGTGGAAGATATACACGTGTGGATTTTTCCCTTCGCCAACCACTGACCTTGCCTCACCGGAACAGCTCGTGAGCCTTGATAAGGATAACAGTCACATCGGAGAGGTACAACTGAAGAGGTAACATTGACACGTTGTTCCTGAAGGTGGGCAGAAGCCTTTTTAGTAGATTCAGTGAAAATAGTATTCATGATTGATTTATCTGGATTGGGAATAATGTACTAGCCTACGCGGCAATAATATGTTCGTGCTGTGAACAGCTGTAAGCAAAGGTAAATTATAATCGTTGTTTCCCGAGAGCAAGCAGCTCGTCTGTATGATTTAGTGATAATCACATCCCCTAAGACAAAATACTCCAGAGATATAGTAGTCCCTCTTTTGAATCGGCAAGAAGGGATCATTCAAGAGTCAGTTATGATCAGATGAACCAAATATGTTCTACTACTCGGACCATGGAATGGTTCAAATGGCTCTGAGCACTGTGGGACTTAACATTTATGGTCATCAGTCCCTTAGAACTTGGAACTACTTAAACCTAACTAACCTAAGGACATCACACAACACCCAGCCATCACGACGCAGAGAAAATCCCTGACCCCGCCGGGAACTGAACCCGGGAACCCGGGCGTGGGAAGCGAGAACGCTACCACACGATCACGAGATGCGGGCAGCGTAGAATGTTCGATTCCTGAATCGAATACGTAAGTTAGAGAACTAGAAAAGAAAACTGGAAATGTTGATATTACCTATAGAGTGCGGTGGAGGGATGATTAGGATTCCTGAGCAGGTGAATATTTCGTGAAAAATAAAAATTCAAACAGAGGGAATGCGGAAGAGTCGCAGCTGTTTGAATATCAAGACGTGCCATATCAGCAGTGAATAAAGACAAAGCATAAGAGGTGGAGAGAATATGAATAGGCCTTCGTAGACGAAAGAGACTTTAAGAACAAATTATCCAGAGGAAAGAGCAAGCAGATAAAGAAAAGCTCTGATTTGTCATACTGAGACAAGAATTTTTCAGAAGAAGAAAAATCTACCATAATTTGTGCAGAAACCGGATAACATAACAGTCGAACGACATGGGAAGGATGTAGTAGAGGGTAAGAAAGTGTGGCGTAGTTGTGTCCTACTTTCAATCTCTACATTCAACAACAGTAAAGAAAAGGGAAGACAAATTTGGAAAGGAAATTAAGTGTGAGGGAGAAGCAATAAAACCTTGAGGTTTCACGATGCCATTGTAATTGAGTCACAGACGGCCAAAGCTAAGAAGAGCAGTTGAACGGAATGTGTAGTGTCTTGAAAACACATTATAAGATATCGATAGTAAAACAAGAGTAATGGAATGTAGTCTAATTAATGAGATTAGGAAATGAGACTTTGTAAGTAGTAGATAAGTTTTTCTATTTGATCAGCGAACTGAATGGCGATGGCCGCTGTAGAAGGAACATTAAATACAAACCGGCAATAGCTAGAAAAACGCTTGTAAAAAAGGGAAATCCTTTCTGGGATCCTTTCTGGGGGAAAGGAAAGCCTCTTCTGTAGGTATCTGTCTGGAGTGTAGCCTTGTGCGGAAGAGAGAGATTGTCAATAAATGCCGGCCGCGGTGGTCTCGCGGTTCTAGGCGCGCAGTCCGGAACCGTGTGACTGCTACAGTCGCAGGTTCGAATCCTGCCTCTGGCATGGATGTGTGTGATGTCCTTAGGTTAGTTAGGTTTAAGTAGTTCTAAGTTCTAGGGGACTGATGACCACAGCAGTTGAGTCCCATAGTGCTCAGAGCCATTTGAAACATTTTTTTTTTTGTCAATAAATAGTTCAGGCAAGAAGAGATTGGAAATTCTGAAATTTTGTTACACAGGAGAATGCTGGATGCTGGACGGATAGGTCAGATAACTAACTAGTGTGTACTCAAGGTGACTGCACTGAAAACAAATTCATGGCACAATCCGACTAAATGACAAGATAGGTTGATAGGACACAGCTCAAAAAAATAAAGAAAGAAGTAATTTTTTGACGGACCGAAGTATAGTAGGTAAAAAGTCTGAGACTACAATAGTTATGCAGAGGTGAGAAGACGATTAGACAAAATTACACAAGTTGAGAGGTCTTCAGGCCGAATGCGACAAGAACACCTATTTAATTGCACCATTACATAGTTACACAAACGATACAGTTTTGGTTTTAAAGGAAGAATAGAAGCTATGTTTTACAACTTGTTAGTGCATCATTGGCCCTATTTGTCTATCATCTAGAAGAAGTCATAGTGTCATTTCAGTTCATTCTACGGAACAGCAGCACCGGTGGCGAGTCATTAGAATTCTGAACTGAAACGCCCAAGTCCACGAAAAACAGATGGCTGCACTTACACGATGAATAATTCACTCACCTGCTACTTCCGCAACCATCCACAGGAATAAATTATTAAGGGGTGGTGGCAGTCCGTCTCCGACGCAGACGGTGGCCTGGCTCATACTATTTCCGGACGTTGGGAATCCCAATTCTTTCATCGCCTTGAGCTTGTGTGCAAAGCGTTCTCCACTTTACGGCTGGAATCATAAAGTACAGTAAGAGCGCAGCCGGACCGTAAAACAAGGACGGCAGCCGGTTAGCTTTATGTGCGACCTCACCTTACCTCCTCGCACACCGGCCCCTCCGTTCTCGGAGCCAGCTTCCCGTAGATTTTCCGGACAAGCGCACACTGCTTGTAGCCACGAATCCGATTAGTAACAAACCATTCACTGAGTTTGATGTGACTTTCTTACCGCGTCTAGTGGCAGTAACTTATAACTCATGCATGTTACTAAGTAAAGACCACCAGTCGTTTTTCTTTCTGCGCCTGAAGGCTAATCTCAGGAGCAACCGTAAGGATTTTGATACTATTTTCAGTTACAGAGAGACTGCTTCACAAGGAAGCTTTGTGTGTATAATTTATAACCATAGTAGTGTCAGAGACGTCAAAGGACTTGGAAGAGCAGTTGAACGGAATGGACAGTGTCTGGAAAGGAGGATATAAGATGAAGATCAACAAAAGCAAAACGAGGATAATGGTATGGAGTCGAGTTGACTCGGGTGATAATGAGGGAATTAGATTAGGAAATGAGACGCTTTAAGTACTAGATCAGTTTTGCTATTTGGGGAGAAAAATAACTGATGATGGTCGAAGTAGAGAGGATATAAAATGTAGACTGGCAATGACAAGGAAAGCGTTTCTGAAGAAGAGAAATTTGTTAACATCGAGTATAGATTTAATTGTCAGGAAATCCTTTCTGAAAGTATTTGTATGGAGTGTAGCCATGAATGGAAGTGAAACATCGACGATAAATAGTTTGGACAAGAAGAGAATAGACGCTTTCTAAATGTGGTGCTACATAAAAATGCTGAAGATTAGATGGGTAGATCGCATAACTAATTAGGAGGTATTGAACCGAATTGGGGAGGAGTTTGTGGCACAACTTGACTAGAAGAAGGGATCGGTTGGTAGGACATGTTCTGAGGCACCAAGGGATCACCAGTTTAGTATTGGAGGGTAGCGTGGAGGGTAAAAATCGTCGAGGGAGACCAGGAGATGAATACACTTAGCAGATTCAGAAAGATGTAGGTTGCAGTACGTACTGAGAAATGAAGCAGCTTGCACATAATAGAGTAGCATGGAGAGCTGCATCAAACCAGTCTCAGGACTGAAGACAACCACAACAGTAGTGGTGAATAAATTCTCACTGTTATCTGTTTGTGAGGTGTCAGCTGAGCTTTCAGCATACTCTTGAGATGCTACAAGATCGAAACACTGTGACCTGTACAGTGGATCGATCGCTCCCCATGAAATCCTGAGGAATGAAGAAGCAAAGCTGTGCAACAGATAAGCATGCTTAATAGGTTATTTGATTTAAACAGAGGTGTCCCAACTCAACATGAAATAAAGGTTTCACAGCTCGCATAGGGTTTCCACCAACTGATAAACAAAATTGAGGTCACTTTAACTATCTGATTTGTAACTAGATGCATTAATATGATTTAGTCACTGAATAGACAATACAAATACAGTGACGGAAAAAATCGCAACACCAAGAAGAAGTTGTGAGACAAATGAAATGTGGTAGGCGTGTCTTTACATCTGAAAGATGACGCCTATTGAAATATCGTGTTAAACGCGTAAGATTGGCGCTAGTAGGGCCATTATGAGAGTGTAAATCAGTTTTTTTTTTTTTTTTTTGAATATACGCTGTGACGGTTGTGAGCGTTAGTCGCCTTTGAGATTCGACGTGGTGATTTCATGACAGTCAAGAATGAATTTAAGGCGACAAAGGCGCCAATATCAACACTGCATTGATTTTGAACAAGATCGTGTAATACGGCTACTAGAAGCTGGATTCTCCGTCTGCGATGTTACGGAAAGACTTGGCCGCAATGTAGCCACTCTACGTGACTGCTTTTTGACAGTTGATGGTCAGAACCGTCTACGGTTAAAAAAAGACCGGGCGCCGGATGGTAGCGTGGCACTACTTACAGGAAAGATTACCGTGTTCGGCGTATGGCTCTGGCGCATTCTACTGCTTCTGCAGCACCAGCAGCCTGAATAGCAGTTGGCATCTCAATGCCACAAAGAAGTGTTACTCATAGGTTACTTCAAGGACAGTTCCAAGCCAGACGCCCTGTAGCGTGCATTCCACTGACCCCAAGACACTGTCCCTAACTACTTTAGTGATGTCAGACGAGAGCTGACTGGAGGGCAGGGTGGAGATCCTTTGTGTTTCTTCTTACGGACTCTGGCTCTGCCTCGGTGTCAGAGATGGCCGCTTGTTCCTTACAAGGAGGCCTGTAAGCAACCTGTCTGTTCGCTATACACACTGGACCTACGTCTGGAGTTATGGTGCCCGGTGCGATTTCGTACGATAGCAGGAGCACTGTTGTGATTACGCAATGCATCCTGCAAGCAAACTTGTACTTCAGTCTGGTGATTCGACCTGTTGCGATGCCGTTCATGAACTGTGTTCCATGGGGTGTTTTCCAATAGGAAAACGCTCGCTCACACTCCACAGTTGTAACTCAACATGTTCTACAGAGTGTCGACACGATGCCACAGCCTGCTTGATCAGCAGAGAGAGAACATGGGACATCATCGGAATACTACTACTGTGTCATCCGTAAACAGGATTAACCGCCCTGTATGGACTGACCAAACACAACAGGCATGGATGTCTATCCACAAATTGACATCTGACACCTGTACAGCACAATGCATGTACCTTTGGATGCTAGCATCCAAGATTCTCGCGGCTACACCGGTTATTAATGTACCAGCATTTCATATAGACAATGGCTTACCTCATGCTTACATTAGCCTTCTATTTTGCAATGTTAATCACTTAAATATGTTAACCAGACAAAAATAGACGAGACACACACACACACACACACACACACACACACACACACACACACACACACACACACACACACACACACATATTCACTCACACACTCATGCAAACAGAACTGAAGTCAGTCCTAATGATATTGTTATATTCCATTCTGGATTTAAAATTGTGTGGTTTCGCCTAGACAATGGTATTGCCCAAATTTCATTACGCCCATTAATTGTTTTTTGTTGCGATTTTTTTCCGTCAGAGTAATTGCAAAAGATCACAAGGGTGAGAAATATATCCGAAAGCTCTTGGAACAGTGGGATAAGGTTTGACGCAGAGTGATAGGGTGATACCGATATGGTGTGCACGAAAATCGCCAGTGTTCGCTGAATAAGTTAATGACTAAAATAAAGACCCGGTATGCACGAACAAGCACCAGCTATCTCGCCTAAGCGCGTACAGAGCGCAGCAAGCTGATTATGAATTAGATATGAAGTACGAATCTCTGACTTGAAACAATAACTTCGCGTATGCAGCTCACGCTTACCACTCTACTGATACTCAGGTGCAGAGGATGGCTGTAATAGTGGGTGAGAGATCTACTTTCAGCCCGTAAATATGTGATCAACCTTATAGTGAGTGTATCTGTGTTTCCTTCCTTATTCTATGCAACTAAAATGTGTATTGTTTCATGCACAAAGGCGAAGTGCCTTTCTCTTATCCTCTACAAAATCGGGTCAGGCGAAACATGAAATCGTTACAGAGTTCACCGCAGAAGTGGCACAGTTCCGCAACTTGTTCAGGGTTGTTAGCAAAAGTGGGACGTAAACAGCCTCCGTATCATAGCCTCATGAGGAAGTCACTGGGCGTGAGGAGTTTTCGGTGACTAGAAGTGTACAGCCAGACGTTATCTATCCAATGCTTAGGGAGGGACTGACTTACAAATCCTCGAACAGCAAGTTGTCATTTGAATGGAGCTCCACCTTGTTGGAAAAGGAAGTTCAGTGAATGTTCGTTAAGTTGAAGAAAAAGGCATTTTTTTCACCATACCCAGGTGCGTTAGTACACTCACAGTGCACCACTCAAAAAAAAATTGTCCCTAAACTTTTGCACGTGATAAGGCAGAGAGAAAGTTTTTATCTCTTCCCAGTCTCTCTCACGCTGCAACGTTGTCAGGGGATTTTGCACATGTCATGTACTACCATTGTATCTCTTCACTTTCCACTAAGATGAAACGTAGCTTCATCGTAAAAAACCGGTAGAAAAGCGTCATTTTCCGCATTTCTAGCATATCGCCAAAGAACTTCAATATGGGTTCCTTTGCCATTCTATAGAAGAGGCTGCACAAGTTGTAAGCAGTAGGGCTTGTACAGCAAATGTCGTCTAAAACTCTTCATACAGTTGGTTGAGATATTCCTAGTTCCATACTAGCTCTTTTTGTTGACATATGTGGACTACGAACAAAACTGTCTTGTACTAAATGGTTCAAATGGCTCTGAGCACTATGGGACTTACATTCTGAGGTCCTCAGTCACCTAGAACTTAGAACTAGTTAAACCCAACTAACCTAAGGACATCACACACATCCAAGGCCGAGGCAGGATTCCAACCTGCGACCATAGCGGTAGCGCGGTTCCAGACTGTAGGGCCTAGAACCGCTCGGCCACTCCGGCCAGCAGTCTTGTACTCCTCTGACACTATCCTCTGACACGTGGTCGGCCCGGGCTTTCTCCTTGTAGAAACATCCACTTACTTGAAATTACTTAAACCAATGGCTTATCCTTGGTGGTTCACTGCTGAATCGGAGAAGGAATGTCCACTGCACTGTAACTGCCGACTCACTTCTTGTAAAGTCAAGAAACCAAAAAAACTTCTTCTTCATAGTATCATCTTACTCACAACTGCCTATTGGCGCCTGTACCATAGGGGTCGTTTACGCAACTATCATCGCCCTAGCGGTCTTTGACGCAACAACTGATTAAGAAAATAAAACTAGGGCACTTCGTCTTTCCACCGGCACGTAGACTCTTCGCATTCCATTTATGTTGTGGAATAATAATTAATTAAATTTGGCCGGCCACTGTGGCCGAGCAGTTCTAGGCGCTTCAGTCCGGAACCACGCTGCTGCTACGGTCGCAGATTCAAATCCTGCCTCGGGCATGGATGTGCATGATGTCCTTACGTTAGTTAGGTTTAAGTAGTTCTAAGTCTAGGGAACTGCTGACCTCAGATGTTAAGTCCCATAGTTCTCAGAGCCATTTGAATCAATTAAATTGAGTCCATCTTTTTTAATAAATTTGTATTTTGTTGACAGTCACAAACAGAGAGAAATGGACAAGCTTAACAACATTAGAGACATCTAAACACTTCAGTCTTTCTGTGTGAGATCTCTTTTCCCATGCGCTATTCGAGAGTAGAATAACAGACAAATAGTCTGAAGGTGGTTCGATGAACTTACAGTTCAAGTGCAAAATAGTCATGTACATACAGATCTAATTGCAAGAGCGAAGTTAAAGTTTTCACGAGACGTGAAAAGAATTGTCAGCTTATATTCTCCATCATAAAAACAGTTACGTTTCCAGATGACATAGTCGGATGTCTTTGTAAAGTCTTACATGCTCACACCACCAATAAGTACAGCCGGCGGTTGTGGCTGAGCGGTTCTAGGCGCTACGGTCGCAGATTCTTCTACTTCTACTTCTACATGGATACTCTGCAAATAACATTTAAGTGCCTGGCTGAGTGTCCATTGAACCATCTTTACAATTCTCTATTATTCAAATCTCGTATAGCACTCGGGAAGAATGAAGATCTACATCTTTCCCTACGAGCTCTGATTTCCCTTATTTTATCTTTGTGATCGTTCCTCCCTTTGTAAGTCGGAGTCAACAAAATATTTTCGCATTATGAGGAGAAAGTTGGGGACTGGAATTTCGTGAGAAGATTGCGTCGCAACGAAAAATGCCTTTCTTTTAATGACATCCATCCCAAATCCTGTATCATTTCTGTGACACTCTCTCCCATGGTACGCGATAATACAAAACGTGCTGCCTTTCTGTGAACTTTTTCGATGTACTCCGTCAATCCTATCTGGTAAGGATCCCACACGGCACAGCAGTATTCTAAAAAAGGACGGAAAAGCGTAGTTCAGGCAGTCTCCTTAGTAGGCCTGTTAAATTTTCTAAGTGTCCTGCCAATAGAACGCAGTCTTTGGTTACCCCTCCCCAGAATATTTTCTATGTGTTTCTTCCAATTTACATAGTTCATAATTGTAATTCCTAGGTACTTAGTTGAATTTACGGCTTTAGTTTGGAATTCTTCCTCGGGCTTGGATGTGTGTGACGCCCTTAGGTTAGTTAGGTTTAAGTAGTTCTAAGTTCTAGGGGACTGATTACCTCAGATGTTAAGTCCCATTGTGTCCAGAGCCATTTGAACCAATATATACGTATATACGAAGGGCTTATTTCAATAGTGGTACAAGACCATTACCTCTACTTTTCTGACTATAGTGCTTCTGAAATTAATGAGCCAAACAAACAGAAACAACGGTTCATCTCTAGCAAGATGCCATATGCTTGAATATTTCTGGTATCTTAACTGCAGATTTTTCAACGCACATTTTACTCTAGGACTCTGTATCTCAATATGAACAAAACAGGACTTGTACCACTATTGAAATAAGCCATTCATGTAATGAGCATGAATAGCATCAGATGTTGAGTGACCACTGTGAAGTACATAGAGATGCAAATATGCTGAGTCCTCATCGCAGACAGTATTCTAAGCACCTGACCGAACTTGAGAGTCTTCATTGTTAGTCTCAGTTTAGTCAGCTAGTCGAATCATGCAATATTCAGATCTGTGTGGCCTTCAGATTTAACAGTAGCCAGTAGTTGGATGTCGTGGGAACGTGAGGACAGACATACTGGTTCCAGAATAATTCTACTAGCTCAGGCTACGGCTTTGAACTTTTCATTTTGAGGAGAGATGGTGTGGCACCACTCCATGTTTTGGGGTTTTGTTTCCACTTCGAAGTGAGGAACTCCTATTTCGTCGCCTGTGACTACCGTCTACCATAAATCGTTACATCAAACTCTTCACGCGCAAGCAATTCCACATAGATGGTCCTTTGTTGCTCTTTATGGTCTTCTGTTAGGTTGCGAGGAACTCAGTGAACACATATCTTTCACTACTCCAGCTGGTAGACGAGTGTGTCAGTATTACAAATAGAGACCTCCACTTGTGTACCGAGGTGTTTGATTGTGTTCCACCGATCATCTCGATTGAGAGCGGCCGCAGGCTCCAAGATTTGCTGTAATTTACCGTCTAGTAAGGTCATCCGAAGACCAGTATCAGCTGCAAAGCGATTTAGAAAAGATTGCTGTATGGTGTGTCAGGTGGCAGTTGACGCTAAATAACGAAAAGTGTGAGATGATCCACATGAGTTCCAAAAGAACTCCGTTGGAATTCGATTACTCGATAAATAGTACAATTCTCAAGGCTGTCAATTCAACTAAGTACCTGGGTGTTAAAATTACGAACAACTTCAGTTGGAAGGACCACATAGATAATATTGTCGGGAAGGCGAGCCAAAGGTTGCGTTTCATTGGCAGGACACTTAGAAGATGCAACAAGTCCACTAAAGAGACAGCTTACACTACACTCGTTCGTCCTCTGTTAGAATATTGCTGCGCGGTGTGGGATCCTTACCAGGTGGGATTGACGGAGGACATCGAGAGGGTGCAAAGAAGGGCAGCTCGTTTTGTATTATCGCGTTATAGAGGAGAGAGTGTGGCAGATATGATACACGAGTTGGGATGGAAGTCATTACAGCATAGACTTTTTTCGTCGCGGCGAGAGCTTTTTACGAAATTTCAGTCACCAACTTTCTCTTCCGAATGCGAAAATATTTTGTTGAGCCCAACCTACATAGGTAGGAAAGATCATCAAAATAAAATAAGAGAAATCAGAGCTCGAACAGAAAGGTTTAGGTGTTCGTTTTTCCCGCTCGCTGTTCGGGAGTGGAATAGTAGAGAGATAGTATGATTGTGGTTCGATGAACCCTCTGCCGAGCACTTAAATGTGAATTGCAGAGTAGTCATGTAGATGTAGATGAGTCACAGCTGTGTGCGGCCGGCCCACACGCGGGAGGTTGGACGCGTCTGCGGGACAGTGTTGCCGTGATGACGGACGACTCGCCCAACGACTCACTGTCCACTTCTTCACTTCCTGATTGCTGTAGATATTCGTCAAGCGCTGACAGCTCTCTGTCTAGAAAGCATCTCTGTCACAGACTCCATTTTGCCGTTACCCATTGGAACTTCATGAAACTATCGGGGCTAAAGCGAGAATATTCCACGCCGTCCCACACCGAATTTATTACATCGGAATTTGCCGAGAAAAAATGTGTTGCATCACTTGTTGAACGGACCTTTTATAATACTGTTTGTGGATATTGACACACTTAATTTCGAACACTGCTGCCTGTCGCTAAAAATCGCAGTGGTACCTGCATGTCGACAGGAAATATTTATTGATGTACTGCGTTCCTCTATTCCTTCTCGTGTTGACACTACTAAATAATTGTTATCCGTTATGGATGTATTTTGTGGTAAGTTCCTGTGGGACCAAACTGCTGACGTCAGTGGTCCCTATGCTTACACTACTTAATCTTACTTACACTAACTTATGCTGAGGACAACATACACACACTCCTGCCGAGGGAGGACGCGAACCTCTGATGGGGGGAGCTGCACGAACTGTGGCAATGCACCTTAGACTGCACAGCTAGCTTGCATGGCTATGGACAAATTAGCACCCAGCCAACTGTTGGAATTGTATGTAACTTATCATGAATTAGCTGCAACCAGTAGCTTTTATATGTGTTTATTTTCATTCCTGGAGTTTCAAGATGCCTGGCACCCCATTTTCGGATATTTGCCTTTATTTACATATCGTCCACAGTGTTTATTTACTAATGGTGTTGCTTCAATTTGTAATGGATTGTTGTAAGGCAGTTGTTGTAAAATGTCATAAGTACACTCCTGGAAATGGAAAAAAGAACATAATGACACCGGTGTGTCAGACCCACCATACTTGCTCCGGACACTGCGAGAGGGCTGTACAAGCAATGATCACAGACACGGCACAGCGGACACACCAGGAACCGCGGTGTTGGCCGTCGAATGGCGCTAGCTGCGCAGCATTTGTGCACCGCCGCCGTCAGTGTCGGCCAGTTTGCCGTGGCATACGGAGCTCCATCGCAGTCTTTAATACTGGTAGCATGCCGCGACATCGTGGACGTGAACCATATGTGCAGTTGACGGACTTCGAGCGAGGGCGTATAGTGGGCATGCGGGAGGCCGGGTGGACGTACCGCCGAATTGCTCAACACGTGGGGCGTGAGGTCTCCACAGTACATCGATGTTTTCGCCAGTGGTCGGCGGAAGGTGCACGTGCCCGTCGACCTGGGACCGGACCGCAGCGACGCACGGATGCACGCCAAGACCGTAGGATCCAACGCAGTGCCGTAGGGGACCGCACCGCCACTTCCCAGCAAATTAGGGACACTGTTGCTGCTGGGGTATCGGCGAGGACCATTCGCAACCGTCTCCATGAAGCTGGGCTACGGTCCTGCACACCGTTAGGCCGTCTTCCGCTCACGCCCCAACATCGTGCAGCCCGCCTCCAGTGGTGTCGCGACAGGCGTGAATGGAGGGACGAATGGAGACGTGTTGTCCCCATCTATGATAGTCGTTTCTGCCTTGGTGCCAATGATGGTCGTATGCGTGTTTGGCGCCTTGCAGGTGAGTGCCACAATCAGGACTGCATATGACCGAGGCACATAGGGCCAACACCCGGCATCATGGTGTGCGGAGCGATCTCCTACACTGGCCGTACACCTCTGGTGATCGTCGAGGGGACACTGAATACTTCACGGTACATCGAAACCGTCATCGAACCCATCGTTCTACCATTCCTAGACCGGCAAGGGAACTTGCTGTTCCAACAGGACAATGCACGTCCGCATGTATCCCGTGCCACCCAACGTGCTCTAGAAGGTTTAAGTCAACTACCCTGGCCAGCAAGATCTCCGGATCTGTCCCCCATTGAGCATGTTTGGGACCGGATGAAGCGTCGTCTCACGCGGTCTGCACATCCAGCACGAACGCTGGTCCAACTGAGGCGCCAGGTGGAAATGGCATGGCAAGCCGTTCCACAGGACTACATCCAGCATCTCTACGATCGTCTCCATGGGAGAATAGCAGCCTGCATTGCTGCGAAACGTGGATATAAACTGTACTAGTGCCGACATTGTGCATGCTCTGTTGTCTGTGTTTATTTGCCTGTGGTTCTGTCAGTGTGATCATGTGATGTATCTGACCCCAGGAATGTGTCAAAGTTTCCCCTTCCTGGGACAATGAATTCACGGTGTTCTTATTTCAATTTCCAGGAGTGTATAAAGGGTTTGTATATATAGATGAAGAGGATGGCACAGGATAGAGTAGCATGGAGAGCTGCATCAAACCAGTCTCAGGACTGAAGACCACAACAACAACAACAACATATAATGTACGAGACTGTGCTTGCGTTTCAAAATTTATTGTAGATGTCGCTACAGCCACTTAGTACTCATCAGTGTATGACACTTGAGAGTCAACAACCCGCTGCACGCGAGATTTCCATTCTTCAAACGCTGCTGCGAATGCTTAGTCCAGGATTGCCTTCAAAACCATAGTCGTGGTAGTTTGGACCTCCTGCAGGGTCCTATGACGGTGTCCTTCCAGAGGAGTTTTTAGTGTAGAGAGCAAAAACAAAAAACTTGCGGGGCCACATTAGGACTCTAGGGGGAAATGGGAATCGTTGGAATGCCTTTCCGGCCAGGTAAGTGGCCAGCATGAAGCATATGTGACTTGGCGCGTTGTCGAGATGCAGCGTCCAGTCATCGGCGATGGCTGGCCTCACGCGATGGGCCCTGGCTTTCTGTCTCTTGAGCACTTCGCAATAAAAAGCACTGTTCACAGGTTGGCCTTGGGGCACAAACTCGTGATGAACCACGCCCCAGACCTCGAAAAGCAACATCAGCATGTCTGTCACCTTCGATTTGCCGGTGCAAGCCTATTTCAGACGTGGGGATGCTGCAGGGTGCCATTTGTCACTAACGTGCTTTGTCTCCAGGTCGTACTGAAACATCCACTTTTCGTCTTCGGGTCAACGTTAACTAAATATTTTGGATCAGTTTCAAGGCTCTGGAGACTGTCTTGGCCGGCGTCCACAAGAGCGTGCTTTTGAACATCTGACAGATCTGGTGCAGATCTTCCTCATCGACAATTCTTTGGTGATCATGTTGTGCACTGTCATTTTATCAGGTCCGAGGTCGTCTTCTATCATCCTAACACTCACCCGACGGTCGGTGATCAATAAAACGAGCACACAGTTGATGTTCTTGTCAGTTCTGCTGGTTGCCGAGCGTCTTGGGTGATCCTCGTCCTTAGTGCTATCCTGGCGCTCTTTAAAACTCTTCACCCACCTGGATACCTGGGATTTGACAGGCAATTTTCGCTGAATGCCTGCCGGCACTTATCCAACGTTTCCGTACCCGAATTCCCAGTATCACACAAAACTTGATGGCTTTATGTTGCTCGATCGTTTCCTGCACGTCGTGCCACGATCGACGACTTCGCGACGTGTCCACTCAACGCACTATGCTGCCAAGACAAGAGCCTGCGGGCGACTGGCACGCCGCGCGTTTCCCGCCAGACCCCTCCCCCCCCCCCCCCCAATCACCACCACCACCAATCACCAATCTCCCTGGGCGAGAGCGCGTTACAAAGTGAAACCTCGTCAGCAAAATATCACTCTCATTGCTTTCTATACAAGCCATGTAGAAGCGATGTTCACGACGAGTAAATATATGCCATCATCCGAATATGAGAGGAATACAAAGTGAATATATTCTCAAAAACAAGTGATCTGAGGCATCATGTTATTGCATGGCGTGTGGAGAAAGGGGCGCCATCCATGTCAGTGCGTTACTCCATAGATATTAAAGCTACGGAAGCTATTATTTTTGCTTTATACAATATGAGTGCAGCTGTCATGTCATGTGACGACTCGGTCTGCGAGTTTAAGTAAATTTGTGGGTAAGGCGCGTGGACCACCAAAGGTTGACCATGCCTGGTCTAGCTCTAAATCTCAAAGCATAGACCGTACACACAGAGTATCTTTTAACAGGGCTAAAGTTATACAGACTTTAGGGGATCTTGAAGTCAGTCATTCGAGATAAGATCAACGATCTTGGTCGGATATTTCCATCGGACCTTCATTGACCAAATGTGTGTTAGGATCATGTTTGTAAACTCCCTGCGTGCCATAATAAACAACTACTGTGTCATAGACGTTAACGGAGCGACCTTGAGGAACACTACGGCGATGTTTGCAGATGGTCAAATATCACGACTGGTTTTTGAAGATAAAGTGTTATTGTCTGTACGAACCTGCAGAGCTTTTATTACACGGTGCATCTGCAAGGAGTAATAGGAAATCTGAAGGACTGTACAGAGAAATATTTCGTAGCGGACATCAACCCAATTGGAAGAAAGGAATCAGAGTCAGAGAAAATTAGCAGACACTGAGACATCGTTTCCCCAAAGGGCTGACCGAGATTGCCGAGAACGGTTTGTCCTCACAGCAACATTTGAGGATATGGTGCACGATATGCAAAAGAAGAAGGTCTATCTACAAACACCTGGGCTGTATAAAAAAAACGACTACGTTTCATACCACAAATATTTGGAGCCGTTGCAACACGAACTCGTTACGAACTATTCGTTATTAATTGTTTTGATACTGAATGTTGTTTTTTTAAAAATTGTTGTGGACCCTCCGCTGACTGTGCAGTTGTCAGTACTAATTACATTTTGCTTAATTTTCTTGCTCTTTTTTGAAACAGAAAACGACATCGTTTGCTTTTTCTCTGCTACATGATGATTACCTTACAAAGTGATAATGTATTAAATAATCAATATGCTAACCAATGTAAAGAGTATACTAAGCCGGTGTTTAATAGAACTAATCTTTCCGTTCAGCTCATGCTACAATACAGTTTTACACTTTGCTTAGTTTGACCTATCTACATTTCATACAGTGATAGGGACATACTGCACAAGCGCAAGTCACATACGTCACCGTATTGCACAAGCGAGACATACAGGGTGTTTCAAAAATGACCGGTATATTTGAAACGGCAATACAAACTAAACGATCAGCGATAGAAATACGCCGTTTGTTGCAATATGCTTGGGACAACAGTACATTTTCAGGCAGACAAACTTTCGAAATTACAGTAGTTACAATTGTCAACAACAGATGGCGCTGCGGTCTGGGAAACTCTATTGTACGATATCCACCATGCGTAGCAATAATATGGCGTAGTCTCTGAATGAAATTATCCGAAACCTTTGACAACGTGTCTGGCGGAATGGCTTCACATGGAGATGAGATGTACTGCTTCAGCTGTTCAATTGTTTCTGGATTCTGGCGGTACACCTGGTCTTTCAAGTGTCCCCACAGAAAGAAGTCACAGGGGTTCATGTCTGGCGAATAGGGAGGCCAATCCACGCCGCCTCCTGTATGTTTCGGATAGCCCAAAGCAATCACACGATCATCGAAATATTCATTCAGGAAATTAAAGACGTCGGCCGTGCGATGTGGCCGGACACCATCTTGCATAAACCACGAGGTATTCGCAGTGTCGTCTAAGGCAGTTTGTACCGCCACAAATTCACGAAGTATGTCCAGATAGCGTGATGCAGTAATCTTTTCGGATATGAAAAATGGGCGAATGATTCCTTTGGAAGAAATGGCGGCCCAGACCAGTACTTTTTGAGGATGCAGGGACGATGGGATGCAACATGGGGCTTTCCGGTTCCCCATATGCGCCAGTTCTGTTTATTGACGAAGCCGTCCAGGTAAAAATAAGCTTGGTCAGTAAACGAAATGCTGCCCACATGCATATCGCCATCATCAATCCTGTGCACTATATCGTTAGCGAATGTCTCTCGTGCAGCACTGGTAGCGGCGCTGAGAGGTTGCCGCGTTTGAATTTTGTATGGATAGCGGTGTAAACTCTGTCGCATGAGACGATACGTGGACGTCTGCGTCATTTGGACCGCAGCTGCAACATGGCGAACGGAAACCCGAGGCCGCTGTTGTAACACCTGCTGCACTAGCTGCCCGTTGCCCTCTGTGGTTGCCGTACACGGTCGCCCTACCTTTCCAGCACGTTCATCCGTCAAGTTCCCAGTCCGTTGAAACTTTTCAAACAGATCCTTTACCGTATCGCTTTTCGGTCCTTTGGTTACATTAAACCTCCGTTGAAAACTTCGTCTTGTTGCAACAACACTGTGTTCTAGGCGGTGAAATTCCAACACCAGAAAAATCCTCTGTTCTAAGGAATAAACCATGTTGTCCACAGCACACTTGCACGTTGTGAACAGCACACGCTTACAGCAGAAAGACGACGTACAGAATGGCGCACCCACAGACTGCGTTGTCTTCTATATCTTTCGTATCACTTGCAGCGCCATCTGTTGTTGAAAATTGTAACTACTGTAATTTCGAAAGTTTGTTCGCCTGAAAATGTACTGTTGTCCCAAGCGTATTGCAACAAACGGTGTATTTCTATCGCTGCTCGTTTAGTTTTTATTGCCGTTTCAAATATACCGGTCATTTTTGAAACACCCTGTATATGTATGTGTTATGAATACTGCAAACTCAGCCTCACTGGACTAGAGACGGATGCGGGAAAAACATGTCGAGTGACAGAATGTATTCGGCACTCCAAGTCACTTACTGAATTGCCCTTCTTAGAATAAGAAGTAGGAGCAATTCGAAAACTACCGAACTGGCGCTAACTGCATGTGTATTGTGTGTATGATGTATTAAACCGGGGACCTAGAAACGACGGAGAAGCTTCGTCCTACTCGTAGCCCTGTTAGGTTCACAACCACCCCCCCCCCCTCCCCCTGACCGGGAACGTCTCTCATACCAGACGACTGTAACCGTAAATGTTTGCGTGGAAGAGTAATCGCCAACATAGTGTAACTGAGGCGGAATAAAACGAACCAGCCCACATTCACCGAGGCAGATGAAAAATGGCCATAAAAACCATCCACAGGCTGGCTGGCTGGCACACCAGATCTCGACACTAAACCGCTGGGCTGATTCGTGCCGGGGACCGACACGCTTTCCCGCTAGGGGAGCAACACGTAAGACCGCGCGGCTAGCTGGGCTGGCAAACTGCATGTGGTGCAATGACGGTAGTGTTACGAAACAGTTCCCTCGGTATGAGTCAACCGAGTTAAGGGAATGGGGGACGCACGAAAATTACCACCTCAGTCCGAGCCAGGCACGGACTGATTGTGGAAAGGAAGACTTGCGAGTAACGAAACGTTTCAATTAGTAAAAAATACTAAAAAACGTTACTTAGCCTCATGGCATTTCGTTTCTCGTTAACGAATATTTACCATATCAAACAGCTCTAAGAAGCGCCCGTCACCTCACCTGTGAAGTGCAGACTTCGAAGACTGCTGTGTAGAATATACCAGTTGAAATGTGTCTGTTAGAAAATCTCCTTTGTATCAGTTATCCTTATGCATGTTCTAAGTCGCTGGCGTAGTGCATGGATAAGGTTTTTGCTGCTCGAAATGTCGTTATATGAGGGGCGATCCTAAAATTCCATTCGAAAGCCGTATAGTCCAGAATCGATACGCTCATCAGGTAGAGGCCATCAACTAACCCACGCACCGGGTTGAAGACACCCGTTTGGTAAGACACCGTGTGTTGCTTCATGTAGAATTCAGTAACTGCCTGCGTCACGTCCTCGTCCTACAGGAATCATCGACACTTCAAGGCCTTTTTAAGGGACTGAAGGTGTGATACTCTCATGAGGAGGGATCAGGACTGTAGGGTGGGCTCTCCATTGTCTCCTACTTGTGTTGGCGTAACTTCTGGGTTACGACATTTGAGACGTGGCGACACGCATTATCCTGTAATAGCAGCAGCCCTCTTCTTAATTTTCCCACTACGACGGCTTTCAGTACCCATGCCTCCTCATTCTCAGTGCTATCCCCAAGAAAAGAGCAACAGCACATTGATTCTGTCTGCAAGTATTTGGTTAACGTCACCATCGTTCACGTTTACATATTTACCGTACACACGTCGAAAGACACGAAATCCACACTAAACCCTTACATGTCGGTGCTTATAAGACACCGGAAATGGCAGCCAGCAAATATCTGCTACTCATAACGGAAGCCAAGGAAGAAAACATCACGACACTAAAAGAATTTAACGTAGAGTAATGAAATTTAGGGAATACATTTGTCTGAGTAACGTATTTAAGTGACTAATATTGCAAGAGCACACCTTAATGAAAGTGCTAAATAAGCCATTGTAAATGTGAATTGCTGGTACGTTCGAAAGCAGTGTACCCACCACAATGTTGAATGCAATAGTGCAAACGTTCATGAATTGTAAAGGTGCCAGATATCAGTTTCTGGGATCGAGTTCCATGCCTGTTGCACTTGGTCGGTCAGTGCAGGGACGGTTAATGTCGGTTTTCGATGACTCTGGAATTGCTATCCTATGATGTCCCATATTTGCTCGATTTGAGACAGATTTGGTGATAGAACAAGCCAAGGCAACATGTCGATACTCCGTGGAGCATGTTGGGTTACAACAGCGCTATGTGGGCAAGCATTTTCCTGTCGGAAAACACTCCCTAGAATGCTGTTAATAATGGCAGCACGACATGTCTAATCAACAGATCGACTTACAAATTTGAAGTATAGTGTGTGGGATAAGCACAAAAATGGTCCTGCTGTCATAGGGAATCGCACCCCAGATCATAACTCCAGGGTAAGTCCAGTGTGTGTAGTGCACAGACAGGTTGGTTGCAGGCTCTCAACTGGCCTCCAACTTACCAACACACGGTCATCATTGGTACCGAAGATGAACCAGCTTCCACAAGAAAGCACAGCAGACCTCCATCCTGCCCCCGCGTGACCCACCGAAGCTGCAGATGGCGGTAATTTGGGGTCAGTGGATTGCACGCTGCAGGTCGTCTGGCTCGGAGGTACCCTTGAATTAACCGATTTGTAACAGTTCGCTTGTCACCCATAACACTGCATCTGGATTTACGTAGCTAGGGCACTCAGATACCAAATTTTGTTTATTACGTACCATGCTCCAACAGAACAAATAGTCTTGTCACGGAAAGGCCACGTATGACACTTCCGTCTACTACTGTTACACCGTAACCTCTAATCTAGAAACAGTTCGTATAATGAAATTATTTTTATTCAAGAAATTACAGTATAAAGAAGCAGAGCAGTGTTACCCTCTGAAAGGATTTTTATTGTGTTGACCATGATGTACCTAACGGAGGTGGCTTATCGGAAGTGAAAGTCAGATTTACGTAAATATTTAAACAGTAATAAACAATATTTTACCTATCCACACTGTTCAAAGAATAAAGAAAATGGTCGCCAGCCTATTTAGGCATGATAATGATTAACATTCTTGTTCAAGAAAATAGGCATGAGCAACTTTAACGGACAAACACAACCTATACTTTGCCACACGAGAGTGCAATGAACTCTGGATCCTGTTACACTATGAAAATGCACTTTCAATAGACAAGAGAAACAAGTGCTTAGCAGGCATGAATATATAACTTTACACAACTGCAGTTCACGGCTTTTACGGCAGTTAGACAGAATATTGACATACTTGTAAGAAACTGACTCACCTTTTACAATTTATAACAGGCAGCACTATAATCAATCGCTAAGCAAAACTTGATAAGCCTCAGTTTTTTGAACTGATAATTTTTAAAAGTAACAGCAATTTGTTTACTTATAAGAGCATTTCAAGCCAAACTTTAGTAATATTTACTTTTGGAACTAACCTCAAGATGGTTTATTGCCTATCAGTATTATCACAGTCTTCTACTTTCAAGTCAATGATTAAATAGGTAACTTTGAAAGTCCACAAAACTTTAAATTGGACTGTTTCAATCACTGGTACATTTACTACCTCCCACAATTTTACCAAATCCACAGTAAATCTGAATACTCCCTTCTATCCAAATATCAAACAACATTTTTTAATTAAATGTTTGGCTTTGAAGCTTTCATTTTTCCCCAACAAGGGCACTCGGTAATCATAATTCAAACGGAGAGGAACCCAAGAGGTGTTATAAGAAAAATATCAAAATAGGTACAGAACTTCAGTTATAAGTTACCTTATATTTGAGCATACTAAAACATCCAATGAGCTGATCCTTCACTGTACATTACTATAGTTCTTCTATTCCATTACAGTGATTGCACAATGTGGTGGCGATTGCATGTTGGTAGGTGGATTTGCAAGTATAATTGCTGGACTCTGTCATTTCTTGGCGGCGATGATAGATATCAATTCCAACATAATTCCAGCTAGTTACTGCATCCATCCGAGGCTTTGCCACATTGGAAAATGGCGCAAAAAGCCCCTCTCAGCACCAGCACAATTCACAACCTTTTCTTGAGCTGATCGTGGTTCAGTAGTTCGTCACCGACTGACTCTTTATTCCACCTTTCTATCCAGGTCCAGCATATTTTGCGCTCGCTACGCAGTTCCGTTCCCAAGGGGAACCACACCATCTTTTACTTACAGTATAACTAAGAACCCTAAGTGAAGGTCCGCAGATTACACAACAGCAACGCAACATGTTAAATAAAACAGTACATTTGCACAAATTGGTAGTTCTATTCAAAATTATTTCAACAAAATTATTCAACCTCAGATATAACCAAAGATATTATGTGAGAAAGACAAAACATATCATTTGCTCATATTGTGCATATTACAGAGATTACACTTCATTACGGTATCGAATTAATCATACACTAATTACAGACGTTCAACGATGGGATGTTGAACAGAACAGAAAGCTAAATGAATCAACGAAAGGTATGTAGTGTGTAAGCTATGGTGTTACACACTGTGGTGCCAACTGCTGACGAAATTGTTGCCGCAGGTCCAGCAGGATCTGCCAGAACCAGACGACGAACACGGTGATCTTCCCTCTCGGTAGTGCCACGTGACCGTCCGGGGTCCGGTCTTCTCATAACCGTACATTGTTATGACCATCAATTGTCAGCATTCATGTAGAGTATCGCAAGAAATACATCCCGCTTCTCGTAGCCGTATCTCCCCTTAAAGCCATTCTTCACCAACATCAATTCACTACGCCGAATCTCAAATTTAACTAATGCTCACAACGCTTACAGCGTGCATTTAAAGAAAACCTGATCTGCGCCGGTGTTATTCGGCTTTGGCGCAATTTGTGTAGGTATGACCGTCCCGCCTATCTACTTTTGTTTATAAGCACAGTATCATCTTGGTGTTGCGGGTTTTTCCGGCAGTGTATATGTTCATAATACCTTCTATGTAGCACTGCTCCATGAAAGTCGATGTGCACTGGTAGGGAGATGGGGCCTGGGAGGAGTAAGTTCTGGGACGAAAATAAAATTATTTATTTATTTAACACGGAGACCGATCTTTATATTTGTATTACAAAATCAAGTAATACTTGTTCGCACCCGAATAATATCAAAATTTTTTCAAAGAATACTTTCTGTAATAGACACCAAAGGGTATGTAACACTGGAAATAATGTGTACGTCTGTGGAGAGGACATAATACACTATTGCGGCAATAAATAGCAAAAGGTATAGGTAAAAGAATTAATGCCAGTGGGTTTACATACACGGATGTGAAGTAGCCAGATGGGAACTATCATGACAGCAGAAAACTTGAAGTAAAAATAAAAAGAATTATTTGTTTCTTTTAAGCAACAATTTCTCAATTCTTTGAAGTAGACAGGACAAACTGTAATATCAATAATTACCAAAACACGTCTGTAGAAGTACTGACAAAAATTTAAAAGAAATTTCATGTACATCTCTAAAGCGTCCAGAGGGGATGTTGCCTCACTACATTGTTCAGTCACGTACAGCGGAAGATTTGAAATTACAGATCTGTGAAGCGCTTCACATCAACGAATATCAGTCACATAAATAACAAAATACACGGCTGTGAAGCAGCCGAAGGGAACTGGTGTTTCACTAACATGAGTAATCGCAGGAAACAAATTTAAGATGGTGTACACGTCTGTGAAACAAAATGAGGGCATTACCAACCACTTTTATGAGTAACAAAAACACAGGCAACGTCGGACCTACAACTCATGAATAAGTAAAATACAATAACGGCTTAATTTCGGCCGACCTCCAGACCGTTGTTCAGCAAATTGTAAAACGTATACTAAGAGTACGAATTAAACTTACACAGTAGATTAACGATAGGCAGTATGTAGATCCCCAACCGCAACAGCTACGTAAGACCACACGACTGAATCAGTTTGGCCTGCTTATTAAAAAAAATTAAAAAAAATAAAGAAAAATTTACTGACCTATATAAGAGGCACGTAAAAACAGAAAGATCAGACATTAAAATTCTAATTTAGAAAACGCATACGCCACCTGAAACATTCACCCTCGTACCATTAAACAAATATTTGATTTAGATAGGTTCTTATCGCCAGGATGCTGATCCACATAAAGGTGTCCGCCAAACTCAAGAAACTTGTATGATGCGATTAATGATCTGCAAAACAACCAACGACACTCAGGGCAGCTGTGTCTCGCGGATTGTGACCAATACTCAACGTCCACAGTGAATGATGCCCAGGATCGTTCCTCGGTCAGGGCGAAGTGAATCGTGGACGGTACATGTGGCCACGTCCTCAGGCAAGATGGCAGGAACACGCCCAAAGTCCAGCTGCAGAATATGGGGTGTCACTGCACTGGCACGGAAAGCTGGCAAGCAAATCTGCAACTCCCAAGTGGGTGAAGGGTTGGCCGCCGATGTAAATATCAACCATGCTTACATTTACAGGTACACGCTATGATACTGCACGGGGCTCCATGCAAACATTTAAACCCCAGAAACCCCAGCAGCATTTCTGAGCTTTCCATGCGCTTACATTTCTTCTCAAGTCACCAAGGCGCAACCACTCGAGGCGCAAAGAAAGCCAGTCAAAGAGTTTCCTCAAGGACAGGAATCCGCATAACGCCGTACTTCCGTGCCTCCGTATATCTCGTATACAGAGGTCGGATCACGTTATTATTTAGCGACGGGGCAAAATTATACGAACGAAGGGGAACATTTTAAAGTCATTAACATGGAGGTGTTGCCAGTTATGCACGTACTTAAATTTACACACTAGTAAGAGACTTCCACATCAATGCAGCGATTAAAGCTCCGGCAGATCCAAGAAAATGATGACAAGTGAGCTTAATCATTGATTTCAAGTCGGTCACTGGACTCTATCATAACGCATGCACATAAATTACCAATCTCCTCTTTGAATTGCTATTGCAGACGTGCAACAGAGGTGCAAGTTACCTATACAGGGTGTCCAAGGAGTAGTGCTAGGAATAGAGAGTCCCAGAGACAGAAATCAGTTAACTGCTTTTGTACATGCGTTGAATAAAAGCCACACAACTACATCGATGATTCAAGTGGCTCTGAGCACTATGGGACGCAACATCTGAGGTCATCAGTCCCCTAGATCTTAGAACTACTTAAACCTAACTAACCTAAGGACATCGCAAACACCCATGACCGAGGCAGGATTCGAACCTGCGACCGTAGCAGTTGGTCGGTTCCGGACTGAAGCGCCTAGAACCGCACATCCACCGCGGCCGGCAACTACACCAATGCAGAATATGCAGGCACGGTGTATGTTTTCGGCCTTTGCGATAGTAGTACTCCTGCTGCTGCTGTCTAAGAATAACGTTGCCGCTTTCTGACATGTCGAATTTCTGACTGTAGAACGTTCACAAGACTTTTCAGCACACTGGGTGAAACAGGTATTCTTCCAATTTGCCACTCCTCTTCTGATTGAGTCGTACAAAAACGTTTTCAGGAATAACTATCATGGTTGAAATGGTGTAGCATAGACCTAAAAACTGCGCAAATTGACTCTGTTGGTATCATTGTCCCACGAACACGTATATAGCAAACATTACATGCGGAAGACATGTAACAATTCCACAAATACCGTGTCCACAATCTTCACATTGGAAGCAACATCACACTACTTGAATTTTTGTGCTGGTTAAATGACATTCATCATTTGATGTCATTAATACTATTCGCTGGAGAAGCCACGCTTACAGAGAATGTAATCAATAACACATGTAATAATATCGAATAAATAACACGCGTAATAATAATAAATGGTATCAGGAAAACCCAAATGGTACAGTGTAAATTAATTTCCAAGACAGTGTCTCAATCAATGGAGCAGCAGAATCAGTAAAATGTTCATTGGTCCAATCATTTTAGAAGAAACAATGACAGGTCAGAATTATTTGCATTTTTTTTAATCCGCTTGTTGAACACTTTCAAGACATTCCTTTAGCCACGCGTACTGCAAGATACCTCCAGAAACACGGAGCCCCTTCACGCTTTACCAGATATTTGAGGGAGCATCTCAATCCCACTTACTCTAATCGCTGCGTTGGCCGGGATTTCACTGCACATGAAGGTCGACAAATACTACTCCATTAGATGTGCTAGGTTTGATGAAGTGTAACATATACAAACTATAGATGAATACAAGCAACGAACTGCTTGGTCGCATCTCGGACGCTGCTGCCCTCATAATGAACCGTGCAGAGGCACTAAGACAAACAACGCAACATGCTATCCTAAGAGTGCGCAAATGAATCGAGTTTGACGGTGGGATATTCGAACAGTTATTGTGAACTGTACAACAGTTTTAGTGTGACGTGTACGATAAGGCTGATACACGAATGTGTTAAAGTTACGTAGTTTTCAGTCGATACTTAGTAAAACAAATGTAATGTTTACTAACTATTATTGAAGTGTATTTGTATAAACCTGACAATGTACTGAATGATAAAGAAAATAAATAACTAAGTATATTAATTGTGTTCTGCCTCGGAAACCACTCGGAATAGGACTTTCATCCATGTATATTTTTTGCTTCGAATGACTGTTCCTGCCATATTCCTGAATACTGACCATTCGTGCTGGGAGGAACAGGATAAATGATAAACTGAATATTCGTTTCCCACCATTAGTGACGTATCCAAAAGTACTCAGCTTAGGATTGCCTGCCACCTGCGTAATACTGATTATAAAGGGCCTGGGCGCGCTGTACATTCTGGAAGCAGTCCAAAGCAGTCGGGATGCGCTCGAGCGTAAAGGAGGAGATAGCGGAAGCAGACCGTTGCCAACCTGCTCTGCTGCGCAGTCGTCTTACCAGTTTCATATTCACTTTCGCCTCTGAACGTAGAACTACATGCGTCGAGTGTTTAAGTAATAAACTAATGCCCAAGTCTAGTCTAGTCAAGTCTAGTCTAGTCTTTTGAAATACAAAGGCAAAAAAGAACCTATTTTATTTTTCAATAGCCGCTGAAAAATAATTCTTTATTAACCATTGGTTTCGATCTCCATATCACCTACAGGTATCAGACTTGTTTAAATTTGCGAACATGTGACATTACTGAGACGTCAACAAAAATAAAAGATTCTCTATGTCACTGCCGTCAAAAATAAAATACACTTCACAATCAACAACGAAACTTACCATCTTCTTCTGCTACGATTATGAAGTTACACCATTTCGTTTGGCTACATTTTATTTGCAGTTTATCTTCGTCTAATGTACACTCCTCGAAATTGAAATAAGAACACCGTGAATTCATTGTCCCAGGAAGGGGAAACTTTATTGACACATTCCTGGGGTCAGATACATCACATGATCACACTGACAGAACCACAGGCACATAGACACAGGCAACAGAGCATGCACAATGTCGGCACTAGTACAGTGTATATCCACCTTTCGCAGCAATGCAGGCTGCTATTCTCTCATGGAGACAATCGTAGAAATGCTGGATGTAGTCCTGTGGAACGGCTTGCCATGCCATTTCCACCTGGCGCCTCAGTTGGACCAGCGTTCGTGCTGGAGGTGCAGACAGCGTGAGACGACGCTTCATCCGGTCCCAAACATGCTCAATGGGGGACAGATCCGGAGATCTTCCTGGCCAGGGTAGCTGACTTAAACCTTATGGAGCACGTTGGGTGGCGCGGGATACATGCGGACGTGCATTGTCCTGTTGGAACAGCAAGTTCCCTTGCCGGTCTAGGAATGGTAGAACGATGGGTTCGGTGACGGTTTGGTTGTACCGTGCACTATTCAGTGTCCTCTCGACGATCACCAGAGGTGTACGGCCAGTGTAGGAGATCGCTCCCCACACCATGATGCCGGGTGTTGGCCCTGTGTGCCTCGGTCGTATGCAGTCCTGTTTGCGGCGCTCACCTGCACGGCGCCAAACACGCATACGACCATCATTGGCACCAAGGCAGAAGCGACTCTCATCGCTGAAGACTACACGTCTCCATTCGTCCCTCCATTCACGCCTGTCGCGACACCACTGGAGGCGGGCTGCACGATGTTGGGGCGTGAGCGGAAGACGGCCTAACGGTGTGCGGGACCGTAGCCCAGCTTCATGGAGACGGTTGCGAATGGTCCTCGCCGATACCCCAGGAGCAACAGTGTCCCTAATTTGCTGGGAAGTGGCGGTGCAGACCCCTACGGCACTGCGTAGGATCGTACGGTCTTGTCGTGCATCCATGCGTCACTGCGGTCCGGTCCCAGGTCGACGAGCACGTGCACCTTCCGCCGACCACTGGCGACAACATCGATGTACTGTGGAGACCTCACGCCCCACGTGTTGAGCAATTCAGTGGTACGTCCACCCGCCCTCCCGCATGCCCACTATACGCCCTCGCTCAAGGTCCGTCAACTGCACATACGGTTCACGTCCACGCTGTCGCGGCATGCTACCAGGGTTAAAGACTGCGATGGAGCTCCGTATGCCACGGCAAACTGGCTGACACTGACGGCGGCGGTGCACAAATGCTGCGCAGCTAGCGCGATTCGACGGCCAACACCGCGGTTCCTGGTGTGTCCGCTGTGCCATGTGTGTGATCATTGCTTGTACAGCCCTCTCGCTGTGTCCGGATCGAGTATGGTGGGTCTGACACACCGTTGTCAATGTGTTCTTTTTTCCATTTCCAGGAGTGTATATTAAGAATGACCCCGCTCTACATATAGGGTAATGTGGAATTTGGTTTTAATAGTAGTAGAAGATAAACTCTGTTTCTACATTTTATCTCTGGAGGCAGTGACGCAAGTTATTTGTTGGTTGTGGTAAATAAACTCGATACCTGTAGATGATCTGCAGATATAAGCAGGTAACAGGTAAAAAAATATTTGTCATTAATTCTTGGCGGTGGAAATACGACGTTTTTGGAAAAGAAAGGCTGATCAAAAAATTTCCGTTTGAAGGCCACGTAACCCCTTGCCGTGGGGTAGGTGCTGAAATACCCCCATCGTAGTCGCACTGGATTGCCTGTGCATTGGAGCAACCCATTCTAATGGAAACTTTTTAATCCCCTTACACTTACAAGCCGTGGAGCACCACCTGCCTAACATCTACAATTGTAAGGGCTATAGCCCCCCCACACTGTGTCTGCATCGATGATAAATACGAGGTTCAATGAGAAACACGAAAGGCTCCACGGAGAGGACTGTTTAGATTTAAGCTTTTTCTCTTTCCTTACCCTTTCCCAACACCAGTAGGAGAAGCTTCTGAGGATGGACACGATTTTACAGTTGTTTTAATTTCAGTGCTGTGAGTAGATCGTCGTTCTGAAGCCATAATCATCAGTCATTCGAAGAAAGAGAAGTCGTTTGTGTCCTCTGACATTCTGTATATTGTAAACTTTTTTAAAACTATATGTGCCTTCTTTTGCCCATGTGCAAATGGGAACTAACATGACATGTCACAATTAAATGTGGAAAATAACCTTATAAAACCAGTTCTCCGCCGTTATGATCATCAGCCGTATGACACCAACTACGGAATAAAGGTGTCCTCCTCACATCCACGTCCATTAAAGTCTTCAACTATGCGCTTTCAAATTGCTCCTATACGTTTTTTAATATAGTCTGTATCCCATTACGTGGCAGTATAGGTTATTTTGTATCTCTTGGAATCCAATACAGAACTTCATTTGTCCATATACAATCGTAAGTTTGCTCGCTGCCTCGGGATGGCGTTTTGACTACTAATCAAAGCGTCCTGTGGCCCGTGTCAGTTGAAACAACGCGGCTGGTCCCGGCGGAGGCTCGAGTCCTCCCTCGGGAATGGGTTTGTCCTTAGGGTAATTTAGGTTAAGCAGTGTGTAAGCTTGGGGACTAATGGCCTTGTCAGTTAAGTCTCGTAAGATTTAACACACACACACACACACACACACACACACACACACACACACACAGTTAAAACAACTTTCTAATCCAGTCACTAATTTAATTTTCAATAAAAATCATCAGCATCGGTGTCAGAAGACCTCCAGCGTAAGAAGTTATCCTCATTCCGGCAACGACTTTGTGGAAGGCAGGAGAGGGGCGGACATGGGATCGGGGCACTGTTGCCCTTTTGGTGGAAACTGCCCCTAAAAGATGCGAGAGTCAGCAGTGATCAACGGTATGAGAGTACACAAGGCAGTGGAAATCACTACATTGAAGACGTATGAAGTGCATTAACTGGACAGGTCTCTTCTAATTGAAAGTTAGCGTCATAATTACCTCTCCATTGGCAAAAGACAGGGGATTTGACTGTAATTCGAATCTCTGTCAGGGGACTGCTATGGGGGAGGTGGCCATGAGAAAAAGATGGAGCAACTAGCGACGGGATAACATTCTAAAAGACAGAGCGTGGAATGCCAGAAGTTTGAGTCCAGCAGGGAAGCTAGAAAATCTGGCAACAGAAATGAAAAGTCTCTGTCTATATCCCGAGTAGGTCAGTGAAGTGAAACAGGAAGAAGATAATTATTTCTGGTCAGACGATTGTAACGTACTAGCAAGGGCAGCAGTAAATCATAACGGTGCTACAATTAGTTATGAAGAGGAAGGTAGGACAGAGAGATATTCATTATTTTCATTTCATTAACAATACAGAGTAACCTATAGCCTTGAAATGTAAGGTGGGTCCGATGTTTCTGAACCTAATAGCAAATACTTCTCATTATTACAGTCTTATTCGTAAACAGGTGTTAATGCTTTTTTGAAATAATATAAAGAACATTATATATAAATATTACTTTGAGGTTACAGCGAATTGAATGCTTAACAGTTTTTACAATGGTTCCATATAATTTGTTACTACCTAGTTGATGACCATATAATTTATACAATGCAAATGTCAAAGAAAAATAAAAATAGAAAATGTAACACAATCAGCGTGGTTAATAATAATTTGTAAAATATAGAAGGAAGTGATATGCTGCATATGGATGAGTAATACAGTCTAAGTAGCATGTTGGTTAGTGCTGGCCTATTTCTGTCTATTTCAGATGAGAAGGTCTCGGTACAAACTCGAGCTGTGCTCATCTCAAACGTTTTACTCTAATGTATATTTACACAGATTGTACAGATTAAATGCTGACTGAGCAATTCATACATGGAATACATCAATTTTAGCTTCATATGAGAAATATAGTTATTTTTGTAACTTGTTAGCTGAAATATAATGTAGTTCATTGCTACTTGAATGCATTATTCTGTAAATAACTTAATCCATTTCTGATATATGGAATTAATTGATTACAGCTTTTGAAAAGAGAAGAGGACATATTTCTGTCTGCACCCAATAATACGAGCAATACATGACTGCTTGTGTGCAGTATACTTTAAATACTTTGCAGGATGTCATTGGGGAGGAGGAGCCTCGGAATAAAGGTTCTTCGAACCTTCTCCTCCATAGTGACATTACCTTCCAGAGAGAGAGTTACAGTGAACAGTTCAGTTGCAGTGTTGTTCTCAGCAGATTTGACAGAAAACCCACGCCAAGAATTACAACAGACTTTTACAAGCCAACGTCACAATGAAGGAATGAGGATACTGAACGGGTGATTCAGTATGTAAAGTGAGATGAAAATCTGTCATGAGGGATTGAGGCGCGGTTGTAGGGTAATTACTAGGAGAAAGTGTTGTGGGAGACGATGGGCTTGCCAGTAGGAGTGAGAGAAGAGAAAGGTTAATCGAATTCTGAAGTAAATATCCGACGGTAAAAGATAATACTCAATTCAAGAATCATAAGAGAAAGAGGTACAGGTTGAAAAGACCATGAGGCGTCGAAAAATTCCCAGCTAGATTACATCATGGTCAGACAGAGATTCCGTTGTCAGGTATTGCATTGTAAGTCGTATCCATGGACAGATGTAGACTCAGATCTCAATTTAGTAATGACGAGGAGTAGACAGAAGTTTAAGAAAATTTAACGAATTGTGTCCCCAGTTAGAAACGACTTACTGCTTAAATTTAGAAAAAAATCATCAGCAACGGCGGTCGATGGATTCGGTTTAGGGAGTCACCTCGTTTCGCCCATGGAGTAGCGGACAGGTTTGAGGGCAAGTTTCTACCCTTGGGTACGGAACTGCCCCTAAAGGCGGAAGTGTCAGCAATGGTCAGCTGCATGACAATGCGGCAGTCAATAGAAACCACTGAATTAAGGCAGGTAATACACAACTGGCCATAAACAATTGATACACCACAAAGATGAAGTGCTACCGATGCGAAATTTAACCGACAGGAAGAAGACGCTGTGATATGGAAATGATTAGTTTTTCAGAGCTTTCACACAATGTTGGAGACTGTGGCGACACCTACAACGTGCTGACATGAGGAAAGTTTCCAACCGATTTCTCATACGCAGACAGCAGTTGACCGGAGTTGGCTGGTGAAACGTTGTTGTCATGCTTCGTGTAAGGTGGAGAAATGCATACCATCACGTTTCCGATTTTGATAAAGGTCGGATTGTAGCCTATCGCGATTTTGGTTTATGTTTATCGAATCGCGACATTGCTGCTCGCGTTGCTCGAGATCCTACGACTGTTAGCAGAATATGGATTCGGTGGGTTCGGGAGCGTAACACGGAACGCCGTGCTGGATTCCAACGGCCTCGTATCACTAGTAGTCGAGATGAGAGGCATCTTATCCGCGTGGGTGTAACGCATCGTGCAGCCACATCTCGATCCCTGAGTCAACAGATGGGGACGTTTCCAAGGCAACAACCATCTGCACGAACAGTTCGACGACGTGTGCAGCAGCATGGACTATCAGCTCGGAGACCGTGGCTGCGGTTACCCTTGACGCTGCATCACAGACAGGGGCGCCTGCGATGGTGTTCTCAACGACGAACCTGGGTGCACGAATGGCAAAACGTCAATTTTTCGGATAAATCCCGATTGTGTTTACAGCGTCATGACGGTCGCGTCCGTGTTTGGCGACATCGCGGTGAACGCATATTAGAAGCGTCTAATCGTCATCGCCATACTAGCGGATCACCCAGCGTGATGTTATGGGGTGCCATTGACTACGCATGTCGGTCACCTCTTGTTCACATTGACGGCACGTTGAACAGTGGACATTACATATCAGATGTGTTACGACCCGTGGTTCTACCCTTCATTCGATCCCTGCGAAAACCTACATTTCAGCAGGCTAATGCACGACCGCATGTGGCAGGTCCTGTAAGGGCCTTTCTGGATACAGAAAATTTTCGAGTGGTGCCGTGTCCAGCACATGGAAAACGTCTGCTTAATGGTGGCCGAGCAACTGGCTCGTCACAATACGCCAGTCACTACCTTTGATGAACTGTGGTATCGTGCAGAAGCTGCATGGGCAGCTGTACCTGTACACGCCGTCCAAGCTCTGTTTGACGCAATGCCCATGCGAATCAAGGCCGTTATTATGGCCAGAGGTGGTTGTTCGCGGTACTGATTTCTCAGGATCTATGCACCCAAATTGTGTAAGAATGTAATCACATGTAAGTTCTAGTATGATATATTTGCCCAATGAATACGCGCGTATTATCTGCATTTTTTTCTTGGTGTAGCATTTTTAATGGCCAGTAGTGTAAGTATGCATAGGACATGTACGGATAAACATTGTTAATTTTTTCCAGTGCAGTAGAACTAGAAATGTAAGCGGCATTTATAGATAACTATTTGAAAGAGTAATATGCAGGACTGAATTACTAAAGAAATGTCTGCATGGTCAGACTCAAAATCCCAAAGAGTAGCTGAATAATCTTATATGGACTCTCTTACGAAAAAAATGTTTATTTTGGAATGAGGACACTAAAGTGGCGAGTCAGTGATGCTGTTATTGCTTTTAATGATGGCAACACCGGTAGGGTGAAAGTGATACAGCATATGGTAATTTATCCTGGAGCAAACTGCCTCAGAGAATTTGAACGGGTGGACAAGGTACGCATTGATAAAGCAGGGTATGCACCACAGTAGGCCACTAAGGAGTCTAGAAAGAAGAAAGGAAGAAGAAAAAACTTGGAAAAAGATCAAGAGGAAAGGAATACAGCAAGGTGCAGGGTTCTTCTGAGTCACTAAAAATAAAAAAAATAAACGTTTATTGACTGTGTTATAGTCTTGAAACTTTGGAAGCCGTTCCTGAAAATTTACATATTCTGTTGCATTTTTCCCTAAATCAAAGACAGCACTTAGAGTAGAATATTCAAATTTTCAGGGAGTAATAAAATATATATCCTGAGTCTACTGAACTGGAAGTAGAACATAATGTTATGTATAATTAAAACTATTGAGGATAACGTACAAAACAGTACACAAAAGTTTATCCGAATAGTTAAAGAATTTCTTAAAGCAGTGGCTAAAATGCAATTATTGTAGTTCAGTAGACTCAGAACATACAGTTTAATGTCCTGTAAAAGTTTTATGTCAATGGCTAAAGTGTTTCCTGAAATACAGGGAAGCCAAGCCACTGAATTTAACAGTGTCGGGATACGACGTTCCTACTCCCCTTAAGTTGATCAGAACACAATTCTTTGGAATGACTGCCGCCAGAAGAGCGGAATTTTGTCCATCAGTAATTACTAAAAACTGATTAAAGTCCTTACTCTTGCCACAAAGTTATCGCAATCCTTAATTTAGTCTGTATAGCGGAGAAAGAGCCAAATGCAACTCAAGGAAAAATCTTTAAAAGTATTGGATCATCAATATACGGAGATGCAATAAAAAGAGTCTCTTATACAGTTTATCTAGTAAAATTTCTATAAAATCAACTAATAAATTGAGCTTCACTTGTTACTGGTAGAAACATCTTTACTTTCAGGAAGAGGATGCTCCTGCACATCATAGCTGTGATGTGATACAACAGTTCGATATCGTATTAGCTGATTAATAGGCCAACCTCGTAATTATATTAATTGGTCTCAAGAGATCCTGGATATCCTACTGTAGCCTGAACTCGCGTTACAGATGAAGAGCTAATACTAGGTATGGTTTAAAATTAAAGTAATGGATATCGCCTGTGGTGATTCAGTAAGCATGCTGGTAACAATTATTATTTCTTGTTCAGCATTGTTTATATATTTTAGCAGCGACTATGTGATTACAGAGAGTAGCGATTTTTACTGCGGTTCTCTGTTTAATCTACACCCTTCAACTATATTCTTCTTCCTCTTTAGCTACTGAATCCTCTGAACGAAATAACCAGTTACCACCTCTTGTTTTCTTCTTACACTCCAGAGCCATTTTTCTTGCCATCGTTTCACATGTACTTGCCATTGTAGTTCAGTAGCATCAATAAGTGAATTTTGAACTTTTATTCTGTGTCTGGTTACTTCTTTAGACTCCATTTTCTTGTTACGATTGCCGAGGGTCTATAGAAAAGTGTCACGAACCTCTGCCACTTTTTTGTGAATGCTTCTACAATATATTAGCAACCTATGGATGTCTGCATCTGGGCATTTCTCGAGGTCTTGTAAGAATATTCTCCTCTGAAGCAACGGTTATCCTTATAGAACGCAGAGTTGCCCATTAAAAGAAAAAAAAATAGGCTCCACTAAGCACAGAAAGGTACATTCGTAGTCATACCTGGCGTGTAAAGTGCCTCTGATGTTTCCGGATGATCGTATGGGAACTTACAGGAAGTCGCAGCTTGTGTTGTCACCGAATCAGTGGTAACTATGGTTCTCACAACTTGCTTTGTTTGAAACCAGAGATTTGCTGTCATTCGTAGGAACAATTTCCATAAATACCACAAGCGAAGCTGGTTTCTTTTATCTCATCTGCATTTTGAAGAGAAGAAGACATTACGATCTTAGAACTCAAGTGGCAGCGATTGCTTGATTTACATGGGCAATTTTCTGCAGATGACAGCACTTTGTTACGGCAAATCCTGTTTCCACGATCTGCTGAAGATGTTTAATAAGTTCCTGTGGCATATACACTGTAAGCACATGGTTCGCCTTACTATAGCCAGCTGCAATTGACAGTCGTACCTTTTAACCTCCGAAGAATAATGAATGCATCCCATTCTGCATCTGCTTTGAACTGACACGAATGTAGGTAGCTTTCCAACAGCAGATGTCTATTGCAGTAGCTCGGTTTCAGTATCTCTTTCAGTCAGCACCTCATACTTTTTGGTAAGATGGATTGATGTCGTACTCAATCCTCTGCTTCCCCTGTACAGTTAATACACTGCTCACATGCATGCGGGTAGTAACGTTGCAGAGCAACGTCTACTCTGGAGGAGAGAAGAACTTTGATTACTTCATGTACATTTTGTGAAGTTCTTCCCACAATACATCTACTTACAATAACTTCCTTTCATTCAACGTTAATCAAGGTAGTTTTCAAATGTGCACAAATTTCTACCCATCCACTGAATATCTCGGCTGGCTCAAAGAGCAAAACATTTTGCTTTTCTTAGTTTTAAGTAATTACAGTATTTTCAGAATATGGGACTTCTGCTGTCTTCATTATTTTACTCTGATGTAGTGTCAGTTATTATTACTAACCTTTTCCTCATAGTTTCGTCCACATATGCATTCAACACAATACTACCCACACATTCTGTATCACCTCTGCTTGCACCCCTTTCTCCGTCACTTGACGCACATCATCCATCACCTTCTGTTTATTTCCTCTTCCCTATTTTCTATTTCTTCATCGCTTTCTCCTCACTCCTTTGTTCATCCCCTACTCATCCTTCACTCTGACCCTCCCACCTCTAGCCACCTCCTCTTCTTCCTGTCTCTATATGTTATCTCCTCCCCCTCTATCTGTAAATCACCTCTGCCCCCTATCTTTGGTGCCCATCTTGTCCTCTCCCACAGTCTGTCTCCCCTTCCCCCACTCTCGGTCCTTCTCCTCATCCTAATGAGTCTGTCAAAACCCCCCCCCCCTTCCCACTTCTCTCTAAACATCCCATCCTGGCTCCCTCTCTCCAGCCCTCCATCAAAACTGATACTACTCCAACACGTGGATCTTACGCAGGACAGCCTATATCTACATCTACACCTAATGGTATGTGGAGGAGGGTACTCTTGGTACAACTATCTGATCCCTCCAACCGTGTTCCACTCGCAGATAGTTCGTGGGAAGAATGGCTGTCGGTAAGTCTCTGTTTTGGATCCAGTTTCTCGAATTTTCTCCCTGTGGTCAATACGCGAGATATATGTGAGTGGGTGGGAGAGGGGAGGGGAGAGGAGGGGAGAGGGAAGTAATATCTTACGTAACTCCCCTTAAAATGTGCTGTTCCGAAATTTCAGTAGTAAATCTCTCCGTGATACACGACGCCTCTCTTGTAACGTCTGGCAGCAACTCCGTAACGCTCTCTCGCCAGCTAACCGATCTCGTGACGAAACGTACCGCTCTTTGTTGGATCTTCTCTGCCTCCTCTATCAGTCCCACCGGATTCGGATCCCAGATAGAAGAACAATACTCCAGAACCGGGCAACAAGCGCCTTATAAGCCACTTCTTTCGTGGATGAGCTAAATTTCCGTAAGATTCTTCCGATGAATATGAGTCTGGTGTCTGCATTTCCCACTATGGTTTATATTAACATTCCACCTAAGGTCGTTGTGGATAGTTACGTCTAGATATTTTACGCAAACGCTGTCTGCAGCTGTTTGTCATCAATTGTATAGATGTGCTGTAGTGAATTTCTTTTCCTATGCATGCGCAATATGTTACACTTATTTACATTCAGGGTCACTGACAGAGTCAGCACCATTCACCAAATCTCCTCCCGTTCCCGTGGTCGTGCGGTAGCGTTCTCGCTTCCCACGCCCGGGTTCCCGGGTTCGATTCTAGGCGGGGTCAGGGATTTTCTCTGCCTCGTGATGGCTGGGTGTTGTGTGATGTCCTTAGGTTAGTTTGGTTTAAGTAGTTCTACGTTCTAGGGGCCTGATGACTATGGATGTTAAGTCCCATAGTGCTCAGAGCCATTTGAACCAAATCTCTGCAGGTCGTTATGCAAATTCTTACTATCATCTGGTGTTGCTACTTTGGTATAAACAACTACATGCGAATAGCCCTAAAGAGCATCCGACGCTTTCTACTAGATCAGTGTTTTTCAACCTCTTGGTCGCAAAGCCTTCCTCAGGGGGTCACGGTCCCAGGAGAAAGCAATTGCAGCATGGCTGGTAACGTATGTTCCACGATTATCAGCTATGGTATAAATGTCTCACGGAAGCGACTAGGTTTTGTGAGAGCACCTTGCAAATTCACTCACGTTCAGATCTGGTACATATTTATAATAGAGAATACGAATTTAATATAAACCTGTTTGAAGAGTTCAAATACGCAAACACTTGGAGCAGGGAGAAGCCAAACGTTGTCTATCGATGTCTTACCACTTCCGCGGAACAGAACTAGGGTGACGAGGGTCACAAAGTCTTGTACGGATAGTATTTAACTATGAGAGGTTTGCAGGGAGAGGGAAAGGACCACATCTACTTCCGGGGCATGAGTATTTTAAATCAACACGTAACATTACCATTTTATTACATGAATCGTAGTAGTTTGTTGCCAATTAAGTGTTTTCAGTTTCCTTTCGAAGAAATCCAACGGTTTATCAGCTTCATTGGGATGTTTAGTTGAGAGGTGAAGCAGAAGCTTTGATGGTTTCATACTCCCACGTGACACGACTTCACTGCAAATCACACATTGAGGTTTATTGTCATGACAGTAAACCCACCACACTTCAGATAACTGTCGTCATAAAATATATTTTTTTTCTAATTTGATTTGCTTCCGCCACTGCCACCTGTACCAGGCCTGGAGGGGTGCACAGATCTCTTAAGAAACTGGCCAATTTTATTCTCGCTGAGAGCGAAGTGCGAAGATAATAATCAAGTCCACACTTTCTGGCGCACATACTGATCGTAGTGACTGAAAACTTGGGACTGTGACCCTGCTGACCCCTTCTCAACCCCACGCCTCTACAACGTCAAATCATATAATTACATATCAGCTCTCATACCTCTTTTCACATTGCACTTGAATTCTCGGTGAGTATAGTATCAACAGAAATAAATTTAAATACGTTGCCTTTGAAATTGCAGATATACTTTTATCATGGCTCTGGGGAGCCGCCAAAATATTTTTGCTTGGAAAGGGTCGCGTACTCAAAAACGTTCAAAAACACGGCACTAGATCATTTACAGATATTGTAAACAGCAACAATCCTATCACACTTCCCTGTGGTACTCCTGATATTATCTTTACATCTATAGACTTAGTTCCGTCAAGAGCGATGTGTTGAGTTCTGTCTGCGAGAAAGTCTTGAATCCAATCGCAAGTCTGTTCCGATACTCCGTAAGCTCGCATTTTTTTCATTAATCGTCAATACGAGACGGCGTCAAATGCCTTACTAAAATAAAGGAACACGGCACCAACCTGAGCGCCGTTGTAACGGCGCTGTCGATCTGATGGAGAAACTGAGCGGGCTCAGTTTCGCAGGATCTCTGTCTGCGGTATCCATGTTGATTTTTTATAGAAGAGATGTTCATTTTCCAAGAACGTCATAATTCTTAAGCGTAAAACTTATTTCGTAATTCTAGAACAGATTGACGTCAACGATATAGGTTCTTAATTCTGTGGATCTGTCTAACGGCCTTTCTTAAAAAACGGGAATGACGTGTGCTTTTTTCCAGTCGTTAGGAACCTTTCGTTACTCAAGCGATCTACGATAAATTACTGTTAGAAGGGGAGCAAGTGCTTTCGCATAATCTTTATAGAATCTTATATGTATCTCCCCTGGTCCTGAAGCCTTTCTACTACTAAGCGACTTAGCTGCTTTTCAATTCCACGATCGGTTGTCTCAATGTCTGGCATTTCAACTTTCGCACGACGATTGAAAGGAGGGACAGCGTTACAATCTTCCGCGGTGAAGCAACTTCGGAAGACCGAATTCAGTATTTCTGCCTTCTGTCTGTTATCTTCCGTTTCAGTGCAGGTGTGGTCGCTGAGAGAATGAATAGATGATTTTGACCCATTTACTGATTTTACGTACGACCAAAACCTCTTAGGGTTTTTACACATATCGTTGCAAGCTTCTCTCATTGCTCTCCTTACTCTCATATGCTAAGGCTGAAAGAAGAACACATTTTTGTCGTATTTCTACTCATTGAAGCTGGAAGGTTATAAACCCCGAAGTGCTGAAACGCTTGAGACTTGCTGTTTCTTCACCATACCGTTGAAACTGATCCAGGAATATGGGAGAAAGCCCCAGAGATACACGCATACACTATGTTGTATAAAAATAGGGAAGTAGTAGGAATTATTATTTTTTATTACCAATTTTCATTCCATTGGTTATATAATTATTAATGTGAGAGAGGTAATGACCCTATTGCCATGTGTCCTCAAAAATAATTAACTGTAGAACGGTTTTCTCCAAAAAAATAGCACTGTCATTGAAAGTACGCTACCTATAACATTCTGAGTTTCGCCAGAAACTGTGTGTTGTCGGTAACTGATAGACCTTTTAACGTAGATGGTAGAAATCGTTGCACACGTGATCACATGAAGTTCTCCCGCTGGAAGCCTACGATCAATGTACTTTTAACAGACTGGTAGCAGAAAACATCCTGGGCAGAGCATGAACTTCGTAGTCAGATATAACAACGGCCAACACCTAATACTGAATTTACAAAGGTGAAGTGTACAATATATGGAGTGTAGACACCTCATAATCTTTGCTGTTCCTTCTTCAGCACGTAAATGGAGCTGTTGAAGACACAGCAGAGCTACATCTTTATGCAAACAGCTGGATGCTCAGTATTGCACTGCATTTCCGTCGACCTGGTCGTCAAGGACCTTTCTTAGGAGAACGGGCTTCGTGTTACGTGCCGAGGATTACGAGTCTCTCGTACTCTAGTGTTAGCACCGCAAGGAAGTCTGCGACGTCCCTTCCGTCGCTCTTCTCCATTCCCTGATAGCAAAGCAAAGCTGTTCACTGTTACTAGTTTGCTTCTCACTGCGTATCTGCAATCGTGGATTGGTCAACCGTTTTTATCGCCATGGCTATCGTACCTCATCAAACAGTCCAAGGTGAAATCAAATGTTACCTATGTTTTCTGATAGGTCTTTTTAGGAAAACTGACAAATTCAAGTGTTATATAAGGATTTATCTCTTTCACCCGCCCCCTCCCTCTCTCTCTCTCTCTCTCTCTCTCTCTCTCTCTCTCTCTCTCTCTCGTATTTCGATTCTTTCCGTACTGAGGTAGTTTCTGTTTCTTTGCCGCGTTCCTCATTCTCTGAACGTCGTCAAACATCAGTGCCACAATTTCAATTTTTTGTCTACGTCGTCAATTCGTACCCTTTAGTCCCTAAATTACCAAATTTGCTAATCGTGGATGATTTTTTGTACGTGTAAAATTCTTTCCCTTAAGTGGTAAAAGTTGTTTAGAACTTAGACCTTTATTTGGTAGTTTCTCAGAAAAACCAATCTTCAGTGTACTATAATGACGGCCCAAGTTACTCCAGCTTTCCTACAGTCCAGATTTGGATTCTGAATAAGACGCTCTATCACCGCAGCGTTTGTGATAGCTATATCGATTCCAAGTGGTAAAGTAATTGCTATCAGAGGAATACGACTGGTAAGTTGATGGCCACAATGGTTTACTGTTCGTCGTAGCTAGATTTTTATTAGTTTGGTTTATCTACACATCACACCATTCCGAAATTATCCGCCACTGTTACATGTCAAAGAAAAGGACGTCGTATCCCACCTGTTGCAACCAAATCCTACGATGTTACTTAATATGCTTCCGGATTTAGTTTAAGCGGCAAACTAATATATCCTTTATGGCAGTAAATTGTTGCCTTTAACTGACGCAATAATGCAAACATGCCCGTAATAATGAAACAACATTAGAGCTACATAAATATGGGTGCATCCCAACCTTACAACATAATATTTACTGTACTAGCGTTCCTTTCTTTTAAGTTTTATCATGTAAAGTTCTTCTAATATCAGCTTCTCTTCCAGACTGATCATCTGTAATCGGAATCTGAATACACTTTAGTATCAAGACTGCATCTGTTAGATATTCGTAGGCCGATCAGTGCCCTCATGTGATTGTACATCGATTAGTTGTTCTACATCTACATTAACGTACGTTAAAACACACTGTCTCACTTCGATGTTTCACCATCACTTTGCCCAATTATACCATTCTTTATTATATCCCGTTTACGAAAAAGGCGTTTTAAGTGTGGAAGACTTAATACAGAGTACCACTTAAAAATGTGTATTAGGATGGTTCTGTCAACTGTAATTATAATATAATACATGTTCGAATGTTTTGATCGGTTACGTAGCGTTACTGACCGACGAAAAAAGACAGCTGAAGAAATGAAATGGCTTTGTAGCACATGCTAGAATGAGAGGTATCTTTTCATGTAATTTGCTACTGTTTCTTGTTCTTTGCAGCTGCGTTTGCTTATTTTGGAATGATATTTCGACAGTTAATAGGTAGCGTGATACTCCGCAGTATCTGACTTTCGCTGATCATGGTCACTAGCTATTCACACGCAACATGGACAAAGTAGGTTAATCACTTGAATTACACTACATACATTAAATTTCAAGTCAGGAATCGTTTACAAATATGTCTCGTTCTATTTTGGCCATGTTTGTTATGTTTTACCTTATTTGTCTTATCTGTTGGCCAGAGTGTCACACTAAAGTGACTCTCATAGAAGTACCATACTAAAACTGCCAATAACTCGCTATTACCCTTTAAGCTGTGAAAGATCAGCCTGTGTCGTTATTCCTAGTGGTCATTGTCTTCAGCGTGTAGAGCGCCGTAGACCATTCTTCAGACTGGTCTATTTTGTGCTGGCTTCTTTAACTTTGAGCTAATTCTAAACCGACATTTGCCTACTGTTGTCGTGCCTTGGTCTCCGTCTACTGTCTTTACCCCCTCCTCCCGCGCTTAGCACCATTACTCAACTAACTAATTTATGACGCCTCAGGAGATGACGTATCAACTAATACGACATTTTATATCAGCTGATCCCTCCTTTTCCTCTAGTTGCGACATAAATTTCCTTTTTCCCAAGTTCGATGCAGTACTTTCTCTTCTGTTACACGACCTCTCCTCTTGATCTTTTGCTTTCATCTGTAGCAACCAATGTCTAAAGGTACTATTTGTGCTTTTTTTTCCTTGACTGGAATTTTTATTTTCGACGTTCCACTACCCCACAGAGCTACTCTCGGGCCAAGTAAGCTGCTAATGCAGTCCACGTTTTGAATTCTTGCTGCTACCAGCACAAGTTATTTGCCTACCCAAGTAATTTTCTGTACCTCGGGAACGATGGTGTAGGGAATGGGTAAATTAGTAAGTGTAGCGCGCTGGTGTGTTTTCCCACTCAAAATAACCTTTCTTTCAAGATCTGTTTTTGTTTTCTAGGAAGCTTTAACTGTTGTCACAGCTTCTCTAGTTTGAAGCAATTTATATTCATAAAATTCAAAATTTTGAAAAGGTGATTTCGTTACTTGTGTCATTCGTAATACCATCAGGTAGTGGAGTTGACTGCAAATTTACTGTTTCATTGAGTGTCCGATAATCAAGAACAGTCGAAATCTTTCTCCATGTGGTTTCGGCACTAGAAGAATTGTGGGTCATTCAGGCGATATCGATGGCCTAACTATCCTTTGCTAACACTTTATAGCTCGAAGCTCTTTCATACGAGGTGATGATAATCTATAGGAGAACCTGAAAGAATTATCACTTTGCAGCGGACTGTGCATTTAGTTGAAACTTTCCTGGCACATTAAATTGTGTGTCGGACAGGACTCCAACCAGGAAGATTTTTCTTTCGCAGGCATGTTCTCTACCGTTTGAGTTATCGAATAACGATTACGAACCCCTACCACACATCTACGTCCGCCTATGCCTCATATCCTAATTTCCTAACTTCACAAAAGTTTTCCTGCATAAGTTGCGGGAGTAACAATCATGAAAAAAAAGGATATTGTAAAGACATGGCTTAGTCACAGCCTGGAGAATTGTTTCCAGGACGAATTTTCAGTCAGCAGCGGAGCGTGAGCTAACGTGAAACCTACTGGCAGATTAAAATTATTTGCTAGAAAGTTTCAAGTCATCTAAACGTTACGAATGCATTATTTTGTTACATGTCGTTAAAATTTTGTTCTTCGCTATTTGGATACTTAAGAATCCAAGATTCAATGGAGAACTTGTACTTTTTTTTTTAATGATATCGCAAACGGATACTACCAAGGCCAGTAGTAGTACTGTAGACTGTACACCATTCAAGTCCCTTTCTAAATATGTTGATGCAATGGCTCATATACATAACCATCACACACAACCACTCGCTCGGCGAAAGTACCATACCCATAAACTGAAAGTTGCACAAGTCATACCATTGTTCAAGAAAATCAGTAGGAGTAATCCACTGAATTACATGCCCGTATCATTAACGTCGATATGCGGCATCATTTTGGAACATGTTCGTGGTCAAACATTATGAATTACCTCGAAGCGAGCGGTCTATTGTCACACATTCTCGACGGATTTAGAAAACATCGTTATTGTTAAGCACAACTAGTTCTTTAATTACACAAAGTGTTGAGTGCTATTGACAAGGAATTGCAAATTGATTCCATGTTTCCAGAAGGCTTTCGCACCGTACCATACAAGTGGTTATTGTGAAACTGCGTGCTGTCAGTTATGCGAATGGATTCCTGATTTTTCAGTCAGAGAGACCACCGTTCGCTGTAACTGAAGGAAAGTCATCGAGTAAAACTAGGTGTTCCCTAGGGTAGTATTAAGGCCCACTGCTGTTCCTTATCTATATAAACGATTTAGGAGACAATATGATATGCCGTCTTATGTTGTTTGCAGATGATACTGTCGTTTATCGTCCAGTAAAGTTATCAGGAGATCAGAACAAATTGAAAAACGATTTAGAAAAGATATCTGTATGGTGCAAAAATTGTCACTTGGCCTTAAATAATGAAACGTGTGAGGGCATCCTCTTGAGTACCAAAAGGAATCCGTTAAACTTAGGTTTCCCGATAACTCATTCACATCCAGAGTCCATGAATTCGGGTGAATATCTAGGAATTACAACTACGGGTAACTTTAATTGAAAAGAACACTTAGAAAATGTTGTGAGAAAGGCAATCGAAAGACTGCATTTTATTGGCAGAATACTCAGAAAATGTAGCAAATCTACTAAAGAGTCCGCCTACAGTACGCTTCTCCGTCAGGTTTTGCAGTACTGGTGTGCGGTCTGGGATCCTTACCAGATAGGATTAACGGAGAACGTTGAGGAAGTTGCAAGAAGGGCAGCAAGTTTTTTTTTTTTTTTTTTTTTCTATCGAGGAATAGGGGAGAGAGTCACTGACACGAAGCAAGATTTGTGTAGGACTTTATTAAAACAAAGGCGTTCTTCGCTGGTGCGGAATCTTCTCATGAACTTCCAAGCAGCAATTTTCTCCTGCGAATGCGAAAATACTTTGTTGACATAGGGACAAATAATCATCATACTACACTAAGAGAAATCAGAATTCGCACAGATAGATATAGGTTTTCGTTTCTTTTGAGCGCTGTTCGAGATAGGAATAACAGAATTATTGTGGAGACGGTTCGATGGACCATCTGCCAAACACTTAAATGTCATTTGCAGAGTATCCATGTATATGTAGATTACTGTTCTATGCTAAAATTTTCGCTTTGTGCCATCTTAGAACTTATGATCTTTGATTCCATGCGGAAACAAGTGTGTCCAGCGACTGTATTTATTTCAAGTAGTAAAGGGTACTGCAATCAGTCATAAATAATGTTTATTGCATATACAGATTTTGGATCCTGTGTGGCCGTCTTCGGCGCTGAAAGACATACAAATAACCTTTCACAACAAGGTAACAGGCTTGAATGATGAGTTGTACCTTTGCATAAGCTTTATATGTAAGTCGCTGGTGAGATACATAGCGGGCCGGGGTGGCCGAACGGTTCTAGGCGCTACAGTCTGGAACCGCGTGACCGCTAAGGTCGCAGGTTCGAATCCTGCTTCGGGCATGGATGTGTGTGATGTCCTTAGGTTAGTAAGGTTTAAATAGTTCTAAGTTCTGGGGGACTGATGACCTTAGCTTAGTTGCAAAGCGATATGAAATGGAACGAGCATGTGAGTGCTGTGGTAGGGAAGGCGAATAGTCGAATTCGATTTATAGACAAAATTTTGGGGCGAATGGTTCACATGTAAAGGAGACCGATTATAGGACGCTCGTGCGACCTATTCGTCAGTACTGCTCGAGTGTTTGGGATCCTTACAAGGTCAGATTGAAGGAAGACATCAAAGCAATGCAGACGCCGGCTGCAAGATTTGTTACCGATGGGTTCGAAGAACACGAAAATGTTTCCGATATACTTACGAAATTCAAATGGGAATCCCTGGAGAGAGGGCGACTTTTTTTTTTTCTTATAACACTATTGAGAAAATTTAGAGTACAGGCATTTGAAGCTGACTGCTAAACGGTTCTACTGCTGCCAACATATACTCCGTGTAAGGATCACGAAAATAAGATACGAGAGACTAGGGATATTGTGGAGGCCTGTAGATAGTTGTTTTTCTCTCGCTTTACTTGCGAGCGGAAAAGGAAAGAAAGTAACTGTTAGTGGTACAGGGTATCCTCCGGTACCCACCGTACGATGACCTCCGGAGTATTTATGTAGATGGAGACTCACATTTAAAGCTTATACAACTGTACATTTAACAAGCATGCATGTTATCCTATTCTAACTGGTTCTTTTGACGTCTTTTAACATTAAAGATGGCCACACACTGACCGAATCTGGATGTGCAATAAACATTGTTAGTGACAGATTGCTCTGCCCTTTACTACTTATCGTGGGATTTTGTTTAAGATCCAGGTTTTGCACCTATCGTGATATACAACAATAGTCATCTTTCAGACTGATGAGTTGTGACTGGATTTTCATGCAACTGCATATTTTTTTCTATTATTCGAGAAATAGGCTCTTTGGCTTATATGTTCGAATTAATTCATTTGTTACGTTTTAGGCGTGGTTCTACAGCGCATATAAATACGTTCTTTGCCTGTTTTGTGAACAAGCATAACACTTTCGAAAATGTTGTATCATGCTGCATATTTTGCGTGTTTTTTAATTGAAATACTTTTTATTTAAAAAAAATGGACATTTTAAATTCTGTGTTCACTTGTTGGGTTATTGAGAAAGTTCATTTTTACGTATTTACCTGTGATTTTCCTTTCTCCCCGAGTCACAGATAGGAGTTACCCTTCGCGCTTGCTCACGTAGAACGTGGCTTTCGTTGCGGGAACCCCCCCCCCCCGTGTCCCTGCAGAGATGCGTCAATAATGGGTATTAAGGGTTAACTGGAAATGTGTGTTTTGAAGATATTTAGAATGTAACAACAATCAAAAGTTTTAACATTATTATTTAATTTCTATACGATTATTATTGAAATGTTTCTCCTCATAATATTCATTATATTTAAATTAAGGCAACACTGAAATGACGAGTGAGTCATTTTCGAAGCCTCTATCAGTTACTTACCTTCAATTTACTCCATGTTCCCTCTACAGGAAATTAATCGATATTTGTGGTGGGCGATAACTACTGACTAGTGGCTTGATGCTGTGGTTAAAGTCCTTCGTAATTAAGTTCAATGCCAAAAGTAAAAAAAAAAAAAAAAAAAAAATCTCGGTTCAACAGTATGAGCTGGAGTTCGAAGGAGACATAGCAACAAATGGTAAACTACTTCACTGTCGTGCATGTGAAAAAGCAATTGCCAGTAACATACGTTTCCACATCATTGCAACATTAAACATGTGGACTCCAGTGAACACAAAGAGAACGTAAGATGTAAATCCACGAAAAGTTCTTCCGTCGAGATGTTTTAAGTTGTATGATATAACAGAAATTTTTCGCAGTTTTTTTATTAGTGCGAAGTATTATTGTTCAAGCATACTTCACTGTGGGAATTAAATAATCCTGTTCTTAGAAATTTCATTGGGCAGTAGTATATACACTCCTGGAAATGGAAAAAAGATCACATTGACACCGGTGTGTCAGACCCACCATACTTGCTCCGGACACTGCGAGAGGGCTGTACAAGCAATGATCACACGCATGGCACAGCGGACACACCAGGAACCGCGGTGTTGGCCGTCGAATGGCGCTAGCTGCGCAGCATTTGTGCACCGCCGCCGTCAGTGTCAGCCAGTTTGCCGTGGCATACGGAGCTCCATCGCAGTCTTTAATACTGGTAGCATGCCGCGACAGCGTGGACGTGAACCGTATGTGCAGTTGACGGACTTTGAGCGAGGGCGTATAGTGGGCATGCGGGAGGCCGGGTGGACGTACCGCCGAATTGCTCAACACGTGGGGCGTGAGGTCTCCACAGTACATCGATGTTGTCGCCAGTGGTCGGCGGAAGGTGCACGTGCCCGTCGACCTGGGACCGGACCGCAGCGATGCACGGATGCACGCCAAGACCGTAGGATATTACGCAGTGCCGTAGGGGACCGCACCGCCACTTCCCAGCAAATTAGGGACACTGTTGCTCCTGCGGTATCGGCGAGGACCATTCGCAACCGTCTCCATGAAGCTGGGCTACGGTCCCGTACACCGTTAGGCCGTCTTCCGCCTACGCCCCAACATCGTGCAGCCCGCCTCCAGTGGTGTCGCGACAGGCGTGAATGGAGGGACGAATGAAGACGTGTCGTCTTCAGCGATGAGAGTCGCTTCTGGCTTGGTGCCAATGATGGTCGTATGCGTGTTTGGCGCCGTGCAGGTGAGCGCCACAATCAGGACTGCATACGACCGAGGTACACAGGGCCAACACCCGGCATCATGGTGTGGGGAGCGATCTCCTACACTGGCCGTACACCTCTGGTGATCGTCGAGGGGACACTGAATAGTGCACGGTACATCCAAACCGTCATCGAACCCATCGTTCTACCATTCCTAGACCGGCACGGGAACTTGCTGTTCCAACAGGACAATGCACGTCCGCATGTATCCTGTGCCACCCAACGTGCTCTAGAAGGTGTAAGTCAACTACCCTGGCCAGCAAGATCTCCGGATCTGTCCCCCATTGAGCATATTTGGGACTTGATGAAGCGTCGTCTCACGCGGTCTGCACGTCCAGCACGAATGCTGGTCCATCTGAGGCGCCAGGTGGAAATGGCATGGCAAGCCGTTCCACAGGACTACATCCAGCATCTCTACGATCGTCTCCATGGGAGAATAGCAGCCTGCATTGCTGCGAAAGGTGGATATACACTGTACTAGTGCCGACATTGTGCATGCTCTGTTGCCTGCGTCTATGTGCCTGTGGTTCTGTCAGTGTGATCATGTGATGTATCTGACCCCAGGAATGTGTCAATAAAGTTTCCCCTTCCTGGGACAAAGAATTCACGGTTTTCTTATTTCAATTTCCAGGAGTGTAGATTGTCAAGTGCCGGACGAATCGACTATACGTAAAAATTACACAGAGCAGTGCTACGGCCAAACCATTAAGAAAAGAGAAGGATCATATTCAAAACAAAAATTATGTGAGTGTCAATGGACGAAACAAGACTGTGATGAATGGCTTATTTGAAATATTTTAAATGGGTCTCTTAACAAAAACGTACGGTCTACGCCGTATCTATTTACAGGAGGAAAGTTCCAAGTGACAAATAGCTCCTCAGGTTCTACATTTTTTATCGATTCCATGAATTTACTAGTCACAAATGGCGCATTCAGTTGCTGCATGTGACTGATGCAACAAGTTAAGTGATCAAAGCCGGTACTGCTCCCAAAGTTGTGTTTCCCAAAAGGATACATTTGACTAGTCTTTCTCAAGAGTTACAATATTTTGCTGAAACTATTCGTACAAATTTTCATCCTGTTGACAAGTTGGTGTCCGCTGTGCAGCTGTTTGTTAGAGCACCTTATAGAAAACAAGTTTTCGTAGCACCAGCATCTGACACTACTCTGCAACCAGAACCAATCATAGCGCGCTGGGCACCTTGTTGTCTCTAGTGATTTATTATATCGAATATTCAGAAACTGGTGAGAGCGCCTTTTCTATACTGGATCCAAAGAGTCGAGCCTCAGCTCTAACTACCCAAGATGTTCTGAACAGCGCAGAAATAGGAGCTAATCTTGCGTATATATCTGCTCATTTTTAACGTCTTTTGGAGGCAATTGTTTCTAAGCAGATAGCCAGTACTGCTGTTTGTGTTTTATTAAATGTGTTCAGAGCCACAGTCGGTAAACTCGCTTCTGTCTGTGGAAGAGTTGGTGAAATAGTGAAGGAAAAAATTAAGAGCATACTTTCAATAAATCCAGGATACGATCAAATTTGTGGAATTCGAGAAGTTTTAACCGGTATGCGCTGCATGTCGCTAACAGCGGAGCAACTAGCCGCTTTTGTACATGCACCGTTAAGTTCCTGTCAGGCAGAGAAACGTTTCTCACCCTACAAGAACATTTTGCGAGACAACAGGAGACCGTGTGCTTTCTAACACCTGAAATATACAGTGTGAATTGTAGCATAAGAGAAATGAGTACAATATATTTCTGTAATTTAACATAAAATATTAGTTTTCTAGCGTGTTTTGTTGACGATTGCTTCTGAATCATTCACAGGCCTTAACATAAATCCTTTTTGTGCTACAACGATGCCAGTTCCTTTTTATGTCATTTTTTGCTGACAGTTTACATGAATGTTTCAGATTTTTTGTGCATAAATGCATTGGAGAGAAGAGATATTTGTGGCACAGCTTTACTAGAAGAAGGGATGGTTGGTAGGGCATATTCTTAGGCATCAAGGGATCACCAGTTTAGTATTGGAGGGCAGCGTGGAGGGTAAAATCGTAGAGGGTGACCAAGAGATGAGTACACTAAGAAGAGTCAGAAGGATGTAGATTGCAGTAGATACTGGGAGATGAAGAAGCTTGCACAGGATAGAGTAGCATGGAGAGCCGCATCAAACCAGTATCTAAACTGGAGACCACAACAGCAACAACAACAAATGCATATACAATTAAGGTATTATTACTGCATGGAAATGCGGTCCCCAATGATGTAGTACCAGATATCTTCTTATGGCTGGATATTATATGTAAGTGAATGTCACATAATGTGTAATTGCAAGAATGTAGTACATATGCTGCATCATTCATATACAGCGATGAAACCAATTTACCATGAACTGAACTCAGGGGAGACTCCTGCCAGCACTTGTTGCCTAGATGGCGTCTCAGGCTAACAAGCACACATAGCCAGCTCTAAATAGTGAAAACGTTCACTGTTTTAACAGTGATGAGTCCCATGACAGGAATCTAGGCTGGAAAAGTCTTCGTGTTGGGCAGAAAGTTCAATTTATCTTATGCTTCTCGTGATAGTTGCGTTGGAATTCTGTCGACAACTACTGATCTTTGGCGGTAGCAGCTGCTTGCAGCTGCTCTCTTAATTTCACAGTAGCACTTCGGATGGATATCAGACGGATTCGTTACTCAGAGTATTCATTACGTTTTTGTTATGATGTTAACAGGAGCTTACGCCTGAAATGGTAATTTCCACTCGATTCCGACCTGAGGTGCGGGACGAGAGACAGTGTTGCAGGGAGTACATTGCTCGTAATTTTCCAGGGGCGGGTGGTTCTCAGATGTGGTACTCCAATCGTGACGATCCCATGCATCCCGACATCGAGCCACCCTTACATCCGAATGCCCCACAAAACTGTATCCTACACGACTGGAACAGATGGCCAAATGTAGACCCACAACAAATCCCTATTAAATCAGGCTGCTAACGCTGTCTCACACAGTTATGGGTCTTCTCCTTGTGGTTAAGTGACCATTCAGCATTTGTCACGGTTCATGATCCTTATACACTTTTCCAGAAATGGAAACATGACTTAACACGAAAAATATTAATGGACTCTAGTGGCTGTCCTACCTTTCAGAGAGAATTACTGCAATTATTTATATTCTTGCAAGTGACGCTTACATGTATGAATTTTCGTTGACAAACGGCAATATTTTCCGTACTTCGCGTTTTTTTGTCAGGCAGTCTACTAATTTTAATGAGTTGTTACCAGTATCTTACCTGTATACATCAATTACCTTTAAACAAACTAGTAAAACCAAATCTATTGCTAAACAGCTAACACAGGACAAGGTTCAAATGCATGCTGCCTATCTAACGGCCTCTAGAAACGACAGTAATCTCATTTTCAAAATTTCAAACTGTTATTGACCAAATTTAGAAATTTGAAATGCTGTGAGAATGTACTCATTACTGCTATAATCTGTTGTTAAAGCAGAAGTTGAAAATACCGCTTTAGTTGTAAATTTGTTTTATTATCACGACCGGTTTCGGGCTCTCATAAGCCCATCCTCAGGCGTCGCAACTGTGCTGTGGCACCCGAGCGCCGCGGTGGACGTGCACTAGGCGCGGTGTGCATAGGTAGCACAGCACAGCACAGCACAGTTGCGACACCTGAGGATGGGCTTATGAGAGCCCGAAACCGGTCTGATAATAAAACAAATTTACAAGTACAGCGGTATTTTCAAACCCTGGCGTAATGCTCAGACGCGGATGTTCTTCAACCAAGATTGTTTCTTCTACATCTACGTTGTTACTCTGCAATTCACCCTTAAGTGCATGGCAGACAGTTCTTCGAACCATTTTCATACTACTTCCTTACCATTCCACTCTTGAATGGCGCGTGGGAAAAAGGAACACTTAAATCTTTCCGTTTGAGCTCTGATTTCTCTTGTTTTATTATGATAATCATTTCTCATTACGTAGGTGGGTGTCAAGAAAATATTTTGGCATTCGGAAAAGAAAGTTGGTGATTGAAATTCTGTAAATAGATCTCCCCGCAAACAAGACAACCTTTCAGTGTCTGCCACCCCAACTCGCGTATCGTATCAGTGACTCTCTCACACCTATTGCGCGATAACACGAAAGGAGCTGCCCTTCTTTGCACTTTTTCGATGTCCTCCGTCAGTCCTACCTGATAAGGTAGCAGTATTTCAGCAGAGGACGGACAAGTGTAATGTAGGGTGTTTGTTTAGTGGGTCTGTCTCATCTTCTAAGAGTTCTGCCAAAAAAGTGCATTCTTTGCTTCGCCTTCCCCACAATGCTGTTAAAGTTTTAACACAGGAAGTCAAGATTGCAGTTAGAATCCGTGAAGACATATTGATGCAACGAGGCTCGTGGCACACAAATTACCCGGAATATACTGATTCAATGTTTGGGAAGAATAACAGTGATTTGAAACTCTTCGAAACTTTTTCTCCCTGGCATACTCACCAAATCATTAAAAGATGACGTTCATAGCTTACTACATTTTCTCTGTTCGTGCACTTAAACTGCAGCAGTAGGCATGACGTTTTAACTAATTACATTTGTACTATAAACTCTGTTTGCAACACAATCTGTTGACAGTATCCACATATAATACCTACAGTACCTGCAAAACTATATTACTATTCGACACGTAGTTCGGGACATACGATATCTTATACATGACAGTTCGATTATTTAAAAAATGTGTAGTGGTGGTTTACCGGTTGTTAATGTTGGAGGTTGGGGGCTACCGACGTCACATATCGTTCTCCCACTGCCACCGGGTGCACTATGTGAAACGCTCATAAAACACGATCGGCTTATCTGTGGTCATAAAACGCTCCAGTCAGTCTTTCCCAGTGAAATCTTGATTCGATCGTTGCTGCGAATGATGACCAACGCCAGACAGCTCCACAATGGTGACAGTTAATAACACTGCATTGTAGCCGCCACTAATTGAACAGTTCGTGTTTGCAAGTACCTGACACGCTTTCAGAGCTCTTTTCATTTAAAATGGGTGCCGATGAAAAACTATACAAGAGGTCTCTGCACAATGTGCACATTCTCGTCTGGTAATTACCCTACCTGTAGTAACGCTGTGGTAATTAATCGTCAGATACAGCCCAATAACATTTTTTCCAGTTTTCAGCATATTCGATCAATAATACTGCGTGAGAATGATTTTTGTTTTTGCGTACATAGTAAGCTGATTGATTACATTGACTACGGTACACCTCATATTCATATTTGCTTTTATTATTCGAATTACTCAATGCTAGTTGTATTATGTCATATATTTCACAAATTTACTGATTATTATGCTCACATAAATGCCTCTGAGAATGATTTTCGTCTATAACTAAACTGCTTAGTACAAACTATCTTATGAGCTAGTATGCACATTTTGTCACCTTCGACATATCTTGGTACAATGTGGGCAACCCATGCAAAAATACCAAAGAATGTGAATGTGGTTTCATTGTCACAAGTCTATATAGTATGTAATAAGAGCTTACTTCTCTTCTAGGCCTGTTCATTTTATTTTATTCTTACAGGTTAGCCGGCCAGAGTGGCCGAGCGGTTCTAGGCGCTACAGTCTAGAATCGCGCAACCGCTACGGTCGCAGGTTCGAATCCTGCCTCCGGCTTGGATGTGTGTGATGTCCTTAGGTTAGTTAGGTTTAAGTAGTTCTAAGTTCTAGGGGACTGATGACCTCAGAAGTTAAGTCCCATAGCGCTCAGAGCCATTTCTTACAGGTTAAAACATTGCTGCTGGTTGCAAAGTTATGCGCACTTGAGAGAGTACTCCAAATAAAACGAAGCTGTAACTTTCACTTTAAAAGGAATAATATGTTCCCGCAGAGCTCGAAAAATAGAAGACAGCTGCCGTGTGTTTACGGGGTAAACCAAATAAAAGATGGCAGTTACTTTGAAAATCATATCAAAAGGACTACCGCGGATGTTCTTGACTAATAAAAAGCAACCAACAGTTTTCTCTAACTCTGTTTTTGAATTATGATAAGAGGTGTCCTGTGAGGAACGGGTTTTTCGTTCGTAAGATAGGCTGATTATCGTGGACCAAATGCAAATTCACTATCACCGTAACAGAACTCCATAGTTCAGTTAATGAGAGTGATGTTTAATGTTTGTTATCGAGTAGACAAAACCCTCTGAATACACATTCTATTCAAACAAAAGAAAGCGATGAGTATCAATCAGTTAAAGAAAAGGGCAACTGGTGTGGGGCTTGAAAGTAGAACAAGTACTTTTCTCATAAACTTCATACATTTATCAAACAATGAATGAGTGTCTATCATTAAAATTGAACCAAAGATATTCTTATAATTCAGATCGATCCCTACATCGTAAGAAGTAGTAAAATTTTCACTAATATTTGGGGAATGTCCCTCTTAATTATATACACTCTACGATCAAAAAAAGGCCAACCCGAAGAAATTATCAGCAAGGGACGAAAATTGGTAACGTGACGTACATAAAAACCAAACAAATGATTTCAATTACAAAAATTTCAATCATTTACTGAAGAAAAAAGCTTCACAAACTGAGCAGTTCAGTAACGCATCGGTTCTCCTCTGGACCCTTCAGAAGAAGTTATTCGGCTTGGCATTGATTGATAAAGTTGTTGGACGTCATCTGAGAGGCATCGTACCTAACTCTGGCATATTAACGGCCGTAATCTTGAGCTGGTTGTAGGGTCCTGCCCCTAATGCTCCGAATATTAATTAGGAAGGCGTTCGAAGACCTTGCTGTCAAAGGCAAGCACGAAGACAAAAAGTAGAACCCCTCGCCCTGTGCAGGCTGTCATTCTCTTATTGGTTTTAGGCCTTGATAGCTTGGGATGAAGGGCAACAAAAAGTTGTGCAGAATATCGTCGACGTACCGCTGTGCTGTAAGGGCGCCGCGGATGAGAAACAAAGGTATTCCGCTATGCAACGGAATGGCATCCCAAAAATCACTACTGGTTGTCTAAACATTCATGGTGGTGTCTGTTTGTTCTATATCATGTCTCCCTACCACTTTCGCGCAACGACGCTCTGAGCGTGTTTTTTAGGGAATTAACTAGTTTGAACCTGGGACCTGTTGCTGGTAAGGAGACGTCAGACCACACATGACATGTAGAATTCAGAAGAGTTCAGTGAGACTAGCGATGATATAACCAAATACTAAATGATCTCAGCGTCAGCTCTACTGCACTCCCTGTAAAAGAATCTTAATTCTAACTAAATATAGTGGACAGGGTTCAAGGCTTTCCTATTTTTAGTTAGCTGGTAAAATAACGTCGAATGTGAACGAATATTCGCTAAATGGGTTTCCAAGTTCTACAATCGATCGAAGGATGACCTATGCCATATCACATCTATAATCTCGGTTTAATTTAAGTTTCACAAAAGAGAAAACTATCAAAATGGTCTACAACTATAAAAATGGTCTACAGTGACCCTCAATTATCTTTAATTACTTATCTAACCTGTTGTAAATTACAGTGGCTGATGTGGCTTCTCAATAACTATATAAAAGAAAAATCGTCGCGTTTCAGATTTTTACTTCAAGTGGCAAATGTGAACACCATGAGTTTTAATTAACGATCACCATTAGTATTACGCAAAAAGGGTGTGTAACAGATGAGACTTCTGCAGTTTTGAGTGAAGCCTTATGCGCTCAAAAATGCGGCATCGCGTGCGTTCATTACCTTGTCGGTGTTTAGGCAGCGTCAGGGCGACAGCGGCCGGCGCACCAGCCATCCAGCTCGCCGTCTCGGAACTAACTCTCCTCTAAGTTCTCCTTACTACAATTTACCGAAGTTGGTTTAAAAAACTATCTGGCTATGTTTTCATCTGACCAATCAGGGTCTCAATGTTAACCTTAAGCTCCGCCTACAAAAATTCAGTCTATCCAATGAGAAACGTTATACTTTTCGTGGTGGGGCAATGTTTTTTAAAGTTTGCAACGTAACAGAGACGCTAAAAGTCTCACGCTAAAACCTGCAGCTGGTGTGGTCCTTTTAGCGTTATCCTGAGATCTATACTGTTCTTCTGGAGGGCTCTATCTTTTAACATGGGCTGGAGGATTGTCCTAATGTAACAGACACGCGAAAAAGTCTCACGCTATAACTTGCGGGTGGTAGTGGCCCTTTTTGTGTTATCGTAAGATCTATACTGCTTTTCTGGAGGGCTCTATTTTTTAACATGGGCTGGAGGATTGTCCTAATATAACAGAGACGCGAAAAAGTCTCACGCTAAGACTTGCGGGTGGTAGTGGCCCTTTTTGTGTTATCATAAGATCTATACTGCTTTTCTGGAGGGCTCTAGCTTTTAACGTGGGCTCAGGGCGGTCCTTGACGTACCTGAGACGCGAAAAATTCTCACGCTAAAACTTGCGGGTGGTAGTGGCCCTTTTTGTGTTATCGTAAGATCTATTCTGCTTTTCTGGGGGGCTCTAGCTTTTCACATGTGCTGGGGGTGGTCCTTGACGTACCTGAGACGCGAAAAAGTCTCACGCTAAAACTTGCGGGTGGTAGTGGTACAGGTAGGCTGGCCCGTCCGTCCCTTATGGTAGGGCCTTCTAGCTTAACATGGTTCTGCTCTCGGCTTCTGCCCTCGTTTCTCCCCTCGGAACTGCGTCTGCCTCACGGTGGGAAGGTACGACATGCATTTAGGCATTCTTGTGTTAGTCTGTGGTATTTCATTTGCTCATTCGTTACTCGTATTGCTTTGGTTAATTTAATGTCACGATTTATTCCGAGCTATGTGACATACTACTGGATTTGCTTATCATGTCAGGGTTTTCATGGAAGGTGTTGGGTTTGGCTGACACCTTACAGTTGTCAGGCCGTACTGCAGGCGATGGACAGGTTGGTTTCCAACCGCTGTGCGGGTTGTCTCCGGACACGGCTCAGTTCGTAGCAGGACTCGTAACTGAAGGCAATTCTACTCCAGTCACTGAATGTTCCCGACACCTTTGCAGACGGGCTTTTTGTGAACAGAGGTCAATGGTTGTCGGCGCAAGGGGCTCCGTGAGCGCAGCCCTCTTTCTGTGAGCCACTGAAATACCAGTTGCACGTCGCGTCCATGGTAATGACGAATCCGGGTTTCTGAATGCCTCTCTGACGATTGCTCACTCCTCGCGTTCAGTCGTCTGTCTAGGTTGACGTAGTGGTTCATCTATTCCTACCCAAACCTACGAATAGTGTAATAGTTCCTCTTCAAATGTCGAGCGATTCGTGGGTTACACCGAGCGGCTTGTTTCAGCCCAACTACACGTCCATTCTCACATGCTCTGCGTAATATTGTTCAAGTGCCTGTCTGTGAAGTATAGATACTGTCTAACTGAGTACACGAAATGAAATTCACCAAGACTTTATGCTCTAGTATCGACATGTCCCATATTTAGTATCTTTGCCAGCTGTTGGGTGCAATTATGTTGCAGTGAAACACAGTCATCCATCGGCGGCCGAACTTTACACTCTTGCCTTTTGCATCGACACCTATATTAATATCAATTTGTAACCGATTTGCATAATACAGCCGTGGTGCGTCTTTCTTTGCTTGTTAGAGCGCACAGTTATTCAGATTAACGTAAATACACAAAACTGCAGACAGTTACTTTCGTGAAATAGTTATTTATTCATTCCACGAAGCGGTTTTCGAAACTTTTCAAGTTCTTCTTCAGATGGTTACATAGCATAATGCTGGGTGACAAAAAGATGGAACATCGCCATGAATAGTGTTTATCTATGTAGCTGGATCCAAAATTTAGTTTTGTACTTACTGCCACAGGGGCGGCTTTTGTTGTCAGCATTCATCTATATGCTTCGGTTGTAATGGTCGTTTGGTACAACATTAGTCCCTTTTATGTAATGTGTGTGCATATACGCTGTGATTATGAAATTTTGCCAGTGCTATATAACTGTTACGAAGATCTTGATACAAAGATACGACGTAGGCCTCCGCTGATCAGAGATGATATATGGGGAAATACATTGAACAAAACTGGCGTTAATATGAAAACCCAAGAAAAATGAATTACTACATGGATAAACTTCAAGTTATTTGGTATCTTATTTATATTCGTATTAACATACAATTCAGTCTGTTTACGACCAAATGCTTTAATCAATATTGACGCTAGCAAGGAAGCCCAGCAATAACATAATATAAAGTTGCAGTATTTGCAATGAACTGCAGCTGTTTCTATGACCATGAACTTTATATTTAAAACAAGCTCAAAATTTCAGATCAACTGCTGATTTATTTCTGTTCCTACATTAATGTTATCTGGAATATTTGTAAACTCAGATTCTGTTTTTTTCATCTAGAGGCTATATGTTTAAAATTATAATATTTGTAATGGCCTGCCGTTGTGGCCGAGCGATTCTAGGCGCTTCAGTCTGGAACTGTGCGACAGCTACAGTCGCAGGTTCAAATCCTGCCTTGGGCATGGGTGTGAGTGATGTCCTTAAGTTAGTTAGGTTTAGTAGTTCTACGTTCTGGGGGACTGATGACCTCAGATGTTAAGTCCCATAGTGCTCAGAGCCATTTGACCCATTTGTAACGAACTGCAGATTCCTAGGGGAGATTTTTCACCAAATTTCCAATCTCTTCAAGACATACAACATAAAAATAAGTTTCTTTACCAGTAATAGAGTGCAAAATGTAATCATACACAGTACAAAACCACTACACGACAGTATCAAAACTCAGGCGTCTACAAACTCATTTGCAGCTCGTGCCTAAGGTTCTACGATGGACAAACTGGGAGAAGGTTCACAACAAGATTTAAAGAGTACATGGGTGCACTTTGTCTTAACAATCTCAACAAGTCGGGCTTTCTCTCACATCTTGCCCAACACAGTCATTCTGCAAACAACATAAAACAAAACATCCAAATACTCCATTTTGCCAACAAAGGCATGATACTTGACCTTCTTGAAGAAATCTAAATCTTTATCAACAAAAACACAGCATTTAACTATTTACTCAATGATCGAACTGAGCTGAGAAATAAATTTTTCCTTTACAATTTCGAATATTTACTAGTTCAAAAGAGGTAATCAATCAATCAACCCTATCCCCTTCCCAACCCCTTCCCATCTCTTCTAATCCCTCCTCTATCAATCTCTTTACATTCTAGCTACACTGGTGTCACTGTAAATGTAGTACCACAGAATGAATTCTGTACCATAGTTTCAAAATTCTATTACCTCTACTGTTAACATAAATTAAAACTTTTATAGATATTACGTCCGCCGCTCGTGGTCTGGACGCAGCGTTCTCGCTTCCCGAGCACAGGGTCTCGGGTTCGATTCCCTACAATGAAGTCTAATTTGCTCCTTGCAACTAGGAAACATCATAATTGTGTCATGGATATAATTATAGCAAACATTGTTTTATTACATAGCTGCTGTCCTTATGCAAGCGGACAACATTTTAAGTTATTAATGAAATTTTTACTACGATATGTAGGCTACCTTGAAGCTATGATGATAGACTGACCATAATGTTGTTCAGTTTAATTGAAATTTTAGGTAATTGTAGCAGAAGACAAGTTCCAGCTGATTCGTTAAGTTTGGAATGTTCTTCATGTGGAATTTTCATTTATTTTGAAGGTTCTTAATGTTTACATAAAACGTTGTTATAGTGGTTTTACCTTTGCAGACCTTCAAATTTCAATAGTGGTCTTTCGGAAACCTTTCCCGCACTTCTAGAACTATCGGTAAGAGTTGATTTCGTCCTGTCCTGAAAGTTAAATGATACGTGCATTACAGCTTTGCCTGCTTTGATTGCTCAAAACATGCCGATATAATGAGTTGGTGACCTGTGCCTTCTTATTACTGCTTTTACCCATCACAAAAATTCGGGTTTGCTATTCGTTTCATTACTTGAACACGTGATTTTTTTAAATTGGTGGTCACGGTGGAGGGAAAATATTTGTTTCTATCTACCAATAGAGACTTTGCATTTTTGTGATGATTAGAGGGAATAAATAGGAACAGTTTCTTTGATAGTAAAACAAGAAGGGATCGGTTGGTAGGACATGTTCTGAGGTATCACGGGATCACCAGTTTAGTATTGGAGGGCACCGTGGAGGGTAAAAATGGTAGAGGGAGACCAAGAGATGAATACACTAAGCAGATTCAGAAGGATGTGGGTTGCAGTAGGTACTGGGAGATGAAGAAGCTTGCACAGGATAGAGTAGAATGAGGAGCTGCGTCAAACCAGTCTCAGGACTGAAGACCACAACAACAACATTAAAAAATTATCATAAGAATTGTGCTACAGGAATTATTGCTAAATTTTTCTTGCCGACAAATTAAAGTTCCGATCAATGCAAGTCGTATGTAATGTAACATCGTGCACTGGCTCAATTTTCTTTCCTTTGCTCGTCACTTGTGTTCAGTTACATGTGCTACAATTTACATGTCGTCATGAACCACAAGTTATACTAAAAATTAATGATTTCAGACACTCTTGGTATGGCTGAAGTACTTAAAATTCCGGTGAATGCACTTCGGACATATCACTATGTGGTGCTACGTTCTACTGCCTTGTCTGCGTCTGCTTATTCGCCGACACCTGTCGGATTGCCCCATTACCTTATAAGCAACTAATCCAGAGCCCAGTGTCAAATGAAAGTTGCCTACCAAACGGCTTCCAGGAACATCAAATATTTGATTTACAAAATTTCGCTTAGTTATTGACCAAATTTAAAAATTTAAAACTGTCATAATCTACTTATTAGGAGGTATAATCTTATATTAAAAAGTTAACAAAAGAGGTGTATTTTCTTCAGGCTCTGTAAGTGATGGCGTACAGCTACCTGGATTTTAAATATCCAATACCTCAGAGTGAGAAGGCTTATCAACACCCAACAAACGAAACTTCATTATCTGGTATAACATTTTAATGTATTATATATTTATTACTCAGTCTATCCGAAAGTCAGTTTGTAGATAGTGTCCACATATACTGCTGAATGTACCCACAAATTTATATCATTGTGCGATATGTAGCTCAGAAAATACGACGTCTTACACATTGATGTGCGTGAAAAATTGTTTAAAGTTAAGTGACCGCTGCTTCTTTCTGAGACAACTTAGCGACTTCACACAAAAGTTAATCAAGATTTCAAATCTTTTCTAAACTTGCTGCCTGCATAACATCAAATCTTACACCTCAACTCGTTTCTACAGCGATCAGACGTTCGAAGCTGTTTTAATACACTCCTGGAAATTGATATAAGAAAACCGTGAATTCATTGTCCCAGGAAGAGGAAACTTTATTGACACATTCCTGGGGTCAGATACATCACATGATCACACTGACTGAACCACAGGCACATAGACATAGGCAACAGAGCATGCACAATGTCGGCACTAGTACAGTGTATATCCACCTTTCGCAGCAATGCAGGCTGCTATTCTCCCATGGAGACGATCGTAGAGATGCTGGATGTAGTCCTGTGGAACGGCTTGCCATGCCATTTCCACCTGGCGCCTCAGTTGGACCAGCGTTCATGCTGGACGTGCAGACGACGCTTCATCCAGTCCCAAACATGCTCAATGGGGGACAGTTCCGGACATCTTGCTGGCCAGGGTAGTTGACTTACACCTTCTAGAGCACGTTGGGTGGCACGGGATACATGCGGACGTGCATTGTCCTGTTGGAACAGCAAGTTCCCTTGCCGGTCTAGGAATGGTAGAACGATGGGTTCGATGACGGTTTGGATGTACCGTGCACTATTCAGTGTCCCCTCGACGATCACCAGAGGTGTACGGCCAGTGTAGGAGATGGCTCCCCACACCATGATGCCGGGTGTTGGCCCTGTGGGCCTCTGTCGTATGTAGTCCTGATTGTGGCGCTCACCTGCACGGCGCCAAACACGCATACGACCATCATTGGCACCAAGGCAGAAGCGACTCTCATCGCTGCAGACGACACGTCTCCATTCGTCCCTCCATTCACGCCTGTCGCGACACCACTGGAGGCGGGCTGCACGATGTTGGGGCGTGAGCGGAAGACGGCCTAACGGTGTGCGGGACCGTAGCCCAGCTTCATGGAGACGGTTGCGAATGGTCCTCGCCTATACCCCAGGAGCAACAGTGTCCCTAATTTGCTGGGAAGTGGCGGTGCGGTCCCCTACGGCACTGCGTAGGATCCTACGGTCTTGGCGTGCATCCGTGCGTCGCTGCGGTCCGGTCCCAGGTCGACGGGCACGTGCACCTTCCGCCGACCACTGGCGACAACATCAATGTACTGTGGAGACCTCACGCCCCACATGTTGAGCAATTCGGCGGTACGTCCACCCGGCCTCCCGCATGCCCACTATACGCCCTCGCTCAAAGTCCGTCAACTGCACATACGGTTCACGTCCACGCTGTCGCGGCATGCTACCAGTGTTAAAGACTGCGATGGAGCTCCGTATGCCACGGCAAACTGGCTGACACTGACGGCGGCGGTGCACAAATGCTGCGCAGCTAGCGCCATTCGACGGCCAACACCGCGGTTCCTGGTGTGTCCGCTGTGCCGTGCGTGTGATCATTGCTTTTACAGCCCTCTCGCAGTGTCCGGAGCAAGTATGGTGGGTCTGACAAACCGTTGTCAATGTGTTCTTTTTTCCATTTCCAGGAGTGTACATGGGAATTCGATTCTTTAAAGAATTGTGGGTTACTGATTAGATAAATCGAGACAACGTCGACAACAAGTGATGATAAGAAGTATTCATTGCACCTAACTTTTATGTCTGTCGACATACTGAAGCAATAGCGGGTTTTAATTAGGATGATCTACTATTGTTAAAGGCTTTACCGAATTCAGAAGAACATGTATATGACGGATCTGTCCGTTGCAGAAGTTTTCGAAAAGAAAATTGTCATCACGAAGATGAATAGCATAACTGTTTTATTTACTTTGTCTCGAAAGGAAAAATATACAAGACGACGCAATATCACATACCTAACTTAAACTGGAAATTCAAGAACTTGTACACAGCCAAGGTACGTTACAAGCTAAAAATGTTAAGGCAGTACACAAATAAGTCTCTACGTAGAAGTAACGAACGCCGTGCCTTTTAATTACGGGAAAAGGGGTTACTTTGTGGACGACAAGAGCATAGGATTCTGCTGGGAACAAAAGTAGGCGGAAGGTAATTTCCACCTTTTGAATACTGAAACTTTTAAAAAAGCACACTTCTTTTATTAGTCACCCAGAAACAACGAAGACCTTGTACGAGGAAATTGGGCGCTCTTCCCTTCTTCACATTTTTTCAGGAACAAGTTTTCACCTAAGCCATTTCAGAACGTACGCCATTTTTTAACCGAACGTCTTTGCCTCGTGAACGTGCAGTATATAATAAAACACTTCATCTATATCGAGTCTCATTGTCATTATGTGGCAGAAAGTTATAAGTAGAAACCCAATTCTTGGTAGTTTTACATGTAGATAAACATGAATTCTTAAAGGCACTTGTCTCAAACCATCCTCCTTGTGCAGTCTTCTTTTCTTTATTTAGCCGCTTTTTCGCCTAGTCTCGGGCTGCCCCCCGTTACCATTTCCTCTACACAGCTTTCGCTACACGGGTCAGATTATCGAGATTGTATATTCCTCTCAATTTCTTACAGAAGCACATAACATTTTATCTTATTATATTGACTCGCAAAGTGTATAACTAAATCTTACATTTACTCATGCTACTTTTTCTTCTACCCTCCTAATCTCAGATAGGTTTTCTTTCAATTCTTCTACGGTTTTAAGCAATCTGACTTAGCGTTTGTCAATTTATATGACAGTATGCTATGAACGATTGCAATTATTTCTGGTTTGCCTACTCTTGAGTATCTGATGATGGGATCCCACTTTTTAATTTCCGAAAATGTTTTCCTCGATTCTTTTCCACTCCTTGTTACGAGCAGGTTCTCTTGGCTAAGACATGCCCCCCCCCCCCTATTAGCTTGGTTTCGAGTAGGAGAATTACTATATTTACCACCATGCCACGGCCGAAATAGTACAAAGTAGTAAGATGAGTGAAAATTTTACCCTGTGTTGTAATAAAATATAAAGAATCCGTTACTTTGTCCGGAAGAATTTTTCACAAAAATCGGCACAGTAGTCACTGTTCACAAAAATTAAGCTTAGATGTGATAATCAGTTTACTGATCGGCTAACAGGATGTATATGCAAGAGATGTGGATGCCAATAGACATCAACATGAATATGGAAGATTTGTGTCCATTTCATAAGAACTTTGATATTTTTAGCCGATTGTGCCGGTTGGCTGAGAGCCGAATTGTTGGAAACAGATTTACTTATCAAATAGTCGCCTGATAACCAAGGAAAACCTCCTAAAACTTTTGTTGCAACAGAAGTATTGGAACTTCTATAGTTCTTTTCTGTAACAATGTTTCTCATTGTCGCAGAAAAAATTTAAAAGTTGTGTGTGTGTGTGTGTGTGTGTGTGTGTGTGTGTGTGTGTGTGCGTGTGTGCGTGTGTCATTATCCGTGATTGTAAGTCTGGTCTTCAGGCTGGTCGTATAAGGGTAATGGGACAGGGCGGCCTCGGCTGGAACAGCAGTCGGTAATTAAGTGTAGACACCCCATGATAGAAGAGCCCCCTTTATAAGGTGCGGCTGTTCATTCATTCATTCATTCATTCGTTCGTTTGCTCTCCCATCGTCTTCAATATATCCGATAATGATGGAGAACTGTAGATGTGTGAAGTGTGACGCTGTACGTCAACAGGCAGCAACGGCCACTGTGTGGCACTTCTGTAAAGTATAGTAGGAACTAATTGTGACTAGTGCTAATATATTCACAACCATATTTAAAGAAATTACTTCTTGAGTTCTTTTTGCAAGTATACTGATATTGTACAGATACATAGGAAAAAAGCAATGTTCCTCCTCTTATGTGCACCTCCATAGCTGACAAGTCATCATGGCTGATTGTCATGCTGGGGGGACGGGTTTCGATTCCTGGCACTGGCAGGGATTTCTCCTTGGTGGCACAACTGGAATGAGGTGTATTTAGCCTTTCAGCTGAGGAGCTATTTAGATAAGAAATAGCGGCATCAGGACTGATAATCCGACAATGGCAGGCGAAAGCAGTGTCCTGACCTCACTTCCCTACATACCGTTTCCCTATGACGCCATTGGCTAAGTGTGACCCGGTGGTCGGTCGGGTCCTGTTCGTCCGTCTATGGTTGGAATGTAGTGCTTTTCCTTTACTCCTCCTTTGCTACTGGTACTATCGTAACTGGTTTATGAATCATTGGGGATCCCCAATATCACTGTCTGATGCCTACTGCTGATCTGCTATTGACTTTCGAACTAAATATGAAACTCTACTCTTAAACGTAAATATGGATTCATAACCCAGATGCAAAAGTAATTTTGCCGCGTAAACCCGCCTACTTCATTCTACATTATCTCCTATTAGTAACCTAAAATAGGATTACGAGGATATACGACACTCACAGAAACCAATTTGAGTAGAGGAGTGAAATTTTGGCATACATTGCTAGGTAACATCTTTCTTGTTAAACTCAACTCGCACGGAACTCAGACCGCATGTCTGACATGAGATGAGCTTTGCAGCAAGGCAGTCAGGCAGCCTCAGTATTTTTAATTTCCGATAAACATTTCACGTAGTACCATATCTATACTTCTTTTCAAAATTACGATCATATAAGGTGTCAGATGAAATTTATGACTGGATTCAGTATTTTTTGGTATGCATGTCGTAGCTACATTGGATGGAGGATCATCGCAATATGTAGTCGTGCCCCATGGAGGTGTGTTGGGACCATTCCTGTTCGTGTTGCATATCAGTGACCACGCGGACCATACTAGAAGTAATCGCAGACTTTTCACAGATGATGCAATTGTCTGTAAGAAGAACCTGATCTGGATTTCAATGTGGTGCAAAGATTGGCAACTTGCTTTACATCTTCAGAAATGTAAAATGGCGCACTTCACAGACCAAAACAATGTAGTGTCTTATAACTACAGCATCAGTGAGTCACGGCTGCAATCGGTCAATTTATACAAATACCTAGGTGTAACACTTGATAGGGATGTAAAATGGAACACCCACACACTCTCAAACGGGTGTAGGTGAATCAAGTGTGCGCTTCGCTTTATTGATGGATTACTGGGGAAATGAACGAGCCTGCAAAGGAGACTGGCTACAAATCACTCGTTTGACCAATCCAGGAATATTGCTTAAGTGTGTGGGACCCATATCCAACAGGGCTAACGGGTGATATGGAATGCGTACAGCACGTCAGTACGTATGGTCAAAGGTTTCTTTCATCCGTGGGAGACTGTCACAGCATGCTAAAGAAACTGAACTGGTAGATTCTTGAAGATATGAACTATACCGAGAAAGGCTACATACGAAGTTTCAAAAACCGACTTTAAATGATGACTGTGGAAACACACAACAATCCTACATGTATCACTCCCGTACGGATCATGAAGACCAGATCAGATTAATTACAGCATGGACAGAGGCGTTTAAACAATCATTCTTCCTGCGCTTCATCAGTGAATGAAAAATGAAAATGTCGTAACTGGTACAATGGGACGCGTCCTCTGCCATGCACTTCACAGAAGTTTGCAGAGTAGAGATATAGATGTGACTGAACAGAAAGTAAATCCCGAACAATAAGACACTTGAAATTTTGGTACTGTGTTGGTAATCCAGTGTCAACTGTCTGAATTTGATGTATACTGGCGGGTAACTTTTCGTCTAAATGCTTCTTGTTGGGGAAGAGAATGCCGTGGTTGTTACCAGGTGACATGATGGATAGCCACATTCCATTGCTTGGTATCTGCATGATCAGCTCTTCCGAACACAGTTTTAGGTATTAATCCTCCAGCATTGAGCTATCCTCTCCTTATTTCATATGGTGGAAGAGCATCAGTGATATTTCGCACTTGATCACGGTTATCAGTGATTGTGGTGGTCAGGTGTATCAAGGACCGGAGGATTTCATGTTGTTAGGATTCGCTACAATGGACTCTCAGTCTAGTAGTTTTTCGGTCATGCATTCCAAATTAACTTACTCGTTGTGGGAAAGTGATAGCTAGATTTCACCGAAATTTTTTACCGAGATAAAGTATATGCATTAAGTTGCCTACTCTTTCAAATAGTACTCTAGATCTTTAGTGCTGGATGTGGAGTGTTGGTATTTCAACAGTGGTGATTAGAAAAATGGGTGGAGGTTAACATATCATTCTGATACGCTTGTGCAGAATATGGAAATACATATGGCGGTCAGCAGTAATGTAGCAGATGGTTCGCGAAGTAGAGCCACAATCAACATGTGCAGTCATTGATGGTGATGGTAGACACAATTACCGGTAAGACCGAGATTTACAACGTTAAGACGGAGTGGATAACGCATTCCGTCTATCCAGACAATAGGAGAAGGAGTAAGTAATTATCTGTGTATGATGATGGGTGAGTTAAGAGCTCACTTTGATAGACAGACTACGACACAGACTCAAAGCAACCCACTCATAACTTCACTAAAACCTTTGAAGCATTTTGGTAACAGAGTTTTCGCTCAGTGGTTGGAAAGGTGGCGTCGTCAACTTGAAGCAGCAGAAGAGAGCTAACTCGATGGTTTTCCCGTGGGGAGTTGACTGTAAGAGGACACTCAGTTTCAGACACGAGTCTCGTGAAAGCGTAAAAGTCTGGTTCTAGTGAGAATGGAGAATCGGTGTACGAAATTCGAGACAGTTGCAAGGCGGAGCTCAATTTTCAACACTACTGGCTAGTATGAAAGGAAGAGAGATATGAAGCTAGTGTCTGCAACGAACTTTGGCTGATGGTTAAGGAGGCACGTTGATTAAAGTGACCAAAAATGTAAATTTTCGATTTATATTTTATTTAGTAGTACAACCCATGGACATTAAGTTCCCGAAGTTTCAATATTGAAATCGCATCCGAAGTGCCTGAAAATTAATTAAAAGTTTGAAGCAGCCTCCCTACCACGCCCACGTTTGGAAGCAGCTCTTCAATATCAGCTCAGTGAACAACGATTGTGTGATTTACTTTCAACCAAACGTGTGCGAGATGCATCTAGAAGGCCGCGAAACATGCTCTTTGGTTTCATAGATCATCTTCGATCTGTTCCGTATCTTATAAAAAATAGCGAACTAGCTGCGTCGTTTATGACGAAGCAATTCCATTTTTGCCTTGTGATACTGATGGAGTAGTGTTTGGTTCTATCTTCACTCAGTTATGCCATGATCACAAAGAGTGTATAAAAAAACTGGATAAACTGCGTTTGAATAAGTTAGTGAATGGAAGACGTCAGAAACAACGACAAACCAGCAGTGAGACGACGTCCGAAGTAAAAACATCTGCTGAAAATGTGAACTCATCGCCTAGCAGCTCAAAGAGAAAAATTTGTGACGCGAATCTCAGTACATTGGATTTATATCAATTGGCGTTGAATTATTTTGACTGCAGCAATCAAACTTTCTTCTACCTGTAAAACGTGTGGTAGTGATAACATTCAGATTGTCGATTATAGTAAGGGAGTAGGCTTGGCAGCCAATCTGCATATGTGTGCAAAAAATGCGTTGCTGATAGCTCATTGAAAACTTATAAATGTAATAAATGGTACTATGAACCTTGTATGAGGCTTACCTATGGACTGAGGTGCGTTGGAGTTCGGAAATTTATTGTGTGGAATAATGAATGTGCCAGCGCCATATCTGAGATTTACACAAATAAACTGTGTACTGGAAAACAATTTCTGGCGTGTGTGAGGACAATATGACAGTAGCTACAGTAGAAGTTATTGCAGACAATGATCCGTTAGATGAGAATGATTCTGGCCATGTTAGAACAGATCTTGTGGGGTCATGTGATGGTACAATGATGAAAAGAGGGCATACGTCTTTATAAAGCGTGTCAAGTGTCACAAGTATTGACACAGGGAAGGCACTAGATGTTCAAGTTATGAGTAAATTCTGCTATAACTGTGCACTTAGTGGAGAATGTGAAGAATATGTAGAAAGACATAACTGCAACAAAACATTTTCTGGTTGTAGTGGTGGAATGGAAGGAGCTGGTATGCAAATTATTTTTAAGAGGTCTGTCAACGAACGTGGTGTCAGATATGTTAAATATCTTGGGGATGCTGACTCCACTGCATTCAAGTCTGTGAATGAGAGCAAACCGTATGGAAAACTTTCAAGTGAGAAACTTGAATGCATAGGTCACATCCAGAAGTGAATGGGCTCAAGACTGAGGAAACTTGTCAGTGACATGAAAGAAAAATGTTGGAAGATAGAGAAGGCACTGGTGGACACAACAGACTCACAAAGAAGATGATAGGCTTCTTCAAGTGTATTATAGCAAGGCTATCAGACAGAACCTACCAAGTGTAAAAGACATGAAAAGTGCAGTATGGGCTACATATTTCCGCATGTTGTCAACAGATGAACATTTATAATCTGTGCCACATTAGCTGGTGTCAATATCTACAAGCTCAAATGGATAACAGCCCCTACAATTCACAAGGAGGAACTTCCAAATTGTATCCTGGATCTCGTCAAGCCCAATTACAGATTTCTGGCCGGTCCTGCACCTCTAAATTCACTCATATGAAAACGATACACTAAAAACACATTGGCATCTGGTACAGATGTCAGAATTGCTAATTATGATGCAGTTATTGTATTTAATGATGGGAACGTTGTGAGGATGAAGGTATTACAAAGAATTGGCTTCAAGATAAGAAACTTTTCTCAAGACATCCTGGAAGAATAGATTTACAGCGCGTCCCTGCACCTGAAAAGTCAGCTGAAGGCCTGACAAAGGAAAGAAGACACAACAAGAAACCAGAAGAGAAGCCTTTAAGGGAAAGACGAACCAGAATACTAATGTGGTGCCTTCTGAATACATGATATAAGGAAAAATGTTAGATTGAACTCTAAATTGCGTTCATAAAAAGTTTTTTAAAGTTTATGTACCTTTTCCCCAGATCCTATGAATGCTAGAATCATGAAATTTTGTACACGTATTTCTTTAAACCTAATAAACATTGTGTCCAGAGCAAATTTTGAAATTCTGATGGCACGCTGATGTATGGGGCGAAGTGCTTGGAACATTGCATGAATTTACAATTGCACTTGTGGAATTATAGTTACAAAATTATGAAAATTCTCCTATTTGACCTATTCCAAAAACCTCATGAGAGAAACTTACAACATATAAAGATAGGAAACAAAGAAATTTTTGTACAAGTGTCTTGAATACTTTCTGAGAAAAAGGAACTTACATTATTTTTTGAAAATAAAACTTCAAATTTCATTCAAAAATACTTGAACATATATAATCAAAGGATTTTATACGTAAATGTGTTACTTTCATATAAAGGGTAGTACAAAATTTAATTGCCATATCTTCAAAACTGTGGATTTCGTGCATTCTTGAATAGTTCATGTTTTTTCCATCAACGTCCTTCCTTAATGGTGGAACTTTCGTGTTGGGCTTAGGGCAAGGTAAATTGCAAAGTTACGAATTTATACGTGGAAAATGTTACTGATAAATTGGGTAAACACTTCTTTCCGTTGAATATGATTCAGACAAGTGATTCCCTGTCCAACCCATAGCACTACTTAAGATATCATAATGCACTACGTAATATTCCTGGCCTAGCAACAGACTGGAAACATGAATTCACAGGGGAGGAATGATTCCACGTGATGGGTGCCTTTTTATTTTGGATTCAGGTATAGAAAAGGTAATAGGGGAGGTGTCATAGCTAAGCAGGGGGTATTGATGCCTCCAGAGTTAACAAGACTAGGTAATGTAGCTGTCTCGTCTGCGGCTTCATAATCTTACTGCGAAAGGTTAGACGAACGTCAACATGGAAGAGAACTGACAAGAGACATGTATTGATGTAAGGTTTCCAATGCATGGGATATAATCTATCATAACTTTAAGGCATTCCATTCCAGGAGCGGTGACAAAACAGAGTGATGGCAATGACTCTAGGTATAACCAGTTAGTCATGCGAATAGCAGCACCAAAAGGACTCTACAACAAAAAGGTAGTGTAAGTAGTGGAGCAGTTACTTCTCGTGTTACAACATTGGGTGAATTATATTCAAGGTCTCCCAGGAGAACCTCCTTCCTACCCACACACTTAATAAGAATTCCCAGTCTCATGGAACACTTGACCCTTAGATATAAAATGTGGATGAACTTGGGCAGATAACATACAAACGACATTGAGATGATGTATCATGTTGCACATCCGGCCTATGCACAATTACTGCACACCCGCCCTCCAAGCCTGGCAAAAAACCTGAGATACTACCAGGTCTCGATGATCTTTAGTATCATGTTACACAATCATTCCAAGTACCAATTTTAGTAAAGCCTGTCTCCTTTGTACCATGTTGATAACTAGGGCCCCAATCCGTAGCTGTGTAATATAGGGAGAGAACCACCAGGTCTTTTAGGGTCAGGGTAACAGCATTTGTTATAAGTAATGGTGAATGAATTTTATTACAATTATTTAAGTTGCACCATTTCATGTCTAGAGAATTAGGGCACGAATGTTTGTTATAAATTAATTTTTGTACTATTAGAATTATGAAGTCACATCCCTTGAGGTCAAGGGTCAGGGTATTTATTAATACCATAAAAAGAGGTGAATCTGATCAAGTGGTGTCAATCCGATAATTTATCGAATTTTACACATTTGGATAACAGAACGTAGCGTTTTAACAGTTTCATTTCAGCTGACCATTGTCGTAAAATACTGACTAATCTATGAACAGCTGTGGTGTGTTGGATGGTAAAAACCAACTGCGTTCAACAAAAATTTCAACAAATATTCCCTGAATGGGTTTTCAAGTTCTACAATGGATCGATGGATGACCTATGCCATATCACATCTGTAATCTAGGTTTAAATTAAGTTGCACAAAAGAGAAAAACTATCAAAATGGTCTACAGTGACCCTCAATTATCTTTAATTCTCTAACTTGTCGTAAATTACAGTGGCTGATGTGGCTTCTCAATAATTATATAACAGAGAAATCATCGCGTTTCAGATTTTTACTTCAAGTGACAAATGTGAACACCATGATCTTTAAATTACGATCGACATTAGTATTACGCAAAAAAGGGAGTGTAACATGAGACTTCTGCAGTTCTGAGTGAACCTTTATGCGCTGTTGTGCGGCATCACGTGCGTTCATTACCTTGTCGTTGGTTAGGCAGCTTCGGAGGGACAGCTGCCGGCGCTGCAGCCATCCAGCTCGCCGTCTCGGAAGCAACTCTCTCCTAACTTCCCCTTACTACAATTTACCGAAGTTGGTTTAGAAAAAACTATCTGGCTGTGTTTTCATCTGACCAATCAGGGTCTCAATGTTAACCTTAAGCCCCGCCTACTAAATTCTGTCTATCCAACGAGAGACGTTCTACTTTTCGTGGTGGGGCAATGTTTTTAAAGTTTGCAATGTAACAGAGACGCGAAAAAGTCTCACGCTAAAACTTGCGGGTGGTGTGGTCTTAGCGGTAGGCTGACGACGAGGGTGTACAGTCCGTCCCTTATCGTAGGGCCTTCCAGCTTAACACGGTTCTGCTCTCGGCTTCTGTTCTCGTTTCTCCCCTCGGAACTGCGTCGGTCTCATGGTGGGAAGGTACGACATGGATTTAGGCATTCTTGTGTTAGTCTGTCGTATTCCATTTGCTCACTCGTTACTCGTATTACGTTGGTTAATGTAATGTCACGATTTATTCGCAGCTATTTGACATACTGCTGTATTTGCTTATCATGTCAGGGTTTTCATGGAAGGTGTTGGATTTGCCTGACACCTTACAATAGTAGGTGTGTGATTCTTGTGCTACACTCGTGTAGTCAACGCAACAGTGCGAAAACTTCTGCTGGCACCTGTTACTTCCGAAGTGTAACTGGTAAGTTGTAGTATTATTGCTTGCATATGAAAGTCTTAAGTGATACAGTTTGGTTTTTTTGTTCACTGTTATACTGCTTAGTCACTATGCAGGCCTAATTACAAAACTGCATTTTTGTTGCGTCATTCCGAACATGCGAGTATACCAAAAGGATCTGGAACCAACACGGAGTGTAACTACAAACCAGAATTTCAGCTAAGTGCTGTGGAAGCTGTCAAATTAGAGAAATTAAGCATACAGAAAGCTTTAGAACGATACACAGTTCCATATACCACGTCAAATGACAAACTCAAGGAAATGTACAAATACAAGATAGGCGGCCAACCCGCATTAACCAATAGTGAGGAAAAAATCGTGTTTGAAGAATTATTATGTTATGCCCAATAGGGGTTTCCCTTGAGGAATAACGATGTTAGGGACGTTGTACAGGCAAATCTCAATCGAGCTGGGAGAATTGAAAAAAGATTAATGACAATCGACCTGGGCACGAGTGGGTAAAATCTTTTCTGAAAAGAAAGAAAGACCTAACGGTTAGAATAAGTGAAAATGGGAAGAGGGCAAAGGCAGCAGTTACCCAGGAAACACTGATTTATTATTGTAAAAACCTTGAAGTGACCTTGAGTGGAGTCCCTCCTCCCCCCTCCAACGTTATACAGTATGACGAGACAACCTTTCGTGACGATCGTGGACAGGTGAAAGTGATAGTGAAGATAGACACAAGACATCCTGAAAGGACAGTGGATAGATCCAAGTCAAGTATCAGTGTGATGACAGGAGCATCTGCCGATGGCTCAGTCCTCCCACCATCCACTGTTGATGGGCAAAACGCCTCTACGATACTTGGACCGAAGGGGGAATAACTGGTACGGTTTACAATAGTAATCAAAGTGGTTTGTTTGACCTAACAATGTTTGAATCATGGTTTGTTGAAATAGTCTTGTTTTATGCCCAGCAATTAAGGGGACCTAAAGTGATTATATGTGGCAATCTCTCGAGTCGCCTGTCATATAATGTGATTAATAATTCTCATTTGTGTCAGCCACTTGATGTGGCCTTTTTTAGAGCTTTAAAACTTTCTTGGGGAAATGTGATAGATGATTGGAAAAGCAAGAATAGAGTAGGGGTACCAGAGTCCGAATGTCCTAGGTTGTAGAAGAAAACGTTTGAAAATATAGCTATTATGTCCAAAGCAGATGTAATATTTGGATTCAGAAACGCAGGAATTTTGTTTTATGTCCCGATAATGTCATTTCACAGATTCCGGAAGCAACCGATAACAATGCACATGGCACCAGCTCATCAGAAGTATCTTGGGCAGGTGCCATCGAAATGCAATTGAAGCAGGTTCACTCTAATGAATCAAAAGTCATGCCAAGCAAAGCGTTCAGCATTAATTACGGGGAAAGGAATTGTTATCAGGGACTTTACTGAAAATGGTAGTGACGGGGCTACAGGCAAGGAGTCACGATCTGGAACAGTGAGTACGAGTTTGACAGTACGAGTCAAATGAAAATTAAGAAATGGAGAAGGATAAAGAGTGGCATGAATTTAAAGAAAATGATTTCATCATTGTAAAATTTACTACTAAAAAAAGGTGCGGGTTTTTTATTGGTAAAATTAAAAGTATCTCTAATGACACCTATGAAATGACATTTCTGAGAAAGAACGTTCTTGATGGCAATGATTGTCTTTCCAGAAATGGACGATGAAACTGAGATAGAAAAATCCCAAATTATTAAAAAAGTTATTCCATCTCATAGGAGGTCAGGTCAATATATTTTGAAGGGATAGATGATTATGACATTGAGTAAATACTTTTCATATTGATTGTGACATACAATAAGCAAAAATTAATATTTGTTTGTCAAATCGTGAATACAAGTGTTAAGTGGAAAACAATCTCGAGTTTAATGTGCTTGTAAAAATTTATTTATTCGAGAAATTGTAAAATTTTGTTGCAAATATAGCAATATAGGTTTTTAAAATGAAAATAGTGGACGTATTCAGTCCATAAGAAGTTGGATTCCGTTCCTGCATACACAATACAATGGTGATCGGATTCGCCCCAACTGAGGAGGTGAAACCGATCAACAAAATGGTTCAAAATGGCTCTTAGCACTATGGGACTTAACTTCTGAGGTCATCAGTCCACTAGAACTAAGAAATAGTTAAACCCTACTAACCTAAGGACATCACACACATCCATGCCCGAGGCAGGATTCGAACCTGTGACAATAGCAGTAGCGCGGTTAAAAACTGAAGCACCTAGAACCGCTCGGCCACAACGGCCGGCAACCGGTCAATAATTAACTTAAAATAATAACTGCAGTCATACATGAATATACCATTATCAGAGTTGTTAAATTACCATACTGATTTTTTAATTCAGTACCATAGCATTAAATGGACGAAATTTAAAAAAATACAGCGTGTAGCAATTTAAATTTAATGTTTTTACTATCAAGCGAATGTCATCATTAGAGGCGACAGCAAAGGCCAACTCCTGGATGACATAAGATTTCCCCCTTTCCACATCTTCCGTATTTTTCCATATATTTTTCATGTTTCCCACAATTTTAGAAATTTGTCCACATTTCCACCCTTTCCCGTATTTTACCAAATTTTCCACGACGTAACAATTTTCTATTTATTCTTCCATATTTTTCGAAGACTATATGTAAATGTACAACATTATTTATGTCCGTATTGCAAATACCTGCAACGAATGCATATGACAACAAATACTCTGCTTCAGGGACCTTAGAGATAAAATATTAACACAGCACAGTAGATTAACAAAACAAACTCTTGATACGCCATCTCTGCATTACTGGTGATGTGTATGTTGTCATGGTGTGTGTTAAAACGAGCGCGTTCTTAGAAATAATGACATAACGGCAATAGGTAAATTTATGATATATTAAAAACTCTAAGTTTTACTAGTTTCCACTAAGCACATCAATACGATGTGTGTAACAGACTACCCTGGCACGAATAAATATCTAGATTACGAGGAACTCGGGGGATAAATTTTATTCGAACGCACCTAGTGAGTTGCCAGTAGGGTAGATAAATCGAGCGGTTGCAGCTGCCACCGTCGCCGCCATCAACCTCACGCTGTGAACTAGATGGCAACACCAGTCTGCCCAACAGGGTACCAGCCCACCGCCGATCAGTAATCTGCAATACTTTAGGTATAGCCATCCCCAACCCGACCGATATGGTTGTTGGCACAAAAATCACTGGAACAGAAGCAGCCAAGCAGGCACATCCTACACACAGAGATACTGACAAACAGGCCGTGAAACACCAAAGGAAATATGTGGGCGGCTTATCAGATAGGTGCCATCCCCTCCACCGTTTCTATTTGCACAAACAAGAAACAAGTTCCCTCAACCATCCTGCTTTTAATGCTAAAGAAACTACGTAGGCGACGTCATTCTTGGTCAGCCAGTGGTCTCACGCAGAATAAAAAAGAGTAACAGGACAATTAACTACCATAGCACAATATGTTAAAAAATAATGCTTATATTATTAGTGACTGATGTCCTCGTATATAACTACGGAAAAAACTGAAGCATATGCATGTCCCAACCACGCAAATGAGACTGCGTATTGGCCATGGTACACCAAGAGATCATTTCTCGGAGGTCATGGCACCTTTACTGCTATACGATAGAAGCGACTACAGGGACATCAGCATTCGTACGCTGTCTGTAGATAAGCCGTCATCGCCCACAGCCTGCACAATACCTCATGTCACTCCTCTGACAGAGGGCTCCCCACCTCCAATGGAAGGAGACGAATGGCCCTTTACAATGAATATATGAGCCATTTAACAGATGAAGTGGGACTGTACGGACAAGACACACACAATGACTCTCGGAAAAGTTCTACACATACCTGATGAATAAAATATTCTCGGACTTCTTGCCGCGTCAAATCTTGGTGAAACCTCGAGCTTTCGACGATATTCACCACCATCGTCACCGTCAGGAAACTGACTGGCTAAACAGCAGCTGTGGTGGACCTTACAAAGCCCCAGGACGGCTTGTGATTGGACGGCTCCTGATTGGACGGCGAATACGTCACAGTGTCGCAGATGTTGTCGACGCCTGCACTGGTGGCGCCATCACTCCCGGAGTATCGAAGACCCGCGGCGAATCTCTCTGACGCTTCTCCATATCGAGCGCTCGCTTCCTTGCACCACTAAGTTTGTAACCATTGTCACGATTAAAATTGTTATCGCACATTCTAATTTCTATCGCCTCTGTAATTACCGAGTCCCAGTATGTGGAGGCCTGAGGCAGAATTTTTGTTTCATCGAACCAAATTTTGTGTTTACTAGTGAGGCTATGCTCCGCAATTGCCGATTTTTCCAGCTCCCTATTTTTAATGTGACGTTGATGCTCTGAACAGCGATCGGAGATGGTCCGGACTTCCACATACACAAGGAATTTTGTAAATACCAGGAATCCTGAGACCGAAGCAGTCCTTCACAGGACGCAACATCCCCTTGATTTTCCTTGGACGTCGAAAGATCGGTCTTAAACCTCGTCTACGAAGGATCCTGCCTATTTTACTGGAAATAGAACCGAAGAAAGGAAGAAACACGCTAGGTTGTTCATCATGCGAATAATCATTATTTTCACGTTTCTTTCTCTTGCAGAACGCTGACTTTACATTCCGTGAACCATAGGCGTTCCTACGAAACACGTATTTAAGGTGATTAATTTCAGAATTTAAATGGTCTTTGTCAGACAGAGTTCTTGCTCCATATATCAATGTAGTTATAACGGCTTTCTTCGGAGCTGGATGATGGAAACTCTTTGCGTCGAGATATAGATGGGTGTGCGTTGGTTTGCGGTGCACAGAGTGGCCAAGCCGCCCATCTGCTTTTCTTTGCACCAGTACATCTTGAAACGGCAGTTTTCCCTCTCCTCTATCTCGGCTGTGAACTGAATATTCGGGTGCACACTATTCATTTGTTCCAGAAAATTCTCGAGGGCTCCTGCGCCATGCGGCCGAACCAAAAACGTATCATCCACATAACGATAAAAAATAGATGGACGGAGTGGAGCCGAATTTAGTGCACGTTCCTCAAATTGTTCCATGAAATAATTAGCCAATACAGGGGATAACGGAGAACCCATGGCCATTCCATCCCTCATTTCATAAAATTTCCCGCCATACAGAAAGTATGTGGTCGTCATGACATGTCGAAACAACTGTACAGTTTCCGGAGGAAAGTGTTCTGCCAGAAATTGCAATGTGTCCTAAATAGGAAAATTGGTAAAAAGCGAGACCACATCCAGGCTAACTAAAATATCATTTGGACCAACTCTAATCTGTTTGATTTTCTCAATAAACATTTGAGAGTTTTTGATGTGGTGTTCACAATGGCCAACTATGGGAGTCAATAAATTAGACAAGAATTTCGCTAGCCTGTATGTAGAAGATCCAATGGCACTAATGATGGGTCTTAAAGGGACATTATCTTTATGGATCTTAGGTAATCCGTCACTCGAAAAACTTCAAACTTCAGCTGTATAAAACAATGTTTCAACCCGTAGTACTGTACGGTTGTGAAACTTTGAGTATTCGTGAAATCCCTGGACTAGCAGGACAGAGCGGGTGAGGCTACATTTGTGGAAAGGGGCCAAAATAAGTTGCATCAGTTACACTCACCATATAAATTTTATCAGTAAAAACACTCAGCAACATAAGCAGGAATGGAAAACACTCTACGTTTTAACGAGAGGGCTCCTTTGATTTTATTTAAATCAGCAGAAATCCACATACGAAAAGCAAGGCCTAAGAGAGGAATTGAGGTACAGGAGTTCTTCTGGAAGTTTCACTTCTTTCAAAGATTTATTTTTCTTTTTTTTTTTACTTCAATAAAAATAGGCTGAAGGCCACACATTAAGCAAGAACAGTGTTACGGCTTAAGGCCAAAACAAAGATTTTCAGTGTTAATTGTAAATAGGCTGAAATCCGGCTGAAGGCCGCATATCAAACAAAGAATTTCACGGCTTAAAGCCTAGGAACAAGGCCTTTCAATTGAAAAGGCTGAGACCCTTAGCTTAAAACATTTCATGTAAACTCGGCTGAAGGCCTCACACTAATGAATAACAATGTTATGACTTATGTCAAGACCAAGATTTCAAATTTTTACTTCAAGAGAGATTAAAACTCAGCTGGAGGCCACATACTAAAGAATAACAATCTTATGGCTCAAGGTCAAGACCAAATTTTGAATTTTTATTTTAAGAGAGATTAAACTCAGCTGAAAGCCACATGCTACAGAATACCAATTTTATGACCTAAGGGCAAGACAAAATTTTGAAATTTTAATTTAAGAGAAATTAAAACTCGGCTGAAAGCCACACCCATGTCAAAACAATTTTACGGCTTAAGGCCTAATTTGGAAACATTTCATGCAAACTCGGTTGAAGGCCTCCTACACAAAAAATAACAATGTTTTGACTTAACGACAAGAGCAAGATTTTTAATTTTCCGTTTAAGAGAGTTCAAAACCCGAAAGAAGGCCACACACCATGCAGAAAACACTTTCACGGCTTAAGGCCCAAAGAGAAAAAGCTTACAATTTTAATACGCTAAAACTCGGCTGAAGGCCACACAGAGTACTTAATACTAAGAGGAAATAACTATATAAAACACAAGGGGCGGGGCTCAGAAGGTACCAGGGATTGGCATGGGAAGTGACACTAACGCACATTAAGGTGAGACAGGCAGCCAGACCGACAACCCAACCGAAGGCCAGCCGACAAAGCAACCAACAAAATTAGTTCTGCTCCACCCGACGAGCAAAACGACAACAGGATATCAATAGCTCAAAGTTCTGGTTACTGGCACCCAATCCAGTCAAGTCAGAGTAAACGCCCAAAATTACCAACAACCTCAGTTGTCGAACTACACGCCGTACTGGACAGCAACAACATGACGAGGAAAATCCACTGCCAAAAAGTACGTGAGAGCCCAGGGCAGGTAATCGGAACGTTGACGGCCACAAGGCAGAAGATACCGCCAGTGCACTTCATTAATGAAGGAAAGATTAAATTAAGTTAAACCCCATCCAAGGAAACAGCTGCAATTCTTACTGACTTCAATGCACACACATTGTTGCTCTTGGGAATATCGCAGATATCAACAACCAGGAGCAATCTAAGAGGAGTGATAGCAGTTGAGGCTTAACAGTAGGTTAGGTGAGCACTCAACTTTAAAGAGTCCAGAATCGGTGGGCGACGAACTTCCTAACCCTCGCAAGAAGCGCCTCACAACTCCAACAGCGAGTGCAAGACACCACTGGTCCTGGCCCGACACCACGTGATGGGGACCTCCTCGCTGCTCTACGCCAACCGACCGACTGCCACCACCTGGAAACGGTCAAAGGACCAAACAGACGTCGGCTGATGGTACGACCGAGCGAACAACCAACCAACGGTCATTCCCGCCCCAGTCTCCTACAGTCGGCAAGTACTGGCTGTCCGCATCTCACTGGTACTCTGTTGCCGATGCTCCTTCGTCGCCGACCGCTGCTCCGTTCCCGACTGCACTCCTGGTCCGTCTCCAACTCAGCTCTCGACTGAACTCGAGACACACGACGACCCGGAGGTACTATCGGTAGCTCTAGAGATGGTTCGACAGTGCACTTATCGATAAGCGTTGCTGCTGCTGCCACTCACGGGCAGGTAGTGCAGGAAGTTAGTGACGTCAATAAACGGAATAAGAAAACGAGGCGGCAGTACCGTAAGAGAAGATGACAAAGAATAAACGGCATGAACACGAGCCGTGCACGGCTCAGTCCGGAAAAAAGACTTTTGAGCGGAAAGTCTTAAGGAAGATCTTTGGTCCCATACTAGATGAGATCGCTGGAGAATGGAGGATCAGATTTGATTGTGAATGAGACGAAATGTAGAATAGACCAAACATTGTAGGACTGATGAGAACCAAGCGCCTTGTATGGGCAGGACATGTCAGTCGAATGGATAAATGCCGATGGCCTTTGAAAGCTATGGATTATACTCCCTATGTAAGACGCCCACTAGGAAGATCAAGGAAGAGATGGAGCGACGGAGTCTATGAGGACTTGCTGCAGATTGGAATAGCGAATGATTGGCGCCAGGAGACGCTAAACAGAGCCCAGTAGAGGAGCGCGCGGTCCTCTGTGTCTGATCGCGTAAGGTAAAGTAAGTAAGTAAGTATCAATCATTAAGGCACACATTCTTGAATTGTGTCATCCGTTTTGGGGTCGTAATTAAAATTCAAAATATTTTTACAGCTCCAAAGCGTTTACAACGATGGCCGATGTATTAGCAGCTGCCAAAGAATTCCGGCTACAGACGAGAGTACTCACACCTAATTTTTATTTATTTATTTATTTATTTAACCTGGCAAGATTAGGGCCATCAGGCCCTCTCTTACATCTAACCAGGCATTCTACTTATTTTACAGTCATATGTTTTAGTAGGCATGTTAAACTACATCTAATACAAAAAGTGAGATAAACAATTAGAAAGGTACACCTCGAAGAATACATTATTGAAGAGAAAGATTTTAGATAGGAGTGCTGGCAGCAGGGAGTATGAGGGAGACTCATGGTGAAGGGAGGAGAAGAATAGAGAGACATGATGAAACATAATTAAGGAAAATATAAAGGAAAAGGAGACTGCGTGGCTAATAGAGATAGATGAAGAGGAAGGCATCTCAGGAGCAAGATAGGAGACGCTAGGTTTGCTATTTGACAGATGAGAGGATTGGCCTTGCACATTAATTTTGTGGAGAATTTTATGCGGATGATAGTAGGAAATGCTTCAACTTCTTCTTAAAAGCAACAGGAGATTGAATTTTCCTCAAGTTAAGGGGCAGTTTGTTCCAGAGGCGGACAGCGGCAACTGAGAAGGAGTTTGCAAAATTTTTTGTTTTGTGAGTGGGCACAGTTAGGATACCAGATAAGAGTGACCTCGTGTTTCGATTATGATGGCATGACAGGTTTTTAATCTCTGAGGCTAGGTACTGGGGTGCTTGCGCGATGAGGCGTCGGTGAAGTAGACATAGAGTGTGGTAGTCACGCAGTTTGTCCGGCCTCTGCCACCCTAGCTCGGAGTATGAAGCACTAACATGATCATATCGGCGAATGTTGGAAGTGTAACGCACACAGGCATTCATGGTTAGCTCTAGCCGTCTTTTGTTTTCACTACTCATGCCTTGTTGAATCACATCACAATAGTGGAGGTTCGGTAGAACGAGTGCTTGCACGAGCTGGCGTTTCAAGTCCTGTGGGAATATGTTCCGAAACTTTTTGAGAGCATAGAGACAAGCAGACGTCTTTCGGCACACTGCGACTGTATTCTCCGCCCAGTTGAGATGCTCGTCCAAAGTTACACCCAAGTTCTTCACTGTTTTCTGATATGGTATTGGAGTACCTTCGAGCAGAATAGGAGGTAGCCGTTCGCGGAAATCTGAACTTATTAATTTCTGATGGGCTATTAAGATTACTTGCGTCTTTTTTGCATTTAATTTAATCCCCAGGTTTTTCGCCCAAGTCACTACTGAAGACAGATCATCATTCATCAGAGCGATTGCAGTGTTTACGTCTTCAGGTCTGACGCTTAGGTAGAGCTGGAGGTCGTCGGCATAGAAATGATGTTTACAGGAGGACAAAAATTTTGACCTCGGTTATGTAAGTAATACAGGTTATCAGTACCAATCGAAATACAGTAGATTCATTGTGCAACAAGGAGTGAAAACCGATCTGACCAGGATTAGTCATCCCTTGACAGCTCAGTATGCTGTAAGTGCGTAATGGAACATACTTCCTTACGTTTTCTAACGTACACAAGAACAATCCGGGAATTCGTGTTTCGGTTTCTTCTACGACAAGTAGCATCTGGAATTCAATTCGACGACAGAAAGCGATAGGGAGTACGACGATTCTGTAATCTGTTATCTAACAAATGGAATGCAGTTTTAAAGAACATTTGCTGCAATGGTTGATTTGTAATGAAATTAGTACGGTGAAAATGACTATCGTAATTTTAATAATTTTGCAATAATTTTGTTCCATCAGCGTGGTAGGCCTCATCCCTAGCCCCAGCGCTGTGCTCACTTAATCACCAAGTAGCTAATGTTACAAATGTAGGTGGCATGCATAAAACTTCCAGACTGATTTTCTCCGAAACTAGGGCCGTCGCTTGAAATGCCGCTAGCAAGGTATTCAGGACAGATTCCTCTTCAACACACCTACGATCCATCAAAATACGTTCTTAACAGGTCTGATGGTTCTCTTGTCGGTGTAGCACAGGGAATCAGTGATAACAAGGCAGTTACCATGCCTGTGAACAGGAATAGAGAAAAAGATAGGGAGATACTTCTGTTCAATATGAGACGCAGGTGACGGATTTCAGATTATCTGACAGGTCAATATGAAAATTTGATCTACAGCACTGACAATGTCGAGCATCAAAAGACAAACGTCAAGTACATCGCAGAATAGGCTTTAGGCAAGTATGCCACGAGCAAAAATATGAGGGATGGAAAAGACCCACCGTGTTAGAAATCTGCTACGAAATGAAAGAGAGCTTCACTGTAAATTTAAAAGTAGCCAAAGCCTCGCAGACAAACAAGACCCAAGCAAAGCCAGAATAGAATAAGGAGGGCTGTGCCTGAAGCGATCAGCGAATTGGAAAACAAAAATTCTGTCTACGGATTTAACAGAAAATCTTAAAACTTTGGTCTCAGGTTTAATCAGTAAACGGGTCGAAGCTATCTGTCACGACACTCTGTGACTATAATGGCATTAAAGCAGAATATCATGACAGGAAGGCCGAAATACTAAATTTTTCTTTCCTACAACACAGAGGAAGTTCGCACTGTAGATTCTCCTTTAAATAGTGGCACGAATGAAAAACTGACAAATATCAAAATAAGTGACAAAGGGATGGTAAAACAACTGAAATCTCTAAAAAGAGGCAGGAGTTGGCAGGTTATCAGTTTGATTCTAGAGTTCGATTCTACATTGAGTATGCGAAAGAATGCAGCGTTCCGTAGATCTCAAGAGAAGCTATGCGTTCTTAGTGATAGGATAAAAGAGGCACACGTTTATTTCCATTTTAGAGAAATATTGTCAAATAGACGCACAAAACTATAGGCCTTTATCTCTGATGTCAGCCTGTTTTCGAATTTTGAAAATGTTATGCTAGCATACCATGACATTTCTGGAGACTTCAAATCTGCTCAGGAGGAACCGACATGGGTTCCGAAAACGTCGCTCGTGTGAAATCCAGCTCGCACTCTTATTGCACGAGACCCAGAAGACAGTAAATACCGGCACCCAGGCAGATGCTAAGTTCATTGACTTCAGGAATCGATACAGTTCAGTGATACGGTTATTCTTATCAGAATCGACAGTAAAGCAATATCGACAACCATACACGACAGCGTCGCGAGCTGAAGAGAGAGAAAGAAAGTGTATGAAGACATTGAAAGGGTAATATAATACGCAAAGGGAGATGAAAATCTAATAGTCATGGGGGACTGGAATGAAATTTTAGGGGAAGAAGTAGAAGAAAAGGTTACAGAAGAGCATGAACTTGGAACAAGGAATGAGAGATGAGAGAGATACAAATTGAGTTGTTTAATAAATTTCAGTTGGTAATAGCGAATACTCTGCTCAAGAATCATAAAAAGAGCAGCTATATTAGGAAAACGTCGGGTGATACGGGAAGATTTCGGTTGGATTACGTCATGCTCAGACAGAGATTTCCTAATCAGATTCTGAATTGTAAGGGGTACACAGGAGCATATATAGACTCACATCGCAATGTAGTAGTGATGAAGAATGGGCTGAAGTTTGAGAGATTAGTCAGGAAGAATCAATATGCAGAAAAGCGGAATACGGAAGTACTCAGGAATGACGAGATACACTTGAAGCTCTCTGAGGATATAGATACAGCTTCGAAGAATGGTCCAGTAGCGAGAACAGTTGAATAGGAATGGACGTCTACAAAAAGGGCAATCATAGAAGCCGGTAAGGAAAACATAGGTACAAAGATAGTAACTGCAAACAAACTATGGGTAACAGAGGAAATATTTCAGCTGAACGATGAACGGAGGAAGTACAAAAATATTCAGGGAAATTCAGGAATGCAGAAATACTAGTCGCTGAGGAATGAAATAAACAGGAAGGACAGGGAGACTAAGGCGAAATAATTGCATCAAAATTGTGAAGTAATCTAAAAGGAAATGATTGTGGTAAGGATTGGCTCAGCATACAGGAAAGTCAAATTAACCTTCGATGAAATTAAAAGTGAGGGTAGTAACATTAAGAGTGCAACGGGAATTACATTGTTAAATGCACAGGAGACAGCGGGTTGGTGGAAAGAGTACATTTAAGGCCTGTGTGAAAGGAAACGTTTGTCTGATGTAATAGAAGAAGAAACAGGAGTCGATGTAGAAGAGATAGGGGATTCAGCATTAGAGTCAGAATTTAAGAGAGCTTTCGAGGACTCAAGATCAAATAAGGCAGAAAGGGTCAATGAAATTCCATCAGAATTTCTAAAATCTTTAGGGGAAGTGGCAACAAAGCGACTATTTACGTTGCTGTGTAGAAGGTAACAGTCATCAATATACCGTCTAACTGGAAAAATATTATCCACACAATTCCGAAGTTCTATGTTACAATACTTATTTCTGTAATTTTGAGAGGTCATAGTAAAAATAAAGCGTCTGAATTTTTAATGTGAAAACCTTTAAATATTTTTTAAAATAAAAACGAACGTTATTAACATTCTACGTATTTGTTCTTTATGCCTACATATTTATTTCTCAACATAGTCACCCCGCCGACGAACAAATTCGTCCCAATAATAGGCCAGTTTGTTGATACCGTCGCTGCAGAACGTCTGACTGCCTTGACAGAGGCACAACCTCAACTCTGCCTGCTCCGCTTAATCAGTATGGAAGTGAAGTTTTCGATGGTGTTCATTAAGTTTTCGAAACAGATGAAAATGAGATGGGGCAGGTCGGGACTGTACGGATGTTATACGACAGTGAACCCTTAAAAGTCAGTGAAACCTAGGTATCGGATTACTGCGATTGTCGCAGCGTTCGTGTTTGGTCTGGCACTGTCGTTCTAAAGAGAGGGTGCTACAAGTGAGGACGAACACTTTCAATTCGAAATTCGATTACAATATGCTGTTTCTCACGCACCGGCGTAGTTACATTAAACACCGCTACGTTAAACGCTACAATTTGGTGCCCGCTACCGGCAGTGGGCTAAAAATCAGTAGAAATGAAGACTAAAGGTGCAGATATATTTCAGAACCTTAAGGATTTTAACATAAAAAAATCGGAGGAATTATTTTTCATCTCACCGCTCTAAAAGCTGCGATGTGGTCCTTCATCTCCAAATGAGACCACAAAATCCATGTGTTTACCTGTCCCAAAAAAGAATTATTCATGTGACTCTGTATAGTGTTGGAAATATTTTAAGTTTCGTTTTGATCATTTTTCCTTAGACATTTAGGGTATCACTTTAAAACAATGGTCTATGTTCACATCACATAGATATTACGAAGAAATTACGAAACTCTCGTTCGCCTTTCCTGTATCTCTCAGTATAATCTGTCACGTAGATGGCCCACAACTTCTACGTGGACTTTTAAAATCACCTATTTAGTTATTATTACACGATTTAAGCCTCCACACCTGTAATTTATGTGTTCGTTGATTTACAAATATTCAGCAGTTTAATATGTGAAAATCGATCTACTACGAGTAATTATACGACTGGGGTGGTAATACGCCTCACTTCATCCGACTTCTTGTCAGAAAGTTGTTGTGTTCCTCATCCGCAGGCGGCTGAAGAACTTTGGTACTGAGGAATTCTTTACTTACTGTTTTGCAATACCTTCCATCAATTTCCCACTTTCCGTACTGTTTCCAGCGTGTCTCATTATTTCGAGTCACAAAGCTGTATTTAAATTGATTCCGACTCGTGAAAATATTTTAGGTGCGGGATTTATGCCATCGGGTGCTGCGAAGGTTCGCAACTTATTTCCGGCAGAACAAAAAGAATCTCCGGGGTAGAATGAAAACAAATCTGCGCAGCTCTTCATTTCCTTTGCTTTCCGAGACGAAATAAAATATTCATGAGACGTGATGTTACGAGCTGGCATTTATCAAAATTAAGACGCAAGTTGCTAACGTTTCACAAGAAAACATTCCTTCTGTCTTAAAATTCGCGATGGCAACATACACACACGCACACACACACACACACACACACACACACACACACACACACACACGGACGCACGCACGTACACACACACATACAACAACAACAACAACAACAACACGTATAAAGAGTCGTACGTTGTGCTCGAACATTTTAAAGTTAAGTATTATGACAAGCTCATTTTCAGAAATTCTCAAATTTAATGTTAGAGAGACGAATTCCGTGAAGCTACACCGGAGTCGTTTTGTAAGCTTTCCAAACATGACCAACTGTTTCACGATTGCTGTCAATTGAATGAAACGAAGATTGGGAAACGATGGCGTAATTCTCAGCTGTTCAGACGAATCGGTTATCCAACAAAATTATTTTTTAGTTTTCTTAGCTAGTGAAGTTTTATGCAGTTATCATTTTCTTATCTGGGTGTATAGTGCAAGCCGTGATGTTTAGATGTGAGCTATGGTGATAGTGACATTCAATCTACTTCTACTAGTGTGAAAGCGCTATTTCCCTCTTCATATATTCTCCCCAAGGAACCTGGATGAATACATAATGAACACAGGTGTTGGTGACTGCCGGCCGGGTTGGCCGAGCGGTTCTAGGCGCTACAGTCTGGAACCGCACGACCACTACGGTCGCAGGATCGAATCCTGCCTCGGGCATGGATGTGTGTGATGTCCTTAGGTTAGTTAGGTTTAAGTAGTTCTACGTTCTAGGGGACTGATGACCTCAGCTGTCCCATAGTGCTCAGTGCCACTTGCACCATTTTGTTGGTGACTCGATCAGCACGTTGCTGTTCCCTTCCACATACCAAACACACAAACAGACTTGAGTTTTGAATAAAGATAGGCGGATTTTCTTAACTAGCCTACCCAAACTTCAGTCTGTACTTCATCTACAGGGAGGCAAACAAAAGTGGCTCGGAGAACAGATTACCGTGACACAAAGAAACATAGCAGAGCAAAGGAAATAAAGAACCAATCTGAATATAGCAGATGTTAAAAGTGACCGACATTTATCTGTTGGCACTTTCGGGCCGTGATCAGTAAGTTGCTGAAGGTGGATCGTAGCTGGACTGCTCGAATTGCTGCAGTCTCATCAGGAATGTCCTGCTGCAGCTCTTGAAAACTATGGGAGTTGTTGCAACACGTTTTAGACTCAATACACTTAAGAATTCCTACACAAAGTAATGGCACACTGACATGTAACGTGAACTGGGTAGCGACCTAGGGCTGTAACCAGGCTGACCTACGTTAACAACTGTCAAGCGTGAAGATTATGTAAATGTGCACCAAAGTTTGGCCAGCTATGTGGACAGTTGCACCACCCTGTTAGAAGAAACTGTAGGTCTTTCTCCTCCGTTAATACTGCCACAAATGGTTTCAAAATTTTGGCAGTGTACCGCGCCGAAGTCAGCGTCTGACGAAAGAAGATGAGGCCAATAATGCGGCGTGTAGACACACCACACCAAACCCCAACCTGCTGGTCATGCAGTGGTGTTTCGTGGAAGTTACGCAGATTCTATGATGCTTAGATTCTGTGAGTTGACATTACGACTCAAGTACAGATCCATGCACAAGCCATTCATAGTTATCTCAGTGAACAGTCACTCACAAAACTGGAGGCTTCTGGTTCTAATGAGTTAACGAGTATTCATCCGCATCATCGATGTGGTATGATGGTCTCTGGCGACAGGCATCGAGTTGGTTTGGCAGGACTCTGAACCGTTTTCTGGTGAACTGTAGCCACATTTTTCTGTGTGAGGGCGCGTTTCGGAAAGTTTCTTTCTTTTCTCTTTTTGACTTATTCAAAACAGATCCTTTCTGACGCCATTTTCGGAGTAAGCTTTGCTTGGCACTCTTTGCTGGCGCTTTGACATCATTAAACATCCCAGCAAACAATTGATCACACCGTTACGACGACTTTGTCGTCACGTAAGTTTCCACTGCGGACACCCCCTGCTCCACTGCGAGTACCATCGTCGCCGTCGCACTGCTCAGCTCCCACCGCGACTGCCAACACTACACTCTGAACTGGCGTGGATCACGTTTCGTACTCATGGTCTGCTCGTTGCGGGATGTGGTTATATGGGTAACATCACGTCCAGTCGTATCACCTCGTCCGGGCCACTTTTATTTGCCTCATCCTATACTGTTTCTGATGAGATATCAGAAATATGCTTACTACCCACGAGGTTAGCTGAGAGTGCTAATGCGCTGCTTCCTGGACTCGGGTAGACGCGCCGGCTCCGGACCGAATCCGCCCGGCGGATTAACGAGGAGGGCCGGTGTGCCGGCCAGCGTGGATGTGGTTTTTAGGCGGTTTCCCACATCCCACTAGGTGAATAGAGGGCTACTCCCCACGTCCCGCCTCCGTTATACGACTCACAGACATTTGAAATACGTTTACACTATGATTTACGCAAGATGCAGGCAGCTGGGGTACACTGTTTCTGTCCTGGGTGGGTACAGGGTAACAGCAGGAAGGGCATCTGGTTACCCTTTGAAACCAACCTTGCTAAATCCGATTGTAACCACTCTCATCCTGCCACCACTGCGGGATAAAGCCGTAAGCAAAAGAAGAGGAAGAAGATAAGAAATATGCTTACTACCTTCGGTGAAATACAAAATTTAGATGTGCACTCGAACGATGGTCGCTTCCCTTAGAAGATCTTGGCAGAACGAATGGTTCAAGGTATTTGTGCGTCCATCATTTCAGGCTTTATTGAAAGACCTTTAAACCAGTGATTTCCCAGAGGCTGGTAAGAATCAGAATGAGATTTTCAATCTGCAGCGGAGTGTGCGCTGATATGAAACTTCCAAGCAGATTAAAACTGTGGGCCGGACCGAGACTCGAACTCGGGACCTTTGCCTTTCGCGGGCAAGTGCTATACCAACTGAGCTACCCAAACACGACTCGTGCCCCGTCCTCACAGATGAAAAGCTTGTAGATTTTTTGCGGGACAGCTTGTGCTTGAGAATTAACCCTCGAATTACTAACGTTTGTTTGGGGGGGGGGGGGCGAGAGGGTAATTTCCGCTCACCTTTTGAATGTATTTAGATTTTAAAATATGGAAAGAAGTAGAATTGTTTTTGATGAATTCTTCTATGCAACTACAAATACGTCCCAAATTATTCAGTTAAACCTAATCCATAAATTTGCATTCCTTGTACGTTTTCGTGGTGTTCATAAAGTCGGTATTGCTAAGAGTGTGCAGGTTCTGGAACCTAAGCACACATCAGTAGCTGTTTAAAAGGTATGCTGTCAACATAATTAAACAACCGTTAACTACTTTTATTTTTTTCTCAGTTATTGTAGAGTATGTGCAAAGTATTACCCTCCAGGTAACGGGTGTTCTGGAAAGTCCTTAGTATTGTTAGGGTTAATTGTTTACGTGTTGAATGGAATTGAAATTAGCTAATCAGGCTGTTGCGCGCGTGAATTCAAGCTATTCGACAGAGATGATGTTCTCAAACGTGTTCTTCGTTGGGTCTCCTAAAACCGAACAACAGAGTGGTACAAAAACTGGACGTAGGACGGTAGTAAGTATCGAACACAAGCCCTTATCTGAGACCTCTCTTGAGCCGTCATCGAAGTTCAGAAATCAATTGACTCTCATTGTACCTGGCGAGCCCCTTCAATTTGTGCGCTCACGCAACGTATTAATTATTATATCTCAGCACAATCTACCCTTCAACACTGTTAATAGCTTTTCATATTGTTTCTGACCACCGTGTGTACCAACCTCAAGGCATCGATTCTAACCTGAAAAAATATACACTATGTGATGAAAAGTATCCGAACACCTGGCTGAAAATGACTTACAAGTTCGTGGCGCCCTCCATCGGTAATGCTTGAATTCAACATGGTGTTGACCCAACCTTAGCCTTGACAGCTTTCACTCTCGCTGTCATACTTTCAGTCAGGTGGTGGAAGGCTTTTTTGGGAATGGCAGCCCATTCTTCACGGGAGTGCTGCACTGAGGAGAGGTATCGATGTCAGTCGATGAGGTCTGGCATGAAGTCGGCATTCCAAAACATCCCAAAGGTGTTCTATTGATTCAGGATGGCAGGTGTGTAATTGTACTTGTAAGCAGGGGTGTAATTGTCGTTATAAGCGCTCCGCCACAGGCCGTGCATTGTGAACAAGTGTTCCATCGTGTTGAAAGATGCAATCACCATCCCCAAATTGCTCTTCAACAATATGAAGTAAGAAGGTGCTTAAAACATCAGTGTAGGCCTGTGCTGTCATAGTGCCACGCAAAACGACAAGGAGTGCAAGCCCCCTCTATGAAAAACACGACCACACCATAACACCACTGCCTCCGAATTTTACTGCTCTCACTTCACACGCTGCAGACGACGTTTACTGGGCTTTCACCATACCCATACCCTGCCATCGGATCGCCACATTGTGTACCGTGTACTCCACACAACATTTTTCCAATGTTCATTTGTACAATGTTTACGCTCCTTATACCAAGCGAGGCATCATTTGGCATTAAACGGCGTGATATGTGGCTTATGAGCAGCTGCTCGACCATGAAATCCAAGTTTTCTCACCTCCAACCTAACTGTCAAAGTACTTGCAGTGGATGCTGATGCAGTTTGGAATTCCTATGTGATGGTCTGGATAGATGTCTGCCTATTACACTTTAGACCCTCTTCAACAGTCGACGGTCTCTGTCAGTCATCAAACGGGGTCAGCCTGTACGCTTTTGTGCTGTACGTGTCCCTTCACGGTTCCACTTCACTATAACATCGGAAAGAGTCGACCTAGAAGTGTTTGGGAGTTTGGAGATCTCGCGTACAGACGTAATGCATAAGTGACACCCAATCACCTGACCACGTTCGAAGTCCTTGAGTTCCGCGGAACGCTCCATTCTGCTCTCTCACGATGTCTAATGACTGTTGAGGTCGCAAATATGGAGTACATGAGAGTAGCCGGCAGCACAATGCACCTAATATGCAAAACGTATGTTTTTGTCGATGTCCGGAAACTTTTGATCACATAGTGTAATTGAGTGTCCTTTAGATGTAAATGGGTTTTCACTAGTGTGGATCCCATTTAGGTAGGTCTCAACGAAAATTCAGAATTCTTCTCAAAGGGCACTACACTGCTTGTGCCCTTCGTTCACGCAGAAGGTTGATTAACTCTTATTTTTTTAGTGGACTACGCTCAACTTTTAGTGACATTTTGAATCATTTTTCTAGCTCCACTCACTAAAGTACTACGTCTAGCCTTTCTGAATGGAATGGGAAGAATATCGGACGCTGCAATTATTGGCCAGGAACCATTTCGTCACTCATCAAAACTTGCATTAATTTGCAATAGAGCGCAACACGCAGAAAAATTATTCCGCATTGACTACATACCCAATGTTCTTTGTTTCATAACTGACTTTGGTAGCGATCATACGCAACACACGAAAGGGCCGAAGTTTAACGGTTTCTGCCGACTCCTGTCGATCCAAATCTACGCAGCCTTCGTTCATCTCTTTATGGACAGATTGCAGGTACAAGCTATTTTGAATCAACGTCATGTTGTTTGGGAGTGCTGGAGAACAGTAAGCACCCTAAACAATTTTTTGTCAAAGTTTCTTCATGTAGTTCCCTCGACTGCGTAGAGACTAGCCGATCATTGCTACCGGTTAAGGTGCTTGATTTTGTTGGCTACGGTATATTTTATTTTTATCTCCTAGCTAACCGAGCATAACACAGAGATCGACCATGTATTGTGAAGAGAACCCTGAAAGTGTTGTTAAATATGACTGCTACTGGATTTTCTTTCTTTTTTTTTTTTTTTAGCCAAGTTATCAGTATTAGCTTTGGTGCCCCATGTGTTGATGCCTGCTTGACATTGTCATCGTTGGAAAATCGTTTTGAAGCGGAAAACCGAAGCGCCGAAAATAAGAAGGGGCACACCCAATTCAAAGTACACAAAATGAGAACGATCATATTCTGTACAGATATGGAAGGAAACAACTATGGAGAAATAACACTCAGTCCCGACTGTCGAAAGAATCTAGTACTATCGAAGATGACAGACCAAATGGCCTCTTCTTACTCCCGTCAAATGTACTACTCGGAGTCCTCCCCAGAACACCGATATGGTAGTTTCGTATATTTGTTTGGAACCTGAGTACGCCAAAGGATCTATCCAAACAGCGCCTATGGTTCACCACCGAGTAACTTACCTGAACTTCGAAGGGGTGAAAAACCTTCGGTTGTGAGGATCAGAATAAAAACAGGATATCAATCAGCGTCACTGGTTTCTTCTCGAACCTTCCGACAATGTAAATTCTCAATAGGGTTTTTGGTATCATAGAGCATAGCTGGAAACCCTCCTGTATGTATTCAACACAGTGAGAAATTTCCAACGATAGTATGTCTAGGACAACATGAATGTCCAAGACGGGAAAAATACGTTAAGGCTCAGTAATAAGTACTGGTTGCTGGAACTTCCAAATTCAGAAAGGCAAAAAAAAAGTCTTCATGAAAGGCAGAAACATGCAGATTTTGAACTGATGTACAGTGTCGAGGTCGATGTCACTTAAAAGCATTATCAGCCAATTTTTCTAGAATTTTTTGTCGCTGTTTTCACTAAGATGCAACTTTCAACCAATCTGACTATTTTATAAAATTTTGTCAATGCCTTACTAATATGCAATATCTTGTGGCAAACACGATGGCGTATTGTTTTAAAAACCTAATTTTGAAGATACATTTTTCGGTTTTTACTGATAAAATAATGTCAGTTTCGTATTTTTATGACAATTTTACATAGTTTTCAGACTTATCTGTGAAATAAAACGTATGCTGCTATATTTGCAATAAATAAATTCCATTCTACTGTGATTCCTAAAATATCATCGAATATCGAGTTTTGCAACCGAATGTTTGTTTAGTAATGGGATCGAAATCTTTGCAAATCCCTCTAACTCCAAAAACTGTGTGCCAAAACCACTAAGACATTATTTTACTTAAGATTTTAAAGTATGAACAGAATGGCAGATTTTAACCATTAATGCCGAGTACTAGTTTCTTTACTTACGTTAAAGAAGAAATAAAGTCCATAACTTTAATACTTTCGTTGCGACGAGTTTTTCGCGGTTATTTCAGTTTCGCTTATTGTGCAGTTACCGTATTTTGCATCTGCATTACTCAAATGCAAATGAAGCTTGATTATTAGTATATGTTAATTTTGTTGTGGACCAAGAATTCCTTCGTCGCGATATCTGAGACAACAGAGACTAAAGGTGAATCAAAATTTTATGTGTTGAAATATTATCATTCCTTTATCATGTAGGTCCGCAGCTCGTGGTCTCGCGGTAGCGTTCTCGCTTCCCTAGCACGGGGTCCCGGGTTCGACTCCCGGCGGGGTCAGGGATGTTCACCTGCCCCGAGTTGACTGGGTGTTGTTGTTTTGTCTTCACTACCATCGTTCATCCCCATTACGGTCGGAAGAAGGCAACAGCAAAGCACCTCCATTGGGACCTTCCCTAGAACGGCTGTGCGGATCTCCCGTTTCGTTCCACTACACTCTGTAAAGAGGCATGGGACTTCATCATTTGTCATGTAGGCTATAAATTCAGAGGCATTACATGGAGCACCTGCCATTTTGGGCGGCTATGACGGATCTATACTGATGTGACAAAATTCATGGGATAGCGATTTGTACAAATGCAGATTGCCACAGTATCGAGTACACACGGTATAAAAGGGCAGTGCTTTGGTGGAGCTGTCATTTGTACTCAGATGATTCATGTGAAAAGATTTACGACGTGATTAAGGCCGCTAGACAGGAATTAACCGAGCTAGTTGAAGCTAGAACCGTGGAACATTCCACCTTGGAAACCATTTGGAATTCCTTATTCCAATAACAACCGAGTGAAGAGTGTGCCGAGAATACCATCTTTCAGGCATTACCTGCCGCGGCGTTTGCGTAGAGATGTCAGAGCTAACATACAAGCAACACTACGTGAAATAACAGCAGAAATCAATGTGGGAGCCTCGACGAACATATTCGTTGGGACACGGCGGTGAAATCTGACGTTAATGGACATTGGCAGCAGACGGTCGATGTAAGATCCTTTGCCAACAGCACGACACCGCCTGCAACGCCCATTATGGGCTAGCGACCATATCGGTTGTCCCTAGACGACCGGAAAACCGTTAGCTGCCCATACTAGACCCGATTTCAGTTGGTCGGAGCTAATGGTAGGGTTAGAATGTGGTGCAGACTCCTCTAAGCCAAGGATCCAAGGTGTCTAAAGGCCGGACGCGGTGGTCTAGCGGTTCTAGGTGCTCAGACCGGAACCGCCTCCGGCATGGATGTGTGTGATGTCCTTAGGTTCGTTAGGTTTAAGTAGTTCTCAGTTCTACGGGACTGATGACCACAGATGTTAAGTCCCATAGTGCTCAGAGCCATTTGAACCATTTTTGTGTCAAAAAGGTAGTGCGTTAGCTGGTGATAGCTTCACAATGGTGTGGGCTGTGTTTACATGGATCGGGCTGTGTCCTCTAGTCCATCGGAACAGATCATTCACTGAAAATGTTGTTTTCGGTTACTTGCAGACTATCAGCAGTCATTCATGGACTTCGTTGCCAAATAACGATGGAATTCTTATCGATGGCACTGGACTATGTCACAGGGCCTCATTTGTTTTTGGACAGTTGGAGTGGACGATTTGACTACCCAAGCCGCCTGACAAGAACCCCACCGAATATTTATGGGACAAATCTAGAGATAACTTCTTGGACCAAATCGTTCACCGGCAACACTTTTGCAATTATGGACGGCTATAGAAGGAACAAGGCTCAATGTTTCTGCAGGGAACTACCAACAACCTGTTCAGTCTATGCCAAGTAAAGTTGCTACACTACGCCGGAAAAAAAAGATCAGACACGATCTTATGAGCTACCTCATTTCTTCTGTCGTCTCAGAGTATAACCGGTCTGAAACAAAATGTATTCGGTCAGTTTTGAATATACTGCGTCATCCGACGACAACATTTTGCTGCTCAAAGTCTGAGTAGTTGACTGCGTCAGTCTCTTCAGTTTGCCATCAACGCAGTAAACAACATTCGAAGCCACGCATTGAACGCTTGGTTATTAACTAAATTTAATAAGGTTATCTTGCAGTTCCCCCCCCCCTCCCATGAACCATGGACCTTGCCATTGGTGGGGAGGCTTGCGTGCCTCAGCGATACAAATAGCCGTACCGTAGGTACAACCACAACGGAGGGGTATCTGTTGAGAGGCCAGACAAACGTGTGGTTCCTGAAGAGGGGCAGCAGCCTTTTCAGTAGTTGCAAGGGCAACAGTCTGGGTGATTGACTGATCTGGCCTTGTAACAATAACCAAAACGGCCTTGCTGTGTTGGTACTGCGAACGGCTGATAGCAAGGGGAAACTACGGCCGTAATTTTTCCCTAGGGCATGCAGCTTTACTGTATGACTAAATGAGATGGCATCCTCTTGGGTAAAATATTCCGGAGGTAAAATAGTCCCCCATTCGGATCTCCTGGCGGGGACTACTCAAGAGGATGTCGTTATCAGGAGAAAGAAAACTGGCGTTCTACGGATCGGAGCGTGGAATGTCAAATCCCTTAATCGGGCTGGTAGGTTAGAAAATTTATAAAGGGAAATGGATAGGTTAAAGTTAGATATAGTGGGAATTAGTGAAGTTCGGTGGCAGGAGGAACAAGACTTTTGTTCAGGTGAATACAGGGTTATTAACACAAAATCAAATAGGGGTAATGCAGGAGTAGATTTAATAATGAATAGGAAAATAGGAATGTGGGTAAGCTACTACAAACAGCATAGTAAACGTATTATTGTGGCCAAGATAGATACGATGCACACACCTACTACAGTAGTACAAGTTTATATGCCAACTAGCTCTGTAGATGACGAAGAATTTGAAGAAATGTAAGATGAAATAAAAGAAATTATTCAGATAGTGAAGGGAGACGAAAATTTAATAGTCAATGGCGACAAGAATTCGAGTGTAGGAAAAGGGAGAGAAGGAAACGTAGTAGGTGAATATGGATTGGGGCTATGAAATGAAAGAGGAAGCCGCCTCGTAGAATTTTGCACAGAGCACAACTTAGTCATAGCTAACACTTGGTTTAAGAACCATGAAAGAAGGTTGTATACATGGAAGAACACTGGAGATACTAAAAGGTATCAGATAGATTATATAATGGTAAGACAGAGATTTAGGAACCAGGTTGTTTATTGTAAGACATTTCCAAGGGCAGATGTGGATTCTGACCACAATCTATTGGTTATGACCTGTAGATTGAAACTGAAGAAACTGCAAAAAGGTGGGAATTTAAGGAGATGGAACCTGGACAAACTGAAAGAACCAGTGGTTGTACAGAGTTTCAGGCAGAGCATAATGGAACAATTGACAGGAATGGGGGAAAGAAATATAGTAGAAGAAGAATGAGTAGCTCTCAGGGATGAAGTAGTGAAGGCGGCAGAGGGTCAAGTAAATAAAAAGTCGAGGGCTAGTAGAAATCCTTGGGTAGCAGAAGAAATATCGAATTTTATTCATGAAAGGAGAAAATATAAAAATGCAGTAAATGAAACAGGCAAAAAGGAATACAAACGTCTCAAAAATGAGATCGACAGGAAATGCAAAATGGCTAAGCAGGAATGGCTAGAGGACAAATGTAAGGATGTAGAGGCCTATCTCACTAGGGGTCAGATAGATACTGCCTACAGGAAAATTAAAGAGACCTTTGGAGATAAGAGAACCACTTGTACGAACATCAAGAGCTCAGATGGAAACACAGTTCTAAGCAAAGAAGGGAAAGCAGAAAAATGGAAGGAGTATATAGAGGGTCTATACAAGGGTGATGTACTTGAGGACAATATTATGGAAATGGAAGAGGATGTAGATGAAGATGAAATGGGAGATACGATATTGCGTGAAGAGTTTGACAGAGCACTGAGAGACCTAAGTCGAAACAAGGCCCTGGGAGTTGACAACACTCCATTAGAACTACTGACAGCCTTGGGAGAGCCAGACCTGACAAAACTCTACCATCTGGTGAGCAAGATGTATGAGACAGGCGAAACACCCTCATACTTCAATAAGAATATAATAATTCCAATCCCAAAGAAAACAGGTGTTGACAGATGTGAAAATTACTGAACTATCAGTTTAATAAGTCACAGCTGCAAAATACTAACACGAATTCTTTACAGACGAATGGAAAAACTAGTATAAGCCGACCTCGGGGAAGATCAGTTTGGATTCCGTAGAAATACTGGAACACGTGGGGCAATACCGACCTTACGACTTATCTTAGAGGAAAGATTAAGGAAAGGCAAACCTACGTTCCTAGCATTTGTAGAGTTAGCGAAAGCTTTTGGCAATGTTGACTGGGATACTCTCTCTCAAATTCTAAATGTGGCAGGGGTAAAATACAGGGAGCGAAGAGTTACTTACAATTTGTACAGAAACCAGATGGCAGTTATAAGAGTCGAGGGACATGAAAGGGAAGCAGTGGTTGGGAAGGGAGTGAGACAGGGTTGTAGCCTCTCCCCGATGTTATTCAATCTGTATATTGAGCAAGCAGTAAAGGAAACAAAAGAACAATTCGGAGTAGGTATTAAAATCCATGGAGAAGAAATTAAAACTTTGAGGTTCGCCGATGACATTGTAATTCTGTCAGAGACAGCAAAGCACTTGGAAGAGCATTTGAATGAAGTGGACAGTGTCTTGAAAGGAGGATATAACATGAACATCAACAAAAGCAAAACGGGGATAATGGAATGTAGTCGAATTAAGTCGGGTGATGCTGAGGGAATTAGATTAGGAAATGAGACACTTAAAGTAGTAAAGGAGTTTTGCTATTTGGGGAGCAAAATAACTGATGATGGTCGAAGTAGAGAGGATATAAAATGTAGACTGGCAATGGCAAGGAAAGCGTTTCTGAAGAAGAGAAATTTGTTAACATCGAGTATAGATATAAGTGCCAGGAAGTCATTTCTGAAAGTATTTGTATGGAGTGTAGACATGTATGGAAGTGAAACGTGGACGATAAATAGTTTGGACAAAAAGAGAATAGAAGCTTTCGAAATGTGGCGCTACAGAAAAATGCTGAAAATTAGTTGGGTATATCAAATAACTAATGAGGAAGTGTGGAATGGGGTTGGGGAGAAGTGAAGTTTGTGGCACAACTTGACCAGAAGAAGGGATCGGTTGGTAGGACATGTTCTGAGGTATCAAGGGATCACAAACATCTTGCCGTTACGAGATAGAAAACTACTTTTTATAGAAACAAAGTCCAGATAGAAAACTACTTTTTATTAAAATTAAGTCCATCATTGGAGCCTTCCCTTCCGAAATTAAACTAATGAAGCGTAACACCGGACGATGCCAGTTTTCCACGTTTCTCAATTTGTCACTGACATACTCTTCGGAGAATGACTTTTCAATCTACGTTCACCTGTTAAAAGTACTTCAGGTCGATATTTAAACTAGGTCTGATTATGTTTTCACTTAGAAGAAGTATTGATTATAATAAGTACTACTAACCATGATCCTGAGGTACAGTTTAGGAATATATATCAGAAATCTTGGCTTCAGAGAGACATACCTGTTATTTATCCTGTATTGTTGATTATCACAGAAAAGTTCTTGGTACGGTAGCTTCAGGGTCTTCATAAATAGTGGATTGGGATTTCACTGCGGGTTGCCGATATGTTAAAAAATCTAATCTGATTGGAATTCACTTACTAAGAAGATTTAAAGCCAAACCTAAATAAGCTGAAGCCAGGAAACGAAGATTTCCTAGGATAGTCAGGTTCATCCCGCACATTAAAACATTAGTACTGATTTTGCTGCATTTGGTTTCTGAGTTACTTAGAGTATCAAATGTATCGAAGATTTTCATTTTTCGTGTCTACAGGTAAACTGGTCAATGTGGGTAGCACTGTATCAGTTGTCAAAAACAAATTTGATGTTATTAATTTGTTAAAATTCGATATGTGAAAGGCAGATCTCTAGTTCAAACAAATATCTGTGGGAGCAACCATCGGATATATTTAGGTATCTTTGTAACGGTCGGCGGTAGGTAACTAGCTACTTACAAAATTATTGTATCAGCTTCGTTTTATGGAAACCAGTAGCGTAGCACCAACATCTCTCCATCCAGACGTGACAACCTGCGTGGCTGGCGAGCCCGATTGCTACCTGGAAATATCCAGTGCCGAAATACCGCCAAGTCGGCATGAGGCAAGACTCCTGCCCGGAACAGTGGCGAGCCAAGTTACTCATGGTGTGCTGTCTCGACTCCTCCACGCCAAAGGCAGTACCTTGTGGTAACAATATAGGACTGAACTAGTGTAAACACTGGCCACTCCCACCTCGCAGTGTCTACCACCGACTGCCGCCCACGCCCAGAACCACTCCAAGGTAGCCAGTGACCCGAGGTGAGTCACTTAACCTCGTCTGCCAATAGACAGCATCTGTTGGTCTATAGAACACTCCCATGCATGATGCTTCCAGTGCCTGAACGGATTGCATCTGGCTGGATTCTCACTGCCAGCTATGTAAATCAACTGCTGGGCGTCTCCTAGAAATCCCAAGTTTTCAGTCCGTGCCCCTGTGTAACCCACACCTGATTTATCTCCCGTGGCTGCTTCCTATCTGGCGCTTTCCCGCCTTGCTCTCGACGGAATGCCCAACATTGCCACGTGCTTGTAAGGCAACTGATACAACGACACTTCTGCGGACATCTTAACTGCTCCTGGTGTCTGTGCCGTGCCAAAAACATCACTTTGTGTTATGGTGACATGGTTTCTGCTACCTGGGGCCAACGCACATCAGCTGCTACTATAAGAGCTCTTGCTAAACGTAGTATGATGATTATTACGTTCCATTTGTGATTCCATGGCCACCAAGGTACCGGTCCTCCACACCCATCGCACTGCTCTAATTCTTGTCATGACATTTTACTGTGACGATGATTGTTGGACCATTCTCATAATTATGCGGCTGCCTAAACGTAAGAATTGCTACCGGAAGTGACTTGGCAGGGACAGACCACAATAATTTAATTTCTTTCTTATTAATTGATTTCAAAGCAATACAACATAAATATGCTATCATTGCTAATGTTTCACCATTCACCGTATTCCGAGGTTGCTATTTTGAAAATTATGAATTTTCATTTTTTTAATTCGTCCAGCAGATATTTAATTTTCCAGGGTCTCTTATAATCTGTTCTCTTAAGAATGTTTGATGTTGACCATTAAAATCACATATGTTATGCCGGCAGGGGTGGACGAGCGGTTCTAGGCGCTACAGTCCGGAACCGCTCGACCGCTACGGTCGCAGGTTCGAATCCTGCCTCAGGCATGGATGTGTGTAATGTCCTTAGGTTAGTTGGGTTTAATTATTTCTAAGTTCTAGGGGACTGATGACCTCAGAAGTTAAGTCTCATAGTGCTCAGAGCCATTTGAGCCATTTACATATGTTATATTTTTCTCACAAAAATTTCGTTGCATTTCTAAAACTGAGGTTACTTAAGAAGTGTGCCAATATCTATATTTTATCTTCTACAGACGATAGTGATAATGTAGTTGAACAATGTACCCTCACTAAAATACCACTTACAGCATTTCAAAGATCATTTAGGATGTCGGAATGGCGTTCATGATGAGTGGCAATATAGAAAAGAGTAACCCATTTTCTGTATGGATTATTCATAATGTTCGTGAGGTCATATATGTGTGCAACTGAATAAATATATTTTACATTTTGTTACATATATTGTACCTCAGTTTATTAATAAGTATATTCAGCAACGTGAAATATATAAATTTACATCCGAATATAATATCTTTCGTTTTACATGTTCTGTTATTGTACTATCATTTTATAAACACTTCCGCCTCTTTTTGTTTTAGTACATGTTTCGTTAATTACAATGGATGTTGATGCATCTACCGTGCGCTTTTTAGTGAAGCTGTTCTACGCCCAGCTCTATATTCAAGTGTAAGAACAGCATGTAATACCCTCTCATAGGAGTTACTCGTATACAGTCATTCAGCTACAAGGGATACCCAGTTCCATTTGTTGTCACAATGCTACCGAAGTGATTTGAACTGCAATACATATATGAAAACAGCTGGATGTGAGTGTAAAGTGCTTAAAACAAGCAAAACAACATCACTCGTGTAAATTGCAGTAATTTAGTAAAATCTCGCCAGTCCAATTTTGGCGAGCATTTCCATTATCCACATGATTGCTAAAAAACTACAGCCTTCACTGCAATTACTTCTAACAACTCTTCCTTCAATTACATAAAAGACCAACGCATTACTTTAATTACTAAAAATCTGTTAAACCTTTTATTGAAGCCTGGCCTCATAGTAAAGTGTTCCACAGTCGTTAACAGATATCTTAGTAATATACGATATAAATTATTATAAATGTTACATAGTTATACCACAACAACAGACATTGCAGTTCTGCTTAAATCACGCCTTAACTGCATATTAAGTGAAGTAATAAGCATATGTAATGTAATGAAATACAGTTTTAAAATCAAGACTGAAGTAGTTCATAATATTGCCTCCAACCACCAGAGTCAGCAACAAATTTGAATTTTCATTTTCTATTCGTATCTCTAAAGTTTTGTACTATGTTTCACCACGCACATGAAATTTCTCGCATACAATAAACAAAAAGAAAACTGTTTTAAAACTATGGTGCAAATTTTAGAATCGTATTTACACTGCTTAACTTGATGTCAGTGACGCTTATGTTTCGTCGTAGAGAAGAATGGATCTGCAGTGTACTGCATTGTCTGTGACCGTAGGTTTCGAAAGAGTACTTACGATTTTCCTTTGTTATTCCGAAGTCAGGAAACTTTGTCTGTTTTGTTTCTTCTAGAGTTAATTTCATGTTTACGTTGCCTTGTTTATTTCTGTGTAAAATGTCTATTCTGTCTTTTCTTTTATGTCGTCTAAAAATGCGTACAGGTATACATCGTTGAGTCTCAGATGTGTGACTGTTCTTTTACATTAACGGTCTTCTATGTAATTTATGAAAAAATTACTACTATTTCTATATATGTGATATTTCATATCCAGGTCATCAGATGCTCAACCAAAAAGTAATTCTACTCTGGCATCAAAGTAAGCCTTCTGGTAAGTGACTACGGTTGTTGGTTTTGTGTTGACGTTACATGGTATTATGAATGGTATTTTTTATATTTGAAACATCTGTTCTCTTAGTCATTTTGTAAATGCTTTCTGTGTGCAACGATAGTATTAATTATGAGAGTGAGGCATCTACAATTCTTACGTGTTTTTTAGATTCGTATCCTTTTTCGCTCTCTTGATTTGTGGGGGCTTTTTCGGTTCGCTACTGATTTCTGGTAGTGTGTATAGTTTAGATGCTTGTGCGTATTTCTGTGTTCAAAATGGCTCTGAGCACTATGGGACCTTAACGTCTAGGGTCATCAGTCCCCTAGAACGTAGAACTACTTAAATCTAACTAACCTAAGGATATCACACACATCCATGCCCGAGGCAGGATTCGAATCTGCGAAAGCAGCGGTCGCACGGTTCCAGACTGTAGAGCGTAGAACCGCTTTGTCACCCTGGCCGGCATTTCTGTGTTATTTGTTTTCTTGTTGGTAAGTAACCTCCAAACCGTTAATTATTACTGTTACCGGAAACAGAGCATCGACACAATATCCACATTCTCGAAATATTTTGATAGGATTTGTTTCACTGGGTTTTAAAGCCTGTAATATGTGTAGTGTACTGAATATAATGCTTTCCAATTCCTACAACGAGAACACTGAAAAAACAGCGAGGAAATATTTTAATCGAGGAAATGAAGGAAAAGTATAACGGACGAGTGCTGTTTCGCCCATTTGTCGACAGTTATCGGCGATACTCTCGAAATTTGTGTCACATTTATCTACCAGTCAAAGACTACCTCATGCTCCGCCTTAGACTTAATGGGTATTTGACGACGAAAAAATGAGTGCTCTGATTTCCCTTCTACAAATGTCTGTTTTCAAACGGGAAGGCAGAAGTCCTCACGGGATGGAGCGGATTACAGCCCGCACTCCCATCAAGTTAAATTTCGTCCACTGCAAGGCGATCGGATCGCTCCCTTAACTGAGTTATGAAGTTTAAGGAGTAGTGTGGAACTTACATAGCTCCAGGTCTTCCTCATATTACCTTGCGATATTTGCTCCAAAAGTTAAAAATCACCATATCTCTTTTCTCCTCTTATGGACAACTTTCAACTCTCATTGATAAGAAACGATAGATAAGAAACGACTTCCTTACACTTCGCATATTATTTTCAGTGTGTCCTCCTTTCATCGGGGTGGTATCAGTGATGTACAGTCACAACTGTCGTCTTGAGTGTTTATTTTCTGATATCTGTCCACACAGACAAACAAACACACACACACCACAAACAAACGCACACACACACCCTCACGTGAAGGAGACCGGCAGTGAAACGGTGGGCGTTTTCGTTTGCAGTGACGAAGCCATTGCAAAGGGTAGTAGGACTCTAGCGCTCCAACAGACGGGATAGCGAGTTGTGAGCAAATGGTGATCGCATAGTAGGTAAAGAAGCCATTCTGATTCATGATATCCGTATTTTGTCTTATCCTTTCTTGGAGACAATCGGATTGGCCCATGCCATCACCACTCTTGGGAGTGTGGTCTCACGTGTCACCAACTATGGTGTCGTCGACCAAGCGGGCTAAACGCCACCAGGCATTGCAAATAAATTAGTTTCATCAGTCAGAAAAGGTCTGTTAGCAAGTCGTGAACTAAATTATGCTACTGAAAAATGAGTACGAATTACCACTTTCGATAAGACAGACTTTTAACTAAAGTCTTTTCCTAAGCATAAAAAAATCTGTACTTTGAGTTTTTTGGAAACAAGACTTTGATTCGATATATATAATTACAGGGTGGGCAAAAAAAAGTACTTAGAAATGTTTATAAACAGATATTTAATTGACTTTTGTTAACGAACAGGAAAATTTCTCACCACACAAAATGCTGGAAACAGCTGTTACGATGCTCCAACGCTTGCAACCACTTGTCTTCATATCCTGATGTCCTGCAAGATCTGCCCCGAGTACTGCGCTGTGTCATGACGTTTAAGTAGGCGAGATGAACTGACGACTTTAGTGACTACTTGAGGACAACACATTACGCTGCTCACGATAAGATAGCTTAATTTCAATGGCGCGAACCATAGTTCATAGAAAACATTGTTTCTCCAGGCGTTGAAGACTGCAAGTGTGTTGACAGAACATCCCCTTCAGCCTGCGGTGCGAAACATACTGGCATAATGGCGTCAACGGTCATAGAGTGTCTCAGTTACTTCTGGTACCAACGAAAATTAGGCAGTACATCACTTTCTAAACATTCATGGTGGTGTCTGTTTGTTCTATATCGTATCTCCCTAACACTTTCGCGCAACGACGCTCTGAGCGTGTTTTTTTAGGGAATTAACTAGTTTGAACCTGGGACCTGTTGCTGGTAAGGAGACGTCAGACCACACATGACATGTAGAATTCAGAAGAGTTCAGTGAGACTAGCGATCATATAACCAAATACTAAATGATCTCAGCGTCAGCTCCACTGCACTCCCTGTAGAAGAATCTTGATACTAACTAAATATAGTGGAAAGGGTTCAAGGCTTTCCTATTTTTAATTAGCTGGTAAAATAACGTCGAAAAAGCAGTTAAGTTTACCATTGGAAATTTTATTCTACTCACAAAACATCATTTATAAATTGCACTATTGATAAAAGGAAATGTTTTAATACAGGATGGTAAAAACCAACTGCGTTCAACAAAAATGTGAACGAATATTCTCTGAATGGGTTTCCAAGTTCTACAATCGATCGAAGGATGACCTATGCCATATCACATGTATAATCTAGGTTTAATTTAAGTTTCACAAAAGAGAAAACTATCAAAATGGTCTACAGTGACCCTCAATTATCTTTAATTACTTATTTACCTTGTCGTAAATTACAGTGGCTGATGTGGCTTCTCAATAACTATATAAAAGAAAAATCATCGGGTTTCAGATCTTTTCTTCAAGTGGCAAATGTGAACACCGTGAGTTTTAATTAACGATCGACACTAGTATTACGCAATAAAGGGGTGTAACAGACGAGTCTTTTGCAGTTCTGAGTGAAGCCTTATGCGCTCAAATATGCGGCATCGCGTGCGTTCATTACCTTGTCGGTGTTTAGGCAGCGTCAGGGCGACAGAGGCCGGCGCACCAGCCATCCAGCTCGCCGTCTCGGAACTAACTCTCCTCTAACTTCTCCTTACTACAATTTACCGAAGTTAGTTTAAAAAAACTATCTAGCTCTGTTTTCATTTGACCAATCAGGGTCTCAATGTTAACCTTAAGCTCCGCCTACAAAAATCACTTTTCGTGGTGGGGCAATGTTTTTAAAGTTTGCAACGTAACAGAGACGCTAAAAAGTCTCACGTTAAACCCTGCAACTGGTGTGGTCCTTTTAGCGTTATCGTAAGATCTATACTGTTCTTCTGGAGGGCTCTATCTTTTACCATGGGTTGGGGGGTGGTTCTTGACGTACCTGAGACACGAAAAAGTCTCACGCTAAAACTTGCGGGTGGTAGCGGCCCTCTTTTGTGTTATCGTAAGATCTATACTGTTTTTATGGAGGGCTCTAGCTTTTAACCTGGGCTCGGGGCTGGTCCTTGACGTACCTGAGACGCGAAAAAGTCTCACGCTAAAACGTGCGGGTGGTGAGCCCTAGTGGTTAGCTGGAGACGTAGGTGTCCGTCCCTTATCGTAGGGCCTTCTAGCTTAACACGGTTCTGCTCTCGGCTTCTGCCCTCGTTTCTCCCCTTGGAACTGCGTCTGCCTCACGGTGGGAAGGTACGACATGCATTTAGGCATTCTTGTGGTAGTCTGTGGTATTCCATTTGCTCACTCGTTACTCGTATTACTTTGGTTAATTTAATGTCACGATTTATTCGGAGCTATGTGACATACTAGTAGATTTGCTTATTATGTCAGGGTTTTCATGGAAGGTGTTGGATTTGCCTGACGCCTTACAACTTCAGATAAGAAAATGGCGGAATTTACAACCCTCCCATGCCTGTCGGGCACTTCTGTAAGATTCCTTGAAGATGTAACCTGATACATGTCTTTTCAAGATAATCTCCTCCCCTCTAAGATAACCCACGCATCTTGGGCAACTGCATGGCTAAAAGATGGCGGTAAAAGAAAAGGTAATCCTTCTGGTCTAGATTTCATCAAAGGTTAGGGCCCCTTTCCTTCACTGATCTGGACCAGTAGGATGTCTTACAAATGTGGGAAACATCTCCCCCCACCTCCCCTTTTTCTCTCTGGATAAGTAGTATACCTTCAAAAAGACATGTTCTATTCACCCGCTCCCCATTATTTACGAGGTAGGATATTATGACATTACAGTGCGTGGTCGGTGATCTGCGGAATTACTAAAATTTAATGACAGTGAGATTTTCTGTCAGCACTCCGTCTTCTAACCACTTCCTACTGCAAATAAAATGTAAAAGTCGCGTGATTAGGGCCTCCCGTCGGGTAGACCGTTCGCCTGGTGCAAGTCTTTCGATTTGACGCCACTTCGGCGACTTGCGCGTCGATAGGGATGAAATCATGATGGTTAGGACAAAACAACACCCACTCCCTGAGCGGATAAAATCTCCGACCCAGCTGGGAATCGAACCCGGGCCCTTAGGGTTGGCATTTTGTTGCACTGACCACTTTTTTTTTTAAATCTCATTTTTTCGCTTTCGATCGTTGCATCTGCTCGGGGTGGGCGTCGTAAGGCATCCGTTTAAGTTCGTTGTTGATCGATTAACTCAGTTTTTTTTTTCGTTACAGAGGCAGGTAACCCTCTGACCGAACACGCTGAGCTACCGTGCCAGCGACCACTCAGCTCCCGGGCACGGAACCCACTGCTAATTGCAATTTGTTTCGAAACCCGTTCTAAGATATATACAAATACATAACTTTAAATGTTTCACACTTACTGTAATTCCACTGCATTATTTTAACAAAATACACTGATGTCACATGTTAAACAATTAGAACAACGTGATACTTTAACAAGTACCTCCGTACACACAGTCAAACTGTTTCCACAATGCACTATTTGCAACAAATGCCCTCTTGGTTAGCTCCAAGTGTACGTTATTTTATAACTACTAATGTGTGATGTAACTGTAAGACTGCCCCAGGAAGTCTTGTTAATAACTACAGAAATACCCTACTTCACTCATACCACATCGCTAAATATACACTGCAATCAATTAATGCCACTGGTTTTCAAAACTGTTGTCCCAGCATGTTCAAAGAATAAAGTCACTTTGAGATTTACAATAGCTGACAAGTAAATAAGATTTTTAAAAAGTTCACTCACAACACGTCACTAAATTTATACTGTACAAGAATTTACCCCCACCGGCTTAGGATGGAAACAACATAGACGAGCACTGTTTTAAAAACGAGCTAAAAGAATGGTATGTGTAATGTTCTGCAGACAGCTCTGAGGTCACTGGTGCGATGCGCCTGGCTGCCAGATGCAGCCAAAGAACCTCGCTCCAGCTGGAAGGCAGGGCAAGGGTCGACACATCTCTGTCTGGAACAGAGAGAACTGAAGCATGCCTTAACTGCTAGCAACTTGAACTACATTCCACTCGCAATGGATAAGTAGATAGCTAGAGAGTGCCAGAGAGACGAAGACAGACAGACACACACAGCGAAGGGGGGCAGGGAAGGAGACGGCCTAAGCATACCTGATAGTCGGAGAATCCCCATTCTGTGTCGCTCCTGCTAAAGGCCAAAGAGCTTCCTACGCATTTGAGGTAATACTGGCGCAGCTCGCGGAAATCGCACGTGCATCTTCCAGACATCAGTCGCACCGCACTCCATGGTTGCTTCATTTCAACACGACCGCCGGCCAGTAACGCCTACGTTACTCAGATCAGACCTACGTGCTAATAGAAGCAGCCAGCGGACAAACATTATAAACATACATGACTCTGAGCATGTTTGTTACCTGATAGGTTCGCCCATACCATCTTCCCGTTTAAAATTTTATGTCTGATTTGGCATGGAGTTTTAGTCTGAACGTTTCCGATTATTTTCTTTGTCTTATAATGCCTTTCATTAGGCACCTTCTTCAATAGATATATTGCGGTCTGTACAGTTGCTGTCATCTGTCTGTAATCTATGTTTGTTCTGCCGCCATAATTTTCGCAGTCTTTATTCAATCCGTCAGACAAGAAGGTATTTTAGTGATTAAAATTCTTCTGGGTAATATGCCGCGTCATTTCAAAAACCAACAACAATAATAAATTGAAACCGACGTTTCGGCCGAATTGCAACGGAAGGCCGTTCCCTGAGGAAGGCCGTTGCAATTCGGCCGAAACGTCGGTTTTAATTTATTATTGTTGTTGGTTTTTGAAATGACGCGGCATATTACCCAGAAGAATTTTGATCACTATGACACCGGCCGCGGAAGCCTACGTTCTTATAAGAAGGTATTTTTCATGACCAGAGCTGAATATATTGTCTGACAATCCTTTAACTTCCCTCATATCACTGGGGCCAATATCACCCCATAACCATATCAGAAATATGTCTCCCCTGTTTTCTAAACTGTTATTTTCAAAAGACGTGACTTTCTCCCGCTGAGTCGATTGTATACAGCAGTGTTGTGTTACAACATATTACAAATCATGTATGGGTGTTGCACTGAGGACTACTGTAGTAAACATGACCTCAATTTAAACAGTTAGTAGGTTTCTTCAACATAACACAACTAAAAAAGAATGACAAACGTTTTGTTGAACTGGTGTAATATGAACTACCTGCAAAAGTAAAAACATTAGTTCCCATTTTTAATGTTTCTACCTCAGCTTTTGTTGTATCTTTTCTAGTTACACTGCCGTCAATATGAGTGTGGGTTGCCGGATGTTCGGTGTTTTACCGAACTTTTCGTGTTCGGTGTTCGGTACCGATGTATGAGTGGTCCAGTGTTTTAGAATCCCTTTTGTGTCACTAACTTACTTACTGAGTAGCAAAATAGAGTCAATAAACATTTAGTAACCCATTCACGCGAAAAACATGTGCAATCATTGAAGATGGTCGGTACTGAAGACGGCAGATAGTTTATACGAAGAGAAGCATATGCCAAATAAAACTTCTGGACAATTACAAAGTCAAGCTTCTACATCCACATATTCGTTTTTGTGGAATAAGTTTTCTAAATCGTGAAGAAACACCTAACAGAAAATAAATTATCGAAAGGATTATGGCGTTTCCATTCAGCAATGACTACATGCAAGGAGTCTCCAGTCACATGAATCATTTATGGCTTACACTAGAAACAAATTTAGTATGTATATGGTGGAAGCATAATTATGTATTAGTTGTAATTTGAAGTTTCCTACATGCAACGGCGTTTACAAGAAATGAAATATACCAGATTTCTGTTGAAAGGTGTTAACCAGCAATAATAAATATTATTTTTATCACCAGGAATTGTATGATAGTTTTTTTTTTTCAATTTAACTCTAATGTGAGCCCATGTGAACAATGTAAATGCAGAAGGTGTTTGTTTTAACTTGAAACAACTAAATATCTCGAAACAATGTTCATCGTACATAAAAAGTGTTCGAGCTGGAAAGTTAACATTTTTCAGGGAGACGTCCTGGTGAAACGGAAACCTGATGCAAGCTGGGACACAGTGTATTCAGAAAACCCACACACATCGATTTGTACCTAAATGCTTTCAGCTGCAACCACAACTCCCAGAATGAAGGCGTTTTGCGCACACTTGTTCTCAGGGCACGATCGATTTGCGATCAGGAGAGCCTTCCAGCAGAACTACACCATTTCGAGACTACATTTCGGAAAAATGGGTACAACCAGGAGCAAATAAGACACGCACTCAGACAGATTGCGCCAAGAGAACAAGAAGAAGAAACAGAAGAACACAAGTCATTGGCTTGCAATCCGTTGGTCGGGAACACCTCAAGAAAAATGTACAGAATCCTGGGGAAACACAATGTGAAACGTGAATTCCGACCCCCTGCAAAAACCTTGGCTCTACTGGGTTCAGTGAAAGATGACGTAGGCCTTCGAAAACCAGGCGCTTATGAAATTCCCTATCAGTGCGGAAAATCATACACTGGGGAGACAGTCCGCACTGAAGAAGAGAGGTGCCGCGAACACAAGCGCCATACCGAATTACGCCAGGCCACTAAATCAGCCGTGGCTGACCATTGTATAAAGTCTGGCAATAAAATAGACTATGAAAAAACAAAAATACTCTGTCAATCTTCCTACTTCTGGGACTGCGTTACTAAAGAGGCCATCGAAATCCGACTACAGGACGGTCTAATTAATTAAGACAGCGGCCTTCAACTTAAGCTTGGAACCCTGCACTCAACCTGGAGAGAAAGTTGCGGTCCCAGAGTTCGAGGACCGCCCCCGACGGTGGCAGCAGGGAGACGGCAGACCTCAGTTCAGACCCAGGCGCCGCTTCCCCCACCACCTCCAGTAGCCGCTACGCCATCCGCACCGAAGACACAAGGAGTGGAACGTTGCAGGGGGTGACGGCTAGTAGATATAGGGCACCGAGAGAAGCATCACAGCATTCGTCAGCGTGATCCAAGAACAGCGATGTGGACGAGATGTTTTTCCTTCCCATCAGGATGCTTGAATTTGGTGAGTACCCTTGCCACTAACCATTGGGGCGACTCATTTCGATGAGTTCCCTGTACCTCTCAGTATTTTTGTAATACACCATAAACGCTCGAAATGACGATGTTCCATTTCGAAGTGAAGTAAAGTCGTATACAAAGAATGGCTGACAGATGTCGAAGGGCACGTTAAGCCACATAACTGAAAAGGCTTTTTCCATCTTGCGCTACCATGGCAACTTTCCTTCGCGGATTATGATAGCTGTGTGTGAGTGTATCTGTTAAGCGTAGACGAATGTATTGTGTGTGTGTGTGTGTCATATAGGGTTTGGTTGGGTTGTTTGGGGAAGGAGACCAGACAGCAAGGTCATCGGTCTCATCGGATTAGGGAAGGACAGAGAAGGAAGTCGGCCGTGCCCTTTCAAAGGAACCATTCCGGCACTTGCATGGAGAGATTTAGGGAAATCACTGAAAACCTAAATCAGGATGGCCGGACGTGGGATTGAATCGTCTTCCTCCCGAATGCGAGTCCAGGGTGTCCATATAGGGTAGTGTCGAGTTCATGTTGGAGACGGTGAGCGAAGGGACAAGGTAAAACCTAGTGCCGACAGACAGCCTCTAGAAGAGCACCAACGAGACTGTGAATATTAAAGCCCCCATTCAATGGACTGATCACATCCAAGAGTGTCACATGTCCTCATTTCAACGAACTCTGCGAAGAGGTTTGGAATTTAATCCAAGACCTTTAATAAAAAAAATTATGGGTATGTGACCGCACTGACAGTAGTAAACGCATTATTGTGGCCAAGATAGACACAAAGCCCACGCCTACTACAGTAGTGCAAGTTTATATGCCAACTAGCTCTGCAGATGACGAAGAAATTGATGAAATATAAGATGAGATAAAAGAAACTATTCAGGTAGTGAAGGGAGACGAAAATTTAACAGTCATGGATGACTGGAACTCGAGAGTAGGAAAAGGGAGAGAAGGAAACATAGTAGGTCAATATGTATTGGGGCTAAGAAATGAAAGAGGAAGCGGCCTGGTAGAATTTTGCGCAGAGCATAACTTACTCATAGCTAACACCTGGTTCAAGAATCACGAAATAAGGTTGTATACATGAAAGAACCCTGGAGATACAAATATTTATCAGATAGATTATATAATGGTAAGACAGATTTAGGAACCAGGACTCTGACCACAATCTATTGGTTATGAACTGTACACTCAAACTGAAGAAGCTGCAAAAAGGTGACAATTTAAGGAGATGGGACCTGTATAAACTGAAATAACCAGAGGTTGTACAGGGTCTCAAGGAGAGCATAAGCGATCAACTGACAGGAATGGGGGAAAGAAATACAGAATAAGAAGAATGGGTAGCTCTGAGGGATGAAGTAGTGAAGGCAGCAGAGGATCAAGTAGATAAAAAGACGAGGGCTAGTAGAAATCCTTGGGTAACACAACAAATAATGAATTTAATTGATGAAAGGAGAAAAAATGAAAATGCAGTAAATAAAGCAGGAAAAAAGGAATACAAACGTCTCAAAAATGAGATCGTCAGGAAGTGCAAAATGGCAAAGCAGGGATGGCTAGACGACAAATGTTAGGATGTAGAGGCTTATATCACTAGGGGTAAGATAGATACTGCCTACAGGATAATTAAAGAGACCTTTGCAGAAAAGAGAACCACTTGCATGAATATCAAGAGCTTTGATGGAAACCCAGTTCTAAGCAAAACAAGGGAAAGCAGAAAGGTGGAAGGAGTATATAGAGGGTCTATACAAGCGCGATATACTTAAGGACAATGTTATGGAAATGGAAGAGGATGTAGATGAGGATGAAATGGGAGTTATGATACTGCGTGAAGAGTTTGACAGAGCACTGAAAGACCTGAGTCGAAACAAGCCCCCAGGAGTAGACAACATTCCGATTGAAATACTGACAGCCTTGGGAGAGCTAGTTCTGACAAAACTCTACCATCTGGTGAGCAAGATGTATGAGACAGGCGAAATAACCTCAGAAATCAAGAAGAATATAATAATTTTAATCCCAAAACAGGCAGGTGTTGACGGGTGTGAAAAGTACCGAAATATCAGTTAAATAAGTCACAGCTGCAAAGTACTAACACGAATTCTTTACAGACGAATGGAAAGACTGATAGAAGCCGACCTCGGGGAAGATCAGTTTGGATTCCGTAGAAATGTTGGAACACGTATGTCAATACTGACCCTACGACTTATCTTAGAAGAAAGATTAAGGAAAAGCAAACCTACGTTTCTAGCATTCGTAGACTTAGAGAAAGCTTTTGATAATGTTGATTGGAATACTCTCTTTGAAATTCTGAAGTTGGAAGGATAAAACACCTTGAGCGAAAGCTATTCACAATTTGTACACAAAGCAGATGGCAGTTATAAGAGTTGAGGGGTATGAAAGGGAAGCAGTGGTTGGGATGGGAGTGAGGCAGGGTTGTGGCCTATTCCCGAAGTTATTCAATCTGTATATTGAGCAAGCAGTAAAGTAAACAAAAGAAAAGTTCGGAGTAGGTGCTAAAATCCATGTAGAAGAAATAAAAACTTCGAGGCTCGCCGATGACACTGTAATTCTGTCAGAGACAAGAAAGGACTTGGAAGAGCAGCTGAACGGAATGGACAGTGTCTTGAAAGGAGGATATAAGATGAGCATCAATAAAAGCAAAACGAGGATAATGGAATGTAGTCGAATTAAGGCGGGTGATGCTGAGGGAATTGCATTAGGAAATAAGACACTTAAAGTAGTAAAGGAGTTTTGCTATTTGGGGAGCAAAATAACTGATGATGGTCGACGTAGAGAGGATATAAAATGTAGTCAATGGCAAAGAAAGCGTTTCTGTAGAAGAGAAATTTGTTGACATCGAGTATTGATTTAAATGTCACGAAGTTGTTTCTGAAAGTATTTGTATGGAGTGTAGCCATGTATGGAAGTGAAAATGGACGATAAATAGTTTAGACAAGAAGAGAATAGAAGCTTTCGAAATGTGCTGCTACAGAAGAATGCTGAAGATTAGATGGGTAGATCACATAACTATTCAGGAGGTGTTGAATAGAATTGGGAGAAAAGGAGTTTGTGGCACAACTTGAGTGGAAGAAGGGTTCAGTTGGTAGGACATGTTCTGAGACATCAAGGGACTACCAATTTAGTACTACAGGGCAGCGTGGAGCGTAAAAATCGTAGAGGAAGACCAAGAGATGAATACACCAAGCAGATTCAGAAGGATGTAGGTTGCAGTTGGTACTGAGAGATGAAGAAGCTTGCACAGGATAGAGTAGCATGGAGAGTTGCATCAAACCAGTCTCAGGACTGAAGACCACAACAACAACAAATGGTATATGGTGCCAAAACTATACAGATGGCACATCTCGAATTGCTTCACAAAAAAGTCAAGTAACATGTTTTCGTATTTCGTACGGCTGTCCCAGAAAAAAAAACGGTTGGTCTCAGGCTAATGGTTTTGGAAAAGTATATACTTGGCCGTGCACGTACGTAAGCAATGGGTTCTTGTTATTGCCCGCTGCGCGTATTGACATCGCGAGCGTACATGATAAACACATATGCAACTGCGGCCTAAGTGGCTGCGTCATTGTAATTCACCGTGCGACGACAGTAGGCGAGTAAACTGTGCAGATGTTATTGTACTTCTGTTAACTGTTAGGATGGAACGGCGATTTACTATAGCTGAACTATGCGATATGCATTTAATTTATGGCGAGGCAAAAGACGTTTCGAGGGCAGCTGTTCGAATTTATCGAGAACGCTTCCCACAACGACGGCTTCCTGTACGAAAGACATTTGCTGCTGTGCACCAAATATTTGTCTCATTGTAAATCTCTATTTGTATGCGATTATTAAGCATTTACATCTTAATAAAGTACAGTAGTTATCTGCACCTTTGTAAATTATCGTCCATATGGGAAACTATCTTCTGTTCTGATATGCTTTCAGTTTTTGTTACATCATTACAGAATACAACTGACGAGTACGTATTTAATTAGATTGAGAGAGACTGGCTCTTTACTGCCCCGCGCAGAAGGCAGAGGCCCACAACGCGCCGATCGTACATTGGAAGCTGAGGAATGAATTCTGGACCTCATCCAGGAGGATCCTTCTCAGATTAGTAGAAGCATCGCCCTGCCCGTGGGTATATCACACACTGTCGCTCATCGCACTTCGAAAGAGGAGCGTCTGCGACCTTACCACATTCAACGCGTACAAGCATTGGAATAACAAGATTCCCCTCCACTTGGTGAATTCTCAGAGTGGTTTTTGTTACACAGTGTAAAGCATGATTTTGTCAACAAATTACTCGTCACAGATGAATCATGTTTCACTCGCGACAGAATAACTAATTTCCATAGCATGCACACGTGGAGTGTACACAATCCTCGCCAAGTAGTGGCAATACATTTTCGGCGACGATTTTCCGTAAATGTGTGGGCGGCTATGCTCGATGATTACATTATTGGGCCCTATGTTTTACCTGCACGTTTGACTGGTAACTATTACCGAACGTTTCTAGAGGAAACATTGTTACCAACGTTGTTAGAAGACATTCCGTTAGGCATACGTCATAACATGTGGTTCCTCCACGATGGTGCTCCACCCCACGTTGGTCAGAGAGTACGCACATTTTTGGATAGTCGATTTCCAGGACGATGGATCGGGCGTTCGGGTCCACGTCGATGGGCTGCATGCAGCCCTGATTTAAATCCACTGGATTTTTACTTTTGGGGCCATATGAAGGAACTTGTTTATGCTGAGCCAGTAAATAATGCGGACGAAATGACGCAGAAGATTTTAGATGCTGCCAATACCATAAAGGCCAATGTGCATGTGTGTGAACGAGTGCGACGAAACTTGGTTCGCCGTGATGAAGCATGTGTAGAAGCGAATGATGGTAATTTCGAACATTTATTGTAGTATTGGTGTAAGAGGAAACGAAGTAATGGGTTTTCTTTTCGTTACGATGTTGTTGGACAGAAGGAAAATAATGTGAATTTAGTATTCGTTATGACATTGCCGTTAAAAGGTGAAACAGTTGATTGTAATTAATTCACAACTATCTGCTTGGTGATTGACTGAATTTGTGCTAATGGAAATACATTGTGTTTGATATTAGCTTGTCATTACTACTACGACCTTCGTTATCGACTTGTTGAGAAACAGACTGGTTGTATTCAATTCACTTAAAGCGAATTACACGTTCTTGACGACCCAAAACCGTTTGCATTCCTTTTTTCGGTACCAACTGATTGTCACACCACGTCGTTGTACACGTCTAATAATTTCAATCCCCTGATCGGCTCGTTGCCTTTCTCTGGCCGCCCCGTCATTGTAGGCAATAATCTCGGTACGCCGTGTAATGTCCATTGACTACGTAATACAAAAATAAAGTACACGATACAAGAAAATGTCATTAGACTTTTTTGTCAAGCACACCGAGATGTACTAACTGCATAATTTTGGCGCCTTGTACCGTTTACACCCTGTATATAGAACTACCAACGTTTCGGTCCCTGTTGCAAGTGACCTTCTTCACGGTGTTTTTGTTTACTGCTGAATGAGAAAACTTTGATTCTTATATACATGCAGAAATTTCACCAAAGTCAATCTGTTTTCCGCATTAAACCTAGTGTTCTGCCACCGCTGACATGGTGTGCTGTCTCAATCGGATATACATTTTGTGTTCAGCTTTCCATATGCAAATTGGTCGCCCACTCTCGCCCACATACACTAATCCACCTTCGCACCTGGTTTCGTGAACTCCAGCAGCATGTAATTTGTCAGCTATATCTTTCGTTGTACGAAAAACTTCTTTTATTCTGTTGCAGCTTCGTAAAATCGGTTTGCTGCCTGCTCGGCGAAAACTCTGCTCACCCGTTCAGTGACACTGTGAACATTTGGTAACAGAGCAATGTTTTTGCCTCCTTTCGCTCTTCTCTGTTGCTTTCAGTCTTGTCGGCCGGAGTGGCCGTGCGGTTGTAGGCGCTACAGTCTGGAATCGAGCGACCGCTACGCTCGCAGGTTCGAATCCTGCCTCGGGCATGGATGTGTGTGATGTCCTTAGGTTAGCTGGGTTAAATTAGTACTAAGTTCTAGGCGACTGATGATCTCAGAAGTTGATTCGCATAGTGCTCAGAGCCATTTGAACCATTTGAACCTTCAGTCTTTGTCGCCATAATTTTTTCTGTTACTTTCATTCCATAACCATTGGCACAAAAAATGGACTTGAGGTTTTGTATTTCTCCTTTAGATGTTCCTCACCGCTGATCCTGTGAGCCCTCTTGGTTAAAGTGAGCAGGAAAGATTTCTCTGTGTAGGGTGATGATGGGAGGAGGTACGCAGGTGCCTGTCTGCACTGGCTGGCTCCCTACATACTCTATGGCCCAGTTTACCATAAGACTTTCTGTAAACATCCACGTCGAGGAAAGGTTACATCTCATCCTTTTCATCTCCATAGTGAATTGGATTATGCTGTGCTGTTGTTTGAGGTGTTGGTGGAAATTTCGTAGCTCTTCCTCTCAATGTGACCAGATATCGAAAGTATCATCAACATATCGGAGCTAACATTCTGGGCGTAATGGTGCGGACTGGAGAGCTGTTGCTCCGGAAGCTTCCATGAAAATGTCTGCTGCAATAGGTGAGAGAGGGGAGCCCATACCTACACCATCTGTCTGTTCGTAAAATTCCCCTTTGCACCTGAAATAGGTGGTCGTTAAACAGTGTCGCACTAGATCGCAGGTATCGGGTGCCTGCATTCCTCTGAGAGATGCATAGTGTCTTGTACCGGCACATTCGTGAATAAAGACATCACGTTAAAGCCAACCATCATGTGTGTGCCCGAGATACACTTTTCTTTCAAAAGTTCCACACAATGAGTGGAGTCCTTAACGTACGAATTTGTGTGGCCCACCAAATGTCGGAGCATTGGAGCCAGTCCCTTTGCTAGACTGTGCGTCGGTGAATTAATGGTACTCACAATTGGTCGTGTAAGGAAAGGCCTCTCCATGGACCTCCGGTACACCATAGATTTTTGGTGCCTGTGGAACTTGTGGGATGAGTCTTCTGGCCGTGCCGAAATTCATTCTACTTTGCTTTACCAGTCCTTGCACCGATTTGATTAATATTGACTGTCGGATCTCCCGTAAGTCTCTTATAAATCGGTTCATTCAGAAGATCCTCCATTCGTTTGTTATAATCTTCGGTGTCCACCACAACGGTCGTATTTCAAAATGGATCAAATGGCTCTGAGAACTATGGGACTTACCATCTGGGGTATTCAGTCCCCTACAACATAGAACTACTTAAATCTAACTAACGTAAGGACATCACACACATCCATGCACGAGGCAGGATTCGAACCTGTGACCGTAGCGGTCGCGCGTTTCCATACTGAAGCGCTTAGAACCGCTCGGCCACAACGGCAGGCTAAGCAACCTTCTTCAGGGTGTTTTTGCTTACAGCTGAATGAGAAAACTTTATTTCTTATATACCTGCAGAAATGGCTGTTATCGAATTCTGATAGGCTGTTTAGGATGAAGGGGAGGGATGTTAGAAGTCTTTATTAGTGTTTTTATTTTTTCTTTTCATTGGTGGAAACCAGATGTTTTGACTGATGTTTGCATTATTCCTTGTGATTGGTGGATATCGGCGAATGTAAAACCAGGTGGCAGCTCTGATGTGGCGTTGTTTTCCTGCTTTCTAGCGCCGGCCGAGGCACGCCAGTACTCTATCTACCTGCGGCCGCTGCGGTCTCCCACGCGCCTGTATGTGTCTCTTCACGTGAGCTGCCGTCCCTTAGCGCTGTTATTGCTGGCAACCAGGACGTCGGAAGTCGGTAGCCATCTTTTCTGTTCATGTTGGCCTGTCGTTTGGCTATTTCTATTGCCTCTCTAATCTTCCTCCTGAAAGTAAGAGGCTGTTTCGCCAGTACGTGAGCCTCAACAAAATCAGTCTGTTTACCGCACTAATCTTGGTGTTCTGCCACCGGTGACTTAGTGTGCTGTCTCAGTCGGGTATATCTTCTGTGTCCAGATATCCGTATACTGATTGGTCGCCCCGTCTCGCCTACATACACTGATCCACATTCGCACCTGACTTCGTAAACTCCAGCAGCAAGTAGTTTGTCAACAGGATCTATCGTTGTACGAAAATATCTTTTATTCTTTTTCTGCTTCGGGAAATCGCCGAGCAGACGTCAGTCACAAGGGGTCATGCAAACACCAATCAAAATGCCAGGTTTCCACCAATGAAAACAAACAATAAAAACACCAATAAAGACTGGTAACACTTCTACCCTTCATACTAAACACGTAACGTTTATAATTAATCAAAGACGTTGGCTCAAAGACTTCTGATGACCACCACTCCTGTCCCCTCTTAATTAAAGGCAAACGGAAAGTTGTCAACAGAGCGTGGCGTACCCGGGCGATCACCCATCTAAGTGTTAGCCACGCCAGACGGTGCTTAACTGTGGTGATGTGCCGGGAACCTGTGTATCCACCTCGGAACGCCATTGACCTTCGATAATTTATTAACTCGTGCTTGAAATTCATCTACAAAGCTTAAAAGCATATCTTGTGTATTTTTTGCCCAGGTATTTCTGATACGATCCATCTTTTTCTGTCGAGTAGTTGGTTCTTGTGCGCACACCCTGTCTCTCTGAGATCATATCGAAATTAGGCATCCTAACGGTGAGATTCGAGGAGATTAACCCAAATCAAGCGTGTCAGTGGTATGGGGACTCACTGAAATCAGCTCCAACGGGAATAGAAAACTAACTGCCATTAAAAGTAGCTTATTTTTCAGACTATGAAGCGTCTAAACTTAAACGTTTCCCTGTACAATCAAATTTACGAAACTAAATTAAATTTTTAACAAACATATCTACTGGTTAGATTTTAGGTTGATGTTTTTATCGTAAATCTACTAAAGAAAAAAATGAACAAGTTCTTAATTACAGAAGCCGGGAAAATGGAATTTTGTCAATTACAGCATCATCTGTCAAGAATGTAAAAAAAATTATGTTCCTGGTAAACTATAGGTAATTTCTGGGGTAGAATCCGAATGTACGATTTATAATATTAAAAAAATGTTGGTAGCCTGAGAAGGTGGTGATGAAGCTCTTAGGGTGTGGCCAGTATTAGTATAGACAGATGTCCCCTTTGAAAATATTAAAGTCTCATGTGGAGCAGTTTTTCTTACGATCCTTATTTTTCGAGCTATTTAGTTGTTCCAAGTTAAAACAAAATAGGTATACATCTCCCTTCACTTCAAAGCTATTATTTCTAAATATGCCGCTTTCTTCCTCTGACTCAATTGTACCCACTGATGTTTTGTTCGCTTTTGTTCTTACAACAGATCTAAATTTATTAATGGTTTCTTGCACTAAATAACACTGTGGTCAATATGACATCATTCTTAATTTCTGTTTTTTGTTACATGTAACATTTATTAAAAGACAATGATGACTGCTACATTGAACAGCTGTAATTCATATTTATCTACCTTAGTTCAATAAAAAAAAACTGACAATACATTCCGTGTAAGTTATTTGGGGTCTTTATAACCTCATTGGTACTCAGTGAAGCAAAACGTATTCTAGTAATATCATGGTTAAACCTAGACTGCCTTCAGTTGATCACTCGTTAGCGAATCTCTGGCTACACAAATCAACTTTCCTTTCCAAGTGAAGCAACCTATAATTTGTTCTGTTTGTGCTATATATTTTCTACCAGAGTGTATGACTAGTGCTAATTATCGCATCTTCCACGGAGCGAGAGTGTTGACGTTGAAAGATGCTGGTTGTTCTTCTTTGCTCTTGGCTAGTGAAAAGACTGATAATTATCATGAGCGAAATCAAAAGTGAGTTGAATCTAGTATCTCTTAGTGACCTCTTCCCTAGAACAACACATAAAAAAATATTTCTCATCAAGTATCCTCTCTCTCTCTCTCTCTCTCTCTCTCTCTCTCTCTCTCTCTCTCTCTCCGTAGCTAGAGCTTTTCGTTCATCATAAGTGATATGATGACATCGAGTTCTAAACAATTATGAATAGTTATAAACCTTGAAAATAATATAACATAATCCTAGTTTAGCACCGAGCAAGGAAATCGCTCGACTCAGTATAGCCTTATATTGACGGAATTCTTGTTCTCAAAAACGTTTTCATGCATTCTGTATTTTGGATTCCCAATTGTAAGGTGAAGGTGAGACGGGGCTCGAGGTGAGATAATCTGCTACTGAAGAAAGTGGACCTCGAGTTAATAATTTATTTCTGTTAATGGAGTATATAACATCAAAGCAACGAATAAAGTCATTGTGGATCGTTAAATGCTATTGTCCACTCCGAATTTGTTGTCAGAAATGAATATAACTTCAACATGATGAGCATAGTAACGCCTCTGGAGACTGAAGGGTTTGGAGTCTAACTTTGTGTTGATTATTAGCCGTATAGACAGGAAAGATATGCTGCTTCACAAAAGAATTAGCCGTGGTGGCACATGAAGGTGATTAACCAAAAGCTCTGTCAGTCGAGTACAAATTGTACTGAAGATTAGAGTTAAGCTAAATGAAGTTTTGATTCATGGTAGCAGGATGCGTTACTGTAGGTCCGTACTTTGCCACATGTATTGGCAGACTACATTCGCCGACTATAATCATGGGACCATTGTTGATTCGCTGTGAAACAGTGTGGAAGATTATGAACGTCCTCTGTTACCGAATGCGCTGATCCTGTCAGCTCCTTCACGTCCTAACCTGGTATCAAAACCATCTTGCAATTACATTTCGTCTCGCACACTCATCTAGCAGATGCAGCAGCACTGAACGTCACTTTGTCTGGCATATTTTCTCCTCTCTCCTGCCTGCCTATCGACTTCTCACTACCCACTGTATCCTGTTAAGCGTCCACCGTCTAACCTCTCCCCAAAGTACTACTCTGAGGCTGCGTTTGTTTTGGAGAGTGCTGTCTGACCAGTCCACTTGCCACACACTAATAAAGGCACGAAGCCCTGGCCCGATCAGAGCCTGCAAACAAACGCTGGAGGACGACGTTCTTGGCGCATTCGATAACAGAAAAGTGTTTCCGAACATTCTAGGAGTTTAGACTGCGAGTTTAGAAGGACCAATGGAACGTATTGCCTGAAAAATCGGCCCGAAACCTCACTTTTCAACTCTCATCTGCCCTGCGAGTTACGTTGACCGCTCGCTTTTGAGCAGATGTTCTTATCACCATTTTATTTTTTTGTGGGGCTGTTCTGGTATAGTCGCAGTAACGCTAACATGAACTTTTGTTCAAGCCTCCTCCAGCAAGAACTGCGCAAAAAAATGGTTCAAATGGCTCTGAGCACTATGAAACTTAACTTCTGAGGTCATCAGTCGCCTAGAACTTAGAACTACTTAAACCTAACTCACCTAAGGAATCACACACGTCCGTGCCCGAGGCAGGATTCAAAACTGCAACCGTAGCGGTCGCGCGGTTCCAGACTCTAGCGCCTAGAACCGCTCGGCCACCTCGGCCGGCCATGTTCAACCCTTTGAATTATATTACATTTTCTTGAACTATTCGCTATCAGAGCACTTCTTACCATTCTTACCATTTCTTTGAAACTAAAGTCTGTTGGCTTGTGTATGGTTTTCCTTTAGTTTCACACCTAATACTTCAAGTGCAACAATTCGGTAAAGGGACTGAGCTTTCCCTGAGCCACAGGAGATGTGTTTCATCATTGTTCACATAGTTACTGCCACCACACCCTCCTTCCTTGTAAACATCTCTTATATTCGAGATTTTCGCGATGTCTTGGGTTTCCGAGTGTACGTTTATGGTAATATCGTCAGCGAAGGCACTGGTTGTGTATTGACGTGCACCAACGTATGGTCCAGCTGGCTGTACGGATTAATTTTCTAGAACTCCCATATATCTTCTACTACTGTAAATAATTCACCTTTACTGTATAGAGACAAAGATGAATGAGCGCATTGCATGAGTAGGGAATAAGATTCTTGACTCTGTGGTTAGTTTTATCTGTGGTTGCCTTTCTAGTCAGTCAGTAGTGCAGTGCTGGGACGTTCTTGCCTGAGTTTAGTAGCGTGCAGCTGAGCTTTCAGGGAATGAAATCTGTTTTCTCTGAATCGGGGAGAAGCTATCGGGAATACTTTATTATGGAGATGAAATCTCTTTTATAATACCTTCTTGTTCTTTATATTGATGGAGAAGATTTTGAAGGAATTTTGAAGGTATGTTTGCAGTTTCTTCGTAATGAAAGAAGTTTGTTGTTATTAGAGTCTTATGTTGAGCAGTCTTTTTTATCAATCAGTTTGGTTTCTTAAAAACGATTTAATTTAAACGAGAGCCTATCTCATGATTCATAGTAAAGTTTTAAATATTATGTCGTGTGTGCATTACGTATTACGCCACACATAGCAACAGGTTACTTCTAACAAGCTGCTGATTTGTATCTGCTTTTGAGAACGTCAGTACTTGTTACACAAAAGGCATGCTGAGCAAGAGGAAAGTCACCTTTATTTCAGGTCAGATCTCACCTTGCGTTCTTGAGAACTGTACGTTGACAGAATTGTCAAGTGCCGTGAGAGCAAGTAGAGTAATTTTCGGGGAATAGTATTGGTGATTTCAAACGGTTATTTTCTTCCAAGTACTGTAGTAGTTTATTTATTTATTCTTTTTTTTCATATTTCAAGTCAATCATTGCGCTTCCTACCACGCAACGTTCCTAATGTACTTCGGTACCGAGTTTTAGTTTCATAATTTTCAATGAGCATGCAGTTACGTTCTTTTGGCATTTAATTAGATTCATTTTCTTTATTTCAAATTTTGCATTTCATGAAGATTAAAGTTTTACTTCACGACACTGTTCACATGTACAACGCAGGGTCTAACCAACAGTGAGGTTTGCTCAGCAATTTAATACGATACCCGAAGTACACGTTAATGATAAGAAAGTTTTTGAAGTCAGTAGATTCAGCTTTCTGTCATACATATAATGTATTACAGAATGCATGCAAAAGATGTAAGGAGATGACGACGAGTATCACCGGCAAAGCGCAGCTACATCTGGTAGAGAGTCGGATTGGGAATGCTTCAGTAACATTTTGGGTTATTTGCACTTTGGAAACAATTTCGGACAAGTTAATCTGTTGTTGCTTCCGTATATATGAAATTCTGTAACACATTTCTTAGGTGCTCATGGTTGATGAAATGGCCAATGAGCAAGGTGCTTGGCACGCTGTAGAGCTAGACCGCCAAACAAACATCATTCGCGCAATAGCAACTATAGTAAAATAAACCAGAACTGTACTCATAAATAACAAAACACTAAAGATTGCCCAGAGGTTTACAGCACAACCATAAATGGCATCAGAGGTCCAGTTAGCCTGCTTTAACAATCAACGGAATGTGGGCAGGACTGAAACCCCCTTCCAGTTCACAATACTGGCCACACCGTTCCACAGGATCTATCATCATAGCACAGTCACTGGTACCTCCAAAACATATAAATAGAATTTATTTAACAAACAGAAAATAACCAGTTAACAAAGATGGTGGTAGGTCAAAATTCCCTAAATTACAGACATTTCCCATCCCCAGAAATCTATTATGACACTAATAAACAATCTAAACCCCATTAACAAAAATGAGAACACGTTAAAAGAATAACGCTTATGTCTCACAGGAATAGCTATTAACTCTTCAACAGTAAACCATGAACGAATCATGGTAAACCCAGTGAAAGCGTAATACAACTTGGTTGAAACTAGCAACAAACAGTACTTATGAAGAAAGACTAATTAAACTGACAAAGGAAAGGTACAGGATCAAGTAGCACTAGTTATAAATTCGCATGGTAAAAATCTTAACGTCTGATGTATTCACTGAGGTAGACCAGACCAGCTGTACAACTCAAATGTACTGTCCGCATCCACCCAGCCTTCAGACAAACAAATTAGCAATTTAAGACACAATGGAAATTTATTCCAACCCACGATGAGTAGAACAAATGAAAAATAGGAAGCCATTTAACTTGAAACAAAACATAGTCCACTCTTTCGTAGTTTGTCAACGGCGAGAAAATTCTGACAAATAGCACTAAAGAGAGACGATCATTAAATCGAAACCCTTAGCTGCCGGCAGGTGTTGTTAATACATCAATGGGGACGGGTAGCGTGCAATGGATAAGTCTGGCAGTTGCACTATCCTCTGTGCTCTCGGTGGCTCAGATGGACAGAGCGTCTGTCATGTAAGCAAGAGATCCAGGCTTCGAGTCCCGGTCAGGGCACACATTTTCAGCTGTCCCCGTTGACGTATTAACAACACCTGTCGGCAGCTAAGGGCTTCGATTTAATTACCATTTTATTCTAGAGAAGCTGCACGATAATCAATGGTATCTGCTCTTTTGGGAACAGATACCATATTCATATAACTAAAGAAAGAGTTCGGTATGTTATGGTCGGCTCCCTGACACTTCTTATTTTTATTTTTATTTTGTTTTGTTGAACAGCGATAGTCCCGACTGGCAACTATTGTACGCAAATGGTACCAGGAGGCTACAATTCTTCATCCGATGTACAGTTGCCCGCTTCGCCTTGTGGTCGCACACTTGCAAAGGACCCAACGACATAGCCGTGCACTCGCCCACGCACTGCTATCAAACCTCCCTATACTCGGAGGGGGGACGGCTGTCTTCTGCCAAGCTGGAACCTTCTTTCTCGTCCACCAGACGGAGACCGCGCATGCAAGCCCAGTACTCCTGTAGAATGTTCAAAAGTTGCTGCGCAAGTTTTCTGGGCTTCTGGAGCGCCACGTTGCGGGTAACTTTCAAAGAGTGTAACCACACACAGAATCGATATAAAAGCCAATAACACTCAGTTGACATCATCGAATGCTTTCTCTCATCTAAATGCAGTTGAACTAATGTGTGTACCTTACGGAGCTAACAATACACTAATACTGTAATGAGGATTTATTTATTAACTGCATGACTGGTTTCTAATTATCCACCCTCAGAATCTAACAATTGCAAACAAGAGGGAACGGCAATCAGTGCACGAGTTAAGAAATGTGAGATAATCAGCAAAACGTTGCCATAGTCAATTAGAAAGAATCATAATGGTATAGCTGTCAAGCCAATCGGTATTCCCTCCCATGCCCCATGTGTGAGGGACTGAAAACCACAATGCATTCAGTAACCAGTAGAGACTAGACACGCAAAATTCCATATAATGAGTACGTACAGGGTGTTGGGATGTTCCCGTTACAAACTTCTAGGACTTGTTGAGGGAGGTGAGTACATAATATTTTGTACAGGGACCATTATCTGGAGACGCACCGTTTCCGCTCTATGAGCTCCTGTTCACATGTTTAACTCATCCGCTTCTAGAGTGAAATTTTCCCTCTGTAGTGGAATGTGGAATGTGCCCTGATATGAAATTTCCTGGCAGTTTAAAAATATGTGCCTGATCTATATTCGGACCAGGAACATTTCTCTTTCACATGCAAGTGCTCTACCGACTAAGCTACCTCCCCCCTCCCCCCCCCCCCCCCTCACACACACATGAATAATGACCTGTGTTCACAGCTGTGCTGTTACATTTCAGACATCACTTCTGGAAGGAAGATACTGCGGAGACATGGCTTAGCCACTGCCTAGGCTTTGGCTAAGCCATGTCTCCGCAATACCCTTTCTCCACGAGTGGAAGTTCTACAAGTATTGTAGGATAACTTCTGTGAAGTTTGGAACGTAGGAGATAAGGTACTGGCGCAAGTAAAGCTGTGAGGACGGATCGCGAGTCGTGCTTGTGTAGCTCAGTCGGACGGCCGTCCACAAAAGAAGGGCTGCACGAGGGAGTTGCGCAGCAGGAGGACTAGGACAACCCCTACACGTCGCTGCCCGGTGGATTAAATGCAGCCACTCCCGTCACACAGCTGCCACACGCCGACCTGGAGCACACAACGCATGGCGTTGAGATCGAGGCGACTGTGCAGCAGGATGACCCCACAATAGCAGGCACTAGTGCACATTAACCTACGGAACCCGAGCATCAATAGTCATTGGGAGACTGGGCTAACGACGTAGAACTGAACGATGTGACGGAGGAGACAGGTAATCAACAGATGACCCTAGCTGACGCTGCGTCGGGAGAGCCTTGCACAACTTGAGTGCCGGACGTCCCGATGACGCGACGACGATCAGTCCACGGTTACACCGATGCAGTGACCAATTCCAGCCCACTTAATTAATGGCAATGTCACAAGTGTACCGCATAGGTACCGTTAACGTCAACAGCCTTCGCACCCCGGTAATACAAACGTTAAAGGATACGACGCAGATGTTGTTTTCCTTCGAGAGAGGTTGGACCTGACGTAAGACTGGACTTTCAGTGTTATGACAGGTTACGTTACCAGCTGCCGAACTTAGTGATGGCACGGTTATACTATAAAGGGAAAGGACTGAGGCATCAGATTTGACTCACCTTCCGTCGGCGCGCGGTATCGTGCTGACGGTCGGTACAGTCCGTTTGGTGAAAATTAATGTGCCATCAGGCTCGTCGGAATGCCGAGAAAAGACCATCTTTTACTCCACAGAGGTGACCTCGTTGTTTCAAGGGAATGCCGAGCATTACTTAGTGGACGGCCATTTCAAATGTATTCTGCGGCCCGAGGATCAATACACGGACTTCGTCCTTTGCCAAGCGTTACACATAATGGTACTGGACTTCACGCTGCAAGGTACCTGGATCCTACAAGACGGCGACAATCGCAGGTACACCTGCCTTACCATTTACTGCCTCCCGGACAGCCGCTTAGGTAGTTTGTACCTAGCACGAGGGCTCTGCGTGGAGGCAGTTAGCGATGAGATATGGCCATCGGCTTTTAGTGACTACCAAAATCATATCTGCGCCGTTGCCTTGCCTCGCCAACAGACGTAGTAAGGGGCCATGGAAACTGAACCTTTCCTGCGTCCGCGAACGGGCCTGCCGCCTCGAGACTGGCAGTAGTTGTCGTGATACCAACGGTGGAAACCAGCTTACAGTTCCACATTTCTGTGGTGGGTTAGTTGCGTCGTACCTGCCATACGCAGGGCATATATCGATTATGGCCGAGAAGTCTGTCTCGCCACGGAAGACTTCAGAAATTTACTACAAGGTATTGAGGGAACGCAACTGCCGTCATCATACCGCCAATAGTCCATGCAAAGCATCAGATCCTTCGTGCTCCGTCACTGCAGTGCATTTGGAAGGCGTCAGAGTCAGTGCGAGAATGCAAGACAGTCTTCCTGTCGAACGAGCAAACGCTGCATCACAACAGTACGAGAAAGACGTCAGCGCTAACACACGCTCATTCCGGCAGTCTAAAGGGCGGAGGAAAGTTAGGCTGTGGCACAAACAGGTATTGCCCAACACTATCGAAGCCACTATGCCGAGAGCTCAAGAAGCGACGTGGGACTGATGAACTCGCTGCACGGCATGCCAGAACCAAGGCTGTGTAGCACTACGACACGCTTCTGGCAGGCATTACCCGGGACGAACTGGATAAGGCTTTCAACAGTGATGTCTTGAACAAATCGCCTGTGCCTGATGGGCTCCCTATTGCGTTTTATCACTCCTTCTCAGATCTGGCTCGAAAAGTGGATCCAAGTGTATAAAGAACTTACGACCCCCACCTTCCGTGGCCCAACAGAATTTTTGGAAGGTGTGACTAAACCTGCACGCGGGCGGCTCTCGCAGGACTATCAACCCCTGACTTTGTTAAACGCCGATTATAAGCTTTTTACACGCATCCTCCATGCCTGTCTGCACTCCACAGTCGAAAATGCAGTACTTTCCAATCAAAAGCGCCTTGGCGGAAAGAGCAATGATCATATGGCGTTTGGATAGTATAGGGACTTAATCGCACTAATGTCAGCCTGCAACCTCCGGGGCACCCTTGTTTCGATGGATTTCGATATGCATTCGACCGCGTCGATCATAGTTTTCTCCGTGTGATAATGGAACTCGTATTCCTCCCCTTTGTTTGTCGAAGTAGTCCTGCACTTGATTCAGGGAGGGTAATGAAGGATTATCGATCAGAACCCTTTGCTATCGAACGTTCCGTGAGGCAGGGTTAGTCTTGTCCGCCGCTCTATTTGGAGGAGCACTCGAGCACAGCCTTTGCCCACGCTTCGAAGGGATTTGTTTACGGGCCGGGTTCGATTGCCGAGGGCGAAGGGGATTTTCATCTGCCTCGAGATGACTGGGTATTTGTGTTGTCCTCATAATTTTATCATCATTGATGAAAGTGGCGAGATTGGGTTGAGCAAAGGTTGGGTATTTATACGGTGGCTGATAACCGCGCAGTTGAGCGCCCCACAAACCAAACATCATCATCATCATCGTGAATATACCGACGATGTCGTACTCCTGGCCATGTTAGGAGATGACGTATAGAGGGTACTAGAATGGCTTCAGCAGTATGTTACTGTGACGGGCAGTATCATCAATCTGTGGAAGACGAAGTATATGGATGTTGGCAGGGGGCTAAAGTACCCGCGCTAAAAATTTTAGAAATACTCTTTCATGGCCGTATTCAACATAGTGCAGCGGTCACGTGTAGTCGGCTGTTACAACAAACACGCGCACTGGAACGACTACACGTGATTCGCACGTTGGTCATGTTTCAGTATATTAATATTCACTTAGTTCCAAAATTTAACAATTTCGCCCATGTGCTACCGATGCCCACTGCGACTGCTGCGAGGCTACAAGCTGCATCTAGATATTTTGGGTGTGCTGAACCTGTTTTATAAATTAGTTATGACATCTTGACGTTGCATTCGCATGAAGGTGGCGTAGGTCTGACCAGTGTCAGAAACTAAACGCAGGCACTGTCTCTTGGGACGATACTAACTTCAGACTAAGTGCATAGCTGCTCGCTTCCAATATTCTTATTTTCAATTTTGATCAGTACCCAGTGAATTCCTCATAATTTTTTTATGAGTTGTAAGAGGGCCCGTGTTAGTAACGCGGTTTCCGTTTTGACTTGCCTTTCTGCACCTGGAAACAAAAGTGTTTTCTTAGGCAGTGCACAATCCTACCTCTCGTAGTATACTCAAGACTTCATTTATATTCCTTCACTCCACGTGTAGATATCTCCTTTCATGTAGTGTGTAAATAGCCACTTGTATAAATGTAAATAATTCTGCACATAGTATCATAGTGTGAAGCTACTTTTCTGTGTACAGTGTTTTCTTCGTCCACTGTACATATATATTCCTTAGCTCTGTTCTCCCGAATTTCTTAATAATAGTTTGGTTCTGAGGTGTAGACTTTTTAATTCCTTATTAGTCAACTCATATTATAATGTTTCTCTAAATGTAAATAACTTGATGTTTCTTTGCTAAGCTACAAACGTCGTCTGACGGCGATCCGTCGGCTTACACTGCGCTGTGCGCATTCGCGGAGCTCGTCAACCTTAAAGCTATGTACTGTGCGTGCGCATTTATGTCCTCAGCCCATTTCGCCACTTGCGTGCAATGCGTCTCAATAGCATGTCTACAGTGTGTTTAAAGAGTATAGTGTCAAATTAACGAAGTTCTTGCCCTCGTCAAAGGTAATGTTTTCTGACCTACTGTGCCCGTAAACGTACATAGCTAAAACATACATCCTAATAAGGTAATACACATGAAACAGGCAAAAATGAAACCTTTTCTTAATACTAAACATCAATCGTGATTAGTATATTCAAGTGGACGGCAGGTCATCTCTTATATACACTTACACACATTCCTCCAAGCACACGTGGTATCCTACAGTGCGTCCTAATATCCTATCGTACAGCCTTTCCTTCAATGCTAACCAGTGCCCGACGTACTTTCTCCTCATGCGAGATTTTCTTCCTACTGACCTTGGGTAGAGGTTTTTCCCAATCGCCTTCTTGTCTTTAGTCAAACAGTAATTCCGTGCGTGTAAAGCCAGTTGAGCTATGTGGACATTGTTAACAACATGCTCGAATAGAGTAACGTATTCGATCCACCTTGTGTGTTTGTGAGAGGTGTGAGTCCGGATAAATCTGTTAAATTCCTTAAATATCCTCTCTTTGGGACTTGCTTCTGGGTGAAACGTGGATAAAAGTACATGTTTAATGTGGTGAGTGTTCACGAACTCTTTCCAACGGTTGCCTGTGAATTATGAGGCATTGTTCGTCAACAGTATTTCCGGCTTGCAATTCTTCTGACGATGGAGCTGGCTGTCACTGACAGCACAGCGTACAATTTGACATACTTGGATAAAACGTCGTATAGCGCAACAGTATATCGCACATTTCCGTTCACTGCGGATACGGTCTAGTCGCGTACAAGGAAACTATCTCCAAGGATGTTTTTGTCAATATAGGGTGTCATTCAATAGCTTCGAATTGTTTGTATGCCTAACCTCCTGACACACAGTCAATCTTACTAAGCCATCTGGAGACGCCACATTGTCCCCAAACATTGTGAGTGTATAATATAAACTCGTTAACGTGACCCTCTGGTAAACAGACACTCAAATGGCACTGCTCTGGCTGGTGTCGGTGAAACAATACACCTTGGTAAATCATTAAAAAAAAATTTTCAACCTGTCGTCATTGTTCTACATCAGTTTTAGCCTTATCCCTTGCCACCTGGGATATTCTGCTGTATTTGCTCCATGCTTCTACACTTACAAACATAGTATGGCTGTTGTTTTACCTTTAATCGACAGAACCCTGATTTCTGAATTGTTCTGCACGAATTGCAAGAATTCTTCTAGACCTTGTGGAAGCCTCGATAAGGCATCAGTAGTTACGGTTTGATTACCTTTGATATACACAATTTCAAAATCAAATACCACCTAACGGTCCTCCTGTATAAGAGTTCACAGGTGAGAATGAAGTGCAAAGACTAATGGTCGCAATACACCTTGATATACTTTCGCCACAGGTAATATTCGAACTTTTCGACCTCCCATATTACTGCGAAAGCTTCCAGTTCGGTCATGGAATATACTCGTTCAGCTTCAGATAGGCTCCTATTAGCAAAACTAATTATCTTGGGGGTAAGCTTCTCATTCGTATCAGTGATTGTGAATAAACAAGTCCACAGACATTGCGGGGACGCGTCTGTAGACAGACCAAAATCATGGGTCATTTCAGGATGGTATAAAATGTTGGCATGCGAAATAGCTTCTTTAATGTTGTCAGTCAGTTTGTCATTGCTATGTCCATAACCAAGGGTGGTTCTTCCCTAGAAGATTCAATAGAGCATCACTATTTAAAAGCACCTACGGTATAAATTTTCTGAAGAAAGGTATGAATACAAGATATTCTTTCGACTCGTTTCTTATTTTGAAGTACAAGGTAGTGTCTGATGGCATCGGTTCTCTTAGACTCTGAAAGTATGCTTTTAGGTGATACTATGTGTCCAAGGAATTTGTAACCCCTTCCTAACTGAAATGTGGCTTCATTAGGTTGGCTGTACTACGTATTTCGGAAATCGATACAAGACTTGAGCCAAGCCTTAAGTGTTGTGACCACGTGGGGGAAGCAATCAGTAAATCATTAACACACACAGTGGCTGTACTCAACAATTCAGGCGCAAAGACTCAGTCTAAAGCAGAAATACTAAATGCACCAGCACTGACATTTAAACCAAAAGGGAGAAATCAGGATGGACGGACGCTTGATGGAACTGTCGTCGTCCCGAATGCGAATTCGTGTCATGCGTTAGATAGTGTGGGTTGTGCTTGCGCGTTGTCACTTTTTGGCTGCGTAAGTCTCTCCGTAAAGCAGGTCAATTGAATCCAGAACTGAGAAGAAATTCTCTGTATCGTGCTTAGGAATGGTGATTAATTTCTCAAAAAATGGTTTAAATGGCTCTGAGCACTATGGGACTTAACACGTGAGGTCATCAGTTCCCTAGAACTTATAACTACTTAAACCTAACTAACCTAAGGACATCACACACATCCATGCCCGAAGCAGGATTCGAACCTGCGACCGTAGCAGCAGCGCGGTTCCGGACTGAAGCTCCTAGAACCGTCTGGCTACAGCGACTGGCTTAATTTCTCACCTATATTAGCCGGTAAACTTCTTTTCAAGGTTTTTAGGACATCTAAGTGTGACATTGGATTTGTCCAGTGCCGGGTTTTATTTGTGTACTTCCCGAAGTATCTTCTGCGCCTTACCGCTAAATGACGTCCGGTTAAATACTGCACTTCAGTGGACCTGAAGTTGTGACATTTTTCCGCCGTGTCAGTGTACTATAGCAAGACCTCAACCTGTGTATAGCCTACCACAAAGCGTACCTTCTGCGCTTCCAATTCCTTAGTAAAACGTTCCGGAAGGCTCTTATAAACACCACTTTGTTTGTTTGGTTACTTTCGGAAGAAAAAACCGGAAAATGCCTGTGTCGTAATAAGCCTTCGTCCGTGAGCAAAGTGGAAAGGCATGCAGCACTGTCCGTTGCCGGCGTGGCATTCTTTTCATGTATAGAATCGTATTCCGAATACCTCTGCGCGACAAGGACAAGTCAGCAACACGTCTTGCGTGTTAAACTTGCGATCTATATCACGTAACCGGTTTCAAGTGCTGATAGATGTTCTCATTATCTATCCTATCAGTCGAAACCTGATAGCTTGGGGTTGAATGTTCCTTTTCCTTTACAATGTTACTCGCGATGTTAGTCCGCGATTTTTCTTCCTCTGCTTTCAATCTCTGATTTATTTTGGCTCTTAGTTCTGCCCTCTGTACCTTTACTGCTTTCTCGATTACATCCACATAACCCCTTCGTTCCTGGACTACCTTCTGCGCCAGGGTACTGCCTTGGTCTAGGACACCAGCCAGGGCTTTATACTTTATTTCGTTAATATCTTTATCTATCGTTTCTTGCTCCTTTCTCATGAAATGAGTATTTAAGCTTATACCACTTAATTGTAATGATAGGTCAGGTTGAGCTTTGTAAGCTGTTTGAAACCCGTCAATGGTACCTACGAGTGTGATTATATTCTGACAGAATTGTGGCTGCTCCTACTGCTTTTTTGTCTGAGACTCAGGTACTTCCTTCACATTTTCCGCGAACTGTTTTTGTGTCTTGCCTACTGACGACACTTTTTGCCTTAAATTATCCTTATCTTGTGACAAATCACTGAGCAATTGTGTTTTTAAGTCTTTCTTCATACTTACAAGTTTATCCGATAATTCATTTGAAAGACCATCACGCAAATTTTTTGCCAAGTACTTGAACTGTTGTGTTATGTCGGTTTTGAAAGCATCAAGAGTTTGCTTTCGTATGTGTCTGTTGTTTTGAAAACACATTAAATTTTTCACTAATACTTTGAATAAGTGCTTCATTTTGTTCGTTTTATTAAATTTTTCGCTTTGTTGAAATTAATTGGAGCTTTGCTTAAGTAACGGTTGTAACATTTGGACCGTGATCGAGGTTTCCGGTGTGCGCCGTGTACCCTCTCCAGTCACGTTTGCATTAGGCGTAAGTGTGCCAGGCAAAGAATAATTTAATAAATCTGCGCTATTGCTCGTTACATTTTCACCGGGAGAAAAAACAGTCCGTGGAGAAAACTGTGACCCTGTCACATCGACTGCCATGTTAAATGAAAAAATTAATTGGTTGTCGTCAATGCGACCGACAATTATAGTTCAGATTTCACTTGTTGCCACGTCCATTTCGGCGACATCTTTTGCGTGGCTATCTGGCGATAGAGTGGAAAAAAAATGGGTCTATTGTGTGTAGTCATATTTTGATGCTTTACAAAATGAGAAAATAAATTAATACTTTTAAAAATAAAATATTCTGTTTGAAACAGAGAAGATGCCACTACGAAACCTTCCCAGTGGTTTCTCGCCAACATTTATCGAAATACATTGTCGGGATAATTCAATTATAGGCATACATTTCCCTCCCTAAAATAAATTTTCTGTCCAATTGTCTGCGAATTTTACGAGAACGCTTCAATTTAGAAACTGGATTAGGAAAGGTACTACGATCATTACTGGCAGAGACGCTACTAAGTGCAGTCATGCACGTAATGGATCGTGAATTTTCCTACCTTCTCGTTGGCTTTCTCGCTCCTTTCGGGATTAATTCTATAATTGATTATGTTGAATCTTTGGCACATCGTGTGATTTCCTTTTCGTTTATCGTTGCCCTAACAAAGTATCCCATTTATGAAACAGAGAAAGACAACGATTAGTGTGATAGAAAAGTTACAACATTATATAATTATTTTAAATTATTACAAACATGCTAGCTCTCTTCCGACGGCACCGCCCTTCTGTAGGTCGCCAGATGTATTGACTGGGAAGAGAGATATTGCATCAATTATTGGGTAGCAGCACCAAAAATTGTCTTCCCAGAAACGCACTTAGGGATAGATGCATGCGTGATAAGAATGTTGTGGCAATTCTGAAACATTACTTGACTGTTTGTTCCTATAATGTATTACCTTTTCTTCCCAACGATGAACAACAGTGCCGTCGTGGCTGCGACGGCTATTCTTCCTTCGAGCTGACTTTCTTCCCGAGAAGCTGAATTTTAAAATGCAAGTCCTCGTCTCATCGGGAGAAGGAGATTAGGAAGTAGCTTGGTAGTAGAACGAAAACCTGGGGACTTTTACGCAATACTGAGACAGCGCTAACGCATATGTATTTCTCGCTCCAGCTCAGAAGACCGACAGACGACAGACAGTGAAATCGGTACAGAAAGACAAATGAGTTACATAAAATAATTTCTATTTTCTGTCAGCGTAAATGTAATCACATATCCCTACGATATCTCTGTCGTACGGAGACGGCGCGAATATTTATTTACATGAGTAGACCATTTAAAGAATGAACACAACACGGCGACCTCCAACGTTGTTACACACGTTCTACCAACTAAGCACGTTTTGGTACACACTGTGCATCCCATCTGGTGTCTCTTCAATTTCTAGTGCAGCGAACACTTACTGGACGTCAGGTGACCGTCTAATATAGGACATGTCGTCCTGTCCATCCTGTCACATTTCAAGACAAGCAACTGTGAGACTTTTCTCTTCCGCTCAGGAAATGTGGACGGGTTACTATCTCAACTGAAACCGTCTACATGATTTCGTATTCAAAATACAGAGTGTATCAAAAATAACCACCCGATTTAAAAAGAATCGTAACTACCTACCTTTTTTAAGATAAGTGAGTGGCAATGTACTATTGGAAAGAGCAAACTCTCGAGTCTTACATGGTTCCCGGTAGGAAACAGCAGTGTGCACCTGCAAGCGTTTGATGTTCTACGTTTCGCGCTATGCGGGTCAGTAATAAGTATTCAGCTCGACTTTCGTACTGGGTATGGTTGGATCCTCCTACAGCACAGAGCATTAGACGATGGAATGAACAGTAGTGAGAAACAGGTTGTTTGTGTAAAGGCCAATCGCCGGACTATCCCCGCGTGTGTGAATCATACGTCGAAAGCATTCGCCACAGCACGAAACCACTGAAAATTCAGCTACTGCATACTCTTCGTGAAGGCGACAAACAACAACGTTTGGAGTTCTGCAATTTCATTCCTGGCAAGATGTAGGATAACAGGTTTCTTCCACGCTTCGTGTTTGGTGACGAGGCAATATTCTGTTTAAATGGAATGGTGAATCGTCATAATGTGAGAATATGGGGTACGGAATTACCACGTGAAGTTGTACTACATGAGAAGGACTCTCCAAAATTGGTTTTGTGTTGTTTCAAGGAAGAAGGTATATGGTCCATTTTTCTTTGCCGAAAACACTGTTACAGGAAGAACCTATCTTGATATGCTTGAGAATTTTCTTTTCCCACAGTTAGAATCTGCTTGAAACGACTCCATTTACCAACAGGAAGATTAAACTGATTCAAACGACTCCATTTACCAACAGTAAGAAGCAACGCCACACTGGCATATGGAAGCGCTGAAATTTTTAAATCAAAAGATTACTGAACGGTGGATCTCTCGCACGGGACCAAATGAATGAGCCTTACATAACTGGCCTCCTAGATCACCGGACCTTGCTTATGTGGTTATTTCTTGTAGGGCCTTATAAAAATCTCTGTTTATGTGCCAACGTTAATAACAACAATGGTTGAACTGAGACATTGCATAACAACAGCCGTGGAAGCTGAATCTCAATACATGCTCGCTGCACCGTGGGAGCAATTTGGTTACCGGTTTGACATATTCCGTTCCAAAAAAGGGGGCATACAGAATACCTATGAAAAAGTATAAAAAAAACTTTCTGCGTTTACTGTTCATCAAAAAACAAAATTCATTACTTATGTCTGTTAGTTTCAGAAATATAGACATACAAAATCGGATGAATCTTATTGGTACACCTTGTATTATGTACTCACTCCTCTCTACAAGCTGTAGACATTTGTAACGGGGATTTTCGAACAGCTTGTAAAAAAAACATTTATCCTACGTGCAGCCTGTGCAGCACGTCACAGAGACCAGGAAGGAAATGTGTGATTCGACATTCCAAGGCCGAGGAGAGTGCGTCTGAACCAACAGAAAACGCGGATGGTCCAAAGAATTGACGCGAAAAAATTAATAGAGCCGAGTAGTCCGTCCGTCTGTAAATCGTGTTAGAATAAATATATTAAATACCACTAGTAAAAGAATGGGAGCCTCATGAATCCATGAAAACGCATGAGTATATGATAAATAAAATTTTCTAAATAATATGTAAAAACCATAATCAACCCGAATGTAAGTATGCAGGAGTCAAGATAAAAAAAAAGAAAAAATGGGACGGGAGACAGACGTCATAAATAACGAAACAGAACATACATGAAATGTTTATAAGAGGGAAAAAACATGAAAAGCATAGTCAGGCCGAAGACTAATGCGAGTGTGTTACATGAAATATAAATGTCACAAATAAAAGGAGGCTTTTCTGGGTACACTAAACGTCTGTTTCGTTCTGAGGATATCTGGAAGTGTTTGTTCCAAACTCGCTGCTGTGAAACAAGATATGATTTTCGAGTCCATGCATAATTTGTTTTCTTCCTTTGGGTGAGAGTACGACTATTCCAAGTTCTTTTTCATAGTGAAAGTGCCCGTAGTGTGGCCTGTCCCTCGCTGATTCCGTGAAGATTTTCTTGCAGAATGGCTAGAAAGTTATATAAAATTCATAGGAGATACCGTCCCACCTGGATTTATGTGTTTGCCATTGTTTTTCATCATCTAATTTTTTTCTTCTCTGATATTGCTTCTGAAATAGTAGTAAAACTTTTTGTGACAGAGATACATACATTTCTGTTTATTAGTATAACCAGGTAATTCTACTCCTTACAGCCTTTGGGAATGATCTTTTATCCCTTTCTCCCTTTCAGCTAACATATTCGTTTCCGCCCGCTGACAGGATATTAAAAACATATTTCTGTTTAGATCTTTTATTTGATCTCTTTTAAGACGGTAAATGTTTCACTTATCATCTGGTACACGCCCTTAATCATTGCATATGATTTTTCTCTCTTCTAGTTCGATTTTCTGCAGTTCTAAAATTTTCTTTTTGAATTTTTTTTAACTCTTTCTCCATCTTCCTCCACATTCACATTCACTTGTATTTCAAGAGTTAGAAGGTGGTAAGACTCGATCTTCTTCCTGTAGTCGTTATTTAGCCTGAAGGTAACATTTTTAAATAGTTTATGGATACTAGCTATCAAGGCGTCTTCCCACCAATTAACTGCATCATGAAAGAAACCCTTCTAGTTCACATACGACTGGTAATGGGGTCGGAACTCTAACTTTATGCACTCTGTTTGGAGTATTTTACAATTTAATTTCCAGTACGGTCTGTGTTCCTCATGTCAAAATAGTAATGTACTACCCGCAGCATACTCCCTCTGCTTTTTGGAAACATCTCCGCTACACACGACACTTATAATTCAGCGGCTGCCACCCAGTGAGGAAATTTCGAGGTGAGTAACGTATTCCAGTGAGGCTTCATCGTAGCTTGAGGGATGCATTGCACCATTGGGCAGTAAAGCGACACTTACTGCAAAGCGTGAATCAATCTGTAACGATTTCAACGATTGTTATCACACACATCTTTTATTGACTACCTAGCGATGGGTTCCGACTGTTCTTAGGGAAGCGTATCCCAACATAATACACGTTCCCTGAAAAATAGTCTCAGTTAGTTGAGAGGCGTCGGTATATCTTCACATACTTGGAACGCATTTAGCACAGCAACATGAACAGGCTGCCTACCACCAGCAATCGCTTTTTGTTAATGATGATTCTGGAAGAGATGCAAAATCCTCTGGAGTTATGGAGCTGTTACCAGTGCATCACCGCAAAGAAATGTTTCCCACTATTATGATATTACCCGGTCTTGATTTGATTGACAACGTAGATAGGAGTCGACCCTAAAACGCTGGCTACCGAGTCATAAATAGTGTTGCTGTCTGTGTAATCTATTTCTATGTCAAATGAATACTGTGTGCCGGACCGGGACTCGATATCGGGACTTTTGCCTTTAGCGGGCAAGTGCTCTACCATTGAGCTACCCAAGCACGACTCACGCCCCGTCCTCACAGCTTTACTTCTGCCAGTACCTCGACTCCTGCCTTCCAAACTGCCTGCGAAAGGCAGAGGTCCCGAGTTCGAGTCTCCGTCCGGCACACAGTTTTAATCTGCCAGGAAGTTTCATATCAGCTCACACTCCGCTGCAGAGTGAAAATCTCATTCTATTCCAATGTAGTTTACCGTTCTGCCAAAACAAATGCTCATAAAATGGAATTATTCCTCAGGCTCAAGAAAAATAAGCTACGGACCTAAAGAGCGATTGACAGGAAACCTATACACCACGACCAGTTTCCTGGTTTCACCGTTTCTGTCGTGTCACAGATGTGTTGCTGCTGCACAGTTTTCTTATGGCTACAGTCCATACTTGGCATGTCTAGCGCAGTTAAGATAGCAATTAAAATCCCCCTTAATCAAACTTACTCTATTAGCACGAAAAGCATCCACACTCGTACCATCTATTACCTGTATGGGTAAAAACCTTGCATATGTAAAACATCATGGTTAATCCAATACATGATTCTCCTCCAGCTATCCTACTGCTCACAGCTTGTCAGCTGATAGTTGCATCGCTATGCTCACCTAAAGTTATTCCCCAGTGCCTTGTGGTGCTTTATGATGTGAATCAAGTCTTAGTGGTTTTACTAATATTTTAATTGGATTGTCCTCTATGACAAACCAACCTTGCATATATATATTTGACTCTTTTGTGGAGAAAAATATCCCGGCTCGGGAAAACGTTTCACCAGCTTCAGTGCAGCACTTGTGTCTATCAGCACATATACAGTATTTACTCAAAATCCTAAATAGTGAGTGGTTCAACTCTGCTCACATATTGGGTTATTTACGTGTTATTTCTCTCAGTATAGAATATTAATACTTGGTGTATCATTTCAACAAGTCCCTTGATTGAGAAAGTAGTATGCTTCCTTACATATAATATTTTACCTATATCGTCTGTGTTAACAAATATCGTCTGCAATCTGCCTGTCAGAATTTTTTTTTATACAGTATTGTTGTTCGGTACTGCCTCCAACCATTAACAAATTTTCTATTAAAGAAACTGAAGTCTTCTATGGGCTGTACACACCCCTCTTGACCTTTAAATGCAGTTTGCTCAAGAACACTATCCAACATTCCAGCATAGCAATGGAAATGGTTGTATAACTTATATAATCACATAGGTTCGACTTCTGACTCGGGCATGGATGTGTATGATGTCTTTAGGTTACTTTGGTTTAAGTAGTTCTAAGTTCTAGGGGACTGATGACTCCAGATGTAAAGTCCTATAATACTCAGAGCCATTTGAACCATTTGATTTGATGGTATCTTTGGCATGGTGACTCTCAGTGTCAGTGTTCAGTGGCATTAGGGGTATGATAGAGAACCCATGCTGATGTCTTGGGCATTAAATTCACCTTATATGAAACTGATAGAACACATCTGGGACATTATAGGACCCCGGCACCACTCCCACAAACCACCACAGGAACTGTGTGACCTGTGCATACCCATCTAGCGTTCCATGTCTCCAAAACCCTTCTATTACTTGACAAATCGATCTCCAATAGAATACCTGCTTTTCTTCATTCTAAAGGTGTATCAAGACCTATTAAGCAAGAGCTCACAGTCGTCTCATATGTGTATATACAGGGTGCCCTTAAAACTGGGTTTTTATGCAATCTGCAACACCTTCAAATACCACATGCAAATTTTTCATATTCTCTCACTTGCTACGTGAAACTTACCAGTCCTTCACTAAAAATTAACTGGTTTTGTGTATGAAATTTAATCCAGATATATTTTTTACTGGGACACGTTTTTGCTAGAGACTATTGTTTCCGAATTAACCCTTTAAACCTAAACTTTTTCTGGAGACAGGAAAATTTTTGTTTCTGTATTCACTCTCTTATGTAATTTTTTAATGGTTTTAGATGCAGTATTTATACAAAAATATGTACCCATTCTCAAAAGATATTTTCCGTAATTGGCTTCAATTTATGAACTAAAATAACTAATTATGAAATATTCTCTATTGTATTACGTAATGTGATAATTCCATAATCAGCATGCAAAATAACAATAACATCATTTAATATTGCCGTGGAATACAGCGAACCAACCACATGTGTGTATTCTGGTGGTCACGAGCAGCTGCACACTGCTGCATTCACTTGCCGATGTTTTCATAGTGATGCCCAACAGTTGACAGCACGTGCATATGATGAAAGGGTTGAACATCGACAAATATATATCTCGCACTTCCATTGTGGAAATATATTCATGCTGATAGGTGGCATGGATAATTTCGGTATGTGAATGTTTGGTATCTGAATCGATTGTGAGCGAGCAGTCATGTTGAAAGCTGTATGGCAGAAGTTTAGCTAACATCTTTGAGCTGCACGAGAGCGCAGGGGACAGATAATGTTAGCTCTGGTGGCGAGTGGAGTCGAAGTTCAACTGTGTTAGAGTTAAGCTGATAATTTTAAGCGCTGTTGGTGTGGAAGCTATGGCAATATTATGATTCTATTTAAAATTTATTTTTTTCTGCAACTAACATGATTACGTGATTGATTTGTGAAGCAAGAAATGTAATGGAATGTCAGGTAAACGCAATAACGGTGTGATTATTTTTCACTATTGCCGCGTCATCGAACTAACTTGGTTACAGTGCTGAAAGTTGTTACATTTGAGAGATAGAAAAGAGTATTGTTTGGATGTTGAGAAGTTCATTAAATTTAAAATCAACCTTGAGCAATTATATTTAGATATAAGAAGAAAGCAGAGTGTTGTCATTTATGGGCATATTTCATTTTCTTACCAACCTTTCTCTTATAATTCTTTTTATGGATGATCCAACCAAGTATGTTCGATTTGTAATTAACAGAGAACTCATTGCAGCTCTTGAGTGTCTCTGCAGATACAGTAATTTGCAGCTTTAGCACAGCGGTGCGCAGTACAGAGTATTATGCAACGCGCTATCCAGATCTGCGCAGTTTAGAGGTAAAGGGAAAGTGTTTTGATTGTGTTATTTATTCAATGACGGCGTGATCAAATTTTGCAAATACAATTACTATAGGTTTCATATCCAAGCTATTCAGGCAGTTTATACCGTTCAAAATTCTTGAAGCCAGATTGCTAACTTCTGCAATATGAAAGAGTTTCCTTTTCATTATGACACTTAATTACTAGTACAGTGCAGATCTGCCTCCACTTTACGACAGCCAAGCCACTTTACAACAGTTGAATTGTTATAACAGCTCAGGCTTACAACCAGAAACAGTACACTTCAGCTATAATATTTATTTATTTATAAAATTTCCAATGCTCCAGCTAAGACACAGTAAATCTTAACGTACACAATTATGGCCAGAGGGTCTGAAAGGGTTACTCAACAGAAACGTACAAAAGTGGTTTTCAAACACGTTTCTCTTTAATAACTGGAAAACCGTTGCCTCTACCGAAAATTTATCCCAGTACAAAATTTAAATGCATTAAATTTCCTACACAAAGATCCCGTTCGGTTTTTCTGTAGGTATAAGAGTTTGTGTGTAGCGAGTGATAGAATACGCAAATCTTATCCTGCATGTAAAATCTGGAAGTGTTTCAGGTTGTATAAAACACAGAGATAGGGGCAGCTGGATCACCCTGTATAACATTAAACTCAAAATATGATCAACTGTGCTGATGATTTCAATTACTCTAAAATATAAGCCTATTTTCTGGTAGCTGTAGAAACTTCATAATCAGTTGAACAAGAAAACCGAAGGGCGTCTGAGGAAACAAATGTTATTACCAACTCTGTAGATGAAGGACGAATCTTAATTGTAGCAGTTGAGAGAATAAAATGAAAGTAAAAATGAGACTGGAGGAAACAATCCCGTACCTACTTGTCGATGGGTGTCAGTGACACAAACAGTCTTCTATCCTTTGGTGACCTTCCACAACTTAATAAGCCCTGCTTGTATCTATAGGACGAATCTCGCTGTTAAGTATTACTGTTCGTACTACTTATGTACGCACGCTCCTCATCAGTGCTAGTTCTAATATTAGCTGTTTATCTCCTTTCAAGGTGTGTAGTAAATACACATATTGATCACACAGATCAGAAATGAAACAACCATCATTGACGGTATTATATTATTTGTTGGTGCATCTGTTTCTGCATTGTTTGCCATCATTTGGTGCATGGCAATACTTCACAGAGCATAGGTGTTAGTGGTTTTATGAACAATTAATCCCTTTTATCTTATTTCACTTTCACCATCATTCACACGAATTCTTTGAGTGGTTTCCTAAGTAAGCTGTTGGAGATCATGTTTACAAAGTTATCGAGTTCTGCTGCGATTGAAGTAATCACTTTGTTTTAAGAAACTCCCATTTACAGTTACTTGTTGTATGACTTACAATTTATGTTCTGGATTTTCCCTCCATCTCAAGGGCACATCCTTCCTAATTGAATTCCATATGCTCCAGTATGTAGGATACGGGTCGTGTGCCATTAAAAAGGGTACCTTGTCGGGAATGGATTTGACACAAATCATTTCTAACAACTCCTAGATATTGGGGGATGATGAATAGACTCTTCAGCCTGCAGAGGTTTCACTCCTTTTGCCGTGAATCTAATAGCGAATTTTTAAGCTGGAGTCATTTCTTTATGAATGACTGAGCGACAATCTTGACTTCGGTCAGTGTCCAAAAGTTCCTCTGAGATCTGTCAGATGTATTCCAAATACCAAAAGAGTTTATTCCAGTGACACGGTACGAGACACCCCACAAAAACTGAGAAGCACTCTTTACTAACCCTGTTCCACTAAAGATAGAGATGATGTACCAACATGCTGCACACACGCATAAATAGAAGGTTGTGGCGTGGTATGTCCTTATTGCGCAAGACATCAGCTCCAATGCAGTGAAACCTACACGGGCTAAATTGTGTTTTCTTTGTGTCTCCTAGCACTGGTGTATGCTCTGTGCAGCTCCCTCTATATGTACGCATCAGTGCATCCTCACTGTTTGCCAAATTGCTATTTCTGTTTTATCATTGTAAGTGTGGTGTTGTTTGCAGTAGCAGTGAGCGTATTTTTGTCACATATTATCACTTAAATGAGGTCGAACTAGCCTTGGACGTTTTGTTCTGTCCTGATCCCTGTATTTGCTGTGATGACAACCAATAGATCGTATGGATGAATGATGCTGACACTGGTATGCGCCGCCACATCGGTAAAGTCAAAATAGAAGAATCCATGTTGGAATCCCTCGGTGAGTTTCTTTACCACGGTCTGATCTTCCACGCAACAACTCTGCCTCTGCAGCAGTTTCCGATGCTGCTCTCGAATGCAAATGTATGTCTCATAATACTACAAGTTATAAGAATCATTTTCCACATTGTAAACTACAATTATTCTCGCATTAAACGTGTTCTGTGGCACACCTGCAGTGAAATATTTGCGCCAAACTTTGTACACAAGTCAGAAATAAAATAAGGCAAAGAAGAATTTCGACGCTTATATGACAAAATTCTTCTTAAGAGAGGAACAAGTGCAACTGGCAACCTGTGGCCGCGTGAGAAGAAAAGACTTCAATCATCAGGATATCTATAAATTGACTGCAAGTACTATTAGATGCATTCCAGAAATCAGGCCATGAATCGTTTAGGTGTTGAAGTATTATGAGCAAGAACAAAATTCTATACGATTTGTACATAACCTGTGAAGATGCCTTTCACATAACAAACGAACCACATCCGGGATAACAAAAAAAGATTGTTAGTAAATAAACGAATAAAGATAAAACAAAATCGTGTCTCACAGTTGCTAATGTATTTTTGAGTTGAACTGAATAGCAGAACATATTTTACGCCTGAACTGCAGGAAGAGAAGCATACCACTTAGCAGACACGACGAATACGGGACGAGAACAGGAGCAACGTAGTCACAACGGCAGCGAAAATAAAGAACTGTGAATCTTCAGTGGAGTCGAATGATGTGCCTCTGTCTTGGGTGATGGCCAATGCCGAGCGCTCCTCCATAGCTGCTGAATATCTAGTGAGCAGTTTCTCTGTTTTTCTGCCACGCAGAGAACATTTCAGTAGAACGAGCCGTCGCGTTTAGCAATCATTTCCAACTGGAGAAATTTTTCACAAAGCTCTATCCAGTGGCTCCAACTTTTCTAAGACAATACCCCTGATAGCAATCAGATATTAGGTAGTACCCTCACCCCTCTTTCCTTCCCTTAAGCGCCTAAATAAATTTATGAATAAAAATTTCTTCGAATACTTTTATATTTAAAATAAAGGAGGATAAACAATATTTAATTTTTCTAAGTATGCTTCAACGGCACCGTTGATATTTCCTATTTCTCGAAACACTTATTTAAAGAATGATGAAAAAGTTCTCATTTCTTACATCTCCTCAGAAAGCAAATATGACTACCGGCATTGAAGACAGACGCTTGTTACAAAACATGTTTCCTTGGCAGCGCTCCTCTTCCTAGCAACACTTGTTTCACCTACACCCTGCACCTACAGTTAAAATCAGCTAAGTTAAAATATACCCACTGCACTGGCTGTTTGTACATCAGCTGAGCAGGAAGAAATTGGAAGACGTCAGGCTGCCGATGCTTGTGTCTAAGCACTGCCTCCAGTAATAATAAAAACCATAATCACATTAATACAGTGCAGGTCCTACAGCAATATAGAAGCAATTATACAGAGTCGTAAGGCACATTTTCTGTTGTGTTTCGGTAGATATTTGTTATTTCATTTTTGCAGTGTGTACCTGTAAGCACCCCAAACAAATACCACTTATCTTCATGTGACGCCTAGTGCTGACAGAAAGCATCGGTCTGTTTCCCATTACAAACAAAATGATTTTTAAAGAAGATTTTAACATTTCCATTTGATACATCTCTCAAAAATTAGTCTAGTGCGACATTCGTTCTATCGATCTATACATGTATCAACAAGGACACCAAGAATGACAGTCCCTCAAAAGCGACTGAAGGGTGCTACTGGATTGTGGTAACCGTCAGTGTGGTATAGGGCGGCGCTGCCCCTGCCGGAGTAATGGTTATTCTCCGTGACTTACTGCCCGTGTTAGTACGTAACTATAAAACGAATACCTCACTAGACTGATTCAGGACAGCTTTAGTGACTCGGTAAGTAAAATTCCACTTTAAAAACCATTTTTCTTGTAACGGTAAAGGCCGGTGTGGCCGTGCGGTTCTAGACGCTACTTTCTGGAGCCGAGCGACCGCTACGGTTGCAGGTTCGAATCCTGCATCGGGAATGGATGTGTGTGATGTCCTTAGGTTAGTTAGGTTTAATTAGTTCTAAGTTCTAGGCTACTGATGACCTCAGAAGTTAAGTCGCATAGTGCTCAGAGCCATTTCAACCATTTTTTGTAACGATAAACAAACCGACACTAGGCGTTACATGAAAGACGTGATGAGCAGTATCCGTTTGGGATGCATCCATCTACTCTCTGCAGAAACTAAATTTCAAATTTTTCCCGAAACACCAGAGAAATGGCGCCCGACGTTCCTTAGGAGGGAAAGTTATGTCATGCTATCAATTTACTCGTTTAACACTGCAACTTCGGGTCACTGTAGGAACTACCTACAAATCGCAGAAGGCATTTTCATGGGTATTTAAGCATAGGAGAATTACATGTCTCGATTTTACTATCACAGGTGCGCGGTACATAGTGTTTGGAAGACGTTCATACTTACGTTTCACATGCTACAACATCCACCAGATTGTGTCACAAGTTATTTCAAACAATAAAAGAATTAGTTATTAGTAACTTATGTAATCAGTTTTCTAGCCGTACGAAATGGTGATAATAATAATAATTATTGTAACCGAAATACAGTCGAACCCTTTCGTTTTTACCCTTCAGAGTATTTCATTTTGCCCTTCACTGGTAATAGCCCTCCGTTGGAAATCACTGATCTAGACGAATCACGCAGAACAGCAATTAGAATGTTTTGTCAGGAATAAAATATGTAAATCTCCAGCACTGCTGTCCAACATGTAAATTTAGATGCAATTTCCAAAGAACTGCTTACGGCGGAATCTGTACAAGAGTACATCCGTGGATCATCTTGGCAACACTGCGAGTTCGTTGTTTGGCCTTACTGAATAAAAGACACACACATAACCGTCCATCCACCAGAAATGCAGTAGTGGGTACACAGACTCGGCTGTCTGAATATAACTTTATTAATTACAGTGAGCGGTAAGGTACACTTGACTACACTCACAAATTTTTGCCGCGAGTGGATGCCACGTGGTCTCGGGAGTATTGTCACGGTTCGCACGGCTGCCCCATGGGATGTTCGAGTCCTACCTCGGGCATGGATGTGTGTGTTGGCCTTAGCGTAAGTTAGTTTAAGTTGGATTAAGTAGTGTGTATGCTTAGGGACCGATGACCTCACAACTTTGGTCCCATAAGACATTATCACAAATTCCCAAATTTTCCACTAATTTTATTCCCATTGAAACTATAGCAAAAAATGTTGGTAATGTAATGAGGACTAAATTGGGAAAAAAGAGAAACGGCCTCTTAGTTTGCAGAGCTACCATCCAGGTAATCTCAGTCGATCTAGGAAGACACTAAAAATCTGGGTGTCCTGAGGATTCGACCAAACATGACTTCAGAATGTTTCTCTCTGCGTCATCTCACTCCAGTGTTGGAGAAATTTTTGAGTTAATAAAAGCTAATAAATACGATAGAGAGTAAGAATTGCAGTAACAAAATTATGATCAGTTCATGAGAAAGAAAAAATGGTTGTCATTAGTTCATTCTCATATATTGAAAGCATTATTGGCATTCTTCTCACTACGTAATAAACACACACAAATGATGTGTGAATAAAATGTTGGACGAACTTACATAACAGAATCGAATAAAAGGTTGTATTTAGCATTTACTTTAATTCGAATTCGCAGAAACTGTACTGATTGATGAAACATAGAGGGTGAAATTATATATGTAGTTATCAGGAGTCAGAAGTATTTGTGATCTGAATTTAGAGTAATATGTAGCACGTGAATACATTTACCACCAGACAACGGCTTTAAAGCCACAGCCATCTCAATCTTTCTGGAAAACCATCAAGTGATCAACTAAGTTGTAAGCACCCGTGGAACAGGAGAACGTCTCAGTGCGTGTTTTTATATTTGCGATAACTATTACTGAATTTCAAATTTTTGTTCTACACGTATTGTGCGTACGATAACATATCACGCCACGCTTACATCCCAACCGGCCCGCTGCTCTCTGCAGAAACTACACAATGCTTGCGCTCCTGCGCTCTCAACAGCGACTGCAGTAGTATCGATCGCTGCAAGACAGTGTTCGTATGGTACCCTCGCATTCCGCCCGGAAGTTTTGTTTAATTCTGTAGGACTGTAGATAATGAATTACGTCAAACTGTATATGATCCGATACCCTCCAGCTAGTCGCTTATAAACGTGTCACAATGTGGTGGTCTGCTCGCGTGATAATATGAACTTCTCGACAGAAAACCTCTTCATACTTGTATGTTATTTTACAGTAACATTCCAGTAAAAATTACGGCACTACTGCAAATTTTAAGCGATAATGAACTGTCCAAATGTATATATTTGGCAAGTTTATTTCAAAAACAAAAAAAAATTAAAAAATCGAAAATAATCAGGGACCTCGAGGACACATGGAAATACTGTACAATAATTAACTGAGAAGCACTGCATACATTACTTAGGTAGAAAATGCCAAAAGTACAAGATTATGGATGATGTGAAATACAAATATGTTATTTAGATTTCTTCTTCTTCTTCTTCTTCTTTGTTGTCCTTGCCTCTTTCCGTTTCTCTAAGGAGCAGCAAGCCGCCTACAGGTGCGAACATTGTTATTACACACATACTTTATCTCCTCACGAGGTGAAGCATGGCCGCAGGTGGAGGTGGGGGAGCCAACAGGGGGGAATTTCGACCCTTTGTTCTGCTGAAACGCACAGCTGTCCACATCTTCCGCTTAAAAAGCGTTCATTCTGCTCCACAACAGCACATCCATGGATTCCATGACAGTCCAAAATATCATCGCTCCATTACTTATCCACTGGCTCAAATTATACATTACACGGCACACCCTTAACTGGAAGTAATGAGAAACGAGGATGATTCAAGCGAAATATCTCTCTTTCTGAGGGGGATTCTCTAGCCTGATATGACACTTCCGATATAGCTTCTTTACCTAAAACTTAAACGGTATCAGTGATCATGAATATTATTTATTAATGCTTTTTTCGGTTCGGTGAATACGACATTTCCAGAAAATTAGAAGACACATTCTTAACTCCCTTTCCAGCTTAACTAATTGAATGTATAAATAAAATTGTGGGGCAGCCACAAGTGGGATAAGATTGTCCTTTATTGCATCCTCCACTAGACAGACGCGAACGTCTTCAGAAATTTCATAGCCAACGCTGTCAACGCTGTACGCTGGCAGATATACACGTGTGTCTGTTGGTCACTAAGTTTCTCAAATTGCTCGCATCCCATGAGTGAAACATGTAACAGATCTAAACTATATGCAACTTGCGATCCTCGCGTTTCATGAGTGAAACATATAATAAAGGAAAGTTTTATGAGACCTGTGACTACTACAATTATATTTCCTAACGGTCGCTGTTCCCCCTAGAGATGATTTCTGCACTCGCCAAATTTAAACGTGTTTGATACATACTTGTTACGAATTTCCAGCTCGAATACTGCACTGACTTCTACATTGACGAGCCAAAAAATTTGGTACACCTGCCTAATATCATGTAGGGTTCCCGCGAGCACGATGAAGTGCTTCAACACGATGGGGCATGGACTCGACAAACGTCTGAAGTAGTGCTGGAGGGAACTGACTCCATGAATCCCGCAGGGCTGTCCATAAACCCGCCACAGTACGACGGGGTGGAGATCACTTCTGGACAAAACGTGCCAAGGCATCCCAGATATACTCAATAGTGCCCATGCATAAGGAGTTTGGTGGCCAGCGGAAGTGTTTAAAAGCAGAAGAGTGGTTCTGGAGTCACTCTGTAGCACTGCCCTGGTGGAATTTCCAAGGCGGTGTGAATGCACAATGTACGTGAATAGATGCCGGTTATCAGACAGGTCGCTTTCGTATGTGTCTGTCAGAGTCGTATCTAGACCTACCAGGGGTCCGATATCACCCCACACCATTACAGAGCCTCCAGCAGCTTGAACAGTCCGCTGCTGACATGCAGGGTCCATGGATTCATGAGATTGTCTCCATATCAGTACACATCCATCCTCTTGATACAATTTGAAATGAGACTCGTCCGACCAGGCAACAAGTTTCCAGTCATCAACAGTCCAATGTCGGTGTTGACGAGCCCACGCGAGGCGTAAAGTTTTGTGTCGTGCAGTCATCAACGGTACAAGAATGGGCCTTCGACTCTGAAATTCCATACCGATGATGTTTCGTTGAATGATTGGCAACGCTGACACTTGTTGATGGCCCATATACCAAATGTGCAGAAATTTGCGGAAGGGTCGCACTTCCGTCACGTTGAATGATTTTCTTCAGTCGTCGTTGGTTCCATTCTTTCAGGATCTTTTTGAGGCCGCAGCGATGTCGGATATTTGATTTTTTACCGGGTTCCTGATATACAGTGTGATCAAAACGTCAGTATAAATTTGAAAACTGAATAAATCATGGAATAATGTAGATAGAGTGGTACAAATTGACATACATGCTTGGAATGACATGGGGTTTTATTAGAAACAAAAAAATAGAAAAGTTCACAAAATGTCCGACAGATGGCACTTCATCTGATCAGAATAGCAATAATTAGCATAACAAAGTAAGACAAAGCAAAATTGATGTTCTTTACAGGAAATGCTCAATATGTCCACCATCATTCCTCTAACAATAGCTGTAGTTGAGGAATAATATTGTGAACAGCATTATAAAGCACGTCAGATGTTATGGTGAGGGATTGGCGTCGGATGTTATCTTTGAGCACCCCTAGAGATGTCGGATGATCACGATACATTTGAGACTTCAGGTAACACCAAAGCCAATAATCGCACGGACTGACTTCTGAGGACCTGGAGGGCCAAGCATGACGAAAGTGGCGGCTGAGCACACGATCATCACCAAACGACGCGAGCAAGAGATCTTTCACGCGTCTAGCAATTTTCTTTTTTTTTTTTTTTTTTGGTTTAATAAAACCCCATGTCATTCCAAGCATGTGTGTCAATTTTTACCTTTCTATCTACATCATTCCGTGGTTTATTAAGTTTTCAAATTCATACTGACTTTTTGGTCACCCGGTATATTCACGGTACACTCGTGAAATGGTCGTACGGGAAAATGCCCACTTCATCGCTCCCTCGAAGATGCTGTGTCCCATCGCTCGTACGACGATTTTAACACCGTTTTAAGACTCACTTACATCTTGATAACGTGTCACTGTAGCAGAAGTAACCGATCTAACAACTGCGCCAGCCACTTGTCGTATTGGCTTTGCCGATCTCAGCTTCGTATTCTGTCTGTTTACATATCTCTGTATTTGAACACGCATACCTGTAGTAATTTCTTTGCCGCTTCAGTGTAAAAGTAATATAATGTTACCTCCTCAGCCCTCTCCTCAATATTAGCAATTTTTTCGTCCCGTAATTGTAACCCTCCCACGGAACCCAATGTGCTATTCTGAACGTATAGAAGGCCTATCAGGGGTACCAGAGTTCGTGTCGAGCCACTCTTGCACCGCAAGGGAGTCGAAGCTGAAGTGCTAAATTCGGTGTCCACATATTTCCTTACGGAAGATATGGGTATGTTGTCTTAATGTAACCACCACCCCACTGCAAAGATAACTGTTGTGAATGGTGTTAACGGTGTGGAGAAATAGCTGAAATCACTAAAATACAAAAAGGCTGCAGGTCCTTATAGTAAACGTCAGATTCTATTCAGAATCTACAGCGAGGTTGGCACCAATTTCAACAGCGGTAAAGCGTAGATATCTCAACCTCGTGGCTGCAAGGAAGGGGAAGTGAAACAGTGAAACATATCTATAACAGGGGTAGAAGAAGTGATCCACAAATTACCATGCAATTTCATTGAGGTCCATCTTTCGTAAAATGTTAGAAAATTTGCTGAGCTCAAAGGCAATGTACCTCGAAATAAAAAAAATGTTATTCGTGGCAACCATTATAACAAGATCCGTAATTTTACCCCAAAAAGGCCATATTAATAGTAACCTTAAACTTTTCGCAGATGATGCTGACATCTAGAGTTTTGTGTGTTCTGGAATAAGCTATAAAAATCTTCAGCCACTTCTTTACAAGATTTCAAAGCGGTGCAAAGATAAGCAGCCAGGGCGTTACAGTGTTGCGACGGCGCTGTCTGTTCCACTACACCAGAAGGTTCAACTTGCTTTTCAGTGTTCTCTGGAACGCACGCCTCCTCTGAAGAAACAGAGCAGAGTTTGCCGCCGAGAGAAGCTGTAGCACCAACTAGCAACACTAAACGGAAGGGTGCATAAAATGTTATGCTTGTACCATGTCTCTCTAGCTATTACACGGGAGAACGTCATCAGACGAAAATTTCGGTATTGTCACTCCTTGGAAACTTTGTTGACTACCCTGTTCAACGTAATGTGTAGTTACATCATGACATTCACACGTAACCCCCAATCACACTCAGTAATCAACATATGGTATACTGCCTAACCTGTTACTGGAAAAATTACACAAGGATTGTCTCTGAAAGCTCGATCAGTATTCTACAAGTCGGTCACTTTGAACAATCTGTTTCAGACTATGGTCCGAACAACACGTCAGGCGGACGTAAGTAATTCAGAAAGTCACAGAACCCACAGAGAAACAAGAATTTGCAAATTAGCCTCTGAAATAGAATATTAAAACATTGTACCATTATTTAGGACCACAAGTGGTCAAAATTAAAACATCTTTTTAGAGCTCAGAGTTGACACATTAGGTCGTCATGATGTCTGAGCCCCGAACATTCTTCATACTCCAGAAAGCATCTCCAACGCGCGAATATTGTCTTCTGATTGGCTGAGATCCAACAAAGCCAATCGGCTTCCGTACCTTAACGTCATTATTCCGAGTCTTTTACCATGCGGCAACATTTTGTTAAACAAACAATTTCGGAAACCGTAATGATAGTATTGTAATATCTATGTTATGCAACTGAACTATAGGAGTACTTTTCTCGTATCTCCATTACCATAAACAAGCGGATTATTTATCAAAAGTTTCCCCAGTGTGGTGAGAAACAGTATGAAACGTTCATGATAATGTTGCATTGTAGGTCGTGCCGATAAATAATTGTTAAGAAAAAAATGGATACTTTGACTGGTTCTGAGTTATTTGGCATTGAAATTAGCCAGTCAGAGCGTTGTGCACACAAATTCAAGCGGCCAGCCAGATACAATCAGTTGCAATCGTTCTCATAGAGCAGATGACAGAACGAGACTGCTTAGCCCTTGTTTCAGGTTAGATCCTTGCTACTGTCCCAAGCCCGGTTGTTTTATCGCTTTTTTGTTCGGTTTTAGGAAACCAAACGAAGAGCACGTTTAGCGGCACAGTCTCTGGTGGGACTCCTGAAGTTGCACGCGCATCAGCCTGATTAGCTAATTTCAGTGCCAATGCAGCAAACGGCGCAGCGTATCGAATATTTTTCCTTAACAGTTATTTATCAGAAAAACCTATCCTGCAACATGGCTCAAATGGCTCTGAGCACTATGGGACTCAACTTCTTAGGTCATTAGTCCCCTAGAAGTTAGAACTAGTTAAAGCTAACTAACTTAAGGACATCACACACATCCATGCTGGAGGTAGGATTCGAACCTGCGACCGTAGTGGTCACGAGGTTCCAGACTGCAGCACCTAGAACCGCAGGGCCACTTCGGCCGGCCTACCCTGCAATATATTCACAAGCTTTTCAGATTGTTTCTGACCGCCCTGTATAACCCTCATAACCGCTTCACGTACACTTTCTCACGCTACGATACACTCAGTTGTCCGCAGCTCGTTGTCGTGCGGTAACGTTCTCGTTTCCCGCGCCCGGGTTCCCGGGTTCGATTCCCGGCGGGGACAGGGATTTTCTCTACCTCGTGATGACTGGGTGTTGCGTGGTATCCTTAGGTTAGTTAGGTTTAAGTAGTTATAAGTTCTAGGGGACTGATGACCATAGATGTTAAGTCTCATAGTGCTCAGAGCCATTTGAACCATTTGAAGCATATACTCAGATAATACAGATTAAAAATATTCAGTTATAGTGTACATTACATTTATCCACTCACTCAGTCTAACAATGAAAACCGGAAATTAAAAGGAAACATAGCAATACCAGAAAATAAAAAACTACTTATGTAAAACAGTTTTCCCGTTGTTGCTGAGGAGGTAAAAATACAATCTTAAATTTAGTTATAAGTACATAAGTGTTATATGGGATGCCTCTTTATCTGAAATTACGGCCCTGTGTTTTTAATGTTCTCGTTCTAGTGGTATATGATTCGTAAAATCTGTTTATGTACTGCATCTGTGTTGTATTATACACCTTGTTTTCTCATTTTAAATTTACCACCTTCATTTGTATCTTACTTTGTCAAAATTTTAGTATAAGTTATTGTACAGGTGTTACCCCTAGTAATTCCATCTTATCAATGTTTTATGTTCATTGCATTTATAATGTTTTGTTGGGTATGTGTATCCAGTTTACGATCTCTCATTCTTACCAGCAGCTGCGTTGCAGCACCACCTATTGAGGTGATTCTGTATTAGGCGTCAGTATTAGCACACGACACTGTGGTGCATTATGCTTACTACCTGAGGCCCCATTTTATTCTGTTACTCGCTCCTGTGAACGGGACCGCGTTATGCAGGTCTTGGTGTCACTCGCGTCCACCTGAAAAAGTAGGGCCTTATCACAGGGTTTCGGTAATATGATTGCCTTTCTGAATGTCCGATTACTTTTTATTTGATTTTACTATTTTATATTTCTAGTTTTTACTGAGTTTAACGAAGGCGATGTTGGCCTGATATACTCGACTATGCCCTTTGGGTACACTGACTAAAGGATTCTTCTACATCTACATCTACATCTACATCTACATGACTACTCTGCAATTCACATTTAAGTGCTTGGCAGAGGGTTCATCGAACCACAATCATACTATCTCTCTACTATTCCACTCCCGAACAGCGAGCGGGAAAAACGAACACCTAAACCTTTCTGTTCGAGCTCTGATTTCTCTTATTTTATTTTGATGATCATTCCTACCTATGTACGTTGGGCTCAACAAAATATTTTCGCATTCGGAAGAGAAAGTTGGTGACTGAAATTTCGTAAAAAGCTCTCGCCGCGACGAAAAACGTCTATGCTGTAATGACTTCCATCCCAACTCGTGTATCATATCTGCCACACTCTCTCCCCTATAACGCGATAATACAAAACGAGCTGCCCTTCTTTGCACCCTCTCGATGTCCTCCGTCAATCCCACCTGGTAAGGATCCCACACCGCGCAGCAATATTCTAACAGAGGACGAACGAGTGTAGTGTAAGCTGTCTCTTTAGTGGACTTGTTGCATCTTCTAAGTGTCCTGCCAATGAAACGCAACCTTTGGCTCGCCTTCCCGACAATATTATCTATGTGGTCCTTCCAACTGAAGTTGTTCGTAATTTTAACACCCAGGTACTTAGTTGAATTGACAGCCTTGAGAATTGTACTATTTATCGAGTAATCGAATTCCAACGGATTTCTTTTGGAACTCATGTGGATCATCTCACACTTTTCGTTATTTAGCATCAATTGCCACCTGACACACCATACAGCAATCTTTTCTAAATCGCTTTGCAGCTGATACTGGTCTTCGGATGACCTTACTAGACGGTAAATTACAGCATCATCTCCGAACAACCTAAGAGAACTGCTAAGAAATACCAAATTAAGCAATTTGCTCTTTTGGTATTTGATCTGTTTATACATGCCTTTAGGTTATCCAAGTGTGGAAAACGCGATTGCAATTCTTAAATGAATGTATTTGTTCTCTTTTTTCTATGTAGATAACCTGAAGATGCCTAAATAAGGCGACACGCGTCGTTGAAAAATAAGAAACTAAAATTGCAACCAAGACTGTTTTTAACCAATACTGTTAAGACTGGTTTGCTGTATGCCACATATGGACTAGAAGAATTTCTATAAATGTGCAGTATGGTTCCATTCGGTATATGTCAAGTTTTGCATTCATTTTTACAACAGTCAGCTATTTATTTCTTCACCTGTCCAAAAGTACGCCTCTCAGCCGGAGCCGCAACTACTAGCATATACAGTAGCTGGCTAATGTGAATGAAGTTTTGTGACGGTGGAGCCGTGACTCACCTGTACAGCTACTAGCTGCTGTCAGATTTCTGCAGGTGCAATACATTGCGCTTCGCAACCACGTGTAGGAATACGAAATGGAGTTACCACGTCATCAGTCGTAGGTAAAACAGGTGGTAAGCTTCGGTTCGGTTGCAAGATACTGGGTAAAAGCATAGAGTTTACGAACAAAATTGCGTAGAAAACCCTCTTGGGATCCATCATTGAATATTACACATGAGTATGGCAACCATACCAAATAATACTATCAGAACACATTGAACGAATACAAAGGATGACAGCACGATGGGTCAGAGCTTTGTTCCACCCACCACCGAGCGTCGCTGTGATGGTGCTAAACTTCAACTGACAGACACTAGAAAACATGATAGTTATACTGCGAAAGCCTGTCTACAAATTTTCAAGGACCAGTGTTAAGTGAGGGTCTTAGAAACTGCTACAGCTGCCTATTTATCGCTTCCGCAAGGATAGGTCAAGAGTAGACTAATGACAGAGTGCACACATTCTTTTCAGCATGCGGCTGTTCCCTTTGTTGAAGGGAGCAAAAATTTATCGAAACGTTATTACTCAGGGAATATGTGAGTTAGTTCTTACGGTCGGGAACAACCGGCATAAAGGAGAATAATTACAATTCCTTACGTAATTTATTTCTGACAGTTTAGAAATCACAACTGACTCCACAGATTTGGCAATACGACTCAATAAAAAGGTATCCCCGCTAATGGCGCTTCTAACAAAAATATTAAACAAAAAACGTTAAAACACGAAATAATGGTTGCAACTGAGCGCATATTTTAGAAACTGCCAGCTGGGCAAAATTATTTGCGCATAAACCAAGTACACTTTTACGTATGTTAGTACACGACAGACTATTGACTACCAAGCTTCTTTTTAAAATAAAAGAACAGGCACTGTTCCTCGTCCAACTAATCCTTCTAGAAGCTTCTAAAAATACTAACACTCCAACTGCAACTACTGTAGTTTAGTGCAACTATAAACACGTCATCCTGTAGTGAAAATAATGCAATGAGTGACAACATTACAATGCTGCAAGCCGCCAATTGCTTTAATTACAAATATATGTCTGAGTGATGCTAAATGTTACTGCCTTTATGTAAATGGCTCTGAGTACTATGGGACTTAACATCTGAAGTAATGAGTCCCCGAGAACTTAGAACTACTTAAACCTAACTAACCTAATAACATCACACACATCCATTCTCGAAGCAGGATTCGAACCTGCGACCGTAGCGGTCGCGCGGTTCCAGACTGAAGCGTCTAGAACCGCTCGGCCACTTCGGTCGGCCTTTATGTAAGGAAACGTATTATCTTCTCAACAAGTCAAGAGCTACACCCTTAATTTTTACATATGGAGTTAGTGAATGTATTCAAATAACTTTTGTTGCCTATGCCTGCAATCACTTTCAGAACTCAAATTAATTAATGTATTAAGATAGAACCTTGAAGTGCTGGTGTACCCATGTACCACCACAACAAAATAAAAACAAGGAACGGCTGGGGGATTATGAATGAGAACAGTGGCGTATTAAAGTTTACAAAAATGTGACCGGTGTTATTAATCCTTCAATAGTTACAACGAGCTTATAAAACTTACACGAAAAGAGACAAACACTAATCAGAAAATGGATGGAGCTTGATTGGAAATGCGTTAATCTGGATGGAAACTATAAAAATTCTCCCCTGAATTAATCCCTTTTACAACGCAACCTGACTTGGTTCACATGAATCCGCTGTGAGGCCCACCTCTACTCAAATTAAATCACCTACGACTAGGTACACCACAAACTATGGTTCACAGGAGAAGAGAAAACTGTGAATCTCATTTAACAGACTTACACCGGTGCAGCAGTATTTTACCTTTTCACATTGATTCAGGCGGCAGAAGAAAACGACACGCTGTGGGTGAGGAGAGACGCGCTGCGGCAGCTGTAATGTTCTGACGGTCCACGAAAGTTGGCAAACTATGCGAACAGGCGTTCTGATTATGACAACATAGGGAACTTCCCTATTAGAGCCCTGAATTCCAGGCAGATTTTGGTGTGAGGTGCACCTGTTCGCTGGTCTGGTCAAACCAATTTGACTCACAGGAGCGACGGTGTGTGCTTGAGTTGTCAAACGTCTGACGGTCGACTCAGAACGAATAAGTTCACCCTCGTGACACACGATATAAACGGTATAATCAACATGATGTGCAGTTCCACTGTGATACAGTTGGAAACTGCCACTGGCTCCTAGTCCACCACAACATGCATACCACAAGTCCCATCCACTAGTGAAACACCTTAAATTCTACACCAGGGAAAGACCAGAAGACTAAGAAGGCAAACAATCACCACAATTTCCCACCAAAGCCTCGTTACTGGAGCCGAATCAGCAAAAACGAAACCGTCCTCATATTGTACAAACAAATCGAAGTATCATCCACTCAGTGAATCTCCCCTCTTGAATGTTCTCTTGGCCTCGCAGCCAATCCAGACACAGCACCGAGATTCTCTCGCTCGGGAGGGGGGAAGGGCATCCTGAGAGGGGCCAATTAGGGACTCAATATCTCTCTTGTCTCAAAAAAGTTGATTTTATACCAAGGAAGTGGCGTTCTCATGGTAAATAAGACCATGTTACTGGCAAAAAAGAAAAAGTCTGGCTAGATGGGACCACAGCCCTCATTTACAGATTTAGAGAAATATCTAATCTTTCCACGGCGACCATTTCCAATTTCTGAAAGAAGGCTGTAAAGCTTCCCAGACAGTCGTGTCTGTGAAATATATGTTTCTGGCAGTCAGCTAAAAGAACATGGCGACTTCCTGACGTTATGGGAATTAAAGTCTTGCACCCACTGAAAACGTGCACCAGCCACTCCGTCCGTATAGTCTCAGCTTCTAACATGAGAATGCATGGAGTTTTATTTCTTTCCCACTGTTTGCACAGTTTATAGCAGCCTCTCCTAAATGGCTTTCTCCACCCACTTCCAACCATCTGGCCACCTTTGCGACATACTGCACCCTGGTCCAGGTAAAATATTTTGCAAGCCGGTGCTCTCCTGCCCCAACCCTAAGCCGAAAGACGGGAATGCAATGGCAAGAACTCCGTCTGCAGCTACAATCAACAGGGCGCTGCCTCCCAGAATCATTCGCACAGACACGTCGCTGCACTCAGCATTTATGGCTGGCAATCCATCTCTCTCCCGGTTCTCTGGTACTACCACTATGGTCCCTCAGGTATAAGTTCTCTAAAGGCTATACATGCTGTTATATGAACATTCTGGCCACATTTTCCTCATGTAAAAAAATCACAAACCACACGTATCAACTGTAGTACAGGGCAACACCGATATCATGACCTAAAATATGAATATTAGTCTGAATGACAATGTTGTTAGAGTAGTTTGGTGTGCCACCTCTCAATGCTCTATTTTCCTTGAGCTTAGGTATACAACGTCTGATTATGGATGTAGTCTTCTTTTTCTTAGATCACTGTAGTCACCTCACCGCACTCACATCAGTGTCCCTCCGGGCACTCCACTCCGTGGAACATGGAAGCTTGCTGATGGGCAGAACACTCTTTGCAACAGATTTTTACAGATCTACTACTAAACGTTATTTTTCCCACTCTTCGCCCTTGTCTCATCTGTCAACAACCATTAGTCGCTATTTCTTTTATGAACATTTGTTTAATACTTTACGGAAGAATTGAAAAAAAAACTTGTGTAGCTATACCATTACACTCAATCATTGTCACCACGTTTATACGCAAATGAAACGGGAAGATACTTTAATAAGGTAGCCAGTGGGAAATACCGTCTAGAATTTTGTACAATAGTATGAGACAGTGTCATGAACAACATACTGAAATTCCTTACCAGTAGGGTGTGAATGTGGGATGAGAGGCTTCGGACCATTTGAAGGTCATACCGATCATTCTGCAATGCATCTTATGAATCACTGGCGCAACAGTGTGCAGCCACTCCTAGGAATGTTTATTTGTAACAAAGTGCATTATCACTCGAGAGAATACAAATTGAAGTTGCTAGTAATACTAATTCGAGAAACGCATATGGGCCAAATCTAGGTAAATCTCGCACGCCGTTCTACAGCGCTACAGGGGAAGGTGACTGTAAGTCATCCTATGTGGCAGTTGCAGCATTATTCCAGGAAAGGCAAGGACCAAATGCACTGCTGGTTTTTCTTTTTACAGACGGATTAAATCTTCCCAGAATTTCCGCTTCAGTTCTCTGTTGTGAGTAGACAGAATAACTTCACGAAACTCTCGTTCATATCAAGAAATTCAGTTTATTAAATGAGTATCACCTTGTAGTTGTTAAGCGAGTTGTTATATAAAGTGTGTATCTATAAATCATGACTGATAGGTGTATAATTTGTCTCATGCTCTCTGTGTTGGTGGCAAACGGACTGCGTTCGTAAACATGGCTTCTTGCTGCTGTCTGTCGTTGGTAGCATTTTGTAAAGCTGTGTAACGATGCTGTAGTCACTTGGTGGTGAAGTACTGAATGATGAGAAAGTTACTGCACTTCTCTCAACATTAATTCTGTCAAATTTAGAAAGCACAGATCTCTTCAGTTCAGGCGTGGCCGGCACTTGTAGAGTGCTCAGCACTGAGTGCAGCTATGGACCACACATGAACACTCTAGCTTCCCGACAGGTTTGACGGAAAGGGATTGTTCGTGTTCTTCACACCCAGAACAATTCTTTGCTTTAATACACTGCTTGACTTACGGTGAATTATCTGAGGTTCCATAACAATTATATGACCTAGTTCTGTTGCAGAATGAGACAGTTTACGCCCCTGAGTCGCTTCAGGTGTTGGGAGAGGTGAGGCCACAGTGATGCATTTGATACACTCTGGCTATGGAAAGTATTCCAGCCACAAACAGTGGAGACGATGAAACTGACATTGTCGACTACATATTGGTAGCATGCCACACTTGCGACGGTTCTTCAGCATGGTAGACAGTCGACAGCTCCAGCTGTTGACCTTTATTACGTAATAACTCACTCAACAACTACAAATAAGTGCTCGCATAATAGACTCAAAATAACTCCACTATATAAGCACGAGCTCACTGAAACCACTTTGTCTACTCGCATAAGAGAACTGAACTGAAAATACTGGGGAGGACTGGTCTATCTGTAAACGGAATAGCGAGTAGAGCTTGTGGTGCGGGAAGTTGACATCCCTGCAAGAAAGTTACAGCTGCCGTTCCGGGTGTTTAGAAATCAATTTTCTTTCTAGCTCTGTTTAACAGAGCACAAAGACCTACGTAGATTCTGTTGGTTGGTTGGTTGGTTTAAATATTAAAGGGACCAAACTGCAATGGTCATCGGTCCCGTAAATACTATCTAAATGCGTTTCTTACGTTGGTATTACTGATAAATCATACCTGTATTCCATGTAGTGTTAATGTTCTTAATGGAAAATAAACCCCCCCTGAGCATGTCTGCGTACAGCATCGCCAGTGTTTCACAAGGATTGCTGTGGAGGTTTTGTATAGGTTTATAAAACACGCAGTAGTTGCTTCTGGAAGTGTGTTGTTGTAGACAGTGGGGAACGACTTGTCCGTTATTTAGTTCGCAGACATATGAAGGAGGGAACTACAAGACCACAATCCGGCTACCTATCTTCCCCTGTGCTTCTACATTCCACCCCGCCCACTCCACCCTGTTACACCCCCAGAACTCAATATCCCCTTAACCTATTCGTTTTGTCTGTCCACAAATGTAGACCTTTTTTTCATACGTTCCCTATAAATACGCGGATTTTTCCGCTTATGCAACGCGATAGTCCACAAGGGTGTGCCTTCGATTTTTTTAGTTTTAGCACCTGCATTCAGCATATTGCACAGAACGATTCGTGTGTTGGTTTAGAGCTGGCCATATACTATAAATGGCTGCTTCTATAAACAACAAATTATTTATGAATAATTAATTGACCCAAATATTAGAATGTGTTTTATCTAAAGTTCCTTAACTAGTCTAGATGGGTACAATTAGGTGACATCGGAGTAAATTTAGCCATTATCATCTGAGCGTCCTCGTACATGCATCTTAGACCCGAATGCAGATAAGAGGAAAAGAAGTCAGATGTTCCATGACCAATGGTAGTGGACCTCTACAATGAAAACATGGGAGATGATCTTTGTGATACACTTTTATTCTATTACAGATGGAAATTGAAATAAACGTGTGGCATTGTTGGCCGGGAGGCCCCATTCGGGGGAGTGCGGCCGCCGTGTTGCAAGTCTTTTTTTTAGGAATAATTATAAAAAATCCGTCTCGATTGCACAAACTACCTGGTGTTTACCTAGGTTTCAGCATGGGTAACCACGCCTTCTTCAGAACAATTTTATAAAACAGCTTGCCTAAATGGGGATAGTCAAAGGCTAGACCCCATAAACACAGAGTTGAGATAAGTAATATTATGGACTTGGTACATGTGTACCGTGTATTTGTAAAAAAAAAAATTTGGGGGGTCTTGCCGCTGTAGGTGTTGATTTTAGCCTTTGACTATGACCATTCAGGCAAGCTGTTTTATAAAATTGTTCTGAAGAAGGCGTGGCTACCCACGCCGAAACCTAGGTAAACACCAGGTAGTTTCTGCAATAGAGGCGGATTTTTTATAATTATTTCGATACTTACGATTGCTGACGCGCTGCAATGCTGAAAGTTCCTTTTTAGGTGACGCCACATCCGCTTCTTGCGAGTCAATGATGAAGGACACACAACACCCAGTCTCCTCCCGGGAATGTAACCCGGGCCCCCTGCGTGGTGGGCGGTAACGCTACGGAGGCGGACATATTACAGATGTACATAAGCGCAATCAAATGGCCGGTGTGGATTTTTAGTCGTTTTGTCGAACATTCCATTGCCAGTGGTTGAGTGATGTGCCACAGATAGTGTTGAATCAGTTATGCAGCTAAACAAAAAAGACTGCTCACTACTGACTGCAAAATATATGTTGGCCAAGTTATAGTTAATTACGAATATGCCATGCTAGTTGCTAGGAGAAAAGGACATTCTTGTCAAGCGAATTTCCAAGACAGTGAAGACGCAAATGATGTAGAAAATATGAATAAATGGCCAAGAGGAGCTCTTTTGCAGTAATTAAGTTTGACAATGTTCAGCACCTACCAAAATTTCTTGACGCAAAGAATGTTTTGGAATGCAGGAAACCTACTGTAGTTCCAAGGCAAGAGCCTTGTGCGCATAATGTGACATTTATTAATGTATTGTGGAAAATAATTCCTTTTAAACTTATACTAAAAAATGAAATTTTTTATTTTCAGTAGCAAATTAGTATTCGCCTGAAATTATTGATAAGTCTTGTTTCTTTGCCTTTATGAAGCTATTTCAGAGCATCAGCAGATGCTTGTATTGGAAAACATATTTCAAAAATATTAACATCAAGAAATAGATTTTATGCGTAAATTAGCATATTCACAAATAAAATATTGTAACGGGTAGTATGCTTAGACGATGAGTGAGACTAAAAGTCCACACTCTGACTTCTATTCATACCATAGTGAATCATCAACAACACATTTCATCAGTATTTGTGTAACGTTTGTGAGATGATTTGTTGGAAAATATGAAAAGAAAAACTTATTGTGAATTTTTGTGATCGCAGGATTCAAGAGGTTAATACAGTTCGAATGCTCTTAGACGTGGTACACACATTTAATATTTATTCTTAACCCATTTCATTTAACAGAGAACGTTAATTTTATATCGTCAAGACAATATTTATAATATTCCCCTAATATTCCATCTCATTCAGTGCGGTAACTATTAGTCCCAGAGAGAACATGAGCAAGACTTTTTGAGGGAAATTTACTGTGTTTTAGCCGGGTGCTGTGACCAAGCGGTTCTAGGCGCTTCAGTATGGAACCGCGCGGCTGCTACGGTCGCAGGATCGGATTCTGCCTCGGTCATCAATGTGTTTGATGTCTTGCTGTTAGTTAGGTTTAAGTAGAACTAAGTCTAGGAGACTGATGACATGAGATGTTAAGTCCCATAGTGCTTAGAGCCATTTGAACCATTTACTGTAGTTTAATTTTCTACAGGGAAGCAAATTCCCCGGAAGCTCCAGTTTTAGAGTTATTCAAGATAAACTGAAAAATGTGACCTTTACATGTTCACCCCCCGCCCCCCTCTCGCACACTGTCCCCTGGCACTGTGGCAAACACCACGCTGCACCTGACCAGTGGAGATTTTTGATTTCTTATTCGTGACACTCCCTCCCACCACTACTCAAAAATTGGCATCTACACAGTTTTCCTCACCCATAGTGTTCGACGTTGTTTGCTCTTTGTAGATTGGGTTATTATGGTGGTGATTTGTAAAATACACATTACCATTAGGAAGGAGCGCAGCTCTGTCGTTGAAGTTTCGCATGTAGGTGTTTCTGTATAGACACACAGTGAGAAACCGCACCTAATATATCACTGGTTCCACTCTGCATGCAGCCTGAGAGCCGTCAGGTGGCGGGGGTCGACAAGGCGTCAGCTGACGCCTCAAAATCTCCTGGGCGCATGCGCATCCCCGACGGCGGACCGTCCATTTTTCGTGTCGTGCGGTCAGGACATGACAGCAGCGATACGTCAGCGTCACTGACGTGATTAATGACGGCCGGCTTCCAGGGAGCCAATCACATCCTTCCACCTCCCTTCATCCCTGTCAAAACACCACAGACGCTGAAAGCGACGACGGTTTTGCACCGAGAAGCGCACCAACTTTCTGTCAAAGTATCGCAGGCAGCATCTGAGGTTAGGTCCCTCATCCATCACTGTAGCCTCTAAGACGGTAATTACACACTCGACGTAATCGTTTTTCTGCTTCCGTGACCTGCGTGTCAATGTATTTAAACACCGAACACTTGTTCCAGTATTTATACAGTCCCATCAGGATGAATTACATTTCCAACGAAATTGGTACAATAATTTGCCTCTTCAACAGTACCTATAGTTTAGACAGTGCCCAAGTCCATGAATAGACTTTGTCTGCTCTTAAGCTTAATGATAGAGACAGACGTTTTTAAAGATGGTTGCTACCTGTAATAAGTAGATCTATGCCATGAGACTTTGAGCTTAATATGTCTCAAGAAAATCGACAGTCCCTAATGAGACCGACATCGACAGGCTTTAAATCCTTCCCACGCAAAAACAGTCCAGAAACATAAACCCTATAACTGATGTTATACAGGATGAGGCAGCGGAAGAGATGTATCCAGAACGAGAGAATACATCCATGTGCGGCACTCGCAAACTTTAGTCGGTAACGTGCTAAATATTGACACACACACGATTCATTTGTCACATTTATAGTGGCTGTATTATCACATTGAGTTAGGGTAAATCCGAGAGAGTTGGACGACTGTTTTTCTTCTGCATAAAATCTGTGTTTAGTTGCAATAAATTACTGAGGCACTGCCACTTAAAATAAAAGAGGTACGATAAAACAAAAACATACTTGAGTCGTCCTTCTCACACTTAGGTTTATGGGTGAGATTGACCAGTGTATGGGGTGAGATGGATTATATAAAAATGGCTATACATAAAGAAAATAGACAAAATTTCATATTATTCTTTCGAATATGTAGTAATGAATACAAAAAAATATGACATATCTTATCCCTAAACAACTTTACCAATTTACTATAGTTCTTCGTTAAACTCTGGCGTTTCTAATGTGCTGTTGGTTTTCTTAAAGCGTATGCCTGTCTTTCTCTCACCTCAGCAATTACACTTGTAACCAAGTGTTGACCATTGTTAACATGCGACACACTGAGTCCAGTCGTAAATTTTTGTTAGTTTGGTAATGGATTTTACCACAGTCAACACATTCATCCTCATCCCAATCATCAAAGTTATTCTAGTAGTCTTCTACAATTTCTGCACCTGATGAAAAAAGTGAGTTATTTGCAGTATTTTTCTTACTAACCTCCTTAAGTCTGTTTTTCTGTTGCTTTCTTTTCTAATCACTCTTTTCATTTATTGTTTATATATTCTCAGCAGAGTTTAGCTCTTTGGAAGCAGTTATTGCCTTCTACTTAAAACTCGGGGTTTCATTAATAGAAAGAACAGGTGACAATTCTTCCAAAAGTTTTGTCTTTGTTGGCTTATGATCAGTTAGTTTAGCTGTTTGGAAGCAGTTATTGCCTTCTACTTAAAACTTGGGGTTTCATTAATAGAAAGAACAGGTGACAATTCTTCCAAAAGTTTTGTCTTTGTTGGCTTAGGATCAGTTAGTTTAGCTCTTTGGAAGCAGTTATTGCCTTCTACTTAAAACTCGGGGTTTCATTAATAGAAAGAACAGGTGACAATTCTTCCAAAAGTTTTGTCTTTGTTGGCCTAGGATCAGTTAGTTTAGCTGTTTGGAAGCAGTTATTGCCTTCTACTTAAAACTCGGGGTTTCATTAATAGAAAGAACAGATGACAATTCTTCCAAAAGTTTTGTCTTTGTTGGCTTAAGATCAGTTAGTTTAGCTCTTTGGAAGCAGTTATTGCCTTCTACTTAAAACTCGGGGTTTCATTAATAGAAAGAACAGGTGACAATTCTTCCAAAAGTTTTGTCTTCGTTGGCTTAGGATCAGTTAGTTTTTAGGCGGTTATCTTGTAAGGTTTAGGTTCAGTCGGAGTGAAAGCCGAATTTGTGTCGGTGAACGAGTTTGACCTGGGAGATAACTCTGTTGTTTTGGTGTTCTTGGTATCAGTACGTCGTTCGATGAGCTTTGAAGTGGTTGGTTGGCCTATCTACAAGAGTCTGCTCTTCCATTTGTTGGCATAGACGTATCTTCCGAAAAATAAGTGTAATCTGACATTGCGGCCGTTTTCAGTGAGATTATTGCATATGCCTCGAAGCTAAATTTAATTGTGCTCCATCTCTCCCAGATAACACCGGTCCATCTCTCTCGATTGTCTGGGAGAGGGGGAAGACCACGACTTCTGTGTGTAGGCAGCGATCTCGGTGACCATATTAAGTTAATTCCATACTTACACATTTGTCAAGCTCGCAGTGAAAAAAAAGTTCATCAGTACGGACCAAACTAAGCCTTGATTATAAAATTATGTAACTACACGATAAAACTTGTCGCCTTCAAAGTTTAGAGTGTGTGATTTTTCTCCAGCACTAACACGTAAATTACAGCAATATTTCTGCACCACGTTTGTCAACAAAAGAGCTTCTTTGCAAGTAGCTGGAGTTGTTCTCCAGCGGTGCATTTGCGAAATAAACCAGTGGTCTGTCTCGATCAGTGGTCTGACTCTCGCGAACTTACTATATCACTCCTTTCACCTCTGGCAATCCTTACTAATCTGAAAAATGCCGAGTTGCACCGGGTGTTGGAGCCACGTTAAAAAGCTGTTGTGGGCTACATGTCAAGTGTAAGGGTCATAGAGGCAGAAAGGTAAGGACAGCACAGGCTCTACGACGAGCACGGAGAAGTGTACTCCTTGAGCCTGACAGGGGCGTGTAGAACACATTGTTCTGTCTCTCCTGTTACGCTGAACAGAAACGTAAAAAACTTGTCGAAATAGCGCCCGCCGTGCGATAGTGGATGAAGTGTAATACGATATTGTATTGTCTGTGTTGTTAAGACGAACAATGAAATCATCTTTCGGATATGCTAGCGTGCATGCACAAGCACTGTAGCTGTCGAACAATTTATTCGTGAAGGTATGTAGATTTTCATAATACATACGACAACCGGAATAGTGGACACGGATTACAGCGAATTTTGCCAAACCGTAAGAGTTTTAGTACACTTGCTTACTGATATATACCGTTTCCGTGCCAAACCCTCACGACATGTATTATTAATCAAAAAAATTATCTCTAGGAACTGGACGTGTAACTAATAAAGTACACCAACGAGAAAGAGCAGCGGCTGATGAGAGGAATGGAGCAAACTTTCTGGCAGCGGTAAACCACATTCAACAGGTTGGCTCGGGGCTGGGTGGTTTTGGGGGACACCAGGCAGCGCGGTTATCGTTCTCATCGGATTAGGGAAGGACGAAGAACGAAGTCGGCCGCATACCTTTTCAAAGGAAACATCACGGCATTTGCCTAGAGCGGTTTAGGGAAACCACGGAAAACTTAAACCAGGATGGCCAGACGCGGGATTGAACCGTGGTCCTCCCGAAGCCGAGTCCAGTGTGCTAGCCACTGCGCCACCCCGCTCGGTCATTCGACATGTAACGGCGATGCTGCGTGACAGTGCGAGTATGATGAGCCAAACAACTGTTTTACGAATCCTGTACTTCCACTTTTCTCTCTGTCAACTGCTTCACGACAATGGCTTTCAAAACAGGTTACAATTCATGCCAAATCAGTTTTCACAAAATGCATATCTGGGTAGTTGAACATCTTCACTGGGCCGACAGGAGTTGTAAAACATAGACGTTGACCTATCAATGCTCGGTGAGCAATGTTCGAGAATTACGTCATGGGTCCTTGCCTTATTGATGAGATTCTAGCCGCAACTGCATTACCCCGCTAAAACACATACAAAGTAACATAACGTATTAATAACTTAGTTGAAATGAATCAGAGTGCGGCAACATGTTGCTAGAGCTCTCCCAGTCGCCCACAGAAAGACGGATGTCATACGGTGTGACCTCAGTGTGACTATAGCGCCAAACGGTACTGGTCCAACAGCATGAGGCAGCTGAAGGAACGGGAAAGAAAAGTGCGTGCAGTGCTGTATTCCTTTAAAAAAAGTAGAAGGGTGGGGGAGGAGGGGGAAGCTAACATAAAGAATATCGCATAAGTTGGAGTCCCGCTCAGATTGCTGCACGTGTACAAGTAGATGAACCTTGTTGCATTGCCTATCCTCGGCGTAAGTATATGTTTTGATCCATACTTTTACGGAATCCTCGGGATTCCATAGAAATAGCAGAGGTCACACAACTGAAAGAAACTTTAAAGATAAGAGTTGACAAACAGATAGCTAATGCCGCAATGTTGTCATAATTAAGTTCATTGTGCTGAAGCCTCTCACAGTCCGATATAATCACAGGTAGTGTAACAACACAAAAACTTGATTCAGGTTGTCACGAATGTTCTCTCCACTGTGGTCTCAATAATCTGTGTAACCTTCTCTTACATTTGGAAACAACGTTTAGGTCACATTTTTTCCTATTTCTGGCCACGTGCTTACAGTGTCGCAAGGCCACTTTTTACTGTCCAGAATTCCAGTATCCATCATCAAGGATTTCAAGGTTTCATTGTCATTTGAAATTAGCTTTTGCTTCTAATTTTCAGTAAAACTCCATTTCCTATTAATCTGGGCAGTCACTCTGCTCGATTCTCCTCTGGAAACCACTGCAACGTTTTTGAATAGCTTGTCTGAAAAAAAGCTTTCCCTGGTTCCATTACGCAAGTACCTGGCATTTCCTTTCATTATTCAGTGCCTTTTATTGACCTCGAATTGTGCTATATGATGAGGAAATATTACCATTGTCCTTTTGGGGCTACTGTGAGAGTATATAATCTCTTCAAGGACATTAGAAAGCAGTGCAATGTTACCCACGAAATAGCGGCTTGACAGTGGTTTCTACAGTCCCTTGAATTTGTACTGTCCATTTGATTTTCTAGTCACGTCCTTCGAACATCTAGTAAAGCCAACATTCAAAGTCTATTACAACTTCTACACTGCTTGCAATGTTATAAAGCCTGAGACCTCATAAAGCCCTGAGAACACTTACGATATATTCTTACGTTCTGCATCTACCACTTGTGCAACAGCTGACAGTTCATGTTGATCAGCTGGAGAGTGCTGGTGCAATGTACACAACTTTAATTATATAATTGTAATTCAGCCAAGGAAACTCCTCAACAGTGACCCCAAACTCTATACGGTAACATAAGCAATGATATTTGAATTGTTCTTTGTACTTGTTCTTATTAATTCATTCTAAATCTCCTGAATTATTACCTAACCTCACACTATCACCATCACTGCATGCTACAGTCAAATCGTCATCGAACTAACTTGAAGATAAACCTTGCATCGAGAGATATTTAAAAATTCAGCTTCTATTTATTCCGCATCTGAGTTCATTAATATCCAAAAATAAGATATTTACGTAACCATTATTAAAGTCAGAGCTTGAATACGATATTAAAACTTTTTGTGAAGCCACAGGTGTAGACTCATACCATCCACAATGTGATCTACGATGTTGTCACAATTGAGCTTACTTCAGTGTTTTGCCAATATGGGGGTAATTTATAATTTTCAAATTCAAAAGCTTGTCAAAATGTAAATATGGATTGTTATTCTTTGCATCAAAATACGATACATAAAAAACTTTCCTTGTACTTTCAAAAATATCTTTCTGTTGATCGGCTACAAGGTGTTCAAGAACATTGTCTTCTATTTTCTTCCTTGTCTGCATGCAGTTAAATGGACTTCAGAATTGTTTATGAGCCTTTTTTCTCAAAACTGTCTACTAAGGTAGTTTACTTTCACAAACTGGATTCCCCGAAACTCTACTCCATGACTTGTAAATGTATACTCCTTGTGATTTAGTGACAATTAGCATGGAGAGCTGCATGAAACCAGTCTCAGGACTAAAGACCACAACAACAACATACACTGAACATGTTTACACACTGAACACCACAACTCGCCTTCTCTACAACCGGCCATTGGTATTTTGGCTGAAATTTTCTCCATGTCTTGCCGATACAAAAAAAAAAAAATAAAAGAATAGTTATATGTGTTTTGGCACTGAAAATAACGAATTACTTCACCCAATTGAGTTTATGTTAAACAATACCTGTTCTGCTGCTAATTAATACTCGTTTATGGGAGATATGAGCAGTTATCAGTTTCACATTCTTTCACATCAAACGAGCCCAGGAAGTAAATTTCCTAAAATAATACGCTATACACTGTTTCATTGCGAAAAAAGTCACATTATATGAAAGAACACTTTATACACTTGTCACTAAAAAAAGTAATATGTCAGGCTTTAAATTAGCAAAGTAATACATATAACTGTCACCAGAGCTGTCCGCTGCAACGCCTGTAACTCTGCGGAGAAGAAACTGCAACACCCCTGCCGGCTGTGCTGTGACTAACTATTGAAGCTGTTAACAATCGGACTGTGAACACTCAAACGAAGGGCACAACAATATCTGAAGAAAACAAACAGGACGGGACATCACAGTAATAATATCATAGCAGAGGGTCTAGTCCACAAGCGACATTCGATACTGTTGTTGTACCACTGAAGAATGGCGTATCAGAATAAGAAAACAGGAAATGTTTTTATCTTACTAATGTCTTATCTTACAACTTAGATTTCAGACAGGATCGTTCATTCTCTTTTCATAGAGATTACTCTACCTACATGTAACATGTGTTAACATTGCTATTTGAACAGCCGTAAATGGTATAAGATGACAGTTGAAGAGATATTGTTAGGTTTTACTGATCTTCCGTTTTGGTTTCGTCATCAACAGTAGTGTTACCTTATTTTGATGTTTATATATTTTCCTGGGTCGAATTTAGTAATAGTGGATCATTTTTGTGCTTTTATTGTATACAGTGAACCAATACATTCGGATTCAGTACTACCGTATTCCTGTATCGACGTGGACTTAGCTTGGGGTATATTAGGTCTTTGTTAAGCATTTTACATTCATTGTTTAGCATATGAAGTTCCTTTTAGATTGTCTTTGTTAATAGTACTCCTATCAGTAGTCTAGTATGACTGTATCAGAAAAGTGCTTGTCATATTAGAGATCTTTTTGACTGATAATACTGTAAGACGCTATGAGCTCATCACTTTGATTGTGAATACCTGAATAGTTTATGCTTTTGTCAGTTTTCTGCAACTCTTTGTATCCGCTTTATAGCAGCTACTCCCATCTTAGACAGCATACATCTATTAGTGACCATGTTTTTAGTTTATTGGTATCTTTCACACTACTTAGAACAATGAAGAATTTAATGTTTCCGTATTATGCCAATAGCTTTTTATACCCTAATTGAAACATTCCCCATTTCACTTATGTTTGTTAACTTATTATTTGAAACAGTTTCCGTTACCTCTTTCATCAGTTACTGAGGCTAATAAAATACTGGAAATAATATACAAACATATATGTTATCCGACTTGTAAGGTGACTCTTGCATGAAATGCACTTTTATTTTTCTGTTGTCACCATTACTATGGTGCTAGTAATGAAATGTCTTAGTCATTCTTGTTGGTGAAGATGGAAATAGGTTCTTTTCAGTCACGAATGACAAGTGCTAGGTAATTATTCCACCACATTATGTCACGTGGAAGTTATGATTTATGGGTAAACGTAGTTAGAGCTCTGAAATTTCAACAACTTGGACCTTTTATGTTGGAAGGAACAAGTGTGGTAAGTAGAATGCGAGAGCATTGATGATTTCTAGAAGAAGCACAAGAATTTTTGCAGTTTAATATTCTTATCATTGACACTATCCAGAATATTCATTATAAAACCTACTGTAATCCTTAGATAACAAAACAAACTAAAATTTTATTTCCAAAAGTGGGCAGTGGCCATAATTTAATAATTATAAAAATGATTTAGAATATAATATTAATGAAATGGGATTTAGATAAGTTAATCAACCATAGGTTGCTAAACTTTTCAAACAATGACTAACAGAAATATGTGAAAGAGACACAACTGATGATGAGTGGGTAGCGTTCAAACGTGTAGCAGAAAATGCAACACACGAACAACTAGATAAATATAAAAGGCATCAAGTAATTTTCAAGAGACGTAATGTTCAAGAATGGTTCAAATGGCTATGAGTACTGAACAACTGAGGTCATCAGTCCCCTAGAACTTACAACTACTGAAACCTTACTAGACTATGGACATCATACATATCCATGCCCGAGGCAGGATTCGAACCTGTGACCGTAGCAGTCGCGTGGTTCCGGACTGAAGCGTCTAGGAGAGCTCGGACACCACGGAAGGCAAAAATATACAAGGCCCCGTTAGATAACACAAACTCCGTTACATTTCTGTATTGAAAAGTGAAGATTTGAAAACGCAACATTTGAATCTAATAAAAGAGAATAGAGAATGCTGGAAAATGTGATTGACAGAAAGGGTAAAATGACGAAGAAAGAATGGCTAGAGGATAAATACAAAGCTGTAGCAGCATGTATGGCTTCGGGAAAGGTAGATTCTCATGAAGAGAAATTGTAGCAGAACACTGCTGGGAGCAAGAAAAGTTAGTTTTTAATTTGTTTATTCGCTGAGGAAGGATTAACATGTGAAATACACTTTTCAACCATACATATATATACTTAAAGAGAAGTTCTGCGTCACGTTCGTTTCGAGAGTTCCAGAACCTTTACAGAAAATTGGAATAGAGATCGACATAAACATCATTTCCGCCCTTTCTATGACTCATGAAAACCACACTTTGCATGTTGTACCACAAAACAGACAGACCTTCAGAGGTGGTGGCCCAGATGCTGTACACCCCGGTAACTCTAATACCCAGTAGCACGTCCTATTGCACTGATGGCTGCATGTATTAGTCGTGCCAAACTATCCACAAGTTCATCAAGGCACTGTTGGTCCAGATTGTCTCACTCCTCAACGGCGATTCGGTGTAGATCCCTCAGAGTGGTTGGTGGGTCAAGTCGTACAGTTTTGTAAAACTAGCTGATTTTCTGTAATATTGTACTTTACATCTACTTTCCATTTCAAGTGTAAGTTTCTAAAAAACTCACACTAAATTTCTACACGCTTGTCTTTTATATTCCCATTTATTATGAGAGGCAATACAATACTAACGACTTGGTAAATTGTAACCTTTTTATTTTTAAGCATTTTAAGATCGTGGAATAACTTCTCAAATATCACAAATATTCTACAACACAAGTTACAAATGATAAAATTCTGCTTCTGTAGAAGACAATGTTACAGTTTAGAACCACACTTACTTATCCACCTTACTGTAGATTTCACTGGAATCTCCAAGTTAATGACGCAATTCAGAGATAATGCAGCGTAGTCCTCCATCCAACTGGACCTTTCGGTTTTCTTACGCTTCAGAGGATTTCAGCTTCATTATCACTTAATATGGAGTCTTTCCGTAGACACTGACATTTTATAAATCAATTGTAAGCCTCATCGTTTGTGTCTTCTTTGCAAGAGAAAAAATACTCTTTATTAAAATTGAAACGATTTTCATTAAAATTGACACCTCATCCAAAAATGATCCATCTCTCTTCTGAACAACATAGCTAACATCTGTTAACAAAATATTCAACTTTGAGAAACCTCTTCATTCTGGTATCATATTTTCCAGCAGCCCCTTTTCCTAGAAGTCGTAAATACGAAACATACTGAAACACTTACAGTTCCTGCAGCATTAATATTTTCACCATACTAGACAGCGGTAGGAACTGTCGTGTTTAATGTACACTTAATTATTGTGCTTTTCAAGTGAAGAGGAGTCTGTACTGTTTCTGACCACAAAAATTCTACTATTCAACTATATGCAATGTGCTTTGTTTGTAATATCCCTATCAGCGTGCTCAAATTGTGCAAATGGCTCTGAGCACTATGGGACACAACATCTATGGTCATCAGTCCCCTAGAACTACTTAAACCTAACCAACCTAAGGACGTCACACAACACCCAGTCATCACGAGGCACGGAAAATCCCTGACCCCGCCGGGAATCGAATCCGGGTACCAGGGCACGGGAAACGAGAACGCTACCGCACGACATCAGCGTGCTTATTCACTTCGTTTTGCTATGGTGTATATCTCATCGGCAATTCGTATTAATTTCCTTTCTCACTAAGAAAAGTATTTCATTTCGTTTGACAAAGATTTACTTGAACTGTCGTAGCAGAATCTATCAGAGCGGGAGTCACGTAGCTTCACTGACCGTCCCGCATTGCAGTACGCGCGCATGTAGGAAAGGTGATGAGTGCAGTAATACCTATCGTATACGTCTTTCTGAGAAATGTGTTGTCAAAGAATCGTCTGCCTTTAAAATATGGAGTTATATTAAATGTGTAAAAATAAAAAAAGCTATGAACATTGCCATGAATAATAGAGAGACTTGCACTGTTTTTTTGTGTCTGTCGATCAACATAAGAATACCGTGTTGAGGAACTGGGAAAAGTGCTGCGCATTTATTTATCTTTCCTACTCTATTTGAGAAAGTACAATCTTCTTGTGCTGCCTTGAAAAATAAAGTTTGAAGAGTAGAAGAAACCTCGCGAAAAAATTTATGCCTACTGGTACTGAAACGATTTTTATAATACACATAAAATGTTTTGCAATTCGTGTGAGTACTGGGAAAAATCGCTGCACATACAAGGGTATTTCTGTTTCCCTTTCGAACCCAGAGAATACATTCCCCTGTGATGGCTTACCATCTGTAATCAAAATTATTTATTTGGATGCAGGGGAAATATTCGGGCATGTGAAATTTTTACATGTTAGTTTCTTAAGTTACCTAAGCAAATGTCTTAGCAGTCTACATGTACAGCTTCTTTTCGGCACATAGCTGAAAGAACCATATTTCAGAAAATATAAAAAGAGCCTGTCATACATTAAAAATCGTTATTAAAAAACCAAAGGCACTCTCTGTTTCTAGACATCTCACTTACAACAAATAATTTGTAGTTGTTGATATTGTGCCTATTGCACACAGTTATTGTCATACATAATATAAAACAAGTTTCGACGTGCAGATTGTTGGGACTAATTTTCGGGAAACGCAAGAACAATTACTTTTTCAAAAATGAAGACAGCAGTCCGACAAGCATAAAAACAAACGAAATTTTACATATTTTGACGGATAATTCAATAAGAAAATCGACGAGTGTAATCACTGAAGACAAGCTTAAAAACAAAGTTCACAACGAAATTCCGTAAGAAACTAAACTATTTTTATGATTACTTTACCAGCAAGACAAACCTAGACTCAAGTTATATAATATATGCTTATGATCTACAGTATGTTTTAAATGCTTACTGCACCACTTCAGTACTGCCACAGGTCCTCCAAAACATCCTCTTCATCCTCGCTGTCTGATAAAGACGAATCCCAATCGTGAAGATTAATTATGACAGGCTCTATCACCGAGTCTCTGGCTATTTCCTTTCTACAATCTTCTTCCTGGAGTGTTTCCGAATGTCTGACGCAGTTTGAGCATGCAGATATGCTTACGTTGTCCACTGCTTCATGTGTGGGTCTTTCCACGTCAACAATTCGGAACTTGCTGTTTGTTTCTCAGATATGGGCTTTAACTTGCGCCCATACCAGCTCAATAGGATTGCAGTCGCAGTGATATGGTGGTAACCTGATTACTCTGTGACCATGCTGTCTTCCCAGGTCATCTATCTCGTAAGTGCGGTATTTAGGCTTGTATGCATTTACGAAAATGATTAACTCTGACCTGTAATGAAATTTTCACTCTACAGCGGAGTGTACGCTGATATGAAACTTCCTGGCAGATTAAAACAGTGTACCAGACCGAGACTCAACTAGGGACCTTTGCCTTTCGCCGGGAAGTGCCCTACCAACATTTTTTAACTTTTTTTTTGCAATTTAAAGAGTGATCAGTCATGAGTAGGAGGAGACTAGGCGAGTAGGGTTATGAACCCGAGGCCTGGCCACGATGCCTGCCCCCTCACATCCCTGAATCACTTTCTCGAAGTAGCTTTTTGATTTATTTTAATTTATTTTAATTTTTTTACCAGGAAAAGGGTATATGAACAAAATATCTTTATTGATACTAATTTAAATACAACAAAAATGCCATCCTTCCGAAGGAAATAACACGACACATTATACTTGTACAAGGCGAGCAATCTTTTTTTATTCTTCACAATATACAGGAAGAAAAAAATAATAATATGTGAACTAAGAAGTGTCAACCAATATACAGTGGAGTGGGGGAAAAACCAGTGTGTTCTGTATAGTGCGTAAAAGAAAGGAGGCGCCTGTCCATGCGCGTACTCCACTGTGGGGTACAATATAGAAAGTGGCGCGGGGAGTCTCTAATGTCAGCAGGAGGGGGTGGGAGTGCTGTCGGAATGTGGCAACATCCAACTAAGTGGGGGTGCCGTAAGGATCGCATGTAGGTAATTGGCGAAGAAGGCGCGGTAGCGCGGTCGGTGCTCGACTTCACTGTGGGCAGTTTGTAAGTACAGCTAGAAATCAAGTCGTGATTTGTCGCCATTATTATACATGTAGGTGATCGTCCATCCCTTGACCCATACAATCGCATGATTTTTGGTGGCGGGGAAATAAGTATCCTCAGGATGGTTAAAAGTCCATGGGTCGATCGAGTCCGGCGGAATGCGGAGGTAACAGGCAACGAACTGTCGAGCAAGTTTCCAGACGTCACTGGTGACAGCACAAGTCAGTTGATGGACATCGTCATCCGTGAAGTGGCAAATAGAACAAAGTGGAGAGTCCGTTAGTACGATGGCGCGAAGACGTTTATTTGTGGCGAGTTTTCCATTTGCGGCTTGGTACCATGTCACTCGGACGTTTGAGGGAAGAAAAGGCTGGTGGATATGACGTCAAGTCGTGGGCCACAGCTTGGACGGATGTCTGAGTTCGATATTGTTGCTGGATGTGGAACATAGCTGTGGGGTGTAAAAATCTGTAGGTCGAGGAGAATGCGTGGTCGGTAAATGTGTGTGAGCGTAACTGAAGTCGACGATGAAATCAGAAATGTGCGTCAGTTGGTGCTTGATGTGTCCGACTGGTACTGGTGGTGTTATGGTCACGGGCACAAGAATTTCCAGCAAGCTGCGGGTAAGCGAGGGGCACCCGTGCCACTGCTTGTGCATGGTGGACACGTACAAGTACGCCGCTCGGAGTCGCACATTGACAAGACCGAGGCCACCCGCTCGCAGGGGAAGGGTGACCGTGTCGTAGCGGACCTTAAAGAGCGTACCGGCCATAAGAAAGTATCCGAAGGCAGCCTGGAGGCTGCGTCCAATAGTTGATGACAGCGGGAGGACATGTGCGATTTGGACCATTCTGGAAGCCACATGTTGATTCAGGTACTGGAAAGAACCAGTCGGTGGAGAAGATTTTGTGGCACCTTCGTGAGGATAGTATGGAGTGCACGCCGAAAATTTACGGCCGCGGAGCGGCGCACGGTTGAGGTCAAAATGATACCAAGGTATCGTAGTTTTTGTACACACGGGAGATGTGCTACGTCGTCGTCTGAGAGGCCGCGTCAATGGACATCGCCGCAGAGCCACATTCGTGTTACTACCCGCTGCAGTTCCGTACGTTGATATCAGATCAAGTACCGTTTGTGTTTCACTCCGTGAGCGGATCAAGGAGGATGTCGTCCGCATACGCACGACATCGAAAACTGTGCTGTCGCAAAGTGAGAACAGAAAGGTGGCTCGTCAGACTCCCGATGAGTGGGTGCAGGTTTATGGCATATAGTAGGATCGAAAGTGGGTAACCTTGCCGTACGGAACATCGAATCACCACTGGTCCCACCACACGGCCGTTGACATGAGTCAACGATTCAGCGGAGCCATACAGGAGCCGGATGAAGTCGATTAAGGTAGTTGGAAACTCATGCGGTTCATCACTGAGAACAGAAAAAGGTACCGCATTTTGTAGAATGAGCTGTCAAAATCGATAGCAACCATCACGCCGCGGAGTCAGCACGCCGCTGCCAGTGCAATTAAATCGCGACATTCTCCTGTGGCCGTTTGTATATTAACTGAGCCACCCGGAGTTGTCTGTTCCGAGGATAGAATGCTAGGCAGCACCTTGCGGCATCACGCTGCCAGTAGGCGTTTAAAAATTTTATAGTCTGTGTTAAGCAGAGTCATACCTGGGGTCGGTTTGTGGATGGGTATAATAATTCACGTGACAAAGGACGGCGGTACGGCGTTCCCCACCGTCATCAGTTCATGAAACATCGTCGTCCACCGTGACGCCATTAGTGTGAGGAAAGCGCGATAAAATTCTATCGGCAATCCGTCGACACCAGGTGACTTATTCAGAGAACCTTTGTTGATTGCATCGTGGACATCGTCACGCGCAATGGGCTCCATCAGCTCATCCGCTTCGTCGCTGGTGAGGGTGCGAGTTACGTGTGGTAACACAGACTCCTCAGCGTGGTTCTTGGTAGTCTCCTCCTGGTACATTGTGCGGTAGTGGTCGACAAAGTCACTGACGATGTCGGCCTGGCAAGTGACGTGCTGACCGTGACAGGTGTTGACCTCGGTGGTGAGTCGTTGTCGTCGATGTTTCCTATCGGAGTCGATATGATGCATGGTGGGATATTCTTGTTCCGCCAAATCTGGACATCGGGTTCGCAACATAGCCCTATGCAGCCTACGGCGCGTCAACGCTACTATTTACGCCTCGATCCTGCTGCGTTCCCTCTGGGTGTACGGGGTGGGCGTTGGGTGTCCAGGTCGCGGAGAACGGCGTAGAAATAGTCGGTAGTGTGCCAGCGCCACGTAGCAACTTCCTTGCCATACTGAATCATGGTACGTCGAATGGCAGGTTTGGCACATTCCAGCCACCAGGTCAAAGTCGTGCAGTATTTAGGTAAGCGACGTTCACAGGTGACCCATGTCTCGGTAACACGTTGAAGACATTCGGGATTATGAAGATGGGAGGTGTTTAGCTTCCACAGTGCACGACTACTCCAGACCACTTGCTGGGGGACGAATATGTTGCAGATGTAGGCACAGTGGCCCGAAAAGGCCAAGGGCCAAAGTTCTGCATCTTGGAATGCACGTGTGAGTTCCCGAGAGAAGTAAATCCTATCAAGGCGGCTCGCGGAGTGACTCGCCTGGTAAGTATGTCCACTTCCCAAGTGTCGCGGAGCAACAGATCTTGCCTCTGGCAGATGGAAGGTATGTGATTTCGGCCACTGGAATGCCTTCTCGGGCGTAGATGGCTACTCCGCGTCCCAAGTGGTCACCAGGAGAAGCATAAGTGTTATATCCAGCGACGTTTGAAATTGTGACCAAGTGTACGTATTTCACTAGTGCGATGTCGGCGTCCGACGCCCATATCATCTACCGCAAAAGTTTATGTTTCGCGGGTGACGTAATGGTGTTAGTGTTGATCGTCGCTACACAGTAGGTTTGGAGCCGTACCCCGCCGTGGAGGGGAACTCCACCAGCGGAGGATGAAGAGGGGCGAGGCAACGGCGAGTCGATCCGTACGCCACCTGACGGCGTTATCAGCTGCCTTATGATGCTTCCGTCTGGGGTAACTCAGATCCTCTGTTCCTCATCGACGTCCTCACTCTACGCCATTGAAGGCGCTGTCATTGTGATGGTTGTACGTTCCACTTCGGTCGTAGGGGCGGAGGACGTCTCGGCGGCAGTCGCATTGATGGTGTCCATCGGTTTAGGAGGACCTGGGCGAGCCAGTAGAGTAGTCACCGACACAGCCACAGTCGACGTCATGTTGTCGTCATTGGTATCGTTGTGCAGGTACTCCGAGGCCTCGTCGGGTCGCACGGCCTCTGGAGCATCTGGGAGAGGTGATCCGTCTCGTTCCGAGTTCGTGCGGCGCCTCCTCTTGCGCCTCTTAGGTGAACGTTGTTTGCGGGTTCGTCCCTCTGTGTCGGAAGATGGAAGGGAGTCGCAGGAAGGCCGTCGCGAGGACGTCAAATGAAGGGGCGTCCATATCATCGGAGGGCGGGGGGGGGGGGGGGGGGGGGATTCTGGGTTCGGAAGTCGTCGCTGTTGGTAGTAGCGCCGGAGTAGCTTCAGGCTGTGAGCGCTACCTATCGGCCCCGGCGCTATCCGTAGCAGCTGGAAGGGTCACCGGTACATGGTCCGACGGGCGGCGATTGGTGGGAGGAGGAGAGAGCGCCGATGAGTAGATGATCGGTAAAACCGCCGTCCCCGTACTCACAGCTCCACTTCTGCCAGTACCTCCTCACCTCGTCTCCTATTTCCAAACTTTACAGAAGCTCTCCTGCGAACCTTGCAGAACTAGCACTCCTGAAAGAAAGGATATTGCGGACACATGGCTTAGCCACAAACTTGGGGACGTTTCTAGCATGAAAGTCTCACGCTACAGCAGAGTGTACGCTGATATGAACGTTCCTGGCAGATTAAAACTGTGTGCCGGACCGAGACTCGAATTCGGGACCTTTGCCTTTCGCGGGCAAGGCTCTACGAACTGAGCGACCCGAGCACGACTGACGCCCCGTCCTCACAACTTCACTTCTGCCACTACCTCGTCTCCTACCTTCCAAACTTCACAGCTCTGTGTCGTGCTTGGGTAGCTCATTTGGTAGAGCACCTGCCCGCGAAAGGCAATGGTCCCGTTTTCGAGTCTCGATCGGCACACAGTTAATTTGCCAGGAAGTTTCATATAAGGGCACACTCCGCTATAGAGTGACAATTTCATTCTACAAACATCCCCCAGGCTGTGGCTAAGCTATGTCTCCGCAATATCCTTTCCTTCAGAAGTACTAGTTCTGAAAGTTTCGCTGGAGAGCTTCTGTACAGCTTGGCAGTTAGGAGACGAGGTACTCGCGGAAGTGAAGCTATGAGGAGGGGGCGTGAATCCTGCTTGGGTACCTCAGCTGGTAGCTCATTTGGTAGAGCACTTGCCCGTGAACGGCAAAGATTCCGAGTTCGAGTCTCGGTCCTGCACACAGTTTTAATCTGCCAGGAAGTTTCAACTCTGCCCTGGTCTGTGATGCTTTGTTAGGAATTCCATGAGAGGACAACCATGAAATAATTTTATCCTTCCTGGTATTTGAAGTAGGAACCTTTTCACTTGTACAGAGTGCACGCTTGCGTTGTCCATGACAATAACAGAATTCTCTGCCATGTAAGGAAGTAGCTATTGCACAAACCATCACTTGAAGATAGCATAGGTCATTTCAGAGTGGTAGTCATCTGATTCCTTCGTCTTCGTTGCTTTAAATATTAATTTACTCTCTGGTATAAAGCCTGCCTCTGCAGAACAAGCGTGAAGCAAAATAAGGCGTCTCCCTTTTTCCAACAGGAACCTACAGGCCACCAACAGCGCCCCTTGTCTTCCAGCACATTGGTCTTGAATGGTTCTTCTGAATGTACGTTTCATCGACATAATAAATAGGTGCTTTTCCGGCTTGTTTTATCTCTCGCATTTCCCTCAGGAACACAGTTCTTGCTGCTACAAAGTCACTTCTCTCTAAGAGCAGTTTTCTGTCATAGCTCTTTCTGCATTTATATCCCATCTCCCCTAATCTTCTGAGCATGTTAGATTTTCTGCAGGTTGACACTTTCAGCTTCTTTCATGTAGGAACATAATTTATCCTCCATAGGATATTCACCTTGGCTATACATGTATAATATTTTGCGCCGTAACACATTCTTGCTGAAATCGTCGAGCTGACTTACTCATTTCTTTCGATTTCTTCACTTACCAGGCGACTTAAAAATAGGTGATTCATTCTCTTCAGTAGATGCTTTGGCTTCGCTGGCGATCCGTTGTACAGTTGTCAAACTGATTCCACACGCCTCAGCTGTTCGTTCTTGGCACTTGGCAAGACTCGACGACGCTTGTTTGTCAGCTGTAGCTGCCGCTTCCCTCTCCCGTCTAAAGAACTGATACACGCAAAATATTATTTCTCTCCCCTGCCTGTGTAATACTGGGTGAGATTTGCTGTTGCCACTCATATTACCACAATGCCTTGCAATAACTTCGGAAAAAGCACCACACACAATGCTAAAACCAGTCGTAAACTTGCTCCACACAGAACGACATTAAATCGGGCGCTCGGTACAGCTGACTGACTCCTATTGGTCGGCAGGTCACGTGACTTCCGTGCTACTGCGCATCCAGTCCTCACCCGCCATCTTACATGACGCCCACTCTAGCACGTGAACAGAAACGAGTAGTTGCCATTGCTTCATAGTGTTTAACATATTCCAGTATTTCTGATTGATTTTGCATAATGGATTATATATAATGGGTGTAGCCATCTGTAAATGGAATGATGTTCCACTTTACCTCATACTCCGAAGGCGTAATAGGAGTCATGACATGTGTACTCGCTCGACGAAGTTTTGATTTTGTTCTCTTCTGATTGCGTGGAAGTCTTGTTGGATTGCGCCCTATGAAGATGGTGGACGTTTCGGGTATCTTCATGTCTTTAATGCTCATTGCTATCAGGTTTTTTGGGAGCACTTTTAAATCTACATCTACATGACTACTCTGATACTCACACGTAAGTTCCTGTTTCTGGCAGACGGTTCATCAAACGACATTCGGTCTGTTTCTCTACTATTCTACTCCACAGCAGCACCCGTGAAAGAACACTTAGATTTTTGTATTTAAGCTCTAATTCCTCTTGTTTTATTTCTTATTTTATTTATTTTTTTATTTCTCCCTACGTAGGTGGACATCAACAAAATAACTTCAAATTCAGACAAGAAAGTTGGTGATTGAAATTGAATTAAAAGATAATGCCAACCCAACTCGCTTATTATATCCATGATCAGCGTAGTTCAAATCGCCGTTTTTGGGGGCAGATTTTCAATGCTACAGTAAGAAACGCCATGCTAGAGTTTTTGGCGAATTTCAAAGCTTTCATTTACACCCAGTTTTCTTTATTTTCTAATGACAGAACCATCCTTTCCTTTTTGAACACTCGCTCTCCCCTTTCCAAACGTAGCTTTGGAAGGACTTCTCTGCAGTCTATGCAGTGACAGGAAGTTGTGGTACAGTCCATGAACAAATAAAATATTTTTCATCGAAATTGGCAGTATGTTTCTGTTGACATAGCTCACAACATGCATTTTCATGAGTACGGTTCCCATTTTTCAATGCTAATCACTACCATTCTTTCAAGCATTTTCAATTTATCAACACTTTTTAAGTCATTCATCTGGTTTTCAACCGCAAACAGTCCAAATACTAAGAAACCAATTCTTCAGAAGAATCACTGGAAAAATAACATGCATCCAAACTCACAGAACGCTCTTGACAGTCACAGTTTGCTGAGTTTTCATCTTCTTTGCGCTTACTTTATCAAAGTCATCTTTTTTGCGTGTAACTTCACCACAGTTATGACCTTTAAAAGTAAATTGTTTTTCTCCACCTGAAGTGTGCTTGTTTGTTCCGTAGACTTTCACGAATATTAGTATGTTCTTGTCTATTTTTGGTAAGGCACCTGGACTTTAGGTGCCAGGAGTTTTCTTTGGCACACCGCGAGAATTTTCGGGTTCCTCATGTGCCGGTATTGAAACGGTACTCAGGCATGGTATGGAGAGAGGGGCTGAAACATTATTTTCGTGGCAGAGTGTGCTGGCAGTGGTGAGCACGTCATGACTGCCCAGAAGTGAGAAGTCCCCACAGGGAAATGAGGCAGGTTTTCCAAGGTACCGATGTGATCAGTTGTATTTGTTTTAAAGGCAATTTTAGATAATTCAGTAACTATCCTGCCTATGCTTGACTTCATAATTAAAAGTGCTCAGTTTACTACTGTGTGCCTTATGCAAACTGCCTAAAAAATTCATGAAATTTTCCTTCTATATGTTGTAAGGTGGCGTGGTCTGCTGACCTTCTTTTGTTACATATTCCGACCTCACCATCGTATTCTGCTTATCAAGATGTTTCATTCGAGCCCAAACTGAAAAGGGTGAAGTCAATTTTACATATTTACATTTAATCGATATACAAATCTAATAAATAAATCGCAAGTGCGAACCGAGATTAAAAAGTAGAGGCTAGTGTACACAAACATTGCAGACACGATGGCCACAGCAGTTTTTGTTCAGCGGAGGCCACTATCCCACTGGAAAGTCCGTAGGAGGGTCAGTTAGCATTCAGCTGCACCAGCCAACCGGCCGCCCAAGGACCAAAACAGCTTTTGCCAGAGAAAATGGGTAATGGCCTGCGTGGTCACCTTAAAAGCAAAACCCGCTGTATTGATGGGAGAGCCCAGCATACGCATTTTTTGACGGACCTACTGCGCGGTTTCAGAGTTCTCACAAGTGGACAGTAAACGCCTTATGCAGATGCTATATATTTCCAGATTGGTTGGCTTAGCCGTTCTCCCATTTGTAAGAGTAACTCTGATTGGTGAACTATTTCTGACGCAATGAGCTGGAGGAGTGAGGGAAAGACAGTAGATGATATACCCTTTTGCTTTTTTCGTGAAGGGAAGTCGTTCCGGTGACGCACTTGTGGCGAGAACACATAGTGGAAGCGAATGCGTTCCTGTGTGTACGCAGAGAGTGAGGAATAAAGTGTCTAGTCAGTACGGCACTGAGAGAGCTAGCGAATCTGAGTGATACTCTATATTGAATCGTTTGCGATTAAACGTTTATTCACTGTGTTGACAGCGACACTTACTGTGCGGTGTGAACACAGAGTATTAGTTATCGCCTGCGAGTGAACATTAAGTGACATCGCGGTGGACTGGTTATCTGACCGGTGTACCATGCCAATAGTTAGACTAGGGGCAGATAGGAGTCCTTGACTTCATCAAGGCCTATTGAGAGTTTGATTGGCAAAGGTAAATCCAGATTTATCAGCGGCGAACGACGCAGGCAGCAGTCATCGCAGCTCACGGTATTGTGCACTACAGTGTAGGCGAGCTCTATCTTTCCTCCCTTAGAAATAACATGCTTCATTCACGTCACTCCATTACATTTCTCACGTGGCAGCCTCAACCGCTCTTAGGAAAATTCAGTTAAATAATTATTCAAGTTGAGTAGGCTCTCCTCTCAGCCATTCTGCTGAGTTGTAATGTTGCATTAATTTGTTATGAAGGCGGTGCTGATAGACAATAAAAGAGGGTTAAAAGCTGTTAGCTATCTGAGGAAGTCAACCTTGCATTTCTGCGCAACTGTTTCACCAGATATCCAGTCTAGCTTACCAAATCCCAACAAGACTAAAATTAATTATAATATTTTAATAGTCATATGACAACCGGTGATTATATATATATATATATATATATATATATATATATATATATATATATATATATATATATATAAAGAAATAAATCCGTTTATATTTGGAAATTTACTTTAACATTGATCATTGAAATTTCAGCACATTAAACTTGATTCATAACTAAACTGGTGCCTTATTTAGTATTGTCAGAATGTGAGATTGTAATCTTACAGAACACATCAAATATGGAGCCAAGATTGGGAGACTGCATACAACACTGCACTCATAAAATAACACACGAAGAACGTTGAAACATATGCAAGAGGAAATTAATCACAACCAACCCATTCAATTTTCACCCAAAGAAGTTACGTTCGTAGCGCAATCCTGTCAGTCATGTAATTACCAGACACTGGTATACTAAATTCATACTAACTCTCTGTGAAATCTTCCCGAAAAGAATAGCTGAGGGCTACTTTGATGTTTACACCACATGTTTCACGTGGTCAACTTGGTTTACACAAAGAGTGTAACTCCACAATAATTCTGATAATTAAAATATATTAGATCGAAAAGCAATTAACAAAAGAGAAAGAAACATTGAACTGGTTACTGTCGTCTTACTATTATCCTGATGGTCACACAATTATATAAGCACGTGGTACTGGTCTCACAAAGTACACCCACGTGGGTTGAACATAAAGAAAAGTTGCTATATTGAAAAATATTGTCAAGACGAGACGTCATAATCTCACGCACTATCACATTTAAGATTGATGATATTAGTTATGGTTATTGATAAACACGTGGTTCCACTTTACTCACAAAGTAGTGACAAAGCAACTGCTGGAAGATACTCTGAACTTCACACTCGAATTACACTGCGTTGCAATTTAAGATAACATTAGATGTTTTAGAGCTGAACCTGAAATAAAGGTGATTAAATTTTCAGTTAGGCTGAACTTAAGAAATCCATTGTCCTACGGACTTAGCAGACACGCTCTTAGCCGGAGATCTTACCACTTCAGACGCTCGCCGCGGACAGACTGACCTGCGAGGCTCCTACCGAGCGTGCTTCACAAATACAAACGGAAGTGACCAGAGAGGCAGCTCTCTGTACCAACATGACAAGGGACGGGCAGGACCACACTAAGAATAGAAGCCTCTTTGCTTCTAGAAAGCGTAGCTACCTGTTCCGACGTTGGTCCTACTGTTCTCTAGCAGAAAGGCTTGTCTGCTACCATCAAGCGCTACTAGAAATAAATTTGCTCATTCATTCTTTCACACAGAAAGGAAGAGGGATGACAGTATCTTATCATATACAGTATATAAAAGAAAGCGGATGTAGGTTCCGTATGAGACTGTGTGACATGAATTACATATAAACTGTGTTTTAAAGTGTAGCAGTGTGACAGATCGTTCTTGTTTATGTGTAAAAGTAACACGTTTCACTGCTCGTCTCCTCCCAGATAGTCACAAACACCACAGTAAATTTAGAAGAGGAATTTATGCCGTAAATGGCAACAGATTTAAGAAATTAACATGAAAGGAATCCAACAGAGACCTTTCATAGTAAATAACATTCTGAAAGAAAAGGGATAAAAAAGCTCTCCCACACTCTGTGTATAATTATCATTAACAGGATTCCTATCCATAAGAGGTATTCCGAAGAGAACCTGGAAATTTGTGTATCAATTTATAAATAAATGTTTCATTTGATTTTTCTTAAATTTTGTAATACATAATATTTTTTTGCTCGTTTAAGGTTTTTCTTACACTAACTATCAACACTCCAGTACCCAAGTATCCCACTAGTTACGTAAGAAAATAGAATATTTTTGTGTCTTTTCCTTACAGCAGACGACTGCAGAAGATATTTATCGCTGAAAGTATTTAAGGTATTTCTTTTTGGTACGTTAGGAGCGTCTGTCTGGCTTCTGTAGTAGTGGGGGGGGGGGGGGGGGGGAGGGGTAGAAATTTCTTCTTGCAGGAGCCAGAGGATACTTGTCAGATCAATCCGTTGCGCAACTCGTCAACATAACCCCCACACACTGACAATGTGGACTAAGTAATTTACCACAGTCAGTTCCTTAAAGTTTCAAATTCCTTCTTCCAGTGAGTTTACCTACAATAAACTATTCCTGCGCATATTAATCACTGTGTTATGTCCTGTGTCTGCTACAGGTTTCGTCTTACAGTTTCCGAGACGGAAAAAAGCTCTTTTAAACAGTTACAATGAGCATAAGTCTTATACGGATTTTTTGTCAGCCCGAAATCACTAGTTCCTTGCCTCAAAGTACCTCAGTATTGAATTATGCACCACATGTTTAATTTCGATTCTAAAGACTCCAGTCACCTTGTATAGGTATTGTTGGAGGATTACGCCAGGCTTTGTTAGCCAGACAGTTGAGCGAATCGGCAGCATTGGAAGTACTCGGTTCACTGGACATTTAATACTGTTCTGGTGTCCTTCTTCTCTTATTTGAGCTTTACCTTGGTTGCGGTAGTACTAGACATTTTTTCCTCAATGTTCTCCTCTCGCTGCGAGAAGCTGTATCACAACAGCTCCCCCTATTCTTGAGTATTTGTGTAGATATCTTTTGTATGTACAGGTTGTCCCAGAAGGAATAACTAACATTCAGGGATGCAACAAGAACCATCATTCCAAGCATAAAAAATGAAGTTAACATGGGTTCTAAAGTGCATATCTTAAGAGCTGTGAACAGTTATTCAGCTTCGCTCCTGTGAAACACACCTCTTCTATTGAACAAGTGCATTTTAGAAACAGTTTTTACTACACTTTTTGTTGTGAATGGTAGTTACTGTCATATCCCTGAATATTGGCCATTCCTGCTGTGTCAGCCTATATTTGTTTTGAATGACGCTTTTTAATATATTACGTGAGGTTTTGTTGTTTATCCTTCTCAGTTCGTTCCTTTTCTGTGTCACTATCTAGAAACTACACTTGCTCCGCATAGTCTTTTGCAGTGATGTCGAGGGAATCTAATTTGTCTAGCATACTCTGCTTTCGAAATTTTCAGTTCCCAATATTATTTCTATAGAAAAGAAGTACTCTTTAATTCACATTCGTATTCTTCCAATGCCTCCACCACACACCGTCAGGTGGCTTGCGGAGTATGGATGTGGATGTGGATGTGGATGTAGATGTAGATGTAGATGTAGATATCTTCACATCTCTAGCTCATGAACCAGAAATAAGAAATACTAGAACAAGTCACACTTTAGACTTCCAACTATTTACCTCCGTCTCTTGCGTCCATAACCTAATGAAGAAAACCGGTAGCAGGCTGTGGTTGCAAGCAAACGAAGTTAATTTCGATTAACTTATTCAAAGAAGAAAAAACAATATGTTAGACACACTTCACAACAACACATACATATTCATTCAGTGTACAAAACATATTAGAGACTTTCCATTACCGAAAATGAATACATAGGAAACAAATCATAAAGAGTATAAAATGTCTCTTCAGAAAAAAAGAAGTAGCTGTGTGAACATCAAGATCTCAGAGAGGCGCAAGATATCTATTATACAAATAAGGGAATGATGAAAGATCAAAGCATTACAGAAGAGCCTGTAAAGAAGATAAACATTATAATTTTATGTCAAAGGAAGAAGATAAGATAGGGGATGCGACAGTGAGAGAAGAATTTGACAGAACATTTAAAGACATACATCATAATAATCCACCTGCAGTAGACGAAATACCCTCAGAACTGACGTATTTTTTTCAGTACAGCTTTCTTCGCTGTATTTTTTGCTGACTTTTGTTTCATTATTTTGCTGACATTTCGCCATCTTGGGTGACTGGTATTCTCAGAGATGAACCCTGCAATGTTCTTGGCAGACTGGAGGCTATGTGTACTCTCTTCATTAAGGTCTGCGAGGGGGATTTGCCCTGGTCGTTATCAGTGTAGCTCCTCTATTGTTTACATTGATCTTCCATTGTAGCATGAGACACTAGATTGCTTTTAACCTTGAAGTTTTCTTCTTCCTTTATAACAGCTTCAGCGTTGAGTAGATCAGGTACTGAAGAGCATAAAAGGGCATGGAAAAATAGCACCGGCCACTCACCTTTTTCGACGAACGACCCACAAGAAAACCCCCAACCTGATACAATAGAAACAGACACGAAATTATTACAGTCAGAACCAAAAATACCTCCTAACATTACAAGAATACTTCCAAATTCCAAAGATACACATAATTAATGCCAAAAAACATTAGCAACCAAACATTATTAAAACTGATAAACGGTAGATAAATCACCACCTCAACCCACTACAAAATCTATAGCCTGTGCACCAAGATAAATGACCATCCACTTCCATCCATCACAGTAAATAGTAAATTAGCGTACATAAAGGAATAATTAACCCATACGTAGTCTTCCTTTCCTCACCCCCCACCCATACACACACACACACACACACACACACACACACACACACATTAAGAGTTTGTCTCACAAGTAAGGATATATCGGCCAGTCCCTTAAAAAATAATAAAAACCAGTAATTGATAAGGAAAATATAACACACACAGAAGAATACCACACGCTTCCCCAATGACAAAAACAAAACAAAAACGATCGTATCCTGTAACATGAAGAAAAAGTACATGGGGTGCAAGTGGATCTACACAAATGAAAGTGAAAACACATTTCTTGTTAGTGAAGTGTAGTGTACTAAAATGGAACATTCATGTTAGAACATTAGGAGTGAAGAGGGAAACAAAACAGTCGCGAGCAATAATTGTGATTTAATGCTGCTTAATAGTAGTAATCATGGGAACTGTTTACGATCTTGGAAAACTGATATGTAAGAGAAACCAATTTGTTACAGTGACCACAGAAGATGCTTTCAAATAAAGCGAAACGCGTATGAATAAAATAAGAGTTTTATTATTGTTGCAATACATGCTATATAATCTTCATTACTCGTGTAACTACTACTGTGGAGAAGGGGCATAGAAACTAAAAGATAACATGTAGGTCAGTAGAAGATTATTACTGTTCCTTCTATCGGAGATACTCGTTGCAGTTATCTCCAAACAGGTCGATGGTACAACGTAGTTTTTCGCGGTGACATCCTTCAATAAATTCTACATGGACTTTTTTCCTCAAGCTTTCGGCTAGAATAGTAGTTAAATCTCCCTAGTGTAGTGCTCAATAAGTGCAAGCAACAGATACTGTACCAGTACTCACACAACATTTAGGGAAATCCGTAGAATTTGAATGTGTGAAGTATTGGTGGTTGGTGGTTTCTAGTGAATAAAATGTCCCATTTGAGACCTACTCCTCGTTATCGGAATCGTCTTGGTACTGTGACACAGAGAAGGACTATATCATGTAAAGCTGGGAATCACGTAACCTGTGACTATCGGTTTCTGTGGGTGTAATCACCTGTTGCTCGATCGGGTTCGTAATTGCTGCGTGCGTGTTGCCGCTCAGATACCCGAGCAGGAATAGAGGCGTCGGCTCACGGCTCATTAGTCGGGGCGCAGGTCCATTAAGCATTAGGTACTAGTGCGCTGTGCAAGCAATTAAGGCGTGATAGCGTACATACAGCAATGTTTTGTAATTACTTCGGGCGATATGATAAATAGTAAAGGGAATTTAGTTCTGCAGGTACTGTCAGCATAAATACTGTTCATTTAATTGCTAGTGGGTGACACCTAGAGTTCAAGCTCATCAGGTTCCGGGAACTTCTAACATTTCTTCGAATTTATCAAAACCAACGACATTTCGTAAGTTAGAGAGGTCATAATAACTAACCAAACGTGTCCCGATTTTTAACACCGAACTACGATGCAGGGTGCAAGAACGAGTTCTCAATAATTAAAATCATGCTAAATTTCGGTTTACACGATAAATCACGTAAACTTAAGGCTGTAAATTTAACTAGATACTTAGATACTACAGCTGCGAGTAACTTAAATTAGAAATATCACACAGATTATGCTGTAGGGAAAGCAAACCAAAGAATTTGATTTATTGGCATACCACCTAAAAAGAGCAACACGTCTACTAAAGAGATCTCTTACACCAAGTTTGTCCGCGCTCTTCTGGTGTAATGCTGTGCAATGTGGGATCTGCATAAGATGGGGGTGATGGAAGACAGCGAGAAAGTTCAAGGAAGCGCAACTCGTTTTGTACTGTCGCGAAATATCGGAGAATGTTTTACGGGCATAATGCATGAATTTGGTTGGCAATTATTGAAACAAATGCATTTTTCGTTGCGGCAGGATCGTCACGTGAAATTTCAGTCACCAAGCTCCTTTCCGATTGCGGAAATATTCTGTATGTGTCCACATACATAGGAAGAAATGATCGTCATGATGAAATAAGAGAATCAGAGCTCACACAGAAAGATTTAAGTGCTTGTTTCTTCCGCACGTCGTTAGTGGGTGGGACGGTAGATAAACTGCTTGAAAGTTGTTCGATGAACCGTCTGCCAGGCACTTAATTGTGAACTGCAAAGTAATCATGTAGATGTAGATGTGATTGCGGTTAGTCGTCTTCCCTGGAGCCACAAACTGAATGGTAAAAATTCGTGAACTTAATAAATGTAAATTGAAATATTGTTTTCACTTTCTTATTTATTTATTTAATTTTTTAAACAAAGAGCCAAGATTTTTACATGAAATGTAAAATACGTCCTCAGTAATAAAATTATCATACCGATCTCTGATAAACCTTATTCTGGATGTCCGCCAAAGGAGGTTCGTACTGTTTAATGAAAGCCGAAATAAAGTTCGTGAACTACATGATGTTGCCTCTTCTGCATTTGTAAATCAGTTTGCCTTGTGTTACTGTACCATTCTCTTAGCGACTACCTCGTCATGTTCATTTTCTTTTTTCTCACCATCATGAAATTGTAGAATAATTGCTGTAAATTTCCGTTTCAGTATAATTTCAAAATCCTATTTCCGGTTAAAAGGATTATACTTGGCCGGATGTCAAGTAAGAATAAATACGCAAGCCGCTAATATCGTGGACGTTATACGATTCGTATCCTTTGGTCACAGTGTGCCGCTTGCGATAGCGCAAACTTAAATAAGTTTTGAAAGCGAGTGTGCTATCTTGGATGATTTCGCAGCTTGTGATGCTCTCCAGAAGTGAAGAGTACAAAGTCCGCTGTATTTAATGAGTTGCGGACTACGACAAACTAAAGGACGTGTCCCGTTAATTAAGTGTTTGCTACCGGGCTTTTAACTCGATCCAAACGCGTCATCAACTGTTATGGTGTTTGCAATGGTTCTGTTCATGAATGCTAGGTTTTTCCTGGACCAATTCCGGATTTGTATTTTACCTTGCAAAGGAGCAAGTTTTACACAGATTCGATCAGCTTGCAATGATAATGAGAGCTGGCTTGCAGCCTACATTTGTGGTGTTACTTCGTAGCAGGAATGTTACACCTGACAGCGTCATACCAAGTGGCGCTTCCTCCGGTTGGTAGGATGGCGTTGGAAATGTTGCTCCAAGTATTTTTCCAGTTTTTTCTGGAATACTTCTCCTGGTGGGGGTTTTTCGAACACCGAGCCTTGGACTAATTCGTAGATCTTCTTGGAGGCGCTCTGCTTAGGATCAGATGAATATAACCAAATTACGTAAAATATCTGCGTACCTAGACAACATTTGCGTTGATAAGGACGACACCGAATGGCACGACACTGTCCGCAGGTCTCATAGTATTAGATAGGAGTTATGTTATCCTGGGTCGTTTTGGGTGCATGACTTTTTAGACTTAGTTGAGGATAATGGAGTACATGAATTTTTCGTCGTAAGTGATGCCGAAGCCCACCCTCCTCCTCTCTAGCTTGAAACTTTCAAAACGTTCCCATTCCACGCGTACTAGCAAACGACCATCAGTATTTTGTGTGAGACGTTCGATGGTATCGGCATTGCAGCCGTATATGGTTGATTTTACTTAACATATAAGAACTAATAAATAGTTTGAGACGATGTAAAGCCCAAAAGTTGTTCCATCGAAGTATGCCACGAATGGCGTACGACTTCCTTAAACGTTAGTTTTAACAATTTTCCCTGAATTTCATATTAAATGCATCCCTAGTTGATATCTTCTTGCAGTTGCCTCGATCCAGGTCGCGTTTACCTTGCTGCCGTGTGGACCCAGATACATTATGTTAGATTTTTTGAGATTAAGCTTTACACCTGAAGAACTAGTATATTTTGACTCAATTCTCCTGAGTTAGTCGATTTCTTCATTTGTATTTATTATAACACTTATCTCTTCTTTGCAAAAACAGACATAATATTTGCAGGAATACCGGAATCACTTTTTTATGCAATGTTGCTTATAATCCGGTTCCTCTAGACGCAGCATGTGAAGGTTGCTGAGTGTGAACGGGCTATTCCTGTTACCGAAATTTTCAGATCTGAAAGAACCGAAACCGTTCATGTGAATAAATATTTTGCAATCAACACGGATTATAAGTAACAACTTAAGTCGTCTGCGTAAGCATGGCACGCCGTTTTGACCTTAAATACTTGTAGTGTTGTTAATGCCGTATGCAGATTCCAATGTAAGTGTTCCACGGTAAGAACATGCAAAGTACCTGACAGAGGACGTCCCTGCCTGACTGACAGTTTTATATGCACTGGCCTGTTGAATTGACAGTTCATCTCTATACTTGAAAAGGTTCCTCTAATACATTTTCAAATAAGCTGTACAAATTTGTTAATAAAATCCATTTCTCCACAGTTCTAATTAAAAATGTTGGTGCTAGAGGTTTACCTGCTCGCAGTTTGTTATATATTTCTGTCCCCTCGTTTACAATTATGTTCCACGACTGATGCAAGCAGAAGAAGCACGCTCTACCATTTTCAGTGAAGGGTTTAGATATAATCAGAGGTTTAACACTTGATTAGTAACGTCAGTTATAAAATATGTAGGCGTTATATATTACAGAACTAACAGAATAAAATTATTAACTCACTTATTAACCGACTGTGATATTAATGAACTTAGTGTCCCGGTCCGTTATAGGAAACAGGCGGTGAAGTCAGAGGTAATGCATGAAATTTGGTAATCTCGGCACATTCTTGACACTGTGGAGCTCGGAATATTGAATTCCATAACGACTTCCGAAATGGGGTGTCACGAGCGTCTAGCTCCAACTACCATTCCGCTTTAAAAGTCTGTTTATTCCCTTCATGTGGCCATAATCGCGTCGGAAACATTTCCATATGAATCACCTGAATAAAAATAACAGAACGGCCAGTGCACTGTCCTTTTATACCTTGTGTTAGCGTTACTGCCATCAACTGTATATGTGCACGTCGCTTTTGTCAGCTAAGTATATTAGCAGTCTTTTAACACAGAACACTCTAGGTCCTTTAATCTGCCACACCTCGTCGTTAAGCCTTTATGCTAAGATGTCCATCTCATTGCCATTGTCTATATATCTCTCGCCTTCCCAGTGTGTCCTTTCTGTATTGCTGGCTCTGAGCACTATGGGAATTAACATCTGTGGTCATCAGTCCCCTAGAACTTAGAACTACTTAAACCTAACTAACCTAAGAACATCACACAACACCCAGTCATCAGGAGGCAGAGAAAATCCCTGACCCCGCCGGGAATTCCGTATTGCTGACTTATGGTATACACCACTGCCACTGTCTCCACTCTCACTTACACTGCCTTTCCAACTGTCATTCTCTCCACTACACCTAAGCAGCGCAAGAATTTTAGGGATTCCAATTTATTTTTTCTCCTACACTCACGTGTTAAACATTTCTGTCCAAAAAGGACCCTCCCCCGCAACTACACCGTTAAAGTTATCTGGTGTGAGTGATTCCAGACCCTCTGCCCCTCCCAGGCCTATGTATGGTCTCCACTTAACTCTCTTTTCCATTTTCACTTTATCTTTCCACTGTTTCTCCACCAACTACTGTCTCCAGTCATTTCTCTTTCTGTATACTTACAATGTCTCTCACCGACCTGTCTCTTTGGCTCCCACTGCCATTGTCTTCATATCTCTCTTTCATTGTTCATTGCCACTTCTCTCCCCCCGCGATCGCTGTCTCCTCTCTCTTACGGAGCACTGGCGATGTCTCCTCTGTCTCCCACAATCACTGTATTTCCTGTCTTTCTCTCTTTTTTTTTTCAACACAAAAAAGTTCGAATCTGCTAGCGTGCCAAAAGTTTTGATGTGGAAGACAGTATGAAGATTGAGGCAGCTCTTTGCCCACTTTCCTCTCAATCTTTTAAAGAGGAGCATATTTGCCTTTTTGTACTCTGGCAGGACCATTTTTCATTTGATTCAACAAGAAACAATTACACGTAAGTTATGGTTAAGAAAACACCGTTTGCTTTACATTTTTCTGTATAGTTTATACATCAATCACAGTTCATGTAAAGCTCCCAGCTTATGATGTGTATCATAAAAGAAAAAAAATGTTATTAGAATTATTTTACGGAATTTGCAGTCTTTCCAGCTATGCATTATTTTTGACACTCGTTTTAATTTCTTTTAAGGAATGTTGCATTCCTTTTTAGCCCTTTTTGGTCATTGTAGTACCACTAGGAACAAATTTCTATATGTGTGAATTGCCCACTATTCAGAGACAGTCCTTCATTTATTTTTATTGGGGAGAATATGCGGACTGAAAGCGAAGTTTGGCGACATCAGGATCCTTGCGAAGACCCTATAGCACCTGCTACGCTTCTGCGTCAGTAGAAACTACATTTACACATCAGATCGGAGCTTACATGCACAGTTTACGTGCAGTGCAACAACTGTGAACCTCCGCATCTCATTCCCACAACTGGCGTTTTTGGTAAGCAAAAGTCCTGGTTTTTCTGGTGTATTTTGATAACGGATACAGATTTTCCAAGCCAGGAAAGTATTATTTCTGATGAATGTCTAAGGAATTTGCCGTTAAGTGTTGAGCCATTTGCTACTCTCATTTATATAGATAATTGCGACCCTCGGTGCAAAACGGAAGACTGTGATTCACTACATGGATAACGAAAATTTGAGCCTCTACGTCTCGGTACCGCATAATGACAAGAAGAAAGTTTCGAGGTTCACCGATAATATCATCTGAAGAAAAAAAGTAAAACATTTGGCAGTCTGCGATGAATAAAAATTATAGAAGTTCCCATTCCCACATCTGTTCTAAGTTCCTGACTGTATGTTTCTATATGAAATTGGGCCAAAATTTACCTCCCACTCTATAAAAAGTCTATGTATTACCAAACCATGTACCTATAAACTGTTATTCACCTTGAAATTGTACAGCAGTTACCGCTCCATAAGCAGCAGGTTTCGCTGCCCGCTCGCACCGGGCATACAAACTGAGACGGCTCCGCAGCCAATTTATTGCACAGCTCAGCTGGCCGCGTGTGCAGGGAAACCCCTTGTGGACGGATGCAGAATGTGTTACGCTTCATTATACATATTTATATATGTTTTGTATCATATATTACTTGCACTTTAATGTGAATCATGCACGTCAACATTCATAATCCTCCTACCACCTTTCCAGAAAAGCGTAGCCAAATACTAGTTGATAAACAGCAGAGGTAGTGTAGTAGTGCCAACTTTACTCATAGGTACGAGATCAGAGATACATCACAGGCAAGTCGAAGTCAAAGACGTTCCAGTATCATAAGATTTGGGGTGGAGAGGTTGGTCAAGGCCAAGTGGTTCGGCCATCCCCTCTACCGGGACCTAGGAAGTCCTCTGGGTGTCTGCCATATTCTAGGAGTTCTACAGAAACGGGTAAGTGATCAGACGCCCTCAGTGCATATGTTACGGTGTTCACAGGAAGAAAGGTAATTGGACATTTGAAATGATCCTTTTCTTTCCAGCTTCAGATTATGTAGGGAACCGAATGTACACAATGATTGCTTTCTCGTTTATTTCGGAAATTTTGTGTGGAAACAGAGTATGCTCCCATCCTTTGTACAAAGCCACATGGTGTCGTAAGCTACAAAGTCTCATCAATAGTTCCAATGTATAAATTCTGCCACACAAATGGAGTGCAACAAAGTACACTCCTGGAAATGGAAAAAAAACACCTTGACACCGGTGTGTCAGACCCACCATACTTGCTCCGGACACTGCGAGAGGGCTGTACAAGCAATGATCACACGCACGGCACAGCAGACACACCAGGAACCGCGTTGTTGGCTGTCGTATGGCGCTAGCTGCGCAGCATCTGTGCTCCGCCGCCGTAACTGTCAGCCAGTTTGCCGTGGCATACGGAGCTCCATCGCAGTCTTTAACACTGGTAAAATGCCGCGAAGCGTGGATGTGAACCGTATGTGCAGTTGACGGACTTTAAACGAGGGCGTACAGTGGGCATGCGGGAGGCCGGGTGGACGTACCGCCGAATTGCTCAACACGTGGGGCGTGAGGTCTCCACAGTACATCGATGTTGTCGCCAGTGGTCGGCGGAAGGTGCACGTGCCCGTCGACCTGGGACCGGACCGCAGCGACGCACAGATGCACGCCAAGACCGTAGGATCATACGCAGTGCCGTAGGGGACCGCACCACCACTTCCCAGCAAATTAGGGACACTGTTGCTCCTGGGGTATCGGCGAGGACCATTCGCAACCGTCTCCATGAAGCTGGGCTACGGTCCCGCACACCGTTAGGCCCCAACATCGAGCAGCCCGCCTCCAGTGCTGTCGCGACAGGCGTGAATGGAGGGACGAATGGAGACGTGTCGTCTTCAGCGATGAGAGTCGCTTCTGCTTTGGTGCCAATGATGGTCGTATGCGTGTTTGGCGCCGTGCAGGTGAGCGCCACAATCAGGACTGCATACGACCGAGGCACACAGGGCCAACACCCGGCATCGTGGTGTGGGGAGCGATCTCCTACACTGGCCGTACACCTCTGGTGATCGTCGAGGGGACACTGAATAGTGCACGGTACAACCAAACCGTCATCGAACCCACCGTTCTACCATTCCTAGACCGGCAAGGGAACTTGCTCTTCCAACAGGACAATGCACGTCCGCATGTATTCCGTGCCACCCAACGTGCTCTAGAAGGTGTAAATCAACTACCCTGGCCAGGAAGATCTCCGGATCTGTCCCCCATTGAGCATGTTTGGGACTGGATGAAGCGTCGTCTCACGCGGTCTGCACGTCCAGCACGAACGCTGGTCCAACTGAGGCGTCAGGTGGAAATGGCATGGCAAGCGGTTCCACATGACTACATCCAGCATCTCTACGATCGTCTCCATGGGAGAATAGCAGCCTGCATTGCTGCGAATGGTGGATATACACTGTACTAGTGCCGACATTGTGCATGCTCTGTAGCCTGTGTCTATGTGCCTGTGGTTCTGTCAGTGTGATCATGTGATGTATCTGAGCCCAGGAATGTGTCAATAAAGTTTCCCCTTTCTGGGATAATGAAATCACGGTGTTCTTATTTCAATTTCCAGGATTGTATATTCCAACGTGAGTGATTTATTTTGGTCAAAAAATTGAGCTGTAAATATGTTTCTTTTTGTGAAGGGGGTCTTAGAACACGTTGTATACCCCATGCTAGTAATAGTGAACGTGGTTCATCATTGGGTAGCTAAATTATGACTTCGAACTGTCACATCGTATTTCACCACCTGTGGCATAGTTAAATTAATTGCCGTTCGCACTCCCTTTGCAGTTGGATGAAATTCCACATGGTCAATCGTTCGTCCCTGGAGGGCACAAGTTTCAATTAGCAACAAAACAGACATCGCTCCGCTAAACTCCCTCGACCCCCTGTTTCATGTGTCAGGTCCCCAGCCTATCCGTTATCCTCTTCTCACGTAGTGGATATTCCATATAAACTAATGGAAGAATTTGCTGGTACACATTGTGGTCAAATGCAATTCCGTCCAGACTGCTACAGTCGCAGGTTCGAATCCTGTCTCAGGCATGAATGTGTGTGATGTCCTTAGGTTAGTTAGGTTTAAGTAGTTCTAAGTTCTAGGGGACTGATGACCACAGATGTTAAGTCCCATAGTGCTCAGAGCCATTTGAACCATTTGTTTTGCAGTTCCATTTTGTCCATAAAACAATAATGTGCCTGCAGATTATCATACAAGATAATCAAGCTATATGTTGAAAAACTGTAGTATCTGTAAAGTGGAATAATTACTGTAATTGCTGTAAAGTGGAACAATTTTGTTTAAAATAAATAAGTTATGAATGATCATAAATCTTTAACATACCATGAAATCACAATGACGTCAACCTAAAGAGAATTCAATTATAGATGAAATAAAAAAAAATATAGGATGCAGGGCCCCACACATCAGTGTGTGAGCCCTTCAGCCCCTTGCTTAGTAAAGTGCAAAATAGGACACACTCTGTTCTCTAGTCAGCGCTCTCAAGTACCCCTCCACCAATTATCCATTATACCATTTCCATTCAGGGCTATTTGCAATGACTACCTCTTTTATTAATGCCGATGTCAAGTGTCGGTTTCCGCCTCGTTGTGGACCAGTAAAGAAACAAAAAAATCTACAAAAATCACGAGGGCTGCATAAAGCAGAAATACGAGTGTCGCCAGAGGATTTTAAGAAAGTTCAGACAAAAGCATAGTTTTCTCTCCTCCCCAATAATATGGTTAAATTTCGTATGGAATCCTCTGGTAGGTTTATTGTACGAATGTTTGTTTGATTTCCACAGTACAGTTATCTTTCATCTGGCGACCCTGCCAGGATTCTAACTAATCTGGGAAGACTATGAGAAATCAGTGCGGGATTAATATTCAAATTGATTATGGTATGTAAAGATTGATCTATTTTAGTTGGATAGTTACACATATAAGTTACAGAGTGGCTACTCATTTAGCGAGTACTTCAAATTATGATATGCGTATGACATGCTCCCATGCACTTAGCTTAGCAAACATGGAGGACAGTGTCTTAGGAAACATCGGCTTGGCTGAATCTGGAAGCGTGAAAGGTGAGGTTGAGGGCGAGACAATGCCTCAACAGATCAGAATGAACGCTTCAATTTGATCGATGAACTTTTCGACTAATTAATACAGGATATAAGGAATAAAGTCAAATAGGACTTGGAGGAACAGCAAAAAACGCCTCCAAGGAGCGTTCGATGCTCGATTTAACGAGCACGAGACAAAACTGACCGAACAATAACCAAAGCTCCAAGAACTTGTTAAGTAGGAGCGTTGGTACTGCATAATCAAACCAGCAATGAAGTTATACGAACTTAGCTCACGGAAGTGCGAAAAGGCGTGAACGAGGCGGCGGAAATAATAAACACACTAATGGCCACGATAGACCACGGTCTTTGGGAAAGGCAAGAAGTTGTAGTTTCCCCGGAGATCATAAAAAGTGCAGTAAATGGTGTTTGTGAAGACCAGCAAAAAGCATTTGAAGAGGTACAGCACCAAGTCACACAATGTGAGACAGCACTGCAGAATCATCTATATCTCTACATCTACATCCATACTCCGCAAGCCACCTGATGGTGTGTGGCGGAGGGTACCTTGAGTCTACATTTAGATTCAATTGCCATTCCCTGCACCATGCGTCAATTCGCTGCAGGTCCTCCTGCATTTCAGTATAATTTTCCATTGTTACAACCTCTCGATATACCACAGCATCATCCGCAAAAAGCCTCAGTGAACTTCCAATGTCATCCGCAACGTCATTTATGTATATTGTGAATATCAATCAGATGGGCGATGTGCGAAAAACATTAGAGGTGCTCACCTAAACAGTTGAAAATTGCTCTTTACGCGTGGAACGGAGTTCGGATCGCACGCTTCCCGTCGCGGTGGCGAGAGGGACCAAGTGCAATCTTTGTTCCATTTGAAAGAAACGCAAACTGCAATAAATGAGCGGATCCTCAAGGAGATGCGGCTCCGATGTCAGAGGGAGACGGCAGGACGTGTAGCAAACGTGCAGAACAACATACGCCATTCGGAACAGAGCGCGAAAGCAACAGACGAAGACGATGAATTACGGGAACTTTATGGATAGCAGGCGGAGACTCCGCTCCCACGGGCATTAACGCAAGCACGTCAGAGAATGACGAAGAGTGCTGGAAACACTTTGTCGCGGTGCTGAAATACTCCACGTTCCCCGCCCCCTTAAGTCCGCAACATGTGAAGGCGTGGGTTGCACAATTAGACCACACCCTACCGGATTCATGGGGAGAGTCACTAGGAATTCGTTTTGTGTACTATCATGTAAGAGATGAAGCAGTCATTAGGATGCAACCGTCGCTAGACTTACGTAAGACGTATGCGGAGTTCCGTTCTGCATTCGTTAGAGAATTATGGTGTGCCACAGAACAAGAGAGAACGAAATTCACGATATTAATGCCACCGGATTACAACGATTGTACCGACGCTGATCCTGCCTTCTTCTTCCAAGACATGGTGCGAAGAAACCACTGTCTTGACGGGCCATATCCAGCCCCGGAGTTAATCAGCATCTGTATGACAAAGTTACTTCGGAAGCTTAGGTGGGATATAACGATTGGAGGCAGAGGTTTGCAAGACAATACCTCCTTCCTGTATCTCTTTCAAGAGCTAGGTAAGCCTAGGATGCAACATAATAACAATTGAAGTTTAAGAGACGAATCCCGGCCTCCCCCGGGAGAGGCAAAACAGTCATGGCAAGGCCAAAACGGATCACGTTGAAACACGGACAGTTGGGAACTGAATCGCGACCGCGGCAGTGGGCGTAATAGGCCGTATGGCAGGAACAGACCGCGAAATTCGGAAGGCGTGACGCCTGCAGAAAACCACGAGTCGCGAGAAGTAATCGAAGTACGCTCTCCCCATCCTCGGCGCAATGAGGAAAGGCAAGGAGAGAATATAAACGCGCATCAATGATTGAGAGAAAGCAGGGAGGGAATAGAAAGCGAAATAACGGAGGTAGGAAGAAGTAAGGGAATATTCCTAATTAATGTTGAAGATATTAGGGAAGTACTACTCAAAGAAGGAGACGGGATAGTATTCGTAAATTGCCCAGTATTGAAAATTAACATAAATACCGTCACCGTACCCTCTGTGATAGACTCATGCAGTCAAGCCTCATTCATCTGAGAAGATATTTTACAAAGATGCACATATCGCGAGTGGCCGTCAGTGCCTTTGCAATCCACGAAAGTACTTGGCTCAGTGCAAAATATATATTTAGATGTAAAGCGACAGGTACAGGTCGACCTTATCTGTCAGTCACGATCACTCACAGTAGTTTTCTTGGTGATTCCGTAGCTTGTTGTGGAAGTAATCCTCGGCATCGACTTTCTGTGTGCACACCAAGCGTGCATAGATTTCCGCCTAAACTACGTAACATTAAATCTCGAAGGAGAGGATGTCCAGCTAGATTTGGAACAAGGACCAGGCGAGACAGACGCCACTAATCTGTTTCACCTTGACATAGAGGCTGGGGAATACCCGCAGACTCTAGGGTTCACTTTAGAAGTTGGTCCCGACACAGAGAGCGCACAAAAGGACATAGATGCGCTAGTAGTGGATAGAACACGTCATATAGAATGGGAGCCAGACCGAGAACAATTGCGTAGGATTCTACAACAGAACAAGGCCGAGAACAATAGCGTGTTTTCGGAGAGAAGGGGCAAGTTTCACGATTTGACATACAAGTTTCGCGTAAAATCGCACCGATTGTTTGCCGTACGACCTTATGGCATAACAGCAAATGGTGGATGCGACAATACAAAACGTGTTGGCACAGAAAATAATAGAGCCGGCAGTTAGTACATATAATAGCCGCCTTGTACGTGTGGCTAAAAAGAATGGATCGATTCGTCTCTGTCTAGACTCAAGTAAATACAATTACTGAGCCGGAGACAGACCGACCCGAATGCTCAGACAAGCTCCTACAGAAATTCCGTGGGGTGTGTCTGTTGACAGTTGACTTGCGAAAGAGCTTCTGGCAGGTGGAACTGGATCCCTCCTGCAGAAAGTACACAACTTTGTTATGCTTCGGAAGGTGCTTCCAATTGCGAAAACTGCTTTTCGGACTTTCCACCTCCTTATCTGGATTTTATGGGCATTGAACACGGTGATATCCGATTCACTCCGGAAAATAATATCCCTATACGTCGTCAACATACTAATTGCCGAAACGACCTGGCAAGAACACAACATAGTTCTGGAGGTTTTCCTCAAGGTGTTAAGCAAAAATGGGGTCACTAGTAATTTAAATAAATCGATTTCGGAAGAACGGAATACCATTTTGTCGGACACATTGTAACAGCATAAGGAATTCGGCCGGACCCGTAAAAAATCAAAGCAATTCGACTCCCCTATTCCCAGAACGAAACGCCCGTTACTTGGTTTTCTAGGTCTCTGTAATTTCTATAAAAAGTTCATGAAAATACGATGCACTGCCACTCCACGTTTATGCACTCTCACAGGAAAGAACACTGTCTGGAACTGGGACTAAGTCGCCCAGTCCGAATTCGGACAATTGAAGTCCTCACCACTCACCACCGCACTTCCTGTGCATTGTGACTTAAGCAGAGAATTCTGTCTGTGTACAGATAGCTAGCGGGTTGAATTGGGCGCAACCTCGTTCCAACAATACGAGCAACACGAAACAATTATTCCAAGACCTATTGCTACGCCGGTCGCGTGTTAAACAAGGCTGAGAGGAATTACACTTAACGCAGTTGGAGGCTCTGGCGGTCGTGTGGGCTTTCACAAAGTTCGATCATTACCTACTCAGGCGAATGACGAAGGTCTACACCGATCATAAGGCTCTCCAATCCCTAATGACAACCACGTTGATGCACGGCCGGCTACTCTGGCGGGCCCTCTACATGCAGCAGTACCGGTTCAAGGTCACTTACATTCCCGGCCCAGAGAACCTCTTAGCAGACGCTCTATTTCGGAATCCCGTTGATTTAGTGAATGGCGCAGATGATGGACTGAATAAGCACCGGTTTAACCTCCTGTTCATTAGGCTGGCACCACTTAGTCACGGTCAGCAATGAAGTCACTGCCGGCCGCGGTGGCCGTGCGGGTCTAGGCGCTGCAGTCCCGAACTGGGGGGCTGGTACGGTCGCAGGTTCGAATTCTGCCTCGGGAATGGATGTGTGTGATGTCCTTAGGTTAGTTAGGTTTAAGTAGTCCTAAGTTCTAGGGGACTGATGACCTAAGATATTAAGTCACATAGTGCTCAGAGCCATTTTTGAATGAAGTCACTGACATTGCCAGGGGGCCAGACCGCGACGAAGTTTGGGGGCCAATTAAAACCCAGTTATGGACTTAAAGGGCTTCCCCACTGCACAAATACTATATGATAAAGAATGATGTACTCTTCTTCAGGCTGATGTAATTAGGGACCGATTCGCGTCTATGAGTGCTGGGTGAGTTAACTAACAGGCTCATTTGGTATTAACATCTTAGCCACGGACACTTCAATGCACGTAAATGTTGCGACAAGCTAAAGGAATTCCTGTACATCCCAAATATGAGTAGACGCATAAAATGCGTCCTCAGCAGATGTGGGGATTGCCAGAGGGCCAAGTCACCCACATACTCATTTAAAGCGCCACTGAACCATATAATATCTAAAAGGTTAAAGAAGAAGGCCGCCACAGATTTATTCGGGCCACTGTTTGAGTCAGTTAATGGATATCGGTACGTGTTGGTTACTATTGAACTCGTCTCGAAATTTGTAACTTTCACCTCATTACCGAAGGCAACAGCAAAGACTGTCGCGGCCGCCTTTGTGCGGCACTTCCTTCGAGAAGAGTGGCATGTTGGAAAAGTCATCTCCAACAACGGGCCGCAATTTAGATCCGGAATATGGAAACGTACTCTGGCGGGACGGGCTATTTCCCCGACCTTTATATCCAGATACATGCTAAAGGCGAACCCCACATAAAAGGGTTATTTAGTAAAGCTATGCAGAATTCACTGCCACAAGCATCACGGAGAATGGGCGATGTGCTTGAGTGACTTTCAGGAGATTATAAATAGCATGCCTCAAGGGTCAAGGGGATACAGCCCCGTGACAGTGCTAAGAAATGAGCGTTCCCCGGGTACAGTAAGAGAAATAATCGGATGCCCACCCGTGAGGAGACAACGACATTGCTACGTAGTGCGACAAGTCATAGAACGAATGACAAGGGAAACAGAAGGTTGAAAGCGACGGCACAAAGGACCGTTCAGAGAAATCCATCTACAGAGAAGTACGAAATGTGAGATCACATAGGTTGTCGAAGAAACACCGGCACCTATGCAATAAGATTTTTAATTTCTATGTGGAACCATTTCGTGTACGACGCGGTGCGAATATAAATAATACGAACAACGAAGAATCCTGGGTTGCACCGCATCCCGAACATTAAGCTGTGGACAGCATAAAAGTAATAATGCATCTCCTGGTACCGTAGGCAATAGGCAAGATCAAAATGTAAACAGCGAAGGTCATAGTTAATAGGGTGCTCTGATCATAAATAGTCCATTACTTGGATGTGAAGTGTCGTATTAAATCTTCAGCCTCCAGATTTAGACAGGCTTGCGATATAGAAGTACTCTCGAATAGGTTGTAACCATGCACGAACGGGATACACTGTCATAGATACTTTAATAGAGGGGTCACGGAGAACTGAACATAATGTTGTTTAGGTTATGCTGTAGATGCGCCGTAAAGAGCATCATTGCCCGTCGATAAAGACGCCGTGCACTAGTCTACTGAGCATGAACAGCCCGTAAAGAAGGCTGTCTGCGACTAAGTGCGCCATAAATTTTACATTGCAATGTGATTTTGTAGAAGGGACCCTGATAGGAGGAGAGCCCTGCAGTGTGTGGTTCAGGAATGCAATGAAGTCAATTGACTTATTGAGGAAGGATAGAAGCAGGACTGCAGTAAAAGAGGATTCGAGGTAGGCGAATAACAACGCCAATAATCTGCGCCACGAAACCAGAAACAAGTAAATAGAACAGGGAGTATACATACATCTCCTCAAAAAGTAAATGTTTAACAGTGGGTGTTCAAATGGTTGAAATGGCTCTAAGCACTGTGGGACTTAACATCTGAGGTCATCAGTCCCCTAGAACCTAGAAATACTTAAACCTAACTAACATAAGGATATCACACACATCCATGCCCGAGGCAGGATTCGAACCGCAGCAGCAGCGCGGTTCCGGACTGGAGCGCATAGAACCGCTCGGTCACAGAGGCCGGAAACAATGAGCGTAATCTAATAAACGTTGGATTTACTGTTTGAATCGTTTGCTTTAAATGTTGGTGATCTAGTACACCTAATGAGAATATATGTTTTATATGTGTCTCAATTATGCCTACAGAGCCAAAGGAAAGAGCGAATAAATGAACGCAGGAGGCAACGACCTGCTAAAACAGCGGTAATTTGTTCCCAACATCCCACTGGCAAAAAGAAGTAAGGGTAACTACGTTGATTACAGGCTGGAAATATTCAAGAGGCCAACACAGAATAACTGTGGTAAAGCTGGTATAGTATTGTGTCGTTCTATGACAATATTTTGTTTTGTTTTGCCTTTAGTGTGAAATAGACGCCCACTGAATTGTTAAGCTTACTTCGTGCTTTAGCAGTAACTTCAAGTACGTATCTTAGACGCAAGAAGAAGAGCTGATGATTTGTACTAGATGTGTGTAATAACACAGGGAAAGCGACAAAGTATTAGGTAGTGGCATTATTCATGTAATCTATCCTAAATGCTATGTCGAGTAAAGTAGATGAGTTGGGCCAGGTCAGTATTTCTTGGTAGTTGTGGGAATAGCTTTGAACTAAACATAGAATAGATTGGTGCCGGAACTTATAGAAACTACCTGACACCATTTTCATCCCATTTCCAAATATTCCAACTGTGTCATGAGACATAATATCACAGACAGATAAAGACTAATAAATTACGAAGAGCCATTCTAGATTGTAAGCCCATATGATATGTATTGTAACTGTCAACAGTGTATTGGCAGAAGTATTATGTTCTATATGTCATCAACGACGTATTTATTATTGTACACCAATGAGACCAGTCATAACTAAAATCATTTTAACTTAATTATTTTCATGGCAGTTTGATGTGTGACTACTTGTGCATATTGGCAATAGAGAAATTAGTTCATATTTATCTTAGGACAATGTCGTAGCTTTAGGGCCCTAGGAATTGTCATATAATTTGGTCTTGCCTAAGGAGCATTGTTATGTATGTAAAAAATAAGACATGTAATAATTTTGTCTTGCCTAGGGAGCATTGTTATGTATGTAAAAAATAAGACATGTAATCTTTTGTTGAAATCTGTCACAAATTTTCTACGCGGGGATAGTACGCCGCGAGTCCACGGCACCACAGCTCTCACCAGGCGTCCACGCCAGGCGTGTCATGATGGCAGCAGTGCAGGCCGTTGCCCAAACAGTGGCAACGGCGGCACCACGAGAGAAACCCGCAGCAGCCAGCTGAGAGCCGGCGCATCCGTCCCCGCGCGCGCCAGTCACCTGATGGGCGAATGGAACGCGTGACGCACGCAGAGCGAGGTCACCGAACGCGACGCGCCGCTCGCCCAGGCGGCCACGGCTGTGAGGCAACGCCCACTACCCAGGTGACCAATGCCGATCTGCAACAATTAACTCTACGCACCCTCGCCAAACTAGGGAGGCGCCGTAAATGTGGTGTCCACATACTGTCTGACGGTACACGTATGTGTTACGTATGCCGCACCAACCTTAGAGGCCACCGAACGCAGAAGAGGGCGTGTCTTACCATTGACACGCACCACCAGAAGCGGGAGTGTCATCAGTAACATGCACCAGCTGACAGCGACCACGAGATGAAGCTACAGAGAAGGGGGCGTGTCTCGTCATGGACGAGCACCACCAGAAGGGGGCGTGTCACCAGTAACCTGCACCAGCTGACAGCTGACTAGGAAGAAGGGGGCGTGTCTCGCCCTTGACACGCAGTAAATAGGGTGTCCACATGCCGTCTGATGGTACACGTAGCACATAAGTGCGCCGCACCAACGTTTGACGCTGCTGAACGCAGAAGTGGGCCTGTCTGACCGTTGACACGCACCGCCAGAGGGGACGTGTCACCAACACGCCGCACTGGTTGACAGCGACCAAGAGATGATGCTATGAAGAAGGGGGCGTGTCTCGCCATTGACGCGAACCAGCGTAAGTGGGCGTGTCACCAATACAATTCGCACCAGCTGACAGCGACCACGAAATGGGGCGTGTGTCATCAAACGCGTCCCTCCACAATATGCAGACGACAACCGCAAACGAGACAGGGTTCACAAACAGCGAGGTCCTACCACCCTACAACGTCGACCCATCCCATTGCATGTACGCAGGAGGTGGAACCAGGTAACGTTGCGGGCTGCTGTATAGAGAAGACAACCTGGGCGAGAAAATGGACGTTACACTCAACGCCGCCGCGAACTCCCCACTTGAGTGTTGTGGTCCCCCAGTAGCCTATCCTCCAAGTCGCCTTCAGGAGAGACGCCCACCCCAGCACCAGAAGGGAAACAAAATACGCATTGAAACTACCGTGTGACAAAACTGCAGAAAAATAACGTCTCAACGAGTTTATTTCTATATGGGTTTGTGTATTTTTTGCATGTGTGGTTATTTATGTGTTGACGAGTGAAATGAGGGTCCCAGAGAGGAGTTCAAATGTTAGATGAGTTGAAAAAAATTTACAGTTACATTGCTCACTATGCACTCTGCATTTTAGTAGTGGAGTTAACCTGTCAAAATTTCATTTGAGCCCGGCTTGGGAAATGTCAATTTAAGTTAATGGAAGCAAACACTTCAGCTACTTCAATCAAGGACAGAGATACACAGCCTTCTTGGCTAATTCCAGCAGTCAACCAAAGGTTTATTGTCAGATTATATGATTTCTTTTGTACGACATTATCTTTACAACATTAATGGTTATGTAGTAACCACTCTCAGCTTCATGGGTTAGGGGTTGGGCTGTTTGGGGAAGGAGACCAGATAACAAGGTCCAAGGTCTCATCGGATTAGGGAAGGACGGGGAAGGAAATCGGCTGTGCCCTTTCAAAGTAACCATCCCGGCATTTGCCTGGAGCGATTTATGGATATCACGGAAAACCTAAATCAGGATGGCCGGACACGGGATTGAACCGACTCCTGTGTGCTATCCACTGCGCCACCTCGCCCATTCAGTTTCATGCATTAATTAATTATTTTAGCATCAGTGTATTTGTTTTTCATTTTGCACTTTTCACTTAGACTTTTATGTGTACGTCAGCACCATCTAATTTTAGAAATGACATTTCTTTGGTTCATTTTAACCTAACTTCTCTCATCACATGATTGATTTTGAATGGTCATCACTTGTTTGCCTAGGATGTTAATTTACTTGCTATGTTGTTTACATGACATCACCTTATGCCAAGTGGCCTCATTTTTGTTCCACTTGTATACTGATTTTAGCATCATTGTATTCGTTTGTTTACATCAATTAAGTTTTAGACAGGTGTGTCACTCTCACATAACTTATTAATGATTTTCTGATGTTGCACATTCCACTTAGACATTTAAATGTACATCAGCATCATTTGATTTTACATTAATCATTTTTTATTCATGTTAACTATTTCCAAATGATTTATAAAGGTCATCATTTTGTTTGCCTAGGATGTTAATTTAGACTTTTCCTATGCTATTCACTTGATATATTGTTTATATGGCATCGACTTATGTCAAGTGGCCTCATATTTGCTCCGCTTGTAGCGAGAATATTCGTTCATGCCAGAGAGCAGAACGTTGCAAACTATTTTTTGTAACTTGTTCTATAGCGCAAACTATTGTTTGCGAATATTTCCATTTTTTATGTAATGGAACATAGCATTGGTAAAATAAATGAACCGGAATTGTCATCCCATTAGAAGAACATTCCGGATCCTTTCTCTCCATCTACGTGTAGGCTCATGAAAGGGTACAGTAGTTACCGCTCCATAAGCAGCAGGTTTCGCTGCTCGCTCGCACCGGGAATAAAAACTGAGGCGGCTACACCGCCAATTTATTGCACGACGCAGCGGCCGCAGCTCCAGCGGAACGCCATGTGTACGGATGGAGAATGTGTTAGGCTTCATTATACATCTTTATGTATGTCGTGCATTACTTGTACTCGAATGCGAAGCATACACATGAACATTCCTAATCCTCCTCCCACCTCTCCATAAAGCGTGTCCAAATACTAGTTGGTAAACAGCAGAAGTAGTTCTGTAGTGTAGAAGCTGAGTATCAGAGATACAACACAGACAGGTCGAAGTCAAAGAGGTTCCACTGTCATAAGATTTGGTGTGCAGACGTTGGTCACGGCCAAGTGGTTCGGCCATCCTCTCCAACGGGGAACCAGGAAGATATACGGGTGCTCGCCATATTCTAGGAGTTCTACAGAACACGTGTAAGTGAGCAGATGTGCCCTCAGTACATCTCGATGTTCACAGGAAGGAAGATATTTGAATATTGTAACTAATTCGTTTTATTTCCAGCTTCAGATTATGTAGTGTAACGAATGTATGCAAAGATTACTTTTTCGTTTATTTCGGAAACTCTGTGTGGAAACAGTAGGCTCCCAACCTTTGCACAAAGCCACGTGGTGTCGTAAGCTACTAAGTCTCATCAATAGTTCCAATGTATAAATTCTATTGCACAAATCGAGTGCAACGAAGTATATTCAAACGCTTGTGATTTATTTAGGTCAAAAAATTGAACAGTAAAAATGTTTCTTTGTGCGAAGGGGGTCTTGGAACACGTGGTATGGCCCATGAAAGTAATAGTGAACGTGGTTAAATTAATTGCCTTTTCCACTCCCTTTGTAGTTGGATGAACTAATTTCACGTAGTCGATCGTTCGTTGCCGGAGGGCACGAGTTTCAAATAGCGACTCCTTCGACCCCCTGCCCTGTGTTAAGGGAAGGTTTACCATCTTTGACCCGAAAAAGCATTTTTTTCAAAATTTTTTTCTCAAAAAGTGTTATAAATGTAGAATTTGGTCAAAGTGTTTACTGATATATCCTCTACAAACTGGAATTTCTTCAACCGTAAATGTCGAAGAGCAAAGGCAGAAGTGCCGTCGGAACGAAACCCAATATTTATGTAGACCTCCACGCGCTGTATGTTACAGGTCAGCCGGCTCGTCTGAAATAAAAACTGAGTTGACGATAGCGAAGTATCAGATTCTTTAAAAGTTGTACCTCGCTTTCGTTATTTTGGACGATAGGAAACCAAATGGCGGCCATTTGAAGAAATAGGGCTTTTTTCATAGATTAGATGGAAATGGAAAAAAGAACACATTGACACCGGTGTGTCAGACCCACCATACTTGCTCCGGACACTGCGAGAGGGCTGTACAAGCAATGATCACACGCACGGCACAGCGGACACACCAGGAACCGCGGTGCTGGCCGTCGAATGGCGCTAGCTGCGCAGCATTTGTGCACCGCCGCCGTCAGTGTCAGCCAGTTTGCCGTGGCATACGGAGCTCCATCGCAGTCTTTAACACTGGTAGCACGTCGCGACAGCGTGGACGTGAACCGTATGTGCAGTTGACGGGCTTTGAGCGAGGGCGTATAGTGGGCATGCGGGAGGCCGGGTGGACGTACCGCCGAATTGCTCAACACGTGGGGCGTGAGGTGTCCACAGTACATCGATGTTGTCGCCAGTGGTCGGCGGAAGGTGCACGTGCCCGTCGACCTGGGACCGGACCGCAGCGACGCATGGATGCACGCCAAGACCGTAGGATCCTACGCAGTGCCGTAGGGGACCGCACCGCCACTTCCCAGCAAATTAGGGACACTGTTGCTCCTGGGGTATCGGCGAGGACCATTCGCAACCGTCTCCATGAAGTTGGGCTACGGTCCCGCACACCGTTAGGCCGTCTTCCGCTCACGCCCCAACATCGTGCAGCCCGCCTCCAGTGGTGTCGCGACAGGCGTGAATGGAGGGACGAATGGAGACGTGTCGTCTTCAGCGATGAGAGTCGCTTCTGCCTTGGTGCCAATGATGGTCGTATGCGTGTTTGGCGCCGTGCAGGTCAGCGCCACATTCAGGACTGCATACGACCGAGGCACACAGGGCCAACACACGGCATCATGGTGTGGGGATACATCTCCTACACTGGCCGTACACCTCTGGTGATCGTCGAGGGGACACTGAATAGTGCACGGTACATCCAAACCGTCATGGAACCAATCGTTATACCATTCCTAGACCGGCAAGGGAACTTGCTGTTCCAACAGGACAATGCACGTCAGCATGTATCCCGTGCCACCCAACGTGCTCTAGAAGGTGTAAGTCAACTACCCTGGGCAGCAGGATCTCCGGATCTGTCCCCCATTGAGCATGTTTGGGACTGGATGAAGCGTCGTCTCACGCGGTCTGCACTTCCAGCACGAACGCCAGGTGGAAATGGCATGGCAAGCCGTTCCACAGGACTACATCCAGCATCTCTACGATCGTCTCCATGGGAGAATAGCAGCCTGCATTGCTGCGAAAGGTGGATATACACTGTACTAGTGCCGACACTGTGCATGCTCTGTTGGCTGTGTCTATGTGCCTGTGGTTCTGTCAGTGTGATCATGTGATGTATCTGACCCCAGGAAGGTGTCAATAAAGTTTCCCCTTCCTGGGACAATGAATTCACAGTGTTCTTATTTCAATTTCCAGGAGTTTATATTTACAGTTGATGGATCGGAATAAAAGTGGTACAACTCCTAGACAATTTAGGTAGCTTCGTGGGAAACAAAGAATCATGACAATCGGTTCAGTAGATATGAAGTAACCATATCGCACGATGAAAACAAAAGACATTTCCAGAGTAACGCGTTTGAAGTTTTAACTAGATGTAAATGCAGTATTATGCTACTCACGTTCAATCTGTTATTCTAGGTCCATAAACTAGTCCTACCACTTCCTCATAGAGAGCGTTCTGCTCGATTTGTGCCATCCTGCGCTTTTCGAGAGCCGCTCGTACGCCCAGTGACCAGAGGTTTTCGGCCGCTTGAATCCGGTGGTCGTCCTAGTGCTTGGCGAACTGCGTCAAAGAGTGTCCCAGGGCGACGTCTATCGTTATCACGGTCTTCAGAATTGCTGAATACCCTTCGTTGAAGCTGCTCACTGCCAGGAAAGTAACAATCTCCACAGTCTTAGCACCAGAACGCAAATTCTTGGGGGCTAACTTCCAAACGCACACGTTCAAACTTTCATTTGAATTTTGTGTGTTTCCTCCCAAGCACAGTTACAGTAACTCGTCCTCCGAAAGAAATAAAACTGGTGAGTGAAAAAGGTCGATTTCAGGCAGGTACCATTTTCGTTCCGTATTCGGAAAAACCGTTTCGGGGGTGGATTATAAACCCTTTTATGATCGAAAAATGCATTTTAAAAAGAACGATTTTTTTAAACCAAAAATAGTAACCCTCCCCTTAATGTGTCAGGTCCCCAGCCTGTCCGTTATCCTCCTCTCACATAGTGCATATTCTAAGTAAAGTAATGGTAGAATTTGGTGGTACACATTTTGGCCGAACGCAGTTCTGTCTTGTCCGTAAAACAATAATGTGCGTGCAGATTAGCATACAAGATGGCCCAGGTAAACGTTGTATAATTGCAATCTATGTAAAGTGGAATAATTACTGTAATTGCTGTAAAGTGGAATAATTATCTTTAAAATAAATAAGTTATGAACGATCATCAATCTTTAAAATACCCCGAAATCACAATGAAGTCAATCTAAAGAGAATTCATTTACAGATAAAATAAGAAAATATTGAACGCAGGGACCAACACATCAGCATGTGAACCCATTAGTCCCTTCCACAGTAACGTGCAAAATAGGGCACGGTCTGTTCTCTAGGCAGCACTCTCAAGCACCCGTCCCCCAATTATCCGTTGCGCCATTTGCTTTCAGGGCTAGTTGCAATAACTACCTCTTTTATTAATGCCGATGGCAGGTGGCGGTTTCCGCCCGGTTGTAGACCAGTGTAGAAACAAGAAAATCCACAAAAATCACGAGGGCTGCGTAAAGCAGAAATACGAGCGTTGCCAGAGGGTTTTAAGAAATTACACGCAAAAGCATAATTTTCTCTCCTCCCCAATAATACGGTTACGTTTCATCTGGCGTCCTCTGCTACATTTATTGTAAGAAAGGTTGTTTAATTCCCACAGTACGGTCATCTTTCAACGTTAAACTCGTACGCTAACCTTGGACTACTCAGAACCTAATCTGAACCGTAAATGGTCTGAATACAACTTGTCTTCATATTAAATGCGCAATTGAAGTGAAACAATTATCTAGCCTTAATCAAAATTTTCACTTACCTCGCGTTTTGACAACATTGTTGCAGATTTCTCGAAGGCATAACAGCAAGCAACAATCGGGCAGCGGCCAAGTTACATATCTATTTTTAAATAAAGTTTCCAAACAATACTCAAATTGTTGCATACCATGTTGTACAATTTTGTAGTGTGTAATGGCAAGTCTCCTTTGAACGTTGGTACGGGGAGAAAAACTATTCCCATGAAACGTCATTCCAAGACTACGGTTTTTGAATGAAATATATATTCTAAAGAAAAGAGAGTAAAATTTCGCGTGATCTTCAGGTATAACATTGGTCTCAACAATAATATTCTCAACAAAGTGAACAATTATTTGAAAAGGGTACAGGGCTCACAGAGAATTCTGATATGTGCTGTTTGCGTCTAATATTAAGTCAGAAAGCAGCACGGCCAAACATACACAGCTTGTGTTAAACCATGTTTATTAGCTTGCACCATTTAAATACAATTAAATAGATAAATTTCACAACGTCACAGGAGTACAATAAAATTTTTTCTTAAACTCCTGTTAAAATATGCATAATAAATGCATAAAACATTATTAAAATTTCTGTTGGTGTAAATACTTAATACAATAAAATCTTCCAAAACTCTGAAACCTCCAGACTAAACTGTACAATGACTTCTCTTTTACAATATAAATTCATACCAAGGTATAACATTAAGGATTAATATAAGGTACACCAGTAATAATCTGGCAACTTCCAAAACTTCACCGCTGAAGATTCCAGGCACACTAACTTTTAACTAAGGCATAATCCAGCTCGTGCCAGTACAAGTAGGCACTAATTAAATAACAAACAATTAATAAAAAACAGCTGCTCGGAATCTCAACTTCCCTGAGAACGCAACGCTCATGAATCCCTCTATTATACAAATTAAACTTCACAATCAGCATGCAAAGTACAAATATGATACAAATGGCTGATAAGAGAATACAGAACTCATAAAGTGGAGTCTCCAGTAATCTGATCGGAAACCAATTACAGAGGACCTTGTTTTACAGATTTACATTCATATTTCGAGCGAAAGGTGCACTCGCCAAGGAGGCGAACTACAAAGCTTAACGACCTGACAGAGCCAGGAACAAAGAGAACAGCAATACCCAACTTAAGGACGAGATCTAGACAGAAGGCCAGGAACCTGGAGCCCAGTCTAAGGTAACACAGTTCCACTGGCAACAGTCAAGCCGTTAAGCCCCGGTGTCACGTCCCACTGTACCGGACGAAATGAACTGCACTGTACACAACTGGAACATAAATCAACTACAACAGCACCACTTGCAATTGCCCATTTACTTTACATAGAAGAATAAAACATAACATAAAACAGGAAGCCTTGCACCAAATTTTTTTTTCTTTTTAACTCAACGCTTAAGAATTCATCTGGACACCGAAATACACACGTAAATAAGATTGTTCCTTGTCATCACGGCATGTGTGACAATCTTCACAATGACTCATCACTGAAGACAACGTAAGTTAACCATTAACAAATATATATAAGCACACAATTGTACCCGTTTAAATCTAACATGCCTTATACCCAGGTCAATTGTTACTACCAGGTTACTCTCGGACAAAATCATCTTCTCGACATGCACTGCGCGGCGAAAAAAGCCAAACACCACGCTTCGTGCCAGAACCCGAAACCTTTGCGCCGTCCCCGGCTGCAGCACTCCAGCAACACCACACACAATGAGCATGCAAGTTAAGGACCAACCTCGCGACCGTGCTGTACGGCAACCGGCAGATCACACAGTCCGCTGCTGCCTCGACGCAGCTGACTTAAATAGCCGAACTCGTGATGAACAACTGACTGGCGGCCGGCCAAAACGAAATCGGTGGCAAAAACGACCCTACAATAAAGAGATACTAGCACCAGCAGCGCGACGTATCAGATTTCTATAATAATCAAATAGCTTAATCAGTTGACATGTTAATGCATGAATCAGGGAAGCTGGGTGGTCATTCTCTCATCGATGAGCAAGTTAACTTGTTGACAGTAATGATTCCGACAGACTAGATGCGAATTGCTTCAGTCTTACCTCAGACGTCTTCTTTCCTAAAATACCGATGTTTAAAATTTATATTCGTTGTGGCTTCCAATATATACATCACATTCATCCTTGCTCTGCTGTACAATAAATCTGTCTTCATGTAACACACACAATCACAAGGCAGCACAACACTACTGAATTCATCCATAACCTACCACGCTTCAACTAAGAACAGCGTATGAGATGCCGCAGACGCAAAGACTGTACCACAATAAGACTAAAGTTTGTTTAACAGTAACATAACTTCCTCTCACTATGACATGCGTATCGCTAACTTTCAACAATCAAAATGTCATGCACACCTTACAATGGTACTTTCGTATTCAGAATACATGATTTTCGGGATTTTCTCAGGAATTGTCAATGAATAAATACTACATTTACACTGTAGCGCCAAAGAAACTGATATAGTTACACATATTCAAATACAGAGATGTAAACAGGCAGCAAACAGCGCTGTCGTCAGCAACGACTATACAACACAGAAAGTGTCGGGGCTGCTGTTAGAGGGGTAGATTAGATTAGATTAGTACTTGTTCCATAGATCATGAATTCGACACTTCGTAATGATGTGGAACTTGTCACGCTAATAAAAGGTGTATATGTAAGATATTACATTACACAAAAAATCACATGACAATATTTTTAATTTTTTGTTGAGGTTGGGGAAATTACCCACTTACTTCATCAAAAAATTCAACTAATGAATAAAAGGATGTGCCATTTAGAAATTCTTTTAATTTCCTTTTAAATGCTATATGGCTATCTGTCATACTTTTGATGCTATTAGGTAAGTGATCAAAGACTTTCGTGGCAGCATAATTTACTCCCTTCTGAGCCAAAGTTAGATTTAATCTTACATAGTGAAGAAAATCATTTCTCCTAGTGTTGTAGCCCTGTACACTGCTACTACATTTGAATTCATTCGGATTGTTAATTATGAATTTCATAAGTGAATAAATACATTGTGAGGCAACAGTGATGATCTCTAGCTCTTTAAATAAGTGTCTGCAGGATATCTTGGATGAGCTCCAGCAATTCTGATTACACCATTTTATGCAATGAACACTCTTTTACTCAATGATAAGTTACCCCAGAATATGATGCCATCCGAAAGCAGAGAATGAAAATAGGCATGGTAAGCTAATTTACTCAGATGTATATCGTCAAAATTTGCAATGGCCCTAATAGCGTAAGTAGCTGAACTCAAAAGTTTCGCTGATCCTCATTGTGATTTTTCCAGTTCAGCCCCTCATTAATGCATACACCTAGAAATGTTCAATATCCTACCTTAGCTACCGATTTCTGATCGAGGTCTATATTTATTAATGGTGTCATTCCACTTACTGTGTGGAACTGTATATAATGTGTTTTGTCAATGTTTAATGAGAACCCATTTGCAGAGAACCACTTAATGATTTTCTGAAAAACATCGTTTATAATTTCACCAGTTAGTTCTTGTCTGTGGGGTGTGATAGCAATACTTGTATTATCGGCCAAATGTACCGGCCCTGCCTCTTCGTGAATATAGAATGGCAAGTCATTAATATATACTAAGAACAACAGAGGACCCAACACCGAACCTTGCAGCACCCTATTCTTGATTGTTCCCCAGTTTCAGAAATCACCAGTTTTTTGCATTTTACGTGAACTGCTTATTTCAACTTTCTGCACTCTTCCAGTTAGGTATGATTTAAACCATTGGAGCACTGTCCCATTCATACCACAGTACGTGAGCTTATCTAGAAGTATTCCATGATTTACACGATCAAAAGCTTTTGATAGATCACAAAAAATCCCAACAGGTCACTCCAGTTATTTCATTAGTGAAAGCATATATAGCATTTTCCGTTGAAAAAGCCTTCCGGAAACCAAACTGACATTTTGTTAAAACTTTATTTTGACAAAGGTGTGAAGCTACTCTACAATGCATTACAAGGCAGTCAGAAGAGAGATTGGGCGGTAGTTGTTGACATTAGACGTATCCCCTTTTTTATGCATACTTCAGTCTATCTGGGAACGTACACTGCTTCAGAGAGCTATTACATATGTGGCTAAGAATCCCACTTATTTCTTGGGAACAAGCTTTTATTATCCTGCTGGAAAAGCCATCAATTCCATGTGAGGTTTTATCTTCCTGATTTCGGCAGGAGAGGTGGGTGGAATTTCAATTGTATCAAGTGGTGTGGGTAAGGCCTCTTCCATTAACTGCCTTGTTTCTTCTAATGAACATTTAGCTCCTATTTTCTCTTCATTTAAAAAATAATTATTCATAATGTTTTCGACTTCCACCTTGTTGTTTACCAAGTTTCCATTCACTTTGATGGTGATGCCATCCTCCTGTACTCTTGGTTGCCCTGCCTCCCTTGTAATAATATTCCAAATTGTTTTGATTTTGTTATCAGAGGTATTAATCTCAGACATGATGCACATGCTTCTGAACTTTTTATAACCTTTCTTAATGTAGCACAGTAGTTTTTATAATATTTGGCTGTTTCTGGGTCATTACTCTTCTTGTTCTTGGGTACAGTTCCCTTTTATGGTTACAAGGTTTTTTGCATGGTTTCTTATAATTACATTTAACTACTTTATTGGGGAAACAGTTTTCAAATTCTCTTACAAGTATATCATGAAATAAGTTATATTCTAAATTAGCATCAGGTTCCTTGTACACCTCATCCCAGTCTAACTGCTAAAGATTTTCTCTGAAATGTATAATAGTTGAGTCATTAATTGAATGCACAACTTTGGAGGCTAGTTTTGAATTACTGAATGGAGAAATGTCATATATTGTAGCTAGCTGAGCATCATGATTAGAAAGCCTAATCTCAATAGGACAAGAATTTATGTTTTTAAACTTGTCATAGTCTATAAATGAGTTATCTATGAATGTGCTGCTGTCCTTTACTACCTGAGTAGGAAAATTAATGACAAATGTCAAATTGAAAGAACCGAGCAAGACTTCCAGGTCATTCTTCCTATTACACTCTTTCAGTGAATCAACATTGAAGTACCCACAAATAATAATTTGCTTTCCCCTATCTGACAGATAGATAACAAGGCATCCAAGTTTTCCAAGAATAAGTGAAAGTTCCCTGAAGGGGAACTGTTACAATTATAAAATAGCCCTCCTTCAGTTTAAGTTGACAAGCACATGCTTTTACATGTTGCTCTAGACAAAACTTTTTTGTATCTAATCTTTCTACACAGTGATAACTTTCGACATATATGGCAGCTCCTCCTCTCACCTTATTCTCTCTACTCATATGTGCAGTTATTTTATAACCACTGATATTTACCTTTTGCATATCAGACACAATGTGACCCTGAGGCAGGCATATTATATCTATTATATTATCAGATTCAATGTCATCTAAACAAACCAGGAGCTCATCTACTTTATTCTTCAATCCCAGAATATTATGGTGAAAAATGCTAACATTTTTTGCTTTCCTGTTGTGAGAATTTTGTGAATTTAGAACCTCTTTAGCACCTGCCTGCCTGAACGTCTCATTGGACACTGATATTAGTCTAAGAAAGAGGCACATCCATGATTACTAGTGTCCCCCATTATGGATTTCACTAACAACCCTGCCAGTTCACCCTTCCCTTTCCTACTGAGGTATAGGCCATGTCTTGTGAAATCCCCCTATAAATAGCCTCGACAGGAACCAATCCAATGTCTGACAGAGTGGCTGCTCTACGTAACTGACCCAACTCTATATTTACCCTACTGACAGAGCGGTACAACGGGGACCGATCATGCCGCACGAGAGCAGGCACCAGCCCAGCATTGGTATGGGTCGTTGCCGAGTTTATTTTCACCAGGTCACACTCAATACTGTAGCCCTGATCCCTATCAATACTGTTTCCCACTCAACCCACTATCATCACATGATCATGCTTTGTGAAATCCTTGCACAAGGAACCTATATCCTCTACCACCTGGCTAAGACTTGCACTTGGCTTGAAAAGGTTTGTGACCTGGTACCTGCCACCTAATTTTTCCTGCAGAAATGGCCCACACCTCTTCCATGGCTGCTACTTAGCAACATAACTTTTCTCTTACTTCCTACTTTTTTGAAACAGTTGGTTTCCTAGTGAGATTCTGTTGCATCCTAACTAAATCTACTTCTACTAGAGCCTCTTCCTTACTTAACTGTGGTAGCAAGGCAAATATATTGGTTGTGCTAATTGGTAAATTGTCAGACCTTGTCCTCTTTCTGTGGGCCCTGTCCCCAGCTACCACTTAGCACCGCTGATTCCCCTCCTCCCCCCTTAACCTCGTCAGTTCCTCCCTCGCTTTGTCCAAATCAGCCTGAAGGGCTCTAATTTTTTCCTCCTGTTCAGCTATAATCCTATCTCTTGAGCAAACCCTACAAAAGAATGGAAGAGTCTCGTTTGCTTCCCCAATTCCACACGCCGCTACAATTTCCCCAATGAAACCACCTGTCACAACAGCTGCACAAACCCACTGAACTAACTTTCCTACTGCAGCTTACACACTTAGTATCCATGGTAGTTTGGAAATTAGTTAAGAGATATACTAAGTGATAACGATAATATATTAAATATAGATGCAAAAGGACACTATGTTTTGGGTACTAATAAGTAAACTATTACCAAATGGACTTAAATTTGTGGTATAACGCTAAATGTGCACGATCAAAAATTAAGCATAAACAGCCGAATGTAACCAAAACGAACTTTTTGCGATAAGTGGAAGAATACGTAAATGAAAGAAAAACTTATAATGGCAAGCTTGAAGAGCACACTAATGAACGTACTTAATTAGTTAATCTATAACAAATGTACTTAAGATTGCGGTATAACGGTACATATGCACACTGATAGTAAGGCGAAGCCGCCAAACATAAACAAACGAACTTTTCGCAATTACTGGAACAATACGCAAATAAAAGAAAAACCTTTAATGGTGAGCTTGAAAGGCACCCTAATGAACGTATTTAATTATTTAAACTACAGCTAATGCACTTCCAATTGCGGTATAACGCTAAATATGCCCACTCGAAAAATTAGGCCTAAGCAGCATTAAGTAAACAAACGAACTTTTCGCGGTTACTAGAACACTACGCAAATAATAGTGAGCTTGAAGAGCACACTAAAGAACGTATTTAATTAGTTAAAATTGTTCAACTTCAATTAATTACAACCTAAATTACTTAACTTTCACGAGAGCTCTGTCTCCGTACGTGCGGCCTTGTGCAGGGCTACTAACTGTAGCCTTACCACTGCTGACAGTGGCAAATTCCCAAGATTTAAGTCAGTTTGAACGTGGTGTTATAAACGGCGCATGAGAGACGGGACACAGTATCTGCGAGGTAGCGAAGAGGCGGGGACTCTCCCGTACGACCTTTTCACTAGTGTACCCTGAATATCAGGAATCCTGTAAAACAGGAAACCTCCGACATCGCTGCAGCAGAAAAAAGGTCCTGCAAGAACGGGAGCAATGACGACTGAAGAGAATCTTTCAATGTGACAGAAGTGTCACCCTTCCGCAAATCTCTGCAGATTTCAATACGGGGCCATACACAAGTGTCAGTGTGTGAATCATTCAACGAAATATCAGATACAGGACTTCGGAGCAAAAGGACCATTTGTGTACCTGTGATAACTGCACGACACAAAGCTTTACGCCTCGCCTGGGCCCGTCAACGCCGACATTGGACTGTTGATGACTGGAAACATGTTGCCATGTCTATTGAGTCTCTTTTGAAATTGTATCGACGAATGGACGTCTATGGGTATGGAGAAAACCTCATGATTCTATGGACCCTGAGGGTCATCAGGGGACTTTACAAACTGGTGGAGGCTCTGTAATGGTGTGGGGCGTGTGCAGTCGCAATGATAAGGAACCTCTGCATCCATTCATGTTCAATGTGCGTTCCGACGGACTTGGGAAAATCCAGCAGTACAGTGTTACAGAGTGGCTGAAAGAACATTCTTTTGATTTGAAACACTTCCCCAGACATGAATGTAATTGAACGTATCTGGGATGCCTTGCAACGCGTCTTACTCTTACGGACTGCTTCAGACATTAGTCGAGTCCGTATCACCTAGTGTTGCGGCACTTCTCCGTGTTCGGGGGAGCCGTACACGGTATGAAGCAGGTGAACCATTTTCTTTGCCTCTTCACTGTAAATGCTGCCTGAAACCTGGTAATTAAGGAAGGCAGGATTGGGTTACGGTTGTGGATGGGGCCTGAATCAGTCACTATTGGTTTGTTTTGCAATTTCACTCATTTATTTTAATAAAATCAAGCCAATGGGGTCATGATCAGACTTTTAAAGCACGTAACCACAATCATGGCTGAAGGCCTTTAACGCGAAATATGGCAATTATAAAAAATTTAAAAAATACATGAAATACAGTCAGCCAATAATTTCGAAGACAAGCTAAAGTGGTCCGATCAGAATTTTAAGGCAAGAAACCACAATCACGGCTGAAGGCCTTTAATTCCCAAAATGGCAATTATAAAAAAAAATTACAAACATAGATAAAATACAGACAGCAAATAATTTTTAAAACAAGTCAATGTGGTCGCAATCAGAATTTTAATGCAAGTAACCACAATCGCGCCTGAAGGTCTTTAACGCCAAAATGGCAATAATGAAAAAAATTTAACAAATATACTATCAAACGGCGAATGGCATAGCAAAAGTTAATTTAAAAAAAAGAGAACACCAAACAGGTGAGACAAATGACTGTAACTTAATAATACAGTAATAAAATAAAACACAAGGGCCAGTGACAGACGGTGCTCCAGGAATCGACCGCTGATTAAGTCACACTAAAAAAACTTTCGCGAGCGAAAGAAAAGGAAGCCAAGAGTTACAGTCAGATCACAAGATGCCAACTAAACGATACGGTCTGGCAGAAACCTACACACGGCACCAACGTGAGCCGCAGCACGGCTAGCTGCCTGAGGTTCACAAGGCTCTGAACATTATGGGACTGAGGTCATCAGTCCCCTAGAACTTAGAACTGCTTAGAACTAACTAACCTAAGGACATCACACACACCCATGCCCGAGGCAGGATTCAAACCTGCGACCGCAGCGTTCGCGCGGTTCCAGACTGAAGCGCCTAGAACCGCTCTGCTACACCGACCGGCTAACTGCCTAAGTCCAAACTAGATCACACGTGAAACAAAAGACCCAACTCAATTGCTCAATTTGCCTGGGCTAGAGAAATTGTGTAGTGTTTAAATTTTGACCCCGTACTCTTTGACAGCCATAGTATGCCCGTTCTTCCGATAGATAATCAGTTGGCCTCTAGACAAGGTGAGGCGTAGCGCCTCGCATCATAACTATTCAGGTGAGACATTTCAGAGGTGACTAAGCAAGCGGTGTGCGTCACGCCCAAGGGAGGTGGCGTCAAATGGCTCGAGTGTATGTACGTATGTTAGAGGTCACTAGCTAATGGACACTGCTGGTGCTCCAGGCAGAATACTGCCAATTTTATTTCCGGTTTTGTTTGTTTACGTTTTTAATTGTTCATTAATTGCTACTACTGCTGCGTTTCGTTATTAGAATGAAAGAAGATGTGAATGTGAAATGCTGTTATACGTAAAGTTTCTATATTACACACTGAAGATACAGTTCAGATGAGGAGTGTTTAGGAATTACATGTGTGTTAGTCATTCGTACAGTGAAATTTATTATAAATTATTTAGTCAATTTATGGTACGGGAGAATTGAGATTATGATTTCGTTAAGAGGAAATTAATTTTATATTTGTGGGTTTTCCATATTTATTCATGGTAATTCGCTATTCTGGTTCAGTGACTAATTTTTAATGGTTGTCTATATATGCGCGGGATTGAGCAGATTTGATGCTACCTTCTGACTGGTTGTCATGTTTCTCTGCCAATCAGAAATAAGCATGTCGAGCGTATTTTGGAAACTAGAAGCTTCCCTCGTGTATAGAGAAGAGTCCAGTCGAGGCTTGGATCTCATAGTGATCACACCTATTGATATGTGCTCCGTTGAAAATTAATAATATTGTGATAGTTCGGTACTAAAATGTTTGCGAAGTGCTGTAAAGCGTGGAAGGGAATTTGAGTTAATAAACAGTGTGACATTCAGAATATATGGAGACATTTAAACAATTACCCCCGCGGGGCGTGTTGTATCCTTGCGAACTTAAACATTTTGTTCCCTGAGACTCATATTAGTAACATCTGAGCGAGCAGTTTTGGAAGAAACAATCCGTTTGTAAACTTTCGGTGAAGGATTGTCATAAACCGGCTCAAATGGCTCTGAGCACTATGGGACTTAACATATGTGGTCATCAGTCCCCTAGAACTTAGAAATACTTAAACCTAACTAACCTAAGGACATCACACACATCCATACCCGAGCAGGTTTCAAACCTGCGACCGTAGCGGTCACGCGGCTCCAGACTGAAGCTCCTAGAACCGCTCGGCTACTCTGGCCGGCCAAACCGACTACTGTTATGACTCAGGTATGTGAGTGAACTTTTCAGACTGTACGGCTTAGAGTAAGGCTTGGTAGTAACTGATGGATGCAAGCTTACCGTAATAGAGTGACATTCTGCACGCATGAATACTTTTCTTTAACGACTTCTTTCACCGACAAAACAAATTTTAGTGCGACTTGTAGTTGCGATGTGTACAGCTGTTTTCTTGTAGTTTTTTTAGACAGAAATATTTTTCAGTAAAAGAGGCGTTCGTGTGAGATGAAATTCATCATCAGGTGAATGGATCTTTGCAATGTACGGCGTCGCCGAAAATTGCTAACCAAAACACTGGACTTCAGTGATCAACGAAACTCGAGATATGATCCCACGAAAATTGCATTTTCGCGGGCACCTTTTTCGAAAATATTGGTACCGTGCACTTCTGTGCAGGGACCGATAGTATTTGATCCATAAAAAGCGTATGTTTCTGTTCTTCTCCATTTTTATTGTGGTCAGCACATTCGTCGACACAATTATTTTGCACAGGGTATAATGAATTGTACTGCCTTAACCTTCACTCCGATTTTCAAAAGAAGAAGAATTCTATGAGATTTAGTTACTTTGTAAGTAGTCTGTTTAGGTTTTTGTATTGGTAACGCCGCCGCCACGTAGCGCTCTGTATGAAAACCACTGGCTGTGCCGTGTGCAGTCTGTGGCTGGTTTGCATTGTTGTATTCCATTGTAGTGTTGGGCAGCGGCAGCTGTATGCTAACAGCGCGTAGCGTTGCGCAGTTGGAGGTGAACCGCCAGCAGTGGTGGACATGGGGAGAGAGATAGCGTAGTTTTGAAATTTGTAAGAATTGATGTCATGAACTGATATATATTATGACTATTAAGGTAAATACATTGTTTGCTCTCTATTAAAATCTTTCATTTGCTAACTGTGTCTATCAGTAGTTAGTGACTTCAGTAGTTTGAATCTTTTATTTAGCTGGCAGTAGTGGTGCTCGCTGTATTGCAGTAGTTCGGGTATCGAAAATTTTTGGTGAAGTAAGTGATTTGTGAAAGGTATAGGTTAATGTTAGTCAGGGCCATTCTTTTGTAGGGATTATTGAAAGTCAGATTGCGTTGCGCTAAAAATATTGTGTGTCAGTTTAAGCACAGCCTTGTATAATTTTTCAAAGGGGACGTTTCAACTTCATCTTGAAAAGAAGATTTCTATGTGATTTAGTTGCAGCGTCTTCAAATGACTGTGTTATGTTCTAAGTTTTGCAGCACTAAGTTTTTGTCTCTGATCCTTCGGGCTCTGATGCAGCAACGATTGCAGAAATGGTTTTTCCTGTGTCGGAAAAAAGTTCTGTTGCTTCTCACTTTCTGTTATCCCTCATGTGTGACAGTTTTCTCTTAGCTACACTAATTATGGCCTACGTGTACATTCACATACAAGTTTCGCTTGAATAGTGGTGAAGGAATCACGGTAGTATTGTACTGATACATGACGTTCTTCTACAATAAGTCGTTTCCTGATATTTTCTCGCCTTTTCTGGTTCTTAAAAGCAACGTTATTCTTCACAATAGTCTGTCAGCTACAAGAAAATCGTAACTACAATGTTAGTTAATATCATGTTTCATACCTCTCAAGGTCCTTAACGCATTTAAAGAATTAGGAAGGTTTGTAAAAACCATGTCACAGATCAATATAAACGGATTATTTGTTTCCTCGGTTTCGAATTGGACAGTGTAGCTTATTGGTTGCTTCGAGAGCTGTTGTCGCAGTGTATAACAAAAGTGAGTGACAACTTCATACCCGACTGGTCACACACTAAAAAACAATTTACGTTTGCCTGTGATATACAAATTTTATGGTTGCTGACTGGTTGTCGAAAATTGAGCATTACTCATCATAGGCACTTGATTATATGGTGTAATGTACGAGATGTGATCGATAAGAAACGGAAATTTATTACGATCGCGGGTACATTTGTTCCTGATACATGTTTGAAATTTCAGCTGTGTTGAATATGTAGTTTATTGTTCACAGTCGACAAGGGTATATGTGTTTTAAAATCGCCGAATTTTTACTTTGGAAAACGATGACTCAAAGAATTTACATTATATTTTCTTTGAAAATTGGAATAAAGCGCAGCTTCACTTGAGTAATGATGACTGTGGCTTTTGGCAAATCTTCTATGAGTAAGACAAGAGTGTTGGAGTGGCACCAATGTTTCAAAGAGGGTCAAGAAGACCCTGAAGACGACGATAGCCCTGGACGCCCTGGCACACCGAAAATACTGATGACAATGTGGAGCAAGTACAGAAAATGGTTCTGGAAAATTGCTGAATCACCATCAGAGAGACTGCTGATACTGTCGGCATATCTTTGGTTCATCTTAAGTAATTTTTTTCGGATGTTTAGGGCATGAAACACGTAACAGCCAAGTTTGTTCCGAAACTGTTGGATCTGATCGACGAACATTGCGCTCAGGAATTCCACAATGAAGTCGGCAACAATTTTCTAATGACGTTTATAACTGATGATGTATCATGGGTGTACAGGTTTGATGTCGAAACCAAGGCCGAATCATCATAATACAAACAGCCTGAAGAGCGAAGACTGAAAAAATTCCACAGAGATCGCATGTGAAGGTTGATTCACAGTTTTCTTCAATTGCAATTGGACAGTATTCTATGAGCTCCTGCCTCACGATCGCTTTATCAATAAGGAATACTACCAGGTAGTTATGGGCCGTTTGCGAGAGGCAGTCAAAAAAAAACCACCAGAATCGTGGCAAAACCACTGGTGGAAATTGCATTTAACCTCAATTCTTGTTCGTGATTTTTTGGTGAAAACCATTTTGTTGCTTCAGCCACCGTATTCTCCAAACAACGTCCCTTACTACTTCTTCTGTTTCGAGGGTGAAGAGAACCGTGAAAGGACGCCGTTGTGTCACCAATGGTAGGATAAATATAGAATCGCTGATGGAGTTAAATAGCACAATGAACAGTGGGTTTAGGAGTGCTTCCAAGACTGGAAAAAGCACCGGCACAAGTGTACTATACGAGGGTTGGACCTTAAATAGTGGAAACTAATTATTCACAACCGAGACAAAAGAGTTACATGTTTGCACCTGTTACTGTCCTTCAAAGTAGTCACCAGTGTTGTGTAGAATCCGTTGCCAGCGATATGGAAGACATAGTGTACCGTTAGCCTGTCCTGTTGATGGTGAGAATGGAGCGGTCTACTTCCTGTCGAATCTCTGCAACAGTTCTGAAGCGAATGCCATGAAGTGGTTCCTTCTTCTTCGGAACCAAATCAAAGTCACAAGGATTAAGTCAGGGAAATAAGGTGAATGATACAGTACTTCCCAGTCCCATCGACCGAACAGACCAGCCACAGCTTGCGCTGAATGCGGCCGCGCATTGTCGTGCAAAATGATGGGTGGGTTGCGCAGAAAGTGTCGCCGCTTGTTTCGCAAAGCTGGTCGCAGGTGATGCCCCAAAAATGAACAGTAATACTGTGCATTGCATTGACGGTCTGCCGTGGAAGGACGTAATGCGCCAGGATATCATCACAGACGTATACGAGAAACACGATAACATTAGACCGCTCCATTCGCACCATCAATATAACAGACTCTGCTAACGGTATAATACGCCTTCCATATCACTTGCAACGGGTGCTACACAACACTGGTTACTACTTTGAAGGACAGTAACAGGTGCAAACATGTAACTCCTATGTATGGGTTGTGTATAAATAGTTTCCACTATTTAAATTCCAACCCTCGAATCTGATGGGGATTGCTCCCAAGTGCACAAGATGATAACGAACAATTAAAGATCCTTTCAGGAAAATAAAAATTCACGTTGCATTTTTATCATGCTCGTCTGGTGCAAAAGGCTGTTATGCTCAAAAAATCGAAGTGGTTGAACCATCTGGGAGAAGATTTATGAATAACTACTCGCCAGCTAATACGTGAAATTGTTGTGTTCTTCACTCCTGAGACTGGTTTGATGCAGCTCTCCATGCTACTCTATCCTGTACAAGCTTCTTCATCTCCCAGTACCTACTGCAGCCTACATCCTTCTGAATCTGTTTAGTGTATTCATCTTTTGGTCTCCCTCTACGATTTTTACCCTCCACGCTGCCCTCCAGTACCAAATTGGTGATCCCTTGATGCCTCAGAACATGTCCTACCAACCGATTCCTTCTTCTAGTCAAGATGTGCCACAAACTCCTCTTCTCCCCAATTCTGTTCAATACCTCATTAGTTATGTGATCTACCCATCTAATCTTCAGCATTCTTCTGTAGCACTACATTTCGAAAGCTTCTATTCATTTCTTGTCCAAACTATTTATCGTCCATGCTTCACTTCCATACATGGCTACACTCCATACAAATACTTTCAGAAGCGACTACCTGACATTTAAATCTATACTCGATGTTAACAAATTCCTCTTCTTCAGTAATGCTTTCCTTATCATTGCCAGTCTACTCTCTACTATGACCATCATTAGTTACTTTTCTCGCCAAATTGCAATACTGCTTTACTACTTTAAGTGCCTCATTTCCCAATCTAATTCCCTCAGCATCACAAGACTTAATTCGACTACATTCCATTATCCTCGTTTTGCTTTTGTTGATGTTCATCTTATACGCTTCTTTCAAGATACTGTCCATTCCGTTCAACTGCTCTTCCTAGTCCTTTGCTGTCTCTAACAGAAATACAATGTCATCGGCAAACCTCAAAGTTTTTATTTCTTCTCCATGGATTTTAATACCTACTCCGAACTTTCTTTTGTTTCCTTTACTGCTTGCTTAATACACAGATTGAATAGCATCGGTGCACTGCTTCCCTTTCATGCCCCTCGACTCTCATAACTGCAATTTGGTTTCTGTACAAATTGTAAATAGCCTTCTGCTCCCTGTATTTTTCCCCTGACACCTTCAGAATTTGAAGGAGAGTATTCCAGTCAACATTGTCAAAAACTTTCTCTAAGTCTACAAATGCTAGAAACGTAGGTTTGCCTTTCCTTAATCTTTCTTCTAAGATTATTTGTAGGGTCAATATTGAGATTGACACTTCGAATAATCAGGTATGATGAATACTGGTGGAGCATTGAATTACAATCTTGTTTAAAATAACATGGGAAGGTATTGAAAGCTATTGTAAATAAAGTTCATTTATATCAAAAGATTTTCTGAGAGAATGCTATAATAAGTGTACAATACCAGGACAGGTTTCAGTAGGAAGCATTGATGTGAACGCACTATAGCGTGTCGATTGGACCTTCTGGAACATTACTCGTATGGAAGATAGTTCTGCTAGACCTTCAATCGCTTCCCTTATCATTTCCCCGAATAAGTATTTTTAAAAACGCGAAGCAAAGCAAATACTGTACCACACAAAAATACGTGTTTTCAATCTAGATAATGTATTCATCCAATATTATACCAAGGTCATAGACCAAGTGAAAGAAGTGTCTGCAATATTAACGTGAAATGATCAGTCGCTGATGAATCGAAAGGATTTATTGCACTTCAGTAGAATTTTGCTCACCGTTCTTCACAAGCGACTTCTAATCAAGCTGCAGGCCTATGGGGTATCGTCTCAGTTGTGAGACTGGATTCGTGATTTCCTGTCGTGAAGGTCGCAGTTCTTAGTAATAGACGGCACATCATCGAGTAAAACTGAAGTGATATCAGGTGTTCCCCAGGGAAGCGTCCTGGGACCTCTGCTGTTACTGATCTATTTAAATGACCTGGGTGACAATCTGAGCAGTTCTCTTAGGTTGTTCGCAGATGATGCTGTAATACGATTTAGAAAATATTGCTGTATGGTGTGGCAGGTGGCAGTTGACGCTAAATAACGAAAAGTGTGAGGCGATCCACATTAGTTCCAAAAGAAATCCGCTGGAATTCGATTACTCGATAAATAGTACAATTCTCAAGGCTGTCAATTCAACTAAGTACCTGGGTGTCAAAATTACGAACAACTTCAGTTGGAAAGACCATATACACTCCTGGAAATGGAAAAAAGAACACATTGACACCGGTGTGTCAGACCCATCATACTTGCTCCGGACACTGCGAGAGGGCTGTACAAGCAATGATCACACGCACGGCACAGCGAACACACCAGGAATCGCGGTGTTGGCCGTCGAATGGCGCTAGCTGCGTAGCATTTGTGCACCGCCGCCGTCAGTGTCAGCCAGTTTTCCGTGCCATACCGAGCTCCATCGCAGTCTTTTAACACTGGTAGCATGCCGCGACAGCGTGGACGTGAACCGTATGTGCAGTTGACGGACTTTGAGCGAGGGCGTATAGTGGGCATGCGGGAGGCTGGGTGGATGTACCGTCGAATTGCTCAACACGTGGGGCGTGAGGTCTCCACAGTACATCGATGTTTTCGCCAGTGGTCGGCGGAAGCTGCAAGTGCCCGTCGACCTCGGACCGGACCGCAGCGACGCACGGATGCACGCCAAGACCGTAGGATCCTATGCGGTGCCGCAGGGGACCGCACCGCCACTTCCCAGCAAATTAGGGACACTGTTGCTCCTGGGGTATCGGCGAGGACCATTCGCAACCTTCTCCATGAAGCTGGGCTACGGTTCCGCACACCGTTAGGCCGTCTTCCGCTCACGCCCCAACATCGTGCAGTCCGCCTCCAGTGGTGTAGCGACAGGCGTGAATGGAGGGACGAATGGAGACGTGTCGTCTTCAGCGATGAGAGTCGCTTCTGCCTTGGTGCCAATGATGGTCGTATGCGTGTTTGGCGCCGTGCAGGTGAGCGCCACAATCAGGACTGCATATGACCGAGGCACACAGGGCCAACACCCGGCATCATGGTGTGGGGAGCGATCTCCTACACTGGCCGTACACTTCTGGTGATCGTCGAGGGGACACTGAATAGTGCACGGTACATCCAAACCGTCATCGAACCCATCGTTCTACCAATCCTAGACCGGCAAGGGAACTTGCTGTTCCAACAGGACAGTGCAGGTCCGCATGTATCCCGTGCCACCCAACGTGCTCTAGAAGGTGTAAGTCAACTATCCTGGCCAGCAAGATCTCCGGATCTGTCCCCCATTGAGCATGTTTGGGACTGGATGAAGCGTCGTCTCACACGGTCTGCACGTCCAGCATGAACGCTGATCCAACTGAGGCGCCAGGTGGAAATGGCATGGCAAGTCGTTCCACAGGGCTACATCCAGCATCTCTACGATCGTCTCCATGGGGGAATAGCAGCCTGCATTGCTGCGAAAGGTGGATATACACTGTACTAGTGCCGACATTGTGCATTCTCTGTTGCCTGTGTCTATGTGCCTGTGGTTCTGTCAGTGTGATCATGCGATGTATCTGACCCCAGGAATGTGTCAGTTTCCCCTTCCTGGGACAATGAATTCACGGTATTCTTATTTCAGTTTCCAGGAGTGTTGATAATATTGTGGGGAAGGCGAGCCAAAGGTTGCGTTTCATTGCCAGGACACTTAGAGAATGCAACAAGTCCACTTAGGAGACAGCTTACACTACACTCGTTCGTCCTATGTTAGAATATTGCTGCGTGGTGTGGGATCCTTATCAGGTGGGATTAACGGAGTACATCGAAAGGGTACAAAAAATGGCAGCCCTTTTTGAATTAATACGTGACAGGGGAGAGAGTGTGGCAGATATGATACGCGAATTGGGATAGAAATCATTACAGCAAAGATGTTTTTCGTCACGGCGAGATCTTTTTACGAATTTTCAGTCACCACCTTTCTCTTCCGAATGTGAAAATATTTTGTTGAGCCCAACCTACATAGGTAGTAATGATCATCAAAATAAAATACGAGAAATCAGAGCTCGAACAGAAAGGTTTAGGTGTTCGTTTTTCCCGCGCGCTGTTAGGGAGTATGATTGTGGTTCGATGAACCCTCTGCCAAACACTAAAATGTGAATTGCAGAGTAGTCATGTAGATGTAGATGTAAATATATTGGTCCGTAGTAAAACCGGCTGATATATTTTAGATTAATAGGACGTCTACTCCTTCATTTTGAAAATGATTAGGAGTATGTACGTCCTGATGGATCTGTTGAATATATTGGTTGCAGTAACCATACCAATACTATCCCTGTACGATGCCTCAGTTAATTATTTTTGCTGTAACATACGCGTCGAAGATTATTAAAAATATCTGTAAGAACATATCTGTTCTGGGAATATGGCCGAGCATGACTACCACCGTAAATGTTTCATTCTCTTGTCGGAAATAGTCATCCGTCTGTCTGTCTATAAGGCTAAGATGTGTGTGTAACAACCTCTAAACATATCTTCGGCCAGAAGTGGGAACTATATTTCTTTCATCGTAATATACTGCAACATATGCTTTACTTAGGTCCGTAGGGCATATGTTAACTACTGTAATGAAACTTCCTGGCCGATGAAAACTGTGCGCCGGACCGCGACTCTAACTCGGGACATTTGCCTTTCGCGAACAAGTGTTTGCTGCTTACAAGGGATCCTCCCCATCGCACCCCTCTCAGATTTAGTTACAAGTTAGCACAGTGGATAGGCATTGAAAACTGAACACAGATCAATCGAGAAAACAGGAAGAAGTTGTGTGGAACTATGAAAAAAATAAGCTCAGTTTGTATATTTTGCTTTTTTTTGTCATAGTTCCACATAACTTCTTTCTTTTTTTTCTCAATTGATCTGTGTTCAGTTTATCAAGGCCTATCCACTGTGGCAACTTATATCTAACTCTGAGGGGGGGGGGGGTTGCGATAGGGAGGTTCCCTTATTAGCCACACCCTCGGAAAGCGCTACAAGCTCGTAACAAAATGGTGTATGAATGTTAATGCCCCTCGCTTTCACTCCCTGCAGTTTAAACTATCCTCCTACGGCCCTGCCTTACCATACTCTCGAATATCGGAACGTATTCGGAAATAAACAGCCAAATATTAATAAAACAGCAGAATAAGAAGTTTACTAATCAAAATATCCACGGGTGTACTGCCGGTCTATAGTGTCCAACGGGCACAATATTTCGGCGATCAAACATGTCGCCATCATCAGGTGAACTGACGGACTGAGCTCCTGTGAACGCGCCGGCACGGAGATCCGTACGCTATGGCTGCTCAGGGGGAACTTGGTTCGGTGACGCTGACGCTGGAATGACGAGCCTGTCCTTGGCTCGAGGTGATGCAGTATAGACATACATATGTCGTTCCTGCAGTTCCTGTAGGGGAGAAAAATATTAATTAACAGTCCAGTCGAATGGTCCTGTCTGGTTTTACCTGAAAAAGAGAAAGACACACTCTGTTGAGGGATTAGTAAAGACTTAATCCCTCAGCAGGTCAGGCCAACGTGTGGTTGGCCTGTGATGTGGTTGTTGGCCCGGTCCACGGATGAGCCGGTTGCGGGAGTGTTCCGTCCTCTCGTAGAACTTCCTGGCGATGGCACGGAACCTTTCTCGAAGAGGCAGGATTCCGGTGTCCTCGTGGAGTTGGCGCGTCGAAAAGCGCCTCGGAAGATGCATAGCAGCCTTCAGGGCGCGGTTCTGCATCCGTTGCAGAGTCACAATGTGAGCATCTGCGGCTTTCCCCCAGACCACGGCCGCATACTCTAACAGTGGGCGAACCAATGTTAGGTAAAGCGTGATGCCGTGTTGCGGTGGCAATGTCGACTGCGGGTTTAGCAGTGGATACAGGGCGCGGAGGCGTCCAATTGCTCTCCCTTTCACATCACGGATGTGATGCTTCCAGGTGAGCCTGCGGTCTAGGGTAACCCCTAGATATTTCGCCGTCCCACTCCATGGGATGGGTTCTCCCAGGATTTCGAGCGGCGTAAGCCCTGGTGGCAGAAGTCTTCGAGTGAAGACGACTGCCTGGCTCTTTGTGGCGTTGAATTTCAACCGCCACTTTGTTGCCCATGAGCCCAAGGCGTCGCACCCGCGTTGGAGCCGGTTTCTCAGCACCTGTGCATTCATGCTGCGCGTGAACAGGGCTGTATCATCAGCATACAGCGCCAGTTCGACTCCTGCCACTTTCGGCGCGTCTGCAGTGTACAGGGAGTACAGCGAGGGGCCGAGAACCGACCCCTGCGGCACCCCTGCACGTATCTGCCGGTCTGTGGACGTACCGTCGTCAGCCCTCACGTGGAAGGTTCGTTCGGACAGGTACGACCGCAGCAACGTCATGTGAGACGTCGGTATCCCTTGTTCAAAGAGTTTGAACTCGAGACCGTCGTGCCACACCGAGTCAAACGCTCGGGAGACGTCGAGGAACACTGCGCCAAGGAATTCCCTTGTCTCCAGTGCCCTCATGGCCGGTTCTACCACCCGCAACAGCTGGTGGGAAGTGGCATGCTCTTCTCGGAATCCGAACTGCTCGTCCGGGTTGATGCCCTCCTGGGTGACGTGTCGCATCAGTCTTCTCGCGTACAGCGTCTCGAAAACTTTCGAGAGGGACGGGAGTAGGCTGATGGGTCGGTAGCTCGATGCCTGGCGTGGGTCCTTGCCAGATGTCGACCGCCTCGTCCCGTAGGAATTGGCGAAACTCGCCCTGATGGGGGTGGAGACCCCTAGCGTTGAACGTGCAAATGGTTAACCCATAAATATGGTCGTTATCCATATTATGGCTGGCTTCTCCCGGCGGTGGCCTGGAGGGCCACCGTCACTGCTCCCACGAGGACTGGTAGCTGCGTCATCAGCTGGCTGAGTGACCGCAGAAGCGCGGCCAGCTCGGTGGTGTCGTCTTTCGCCGTTTTGGGAAGACTTGACTCCCCCGCAGGCGGCAGCGGAGCGGAACGCTGGGAACGCCCTGCGCGGGCGGCAACCCCTGCTACAGCCGCGGGCGCCGGCAAGCCGGCCTCCCCGACTGCAGGCGGTGCCGCGGGCGAGGGCAGCTCCGATGGCTGCGGTGCCGGCGCGGCCTCCCCCGCGAGCGGCCGTGGCCTCTCGGAAGGGGCGGCCGGCTTCCCCTTAGCAGCGTCCGCGAAGCTGCGACTCGGGTTTACGCGGCTGGCGCGTTTCCCGCTCTTGAATGCGGCGCATCCCCGGTAACAGGCGACATGGTCCCCGTTACAGATGTAGCACGTCGGTCGCTCCTCCTTCTTCTTCGGGCAGTCACGCGATGCGTGCTCCTCGGCGCACTTGCAGCAACGCACAGGCATTCTGCAGAACTTTGCCACGTGGTCCATGCGTTGGAAGTTGAAGCACTGGGCTCGCCTGCCTTTCGCGCGGAGTGGCTCGACTTTCACGTCGAAGTCGGCAATGTTTGCAACCTGAAAAATTTTCCGGTTGTCCACATTGTCGACTAAGACCACGAGGAACAAGGGCATGTCCTCGTGGGTCCTAGGCGACCTCATCAGGCCGACGTGGCGGGTCTGGAAGCCGAGTTCCTCCAGCTGCCGCTGTAGGAACGCCGGTTCCATCTTCATCGGCAGGTGACAGATGTAGACCTTCAGCTGCTTTAGCTGCTCCGTACTCTGCGTGTAGCAGAACAACTTCTTGGCCTCGCAGTGTCTCATGAGTTTCGCATGATCCTCCAAGGACTCCGCTCTGACCTTGTAGATGTCTGTCCCCGCGAACATCTTCAGCGGTTTTGCGATGGAGTACAGCATCTCTCGGAGTTCGCTGTACTCCTTACTCCAGTGAATGGTGATCAGTGGAGGGCGGCGGGGCGGTTTCGTCGCCGTAATCGGTGTTGTCCCGTCCCCGTCGGTCTCGGCTACCTCAGGTAGATCTGCAAAGCGGTTTGCAGCCTCGACCTGTTCCGGCGTCACCGGTCCAAACGACCTGGGTTTCGCTTTGTGGCGACGGGAGGGCGCGATGAAGCCTTCTTCAGTTGTCATTCTGCGGCGTACCCTCCTCTTCTTCCCCCTGGCGCGACCGGAACTTGCCTTGGGGGAGGGAGTGTCCTCTACGGCCGCGGCTGGGCGCTTCCGCGAGGTTTTCTCGACCTCGACAGGCTTGTCAGGTGTTGCCAGCCTGGACGACGGTGAGGGCGTGGCGGCTTCGGTAGCCACCACGGCTGGTGCGACTGCTGGCGCTGGCGCGGCAGCTGTCGTGGCAACTGCGACAGGCAAATGACTGTCGCGAGACGCAGGTAACCGAGACCGGAGTCTCGTTATCACCTCCACCCTACCCGCGTCTGTTCCCATAGCCAGACGTTGCACGGCGATGCAGTACTCGTCGGGAGTCAGCATGGCCATGGCGGCGGAGAGTTCCTCCTTTGTCAGGTGGATCGGCGGCTCGATCCGTCGTCTCGGCAGAGAGAGCGTGCGGGCGCGGCGCCGTCCGTTCGCGGAAGTTTCCACGTTCGTCCGACACCCGCGAGCAACACTCTCACTCGTCGGTGGTGGGGGGCCAGACGCTGCCGTCGTCCGGGAAACTTCCCTTAGACCGCCATCTGCCTCACCCTTAGTCTCGCCGGGGCGATCGCCGCGTTCGAGCTCCATGTCGTAACCCCGTACACGACAATTTTGCCTCTTTTGAAGGGCACGACAATTTGCTTTTTTCAGACAATGGGGTCACGCCACGTGGATTTTGCCGCACGAGTTCCTAAAGGCCCTTGCAGGCTGTCGACTCTGAAAGAGAAAGTCGCTGGTTTGCGAGAACACGCAAGGCGAGAAGCCAAATGCGTGAACCCGTGCAGCCGATTGCTACAAAACCGCAAACAAAGGAATAGCCTCGACAGCGTCAGCTAAGAGCGTCCGCTCGCTTCGGCATCCACAGCGCAAGTCTGCGTCAACTGGGTTCCGTCGCGGCGGCGGCCGATTTAAATACCCTCCGCCCGTGGCGCGCTCCCTCCACCGTCCGCGCCCCGCGCCACGGTAGCGCGGTGGAACAGATTGCGACGGCGTCTGGGATGACGTCGGTGTGATGGCTCTGTCCGCCGTGGTCGTCACAACTATGCGTTTGCTCGATTTACTCTTGATTAACCCAATCGCTGGTTCCCAAGCCTTGCTAAGATTATAGCCACAGTCACGGTTTATGAGGTCGTCATTGGTGCGAATTTCGATGGCCTCTCTAACAACGCTGTCCCAGTATCTCGACGTCTGTACCAGAATCCTCGTGCGGTCATACTCCATAGCGTGATTTTCCGATAAACAATGTTCAGCGACCGCCGACTTGCTCGGATACATCAGTCGAGTGTGCCTCTGGTGTTCACGGCATCGATCCTCGACCATACGCATCGTCTGACCAATATACGACTTGCGACATTGACACGGAATCTGGTACACGCCGGCCTTCCTCAAACCAAGGTCGCCGCCGCGACCGAACCCAGTCCCCCTGAGCAGTCATAGCGTACGGATCTCCGTGCCGGCGCGTTCACAGGAGCTCAGTCCGTCAGTTCACCTGATGATGGCGACATGTTTGATCACCGAAATATTGTGCCTGTTGGACACTATAGACTGGCAGTACACCCGTGGATATTTTGATTATCAAATACGCCGGGAGAAACTCAAGAATCACAAGAAGTTTACTGTTTGCTCGTTTCAGTCGTAGCAGTATAAGCTGTCCTTTAAGGTTTATGCCTAAACAGATACTCGGAAACTGCCAAATATTTTTTTTTTATTCTTCGTTCTCAGATCAGACTGAATGTAAATAACATCCAATATCGCAGAACACACTTCTATTACATTCATAAGAAAGAAAGAAAACGTGTTAACAACGCTAACATGAAAAAAGTTGCACGTAACGGATGCGTACCACAACGTTATTCATTACGTCAGCACTTAACCATGCAATATTTAAGTTCGGCCTTGATTCTCTTATACTGTCTTGAAGGTTTGTATTGTTAGTGACGTTTAATGACAATGGTGATATGTTTGTCAAAAATTTCCAATGCTCCGTTACAGTGAAACGGCTTACTGCAAAGTATAAAACAACTGTATTTCAGTTTTAAGTTGTAAATTATTAACGGTAACAACTCTTATATGAAGGCATTAACCGTCGATAAATCATTACGTTGGATTTTATTGTAGCAATAACTATAATAAATCATTTCAAGAATGAAGCGTTTTTGTAAATCTCCGGTACATGCACACGAAATCTTGAGAGAGGCTAGTATAGAATAACAACGAAAGTCGTTAGCTGATCATTCGGCCGTCGATTTGCGTGTGATATCAAAATGAGGCCACGTTTGCGGGAATTATTGTGCAATGAAAAGACGACATCACGATTTTGACAACTTTGTGCAGACTTTCTTTCTCATCGCACACTCTCCATCTTTCTAGCAAAACGATATTAACTTATGTATGAGTGTTGACGACATACAACATATCCTTTAATGTGGTAGGTAACTGATAGAATGGCGGTGTCGAATGATCTTACAACTGTAGTATATGTCGAACTTTTAGCAACCACTTTATTCCTGTTGCAGTCTATAGGACTTTGGAGTTATTTATAAACCAGTGTGAACATGCACATAAGAAGCTAAATAAAAAGAACCGGCGGCGAAGTATCATTTCTCTCGCTAATTGCTACTTTTAGTAGAGTGCCTATGTTGTTCTATTATTCGTCCACCCCATCCTTCTTTCCATTTTTCCTCATCCAAAACATTACAGCCTGGTGCTGGAGCGTCATTGTTTATCGGTTAGTTCTTCGACGAATAATCAGTATTTCCTGTCTCTTAAAGAGCATATCGTTATTTGACCTTAATCCATTTCCCGATAAAAGGAAAACGTTCTGGGAACATTCAGCGGTATGAATAGATTGTGTAATAACGTGTAAAGTCATAAAGCTCCTTCGAGTATACATACTTTTTCTTCCCTTCATCGACCGCTTAAGAATAGTAGTGGTGATATGGCGTATTACGACAAGAGTAGCACATAATATGACAGCTAATGGACTGGAAATATACCGTATCTTTTATTAAAATGGGCAATACCAAAACAGTATATACTTTCGAGTGATACTTTAAGAAGTAAGTGTGTGAAAATATGGGTTATGATTAATGCAAGTGTAGTATGCCATTCTGATCTAGTATGGGCGCAACTGAATAGTGGTGATCTAACAGCTTGGGTTTCTAATTACCGTGATATTGGTGAATACATTAGGCGCAACATATTATTCCGCCATAGCTAGGATTTTATTTTCTTGTCTGAAAATCAGAGGGGGAGAGTTGATGGGGTTTGCTGAGCCAGATGAAGCTGTCGATACACCAGCAATTATGTTCTCATCTCAGTGTATCTGTTAGAGAAAATGCGACATTTCCTTAAAGTGACAAGAGTTAGATTCGAAAGCTTTCAAGTGCTCACAGAAATTCCCGTATTTTCTTAAGTGGTCAGAAATTTTCCTATTCGTTAACGATATTTCTGGTAATCTCAAGCGGTAATCTAAAGTTGGATATGTCCTTGTAGGTGACAGCGCCCTTACTATGGTTGCTAATAGTAGAAGTGGAGCCCGAACCGTCGGGAAATCGTGCGTATGAGTCCAGACCCTCTCAACCTACAGCCAAAGTCCGGTCTACATGAAGCCGACTGGAGTGGGCGAGCAGTTCTAGGCGCTTCAGTCTGGAACCGCGCGACTGCTACGGTCGCAGATTCAAATCCTGCCTCGGGCATGGCTGTGAGTGATGTCCTTAGGTTAGTTAGGTTTACACATTTCTAAGTTCTAGGTGACTGATGACCTCAGATGTCAAGTCTCATAGGGCTCAGAGCCATGTGAACCATTTTTGATCGGACTACATGAAATTCTGAATTGTTGGAGACTTCCCTAGGAACTGTTGGGCTGTAGCTACTTTACCTGGAATGGTCGAGTGAAATATAGCTCCACCCATGGTTACAACAAGAGGTCCTTGGAAACAGATCAGACTGTGGCTTGGCCAGGCGCGATTGCTTCAGGAGCGACCTGAGGTCAAACAAGTACTGCCTCCTCCGCGTCGATACAGTTGCTATACATCCCGGACAAGAAGAGACAACACAGTCGCAATAGCGTTGACAAAGCGCAGATGCAGAGATGTCGTGGCATCGTGATTCCTATAAGCCGAGTTGTGGGTCTGTTGTAGCTCGCGTGATGGGGATCAGTGTCTTGGTGAAACGGGTTAGAGCCAGGCTCATGTAAATACTATTTATTTTTAGACACATGTTTGCAGTCTGACAGCAGGTAGCTTTGATGGGAGGTCTGCGCCGTCTTCGTCGACATGAGTCTACGAGCTACCACCCGGACTTTGTCTCTGCAAGCCTCGGGCCTTCCATCCACGCTGACTGAACAGCCTCCAAACTGGTGGGCTACCAGCGGGCCTGCTTCTAGTCAGTGCTCAGCCACCTTTTCCTTTGCGGCAGGACCGTTGCTGCGTGTCCTATTTTACACTACTATCGGTCGCCCGGATATGCCTCCTTCCCCCATAAATCACCACGAACATGGAACGGAACAATAATGAAAATCTCGTAGTACACTTCTAACCATTAAACTAAGGCGATCAGAAAACCTACTTCCCTGGGAGCAGTTCCCAGTTTTCATACTCAGCCCTCAGCTCCTTTACAACTGACTGAGGACAACAAATATCCTGTTTCTTAATTGTTGGCCTCAGTATTTGAAATTTCCTAAAATAACTGAAGTATGAAGAATTTGCTGAACTTTTTAAACTAGAATTTGGTGTCAATTACCTGTTTTATTTAATGTATACATTGTACTGAGACAGCTGCTTGCATGTACAAAAGTAAACAATTTCTACATTTATGCTGCGTCGATAAACACGTCATGACATTCACTTCCTGGTTGTTATTTACGTGTACACCGGATTTTAAGAAAATAACTGTTGATTTGTTTGAGCAATGACAGTTTGGTTCTTTTCTCGTGTTACTAGTCAGACATTCAGGCACACACTTACAGACAGACATCAACAAAGTTTTATGTGTGGGTATGACTGAGTGCAGTTACCCTTCACTCCTTTCATATATGTTGGAAGAGGAGTAGAAAACCTAGCTTCTGAAAGCGGGATCGATAGTCTACAGGCAATAATAAGACAACTAAAAACATCGGGAGATCCACTCAATACGTCTAACGCTTGACAAATGATCTGCACAGACAAAAGCTGGTTAGAGTGGCCGAGCGATTCTAGGCGCTTCAGTCTCAAAACGCGCGACCGCTATGGTCGCAGATTCGAATCCTGCCCTGACCATGGATGTGTGTGTGGTCCTTAGGTTGGTTAGGTTTAAGTAGTTCTAAGTTCTAGGGAACTGATGACCTCAGATGTTAAGTCCCATAGAGCTCAGAGCCATTTTTGCCACAGACGAAAACAGAAGATCAACTAAGGGAAGTGTGGTATCCAGTTGCAAAGTGGTCGCAAGCCAGCGCATGTGATCCACTCCAATGAGGGACAGACATGGATGGCTGTGAGCGCAGTTTTGAGGTAGGTAAGGGCAATGTGATTAATTCCCTCCTTCTTACTAAGTAAGAACTTATTAAGTAACTGTTCCGTACGCTATTGAAAACAATTGATTGTTTTAATTTTTCTTCTTTTTCATTTTTTCTCCCCATTTACTCTATTTTTCGCCGTTTGATTTCCAATTGTTTCTGCCTTTCAACACCCCTAAACTTTTTCCGATCTAGGCGGCCGCCTAGTTTTACCTATGCTAGATAAGGCCTGATTTGCGGGTAAATACTGGTGCTGTCCGTCTGCACTTCTGTGTATGTACAGGCGCTGCTACCGTGAGCTGTCTGCATCCACACTGGGACCACGGCGTAATTCTGCGCTCTCGGCACACCCCATCCAGAGCTCCATGACAACGCTTAACAACCTCTGTCGGCGCCGGCTCAGGCCACCATATACTCCTTGCCTCATCTACCTCGCGACTTGAAAGCCATCGCTTCCACAGACAGGTGACGCTGCTCGCCATCGGTGACAACATGATGCTTTGCCTTCCTGACCACTTCCTCAACCGGAGAGTACAGCCTACGCCTAAAACGCGTTGGCTCTTCCGAGCACTAACACGACTGTTGTAGTTTCCTAAGCAGTAAAAGGGATGTTCAACAATTCTTTTTTCATGATGGTACGTTGGTCAACAACCAGAGATGCACCCACAACTCCACTGCAACCTTGTCCAGGGTGATGAACCATTTGCTTCCTCACCATTGGTAGCCCAGTTCCACCACCCACTGTAAAAGTTCCCACTTCCTTAAAAGGAGGAGGATTTTATTCAAAAATTGGTAGCTCCCTACCCTGAGCGCTACAGTTCTTCGAAACTGTAAGATTCTTTTCGTAATTGGACTCTGGAGAACCACCGCATTATGGAGAACAATCAAAATTTATTAAGGAAAGTAATGTTACCAGTCATTACTGGAGTGACTGACAAAAATAAAAATGTTCTGCCGTTGATGTGCTTCAAACTAAATAATTGAAGAAAAATGTGAATTCAAGAACTTTAAAACAGTGACTTAAAAATTGCCCATTACATAAACTGAAAATAAAGCGAGCTCTATTTCACTTCATCTCACCTTCATCAGCAATTGGCTGACTTTTATACAGAAAATGTAATATCAGTTTTTTCGGTAATATTAGAGGCACTGCGCCTAGTACAAATGAACTTTCTGTTGTTATCAACAGCCCTAGCCTAGCACAATTTCCAACAAGTGAGTCTAAAACTGTTAAAACGTAAGGACTGGCCATTTTACAATAAAATTATGTTTACTTCTTTTTAGGGAATCCACTAGTGGATTGTGTAGAGGGATCATTCTGTGCTTGGATCGCATTCACAACAGTTCCCTGCATACTCCATTCCCCAGAATGCGATGCCGTGTGGCGAATATGACATTCCTTCCAATATTTTTTTGCATAATTATTAATAAAATGACCTTTCGCCATCTGTTGTTCTTGGCTCATTTTATTCCTTTAAGCACATAAATTTAATACTTTTTAGTGAAATTAAAAAGGCGTTTGTAGCTACACCATTACAACAATAGATTAATATCGACATTTATCCTATGATTATTACACACAGAAAGTGATTGACTTACAGGGAATGAAGAAGAATCATCTCAGGATATATGCGTACCGTTGTTCTAATAAATCAAAGATTAAGGACGTGCCTCCCGTTGCCACGGAAATTTTGGTAAAGTGTTCAGTCATTTATTTATGTGAGGAACAGTGTGGTGGGGAAAAGTATGAATTGGACATGATCATTTTCATACGATTCTGATTATTTTCGCCTCCTAAATTTAAAGTTCCCTTTTTTCCTCCACGTTTTCATACTGCATTGGCTTAGAGGTACAGTATCTCTGAAAACTATTGAGATACCTAACGTTATGACGATATACTCTTCTTTTTGAAAAACATGTGAAAATTTTGTCTGTAAATAAAGATTTTAATTTTCTCCGTCATAGATACGAGGTCTTCGTTGTCAAAATCAGTGTTACAATATAGGATCAACAACCTTTCACATTCAAAATCGCTAACACTGAAGCGTTTCAAAGGAGAAAGTATTCACCTTCATACTTAGTCTATAAGATCTTATAAGAGTGCGAAAGATAAAAAAGAAAGAAAAACATTAAAAACTCTTCGTCACTTCCCTTGTGTCAATGTCATCCCAAAATCTGCTTCAACATCATTCGTCCACTCGGTAAAATGAACTCAAATGAATCAGCTTATTTAGTCCATGAGAAACAAATTCAAATTCTTTTCGAAAAAAGAAATACCAAAATGCTTGAGATAAGCTAAAAAGAATCAACCAGAGCAAAAATAGTTATCAAAAAGGTCGTTTTTATCTCTGACTGAAGAGGAAAATGCATGATGCGTTGTCATGAGTCTAATGGCTTCACAATTAAAACCCGCAGGTAAGAGCACCCCATTACATTGAGTGTAAACTCTATGGACAGGCATTTGTATGAAGTTACGAAAATTATCGACGAAGGCTTAGAGGAGTTTTACTTCTTTACAGACGGATTTTTTACTTAACAATAACTCTGCAGTGATTAATTAGATCCGGGGTGGACCCATTATTGACACTTTCTATTTCATGTCACTTAAATTAAAAACATATACGCAAATATGACTGTGATCAAACTGTTATGGTGGTTAGAGCTTGCTTAATCAAATGCATTTATTTTAATAACATGTTTTTAAATTTATTAACGTGTTGCACTGTGTTCTTAAATATAACTATTTCTCTATTAACAAGGAACTTTATATATAAAAGATGGACAGTCTATGGGCTCCATTATATTTGAATCTATAGTGGATACTTTCATAAACGATTTGGAAGAGAAAGTCTTCACTATTGGGCAACAACCCATCAATAAAACCCTGCGCTTTAAGTGTTATGTGGACGGTTGCCTGTCTGAAGGACATGGAAAGGAAAGGACATTGCAGATTAAATTAATTTTGTGGTTTGCATAATAAAATTGAATTCACTGTCAAACAAGAGAATGATGGTGAACCACAGTTCCTTGGTCTAATTATAATGAAACTAGACAACAGTTGTACAGGAAGCTTTCTAGAATCAATATTTCGATACATAACTCTCTGTTATCTTAATGCCCAAAAACTTTTCACCCTTCACTTTCTAGTAGATACAGCATTTAAAATTACATTTAGTAAACAAGCAAGAATGACTGACTAAATATTTAAGATAATTCTTTATTATTGTTTACTTTGCTTGATTTCTCAAGACTTGTGCCCTGTCCACAGTGATTTTTATTTATATTTAACATTGCTTGTACAAGATGATTGCAGAGTATTTATGGTGATAAACAGTTTCTCCTTTGAAACTCTCTAATTCAGTTGTTTTACATTGCGAAAGGTGGATGAGCACACCTTTAAAATCGGGCTGATGTGAACTACAGTTTTTTTCTGGTTCAATATATGCGCTGAGGTCAATATTAAAAAAAACTAAAATAAAAGTACTCATTTGTAACAAGAACTGTGCGTTATAAACATACACCTAGAGTGTAGTCTGTACTTGATGGAAATATATATTATTTGTCAATAAGAAAATATAGAACCATGTTTCAAGAAACTTGCGCCACTTAGTGAACCTAGACTGAGAGTGTAGAAGAAATTTGCTGTAGGCTGTCAATCAGTATTATGGAGTATACTGACTCACCCGATGCAGTCAGTTCGTTACAACTTTTCTTTCTAGAGATAGCTCGTTTGGCGCTCTGCACCACGCACAGACTTTTAGAGGTTACTCAGCTAAGTGAACACAGATAGAGAAAACATAGACGGTTAAACGCCACGCTGTGGATGGTGCCCGCTAGCTTCAGTCCGTGAACCCTAGATTACTCAGCACTCGTAAAATTTACGATTGCATTATGGTACAAAACAGAATAATTTGTACTCAATTTGGTATGTAAAGTGCCATTGGTGATCTAATGACTGTAATTATCGCAAAAGCTACAAATTATGACTTCGTTGAAATAAAACGGGAGTAGTAAACTTTACGAGGGTTTAGTAGCTATGTAACATTTTCGAACATTTGAACTTCTAGTGTTAAGCAGCGCCTCGCTCGGACGCGACAGGTACCAACACTGACGTAGCGACCTGCCCGCCTCTTCTAGACCTCCGTGTCGGCGGGGCACGGAGAACTGTCACAGCAACAGGTGCGCCGTTCCGTTATCGCAACAGGCGGGCAACAGGGAAACACGCCAAGCTCTGGGCTGACAGCTTGAGCAGGAACTAATGCGCGGAGATATCTCACTTTCACAAGGCGGTCGTAGTCTCTAATACAGTTTTTTGAACACTTGGAGTAATTGTAACTTTGCAGTACATATTTATCACCTCCCTACGATAGAGTTAATCTATTGTTGCTAAAGATAATTTATTTGTTTCCGTGTACAATTTCTTGCTCGTAACCACTTTATTGTTACTGTAAGAAAAGTTAATGTTTCACCCTATAACATTAAGTTCTCAGAGCATGTTAGACGAAACAGTCGTCCAGCGTATAAAGGCATTAGGCAGACGTGATCCTGTACGTTCACATCAAGAAAGGCGGCACCGTGGATGGTAAGCTTATCTTGCATTCTGGTGGACATAAGTTCAAATATTCGTCTAGCCATCCAGACTGCGCTTTTCGCTGATATGCCCTAAATGACACCAGGCAAATGCCACGATTGTTTCTCACCGTAGGGTAAGTCTGATTTCCTTCCCAGTCACTTTATAATCAGAACATGTACTCTGTCTCTAAAGAATGCGATGTCGACGGGACATCATCCTTTAATATCCATTCTTCCTACTGTACTTTCAGAAAGCTTTCCGTACCACGCGGATATCAGCTATGAGTAACACGTTTTAGAGAGGAATAAATTAAGATTTTCGTAAGGACAGAAAATTTTTGACAGGCAGGGTCAAATACTGAGTCATTCAAAGAGAAAACTGGGAAATTTATGGTAAAGTCTTATGGGACCACAGTACGGAGGCCATCGGTCCCTAAGCTTACACATTACTTAATCTAATTTAAACTAACTTACAATAAAGACGACACACACACACACACACACTATGCCTGAGGGAGGACTCGAACCTCCGACGGTGGGGAGCCGCACAGACCATGACCAAACGCCTGAGACCGCGCGGCTACCCCCTGCGGTCATTAAGAGAGAAATGAATAACTTCCGGTACGCCCCACGGAAGTGTAATGGAGTATTAGAGCTGATATTTTGTTTTGACTGCTTAGTATAGTTTTGGAAACTGACCGGCTCGTATAGCATAACGCACAGCGCGGTAATTAGCGAGATTGAGAGTTGAGCAAGAGATGCATCGAATGCGCACAGCGAATTAACGACTGTAGGCAGGTACACCGACCGCGGTTTCTCTCACTCGTTTAAGAAAATACTGGGCTAGTCCCCAAATTCCACTGCAGAAACTACGACACACTAACCGTTATAATTCGAAACCACACAGAACAAAGTTTCCATGGTTAGCAGAAGATCCCTGACGTAACTGTCACGACTTCAGCGTCTGGAAGCACATTTGGCTAGAAAGTTAAATAGCAAAATAAACATTACCAAATCCTGAAAAGCACACCTCACACTTGGCGGGATGAACTGAAGGAAAAAGAAAAAAATATAATAATAATCAGATGATATGGAAACTTGGAACTACATGCAAGATTGTTTGTCGAGGACTCAGCACGAAGAACAGATATTTTTTTTTTATTTGACCGCAACGAATTACTAACCTGTGTAACCTGTTAACATCTTCATCTCAGATATGCACCTCTAACTTAAGTCCTCAATTACTTCTATCCCAATCTCTTTCTTCCCCTACAATTTTTACCCTCTGCAGCTCCGTCTAGTACCATGGAAGCTATTCCCTGATGTCTTAACAGATATCCAATCATCCGTCTCCTTCTTCTTCTCAGTGTTTCCCATATTTTCCTATCGTCGCCGACTCTGTGGAGAACTTCCTCATTCCTTACCTCATCAATCCACCTGATTTCCAACATTCTTCTGTAGCACCGCTTTTCAAATGCTTCGATTCTCTTCTGTTCGGGTTTCCCCGCTGTACTCCAGACGTGCATTCTCAGAAATTTCTTCCAAATTAAGACCTATGTTTGAAACTAGTAGACTTCTCTTGGACAAAAATGCAATTTTTTCCAGTGCTAGTCTCCATTTTAGATGCTTCTTGCTTCGTTCGTCATGGGTTACTTTGCTGCATCGGTAGCAGAATTTCTTAACTTCATCTACTTCGTGAGCACCAATTAAGATGTTAAATTTCTCGTTATTCTCATTTCTGCTACTTCGCGTAACTTTCGTCTTCCTCCGATTTTCTTTCAATCCATATTCTGTATTCATTACACTGTTCATTCCATTCAATAAGTTCTGTACATCTTCTTCACTTTCATGAGGGTAATAATGTTATAAGGGAATCTTAACATTGATATCCTTTCACCATCAATTTCTATCCCACTTTTGAACCTTTCTTTTGTTTCCGTCATGGCGGTAAAGACTACATCCCTCCCTTAATCCTTTGAATCCGTGCACTTCGTCCTTGATCTTCCACTCCTATTGTTCATTCCTGGTTTTTGTATACTGTAGATTACCGGTGTTTCCCTGTGGCTTACCCCTACTTTTCTCTGGATTTCGAACATCTGGCACCATCATAGTTTGATGAAATCTTTATTTATTTGACCAAACTGTAAGGTGTCAGGCAAATCCAGCACCTTACATGAAAACCCTGACATAATAAGCAAATCTACTAGTATGTCACATAGCTCCGAATATATCGTGACATTAAATTAACCAAAGTAATACAAGTAACGGGTGAGCAAATGGAATGCCAGAGACTAACACAAGAATGCCTAAATGCATGTCGTACCTTCCCACCGTGAGGCAGACGCAGTTCCGAGGGGAGAAACGAGGACAGAAGCCGAGAGCAGAACCGTGTTAAGCTAGAAAAGGGAGGGGCTGGGCACCCACGCCGCGAGCCTACCTGTACAACTATACAACCCGCACGTTTTAGCGTGAGGCTTTTTCGCGTCTCAGGTATGTCAAGGACAACCCCCAGCCCATGTTAAAAGCTAGAGCCCTCCAGAAAAGCAGTATAGATCTTACGATAACACAGAAAGGGCCACTGCCACCCGCAAGTTTTAGTGTGAGACTTTTTCGCGTGTCTGTTACATTAGGATCAGTCCCCAGCCCATGTTAAAAGATAGAGCCCTCCAGAAGAGCAGTATAGATCTTACGATAACGCTAAAAGGACCACACTAGCTGCAGGTTTTAGCATGAGACTTTTTAGCGTCTCTGTTACGTTGCAAACTTTAAAAAACATTGCCCCACCACGAGAAGTATAACGTTTCTCATTGGATAGACAGAATTTTTGTAGGCGGAGCTTAAGGTTAACATTGAGACCCTGATTGGTCAGATGAATACATAGCCAGATAGTTTTTATAAACTAACTTCGGGAAATTGTAGTAAGGAGAAGTTAGAGGAGAGTTAGTTCCGAGACGGCGGGCTGGATGGCTGCTGCGCCGGCCGATGCCGCCCTGACGCTGCTTAGACACCGACAAGGTAATGAAAGCACGCGATGCCGCATTTTTGAGCGCATAAGGCTTCACTCAGAACTGCAGAAGTCTCATCTGTTACACCCCTTTTTTCCGTAAAACTAATGGTGATCGTTAATTAAAACTCATGGTGTTTACATTTGCCACTTGAAGAATAGATCTGAAACGCGATGATTTTTCTTTTATATAGTTATTGAGAAGCCACATCAGCCACTGTAATTTACGACAAGTTAGATAAGTTATTAAAGATAATTGAGGGTCACTGTAGACCATTTTGATAGTTTCCTCTTTTGTGAAACTTAAATTAAACCTAGATTATAGATGTGATATGGCATAGGTCATCCTTCGATCGAATGTAGAACTTGGAAACCCATTTAGGGAATATTCGTTCACATTTTTGTTGAACGCTGTTGGTTTTTACCATCCTGTATTAAAACATTTCCTTTTATCAATAGTGCAATTTATAAACGATGTTTTGTGCTTAGAATAAATTTCCAATGGTAAACTTAACTGCTTTTTCGACGTTATTTTACCAGCTAACTAATAATAGGAAAGCCTTGTACCCTTTCCACTATATTTAGTTAGAATTAAGATTCTTTTACAGCGAGTGCAGTGGAGCTGACGCTGAGATCATTTAGTATTTGTTTATATCATCGCTGGTCTCACTGAACTGAATTCTACATGTCATGTGTGGTCTGGCGTCTCCTTACCAGCAACAGGTCCCAGGTTCAAACTAGTTCCCTAAAAAACACGCTCAGAGCGTCGTTGCGAGAAAGTGGTTGGGAGACACGATATAGTACAATCAGACACTACCACGAATGTTTAGAAAACATTACAAGAGCCAAGAAAATTAAAAAAAGCAAAGCATTAATTTTTGAAACTTAATGTCCGGCTGAATACGCCATACAGTATCATGTCTTAAGGGCAACATCACTTTAATTTAAAATCGGCTGAAAGGCAATAACCTAAAACTCAAACCGAACTGAGAAACTTAAAACGCAGAAGGCCTCATCTTAAAACAGTTCTTTAATTAGGCTGAAGACCCAAACAATCTGACACTTTAAGAGCAAAACAACTTTAATTTAAAAAATCGGCTGAAGGCCCATCAAAACAAATTTTTAAAGGGCCAAAGGCATACTTAAAACAATTCTTTAAATTAGACTGAAGGCTCAAACTATCTTACGCCTTAAGGGCAAAACAGCCTTAATTTAAAAATCGGCTGGAAGCCATAAAAATGCAAACAACAAGGACAAATAAGAAAAGCCAGTACACTCAACGCTGCTCAGAAGTTTCCGAGGTAAGGCCTGGAATTCAAACACAACGCTCGCTTAGGTGATACAGGCAGTCGACCCAACCAATCTCGGTGCGATGACAACCCAACTGACAGATATTCAATGGACCCACCGACAAGATAACTTCCACCCCACCCATGGAGCACACAACAGGGAGTTCAATGGAACAAACCAAAAGCTATCGGCGCCCTCAACGAATTAGACATTCAGCTGTCGAACTACACGCCGTGCTGGACAGCCAGAACACAATAAGGAAAATACACTGCTTGCATTTACGTCAACGGCAACAAGGCTGAAGATTCCGCTGGTGCACTTCATTTCAAAATAACCAAGTACATTTAAACTCCACCAGAGGGTGGCTAAAATTTGCCACCTTGGAAACACACGTTGTTGCTCGTGGGGATGTCCGAGCAGCCGACAACGAAATCCAAACGACACAATGTGAACAGTCGTAACTTGCTGGTGGATTAAGTCAAAACTCAACTATAGTGTCCAGGATCGAGGAGACACTGACCTCGCAGAAATGGTAACACATCACACACTCCGGCCGAGCGTGTGCGCCGCCAGCGGCCTCGGCCTAACTACGCGCCGCGGAGACTTCCTTGTTGCTCCAAGCCAATCGACCAACTGGCAGGCCCGGAAATGGTGAAAGAACCAAATATAAGTCGGCGCGAAGAGACGACCAACCGAACGACCAACCAACGGTCGTCCTGCTCCCATCTCCCTCCGTCGGACAGTTCATGTGTGTCGCCAGCGGTCGGTGAGCACTGGCTGTCGGCGCCTCGCCGGCGCTCCGTCCCCGACTTCACTGCTGCTGCGTCCCGACCGCACTGCAGGTCCGTCCCGAACTGACTGCCGGACACACGGCGACCCGGAAATGCTATCTGTCGCTCCAGAGATGGTACGACAGCGCACTTATCGATACGCGCTGCTGCTGCCGCTCACGGGCAACAACATCTACATCTACATGACTACTCTGCAATTCACATTTTAGTGCTTGGCAGAGGGTTCATCGAACCACAATCATACTACCTCTCTACTATTCCACTCCCTATCAGCGTGCGGGAGAAAGAAACACCTAAACCTTTCTGTTCGAGCTCTGATTTCTCTTATTTTATTTTGATGATCATTCCTGCCTGTATAGGATGGGCTCAACAAAATATTTTCTCATTCGGAAGAGAAAGTTGATGACTGAAATTTCGTAAAAAAGATCTCGCCGCGACGAAAAACGTCTTTCCTGTAGTGACTTCCATCCCAATTCGCGTATCATATCTGCCACACTCTCTCCCCTATTACGTGATAATACAAAACGAGCTGCCCTTTTTTGCATCCTTTCGATGTCCTCCGTCAATCCCACCTGGTAAGGATCCAACACCGTGCAGCAATATTCTAACAGGGGACGAACGAGTGTAGTGTATGTAAGCTGTCTCTTTAGTGGACTTGTTGCATCTTCTAAGTGTCCTGCCAATGAAACGCAACCTTTGGCTCGCCTTCCCGACAATATTATCTATGTGGTCTTTCCAACTGAAGTTGTTCGTAATTTTAACACCCAGGTACTTAGTTGAATTGACAGCCTTGAGAATTGTACTATTTATCGAGTAATCGAATTCCAACGGATTTCTTTTGGGACTCAGGTGGATCACCTCACACTTTTCGTTATTTAGTAGTAAGAGTAGATGACAGGCAATAAACGGAATAAACGCGAGCCGTGCACGGGTCAGTTATCTATCTCTTCTGATTTATTTCATTATAAGTCTTCTAAAGTTCTTGTAAATTCTGTTTATAATACCTGCTCTTTTTGTATTCCCTGTCGATTCCTGCTTCTTCTTGTATCACATCAGCATGCAAGAACCCACACCCCTGTGATAGATGCCCTCAATGGACTCTTTCCATCCATCCGATCTCTCCTCTGCATTACAGTGGATTTACCATTGCACTTTTAATGTTACCGCCCTTGCGGTAGCTAAAAACTTGTAACTGGGTCAATCTATTGACCGACAGACGCACATTCTGAAGTAGCCGAAATCTTTAGAGAGGATTTCAGCTCGCTAGTACAGACGATCACCAATAATAGTAAAACAGACGCTTGTCGTGATAACCATTGCAGTGTTACAATGTGGAGTATCTGGTTTATGTAATATTAGCGCTTCTGTTAAGCGAAGCATTCTACAACAACACAATAAGATTCATTGCTTTTCTTTATTACTCTGGAGGGCCGCTTCAAGAATGTTTCACACGACGAACTGTTTCAGTTACAAGTCAGTACTTGGGTAGATGCTCAACAACAACTCGAAGTCAGAAACCTATAAAAATATTAAATCCATACATATTAAAAAAAGTTGCACACTGTCCACCTAAACTTCTCTGCCGATTTTAATCAACCTTGGTACTCATGTAACTCACTGTTCTAAAAGAAATGTTGTGAGAAAAAGAACCACTTGCCTACCAAAGGGGTGGGGGAGGGAGTGACAAAACATCTTAGTCCACGACGAGCGAATACACAGATTTTACTCGCCCAGTCATTAAGTATAAGAGTACTCAGCGACTTGTAACAAACTTTACACATAATTTGAAACTATTACGAAACTTCTTCTCCCTGGCATCCCATACACAAAGATTAAAGGAGAAAAGTTTATCGCGTACTAAAACTGCCGCTACAGGAATTGTATTTTAATTTATTATTCTTTAAAACTAACTGTACTCGCAACGCATTTTGCAGACAGTATTCACATACACCACTGAATGTATCTCCAAATTTATTACCTTGTGTGACACATTCTTCAGGAGATCTGACGTCAAAAACACTGAGGTGCGGGAGAAACAGCCGCGTCATGCATAACGTTTAAATGTGTTAGTGCTCTGTTTCTCGTTTCGCAACATAGTCACAGACAGTATCCACAAATGTCACTGAAAGTACCTACAAAAGCATATCACTATACGAGGCCACGCTAAAAAATCCCTTATGTAAAAACTCTTAAAGCTTCTTATATAAAACTAATTTTATTAACATTCTACAACTTTATTCTTCATGTCTACATATTTGTTTCTTTACATACTCATCCTGACTACGAACACATACCTCCCAACGCGAGACCAGTACGTTGATAAAGTCGCTGTAAAATGTCAGATTTTGTTGACAGAACCACAACCTCACCTTCCTTTTCATCGTATCATCACTGTCAAAGTGAAGTCCTCGAAGGTATTCATTAAGTTGTGGAAACATATGAATGGTGTCAAGTTGGAACTGTATGGGTATGATCGATGACAGTGAACCAAAGGCGTCTGACTGCGACAGATGTCGCAGTGCTCGTGTGTGGTCTGGAACTGACATGCTAAAGGAGAGGGTGCTCCATGTGTGGACTATCTCTTCCAATTTGTGCTTTCATAAACTCGATTACAACACATTGTTTCTCACGCACAAACATAGTTACGTTACAAACCGCACGTTAGCGGAAGGACGTTGCAACTTTCGTCAGAGAAGCGGGGTAGTCGACCTACTAATATTCATGTGTGTAATACCTCAACAGATCTCCAGAATAGGATGATATGTTCGGAGGCATTACTTTTCATCATGGCCTCATACGACGCATAGGCCGGGAGAATGACCCCGGAAACACTCAGATGCGTGGAAGCGCACTGCTACTCATTACTGATGTTTGGCGAGGGGCCCGTTTCCGCCTCTCTGTCTGGATTGAGTAAACAACCGCTGTTCATGGAGGACGGCAGTACCTCTTCATGATGTATACTCTATCCATAGTACTTAAGCACGTGCTGTCAGAGTATCACAGTCAGTGCACCAAAAGGAAGAGAGGCCCCTGTGGCGTCCAGGGACAATTAAAAGGAAAATACTCCGCATACTTAGTACACTGTCTAACTGTAACGAAGTATGCAAGGTGTCTTAAGTATTTCAGGCAAGAGTAATGCTATAAAATGTGTGTCCATTTGCGGCAGGTTCTCATTTTCACTCATTTATTCTTGACAATCAGTGAGAAAAGAAAACTTGTACCATGCACTTCGTCGTCAGATAAACTGGACGTCAGCACAATCAAATAATTGCACATAGCTTTAACAGAGAGCAGCAGATATTGAGTAATGTGGTCTGGAGGTACAATGATACAAGTAATGACTACTTGAAAGTTAATTAGTTTACATATTTACGTTCAATGTAAATTTCTCCATAACATCAGAAATAAAGGGTGTCCGAAAAGTCTTTCCCTTATTACATAAATTGATAACTCAGGCTAGAAGTAAGATACAAATATGAAACTTTTGTCGAATTGTTTACAACTATTAATTTTTTTTCTGTTTTAGGTTCGCAGTACGTAGGTAGTGGATGAGGTGCAGTGCCCAAGAACCCATGTTAACCAATCAGAGGCACAGTGTGTCTTGTGGTACCTGAGACACGAACACCAACAACAGTGCAGAGGCAGGGACACCTCCAGACAACATTTGGAAGGAATCCATCTGATGTCAAGAGCATTAAAGCCAGGTATGAGAGGTTCAAGAACACAGGATCGAATGCTGACCTTTCGAGGTCTGGGCGACCTAGAACCTCAGCAGACAGTGTGGAAGCTGTAAGGCAGTCTTTTTTGCGAAATCCGAAGAAATCGGTGCGCAGAGCCTCACGTGAATTACAGATGCCAAAAGGCTCCCTCCATGAAATTTTACACAAACGTTTGTTGTTTCGTGTATACAAGTGTGCAAATCGTTCAGGCCTTGTAGCCCAATGACAGTACACGTCGATATGACTTTGCGGTCGAAATGCTATCACGTATGATGGTTATCTCAGACGAATTGCCTTTTCCGACGTAGCGGCCTTCTTTGTCAGTGGAGTATTGAATCACCTTAATGTGCGCATTTGGAGTTAACAACCCCTGCCGAGGTCATGGAGTGCTCCAGAGGCAGTCCAAAGGTGAATGTTTGGTGAGCGCTATTGCACGATCGAAATATTGGGCCATTCTTCTTCGCTGAGGCTACAATCACATCTGCAGTGTATCTGGACATGTTGCAAGTGTATGCTGTTCCTCAGCTGCTTCAGTATCACCCCGATGTCCTGTTTCAGCAAGACGGTGCACAATCTCATTGGGGTTTGGACATCCGTGCCTATCTCGATATGACCTTTCCTGGGCCATGGATTGGTCGTGATGGGCCAAGGTTTTTGCCTCCACGCTCTCCTGCCAAAACCCCATTAGACTTCTTTTTATGGGGTTATGTCAAGGACGAGGTCTACCGAACACGTGTACCAGATTTTGAAACCCTGCGGCAACGGATAACCACAGTCGTTGAATCGATCCCTCCAGTTATGTAGGCTAACGTGTGGACGGAAATTGAATATCGCCTAGATGTGCTACGTGCTACCAAGGGTGCTCCTGTGGAAGTTTACTGATGTGTGAAAAAAGCTTTGATAGTTTGTGAACAATTAGACACCAGTTTCGTATTTGTATCTTACTTCAAGCCAGAGTTATCAATTTATGTAATAAGGGGAAGACTGTTCGGACACCCTGTAAATCAGTCGTTACACCACCGAGAGCATACGTAGATGACGAGATACTACCATATATTCCTGAAAATGCGACCCTTGTGGAATAATTCTTGGAGAAGTCACAGACACATCTTAATCATAATGCGATCGCGCTAGAAGTAGTCACGAGAGCCCTCGCGCGACCGCCCGACAGTTTCCATCAATCTCTTGAGGTTTTCCATTTTTAAAGGTCATATTTCCATAAAATATCGACGGAGGATATTTCACACAATATTGCAAACACATTGTAATCAAATTTATTTATTTAACAATAAAATATACAACGCAATACAAAACGGAAGCCAAATACCCAAATGAAATATAAGAACATTTTTTAAATTGTAATGTTTTGGGACTATATAATATAATACTTAAGACTAAAATTATTCACTGTCTTAACTCGTCACAAGAAAAGCTAATTTTGCTTTGAAAAAGAACTTTTGATTGAAAACGTCACAAACATTTCTGTCAGATGAAAAATGCTGATCAGTCTTTATCCATTTCATTTCCGTTTTGAGGTTGACAACAATTATTGCACGTAACTGTCGTGGTTGAATGTCGTAGACAGACGATTCTTCCACATTCACCACATTCTCGATTTGTTTTTATATTCTTTTTTGAGCCACGTAAATAACATTTTCCTCTCCTTGTAGGGGTTGAAGCAGCTGGATGAACTACGTCACTCTCTCTGTAATTTTCCAAAAATGCTAACAAATCTTTTGGTAAATGCTTCAAATTAGCTCTTTCTTTCAGGTTTTCGCTCATCAGTTCCAAAGATAACGCATGTAAGAACTGTCTTCTCGTTTTTTCTTTCAAATTACCTTTGGTGAATTGAAAAATGCGTAACGAATTTATTCCTGCCAAGTCAAGGAAGCGGAAAAATATACCTGCAGGCCACCTTTGAGTTCTTCTTGATGTTGAAATTCTGGAGCACATGCACATTCACATTCACTAGAGAACTGGAGAGTCCATAAAATTGAGGAATTATAGGGGAATTACGAAAAGAAATACTTACATTCCGAAGTAGACGAGTATAAGAAAGTCTCGTAAGCGCTTGCCAGGCGGTAAACTGACCGCCGAGTGTTTTCGGATCTATTTAAACTTGTCCTGGGGAGCAGAGAGGTGCGACTTGGACGAACTTTCAGCAGAAACTTTCGGGAAAATGTTCAACTAGAGAATACATGTCCCTCCCGCCACCTCGTTACCTTTGTGGAGTAAGATGACGTGAAACTGCAAAAAGGCGGTCACTTCACCGCCCGCGCGAGCGCGTGATGGTTAATGCTAACGATGCTGATACACCGTAGACAGAATGAGACAGAGCTAACCCATGTGTCTTGTCTTATATAAATGAAAATCAGAGCAGCAGTCAATGACACGTTTCTGAGCCTTAAGCAGCTGCTGTAACTTCAGAGATTAATTACTCTAAGCAAATGTATAACAGCCGCAAAAAAAGCCTTTAACATTACACTACGCCTCGTGTCCAATAGACATATGTTAACACATCGTATTGAAGCATCAGTAATCACTAAAAATTTATTTTTCCTCGGGCATTTACATCCAAAATGTTCGCGAGATGTTCAAGAGTTTATAAGTTGTTCCAAAAGACGGCAGTTCATAAAATATTCTCATTGTTCTGTACACAATATTACTCAAACCCAAAAATAATAGTGTATCAAGTGTATGTCTTACAGTGTCCCTATCTGGATCGCCAGATAAACACTTATTCACATCCTACAGACATTTAAGTGTAATATAGTTTGTCAGCAATGATAAAGCTTTAGAATTTACAATGAAAATAAATAAATACAGCAAATGTGTGACTTTTTGAGGTATGTATTTATATACTCATACACAAGACTATAATTCAAAGGTTCATACATAATATCGAACCTGTAAAGATGCATTTTCATCAAATGAGAACGGCATGAGCAAAACTAAAATCTACCGCGCACTACTCATCATTCAGAAGCGTGCATAAATTCGTTTACAATATTATCTGCCCGGACAGCTAATATCTATTTCTCATCTGCGTTGGATTGGACGCATTGATTGTTGATTGGGTATCCCCATTATAAAATTCATCTGGTTCCATAGCGATTAACTATGGAATTAATGTTCCAATCGATCTATAGATAGGTATAAAATTTTCTTCTTTTAATAACAAGCTCGAGTAGCATATACCAAGCTTGTGCCGCATGGAATGCGTCGTTCAGCTAGATGGTATTGGGTGTGCATGGGCACACCTCTAGTGCAACAGTGCAGCACTAAGTTAACGAAACAAATAAAAACCATACCAAAAGTCATTACGTAAATAAAAGGCGATTCGTTTCCTGTAATAAAATTCTTAGTTGCCTTCACAAAAGAAATTACTTGCAGAGGAACTCAAAATTAATCTTGATAACAGATTTGCGTTTACTCGTGTTGTTCGTTTCCCGGATGCAGTCTGTTTGCTCACAGGTTTTGTATGCTGTAGTCTGTTCCTTATAGCGAGTTAAAAGGGAATTCCATTTATATGTTATTGTGTTTTTGTTCAACCCTGTCTTTGCTGCAGAATAACAGTGTTCGTGGCTGAATTGGTCGTCGATCTCTGTGAAGTGACTGTCGCATGTCTTCCTCACATGTTCACAATGGCGAAAGCAGTGAGTTTCCTTTCTGTCCACTTCAGTGGCGTGGCATTGATATCTCGTTGCGAAACACGTTGCGGCAGTGGCGTAATCGGCCTTGTATTTCACTCATTTTTCACAGCAAGCAAAAATTGGCTTAGCTGTAGTGCAGTAATTTAAATAGACGACGACCAGCGTTCAGCTCTGACTATATACGACAGGGAAAACTAGCCTGTTGCAGATGCACAGAGCTAAAGCAACTGGCATTCAAAACTGCAGAAGATGCATATAGACTTATATCATAAAAACAACTTCCCATTACATAACCCCCATTATGTAACTCCCATTAAACGGGCTCGGTAACTAATTATTGCCACCTAGAATAACTCCGAAAGTATGACAATAGCTGTTGCATGGGTAAACGGGAGCCATAATATTACGTTTGTTTTCTGTTGCTAGATGGGATCGCGTCAGAGATATTAAGGGAACTTTGCTTTTATAAATGGGATGATATAGTTTGGTACTTGTTTTCTGATAGCGACTATGGAGAAGAATCCAATGATGTGTAACAGTAAGGTCTTCGAAGGTCAACGAGGGTCAAAAAGGTGGCATGAACGTCCATTTACAGAAGGTGTTCGAAGTGATGACCATTGGTATCAATGTAGTTCTGCAATATTCTTGTAATGGATTGAGTGGTATTCCTTATCACTTCGGCACACATCGAAGGGCATGCTCTGACAATTCTCTCTCGTATATCGTGAAAATAGTAAATATTCACCGAATACGGCATAACCATCTAACGTGCCTTTGACATGTAAACACCATTCAACGGTTTAGCAGTACAACACTAATACCAACGCTAAGACTATTATCGTCGAATCAAACGAATGTGAATGATGTATTCCTTCGAAGTCCATACGCTTCCCATTTACGGAGAACGGCAACGAAATTCAGTGAGAGCTAGAGACTTACACGCTGAAAGATATCCTCAACGTACTCGCCCTACACGTCGTACATTTAAATATGTGTAGGATAAATTGAGAGCAACTGGGTCTTTAACGCCTTGGAAACATATCCGGCAAAGGAAAGTTACTAACGAGGGAACGGAAATTTGTACTCTGGCCACTCTGGTTCCAGATCCTTGTGTTAATTCGCGTAAAATTGCAAGGGAATTTGGCATGAGCCCGAGTAGTACTGTTTGTGTTCTGCATCGCCATAAATATCATCCTTACCATATCAGTCTCCACCAACTGGCACGGAATTGCTTCCGTTGCATTGAATTCTGCCCTTGGGTTCAACTTCAGATTCAGAGGGGTGACACATTTACTAATTTCATTTTATTTACGGACGAGGCTTCATTCACGAACCATGGAAATGTTAAATTGCATAACATGCATTCTTGGCCAACTGAAAACCCATGTTGACTACAGGCCGTGCGGGGTAGCCGTTCGGTCTTCCGCGGCTGCCACCGTCGGAGGTTCGAGTCCGTCCTTGGACATGGGTGTATGTGTTGTCTTTAGCGTAAGTTAGATTGATTAAGTAGTGTGTAAGCGTAGGGACCGATGACCTCAGCAGTTTGTCCCATAGGAATTACCATAAATTTCCAATTTCGAAGTTCGTTATGGCAAGTTGCACACCAAAAACCGTGGTCGGTGATTGTATGGTGTGGGGTTCTGGAGGACAGAATCATTGACCTCTCTTTCATCGAAGGAAGTTTTAATGGTAGGAAGTATACCACATTCGTGCAAGGAACATTGGGTCTGCTATTGGAAGAAATACCTTCACGAACAAGGGTCAAATATGTGCTATCAGCACGATGGGTGTCCGACAAATTTTTCTCTGATGGGTAGAAATGAGTTGCGGAACAATTTTCAAACAGTTGGATTGGACGCTCACCAGACTTGAGGCCTCTGGATTTTTTCTTGTGGGTATTCGTAAAAGACACTGTTTGTAAATACGTTCGAACTACATCTGAATATATGCGAGAGGGAATTGTCAGATCATGTGATTCGAAAAGGGCGAGTGTAGTAAGGAATGCCACCCAATCAATGATAAGAAAATTGTAGTACTGCATTGATACCAAAGGTCATCACTTTGAACACCTGTAAATTGACGTTCACGCCACCTTTTTGACCGTCGTTGACTTTCAAAGACCATACTGTTTCACATCATTGGATTTGTCTCGACAGCCGCTATCAGACAATAAGTAACAAAAAACTACATCATCTCATTTAAAAAAATAAATCTGACCTTCTTATCTGTGAAGCGACCCCACCTAGCAACAAAAGACCAACGTCATATTATTGCCCCCGTTGTCCCATGCAACTTGTGTCGTACAAACTTTTCAGCTGCTATCACGCTTTCGTAGGTATTCTAGGTGGCAATAGTTTGTGACTCACCCTGTATAACCAGAAGCTGTTTTATTAATGTTAGCAATAATATATTATCCAATAATATATATAGCAATAATAATAATAATAATTATTATTATTATTATTATTATTTCTTTCTTATCTCAGACGTTATGTCTGGTCAAAAGTAGAAAGTGACGCGGACCTTGATCAAGCGTGACTTCCTTTTAACTGTACGGTATATGTTATATTGCATTTAGGAACTTTCGGGTAATTGAAGATTTATCAATAATTACGGATTTCTGTAGTTGTATATATAAGTTTGGATGTAGCTATATTGCATTGATGTACTTGTGGATATTGTGTGGTATGACTCCTGCAGTTGATAGTATAATTGGTATAATGTCAATTTTATACTGATGCCACATATCCTTGACTTCCTCAGCCAGTTGGATGTATTTTTCAATTTTTTTTCTCCTGTTTTCTTTTGTATATTTGTTGTATTGGGTGTGGATATTTCGATTAGTTGCGTTAATTTCTTCTTTTTATTGGTGAGTATGATATCAGGTTTGTTATGTGGTGTTGTTTTATCTGTTACAGTGGTTCTGTTCCAGTATAATTTGTATTCATCATTCTCCAGTACATTTTGTGGTGTATACTTGTATGTGGGAACGTGTTGTTTTATAAGTTTATGTTGTAAGGCTGTTGATGTATTATTTTTGCTACATTGTCATGTCTTCTGGGATATTCTGTATTTGCTAGTATTGTACATCCGCTTGTGATGTGATCTACTGTTTCTATTTGTTGTTTGCAAAGTCTGCATTTATCTGTTGTAGTTTTGGGATCTTTAATAATATGCTTGCTGTAATATCTGGTGTTTATTGTTTGATCCTGTATTGCAAATATGAATCCTTCCGTCTCACTGTATATATTGCCTTTTCTTAGCCACGTGTTGGATGCGTCTTGATCGATGTGTGGCTGTGTTTGATGATACGGCTGTTTGCCATGTAGTGTTTTCTTTTTCCAATTTACTTTCTTCGTATCTGTTGATGTTATGTGATCTAAAGGGTTGTAGAAGTGGTTATGAAATTGCAGTGGTGTAGGCGATGTATTTATATGAGTGATTGCTTTGTGTATTTTGCTAGTTTCTGCTCGTTCTAGAAAGAATTATCTTAAATTGTCTACCTGTCGATAATGTAGGTTTTTTATGTCGATAAATCGTCTTCCTCCTTCGTTTCTGCTTAATGTGAATTTTTCTGTTGCTGAATGTATGTGATGTATTCTATATTTGTGGCATTGTGATCGTGTTAGTGTATTGAGTGCTTCTAAGTCTGTGTTACTCCATTTCACTACTCCAAATGAGTAGGTCAATATTGGTATAGCATAAGTATTTATAGCTTTTATTTTGTTTCTTGCTGTCAATTCTGTTTTCAGTATTTTTGTTAGTTTTTGTCTATATTTTTCTTTTAGTTCTTCTTTAATATTTGTATTATCTATTCCTATTTTTTGCCTGTATCCTAGATATTTAAAGTCAACTGTTTTTTCCATCGCTTCTATGCAGTCACTGTGGTTATCCAATATGTAATCTTCTTGTTTAGTGTGTTTTCCCTTGACTATGCTATTTTTATTACATTTGTCTGTTCCAAAAGCCATATTTATATCATTGCTGAATACTTCTGTTATCTTTAGTAATTGGTTGAGTTGCTGATTTGTTCCTGCCAGTAGTTTTAGATCATCCATGTATAGCAAATGTGTGATTTTGTGTGGGTATGTTCCAGTAATATTGTATCCATAATTTGTATTATTTAGCATGTAGGATAGTGGGTTCAGAGCAAGGCAGAACCAGAGAGGACTTGAAGAGTCTCCTTGGTATATTCCACGCTTAATCTGTATTGGCTATGATGTAATATTATTTTAATTTGTTTGGATATTAAGTGCGGTTTTCCAATTTTTCATTACTATTTTTAGGAACTGTATCAATTTAGGATCTACTTTGTATATTTCCAATATTTGTAGTAACCATGAGTGGGGTACACTATCAAAAGCTTTTCGGTAATCAATGTATGCATAGTGTAGCGACCTTTGTTTAGTTTTAGCTAGATATCTCACCTCTGCATCTATTATCAGTTGCTCTTTACATCCTCGTGCTCCTTTGCAACAGCCTTTTTGTTCCTCATTTATAATTTTGTTCTGTGTTGTATGTGTCATTAATTTCTGTGTAATGACTGAAGTTAATATTTTGTATATTGTTGGTAGGCATGTTATGGTGCGGTATTTAGCTGGGTTTCCTGTGTCTGCTTGATCTTTAGGTTTCATATAAGTTATTCCATGTGTAAGTGTATCAGGGAATGTGTATGGGTCTGCAATGTAACTGTTAAATAATTTAGTTAGACATGAATGTGTTGAGGTGAACTTCTTTAGCCAGAAATTTGCTATTTTATCTTTTCCAGGGGCTTTCCAATTGTGACTAGAATTAATAGCTTTGGTGACTTCATGTTGCAAAATTATCACTTCAGGAATTTGTGGTATCATCTTGTATGTGTCTGTTTCTGCTTCGATCCACCGTGCATGCCTGTTATGTTGTACCGGGTTTGACCATATGTTGCTCCAGAAGTGTTCTGTGTCTCTTATGTTTGGTGGATTGTCTATTTTAATGTGTGTGTTATATATTGTCTGGTGAAATTACTTTTGTTTTGTGTTGAATATTTGGTTTTGTTTCCTTCTATTTTCACTTTTTTTGTATCTTCTAAGTCGTTTGGCCAATGCTTGTAATTTCTGCTTCTTTTCATCTAATTGCTCTATTGCTTCTTGTTGTGAGATTTTACCTAAAATTTTTGGTTTTTTCTGACATTTGATGTCTTATAAATTGTGTTAGCTGTCCAATGTCTTTTCTCAGTTTTTCTATTCTGATCTCTAGCCTGTGTTGCCAAGCTGGTTTTGTAGGTTTCTTCTGTGTGTTTGTTGGTTCTGACCTCTGCCTGGTGTGTATATTTAGTGTAGTGAGCGCTGCTAAATAAACCAGTAGTTGTAACACTTCCATAGTTGTGTTTTCATTTATTTTGTTGTGTATGATTGTGTTGATAGTTTTTATTGTTGTTTCGACTTGTGGGTTATTTGGCGGTCTATGCAAGAATGGTCTAATATCTGTATTTGTGTCTTTGTATTCTATATATGTCAGCTGATATTTTTCTTCTATACTTACATGTGTGTCACTTCGTGTTCTATTTGTACTTGTTCTGGTGGCAGTATTAAGATTTCGTTTTCCTCTGATTGTTTAATTGATGTGTGTTGTTCTTTGTTTTTTGCTCTGGGATGTTTGAGTCCATTACTGTATTTTCTTCTTCTCCTGATTGCACATTATTTTGTTCCAGTATTTGTTGTACTTGTTGTTTGATGTTTTCTAATTCTGACTGGGGTAACCTGTTATTTTTGATTACTACAAGGATCTGATCACCTAGTCATTGTTCTGTTAAAAATTTTAATTCTGGGTATCTGGTAATAAATGTTGTGTATACATGTGATCTGTATCCAGTTGCGTTGGTTTCTAGGTTTGTTGCTTGGTAATAACAGAACATGAGGTGTCGATTAATTTCATCTGACCATCTCATCCTCTGTCTTTGTTTTCCTTCTAGGGTGGTTGCAGGAAGCATATCCTACAAAACACCTCTATTTGGATTTAAATCATTTTCCAGTTGGCTAGCAGAGTCATTACCATTGTGGGCGGGCATAGGGTTCAAGCGTCGTCCCCGACCATGACGGCGCTTGTTTGAGGCTTCTTCTTCTTCTTATTACTGTTATTAGTATTATTATTATATACAAAGTGCTTAATATTTTATGTTGACTTTGTTACTGGTTTATACACTTAGTAAATTGAATAGCATATAAAGACATTATACCTTTGCACACAATGAATAGTAGGGTTGTACCTAAATACCATGCACATATTAACGATCAACAATAACCAGTATATACCATACTGTATGTATACAGAGCTAACAGTCACTTTTCAAGTACTATAGGTAGGGGTGTAGCGCTTTCACCATACAGGATTCAGGGTAGACCAGTTAATAATTGCCTCTTTATGGTACTATGGCTATTACGTATTGCCATAATGCTGTAGCAACATGTATGCATAGTATGAACTTGGAGTTATTGCATTTTTTTTTATATAAAACCGCTGGGTGCTTGGTCCCAGAGAACGCTGTGGGGAGGACAGCAGAATGTATTGTGCAGATACACAGAGATTCAGCACTAAAACCCTAATATGTTTCCAGGGCGCCATTGAAAAGCTAGAGAAATCTTTTGGTGTCTGTCCTAACTCGTCTTATTGCAAGTCATGGAGGCAATGGGACTCTTGTAGTTTATCTTGATTGACAAATGGAATATTTGCACTCTGATCACTCTCTTATTGTTGGCTACTGTATATGACCTTGTAGACGAATCACATTTAGAGGACCTGGTAAAATTCCTCATGACACTTTTCACCTGTGATCGAATCTGTAGCGATTCCTTTACCACTGACTTTTGCATGTAGCTTCTCTGCGAAGAAGTTATTCTCGCCTAAACTGTCAATACCCATCTTGCTCCTGATGATGAGTCCATTTGCAATGAGGAACGGATATGACACACTTATATCTCCTGATTCGAAATCCAGCATTGCTTGGTAGCTTGCTGGCTTAGATTTGAGGCTTCCTGTCCCAGAATCCTACAACCACTTACAGGGAAGGTCGGGACATCATATTGCTCGCAGATGCATTTGAGAAGTCTGACAGATACAGCCCTGATTGGCGCACCCGTTTGTAAAATAAAAGCTGCTGGTAATGCATTAACTGTAGTCTTAAGTGCAGACTGCACATAGCTTTCCACATATTTCTCATCTCCTTTGTCTTTCCAACACAAATCATCTCTTATGGGTGCGCCATATATTGTGCCTTATTCGTGGATGCCATACCACATGCTCTGCTTTGTGTCAGGACTTGTCCACTGGTGAATCTTCGAGTCTGTATTAGTTTGATAACGTAATAGATGAACATCGACGTGAACTTCTTTAATATTCACATTGTGCTCATGCCCTTGGGACCGGTGTTTATTCCTTTGACGGTTCGACTCACTCTGGTTTCATGTAGAGAAACCCATTCATGTAAGGATTTCAAAGATTTTGGAGTGTCGTCATGGGATAAAGCACGCAATCTGAAATCATCCGCACACTGCCGCATTTGCTGCCACCGATGTTTAATCCGTGGATAGAGTTATGTATCACAATGCTGACATCTGGTAGCTGGTGTCATAGCTTTACCTCCCTTGCAGGAAGAAGAAAATATTTTAGTGATACATTTATGGCCACAGTCATCTCATCGTAACACCACTACCACTAATACCTACATGATGCCTGCATTGAGGAGAGCCGGTAATATGCTGCAGGTTTCCACATCTTTACCGTTTGAGAGGCCTTACTCAATGGAGATAGCACATTTTTAAAGCACCCACTGTTAATATATAAGTCTTTCAAAGCAGTATATCCAACCTCAAAACGCGAAAAAATTAAGTATATCATCTTTGCTTGCGGGTATATAAAGGAGCAGCATGTGCAGGGATCCACAGTCAGTTCATGGAATCACTCCCGTAGATATTGCCTGAAACAATTAATAAGATTACGAGACTTGAAGCTAAATGCTATAAGAAGAGGGTGCTACTATTAGTCCTTAATGTGAACGAAAGGGGTGAGTTTGTACCGCAAGTTATGATCAATGAGAAATCCTTCAGTACTTTGAACATGGTAGTCAAATCGATGCTAACCGAGAATGGCGGCAGGCATGGTGCTTTCAAAGACTCAGCTGACTTCAGCAGTTCTGAACATTAAAAAATAAATTACACTGGAATAAGTGATTATGGTGTCGCTAGAAGACTGTGCGTTCGATGAGATGGAGAGTTGATGCATATAACACTCAAGTGACTTGAATCTAAAAATGCGTGTAAGATGATTCTCGTAATTTATAAGGAACGTATGGATGAGTGTATAATATAAATGCAATTGACTTCGGTCTGATTCCTAAATAACTGATGTCTGTTTTGTTTTTATTATTATTGTTAGCGAATGTTCCCATTGGAGAACGATAAGCAGATTATCAGGCTTCCTTACGGTTCTTCTTATTTTCTCATTATTTCTTAATTTTCTCCCCAAAGGCCTTCTTTCCTTATTCAGTCCACTTTGGTCGCTATGGTTTTGTTTCCATCTCTGGAATAAACTTCCACCTATCAATTTTGCTTCTGAATGTATCACTTTCTATCGTGTGTGTTACGTCAGTTTCCGCTTTTGTCAAATATTTCTTAACTTCAGTTACACAAGGTACTGATGCTTTAAGAGATGCCTATTTTGTGTAATATTACCCAAGCTACCAAAAGTGTTTTAGAGCGAAGTGTTTATTTCCAAGCATGGTTACTGCGTTAAGCATTTCCAATCCTGTTGAAAATGCAAGCTTTGTTGACCCTCAGCTTATAAACTATGCTGCGAAGGATGTAAAAAGGAACAAATATACTTAGGTTCCTTTGTCTATTTTCATGTAAAATGTGCGCGTGATATCGCTGAACCAGCTGGTAATGGGGGATAATGTCCCAAACGTATTTCTGCTGCTTGTGTTCGTTTCATAAAAGTAATTAATCTCTACAACCACAGTAGCTGCTTATGACCCAAGAATCATATCATTGAACGTAAGTCTGCTTTTCGTTTATTTAAGTCAACAGATTATGAATTACCTATGTTATCTCCTGTCTACTGTGTATCAGCAACACTAGAATTAGAAAGTGAGTGTAATTGCTCTGAGAATTATTCCAAATGGGTCGCATTATAATTAGTACATGATAGTGTCTGAACATCAACATACGCTGTCAATGGCATAGCGAATGATGTATTTTTTATGTCATTGAGAAACTTATACTGAATATTCATTATTTGTTTCATTGTACCTTCACATCACCTAACTCAGTACTTGCTGGTCTGTGCTGAAGTGAAGCGCAGCTATTTTATTGTGTTGGCATCCGCCTAATCAAATGATGAAGGGGGAGTGCTACAAGGTAAGAAATTTCTTTCCTTGCTGATCGTGGTGAATAACTCAGTAAGAAAGAGAGTATGCTGCACACTGTAGTCTTACGTACTTAAGATAGTGTAATTAGGCTGTTTAGGTTCTTATGTTGGTAACGCCACGTAGCGCTCTGTATGAAAATCGCTGACTGTGCTGTGTGCAGTCTGTGGCTGGTTGGACTCGGTGTTGGAATATTCGCTTGTGTAGTGTTGCGCAGTTGGATAACTGCGTGTGGCGTTGGGCAGTTGGAGGTGAGCCACCAGCAGTAGTGGATGTGGGGAGAGAGAGATGTCAGAGTTTTGACAATGGACGATCTGGACGTGTGTCCGTCAGAAAAAGGAAATTTGTTTAACTGGATGTCGAACGCTATTAAGCTAAATACATTGTTTGCTCTTAATCAAAATCTTTCATTTTCTAACCATGCCTTCAGTAGTTAGAATCTTTTATTTAGCTGGCAGCTTTCGCGCTCGCTGTATTGCAGTAATTCGAGTAACGAAGATTTTTGTGAGGTAAGTGATTCATGAAAGGTAAAGGTTATTGTTAGTCAGGGCCATTCTTTTGTGGGGATTATTCAAAGTCAGATTCTTGCGTTGCTCTAAAAATATTGTGTGTCAGTTTAGTGATGGCTAGAATAAGTTAAGAGAAAACTGTTTGAGTACGTTGAGTTTTGCTCAGCTGTTCGAAAATCAAGTAACGTAGAAGTTTACCAGCAAAGTCATTTATAATATTTCGAAGGGGGCGTTTCATATGTCGATCCTTAGAAAAGGATACCACACGGGAATCATCTGATTTTTTATTGTAGTTTGAGTAGTTAGTGCGATTATTGTTGATTGCTAGCTCGTAATTGTTAGGAGAATTTCCTTTGTAGTTGTAGTTTTTCATTGTTTATTATTTTCAGTGCTATGTTAATGTGTATTCTTATTTTTGCTCGCCAAACTGTGGTTTTCTGTGGTATCGTCTGAAATATTTTGACAATTACAGCGTATGAAAAACGTAACACTAGGGTGCGATATAAACTTAGAAATGATAGTGAAGACGAGTGCAGCTTATCAGCACCACCGTGTAATGAATTAACAGACATTCAAAATAGTAATTTCGTAATTGTTTATAGGGAAATGGACCAGGCGGCAAATAATGGTGTAGACAGTGAAACAATTAGTGAACAGACAAGCACTGCTAATCGATTAGTTGGCAACAGCTCGTCGCAGGAACCCTAAATGAGAAGACACAATCTTTCAAATACCGTAGATTCAGGTTTTGCGTCCTCACCTTTTTCTCAATTAAGTCAAGTCACATTTTCTGTTTTTCAAAATGCAAATGTTGCCGGTGTAAATGCACTGCCGAAAAGCATAGAGGTACAGGTTCCAGACACTAATACATTATTATTGTAATTAATTCAACAAATGAAACAAAATCAAAAACAAATGCAACAAAATCAGAGAAAAACACAGCAACAGCTTCAAAGGTTAGATACAATGGAACAAAATTAGAGACAAACACAGCAACAGCTTCAAAAGTTAGACTCAATGGAACAAACGCTTGAACATACGCGAGAAGATTTAACTGCAGAGTTCCTTAAAATTTAATCTAAATGTCAAAAAGTTTGTACTGACGTAAAAACACATATTTGCGATCATTTTCAACATATGCTTTTGCTGTATGATACTGCATCACAGAATCACGAAGCAGCCATAAAAGAACTGCAAACTATTGTTCATGAAAAACACGACACCTTGCAAGCTATAATTGACTCAGTTGGATCTACCGATTCGGTTACACAAGTGGCAAAAACTCAGGAAAACTTCAAAGACACAGTAAATATTATTTCGACACAAATGGACATTCTGAAACTTGATTCAGAAAGACACACGGAGGAAATCAGTTCATTATCAGATAAAGTAGTCGCACTTTCAGATCAGTTCATTAACTTATCTGCAAAGGTAGATGATGATCTGAATGACACAGAAGAGTGCGAACAAATTAGGAAATTCTAACAAAATCAGAATCAAATTAATATGAAACACAAAAGAGAAATCCAGGAAGTACAAGATCAGTTGGCACAAGTAATACAAGAATTACATATTTCAGAGAACACTCGCACTCCAATACGGGAAGAAGGATTTAGAAATTCGGAAACGCCACAAAATAATAACACAGGGCATTCTGGAAATTTTGAAAGAAATTGGCAACGTGCACCGAATTGTGAAATGGAACCCCGACACGACGTAACAATGACCAGTATGCGACTCGCCGACATGATGATTTTCATTATAAGCTGTTCATTACTAAACGTAAATTCAAAACATTTAAGAATTCTGGCTACGATATTCATTCACAAGCTGAATTCAAAACATTTAAGAATTCTGGCAACGATATTCATCCACAAGCGTGGCTTCATCAATTCTTTTATTGTTTTCCTCCCAATTGGTCATTATAGCACAGATAAGAATTTTTGTGTAGCTACTTAGAGAATGAACCAGCTGTAAGAATACGATCGCTCATTCGCGATTGTCACAGTGAAGGAGAATTTTATCATGCCGTCCTCTCAGCATATTGGTCTCAAGCTATCGAGATCGAGTAAAACATAGCATAATAATGATGAAACATTTCGAACAATCTGAATTTTCGAGTCTTGCCTAACATTTTGAAGACATGTTGCACAAGAATCAGTACCTGTCAAACTCATACAGCCTCTCAGAACTCATACACATTTGCTTAATAAAATTGCCTGAACGTTTAAGACATACTATTTTGGCAGGACGTTACAAAGATGACATTGTGGCTTTTCTGGGACTCTTACAACAATTGGAAATTAACACTGACAGTCGCGGAATGCGAAAACAGGAACACAACAATTACAGGTCACACACGTCACAATTCCACAATTCCATGACGACAGAAGTAATAACTGGACAAGACAAGGCTATTCTTACAACGCAAACCGTGACCAAAACAGACATCCCCATATGACAACCGTTGGCAGAGTAATAGTAATTATAGGAAAAGATCTCCTCTCCACGGTAATGACTATCACAGAGACAATCAGAGAAACAGACAATATGGGAACCAAAATAATTCTTATCAAGGGAGATAGAATAACTTCTGATGCAACGATCCACCGTGCAGTTACGATTCAGGGAGACATTCTCCACCACTTAACCGACCAGAAAGAACCTTCAGAAACTACCGACCTGACGACAAACGATATAATCATAACGACAGACCTGAATTTCATCATAACTGGCGGGATTTAAAGAGGGCAAGGACCTCTCGGAAAAGTGAATTTGTAGAAGTTAGATATCCAAAACCCAGTAACGACGCGCGACAGCGAAGAGACAGTAGACAATGACTCACACCGTTGGTAGCCACAAAAAGAGGGGCATCTTACTCCAGGAACACGATGTAAAACCTAACAACATTGCAGATCGTGTAATCAACATTACAGTAAATGGCGTAAAATTTACGTCAGTACTTCACTCTGGCAGACCCATTTCAGTAATTAGTGAAACAGCTTTTAGCAAATGCAACAAATCGAACCATTGCCCCACACTTCCTTTACGTAAGATTAAATTACAAGGTGCAATCTTTGGAAAAAGTGTAGATGTACGCCAACAAACCAACTTAGAATTCTTTTGTAAAAACCACAGATTTCACTATGATCGTTTTTATTGTTCCATTATTGTCGACAGAAATTATGATGGCAGTAGACTTTCTGAATGAATACAAAGCAATCTTAAACTTTCACATTGCTGAAATAAGTTTAGAGAAAGTAGGTAAGTCAATAGATTTTAGATTTGAAGATTGGCTCTCAAACCATGATGAGGAAATTAATCGGCTTTACCTCTTGTTAGAAAACAGTTCAGAATGTTCGACGGAACTTGACACTAACAATCACTCTGCAATTAATGACAGGGATGATATCGATGGCGTATTTGCTACTAATGACTTAATTCGGAATAAAATTCAAACAATTGAGAACTGCAGTGACACTGATAGGCAGGAACTTTTTGACATTTTACAAGCACTTCCAAAGTTTGTACTCATAAAAAAGGAACAATCAATGGATTTCAATAGCAGTTTCGTGTTCGTGAGCATACTAAATTCTAAATTATGTATTAGAACACACGTAATTCCTGCACATTATAGGAACCGTGGCCGAACACAATTACAATCTAAGCTTGACGAGGGCATTATTGAGACTGCAGTAAGCTCATACAACAATCCATTACATGTTGTTGAGAAGAAAAATGGATCGATCAGGCTTGTCATAGATTCGAGACCAATCAATATTATCATCAGTCCTGAAACAGACAGGCCACAAACGTTGGAAGAACTTCTTAAAAATTTTAATGGTGTAAAAGTGTTGTCCTCTATTGATCTCATGACCAGCTTTCATGAGATCAAACTTCGTCCATAATAAAGAAAAAACACAGCTTTTCTTTCTTTCGGCATTTGTTATCAATTTCGGAAATTTTCTTTTGGTTTGAACATTTCTTCGGCAGCATTCATTCGTGGGCTAAACTCCATATTACCTGCGTTCTTAAAACGTCATATCACCTTATATGTGGACGATATTCTAATAGCAAAAGCCTCATGGGAACAACATAATGGCATCCTCAACAGTGTGATACGTATTTTTGCAGAATCTGGAATTACAGTTAACTTGGAAAAGTCTGAATTCAATAGGTCAAAGGTGAAGTTAATGGGATACGTTGTTTCTTCTGAAGGCATTCAGACAGATCCGGAAAAGTTAGAAGCAATCAGCGCCATTCCAGTTCCATCCACAGAAAAAACAAGCCTGCAGTTTTCTAGGTCTCGTAAATCTTTACCGTCGTTTTCTGAATAAGCAAATTCTAGTAACACCAAAACTTTGTTCTCTCACTGGAAAAAATACTATTTGGAACTGGGACGAACAGGCACAGTTGGATTTCAATTCTTTCAAAGAAGAGCTGCTTAACGCGCCAATACAAGCTCATCCAGATCTGTCACAAGATTTCTGCTTTAGCACGGATTCTTCTGAAGTCAGTCTTGGTGCCCATTTATTTCAAGAAGCCACAGAAAGTGACACTACTGTTCAGAACACCATTGCTTTTGCTAACTGCGTATTAGCAACATCGGAAAAGAATTATACCGTCACTGAATTATATACGATTTAGCTATCGTTTGGCCATTTAACAAATTCCGTTTCTTTCTTTCACGTAACACGTAGAAGTATACAGTGATCATCGTGCATTACGATTTCTTATGTCTTCAAAATTAAATCATGACAGGTTAAAACGTTGGGCATTGTTTCTACAAGAATTCCACTTCACAATAGTCTCTATTCCCAGCAAGGAGAACATTGTTACGGACGCACTATCACATACATCGGCTGGGCTTGAGAAAAGTAACACAGAAGGCAACCTCGAAAAAAATTTCAGTATTCTTTACGTTCAGAATGTCGCCTTTAAAAACTTCATAACCGCATCTTTAAAAGACATTGCTTATGAACAAGAGAAGGATCCGATTTGGTAAGACATAAGAAGAAAATGGCATGAAAGGACAAACACTTAGATTCAGCATTATTATCTGGTTAGAAACAACATACTCTTCAAACGTGGTACTGTTGATGACAAGCTATGGGTACTTTGCATTCCTGACGATTTTGTCGATAATCTCATTTCAGTTACGCACACTTTGGTCCTCGAAAATGCTTCATATTCTTCGGACGAATTGTTATTTTAACAGTATGGAAAAGATAATTCAAGCGTCTTGTGTATTTGTAAACTTTGTCGAAAAGCTAAACCATCTCACATGGTGCTCCGTTGTTTCCTATCATTCCTCTAAATTAAAAGAATTTGCTGCTGTTGATCTCTTGGGACTCCTTGTCAGAACATAGAATGGATTTTCGTATGTTCTATTAGCAGCTGAACTTACTTCAAAATTTTTTGTTTCACTCCATGACGGGACGGTCTGATCCAACGCCTTTTTTAAAGTTTCTTACGTGAAATTGGACACGTTGATAAAGTCATTTCAGATAACGGACCACAATTCAGATCTGCTGTTTGGTCACGCATGCTTCGGAATGATAAAATTAAACCCGTTTTTATTTCGTTGTACTCACCACATTGTAACCTGTCTGAACGAATTATGAATGAAATCAATAAGCTTTGCAGGCTTTATTGTCACTGAAAGTATCAGTATTGGGACAGATATTTACACCTATTTCAAAACGTATTCAACGAAATGCCTCATGACTCCACTGCTTTACCACCTATTCTTGTACTGAAGAATGAAGAACCACCAAACAGAATCAGAGAGCTTGTACGTTTTCCGAATACACGTAAACTTCGACACAAAGGCATAAATGATTTGGCTATTAAAAATATAAAGTCCGCTACGGACAAAAGGAGAAAACTTCACGGTAAAGCAAATGCAAAGAAAGTTCTCATTAAAGCTCATTCATTGTCACATAAGAAGAAACACTTGAGTCACAAATTCTTTATGATTTATAACGGACTTTACAGAATCTGACGTGTACCACATGATAATTGTGGTGAAGTTGAAACTCTGCGTACTAGGAAGAGTAAAATTTTACACCACATTTCACATGTAAAACCGTTTATTCAGAGATAATGTGCTTTTTAACTTAGTCTTTGGCACAAAATATTTCACTTTACGTTACTAGTTCACTTTGTCAAGCTTAGAAACTGTTAAAATGCAACAATGTTTTGAAGTTAACTATTCAGTCAATAACCTAGGGAACTTATTTGGACAGTAATTATGACTACACTGTTATAGTGAACAGACGACACAGTGTTATTGTGTGTACATCTTGCTTGTTCTTTGCATGATTACGTAACAACTATAAGGCATACATATTTAAAACGTATACTGCTAACGAGGCTTTAATGCAGCATTTTGGTTTACTTGAAAAGACATTCTTTATTTAAAGTACTTTCTGTGAGCTTACAGGTGACTTAGTTTTTGGTTTGTTTGACAGCTATACGATTATATCACAATGCTACTAATGGGTGACACAATTTACATTGTTGCTTTTGCCCTGTATCTGTTTTATATCTGCACAGTTTTTCTGCATTCTTATGGAAAGTAATACATGTTTTAGTAGTAATTTTTGTGGTATAGCTACAATGAGGCAGCCTTTTCCATAACACAACAACACGTTACAGTACAGTACTTCTTGAACACGGCAAAAAGCGCTGTAACTATGATATCCATAGGCATTACATTTCACTTTTGTTTATTACGAGGTAAGCATATTAACTTCTACAGAACATTGCTTATGGACGACGATAACTACTACACTTGGCACATTTTTACCGTCAACGAATGACAGAAATTATCTTACAGCAAGGCACACAGTTTAGAGCTACGGTTCACGTACTTCAGTGATTAATTTTTGTCCTTGGAAGATTTTTTTTTTTGAAAGATTCTTGAATTACAAAGATGCCATGAAGGTTTTCGGTGATAGATTTCATTCCATTGCTGGAATCTGTAACACCTTAGGAAATAATTAGATTAATCCTAAGGGGGTACACGTTTACTTAGTGTACTAAGCTTGTGGAAAGTGCTCGGAGCCCTAGCTAATATGGTATTCCTGCTTATACAACTTTACACATCGGTACCATATTTCTCTGACATAGAATTACACAGCTATTTATTTAACAGAGAAACCAACTTTTTTTTACCACATCAGTGACATCTATTTACGAAATTACACAGTTATATAACTTCACATTTATGAAACTGTATTTTGTTTGTACTTTGTAAACTGTTCATACTTTTTCGGAATCATTATGATACTATGAGTGCTTCCAATTATATATTTGGTACGGGATCATGATTTTTGAAGTGCGTTTTAGGTAGATGACCTTACTGAAACGAGGAGAGAGCATTTTTTTAGGTTTTTGAAATTATTCAAATAAGCTGCGACGATTTTGAGATGTGATTGGTCTGTTATGATGATATCATTATGATGACGATGTGTATTATGCTGTTGAGGTATGTTTATGATCAATAACATGATGCTACATGAGGAATGTGGTTGTATGTTGTTTTTTTAAGTATATGAATGATGAATAGAGATTTGGGACTTTGATTTGTGAAAAGTATGTTGGAAACCAAGAATCTTGCTTTAAGAGTTATGAAATTTGTGTGCATGCATGAATGTGAGTACCACTATGCTAACAGAAATTTTGGACGCTACTATATATGCACACTTCTAACCCAAATTTCCAACCTGTGAATTTTTTAATTTTACATTAGACTGTCACTGTAGTGGAAACTGGTGTCGTAAATATTTCAGTAAAGAAGGTAGGTGACCTTGACGTAATGTGCTGCGGGTTCCCAGTTGTGTAACAGTCACTCGAAAAAGAAAGCCATAAGTGTGGGCCTTTCAGAGGTGCAGGTGAAGTAAAAGGGTCGTTAACCTCGCTATTGACATTTCTTTGTAGAAAGCATCGCAAATATGACACTCTCATACTTGATGACATATGATTACACCTAGGGGCTCAGAATTTCTGATATTTACTGAAATGACTAATAAAATGATGAGAAATATTTTACGTCTAGATAACTGATTATGACCACTGTCTAGTTGAGAGATTGTTTCTTTTTGATGCCTTATGAAATGCCATATGGCTAGTGAATGACGTTTCATGCCTTGCTTTATGTATATATTTGCTCATTTGGTTTAAAATCCAGTTTCTAGCAGCACTGCAGCATTGGTTAAAATAAAAATTTAGTAGATGTACTAATAGAAATATTTTCTGTCACCAGACACAGAAAACACTAATTTTATGATCTACTTTCTTCAAAAAATGGTAACTTGTTTGGTAGAGAAAGTTATTGTGATACATCACTCTAGTGTTAAGATGTGACATCAGTATTAGACATTTCCTATCTTTACTGTAATATTTTCTAATTGAGGTTTGTCATGTTTAGGTATAAGTTATTGCATTTGTTGCTGCTGCTTGCCAGCCATAGCCCTACTTTATTTCACTTTGAATTACTCTATTGAGCCAGTTTCACTCGTGATTTATTTTTCTTGTCGCTGCACATTAGCTCATATTAGTTGTAATGTTGCATTGGCTTTGCTAATTTTGATATGCTGCTGCTTACTTTGCCACTTTGCATTTTTTGTCAGTTCAGCTTGTGTTAATTTTTTCTGCTGCTACATTGCCTCGTTCTCTAGTATATATATCTGAGCTCTGTAGATTTAATTCAGTTTAAGAGGGGGTAGGGTATAAACGAGAATGAGTTGTGATGAATTGGAAGAATTGCATTGGAATGCTATAAAAACAAGGTTTGTCCAAAAAAAGTAGTGCACAATGAAGAATAATTATTTTGAAAGAGGATATGAACAAGAAAGTAGGGTTTAGGGACAACAGGTTTAGGTATGATTTTCTTGGAAACAAATAATGAGGTAAGGAATATGTGAACATATATCTGTGGAATGAAGTTTTGGGTTGGACTGCAGTGTCAAATGTCATAATGAAAACAAACCCTGTCCTTTCCTTTTGTGTTATTCTCATATGTGTTTATATACCCTTGTGTATTTGTGTTCTTCATGTCTTTATGTGTTTAGCTGATAAGAGTTATGTTGTAAAATTTTTCTAATACTAAGCTACATTCAATATGATGAGGAATACTGTTATCCTCAAATATAATTTGCATTAATAATAGGTTCTTTACTTTGTAAAGATGTTTAGACATTATTTATTCTGTTCTGTTTTAATGCTCATTTGTGAAGTTAATGTTTCCATATATATTCTATTTTTTTATTTATTTACTTATGTCATAATTCCTGTAACACTGATGTACATATTTTTTTCTGTTTCTTTTATAAAGCCAGTATTACTACAAATGTTCTCTATATTATTATGTTCTTTAATGATGTATCTGTATCTTTATAATTGTATTCGTATGCTGTAAATTTGTAATAGTTTACACACCAGTTCTTCAAATTAAGTTTCATTTCAGTGCACACGTTTCTGTTGGTCACAGTATATGCACAATTTGTGAGAAAAGAAGGGACTGTTAGTGCTCGCACGAGTGTTGATAATTCAGCAAGAGACTGGTTAACAGCATTGCTGGTATTAAGGACATTTCAAAATTTTGTTGTAAGTGCGCAAGTGGTGGTTCATAGACTTGCTATACTATCTGCAAGATTCTTCACTGATGACTGTGCACCTGTGCAGTCGCAAAGAATCGCTGCTGGCCGTCTCTACAAGGACTACAGTGGGTCTGCACCTTTGATGACCCACCAATACCATTATCTCGACAAGGACTACAGTGGGTATGCTCTGTAATAACCTATCTACCAATATTCTTCGAAACTTTGACTAACTCTGCTGTGTGTTTGCTCTGTAGAGGCCCATTACCTGCCTGCATGTCAAGAGTCAACACTGCCTTTTCCGTTGGAAGGACAACACTACTTCTTTAAGACTGCATGGAAATCCACTACTTCTGTGTGTAATTTCTCTTAGTGATCAGACTTTGTGCAAAAAAAAAAAAAAAAAAAAAAAAAAAAGGAGCTGCAGTAACTACTGTGATGAACGATGAGGACTGTCTTTATGGACTGTGAGGACAATTTTTGCTTTTGACCAATCAATAAGTGTGTGCATTTGGTATCTTTGTTATTGTAATTATGAATGCTTTTTTTCAAATCTGTATTGTCCACTGCCCAAAAAAATTTGTAAAAATTTTTGTGGGGAGCATCGGGGCTATGTAAGTATGCTGTTTAGGTTTTTATATTGGTAACGCCACGAAGCACTCTCTATGAAAATCGCTGACTGTATTGTGTGTTAGGCAGTTGGATGTGAACAGCGTGTAGCGTTGGGCAGTTGGAGGTGAGCCGTCAGCAGTGGTGGATGTGGGGAGAGACATGTCAGAGTTTTGAGAACGGACGATCTGTAAGTGTGTCCGTTACGAAAAGGAAATTAGTTTAACTGAATGTCACAAAATTATATATATATTACGACTGTTGAACGCTCTTAAGATAAATGTATTGTTTGTTCTGTATAAAAATCTTTCATTTGCTAACTATATCCATCAGTAGTTAGTGCCTTCAGTAGTTAGAATCGTTTATTTAGCTGACAGTATTCGCGTTTGCTGTATTGCAGTAGTTCGAGTAACAAAGATTTTTGTGAGATAAGTGATTCATGAAAGGTATAGGTTACAGTTAGTCAGGGCCATTCGTTAGTAGAGATTATTCACAGATTGCGTTGTGCTAAAAATATTGTGTGTCAGTTTAGTGATGATCAGATTAAGTAAAGAGAAAACTGTTTGAGTACGTTGAGTTTTGTTCAGCTGTTTGTAAATCAAATAACATAGAAGTTTACCAGCACAGTCATTTATAATTTTTAAAGAGAACGTTTCAATACGTTGCATATTTCATAATATTTATGCACTGTGCCACATATCTAAAGTGTCTTTTTTTTCATTATTGAGGACGCTGCACTGACGAATTTTTATTAGAACTTTTATTGTTGTGTAGCAGTATAGATGTTTTCTGTTTGTTTCGTGTGCAAAACTTCTGAGTGGCATAATTACAAGCGACAACGCAGCATGAAAGGCGGCTTTCATTTGTGTCATTCATTTCGCAGATTATTCTGCATATTTGGAGTAAATAAACCAATATAACGGTTAATTATTCTTATTAGGTAGATTAGAAAGAGAGATACGTGATGATCAGACGCGTGTCTGAAATAAAATGGGCTTTGGTTATGATAATATTTAGTTGCGTGCTGTAGGTGTAAGCGAAGTAACTTTGCCGGTGGAGGCGAGGAGTGGTTGGGCTCTGCCGGGGAGGCGAAGGCCAGGGAGCGCCGGAAGAGCATTGTGCAGGGACAGGGAGTCCCAGGGGATGAGACCACTGACCTGCAAGCATCAAAAGGAACGACACCGGGCGCCAGGTGGGAGAGAGGGGGGAAATGTCGAGCAGACAGAGAGTGTCCAACGTACGCGCTGGCGCCGCCCTGTCGTTTTAGCGGCAAATGGGCTGAGCTCTGATAGGGCAGTTCATAAGGAAGTGTGGGAAGGGCTGACGGTCAACGCCCACTGTTTGAACAGAGAAATTTTTGGATAGGTGAAGAAATTGTATCACTCCGCGAGGGAGATGTGGGAGGCTTTTGCAGCATCGGGATTAGCTGATTAGAGTTTGGCGGCAAGATTGTCGCAAGGGCATCGTGCAGAGCGAGGCAGAGGAGAGCGTCTTGTGCCGTGAAAGCGGACAGTGGCAAAGTTCGGTAGCTCAGAGATAGGGACTTCGATTCTGAATATTGTGCTGTGGATGATCTAGAGTCTGCAGCGCAGTAGGACATCAGCGTCCACGATAGGCATTGTATTGACTACTAGTATAACTGCAGTTGATTCCGCCTTATAGGCTGGCAGTCACCATTGAACGTAGTCAACCAGTGCACAGAGCTATCATACTGGTATTGAACGTTAGTACAAGACACACTGGGTTGCACCTTGAGGGTTGTTGAGCCAGTCTTGAAAGCGTTGTATAGCATTTAGAGGAAATGTAGGGCTTCTGGTATTAGCAGTTTCAGAGTAGTTTATTCTGCTCAAGATATTTGAGAGACTTACCCTAATTCAGCGACCTCACAGTTGCTGTCGTCGCCCCAGCAGTATCGACGGAGCCAGCACGCTGGTAGACGGTATTGTAAAACTTGCAGCAGCGGCAGTGAAGTTCAGAAATAGTTTTTGGATCGTGTTCTTGCCATCCACTGAGCATCCGTGCAGTTTTGCTTACGATTCGTTATTGGTCATTTGTCCTTTTGCATGTTGTTTGGTTTGTTTCTTGGTAGTAGTGTCCGAAGTAGGTATTATTTCAGACACAAAAGAGATTATAGGAACGCAGTCAGATCGCATTTAGCATTTGCTTATCTAGGGTAATAATTAAATTTAACTTCTTATCAACTTAACATTGAGATTATAGGAACGCAGTCAGATCGCATTTACCATTTGATTATCCAGGGCATAATTAAATCTAACTTCGCATCAACTTAGCATTAAGAGCTGAGAGCCAATCTTACCAGTGTAGAATATCTAAGAACAGTAACCCATTTGTTTAATTTGTTTTCATTCATGATTTCTTCAATATGATCTAATTTCTATCGTGAAGCAATTTACAATAAATGAAAGTTATTTACAATATCGCTTTTGATTCAGTAATTGGTGTTAGTTAGCCGTAACTGTCACATCAATAATATATTTTATTCATTTTTCATAGCGGCCACTACCCCAATAGAACCCCTCCACATGGCTTTACCCTGCCAGGATCGATATTAAAACTGGTAATTAAGAAAGACAGAAAGAGAGACAAACCAAATAACAAGAGGAATTTACTCAATGGAAAATTTTCAGTAGTTGTGATCCAACATTTACTTGTTTAGCGAGATTTGTATTTATATGTGCATTGTATTTTATTGTGTTGTTTATGTTTTCTTTTCTTTTGTGGGGAGTGTTGTGTATAGGTGTGCTATAGTAAACAGGAGTGTATTTATTGGGGTGTGACTTTTAATGTAGGTTCAAATTATCAGATTATGGGATACGTAGTTACGTCAGGTTGTACAGTAAACTTTGTGTTTGAATTACGGTTAGTGTATTAGTTCATTGTATGTCAGAGAACAGATTTAGTCGTGTGTAGTACATCTATGTTATGTACAAAATCAGGGGGGGGGGTGTAGTAAGGGTAATTTGATGCTTACAAGGGCAAGAGCACGTAAAGTGGCAGACGATATGATTCGGGAAAGAAATGAAATGATGACAGAGAATCGGGGTAGCATTGATAGTTTACACGAATTACGTGAAATCATGGCGGAAGAGAGTGCAGTTTCGGCAGCGTGAGAGCCGGTGCAGTGGAATTTAGCGTAGCAACAATGTTCGAACAGTCAACTCGTGGCCAATTAGCCAATCAGGAGCAAAGGGAACAATACGTAAAGCCGGTTATTGTAGTGTGTGAGTACGGAGAAATTTCTCCTAGAGGGCGGAGTACACCGACCGAAAATTTCAGTGAGTTTCAAACATATAGTTCAGGGCATAACATTCCAACGCAAATGTATCGCGATTAATTTTGTGCAAGTCCAGAAAGAGTAAGACAAGACGGGAGACGAACACCCTCGAGTTATGACGGAGGGCAACCCAGTAAGTAACAAGATCTAGGCGTAGGTGTGGCGAGCATTTTGGACTATCTAGAACGTCTACCACAGGATGTGAAGGCAGTCCGTACAGAAACACAGGCGATGAGAGAACGTGTACCACAAGACGTGAAGACAGTTCGTACAGAAGTGCAGGCGATACGGAGATGAACATTTGAAGTTAAGGACGAAGTCAGAGCCATGCGAATAAAACTAGAACTTGAAATAGCAGAAGCAAAGCGGACGGCAAAAGAAGCAAAGATTACTGCGAAAGGCGCAAATAGAATAGCTAAAGAGACGAAAGAAGCAACCGAAACAACGACAAAAGTGGGGAAGGTAGTCATAACAAAAGAGAGTGAAGAAAATTGAGGAAACTGTAACTACTAAAAATACGGAATCGGAAAACGGATCGTTTTCGGCAGAATTCTCTGAATTTAAGAAAAAGATCTAGAATTAATTGAAAGTACTATCAGCTGACGTTATGTCGAAAGCAAGATCGGGCAATGTAGACACTGAAACCGTTCAAAGAGTGCAAATGATGTCGACAGTAGAAACAAACGCAGGGGTCAGGCGTGCAGAAAGAATTTCTGAGGACCGAATCGTACATCCGATGGAAATCGACACGCGATCGCACAATGTAGAAAGAGAAGGAGGAAGTAACGGACAAAGTTGTCACGAAAATCAAACGATTAGTTCATCTCAGGACACGAACAGGATTATCAACTCGCAGTACAGTAACGGATCGTCCGGGACAAACAACTACAGCCCGCTGCGACGTACTGCAACGGTGATAACGGATTCAAGAAACGTACAAGAAATGAGAGGAAATGTAGAGTTCGAAAATACGCGCAAAGAAGCAATGGACAACAGTAAGTATCTGGTGACGAGGCAAAATAGATACGACGAAGGGTCATTTGACTACAAGCACTTTCTTTCTGTAAGAAAATTTCAACACTTCAAAGACGACAGCAGTGTCTTGCATCCAAAAACTTTCAATGGTCAATTCGACGTACCTTTACCACCGCAATGGCCACTGATCTACAAGTTAGATCTTGTATGTTCGCACATCGAAGGTGCCTCTGCAGAAAGTATGCGGACAATCGCAAGAGATTGTTCATCATATAAAGAATTTAGAGATGCTTTCATGATCCGATATTGGTCGCGTGAAACGCAGGACATCTTAATGACAAGGGACTTCGAAAAGTCTGGCTTCAGAAGTGTTGTGAAATTATTCGATAATATGTTAAAAAGGAACCAGTATCTCGATGACCCGTGTAGTCCGGAGGAGATCATCTGAGTTTTTTACATGAAGTTGCCGTTGTCTTACCAACAGACATTGGCAGGACGATGTGGGAATGACGTGGAGGCTTTTAAAAGCATTGTACGGGAATTGGAATTTGCATTTGGTGGGCAGCAAGTTCGCCAGAAAAGTACAGCAAAGGACGCGCAAAAAGAGAGTAGAAATGAAAACGAAAATAATAATAAAAGCCAAAATTGGCCAGCCAGTGCAGGAAATAGGCAAAACAACTTTGGAGGAAACAGAAACGGAAATATTAAAAATCAGGCCGGGAGGAATAATAATAGATGGAGAAATCAAGAGCCACAGAACCGTGGGTGGCAGCAACAAAATAATTTCCCATCACGAAACTTCCACAGAGAGGTCGTGGGTCGAGCATAATTGGAGGTCACGGGCACAACAGAGTCCACAGATGGTTGAAGTTAGACCACCAAATCCGGGGCGCGGACAAGGCGATCAGAACAGGCAGCAAGATTGACTAGTACGACGAATGGGTGCAAAAAGGAGCGAACCCGTTGACAAACAACGTACACAGGATGTGAGTAAAATAGGATACGAAGACGACGTACGGGAATCATTATTAGAGGAGAGAGTGAATAGTGCGAAGAATGACATTTACCCTATTGTAACGGTAAAAGTAGGCGACATATATTGCATTGCAATTATAGATAGTGGGAGCCAACTTTCTGCTGTTTCAGACAGCGTGTATGACCGATGCAGAGCGTCAGTCAACTCGCCAATGTTAAAAATCCAAAAGATTTAAGTACGTGGTGCGCTACTTGGTAAAAGCAGCGACACTACGCAACAAACTAGACTCGAGTTAGAATCCCAGGGGCATAAACTTACAGCAACTATCATTCCGAAGCTTTCCATCGAAATCATCTTAGGGGTGGATTTCTTGGCCGAAGAAAAGGCAATATTAGAATCTGGGACGTAGAGAATTGACGTTAGGGAAAACTGATACAGCAATGATAAGGTTCACTGAGCCAGCCATTAAAGCGCAAGTACCTGCAAGTTGCGTAAAACTGCACTTTGTGAGAGAGCATGAAGATGATATACAAGACACTGGGACTGATGTACATATAGAGTAATTAAGTGTATGTAAAATAAGACGTTAGGGAAAACTGATACAGCAATGATAAGGTTCACTGAACCAGCCATTAAAGCGCAAGTACCTGCAAGTTGCGTAAAACTGCACTTTGTGAGAGAGCATGAAGATGATATACAAGACACTGGGACTGATGTACATATAGAGTAATTAAGTGTATGTAAAATAAGACGTTATGTGTAGACTTCTTTAAAATTATATGGTATAGAATGATATTATATGTTTTGCTGAGGGTAATTCTTAATAAACATTTTGAATTGAGTTATAATTTCACATAACATTTACTGGAATTGTAGCGTAACATGTTAACCATTAGATTTCAGGCACTCTGTCATGTTTTCCAAGATTGTAACTCTTAGAGTATTGTTTGTCATGTGATGAATCGAGGTAGTGGGGTGAGTGTTAACTGTGGTTGGTGTGCATTGCTTCTCAACGTAGTTATGGGTTTGATTTGCGTCTGTAAAGACGATATTAGGCGGCCTGTCTTACAGCTATGTAATGACGCATTAGTTCGAGGACGTTCGTTTGATTTATGTACCGTCCTTAGAGACGTGGGTGGCCAGTTCTAGCAGGAGCGAAGAAACGCACCATTTTCGAGGGAACTTTGAGTGTGTTGTTGCGTCTACAGAGACGTGCGGTGGTCTGTCTAGTACGGAATGTCTGGACGCACCGTATTCGAGGCTGTAATGTAGCGGTGTGGGTTGTAGCACCCAGTGGTTTATTTGTATTTGTCTGGTACGTTCCACGTGTGCTCGTCTGAACGACGACAAGGTTGAAAGAGTAGGTTATCGACATTATCACAAGACAAATATTCTCAAGGATGCGCAAGGCTGGAGAACTTGATTAGAAATATGTGACAACTGTAAACATGAACACTAAAAATTTAATACAATGTTTCAGGAATCAGAGTTATTAACATTTAATACTGTGCCAAAAAAAGCATAAATATGTAAAAAAAACTAAGGAGGATTGGGCATGAAGATAATAAGCAAAGGAATGGTATCAGGAAGAAAAGCAGAGATGTCGGTAAATAACTAATCTGGGAGAGAATCTGTTTTTTTTTCCCACAGGAAATATGGGTTGTCCAACGTTGACAGCAAGGACGGAACGAAAGATAACTTCCCCTCCTTTTTCCTTAGTCCTAGTTGGCCGACAATTTCCCGACAGATCCTAGAAACATTATATTATGTCTGCATGATGATGTATTGAAGTAGAAACTACAAGCCATTTATATAGTATCTATAGTAGAAAGCAAAACATTGTAGTAAGAATTGGTGGTGGTAAATATTCTAACGAAATGTTGTCTTTCCCAACAGAAAAACGAAAAAAGGAGAATGATGTTATTTTGTTTAAATGAGTTAAACTGATAAAAATTGGCTGATATTAATGTTATTGACAATAGTAAATGTATGCAAAAAAAGGAATTTATGTCTAGAGTAGACGGAGTTAACTTTGTAAAGGATCCTTTAAAATGAAATGTTTTACTTTGTATAAAACTAAAAAGGATGGAAATTGTTGTAAACAGATGGACATAGATGTTTGGTCTCAGAGGACTGGAAAGCAGAAGAGGAAGAGTGTTTGGCGTAAATGGAGTACCGGCCGCAGTGGGACAACAGCGAGGAGAAATCACTGTCGCTTTCCGTGGCAGAAGTAGGTAGCCAGCTGGCGGGCTGAGGGCCCATGGAAAGCACCCCTTCCACCGGAGCGCTCCAGCTGACCGTGAAAGGGCCGGCGTGGCTAGAAGTAGGACCCGTGCGTTGGCCTGCCGTCACAACAAGCGACGGGCGACCGAACAGCTGTCCGTCATAGTGGGAAGTGCGAACCTTGAATGGCCCAGCAGAGAGGAGGGCAACTCAAACCCGAATGCCCATTATCTCGCTGCAGACAACAAGGTTGTAGTGGACGAACACTGACTGAGAGGCAACAGTAAACACAGCTGGTGTGGATGCATCCAAAGCCTTCTACACTATGGTATTGCAGCTGTATACGTAAGCATATTAACATCTCCTGATCGTAACTGTCACAAACTTTCCCTATCCAAAAACAAAAGCTGATGAAACGTAACATGAAGGAAGAAGACTAGGTACACATTTGAGATTGGAAGAACACGAAGAATGAAATAGCAAACAGTGACACAAGTCCTTAGTCGCGGAAGAAGAGTATAGGTTCCAAAGCTGTGTCCGTACACCGCACAACATCTGTGCACTACTAATTAAATCGTCATCTTACACCTCTTGTACCAGCCATAGTTCTCGCAGTCCTGCAGCTAACTGAAGAGGCCTATTGTACGTCGGAGGAGATTCCTGAATGATTACCATTGTTGCTGAACCACCATCGAGCCGTGGGTCTGGGAGTGCATCAACACCTTTCAACAGCGCCACAAATGCATTAATCTACAAGTGTAAAGTGTTGTGATAGTGCAGTGAAAACAACATGATTAGGTCGGTGAATATCAACGTGTTTCTGTAACTAAATGCAACTGATGTGTGTTCTAAAACTTTTTCAAGATCTGCAAAGGACATTATAAAAACGACAATAATTTTTCCATGAAATAACATATTTATGTCTTATTGTATTTTGTGTTTTATCTTTTGCTTTCATATTGTTATAGATGTATTTTTCTATTACGCTTTGTGTCTTAATTTTTCATTATGCAGTGTCTATGTATGTTCTATATGTTTGTTTTTGTGTGATTCAATGATATGTTTTAATGATATGTGTGTTTCATAATATTAGAGCGGCCACGAAGTATTAAATTCATATTTATCTTGTGTTTCACATGTCTACACATGATAAGGTACTGGGCCTGTTCAGAACATATTAAAAAGGATTGTATGTTTGAATTTCACAACAAACATCAGAACAGAAAAAAGTCCAGAAACGATAACACGTTTTCTTAAAGTTCAAGTGTGTCAGCTGGACTAAATATTCTCATTGGATTTGAAGTGTGTCTAAGCGGACCCTATAATTTGGTCAAAAGTCTGTACGGTGTCTGCGAGTGTATTATCATTGATAATTCTCACAGACTCACTGACTTAAAACTGTTATTCAAATCCACTCAGTGTATTCTTAAATACAAATTTCGATTACTATTTCTATGCTTGATTTCTCACTTGCGACTATTTTATAAATCTAAGATAACGGATCATCAAACTGGCTCAGGTACTGGCTGTACTTCATGACACCCACTGATGAGCTTTTGGAGCTAATCTAAATTTATTTTGTTCACAGAACAGATAAAATTACGCAATAACTTGTGTTCTGCTTTTACTGGTGCAAACTGAATCTTTCCTCCCCTCTACTCTCCTTGCCTGCCCGAAAAGGTAGTTTCTAAAGACTCGGTACTATAGCACCATAGAGAGGAAAATTTTTTCGTGTTTATCACTGACAAAAGTGGTTCCATGTGATCCTGCAGCGATATAAAGCGCTATGTTTGTGCCACTGTTGACAACTTCTGACACAAAACTCTAATGAAATATTTCTTGCTACACTAGCGATAAAGCTAGTATACTTAAAACCCAATCTCGAACGAATACAATGGAATAACGTGAACCAAGTATCTTTAATCCTCTAACTGGGAATAATGAACTCATTAAACCAGCCATGGGCCATAATCCTGATGAAGTAAATGAAACGGATTCATACCCTGTATGTGCTACAACTAGTAGGACTCCTAGTGCAGTAATAGATTCGCTCATGGAAATATTAAGAAGATTTGATCAGCACTCTAAATAGTTTAAGTTAAAACTACACTCCTGGAAATGGAAAAAAGAACACATTGACACCGGTGTGTTAGACCCACCATACTTGCACCGGACACTGCCAGAGGGCTGTACAAGAAATGATCACACGCACAGCGGACACACCAGGAACCGCGGTGTTGGCCGTCGAATGGCGCTAGCTGCGCAGCATTTGTGCACCGCCGCCGTCAGTGTGCGCCAGTTTGCCGTGGCATACGGAGCTCCATCGCAGTCTTTAACACTGGTAGCATGCCGCGACAGCGTGCATGTGAACTGTATGTGCAGTTGACGGACTTTGAGCGAGTGCGTATAGTGGGCATGCGGGAGGCCAGGTGGACGTACCGCCGAATTGCTCAACACGCGGAGCGTGAGGTCTCCACAATACATCGATGTTGTCGCCAGTGGTCGGCGGAAGGTGCACGTGCCCGTCGACCTGGGACCGGACCGCAGCGACGCATGGATGCACGCCAAGACCATAGGATCCTACGCAGTGCCGTAGCGGACCGCACCGCCACTTCCCAGCAAATTAGGGACACTGTTGCTCCTGGGGTATCGGCAAGGACCAATTCGCAACCGTCTCCATGAAGCTGGGCTACGGTCCCGCACACCGTTAGGCCGTCTTCCGCTCACGCCCCAATAACGTGCAGCGCGCCTACAGTGATGTCGCGACAGGCGTGAATGGAGGGACGAATGGAGACGTCTTCAGCGATGAGAGGTGCTTCTGCCTTGGTGCCAATGATGGTCGTATGCGTGTTTGGCGCCATGCAGGTGAGCGCCACAATCAGGACTGCATACGACCGAGGCACACAGTGCCAACACCCGGCATCATGGTGTGGGGAGCGATCTCTTACTCTTGCCATACACCTCTGGTGATCGTCGAGGGGATACTGAATAGTGCACGGTCCATCCAAACCGTCATCGATCCCATCGTTCTACCATTCCTGGACCGGCAAGGGAACTTGCTGTTCCAACAGGACAATGCACGTCTGCATGTATCCCGTGCCACCCAACGTGCTCTAGAATGTGTAAGTCAACTACCCTGGCCAGCAAGATCTCCAGATCAGTCCCCCATTGAGCATGTTTGGGACTGGATGAAGCGTCGTCTCACGCGGTCTGCACGTCCAGCATGAACGCTGGTCCAACTGAGGCGCCAGGTGGAAATGGCATGGCAAGCCGTTCCACAGGACTACATCCAGCATCTCTACGATCGTCTCCATGGGAGAATAGCAGCCTGCATTGCTGCGAAATGTGGATATACACTGTACTAGTGGCGACATTGTGCATGCTCTGTTGCCTGTGTCTATGTGCCTGTGGTTCTGTCAGTGTGATCATGTGATGTATCTGACCCCAGGAATGTGTCAATAAAGTTTCCCCTTCCTGGGACAATGTATTCACGGTGTTCTTATTTCAATTTCCAGGAGTGTAGATGACCAGCCGCACAGAAAGGTGAACATTCAAAGTTAGGACTAACCGAAGAGAACAAGCAAGCTTAAAAGTCTAAACAGTACACCAAACTTTTGAAAACACATTTGACCAGTCACATTACAAAACAGGTGCGACAGCGCACTGGCCAAACTCAAACAGAAATACAGTGGTGTGAAAAATGAAAATTCCAGTTTGCAAAAGCTGCTTCATGATATTGCTGATACCATTGATAGAAGGTATCAGTGAGGTGCAACTGGAACACACTGCACGAAAATCCATGGTCCAAGCAGATGTAAACCGCTGAGAAATATTTCTGCTAAACAAGGAAGGAAGATGGACAAATTTCTAGGAAAATAAGACTCAGAAATAAATTAAAACTTGATCTACAGTAAATAATACAATTGAGCAAACAGTAGCTAAGATAAATCAGAAACAGTTACAATCTATCGAAGTTGAATTAGATCAAATCAAAAATATTCTAACAGATGAACTACCAAAGTGGCGTCATGGAGATGATGAACAGATAAACCATATACAAGGGATATATCTGTTACTAACGGAACATTGTGCGTACCTATTTCCCCATTCCGCAGACACAGAGAGACATACGATAATCTCTGTGTCTAATAATGGCAAGAGAGAGGAAGTAAGAACTAGTGATATATCACCGCCATGTTCAACTTGTGTGTTCTCTGTCATCAGTGCTACTTACACAAAAGTTGTTGAAGTATAGACAGTTCAAAGTCTTTCTACCAGAGAAAGGAAGTATCTGTCCAACTGTATTCTAGTACTTGACTATGTTCATGGACTGAGCAATACCTGACTCAATACATATACAAGGTGAAGGGGGCCTTTGGATAGGCAGAAACGGCAGAATTCTATAGGTCGAACTTATGAAGAATGTGAGAAAGATTTTCTAAAAAGAAAGTTAGGTCTACATGTATTCAAGAGTGATTGAGGTAAGTGTTATTTAATCTTGAGATTTAAAATGACCACAACGAAGATTAAGAAAGTATTTTGAACGGTGCTCAAACAAGACCCATTACCAGTACAAACCGTTCTCACATCGAGACGTGCTTGGCATTTTAAAAGCAAAATTTTGTACACAAGTTTACGACAAGCTAGTCCATTGCCTGAAACTGTTCTTCAACAATTTACGTCGACACGGAATTCCACTGATCTCATTTATTCTCTTATTTCTGTTGTGCCTGTGTGAGGAATAATAGGCCACACCACCCACCTTCACAGTAACATTTCAACAATCACAGTAGGCAGCCCAACCAGGGATGACCTGACTTTGACGTACACGAGCCTGCAGCTTTAAATCAATGTATGGCACGCAATGTGCAAGATTCTTCAAATTCCTATAAACCGAGCAAAGATAAAAACTGATACCATTCTGTCTATAGAAATACAATACTTACAGTAATATCAGCAGGGGTCAATGCTATATGGTTTTATCTTCATTTTATAAAATAGTAAAAAAGTAGTTAATATGGCTATCATAGCACTGGGAGAAAATGTGGAGAAACCGCTTTTGAATTAATTGAAATTAGTTTTCTTACACCATAAAGTGCTCTGAATTGTAAAAAAGAAAAGAGGATAAGGCCTTTCAACAACAAATACATATGGCTGTTATAATTATTCCAGAAAAATACTTGGCAGATCGCACATATATTTAACAAGGATGATTAAGAGAAATCTAATTCCGGACATTTTATGAGAAATATTAAATTATTACGCTGTCATATCATATTACAACTAGTTGGGGATTAATTTACTAATCTTTTGCGTTGATAATATTATTGTCTGAAGTTCATAAGAAAATAATGCAGAAAATATTTCTATATTGATAATAATATTGTAGTTAGACCATCAGTTTGTGTAAAAAAATAGCGATCAACTGAGAATATTGTTAAATCCAGTCATCAAGTGTTATAAGAATAAAATAAAAAAATTATCAACCACCAGTGCTTTTTTGGATTTGTACAAAGCAATGAACTAGGTAAATCACTGTAGTTTTTTAAAAGAAATCTGCTCACATGCAGTTAATCCACATACCTAGAAGTACTACATATTCAGTGCGATAAAAATGATTCTGTGTGCAGTGCCAGATAAATGCTATACTAAAAGTAAGAGGAAACTTTAGAATTAAGGCCAGTATCATTATCACAATCCTATATAATAAAGCCTAAGACATCTCATTCTAGAGATTGGAGGAATATGATGGTATTAACCCGTCCTATTGGGAAGAACGTTAAAGCCTCTGAGGAACACGAAGTTTTCTGAAAAATCAAGAAATAAAGGAATTATTCTCACATAAAATCAGTCTGGACAACTCGACACAGTAAATACACCACTTGCCTTTGGCAAATAAGGTGCATTGCTATTTCAGTTATCTCACTTCACAGTATAATTAAAAGGTGATGAAAATAATTTACATTGGAGAATTTTGGGAAGTGCAGTATGTACTGTCACAGAGTACCAACAATGGTGCTGGTAAACGCAGGGCAACACAGACCAGTTAGCAACACGTCTGTGTTAAAAGAATGTAACATGTTTTTCAAATTAAATGTTTCTGTTTCACTTCGAGAACCAATCCTCAGCTTACAAACAGATTTCATTAATCCAGCAGTAATTTACTCACAGTAAATGAGAACCACAAATGGTGAAATTTACTATAACTGAAGCATTTCTTGTTTCCCATCCACAAATCCACTGAGTATTCTTGATATTACAAAAGAAACAGTTTCATAGGGTTTCCCACACGATAAGTATTGTGAGGAAATTTAAAATAATGATGCATCACCGATAAAATGAAATCTCTCTCTTATACTCGTAATAAAATCATGAGTGGAAATGTTGTGGCAATATCATCATATACAATTTGACATAGCACAATCATTGAAATAACGACTAAAAATATTTGTTTTCGAATAATAGCAATATACTTCATAGGATGCTTCCATCATTTAAGCAGTAATAATTCGTGGATACACACATTTTCTGATCTACTGGTTTTAGTCTCACATTTAACAAAATACTACTTCACATGGAAAGTGAACATAATATTGTCGAACTTAAAAACAAACAGAGAACATAACATCTGCAGAGCTGGTTCAGAAGACCAAAGAACACTTTATGCTTTTAATCCTTATCCGAATTCCCGAATTCGACATTGACCTCAACTTCATTATGTTTCTATTAATTTTTGAATCAAGAACCTGAGAATAAAGTTTCTTTCAATTTCGCTTATTATTCACATTGATCGTTTCGTGAAATGGCATTTCTCATCTTCCCACTGATACCTACACCTGCATGCATATTCTGCCTCCCACAAAATATGACAGCACTGAATGATTAAGAAAAGAGTTTGTAACACTGGTGAACAAACACCAGAAAACTATACAACTTAACTCACTTACTCTTTTATTAGTTGAGAAATAAGGTTCTATGTCTGTAGTTACTATGTAAATAAAATTACTTTAAATATTGTTTTCGTTGAGCAGAGGAGCAAGTTTTTACATTGTGTTGCAACTCACGCAAAACGTTGCAAACACAGAACGCATGGAGGAATTACGTGCATATTGCGATTACATACCTATACGAAACTCCTAGGAAATTGTTGTGTCTTATGAAAAATACACTTATAAGAATTGGCAAAAGTGAGAAACAGGAGATCACTGATGTTACCTTATATGAATGAAGCAATGAGAAGGCATGTGGAACAAAAGGCTGCGATTTTTGTATATTCATTTACAGATAGCAATCGAGTTACACAATTTTTACTCTTACATAGATTTAATACATTCTAAGACATACCAATGGCAGAACATGATCGACGTTTTAATCTCAGCCATTTTCAAGCACAGAATTTTGGTTATTGCATTTCATACATTACAGTTTCACCTTTTACAAAATGCTGCTGTGGTGACTTACACATTCCAACCACATATCGAACATGTTCCACAATTGTTGTAACGACAGTAGAAAATATACCAAATATGATTAATACTTGCCCTTTTCAGGCATATATCACTAAACACATTTAGACTGAATAAGAAGCCTACTATTTACCACATTAATATATGTCTGTGTGGATGGACCAGTAATTTTCGGAAGCTCCACAGGCAACTTACTGAAGTGAATAGTATGTGAGAACATGAAAAAAATTACAGCTACAGGCATAACTACAATGTCATCACACAGAGTTTCCCATTATTCAGTCCAAGTTTCGCTATTCTGAGTAATCAATATAAATGGCGTCATATTTATTCTACATCCGGCAGTTATTTTAGGAGATAAACGAATAATCAGTTATAATGCATACTTAACCCGGCGAGGATGTGGTAGGGTCAATTTGACCCTGCTCATTTTGTTTTGTTGGTAATTCTTTGTTGGGTAGTTGTGAAAGTTCACAGTAGCTGTAAGTATTGAACTCCCCTCCCTAATGCGTGCACGCTCTGTCAGATGGCGTCTGGGAAAGGAAATAAACGAGTGCAAACGGTAAGAGGGTGTTTTTTTCCCTTCCATAACCGCGAAGTAGTATTTCTGTGCCATTTTTAAATTGATCTTTCTCATGATTGTTTCGTGTTTTTTGGTATTTTAGTCAAAATGGACAATGAAGGAAGGGAGGCTGATCGTATACGTCGTTGGCTGGCTGAATTTTCAGACAGTAAAAACGACTTTACGACAGACGGTAGTGAAAATGGTGTAAGTGACCGCAATGGCACTGAGCAGGATGCAAGTGAAGGCACTGACAAAGAAGATAACATAGCACTAAATGAGCTACACAATACTGCCCCCAACGCTGCCTTACCAGAATTAGTCAAGCGATCGGGAAATCAGGTACGCAGTTCATTTTATTTTGGTGAAGATGGATCCAAATGGTGCAAAAGTCCACCTCAATGTTAAGTTCGGACCCATTCTGAATATATCATCGGGCAGGAGTGAGTTTAGTGGCAAGATTCATCTACATCTGCACCCATACTCCGCAAGCCATCTGACGGTGTGTGGCGGAGGGTACCCTGGGCACCTCTATCGATTTTCCCATCTATTCCAGTCTCGTATTGTTCGTGGAAAGACGGATTGTCGGTATGCTTCTGTATGGGCTCTAATCTCTCTGTTTTTATACTCATGGTCTCTTCGCGAGATATACATAGGAGGGAGCAATATACTACTTGGCTCTTCGGTGAAGGTATGTTCTCGAAACTTTAACAAAAGCCCTCTACCGAGCTACTGAGCGTCTCTCCTGCAGAGTCTTACACTGGAGTTTATCTATCATCTCCGTAACGCTTTCGCTATTACTAAATGATCCTGTAACTAAGCGCCCTGCTCTCCGTTGGATCTTCTCTATCTCTTCTACCAATCCTGTCTGGTACGGATCTCACAACGGTCAGCAGTATTCAAGCAGTGGGCGAACAAGCGTACTGTAACCTACTTCCTTTGTTTTCGGATTGCATTTCCTTAGGATTCTTCCAATGAATCTCAGTCTGGCATCTGCTTTACCGACGATAAACTTTATATGATCATTCCATTTTAAATCACTCCTAATGCGTACTCCCAGATAATTTATGGAATTAACTGCTTCCATTTGCTAACCTCCTATTTTGTAGCTAAATGATAAGGGATCTAACTTTCTATGTATTCGCAGCAAATTACACTTGTCTACATTGCGATTCAATTGCCATTCCGCAACAAGGAACAACAATATTAATGTGCTAATAGTAAACTGCAGGAGCGTCTATAGAAAGGTCCCGGAACTGCTCTCATTAATAAACGGTCACAACGCCCATATAGTACTTGGGACAGAAAGTTGGCTGAAACCAGACGTAAACAGTAATGAAATCCTAAACTCAGATTGGAATGTATACCGCAGAGACAGGCTGGACAGTGAAGGAAGAGGCGTGTTTGTTGCGATAAGAAGTGCAATAGTATCGAAGGAAATTGCGGAGATCCGAATTGTGAAATGATTTGGGTGAAGGTCACGGTTAAAGCAGGATCAGACATGGTAATTGGACGTCTCTATAGGCCCCCGGGCGCAGCAGCTGTTGTGGCTCAGCCCCTGAAGAATAATTTGGAAAATATTTCGAGTAGATTTCCCCACCATGTTATAGCTCTGGGTGGAGATTTTAATTTGCAGGATGTAGACTGGGAGACTCAAACGTTCATAACGGGTGGCAGGGACAAGGAATGCAGTGAAATATTTTTAAGTGCTTCATCTGAAAACTACCTTGAGCAGTTAAACAGAGAACCGACTCGTGGCGATAACATATTAGACCTTCTGGTGACAAACAGACCCGAACTCTTTGAATCAGTTAATGCAGAACAGGGAAATTAGATTACCAAAGACAGAGCTTGAATGCTGGAGTCTGTTTTGCAATGAAAATAAACTTAGTATTATCTTGAAACACACAAACTTGCAAACTGCAGGAGAAGCTTGTGAAGTAGTCGCAAATCACTATTTTATGAAGAAAATGACCATGAGCAAGCTGAAGGCTTATATAGGCATGTTGAACACTGCTGCATTTTACCGATCTGTGAGGCAGAACACCGTCGACCTTTGAGCTTCAGATGCAACAAGCGTAAAAAAATTTCGCCTGACAATGACGTGATAATGTTTTAATTTTATTCAAAGCTGTCTTCGTTTTGACGATAAATCCATACGTGAGTGAAGTAAATAGCTCGACAACTTAGCAACAATACAACCGATATTAGAAATACACGTTGAAAACTGCAAGAAAGCCTAAGTGCTATGAGAATATGCCATCTTAAATGAATAGGTGCTTGCATTCAAAGGCAGATGCAAATTCAGACAATGCATTCCATCAAAACCGGCCAAATATGGCATAAAAATATTTGCCATGGTCGACGAAAAGAATTTCTATATCTTGAACTTCGAAATATATGCTGGGAAGCAGCCAGAGGGGACCGTTTTCACTGAGTAACAGACTATTTGATGTGGTGAATAGGCTAGTGCAGCCCAATTGAAAACCAAGGCGTAATGTGACTTTTGATAATTAGTTTACTAGCCAAAATATAGCGTCACATCTGCTGAAAGAACACAAGCTAACTTCTGCTGCAACATTGCGTAAGAGTAAGAGGAAAATCCCTCCTAAATTTTCTAAAACTCGTGGTGGAGAAATCACCTCATTTAAATTTTTGTTTCTCATATTCCAAAGAAAACCAAAGTTTGCTCATGTCTCGTATTTGCCACAATGCTGAAATTCATGAATCGACAAGAGATAAAAAGAAACCAGAGATAAACATGTTTTATAATTCTACGAAAGGTGGAGTTGACGTTGCAAATGATGTGTCATAAACTTATGATGTAAGCCGCAATTGAAAGAAATGACCTCAGTCTGTTTTCTCCGCAATACTGAATATGGTCAGCATAAATGCTGTTATTGTTCAGCAATCAAATGACGATAAAAACCAAAAGCATCGTAATTTGATAAAAACACTAGGCCATGTAATCGTCAGTGAACGCTTGATTCGCATACAAGATATACCTCAACTCTCAAGCTCTTTGCGTAAGAGAATCAGAGAATTTAGTAGAGAATCTCCACAGGAATCGACTGTCCGGAGCCCAATGTGTATGATAAAGATGTCAAGAGTGTCTCTAGGCTAGATATCGTAAGACACCCCAAGCGTGAGAAGGTTGTCATAAAGACATTTGTCAAGAACACATTGTTCCATTCTGCCAACAATATGCTACGGCAAGAGATGATTAACAGCTTACGTGAAAAGTTTATTCTTCATTTTCTGTTCGAAGAAGCTTTATCTAGTTAACACTTAGCAAAAAATCCGAATTACTGGTAATAATATATGGTTTCCTAGATTTAAAGAAATATGTAAAGTTAAGAACTGTTAAAATGATTATTTTGTGGACTTCATGTAAAAATTATGTAATAAAGCTAATAAAACATTTGTTCACTTAATGGTGTTCACTACTATGAAAATCCTTTAATTAATAAATAATTCATAAACTTAATTCCCATATTTCGTTAAAAAGTGTCAATAACTAATTAGATGAAAAACAAGATCAATATGACCCTCCACATCCTCAATGTATACTTTTTGCACCACACTTTCGTAGGTTTAATATTCTGGAAAACTACATTTTTAAAATGAATAGTATTTATTTTTCTGTAACTTCTATGTTTTTTTCAGTTACGAAAATCAAAATTTCCGAATGTACACAACTTCTAATATAGAGACAATGGCAATTTATATGTTATGGAGCTAAAAAGCAGAATATGATAGAATGAAAATCAGAAAAATAACATTCAACAGCTTCAGAAGCAGCTAGATTTAGCCACTCTTAATCTTTGTAGAAGAAAGGCTGAGATTTGCTTTCATATTTAACCCTCCTACTGCCAGGATTTTTTGTCTTACTGAGTAGCTCTTGAGCTATATACCCAATGTCCTTTACAATGGACATATTGTATACTCTATTTTAATATACTAACATGAAACGTAGTTTACCGTTGTTCATTGTAACAGTAATGATTCTATTTTCGTAAATAATGCTTTCAAGAAACAAAAATACATTTAGCTTGATGTCATAATGATCCCAATGGCACTCACTGCAAAAAACCATGAATAAGTTTTAATGTATTGTAAATATAAAACTAAACGAAGCATCTCTCAGTACAGTTGATTGAGAGACAAAAAGTTGCGCATTTTAAAAGAAATAGCTTTGGGTACAGGGCAAATACGATTCTCCAAAGTGCTTATGGGGTCCTATTGACCCCAGTGGTATTATAAGGGTTAATGTCAGTTGACAGGGAGGTCTCATACATGGATCACGAGATAGTAGGACAAACATGTAGTACAGATTTGCATCTTATAGTTTTGAAGGTATTATTCAAGCTCTTCAATGATTTAGTGAAACACATGTGATCTGTATGTGAAAGGGTGGAGAGGAAATTTGAGCCCTTCTCATCCAGTGCGTTTTGGCAGCGTTATGCTACAGACCACTACCTAATTTCCGTAGAACAGCCCTTGAATTCCTGCATTTTATGATCTTATTAACACTAAAAGTGCTTGATGAAGTTTAAAAATTTCGATTGTAGCTGTTGCTCTGTTTGTTTTCATGTCTAGTGTAGTGGTGTTACAGAGTACTCAGAGCTGTTCAGTACTCAACTTCTGATATGTATCATCTGAAACTCCATTCCATCTCTTGTGTATACTGCTGGAACCATTTCCTTAAACCAATCTTACAGTAATTTGGTACTAACTTGTATCATTCTAGGCTCATCTGTTTCGATTTATTCAGTCTGTTTTTGAAACTTTATTGCCATCGCTATTAATGCACAAGGCACACTGTCAGATATTTTTATGGCTGCAAATTCGCTCTTTTCTTTGCAAAAGAAAGGCTTGAAGACACATAAGAACACTGAGATAGTTAAATTTGACACATAGGCAGAAATTAACTGATGCAGACAGACTAAAATGAGACGGAATACAAAATCTGCAGAAAAATCATTAACTAATAATGTTGAATGTTTGTATAACGTCAGACAGATCAGTGCTGTCACGGACAACCCTGGCTCTTTCAATTGTGGTAATCAGTTTACCTAAAAAAAAAAAAGAGTTGTAAGCCCGTAACAGAGCCACAAATTCACAGCGAGGAAATCCACTTCAGCAACTTCTGTTCAGTTCACTCTCCGCTCCCGATTCTTTCTCCTATGTAACTTCGTCGTTCCGTTCTTGTAAAGAAGTTTGTCTCCTGTAGAGAGTTAGGAACGTAATTCTATTGTCCCGGCAAACAGAGACACGGAGAAGAGAAAGGAGTCGAAATGGCAACTGCAGGCGCGCTGCGGGGAGGCTCACGTATCATGGTTCCGGTAATGTCGTAATTCGATACATAGTATGAGACGTATCGGGAAAACGTAATACTAAGTATAGAGTAAAAAATATGTTTTCCTTTCTGAAACTGTAGGTTGACGGTTGTTATTAAGGCAGCATGAAAGTTTCTCATACCAATGATAGAAAAAGTTTGCTTTTGTTATGTTGCTACCAGTTGTGCAGTATTAAAAGTAACTGTTAGCTTGATCTGAAGAACATTGTTACATGGTTTTCTTCACGTTGTCTATGTATTTTTGGAATTGATAAACTGTATATGGTGTCGCCATAATCTGTCGATAGTAACCTCGTTGCAAATGGGACGTCAAAACGGTGATCTTCCTTATTGCAGCTACAAGTGCTTTGAACTGTTTATCTTCAAACCAATTCCAGCTAAACTTGACAATAGTGTACACAGAATATCAAGCCAAAATATGGCAGCGATTTCTAAAGATTACTCTCCAATGCACACTTAAATGTTCGGCCGAATGCACAGACTAATCAATGTCGCTCTATTGTCGGACAGCTCGTGGGAAAAATGAACTCGTTAATATTTCTCTTCGATGTGTAATTGCTTTCATTTTGTCACGGTGGTCATTATTTCCTATATTACTGAAAGTCAGCAAAATATTTTCACCTTTGGAAAAGAAAACTGATGAATGAAATTTCGTGAAACAATTTCGCCACAACGAAATACGCTTTTGTTTAAAAGACTGCACCCCAGTATCACATCTTTGACACTCTCTAATCTTAATCGTGATAATACAAAACATTTCTCATGTTCTCCGTCAGGAATATCTGGTAAGGATAACACGCCATGCAGCTGTACTCTGGTAGAGAACGGATAAGCGTATTATAGGTAGTTTAGAAGACTTGTAGCATTGTGTTCCACCAATGAACTACAATCTTTGATTCACCTTCATATAAAATGTACTATTTGATGGTTCAAAATTAACTTATAAACCTAGGCAGAAATTTTGTGAGAACGATTTTGTAGTTCGTTTTAATATTTGACGACTTTACCAGCCGGTGCACCATCTGCAAATACTCTGAGAGTGCTGCTCAGATTTTCTTAAACCCTTTATGTAAAGATTAAGAACAGCAGAGTGGTTTTAGTGCTACCTTGACGAAACCCAAATATAACAGATGCCTTCCAGTCAGTTGCTACGAACTGTGACCCTTCTGACATGAAATTACGAATCCACTGGATAGGCACCTAATTTGATTAGACGTCGCTTGTGAGGAATGGTGTCAAATGCTCTCTGAAAATTTAGAAATTTGCAATCAACTTGCAATCCTGCGAGATGACAGGTGGACTCAGATGCGTAATGGTCTGACAGCTGGTGCAGCGCGACTCAGGCACCTATGCAGGCGAGTGTAGATGGCTTGAAGATGGCAAGTGGAGTAAAATAGGATATTTCTGGTAAGTTCTATGGGACCAAACTGCTTACACACTTCTTAATCTAACTTACGCTAAGGACAACACACACACCCATGCTCGATGGAGGACTCGAACCTCCGACGGGGGATGCCGCGCGAATCGTCGTAACGAACCTGAGACGCACGGCTACCCCGGGCGGCGGCAAGTGGAGTTCTCAGTTTTATCGCCAGCGTACACCCGCGCCTTTCCTATAGGCAAAGTGCACGGACCACGAAAAAAACCGGCTGTGAGATGGGCTACAAGTAATCTGAAGTGTTACTATGGATGGTTTTGCACGAAGTGAGCGGCAAAAATGCCGGGCATGGGGTACCGAGCATGGCGTGAGGGTGCCGCAATGGCGAAAATTATTTCACGGCAGCTGCATGTATAATATCCCTACTAACGAAGATACAGAACAGGCAAAGGCACTACACGAAAGAGAGACACCAAGCGAGGAAAAAAAGATGTAGATGTAATACTACTTTAGATATTAACGGTAAAGGATATGAATGTCTGTACTACCTTTAAAAATTAATTACTTGTCAGTGACTTAAGCGATCTTAGCAACAAAATTTCAACAGAACTACCGAAAAACAGCTTCAAAATTCCTATTAAACGAGCACAGTTACAGTTATGTGAATGAACGTTGATTACGATGGCGTTTTATTTCAAAATAATTTGCTAAACAGTATGTGTAGTGGCTGTATTAGGTAACAGACACCAACAGCAATCTATATAGGATTGATACTCCTTATCTTTAAAGTGGGCAAAAGTATATAATGCTAATTTTGATCATTTCACTAATTGAGATGCCTATAACGCTAGAAACTAGGGCTCCCAGTACAAACCTATTGTCAACACTGAAAATTCCGTGAAATTCTAGCCCTTTTTCATGTGTAGTACTCATACCAGCGGTAAGTTTAATATAAATTAAAGACATTGCTAGGTTTATTGACTAACAGGCAAGCAAACTATCATTAGAAACAGCTCAAAGAAATCGTCGAGAATGTGCGTGTCATGTAAAGTGCTTATGTATGTATCTTCTACAGTAATATGTACTCTTGTTGTTACATGAGTTTTTCAACGACAAATTTAGGCAGTACAGCGTCTCCTAAGAGGAATGGCCAATATTGAGAGATATGACAGGGATGATCACTTGAAGCAAAAAAGTCTAGTAAACATGGGCGTTAAGAGGTGATCCTAAAGTGTTATGAGTACTGCTTCTTAATTTCCAGACTGTGACACAGATCTCTTATACTACGTGCTCTTTACTTTCTGTATTTTGAGAAGTAATAGTGTTCACCAAAGCAAGAAAGAATTATCAAGTAAACATTCCCTCTACAGTGATTACCCTAAGGGCTATGAGTACTTATTCATCTTTGCTACTGTGAAACACATATCTTTCGCAGAGCGAGTGCTCATAGGTCTCAATGTACGCATTTTGGAACACATGTTTAACACAGAATTTTTTGTTCGATTTGTCCATACTATCACATCAAACATGGAATGGAAAGAGAATGCAGTAGAAGAGATTTGCTTCACAATACAGAAGATGACGAAGAGCTTACAAGTTATGCACCTTAGAAACGATGTTCACTTGGCTATTTTGCTTTGAATGACTTTTCATATCGTATCCCTGAACGTGCAAAACTTGCATAAGTGCAGTGGGCATGTTGGCTTGAGTCTGTTCGCTTTGGGAGTTTGGTGAATTAAGACGTGCACAATTGAGCGGAGAGTCAGTCACGAAAAAAAAAAAAACCTCGTGTTGTTGTTGCTGTGGTCTTCAGTCCCGAGACTGGATTGATGCAGCGCTCCATGCTACTCCATCCTGAGCAAGCTCCTTCATCTCCCAGTACCTATTGCAACCTACATCCTTCTGAATCTGCTTAGTGTATCCATCTCTTGGTCTCCCTCTATGATTTTTACCCTCCACGCTGCCCTCCAATACTAAATTGGCGATCCCTTGATGCCTCAGAACATGTCCTACCAACCGATCCCTTCTTGTAGTCAAGTTGTGCCACAAACTTCTCTTCTCCCCAATCCTATTCAATACCTTGTCATTAGTTATATTATCTACCCATCTAATCTTCAGCATTTTTCTGTAGCACCACATTTCGAAAGCTTCTATTTTCTCCTTGTCCAAACTAGTTATCGTCCATGTTTCACTTCCAACCATGGTCACGCTCCATACAAATACTTTCAGAAACGACTTCCTAACACTTAAAATCTATACTCCATGTTAACAAATTTCTCTGCTTCACAAATGCTTTTCTTGCCATTGCCAGTCCACATTTTATATCCTCTCTATTTCGGCCATCATCAGTTATTTTGCTCCCCAAATAGCAAAACTCCTTTACTACTTTAAGTGTCTCATTTCCTAATCTAATTCCCTCAGCATCAACAGACTTAATTCGACTACATTCGATGATCCTCGTTTATCTTTTGTTCATGTTCATCTTATACCCGCCTTTCATGAGACTGTCCAATCCGTTCAACTGCTCTTCCAAGTCCTTTGCTGTCTCTGACAGATTTACAATGTCATCGGCGACCCTCAATGTTTTTATTTCTTCTCCATGGATTTTAATACCTACTCTGAATTTTTCTTTTGTTTTCTTTATTGCTTGCTCAATATACAGATTGAATAACATCGGGGAGAGACTACAGACCTGTCCCAGTCCCATCCCAAGCACTGCTTCCCTTTCATGCTCCTCGACTCTTATAACTGCCATTTTGTTTCTGTACAAATTGTAAATAGCCTTCCGCTCCCTGTATTTTACCCCTGCCACCTTCAGAATTTGAAAGGGAGTATTCCAGTCAACATTGTCAAAAGCTTTATCTAAATCTACAAATGCTAGAAGAGTAGGTTTGCCTTTCCTTAATCTAGCTGCTAAGATAAGTCGTAGGGTCAGTATTGTCTCATATGTTCCAACATTTCTGCGGAATCCCAACTGATCTTCTCCGAGGTCGGCTTTTACCAGTTTTTCCATTCGTCTGTAATGAATACGCATATTTTTCCGCCGTGACTTATGAAACTGATAGTTCGGTAATTTTCACATCTGTCAACACCTGCTTTCTTTGGGATTGGAATTATTATATTCTTCTTGAAGTCTGAGGGTATTTCGCCTGTCTCATAAATATTGCTTACCAGATGGTACAGTTTTGTCTGGACTGGCCCTCCAAAGGCCGTCAGTAGTTCTAATGGAATGTTGTCGACTCCCGGGGCCTTGTTTCGACTCAGGTCTTTCAGTGCTCTGTCAAACTCTTCCCGCAGTATTGTATCTCCCATTTCATCTTCATCTGCATCCTCTTCCATTTCCAGTACACCGCCCTTGTATAAACCTTCTAGATACTCCTTTCACCTTTCCGCCTTCCCTTCTTTGCTTAGAACTGGGTTTCCATCTGAGCTCTTGATATTCATTCAAGTGGTTCTCTTTTTTCCAAAGGTCTCTTTAATTTTCCTGTGGTCAGTATCTATCTTACCCCTAGGGAGATAAGCCTCTACATTCTTACGTTTGTTCTCTAGCCATCCCTGCTTAGCCATTTTGCACAACCTGTCGATATCATTTTTGAGACGTTTGTATTCCTTTTTGCCTGCTTCATTTACTGTATTTTTATATTTTCCCCTTTCATCAATTAAAATCAATATTTCTTCTGTTACCCAAGGATTTCTACTAGCCCTCGTCTTTTTACCTACTTGATCCTGTGCAGCCTTCACTACTTCATCCCTCAAAGCTACCCATTCTTCTTCTACTGTATTTCTTTCCCCCATTCCGGGCAACTGTTTCCTTATGCTCTCCCTAAAACTCTGTACAACCTCTGGTTCTTTAAGTTTATCTAGGCCCCATATCCTTAAATTCCCATCTTTTTGCAGTTTCTTCAGTTTTAATCTACAGTTCATAACCAATAGATTGTGGTCAGAGTCCACATCTGCCCCTGGACATGTCTTCCAATTTACAACCTGGTTCCTAAATCTTTGTCTTACCATTATATAATCTATCTGAAACCTGTCAGTATCTCTAGGCTTCGTCCATGTATACAACCTTCTTTTGTGATTCTTGAACCAAGTGTTAGCTATGATTAAGTTGTGCTGTGTGCAAAATTCTATCAGGCGGCTTCCTCTTTCATTTATTAGGCCCAATCCATATTCACTTACTACGTTTCCTTCTCTCCCTTTTCCTATTACCGAATTCCAGTCACCTATGACTACTAAATTTTCGTCCCCCTTCACTATCTGAATTATTTCTTTTATTTGATCATACATTTCTTCAATTTCTTCGTCATCTGCAGAGCTAGTTGGCATAAAAACTTGCAATACTGTTTTAGGAATGGGCTTCGTGTCTATCTTGGCCACAATAATGCGTTCGCTGTGCTGTTTGTAGTAGCTTACCCGCACTCCTATTTTTTTTTATTCAATATTAAACCGACTCCTTCATTACCCCTGTTTGATTTTGTATTTAGAACCCTGCACTCACCTGACCAAAAGTCTTGTTCCTCCTTTCACCGAACTTCACTAATTCCTACTATATCTAACTTTAACCTATCCATTTCCCTTTTTAAATTTTCTAACCTACCTGCTCGATTAAGGACTCTGGCATTCCATGCTCCAATCCATAGAACGCCAGTTTTCTTTCCCCTGATAACAACGTCGTCCTGAGTAGTCCCTGCCCGGAGATTCGAATGGGGGACTATTTTACCTCCAGAATATCTTACCCAAGAGTACGCCATCATAATTTAACCTTATAGTAAAGCTGCATGCCCTGTGGAAAAATTATGGCTGCAGTTTCCCGTTGCTTTCAGCCGTTCGCAGTATCAGCACAGCAAGGCCGTTTTGGTTAGTGTTACAAGGCCAAATGAGTCAATCATCCACACTGCTACCCCTGCAACTACTGAAAAGGCTGCTGCCCCTCTTCAGGAACCACACGTTTGTCTGGCCTCTCAGTAGATACACCTCCATTGTGGTTGCACCTAGGGTACGGCTATCTTTATCGCTGAGGCAAGCAAGCCTCCCAACCAACGTCAAGGTCCAAACCGCTTTTCTGTATTTATTTTATTTCTTGATTTATTATGTCTTTTACATATTTTTTATTATGCAAATGTTTGTTAGAACATCACATTCTCCATATTTACACAGCAAGTGAATACAGCATAAATATCTCATATTTTGTCATATTTCTAAATTTCTGTAATGAACAGTTTACTACTTTCCTGTCATCGTTAATCAGAAGTTGATGACAAGTACTACTAAAATCTGTGCTAATTTAAAGGTGATCATTCGCATGTGTTAGTGCACATAACAATTTGAAAGAGATCCAAGAGACGCTTCTGTCAAGAAGGCATAAATAATAGTTTAAACGAAATTTAAAGGCAATTCCTTGTTATTTAACATTAATGCATTTGCACAAGAATACTAGCTTATTTATTTATGAACCAACCTTCGTTTATAATTAATGTGAATGGCCTGAGTGTGGCAGAATATTTATAAAATTTCTTTATTTAAATATTGTTTTAATGTATTAGTTTTGTCTGGGATGGGTCAAGCTAAAACCAATCTTGTCTGTAAAAATCAAGAAAATATATTTTTGCTGGGGACAGCCTTCAGGCAATGGAAAAACATACAATAGCGGAACACTACGGAGTCAAGTGGAGACTGGTACTTCCCGAGTGAGAGCTCAAAGGAGCGATCTCGACACTTGGATGTTCGTTCTCGGAAAAGGCAGATCTGCCTGCGGTAGCGTGTCGTTTTTAATGGAGTAAGGGATAGATCCTGGGAGGTGAACAGAAGCGACCGTACTTGCGGCCAATACTATTTAATTCCACAAGAAACTTTTATTTTGAGGGATCTGAATGTGCCCCAAAGTAGAGCTCTAACTTTTTCCATTTGTATTAAGGAACTCACGATAGACAGAATATGAGTTTCTCATTGTCATCTTTTGTGTGTTAATTTTTAAATCATTGTGTTGAACTGTGAACTGTTTCATATACTGTGATTACAGAATGTACTTAATTTGTAAGTATATTTGATTAAAATTTTAGTTTGGGGATTTCGCTTACATTCTTGTAACACTCTCAATGTAACTTTACTACGTTTCATCAGGGTATTTTCTGTCTGTATTTTTAATGAATATCGCAGGACCACTTCCCATTTATTTGAGAGTTCCTTTCTTGAATATATATTATTGAACATAATTCTCTCGCCTACAACAGTTACAGATGTTAGCATAGAACCCTAGATATTAAATTATTCATTTAACCTTTATTTTGTACAATATTTCTCTGTAGTTTATTAATTCGCAATTCGAGCCACTGCACTGACTCTCTGCATGATCACAGCTACAGGCTATTTTTTGCACCGTAATATCTGCAGGGCATGAAATCAGCCGTGCTTGGCTCAACCCTATGACTACAGCGAGCCATTCTTTTTAAACAGAGCCGTGTGTAGCCCAAGTACCTAAATTACAAAGACGCAACTGGCTTTCTTGTATGTGATGATCCTTGGAAGAGCAACCGCACTAGCAATACCTGTTATGAACCATCTCAGCGACGAAAGTATGTTTTTCTTTCAAGCAATATGCACAAGGTTCTAATGTACCGAGTATGAATTATTATGGAATGATGCAGTATTCAACTGGTTCAGCGATCTGTTGGTATGTGATGTGTAGCTGAGAAACGTATGATGAACGATAGACAAGGAAACCTAAAACCAAACAATGTTAGTTTTTAAAATAATTCATGAAATATTAACAGCTGTACTAGCTAATTCCATATGAGTTTTTAAATCTTTGGGAAAATAAATAAAAATACCACAACAAACATCAAAATTTTAATAACGATTGTGGCGTTGTTCACGCTGCTAAATACTGCATTATCGTGCAACAACAGTCATGTTATGTGGCAGGTGTCATTAGAGCACAGTTAATAGTCATTTCTTGTAATAATGTATATTTTTGTGTTTCCCACGCAGGTCCCGTCGTAAAATCATGGTTCAATCGTTGAAAATATAGGTGGTTATGATACCAAGCTCGGATGCAAAGAGGCCTAGGTATCATAACTTTTTGTAGATGCGCTTCTCAAACCGTTCTTGGAGATTAAACCTTTCAATGTTAGCACAATGGTGATGTAAAAAAAAAAAAAAACAGCAATCCGAATTTAAGTTAGACTTCCTTTTAACTCCTTTTATTGCAATATCACGTATCACACAAAAAATCACTTCAGAATACAAAACATACTTGAAAACATCTCTCTCACAGTCACTGATAAAGTTCACATTTTATAAGCGGACTACGTTATGCGTCTTTCCAACATAACGTCCAGCACTTGACTTTTACAAGGTCAGACTCTCTAACAACTCAACAACTAACTAACAATCGCTTACGCGCCCAAACATGAGAGTTACAAGTACGTCAAAGATCATAGTGACAAAAGAAAGAATATACATACGAATAATATCATTGCAATATAAACATATCGATGTATCAAAAGTGAAATCAAATCTGAATGTTGTCTCAGAAATATGTTAAGTAGTTAACAGAAATACAGTAGAATATTACTGGTATCGAGAGGTTCAGGTGAGGTACCATAATGGTTACGTAATTCAAGTACCATTACAAGTTGTAGTGACAACATTGTTTGGCTGCTATTGACAAGCTGTCACCAACTCATACCCATCATCGTTTCTACAGTTGCAAATAATACAGTTCTTATTGATCCAAAGTAGTAACAGGGATTTCCACGTAGCTGCAATACTATTTTTGTGTCATGGACACACAAAAAGCAAAGTTCCGGCCTGCCACGCACACCCAGAGACCTTCAATGCCACTCCCCCACACCCTCTCCTCCCCACTCCAGCCCCATCCGACCTCCTCCCACGTCCCTCACCACTCCCACGAGTAAATGGATTAAGTCAAGGACACTCGTAGAGTAGAGACGAAGAAAGGAGGCGACCAACTGGGACGTGACCTCAATAGATGGCGGCCATCAAAGTGAAAGAAGGTACCGAAGAAAGGAACTAATAGAAGCATACTCTCAGTGGGACGACGTTGATACAAAAACGAGCTAGATTTGTATTTCCTCCCTCTATAAAAAAAAAATCTGCAATGGACTGGAGAATGTGTACTAGTATTTTCTTGGAAAATTAGTTTGAGGGCACCTCTCCGAGAAGAGAACAACAGATTACTTGCAACATAACCAGACCATTTGGCAGCGTTTTTACAACTATCAGTAGGTCGGTTTAGTTACTGTTCAAGGAATGCAATAACGGAATGGGAAATACTTATAGGAATCACTATACTGAGCAAGTGGAGCGATGGTTAAAGCATTGTGCCTGGGTTATTGCCCTGAGTCCCAACAATACAAAAGAACGGTTTTTAAGTTTTTCCCAAAAACTGATTTTATCGCCACAGAAGGTAATGAATGTGAGAAGAAATTAGTAAAATGTAAACAGTTATATTAAGGTGTTAGAGCTCTTTGGAATAAATTTTTTAAATTTTTCCAAATCGAACATTTATCATGGTAGGCAACGAATAGAAGAAATTGGCAAAAAACAACAACCTGTTGTTTTAAAGTTATGGATTCACTTTTAAGTCATTGGGGTCTATAGTTCTCAACCAACCACCATTTCATGAGATAAATATACCATCCCACATCTCCAAACTTCCATGAACTCGTAATTCCTAACACAAGTTACAGTATTAAATAACAAGCAAAGTAGGTCTAAAATTTAATAAATTTGTCTCAGAAATATATACTGCTCCAGTGGTTTCATTTCAAAACCTCTCATAAGAGCAGTAGAACACACTCAAATTTATGTTACGTAGCTTAAGATACATTTACTTTGAGGGTCCATGATCTCAGCATGATAACTACACTCCTGGAAATTGAAATAAGAACAATGTGAATTCATTGTCCCAGGAAGGGGAAACTTTATTGACACATTCCTGGGGTCAGATACATCACATGATCACACTGACAGAACCACAGGCACATAGACACAGGCAACAGAGCATGCACAATGTCGGCACTAGTACAGTGTATATCCACATTTCGCAGCAATGCAGGCTGCTATTCTCCCATGGAGACGATCGTAGAGATGCTGGATGTAGTCCTGTGGAACGGCTTGCCATGCCATTTCCACCTGGCGCCTCAGTTGGACCAGCGTTTGTGCTGGACGTGCAGACCGCGTGAGACGACGCTTCATCCAGTCCCAAACATTCTCAATGGGGGACAGATCCGGAGATCTTGCTGCCCAGGGTAGTTGACTTACACCTTCTAGAGCACGTTGGGTGGCACGGGATACATGCGGACGTGCATTGTCCTGTTGGAACAGCAAGTTCCCTTGCCGGTCTAGGAATGGTAGAACGACGGGTTCGATGACGGTTTGGATGTACCGTGCACTATTCAGTGTCCCTCGACGATCACCAGAGGTGTATGGCAAGTGCAGGAGATCGCTCCCCACACCATGACGCCGGGTGTTGGCACTGTGCGCCTCGGTCGTATGCAGTCCTGATTGTGGCGCTCACCTGCATGGCGCCAAACACGCATACGACCATCATTGGCACCAAGGCAGAAGCGACTCTCATCGCTGAAGACGCCTGTCGCGACATCACTGTAGGCGGGCTGCACGTTGTTGGGGCATGAGCGGAAGACGGCCTAACGGTGTGCGGGACCGTAGCCCAGCTTCATGGAAACGGTTGCGAATGGTCCTCGCCGATACCCCAGGAGCAACAGTGTCCCTAATTTGCTGGGAAGTGGCGGTGCGGTCCCCTATGGCACTGCGTAGGATCCTATGGTCTTGGCGTGCATCCGTGCGTCGCTGCGGTCCGGTCCCAGGTCGACGGGCACGTGCACCTTCCGCCGACCACTGGCGACAACATCGATGTACTGTGGAGACCTCACGCCCCACGTGTTGAGCAATTCGGCGGTACGTCCACCTGGCCTCCCGCATGCCCACTATACGCCCTCGCTCAAAGTCCGTCAACTGCACATACAGTTCTCATCCACGCTGTCGCACATCCACCAGTGTTAAAGACTGCGATGGAGCTCCGTATGCCACGGCAAACTGGCCGAAACTGAGGGCGGCGGTGCACAAATGCTGCGCAGCTAGCGCCATTCGACGGCCAACACCGCGGTTCCTGGTGTGTCCGCTGTGCGTGTGATCATTGCTTGTACAGCCCTCTCGCAGTGTCCGGAGCAAGTATGGTGGGTCTGACACACCGGTGTCAATGTGTTCTTTTTTCCATTTCCAGGAGTGTATATAAAGAAATGTTCAAGTTTATTAGGATCACGCAGCACAACCTTCGCGCCGACTGTTGCTTAGAAGGATGCAAAAAACTGCTACAACGCAGTACATTCGTTGGTGCACATCACTGTACCATTTGATGTCTCTGTTTTGCAATAGCATCGGTGGTTTCATGCGGAAGGCGTTGGTACTTTAAAAAATTAATAAAGTGATGGTTTCTGGCAGAAATCACTGGTACTCAAAGGGCTAAGACAGATGTAATCACTGCGCGTCATACATATATAGGATGTCCGTGCATTCATTGAAACGTCGAAGGAAAATTCTAGAGTCATTCACTCGGAAAGACACATATTTGATTATTTTAGTCATCCACGTCCACTTAAAAGCTGTGTTTCATCTCTAATGATTTCATCATCGACGGTACGGTAAACATTACTCACCTCTCCTTCCTTCCTTCCTTCCTTCCTTCCTTCCTTCACCCTTCCTTATTATTTTCTTTTCTTTTTTTTTTCTTTTTTGGAATTCAGTCTACTGACTGGTTTGATGCGGACCGCCACGAATTCCTTTCCTGTGCTAACCTCTTCATCTCAGAGTAGCACTTGCAACCTACGTCCTCAATTATTTGCTTCACGTATTCCAATCTCTGTGTTCCTCTACAGTTTTTGCCCTCTACAGCACCCTCTAGTACCATGGAAGTCATACCCTCATGTCTTAGCAGATGTCCTATCATCCTGTCCCTTCTCCTTATCAGTGTTTTCCACATATTCCTTTTCTCTCCGATTCTGCGTAGAACCTCCTCATTCCTTACCTGATCAGTCCACCTAATTTTCAACATTCGTCTTTAGCACCACATCTCAAATGCTTCGATTCTCTTCTGTTCCGGTTTTCCCACAGTCCATGTTTCACTACCATACAATGCTGTACTCCAGACGTACATCCTCAGAAATTTCTTCCTCAAATTAAGGCCGATATTTGATATTAGTAGATTTCTCTTGCCCAAAAATGCCTTTTTTGCCATAGCGAGTCTGCTTTTGATGTCCTTCTTGCTCCGTCCGTCATTGATTATTTTACTGCCTAGGTAGCAGATTTCCTTAACTTCTTCGACTTCGTGACCATCAATCCTGATGTTAAGTTTCTCGTTGTACTCATTTCTACTACTTCTCATTACCTTCGTCTTTCTCCGATTTACTCCCAAACCATACTGTGTACTCATTAGACTGTTCATTCCAGTCAGCAGATCATTTAATTCTTCTTCACTTTCACTCAGGATAGCAATGTCATCAGCAAATCGTATCATTGATATCCTTTCACATTGTATTTTAATTCCACTCCTGAACCTTTCTTTTATTTCCGTCATTGCTTCCTCGATGTACAGATTTAAGAGTAGAGGCGAAAGGCTACAGCCTTGTCTTACACCCTTCTTAATACGAGCACTTCGTTCTTGATCGTCCACTCTCATTATTCCCTCTTGGTTGTTGTACATATTGTATATGACCCGTCTCTCCCTATAGCTTACCACTACTTTTTTCAGTATTTCGAACAGCTTACACCATTTTATATTGTCAACGCTTTTCCAGGTCGACAAATCCTATGAATGTGTCTTGATTTTTCTTTAGCCTTGCTTCCATTATTAGCCGTAACGTCAGAATTGCCTCTCTCGTGCCTTTACTTTCCCTAAAGCCAAACTGTTCGTCACCTAGCGCATTCTCAATTTTCTTTTCCATTCTTCTGTATATTATTCTTGTAAGCAGCTTCGATGCATGAGCTGTTAAGCTGATTGTGCGATAATTCTCGCACTTGTCAGCTCTTGCCGTCTTCGGAATTGTATGGATATTCTACACACCAAGGTGAATAGTCGTTTTGTTGCCACTTCCCATAATGATTTTGGAAATTCTGATGGAATGTTATCTATCCCTTCTGCCTTATTTGAGCGTAAGTCCTCCAAAGCTCTTTTAAATTCCGATTCTAATACTGGGTCCCCTATCTCTTCTAAATCGACTCCTGTTTCTTCTTCTATCACATCAGACAAATCTTCAACCTCATAGAGGTTTTCAATGTATTCTTTCCACCTATCTGCTCTCTCCTCTGCATTTAACAGTGGAATTCCCGTTGCACTCTTAACGTTACCACCGTTGCTTTTAATGTCACCAAAGGTTGTTTTGACTTTCCTGTATGCTAAGTCTGTCCTTCCGACAATTATATCTTTTTCGATGTCTTCACATTTTCCCTTCAGCCATTTCGTCTTAGCTTCCCTGCACTTCCTATTTATTTCATTCCTCAGCGACTTGTATTTCTGTATTCCTTATTTTCCCGGAACATGTTTGTACTTCCTCCTTTCATCAATCAACTGAAGTATTTCTTCTGTTACCCATGGTTTCTTCGCAGCTACCTTCTTTGTACCTATGTTTACCTTCCCAACTTCTGTGATGGCCCTTTTTCGATACGTCCATTCCTCTTCAACTCTGTTGCCTACTGCACTGTTCCTTATTGCTGTATCTATAGCGTTAGAGAACTTCAAACGTATCCCGTCATTCCTTAGAACTTCCGTATCCCACTTCTTAGCGAATTGATTCTTCCTCACTAATGTCTTGAACTTCAGCCTACTCTTCATCACTATTATATTGTAATCTGAGTCTATATCTGCTCCTGGGTACGCCTTACAATCCAGTATCTGATTTCGGAATCTCTGTCTGACCATGATGTAATCTAATCGAAATCTTCCCGTATCTCCCGGCCTTCTCCAAGTATACCTCCTCCTCTTGTGATTCTTGAACAGGGTATTCGCTATTACTAGCTGAAACTTGTTACAGAACTCCATTAGTCTTTCTCCTCTTTCATTCCTTGTCCCAAGCCCATATTCTCCTGTAACCTTTTCTTCTACTCCTTCCCCTACAACTGCATTCCAGTCGCCCATGACTATTAGATTTCCGTCCCCCTTTACATATTGCATTACCCTTTCAATATCCTCATACACTTTCTCTATCTGTTCATCTTCAGCTTGCGACGTCGGCATGTATACCTGAACTATCGTTGTCGGTGTTGGTCTGCTGCTGATTCTGATTAGAACAACCTGGTCACTGAACTGTTCACAGTAACACAACCTGTGCCCTACCTTCCTATTCATAACGAATCCTACACCTGTTATACCATTTTCTGCTGCTGTTGATATTACCCGATACTCATGTAACCAGAAATCATTGTCTTCCTTCCACTTCACTTCACTGACCCCTACTATATCTAGATTGAGCCTTTCCATTTCCCTTTTCAGATTTTCTACTTTCCCTACCACGTTCAAGCTTCTGACATTCCACGTCTCGACTCGTAGAACATTATCCTTTCGTTGATTATTCAGTCTTTTTCTCATGGTAACCTCCCCCTTGGCAGTCTCCTCCCGGAGATCCGAATGGGGGACTATTCCGGAATCTTTTGCCAATGGAGAGATCATCATGACACTTCTTCAACTACAAGCCACATGTCCTGTGAATACACGTTACGTGTCTTTAACGCAGTGGTTTCCATTGCCTTCTGCATCCTCATGTCGTTGATCATTGCTGATTCTTCCGCCTTTAGGGGCAATTTCCCACCCCTAGAACTGGAAAGTGCTTTGAACCTCTATCCGCTCCTCCGCCGTTGGCAGAATGAGGCTGACTTCTTATGCCGCCAATGTTGACTATTTATCAAAATCTAGGCAGTGTCGGGGATCGAACCCGGGACCGAAAACGTTTTGATTATGAATCAAAGACGCTACCCCTAGACCACGGGTACCATTTATTAACATTGTCAAACATAGCTACGTTTTGCTCTTCAAATTCATGTTAATTAACTCCATATTAATTTGTTGTTGCAAATTACTGCCAAAGAACAGGAAATAAACGAAAAAATGAAGTACTGAATAAGTCCTCTAACAATTGTGTAGGTCTATTGTTTTGACTTTCCTGTATGTAGAATTTTACCACGGACATAAACAAAGACTAATAGCATTTAGCAGCTTGCATTTCAAAATTATAATCCTAAATATGTAGGGCAATCATGCAGATCTTCAGCGCCCTCAATACGGACAATGTAGAGAAACTAAAAATTGACAAACAGTAATTTTTTCCGAGCCCTTCCCGTACTCAGACAAGAACATCTACAAAGATCGAAAAAATTATATTAACAGCCTCATCAAAAATTAATCATAAACACCAGTGCTCAAGAGGAACCATTCCAATTCTCTGAAAAAGATTATTTGATAAACAACCTTCTCCGCTCCTGAAACGATGATGAAGCATATGCGTAGAGCCGACAGCACAACAGTAGCATTTCTGTTCACAATGAAATATTCTGCACCCCGCTGGAAACGTCAGAAACCTCAAACGCAAACTGAGATGTAAATGAAAATGTTTTCTCATTGGAAAAAACTTATAAATGTCAATCTAGAAACCTCTTTCCTCAACGCTATTGACAAGCGTTTGACAGATGAGCACAAGATGCTCATAATGGCTATACACGCTTGTAACTAAATCAGTTTGATCTCATGGTGAGTGAACACTTGGAAGATGTCACCTGCTTGGTACGTTATATTGATCGTGATGGAGGAAAATTTGGAAATTTGTGGTACAGTCATATGGGACCAAACTGCTGATGTCACCGGACCCTAAGCGTAACCACTACTTAATCTAACTAAAACTAACTTACTCTATGGACAACACACGCTCCCTTTCCCGTGAGAGGCTACTCGCCGCGGTGATGGAGGACAAAATGGGATGTCGGTGTTAGAAAATCGTCTTCACTCATCTCATTTCCGTTACACGCGTTTCGGAGTTACAGCTCCATATTCAAAAACGAGTCTTGTATATGATTCTAATACTTATATACGCTTCTGCTTATCACTTAGCTGAGAAGGAACAACACGAGTGACTCAATTGAAATGTTATAACCATATGATAACGAGAAACACAAATAAAAAATATACAAAACATTTTTCAGCACTCCAAGGGACGGGAAGAACCCACCGTGGTATAATACGTGTGTTAGGCAGATGAAACGAATTCAAAAATAAATTCACTACAGATTAACTGACGTCAAAACATAAGCTGATCGAAGCGAGGAGAGCAATGAGAGACGCATTCAATAAATTTAAAAATAACTAATATGACTAAAATGACTAAGGAATTTTGGTCCTGTGTAATCAGTAACTAGATCGAAGTCATCTATTCATTCGCAAAATGTCCATGCTGGTATCGAAATGAAAGATGACAGAGAGAAGGCATAAATACTGAACTCGGTCGGTCGAAACTGTTTCATCGCGGAAGATCGCAATCTGGTTTTTCTTGTCAATCATCGTACGAACTTTGAAATATCAGATACTGAGGTAAGTGATCAAGGAACAGAAAAGCAGCTACATGCACAAGGATCAGATCAGATACCTGTGAGACTCTACAGCGATTATGAGAAATAATTTACTCTCTTTCTTGTATTAGCTGATCGATGATTGCTGGCGTAACGAAAGGTACTTGGTGAGTGGAAAACAGCGCAGATAATTTCCATTTTCGGTCGTAGTACTGATACAGATAGACCTATATCGCTGACATCAGTCTATTGTAGAATTATGGAACAGTTTTCATGCTCATACATTTTGAGGTTTTTGGAAAAGAAAATATGCTCTGTAAAAGTCAACATGGGTCCTGCAAAAAGAAATCTTGCGAAATTCAGCTTGCCGTGTTCGTCCATGAGATCCAGAGTGCCTAGTTTGCTGCCGTGTTTCTCTATTTCTTTATTTCATTCGACACTCTTCCGGTTTGTCATTTACAGAACAAAATACTAGCTTACCAACTACCGGATCAGATTTGTGACTGTACTCACGACCTTTTGAGATGTAAAGTTAATTTCACGAACCTTCCAAGAAAGTGTGAAAGGACCGCTGTTTCGGCAACGTTGCAGAAAATTCTCTGCCGCACAGTCTCGATTTCTCCCTATATGTTCCCCATATTTTTGCAGCCCTGAAATAGAACATTAGTTGTCATGGGGATCTGCTGCAGACGAAGAGGTGCGCGCTCATGACTCCGTAGGTAACAGCTTGCATCTTTCCATGTAGACTTTGATCGTCTTGTCTCACAGCGGTATAAATGTATTAGCTGTTATGAAGATTACCTTTGAAATAATAAACAGTTTACTTACTTTTTTCAAACTGTGTAGATCCCAGTTCACTGCCCCTTACGTACAAATGATCTAGTGGATAACATTGGAAACTTCAAGAGCCTCTTCGCAAAAGATGGAGATGTCTATATGAAGGTAGCAATATCATATGACCATAGCGAATTTCAGGAGGACCTGCAGAGCATCGGTGATTGATACCAGGACTGGTAGTTGACTATAAACATAAGTAAACGTGGCACAGTGTACATAAATAGCAGAAGGATTCCACTACTGTAAGGTTACGGAAATGTCGAATGATCACTGCAAAGAGTAAGTACAGTAAAATACTTCGGAGAAACTAATCGAAGTGACTAAAGAGGAATGACCACATACAACCAATTATAAGAAGAAAAAAAACGCTTAGTTGAGACCGGTGAGAAGGTTCTTAAGTAAATGTACCTGAAAGAAATAGCTTACAAGGTACTTATACGATCGATTCTTAAGTATTGCTCATTAGTCTGGAACCCATACCAGGTCGGATAAAACAATGAGATACGCAAGATATAACGGATGGCGGTGCATTTCGTCATGGTATCGTTTAGGCCAACTGAGCGTTACGGAGCTGCTCAACAAAACTCCGGTGACGGACATTGCAATATAGGGGTTGATCATCACGCAGAGGTTTACTATTGAAATGCCGAGAGATTACTTTAGGACAGGACTTGGGTTACATGTAACGTCCTCCCATATAAGTCTCGCCACACGACGACAATCAGAATAATACTGGGGATTACTTAAAGTCATTCTACCCACATGCCATTCCCAAATGGATCAGGGAACGAGGGATCAAGAAGTGATACGAAAAGTGTCTCCCGCAATACTCAACAGGATGGTTTGTGGAGCATAGATTTAGATGTAGACAAAAAATTACATTGGTTATCCGTATTCAGCCGCATTTCTATGTTGCTGTGTAAAGTTTCCTCATTCGTAATCACATTTTATGAAATTCTTCAGTTCTATTAACTTCCTACGTTGCCCAAATTCAAAATTACATCTTTCTGTTCCGATTGTAAATATTTGACTCATATACTTTGTGAATGTAATAAAGTAACCACTGTTTTATCAAGTTTAATTGACAGATTCGTTGATATGCAGTATAATGTATGGTAACTGGCATAGAAGGAGGGCTAGAAGAAACGGTGGGTTGTGAGAAGGTGAGGCGACGGGGGAGGTGAATTTGGCGTCGAGGTGTGATTCCCCCCATAGGGTGAGCTCACACCAAAATAACACACACTGTAGCATCGATGTGAGTAGCTGCTACAGTATATTCCAGTTACGGACACAATGTTATACAACACACAATTAAACATTTCAGTCTATAATGAGACTCTTGAAGACAAATGCTTTTTGGGACACAGCCAGCCAAGCATTTGTACTCAGATCTTGATAGTTATCTGGTCATTCTTCCCTACCTATCTTTTGTTCAAATTTAAACGCCTTGCTGTGAACTAAGTATTAACTTATCACTTACCTTCCTTATGAAATCCCTTCCAGTGGGAAAAGTAACTGTTCCTGTGTACATTAGTGTGAAGTGTCTGAAAACTCTGGCGCAATGGTTTTTGAACATCCGTGCATGTCCGAAGAAACAGACACTCCTGACGATTTATAGCCAATTTACATCATGAAATGTAATTACTAACTGCGAATACAGTACCACTACCGCTAAACAATTTACTGGAAACAAATGAAAATTTGTGTCGGGCCGGGCCTCAAACGCGGATTTCACGCTTTTACGCTAGCGGTTGCCTTCAACACTTCAGCTACCCGAGCACGCTTCACAAAGAGATCCAAACTTTCTTATGTCTCAGGGCCTGTTTCTCATAGAGCTCTCACAATTGTGTAATTCTCACACAGGGAAACACTTAACTTAGTTTTCTCGTCAGGCTGCCTTGGCTTTGGCACGAGAGACATTAGCGACTGCATTTTCCACTACATTTCATGGTTTAATATGGCTACAAATCGTCAGCAGTGTCAGTTTCCGTATTCGTAATTTGCAACTACATTTCATAGTTTAATACAACTATAAATCATCATCGCCGTCTTTTTCTTCGGACACGCACGCATTTGGGAAGGAACATTGCATCGAATTGTAGAGACACTGCCAAACACGGACACCACAAAAATATTTTATGCCAAAGCCAGGGCAAACTGACGAGAAAACGTGAGTCTCGCTTTGTATGGGCATTACATAATTGTGTGAGTAGTATGGGAATCAGAGTCTGGGACATGTGGGAGTTTGAATCTGTCATGAATCGTGCTTCGATAGCCGAAGCGGTTAAGGAGCGTAAAAGCGGGACATCCTGTCTCGAATCCCGGTTCAGCACCAGTTTTATGTATGTCCAGTAAACTGTATAGCTCCGACAGTACCGTGTTAGCAGTTTGCGACTACATTTCATATACCCATGTCATTATCCTCATCAGCAGCAGCAGCCAGTTCAATCACTTAATGATGTGGCCTCTTTGAGTCGGCTTGTAACAAAGCATCACAGTAAGATCTTCCATTTCTTCCGATCCTGAGCTTCCCGCTGTAAATTTAATCCCACTGCCTTCCTTATATCTCTGTCCAATCTGTCTGGTGGTTTTCCTGTAGATCTTTTTTGGTAAATTGGGCTACAGTCTAGGAATTGTTTAGACCATCTACCATCTTTTGTTCGAGCAACATGAGCAGCCCACTGCCATTTCGATGTATTCACTCTGTCCATTAGGTCGGTGACCTTCGCTGTTCGTCTTATTTTAACTGCGCTCTTCCTGTTAATTTTTCGTGTAATCTGACAATGACCTTTCCATTCCTCTTTTAGATGCTGTTAGCTTCCTAACAATGAACTCATTTAATGTCCATGTTTCGCAGCCATAACTTATTACTGACGATATACATTGGTCAAAAGTAGATTTCTTCAGCTCATCCGACATCTTGGATTTCAAAAGTGGCGAGTGCTTACCATAAGCTTGCCAGCCCAAATTAAATTCGTCGTAATATTTCTGGTTTTAAATCTCCTTCCATGTTTATCAGTTGACCCAGATAGACATATTCTGTGACCCTTTGGAGCCATGAACTTCCAACTGATATACTTCACTCAGGTGTCCATTCATTGATCATTATCTTGGTTTTATCAATATTCATTTTTAGTCCAACTTCAGAGCACACTAATGCAAGTTCGTTAACTAATACTTGAAGTTCTTCTATGTCATTTGCAAACAGCGCAATATCATCTGCAAACCTCAAGTTGAGAAGTCTTTTTCCAAGAACTTGAATTCCCTTTTCTACCCAATTCAGTTTAGATATGGTTTTTTCTAAGACTGCTGAAAATGGTTTGGGAGGCATAGAATCACCTTGCTTTACATCCTTTTCAATGGGAAATCACTCTGTATCTTCGGCAACGCTCACAAAGGCTGTGAACGTTTCGTAAACGTTATGTATGATTTTGATATAGTCCCGTTCTACTCCTTGTTCTTTTAGAGCCGCAAACGTAGCTAGTTGACTGATCGAAGCAAAGGCCTTTTCAAAGTCAAGCAAGACAGAGGGGTAGATGGTACTCATTTGTTCTACTAATTATTTCCTGTGGGCGTGAAGATATGGTCAACTGTGCTAAATCCTGATCGGATTCCATCTTGCTCAAATGGTTTAAGCCCAGTAGAGTGTAGTGCTCAATCCGGAAGTCAAGATCCTAATGAAAACTTTACACACTATGGAGAGTAAGCTGATAAGGCGATAATTTTTTATATCTTTGGTACTACCTTTCTTATGTAATTATATTGGCTTTATTCCAGTCTCTTGGTAACATTCCACAGTGCAAGCAACCTGAGAATATCTTAGCTAAATGCTTAATGGATTCCTCATTGACTGGGAGGTCATCACTACCTGGAGCAGTCCCTCTTTTTCATATTGTCCATTCATGTTTCACTTCTGATGTATTTCTGGAATTTGGGAGACAGAAGCATCTATTTCGCCTGTGACCAAGGTATCATCATTGATTTTCCTGTATAGATTACTACAGATATTTGCAATATATTGAAGCACGTTTTTTCTTGTCTGTAATTCGGTCTTGATCTGTGTCAAATGATATTAGCTGATTCCCTCCAATCATAAGCAATCGCCTGGCTTTCTTTAAACTAGATTTATTCTCAAGACCGGCTTTTACATGTCTTCTTCATACTTCTTGATGTCGTCTTTCATGCTCTTTCTCAGAGTTTTGTACAGCTCTGCATAATCTATCTTATCTTTGTCAGTACCAACTTTCGCTCTCCTTCTCTTTTCTATCAAATCTGTTGCTTAATTTGTCAGTGACTCTGTTTGGTTTTGAGGTTTACATAAGCCACCAACTTCTTCAGCTGTCGTAATTAGTACCTTTGATGCTTCTTTTTCTTCACATTCTTTTCATTCTTTCTGAATTCTTTCTTTAAATTCCTATTTCCGTTTTCAAGATGTTTGGCATTTCAAATTTTACTTTTTTGTTTAATTAGTTTTAATCTTTCATTTTTTGTATTGAATTACTAATCCATGATCACTGCTTGTCTTGAACCTCTTCAACATAGTCACCTCTTTAATGTTTGGAAGCCTATTGGTGGGAATGAAGTCTATCTTGTTTTTCGCTTCAAAGTTAGGATTCCTCGAAGTCCATTTGCGACTTGGGTGCTTCTTGAAAAATATCTTCGTAATAGGTGTTTTCTTGCATTCTGCAAATTTTACCAATCTCTCACCTCTATCATTTATTTCGTCTATTCCATATTTGCCAACAACTGGATACCCTTCTTTATACTGTATGTTCCCAGTCTGGCATTACAGTCTACAATTATGAATTTATTAAAAGAATCTCTGTCTTTATCATAGGTTTCCTTCAGACATTCGTAGAAACATTCTATCCCTTCATCTGAGTGAACAGACGTAGGCGCATATGCTTCAACTATTTAGAGCTTATACCTGTCTCGTATTCTCCTTGAAATTCCTTCTAATACTGTTAGCTTTTCGGCAATGCTTTTGTTTACTAAAAATTCAACCCCATTTAATTTTCCATTTTGTTCTCCGCAGTAACACAAGAGATGCCCTGAATGCAATCGAAGGCAGTTTTCACCTTTACAGAACACTTCACTTAAACCAACGATGTATCAGTTAATTTTCTTTACTTCCTCTTCTATTTCCGTTAATCAGTAATGTCCCAGTAGCGTACGACAATTGTACATACCTATATGAAGGCACTGTTTCTCTCGTTTTGTTGACTTAGGATTTTGTGACATTAAGGCAGCTGCCACCCAGAGATCCGAACGTGGAGCTCCGATACATTTTACCTTACTATCACACATTGTCACTCAAAGGTGAGAAGCATAATCGCCACTCTTGCTTCAGAACGGATTGGCGATTATACCCATTTAGGGACATGAAAATGTTATTTATGGTACGGAAAGACTCCCGCCAAGTAAAACAATAATGGAGCAGCTCGTCTTTTCCCAACCGAAACGCTATCGTTGCTTCTCTCATTTTCCGAAAAATCCATCATAATGGAATGAGTGACATTTCTAGTCTCATTATATAAATCATTTATTCTTATATACCGCCGTTGACAGCTATTACCAATCACTTTTGTTTAGATGATACGGAGAATCCCAGAACTCTATTGTATAAATGATGCCAAAATTACAATATTTAGCTGGCAGCTGTCATAGTGTTCGCGCCTTTGTCAGGGAGGGTAGAGGCCTGGGAATTTTGATGGTCCATATCACAGAAATGCGCAATAAAACCATGTTATTGGTGGATGTCTTTCACGGTATAAAACTGCGTTATTTACTATGTTAACACCTACCATATCGCGCTGATTTTATTATGCGTGTGCCATATATCTATCTATCTATATATATATATATATATATATATATATATATATATATATATATATATATATATATATATCTGGCACACGCATTATATCTTATGGCATTAGTGGCCGAGAGACCCCTCGCGGGGCGGTTCGGCCACCGCTCCACAAGTTCTTTAACGCCACTACGGCGACTTGCGCGTGAAGGAGGATGAAATGATGATGAAAGACACACAACACCCAGTCACCTCGAGCAGAGAAAATCCCTGACCCCTCCCCGGGAATCGAACCCCGGACCCCGTGGGCGCGAAGCGAAAAAGCTACAGCAAGACCATGAGCTGCGGACTGCCAAAGTTTTACCAGTGCCTTATTGTACACTTCGTGGCAAAAGATGCATCAATTTTATTCCTATTCCACGAACTTGTATGACAATGTATATACTATGTCTCTCATATCTATTTAGCATGATCCCTACACGGCATATATCTGGACAACAGCGTACTGCTCGCACAGACATTTTCGAATACAAATGCTTTTAGATTTCATAAAAAAAAATTGTATTTTTTTCGTGGAAAGAGCCCTATTTAAGCTCCCAGGGCACTTCTGTTACCCTTTTGTGTGGGCTATACCAACGTGTTACGTTGGTAACTTCGCGTCCTCTTATTCATTCGAAGTAGCCCAGACAACTAAGACCAAAAAATGTTGAAAGGCGGAAAAAATCGTATAGTCTTTTTTTTTTTTTTTTTTTTTTTTTTTTTTTTTTTTTTTTTTTTTACTGTGGTATGGAGAGTGGTGGTGGTCATGACCAACATACTAAAACTTTGACCAGCGTGGTGTGAGCGTGGGTGTGAAGGAGTGTTTGAGGTAACTTTTACTTTTTACGTTTTCCTTGACTATCACGCAAACGACTGTATCTATCGCAGATTTCCCCCCAGTGAAAAATTTGACTGCGTTACATTTCCTATAAGAAACGTTCTTTTCACTTTTCGTCTAGACTAATAGTTCCCTTGTTGCAGGAAATAGAAAAATCGCAAACTATTAAAAATTAAGTTTTAATGGTATGAAACTGATGTATATAGTAACTAACATTGAGTTAAGAACAAATATATTATATAGGTGTATCACATCCACGTGCAGCAGAATCTTCTTGAGGGATAAATTGTGTTCTTGGGGCATAACAGGGTGGAAAGACAGAGATGGAGCTTAGATGCTTGAAGGGAGATAGGTCTCCTGATTAGGTTACGCCCTTCTCTCCTTCATAGTTCTGCGTTGTATTAACACTAAACGGAATGCAGATTGAGTTACAAATGATATAATCAGACATATAGGCTTAGATGGATGTGACGAGTGATCAGAATTGAATATATTGCGACTACGGAATACGCTAGTAAGTTTAAAAGTTGTAGAGACATCCAAAAAACTCCAAGGGAGAACACTCTAATGGTATGGAGCTGCAGTGGAATATTCGAATGAATAGGGAAGAAAAAAGAAATGGAGCGTATTTGCGAGTAGCAGTGTTAAATGGAAGACTCTTTCCAATAATGCTAGCCCTACGTAAAGGCCTTAAAGGAGCGTACGGTTTTTTCCCGGTTTTCATGGTAACAATGGAACGAAATAACATAAAATGCCGAAGTTACACTTAGTTTATAATGTATCTTTTCAACAAAAGAGCGTAGCATGTATTTAGTGCTGGGGACTATTTGCCGCACACAGCAAAAAATTTTTGCAACTTATGTTATAGTTTTATTGATACGAGAAAAGAAAATTGGTTTCACAACCCATATCAAATTTTGTAAAGACAGACACAAAAAAAATTTAACATACGGTTACTTATGGCTATACTGCAACGTGTTTCAAAGAAGGAATGTTTATGTAAAATAATTTTAAAAGTTCTATTATAAACGAAATATAAATTACACCACACAAACATGTCTAAAAAAGGAATTTGCTGTAACTGTATCGACCATCTTTCGACATAGCTTTTGTTACTCCTAAACATCCCATAATTTTATATACAATATTTTTGACAGTCCAATGATCTACATTGTGAACAGTTGGTTTGTAACGTCAGTCAGAATCTAGTTGAATATTTATTGTTGACTGGGATATAGTATCTAATAAAAATGTACACGGTTCCTGAATAACGGTACTGCAGTCGGAGTTTCACTTTTAAAGCAGTTCATTATTTACGCTACCGCTCGTAAATTATTTTCTCCATCAACGTGCGCCGCAGCTACGACCATGCCATAAAAAAAGGCAAGTATTTGGCAATTATCGATTCAATTCAAACGTAGTAGCAGTGCTGTATTGTTTTAGCATCGAGGCTCATTTAAATACTGCCGTCAAATTGCAGGGCCCGTTTGGCGTGTCGTGAGTGTTGTGTATTAAAAATATTGCTGCAGTTACTTTTGGATGTTGCGCATTCATATGTGACAACATATTATACTCTATTACAGTGTTCTGCAAAAAGTGTCCCGCCACACTTGTGTGCCGCTGCGAAGTGAAGAATGTGACGTGAAAATTTACATATTGCAGCGAGAAATTAAGGGCTTTCGATCTTAGACACACCACGAATCTTTATAGTTATAAGGAAATTAAATGTAATTTATTGATTCAGTATTGTTTTTTTTTAATTTGCTTATCTCAAGTTAATTGTATTCTCGGCTGTACTAGTGCACCCGTTATGCTGCTGAGGTACGCACCTTTTGTGTAAAGCTAGCTGTACGTGCTTTTCCTAAAATTCTGGGGATCTGTAAAATTGTCCTTGTCTTAGTATCTTTATTGCCTTGTTCTCATATTTATTCCAGTTTCCAGACGGTTCTTAAGCTTTATTGCTCTTTTAGTTCGCCGCCAAAGGACCCACACAGTGTCAGGTAACTATTCCGTATTTCAGTGGACCAATATTGTTGTAATTCCAACCTCGACTTCCCATTCTTTATTTCAGTATAATTTTTGACAGCTGTGCTCTACAGTTGTCCGAATATTGTTATTGCTACAGCAGCATTTTCTATTATTGTGTTGTTAAACTATTTCTTTGATATTGGTAAGTTCATTGTACGGAGTGGTCCGTCCTTGAGCGGAAGAAGTGATACCATCGAGCCCGATAAGGAGAAGTAGGCAGTTTGATATTTATGTTACAGTTTCTTTTGTGGTGCCAAAAGACACTCAATCCCTGAGTGTTTTGTGACTGGTCAAAAAGCGTGGTTCCCAGTCAAATAGAACGACGTTTGTCACCAAAACAATTCTTCTATATTCAGTAGAGATGTGACTTACTTTCGACGGTTGATATAATAAAATAAAAGAAAAAAACTTGAACATGTCGGTATGTGTTCTGCAAAAAGTACAGGAAGCTGAACTTATCGTAAAGATGAAAAAAAAAAACAACAGCAAAAACCATTATTAATGTCCACGTGTAAATAAATGGTGAGAATAGTCCGTGGTTCCGAGGCTACAAGTGAAATTTCAAAACTTTCTCTCTCCTCTGACATAATTAGCCGACGTGTTAGCGATATATCCAGTGACATCGAGACATTTTGAAGGAGAAAGCAAAGAGCCGTCGTAAGTTCTCACTTCATATCGACAAGTCCACCGATATTACGTCAGGCACAACAACCATATCATAGTTGCAGAAAATGATACTTGTACGGTTACGTTAAAGGTAGTTACGTAGATTCAGCATGGCTATAACGACGTATATTGGCGTATACAAGCATCAATCAAACTAAGGCTACTTTTTACGGAGCCATTCAGATAACGTCGGTTTACACCTTGTTGGATGGCCATCGGCCTCTGTTTCCATACCTGTATATGAAACACTGTGCAACGATAAAAAAATTTATACGTAATAATAACATGAATTCAAAATACTTAGAGTAGAATACAGTTTTGTCAGGAGGCATGTAAATTAAAATAAGCATTGCGACAAGCATTGCAATACATCTACTGTCGTGTAGTACATTAACATGTCTTTAACTTTGTATTCTACAACATATTGAAACAGGAGTAACAAGCTAGCGTAAAAATTATTGTTGTCCATTCTTCAGTTTCTTTTATAATATAAAATATATAACCACCAAAAATGTTAAAGTCTAAAGAAATGGCAAGAATAGTCCGTGTTTCTGAAGCTGCAACTGAAATTTCAAAAATTTCTCTCTCTTCTGACATAATTAGCCGCCGTTTTAGTGACATATCCAGTGACAACGAGACATGTTGAAGGAGAAAGCAAAGAGCAATCGTAGGTTCTCACTTCAGATCGACAAGTCCACCGATATTCGGCGTCTTGGCTACCAAATGAAAGTGAAATACAATAAAATGTGTATAACACACTTGTTAGAAAATTTCAGAACACGTGAACATTATACATTGATGTTCAAAACTGACTAACAATCTAACTTGGTTTTACGCTATTTACAGATTGTACACTTTCTAGTAAAGTTCGAAACGCGTTCGTAATGGTTTTTAGACTATTATTAGTTCTGGTGAAAGACTTATGGAAACAGGTCACGTTACATCTCTAACGATAATAGCATTCTGATTGAGAACAAAAAGAAACTGGAACAGAAAATTAATTACTCCTCCTACGAATGATAAAGAAATCAATTCTCCGTTATCTGACAGCAAGTTTAAAAAAAAATTCCTAACGTCTCCTAACAACAGTTCTGCAATGCACCTGCACGCAACAGACAACTCTTGCTGCTGCAACTGCATGACCAGCAACATGCTAAAATATTTCAAAAGGAGTACTGCTATCCATGCAGAGTGCAATGTATGGACTAATTGCATCAATTACTGCCATATTTTTATAAGCAGAAATAGAATGATGGGGAGAGGTTTGGTCAACTAACCTTAAGTGATGTAAAGGAAAATGAAATAAACCAATAAAGACTATTTTATGTGCAGTATACGAGGGTCATTTAATAGCTATAGACAAATAGGTCTGGAGAAAAAATCGCTTATTTCTACAAAACAATACTTTTCCTACTTTTCAACATAATCCCCTTGAGAATTTATGCACTTGTTGAAACGGGCTAAAAGCTTTTTTATTTCGTCTGCAAAGAACCGTTTATCTTGATGTTTCAACCAATTTCCTACCAACTTTTTCACGTCCTCGTTGTCCTGACCGCTTCACTGCACCAAACAAATGAAAATAAGTAGGTGCTAAATCAGGACTGTAAGGGGGATGAGGCACTACTTCCGAGCCCACTTCGAAGATGGTTTCAAGGGGTAGTTGAGCAATAGGGGGACGTGCAACGTCTTGCTGGAGAATCACACAACTCCTCTGACATCCATGACGTCTTTCTCTGATGGCTGGCTTAACCTTGCTTAAAAGAAAATCTGAGTAGTGTTGGCTGTTCATTGTGCGCTCCTCCTTCAGATAATCATTACAAACTGGACCTTCAGCATCCCGAAGCACCGTCAGCATTACTTTTCCTGCTGATGCTTGGGTTTTGATTTTTTTCTTGACAAATGAATGTGTGTGCTTCCACTCTCTGCTTTGTCTTTATGATTCTGTGTCATAAAAGTGAACCCAAGTTTCATCACAAGTTAAAATTTTGTTGAGAAAGGGCTCACCTTCTCTTTCATAACGTTCCTTTAACTCCGTGCACGCTCTCAACCTCGTTTCCTAGTTTCCTTTGGGACCCATCTTTCAAATGGTTTGCAGTACTTCAGCTTGTTACAGATAATGTTATGAGCGGTACCAACACTAACTTGAACCATATCAACTATCATTTCCACAGTCACACGGCGGTCGGCGGGAATCATGTCATCAATTCGACTTTCGAGTGAAGGAGATGAACTGCAAGTGGTCGGCCAGAACGGTAATCGTCAGTCACTGAGTCGCGGCCAATGTTGAACTGCTCTACAAACTTGAAAAAATTTGTACTATTCATACAACCTTCACCATAAACTTTAGACATTCTACAGTATATATTCACAGGTTTCTAGCCTTCATCAGGTAAAAACGAATAACAGAACGTTGTTCAATTAATGTGGACAATTGAGGCGGACTCGCCATCTTGAAATGTACACTACTGGCCATTACAATTGCTACACCAAGAAGAAATGCAGACAATAAACGGATATTCATTGGACAAATATATTAGACTAGAACTGACATGTGATTACATTTTCGCGCAATTTGCGTGCATAGATCCTGACAAAATCAGTACCCAGAACAACCACCTCTGGCCGTGATAACGGCCGTGGTACTTCTGGGCATTGAGTCAAACAGAGCTTGGAAGGCGTGTACAGGTACAGCTGCCATGCAGCTTTAACATGATACCACAATTTATCAAGAGTAGTCACTGGCGTATTGTGACGAGCCAGTTGTTCGGCCACCATTGGCCAGATTTTTTAATTGGTGAGAGAACTGGAGAATGTGCTGGCCAGGGCAGCAGTCGAGCATTTTCTGTATCCAGAAAGGCCCGTACAGGACCTGCAACATGCGGTCCTGCATTATCCTGCTGAAATATAGGGTTTCGCAGGGATCGAATGAAGGGTAGAGCCACAGGTCGTAACACATCTGAAATGTAAAGTCCACTGTTCAAAGTGCCGTCAATGCGAACAACAGGTGACCGAGACGTGTATCGAATGGCACCCCCTGCCACCACGCCGGGTGATACCCCAGTATTGCGATGACGAATACACGCTTCCAATGTGCGTTCACCGCGATGTCACCAAACACGGACACGACCATCACGATGCTCTAAACAGAACCTGGATTCATCCGAAAAAATGATCTTTTGCCATTCGTGCACCTAGGTTTGTCGTTCAGTACACCATCGCAGGCGCTCCTGTCTGTGATGCAGGGTCAAGGGTAACCGCAGACGTGGTCTTCGAGCTGATAGTCCATGCTGCTGCAAACATCGTCGAACTGTTCGCGCAGATCACAGAGTGTACGCTTTCACGGCCAGCGTCTTCAGTAATTAAAACTTCCGTGTTAAGAGGCATTGGTCAAATAGTAAAAATACATCTCCCTGAGGTTTCGTTGCCAGCTGCGGGCAACCTCAGATGATATTGCCCGCGGCTGGCAACGAAATTTCAGGGAGAATTATTTCTACTATTGGACGACGGCCTCTTAGCCCGGAAGTTTTAATTACTGTTCGTGCAGATGTTTGTTGCCTTGCAAATGTCCCCATCTGTTGACACAAGGATCGAGACGCTGTTGGACGATCCGTTACAGCCATGCGGTAAAGATGCCTCTCATCTCAACTGCTAGTGATACGAGGCCGTTGGGATCTAGCACGGCGTTCCGTAATACCCTCCTGAACCCACTGATTGCATATTCTGCTAACAGTAATTGGATCTCGACCAACGCGAACAGCAATGTCGTGATACGATAAACTGCAATCGTGATACACTACCTTTATCAATGTCGGAAACATGATGGTATGCATTTCTCCTGCTTACAGGAGGCATCACACCAATGTTTCACCAGGCTACGCCGGTCAACTGCTGTTTGTGTATGAGATATCGATTGGAAATTTTCCTCATGTCAGCACTTGTAGGTGTCACCACCGACGCCAACCTTGTGTGAATGCTCTGAAAAGCTAATCACTTGCGTATCACACCATCGTCTTCCTGTCGCTTAAATTTCGCGTCTGTAGCACGTCATCTTCGTGGTGTAGCAATTTTAATGGCCAATAGGGTATTTTTGAGGATATAAATAAGATGTTGATACACCATCCCAGTGATGCCAACTTAAAGCCATAAAAGTACCATACGTGCGCTTCTGACAGTTTTTTCCCCAGACCAATTTGTCCCCTTAATTATTGAATGACCCTCGTATTATTTAAACACTGTCAAACTTTACACTGACTTTTAATTATCCCACAGTGTTAGTACTCAATAAACATGTTTCTTGCCACTGCAAAGGTACAAATATTACTGACAATGTGTGCACACACAAATTTGACAAGGTCCCTCTAGTGCGCAAGTAAGCAACAACTATGTTCGGTCAAAAGGCAAATTACCAAAAATCCGCAATTAATACCAAAGTCTCCTCCTGCGCTATTGCGACGATAACGTCACGCCGCACCTCTTCATGTTGCGCGACTGCTTTCCATCGCAGGCTGCGTCGGACTTCTTCCAACGCCCCTCGAAAACTGTTAGCTCTCCAGTACTAGCGATAATAATATCTCAGACTCAGAGTTTGTCTTCGCACACAGCAGAATCATAGACGTCCATGATCCAGATTTTTATCAATGTATGCTATTAACGTTTTCTGTTATTTAGTAACAAGCACATTATAAATATTTTATTGAATTGTACTTTCGCTTGGCAGCCATGGCCGTGATTTCAGAATTTCAGTATGTATTTCTACACGTATTTATTTTGGTCTTTATGTTGTGTATTTTCAGATTATTGGATAATATAAAGGATAGACACTTACCATTCTAACGCCAGCTGTAATTATTTTGAATTCATGTTATTTTTACTTATAAAATTTTTTATAGTAGATCTCTATTTTATACACGAATGACTAAAATAGAGGGCGTTTGCCATTAAACATGGTGTAACCCGACATTAGTTGTATGGGTTCGTAGACAGCAGCCTTAGTTCGAGTGTCTTCTGCGTGCCAAAGTTATATTATAATACGCTAAAGGGAAAAAAAATCGCAACAACAAGAAGAACTTGTGCGCCTTAAACGGAAGTTAGGAGGCGTCTTTCTAGATCTGAAAGATGATTCCTATTCAGATTTCGCGCCAGTCGCATAAGAGTGACGCCAGTAGCGCAACGATGACGATGTAAATCAGATTTGCTTCCAATACAAACTGTAACAGGCTTCGTGAGTTGATGTTAGTCAAGAACGCCTTTGAGGCGAAAAACGCGCCTTTTTCAACATCAAAGTGTCTTTGAAGGAGGTCATGTAATAGGACTACGAGAAGCTTGATTTTCTTCTGCGATACTGCAAGAAGACTTGACAGCAATGCATCCATTGTACATGATTGTGGCAGCCATGGGAATGTACGGTCATAAAACAACTGGTTTCCCGGCGGCAACATGGCAGAGGGAAGACCATCGCGTTCGGCATATGGCTCTGTTGCATCGTAATGCCACAGCAGCAGCAATTTCAGCAGCCATTGCCACAACGGTGACACAACGAATTGACACACATCGGTTACTTTCAAGAACAGCTCCCAGTCAGACGCCCTCAGGTACCCTTGCCATAATGTGAAGGCTTGTCTGAACGAAAGTCCATGGCCACATGAGCTGTTTACAAAGTTACTTAAACGGCTATTGTCAAAATATTTAACCTTATAACAAGTATCGAGTGATTATGAAGGCTACACAAAGTTCATAAGCGGCAAAAGTTGTCATCAGCCGTCAGCATATTACACTCAGTAATATTATAGGAAACAGTAGGATCAGTTTTGGGCCCGTATTGTCCCATAAAGAAATTTCGCGCCCAAAATGGGGCATTGTAATGGATTGCAAATTTTCTTTTTATGATATGTTGCAATACAGCATCACCGGCCTCTTGCAGTCTAACTGTGTTGGTGAGGCATTAAATCTATCCACAGGGCAGTGACACTGCGTCAGTGCAATACACTTTGGAGGTGTGGCGGTGGGACTTGTAGCCCTGTGCCACCCTCTGACGGTGACAGTACTACATTAGTCAGGCAGAAAGATCTAGTCTACCGTGGGCAGGTAGGTTGGGAAAGTATTGGACGTAGAATGGGGGCTTGTCCCGCCAAAGGATGCATCCGCGGTGGGCGTGCCAGGCCTATCGTTAGCCATGGTCGGAATAAGATTCTTCTAGGATGGTTAGGGGAACCGGATGTCGATGCCAGCGGTGTTGAAGTGTGGTCCCAACGTGGCGTAACCCATGGACAGTGTCCCGCAAGGCATCCACTTTCTCACAGAGCCGCCGCGCGTTGTTGCGTATGGTCGTCTTTAGGGGGACGACATCCGCTTCCTCGTGGAGAGTGACAGTTCTCGTGAGTGGCGGGGCGTGCAGGCTCCATCTGAGCACCTTGATATGCAGGCGCTGCAACGTCCGCATCCTGGTGACACTAATCGTGGCCCATGCAGCAGATCCATACGTGAGGGCAGGCAGGATAACTGTTCGGTAAATGCGCAGCTTGGTATGCAGATTAAGTTGCCTACTGCGGAAGAGTGGGTACAAAGCCCTGGTTAGCTTTTGCCCCTTGTTGGGGACGTACTTCGCATGACAGTGGAAGAGCAACTTGTGGTCCACCTGGACCCCGAAATAGGTGTTTGTCGGGGACCAGGGCACCTGCACGACTACAATCAAGTATTGCGGCGGAGGACTGGGCGCCGTTTCGTGAAGTAGACTGCCGTAGTTTTGGCGGCATTGAGAGCTATTTTGTTTGTCCGGCACCAGGTGATGGTGGCGTCCACCTGTCGCTGGAGGCGGACGACGACGGCGTCAGTAATGCGGTTATGGTGTACAGTGCTGTGTCGTCAGCATATTGTGCAAGGTGGCACTCGGGGATGACGGGGATATCATTTACATTGATATTAAAAAGGATGGGAGGTAGCACCGATCTTTGCGGATTGCCTGCCGACAATTGGCGAATGCCAGAACGCATTCCCCGTTGAGCCACTAGGAATGTCCTACCATGGAGGAAGTCATCCACGATATTGACAAAAAAATATCAGGTATATCTGTGTCAGCATCTTGTGTACGAGGTTGTCTTGCCAGATCTTGCCGTATGCGTTTTGCAAGTCCAGAAAAACGGCAGTTGTCGACTTGGCGGTGTTGAAACCTTTGCTGATGTGTACAGTGATCCGTAGGACCTGAAGTTTGGCAGAGAGGTGCAGAGTGAATCCAAACTGTTCAGGACGGATCGTCCTAGGTGCCGCAAGAGGTTGGGAAAGTAGGTGAAGAACCACAGGTTCAAGGACCTTCGCCATAGTATTTAGGAGGCTGATGGGCCTGTTGTTGGTGGGGACGGTAGGGTCCTTCAACCTCTTGGGGATCGCAATCAGCTTGGCTTGTTTCCACCAATGGGGGAAAAGGCCAGAATAAGTAACCAAGGATGGATATCTGAGGACTCGGTGTGAAGCGATTACAGAGAACGGACGTGTTTTATGTTGGAGAGATTTTGCTATAGTTGTGCGCCGCTATTAAGATCAATTGTGAATGTTTAGTTAGTCAATGGCACAATAAACAAATCCAACAAAATAATACGTATTCTAGGTATGTATTTATAAATTTATAAACGATTTGACAAATATTCTTCCAGATATCACGGGGACCTAAATAAAACCACAGGAAATCATAAATAAAAATACCAAAAATAAATAAGAAGCAGACATTGCAGGACGTCCGGTTACAGGACCAGCAATCTCATATCAGTCTGGTCTTTTAAGCTGAATAGTCTCAGTCTTTATAGTGTAATGTAGTTCTGTATTTTCAGTTCATTTTCTTCAGAAGTAGTTATAGACACTTATTTGGTGAATTTTTTTGAGGAGGAATTTTTATATGAGATACTGTCATTAAGTGTGTACAAACATATAGGTATTTTGTATTTTCTAATTTTGTTATGGTCAAAACTAGGTCACAATTTAAAATGGATAAAGAGAAAGTGTTAGTTGTTAAGGAAATTGGTGAAAATACGAGTGTAGAGGAGATAGCAGCTTCGGCTCAACAGGAGACAAATCCTATGGCTAAAATCTTAGAACAACTAAGACTTTCGTCAGCATCGGTAACGACTATGGCGTCAGGTATGGTACAATCAGTATCACAAAAAGAGGAAGACATGTCACAGAAGGAAACTTATATGTCTTTGGTGGTACAAACAGTATCACAAAAGGAAGCACAGATGTGTCAAAAGACATGTCAGTGGCAATTCAGACATTAGTTAGCTAGCAACAACAAATGTAAAATAAGATAACCTAGTTGCGAGATGCGCAAAAGCAGTTGCCTTTGGAAATCAAAAGGATTACCGAAGAAATTCCAAACATGAAATCGAAGCGGGAGGATGTAGAAACTTCCATAGTGGAATTAACAGAAACTGACTATCATAGCTTCTGGATGTGATCAATTGGTACTAGAGAATTTCATTAAACATGAACATTATTTCACAAATAAATTAGACGAATAGGCATCCGCTGAGGAAAACCAAGTGATGGTATTTGTAGATGCAAGTACAAAAGAAGCGGTAAGCAAATTGTCTGTTGACAGCTTACAAACTGCAGAAAACATTAAAGAAGACATTAAGGAGGTAAAAGAACAATTAAGGGCGAATTTCAAACAACGGGAATACGAAATAGTCCATTCTGTTGAAAATATGTCCAGATATACGGAACAGATGCGAGGGGCAGTAAAAGACTGTAGAAACGAGCTGCGTGAAGTAGAACGGACGCAGGGCTCTAGCCATTAATCTTGTTACGGTAACGGACATGCTTCGCCAGAGGGAAATATAAATTATAACGGAATGCATACAGAGCCGCATGCTAAATATGTGTACGCTGCAATGCTAATGGAGGAAAAATTGTTGAAACATAGGCAGTTTCAGACGTTCTCACCAGACCGAAAATCCATAAACTTGGTGGTATTTATACGAGGGTGTGGTAGAGTGCTACCAAGGACATGGACTGAAGCGCAAAAGATCAGTTACGTTTCAGGATATATTCAAGGTGATGGTGCGTTATGGGCCACAGATATGATGAATACACGCAGAACCTACGAGGAATTTGAGAAGGCGTTCCTTGCTAAGTGTTGGTCTCGAGGTGTGAAAGAACGATTAATAAAGGAGATCTTTTACGCAGAGCCGTTCTGTGTAAAAACAGGAATTCTATGACGAAACTTCGAGAAATAAAGCAAGATACTGGGATGAACGTAAGCTCACAAGGATATTCTGCGGATTCTGAAGGCGAAACTTCCGGCTGATACGAGAGAGAAGATAATACACGCATCGGAGGAGAATTTAGAAGAATTCATGTCAGTCTTGGACTCCAGTGATTTGATCTAAGAAGACATTAAGGCAAGACCAGGCAGACAAAGTGCGTACTCGCAGTCGAATAATGCTTATGGCAGGCGAGTGAGCAATGAAATGGCTCTGAGCACTAAGGGACTTAACTTCTGAGGCCATCAGTCCCTTAGAACTTAGAACTACTTAAACCTAAATAACCTAAGGACATCACACACATCCATGCCCGAGGCAGGATTCGAACCTGCGACCGTAGCGGTGGCGCGGTTCCAGACTGTAGCGTCTAGAACCGCTCGGCAACCCCGGTGGGCAGCGAGCAATCAGGTGATTGAGAACACAAATGCAAATCTCGCTCCGCCGCATTGCAATAATTACGACCAACATCGTAATCCGCATAGCGGTAATGGAAAAAATTTCACATATGGGAAAAACAGAATGGACACGACAGAAGATACAATCCTGGTTATAATGTGTACTCAAATTCTATGAATTGGCAAAACTATAATAGGCAGAGACAATCTTCTGTGCCAATGGATAATGACTGGAGGCAACGAACACCAGTTATTACAGAAAAGAGAGAGGGTGCGGTTCATGCAAATGAATCGCGCTCTGAAAATTGATTCCGACCGAATCGTGCCCCGGAAGAGCGGTCGAGGAAATGTATAGGGGATATGAGCAGAATGTAAATATGGTGAGAAACAACGAAGGAAGATTAATAGAAGGGGAGCTTTGTGCTGGCACAACTAAATGTATGGAGGAATACTCATCAGAACGCATTTCTGCAATGAAAGTTGAAACAAAGGGTATTGCAGTAACGATAATTTTGGTTACGGGTGCATCAGTAAACGCAATGTCACTGAGTTTATTTAATAAAATAATAAAGAAGACCCCGTTACCGACATTCCCTGTGCAGCATTGTAAAACATTACGAGTGTTTGGCACGCGATCACAACATGTGAAGACACAGACATTGATAAAATTGGATCTAAGATATGCAGCGATAACATGCATGTTCCTAGTAGTAGATAAATTAATAGTCGACTGTTTCCTGGGATTAGAAACTATCCGGGAGAAGGAACCGGTAAAGTATATTTTTGGATTGATGGACCCCTAGCACAGGTAGATTTGCTGTGGAAGGAAAGAAAACATGCAAGATACTGCAGAGGGACGAAGTTGCAATTGATAATGAAAGAGCACCGGCAATGCAAAACAAGTTTGATTAAAGTCATCCATGTAGTAGAAATATCAGAGCAGATAAAACAGAAGTTGAGTGAGCCAGAGCACCTTAAGGATCAGCTTTGGACAAACTATACGAGAATGATTGAAGAGCTACCTGGTATCATTAAGGGTTATACATGTCATTTGAATGTCAAGCCACACATAACATACTGCCATAGTTTCTATCCCGTTCCATGGAAACAACGCAATGCAGTGGACCAAGAAATACAAAGGATCTTAGATGGGAATCTAACTGAACCTTCAAACAGTCCTTTCTACAATCCGCTTCTCGTTGTGGCGAAACTGGGTGGAAAGGTTTGTCTTATATTCGATGCTCGTGTAATTGACACAATTATTGTACCAGAATGTACTCACCCAAAAATATAGATGTGTTGATCCAAAAGTTCAATGGAGTGAAGTATTTTACAACAATAGATTTGCATGCTTCATTCTATTAGGTCAAGTTAGATGAAGAGTCGAGAAAGTATACTGCATTTGTTTATGCTGGAAGAAGTTATCATTTCAAAGTTCTTCCATTTGGTTTGAGTATCAGTGCAGGACTGTTCATATCCGCATTGAATGCAGCATTAGGACCTGAACTAAGTAGTCAACTAACATTGTTTGTGGATGACATCTTGATAGCTACAAGTACCTGGGAAGAACAAGTTAATCTACTGACACGAGTATTAGAGAGATTTTACAGTGTTGGAATAACAGCAAATGTCGAAAAATCACATTTCTGCCTGGAGAAAATAAAATTCTTAGGGCATTTAATAAATTCAAGAGGCACCTTACCAGATGAAAAGAAGATATGTGCGATAAAAAATTTTCCTGTTCCTAGAACGAAAAAGCAGTGAAAAGTATTTTTAGGTATTGCATCGTTTTATGTCGGTTCAAAGAGGATTAGTCGATGAATTCTGTGCTGTTACTATATTTATTAAGGAAGAACGTGCATCGGCATTGGACTGAGGAATGTCAAATAGCATTCGAAGCAATCAAGCAAGCTTTGTCTAATGCAAAGGTTCTCTATCATCCTGATATGTCTTTGGAATTTGGATTAATGATAGAAGCTTCATCTTTTGATTTTGGCATTTGTTTGTTCCAAATTTGAAAAAAAGATGGCTAGCACACCTTTTGCTCAATAACTTTCGCTAGTAGGACACTGTTAAGTTGCGAAAGATCGTACACTACCACGGAACAAGACGCTCTTGCAGTATTGAGGGCTTTCCAAAAGTTTAATCATTATATATATGGAGCATGAAGCGCTGTGTACTGTGACCATCACGTTCTTAGCATTTTATAAACTTGTAAACTATTACATGCAACTTTAGGAAGACGAACAGTCGCTCTTCAAGAGTACCAATTTCGTATTGTGTAAGGTACAGGGGAAGAAAATATTATCGCAGATGCGTTATCCCATCTTCCAGAAGGGTTGAGAGAAGGTATCATCTCGGATGAAACTGAAGAAAATATCCAAATATTATTGATGAGTGATCAAGTAAACCGAAGATACTATTTAGAGTTATTTGATGACATGACGAGACTCCGACAAAGTGATCCAGGATGTATGAAGATCCGACAGAAATCAGAGCCACAAGAAGACAAAGTAAACCAGGATTATAGGGTAGTGAATTATGTCCATCGTCAGAGTAATATGAGTCATAACTGGTGTGTACGTATACACGAAGAATATGAGGAGAAGTTAATAGCTTATACTCACAACACTTGGGGACACTTTTATGTTGCAAAATGTGCGAACAAACTGAGAATGTACTTGGTATGTGGGTTTCCCTTACTCGTACCGCACTTAGCCACCATTCTTAGATACCATAAAACAGGAAGCGGGATGGAATCATGGTTGTTAGTCACAATTTATAATGAAGACAGTTTATTGACATTACGTCGTTTTAGGAATTTGACAATTACAAACTGTTGGCGAGCCACTAGATAAAGCTTTGCAAATACGGATAGAGACCCAAGTTACTCAGTTCTCAAATAAACAGTCCCTTAAGAGATAATGTGCCATGCATTTGTAGAATCCTTAGGAATAGCAGTTATCAATTACTTCACATAGCCACTTCATCAACTCCTTAAAACCAGTTGTTACGTTAAAACATTCTTCACTAAAATACCCTTACAAAATTGCTACTTCAATCCGTCAAAGAAGCACTTGTTAAAAGGTCAATTACAAACTTAACGTTGCCGGGCACTAATACCCCTCGATTTATTTTCTCTTATTAAGAAAACAGAATTAATGGCAAACTTTTGAAATTCAAACTCCCATATAGGATTTCTCCCAAAATACATATAATGAAAACAGTTACCAATAAAGGGTGACTTCATGACACTTCAACACTAGTGCCAAGCTAAGACCCAGTTACATAACATGATACAACCATTTACATAAAAATCTACAACAGAAACACTGGTCTTTAAAAATGAATGTTCACGTGTTCTGACGTGTTAATAAAAGACTACTAGAAAGAGCTGCTCAAAAAACTCAGCAAATGCTAAGCAATTTAAAGTTTAGCCAATTGCCAGTCGCTAATATCTAAGGAAACAGGTTCGTATAAGAACGGGTTACATACAAAATATATTTATACATCTACCAGCTTATCTCACCTTGGTGGAAGGAAGATAAATACTAAACTTTGGAAGGCAGTATATGAGCGGCTCCCAGTAGTGGCCAGGTTCTTAAACACTGCCGGACCTAGACCTCGGATGACATTTCACTCCCCGCCAAGCCGCTGGCACAATCAAAGGTTTTTGCGCAAATCACAAAGACAGTCCAATAACGATGAAACATAAAAACACTAGGCAGAATCTCTGACTCGATATATGGGTAAGCGTGTAAAGGAACACAATACACTACTAACCAATTCGCAACTTTGACCTTAAGGATTTTACACATGGGCAACTGTATTAATAGAGTGCAGGCTTTGAAAATGCCAACATAAAATCATTTGATAACAAGAAACACAGAGCACTAGTAAAACTTCTGAGAAAGCTTTCAAGTAAAGGCCATCATCTAAATATGCCAAGTGAACTCCTCCACACCATCTTAAAGTTCGACTATGAAAGTCTCACCAATTAATAAAATTGAAATGCCTCTGAGTGCGTCCGTCTGCAAAACATAATTACGACGACTTACTCATATCGCGTACACAGTACGAAGGAGCGGGTTCCCCAGCTTCACAGTTCCACTTCAAATTTTGTTCCCAGCTGAGTCACAGATCTCCAAGCTGACCATGTCACCAAAACGCCCGACCAACTTCACACCACAACATATAACGGTCATTACGCTGGTTCGGCAGCCGTTGACACTCGTCTCCCAGAGAATGTCACGAGATCTCGAGGGTTATCCGTCAAAGACTATCATCCATCACGCTTCGCCCGCTAACCCGGAAGGTAAGACACGCGAAAAGCGAAGATAGCTTAGCTCAGCCACTATAGATCTCAACGATTCACTGGCGGCAGCTCGGCACGGCTCGGTACTGTTGCTTCCCAGATTTACGTAGAAATGTATGGAGAGTACTGAGACAATGTGTAATATGTCAGTAAACAAAACCAAATAACTGAGGCAGTAAAGGCCTGTTACATTCCATTATTCCGGAGAAGCCGCTAGCTATTTTATCAGTGGACATAATGCATGGGCTCTTAATTAACAAGAATGGAGTGAATGGGGGCTTAATTAAAAAGAAACGACTAATACTAAAGAATAAATGTAGTAAATTTAGTAGCTGTGTGACCGGTTACGAAGTCTGACTAGTATTACCACGCAATCTGACTGCAGAAAATAAAAAAAATAAAGAATGACAAGGAATTTCCATTAACACGATTGAATAATTAAGTCCCCTGCAACTATAAATCTACGAAACAAGAAAGCACAAGTGTAACTGTTCTGTGTGTGGTAGTGTGACTCAACGTTCATGTATCTGGCTCGGTTCTTTCTCAATACAACAAAATATTTTAAACATCATTTACAATGAACTAATTGAAAAAACCAGACATACTATAATTGCACATAGAAACCAGAATTACAAATCTAATAAATGAACACGAGCCAGATGCCTTGTTGACTGTACCTGTGAGCAAGAGGCATTGCCATTAAAGAAAACTGTAATACCTTTTTACCTCATTATACATAGACGAAAATTTTCCATTACACCAGTGTCATAAATCAAAAGCCCATCTCGTCAAATACACTCTGACAATTACAACTTCTTCCATCTATACATTACACCAACCGAACAGCATCTATTCTCTCGCCCAACAGAACAACAACTGCCCTAGACATCCTCTGAGCTACTACTGCACCATTGGAGGCGGCGAAATAAAAATCTTTGGCACAACCTCTGAGCACTGTAACTCAGTGTAGCCACCTTTCATATGCCTCTCCTCCAAGCGCTAGAGTTTGGTGTTATTTTTGCCAGCATTGGTGGTGAAAATACCACCAAATTCGTCCAAAAAACACAGACAAAAATAAATGATGATATTAATAAGTAAATATCACATAGCTAAATAAATTTTGGCTTTACAATGGCCCTTCAGTAACCTATTATAAAAAAATACAGTAAGGAATACAAATGCTTGCATACATGTCATTTTACATAATAGTTTACGGAAGTATCATTACTCAGAGTAGTTAAACAGTTTAATCAATGGCACCAGCAATGACGAATGGGTACAGATAAGACTCTCATATCATTTCATAAACAGCAAATACACTATAAATGAGTTTACAGGAATATTCACATCAAGTATTTTCAATATTTCAATAAACAAGTAGCACTCCTCAGAGTAGTTGACACTTCCAACAGTAGCACCCAGCAATGGTCAACAGGTGCAAATAGTAGTAGTCCCATAACATTTCATCAGCAGTATTTGCACAGCTCCAACAGTGGCACCCAGCAATGGCAAGCAGGTGCAGACACCAACAAGTGACATCTCATCAGTGGTTGAGCAAGTGACATCATTTCAGTAGCAGCAGTTCCAACAGTGCCACCCAGCAATGGCAAGCAGGTTCAGACAACAGTCCCATTAAATTCACCAGTAGTTATCAAACAGTTGCAATAGTGGCACCCATCAATGTTGAACAGGTGCAGACAGCAACAGTTACATCATCTCAGTAGCAGCAGTTTCAATAGTGGAACCCAGCAATGGTGAGCAGGAGCAGACACAAATGAGTGATATCACATCAATAGTAGCAGTTCCAACAATGGCACTCAGTAATGTTGAACAAGTGCAGGTAACAGTCCATAATGTTCACCACCAATAATTAAACAGTTCATCAGAGCTCATCAGCAGGAATTAAACATTTCCAAGTGGCACCCATAAATGATAATAGGTGTAAGCACGAACAACAGTTTGAATGCACACTCAATTGCCTTCACAAAATTATTATCAATGCTCTTACACTAACTTTCAAGTTATAATAAACACACAAATGGTATCAGATAATTGTCATATTAACTATCACAAACATACAAATGTCAGTAAACCTATAATATTTATGGGTGTCAGTGCAAGCCACAACAAATAAGTAAAATAATATTTAGGAGGTAGGTCGGTACCAATTATTTGGTATTAAGAAAGGAAAACACACAAAACACACTCACTTATCTTTCATCCGCATACTAAGAACTATTGTGTAATTGAAGAGTGTTAACTGTGTAAATGCAATTCTGTCAAAATTTGATGTTCAACATGTGTATCAAATAGTAGTGGCAGCATTGTATAATAGTCAATAATAGTTAGTCAACGTCATAGTCATTATGTTAAGACCAATGCTTGCAAGCCACATCAAAATGTACGGTCGCTGAACAACTGTCAGTGTGCCAAGATATGCAAATACTTCCTCTCTCCAAAAAATTATATACTGCTTATTGATTTAACAAAGTATGTGTGTAGACAATCTTCCTTCCACTGGAGTGTTCTAGTATGCCATCTTCATCCTTCTTGTTCTATGTAAACCAACCAAAAAAAAAAAAATGCTCCTCACTTACCTTACCTCTTATCCACCAAAACTCCAATAATCATCAACATCACATAATCTCAATACTTCAATAATACCTGTTCAATATGTCGATACATATAGACCTTATCACCAATATCATTTCACTTCCATAACAGCTCTTGCCTCTAGTCAGTCTCCTCGAACAAATACAGATAAAATCCTAGTGCAAACTTCAATTCATCATCCCATACAATCCGAAGACACAGTGTCCACACACAACCTTTGTGTAATCCACCTGAGCCAAATCTTCTACTCATTATGAATTATAAAATACCTTGTCCATCACAAAATAAAGGAAATGCATACACGACCTCTAACAGACATCAGTTTGAATAACTTTAAGTTAGTAGGTGCGAATATTCAGTATTAATGATCACATAAGAATTTGAATGAATAAATCGTAATATTTCACAGTGTGTTCACCACTTCAAGTATCATGGCAAAATAGAAGCAAACATGTGGAGTATTTCTTTGTGTCAAGTGTCACTTGCTATTTCAACTGCTCATGAAAAATGCAGTGTAACAGCTGTCAATGGTCTAAAGCTAGTGTCGGTATTTCATGTCGTCAGCTTCCTTTTTATTACAATGAATTAATACAGGTTCCATAAAACCTCCAGTTCAGGTGACTTCAATGAAGTTTCTTGTACCCTTGTAGCTAGTAGAATTATAGCAGTTCATTTTCTTATCTTAAAATATAAAGCAATGAGCGTAAGCAAAACATGCAATAGCGAGTAAATATACCAGTAGAGACAGACTGTCAACAAGTGGATGCAGCACAATCCCTACAACAAGGCTCTGCCTAGCAAACAATCTATAATTAATACCATAGTGTAACCTAAAATCTATGTTCGTACACAGTATATAAGTATTTCTCTATACTAAATTAAAGAGTAGTTATGACAACAAAACAGAAATGTGTAAATATGCAATTACATAATAAATAGGTCATTAGCATCATATCAGCATAAGCAAATAAATGTTCATATGTAATCTCAATAAGTAAACATGAAGGCGCAAGTAGATAAATCACAAAGTATAACTTACATATATAGCCATATCAGCACAGCTAATCAGGTGACAAACATAATTTAAATAAATAGGCACAGCAGGCACAAAATAAAAATTGTGACTTCAGTGAAAAAAACATAGCAGCCTAGCGACGCCTAATATACACAAGTAACAACCCTGTTCATTAATAAAACATCGTCAAAATCAGAAAATGTACGCAAGCATGTCGCTTTACAAGTAAATTCAATGAGCATAAAATTTAACACAAAGTATAAATCACGTAATCGCGAGCAGCAAATTACGTATAAAGTACATACCTAAGAGGAATATGTTACCTGAAAAATAAACTCAATTAATAGTTACCTTCTTAGTTTATTACTTTCTTCCTCGAAATTAGATTCTTCCTAAAATTTTCTCGATAGCAAGTCTTCTTAATGTCGGACACGAAGATAATTTACCTGAAGTTCTTAAATAATTTATACAACTGTATCCTGGAAAAACTGAACGTTAATAACATAAGTTTCAAGTCACTATAGCTTTACACTGAATTTAATCGGAGAAATTAGACTGTGTATTTGTCTACGGCTGTCAGCGCATTCGCACTGAGCGCTCGATCAGCTGTAGGTAAGCGTGACGTAGGAAGTAATTGTTTACGGTCAACGCGGCGCGCAGACTTGACTGTCGCTTTGTATATGTGCTGCCCCTAGAACACGGAGCGGTATCCCTGTATTCTCTGCGTGTTTACGTGTAACTGTTAATTTCTTAAAAGTATGTTATTTCACAAAAATTTTAATGTTCGATATATGATGTATTCCCTTAGAGCGCCGTGATTTAAGAGTTATCATGAATAATTTTGCGAACTCTCAATGGACCGTTATAAAGCAGAAAAATTTGCGACACAATCCTTTTCCTTTATGAGAGAAACGATGAGACTTAATTAACACTTTTTCACTAACTGACAAAGTTTTTAAAAGAGCAGGACGTTTCGCTGATTTCTCTCTTCTAGCAGCCGCAGATGCGATATTTTGTAGAGCAAGGTTGACAACTTCAGAATGCCGCAGTATCCGTGTAGGCGGAAAAGAAACGATTTCAGAAATACGATTTGTCGGTGCTTTATTTTTTAATATCAATATAGGCGATAAAGAAGTTGAATCAATATGGAGTTCATTCAGAATGGTTTGAAAAATATGAAGATACTGATCCCACGTTCTGTGATTATGATGACAATAAAGACGACAAAATTTATTGATTTCCTTCATCGATCTCTCTGACGCGTTACATTGAGGGTGAAAAAGTAAAATAAAGTTTGGTTTAATCTTACGACACCGTAGAGTACGAAGCCAAATTTTATAGCGAAACTGTGATCCATTATCTGATATAACTTTATTAACATGACTCACTACTTTAAGAAAATGTTTGATGAAAGCATTAGATAATGAACGAGCTGTTGCTTTGCGTAAAGGTGTAAAACATATATTTTGATATTAAAATGTAGACTTTCACGGCCGGACATATCATGTCCATTATAATTATCCGTGCTGTTATGCCGTGGTCGGTTGATGAATTTTGTCTCAATTCACAACGTTTCGTCTCCGACTGCGGGAGCCATCTTCAAGGGGGTCCGTAGGTCGATAGAAGGTCCAACACACCCACTGGCTCGCTACTGACTGCCGCTAAATTCCGTCTCCGCGAGGCCCCGCGCCGCGGTGTGACGTCACGTGTTTTGAAAACGTCAGTTCAATTAGCCGCTGTCCGTCGCCGTCGATCGCCTTTGCCATCACCCAGTAGTGGACGGGTGGTACACATATTCTTTAACACCGGCAACCATACACCGTTTAATTTCACGCCCTACTCCTTTCGGTTGAAATTATTTGGGTGTTTAGCGATTTCGATTGCCTCCCTGTAGAGCCTTTCGCAGTATCCGCTTGTGGCCGCTAGTACTTGCGTCTCCTCGAAACGAATATCGTGGTTCCCTGCCTGGAAAGCATGCTCCGCAACAGCTGATCGTTCCGTTTCTCCTCTTTTACAATTTCCCTTGTGCTCTTCCAAACGTTTAGGAACCGTTCTTTTAGTTGTACCCACATAAACATCACCACAGCTGCATGGGATCCTATACACTCCAGCTTTTTCCAAAGTTTTGCGAGCGTCCTTGGCAGGCTTAAGGTATTCCTGTATATTCCTGGTGGGCTTGTAGATTACGGTAATATTCCGCTTCGTCAAGATCCTCCCTATTCTTTCCGTTACATTTTTAACAAACGGCAGGAAAACCTTAGATTTAGCAGTAGCCTGTACGTCAGTATGATTTCTGCGTGGCTCCTCAACGCACGTTTTATTTCGGCGGACGAATATCCGTTCTTCATTAGTGCATTGTGGAGATGTTCCAGCTCAGTGTCGAGCAACTCTGGTTCACAAATATTTTTAGCTCTGTCCGCTAACGTCTTGATAACACCCCGCTTCTGTTGTGGGTGGTGGTTCGAACCCCGGTGCAAATAACGGTCCGTGTCCGTGGGTTTGCGGTATACTGAGTGGCCCAAACTACCATTTTCGTTTGTAAAAACAAGCACATCGAGGAAATGTAATTTGTCGTCTACCTCCTCCTCCATTGTAAACTGAATTCTCGAGTTTATGCTGTTTAGATGTTCGTGAAACCGGCTTAGTTCCTCCCTACCATGTCTCCACAGCACAAACGTGTCATCCACGTATCGGAACCATACATTTGGTTTTTTGCTGGCAGCACCTAAGGCCTGTTCTTCGAATTTCTCCACAAAGAAGTTCGTAATTAAGGGACTTAGGGGGCTTCTCATAGCCACGCCATCCGTTCGCTCATAAAATTGAGACAACATTCATCAACCGACCATGGCATAACAACCCGGATAATTATAATGGACATATATTTTGATGTCAGTTCCATTACTACCATAATGTACGCAAAACCATTAGTAGAACGAGCCACTGGACCGAACAAAATCGACTGCAGCTATCTCCTTTAATCTCGCTGGAATGATAGGAAACAATGGTGCTCTGTGAGAAATAGTTGGCGGCTTAGCCTTTTGACATAATTTTCATTTAGCAAGAACAAATCGAATACGTTTTTACATATTACTGAAGTAGAAATTTTCTCGTAATTTATGAAAGCATTTTCTGCGACCAAAGTGCATAGCTGAAATGTGTATACCAAATCAATTTATTAACCCACTCATCTGGAATGCAAAGTAACCAAACAGAGTTGTCAACTGATTTTCGTTTAAAAAGAATACCATTACGAACTAAATAATAAAGTCTAATCACTACGCTTTCCTTTCTCCTCCGCTTCTCCTTAACGTCCTTCCAGATTGAATCCTTGTTTTGCTCCTTAGCGATGTCCTGGAGCGAAGACGAAGTAAAATTTTCAAACGCAACACCTTGAATATACATTAAACAATAATTGTTTTCTTTGCAGTCCTCTTCAGTTCTTTGTTTCAAACCCGTAGGTGCACGTGATAAAGCATCAGCAATAATATTAGAAGAACCCTGGATGTAAACAATACTAAAATCCAATTCCTGTAGATAAAGTGCCCCTTGTGATAATCTTCCATGTGTTAATTTTGTTGACATAAGAAATTCCAGAGCTCGATGATCGGTGTAAACCTTAGTATGTCTCCCTTACAAAAAGATGCAAAATTTTGTGGAATCCCAAACAACAGCTAAATCTTCAAGTTCCGTAATCGAATAATTCTTTTCTGATTTAGAGAGAACACGACTTCCAAATGCAATAGTTTTCTGTACTGCTACGCCGTTTTCTTCTATCTCTTGAAATAAGTGTGCACCTAGGCTTTTGTGTGATGAGTCCGTCGCCAAACAAAAATCTTTAGATTAATCTGGATGTGAAAGAAGTGGAGCACCAAATAAAGCATCACGAACTTGTTCAAATTCTAACTGAAATTCCTCATCCTAACACCAATTAGAATTCTTTCCAGAAAGTTCACATAAAAGGGGTTTGCCCAAATTGTCCAATCTAACAAAGCGTCTAAGAAAATTACAGACACGAAGGAAATTACGAACATCACGTTTAGTAGTAGGAACAGCATAATTACGAATAGCGTCTAGTTTCTCTGGATCAGGAAGAATACCTTCTGTAAAGATAATAAGACCAAGAAATTTCACCTGAGAACGACCAAATTCAGATTTTTCCAAGTTCACTGTAATGCCAACACCTGCAATAATACGTAATAATGATTCCAAAATTATGTTATACTCACTGCAAGAACGTTTAGCAATGAGAATATCGTCAACGTATAAAGTAATATTGTTACGAAGATAAACAGGTAAAATTTCATTTAAACTGCTGAAAGTACAGTAAGTCCAAACGGTAATTTCTGAAACTGATTACATTTACTAAAGGCTAAAAGGGCAGTGTATTTTCTAAAATCAGAGTGGAGTTAAATTTGCCAAAAATTGTGCGCATATCAATTGTGGATAAAACTTTAATTCCATGGAAATGTTGAAGAAGTTCATCTAAATTTTGTGGACGGTCGATGACGGAATGATGATATTATTTATCTGTCTGGAATCCAGAAACAAAGAATTGACCCATCCTTTTTCAGAACGACATGTAATGGTCTGGTATAAGGACTGACTGCTGGCTCAATAATGCCATGATCTAACATGTATTGAAGTTCACTCTTAACCTTGTCTCAATAAGCCAAAGGAATAGCACACGTTTTTCCCCGAAATGGTGTGTGTTCTTTTACTTTAAATAAATAATGTAACGCTTGTATAGTTACTGTGTGATGACTAAATGCTGTGTGAAGTCAAAATTTGGTGCAATTCTTCTCTTGCAACGTCATCTGTCACTTCAGCTTTGTTAACCTTTTCATTAATTAATTCTTCACTATTAAACATATCATCCATCACGTCTCTGTATTTATTGTCGTTGTCATGAATGAACACATTGTCGTCATAATACTCAGCGAAAATATCAGAAGTAAGAATCCTTAAACAATTTGTGTCTGATTCACGTTTCGTTACACACTCGAAAAATTTCAAACATCTCGGCATTCCGGCAACAGTCAAGTGTTAAGAAGCTCCATACATAATATAATTTGTGTACTGAGTAATAGAAAAATAACAAAATTAGCAGAAAATTTATATCGTTGACAAATGAAATTTAAGTTGGTCTGTTGTTTGACTTCCACACTTTTTCCAGAAATAGCTGCCCGAATTGTAGTTTTAGAAACAGATAACACAGGACAAGCAATATTTCTTATACACAAGCGAAAAACTGATTCACTAACAAGATTCAATAGGATTCCAGTGGTCTAGGTGTAGCGTTTTCGATTCATAATCAAAACGTCTTCGGTCCCGGTTTCGATCACCGCCACTGCCTACTTTTTGATAAATAATCAGCATTGGCGGCCGAAGACTTCAGACATAAGAAGTCAGCCTCATTCTGCCTACGGCCTTGTCAAAGAGGGCGGAGGCGCGGATAGAGGGATAGGAAATTGCCCCCAAAGGCGGAAGAATCAGCAATGATCAACGACAGGAGGATGCAGAAGGCAATGGAAACCACTGCATTAAAGACACGTAACGTGTATCCACAGGACAAGTGGCCTGTAGTAGAAGCAGTGTCATGATGATCTTTCCATTGGCAAAAGATTCCGGAATAGTCCCACATTCGGATCTCCGGGAGGAGACTGCCAAGGGGGAGGTTACCATGAGAAAAAGACAGAATAATCAACGAAAGGATAATGTTCTACGAGTCGGGACGTGGTATGTCAGAAGCTTAAACGTGGTAGGGAAGCTAGAAAATCTGAAAAGGGAAATGCAAAGGCTCAATCTAGATATAGTAGGGGTCAGTGAAGTGAAGTGGAAGGAAGACAAGGATTTCTGGTCAGATGAGTATCGGGTAATATCAACAGCAGCAGAAAATGGTATAACAGGTGTAGGATTCGTTATGAATAGGAAGGTAGGGCACAGGGTGTGTTACTGTGAACATTTCAGTGACCAGGTTGTTCTAATCAGAATCTACAGCAGACCAACACCGACAACGATAGTTCAGGTATACATGCCTACATCGCAAGCTGAAGATGAACAGATAGAGAAAGTGTATGAGGATATTGAAAGGGTAATGCAGTATGTAAAGGGGACGAAAATCTAATAGTCATGGGCGACTGGAATGCAGTTGTAGGGGAAGGAGTAGAAGAAAAGGTTACAGGAGAATATGGACTTGGGACAAGGAATGAAAGAGGAGAAAGACTAATTGAGTTCTGTAACAAGTTTCAGCTAGTAATAGCGAATACCCTGTTCAAGAATCACAAGAGAAGGAGGTATACTTGGAAAAGGCGGGGAGATACGGGAAGATTTCAATTAGATTACATCATGGTCAGACAGAGATTCCAAAATCAGATACTGGATTGTAAGGCGTACCCAGGAGCAGATATAGACTCAGATCACAATATAATAGTGATGAAGAGTAGGCTGAAGTTCAAGACATTAGTCAGGAAGAATCAATACGGTAAGAAGTGGGATACGGAAGTTCTGAGGAATGACGAGATACGTTCGAAGTTCTCTAACGCTATAGATACAGCAATAAGAAATAGCGCAGTTGGTAACACAGTTGAAGAGGAATGGACGTCTCTAAAAAGGGCCATCACAGAAGTTGGGAAGGAAAACACAGGTACAAAAAAGGTAGCTGCGAAGAAACCATGGGTAACAGAAGAAATACTTCAGTTGATTGATAAAAGGAGGGAGTACAAACATGTTCCGGGAAAATCAGGAATACAGAAATACAAGTTGTTGAGGAATGAAATATATAGGAAGAGCAGGGAAGCTAAGACGAAATGGCTGTAGGAAAAATGTGAAGACATCGAAAAAGTTATGATTGTCGGAAGGACAGACTCAGCACACAGGAAAGTCAAAACAACCTTTGGTGGCATTAAAAGCAACGGTGGTAACATTAAGAGTGCAACGGGAATTCCACTGTTAAATGCAGAGGAGAGAGCAGATAGGTGGAAAGAATACATTGAAAGCCTGTATGGGGGTGAAGATTTGTCTGATGTGATAGAAGAAGAAACAATAGTCGATTTAGAAGAGATAGGGGATCCTCGGAATTTAAAAGATCTTTGGAGGACTTACGGTCAAATAAGGCAGAAGGGATAGATAACATTCCATCAGAATTTCTAAAATCATTAGGAGAAGTGGTAACAAAACGACTATTCACGTTGGTGTGTAGAATATATGTGTCTGGCGACATACCATCTGACTTTCGGAAAAGCATCATCCACACAATTCCGAAGACGGCAAGAGTTGACAAGTTCGAGAATTATCGCACAAGCAGCTTAACAGCTCATGCATCGAAGCTGCTTACGAGAATAATATACAGAAGAATGGAAAAGAAAATTGAGAATGCGCTAGGTGACGATCAGTTTGGCTTTAGGAAAAGTAAAGGCACGAGAGGCAATTCTGACGTTACGGCTAATAATGGAAGCAAGGCTAAAGAAAAATCAAGACACGTTCATAGGATTTGTCGACCTGGAAAAAGCGTTCGACAATATAAAATTGTGCAAGCTGTTCGAAATACTGAAAAAGGTAGGGGTAAGCTATAGGGAGAGACGGGTCATATACAATATGTACAACAACCAAGAGGGAATAATAAGAGTGGACGATCAAGAACGAAGTGCTCGTATTAAGAAGGGTGTAAGACAAGGCTATAGCCTTTCGCCTCTACTCTTCAATCTGTACATCGAGGAAGCAATGATGGAAATAAAAGAAAGGTTCAGGAGTGGAATTAAAATACAAGGTGAAAGGATATCAGTGATATGATTCGCTGATGACATTGCTATCCTGAGTGAAAGTGAAGAAGAATTAAATGATCTGCTGAACGGAATGAACAGTCTAATGAGTACACAGTATGGTTTGAGAGTAAATCGGAGAAAGACGAAGGTAATGAGAAGTAGTAGAAATGAGTACAGCGAGAAACTTAACATCAGGATTGATGGTCACGAAGTCAATGAAGTTAAGGAATTCTGCCACCTAAGCAGTAAAATAACCAATGACGGACGGAGCAAGGAGGATATCAAAAGCAGACTCGCTATGGCAAAAAAGGCATATCTGGCCAAGAGAAGTCTACTAATATGAAATACCGGCCTTAATTTGAGGAAGAAATTTCTGAGGATGTACGTCTGGAGTACAGCATTGTATGGTAGTGAAACATGGACTGTGGGAAAACCGGAACAGATGAGAATCGAAGCATTTGAGATGTGGTGCTATAGACGAATGTTGAAAATTAGGTGGACTGATAAGGTAATGAATGAGGAGGTTCTACGCAGGATCGGAGAGGAAAGGAATATGTGGAAAACATTGATAGGAGAGGGGACAGGATGATAGGACATCTGCTAAGACCCGAGGGAATGACTTCCATGGTACTAGAGAGAGCTGTGGAGGGAAAAACTGCAGAGGAAGACAGAGATTGGCATACGTCAAGCAAATAATTGAGGACGTAGGTTGCACGTGCTACTCTGAGATGAAGAGGTTAGCAGAGGAAAGGAATTCGTGGCGGGCCGCATCAAACGAGTCAGTAGACTGATGACCAAAAAAAAAAAAAGGATTCCAGAATCTATAACCGCAGTGAACTCATTCTTACTCACACATACTGCAATAACAGGATGTAAAAATGCGTCTACATTATTCTCCTTTTCGTCTAGCAAAATATCTCTCTTGTCTTCCAAGCGTACGTAGTGTAAAGTCGTAGTGTGATTGCTTTCTGAACCGTCTATACTGCTGCCAGAAGCCGAAGCTTCAAGAAATTGTCGATTGTTTGCGTCACGTCTTAGATTATTCGCGTCATTTCGCGGATCAATTTCTACGATTTTCACTTGTCTCTCTCAATTTCTGCCACGTGGAGGATGCCAATTTGGTCCCTTCTCTTTCCTGGCTACCTGCATGACTTCTTATTATGTAATTGTCACTTCTGAAATTGTTGTTAGGTCTACTGCCCTGGTTATTTCTGTAGTACGAATTTCTGTTATTGTATGAATAATTTCTGTCTTTATGATACCGATTACTGTTTCCGTATGATTGATCATTCCGGTAAGAATTCCTGTTATTCTAATTGTCTGAGTAATTTCTGTTAGAACGTCTGTTATTGTCATAAGGCTGGTGTCCATTGTCCTGTCTATTTCATCAGTCATTTTCAAAATTACCGCTATAATGGCCGTTCCAATCATCTCTTCTCTCTGAAAATCTATTGTGATTACCGTTACTGAAAAATGTTCCGTCGTCGTTTTCATACTCAAGTTCTTGTAGCAAAGTCTTACAAGTTTCAATGTCGTCTTTACATATTTCGGCTAAACCAATGTGTCTTATCGATTGTGGCAGCTTAGTTAAACAAATACGAATTAATTCAGTCGGGCTGTAAGGGTAGGAAAAGAATTGATTCTTTCGAATCATGTCTTCAAAGTATTCTGCCGGCGTGCGGAAGTATGACCATTCAAAATTACGCTGCATAATACGACTATGTTTGACTCTGTCTTGCGTGTTTTCGGACCAATATGCCGATAGAAATGCATGATAAAAATCATTTAAATTATTACAATCTCATGCGCGTCGCCGGTTCGTTTTCTAAATATCCACACATAAATTCCATTTTGTGACTTAGTGGCCAATTTGGTGGAAGTGCTTACATAAATTGATCTAACCATGAACATGGGTGTATGTCATTCTTAGAATTGCGAAAGATCTTAAATTTCCGAACAGCTAAAAAGTGTTTATAGTCAAAGTTTTCGCCTCGTGGCGACAAAGACCTGCCGCGTCTGTCCCCGTCAGAATGTCGATTATTGTCAAGTTCGCGCGCCTGGCGCTCTCTTGTTGCATCTCGTAAATGAAATAAATTATTTTCTTCAGACCCCCTCCCCCCTTCTTCTACTGTCTTTTCCAACGATTTCTGCAAATGGCAATGGAGCTGTTAGCGCCTGAATCTCTGTCCCCATTTAAACTAAGACTTGTCAGTTTATCTGAAATCTCCACAACTCTTTCCGATAAGTCACCTATTCGTTCTCAAACACAATCTAATTGCAACTTCTTCCATCTATACATTACACCAATCTAAAAGCATCTACTCTCTCACCCAACAGAACAACAACTGCCCTCGACATCCTCTGAACTACTACTGCACCATTGGAGGCGGCGGAATAATAACCTTTGGTGCTATCTCTGGCTCTGTGGCTCAGTGCAGCCACCTTTCTTTAATATGTGGACCATTATCGAGGGCTAGAGGTGGCTTTAAATACATTGCAGCTTTCTTGGACATATTTACTAAATATGTCAAATTCTATCCAATGAAAACTGCTACAGCAGCGCCAGTTCTCAACCGTTTATTCAATGACTACATTCCGCCTGTTGGAAAGCCGAACTCAGTGTTATCTGACAATGCTACAAATTTCACTTGACGTAGGTGGAGGGATGCATTAGCTCGAGCCAACATCACACAGATGTTAACAGACAGAGAATATCCGGGTGCGAACCCGATCGGGAGAACGTTTCACGAATTACATAGAATTATGCGAACATACTGCAATGCGTAGCAGACAAGATGGATAGAATTTCTTGATACATTTGAGAAAATCATGAACAATTTGCCTCATATGACTACAAACTTTACACCTGCTGAACGAATGGCTACAACCCTATCTCACTCCCTTCCCAGCCACTGCTTCCCTTTCTTGCCCCTCGACGCTTAAACCTGCCATCTGCCATATGGTTTCTGTACAAACTGTAAATAGCCTTCCGCTCCCTGTATTTTACCCCTGCCACCTTCAGAATTTGAAATTACAACTGCTAGAAACGTGGGTTTGCCTTTCCTTAATCAATCTTCTAAGTTAAGTCACATCGTCAGTATTGCCTCACGTGTTCCAACGTTTCTACGGAATCCAAATTGATCTTCCCCGAGGTCGGTTTCTACCAGTTTTTCCATTCGTCTGTAAAGAGTTAGAGTAAGTATTTTGATGCCGTAACAAATTAAACTGTTAGTTCGGTAATTTCCCATCTGTCAACAACTGCTTTCTTTGGGATTGGATTTATTACATTCTTCTTGAAGTCTAATGGTATTTCGCCTGTCTCAGACATCTTGCTCACCAGATAGTAGAGTTTTGTCAGGGCCTGCTCACCCAAGGCGGCTGTCAGTAGTTCTAATGGGATGTTGACTACTTCGGGGGCCACGTTTCGACTTAGGTCTTTTAGCGCTCTATCAAACTCTCATGCAGTATCATATCTCCCATTTCATCTTCATCTGTATCCTCTTCCATTACCATAATATTGTCCTCAAGTACATTACCCTTGTCTAGACCCTCTATATACTCGTTCATCCTATCTGATTTCCATTCTTTGCTTAGAACTGCGTTTCCATCTGAGCGCTTGATATTCATACAAGTAGTCCTTTTCTCTAGAAAGGTCTCTTTAATTTTTCTGTAGGCAGTATCTTACCCCTACTGAGATATGCCTCTATGTCCTTCTATGTGTCCTCTAGCTATCCCTGCTTAGCCATTTTGCACTTCCTGTCGATCTCATTTTTGAGACATTTGTATTCCATTTTTGCCTGCTTCATTTACTGCATTTTTTATATTTTCACCTTCCATCAATTAAATTTAATATATCTTCTGTTACCCAAGGATTTCTACTACCTCTCGCATTTTTACCTACTTGATCCTCTGCTGCCTTCACTATTTTATCCCTCAAAGCTACCCACTCTTCTTCTACTGTACTTATTTCTCCTGTATCTGTCAATTGTTCATTTATGATCTCCCTGAAACTCTGTACAACCTCTGGTTTAGCCAATTTATCCAGGTCCCATATCCATTAATTCCCAACTTTTTGCAGTTTCTTCAGTTTTAATCTACAGTTCATAACCAACAGATCGTGGTCAGAGTCCACATCTGCCCCTAGAGATGTCTTACAATTTAAAATCTGATTCCTAAATCTCTGTCTTACCATTATATACTCTATCTGAAACCTTCCAGTATCTCCAGGCCTCTTCCATGTATACAGACTTATTTCATGGTTCTTGAACCAAGTGTTAGCTATGATTAAATTATGCTCTATGCAAAATTCTTCCAGATGGCTTCCTCTTTCACTCCTTACCCCCATACCATATTCACCTACTACGTTACCTTCTCCTCCTTTTCCTACTATCGAATTTCAGTTATCCATGACTATTAAATTTTCGTCTCCCTTCACTATCTGAATAATTGCAATTATCTCATCATATATTTCATCACCACTTCGTCATCTTCGGAGATAGTTGGCTTATACACTTGTTCTACTGTGGTAGGCGTGGGCTTCGTGTCTATCTTGGCCACAACGATGCGTTCACTATGCTATTTGTAGTAGCGTACCCACACTCCTACTTTTTATTCATTATTGAACCTACTCTTGCATTGCCCCTATTTGATTTTGAATTTATTACCCTGTATTCACCTGACCAGAAGTCGTTCCTCGTGCCACCGAACTTCACTAACTCCCCCTATACCTAACTTTCACCAATTGATTCCCCCTTTTAAATTTTCTAATTTACCTGCCGATTAAAGAATCTGACGCTACGATCTGTAGAATGACAGTTTTCGTTCTCCTGAAAACGACGCTTTCCTGAGTAATCCTCGCCCAGAGATCCGAATGGGGGGCTAGGGGACTATTGTACCTCTGTAATATTTTACCCAAGAGGACATGATCATCATTCAACCTTACAGTAAAACTACATGCCCTCGGGAAAAATTATAGGTTTAGTTTTCGCTTGATTTCAGCCGTTTGCAGTACCAGCACAGCAAGGCAAGTTTGGTTAGTGCTACAAGACCAGATCAGTCAATTATCCAGGTTGTTGCCCTGCTACTACTGGAAAGGCTGCCGTCCCTCTCCAGGAAACACACGTTTCTCTGACCTCTCAACAGATACCCCTCCGCTGTGGATGCACCTACGTTGCGGCTATCTGTGTCGCTGAGGCACGCAAGCCTCCTCACCAACGGGAAGGTCCATTGTTCATGGCATAAGAATATACAGTATATATATATATATATATATATATATATATATATATATATATATATATATATATATATGTGTGTGTGTGTGTGTGTGTGTGTGTGTGTGTTTGTGTGTGTGTGTGTGTATTCAAAGCAACGACACGGCAATATAGCTGATTATTTATTTTAAAGAACAAAGTCAATTCTTTGGTTGGAGTTTCCGGAAATTTCATCGAGATAGATTACCAACGAAAGTATCTGGAAGGATAATATTGGAGCAGATTGAGAGATATATGTGTGATCGTTGTGGGGTATTTAGTATTAAATTATAATTATTTGAAGTATGATAAATGATGAAGAGAAACGACTGAGCTTAATTTGTGAAGATTCGGTAGAAATAGATAAATTCCTAATTATATTCTGTAAAGGTTAAAGATATTTTCGCACACTGATAGAAGTGCGGAGTAGCGATGGATTCCGTGAACAACAACAAACTTCACGCGAGGTGTTGTGTGTTTCCAGTTACAAAATAAATTACGAACACGAGCTGGTGCTTCTTTTCGACCCCGTTCACCAGTCTGCGTATTTTGACATTGCCCTCTCAATATATATATTCTTTACTGTCGTTTCTAGTCGACAAAATCTGTCGATCGTGGATTATTTCAAGGTGAAGAACACACTTTCCCTTTTATTACTAGGCCAAATTTCCTTATTTTGTCGATCAGTCTTTTCTAAGCGTTCCTCATGGAACTCGACTGTCCTTGAAAATATTTATATGTTGTCAAGATGTACAAAGAGGAAATCCGGAACCTTCAACATATCTGCAGAACTCTGCCAGGTCTGAGTCGCATTCTTCAATCCAAATGGCAATTGGAGGTGTTCAGATAGTCCCAAAGTTATCACCATACCCATCTTGGGAATGTCTTGTTTAGCGACCAGAGTATGGCCATAGGTTATTCTGCCGCCGACTACTCTAAAGACTGGCTCCCGCTAGTAAATTTGTAAAATCTGGCATGTCTGGCACAGGACAGAGTCAGGTATCGCCCATGTATTAAGCTCCTACAGAGTCTCCACGGGCCGTCTCTTTCAGTAACGACGTACAATGGCGATACCCGTGGGCTGTCCGACCTTCATATGATTTCTGCCTGCAACGCACTGTCAAACTCTGCTTTCGCTTCAGCCATCCCAATGGGTGCTTATCTTCTACGCCGTTGGGAGACTGGCTGACACGCATTAGTCTTGATATGACGCACAATCTCTCTTGCTGGGTGTATTGTGTGACCGCTTCAACCGGTAATGCAACGACATTACTGGTACTTCTGCCCACCATGTCTGTCATGACTTCACTTCTCCATCGAACTCGCGATGAACTCAGCTGCAACCTCAGCTCTTGGTATCGGATGAAATCTGGCAGAAGGATCGGTTCGTACACATCAGCCAACACGAATCTCGCCTTGTAACTGTTGCTGAAGCCGATAAACATGCTCGCCTCTTGTTGTACACAATTCCTGTTTGGAGAGTTGTTAGCGGTAATTAAGTGGAGTAATGCACCTACCGCCTCTTCTTGTTTCCGCTCCACTGGAAGTGCGCTAACTTCCGAGCTAGAAATGATCAGGGAGCACTGACGTGTTGTCCTATCGGTCGCATACAAGGGGTATGCTAACGCAAACGGGCAAGCTTGCATAGGCATTTGCTTGTGCAGAGAAGGGTCTCCTTGAATGATTCGGCCCATCTTGTGTGCTACACCCCGGTTTCCTTCAATCACTACACCACCTCTGTCTGTTGTCGTGATGTGACTTTGTTTAGTCACAACCCTGGTGCTCTTGCGTAGCTTTACTGTCTGTTTCGCATACTGCAGGCCACTGCTGCTGTTAGGGAACGAGCAGGGCAATGTTCTTCTCATGACCTGCAAGCCACACTTTCCGAGGTACCAACAAACTCTACCATTTATTGCTTCACAACCTGGCCTCTGTTGTGCCGACGTAAGTCCTTCCGCTTTAGCACTTCGTGCGTTGTCTAGGTTGTCAAACTCGAGCGCAGATAATTGTTTTTGCACTACTTCCTATTTTGACTTCAAACTGCGGAGGTACTCGTGGACGAGCCTCCTTGATTCTTGTCATACAGTTGCAGTCTCAGCTGTGTTGCGGTCATCGGTTTCCTGGTTTATCTCCAAGGTGCTTACCTGCCCTGCACCTTGTCAGCTACTGTCAGCACTGAATTAATGTCGAACTTTCCACAAGTGACTCCCGCCATCTCCACTGTCAGCATGTAACCTCCCCCTTCCTAAATAGCCCTCTGGACTGTGATATAATTGACTGTGATCGAATATGCCTAATAAAATCTTACAATGAGTATGGCTGTCGTTCCCGAAGAACAATAAAACCGGATTGTAGGAGGAAGTGTACTGCAGACCCTTCTGAAGGAAGTATCTGTTCTAGATACTGATAGTAATTTTGAAACGGGTGGAATTTAGTGCAATCGCTCACGAAACACACTGGTGGAAAATGATTCCAAATAATAATTTAACACAAGAAGCAGTGAAAATACAAAAAATACTGATTAGCAAAAAAGGGACAGTTAAGTGATCGCCATCTCGCTAGTGCAGTGCAATAAATATCCAGAACCTTAAGAAAGTTAACGATAAAGAAAATTAAGGAACTAACCACTGGTGGTAAAATACAGAGAGCGAAAGGTTATGTACAATTTGTACAGGAACCAGATGGCAGTTATAAGAGTCGAGGGACATGAAAGGGAAGCAGTGGTTGGGAAGGGAGTGAGACAGGGTTGTAGCCTCGCCCCGGTGTTTTTCAATCTGTGTATTTAGCAAGCAGTAAAGGAAACAAAAGAAAAATTCGGGGTAGGTATTAAAATCCATGGAGAAGAAATAAAAACTCTGAGGTTCGCCGATGACGTTGTAATTCTGTCAGAGACAGCAAAGGAATTGGAAGAGCAGTTGAACGGAATGGACAGTCTCTTTAAAGGAGGGTATAAGATGAATATCAACAAAAGCATAACGAGGATAATGGAATGTAGTCGAATTAAATCGGGTGATGCTGAAGGAATTAGGTTAGCAAATGAGATACTTAAAGTAGTAAAGGAGTTTTGCTACTTGGGGAGCAAAATAACTGATGATGGTCGAAGTAGGGAGGATATAAAATGTAGACTGGCAATGGCAAAGGAAGCCTTTCTGAAGCAGAGAAATTTATTAACATCGAGTATAGATTTAAGTGTCAGGAAGTCGTTTCTGAAAGTATTTGTATGGAGTGTAGCCATGTTTGGAAGTGAAACATGGACGATAACTAGTTTGGACAAGACGAAAATAGAAGCTTTCGAAATATGGTGCTACAGAAAAATGCTGAAGATTAGATGGGTAGATCATATAACTAATGAAGAGGTATTGAATAGGATTGGGGAGAAGTTTGTGGCACAACTTGACTAAAAGAAGGAACCGTTTGGTAGGACATGTTCTGAGGCATCAAGGGATCACCAAATTTGTGTAGGAGGGCAGTGTGGAGGGTAAAAATCGTAGAGGGAGACCAAGAGATGAATACACTAAACAGATACAGAAGGATGTAGGTTGGAGTAGGTACTGGGAGATGAAGAAGCTTGCACAGGATAGAGTAGCATGGAGAGCTGCATCAAACCAGTCTCAGGACTGAAGACCACAACAACAACAACAACAACAAGAACCACTGGCGTGGTAACACCAGGTTGTCGCACTTTCCCACAGCATAACGGGTCACGAGAAAATAACTGAATCAGAAAACAGTGAATTCACAGTTAGATAATGTGAATTTCTAAATTTTGTAAGTAAAGTTAAATGAAGTTGCTGGTTAAATAAATGAGTGACTGTAACTGAAATTTCGATTCGTTAAGAATTACTTTCAGTAACCTCACCATAACGTAATGCAAAGTTTGGAGAAAGCCCAGCAATTTTCTTTTAATTATTGAAATAGTGAGCTGAATTTACTGTTCGCAAACGAGTAACTGATTTACTTTTAACACGACAATAAGGTCTGTACCATGCCAGCTGAATACACTCGCTAAGCTAAATACACAATAAATGAAACTGCCCTCCCTTAATCTGTGCTGTATCTTCAGTTACTAGTTTTGCGAATGACATGTTACTTTAAGTGAATGAGGTAAATACTCATAATTGCAAATTAGTGAAGCCTCTGTTATGGAATACAAGAATTAACAGTTACTTAGGCAGCAAAATTTAAACTGATTCTGTTCATTAGCGGACAAACGTAACTGGCAGTAAGTACTTGATCAATTTTCATATTTTTACGACACTCGGTGACTGCATACAAAGGAAAGGGATCCTGCTTATTAACAATGTCTGAGGACATTGACAAAGGAGGAGCCCTACATGTTTTACTTATGGTGGTTACTGTTCATGAAAGTTAAACGTTGTGAAAGAAATGCCACTGAATATTGCCTGTACAATATTAGTTGACAGTCTTACGATGTTGCGCGGACGACGTAGAATTAGGCCGACGACAATTCTGAGCTGCCGCTGTTGCTGCTGCTACTGGTTGACAACTACGAGTCGTCTCCAGAGCCACGGATACTTATGTGTCAGGCAACAGTTAGAAGTGCAGCTTCCTCCGCCTCTTCATTCCTGCCGTGCTCGCTACACTCGCGGGTTACCGAATTAGGTGCGCCTACACTGGCACGATCCTAGCTGCACGCCGTGACTGCGGGAGCGCCCAACAAACACTTCCGCACTCTTTCACGACTCAGGCTGCTCTGCTTTCCCTTCGCCCGTAGGCGCGACAGAGACTGTCCATACGCACAGATTAACAACGGTGCAGCTTCTACGATTTCGTCGTTGCTATCGTTATATGAAAATAAAGTTCCCATGGCGACTACGCGGCAAATTACAATGTTTCCTTTATAATAACAATCACTTATATACATTCACAAATAAATACACTGTCACATATTAGATGTCCTTTTTGTAACGTAGCCTATAGATTCAGAATTAGAAGTACGTAAAAGTTAGCAACGGGTATTAAACGGCGAAAAATTTTGGATGGTGCGGAAGGTGTTTTATCTGCATTTTCGGAGTTACAAACGACAGTTACGTGAGCCACACATATCGAATGGTCTCTTCTGACATTGCTGTTTTTCCACCGTGTTCCTAAGATGTTGCTAGATGGCCGATAACTTCTGACTCCGATACGTTCAAGCTGTAGATTCTGCCGCATCCATTGATCTAACGACTTTCCCATGCGTTGAACCATCATGTACAGTAAGTGTCGATAAGTACGTGGACAGGAGGCTTCAAAATGACGTCCTCAGCCATTTCCACCGTTGGTGTGCCCAGGATACTCTACATCTACGTCTGCATCTCAATGATTATTCTTTAATACACTGTCATTTGGCTGACAGCGGGTTTATACAACCACCTTTAAATTATTTCTCTACTGCTGCACTCTCGAACAGGGCGCCTGAATTGCGAACACTTGAATCTTTCCGTGCTGGCTCTTATTTCTCTTATTTTACTATCATGATCATTTCCCATGTGTCGGTGGGTGCCATCAAAATATTTTTATACTTTATGGAGAAAGTTGGTGATTGCAGTTTTATGAGAATCTCCTGCCGCAGCTTTCTTTTCATGACAGCAACTTCAATTCATGTATCAAATGCGTGGCACTCTCTCCACTATTTCGCGATAATACAAGACGAGCTGGGCTTCTTTGAATTCTTTCAACGTTCTCCGTCAATCCTAGATGATGCGTATACCACACTGCACAACAATACTGCAGAATAGGGTGGACAAGCTTAGAGTAAGCAGTCTCTTCAGTAGATCTGTTACGTCTTCTAAGCGTTCACCCAATAAATCGGTCTTTGGTTTGCTTTCCCCACAACATTATCTATCTGCTCGTTAAAGTTGAAGTTAATCTTTATTGCAATACCTGAATATTTAGTTGAGTTTGCAGCCTTTAGATCTGTGTGATTTATCATGTAATTGAAATTTAGCGGATTCATTTAGTGCTCACGTGCGTATTTTCACACTTTTCATGACTTAGATTCAATTGCCAATTTTCATTCAATACAGATATCTTGTTTAAATCACTTTGCATTTAGTTTTGATCATCCGATGACTTTACACGATGGCAAATGATAGCATCACCTGCAAACAATGTAAAAGGACTGCTCAGATTGCCTCCTAAAGCGTTTACGTAAATCAGAAACAACAGTAGGGCTATAACACTTCCTTGGGGAATTCCACATATTGCTTCTCTTTTACTTGATAAATTTCCGTCAGTTATTATGAACTGAGACCCTTCCGACAGGAAATACGAATCCAGTCACACAACTGAGACGATGCACCACAGGCACACAATTTAATTAGAGGTTGCTTGTGAGGAACGGCGTCAAAAGCCCTCTGGAAATCTAAGAAATAATCTAGTAGTAATTTGCGTGCATTGAAAACGAAAAGTTTTTGTGACATTCCAAAGTAATACGTTCCAGAAAAGTCAGTCAAAAACTGGCTTCTTGTAATTAGGATTCATGATCATGTAAAATTTTGTAAATAACTTGTGGTCATCTTTTACAGAGCAAAATTATTTGTTTGTCAAATATAGTCTTGCAATTTCGACCGTATGGCCGTAATCAAGTAGAAAAAATTGCGCCTTAGCACCTGTCAATAGTAGAAACTGTCTGCCATTACATGACACAGCGGCTGGTTTTATTGCATTGTGTTTCTGATTGCGTTTTCGTGTGTGTTTATTGTAATCTTCGATTTGAATTCTGGATATGTTGCTCGTACTATATATTACTTTTGTATCTGCCCGTAATATTGGGTGGAGTAAGTGATTCCATTTTCCTTTTGCCCATAGTGTTCCGTGGACGTTTGTTCCTGCCTACGAATCCGTCTGTGAACTGCTAGATTTCAATGCTTTATAAGTATATTGCTCCCATTCTACTTTGTGATAGTTTGCACCCGTTTTTCTTGCATTCCCGCCTTTAATGGAAGACTCCACCATAACACCTTTTGACAGAATCGGTGTTCAACTATACTACATCTTGTCACAGAAAGAGTAGAGCCTACGTATTTCTAATTTCAGTGGTGTTTCTCTTGAACCGTAGTTACCTAAATGTGTTCACACGTTATTAACAAGTAATACGAATAATACCATTGGCTCTCCTCAATAATTCTGTACAAAACGAGTTAACTAAATGTGGTATAATTCAGTACTGAGGAACTACATTCAAACTATACCACACAATCCCATGTATAAATATACACCTCTATGTTCAATCTTTTACTGTATGATAGCAAGTGGCGCAATAACTAGGTAATCTGGCACTAATACTACAAATCGTGCTCAGTTGCAAGAAGCAACATCATTCGAAACAGAAATACATACTCATTCTATAAGAAGACTTTATAGTGTTGAATTAAAATTCTGTAGAAAGCTGATAACATGAATTTCTCCATTAAATGCGAGGACGTATGAAAACCGGAGGAACTAAAACAAAGTAGAATATGAATAAGATCCATACAATGCATTTCCTACATGCATGCGTTGACAACGAGAAATGTCCAAGGTACAATATCTGACGGCACCACCCATCTCCTGTCTTGTATGAAACAAAAATGTAGAATCATTTACTCCACGAAATATTACGGATGTAAACAAAAATCAAGCTGAATACAGTCAACATACTCACGATGTAATTCAAAAATTGAAGCACACATTATAAGTCATAAACATGAAGACGATGAGATGAAATCTGCTTCTCTTTACTACGAAAAGAAACCAAACATGGACGAATTTAAGTCACCCAATAAGAATCCGAGTTCGCTAACTAATAGACGTGCTCGCGTCAAGTGGCCCTACAGGAAACCAAGGTCGTGTTACCGGAAGTCCGTATGTGAGTTTCAGTACCCGACCTGTAAATGTACACAAAAATAGCAAATTTTTTGTGTGCTGGTGTGACATTGTAACATTCAATTAATTATACACGGAGCTTACATAGGACATACAGATGAATATGACTGCTGAAAATGGAGCCATTTCATCTGCGTATTCATCTACATCTACATTTATACTCCGCAAGCCACCCAACGGTGTGTGGCGGAGGGCACTATACGTGCCACTGTCATTACCTCCCTTTCCTGTTCCAGTCGCGTATGGTTCGCGGGAAGAACGACAGTCTGAAAGCGTGCGCGCTCGAATCTCTCTAATTTTACATTCGTGATCTCCTCGGGAGGTATAAGTAGGAGGAAGCAATATATTCGATACCTCATCCAGAAACGCGCCCTCTCGAAACCTGGCGAGCAAGATGAAGAAACAGGCCGGCCTGAGTGGCCGTGAGGTTCTAGGCGCTGCAGTCTGGAAACGAGCGACAGCTACGGTCGCAGGTTCGAATCCTGCCTCGGGCATGGATGTGTGTGATGTCCTAAGGTTAGTTACATTCAATTAGTTCTAAGTTCTCGGCGACTGATGACCTTAGAAGTTAAGCCGCATAGTGGTCAGAGCCATTTTGAAGAAACAGGATTGGTACGCAGTTGGCCCTTTGGATCAGAACACTTTCCTTTGTAAGGTGACAACTTGCTTGATTGTTCCAAGATTAACTACTTGTCATTTACTCGTGAGCGCAGTTGTCCTTAATTGAAACTCTGAGATATTTAATTTCAAAAACACGTATTCAGAAAATCTGCTTTCGCAGTTAGGACAGCTTACAAATCCGATACTAATGTTTTCTTAGTTCTGCGTTTAGGTTGTCCCCTTTCTAACGACTATTTAGACTTTTCAGAGATTCTCTTCCGCAAAAAAACAAATCGTTCAGTCCCCTCTACACAAACTCCAATTAACAACATAGCCGCATTCCGTTTGTAGAGGACTCCTTATCCACTTAGCGGAAACCGACAAGGCACCACGCTGTTGCGCAAATCGAACAGTTCACAGCTACTTAAGGTCACCGAAACATCTGATCCCGTGATTGAGACCCTTCTCCCTGTAGCACAATCTGTCAGATACGCTTCAAATGATGAAAGCATCTTTAAAGGAAGACGCTCACTCCTTACAAACGGGAAAAGTATATCTTCCGATCTGATGCGGTTGACACCGACATCAGACAACGCCTTCAGCTACTTGCATAGTATACTCTCCATGATATACAAAAGGTTATATTAAACATCTTGAGTAACTGCGCAAGTATACAGAGAGTGCACGCTGAATTTCCTCACCTCCTTAGCCGTGACATTCCTAAGCGGCTCTACTGCCCAGCCAATATGGGAAATACCAAGTACCAATAATGCGTAATTTTGTGCCTGCTCCAAACTTGCGAGGCAACTTCCGACAAAGAACAGTCTAATGTACTTGACTCAGGACTATTTCTTTCCACTTTTAACCAACCATGCAGATAAACTAGAACTGCACACCAGCAGGCGTTTGGCTACTGCTTCTCATATTTTTTGAGCCGCCTTACCAGTCGACCAAGAGCTGTCATCCTCAATATGGGCAGTGTCCGGAGTGGGTGACGGTTGAGAGACGCTGGGCATATCTTGGATCAATGCCCGATATCAGTTGCCTTAGGGTGTGTGATAGGAAGCAGCTTAGCCTCCAGCTGTGAGCAGAGAGAAACACACCAGTCGGAATGCAGCATTTACAGCACGGGGGATGAAATTCATACAGGGACTTCCGGTAACATGACCTTGATTTGCTGTCGGGCCACTTGGCGTGCGCACGTCTATCAATCAGCCAACTCCGATTACTATTGGGTGACTTAAATACGTCCATATTTGGTTTCTTTTCGTAGTAAAGAGAAGCTAATTTCATCGCATTGTCTTCCTGGTTAAGATTTATTACGTGTACTTCAATTTTTGCATTACATTGTGAAAATGATGTCTGTATTCTGGTTGATTTTGGTTTACGTCCTTAATATTTCGTGGAGTAAATGATTCTACTTTTTTACATACTTTCGTATGTAAGGCCAAGGATGAAAGCATGATATTGTATATTATTTCCTTTTAAATTTTTATTGGAGTAGGAAGATGACTGTAGTACATTCATGTCTGTTAAACTGTATTGTTTGTATTAGTTGTTAATTACATGTGAACACATTAGGGTAACTACTGTTGCAAGAAGGAACACCACTGAAAGCAGAAATATGTAGGCCCTACTCTTTCTGCGACAAGATGTAGTATAGTCTAACACCAATTCTGTCGAAAGCTGCTAAGATGGAGTCTTCCATTAAATGCGGTAAAGCAAGAAAAATGGTTGCAAACTATAACAAAATAGAATAGGCGCTATTTACATATAACGTATTGAAATCAGGTAGTTCACACACGGCTTAGTAGGCAGGAACAAACGTCCACGGAACACTATGGACAAAAAGAAAATGGAATCACTTACTCCACCCAATATTACGGGCGCATGCAAAAGTAAAGTATAATGCGAGCAACATATCCAGAATTCAATTGGAAGATTACGTAATCAGAAACACAATGCAATTAAACCAGCCTCTGTGTCATGTGATGAGAGATAATTTTTACCATTTGACATGTGATAAGGCGTAAACATTTCTACCTGATTATGGCCATACGTTCGAAATTGCAAGACTATACTTGACAAACAAATATTTTTGCTGTCGAAAGATGACCACATTGATATTTACAAAATTTTCGATGACCGTGAGTCCCAGCTTCTAGAAGTTAATCTTAGTTATAGACTGAGATTTCTCGAATGTATTACTTCGCAAGGTCACAAAATCCTTTCGGTTTACATTTACGCAGTTTACTACTAGACTACGAGGTCCACCCACAAAGTATCAATGATAAATATTGTCATCTAAATCTCGCATTTTGCATTACAACTGCGGATTTTCGCGCTGTATTTTCCCGTATTCAAAGTTCACCGCCAGGCCGCTAGGAACGCTGCTATGGTTTTTTTTTCCATATTGTAACGTGGACCTTGCACTTGCGATATGCTGGTGTTCAGTGGTTTACAGTCTACACCCATACTACTGCTCTATGAGGAAAACGAATGCTACACTGTGAAAGACCTGTCAACAGCCCATATCGGTGTACTCAGATAAAGAATTACCTAAAATGCACAAGCCACTAACTTTACCTCTGTTCTCTGCTTGGTTCGACTTCTTCATGTAGTAAATCCGAGTGTTCCAAGGTGCTCAGGTATTGGCTTGTGTGCACTAACTTTTGCAATAGCTACACCGACTTCCTGCTGCAGCACACACCTTCTGTTCGCCGTGAGGTGCTCTCGGTTGGTACGAGAGATGAGGCGGGCTGGTGGCGTGGTTTAGCTCGCCCCCTTGCCTCGCTAATTATGCACAACAGCCGCGAAGCCAGGGGCGGCGCGTGTTCCCGCATGGCCGTGCCATGGCTACTCATTACGCACGCAGCAGCTGGATCCACGTACATAATAAATAGAGTACAACACCTGCATCTCTCGTCGTTGTCGAAAGTGGAGTTAATAGGTGTTCCAAGATATAAAAAAAATGCCTCTAAGCACTAGTGGACTTAATATCTGAGTCCCCTACACTTAGAACTACTTAAGGGGGGTAGGACACCAATCGGGCCGATTTGGAGCAGGAGAGGCACCACAGGACAAGCTTTGTCAGCATGCCCAGGTAGGATTCAGAATTTACACTCATAGCAGTGGAAGTTCGAAAACATAACAAAATAAATTTTTTTACGTGCGAAATTTTATCATTTTTTCACTTACTAATGGCAGTATTTGTTGCTATAGGTACACTTTTCTTCATAATTTAGAGAGATTTTTCGATGAATTTTGCACGGCATACATACCATACTCAGAGGTGTACGAAACTCTAGAACTTATTTAATTTATGAAAAAACTAATGAACTGTTACATTTTAAACTTCATGTTTAGAAAACACAAATTTTATAGTTAATTATCTGAATTTTTACCACCCCTAAGCATGGTTTGTTTGCTGTGCAAAATTCATCGAAGAATCTCTCTTACTTATGAAGAAATGTGTACCAATAGCAACAAGTCGGCCCGTTTGACGTCCTACCCCCCTTAAACGTAAGTAACCTAAGTACATTACACACATCCATGCCAGAGGCAGGATTCGAACCAGCGACTGTAGCAGCAGCGCGGTTCCGCACTGAAGCGCCTGGAATCACTCGTCCACAGTGGCCGGCCCAAGATTAAAACGTCATTAATATTTTCTGCTTAGCTTTGTAATTTATTACGTGTTCTAACCTCAAAAAACACGACGTTACCTATCAGTATGAACTACAGTGTGTTGCAGTACTGTTCATAATATTTCAGACTGCTATGAAATTGGTCAATTTTTAGAGTTCCGTGTATCAGCTAGTGAAAACGGAACCATTAGAGCATGAACTTGCCGTCCATATGTCTATCTGTTCGACTGTTAAGAACCCTTTTTCTCAGGAAGGGATGGACGTATCAGACCGACATTTATGTCACATATTGTCTATGGTCCCTTGGCGATGTAAAACATTTGAGCTTCCGAGTCAATTCAGTCAAAATATAAGGTCATTTACATGTATTAAGATATTGTTATACTAATTTCACTCATCAAAACTTTAGAGATACTTTCTGTAGACCAAAACAATGAAATTTGGCAAGAAGAAAAATTTTACAGTACAAGTATAGCAAAAGAATTTAAAATTGTTAGTTTATATACATCACTTGGAGGACCTGGAATTTCCGGGACCGATATCTCGCCAGTATCTATATCGAAAACAGACTAAAATCTTAGAGGTTCTCGCTTTATGGGATGGATGAACTGTATATACACTCCTGGAAATTGAAATAAGAACACCGTGAATTCATTGTCCCAGGAAGACGAAACTTTATTGACACATTCCTGGGGTCAGATACATCACATTATCACACTGACAGAACCACAGGCACATAGACACAGGCAACAGAGCATGCACAATGTCGGCACTAGTACAGTGTATATCCACCTTTCGCAGCAATGCAGGCTGCTATTCTCCCATGGAGACGATCGTAGAGATGTTGGATGTAGTCCTGTGGAACGGCTTGCCATGCCATTTCCACCTGGCGCCTCAGTTGGACCAGCGTTCGTGCTAGACGTGCACACCGCGTGAGACGACGCTACATCCAGTCCCAAACATGCTCAATGGGGGACAGATCCGGAGATCTTGCTGGCCAGGGTAGTTGACTTACACCTTCTAGAGCACGTTAGGTGGCACGGGATACATGCGGACGTGCATTGTCCTGTTGGAACAGAAAGTTCCCTTGCCGGTCCAATGCGCACTTGGCTAACTTTATTTCCTTTCCTATTCCTTAATAGCGTAATCCCCTCGTCAACATTCGCCTCTTCTTTCGATTTAGTGCGTCTTCTGGACGTATTCTGGGTGAACAGGCCTATCTTATTGACCACTGAAACATGTGGACAATGATTTAATGCAAAAGTTGACAAGAAAATTATCTTTCCTGTGGTTTAAATTTGGACATATGTTCTTGAGGATGGCCGTTCTAATCCCCTCCCGCCAGCCATATTTACGTCTCCCGTGGTTTCCCTAAACCTCTTATAATAAACGTCGCGATGGTTCCCTTCGAAGGGACGCGGTAGATTTCATTTGAGAGCCTTCGCGAATCAAAGGCGTGTCTAATGATCACATTATAACAGAGCATCCTGCCTTCTTCCCTAGTTCTCGGCACAGGTCCGCAGTTGGTATTCCTTCACTTAACACTTCTATCCAGCGTGTCTTTAATGTTACTCGCGGTCTTCTATTATCCATCTTGAGAAGGTATGCAAACCTCATCACTAGGTCCTGAGTTGGTTGCTCTCTGGTTCAATAGACGCAACAGATAAAGGCCGTCAAGCATTTGCTCTGCGATTTATTTCAATTGACGCCGCCTGCGACAGTCGCTCCTCTTACCGAAGTATCATTCGTAGAGCTGAACGGCTTCTGACTTTGATAATTCTATAAGGAACGATCAAAACGTTTCTGTTTCAATGTGTTGCTACAGCGTGTATGCAATGTAGCGCAACACCTATGTGGGTATATATGGGTACAGAAGCACCAAGATGTAGACAAGAGATTAGAAACGTGAACTATGGCCACGTTATTAACAACTACGTCCAAATAGGACTAAAGTGACGTTATTCTTTTCTTGGCTGCCGAAGGGCAAACACCGGTAGACATCCATCGCATAATGAAGAACGTGCGATGGGTAGCGTGTCTGTCGCTAACTATCCCTGCGGAATGGTGCGCGGAAGGAGCTGCTGCTTCACGATTACAACTTTCCCATATCACAGATGTCGGAACGAAAAAGTTGCGCCAACTCAAGTAGCAGATACTCGAGCGCCCGTCTAACGGTCCTGACCTCTCCCTAAGCTGTCATCACGCCTTCGGTCCCTTAAAAGAGATCTTGAAAAGTCGACCATTCCTGTCGGACGAGGACGTGCAACAGACACTAACGGACTTCGTCGAGCAGCAGGACACGGTGTTTTACCGAACGGTTATCGGTGCATCGGTGGCATGATTTCATCAGTGCTCACTGCTGTTTTGAAAGATTGGCGTACCGATTCTGGACTGGACAGCCTACGCACGGAAACTTTTGGATCGCCCCTTATACCACCTCTACACCGATGTCGATTTCTTGAATGAAACGCGGGGTTCCCTGGTTTTCCAATTACTCAGTCTGATGTACTTTTATACGCAGCCTATATTGATGTCAGTTTCCAGACTGTTGCTGGAGGTTTTCTCCTGTTGTGACAGTATGCATCACCGTATGGCAGAGTTCCTGAAACTTCTTTCAGCTGAGCATGTCGTAGATGAACTGGATCCCTGATACATACAGGGTGTTAAAGAGACTCTTTCCGCGAGGCATGCATATACACAGACATACTGCAAACAGAGCAAACGCTCTCCTAATAGATACAGTCGAGTACAGTGATATATTACATCTATCGATCAGTGCATCTGGGCTAGTTGTTGGCCACTGTGCTACATTTATAAGCAATTTTAGAACATAGAACGACATGTTATGTCATGATGGCATGGACAGATCGGACACAAATTCGATAGAATCGTGAAAAATGACCACGGAATAGGTATAAACTGAGCGAATATACACCGAAATGCGGGGAAATTGAGGAAGTACTGACGTATCTTCTGGTTCGCGCCAAACAATTTGTACATGGGATCAAGTATGCTGCAACAAGAGGAATCCGAGAAAATATTGACATCGAAACGAAGGGAATCAGGGACGCAGTCAACTTTTTTCCGTCGAGGTAGCGTTGAGGTACCAATTATACATGCGAGTTGACTACTGTATTTGTTGCTTTTCCGTATGAAAGAGAACCATTCACCTCTAAACTTACTTGCATCTGCGTTGAAGGTTAACAGAGAGTGGACGGGTTGATCGATTGAGATGGAGCTGTAACTAAGTACGATTTAATGGTTGATTGATGATGCATTCTAGAGAAGGAGAAGTTGCTGCAGGTCAATTGTTCCACTGTTCTGACCAGATGCATCTATCGTGTCACGTAGCCTGCATTCTACTCGTGTACAGGGTATTACAAAAAGGTACGGCCAAACTTTCAGGAAACATTCCTCAAACACAAAGAAAGAAAATATGTTATGTGGACATGTGCCCGGAAACGCTTACTTTCCATGTTAGAGCTTATTTTATGACTACTCTTCAAATCACATTAATCATGGAATGGAAACACACAGCAACAGAACGTACCAGCGTCACTTCAAACACTTTGTTACAGGAAATGTTCAGAATGACCTCCTTTAGCGAGGATACATGCATCCACCCTCCGTCGCATGAAATCCCAGATGAGCTGATGCAGCCCTGGAGAATGGCGCATTGTATCACAGCCGTCCACAATACGAGCACGAAGAGTCTCTACATATGGTACCGGGGTTGCGTAGAAAAGAGCTTTCAAATACCCCCATAAATGAAAGTCAAGAGGGTTGAGCTCAGGAGAGCGTGGAGGCTATGGAATTAGTCCGCCTCTACCAATCCATCTGTCACCAAATCTGTTGTTGAGAAGTGTACGAACACTTCGACTGCAATGTGCAGGAGCTCCATCGTGCATGAACCACATGTTGTGTCGTACGTGTAAAGGCACATGTTCTAGCAGCACAGGTAGAGTATCCCGGATGAAATCATGATAACGTACTCCTTTAGGCGTAGGAGGAAGAACATGGGGCCCAATCAAGACATCACCAACAATGCCTGCCCAAACGCTCACCGAAGATCTGTGTTGATGAGGTGATTGCCGTGCTGGTACTGCGAACGGCTGAAAGCAAGGGGAATCTTCGGCCATAATTTTTCCCGAGGGCATGCAGCTTTACTGTATGGTTAAATGATGATGGCGTCCTCTTGGGTAAGACATTCCGGGGGTAAAATAGTCCCCCATTCGGATCTCCATGCGAGGACTACTCAAGAGGACGTCGTTATCAGGAGAAAGAAAACTGGCGTTCTACGGATCGGAGCGTGGAATGTCAGATCCCTTAATAGGGCAGGTAGGTTAGAAAATTTAAAAACGGAAATGGATAGGTTAAAGTTAGACATAGTGAGAATTAGTGAAGTTCGGTGGCAGGAGAAACAAGACTTCTGGTCAGGTGAATACAGTGTTATAAACTCAAAATCAAATAGGGGTAATGCAAGAGTAGGTTTAATAGTGAATAGGAAAATAGGAATGAGGGTAAGCTACTACAAACAGCATAGTGAACGCATTGTTGTGGAAAAGATAGATACGAAGCCCATGCCTACCACAGTAGTACAAGTTAATATGCCTACTAGCTCTGCAGATGACGAAGAAATTGAAGAAATGTATGACGAAATAAAAGAAATTTTTCAGATAGTGAAGGGAGACGATAATTTAATAGTCATGGGTGACTGGAATTCGTCAGTAGGAAAAGGTAGAGATGGAAACGTAGTAGGTGAATATGGATTGGGGATAAGAAACGAAAGAGGAAGCCGCCTGGTAGAATTTTGCACACAGCTAACCATAGCTAACATTTGGTTCAAGAATCATAAAAGAAGATTGTATACATGGAAGAAGCCTGGAGATACTGCCATGTTTCAGATAGATTATATAATGGAAAGACAGAGATTTAGGATCCAGGTTTTAAATTGTAAGGCATTTCCAGGGGCAGATGTAGACTCTGACCACAATCTATTGGTTATGAACTGTAGATTAAAACAGAAGAAACTGCAAACATATGGGAATTTAAGGATATGGAACCTGGGTAAACTGAAAGAACCAGAGGTTGTACAGAGTTTCAGGGAGAGCATAAGTGAACAATTGACAGATGTGGGGGAAATAAGTACAGTAGAAGAAGAGTGGGTAGCTTTGAGGGATGAAGTAGTGAAGGCAGCAGAGGATCAAGTAGGTAAAAAGACGAGGGCTAATAGAAATCCTTGGGTAACAGAAGAAATATTAAATTTAATTGACGAAAGGAGAAAATATAAAAATGCAGTAAATGAAGCAGGCAAAAAGGAATACAAGCGTCTCAAAAATGAGATCGACAGGAAGTGCAAAGTGGCTAAGCATGGATGACTAGAGGACAAATTTAAAGCTGTAGAGGCTTATCTCTCTAGGGGTAACATAGATACTGCCTACAGGAAAATTAAAGAGATATTTGGAGAAAAGAGAACCACTTGTATGAATATCAAGAGCTCAGATGGAAACCCAGTTCTAAGCAAAGAAGGGAAAGCAGAAATGTGGAAGGAGTATATAGAGGGTCTATACAAGGGCAATGTACTTGAGGACCATATTATGGAAATGGAAGAGGATGTAGATGAAGATGAAGTGGGAGATTTGATACTGCGTGAAGAGTTCGACAGAGCACTGAAAGACCTGAGTCAAAACAAAGCTCCGGGAGTAGACAACATTCCATTAGAACTACTGACAGCCTTGGCGGAGCCAGTCCTGAGAAAACTCTACCATCTGGTGAGCAAAATGTATGAGACAGGCGAAATACCCTCAGACCTCAAGAAGAATATAATAATTCCAATCCCAAAGAAAGCAGGTGTTGACAGATGTGAAAATTACCGAACAATCAGTTTAATAAATCACGGCTGCAAAATACTAAACGAATCCTTTACAGACGAATGGAAAAACTAGTGCAAGCCGACCTCAGAAAAGATCAGTTGGGATTCCGTAGAAATATTGGAACACGTGAGGCAATACTGACCCTACAACTTATCTTAGAAGCAAGATTAAGGAATGGCAAACCTACTTTCCTAGCATTTGTAGACTTAGAGAAAGCTTTTGAAAATGTTGACTGGAATACTCTCTTTCAAATTCTAATGGTGGCAGGGGTAAAATACAGGCAGCGTAAAGAAATTTACAATTTGTACAGAAACCAGATGGCAGTTACAAGAGTCGAGAGACGTGAAAGGGAAGCAGTGGTTGGGAAGGGAGTGAGACAGGGTTGTAGCCCCTCCCCTACATTATTCAATCTCTATATTGAGCAAGCTGTGAAGGAAACAAAAGAAAAATTCGGAGTAGGGATTAAATTCCATGGAGAAGAAATAAAAACTTTGAGGTTCGCCGATGACATTGTAATTCTGTCAAAGACATCAAAGGACTTGGAAGAGCAGTTGAACGGAACGTATAGTGTCTTGAAAAGAGGATATAAGATGAACATAAACAAAAGCAAAACGAGGATAATGGTATGTAGTCGAAATAAGTCGGGTGATGCTGAGGGAATTAGATTAGGAAATGAGACACTTAAAGTAGTAAAGGTGTTTTGCTATTTGGGGAGTAAAATAACTGATGATCGTCGAAGTAGAGAGCATATTAAATGTAGAGTGGCCATGGCAAGAAAAGCGTTTCTGAAGAAGAGAAATTCGTTAATATCGAAATTAGATTTAAGTGTCAGGATGTCGTTTCTGAAAGTATTTGTATGTAGTGTAGCAATGTATGGAAGTGAAACATGGACGATAAATAGTTTGGACAAGAAGAAAATAGAAGCTTTCGAAATGTGGTGCTACAGAAGAATGCTGAAGATTAGATGGGTAGATCACATAAGTAATGAGGAAGTATTGAATAGGTTTGGGGAGAAGAGAAGTTTGTGGCACAACTTGACTAGAAGAAGGGATCGGTTGGTAGGACATGTTTTGAGGCTTCAAGGGATCACCGGTTTAGTATTGGAGGGCAGCGTGTAGGGTAAAAATCGTAGAGGGAGACCAAGAGATGAATACACTAAGCAGATTCAGAATGATGTAGGTTGCAGTAAGTACTGGGAGATGAAGAAGCTTGCACAGGATAGAGTAGCGTGGAGAGCTGCAACAAACCAGTCTCAGGAGTGAAGACCACAACAACAACAACAATGAGGTGATTGCACAATTGCTTGCGGATTCCTTTCGGCCCACACATGTTGATTGTGAAAATTTACAATTTGATTACGTTGGAATGAAGAATCATCCGTAAAGAGAACATTTGCACTGAAATGAGGATTGACACATTGTTGGATGAACCATTCGCAGAAGTGTATCTGTGGGGGCGAATCAGCTGCTGATAGTGCCTGCACACGCTGTACATGGTACGGAAACAACTGGTTCCCCCGTAGCACTCTCCATACAGTGGTCAACGCACCTTGTACAGCAGCAACTTCTCTGACGATGACATTAGGGTTATCGTCAACTGCACGAATAATTGCCTCGTCCATTGCAGGTGTCCTCGTCGTTCTAGGTCTTCCCCAGTCGCGAGTCATAGGCTGGAATGTTCAGTGCTCCCTAAGACGCCGATCAATTGTTTCGAACGTTTTCCTGTCGGGACACCTTCGTTCTGGAAATCTGTCTCGATATAAACTACGGCGCCACGGCTATTGCCCCGTGCTAATCCATACATCAAATGGGCATCTGCCAACTCCGCATTTGTAAACACCACTGACTGCAAATCACGTTCGTGATGAACACTAACCTGTTGATGCTACTTACTGATATGCTTGATGCTAGTACTGTAGAGCGATGAGTCGCATGTCAACACAAGCACCGAAGTCAACATCACCTTCCTACAATTGGGCCAAATGGCGGCGAATCGAGGAAGTACAGTACATACTAACGAAACTAAAATGAGCTCTGACATGCAAATTAAGCGTTTCCAGACACATGTCCACATAGCATCTTTTCTTTATTTGTGTGTGAGGAATGTTACCTAAAAGTTTGGCCGTACCTTTTTGTAACACCCTGTATAGCCACGTGTTCTGTATGTGGTTTAAAACAGTCTACTTGCGATTGTTAACGGTAAACCTGTCGGTCATCAGAGGACTTCCATCTCATGTGTGATGAAACTTGACACATTCCTCTAAAATAACTTTGATTTATGGGACGTATACCATACCCCCCCCCCCCCCCCCGACCCCCCCCCCCCCTCCCGGTCGCATTAGCATCATAACTAAGTTAGCGATAGATGCTTGTGAGGCGCTGTAGTCCACGTGTACATATTTGCCTGATAGATGTGCTGTTTATAGAGTTAGTGACGGAATGAGGTGTAATTTTTACATGCTGGACGCTGCTGCTATGCGTTTATCTGTTTCCTTGTAGGAGGTATCCTTCCCACTGATCATTTTATATAGGCTTGATGCAGGCATCGTTTAATTTCTGAACCGTGATCTGATGTGGACAGTGGATACTACACGTCTTTGGAAAGCTGTATTGTGCTCGTTTCACGCAGATCAAATGTTTTACGGAAGTAGTTTTTCTTGTTTTATGGTTCGATAGCAAAGTTTATCATAGAGAAACCGCAAAGAAGGACGTATGTCATGGGCTTGAAATATATATATCTCACATTGGAATATTAACAGAACTACGTTCCATAAAACCGGAAAGAAGGATGTATGTCATGGGCTTGAAACATATTTCTCACATTGGAATATTAACAGAACTACGTTCCATACGACTGATAGGTTGGAAACGCAGGCGATCTAACACTATAGCCCGTTATAAGTGCGGAACGTTGTAGCCTTAGGAGAGTGTTTGCTTATGTTCTCTCTTACCAGTACCATCCTAGACTCTAGAACAATACCTTAGATTTGATAGCTTGGTTGATTTACTTCAACATACGTCGAAATCCATCCGTCTGGAGATCCATCGTGCATAAAAATCATTCGTTTTTTATTCTTCTTAATCGTCTGCTATTACATCACGACACTTTGAAATCTGTTACTATGCATCGATAAGGAGCGCTAACCTCCTCTACATGGGCACATATCGAAAACTCTCGTGCGCTTTGATGGGTGAGGACTCGGAAATCTCTGTTCATTCACGAGACGTGGAGTGTAGCAGCATACTTCTGATCGGTTGCAGATTAATTCGGTAACGGTGCTGTAGGGCGGGTTGGTCAATGACAGTGAGATGAGAGTCTCAGTCTCATTTTACCTCAAGACAGCGAGAATGCTGTGTGACTCTCATACCCAGAGAGATAGAACGTAAATTAAGCACTGTGCTCGAGGTGTTAGAAATATGTAGAGCGCTGTCTACTTGGATGATTTCTGTGTTTGAGATTTTACACGGAATGGACGTACTGCATAGTTATCTATCTGCATTCGCAAAGATGCTAGCAAAATATAGAAGGGGCGGTTTAGCTATGATACTGAAACTGGGGAAACATATAGTCGTATCATTGGCTGGTGTTTAAATTACTGAAAAATTAATAAAATTGTTCGCGCGGTGTCTTTTCCATCCCATCTGTGCATTGGCACGCTGTTGATTTTCACATAATGATTGACTGACAGCGCTTGTTTGAGTTGAGGAATGAGTTTTGTGGATGGGTGACACCTTCTGGGGGTTTCTAGCACCGAATCAGTGATCGCGAACATGACTCTTCTAGTTCCCTTATGTTGTAACTCTCTTTTATTTAAAGTCGTCCAGTATCTGGCTTGTTATGGTAGCCATCGTAACAACATGATTTGCACCATGCAATGTCTAGTTTTCTATGAGAGTTAGTGGATCAGAACGTCTTAATGTAAATTTAAAACATGACACAGGTCAGGAAGTCGTGGCAGAATAATAATATTTTTGGCAGTGTACAAAAGTGTGTTAAAAAACAATGTTTCAAACAATGACACAGGGTCACAGGGAGCGTCTCTTGTGAGTTACAGTATAGTCTGTGGGATACGGTCATCATCCTACAGTACGGGTGATGAAACCTTAAAGTGTCCTCTGCAGTGGATCAAAAACTGTATATTTAATAGTATCGTCCCTCATAGACAGCAGCTGAAGTTTCACAGGTAAATTCGATAACGGGTGGGCTGACCTGTTAGGAATGCTATGCTGAGTAGCATTGCGAAATCTCTTTCTCCACGCTGGACTACACCACAGCTATGTGTCATTGTTCCAGCATCGATGCCTAGGTGACTTCTATATCGGATGAAGTTAATGGAGCTTTTATAGCTCATAATTTTTCTCTGTTGGGGGCCCTCGGATCTGCTTTGGACTGTAATCTCTGTATTTTGTTTGGAGACCTGCGACATTGCACGCATTTCCACCAAATGCTCAAAACGCGGTCCTGCTGCACTAACTCAGGTCGTTCTGTTTCTGCGTGGGTTGCAGAAGGTGGTGGATATGTCTTTCTCCGACTTCTGCTCATTTCCGGCCGAAATTGAAACGCTCACATGCCGAAATCTGTAGTGTGGGAGCAGCTGCAAGATGCGCAGGGGGTGACTGAAACCACGTTGGAATTTTACTGTATCAGCTAGGTTCGGCAAAGGTGACTCGTTTCGAGACATGGGAGTGCCAGAAATATGATTGAGTTGTGGATGTAATCATTAAATGAATTGTGTATGCATTTATAGAACCAAGACCACTAGTGACAGTAACATACAGTAGTTGTTGTGATCGGGTTTTTTAACATCTGGCGGTTTGTGAGACGATCACCGTCTTGGTATTTGTCTGTAAAACCCATGTCATTCGTAGGTAACGCCATACTTGGATTTATAAAGCAAGTATAGCTTTTAACATGGATGGTTGTGTGCATCTGTAGAACCAAGACCACATCTGATAGTAACATACAGTAGTTGTTGCCATCGGGTTTTTTAACATATGAGACCGTCACGGCTCTCTTTCTAAGACACAGTGGTATCAATTACAAGAAAAACTTATGAGACATGTCCACCCATCGCTGATTTTACTCTCAGTATTATTTTGTATCATAGGTAATCAGTTATTGACAAAGTATTATTCTTAGTAGTTGGTGGTACGTGATACGTTCACCTTGAGCATCAGGCTTATGAAGTATGTGTTTGTGTTCCGACGTATGCAAAGGAAATGATTATGTCCATTCATAAGGAAGGTGTCTGTTTGACGTCTAGTACTGCGATAGCAAAGGGAAGAGTATGTCAAGTCGTAAGAATGGTACTGATATATCTATTTCCAGACCCCTAGCTGTCAACCGGGTGTATTTCCGATACTTCGCATATTGTCGAATGTTGTTAACTGAGACCGCGATTGTAACATTTAGTTGTAAGTACAGAGATGAAACATATATGTGACCGATTTCTTAGGATGATTGATTCTACCTGTGTGTGCTCAGCCTGCAGCACCCGTGACCTGATAGGGCGTGATTCAGGTTTCCCTTTAACGGTAGAAGTTGTCAAAAGGAGAGGCCTGTTGGAGTGTAGGATTGTAGATGAAATAAGGTGCTTTCCTGTAGACTACCGAACAGCGAAGTAATACTTAGGATGTGCTGGATAGTTTTCATGATCATGTGGAAATCTGAGAATGAATATGGAGGTGCATTTGCGCTGGGCCATTATTCCCAACCATGTAAATTGTTCGTTCGGTTGACGGCTTCTGCACATTTCGCGCATTTATTTAGCTGAGAGAAGATCTGTTGTGGGTTGTGTATCTAGCATGTGGAAGACACATCTGCCGGTTATCTAGACATCAGAAACACCTTAGTTGACCTTGTAAATTATAGGAATGATTTCGTATCTGTTACATCACCGAGATCAGTATTCATGGGTGGAAATATCATTTTACATTTGTTTGTTTCTAGTTACTCAGTGGTCTACTGTTTGTGTAGAAATAATTCCCAGTCTATATCTTGGGAATTATGTTGCGTGAGCGATCAGTAGGATCCTGCTGTGTGCGAACCATGCAAAATTATATATGTTCTTGTAATGCCAGAGTCTGGAGATTGGTGTAGAAACACGAGCAAGCAGGCAGGTCCGGACCAGAAACAGTAATGCGTTTGTATGGGGGAGGGGGGGGGGGGGTGGGGAGGACGAACCAGTCTTTGTACAACAGTTCTGAGAGTGACTTCAACCCATTGACGACCATCTGATGTAAAAGGTATGATGACTTTGTATAGCTGAGGATATGAATTGTATGTTTAATACTTCGACACAGTATACAGCGATATATTGCTGGGTTGGAGATCGGTTACATGCTCTAATATTCGAGCTCCTGACCTCAGTGGGAGAGCAGTGTAATTGAGTAAGAGTATCTCCGTGATTGTCTATATGTATGGAGCTTTGAGAGGTTTAGTTGTCGGTGCAATATGGCGATCAGTGTAAAATAGTTTATTGCCGCTCAATGTCAAGTATGTAGAAGAACAGAAAAGCAGATGGTGCTTACCTAGGACTGAGGAGCATCGTGACACATAGTCGGTGTGAGTGTAGGCATATGATAATTTTTTGGGGTGATGTAAAAGGATAAAAGATAACTGCACTGTTTGTGTCAAATATGTATATATTGCGTCGTGTATATATTGTATTGCAAAGTTACTGTGTTTTATGTTGTGGCATGACTAGAGAGGATGACTGTGTCTCGTATCGTGAGGGATGTATAGATTCAGCACATCGACAACCTCACGGGTTTGAGAGAGATTATTTTATGTGGAAAATTATGTGTGCTATTGATACTGAGATTAATTCCAGAAGCACAGCTGTCAAGAGGAGACATTACCTGTACATCGATTGGTGTCAGACTGTTGCAGAAATGGTAATATTTAACTGTAGTTACACTGGTAAATATGCTCATGGATTCCAATATTCTTGTGAGTCTCGTATGTATTTGATGATCTGTAGACAACTTTGCAGGTTTAACTGTCAATGCAATTTAGCGATCTGCGTAAAATAGTTTTACCACTGAAAGTCCCGTCTGCAGAAAGAAAGTAAAGGTGGATGGTGCTTCTATTCTGATGACATCAGTAATTCAATGGGTAAATTCGATAAGAGCCAAACACAATGCTCGATTCATTCACATCCTTTCTGCTGGGATATAGGAGCCTCTACAAAGCGGTGGAAACGTTTGTGTGTGCTGAAAGCAGGAAGGGTAACATGTGATGGACTGGAGTATCACGTTAGGGCCGCTGGGAAGAGTATATTCCATTTTATGCTGCGCTATTTTCGTTAACAGGTTCTGTTAGGGCAGGAATTTCCGTGCATACAAGCTGAGACATAACGAAAACTCCTACAAAAGCACACATTCAGTGTTTCTGGGACGCTACGTAATTTACTAGAGTTCAACTTCGTTATTATTTCATAGAGCCATGTGGCTTCAATATAACATTGAGAATGTTGCTAGATGCGCTTGTGATGGTAAGTAGCCATGCACGGCAATGCATCAGCCACACACCACTCATAGTCCATTAGAATCGCTAGGAAGAAAGCAGCTTGTGCTATTCTGGAATGGATGTCTGGAGCGTCTTTGCCGGACCACAGGCAGAGGGAGGATAACAGCAAACCCACGCACACATGGCCTAGCCTGGAGCATCTTCACTCTGTAAATAAGTGTTCACTCCCATCCGGTAGTGGCAGCATTGGTGCATAGGTGAACAAGTATTTCGAGAGGAATTTCTCAGCTACCAAGTATGAAAGGGATGTCGCAGACTCATGCATGCAGGCATCTGTGCATGCTTTGACAGCTGATAGCTTTGCAGGGCTGTTGGTTTCCTACTATGCGGTGTCTGCGTACGTTGTTTGCATGTCAGTTGCATTACTTTGTGCGCAGGTCTGTAGGCTGTGCTATGCGTTATTTGGCCAGGTTAAAAGTTGATTTCGTGTCTGCACATCTGTGTATTGCATTATTTAGGAAGAGTCTGAGTGTCTGTACTAAAATTATTTTGGTAATTTAGGAGCTGATTACATGTCTGCAAAGCGCTCTTTAGGAGTAGTTTACAGGTCTGTGGGCTGTGTGGCGTGACCCTAAGCATGTGTTTTGTATCAGTTTGAAAACTATACTCCACCACTAAATTAAACGTTCCAAAATAAATAAAGTACACTCCTTCCTTACTCTATCCAGCAGCCCAGAGCAGACTGAGTCATTGATGTACAGGTAATGTCTCCTCTTGACAGCTGTGCTTCTGGAATTAATCTCAGTATCTATAGCACACCTAATTTTCCACATAAAAAATCTCTCTCAAACCTGTGAGGTTATCGATGTGCTGAATCTATACGTCCCTCACGATAGAACACACAGTCATCCTCTCTAGTCATGCCACAACATAAACCACAGTAACTTTGCAATACAATATAAACACATTTTACACAACATAAGCAACAGTCACTTTCCCCCTCCAGACGATCTTGGATTACATCACAGGAGGGATAATAGCACATTCTGGTGGCAGTATTGTGTACTATGTCAGTTGGAGTCTAGATCTCGTCGTGGAGACACTGTCTGCAAACTAAAAACTTATGTCCAGCACAGGCAGAGTCGTTTTCCTGCCATCTCCCCTCACAATCTTGGATTACATCATGGAACGGATGACAGTGCCCACTGGTGGTGGTACAATGTACGGTCAGTTGGAGTGCGGACCTCCTGGTGAACACACTGGATGGTGGTGCTGTCTCCAATTGTTCAAATAAAGACTGGTGCATGACTTCGACAGCTGATGATTGGCAAGCGTGACTACACAGTCTTTTAGATCTATTAGTATTTTGACAATGTTTGGCTCTCTGGATGCAAATCTATTGCATTATTTACGAGTGCTTTGTATGTCTGTATACAGAAACCAGATGGCAGTTATAAGAGTCGAGGGGCATGAAAGGGAACACACTGGCTGGTGGTGCTGTCTCCAATTGTTCAAATAAAGACTGGTGCACGACTTCGACAGTTGATGATTGGCAAGCGTGATTGCACAGTCTTTTAAATCTATTAGTATTTTGACAATGTTTGGCTCTCTGGATGCAAATGTATTGCATTATTTACGAGTGCTTTGTATGTCTGTATACAAAAACCAGATGGCAGTTATAAGAGTCGAGGGGCATGAAAGGGAAGCAGCGGTTGGAAAGGGAGTGAGACAGGGTTGTAGCCTCTCCATGACGTTATTCAATCTGTATATTTAGCAAGCAGTAAAGGAAACAAAAGAAAAATTCGGAGTAGGTATTAAAGTCCATGGAGAAGAAATAAAAACTTTGACGTTCGCCGATGACATTGTAATTCTGTCAGAGACAGCAATGGACTTGGAAGAACAGTTGAACGGAATTGACAGTATCTTGAAAGGAGGGTATAAGATGAACTTCAACAAAAGCAAAACGAAGATAATGGAATGTAGTCGAATTAAGTCGGGTGATGCTGAGGAAATTAGATTACGAAATGAGACACTTAAAGCAGTAAAGGAGTTCTGCTATTTGGGGAGCAAAGTAACTAATGATTGTCGAAGTAGAGAGGATATTAAATGTAGACTGGCAATGGCAAGGAAAGCGTTTCTGAAGAAGAGAAATTTGTTAACATCGAGTATTGATTTAAGTGTGAGGAAGTCATTTCTGAAAGTATTTGTATGGAGTGTAGCAATGTATGGAAGTGAAACATGGACGATAAATAGTTTGGACAAGAAGAGAATAGAAGCTTTCGAAATGTGGTGTTACAGAAGAATGTTGAGGATTAGATGGGTAGATCACATAACTAATGAGGAGGTATTGAATAGAATTGGGGAGAAGAGGAGTTTGTGGCACAACTTGACAAGAAGAAGGGACCAGTTGGTAGGACATGTTCTGATGCATCATGGGTCATAAATTTAGCATTGGAGCGCGGTGTGGAGGGTAAAAATGATAGAGGGAGACCAAGAGATGATTACACTAAGCATATTTTGAAGGATGTGGGTTGCAGTAAGTACTGGGAGATGAAGAAGCTTGCACAGGATAGGGTAGCATGGAGAGCTGCATCAAACCAGTCTCACAGCTGAAGACCACTACAACAACAACTACATTGTATGTCTGTAGCCTGTGCAATGCCTCATTTTGACAGTTTACAGTTAGCAAACACGTGTGTAGGGTATTATACATGAGTTATTTAGGAGTAGTTTGAACAACATTGTATGTCTGTAGGCTGTGCAATGCGTCATTTTGACAGTTTACAGTTAGCAAACACGTGTGCAGAGTATTATACATGAGTTATTTAGAAGTAGTTTGCAGGTCTGTATGCTGTGTGGCATGTCAAAGCATGTGTTCTGTATCACTCTGAAAAATATACTCCATACCTAAATAAATTGTCCCAAAATAAATAAAGTACACTCTTTCCTTTCTCCTGCAGCCCAGTGCAGGCTGAGTCTTCCCACAAATCCCTAGGAGGAGGTGGCGGTCAAATGACTTAGGTTAGTGGTGGTAACCTTTCTTTTGCACCATTTTCTTAGCTTAGTAGAGGTACACGAATTGTCCATTCTTTACCCCCAAATGTTAAACTTGCCGCCATTCCCTACAAAGAGGTGGCGGCCAGGTGACTTAGGTTAGTGGGGAGTTCCAAGTTACCTATCTTTCCACAATTTTTCTTAGGTTAGTAGAGATAACATTATCCTGTTGGAATTTGAACTTCCCGCCATTTTTCTGCGTGAGGGGAGGGGGGTTCAAGGTTGGTGAAGGGAGCCCAATTGACCTTTCTTCCTGCAGAAATCCGACATCTTGGATGATGTCATGCACTGTTGCCTAGTCTACACGCCGCCATATTGGATAACGTCATATGGCAACAATGCAGCATGTGGCAGAAATCGCTTTGTCCCAGTACTTCTGTAATAGTATATTCTCTTCACATCTCCATTCTCCTAATTTAAGATTTTCTCACGTTGAATTATTCACTTAAATTCAGTTCTCGGCCCATATGTACACTCCTGGAAATTGAAACAAGAACACCGTGAATTCATTATCCCAGGAAGGGGAAACTTTTTTGACACATTCCTGGGGTCGGATACATCACATGATCACACTGACAGAACCACAGGCACATAGACACAGGCAACAGAGCATGCACAATGTCAGCAATAGTACAGTATATATCCACCTTTCGCAGCAATGCAGGCTGCTATTCTCCCATGGAGACGATCGTAGAGATGCTGGATGTAGTCCTGTGGAACGGCTTGCCATGCCATTTCCACCTGGCGCCTTAGTTGGACCAGCGTTCGTGCTGGACGTGCAGACCGCGTGAGACGACGCTTCATCAAGTCCCAAACATGCTCAATGGGGGACAGATCCGGAGATCTTGTTGGACAGGGTAGTTGATTTACACCTTCTAGAGCACGTTGGGTGGCACGGGATACATGCGAACGTGCATTGTCCTGTTGGAACAGAAAGTTCCCTTGCCGGTCTAGGAATGGTAGAACGATGGGTTCGATGACGGTTTGGATGTACCGTGCACTATTCAGTGTCCCCTCGACGATCACCAGAGGTGTACGGCCAGTGTAGGAGTCGCTCCCTACACCATGATGCCGGGTGTTGGCCCTGTGTGCCTCGGTCGTATGCAGTTCTGATTGTGGCGCTCACCTGCACGGGCGGGCCTCCTGGATCGTCTCACGAAGTGAACACCTCAAGGGATCCCTTGCTTTGTTGGCTGATTCCTGTTTGGCGTACTCGGGTTTCCGGAGTTGAGGAACGATGCTCCACATTAGTCCGCAGTAACTGTTTCAGCATCAGCCATGAGGCACAGCATGGAGCCTTATTTGTTTCAGAGAACGAGTCTTGGACCCTGGAATTTATCCAAGTGAGGTCTGTTAGCCACAGGACAGTAACTGGCGGTGCTACAGTTATGTCTTTTTAACCATGTTTGAGTGGTTAAAAGTGCCTGGCTACTCTTACCAAAACCGTTTCTCTAATCTAATTCCGCAGAGCTGATTGGAGTTGACAGATTAACGTTCGTTATCGGACAGCGCCACAATGCAGATTCACTTGGGTGGGAAAGAAAAAGTTAGGTGTGAGGGCCGCTGCATAAAAATGCTTCGGCAAAATCTTGCTGTTAGGAAAAGGAAAAGGTACATAGCGAAAAATAGAGATTACAACCCAGTCAACTATTTTAGCAGTTCCTGTTTCCTCTATCTTCCTCTAGCATATCAATAATGTTTAACACACATTTTGTCTAATTACGACCGAAAGTTTGCTATAATTAAATGCTGAAATACAGATTCGAAACGGATCTTTATTTTTATTCAGGTTGAACTCCGCTTTGTTTTACAGGGCCAGTTTAGGAGCACCGTTCACACACAAAAGCGACTCATGGTATCATGGCTCACAACACGCTGTTTCACTGAATTTCACTGTATTTTTTGCGGCCCACGCACAGTCTGGCGAAGGCGCGCCATGCACGCTAACGAATGCCAACACGCACAGAGGACTACCATCAGCGGTAACAGCCACGGCTTTGTACTCCAAAGCGGCGAGTACGGCGAAGGCTCCATTTGCTGCTTGCCTGTGAGCTCCCGCTGCTGCCAATTTCCCGCGACCAAGGCATCATCAATTTTGTGAGAACTGCTGTCGTCTGCTACAATGCGTCTTTCTCTCCATTACCTGCTTCAGACGTGGGAACCTCGGAGTCCATGAGGAAATATTCAGCCTCGGCCAACCGATGTAGCGTATTCCCTTAATTTGTATTGTTTACATAAAGAACGCTCTGGCTATCGAAATGCCCAGTAACTAAAGAAAAATGATCTTTCTTTACAAAAAGCTGAAACAACGCTCATAAAAAGTTTAAGGGGACCACACCCTGCCTATCTAACCCATGTTAATTTAGGCAAGTATTTGACCCATTTCGGAAAAAAAACTGTTTGATGCCGGACCATAATATTTTTACTGTATGTGACATGATGCTAATAGAGTCAACTGTCCTAAAATCTGCTTTATGGATTTTATAGTTCTTATGAACTTGCTAATGGGGGAATATTAATGAATGTAGTACCAGAGGTGGCTTCTTATGGTATGCAGAATCTTTGAAAATTTCATGCAATTATCTATGATAGTTCTGATATAATGTGGCATATGTACTGTAAATTTTAGTTTGCAGTAAATTGACTTTAAAGAAAAAACTTCTGAAATTTATTACTTATAGTTAATTAAAACTGTCCTGCTGCATGTTATGTCCCTTATTTGGCCTCTAGTAGGTCTTCCAGCTTCTTTTTCACCTTTCTGAATGTTTGTATTTCTTTCTTGGCCATATTTGATGCAGACCTGTGTGCTCCGACTACCCTTATTTTATCGCAATGTTGCAGCCCAGTGATCATATTTTCACCAGGATTAATTCCCAGCTTTTACAGCACGCAATATTACTACAATTGAATGTAATAACAGCATCATGATCTCCTAATTTCATTGTATGCATGCCTACAAATACAGTTTAAGAAAGGCGGTTCCAAATTATGCTGTTGAAACATTCATTTGGGTTCTGTGTGTGCCCATGCAGACATTTCCTTAGAAGGTCAGGATGAGCCAAGTCACTGTAAATTGGTTTAATGTCTGTAATAACAGCAGTAGGAAGAGAATGTTGGTGAAAATAAGATTCTCCAGATGCCTGAGCCCTATTGTAATAGCACCACGGTTTTTCTCCTGATGGACACAATCCATGAAATGGCTTATCATCAGTAGAGGTATGGAAGAATATGGCCAAACATCTATCTTTCTCATTTTCTTTATTTCTCCTAATTGTCTGCCAATAGCAAACATGCAAGCTTTTGGTAACAATTACTCGCAATCACACTTCAACAAAACAAACCACGCGTTTGAAAGCGTGTTGTTTCCAAACAGCAGAAACAAAGAAAACCGACCGTTGCATTCCAAAGATAGCCAACACTATCCGGATTAAAAACAAATCCATAACGTGTAATGTATGCAGGAAAGTGTGTGAGAGAAAAGTGGGCGTGGCACATAAACACGCGTGGTACGAATATGCGAATATGATGCTCGAAAAAAATTTTTTTCAGCATAATTCTTCTCAGAGTATATAAATAAAACATTAATCTATCGAAATATGACGAAAACCAAAAATCGATTTTTTTCGACGTGAAGCACGGTGTGGTCCCCTTAAGACGTAAACTAAATATTAGACATACAGTGTGTTTCAAAATGAATATAAGGGTTTAAAGCTTTGTAGCACGTATTACATTCATCATAAAATTATAAATAATATACCAAATGAAAGAGAAACGCGAACAGTTTTTCTTAGAGTTATTCAGTGTGAATACCGATCACACATCGAGTCGATAGGCGAGTTTTTCCGAAACCTTGATCAATGTGTCAGGAGTAACTGTTGCAATAACACCGTTTCTAAAGCCGGATAGATCAGCGGTATCGGAGGCACAAACACATGATCGCGTCAGATAGTGAATGAACGAGGAGGTCATGCATAAAACACTGTGTCAACCCGCCTCCTTGTGCCCAATCCACTGCTCGGATACAACGTCGTTTAACCAGTCGCGTACTGAGTTACGCCAGTGAGGCGGAGCACCATCTTGCTCCTAAAAAAAAATGTGTTGTTCAGCTTCTTCCCATTGAGTCACGGGCCATAGGACATCAGGATAAGAAACATGAGTTACGGTTGATTCGCAGAAAGAGGAAGGCCTATAAACTTTCCGCGGTGGTATTTCTTGGGGTTAAGCGTGAAATACTCGCACTCGTTCAACAAGTTTTTCAGTCACACTTTGTCATTCCATGTTCTTCCCATTGCTCACAGGTATACAAATAGAACTGTTTGAGTTGCTCTTCCATTTGGTGTATTATTTACAATTGTAAGTTGAACGTAATAAATGCTACAACGCCATAAAACCGGTATTTTCATTTTGAAACACCTTGTATTTCCTGAGTGTTTTGATGTGACAAACTTATAGCCTCTGGTGTCACATTATGAAGTAAAGGTATTTCATCTGGGTTCATGCACTCATTCCTTTATGTGTACTGTTGCGCACCCACCACGTTTGATAATAAAGCAGGAAAGGGTTTGCACTAGCGCCAGCCGCATGCGTGCGTCCGTGTTATGCCTTACAAAATAACAGAGCCGTCGTAATGTCGCGAAGCGAGACCGAATGGAGAAGTGTGGAAGTACACGGACGGAAAAAAAACCGGAGCACCAAGAAGGAGCTGTGCGACATAAACGAAAGTTGATAGGCGTGTTTCTACGCCTGAATGATGATGTCTGTAGAGATTTCGCTCCAGTCGGATGGCACTAGTGCATCACTGTGAGGATACAAATCAGTTCCGATTTAAATACGAGCTGTAACGGTGGTTGAATCATTTAAATATCATTGTCGTTGTTGTGGTCTTCAGTCCAGAGACTGGTTTGATGCAGCTCTGCATGCTACTCTATCCTGTGCAAGCTTCTTCATCTCCCAGTAACTACTGCAACCTGCATCCTTCTGAATATGTTTAGTGTATTCATCTCTTGGTCTCCTTCTACGATTTTTGCCCTCCACGCTGCCCTCCAATGCTACATTAGTGATCCCTTGAAGCCTCAGAATATGCCCTGGCAACCGATTCCTTGTTCTACTCTAGCTGTGCCACAAATTTTTCTTCTCTCCAATTCTATTCAATACCTACTCATTAGTTACGTGTTCTACCCACCTAATCTTCAGCATTCTTCTGTAACACATTTCAAAATCTTCTATTCTCTTCTTGTCCAAACTATTTAACGTCCATGTTTCACTTCCATACAAGGCTACACTCCATACAAATACTTTCAAAAACACTTCCTAACACTTAAATCTATACTCGATGTTAACAAATTTCTCTTCATCAGAAACGCTTTCCTTGCCATTGCTAGTCTACATTTTATATCCTCTCTACTTCGACAATCATCAGTTATTTTGCTCCCCAAATAGCAAAACTCATTTATTACTTTAAGCGTCTCATTTCCTAATCTAATTCCCTCAGCATCACCCGATTTAATTAGACTACAATCCATTATCGTCGTTTCGCTTTTGTTGATATTCATCTTATATCCTCCTTTCAAGACACCGTCCATTCCGTTCAACTGCTCTTCCAAGTCCTTTGCTGTCTCTGACAAAATTACAATCTCATCGGCGAACCTCAAAGTTTTTATTTCTTCTCCATGGATTTTAATTCCTACTTCGATTTTTTTTCTTTACTGCTTCCTCAATGTACAGATTGAATAACATCGGGGATAGGCAACAACCCTGTCTCACTCCCTTCCCAACCACTGCATCCTTTTCATGCCCCTCGATTCTTATAACTGTCATCTGGTTTCTGTACAAATTGTATATAGCCTTACGCTCCCTGTCTTTGACCCCTGCCACCTTCACAATTTTAAAGAGAGTATTCCAGTCAACATTGTCAAAAGCTATCTCTAAGTCTACAAATGCTAGAAACATACGTTTGCCTTTCCTTAATCTAAGTTAAGTCGTAGAGTCAGTAGTGCCCCACGTGTTTCAACATTTCTACGGAATTCAAAATGATCTTCCCCGACGTCGGCTTCTACCAGTTTTTCCATTCGTCTGTAAAGAATTCGCGTTAGTATTTTGCAGCTAAAAGATATCAGATAGATTATATAATGGTAAGACAGAGATTTAGGAACCAAGTTTTAAATTGTAAGACATTTCCAGGAGCAGATGTGGACTCTGACTACAATCTATTGGTTATGAACTGTAAATGAAAACTGAAGAAACTACAAAATGGTGCTAATTTAAGGAGATGGGACCTGGATAAACTGAAAGGACCAGAGGTTGTAGATAGTTTCAGGGAGAGCATAAGGGAACAATTGACATAAATTGAACAAAGAAATACAGTAGAAGAAGAATGGGTAGCTCTGAGGGATGAAGTACTGAAGGAAGCAGTAGATCAAGTAGGTAAAAAGACGAGGGCTAATAGAAATCCGTGGGTAACAGAAGAAATATTGAATTTAATTGATGAAAGGAGAAAATATAAAAATTGCAGTAAATGAAGCAGGCAGAAAGGAATACAAACGTCTCAAAAATGAGATCGACAGGAAGTGCAAAATGGCTAAGCAGGGATGGCTAGAGGACAAATGTAAGGATGCAGAGGCTTATCTCACTAGGGGTATGATAGATACTGCCTACAGGAAAATTAGAGAGACCTTTGGAAAAAAGAGAACCACTTGCGTGAATATCAAGAGTTCAGATGGACACCCAGTTCTAAGCAAAGAAGGGAAAGCAGAAAGGTGGAAGGAGTGTATAGAGGGTCTATACAAGGGCGATGTACTTGAGGACAATATTATGGAAATGGAAGAGGATGTAGATGAAGAGGAAATGGGAGATACGATACTGCGGGAAGAGTTTGACAGAGCAATGAAAGAGCTGAGACGAAACAAGGCCCCGGAAGTAGACAAGACTCCATTAGAACTAATGACGGCCTTGGGAGAGCCAGTCATGACAAAATTCTACAATGTGGTGAGCAAGATGTATGAGACAGGCGAAATACCCTCAGACTTCAAGAAGGATATAATAATTGCAATCACAAAGAAAGCAGGGGTTGACAGATGTGAAAATTACCGAACTATCAGTTTAATAAGTCACAGCTGCAAAATACTAACGCGAATTCCTTACAAACGAATGGAAAAACTGGTAGAAGCGAACCTTGGGGAGGATGAGTTAGGATTCCGCAGAAATGTTGGAACACGTGAGGCATTACTAACCTTACGACTTATCTTAGAACAAAGATTAAGAAAAGGCAAACCTACGTTTCTAGCATTTGTAGACTTAGAGAAAGCTTTAGACAATGTTAACTGGAATACTCTCTTTCAAATTCTTAAGGTGGCAGGGGTAAAATACAGGGAGCGTAAGGCTATTTACAATTTGTACAGAAACCAGATGGCACTTATAAGAGGAGAGGGACATGAAAGGGAAGCAGTGGTTTGGAAGGGAGTGAGACAAGGGTTGTAGCCTCTCCCCGATGTTATTCGATCTGTATGTTAAGCTAGCAGTAAAGGAAAGAAAAGAAAAATTTGGAGTAGGTATTAAAATCCATGGAGAAGAAATAAAAACTTTGAGGTTCGCCGATGACATTGTAATTCTGTCAGAGACAGCAAAGGACTTGGAAGAGCAGTTGAACGGAATGGACAGTGTCTTGAAAGGAGGATATAAGATGAACATCAATAAAAGCAAAACGAGGATAGTGAAATGTAGTCAAATTAAATCGGGTGATGCTGAAGGAATTAGATTAGGAAATGAGACACTTAAAGTAGTAATGGAGTTTTGGTATTTAGGGAGTAGAATAACTGATGATGGTCGAAGTAGAGAGGATATGAAACGTAGACTGGCAATGGCCAGGAAAGAGTTTCTGAAGAAGAGAAGTTTGTTAACATCGAGTATAGATTTAAGTGTCAGGAAGTCGTTTCTGAAAGTATTTGTATGGAGTGTAGTCATGTATGGAAGTGAAACATGGATGATAAATAGTTTGGATCAGAAGAGAATAGAAGCTCTCGAAATGTGGTGCTACAGAAAAATGCTGAAGATTAGATGGGCAGATCACATAACTAATGAGGAAGTATTGAATAGAATTGGGGAGAAGAGGTGTATGTGGCACAACTTGACAAAAAGAAGGGACCGGTTGGTAGGACATGTTTTGAGGCATCAAGGGACCACAAATTTCGCATTGGAGGGCAGCGTGGAGGGTAAAAATAGTAGAGGGAGACCAAGAGATGAATACACTAAGCAGATTCAGAAGAAGCTTGCACAGGATAGAGTAGCATGGAGAGCTGCATCAAACCAGTCTCAGGACTGAAGACCACAACAACAACAACATTTTGCAGCCGTGGCTTATTAAACTGACAGTTCGATAATTTTCACATCTGTCAACACCTGCTTTCTTTAGGATTGGATTTATTATAGTCTTCTTGAAGTCTGAGGGTATTTCGCCTTTCTCATACATCTTGCTCAATAGATGGTAGAGTTTTGTTAGGCCTAGTTCTCCCAAGACTGTCAGTAATCTAATGGAATGTTGTCTACTCCCTGGGCCTTGTTTCGACTTAGATCTTTCAGTGCTCTGTCAAACTTTTCACGCAATATCATATCTCCTATATCATCTTCATATCATAGCCAGACCAAAGTATTCCCGAAATTTGTTTATTGCAACTAAATTATTTTCTGGTGTATCGATTCATTTTTCGTCAATGTGGTTTACACACCCGTACCTAAGTGCAGAACGAAGGAAGCCTTTCCTTAACGGCAAGGCATAGTGAAGCCCAAACAAGTGCAGCTCGGAAGCGTATAAACAACTACCCGTTTTGCACTGGCCACAATTTTGTTAGTATCCCATCTGTATCGCCACGGGGCTCTGACGCTTGGGCGAGTTCCACACTTCTGTTCGTGGTGCACAGTTCGACTCCGTGTCAGGGCAGTCAGCCAGGAAACTACGTGGCTGAAGCCGTCATCACATCGGAGCAGCACCGGCCCTGGAAAACAGATTGCCGGCCATCAGGCAAAGTAGTGGGCCACTGCCGTTGCGTCACCTGCCTGCCGCCTGCTGGACAGTGCAACACACGCGGCCAAAGCGAGCCGAGACCGCCCGGGCATGGAATCGCCCCTGACAGAGGCAGTTGTGTCACGAGTCACTGCGCGGCCCACGCTGCGTTCTCTTAAGTACTTCAGGGCAGCAGTACACTGGACGCCACTGACTATCTCAGTACCTGCACTGAGCCACGGCGGGAGCAGTACAAAAGCAATTCAGAATTTCAGGCTGTTTCACGGGTACCACATCGTGTTTCCCTGCTCTGCTGATCCAACTATAACAATACACTCCTTGCAAGTTAGACTTTGCTGTCAAACTTGCATTCATGGGTACCCTGCTCTGTCTACCGTTGCTCATGGGCTGACTAAAAACTTTTAGAGAAAAAAGTGCATCTCATGGAAACCAATCTAAGACTATAACGATGTTCTTGTTTTCGTGATCGTCAGGCGAAAGACATTTGATGCAGATCTCCATGCTACTCTATTCTGAGCAAGCCTTTTCAATCTGCTTATTATATTCATCTCTTGGTCCTCCTCTACTATTTTTACCGCCCCCCCCCCCCCCCACACACACACTTTCTTTTGATACGAAACTGCCGATCCCTTGATGTCTCTAAATATGTTCCATTAACCGATTCCTTCTTCTAGTCAAGTTGTGCCACAAATTTCTTTTATGGGTAGTTCTACTCTGTACCGTATCATTAGTTACATCATCTACCCAACTAACTTTCATCACTCTTCTGTAGTGACACATTTCAAAAGTTTATATTTCCTTCTTGTCTGAACTGTTTGACGCCCACGTTTCGCTTCCAAACATGGCTACGCTCAGAGAAATACCTTGAGAAAACACTCCCTAACACCGGAATTGTCTGATTTAATTCAACTACATTCCATTACCATGTTTCGCTTTTATTTTTGTTTATCTTACATCCCCTTCTCAAGACGCTATCCTTTCCATTCAGCTGCTCTTCCAAGTCCTTTGTTGTCTCCTACAGAATTACAGTGTCATCAGTAGATATCATTTTTTTTAATTTCTTCTCCCTGTACTTTAATTTCGTCTACAAATATTTCTTTTGTTTCCTTTACTGTACGTTCGATGTGCACATTAATTAATGTCTGGGGTAGGCTACAACTCTCTCATTCTTTCCCAATCACTGCTTCCCTTTTTACCCCTTGGCTCTTACAACACCAGTCTGTTCTCTGTACAAGCTGTAAAAATCCTCTCGCTTGCTGTGTTTTATCCTGCTACGTTCAGAATTTCAAGGAGTGTATTCCTGTCACCATTGCCAAAGGCTTTCTAGAAATCTACAAATTCGACAGACGTAGGTTGCCTTTCCTTAACAAATCTACTAAGATGTGTTGCAGCGTCTGTATTGCATCAAGTGTTCCAACACTTCTCTGGAATCCGAACTGATCTTTCCCGACGTAAGCTTCTACCAGTTTCTCCACTCTTCGTTAACTAATTGCTGTTAGTATTTTGCAACCAAGAATTATTAAACTTATAGTTGGATAACACACATTCCAGTTAGCAAATGCTTTCTTTGGAATTGAAATTACTACCTTCTTTTAAGTATGAGGGCATTTCGCCTGTCTCACCAGGTGGTATAGTTATGACTGGCGTTCCCAAGGATATTATTAACTGCGACGAAACGTCGTCTATTCCAACGGCCTTGTTTCGACTTAAGTCCTTAACTGGTCTACCACATTATTCTCGCAGTACCATATCTCCTATCCCATCTTTATCTACATTTTCTTCCCTTTCTATAATACAGTCTTCAGTTTCATTTGTAAAGGCCTTCTTTGTTCTCTTTCCACATTTCAACTTTCCTCTCTTTGCTCGGTATTGTTTTTCCATCTGAGCTCTTGTTACACATACAGCTACTTCTCTATTTTCTTCCAAGTCCTCTTTAATATCCCTATTCGTGGGATCTATCTAGTCCCTATTTATGAACATTGCTATATCGTTTAATTTGTCCTCTGGCTGTTCCTGCTTAGTTATTTTGCATTTCCTGTCAAACTCATTTTTATACATATGTCTTCCGTTTCGCTTGTTTCACTTACTGCACTTTTATAATGTCTCCTTTTATCAGTTTAGTTCGAAAAGCCTGCTGTATCCACTAATTTCTACTAGGCCTCGTCTTTTAACCTATGTGATCCCTTGCTCCCTTCAATATTATGTCTCTCAAAGTCACCCAGTCGTTTTTCACTGCTTTTCTTTCCCTTGGTTCAATCAATCGTTGCCTAATGCACCCTCTGAAACTCCCAACAACTTCTGGTGTTTTTCAACTTATCCAGGTTCTAGCTCCTTAATTTTCTATCTTTTTCTCAGTTTCTTCTGTTTTAATCTAAAGTTTTTTTTTATAAAAAGTGTTCAGATTCCACATATTCCAATAGAAATATCTTACAGTTTAAAATCTGGTTCCAAAATGTATGTCTTATCGCTAAGTAGGCAATCTGAAATCTTTCAGTGTCTCCGTATCTCCTCCACATATACAATATCAGTTTCTTTCATTATTCTTAAATCAAGTGTTACGATGATTAAATTTTGTTCTTTGCAAAATTCTATCACGCAGTTTCGTCATTCATTCCTTTCCCCCAGACCACATTAGTTTAATATTTTTCCTTCCGTTTCTTTCCCTCTTACCAAATTCCAGTCCCTCATCACAATTATATCTTCGTTTCCCTCGACCTGTGAATGATTTCATTCACTTCATCATATAATCTCTTCACCATCTGTGGAGCTAGTTGGCTTATAAACTTGTATTGTTAACTTGCGTGTTGGCTTCACGTCTATCTTGGCTTTGACAATGCGTTCACTACGCTGCTCGTTATAGCTACCCGTATTTCCACTTTCATAATAATTATTAGAGCTACTGCAGCATTACTCGTATTTGATTTTGTAATCATATAGCTATACTCACCTTTTTAAAAGTAATGATCCTCCTGTTGTCGAACTTCTCTATTTCTTACTGTATCTAAATACAGTCTGTCCATTTCTCTTTTTGAATTTTCTAAGCTTCCTGCCCGGTGTCTAGCCTTCCAAACTCCAATCCGTAGAACACCTGTTTTGTTTGTCATTTTGACGATATCCTCCTGAGTAGTCTCCGCTCAGAAATCCCAATAGGGGACTATCATACCCAAAATATTTTACTCAATAGGATGCCATCATCACTTAACCACACAGTAGTGTCACAGGCTGTCAAGAAAAATAACGGCTATAGTTTCCCGTTAATTTCAACTGTTTGCAGTACCAGTGCAGTAGCCATGTTGGTTGATGCTACAAAGCTAGATCAATCTATCATCCGGACTGATACCCCTACAACTATTCAAAAGGTTGTTGCCCCTCTTCAAGAACCACACGCTGTTTGGCCTCTGAACAGTTAGCCCTTCATTGTGGTTTGACTTACGACACAGCTATCTGTATCTCACACAAGCCATTCCAACAACGTCAAGCTATATGGTTCAAGCAGGGACTGGAGGGCGAGACACTGTAATACTGTGCTCAAAACAGAAGGTCAATACGCCAGTGAATGCCACTCGATGAACTAGAAGATAAGGAAATTGAAGATCCAAGAAAGGAGAATCCTACGAAAGGTACTAGGTGTAACTCAGGCTGAGGCCATCTCAGAAAATCTCAATGACAATGAGGAAAAGGGGGCTTACATTTTTTGGGCAACTGTACAGAGTGGAGAAAAACAGATTATCCAGCCTTGTATTTCATGAACTATGGAATACGACCACCACGAAGCGTATTAGAGAAGTTCGGAACACAGTGTTCCAAAACGCCTCTTGTTAGGACAGAACGTGTTTAGAAACAGAATACAACGTCTGTAAGGGCTTCAAGTCGTAAGGAAAGTTACAAATACTGGAAAAAACCTACAGAAGTGCTAAAGCAACAGCATTCGGCCCATATTAAGGAGTATTAGGAACAAAGGACTCTCCGGATAAAGGCAATTAAATAGAACTTCTGCTTGATACTAAGTGGTCAATTCGAAATTAAAAGAAGCCTAAATGTAACTGGATTAAAAAAAAATGTTACATGACAAAAGCTGGTTATGAAGAAAAATCCCTGATTCCATCAAAACCAAAAAGTGGTATTACTGAAATCTTGCTCTCAGGAAGTGCAACAGTTTTACAACTGTGAAGTGCCAGTGCAAAGATGTAATGGCTTTAAGACTATATTGTTAATGCTTCATTTAATACTTAAGTTAAGTCTGTTCACCATAAGATCCTAAAGTCTTGAGAAAATGTGAGGATTAATGAGAGAGATCAGTGAACTGTTTGTAAACGCAGAAACAATTGCCATTCACGTTGCCCTGTGGAGAAAGAAGGCAATTGTGCAGTAGATTTTATCGATTTTGTGCTGACTGAATGGATAGCTAAAGCTTTTTTAAGTATTTATTGTACGTCCAAAGCTAAGACAGGGATTGTTTTGTCCTTGACTCACTGCATAGGATCAGATGATGGTAAAATGTACAGTATCCGTTGGCTGTCAGTAACTGTGGTGCAGCGCCTGAGAACGTCATTGTCACTGCCCTAATTGTGCGGTTGGTTCCTGTGGGCGCGTTAGCAAACTAATTAACACTATGCCTATTGTTAGTTGTGACACGTGGGCAGAACCATATCCCTAGGAGCGACCGCGACCTTGAAGCAGCCACGGAGATGAAATAACCTTTTCTATTGTGCTTCAAATCGTTTACTGCCAATAGAGCGGACATCATGGTAATGTTACAATGGTTACAGTTCGGAGGATTGACGGTCCACAATAATATAACCACAAGTGCTTTACGGGTAGATTCTCATTTATAAGTATGGCGGAAACAGTACTGCTAATTTTCTTAGTGATACGTACCGAAGAAAACTTAATGTTTTGTTTATAAGCTCTGCATTTGTGTAGTGAAACAGAATCCCAGAATGACATGAAAGAAGAGTATATAATTGGTAGTAGCTCTTCTAAATTCGTGAAATGATTTCATATAGTGACCGCTGAAATCCCCTTACATTAGGTGGGAAAGAAAACAGTACGCACAAAAAGTGCATCATTTTTCCTTTGATTACTTAACACTTATTTACAGAACACTTTACACTAATAAACGGATTACAATATTAACCATGCAAAGAAAGAGCAACAAGATTATCTTTTTTTTTAAATAATCGGTTTAAGGCAATGATCAAAGTCCGCAAGCCACACACAAGAAATCGATTCTAAATACAGACTGTTAAGATAATAAGGTAAGACATTTCTTAACTAAAGCAATTTCGCCTCGGAACAATTGGAAGAATTACTCTCCCAAAACGTTAAGAACAAATCGCCACTTACGGTTGTTACAATGGTTTAAAGAAAGAAATTCAAATTAGTTTCAGTCTTAATCAGAAAGGATCATCTGCAGCTGCGACTACTAAATCTCAAGTCCAAATACTCAGTCTTCAGGACAGACCAATCATGAAAGTTATTTGCCAGCAGTTACAATGGAGCAACACTTTATTTTACATGCGTGGAATGAATACAATACGGAAATGATGGAAAAATAGAAAATCATCTCAAAGATTGACTACTAGAGAAAGTAAGTTCTAAGTTTCCAAATATGACTAGAGTAAGCACAGGCTGAAATAGTCTGATTTAGAAAACCTGAAGGTTAATCGTAAATCGGATAATACAACGCATTTCAAAAGAGATGTAAAATATTTGGCAGAAAATATTAACGTAAGAGCTTGCAACTAAGAGCAAAGGGTAAACAAACTTAACAATACGCTGCTAGAGCAATGAGCTCCACTATGGTAATGTCGGGCAGCCATAAACACTGTCGAGCAACACCACTGACACAGTAACAGGTCCCTACGGGCAAGAGTCGCACTAAAAAAGCGGAGCCGCTACACGTAAAATTAAGAGCTGTGAACAAACACCACTAACGGGGAATTTCAGCTAAAAGATAGAAGTTAAGAAAATGAAATTCACTCTCGCCGTATAACGTACTGGTATAAAAGCTTCAGACCTGCCGTAATAATGAAAACAGTAACGTTACTGTAAACTGCGCAGAGCATAGACTGCTTAATAAGACAAAACGGTAACATGATGGCGTGATAAACGTCTGCCCCAAAACAACTTAACTGAATAAGGTGAAATCATTAATTTCAAAAAATTGCTTGAAATAGGAAAACAATGAAGAAGTCACCTAGCGTACACAGCCAGACAGTTGTTTGCACAAAGCTGAAATTTCTATAAGAAACGGGAACTCATCTATTGAAGGTGGTACTTAGTTGCTACCATTTACAAGTAAGAGTCTCTTCCATGGCACTGTGACCTCAGGACGGTCGCCAAAACAGTTAGAACAGCTTGCACTAGTGAGGCAAATTTCGTTAAAACAATTAAAAAATCAAATAATAAATCCAAGGAAATATCTCTAGGCTTTACAAAAACCACTTAATAAACCATATACAGAGCTTATGAACACTTTTTTTTGTCGTCTGTATACTGACTGGTTTGATGCGGCCTGCCACGAATTCCTTTCCTGTGCTAACCTTTTCATCTCAGAGTAGTACTAGCAACCTACGTCCTCAATTATTTGCTTGACGTATTCCACTCTCTGTTTTCCACTACAGTTTTTGCCCTCTACAGTTCCCTCTAGTACCATGGAAGTCATACCCTCATCTCTTAGCAGATGTCCTATCATCCTGTCCCTTCTCCTCACCAGTGTTTTCCACATATTCCGCCGGCCGCGATGGTCTCGCGGTTCCAGGCGCGCAGTCGGGAACCGTGCGACTGCTACGGTCGCAGGTCCGAATCCTCCCTCGGGCATGGATGTGTGTGATGTCCTTAGGTTAGTTAGGTTTAAGAAGTTCTAAGTTCTAAGGGACTGATGACCACAGCAGTTGTGTCCCATAGTGCTCAGAGCCATTTGAACCACATATTCCTTTCCTCTCCAATTCTGCGTAGAACCTCCTCATTCCTTACCTTATCAGTCCACCTAATTTTCAACATTCGTCTATAGCACCACATCTCAAATGCTTCGATTCTCTTCTGTTCCGGTTTTCCCACAGTCCATGTTTCACTACCATACAATGCTGTACTCCAGACGTACATCCTCAGAAATTTCTTCCTCAAATTAAGGCCGGTATTTGATATTAGTAGACCTCTCTTGGCCAGAAATGCCTTTTTTGCCATAGCGAGTCTGCTTTTGATGTCTTCCTTGCTACGTCCGTCATTGGTTATTTTACTGACTAGGTAGCAGAATTACTTAACTTCATTGACTTCGTGACCATCAATCCTGATGTTAAGTTTCTCGCTGTTCTCATTTCTACTACTTCTCATTACCTTCGTCTTTAGCAGCACTAAATACTCAATTTCATTAAACGGCTAGGGTAACGGCAAATTCCCTGCCGACTCGGAGGAAAATAACATTTGAAAGTTTCCAGATGAGATCCATAAATCTAAAGTCAAACATGCGGGCATACAACCGTGCGAGCGATGCCAACCGTTACTGCACCAAGAAGCCGTAATTCCATAATTTCAGCCCAGCGCAAAACGCCAGCATCCGAAAGCGCATTGCATGTACGTAAGGAAGACACCTCAGCTGAAGCACACTGGAGGCCACTAACTGTACACTGGCAACCACCCGGCCTTTACACAGAGCCAGCAACCCACGCAGCCGACGGGCCAAGTACTATTCACGTTTTCGTCTTACCACGTGTGTACCCAGACCCCTCCTTTATTCAGTTTCGAATCCCCCTGAAGGCGGCGGTCTGGCAGCAGCTTAGGACGCCGCTCTTCGGCCTGCAATGTATTTTTTAAATAAAGATGATATATAAAAGGAGTAATATCAGAAATTGTGTCTGCCTTGATGCAAAACACCTTGTTATTCGTTTATTTCTTTATTATACGAAACTAGTTTTGGGGACAAATATCACCATCGTCAATGGTGTTTTTTAATCTAAAAGATGCAGAAAATGGTATAGTTGCACAAACACAGTAAAACATTAATACATTTTTACAAATCGTCTTTTGAAATATAGTTTTATATTGATACTTTCATACTACATTATTTATTGTATGTTACAGCATGTTTTAAGCAATTATTGGTGCTGTTTGTGACATATTTTCTGTGCTCTTTTTTCTGTTGTCGGCGATAAAATTGTGAGTTAAATAGTCAAATGGTGGAAAATTGTAGAGCTTAAAACATAAAACAAAGGGTTGGTGATGCTAATAAAATACGCAGGAAGCATACAGGTAAAATAACAGACAGACAAAAAACACGGCATCAGTCAGGTTTCTGTTTACAAGAGATATAAAAATCACACCTAGCGACATCATGATTTCTGTTCGCAACACTGTGGAAAAGACACATAACACTGAACACGCACTTAATCATTGCACTAAAAAGTTGGCACAAATGTGACACACCACAGCCAAGGGCAGATGGGGGGAACCTGGACAGATGATGGGAAAGATAAGTGGGAAGGAGAGGAAAAACAAGGTGGGGGGGGGGGGGAAAGGACCCAATGAAGGACGAGGACTCATAAGGGGGGAAGGCGTGGGCAGACACGAGAAGGAGTGGGGAAAGGCAGGGGAGGAGAATGCAAAAGGACTCTACGGGGAGGGGGAGGGAAGGGAGGCAGAGAGAGGGTAGGAAGGGAAAAATCAGGATGAAAGGTGGGGGGAGAGGGAGCCCAGGGAAAGGACAACAGAAAGGAGGGGAGGTGATGATCAGAGTTGATAGGAGGGATAAATGGACTCAGAGAGGGCATCATCCGGGAAGGGGACAGAAGCCACCTTGAGAAAGGAGATGAAGGGTGTAGAGATTGAAGGTAGGGGGGACACAACAGTGAATGCATGGCAGAGGGCGAGGGTTGCAGAGCAACCAGGGGATGAGGGGGATCAAGGCGGCGGGAGGTGTAGAGTATGCCGATATGTTCGAAGAAGAGACACAGATGAGGGAATCAGGTCGTAGAGGATCCGCGTGGGGGACGGGAGGCGTATACAGAAGGCGAGACGGAGTGCATGGCGCTCGAGGATCTGGAGGGACTTACAGAATTTGATGGGGGGAGGGGGGGGGGGGACCCTCTCGATACGCATCGGCGTGTTTTCAAGACTCCCGCTCTAGCGATAACTCATGGGCAGCTAAGGGTAATTCCTGCCATCTAGTGGGGCACCAACAAATGTAGAGGGGAAAAAAAAGATGAAATGAAGCATGTGTAGACACGATTTGCTTCTCGATATGCTGGTGGCACAAGGTAGTCTCAAGTAATCCGTTGCTTACGCCCTGAATAATAGTGACAAGGAGCAATACTTCAAATATTTATCTTGTAAGTAGTAAATTGTAAATAAATGGGTATGCGGCTGATGATGTCCTCAAACAAATGAGGACTGTGCTAATAGGGAGGGCGTTATGAAGGAACGTGGTCAGGAAGTTAAATTAAGAAAATGACTGTAAACTGACTGAGTCCATTCGAGTAGTGCAAATATAGTGGACGGAAGGCTGTGTTTTAAAGAAAAATGTTCAAGTTGCAGAAGAAAAGCTGCTCCAGACTTAAGAAAGGTGGACAGTAAAAGTTACTAAAATCAGCACGGCGAATTCAAATAAACAGAAATCTATGTTACTTAACGGCATGCTGTAGCAGGGAAGGGACTCTACTTCTTCAAGAACCTCGCAACTCTTCTCTGGACGCGCTGGAGAGCGAAAGATGAAAGAAAGCACTCGCCAAGCATCACTCTTAACACATCTGTCGTAACACACGTTCGGTTATGTAGTATGCCGCACGGCACAACGGTGGTGGACACAAAAAGGCCAGCTGCTGCCTTGTGATACAGTAGTTGCGTATGCTCTCGTATAAATATTGCCAGAATTCTTGCCGCCCAACATCCTCTCCATCCCGCATCTGCCTTAGGCTGTGGTGTGTCTTCTTGCCTACTCTTAGTGCTTTAGTGCAGTGTCTAGTGCGCGTTAAGTGTTGTAGGTCTTTCTTTAAGTGTTGCAAACGGAAACTATACTGTCGCTAGGTGCGATTTTTATCTCATGCGAACTGAAACCAGACTGTCGCCGTGTTGTCTTTTAACTGTCGATCTACTATTTTACCTCTCTGCTGACTGCACGTCTTACTTAGCATCAACAACACCTTGTTTTCATATTTTTCCCACAACTTTCCACCGTTTTATAGTTTAAAATTCACCGTTTTTATTGTTTATTATCTTCTTATTATGTTTTTAACCTAATAAAGGAAAAAAAAGGAAAACGGACGTAGGCCAATGTGAATTTCAAAATAGGAAGCGAATTTCACAAAGACACTTACGCAAGTGCATATTGAGGGAATTTGTAGTCACAGGAACAAGTGTATCCACACTTAAAGCTTCTAAGTTAACACAAAAGGAAAAATCTCCTAACACCCCAGATCAAAGATTACAGAGAATGGAACGATGATGTAATGCAGGAGGACTTGGTATTTTTATGTATATGTATCTATGTGCGTAGTATATTTTCTAATTTCTATTAAAATATTTGTTTCATGCAAACTATCATTTGAGAAAGAAGTGGACATTCCACAAAAGCATCGCGTACCATGTGGAGTCTATGGTACCAAAAATCTTATCTTTGAAGACCCACGGATGGATCAAATTACAGTCCAATTACCCAACCCATTCTTCATTGATCCTTCGACTTTGACATACAATATGTCACCCGAAGAGAACATATACCTATGTACGAATCTTTTTGTTTCCTTGTTTCCATTTCAGGCACGCAGAGCTGTAACTGTTTTACTGAAAAATGCTTCTTCATTGTATTACTGAAATATGAATGTAGATTCAAGGAAGGGGAGCACTGAATGAAAGAATAATCCTTACAAAACAAAACAAAATGAAAAAGAAACCTGGTGCTCACTAACATTCAATATAATGTTGACATCACCCTCTCTTGAGCTTTATAACATACTTGGATCATCCTCGTTAACTTCTCCCCCATCTAAAAAAGAATTTGCTGTCCAAGCCTGCCACATTGCTCGGCAGCTTTCCTGGGACACCGAGTGTGTAAGGAGGGCTCCTACAACGACGCACTGCAACTTTCAACTGACTCCCAGAGTGCTGTGCCAAACTCACTTCATTAGATTTCAATGCAGTTCTGTTTGGTGTATTTCCAACTGGCGCTCACGATGTGGATGAGGACAGTTCGTTCATTACCGCAGTAGTGTCTGCTGGAATGTAGCTTGAAGTACGCTGTCCCGATCCTGCGCATCTGTCAAAGAATCCTTGACAACGGCGAGAGGCATCCAAGTTCTCACGTGATACTGAACTCGTTGAAGTGCTTTAATGTCCCGTGATACATGGCCTTCTGTAAACTCGCCTACAAGAATCATTGGACGTCACACAAATCTTTTGCTAGACGGTCAAGAGAACCGAACCCAACTGATCCAAGATCCATTCCAGATGTTTCCTTGCCCACTTTCTTCGCGGAGCTTGTTCATATTGTGCAGTTACACTATCTGATCAACAGCGTCTGAATGCCCTTATGCAATGTGGCACTATATGTCGTGATAGGCCAACCACCTGTGTAAAAGGAAGCGGGGATTATTATATTTTCTGTGGAGAAGCACAACAGAATGGGGAGAGACCAATGATTTCAAAAGTGAACTAACCAATGTCACCCCAGGGACAACACCACCAGTGACATATCAATACATCTAAAGCTGCCCAAGTCGACCGTGGGTGATGAGAATGAAGTAGAGACCCGAAGGAACAGCCACAGCCAAACCAAACAAGAAACAGTATATTATGAAGTGGTATTCCAAAGATGCATCTGTCAGAAATAAGATAGAAATATATCTATATCACTGCAACCGAGCGCCATATGTGTCCACTTGAGTGCTAGGTGTCATGTTGAGTTGTTTAATAAGTCTTTTTCAGAAAACTATGAAAGTATCTTTGCAGAAAGGTACCTAAGTCACTTGAAGCAAATTTTGAGGAACAATAAACAACTGTCCAGCTGAGTAACTAAGGCATACACAATCACAGAAAAAATAATAGTTAGTTTCCTGACAAAATGTAATAGATGTACAAGCTACTGCTCGATAATGAAATACGTAATTTAGTGTGCAAAAATATACAAATCCAGGTGACTTAGACATCTTTCTGCGTTACAGCATTAGACGCCATTTCCAAACGAAATTATTCTCGCATATTAACTTTATTACATGAATAATATCGTTATTATGCACACACATTAACAGGATAACACCACAAATAATGAAACACAATTTCAAAAAATGTTATTTCAGTCTGCTACTCACTCAGAATCGACAGTTTAGATAAACTGGCTTTGCATTTCCTTGATAACACTTTACTTATACAGAACCTAATAACGAAGCGTTATTTGCAAAATGTTTCAGTGTCAGCATCTGGCCAGGATAAAATCTGTTTATACATTCTTCAGGAATATATCGTAGAACGTTCCGAAAGTCTATCTTACACAGTTTTATGGAAATTTTAAAGTCGTGAGATAATCCTTGACTGGGAAATGTGTGTGGAGTAGCTCTAACAGAGACAGATGAAAAGTATGTTCTATCAACACCAATCCTGTTCCTTGTTACAACACACCCGTTCTTTCCCGACTTCTTTCTTGTAAAATTGACGCCATGTGACGTTTAAACTAGACCTATACCAGACGTGTAGGTGTGAATTCTGAAAAGGCTACAAAACTAAGTATATCTCTGTCGACTCGTCAGTGTGATGTTTTAGTGTTAACTATGAGAATAAAATATATATCGTAGTGTCATAGAGTAACTACACAATGTAAAGACTTCCTTGTAACGGTGGACATCGTATCTCATTAAGATTAAAAAGATTAGGTTCAAAGATCCACTAGTACTTTTGTTTCTGCTGTGGAGGAATTAAGTCGCTTAGCTGCTCTGGCGCACTAAATATTTGATGTATGTATTACATTTTATAATATACGGTAATAAGTGAATTTCTCCAGTTCTTATTTGAAACCTCTCCCTCACAATGGAAATATTCAAGTAAAAAACAATTATTTAAAGTGAGTTGCTTAGAAGATTTCCCATCTTTCTTCTATCGTAATGGCGCACATTACGTAATATTTAGTTAAATACTGAACATTGGGCTTCACCCCCAAGTGAACATCAGTAATACTTTGAATAATGATAGTAATTTTTAAATTTTATTATTTGCAAGTTCATTTAATCGGAATTTTTACGGAATTGCATGGATAAATTTAACTACAGTAGGCATAAAGGTTTAGGTTGACCTTACGAGATCTTTGACTTTGGAATTAAATTTATTTCTGTCAAGGAAATGCATAACCTAAAATGAAGCCAACTTGCTCTCAATGAAAATTATTTATCGCGAGTAAAAATCCCTACGCTGCGTAGGTGGTTATATCACCTCCCTCTTCGCAGCAATTAATTTAACGGAAAAAAGCAGTAATATTTTCATGCTGCTTCCGATTATCTTCGAGACAGCTGCGAGTTTAGACAACGAGATTAAACGATTACAAGCAAATCTGTGCGCATTTTTACTAACATTTGTGCCTGCGTAGCAGTCCTGCTTATCGTCAACGTGCATGTAATCTGCATTTACGAGCGTGGAGAATAGGTTATACGCGACGCAAACAACATGTTAAATATCCTTTACCTTTTCCGACTACATCTAACATTAAAAAATGAAAGAATTTTCACACCAGAAAAGTAAGAGAGAGAGATGGTGCAGCCACCATTTGGTAAAATGCTGTTTCAACCATTTTCGAAGTAAATGCGCTGATTTTTAAAGATGCAACAACATGCTCACAATATACATAGGATGTGTAATTATGTCTCTCTTCTTAAGAGTACGTTTTATCGTCCCAAACTTCCGATCACACTGTAAGAATGAAGTGGATAATAGTATCATACCGACTCAAATAGGTTAAAGCCAAGCAAAACCTTACAAGTGTATTATTCTTACTTTGTCCACTACAGCTGTCGCTAGATAAGTGTAATTCTGATACGTTCTTCGGTTACATTCGTCAATATAATCATTAAGGAATGACACTTCATCTGCACGTATTCTCCACTGTCCCTCGTGGTGCACATAGAAATATGTTTTTGCTATCTTCAAATTGTGAATGGAAAATAAACTGCTGGATAACTGCCCCAAACAGAAAATATCGTGAACTGGTATTGCTAACAGATATAGGTTTTGCATGAAGTCAGACAGTAAGGGCACAGTTTTTTCATTATTCATACATTTTTATACCTTTTCCTTAAAGCTATGTCATATATATTAGTTCTCTTTTTGAGACTCATTAATTCAGCTACTGCTGCCCATTTGGCTGTGTCATTCAGATTAGGGTTTCCAATTTTCTTGTTTTGTACCTCATAAACAGAGCACTCGTGTGTTTATGGGCATCCAAACCGCAGTGCAATGTTTTCATTGAAGTGTTTGTTTTGAAACTTATAGTTCAGCTTTGTAATGGATGTATCTTTTTTAAAGAGTGAATACATCTTGTTTACAGACGACGGCGCATCTAAATAGTAGATAACTTTACCAGAATAATGGCTTTGTTTTAGTGGAAGCATTTCTATATGTTCTCAGATAAGCCTCAGTTCCTCTACCCTTGTAGCGTTTCCACTAGATCCCATCCTTCTTGCATCATGTGGTGACTGTCCCAGAAGTAGCAATCTACGTAGTCTTCTTCTGCATTCATAAGCCACGCTGCATAAGGAGAAAAAGACTGCCCTGCAAACCTACAATTTTTCCTCGAGCAACGATACATTGTATTTTAATGATTTGCATCTCAGGGCTGAGTCTTCTCTGGGTGGTCTATGTTGTGCTGGATCCACCACTTCAGCCATTCGTTGCAAAAGAAGAACCTATTTATGATTTATGTTCACCCTGTAGAGAGTTCAGAATGTTTCTTACTGTTCCTCTCCACTGATAATCTCAAATGAGTTCTTACACAGAATCCTGTAAAATCAGGTGTCATATACAGCTTTTCATACTACAACTGAAACACTGTAACATCATGTTATTACTTGGGGCTAAGAAGTCGAATGTAGTATGATTCTAAATTTGATTTGTTTATTCTCATTGTACATTTCAGTATTGAATGTTGCCACTTGAACAGTAGTAAAATTGACAGTAAAACATATTGTACATACCAAGGTGTAGCTTTACTACAGTCTGAAAAGTCGGCCACTAAACGATGTCTCATAGTTATCTATTGCTGAATTTTAAACTATTTAGGACAAAGGCATAAAGTTAGGTCTACCCTTACAGCAGTTTGAAAAGTCGGCCTTTGAAAGATGTCCCTGATTACCTATTACTGAATTTTAAATTATTTGCTTTGAGAGATAGCAGACAACATACGTTGTTCCTGAAACGTACGAATTTTTGCACCTACAGTTTAAAGCGATAAGTTAGTAATTCAAGCTTCTTGATATTTACCTGCATTATAAGCCTTTTTCTATGTGAGACACTACCTTTGCACTACAGGAAATGTGCTCTTCACCACTTACACAGTCATGCTTTCTTAGTACTATTTCTTTTACATTCTTCATTTCTCACAACACCCTCTTATTTTCCGCAATTTTACAGCTTCATGAATGTTTTGGCAACACTAGCACTCAGGCATGGCAAAGCAGAAAACTGAAATGTTTTCGCGACACTAGCGCTCACGCGTGGGAAAGCGGAAAAGTATCCACATCAGTGACTTAGGAACCTTTCTGCAGTGAAGTTTTTTTTTTCGTATAGGATTTATCACCCTTACGATATCAATGACTTTCCCACTTTTCTGTTCAGAATGTGTATCTATGTGCATGATCACCGAAAATGGTTATATCTCAGTTTCCCAGCGCCCCCCCCCCCCCCAAAAAAAAGGACCTACGCACATTTCTGCAATGACATATTCACATATTCTAAATGTATATTTTAGACATATACTAGCACTCACGAGTGGGAAAACAGAAAAGTGAAATGCTTCGGTGATACTAGCGCTCATACATGGGAAAGCTGAACTGTATATATGCATATAACTTTTAATTTTGTGAAATATGTAATTTCTTGTGTTGTATTGGGGTTTAATTTTTACATTTGATATTTATTTTCAAGTTGCAGCCTTTTCAAAATTAATCATGTTATGTTTGAAATTGTTTGCACTTCATTACTGTAACGTTATCACAAATCTGTACAAAAATGAGAAAGCAACAGAACTGTTCTGGACTAAAAACTGCTGAATGAGCATTTTTATTAGCCAATTGTAAAAAAGAAAAATTAAAAGTAGGAAGAGGGGATTTCAATAACAATGAATTTCTCGATAAATGTTGATCCACCACTGTAATGCAAAATTAAAAGGCACAGTACTTTTTTTAAAAGTTTTTTTCGTATGTGTTATCATTTGAACGGTATTCATTCAGGAATATTGAACTAAATTTTTTTCAAAGACGTGTTGAACCCCCATTACTGGCTTTATGGGTAGGTACAAAAAAATATATATGTTATTTTTCCCTACACTACGACATATGCAAAGTCGATGAAATATTAAGTGTATCCTTTGGGTTGGTTTACTTGTCAATTTTTGTGCTAATTCATCACCAAACCATTGCCATTTTACAGATTAGTAACGCCCAATTTCAACCCTAACGTAAAATATATTCTCAAACTCTTTGACACTATTAGTTACTTTGATGAAAGTATTGGAATCACTTGTAACTTCCTGGGTCTCATATGATACAAAATAAAACAATCATTTATAATTTTGAGTGTACAGCAATGAATTATCAACGAGCTTAAACGTTTCTCCACCAAAAACAATCCCTGATGGACACATCGCTTTTAAACACTTCCACAGTTCAGAAGAGTGTAATATTACACATGAAAATAAATAAGATAAAAGAAGAAAATAATGAACATGTCTGTATGGATGCGAAACCGTATAGTGTTAATAGGACTTACATTTTACCTTCATCACAAATAGATAACGAGGAATCTCTAACACCCCATTCAAAAACAAAACTATCTCTCCGTCCTAGCAACATGATGTGGCTAAACATTAACTGGCTTTCGGCCAACTGTACTCAGCCACCATCGACTTTTATGTGTCCTCTGTGTGGCTGTTAGCGCTATCCTGTGTGAATATATGCTATGGTTACGATAATGTCACTGGTGCTTGGCCCTCGTACCATCGATATATTTCCTGCACTTTACATTTCGCGTCTACTGCAGGTGCTAGACCAGTCAGCAGTCTCCTCAGCTGAATTCCATCCTGCCGTCTTTGTCGAGGGTGACACCATATTTTTTTTTAAATGTTATTATCAGCGTGAGTTTTTTCATCCTTAAACTGAGATACAGTTTCAGCATAACTATATGCCTTAGAATCTGATATAAACGATAGCATGTATGTATATGGGACACAATAATACGATCATTTCTTGAGCCATAGAAACAACAGAGATTTGTCAAAAATTATCAAAAGAGCAAGGAACATGTATAATTAAATGTGTCTTATTCTATGGCCTTCAGTCCAAAAATTAGTTTGATGCAGGTCAAACGCTAGTCTACTTTGCTCAAGTTCCTCTATCTCTGCAAAGTTATTGCAACCTATATCGATATGAACGTGCTTTCTGTATTCAAAATTTTTCTTAACCTCTACAATTTTTGCCTCCACGCTTTCTTCTACTCCAAAACTGATGTCTCAGGATGTGTCCTATCAATAAATCACATCTTTTAGTCGCATTATACCACAATTCCTCCCTCCCTCCGTTCGACTGAGTATCTCGTTATTACTAACACAATCTATATAGATAATCCTCAGCATTGTTCGGTTCAATAACTTTTCAAAAGCTTTAGTTCTCTCGCTGTCTCGAATACTTATGTTCACTTTTCACTTCCACGGAAGACAGTACTCCACACAGATACCTACAGAAATGACTTCCTATCACTTCATTTTATGTTGTGTATATGCAGACTGAAGTAATGAGTGGAAATTTGTAACAAGGCTGGTATTCAAACCAGGGTCTTCTGCTCACTAGGTCGATGCAGTAACTTTTAAATCCCCCTAACAATAGGGGAGCAAGTTGGGTACCAGCACAATTTGTTAGTGCAGGATACAAGGAATAACTTCATTGGTTAATGAACCCCCACCTATTAATATATTGTCATGATAATTGATTTATGGCCTCCTGGGGGTTGATTTATGACTCCTAGGGATAATCTACCATTCTGAGAAAACCCGCATATCTCCCTCGCTCCCTACTTCTCCTCCATCTCTCTAGGATATCACCTCGGCAATACAAGTACTTCTTTGACATCAAATTAACTGACTAATTAATTAAAGTGATAAATTAACTAACCCCTTCCCCTCAGATAAATCCCCCAGCTTCCACCCCCCCCCCCCCCTTTTCCCTTGCTGAGAGAAAGATTGATGGGAAAATCGCTCAGTATGTACAGAGCGTTTAGTGTGGAATTTCCAAGTATTACCCTGTCCAGCGACTACTTGTCTTGATTACGTAATTACAAACCTGCAGATTGGAGGTGATGTCTTTTTGGAAAATTGCTGTGTGTGTATGCTCACCTTGACATGCAGGGATCGATCGAGGTAGCGGTCCATGCCATCACCAGAGGATGTCCCACCCATCGTCCACTCCATTCCCATTGTTTCCAGAAAAAAACTGGTGGAAAAAATCACTGAGCTCTCAGACTTGAAGAATCCAACGACAGGAAACTCAGTTACATAAAAAAGGATATACTGTTTACTTATAAAATTCAGTTCACTGGAGTTGAATATCTGTTTCATTTGATGGGAAAAATTTCATTATTCTCTGTTGTTTCGGAAGATGCAGATCTTATGAAAAACAGTGAGGAGCCAAAGAAACTGGTACACCTACCTAATATCGTTTAGGCCCCCCGCAATTATTCAGAAGTGCCGCAAAACGACATAGACTGGATACGACACCATTAATAGTGAAGAGCTGTCTATAAATGCGTAAGAGTACAAGGGGGTTGAGATCTCTTCTGAACAGCAAATTGAAAATCATCCCAGATATGCTCAATAATGTTCATGTCTTGGGAGTTTGGCAGCTAGTGGAAGTGTTTAAGCTCAGAATAGTGTTCCTGGATCCACTCTATAGCAATTCTGGACGTGTGGGGTGTCGCATTGTGATGCAGGTGATCAGACAGGATGCTTATGTACGTGTCACCTGTCCGAGTCGTATCTAGACGTATCACTCCAACTGCGAAATCCCCACACCACTACAGAAATTCCATCTTCTTGAACAGTCCACTGCTGATGTGCAGGATCCATAGATTCATGAGGGTGTCTCCATACCCGTACACGTCCATCTGCTAGATAAAATTTGAAACGAAACTCGTCCGACCATGCTGCGTGTTTCCAGTCATCAACACTCCAATGCCGGCGTTGATGGGACCAGGCGAGGCCTAAAGCTTTATGTGTTGCAATCATCAAGGCTACACGAGTGGGCCTCTGCTTCCGAAAGCCCATATCAATGGTGTTCTGCTGAATGGTTCGCACGGTGACACTTGTTAATGGCCCAGCACTGAAATCTGCGGAAATTTGCGAAGGGTTGGACTTCTGTCACATTGAAAGACTCTCTTCTGTCATCGTTGGTCCCATTCTTGCAAAATAATTTTCCAGCAGCAGCGATATCGAAGATCTGATGTTTTACAGACTTCCTGATATCCGCAGTATACTCGTGAAATGGTAGTATGGGAAAATCCCCACTTCATCGCTACCTCAGAAATGTTGTGCCCATCGCTCGTGCGCTGACTATAAGACCATGTTCAAACGCACTTAAATCTAGCTAACCGGCAGCAGTAACTGATCAAACAAGAGCACATTAAGCGTTTCCGACCACAGCGCCGAATTCTGCCTGATTACATATCTTTCTGTTTGAATGCGCATGCTTGTACCAGTTTCTTTGGCGCTTCAGTGTACATCGGAAGAAGTAATTAAATAGCTGGCATATTTTTCTAATCACGAAAGTAATACCGTCATGAGACACTCATCACTCGTACTCACACTGTCACAGATAGCGCTAAACATATCTGGAGAAAAGAAAGTTCCTTATCATGTCGCTGACTGCCGGGTCAGTCGCACCACATTGCACTTAACCAGTCAGTGAACGGCGCACCTGTAAGACCAAGCTAACCCCCCGCAAACACTGTATCAGTGCATCAGGTAGCACCATGCCTTTAAAATTTGACACCTGACTCACTTCCCACCTCTCTTTCTCTCTCTCTCTCTCTCTCTCTCTCTCTCTCTCTCTCTCTCTCTCTCTCTCTCTCTCTCCTTGTCTACCCCTTTCTCAGTCTCAAGTGGCTGCTTTCTGTTTGTGTGAACTAACGTATGCTAACACACACAGAACAAGATGTCCCCAACCCTTTCTCTCCCTCCCCCCTGCTCACTGGCCACTCATGCAGACCTGGTTTTGGGACTCGCTACATCACTTTGCTCTCACACTTCCAACGCTATGGAAATCTGTAGCGGATGGAACAGAGGACAAAGACATTCAAGAAGAATTAGGCATCGTTCGTTGTGTGCCACAATAACTTCACCTTTGTCCTGAACAAAGTAGTGGATACCTAGTAAACGCAAGGCCGTGGATGTCTTGTAAATATTCGCTCTCTCCATCGGAATGATTAACTCATAATTAAATTGATACCATTTGTGAGCCGCTAGTTTTTCCTTGCATCCTATTGGTGGATAATACGACTGGTATATTTGGTGGGATTCGGTCCTGTAGACACCCAGGTTCCAAACCCTTCTTGATTTTCTCCCTTGACTCCTACTGGTCGATACTGGCAAAGTTCGGTCATTGAGTAGGATGTTATTATGTTGGAGGTAGCTGAGAATTGCAAATTTCAGTTCAGTTGCATGTTGCGTCCTATAACTGCACAGTAGCTAGACAAATACGCGCTCGCATTAGCATTATTGGAAACAATAAAATGGTCAATCGGGAATCTGATGTTGCGATGGGGATTCTATAGCGCTATAGACTTCTTACATTGGTTCTCTCCACTACATTCAATAGGAGGAGGAATTGCTTACTGCACGATACGATAGACACAACAAAAAACACCACTGCAAGGCATAGTCCACTGCAATGTACTGAGAAGCACTAAACACGGCACACGTAAACTATGGTCCAATCCGTGGTAGTAGTTGTCATGGCTAGCTGTCAGAGATCATTGTCAGTCAGGAATCTGACGTTGCGGTTGTGTTCTTAAAGCACTATAGAACCCTAAATTTGTTTTCTCAGCTACACTAGGATGAAGAAGGAGGAGGAGGAAAGGGTCGACTGCATAACAGGACAATAGCAACAACAATAAACACTAAGAACAGAGTCTACTGAAAATGTATTGAGAAGCATTAAACCACAGTCCTGGTAGCTATCACTGTCAGATTTCTGAGATACCTAAAAACACTCAAGCATACAGCCTACTCACCTCCCAGATTTCCACACACAGTGCGCCCACCCCCTTGTACACTTCCAGTGCCAACACTCAGAGACCAAAGAGAGAACTGGCTGCGCGACCACAGCTGGAGTCGTGGATATTGAATGTATGTCAGCAAGAGTGCACCACCCCTGCCATGGAAAGCATCTGGCGATGATTGGAGCGGTGGGGATTCGCATGTTATCAGCGTCCAGTGTCAAACCTCTCTATACCACGATCATCAGAGGACTTCCAAAGCATGTGTGATGAATCATGTCCATCGATGGGAAATCTGTTAAAACACCTCCCTCTAGTTGAACGAAGATGTATGCCAAGTACTCCATTTCTCTGCCATGTCTTGGACATAAATCGAGTCTTAAGTATCATAGCTACATGAATTCTAAGTTAGTGACAGGGGTTTGTGAGGTACTGCACCTGTGTATACATCTGTTGGACAAATGTTGTGTGTGTCTGGATAATAATTTCACATACGATGGTTGGAACTTAAATAGTGACAACTATTTATTCACCACCGATACAAAAGAGTTACATGGGTTTGCACCTTCTACTGTCCTTCGAAGTAGTCACCAGCGTTGTGTAGATCCCGTTGCTAGCGATGTGGAAGGCGTAGTATACCGTTAGCAGAGCCTATTCTGTTGATGGGGCGAATGGAGCGGTGTACTTCCTGTCGACTCTCTGGAACAGTTCCAAATCAAATGCCAGGAAGTATTTCCTTCATATTCGGAATCAAATAAAAGTAACAAGAACTTATCTCCGGGGGGGTATTGTGGATGGTACAGTACTTCCCAGTCCCATCGAACGAACAGAGCAGCTATAGCTTGCGCTGAATGCGCCCGCACATTGTCGTGCAAAATGATGGGTGGTATGCAGCGGTATTGGTAGACCCGTGGTCTAGGGGTAGCGTCTTCGATTCATAATCAAAACGACTTCGGTCCTGGGTTCGATCCCCGCCACTGTCGGCCGAAGACTTCCGGCATAAGAAGTCAGCCTCATTCTGCCAACGGCCATGTCAAAGAGGGCAGAGGAGCGGGTAGAGGTTCAGGGCACTTTCTTGTCCTAGGGGTGGGAAATTGCCACTAAAGGCGTAAGAATCAGCAATGATCAACGACATGAGGATGCACAAGGCAATGGAAACCACTGCATTAAAGACACGTAACGTGTATCCACAGGAAATGGGGCCTGTAACTGAAGAAGTGTCATGATGATCTCTCCATTGGCAAAAGATTCCGAAATAGTCCCCATTCGGATCTCCGGGAGGGGACTGCCAAGGGGGAGGTTATCATGAGGAAAAGATTGAATAATCAACGAAAGGATAATGTTCTACGAGTCGGGGCGTGGAATGTCAGAAGCTTGAACGTGGTAGGGAAACTAGAAAATCTGAAAGGGGAAATGCAAAGGCTCAATCTAGATATAGTAGGGGTCAGTGAAGTGAAGTGGAAGGAAGACCAGGATTTCTGGTCAGATGAGTATCAGGTAATATCAACAGCAGCAGAAAATGGTATAACAGGTGTAGGATTCGTTATGAATAAGAAGATAGGGCAGAGGGTGTGTTACTGTGAACAGTTCAGTGACCGGGTTGTTCTAATCAGAATTGACAGCAGACCAACACCGACAACGATAGTTCAGGTATACATGGTGAATTCGCAAGCTGAAGATGAACAGATAGAGAAAGTGTATGAGGATACTGAAAGGGTAATGCATAATGTAAAGGGGGACGGATATCTAATATTCATGGGCGACTGGAATGCAGTTGTAGGGGAAGGAGTAGAAGAAAAGGTTACAGGAGAATATGGGCTTGGGACAAGGAATGAAAGAGGAGAAAGACTAATTGAGTTCTGTAACAAGTTTCAGCTACTAATAGCGAATACCCTGTTCAAGAATCACAAGAGGAGGAGGTATACTTGGATGAGGCCGGGAGATATGGGAAGATTTCAATTAGATTGCATCATGGTCAAACAGAGATTCCGAAATCAGATACTCGATTGTAAGGGGTACCCAGAAGCAGATATAGACTCAGATCACAATATAGTAGTAATGAAGAGTAGGCTGAAGTTCAAGACATTAGTCAGGAAGAATCCATAATCTAAGAAGTGGGATCGGAAGTTCTAAGGAATGATGAGATACGTTTGAAGTTCTCTAACGCTCTAGATACAGCAATAAGACATAGCGCAGTAGGCAGCACAGTTGAAGACGAATGGACATCTCTAAAAAGGGCCATCACTGAAGTTGGGAAGGAAAACATAGATACAAAGAAGGTAGCTGCGAAGAAACCATGGGTAACAGAAGAAATACTTCAGTTGATTGATGAAAGGAGGAAGCACAAACATGATCCGGGAAAATCAGGAATACAGAAATACAAGTCGCTGAGGAATGAAATAAATAGGAAGTGCAAGGAAGCTAAGACGAAATGACTGCATGAAAAATGTGAAGGCATCGAAAAAGGACAGACTCAGCATACAGGAAAGTCAAAACAACCTTTGGTGACATTAAAAGCAACGGTGGTAACATTAAGAGCGCAACGGGAATTCCACTGTTAAATGCAGAGAAGAAAGCAGATAGGTGGAAAGAATACACTGAAAGCCTCTATGAGGGTGAAGATTTGTCTGATGTGATAGAAGAAGAAACAGGGGTCGATTTAGAAGAGATAGGGGATCCAGTATTAGAATCGGAATTTAAAAGAGCTATGGAGTACTTACGGTCAAATAAGGCAGAAGGGATAGATAACATTCCAACAGAATTTCTAAAGTCATTAGGGGAAGTGGCAACAAAACGACTATTCACGTTCGTTTGTAGAATATATGAGTCTGGCGACATACCATCTGACTTTCGGAAAAGCATCATCCACACAATTCCGAAGACGGCAAGAGCTGACTAGTGCGAGAATTATCGCACAATCAGCTTAACAGCTCATGCATCGAAGCTGCTTACAAGAATAATATACAGAAGAATGGAAAAGAAAATTGAGAATGCGCTAGGTGACGATCAGTTTGGCTTTAGGAAAAGTAAAGGCACGAGAGAGGCAATTCTGACGTTACGGCTAATAATGGAAGCAAGGCTAAAGAAAAATCAAGACACGTTCATAGGATTTGTCGACCTGGAAAAAGCGTTCGACAATATAAAATGGTGCAAGCTCTTCAAGATTCTGAAGAAAGTAGGGGTAAGCTATAGGGAGAGACCGGTCATATAAAATATGTACAACAACCAAGAGGGAATAATAAGAGTGGACGATCAAGAACGAAGTGCTCGTATTAAGAAGGGAGTAAGACAAGGCTGTAGCCTTTCGCCCCTACTCTCCAATCTGTACATCGAGGAAGCAATGATGGAAGTAAAAGAGAGGTTCAGGAGTGGAATTAAAATACAAGGTGAAAGGATATCAATGATACGATTCGCTGATGACATTGGTATCCTAAGTGAAAGTGAAGAAGAATTAAATGATCTGCTGAACGGAATGAACAGTCTAATGAGTACACAGTATGGTTGGAGAGTAAATCGGAGAAAGACGAATGTAATGAGAAGTAGTAGAAATTGAGTACAGCGAGAAACGTAACATCAGGATTGATGGTCACGAAGTCAATGAAGTTCAGGAATTCTGCTACCTCGGCAGTAAAATAACCTATGACGGACGGAGCAAGGAGGACATTAAAAGCAGACTCGCTATGGCAAAAAAGGCATTTCTGGCCAAGAGAAGTCTACTAATATCAAATATCGGCCTTAATTTGAGGAAGAAATTTCTGAGGATGTACGTCTGGAGAACAGCATTGTATGGTAGTGAAACATGGACTGTGGGAAAACCGGAACAGAAGAGAATCGAAGCATTTGAGATGTGGTGCTATAGACGAATGTTGAAAATTAGGTGAACTGATAAGGTAAGGAATGAGGAGGTTCTACGCAGAATCGGAGAAGAAAGGAATATGTGGAAAACACTGTTAAGGAGAAGGGACAGGATGATAGGACATCTGCTAAGACATGAGGGAATGACTTCCATGGTACTAGAGGGAGCTGTAGAGGGCAAAAACTGTAGAGGAAAACAGAGATTGGAATACGTCAAGCAAATAATTGAGGACGTAGGTTGCAAGTGCTACTCTGAGATGAAGAGGTTAGCACAGGAAATGAATTCGTGGCCGGCCGCATCAAACCAGTCAGTAGACTGAAGACCAAGAAAAAAAATGCGCAGGAAGTGTCGCAGCTTCTTTCGCAAAGCTGGTAGCAGGTGATGCTCCAAAAACGAACAGTAATACTGTGCATTGACGGTGTGCCACGGAGGAACGTAATGCGTCAGAATAACACCATCACAGCTGTACACGAGAATCGCCATAACTGTCACCATACTGGGGCTCTGACACTTTCGACTTTGGAAGCGACAAATAATGACGCCATTCGTTGAATTGACGTTTCAGTTTTGGCTCATACAATTTGGCCTGTGTCTCGTCCAGCGTTATGATACGCCATAAGAAAGCCCCTCCTTCGTGCTCAAAGAGCTCCAAGTGCGTCTGAGCCGCGCCGAAACGCATCCATTTCTGCATTTCCCTCAAGTCATGCGTAACCCATCGTGATGCCATTTTTCGCATGCCCAGCCGTTCCTTCAGGATGCGAAGCATAGTCGTATGCGCTAATCCGGTTTCGTGGGTGAGCTGACGAATAGAATAGCGTCGACCACTGTCTACTAACGCGGAAACAGCATGCACTTCTTTTTCAGAAATGCTAGGACGACCTGACCTACGCATGTCTTCCACAGTTTGCCGACCTTCGTTGAAGGCTTTTACTTAACGTGCCTCTGTTCTGTATGGCAGTGCTGATTTCCAGCACGCCTCCTTAAGACCTTGATGACATTGTAGTGTTCTACGATCTCTGGCACATTCAATCTCGATCCAACTCCGTTGTTCCTGTTTCGAAAACATAGCGACACCGTTACGTTAGGCTGCTCGCTTACAAGTGACTGTGTTTCCTCGATTGTGCGCACGTCCATGACATGGGACGGGCGAGTCCATTTGCTTTGAGGTTAGATAGATATGCCAACAACGTGTGCTGTCAGCGACAATAGTGGGTTCCTTTGCATAGTGTCTCCACAGCAGTGTTGACACTACTTTAAGTTCCAACCTTCATATAAAACACGACTGATATGCTTCTGTGTTCATTTCTCTCTTCCCAGCACCTTCTCGGTACGGAATCCAGACACTATAACAATTCTACAGAACTGATGGCACAAGTGATTTATGTAACATGTTTCAAACTCCTTCTGTCTGGAGCTCCATCATGCATAACTCAAATGTGTCTTCTTCTTAATGGTATGTTATATCACCACAACAGTCTCAAATGTACCAGGCTTATATCGACTAATCAACAGCAAGTAATGTTAAACCCCTCAGCATTCAATCATCTAGAGAGATCATGGATAATTTGGTGGGTGATGTGAGTAACTATTGAACAGTCTTCTCTGAATGGTAGTTGCAGTATTGGTATGAGAAAACCGGTCTATATCACTAGCACCTGTCGGTAGAAGTTTCGAACAGGTGTTATACTCTTTGCGAAAGCAAAACATCGAAGTTTACTGATTATGTGGAACTCGGCTCATTCTGTTCCTTCATGAGATGTTGAATGTAGCAGGTACAATACCCTCCTACTCTTGGACAGTTTCCAATTAAATTGGAAAGAGTGTTCCAGGAGAGGCTGGTTAAAGACAGAGGAAGAGTTACTAGACGTGTAGAGAGAAGTCACATAGACTTTTGCCCAGAGTCCTTAGCCTGTAGGCTTAACAGAGGCTTAGCTCATTTCACAATAGAGGGCTGGGCACTACAGTTTCCAATCTCCGACTTTATCACAAAACTGTGAGAATACATTGTGACCTCATCCACACAGGGGCAGATGGATAATAAAATCTTGACAAATTTATCAAGTGTTTTGCCTAAGAAAATAGTTTTTGCACCTCCTCTCTGCTGATGGCTATTTCCTACACTGAGAAACAGTATTTGTGTCACGTGATGCTGCCTGTGTAACAGGTTTTTCGATATGTTCACATGTATATTACCCTCACAATGGAATGGATGGGGTAGTTTAGGAATAATAGAGAAATTGTGAACTGTGCTGCAATGTCATTGGCTGACAGCATCACGAGCCCACCATCACGAGACGTTCACGTGAAAACACCTCTAGGGTTATGTTTTGGACCTCAGGTAACTTGGATAAAATGCATTGAAATTACGGAAGACCTGGTAAAGTTCCGAAAACTGATGGAAAATACGTAACACTGTTGAAAATATGACAAAAAAATGTGGAACGGTGAGGAAACTTACAACTCACCTCGATGTATGAAAATCATTCCATTCCTCCATCCATGGGACTGACAACTAATGGTGCATACTATCCAGCGCCAACACTCAGAGACCAGAGAGAACTGTCTCCGTGACCACAGCTGAAGTCGTGGATATGTATGTCAGCAAGAGTGCACCACCCCTGCCATGGAAAGCATCTGGGGATAAACAGAGCGGTAGGGATTCGCATGTTAGCAACGTCCAGTGTCAAACCTCTCTGTACCACGATCACCAGAGGACTTCCAAAGCATGTGTGATGAATCAAGTCCGTCGATGGAAAATCTGTTTAAACACCTTCCTCTAGATTAACGAAGATGAATGCCAAGTACTCTATTTCTCTGCTATGGGTTTGAGTCCTACACAACATCCCCTTATTCCACGTGTGCTTTTGTATTGTAAGGCATAAAAATGAAAGATTCAGTGTCCACAGATTTGGAGGTCAAGATGACTACCACCTAGGAGACTGGAAAAGCGATTACCTGGCTGCAATATGCAGCACCAATATCAGGACTCAATGCATAGCGTCTCTTTGAAAACTGGAACACTGAGACATGTGTTAGCCTGAATGAGATTTTCACTCTGCAGCGGAGTGTGGACTGATATGAAACTTCCTGGCAGATTAAAACTGTGCGCTGGACCGAGACTCGAACTGGGAACGTTTGTTTTTAATGGGAAAGTCCTCTACCAACTGAGATACCCACGCACGACTCAAGCCCCATCCTCACGTATTTCCTTCAGCCAGTACCTCGTCTCCTACCTTCCAAACTTCACACAAGCTCTCCCACGAACCCTGCAGAACTAGTACTCCTGGAAGAAAGGATATTGTGGTGACACGGTTTTGCCACAGCCAGGGGGATGTTTCCAGAATGAGATTTTCACTATGCAGCGGATTGTACGCTGATGTGAAACTTCCTGGCAGATTAAAGCTGTGTGCTCGGCCGAGACTCGAACTCAGTACCTTTGGCTTTCGCGGGTATGTGCTCTAACAACTGAGCTCCCCAAGCACGACTCATGCCCGATCCTCAAAGGATGCCCCGTCCTCACAGCACTTGCCCGTGGAACGCAAAAGTCCCGAGTTGGAGTCGCGCTCTGGCACAAAGTTTTAGTCTGCCAGGAAGTTTCATATCAGCGCACACTCAACTGCAGAGTGAAAATCTCATTCTGCAAACATCCTCCAGGCTGTGGCAAACTCATGTCTCCGCAGTATCCCTTCTTCCAGGAGTGTTGGTTCTGCAAGTTTCGCGAGAGAGCTTGTGTTAAGTTTGGAAGGTAGGAGACATGGCTGGTGGAGCTATGACAACTTTTTCCCATTTCCACTGAGTAGTAAAAATACAATCTTGTCACTTTAACTCAGTTCATCCCGCTTTTGCACGAGATAAGAAAGGTAAATATAGCACTCGCTGACCTCTGTCAGTTCCAAGTTAAACTGGAATGGTCACGTGGAAAAAGCTGCAGGGAGGGAGGGGCAGAGACTGAGGAACAATTAGAAGATGCAGAACGACTGTCTAAAGCCTCACTGAAGTTTTGCTGCATGAGATCCCTAGGAAATAGATTCGCTTAAGGTGACTCATTTCGAAGTATAAGAGTGCAACACGTAAGATACATCGTTTGCTGCCACCATTAACAGACATCTCCATATGATCCAATGCAAGTGTGTGGTTGAATGGAGAGACTTGATTCCAGATCGCTTACAGCATTTCTACCAGAAAGGGTAACAATGTATATATGAAAAGCCAGTGTATTAGTTAAGGGATTTTGTACATTTATTACAACTTCAATCTACCACAACATTTTTTAAATGATACCTCTCATAGCATACCACCTACTCTATGTGATCGTTCTCAACCAATCATCATTCCCCCTTGCCTACGGCTTCGTGGATATGTCGCTGAAACTCTGTTACACTGTCTACATGGCGTCTAGATAGAATTTGTTACAAATACTATTTGTTAGCATGAGAAATACCTAGCAGCGGCATGAGGGAGTTACAAATATCGCCTCAATGCCACGTTCCTTTGCTAAACCACTTTCTAAATTAGGTGAGAAGGGTGATTTCATTATGAGCTTAACACCAGTGGCGACGTACACCTGCACTTTCGGTCGATTAATATCAACACCAACGACTGCTATCTACCTTCAATGTCGTGGCACTTGTGTGGACGACACCTTCATTTAGAAGCTATAGCATACCTTGATCTATAAGGCATATATAGTTTTTAACATTGATGTCATTAGCGACATTTGTTTGTGCCTACAGGGCTGTTGTTGTTGTTGTGGTCTTCAGTCCTGAAACTGGTTTGATGCAGCTCTCCATGCTACTCTATCCTGTGCAAGCTTCTTCATCTCCCAGTACCTACTGCAACCTACATCCTTCTGAATCTGCTTAATTTATTCATCTCTTGGTCTCCCTCTACGATTTTTACCCTCCACGCTGCCCTCCAATACTAAATTGGTGATCCCTTGATGCCTCAGAACATGTCCCACCAACCGATCCCTTCTTCTGATCAAGTTGTGCCACAAACGTCTCTTCTCCCCAATCCTATTCAGTAATTCCTCATTAATTATGTGATCTACCCATCTAATCTTCAGCATTCTTCTGTAGCGCCACATTTCGAAAGCTTCTATTTTCTTTTTGTCCAAACTATTTATCGTCCATGTTTCACTTCCATACATGGCTACACTCCATACAAATACTTTCAGAAAAGACTTCCTCACACTTAAATCTATATTCGATGTTAACAAATTTCTCTTCTTCAGACATGCTTTCCTTGCCATTGCCAGTCTACATTTTATATCCTCTCTACTTCGACAATCATCAGTTATTTTGCTCCCCAAATAGCAAAACTCATTTATTACTTTAAGTGTCTCATTTCCTAATCTAATTCCCCCAGCATCACCCGACTTAGTTCGACTACAATCCATTATCCTCGTTTTGCTTTTGTTGATGTTCATCTTATATATACCTCTCAATACACTGTCCATTCCATTCAACTGCTCTTACAAGTCCTTTGCTGTCTCTGACAGGGCTAAGACTTCTTTTTATGTAGGAAGACAGTAACATAGAAATTATGATCTTGTTTTCAATAGCTGTTCGCTTATAAGATGATTACATCTCTCTTCCTTAGACACAATGGGACCACTCACAAGAGAAACAAATGTCCATCCATCCCTGAATTTTCGCTCAATAACGTTTGGTGCCACCAGCATTCATTAATTTGGCGAAGTGTTACACTTAGTACGGTTGAGCGATTGGTTCACTGTGATCAACAAGCTTATAAAGTATGTGCTGGTGTGTAAAGTTACTGTCGTCACTGTTCCAACATGTACAAAAAATTTACTATGTCTGGTCGTAAGGGAGGTATGGATTTGACAGGGAAAACTCATGTCATAAGGGGGATGAAAGATTTTATGTGTAACTTTATGTCCAGTTATAAGAAGGATATAGATATTGATCTTTGCAGAGCCACAGGAGTCAGGAGGATGCATTTCTGATACATTTCTCGTTGTCGAATGTCACCAGTTTCGGGCTACAGTCGTAATATTTAATTTTAAGTATGTGTCTGGTTTCTTAGGACGAAACTGTTATGCATGCAGGCCGTGTGGCAGAGATGCCGTTGGCTGGAACGTATTAACATTTACAGCTGAAGGCTGTTGCAGTTCGCGAGATAAAGGAAACTTCTGCGTAGCCAGCTAGTCGATTCTTGCATGTAGCCAGGAGGACAAATCTCAGTTGCGTCCACTGCAGCGCCCTCCAGATAGCTGAATAGTGTACTAACATTCAGTATGCAATAGTCTGTCCTTGCGGTTGTATGTGTTCTCTGTGGAAAACTGAGAGATTCAGTATCAATCACTGTCATACGGCCGGCCGATGTGGTCGAGCGGTTCTGGGCGCTTCAGTCTGGAACCACGCGACCGTTACGGTCGCAGGTTAGAATCCTACCTCGGGCATGGATGTGTGTGATGTCCTTCGGTTAGTTGGGTTTAAGTAGTTCTAAGGTCTAGGGGATTGATGACTCAGATGTTAAGTCCGGTAGTGCTCAGAGCCATTTGAACCATTTTTTGAACTGTCATACATTGATGTTGGATGTACTGATAACATCTGAATTCCAACTTGAGTCATCCCTGGATGGATGTGAGTTGGTTGTATGCATGAGTGTTTTCAGCGGTCTCAAGCATCTAGGAGTGGTATCTATTAGGATCGCGGTTTAGTACTTCTAAATACATTGGAGTGGACTCTGTCTTGTGGTAAGTTTTGCTATTACCATTCTGTCATGCGGTAGACCTTTTGTTTCTCCTTCTTCATCCTGATATACCTGAGAGAACCAAATCATGAATTGTATAGCACTTTAAAAATCCAGTCGCAACTTCAAATTCCCAATTCATCATTTTATTGCTTCTGATAGTGATATTGTGAGTAGACATCTATCTTGCCCCTCTGCAGACTGCTTAAGGACATAATAATTTCCTACCATATGACCGAACTGTGCCGGTATCAGCCAATAGGAGGCAAAAGGGAAAAAAGGAGAATGGGTTGGAAAATGGGTGGTTGCTGGATAAAATCCCACCAAATATAGCAGAACTAGTATCCACCAATAGGATGCAGGGAAAAACTGGCTGCATACAAATGGTATAGAATTATTTAATTAGTCGATCAATCTAACAGAGCGAGTGAATTTTCCAAGATATCCACAGCTTTGGGTTTACCAGATATCCACTACTTTGTTCGAGACAAAGATGGAGTTATTGTGGTACCTGACAGACAATACCTACTTTTTCTCCAATACTTTGTTCCGTCCACTATAGCTTTCCAACAAAGTGATGTGCCAGCTAACAGCGCCAGATTGCATGAGTGACCAAGAGGGCAGGAGAGGGGAGGAGTGGTTATGGAATATCTTGTTCTGTATGTGTTTGCATACATTGTTGTTGTTGTTGTCTTCAGTCCGGAGACTGGTTTGATGCAGCTCTCCATGCTACTCTATCCTGTGCAAGCTGCTTCATCTCCCAGTACCTACTGCAACCTACATCCTTCTGAATCTGCTTAGTGTACTCATCTCTCGGTCTCCCTCTACGATTTTTGCCCTCCACGCTGCCCTCCAATGCTAAATTTGTGATCCCTTGATGCCTCAAAACATGTCCTACCAACCGATCCCTTCTTCTAGTCAAGTTGTGCCACAAACTTCTCTTCTCCCCAATCCTATTCAATACCTCCTCATTAGTTACGTGATCTATCCACCTTATCTTCAGTATTCTTCTGTAGCACCACATTTCGAAAGCTTCTATTCTCTTCTTGTCCAAACTAGTTATCGTCCATGTTTCACTTCCATACATGGCTACACTCCAAACAAATACTTTCAGAAACGACTTCCTGATACATAAATCTATATTCGATGTTAACAAATTTCTCTTCTTCGCTTTCCTTGCCAATGCCAGTCTACATTTTATATCCTCTCTACTTCGACCATCATCAGTTATTTTACTTCCTAAATAGCAAAACTCCTTTACTACTTTAAGTGTCTCATTTCCTAATCTAATTCCCTCAGCATCACCCGATTTAATTTGACTACATTCCATTATCCTCGTTTTGCTTTTGTTAATGTTCATCTTATATCCTCCTTTCAAGACACTGTCCATTCCGTTCAACTGCTCTTCCAAGTACTTTGCCGTCTCTGACAGAATTACAATGTCATCGGCGAACCTCAAAGTTTTTACTTCGTCTCCATGAATTTTAATACCTACTCCAAATTTTTCTTTTGTTTCCTTTACTGCTTGCTCAATATACAGATTAAATAACATCGGGGAGAGGCTACAACCCTGTCTCACTCCTTTCCCAACCACTTCTTCCCTTTCATGCCCCTCGACTCTTATTACTGCCATCTGGTTTCTGTACAAATATTAAATAGCCTTTCGCTCCCTGTATTTTACCCCTGCCACCTTTAGAATTTGAAAGAGAGTATTCCAGTCAACATTGTCAAAAGCTTTCTCTAAGTCTACAAATGCTAGAAACGTAGGTTTGCCTTTTCTTAATCTTTCTTCTAAGATAAGTCGTAAGGTCAGTATTGCCTCACGTGTTCCAACATTTCGACGGAATCCAAACTGATCCTCCCCGAGGTCTGCATCTACCAGTTTTTCCATTCGTCTGTAAAGAATTCGCGTTAGTATTTTGCAGCCGTGGCTTATTAAACTGATAGTTCGGTAATTTTCACATCTGTCAGCACCTGCTTTCTTTGGGATTGGAATTATTATATTCTTCTTGAAGTCTGAGGGTATTTCGCCAGTCTCATACATCTTGCTCACCAGCTGCTAGAGTTTTGTCATGACTGGCTCTCCCAAGGCCGTCAGTAGTTCTAATGGAATGTTGTCTACTCCGGGGGCCTTGTTTCGACTCAGGTCTTTCAGTGCTCTGTCAAACTCTTCACGCAGTATCGTATCTCCCATTTCGTCTTCATCTACATCCTCATCTATTTCCATAATATTGTCCTCAAGTACATCGCCCTTGTATAAACCTTCTATATACTCCTTCCACCTTTCTGCCTTCCCTTCTTTGCTTAGAACTGGGCTGCCATCTGAGCTCTTGATATTCATACACGTGGTCCTCTTCTCTCCAAAGGTCTCTTTAATTTTCCTGTAGGCAGTATCTATCTTACCCCTAGTGAGATAAGCTTCTACATCCTTACATTTGTCCTCTAGCCATCCCTGTTTAGCCATTTTGCACTTCCTGTCGATCTCATTTTTGAGACGTTTGTATTCCTTTTTGCCTGCTTCATTTACTGCATTTTTATATTTTCTCCTTTCATCAATTAAATTCAATATTTCTTCTGTTACCCAAGGATTTCTAGCAGCCCTCGTCTTCGTACCTACTTTATCCTCTGCTGCCTTCACTACTACATCCCTCAGAGCTACCCATTCTTCTTCTACTGTATTTCCTTCCCCTATTCCTGTCAATTGTTCCCTTATGCTCTCCCTGAAACTCTGTACAACCTCAGTTTATCCAGGTCCCATCTCCTTAATTTCCCACATTTTTGCAGTTTCTTCAGTTTTAATCTACAGGTCATAACCAATAGATTGTGGTCAGAGTCCACATCTGCCCCTGGAAATGTCTTACAACTTAAAACCTGGTTCCTAAATCTCTGTCTTACCATTATATAATCTATCTGATACCTTTTAGTATCTCCAGGGTTCTTCCACGTATACAACCTTCTTTTATGATTCTTAAACCAAGTGTTAGCTATGATTAAGTTGTGCTCTGTCCAAAATTCTACTAGGCGGCTTCCTCTTTCATTTCTTAGCCCCAATCCATTTTCACCTACTATGTTTCCTTCTCTCCCTTTTCCTACACTTGAATTCCAGTCACCCATTACTATTAAATTTTCGTCTCCCTTCACTATCTGAATAATTTCTTTTATTTCATCGTACATTTCTTCAATTTCTTCATCATCTGCAGAGCTAGTTGGCATATAAACTTGTACTACTGTAGTAGGTGTGGGCTTCGTATCTATCTTGGCCACAATAATGCGTTCACTATGCTGTTTGTAGTAGCTTACCCGCATTCCTATTTTCCTATTCATTATTAAACCTACTCCTGCATTACCCCTATTTGATTTTGTGTTTATAACCCTGTAGTCACCTGACCAGAAGTCTTGTTCCTCCTGCCACCGAACTTCACTAATTCCCACTATATCTAACTTTAACCTATCCATTTCCCTTTTTAAATTTTCTAACCTACCTGCCCGATTAAGGGATCTGACATTCCATGCTCCGATCCGTAGAACGCCAGTTTTCTTTCTCCTGATAACGACATCCTCCTGAGTAGTCCCCGCCCGGAGATCCGAATGGGGGACTATTTTACCTCCGGAATATTTTACCCAAGAGGATGCCATCATCATTTAATCATACAGTAAAGCTGCATGTCCTCGGGAAAAATTACGGCTGTAGTTTCCCCTTGCTTTCAGCCGTTCGCAGTACCAGCACAGCAAGGCCGTTTTGGTTAATGTTGCAAGACCAGATCAGTCAATCATCCAGACTGTTGCCCCTGCAACTACTGAAAAGGCTGCTGCCCCTCTTCAGGAACCACACGTTTGTCTGGCCTCTCAACAGATACCCCTCCGTTGTGGTTGCACCTACGGTACGGCCATCTGTATCGCTGAGGCACGCAAGCCTCCCCACCAACGGCAAGGTCCATGGTTCATGGGGGGAAGTTGCATACATTAGTTCACACAAACAGGAAGCAACCACTTAAGGCAGAGAGAGGGAGAGAAGGAGAGAGGGAGGAGAGAGAGAGAGAGAGAGAGAGAGAGAGAGAGAGAGAGAGAGAGACGGAGGGAGAGAGAGGCAGAAAATGAGTCTGGCGTCAAATTTTAAATCGATGCTGCTATCTGGTGCTTTGTTTGAGGAGGATTAGCGCGGTTCTACAGCTGTGGCGTTTTCTGACCAGTGGCGTTTGCAGGCGGTGTGATTGACCTTGGAGTCAGTGATGTGATTGGGTGTATTTTTTACGCCGACATGTTTAGCGCTATCTGTGGCAGTATATTTTTGTGTGGCGAGTGTTTCATGAGGTATTTCCTGCGAAATCAGAAAATATCAGTCTATTTAATTACTTATTTGTGATAAATTTTACAAGACCTGCATATTCCAAAACTACAGGGAATGATGAACTTTTCCCACCAAATAAAAAAGAGATTCAACCTGTGCTAATTGAATTTTATAAATAAACAGTATATAATGTTAATTGAATTTCCTGCCATGGGATCCTTCCAGTCCAGCAGTTCAGGGATTTTTCCGGTCAGTTTCTTCTGGGACAGATGGGGAAGGAGTGGTTGATGGGTGAGGCTCCTCCTGGTAGTGGCATTGTGCACTAACTCAGTCAATGGCCGCACTTCAAGGTGAGCACGTACATGAAAATTTTCCAACAAGACAACACCTCCAATCTGTAGCTGCATAATTACGTAGTTAAGATATGTAGTCACTCCACAGGGTAGTACCTACATTTTCCACCCCAACACCTCTACACAGATTGAGCAATATTCCTGGCAATCATTTTCTAGGTGGAGCGGAGGGGAGGGCTGGGGATTTAACTGAGTCTGTGGTAATTAATTTATCGATTTTATTAATTAGTTAATTAATCTGATATCAAAAGTTCAAAAGTTTACTTGTGTGAGCAGAGTGGTTAGCACAGTGGCCTAGAGAATAGGAGATTAGGGTTTGTACACTAGACTTGATAGAAATTTTCATTTGTCGCTTCAGTTTGCATATATTACATCATAAACTTTTGAGACTTTTAATGGTCTCTTTTTCAGAAATCCTTTTATTGCTATTATAAATCTTCAATTTATCGAAGCTCTACTTTAGCTAGCATCAGTTATTTACTTGCCCAAATAACGAAACTCATCCACCACTTTTAGGTTTCATTTTCTAATGTATTTATATAACATCATCTGAGTGCATTCGACTACATCAAATTGCACTTGATTTGCTTTTGTTGATGTTCATCTTGTAACCACTTTTGTAAGACACAATCCATTTGGTTCAACTGCTCTTGCAAGTCCTTTGCCATCTCTGACAGAAATGGACAAACTGTAAATCTTTAGTTCTCCTCCATGAAATTTCATTCCCCTTCCCAATATCGTGTTTTGTTATGTCACTGTTTGTCTCACGCCCTTCTCAACTGAAGCTTGCCTTCCGTGCCCTTCATCTCTTATTGCCCCAAATAATGAGATGGCATCACCTAAGAATTCAGAAACTGTTATAAAAGGAAACTGGTTATCACCCACTAATTGTATAGACTCCCTTATATATCTCCACGACAGTAAGCCTCTTGTGTGAGCTACACAGCAAAAACACTCCATCCCATCACCGAAAAATCATTTTTGCCTTCCCTAAATCGTTATCAGTAGCAGGAGACCATTTCTGGAATGATCTCCCTCATTATATCAGAGGTAGAAATAACATATTCAGAGTCATAAGACAAATATTACATACCTGCTACGAACAACAACAATAACACATGTCTTTTTTTGTACACACCCCTTACTACGTTACAATTAAATACCTCATTTACCACCGGTATTCCTTCATTTACAAATGCCATATTGTTGCAGGCTATCTGAATTTCTCTCCGCCACTGTTCACATTGGCATGAAATCTCACTTCTGGACATCAATAAATGCATTTCATATCGTATACAGTCACTATTATTATTGATATTATTATTATTATTGTTATTCTAGTTGTTATTACCAATGTAGTAGTAGTAACAGTAGTGTCGCCAGTATTACTGACATTAGCTCATAGTCAGTATTAGTATTACTAATACCGTTAGAAACACTCAGTCTTCTCTCAAGTCATTTTAATTCTTTAATTTATTTGAATAGTTTGGCTCATCTCACACGAGCACCCTCAGACATTCATTCCATGGCAACACGTCACAAGTGAAAAACACCGATTGATAACTATAACGTGTGGTCTCCGAAATTAATTATCCTAGCGGCAACACGTCAGAAACTCAAATTAGTGCTTTTAACTTCCGATATGTTGCCACAAATATAATGAATATTTGAGGTTGCTTGCGTCTTATGAGAAAAAATTGTCAAATAAACAATAATATGCGTCCTCTGTGTGTCTACCGGCGCGTTAACTATGAAGGTCACTTATGACATTATAGATGATGCCACAGTTTCCCAAAAAACACGATTTTCAGTTTAAAATTGTTATTGTTATGATTAAGTACCTGGAATTTAGAAAGTACTATGTGTACAAAACGTTCACTCGATTTACACTATCTGATCAAAAGTAACCCCTGTGAAATGCGTAAGTGAGCACTATATGTCATGAGAGGGCGAAGGATGTGGGGATTACTGTGTTGGCTGTTAAAAAGCTGTAACAGCATAGCAGATTGGGGACGGCTCATTCTCACTTGGTGCCATCCGAGTAATCAGTCCATCAGGGCGATTTCAACCCTTGCCCAAGTCAACTGTGGGTGATATGATCGTGAAGTCGAAACGCAAAGAAACAGCTAAACCAATGTAGGGGAAACCTCATATACCGACAGACAGGAGCAGTCCTATATTGCTGAAGATGATTCTAAAGAATCGCGTGAAATGAGTGGAAGCAATCACTCGTTAGTCCGGCTAACCCAGTGACTGTGCTAAAAAAAATAATAAATTGCGTCATCAGTGAACAGCATCTCGCAAGCCACACAATTTTGCAGTCAATGCTAAGCGTCGCTAGAGGTGGTGCAGAGAGCGCCAGGAAACGAGCGGTTGAGTGTGATGAACAACTATGTACCCTGTGGCGATGCACTGGAAGGGTTTGGATTTGGTGAATGCCTGGAGAACGTTACCTACCATCATGTATGGTGCCAACAGTGGAGTGTGGATCTCGTAGTGTTACGAAATGGAGATTTTTCGCAACATTGTTCTGAATAATACGGTAAATGACGAACAATATTAATACATTTTACAGGATTGCGTTGTGCGTACAACAGCGGAACAGTTAGCAAACGATGACAGTATTAGCATGACAATTGCCCTGTTCCCGTTCGGTTCAATTTATTTTATCATAATTACGACGTGATAATTGCTTTACTAGCGGTGTGTGGCAATCGGACTCGTAAATTACGGGAAGCAGTCACGTACAGTAGATGCTCAGCATTGTGGTGGCTGAATTCTCTCATTTGTCTCTGAGAGTTTGAAGCCTACCACACGAATTAGTTTAAATGATAGTAAACAGATGTTAACAGCAAGTAATCCTAGAGGAGAGCTGGTACTTTCAACAATAACTGCCTTTAGGTGACGATCGTACAGGATATTAGTTCAACGCGGAGCTGGAATGCCTTACGTTAAAGCGCCTATACACACACACACACACACACACACACACACACACACAAGTAATTACATCAAATGTCAAAGCACTTGTCAGAACAATTAAGATAATAAGCTTTTAGTGAGTAACCTGATAAGAACTGAAGACACTTACTGAGCCGCGGCGCCTTCATTTCATCTTTTCTTCCCCCTTCATTTGCTGGCGACCCGCTCAGTAGCATGAATTACCCTTAGCTTCCTGTGTGTTATCGCTGTCACGGAGTCTCGAAAACTCGTCGGAGCCTGCGGAGTGGGAAAGTGTCTGGGTATGTGGTGAGTGCTTGCCGTTATAATTGCTACTTCAGGTATTGCCTTACTGCTACTTGTTTACGCCACACGCTGTGTGGTACCTTAAATCTGGTGGCTTTCAAACCAGTGTTATTTTCTTGCGAGCCGGCAGGGCGTTTATCATTATCCTAGTATTTTGTGACAATGTGTATGTAGTGCTGTTAAATTGCTAGTAAGCTCTAAACCTGGTATACTAAGTGGTTGTTTCTGATGACTTGGGATAATATCTGGGATTTATTATTTAAGCTTTTAATTATTTTAACGAAATTTGGCGAACTACCGTAAGCTGTTCGAATTTTGGTTTTGATCATTCTGAAATGAAAGTTCCACGGAAGAGACCCTTACTTGTAAATGCTACCAGTTAAGTACTACGTTCTATATAAACGCTCCTGTTGCAGATAAGTCTGACTGTGTAGCTTAGGTGACTTACTGACTGTTTCTCCATGTCAAGTAACTTTGAGATTAATAATCTCACCCTGTTAAGTTGCTTCGGAGGAGACGATCATTATGTCGTTATTTTATAAGTCTTTAGTTGTTACACGTTGTTCACTTTGTGCAGTGTTGAGTAATGTTATTGTTTGATTATTATGATACATTTGAAGATTTTATGCCATTGTTATTACGGCATGAGCGAATTACATTTTATTCTGTCTTTTATCTCAGGATTCACCTGAGTGGTGTTTGTTAATAGTTTTAGTTTTACATGTTTCGGGTTCGCTGCTTTGCTTGGCACTTGGCTTCGGGGTCCTGCCGCTGTTGTGTGCCTACATGTTGTTTTTCGGGTGTGTTTGTGGCTGCCCGACATTACCTTAATAAAGCAGTAAGCGCTAGCAGCGTATGTCTTAAGTTCGTTTAACCTACGCTTTTACTTATAAACTTACGTTAACATTTTCCGCCAAATATTTTACATCCGTCCCGGAATGGGTAGTATTATCCGATTTGTGATGAACCTTCAGATTTTCTAAATCAGGTTACCACCTGTAGTTATTGTGCTGACATTTGGAAACTTTGAGCTTACTTTCTCTATTAGGCAATGTTTGAGATTATATTTCTCTTTCGTCATCAGTTCCGTGTTGCATACATGTAACATAAAACATTGCTCGATTGTAACTGTTGACACTTAACTTCTGGTCTGTTCTGGAGACTGAATGTTTGGACTCGTGATTTAGTAAACGCAGTTGCATTTGTTCCTTTCAGAGGCTAGTCCGATTAATACTGAATCATCATCATCATCATCATCATCATCATTTAAGACTGATTATGCCTTTCAGCGTTCAGTCTGGAGCATAGCCTCCTTATGAAATTCCTCCATGTTCCCCTATTCAGTGCTAACATTGGTGCCTCTTCTGATGTTAAACCTATTACTTCAAAATCATTCTTAACCGAATCCAGGTACCTTCTCCTTGGTCTGCCCCGACTCTTCCTACCCTCTACTGCTGAACCCATGAGTCTCTTGGGTAACCTTGCTTCTCCCATGCGTATAACATGACCCCACCATCTAAGCCTGTTCGCCCTGACTGCTACATCTATAGAGTTCATTCCCAGTTTTTCTTTGATTTCCTCATTGTGGACACCCTCCTGCCATTGTTCCCATCTACTAGTACGTGGAATCATCCTAGCTACTTTCATATCCGTAACCTCAACCTTGTTGATAAGGTAAGTTGAATCCGCCCAGCTTTCGCTCCCATACAACAAAGTTGGTCGAAAGATTGAACGGTGCACAGATAACTTAGTCTTAGTACTGACTTCCTTCTTGCAAAAGAGAGTAGATCGTAGCTGAGCGCTCACTGCATTGGCTTTGCTACACCTTGCTTCCAGTTCTTTCACTATGTTGCCATCCTGTGAGAATATGCATCCTAAGTACTTGAAACCGTCCACCTGTTCTAACTTTGTTCCTCCTATTTGGCACTCAATCCGTTAATATTTCTTTCCCACTGATATTACTTTCGTTTTGGAGATGCTAATCTTCATACCATAGTCCTTACATATCTGATCTAGATCTGAAATATTATTTTGCAAACTTTCAATCCAATCTGCCATCACAACTGAGTCATCCGCATATGCAAGACTGCTTATTTTGTGTTCACATATATTAATCTCACCCAGCCAGTCTATTGTTTTCAACATATGATCCATAAATATATGAACAATAGTGGAGACAGGTTGCAGCCTTGTCTTACCCCTGAAACTACTCTGAACCATGAACTCAATTTACCATCAACTCTAACTGCTGCCTGACTATCCATGTAAAGACCTTTAATTGCTTGCAAAAGTTTGCCTCCAATTCCATATCTCGTAGAACAGACAATAACTTCCTCCTAGGAACCCGGTCATATGCCTTTTCTAGATCTATAAAGCATAGATACAATTCCCTGTTCCACTCATAACACTTCTCCATTATTTGCCGCATGCTAAAATCTGGTCCTGACAACCTCTAAGAGGCCTAAACCCACACTGGTCCTCAACTAATACTCGCACTTTCCTTTCAACAATACCTGAGAAGACTTTACCCATAACGCTGATTAAAGAGATACCTCTGTAGTTGTTACAATCTTTTTTGTTTCCATGTTTAAAGATTGGCGTGATTACTGCTTTTGCCCAGTCTCATGGAACCTGTCCCGACTCTCAGGCCATTTCAGTTATCCTGTGTAGCCATTTAAGACTTCCCATCCCACTGTATTTGATGAGTTCTGACTTGATTTCATCCACCCCAGCTGCTTTATTGCATTGCAATCTATTGACCATTTTCTCCACTTCCTCAAATGTGACCCTATTTCCATCGTCATTCCTATCCCATTTTACCTGGAAATCTGAAACATTACTGACCGTATTTTCACCTACATTGAGCAACTCTTCAAAATATTCCCTCCATCTGCCCAAGGCATCCACAGGATTCACCAGCAGTTTTCCTGTCGGTGTATCCTGTGGATGCCTTGGGCAGGAATTTTAATTACTTTTAAGAGCTGTAAGTACCGATTTTTCTTAAAGTTTTGAAAGCACCATGATTTTAATTATTCCAAGGCCAAATTGCTTTAATTAACAAATATCTTACTTTAATACTTTGTAATTTCGTATTTATTACCGATTTCGTATTTGCGATTTGGGGCCTCTCATCAGTGGCTTAAAGTGGTTGTTCACAAAAAATGTCCTGTTGCTCGTTCTTTTATGTGGTTAATATTTTCTGCTTATTTGTATAATGTGTTCAGTAAATCAGTATGGAATGTCAAAGGAGAAAGGACGCGATTATCGTGGGACCGTCAACACTTTGTGCATAAGTTTTCTTCCGAAATTTGAGAGTTGTGAATTCTTGTATCAAAAATTATTTCAACTGTTTGAGAGAGCGGTAATGCTATCGATTCCAGAGGTTGCTTGGACTAACTTTACCTCAAACGCGAGCACCTCGAATAGAACCTCTGGGTGAGGAGCATTCCTGTTGCGTGTGATACCTCTGAACTTGTAGCCAAACTATGCACAATATTAGATAGCCCTCTTCATATTTCCTCTGACACTGTCAGTTAGGTAGGTGCTATTTCTGCTGCTTCTGCAGATTTGGAGGAATTGTCTCACAATATTCAATTTTTGGAGGGTAGTCAACCGCCCTGCGAGTGAATCTGTAGATCACAAGTGCATTTGAGCCATTGGGACAACCGCCTTGCTGATTTAAATTACCTTGAGCTTAGTGATCAGCAAAAGGAGACGTTACAGTTAAGGTGAAAGATTTAAAAGGCAGTAACGTTCTTTGGCTTTAGATAATGAAATCTAAAGTATGGTAAGAGGTAACTTAAATGTTAGTGAGTCACAGGATTTGTGATGTGGAGACTCAACGCGGCGGTAGGACAGTTGAAGCACCCCAGTTAAAAATTAAAAATGACTGTGTTGGTAAACTTCAACGTTATTTAATTTAAAACAGCTGAGCAAAACTCAACATGCCCAAACAGTTTTCTCTTTACTTATTCTGACCATCAGTAAACTGACACACAATATTTTTTTAGCGCATCGCAAACTGACTTTCAATAATCGCTACAAACGAATAGCCCAGACTAACAATAACTATACCTTTCATGAACCACCTACCTCACAAAAATCATCGTTACTCGAACTACTGCAATACAGCGAGCGCCAATACTGCCAGCTAAATAAAAGATTCTATCTACCGAAGGCACTAAGTACTGATAGGCATACTTAGCAAATGAAAGATTTTGGTAGGCAACAAACAGTGCATTTACCTTAATAGTGTTCAAAGGTCATAATACATATGTAATTTTGTGACATACAATTAAACAAATTTCCTTTTTCTGGGGGACACACGTCCAAATCGTCCGCTCAAACTCATGCATCTCTCTCGCCACATCCACCACCACTGGTGGCTCCTCTCCAACTGCACAACACTATGCGCTGTTCACATCCAACTACCCAACACTACACAAGCGAATATTCCAACAATGAGTCCAACCAGCCACAGACTGCACACAGCGCAGTCAGCGATTTTCATACCGAGCACATCGTGGCGTTACCAACATAAAAACCTAAACAGCCTACTTACATAGTCTCCATACTCCCCACAAAAATATTTACAAATTGTTTGGGCAGTAGACAATAATTATTTGCTAAATTTTATTATATTAACGCTAATAAATATATCAAATGCACACACTTATTGATACACTGTTGGTCAAAACAAAAAATTGACCTCACAATCCATAAAGACGTCCTGATAATTCATCACAGTGGTGACTGCAGTTTTTTTGCACAAAGTCTGATCAGAAAAACAAAATGCACGTGAAAATAGTGGATTTCCATGCAGTCTTGAAGAAGTGGTGTTTGTCCTTCCAATGGAGAGACAATGCTAACTCATTACATTCAGACAGGTAATGGGCAACAACAGAGCAAACTCACAGCAGAGTCAGTCGAAGTTTTGAAGAATATTGGTAGGTAGGTCATAACAGAGCAAACACACTGTGGTCCTGGTAGAGAGTACGGTATTGTTGAACCATCAAAGGTGCAGACCCACTGTAGTACTTGTAGATACGGCTAGCAGCCATCCGTTAAGGCTGCGCAGGTGCACAATCACCATCGAAGAGTCTTGAGGATAATATAGCAAGTACATGAACCACCACGTGTGCACTCACAAAGTTTTTGTAGTATCCTTAGACCCAGCAGTGCTATTAACCAGTCGCTTGCTGAATTGTCAACACACGTAACAGCCCTTTTTTAAAAAAATTCTCACATATTGTGCATATACAACTACCAATAGAAACGTGTGCAGTGAAATGAAAGTTAATTTGAAGACCTGGTGTCTATACAATTACAAATCTACGGCGTAGGAATACAGTTATAAAGATACAGAGAACATCATTAAAGAACATCATAATACAGATAACATTTGTAGTAATACAGACCTTACAAAAGGATAGAAGTAAACATATATATCAATGGTACAGGAATTATGACATTAGTAAGTAAATTTTAAAAAATGAGAATAGCTTTCGGAACATTAACTTCACACATGAGCATTAAAACAGAGCAGAATAACAACAAAGTTGTTGTTGTTGTTGTGATTTTCAGTGCAGATATCGCTTTGATGCAGCTTTCCTTGCTACTCCATCCTGTGCAAGCTTCTTCGCCTCCCACTTCCTACTGCAACCTACATCTTTCTGAATCTGCTCAGTATATTCATCTCTTGGTCTCCCTCTACGATTTTTACCCTTCACGCTGCCATCCAACACTAAATTGGTGATCCCTCCTACCAACCGAACGTTTCTTCTAATCAAGTTGTGCCACAGATTTCTCTTCTCCCTAATTCTATTCAATAACTCCTCATTAGTTATGTGATCTACCCGTTTAGTCTTGAGCATTCTCCTGTAGCACTACATTTCGAAAGCTTCTATTCTCTTCTTTTACAAACTATTTATCGTCCACGTTTCACTTCCAAACATGGCCACACTCCATACAAATACTTTCAGAAACGGCTCTTATTATGATAGATTTGAAAGTTTTAGCCATTGTTATTAAGGCACGGGTGAATTACATTTTCTTAACTTTTTCCTTTTACCTCTTGTTTCACCAGAGAGGTTCTTGGCAACAGTTATTAGTTATACGAAATGTTGGTCCACTGTTTGTGGTGACACATCCTGTGGGGACCCGCTGCTGTTACACACTGGCATGGTGTTTCTCTGTTTGATTAATCTTCACATTTTGAAAATCAGATTATTTAAGCTTGTACTTATTGTGCTAATACTTGGAAACTTTGAATCTTCCGTAGTGATCAATTTTAGAGATGTTCTTCTAATTATTTGGCATCACTTCTGTATTGTATTCATTCCATTCATGTAAAAGAAAATCTTGCTGGATTATGACAGTTGGTGCTTAACTTCCATGTTGGTCTGTTCTGAAGATGTTTGAACTTGATTTAGTAATCGCAACTGCAGATGTTCCTTTCAAAGCTAGTCTGATAAATATTGAAATCAATTTGTTTTTCATCTTTTAAAACGCTTTCAAGATCTGTAAGTGGCCATTTTTAAAGTTTTGGGAGAGCAATGGTTTTAATTATTTAAAGACCAAATTTCTTTTTCTTACTGATTTCTTGGCTGTGGCTTGGTGCCTTGTATCAGTGGGTGAAAACGATTATTTGAAAAAAATCCTGTTTCTCATCCTTTGACAATATTAATATTGTATTCTGTTTACTAATGTATGAATTCTGTAGATAAATATGAACTCTCAAAGGAAAAATGATGCAATTATTGCGGATCCGCCCTACCATGTGTCCTTTTCCCTCCCCATCCGATGTATGAAAAACTTTGTCACTTAATAAATATGTAATCAGGAATTACGAATCGGTCTCAGTTACTAACTGTACCTGACTTTAACATAATCTGATTTCGTCACACGTCACTGATTTCGAGTTGCAAAGTACACAACCCAGCAGTTTTATGACGATAAGAAATAGTTCTACTTAACCTGTGGTGTCTTCCTCTTAACAACAACAGCGAAACATAGACTCATTACGAAATTTGTCTGTTTTATAATTTATATACGACATCTCTGCAAATTGGCGATAGATTTTGTAGAAAATCTTCGATTGAAAACAGAGGGTGTTGATTTTTAAATACTTAAACATACAAGAGAAGCTTTTGCTTTATAAATAAAATGTGTATTTCTCAACTTGCAGATCATGGCTTTTACACGTTTTGCTTATATAGCTTGCCTAATCAAAGTCCACTTTACATTTTAGTGCTGACGAAATATCTGTGTTGTAGCACAGACCAAATAACTTAAATTTTACATGATGACGAGCTATTTCCGAACCAATTTAACAAATGCTATTTGAATTGAAGTGGCAGCTTGCTATTTGTGGCTCTAAACACTACAGGATCTTCAGCTGTGCGTGTATCTGCCAAAGTCTCTTCCAGTGTGCAGAGCCCCATCATCCACGATACTGCTAGCTTTTTGCTCCACAATAAGTCAGTACAAATGTCCTGTTCTATATCACACAGTTTAGTTGTACTTTTACAAAAGAGTAGAGTTATTCAACAGTCATCCGAGACTAATTACACCAGCGCTCGATTTCAGCACGCAAAGACCATACCCATGCACTGTGTTCACCCTGCTATGACTATTTCGACAGTCTACGTTCGAGAGCTTTCTTCTTATAAAGTTCGGGATACCGTCGCACATATCAATACGCGAGAAAACCCTTAACAGTTACAGTTTAATTCTAAAGCTGTGACTGCTTGTAATACACATCTACTTTTCCAATCGGTTTAACTCTCTAAGCTTTTAACAAAAAACAGAACATAATATTCATTTATTTCTTAATATAGTTCAGGAAATATGTAACTTAGGTTGTCTGCCATTTCCGTCACGGGGGGCATCACGTTATGGTGATTCGTAACCCACCTATTTTTACAACCAGATTGTGTCTTTGAAATCGGTAGATGACTTGAGCGTCCTCCGTAGGTGCGTCTCATGCATTGCCTCTTTCAGTGCCAGCGGACCACTGCTTCAGCAGCGCGAGCTATTACTTTTCAAAATTATGATGTATAAAAGCGAATAATTTATGTGACAGATATTTAATCTTTCTACTAATAAACGTATTTGGTGTTGTAGTGAAACCTGTATCGTTACACAATGCGCCTTGTCATAACGCCGTCAGTGAAGAAATAGTTTGTGCACAATAGCATTCCAGAAATGGACTGGCCTGACCCGATTCCGGACCGGAACCTAATGGACAGCTTCAGGATGAGCTATAACGTCCACTTCGCTCCATACCTCAGTGTCCACCTTGAGGAAGAATTGGCTCCCACTCCCGCACAGACATTCAGGCACCTCATTTGAAGTGTCCCCAGCAGAACTCAAACTGACATACAAAAGAATGGACACATCCTGTGTTAATGTTCATCAACAGGTGTCCAGATATTTTTGCTCAAATGGTGTAAGAGATAACCTGAAGTTCCTAGTTTGATCACCTGAAATAAGTACCAAAAATAAATCTAAATACGATCGTTTACAATACGGCCAATAATTATTCTTGTGAAGTTCGAGAAGAAAATATATTTAAAAATAAAATTAAATAGAAGTTGCTGTTACTTTTTTGTACCCCAGATGCGGCATTAGTGTTCATAATGTTCCATCATCTTTCGGTCGTGCACTCGGGACAGCGACAATTCTTCTTTTCACGTGGAAGTCAGCAGTCAACTTCTGTGCCTGTCTTCCATTAATATGCTAGGATACATGTTCCACACACATCCATTACAGCCATAATTACGTCGCTCACTCCGGTGTATTTCTTGACTCATCTGCTTATTGTCATGAATTGTTTCACAAAGAGCAACAGTCAGTAAGGTAAAAGAGCCAAACTTAACTCACATTTACAACGAGCAAATACACAACGGAATAAAATAACAAAATGGTCTACGGAGGTTATAGACACAACAAAAATTTCAAATTTAAAATATCAGTTAGGTGTACCTCTCTCAGAATTCGTACCACAAAGTCGTGCATACTTTAAATGTTATACGAGATAGTAAAGATATCCTCGTATAGTACGCAATTGTAAAGATATTAATAGTGACTGGCAATGGCAAGGAAAGCGTTTCTGAAGAAGGGAAATTTGTTAACATCGAGTATAGATTTAAGTGTTAGGAACCCATTCCTAAAAGTATTTGTATGAAGTGTAGCTTTCGAAATGTGGTGCTACAGAAGAATGCTGAAGATTAGATGGGTAGATCACATAACTAATGAGGAGGTATTGAATAGAATTGGGGAGAAGAGGAGTTTATGGCACTACTTGACAAGAAGAAGGGACCGCTTGGTAGGACATGTTCTAAGGCATCAAGGGATCACAAATTTAGCATTGGAGGGCAGCGTGGAGGGCAAAAATCGTAGAGGGAGACCAAGAGATGAATACACAAAGCAGATTCAGAAGGATGTAGGTTGCAGTAAGTACTGGGAGATGAAGAAGTTTGCACAGGATAGAGTAGCATGGAGAGCTGCATCAAACCATTCTCAGGACTGAAGACAACAATACCAGTTTCCTTAAGCACATTGCAAGTAGGTGTCGTGCTGCTAAATGTTTTAACTTACCACTAACAGCAAGAGCAATTTTAATTCTGCTAACCCTGACGAACACCAGCCTTTTTCTCGCTGCTGACAATATTATGCGGTCAGTGACGTTGTGACCCCTGTCGGTAGCCTCAATCAATGAACACGGTCCCCGAGAACAGATGCATTCTTGTGTTGATACAGTATGCCATCCACAATGGTGGGATCACCCAGGGAATGCCACAAAAACATTCCCCAGACCGCAACACTCCCTTCTCCTCCGGCCTTGGCCCTTCCGAGGATTGTTGCAGGGCCGTACACTCCAAGAGCCACTAACATGACTTCCAGTCGCCGTATTGGCGTGCAAATTTCAGTTCCCATTGCTGATGAACAGCAGATAGTATGGTTTTGCATAAACCAGGCGCCTGCTGAAGAGGCCCATACGCACCAACGCTCGCTAAATGGTCGTTTGGGAGACAATGTTATTGGCACTTCATTAATGTGGTCGGTCAGTTGCTCACCAGTTGCACGTCTACTCGCCTGTACACATCCCCGCAGCCGTCTTTCACATTTTAATCTATGGCCCGTAGTGCGCCACAGTTACCCCGGCGCCTGTTTTCGATAACACCATTTTGGCATGCCCGCTATACTTTAACCACCTGGCATGCGAACAGTTTACTCCACAACTTAACATCCAGAGATAATGCTAGATTTTTTCATGGCAGCATCCTCGTATAAAATTACCTCTGTGCCCACACTGCGCCAAATCTGTGTTAAAACTCGAGCTTTCGAATATTATCACCTTCTTCGCCAGGAGATAGCAGTCTAGCTGAAGTCTGCTTCCTTCATAGGAAGCAGACATGTTTTCGAGAAGATTATAACCATCTTCCTCGACAGGAGGTGACTGCCGGGAGTGAGCTCTGCTTCCTTCTTAGTGGCGTTCCAGCTCATCACTGGTCGCGTCACGTGACTTGGAATTCCCAATTTTATATGTGGTGTAACGTAAGCTGGAGGGGAAAGATTTGCAAAACAAAAGAAATAGGCAATGTGGCAGTTTACCTCTCTCCCCATCACTATTAGGCCACTACCGACGGGGGTGGAAGGCAAACGGAGACCACCCCATCACCTACACCCTTAAGAGTTACTGTTTTTTGTTGCAGTTCTTTGAAGCCGTTTCGACTCAAGTGTTCTTCTTTAAGCAGCATTCAGATTTTTACCTCCATCCATAGTTACTGAACATGCAAATTTCTGCAGCTCCCATCATTACGGAATCTCAGTAATTCGACGTATGGGAGAGGACTTTCGTTCCCTCAAAGTTGATCTTGTGGCGTTCAGTGAGCATGTGTTCCGCTATCGCTTGTTTCTCAAGATTTCTATTGTGTGCTGTCTATATTCAATGCAGTACTCTGCCACGGCATGAATTGTCTGTTCCACGTAATTTTCGTCATATTTATTGGCGTACTGTGGAGACCAGGTATTCTCGAACTTACTTGAGACCGCTAAGCAGAATGGTTATCTTCTTGTCTTGGTTGGATGGGTCGGCGAATACGTTTTCTCCCGAATGTAGCTCAATTCCATGTGGTTTTTTGCATCTGTTTCTCCTTAGGAAATTTCAGACAAGATCCATAGTGGTCACGGTCTGAAGTACTCTGCGTTCCGTGCATTACACCGCTTAGGGCAAAATGCTTGACGGGTAGCCTTACATTTCCATAATAAATCTGATGTTCGGATGTATGGAATTGATGTAGTCCAAGAACTGATCGACTGCATCTACACCGTAAGACCAGGGTAAAAATATGGTGTCCACAGACCTACAAATACAAGTTGGGAGGAGAGAGGGAGAATGTAAAATTCCATAAAGAAATTAACAGTATCTGGTGATAATAGAGCGCCCACAGCCGTACCATTGGTCATTTGCCACTGCGCAGAAAGTAATTCTAAGAAAGCAAGCATAATTGTCAGTGGATAAAGGGAACATGTCTGTGGTCCGTTCCTGTGGTGCACGTGTCCACTGCAGTGGACAGCTGTTAATGCTCGCTTCTTGGGGGTTTTCAATCAGTCCTGAGGTTGCAATCCACTCCAGTGGTTTCTCCCGGCCGTTGCTGTGTTCTGCTTCGCTTTGTAGCCTCGCCACTGATTGAAAGCCTCCATAGTCTCCAATTGGTGGATTACTATTACGAGAACGTGCTAATAAGTAATGTCTCCGATTTTTACGTGAAAACTCGAAAAGTTTTTTTAGGAATAAAACACAAGTTATTAATATAAAACATCTTTATTCTTCATATATACATATTAATGTCTCAACGTAGTCACCTTGGTGACGAACACGCTTCTCCAAATGAGACTAGTTTCTTGATAATGTCATTCTAGAACATGTTACTTTGTTGACGGATCCGCAACCTCACCTCTGTTTTCACCGCATCATCACTACCAAAATGAAGTCCTCGAAGGTGCTCCATGAGCTTCGAAAACAGATGAAAATCGGATGGGGCCAACTCGGGACTGTATGGAGGATGATCGATGGCAGTGAATGAAAGCCGTCGCATTGTTGCAGATGTCGCAGACCTCATGTGTGGCCTAACATTATTGCATGCTGAATGACGTGTTCCCTGTGTGGACGAACTCTTTAAGTTGTTTTTATTTAAAAAGCTTTAAGAGTTTTCACACAAATTCGGAGGCATTACTTTCCAGCACACCTTCGTCAAACTAACCACTGTAAGGGGAAAACATTTCAAAGTATCGCTAACAGAATAGAGTACCCCAGAAAGTTAATTCCCAGGAGATAGAAATAATGGATTTTTCATATAACCATGGATTAAAAAGTTTTGTTTGATTTTTGTTATCGCAGAACGATAACTGTTTGTATCAACAGAACAATGTAAATAAAAGCAATTGGAAAAGAGCAAAACATATGTACAATACAATACACACAGACTTTAATTTGCCACAACAAAAGAGAAGATTTGAATAAATCCACACATCCGCGGGCTTTTATCACTGATCCTGTAATCGGCTTATTTGCATAAAAGTTTCAGCTCACAAAAAGGACAGTAAGAAGACCTCAGTTTAGTCAGTCGTGTGTGGTTTCAACAGTTCTTTTAATATTTCATTCCTGCCCGATAAATGTTTTCGCTCGTACCTACTTGTTGTGACATCCCTTCCCTCCTCCGCATTCGTCCGGAGGAGATGCTCGTCCACGTCAGCATGACGTAGAACAGCACCTGTAACTCTCGTAAAACACAACTCCTCTCGTAGTTAAGAAATATTCTATTGTTCGTCCGTAACAGTCTTATCAGTTTGTGTTACCTGATCAATTGTTTATCTTTTATCTTACGCCCGGTTAGTTTCTTTAAGCAGTGAAATCTTGGTTCTTAATCCTATCATTACGGTCGTTTTTCACATCATCCTTAGCGAGGATTAATAATTGCTCTTCGTGATTCTGTTGCTACGCTTTTGCTAAGTTAAATTATTAACAACGGTCCCACGTAACTCCAGAGATCACTTATCTTGAAGTAACGTCATTGTAATATGCCGCAATGTTGATTTTTATATTATTCACTTTTCACTGTCTGTTATTGCTGTCTTCACACAGTCAGTCAAATGTTTAAAAGACTCAGCCACTAGCACGAACATACGTAATATTATTCCTTGAATCATGCAGGCGACACTTCTGATTTATCTCTTGACTAATAGTTTATTAATCTTTTTGTAATTAATTGTTTGTCCCTATCACGCACACACACCGTTACGTCATTCAAAATTAAATTATCATCAGTCCAGTAATCGTGACATTGACAACAACTTTTGATTGAACGGCGTATTGGTTTTTCTTCATGCCTTTGTATTATTGTGTCATACTCAAGACTACGAATAGTTTTCGTGTCACTGATCCACTACTATCAAGTTCGCAACTGTTCTCCATTCCGAAGGTTAAGTCCAGTAAATCAGTATCACTCAATTAAAGTCACCGTCGCGTTGATAATGGCAAAGATTACTTTATTCAGTCGAATGACTGAGTATGGCTTTAGTCTCTCTCTCCCGAACTATCGAACTTTCACAACTGAAACAATATAATAGCGTTTGCTTCCAGATGACTATCGCAGTAGTACTCTAGAGCGACTCAAGAGCTACTAACTAAACATTTCCATATCCGAGTTTCATTGTAGGCCCATTGAATTTCATTTTCGATGCGGCTACAACACTCTCCCATGGTAAATGTTATCTTTGACCAACTTACCTCCTTGGATTTAACCTTCGTTCATATTCATTTAAATTTATTCTATAAATGTTTAAAAGATAATGCACGACAATCCCTTCCTTTTAACCTTTGTTTTCTATTTTATTCTCAGTATTTAAGTGTTATAGTTGTTAATCAAAACATTAACAGTGTAATAATTTTTTTATCAACAACAGTTGTTGTCACTGTCAAGATGACTCACTTCCCTACTTTAAGTTTTCACAAAGTTTATTAATTGGAGTTTTCTGTTCTTGGGGCGTCCTGTTCGGAACAATAGTCATAAGGTAGTATCAGACGTCTCCCAAGATTCGGTATTAGGTCCTATACTCTTTTTAATTTATTGTGATTGATATCAGTTTGCCCTACTGAAAAATCACATGTGCGTTGATGACCTCCAGTTGTATCTAGGTGCAAAAGCAATAGACCTGAAGGCAGCTATCCGGAATCTCAATACCTACCTGTATGGACTATCAAACTGGGTACAGGATGGTGTGTTAAAGCTTCACCCGTCCAAAACCTAAGAGGTACTGGTTGGTCTTCAGACACCCATTAGGCACTGGGAATCGCTACCATCTTTTACCCTAAATGGGACAAATACCAGTTTCTCTCCCTCAGAAAAGTGTCCACGAGTAATAATAGATGACAATCTAAACTGGAATCAGAACGTAACTGTAATGTGCAAGAAGGGATCAGTATCTGTCGGTGCGCTGCAAAAATGTGAAAAGCTCTTCCCTCTTGACTTGAAAAAGAAATTTCCATACATTTATACTTACAATTACTGCCTACAGCGATGTTGTCCTGAAAGGTCTCTCTCAGTCGCTCACGGCAGCTGGAACTGGTTATGAATGTATGTGTTAGTTGCGTGTGTGATGTTCGACCCTTTCATCATACACTCCTGGAAATGGAAAAAAGAACACACCATACTTGCTCCGGATACTGCGAGAGGGCTGTACAAGCAATGATCACACGCACGGCACAGCGGACACACCAGGAACCGCGGTGTTGGCCGTCGAATGGCGCTAGCTGCGCAGCATTTGTGCACCGCCGCCGTCAGTGTCAGCCAGTTTGCCGTGGCATACGGAGCTCCATCGCAGTCTTTAACACTGGTAGCATGCCGCGACAGCGTGGACGTGAACCGTATGTCCAGTTGACGGACTTTGAGCGAGGGCGTATAGTGGGCATGCGGGAGGCCGGGTGGACGTACCGCCGAATTGCTCAACACGTGGGGCGTGAGGTCTCCACAGTACACCGATGTTGTCGCCAGTGGTCGGCGGAAGGTGCACGTGCCCGTCGACCTGAGACCGGACCGCAGCGACGCACGGATGCACGCCAAGACCGTAGGATCCTACGCAGTGCCGCAGGGGACCACACCGCCACTTCGCAGCAAATTAGGGACACTGTTGCTCCTGGGGTATCGGCGAGGACCATTCGCAACCGTCTCCATGAAGCTGGGCTACGGTCCCGCCCACCGTTAGGCCGTCTTCCGCTCACGCCCCAACATCGTGCAGCCCACCTCCAGTGGTGTCGCGACAGGCGTGAATGGAGGGACGAATGGAGACGTGTCGTCTTCAGCGATGAGAGTCGCTGCTGCCTTGGTGCCAATGATGGTCGTATGCGTGTTTGGCGCCGTGCAGGTGAGCGCCACAATCAGGACTGCATACGACCGAGGCACACAGGGCCAACATCCGGCATCATGGTGTGGGGAGCGATCTCCTACACTGGCCGTACACCTCTGGTGATCGTCGAGGGGACACTGAATAGTGCACGGTACATACGGACTGCATACGACCGAGGCACACAGGGCCAACATCCGGCATCATGGTGTGGGGAGCGATCTCCTACACTGGCCGTACACCTCTGGTGATCGTCGAGGGGACACTGAATAGTGCACGGTACATCCAAACCGTCATCGAACCCATCGTTCTACCATTCCTAGACCGGCAAGGGAACTTGCTGTTCCAACAGGACAATGCACGTCCGCATGTATCCTGTGCCACCCAACGTGCTCTGGAAGGTGTAAGTCAACTACCCTGGCCAGCAAGATCTCCGGAGCTGTCCCCCATTGAGCATGTTTGGGACTGGATGTAGCGTCGTCTCACGCGGTCTGCATGTCCAGCACGAACGATGGTCCAACTGAGGCGCCAGGTGGAAATGGCATGGCAAGCCGTTCCACAGGACTACATCCAACATCTCTACGATCGTCTCCATGGGAGAATAGCAGCCTGCATTGCTGCTAAAGGTGGATATACACTGTACTAGTGCCGACATTGTGCATGCTCTGTTGCCTGTGTCATTGTGCCTGTGGTTCTGTCAGTGTGATCATGTGATGTATCTGACTCCAGGAATGTGTCAATAAAGTTTCCCCTTCCTGGGACAATGAATTCACGGTGTTCTTATTTCAATTTCCAGGAGTGTATTTCACCATTATATGCACAGCTATTTTGACTGTGTGCAGGCAAGCGCAAAGGATTTCCACATCCTCTATCGTCTCTGCCTTATCAATGTACACTGTCCACCACATCTCTTCCCGAACTTAACGCTCTTGCCTGAACAACATGTCATAAATACCACTCCCATCAGAGCAAATTTCTTTCCGTACCACTGCATATTTCAACCACTTTCTCAAAGTCCGTTCTCAGTAGCTCTGGTACGACCTTCTGTAGTATATTAACTTAATAACATCTCCAGCTTCAAACCACAGTTAACGACATATCTACTAAGGCCACCATGATTACCACTGTCTCTGTACGCACTCGTTACCATTGTACGTCATTCTTTCCAAGAAGATCTTCATTACCCACTATTCTTAGCTGGTGTAGTCTCCTTTCCTCAGAACCCGCAGTATCAGGAAACATTTGTACACACATAAATTCGTATTATACTCACCACTGCCATTATTATCATCATTAGTTGCAGATGTAGTAGAAGTAGTAGCAGTAGAAGTCGAAGAAGAATAAGAAGCACTGCCAATATTAGCTCTATTAGTTCGTAGTCAGTATTATTTCTTCACATTACCGCTATAGACACTCAGGTCATTTGGATACTAGTTATCATTTTCAAACGGTTGTGGGTTACGTAACTAAGATGTATGAAAGGTACTATATTGTAATTATCACGTAAAATAAAGAGTACAGCTACCTTGTTCCATCACAAACACCCCACAGATAGCATTGTGCAGACTGTAATGTCTCTCAGGCAATGTTTGGAAGATCGTTTCATCTATGTCTATGTCTGTTGTTCAGACACAATAGTGTGCAGAATACCTGTTTATTGGTGAGCAGTTTCATGTAACAGCTGTGCTATAGGAACCAAAAATGAAAGTCTGATATATATTTAGCAGTTTTAGAGAAGTTCTCACTTCCACTAATGACAGATGAGGCCTACATGAGCAGATATGCTTTTTCGTGAAGTACTTGTATTTCATACCAGTCTGAAGTCGTTTAACACGGCTGCCCCTTTTCTTGCTTTTGTGATCTGTACTTCTATTGTTTATTCCAGTTTCTGTATTTGAAAACCTAACGCCGAAATCTGGATTGTATAGCAATAATATAAAATATATTACTCTGAAATGGTGGAAGCAGCATTCAAAATATTTACCATTATTGTGGCTCCATCCAAAATAAAAATTACTGTGGGTAAGTGTCAGACATCACTTTCAAAGGTCTTGCACTGGATATCTCTGTTGGCCTTAAGAGGCTGTCTGTGACTTAGTGTCTATTACCGACCACTGTCAGTTATTTATTAATGTAAAAAAATTCGAGTAGCACTGTGGTTCTGAATGCTCTTTAAAATTTACAACCCCTTTTGACTGGCTGCGAAGTCAGTTCAAATGTAGTAGGGAAACAAGATGTCTATTAAGAACATAGTTCCCAAAGCATTGCGGTGCTCAAGGCTGCCTTCGGGTCGTTGAAAACTGTGTCAACAACCGAACAGTGCCTATCCTGGTATTTCAAACAAGACGCTGATATCTGGTCTATAGTGGACGAAAAAATGCTACTCATATTGTTTCGCATTTTGAAACGAATTTTATGGAGAAAGAGTAAATAGAAAGGAAAATAGTAAAGTGCCTATTCTTTTAAGAAATTGTGTTACTAATGCAAAGCAAAAACCTAAGATGCCCTTCTATGAAGAAACTATGCGTTGTAATAGCTGCAGTTATGAACCATGGCCGGACGGACTGCCCCGTACGGTTTGAGGCAGCATGTCATAGATTGTGCGCCCCCCCCCCCCCCTCCCCCGCCGGAGATCCGAGTCCTCCCTCGGACATAGGTGTGTGTATTGTTCTTAGCATAAATTAATTAAGTAGTGGGTAAGTCTAGGGACCGATGACCTCAACAGTTCGGTCCCTTAGGAATTCACACACATTTTTGAATGACTCGTGGAAAACGTTATAATGTGACTAACAATGTTTTGTGATTGACATCTCAGCGACTTGAGTGTTGCTGGCCAGCGGCCAGCCAGTCATAATTCTCTCTCAAGCATCATCTGTTGACTGTGTTGCCAACTTTTTAGGTACGTGCAAAGCGTGGCCCGCTGCACGCCGGCAACACAGTTCCGCGCCATTGCAATCGGTCGATCACAAGCTAATTTTGCTGACAATATACAGTATTCTGAATTCTGGCTAACGAAGTATCTAAGCCGGCTGCTTTGGCCGAGCGGTTCTAGGCGCTTCAGTCCGGAAAAGCACTACCGCTACGGTCGCAGGTTCGAATCCTGCCTCGGGCATGGATGTGTGTCATATTCTTAGGTTTTGCTGTTTGTTGTGGTCTTCAGTCCTGAGACTGGTTTGATGCAGCTCTCCACGCTACTATATCCTGTGCAAGCTTCTTCATCTCACAGTACCTACTGCAACCTACATCCTTCTGAATCTGCTTAGTGTATTCATCCCTTGGTCTCCCACTACGATTTTTACCCTCCACGCTGTCCTCCAATAGTAAATTCGTGATCCCTTGATTACTCAGAACATATCCTACCAACCGATCCCTTCTTCTGGTCAAGTTGTGCCACAAACGTCTCTTCTCCCCAATACTATTCAATACTTCCTCATTAGTTATGTGAACTACCCATCTAATCTTCAGCATTCTTCTGTAGCACCACATTTCGAAAGCTTCTATTCTCTTCTTGTACAAAATTATTTATCGTCCATGATTCACTTCCATACATGGCTACACTCCATAAAAATACTTTCAGAAACTACTTCCTCACACTTAAATCAATACTCGATGAAATTTCTGTTCTTCAGAAATGCTTTCCTTGCCATTGCCAGTCTGCATTTTGTATCCTCTCTACTTCGACCATCATAAGTTATTTTGCTCCCCAAATAGCAAAACTCCTTTACTACTTTAAGTGTCTCATTTCCTAATATACAGTAATTTTCTCAGGATCACCCGACTTAATTCGACTACATTCCATTATCCTCGTTTTGATTTCTTGATGTTCATCTTATATTCTCCTTTCAAGACACTGTCCATTCCGTTCAACTGCTCTTCCAAGTCCTTTGCTGTCTCTGATAGAATTACAATGTCATCGGCGAACCTCAAAGTTTTTATTTCTTCTCCATGGACTTTAATACCTACACCGAATTTTTCTTTTGTTTCCTTTACTGCTTGATCAATATACAGATTAAATAACATCGAGTACAGGCTACCACCCGGTCTCTCTCCCTTCCCAACCGCTGCTTCCCTTTCATGCCCTCGATACTTATAACTACCATCTGGTTTCTGTACAAATTGTAAATAGCCTTTCGCTCCCTGTATTTTACCCCTGCCACCTTTAGAATTTGAAGGAGAGTATTCTAGTCAACACTGTCAAAAGTTTTCTCTAAGCCTACAAGTGCTAGAAACGTAGGTTTGCCTTTCCTTAGTCTTTCTTCTAAAATAAGTAGTAAGTTCAGTATTGCCACACGTGTTCCAGTATTTCTACGGAATCCAAACTGATCTTCCCCGAGGTCGGCTTCTACTAGTTTTTCCATTCGTCTGTAAAGAATTCGTGTTAGTATTTTGCAGCTGTGGCTTCTTCCTTTGGGATTGGAATTATTATGTTCTTCTCAAAGTCTGGGGGTATTTCGCCTGTTTCATAAATCTTGCTCATCAGATGGTAGAGTTTTGTCAGGACTGGCTCTCCCAAGGCCGTCAGTAAGTTCCAATGGAATGTTGTCTACTCCGGGGGCCTTGTTTAGACTCAGGTCTTTCAGTGCTCTGTCAAATTCTTCACGCATCTTCATCTACATCCTCTTCCATTTCCATAATGTTGTCCTCAAGTATATCGCCCTTGTATAGACACTCTATATACTCCTTCCAACTTTCTGCTTTCCCCTCTTTGCTTAGAACTGGGTTTCCATCTGAGCTCTTAATTAGGTTTAAGTAGTTTTAAGTAAAGGGGATTGATGACCTCAGATGTTAAGTCCCATTGTGCTTGGATCCATTTGAACCATTTTTGAAGTATCTAAACTCGGCTGAGCAGCACATACTTGCAATATCTGTGCAACGTAGGATACAGCAGTCATAGTACCAAAGACTGGATAGTAGTGAACATAAAAAAGCAGTCGAGAGATCATAACAAAATGCGAAGTGTTTACTGAACACTGCACCGTGGTGATGTAGACTCGATACAGTATTACCACAAAAGTCAAATGTAAAGTACTGAGTAACTGCTAATAATGACTTAATCGATAGAATGATGTTAACTTCGAACGATTTGAAAGGTCATGGTTCGCCAAGTCGCACGAAAGACTTCGAGACAATACTCTGTTTCACATGGCTTGTGCAACTTTGATTTTCGCAGAATCAAGCATGACGTCCCTCCAACCAAAGCCCATCTTCAAAACATACCTTGTCAGCTGAAACGCATGCATTAGAACGGGGATAAATATTGTTAAAAGCTGGGGAAACCATTCGAGGTATGAAATACGAGAGTCATTCGGCAATTAAACAGTAAAATAGATGTTGAAATGAAACAGTGTGTAGGAGAAGTTTTGTACTTTTATGACTTTAGGATGACATCACAGAGATAAGCTGGAAACATCTGACGGTAAAAATACCTTTGTTTATAACCTCAGTGATTTAGCAATGGCGTGTCCGCTCGAATTCCCAATTAGATGAACAAAGTTCGCGATCTGTTAGTTGCTTTCGAAATGTAAAAAAAAGCATTGCAACTAGAATTACTGAGACCCACCAGGGTAGCCTGGCGGGTTAACGACGAGCTTCAGTATGCCGTCCTGCCTGGATGTGGTTTTTAGGCCACTAACAAGGCCGACCCCGCATTGCAGCGGGAATAAGGCCTGAGGAAAGAAAGAGAACTAGAATTACTGAAGACGGATATAATACTAAATTATTCAGAGTACAAACGCTGAACAATGTTTCAAACTCCTCGTGATCTTCACACGCGAATACTTTACAAGTCCCGAGCGAATACATATAAAATATTTCAGTTATACACACGAGGCGACTTCCAGCCGTACATACGTCCTGTCCGTATGTGAACTCCGCTCCAATTTAAGGCCAGAATCCCCGTTTGCGTTGCACGGAAATGGCAGCCGATTGTTGAACCGTCACACTGAACTTGAGTCTAGCTCAAGTACTTATGACTTTCGAAAACACATACAAACTACAAAATTTAATATTATACCGACATATTACGCATTAATTCGAACGTAAATTTCGTCCGGTTTTCATTGTTTATGTTAGTTCTTGTATAGCTTCAATGATTTTCTCACAAATAATCGTTTTACTCATTTGGACGCTATTTTTCGTCGTTATGAAACTAATAATTATTGAACAATTAAACTAATTATACTTTCAAATTACCTTTGTTTACAAATGCAGCAACTATTTTCATGTTTTATTTACTATAAACTTCACTTTTCATGCGCAAAATATACACTCCGGCCTGTAACTTGAAATATGCAACGTGCAGAAAATCTACTGGAACAGTTCAATAGTGCTCAATGAGCGCTCTGTGTTTCTGAGTCATTAATTTTTAAAGACCATGTTATATCCATAACATTTAAGATTTAATAACTCGTTTTGGGAGTGCGCCTTCACCAATGCACTACTTTGGTTCAGTTTTTGTTTAGTGTTACCCTTATCTCATACCTTCTTTATTCAGTCAGTTCGTCCAAGGAAGTAACACTCTGCAGTGGCCCATACCACCCTTATGTCGCGTGGCCCATACAACCCGGCTCACACTGATATGAAAACATGGTGGCCGGCAGCTGTGACCGAGTGGTTCAGTGCGAAATCGCGCTGCTGCTACGGCCGCAGGTTCAAATCCTGCCTCGGGCATGGATGTGTGTGATGTCCTTAAGTTAGATTGGTTTGCGTAGTTGTAAGTCTAAGGGACTGATGACCTTGGATGTTAAGTCCCATAGCGCTTAGAGCCATTTGAACCATTTTTGAAACATGGTAGTAAGTGAAACATTGTTAGAGCAAATGAAATGCAGTTGTCAGTGTCTTAATAGAGTAAACTAAAGAACAGCTCAAGTTTCATAAGTATATTCTTACCAGCAATGATTCAGAGTGATGTTAAAAAGTATTCGAGGCAACAACTTGTAGAAACATAAACAAACAATAATCACTCACAGACGATACGACACTGGGAATCAGAAATCCTCTCTGCACATGGTGAAATACCGCTGGAGGCAAAGATTACACAGCGTACCATGCTGCTACCTAGCTGAAAGACACTCCGGTCCATACTACCCACTGGCCCATACTTCCCGCCGTCGCCCTACCTATTTACTTTACTATTTACGCATGGTGCAGCTTTTTCCTTCGCCCAGGTATTATAAAACGTTAACATATTCCTACTTGTAGATAATCTATCTCATGGGAGAATAATAGGAAAAATACCAGACCCTCATGTACGAGAGGGAGCGAGTAAGTCCTTGGCTTTATAAAAAACAAAATATGGTGTTTTGGGTTTGTAAAAAGTTATATTCTAAACGTTTTCCCCCTTGATTTTGACATATTTATGGTATTTCTCTTCCAGATTCCTCAGTCAATGTCAAAAATATTACTTCGATTGTGCTGCAAACCACAGATTCGCAGCCTTTCCTGGGTTTCTCTGTGTCTTACAAATCATTTTCCCTTGAGAAGTTTCTTCAGTTTTGAGAACAGTTAAGGCTAACAGTGGCCAGGTCAGGTGAACGAGGCGTATGTTTGAGGATTTCAGAGTGAAGATTTGTCAATTTTTACTGCGTGATGGCCGCATTCTGAGAGGAGGCATTGTGGTGCGGAAACGAGATTCCTTTTCTCAGCTTTCCTCGCCGTTTGGAGACCGACAGTTGCATCGGTTTCTCGAGGACTTTAACAGAGTACTTTGCCGTGATGGTTTTACCATGTTGTAAATAATCAGTAAGCAAGACTACATCTATATCTCAAAAGACGCATGGGAGCAAATTGTCTGCTGATCTTTGTTTTTAACGTCTTTGGACATGAAGAACCACTTTGTCTCTATTTTTTGGACATTATTTGGTCTCTAGTTCATAACTTTATATTAGAGTCCCAATCACAGTCACAAGATGACCCGAAAATCCCACAAGATCCCGGCGAAATCGGACCAAAACGGAACTGCGAAACAACCGCTCGTTCACGCTTTTGGTCTGCGTTGAGACATTTGAGGATCCATTTCGGTGAGAGCTTTCTCATGCCCAAAAATCTCATGAATAATATGACCCACAAGTTCTCAGAATACGTCGAGGATCATAGAATGAACAGCACCTACGGTTTCCGGAACAGTGGTTTGAACTGGTCATCGGGGACGCACTTCATATGCCGTGCAGAAATACTCTGTTCTAAATTCACTTTCCCAGTTCTTGATACTGGATTACTAAGAGCAGTTACCACGCTGTGTATCAGTTTTATTATCATAAATTTGTCTGCCCGTGTTCCCTTTTTTTAAAAAAAGATACTTAACCACAGCACGACTCCCTACTATTGTGAAGTCTGTACTTCCTCGTCTAAAGAAAGAAGCGAGGCAGCACGAAGGAGTTATGCAAATTATCCACAAATTGAAATTCATACAGGTATCGACGTAAAATGCAAAACTGTACACTTTGGCGGCCGATGGGTCAATATGTAGCACTGCAACACAATTTCAGAGCCCAACTGGCAACGATGGTAAATAGTGCACATGTCGATACTAGGCCATAAAGTCTTTGTAAATATTATTCCGTGTACTCAGTTGGACAGTAACTATGTCTCGCAAACAGTCGGGTGAACAGTATACGTAGATGTTAGAATTTGAGAAAGGTCGTGCAGTCGTGCTCAAAGAAGCCAATTGGAGTAGTAGGCAATGGCTTGATATTTGAACAGCAGCAATGCCACTATTCGAGGCTGTTGGCAGGAATCGGTAAACCATGGCCTAACACAGAGTCAAGAAGACGTCGACTTAGAGGGATGATAGAAAGTGAGGAGAGAGTAATCGTCAGAGAGGCACTCAGAGCCTCTGATTCATCATTATCATCGAAGTTACGTGCAATTGGTGCTTCAGTGACCATGAGGACTATTAATAGGTGGATCACAAAAAGGGGACTGAGCTCACAGCGAAACTTTGTGGCGATTAACACCGATCACCAACAAACTCATTTGCGGTGTTGTCGGTCACATTCGTCCTGGAATATCAATGAGTGCAGTAGACTTGTCTTTAGCGCTGAGCCCCTATGACGAGTGAAGATGTGTCTGAGACGTCCTGGGCAGTGGTGAGATACCAAACTGATGTCGCCTGCCAGACAACCAGACAACCAGGAGTGAAGGTCTGGTGAGCCATTTCATTTCATAAAAGGGCCATTTTGGTTGCCATCCGCGTCACCCTTACAACACAGCGCTACGTTGACGATATTCTTTGCAACGTTTCATTTCCCTTCCTGGTAAGCCATCCTGAGCTTACACTTCACTTAAATATCGCTACCCGCATACGGCGAGTTTCTATTGCTCGTCTTCGTGCTTGCCAAATCCCACCTTTTCCACCAAGGTCACCAGATCTTTCCCCAGCTGAAAGCATTTGGAGCATTATGGGCAGGGCCATCCGACCAGCTCGGGATTTTGACGGTATAACTCACCAATTGGACGGACATCCAACAAGACTTATCAGGCAAAGGCAAGCCGAATAACTGCTTTCACAAGCTCCATAGGTGGTCTGAACAAATCATCCTATATTTCTGAAATTTTAATCATTTTAATCTTTTGTATGATTGTACAAAGAGAAGCACTGGTTGGAAAGGGAGTGAGACAGGGTTGTAGCCTCTCCCCGATATTATTCAATCTGTATGTTGAGCAAGCAAGAAAGGAAACAAAAGAAAAATTCGGAGTAGGAATTAAAATCCATGGAGAGGAAATAAAAACTTTGAGGTTCGCCGATAACATTGTAACTCTGTCAGAGACAGCAAAGGACATGGAAGAGCAGTTGAATGGAATGGACACAGTCTTGAAAGGAAGATATGAGATGAACATTAACAAAAGCAAAACGAGGATAATGGAATGTAGTCGAATTAAGTCGCGCGATGCTGAGCGAATTAGATTAGGAAATGAGACACTTGAAGTAGTAAAGGAGGTTTGCCATTTAGGGAGCAAAATAACTGATGATGGTCGAAATAGAGAGGGTATAAAATGTAGACTGGCAATGGCAAGGAAAGCGTTTCTGAAGTAGAGAAATTGGTTAACGTCGAGTATAGATTTAAGAGTCAGGAAGTCGTTTCTGAAAGTATTTGTATGGAGTGTATCCATGTATGGAAGTGAAACGTGGACGATAAATAGATTTGGACAAGAAGAGAATAGAGGCTTTTGAATGTGGTGCTAGAGAAGGATGCTGAAGATTAGATGGGTAGATTACATAACTAATGAGGAGGTATGGAATAGGATTGGGAAGAAGAGACGTTTCTGGCACAACTTGACTAGAAGAAGGGATCAGTTGCTAGGACATGTTCTGAGGCATCAAGGGATCACCAATATAGTATTGGAGGGCAGCGTGGAGGGTAAAAATCGTAGAGGGAGACCAAGAGATGAATACACTGAGCAGATACAGAAGGATGTAGGTTGCAGTCGTTACTGGGAGATGAAGCTTGCACAGGATAGAGTAGCATGGAAAGCTGCGTCGAACCAGTCTCAGGACTGAAGATCACAACAACAACAACAATGATTGTACATGCACATCACGTCTGCCGATTTCAATTCGATTCAGATAATTTCTTCTTGGCTTGCCGATTTTTTTAATTTTTAGTTTTAGGGTGTATTTAGTAAGGAACAAGTTTTAACGTCAAAACTTCAGAATTAATTTACATCAGCTTTGACGAGGAAAAATCAAGGAGCTACAGGCACTCCCTCGTAACCTTTGCTACGTGTCACGAAATAAACCAAACAACAAAATAAAGATTAAGAAGACACAAAAGTAACAAATCCGTTACTATAAAGGAAGTGAACTAGGCAAGAATAGGTTAACTTCCGATGTTAGCAGGCGACGCCACAGTCCACCGTTTGTGCATAAGCGATGTCTACGCCAGACTCAACATTTTAGAACTGTTCACCCGGCACAGCTAATTTGACGTAACTGACGCTCTCGTGACGTCGTTAGCGGCTGATTTACACTGGGACAAGTGACGCACATCCACAAATAGTAGATCGATTTTGAGCACAAAGTCGCTCGTGTAAAACGGGCTTAACAAGCGGACAGAGGCGCCATCGGTGACGTCGTCTGGCAAACCACTTCGTCGGAGTCGCTGCTGAAATCACTGGCGGATACCGCACTAATCCACCTTAGTTCTCCTTCTTCTTCTTCTCGTTAACAGTACACTTTCTCGTCAAAGCATATACAACAGCATGAACACGCTTTCAATGTGAATCACTCCATGTTACCATACCGATTTATTAAAATTGCCTGTGGAGAGATGGAGGAGTTCTCACGAACCTTATTCTGACTCCAGCATAACAGGAAACATAATACACGCAGCACTTGGGAAAAAATTTTCTCCGGAGAACGATACCCTCGTGTACTACTGTTGTGTCGGCTACAGTGGAGTCAGCACTGACGCAAACAAAGGAGAGACGTTGCGATGGCCGGAGGGAGAAATCCAAATTCATCTGTACAAAACACTTTGTAATTAGTAGAAATCTTTATTTCTAAAAAGATAAACATAACTTGATTCCTGTGCCTTCTCTGTTACTGCTTGCAGAACGTGGGCAAAGTAACGTCATTCTATTGCTCGGCACTGAAGTTCTCGAATCATGCGACCGAACTTGGTCGACCACGATGAGTGGCTGGTTATATCAGCGTTGACGGGGGGCGCCGAACCTTGTCTTTCTGGAGGTGTGGTACTGCCCGCCTTTTCCACTGACGCAGGTCAGCGCCTTCTTATGCAGTGGATGCTTTAGGATTACACAACTAGAATCACCCAAAGCAACGTCTTTTCGAACAGAGGAGGAGGATTCCTTTCTCATGTTATTATTTTTCCGCCTTCTTCGAAAACAATTGTTGTTATTTTGCACTCCTCAGTAACGTAACAGGTAAGTAGCATATATCGCTTGTCCAACAAACTAATATCACTGTTAGAAATGGAGGTATTTTCCATATTCTGATATTTAAAAGATAAACAGGACATAAGGTGTAATAATGATGAACAAAAAAAAATTTTGTGCCTGGAGCTTCTGACCTTATTCTGGGTATTGTGGTGTTGCTGAAATCTGAAATACCACCCATTCTATGCTAACAGCTCTCGTTTGCGAATATGACGACATGATTATAGACATTGTTTTTATGATTTCTTTTTCACATCAGTAATTGATATTTTATAAATACAAGGTGAGCCAGGATGAAAGATACTACTGGTGATTCTGAACAAAAACCGTCATATGAACGGATGTTCTGCTCCTAAGAGTTTAGAGGAAACTAATGAAAACAATGGTGAACAGGACAAAATCAGGTGATAGTAAATGAAACATTGTGAATTGATGTCTCATTTGACTTTGTACATTTCCTTAAAGACGATGTTCAAAACGCTCGTCAATTGCAATGCATTTTGCAGCTCTTGTAGACACGTGCTGTGTTGATGATCTGAGCTTATTCACATGGACCTTTTCTGTCAGCAGGACAATAGCCGTCTATAATAGTTGTGATATGCATTGCATTGACGGTGGACGTTTCGGTCATCTTTTGTGATGAAAGGTACATAGGTAAACAAAACAATAGATCACAATGCGTCATTTGCTATCATCTTTATTTGTCTTGTTACCTATGGTTTTTGTTGGTTTCCTGGGAAACTGTGTAGAACAGGAAATGTGACGTTTTTCGTTCAGAATCACTAGTACTATCGACCTTCAAGGGATGTACTCACCCTGTATGTAAAAAAATAGTTCAAATGGCTCTGAGCACTATGCGACTTAACATCTGAGGTCATCAGTCGCCTAGAACTTAGAACTAATTAAACCTAACTAACCTAAGGACATCACACACATCCATGCCCGAGGCAAGATTCCGGACTGCGCGCCTAGAACCGCTAGGCCACCGAGGCCGGCAACCCCCTGTATGTAGCGTAGACAATCTGTAGTGTACAAAAATACTTTAAGATGTTACGTTTGCCTCGTATTATTCTAAATAAGCATACTGATATAGCCGAAAGGTGTCAGCAACACCTTCGTGGATACTGTTGCAGTGTTCCCTACATAGATCTGATGTGCACAGAAGATAAGGTGTTGCCAACCCACCGCCTGAAAGGCCTGTAGAAACTTCTATGAAGTTTGAAACGTAGATGACATACTGCTGGAAGTACAGCACTGAGGGCAAGTCGCTTGTCGTGCTTGGATAGGTCTGTCGGTAGACCGCTCGGGCACGAAAGGGGACTATCCCAAGTTCGAGATCTGATCCACCCCTGCGGAGTTGAGGACTAGAACAGCTCTGCGGTTATTCCTTACATGTGATTAAGCGAAGTCTTAGACCTATCGAAACTTTTACGTTCACGACTAGGCCACTATTAGGTCCTCCACTAATTTTAGCTCGTTTTAAAATCCTTCCCTCAACTCTACGTTTTAATTCCTTATGATCCCGTGGTAGGGTTTGATCCTCACTTTTCTAAGCTTCAGTGAGTTGCGGGCCGTTTACCTTACGTGGTTCATAATACACCCATTGTGCGCTGTGATCTTTTGTGCCTACTATTAAAGTGGATTTATGTTCGCACCCGAAATCCAGGGCTGTAGCTAATTTCTGTAGAGTGGAGAGTTGTTCTGTGCCCTCGTGGTTGTAGTCCCTTGACGATGCTCGCATCGCACTGTTGATACCTGAGTAGGTGCCTATACACTCTGGGGCACTAGGACTCCTGGGAACGACTACTATACCATTGCGTGTTGGAATGGCGCCGGTGGGGAGAGTGAGTGGCGTCAGGGCGGACTATCCGCAATGAAATGGATCAAACTCACATATAACCGTGACAGTGCCAACACGGCCTTCTCAGCAGAGGGAAGGCAAGATTTTAAAGCAGAGGCTCACGACCCTGTGCGTTTCTGTCTGTGGCCACGCCATAGGATGAGAGCCAGGCAAGGATAAATTGAAGTCGATGGTTCGTCCAGTTTTTTGTATGCTCCAGAACCGACAGCGAATCTTTTTTAACAACCAACACACTGTTTTTCGTTGAAAAAATTCTGTCTGTTCGGAGAAGTTTCTGAAATGGAGAACATGAGAAATGGAACTTTGGTCATAAAAACGTTGAGTCTTAGCCAATTACAGGCTTTAAAGTCTGTGATTAGCTTGGGGCTACAGCGCTTACCGTCTCTCTCATAACAACAAACTCAATAGGAATCAAGGCATCTTCCTTCAATTGGGACCTAACTCTATAAACGGATCGAAAATTGCGTGCTAACCTAGAATGGTGTGGAGTCCACTTCGTTCGTGCTAGTAGGCACTGGAGCTTCCACCCTAGCCTTCGGTGGAAATGTTTTGGCTGAGAAAGCTAAGGTCATCGTTTATTGGTATGCTATCAAGCCCTGTGTTTATCCCATGAGAAGTTTTAGGTGCCAGAGGTTTGGACAGAATACGTCCTTCCGCTGTAAGAAACTTTGCAGATGTATGCACTGTTTTTCTTATTCTTATTCATTTGAACTGTTTTTGAGTGCCTTACGGAGCAATAAATCTAGAGATGACGCAAATTTGTTATGTTACTAGTATGAGTAGTCAATGAGTGTGCATACGATTTCTCCTTCTTACTCTCTTTGTCGTTTAATTCAATAACCTTCTCTCCACTTATTATGGTAATTGTAGTTCAGTTTTTAGTCGCAATGAGTTGGTTCATAGCAGAGATCAATGCCCCAGGGCTAGCAAGAAGGCGAGGGGCCACACAGCCTGCAGGCGCCCGCACGCAGTTTTTGCGCCTGAAGTATTCAATGGACTTCAGGTTCGACGAAAACTCTGAACAAGATTTCGCATATCGTTTCACTACGTCGCAGGGGGAAAGAGCTCTATTGTAAGTCAAAATCTTAAGAATATCAGCAGAGGGAGGGAATTCCTTCCCGCCCACCACAGTTTAGTTTTGCTCTTTTTAGAGAAATTCCGAACTGAATATGAGAATGCTGTGACTTAAGGAACATACAGAAAGAGAAATTCTCATTGGTTTACACGCTATGACGTCAGAGGGGTGGCAGGAGACGCTTTCCTGGCAAGTATATAGTGTAACAATATGAGGAATTGGACAGATTCTTCTTTTCTCTCTTTAATACATACTTTCTGCACTCTGCTCTGCCCTGTGGCTAGAAGAAGCATGCAAGAAATTATAGAAAATGGGGTAACGCGAAGCTTCGTAATCTCGAACCCGTCATTATTTCATTCAGTTCTTTCCTTTTACGCTCTTTAGCATTCTCTTTCCACTTCCGGGATCACGCGGACTGTTATATGAGATTAACAGCAGTTTCAATGTACGGCTGCCCTGGTAACGGACAAGGTGGTACTTCTATATGGTAATCGGCAAGCGCAGATGGCCATCTGTCTTAGCACACAGCCAAGTAGACAGTTTCTTGTTTAACCTTTAGTTCTGACACCCTAAGTTCTGTCCATAACCGCAAGATTTGACAGTCTGTTGGTTACGATCACGAAAAGTGGAAAGGGCCTAGAAAAACTTTAGTTTGTTGATCCACTTTAGGGGATTTTTGGATATAAGTGCGTGTTTATTCAAGAGCTTTGCTCAGGACCACATGTTTTACTAGTTCCGTTACAAGTTTTTCATTTTGTGTTGAACTTTGCACAAGTTAAAGACTGGTTTTGCTTCTGCAGTGGACGCAAGCCGTCATCATCTTTAACGGAAATTGGGAGAGAATTTTTCATAAAATTATTTCAACGTGGGGTGGGCTTAGTCATGTTTTAACCACTGCCAGATGAATCTGCAAGGACATATGCGATATGCAAAACTGAAGCTGCCACGACGCCGTAGTACATATAATCAATCACTCGGTATGCTGAAGTGCCACTCGACGCCGGCATTGTAGGGTAGTAAGGTGGCAAGACTCAGAGTAATTTCTTTCGATTCAATAGGTTTAATTTTCTCTTCGAGGCATGCACAGTACCGTTAACACCCGTAATGACCATTCATTGTTACTCACGAAGGACAATTTGTCTCTTGGACGAGAGGTAGGGCATCTGGTGGTTTTCATATCCTCCTTTACCGCATCCAAACACTCGTCAACTAATTCAATTAAATTCATTCCTGTTTTTCTAATAGAGCTCATGGTTCATGTTTAATGTGATCAGCAGTTGACGAACTCACGTTAAATGTCCATTCTTATGAGGTTAGATTAAATGGTATTCCCTGAAGGTAACATCGTGTTTCAGTTAGCAGCACCATGCATCCCTCAAACAGTTTCAAGTCACGAATATTGGATGCTTTATTATAGATAGCTATGGGCAGGAGTAATTTGCACTAAATAACAGGCTTTAAAGTCAAGGATCACAACTTAGTTTTTGGCAGTGGGTTCAGCGAACCCCCTTCAAGCTTTTTCTCTACCGTTCTACTCCCGAAAAGCGCGAGGCAAAAACGAACACTTAAATCTGTCCGAGTGAGCTACACTATAACATCAAAAGTATCCGGACACGTGTCTGAAAATTACAAGCAAGTTCGTGGTGTCCTCATCACTAATGCTGGAATCAAATACGGTGTTGTCCCACCATTAGCCTTGGTGATAGATTCCATACGTTCACTCAGGCGCTGGAAGGTTTCTTCGGGAATGGCAGCTCATTCTTCACGGACTGCTGCACTCAGGAGAGGTATCGATGTCGGTCAGTGAGGCCTAGCATTCCAAAACATACCAAAGGTCTTTGTGCAGGCCAATCCATTAAAGGGTTCTATTGGCTCTAAGCACTATGGGACTTAACATCTGAGGTCATCACTCCCCTAGACTTAGAACGACTTAAACCTAACTAACCTAAAGACATCACACACATTCATGCCTGAGGCAGGATTCGAACCTGCGACCGCAGCAGCAGCAGCGCGGTTCCGGACTGAAAAGCCTAGAACCGCTCGGCTACAATGACCGGCCCTTACAGGGATATTACTGTCATGTAACCACTCCGCCACACGCAGTGCGTTATGAACAGGTGCTCGATCGTATTGAAAAATACAATCGTCATCTCCGAATCGCTTTTCAACAGTGAGAAGCAAGAATATGCTTAAAATATTAATGTAGGCCTGTGGTGTGATAGTGCCACGCAAAACAAGAAGGGGTACAACACGACTACTTCATAACACCACCGCCTCCGAATTTTACTGTTGGCACTACATGCGCTGGCAGATGATGTTTACCGGGCATTCACATTACCCACACCCTGCCACCGGATCGACACATTGTGTACCGTGATTCGTCACTCCACACAACGTGTTTCTACTGCACAATCGTCCAATTTTTATGTGCCTTATACCTAGCGAGGCGTCGTTTGGCATTAACCGGTGTGACGTGGGGCTTATGAGCAGTCGCTCGACCATGAAATCCACGTTTTTTCACCTCCCGTATAACTATCATAGTACTTGCAGTGGATCCTGATGCAGTTTGGATTTCCTGGGTGATGGTCTGGATAAATGTCTACTTATTACACATTACGACCCTCTGGAACTGTCAACTGTCTCTGTCAGTCAACAGATGAGGTCGGCCTGTACGCTTTTGTGCTGTACGTGTCCCTTCACGTTACCACTTCACTATGACATCGGAAACAGTGGACCTAGGGATGTTTAGGAGTGTGGAAGTCTCGCGTACAGCCGTATGACACAAGTGACAAACATTCACCTGACCACGGGCAGTCCGTGAGATCCGCGGAGCTCCCCATTCAGCTCTCTCACGATGTCTAATGACTACTGACGTCGCTGATATGTAGTAACTGGCAGTAGGTGGGGTGTTCGGATACTTCTGATCACATAGTGTACAATGTCGCTTATTTCATTACGAGGATTATTTGTCCCGGTGTAGGAGGATATTTAAAAAATGTTTTCATTCGCAAGACAAAGTCGATGACTGAAATTTCATGAGAGGATCCCACCACAACAAAACACGTCTTTGTTTTAACGCTTGCCACCACTATTTGTGTATCATATCCGAGGCATTCTCTCACCTATTTCGTGGAAATACAAGAGGGCTGCCTTTCTCGAACATCAGCAGTGATCAACGGCATGAGGATGCAGAAGGAAACGGAAACCACTGTATTAAAAATGCTTAAGGTGTACCAGCAGGCCTTGATGATCTCTCAATTGGAAAAAGATTTCCGTCTATTCTCCCATTTGGGTCTTTATGAGAGACTCCAAAAAGACAAAAGGCCATGAGGAAAAGGGTAAATAACAAACAAAAACATGATGTTCTACAAGTCGGGGCTAGGAATGTTGTAGCGATCGCAAAAAATGGTGTAACGGGAGAATGATTCGTTATTAAGTGCATGATAGAACAGAGAGAGATATCCTGTGAAAATTTCGGCGATAGGGTTCTTCTCATCAGAATCGAAAGCAAAGAAACACTAACAACGATACTTCAAGTATACATTCCTACGTCACAGGCCGAAGTTGAGGAGATAGTGAAAATATATGAGGATACTGAACAGTAATTCAGTGTTTAAATGTAGATGAAAGTATGTCATGGGAGACAGTAATGCGATTGCAAGGGAAGCAGTAGAAGAAAGGGTTACGAAAGAATATGGGCTTGGTGCAAGGAATTAAAAATGAGAAAGACTAATTCAGTTCTGCAATAAATTTCAACTAGTAATAGCGAATACTCAAGAATCAGAAGAGGAGAAAGTTTACTTGGTAACGGCCGTGAGATACGGAAAGGCTTGAATTACATTTCGTAATGTCAGACAGACATTACGAAACCAGGTACAGGACTGTAGGGCGTACCCAGGAGCAGATATAGACACAGAGCACAATTTTGTAGTGATGAAGAGCCGACCAAATTTTAAGAGATTAGTTAGGAAGAATGTAAACCCAAAGAAGAGGGATACGGAAATACTAAGGCATGAGCCTCTAGAAACTGAAATAAGGAACAGCTCAGTAGGCAGTTCATTTGAGGATGACTGGACATCTCTAAAAAGGGCTATCACAGAAGTTGGAGAGAAAAAGGCATATACAAGGAATGCAACTGCAAAGAGACCTTGGCCAGCAGAAGAAATACCTTACTTCGTCGATTAAAGAAGAAAGACCAAAAAAGGTTAAGGGAAATTCAGGAATACAGAAATAGAAGTCAGTTAGGAATGAAATAAATAGGTAGTGCAAGGAAGTCAAAACGAAAAGACTGCATGAAAAATATGAAGAAATCGAAAAAGAAGGGATTGTCGAAGGACTGAATAGCATGTAGAAATGTCAAAGCAACCTTCGATGAAATTAAAAGTAAGGGTGGTAACTTAAGAATGAAATGGGAATTTCACTGTTAAATGTCAGAGGAGAGAACGGATAGGTTGAAAGAGTACACTGAAGGCCTGTGTAATTGAGAAGACTTATCTGATGATGTGATACTAAAAAAAAAAGAGGAGTCGATGTAGAAGAAATCGGGGAGCCAGTATTAGAGTCAAACTTTAATGGATGACACTGCCGATATACTATCTGACCTCCGGGAAAACTACATGCACACAACTCTGAAGATCCAAAGAGCTTACAAGTGAGAGAACTGTTACACAGTCATCTTCTCATCTAGTAGATCGAGGTTGCTGACAAGAATAATATACAGAAGAATGTAATAGGAAATCGAAGATGTTTTAGATGATCAGTTTGGCTTTAGGAAAGATAAAGGCCAGACAGAAGCTGTTCTGACTTTGCAGTGATAATGGAAGCAAAACTACAGAAGAATCAAGAGACATTCATAGGATCTGTTGTTCTGGCAAATGTTTTCGACGGTGTCAAATAGTGCAAGATATTCGAAAACCTGAGAAAAACAGGGATTGTAGTCTGGCCTTAGCGTCAGCCCAAAGAGGGCATGCCGTACCCCTGCCCGCACAGCTTGTGAGTACGTGTTGTTTTACATTGCGTTAGTCTTCACACGTGCTTTGCGCATCTCGATCATGGCAAATAAGTTCTGAAAATCGGCATTACGTTTCAACTTTTGTTCCCGAAAATACGCGACTGAAACCATTAGACGTGGATCATTTGCTCCGTGATGAATCTAAGATCCCACCATCGGTACTTCTCGGGATCCATCTCTTGATTCTCACTCCCACCGAATATGTTAAAATGATCAATTACGTTGCGCGGGAACGCATTCTAAACACGATCAAACAGGTATTCCTTTTCCGTCACACTGATGGTAGTATCGGCGTGGTCAAAATAGAACATGCGGGATTGGACATTAGAACTATTCGCGTGTTCGAATTGCTATTCTAGGTGCCTGCAAAGGACGTCATAGCGGCTTCTCGGCCATGCGGCACTGTACATGGTCGTAAGGCAGAATGCAGGACAGCCTTCCGTACATACCCTGTTCGTAACAGAATGCGTCAGATCACAATTGATCTAACAGTCGTGTTCCGTCTTGTCTGACTGTTAAGAGATATCGGTACGTAATCATGTGTGACGGACAGACGTATAATTGAGAATTTCGCTCTGTAGCGGAGTGTGCGCTGATATGAAACATTCTGACAGTTTAAAACTATGTGCCGGACCGAGACTCGAACTCGGGACCTTTGCTTTTCGCGGGCAAGTGCTCTACCATTGAGCTACCCAAGCACGACTCACGACCCCTCTTCGCAGCTTCAATTATGACAGTACCTCGTCTCCTATCTCCTTGGTAGAGCACTCGCCTCCGCAAGGCAGATGTCCCGATTTCGAGTCTCGGTTCGACACACAATTTTAATGTGTCAGGAAGTTTCAGCCGTATAATTGTTGTGGGAGTAGAAAAGAGGGCCACATCAGATCTGAATATCTGCAGTGCACCTACTAGCTGGAGGACTGGCACTTCCCACTTTGTCAGTGATACTTCCTTTCACATATGTTACGTCGCAAGCTGATGTGGACATTGTGGCTGACGATGTAACTTTAGCCATGTCCTCAGTTCCGGCAGTTGCTCCGTCCCGTAACCGACGCTGATGTCGAATATGACTTCTTGGTTCGAGTCCTCCCTCGGGCATGAGTGTATCTGTTTGTCCTTTATGTTAAGTAGTGTGTAAGCTTAGGGACTGATGACCTTAGCAGTAAAGTCCCATAAGATTTCACACGCATTTGTATTTGACTTCTTGGTCGATTCTCTGGTTGTACTGCCGACGTCCTATCTGCCTGACCCTTGCCACTCCCACGCATCTTCGGACATGTAAGAACAATTACATACACATCTGCATCTACATAGATACTCCGCACGCCACCGTAAGGTGAGTGGCGAAGGGGCCCTGTACCGCTTTTAGCATTTTCTTCTCTGCTACACTCTCAAATTGAGAGAGAAAAAAACGAATCTATATATGCCTCCGTATGAGCCCTGATTTCTCTTATCTTACCTTTGTAGTGCTTACGTGCAGTGCACATTGGCGGCAGTAGAATCGTTCAGCACTCAACTTCAAAATTTTCTTTAGTGTTCCTCGAAAAGAACGTCACCTTCCCTCCAGGGAATCCCTTTTGAGTTCTCTAAGCATCTCCGTGACATTTAAGTATTGTTCGAACCTACCAGTATCAAATATAGCATGCCGCCTCTAAAATGCTTCAATATTTTCCTTCAGTCCGACCTGGTACGGATCCGAAACACTCCAGCAATACTCTAGAACGGGTCGCCCCAGCGTCCTATATGCGGTTTTCTTTCTTAAAATTCTCCCAATATAGCGAAGTCGACCATTCGCCTTCCTTACCTGTTCTCAAGTGTTCATTTCGTCTCATATCGCTTTGCAACGTTACGACCAGATGTTTAAACGACTTGGATGCGTCAAGCAAGACGCTACTAATACTGTATCCGAACATTACGGGTTTGATCTACCTACTCATCCGCATTAACACACATTTTTCCTAGTTGCCACTCATCGGACCAAATGGAAATTTCGTCTAAGTTGCCTTGTGTATCCCTACAGTCACCCAACTTCGCCACCTTGCCACACATCACGGCGTCATCAGCACACAATCGCAGACTGCTGCTCACTCTGTCCGCCAACGATCATGGGGTCCCAGATTCGATCCTCAACCGGGTTGGGTATTTTCTCTGCTCGGGGCTTCGTGTTTGTGTTGTCCTCATCATTTCATCATAATCATCATCATCATTCGTGATAGTGGCTAGATAGGATTCTGTAAAAATTGAACTGTGTAGAAATTGGGACTTCGTACGGACTCTGATGACCGCGCGCCGCAAACAAAACTTCGTCGTCATCTGCCCGCCAAATCATTTATGCACATAGAGAACAACCAGCGGTCCTGTCACACTTCCCTGGGGCACTCCTGACTGTACCCTTGTTTCTGATGAACATTCCCCATCGAGGATAACATACTGGGTTCTATTGTTTAAGAAGTCTTCGAGCCACACACACATCTGTGAACTTATTCTATATCCTCGTAGCTTCGTTAATAGCTAGAAATGGGGCACCGCGTCAAATGCTTTCCGGAAATCCAGAAATATGCAGTCTGCCTGTTGACCTTCATCTATAGTTGGCAGTATAACATGTGAGGAAAGGACAAGCTGAGTTTGGCACGAGCTATGCTTTCTAAAATCATGCCGATTAGTCGACATAAGCTTATCACTTTCCAGCATGTATATTAAATTCGAATTCAGAATATGTTCAAGGATTATGCAGCAAATTGAATTGGAGATATTTATCTGTAATTTCGCCAATCCATTCTTTTATTCTTCTTATATACCAGACTCACCTTTTTCCTTTTTTTTTCCAGTCGCTCGTGGCTTTGTGCTGGTCGAGAGATTCACGATAAATGCAAGCTAAGTAATGAGCCAATGCCGTAGAGTACGCTTTGTAAAATCGAAGTGAAATTCTATCCGCACATTCTAATTTATTTACTTTCAAATCTTTCAGATGCTTCTCTACGTGAGGGATGCTTATTACTAAGTCGTCCATACGGAAGTCAGTCTTATGGTCAAAGGAAGGTATGTTTATACGATTCTCTTGCGTGAACAATTTCTTGAAAGTTGAATTTGAAACTTCGGTTTTCGTTTTCCTGTCTTCAACTGCCACACCAGACTGGTCAACAAGTGACCGAAGGGAACCTTGCACCAGCTGGGCGATTTTACACAAGGCCGGTTTTCTCGCGTTCTCAGGGATATCTTTCGCTAAGGTGTGACGGTGGTAGCTGCTGTATGCTTCGCACATAGCTCTTTCCAAAGATGCACGAATCTCACTGACTTTTGCTTATCGTCATTTTTGCGATCCCTTTTGAACCGTGAGTGCAACAGCCACTGATTACTCAGTATCCTCCGAATTTCGTTATTAAAACATGGTGTGTCTTTCACATCCTTTATCCATTACAACCACATAATGCTCCGGACAACGATTTACAATCTACGTAAGCTTTGCCATTAATTTTCTACATCCATCTTACTGAAATTAAGTAATGCCAATTCATAGTCTAAGTGAGATGCTTATCAATGGCTATCTTCTCTGTCTAGCAGAAACACTCTCCTAGCCTTCTTGTCTGATTTATTAACTGTCGTATTCATAGTTTGCTATAATGACAACAGTTGTGGGACAACCTACGTACCACCCCACGTTGCATTGTTGTCAAATTTATTAAAAATGGCCGCTCCAAGATGGCGGTTATAGATATGGCAACATTGCAGTGACATCATGGTGCAAAGTTCAAATTTTGGTGTGTAAAAAGGGCCACTTGGGCTATCTCCACTAGCCTAAGAAAATGGCGGGAAGAAAGGTCACTTGGGCTATCTCCACTAACCTAACTCGTCCGACCGCCACCTCTTTCTTGGAAATGGCGGGAAAGGAAGGCCTGTGCTGGGCTGCTGTATAGCATGGACATAAGTCTTTATTTAAACAGACTTTATTCCAAAAATTTGAGTTGTTGTGGGCAGTAGCTGCAGTCAAAAGGTTTTTACCATGAGGTCTGGAGACCAAATGACCTTGTACACAGTACGGCCACCAGACAGCACTGTTGTCCCATGGTGGCCTAGAGGAAAAATGATGGAAAAGGATTCATCCCGTTCTGGGCTGCTGGATAGGAAGGAGTATACTTTATTAATTTTGGAACAATTTATTTAGGGATAGATTTGCCATATTATATTTATTACACTGATACAAAACACTCGCTCTGATGTGCTTGTCACACTACATAGCCTACAGACCTGCAGACTACTCATAAATCACCGAAATAACGCAGTACACTGATGCGCAGACACTAAAATAACTCATAAATTCTCAAAATAACGCATGTGAAACGCTCTGCAGACATGCTCGCTAATTCTAAACTGTCCAAATAATGCAGTACACAGCATGCAGACCTGCAAACTACTCGTAAATTACCGAAATAATGCTGTACACTGATGTGCAGACACGAAAGCAACCCATAAATTGTCAAAATTATGCATGTAAATGGCCCTGTCAACATTCTCACAACGCTTAAACAGCCGACAGTCGATCGGCACCAGTGTAGTCTTTCAGAGGCTGTTGTGAACGGTCGTAACTATGGCCATGTCAAAAGGGAGCGGCAAGGTTCTCTGCCCAAAAGCTCATACAGTCAAACTTTTTCTTTCTGCCTCTGAATAAATTGTAACTTTGATATTTAGAGGATGCTTTCTGATTATAATTTTACATCTGTTTGTTTTAAAAAATGCTTTTAGACAGTATTAAAGTGAATAAAATTCCCATCTGTTAAAAGGAATTTGATTATAATTTCATCTGGCAACTACTTCCATGCTTACATAGTGATATTAAATGTGTTAATGTTCTTAATGAATAGCTAGTAAATAAAATAATTTCTTAAGAATATTCCTTGAAAATAAATCACATTTCACTTACAATTCAATATTACGATCCCAGTTTCACTTGGACGACATTCGACAATGAGCGAAGTATTGGAAATATGTCCTGCTGACAGCTGTGGCCCTGGAAAAAGAAACATCTATACCATTCTTATGGCTTTGCTAATTCAGTTTCCACTTTAGATTCATATCTCCCTTACAACTGGTCATTTCCTTTGCACATGTCAGAACACACACACACACACACACACGCACACACACACACACACACACACACACACACACACACACGCACGCACGTACGCACACGCACACACATACACACACACGCACACACACACACACACACACACACACACACATAATTTATAAGCCTGATGCTCAATGTGAACCTATTATGCATCCCCTGCTAAGGTTACTGGGGATACAAAATAATACTGACCGAATATCAGCGATGGGTGGACATGTCTCTTAAGTTTCTCTCGTGAGTGGTACCATTGTATCTTATAAAGAGAGGTGCAATCACCTTACAAACCACCAGATGTTAAAAAACGTGAACCCAACAACTACTGTGTGTTATTGTCACAAACGGTCTTGGTTCTACAGGTGCAAACAGGTATCCATGTTAAAAGCTATACTGTCTTTTTAAATCGAGCTATGGCATTACCTCCGAATGAAGTGATTTTTTCCAACGACTAGAAGACACACAAGTACTTTCTCAATTTCCCCGCATTCCGGTATACCTTCCCTCAATTTTATACATATTTTCTGTCATTTTTCGCTATCCTATCGATTTTATGTCACTTCTACCCATGCGATCATGGCATGACCTATCGTTTCTTGTTCTAAATTTGCTTGTAAATGTAGTACAGCTGCCAACACCTAGCGCAAATGCACTATTTTTCTTATTGGAGGCATAGTATAGCACTGTATTCGATTGTATCCAGTCGCCTCCAGCCACATATTCCACATTTGCAGTGCATTTACTCTGTTTTCTGTGCATGTGTTGTGGTTCAAGTGGTTCAAATGGCTCTGAGCACTATGGGACTTAACATCTGAGGTGATCAGTCCTCTAGAACTTAGGACTACTTAATCCTAATTAACTTAAGGACATCACACACATCCATTCCTCAGGCAGGATTCGAACCTGCGACCGTAGAGATCGCGCGGTTCCAGACTGAAGCTCCTAGAACCGCTCGGCCGCACTGGCTGGCCATGTGTTGTGGATGGCTCCCAGGAGCTGCAGTATACCCTAGTTATCGTTCGAGTGTGGATCCCCCACGCGTTATACTTGGAGTGATGGTCGGATGCAGATCCACAATATGCCTCGTCTGGGATAGGGTTTGAAGGTCGATCTGCCCCGCAGAATGCATAGAGCGATGTTGGGATGCAGATCCCAAAATATCACATATGAGTTAGCGTTCTTACTGAATGTACCCAACATATTACTGATGCTGCCAGTGTGGAAGCATTGTCCGCCTCTTTTTTCCCCAGATGAGACTTTCAGCAGAAAAAATTATTTTGTACAGATCGTCATGTTGCACAAGCATCTGCCATGCTCTATATATCGAAAGCGTTGTTCAGAGGCAGATCCACTACACGTCACAACTGTTGTAGGGTTTGCAGATGAACCAACTACACGTTATGTCCGAAAACATGTTCTGTGTTTGAAGTTGGGTCCACAAGCGGGAGGGCCACGTCCTGGGAGCCATCTGCGACGCATGAGCACAGACAGTCTGGAGCTCCATCATGCATAAACACAACCCATTCCTGGTTCTTCTTAACCGTCTGCTATTATACCACAACACTTTCACATCTGTTACTGTTACCCAATAAGGGGTGCTAACATCCTCAACATGGGTGCATCTGGACAAATCTCGTGCACTTGGATGGGCGAAGGCTCTGGAAGATCCATTCATTCACAAGTCGTGGAATGTAGCAGTCTACTTCTGGTCAGCTGCCGACTAAATTGGTAATGGTGCTGCAGGGTGGACTGGTCAAAGACAGTGTGAGGGGGTCTTTCAGTCTCTAATTTTATCCTAAGACTGTGAGAATGTTGTGTGACTCTTATCCACATAGACACAGATCGTAAATTATGCACTATGCTCAAGGTGCTAGAAATATATAAAGCACTGTGTGGTATACTTTGATATTGCATGTGTTCGAGAATTAACAATTAATAGACGTACTTCACAGTCATCTATCTACATTCGCAATGATACTCGAAACGCAGAGGAGGGGTGGTTTGGCGATGATACGGTAATTGGGAAACATGTTGTTGAACCATTGGTCGGTGCTGAAATTACTGTAAAATTGCTAAAATGGTTCACACTATAAACTGTGGTGCTTATTATTACCGGACAGTACATCGACAGTGTCTTCTCCATCCGATCTGTCCACTGGTACGCTGTTGGTGACCACATAATGTGTGACTGATATCGCTTGATTGGGATGGAGAAAGCGTTTTGGTGGAGGGGTAACGCCTCCTGGGGATGGCTAGCACCAAAACAGTGATTGCGTACATGACTGCAATATGAGGGATCAGTATAAACAGAATCCAGAGCCATCAGGTATTCTGTCACTGTGACTAATGAGTTTAAACCTAGAGGTTGTGACAGCAGTTTGTAAACGCTCCACAACGCCACCAAACTCTTCCAGTTTCCTTATGTTGTAACTGCCTTTTATTTAAAATCATCCAGTGTGTGTGGTATGTCATGGTAGCAGCAGTAACAAGACACACAGACCTCGAAGTCGTCGCGGTAAAATCAAAATGTATGGCAGTGTTCAAAGCGTGCAACAGCAGAAATAAAAACAATGTTTCAAACAATGACACAGAGCCACAGGGAGCGTCTCTTGCAACTTACAGTATAGTTTGTGGGATACGGTTACCCTTCTACAGTATAGGTGATGCAGCTTTAACTGGTCTGTGGAGTGGATCAATACGTATATATATTCAATGGAATCGTCATATGTGCTCGATGCCAGCATGCAGACAGTGTTTGTTTTTTATACATGGGAGGAAAGAGATGCAGTAAAATTCTTATTGAGTTTTCTGGCAGATGAAGTTAGTGGAGCTTGTACAGTTCGTAATTTTTCTCTGTTAGATGGTACTGAATTACGATGATAGCAAGTTGGGGTGCTAGACGTGAATAGGCCGGAAGGGATGTGGATCTGCTTTGGACTGCAGTACCTGTATATAGTTTGGGGATGCACCGCAAGGCAGTAGCAAAATTCTCGTCCTTCTCCCAGTTCCTGTACTGTCTTTTATACTGCCTCGTATTGCAGGAGCTGGTTTCATTTGGCGTTGACCTTACACATCGTACTATGTTGTTGAAGCTTCGACAACATATTCCCATTTCGATCAAATGGTCAAACCACAGTCCTGTGGCACTAACTCAGGTCATTCTGCTTCTACATAGGTTGCAGATTGTGGTAGATATAGTTCTCTCCGACTTCTTCTCAGTTACAACTTAAATTGGAACGGTCACATGCGCAATGCTGCTGGAATGATAGTTACTGCAAGAGGCATATGGATTGCCAAAAAGTCGTGTTGGAGTTTTACTGTAACTGGCTGGTTCGAGAAAAGTAATTCATTTCGTGACATTATAGTGCCAGAAATATGGTTCTCTAGTGGCTGTAATCATTAAAGGACTTCTCTATCAGATACAATGTAGGTATGTGGTTGAATGGAAAAACCTGATTCCATATCATAGACATGACTTCTACTGGAAAGTGTAGCATTAGAGATCTGAAAAGCTAGTGTACTTTTCTTACGACCTCAATCAGCACACCATCTACTGTTTTCGATCCTTCTCAATCAAACTTTGCCTATAACCCAGTGGATATGTCACCAAATATCTGACGTGGCAATGAGACGGAATGCAATGCAGATACTGGAGAAATATCTAGTGGCACCATGAGGGAGTTGCAAATACCAGTTTCATACCACGTTCCTTAGCCATATTACATTCCTACAGTAATTTTATTACAAGAATGCAACATCAGTGGGGTATAATCGCACTTTCGGTCTGACAATATACACTCCAACGATCACTATCTACATTCAATGTCCCGGTATTTGTAGGGAAAAACCAGTTCATTCAGAGGTAATGCCATAGCTCGATTGAAAAAGACAATATAGCTTTTAACATGGATACCAGTGTGCACCTGTAGAACAAAGAGGGCTTTTGACAATAACACACAGTACTTGTTCCGATCGCGTTTGTAAGATGATTGCACCTCTCTTTCTAAGACACTCGCAAGAGAAACTTATGAGACATGTCCATCCATCGCTGATTTTCGGTCAGTATTATTTCGTATCCCCAATAATCACTTATTAGCGAAGTATTATACTTAGTAGTAGGGGATGCATAATAGGTTCACCTTGAGTATCATGCCTATAAATTGTGTGTGTGTGTGTGTGTGTGTGTGTGTGTGTGTGTGTGTGTTCTGACAAGTGTAAAGGAAATGGCTATGTCCAGTCGTAAGGAAGGTATGAATCTGACGTGGAAACTGAGATAGCAAAGCCATAAGAATGGTACAGATGTTTCTGTTTCCAGGGCCACAGCTGTCAACAGGACATATTTCCGATACTTCGCTCATTGTCGAATGTCGTACAATTGAGACCGGGATCGTAGTATTTAATTGCAGGTATAGTTATCAAACATGCATCTGGCTGGTTTCCTAGGACGATTCTATCTAGTGGTGCGTGGCGCACGTCGGCGGTGGGCTTCGGCAGGAATGATTCATGTTTCCTGCTAACAGGAGGAATGCAGCAGACTTCACCATGTCGATCTCTAGACGGCCTAATAGCGAACTAATACTTAGTATGTGTTAGACAGAATTCGTGATCACATGGAAATTTGAGAAGATTAAATATGGATGGGTGTTTGCGCTGAACCATTATTTCCTCCCGTGTAAATTGTCCAGTTGACTGCTTCTGCATATTTCTCATCTCTGGTTAAGAGAACGTCGATTGTGGTGTGCACATCTAGCCTGTGAAAGACGGGTGGAAGACATGTTTGCTGATTCTCTAGACACGAGAAAAACCTTACTTGATTTTGTAAATTATAATTATAATTTGGAATCAGTTATATCATCATCATCAGTATCCGCACTTGAATATATCAGTTTCCTTTGTTGTTGTTTTTTTCGGGTTTCACGTAAAGGTCTTCAAAGACGAGATCAGTTTGTAGTTACTCAGTGGTTTACAGCACGCTCCACCTCGCTAAAGTTTCAAGTTTCTAGAGAAATAATTTCCTGTCTATATCTTCGAAATTATACTACGCAAGCAATACTGCTCAGCAAGCGATATCGCTATGTGCTTGATATAAAGAAGTATCACGAAAATGGTACGATATTCTGGCAAACCATTTGAAATTACATATGTTCTTGTAATCCCAAAGTCTGGAGATGGGTGTAGAAAGCAAGAAAACAGGTAGGAGCCAGAAAAAGTGACGCCTTTGTGCCGAGGGGAATAGATCCAGCCTTTGCACAATGGTCTTCGAAATATTTGTACGAGTGTCTGGTGGTCGCTACTGGCGTCCTATCGTGATAGTGGTTTAGATTTAGCACACTGATAACCGTAAGGGGAATGAAATATTTTTTTATATGGAAAATTATGTATACTATAGATAATGAGATATGTTCCAGAAGCACGGCCGACAAGAGGAGACAATTCCAGTAGTTTGCTCGGTGTCAGACAGCAGCAGCAATCCTAATACTTAATTGTAGTTACACTGATAAACATGTGCCTTGTTCCCAATATTCTTGTCAGTCTAGAGATGGCCACAGAAAGCACAGTAGCAAGCTAGCAGGTCAGGGCCGGAAGCAGCATATCAGCGAATGCCTTTGTTCCGAGCTGGGGTTTGCCCAACCTTAGTACGTCAGTTCATAGAGGCCGAGAAGGATTAAGAATTATGACAATTTGGCTCGCGGCTCCCCCTGGAAAAGTAAATAGAGGGCTAATACCCAGTTTGCGATGAGTTGCCTTCGGAACCGCATGTCTAGCGTGATAGTCTGTGGAAATTTGGGACGATTCGATACGATGAGTTTTTGTGCAGAGATTATTGACAGTGTTTGAACCCCTACTACTCGAGTCCTCCTGGGGTTCAGGGATAGTCCATGGTCAGGTGGCCGCTCTCTGCCTGACATGCGCTTCCGTGGCTGAGGTCATGGGGCACGTTTTGGCGGCAATATCCTTCGTCAGCACTGCATCGTGGCATGATGAGTACTTGAGAGTGTATTTGATGATCTGTAGACCACCTTTGCAAAGTTTAAGTGCCTGTCCAATATGTCGATCTGTACAAAATAATTTTTTGCCGATGAAAGTCCTGTCTGCAGGAAAAAATGCAGACAGTGCTTCCACACCGGCAGCATCAGTAATTTGGAAGGTGAATTCAGCTAGAGCCAATCAGAGTGCTCCATCCATTCACAAGACACCATTTATGCTGGGACATAGGAGCCTCTACACACTGGTATGAACAAGGTATGGGCAAGTTATCTATGGAATGTTCAGAGTGTAAGATGAACTATTCTTTGTTCAGGTGTTCTAAGACAAGTTGAAGCAGACTATCCATCTCTGGCATGATGCGGTCCCTCATCCGACATTGTGACATTAGGACATCTCCAGACCAGTAGCTGTAGGACATGGAAAATTCCAGCCAAGCGACACACACATCTCGCGTCCATGTCCAAACCTATTGGGCAGGTAAACTCATGCCGGCAGCCGACGCATCTCTTCTGTGGGACAGGATGTCCCATCAGGATCGCTAGGGAGAATGCACCCTGTATTATTCTAGGAAGCATTTCAACAGATTTCTATAGCACATTCGTAGGGTGACTTGGCTTTTATTTACATAGACATGTTAGCATAACATTGAGAATGTTTTAGCTGTGAGGGTGAGCCGCTGTGCAAACATCTGTCTCAGTGCTGGACCGACAGCTGGGCGTCATCACACCAGCAATGGTGCTTAGGTGAACACCTTAATGTCCAGAGGGAGACTTGGCTCTTATTTACATAGATACGTGATGTCAGTATAACACTCGCAGGATTCTAACTGTATACCTGATAACAGACGCGACTTTCATGTACTGGCTGTAGGCGGCAGCGTCCTGTGTGCAATGTTTCGTGTTCCTGAGTTCGTCTCTCTGGCGGCGGCTCTCGTCTTGAGTCGGCGGCTTCGGCGTGTTCGCGCGTTGTGGACGAATTTTGTTAAGATAGTTCGAAAGTGTTTTTTTTTACGGGCAATGAATGTTTGTGCACTGCATTACTTGCGACTGTTTAAGCGTTGTGGGCTTGTCGGCAGAGCATTATTTTGACAATTTACGAGTTGTTCGCGTGTCTGTAAATCAGTGTACTGCATTATTTCGATAATTTACGAGTAGTTTGCAGGTCTGTATGCTGTGTATTGCGTTATTTGGACAGTGTAGAATTAGTGAGCGTATCTGCAGAGCGTTTTACATGCATTGTTTTGACAATTTACTGGTTGTTTTCGTAATAAATATACTGTGTCTAATCCATCAGATCCCATACAGTAGTCTCTATCATTAGGGAAGGCAATATTATGACGTAATCTTCGCATCGTCCAAGGGTAGCCAGCAGCATCTGATACCAGATTTCCCCACATCTTCACAGCAGCGATCTGTAGCCCACACCAGGGTGAAGCACAGCTCCACATATACCGTATTGTGACTCTAAAGGCAATGGCGTCTGCACGCCAACGTGATTCATCTCCCATAAATACTATATAGGCTTCGTAATTAGACAGCGCATTGATACAGACTGTTTATTTAGTAGCTCTACCATGGGTATCAGGATACGATTCTGTGCCTCTCATGGAGGGGTCTCCTTGACCGTGGTGTTGCGGTGTATTTAAGCGAAGGCATCCTAACTGATGACATTGTTTATCTCCTGTCCGCAGAGATTTGGTGTGTAGGATTACATCCACACCCGTCATTAAGGTCTATGTGCCTTCTGGTACCAGGCGTCGGCGGGAAAGGACGCGGTCTGATGCGAGTAGGATTATCCTAGTTTTCTTAGGTCGATATGAACACCCTCTCTCTGTTTGGGACTTCCACTGAGTGCCCTAATGGAAAGATGAATACAAGAATTCTACAATTAACCAGGAGCTGCATCTCACTGTTCGCGATCTAGCCCTACAGAATACCTGGGATTTACGGAACGCTGAAGACTTGGGAATCTCAGTTCACATCAATTATTTGGCAAGTCTGTTAGATAGCATTTATGTCTCCTATGGGCTGGTGGTTACGATGATCGATGCAGATCGCTGGCCTTTGGTGTTCTCTGACCATTGTACGTATATGAGTACACTGTTCCTTCTCTGCCAGGAGGTTCGGAGGAGTCGGGCACCATGGAACGTCAATACTCAGCATCCACAGGATCCTCATCGTTGCCAAAATATCACTGAGATGGGAAAGAGTTCAAACGGTACCTCGATAATACCCATCAGTAGTGGACTAGTGGCCAATTCCGGTCGGTAGCACGCTGCTCCCGTTTGTACACACCGTGGCGTTCGTTGTGGAACTCAGTTACGCTCGTGCCAAGGTTACGCGAACATGTCGGCAGCGGTCGACGGATTTTCCCTCCTTTTCCTGCTTAGTGTTGCTTGCAACGTCTTAGAAAGTAATTTCCCATTGCTGTAGTGGACTGTGATTTGATGGCACATTCATCACAGTTTCTTTACAATGTATATCAGATCGACATTGTGTTATTCGACCCACGGGAAGTATCCAGCTAATCAGCAGCTCCAAGTCATAGAACTGGCGGACTCGCCAATCTGCTCCGCCTGTCTTAGTGTCGACGATGAACACCACCGCCTCAGCTGCATAGCCGTTGCGAATGTCTGGTTCCTGGGGCGACAACTGGTCTCGTGTTTTCCCGTTATCTTAACATCGTCTTTACTGCGCCCCTTTAAGCAGAAATGTTCTGGCTTCAGGATGAATGGACTAGTTTTTATGTAATTTTCCAGTGTATGTATGTGGGAAAAAAGAGGCTGTGGGAGGACGCCACTCAGCGATGGGAGGCGAGGCCACAGGGTTCGAACCCTGCCTCCACAGCCTCCTCCAGCTTGTAGTTGACTGCGACCAAATTAAAAAAAGAAGATTAATAAATTTAAAAGACAGATGATTTATTTGTTTCACAGCATTGAGAAATTGTATTTAGTTCATCACTTGAAGAGAACTCTCAGATAAAAATGTGGCTGAGGCGACTATATTAAAAAAGGGGGCGAGGGGCAAAAATTTAAAAAAGGGTATCGTCTTGGATTAGTAATCAAAAATTCTTCGGTCTCAGGTCAAAATCACGCCATAACTTAAATTTTGATTAAAAATCTTCAGCAATGTCGATCGAAGACTTTCGACGCAGGAAGTCGCCCCCATTCAGCCAACGGCTTTGTCAAACAGAGTGGAGGAATGGACAGAGATTCAGGGTACACTCTTGCCCCTGGGGTGGGAAACTACTCCAAATTTGGAAGAATCAGCAATGATCAACGGCATGAGAACGCAGAAGGCAACGGAAACCACTGCGTTAAAGACTCATAATATGTATTTACAGGGCATGTGGCCTGTAATTGCAAAATTGTCATTATGATCTCTCCATTGACAAAAGATTTCCATGTAGTCCCCAGGTTAGATCTCTAGCAAGGGACACCCAAGTGGGATATGACCATGAGATAAGCACTGCATTCTAGAGTGTATAATAATTATACATAATAATTTAGTGTTATTTATGGTTGTTCAAACCAGATAGCTGCAGAAAATAAGTAAAGACTTATTGTAGGTTAAATGCACATTTTAGAGACTTTGACACGTTAAGCCACAATTTTTGGCAGCGGCAGCAGTCGAACAAGGAGGGTGATGACCAGTGGAGTTCGTGCAGCAGCAGTCAGCACTTCGACAGGTCAACGACCCAGCAGATGGGCAAATGTTTGCAAGGAGAACAACGACCAGCGCATTTCGCACATCAGTGGTCAATGCTCCAGAAACTATCGTCATACTAAACTCACGTGAGTGACGTATCTGGCGATGTAGAGGAGAACGACAGGGCTATGCTCGATTATGCCAGCATATAGGTAAAACAAGGAAATCCGTCACGTCTTTTGGCATTTTTCACGTTTCTGCCCAACGTGAAACCCATACATCAACGACCGAAGTGTCAGTTGCCAACCTAGAAACTCCGAGACATTGGCGAAAACGCCTCACAAATAACGCCAACAGACGGGCATGAGACGTTCCTTTGAGTATAGAAAGAGGAGACGAAGAAACATCGCCTGGGCCGATGGACCTATGGTTAGTCAACAGACGTCATACTTCGTCGCCACACTCAGTCGCCACACCGCTGGATAGAAGGTGATGTCGGCACCGTACTAATACGTCAACGCAGAAGATTCCATCACAGATGTTACCGGCAAGGAGTTCCTGTGGTACTTAGTCAGGTGGCTGATGAGAACGAAGGGTCTGTGGCGTCACAAAATGGGTCACCTGAGAGCGTAGAGGTTGATGAAGTCCACAAGAAGACGCCGAACCTGAAGGTCGCTGGTTCGATTCTGGGACAGAGCACCCCACGCCACGCCTTAGCCTCTTGTTAATAACACAACAAGCGCATCCACAAGGAGAAGACCGGTCCGCCGCAGCAGTGGGTCATGGGTAGGGTACTGAACGGAAGACTACGCCGCCAGCCGCTCCGCTGCAACATGAGCTGTCGTCGCATCAGAGTCACTGGAATCTGGAATTGAGCGAGTCACATCACAATGTATTACTCAGTTTTTTAAAATGGTGTTGTGTGTGAATGAATGACTGAGAGTGGATCTGCCAGTATTTCACTCACACATCATCCACTGAGCCAAGAAAAGAACCCATTCATTCGTCTACAAAGTATCGCTTTCCCTCCCGCCACCGCCATCCCTTGAAAAAAGGTACTAAATTTCCCTGGATAAAATAATGTGACACTTTTTTTTTTTGGCATCAGTCTTCTGACCGGTTTGATGCGGCCCGCCACGAATTCCTTTCCTGTGCAAACCTCTTCATCTCAGAGTAGCAGTAGCACTTGCAACCTACGTCCTCAGTTATTTGCTTGACGTATTCCAATCTCTGTCTTTCTCTACCTTGGAAGTCATTCCCTCATGTCTTAGCAGATGTCCTTCCATCCTGTCCCTTCTCCTTATCAGTTTTTTCCACACATTCCTTTCCTCTCCGATTCTGCGTAGAACATCCTCATTCCTTATCTTATCAGTCCACCTAATTTTCAACATTCGTCTATAGCACCACATCTCAAATGCTTCTATTCTCTTCTGTTCCAGATTTCCCACAGTCCATGTTTCACTACTATACAATGCTGTACTCCAGACATACATTCTCAGAAATTTCTTCCTCAAATTAAGGCCGGTATTTGATATTAATAGACTTCTCTTGGCCAGAAATGCCTTTTTTGCCATAGCGAGTCTGCTTTTGATGTCCTCCTTGCTCCGTCCGTCATTGGTTATTTTACTGCCTAGGTAGCAGAATTCCTTAACTTCATTGACTTCGTGACCATCAGTCCTGATGTTAAGTTTCTCGCTGTTCTCATTTCTACCACTTCTCATTACCTTCGTCTTTCTCCGATTTACTCTCAAACCATACTGACAGTTCATTCCGTTCAGCAGATCATTTAATTCTTCTTCACTTTCACTCAGGATAGCAATGTTATCAGCGAATCGTATCATTGATATCCTTTCACCTTGTATTTTAATTCCACTCCAGAACCTTTCTTTTATTTCCATCATTGCTTCCTCGATGTACAGATTGAAGAGTAAGGGCGAAAGGCTACAGCCTTGTGTTACACCCATCTTAATACGAGCACTTCGTTCTTGATCGTCCACTCTTATTATTCCCTCTTGGTTGTTGTACATATTGTATATCACCCGTCTCTCCCTATAGCTTACCCCTATTTTTTTCAGAATCTCGAACAGCTTGCACCAATTTATATTGTCGAACGCTTTTTCCAGGTCGACAAATCCTACGAACGTGTCTTGATTTTTCTTTAGCCTTGCTTCCATTATTAGCCGTAACGTCAGAATTGCCTTTCTCCTGCCTTTACTTTTCCTAAAGCCAAACTGTTCGTCACCTAGCGCATTCTCAATTTTCTTTTCCATTCTTCTGTATATTATTCTTGTAAGCAGCTTCGATGCTTGAGCTGTTAAGCTGATTGTGCGATAATTTCCGCACTTTTCAGCTCTTGCCGTCTTCGGAATTGTGTGGATGATGCTTTTTCGAAAGTCAGATGGTATGTCGCCAGACACACCAACGTGAATAGTCATTTTGTTGCCACTTCCCTTAATTATTTTAGAAACTCTGATGGAATGTTATCGATCCCTTCTGCCTTATTTGACCGTAAGTCCTCCAAAGCTCTTTTAAATTCCGATTCTAATACTGGATCCCCTATCTCTTCTAAATCGACTCCTGTTTCTTCTTCTATCACATCAGACAAATCTTCAGCCTCATAGAGGATTTCAATGTATTCTTTCCACCTATCTGCTCTCTGCTCTGCATTTAACAGTGGAATTCCCGTTGCACTCTTAATGTTACCACCTTTGCTTTTAATGTCACTAAAGGTTGTTTTGACTTTCGTGTATGCTGAGTCTGTCCTTCCGACAATCGTATCTTTTTCAGTGTCTTCAAATTTTTCCTGCAGCCATTTCGTCTTAGCTTCCCTACACTTCCTATTTATTTCATTCCTCAGCGACTTGTATTGCTGTATCCCTGATTTTCCCGGAACATGTTTGTACTTCCTCCTTTCATCAATCAACTGAAGTATTTCTTCTGTTACCCATGGTTTCTTCGCAGCTACCTTCTTTGTACCTATGTTTTCCTTCCCAACTTCTGTGATGGTCCTTTTTAGAAATGTCCATTCCTCTTCAACTGCGCTGCCTATTGCGATATTCCTTATGGCTGTATCTATAGCGTTAGATAACTTCAAACGTATCTCTTCATTCCTTAGAACTTCCGTATCCCACTTCTTAGCGTAATGATTCTTCCTGACTAATGTCTTGAACTTCAGCCTACTCTTCATCACTACCATATTGTAATCTAAGTCTATATCTGCTCCTGGGTATGCCATACAATCCAGTATCTGATTTCGGAATCTCTGTCTGACCATGATGTAATCTAATTGAAATCTTCCCGTATCTCCCGGGCTTTTCCAAGTATACCTCCTCCTCTTGTGACTCTTGAACAGGGTATTTGCTATTACTAGCTGAAACTTGTTACAGAACTCAATTAGTCTTTCTCCTCTTTCATTCCTTGTCCCAAGCCCATATTCTCCTGTAACCTTTTCTTCCACTCCTTCCCCTACAACTGCATTCCAGTCGCCCATGAATATTAGATATCCGTCCCCCTTTACATACTGCATTACCCTTTCAATATCCTCATACACTTTCTCTATCTGTTCATCTTCAGCTTGCGAATTCGGCATGTATACCTGAACTATCGTTGTCGGTGTTGGTCTGCTGTCAATTCTGATTAGAACAACCCGATCACTGAACTGTTCACAGTAACACACCCTCTGCCCTATCTTCCTATTCATAACGAATTCTACACCTGTTATACCATTTTCTGCTGCTGTTGATATTACCCGATACTCATCTGACCAGAAATCCTGGTCTTCCTTCCACTTCACTTCACTGACCCCTACTATATCTAGATTGAGCCTTTGCATTTCCCCTTTCAGATTTTCTAGTTTCCCTACCACGTTCAAGCTTCTGATATTCCACGCCTCGACTCGTAGAACATTACCCTTTCGTTGATTATTCAATCTTTTCCTCATGATAACCTCCCCCTTGGCAGTCCCCTCCCGGAAATCCGAATTGGGACTATTCCGGAATCTTTTGCCAATGGAGAGATCATCATGACACTTCTTCAGTTACAGGCCACATTTCCTGTGGATACACGTTACGTGTCTTTAATGCAGTGGTTTCCATTGCCTTGTGCATCCTCATGTCGTTGATCATTGCTGATTCTTCCACCTTTAGGGACAATTTCCCACCCCTAGGACAAGAAAGTGCCCTGAACCTCTACCCGCTCCTCTGCCCTCTTCGACAAGGCCGTTGGCAGAATGAGGCTGTCTTCTTATGCCGGAAGTCTTCGGGCGCCAATGCTGACTATTTATCAAAATTAAGGCAGTGGCGGGGATCGAACCCGGGACCGAAGACCTAGACACTGCTTAGAAACATTGAAACATTGAAATATAAATTAACACATAGTCCTGTGTTAATCTATCCAGATTTTAGAAAAGAATTCATCATGTCCTGCAATGCCTCTGGACATGCTATCAGAGCAGGTTTTTGTCAAAACATTAACGATGCAGGAAATCCAGTTGCCAACAGGTCCAGAAAGTTACATACAAAAGAAAAGAACAATTCAACAAAGAAAAGGAGTTACTGAGCGTCATATATGGAATAAAAAACTTCAAGTGTTGTACGTGTAGAAATAAACTAAAGATAATCACGGACCATGCTGCTCTCAAGTGGTTACTTGGGCTGAAAGATCCAGCAAGTCATTTGGCTCGTTCGTTTCTAAAGTCATTATCACCAGGGTAAAAATATTCCAGTGCAGATTGTCTTAGTAAGAAGATAGCTGTCTTAGAAGCAGTAGGTCAGTATGCAGAAGAATGGCAAAAAGCACAGGCTTCAGATGCAGATTGCAAAATATACACGACACAATGGCAGTTTTATGTCATGGGGGACTGTAATCCATTTCCAGTGGAAGGAGAAGAAGAAGGATTGCTGGAGAACATGGGCTTGTTACAAGGAATGAGAGGTGAAAAAGACTAATTGAGTTCTACAATAAATTTTGTCAAATAATAGCGAATACTATGTACTAGGAAATGAAGATATATGCTTGAAGTTCTCTGAGGCAATAGATACTGCAATAAGGAAGAGTCCAGTAGGCGGTTCACTTGAAGAAGAACGGATATCCCTGAAAATGACAATCACAGAGGTTGGAAAGAAAAACATACATACAAAGAGAGTAACTCCAGTGAAACCTTGGATAACAGGAGAATTAACTCAGTTCATCGATGAAAGAAGGAAGTAGAAAAACGTCGAGGGAAATTGAGGAACAAAAGAATAAGTCATTTAGGAAAGAAATAGCCGGCCGGGAAGGCCGAGAGGTTCTAGGCGCTTCAGTCCGGAACCGCGCGACTGCTACGGTCGCAGGTTCGAACCCTGCCTCGGACATGGATGTGTATGATGTTCTTAGGTTAGTTAGGTTTAACTACTTGTAAGTTCTAGGGGACTGATGACCTCAGATGTTAAGTCCCATAGTGCTCAGAGCCATTTGAGCCATTCGTAGGGTCAGTACTGCCTCACGCGTTCCAACGTTTCTACGGAATCCAAATTGATCCTCCTCGAGGTCGGCTTCTACCAGTTCTTCCATTCGTCTGTCAAGAATTCGTGTTAGTATTTTGCACCCTTGACTTACTAAACTGATAGTTCGGTGATTTTCACAATTGTCAACACTTGCTTTCTTTGGGATTGGAATTATTATATTCTTCTTAAAGTCTTAGGGTACTACGCCTGCCTCATACATCTTTCTCACCAGGTAGTAGAGTTTTGTCAAGGCTGGCTATCCCAAGGCTATCAGTAGCTCTAATGCAATGTTGTCTACTCCTGGGGCCTTGTTTCGGCTTAGGTCTTTCAGTGCTGTGTGAAATTTTTCACGCAGTACCATATCTCCCATTTCATCCTCACCTACGTCCTCTTCCATTTCCATAATATCGCCTTCAAGTGCATCGCCCTTGTATAGACTCTTTATATACTCCTTCCACCTTTCTGCTTTTCCTTCTTTGCTTAGAACTAGTACTCCGTCTGAGATCTTCATACTCATACAAGTGGTTGTCTTTTCTCCAAAGGTCTCTTTAATTTACCTATAGGCAGTATCTATCTTACCCATGGCGATATACGCCTCTATACCTTTACATTTGCCCTTTAACCATCCCTGCATAGCCATGTTGCAGTTCCTGTCGATCTCATTTTTGAGGCGTTTGTATTCCTTTTTGCCTGCTTCATTTACGCATTTTTGTATTTTCTCCTTTCATCAATTAAATTCAATAACTCTTCTGTAACCCAAGGATTTCTACTAGCAATTGTCTTTTTACGTACTTGATCGTCTGCTGCCTTTACAATTGCATCTTTCAAAGCTATACATTCTTCTTCTACAGTATTTCTTCTCCCGTTTTTGTTAATCGTTCTCTGATGGTCTTTCTGAAACTCTCTACAACCTCTGGTTCTTTCAGTTTCTCCAGATACCATCTCCTTAAATTCCCACCTTTTCGCCGTTTCTTCACTTTTAATCTACAGTTCATAACCAATAGGTTGTGGTCGAAGTCCACATCTGCCCCTGGAAATGTCTTACAATTTAGAACTTGGTTTCTAAATCTCTGTCTTAGCATTACATAATCTATCTGAAACCTTCCAGTGTCTCCAGGCCTCTTCCACGTATACAACGTTCTTTCATGATTTTTTAAACCAACTGTTAGCTATGATTAAGTTATGCTCTGTGCAAAATTCTACCACTCGGCTTCCTCTTTCATTCCTTAACTCCATTCTATATTCACCTACAACTGTTCCTTCTATTAATTTTCCTACTACCGAATTCCAGTCCCCTATGACTATTAAATTTTCGTCTCCCTTCACTATCTGAATAATTTCATTTATTTCCTCATATATTTCTTCAATCTCTTCGTCGTCTGCGCAGCTAGTTGGCAAATGAACTTGTACTACTGTTGTAGGCGTGTATGTCCATCTTGGCCAAAATAATGCATTCCCTACGCTGTACGTAGTAGCTTACCAGCACTTCTATTTTTTTTATTCATTGCTAAACCTACTCTGCATTACCCCTATTTAATTTTATATTTATAACCTTGTATTCACCTGACGAGAAGTCTTGTTCCCCCTGCAACCGAACTTCACTAATTCCCACCATATCTAACTTTATTCTATCCATTTCCATTTTTAAATTTTCTAACCTACGTACCCGATTACTGGATATGACATTCCACGCTCCTATCCGTAGAACGCGACTTTTCTTTCTCCTGATAAGGATATACTCTTGAGTAATCGCCGCCCAGAGATCCGAATGGGGGACTATTTCACCACCGGAATAAACTACCCAAGAGGACGCCACCATCATTTAACCATACAGTAAAGCTGCGTGCCCTAGGGAAATATTATGGCTTTAATTTCCCGTTGCTTTCAGCCATTCGCAGTACCAGCACAGCAAGGCCGTTTCGGTTATTGTTACAAGGCCAGATCAGTCAGTCCTCCAGACTGTGGCCCCTGCAACTCCTGAAAAGGCTGCTGCCTCTCTTCAGGAACCACACGTTTGTCTGGCCTCTTAACAGATACCTCTCCGTTGTGGTGGCACCTACGGTACAGCTACCTGTATCGCTGAAGCACGCAAGCCTCCCCACCAGCGGCAAGGTCCATGGTTCATGTACATATTCAATAATCTTCTGTACATACGAGTAGTAACAAATTACGATATATGGTAACCATTGGTAATGTTAATGTAGAAATAAAACAGATAATTGAAAATAAGAATCAATTTAAAAATATACACTACTGGCCATAAAAATTGCTACATCATGAAGATGACGTGCTACAGAAGCGAAATTTACCCGACAGGAAGAAGATGCTGTGATATGTAAGTAATTAGCTTTTCAGAGCATTCACACAAGGTTTGCGCCGGTGACGACATCTACAACGTGCTGACATGAGGAAAGTTTCCAACAGATTTCTCATACACAAACAGCAGTTGACCGGCCTTGCCTGGTGAAACGTTGTTGTGATGCCTCATGTAAGGAGGAGAAATCCGTACCATCACGTTTCCGACTTTGATATAAGTCGGATTGTAGCCTATCGCGATTGCGGTTTATCGTAACGCGACGTTGCTGCTCACGCTGGTCGAGATCCAATGACTGTTAGCAGAATATGGAATCGGTGGGTTCAGGAGGGTAATACGGAACGCCGTGCTGGATCCCAACGGCCTCGTATCACTAGCAGTCGAGTCGACAGGCATCTTAACCGCATAGCTGTAACGAATCGTCCAGCCACGTCTCGATCCCTGAGTCAACAGATGGGGACGTTTGGAAGACAACAACAATCTACACGAACAGTTCGACGACGTTTGCAACAGCATGGATAATCAGCTTGGAGACAATGGCTGCGGTTACCCTTGACGCTGCATCACAGACAGGAGCACCAGCGATGGTGTACTCAATGACGAACCTGAGTGCACGAATGGCAAAACGTAATTTTTTCGGATGAATCTAGAACATCATGATGGCCGCATCCGTGTTTGGCGACATCGCGGTGAACGCACATCGGAAGCGTGTATTCGTCATCGCCATACTGGCGTATAACTCGGCGTGATGGTATGGGGTGCCATTGGTTACACGTCTCGGTCACCTCTTGTTCGCATTGATGGCACTTTGAACAGTGGTCGTTACATTTCAGATGTGTTACGACACGAGGCTCTACCCTTCATTCGATCTCTGCGAAACTCTACATTCCAGCAGGATAATGCGCAACCACATGTTGCAGGTCCTGTACGGGCCTTTCTGGATAGAGAAAATGTTCGACTGCTGCCCTGGCCAGCACAATCTTCAGATCTCTCACCAACTGAAAACGTCTGGTCAATGGTGGCCGAGCAACTGGCTCGTCACAATAGGCCAGTCACTACTCTTTATGAAGTGTGGTATCGTGTTGAAGATGCATGGGCAGCTGCACCTGTACACGCCATCCAAGCTCTGTTTGACTCAATGCCCAGATGTATCAAGGCCGTTATTACGGCCAGAGGTGGTTGTTCTGGTTACTGATTTTTCAGGATCTATGCACCCAAATTGCGTGAAAATGTAATCACATGTCAGTTCTATTATATTTGTCCAATGAAGACCCGTTTATCATCTGCATTTCTTCTTGATGCAGCTATTTTAATGGCCAGTAGTGTAAAATAAAAGGAACTAACTCAAGTTACAGGTGAATAACTTTCAGCTTATATTAGTAGATATCTCACTGGCAGCCTTGGAATAACTCCAGGTTTGCCGGCTAACTACAACTACTCCTACGTCTCAACCCGTTGTTGCTGTACTCTTCAACACTGACCACAAGGGCACGCTCATGTTTCGGAACTTCTAGAGTCTGTGCATCCCTGTTTGGTTGCTGGTGGCATTATTTCTACCAGACGGCTTCCTGTTTTATTCCTTAATCCCATTCCATATTCACCTACTACATTTCCTACTCTTCCTTTTCCTACTATCGAATTCCAGTTCCCCATGACTACTAAGTTTTCGTCCGGACATGTCCGAAAGAACAGATACCATCTTAGTATATATATAGTTAAGGCTCACCGGCCACTTGACCATCTTCTTCTTCTATGCGAATACACAAACAGTGCCCGAACTCTTACGGGAATCGGCAACGCGCCTCGAGTAATGAGCATAATTGGCGGGGGCACTGCGAATGTAGTGCGGGACAATACGTTGAAAATGTGGGTTTCGCGGGAGGCGTGCCAGTGATAAGTCCCTGCAGTCGCGCTATCTTCTGTGTCCTCGGTGGCTGAGATGGATAGAGCGTCTGCCATGTAAGCAGGAGATCCCAGCTTCGAGTCCTGGTCGAGGCACACATTTTCATCTGTCCCTGTTGACGTATTGCAACGCCTGTAAACATTTCATTGTAATTTCTTTCTAACGAGCTGCGTGGTTACCGATGGTACCTGTACTTTCGGACATGTCCGCAAGAACAGATACCATCTTAGTATATATAAAATTATATGTGCCTGTAATTATTTGTAATGGAGAAGGTAATCGAAACCACTGTATTACTGACACCTAATGTGTATTGAGAGGATATGTGGCCTGTCATTAAAAAAATAGTGTTATTATGATCTCTCCTTTGGCAAAATATACCTGACTATCCCCCCAAGTGGATTTCAAGGAGGGGATGGCCAAGGGGGAGATGACCATGAGAATAAAATTGAATAAGCAACGAAAGGATAACGTTCTACAAGACGAGGCGTGTGATGTCACAATTAAAAAATGGTTCAAATGGCTCTGAGCACTATGGGACTCAACTGCTGTGGTCATTAGTCCCCTAGAACTTAGAACTACTTAAACCTAACTAACCTAAGGACATCACACACATCCATGCCCGAGGCAGGATTAGAACCTGTGACCGTAGTAGTCAATGTCACAATTAAGAACATGGTAGGGAGGCTAGAAAACCTGAAAAGGGAAATATCAAGGCTTAGCTTAGATAAAGCAGGAAACGGAAAGAAGACAAGTACTTCTGGTCAGACTATTGTAGGGTAATACCAACAGTAACAGAAAACGGCATAACAGGAGTAAGATTTGTTATGAATAGGAATGCAGGAGGGAGAGTGAGTTACTCTGAACAATTCACTGATAGGGTTCTTCTCATCAGAATCGACAGCAAACGAACACCAACAAAAATAGTTGAGGTAAACATGTTGACTCGCAAGGTGAAGAACAGTTAGAGAAAGTATAAGGGGATACTGAATGGTTAATTAAGTATGTAAAGAGGAAAGAGAGAGGGTATCTAGTATTAGGAATCAGAATTTAGAAGAGCTTTGAAAGACATAAAAGCAAAAAAGACGGAAGGGATGGATAACATTCCATCGGAATATCTACAATCGTTGAGGAAAGTGATAAAAACTATCATTTATCTTGGTGTGTGAAATTTACGAGACTGACGACATAACATCAGACTTTTGGAAAATCATCATCTACACAATTTCCAAGATTTGTAAAATCCGAAAAGTGCGAGAGCTATCGCACAAACAGCATAACAGTTCATACATCTATGATACTGACGAGAATGATATACGCAAGAATTATAAAGAAAATTGGGAGTCTGTTACACGACGATCAGTTTGACTGTAAGGAAGGTAAAAGTTGCGGAGAAGCAGTCCCGACATGGCGGCTTAAAAAGAAACAAGACACGTTCATGGGAAAAGCGTTTAGCAATGCCCGAAATCCTCAGAAAAATAGAGATAATATACAATTTATACAATAACAAAGGTGCAACAGAAAGAGTATATGACCAAAAATGAACTGCACAGAGTAAAAAGGTTGTAAGACAGGGATGTAGTCTTTTGCACCTGTTGTTCAGTGTGTACATTGAAGAAGCAATGGCGGAAGTATGAGAAAGGCCCAAGAGTGGGATTAAGATTAAAGGTGAAAGAATATCAATTTTTAGATTCGCTGATGACGTTACTGTCCCTAGTGAAAGTGAAGAAGAATTTCAGGCTCTGCTGAATATCATGAATGGTCTAATCTGTACAAATTATGGACTGACAGTAAATCGAAGAAAAACAAAGTAATGAAAAATTGCAGAAATAAGAACAACGAGACACTTAATATAATAACTGGATATCACAAAGTGGATGAAGTTAAAGAAATCTGCTACCTAGGTTGCAAAATAACCCATGACGGACAGAGCAAGGACGACCTAAGAAGCAAACTATCACTGCCAAAGAGTGCATTCCTGACCAAGAGAACTCTACTAGTATCAAACACAAGCCTTAATTTGAAAAAGAAATTTCTGATAATGTAAGTTTAGAGCACGGCATTGTATAGTACTGAGACATGGACTGTGGGAAGTCTGGAACAGAAGAGAATAAAAGCTGAAAATTAGGTGGATTGATAACATAAGGAATGACGAGTGTCTCTGCAGAAGCGGCGAGGAAGGAATATATAGAAAACAATGACAAGGCGGAGGAACAAGATAACAGGACATGTGTTAAGTCATCAGAGAATAACTTAAATGGTACTAGAGGGAGCAGTAGAAGGTAAAACTATAGAGGAAGACAGAGATTGGGATTCATCAAGCAAATAATTGAGGATGTACATTTCAAGTGCTTCTCTGAGGTAAAAAGGTTTGTGTAGGAGAGGCATTCTTGACGAGCCACATCAAACAGTGCTAGAAGGGATGGAAGCGGAGAGGAGAGGGAGGAGGTCATGGATTCCCTAGGCGACCTTGAGTATAAGTCGTACAGTTGTCTGGGTGATTTCCCTGGGTGACCTTGATCAATTCCAGGTGTTTCCCTGGAGAGAAGGAACGAGGGCACCAAGGAAAACAAATATATAACCTAACACTGGATGTGTAATATGGCACTGAATGTAATAAGATCGTTTTCTATCGTTGAACTTACACTCATAACCTATTGATGTTTCGTCAATGGGAGTGTAATGGCTACCATTTCCACCTGCCCGAACTCTGTCAGTTAATAGCTACTTGTTCTGCAGTTGCCATAACGCCGCAGGAGACAAGGTTCTCATAACCCAACTGCCTACCATTCAAAAATATAAATTCTGCAGTACAAATCACGATAATGCTGAGGCATCATCCGAAGGGGCCTGCTGGCTCATTCAATCTGATACTTTCAGAGAGCAGGTTCCACTAACCACTGTCTTGGAAGCTGTGGCTATTTTTGTCTATCTGTGAGTTAGGGCAACAGTGTGTAACTGTCATCAACCCCCAGACAGATCAAAACCAGCTCACGAGCTGGTGGAGCTCGGAGTGTTTAGATACTATCAATATATCGAAACCTATTTAAATGAGTAGTACTCACGTCGCCCTGCGAAACTACTAGTATGAGAACTCTGAAAGTATTGATGCTTACTCATACTTTCTTTCACACAAATGAAGCAATGTTGCTTACATACGATATTTAACTTGAATGCTTATTTTATGTAGCCCAATGAAACACAGTAACAGATTTTTCCCTCACAGTTTTGAATGTTTCCCAAAAGCAGCTATTGCTGTAAATATTTAGGAGACAACTTATTTCTGTTCTGTCACAGTTGCATCGGCTTTTGAAAATAAACACTAGCCAGAAGATGTTTCGAGGGTGATAAAATACTGTTGAGAAGATTTGTACAAACACAGATAATGACTTTCATGTTCTGCTAGTCGGCTACTTAAGCATTACAGGGATTCACAAATAAAGAAACTTCGTCACTGTGTGGTGTTTCATTTTCCTCATTGTGGCCGTGAAGAAGGTGTTTATGATGCTTCCCAAGTCGTATTCTTGTGTTAACGCTACACGAAGCAGTGTCTTCCTCTGACTCACTTGGCTCTTTTGTTGCTCATAAAAAAACTTTCGAGTTTTAGTACGCTTCGCCCACATGCTGCAGGATCTTGAAAATGCAATGACTGTATGGTCATTTGATTCAATTAACCCGTATATTTTCTTCAGCTCTCTCAATAATACGTTCTTGCGTTCTTTATCAATTGGTGAGACTGGTGTGATGCTTTAAGGTTCTGTCGACAAACAGTCGTTGGTGTAATTGTGGGTACTGTAACATACTTTTGTCCAGGCATTTCTCTCCTGATTATACAAAAGACTTAAATAAAGCTATAATTTGATTGAGTGTTTTTCTCTCTATATTTGGTGGCATGTCAAGTGATGGAACAGTGTCAATTAAACTCTCAGATATCACTTTCCTCACATGTAGATGCGTTCCAACATGAAAAAATTCCGATTTCCACTTTGTTTCAAAAACGAGTCTTCAGGAGTCTTGTTCCGCATTTGAATTCTTTAATATTTGTCTGACAGCACAAAACTATTTTTAATCCATGCATCATTCCTCGGACTTTAGTTGCAGTTGTTTTAACGCCAGACATTTTAAGGCCTTTTAAGCAACAATATTTATTGCATGTGCAAAATACAACAAATTTTCCTCTTTAGCAGTAAATCTTCTTATGTCAGCAAACATAGAACTGGCAATGAATGCCGCCACGTCACGAACTTTTCTTTGTGATATACTCCAACCATCAAGAATTCCTTTCGACGAACATTCGACTGTATGTCTTTAGTTTAGTGCACGAGTGCCTTAGTGTAATATAAATATATTTGGAAGGTTTCTAAAAAATGGGCTGTCACAGCTAAAATGCCTCGTCCATTCACTGTTTCAGTCCAGGCATCCTGCGTGAGACAAATATTCTCTTTTTTTTATATTTTTCATGTAGTTGTAGCCATGCAGTCCTAGTAATTTTCTTGTATCACCCTTTCTAAATATTTTGCTTCAGGCATTCCAAAATTATACACGGAAGATATTCGCAGTTGCGAACACGAACTATTATCAGCTGTGTAAGGAAATGACGACAGTGAAAATTTGTGCGCAACTGTAACTCGAACCGTTCCTGCGTCACAACTTGTACACGTACATGCATTATGTAATTCCTTTACATGGGTGGACGTTTTGATTGAAAGTTGCTGCCTACTATCGGCGGATAAATGTGATACTGCAGTTCCTCCGTTCTTAAGAACAACATGCACGAAGGTCTGAAGGAACATTGCACTATTCTTCTTAACAACACAGGCACTCTAATACAGTCGACTTCAAAATTAGGTTGCCCCTCCTTCAAAAGATATAAAACGCGTTTTCCTTCGACGATGTTTAAAAACCATATACCCTTGTAGATAAAAAACAAATGGTTCAAATGGCTCTGAGCACTATGGGACTTAACTTCTGAGGTCATCAGTCCCATAGAACTTAGACCTACTTAAACCTAACTAACCTAAGGACATCACACCTATCCATGCCCGAGGCAGGATTCGACCCTGCGACCGCAGCGGTCGCGCGGTTCCAGACTGTAGCTCCTAGAACCGTTCGGTCACCTCGGCCGGACGATAAACATTACCAAACCCTCAACTATTTTGTTATATTTTTACCTCCCACTGAAATAAAAACGTTATTTAAAAATACTCCCGTTTTAAGTATGATGGTTAGCTACAAAAAGTAATTTTTTTCTACGTTTCTGGACAAGAAAGACTCCTTTAAAGTATTCTACAGTCCCATCGTCGCCCTGATTGAGCCCTATTTGACGTCGCATCAGTATCACATTGTTTTCCAATTCCAGATGTTTCGATATTGGTGGCTGTGATAGGATAGAGCAAATTCGTACGTTATTTCTGGTCACGCTCGAGCGATTTAATTATATGCAGAATAGTCACTCTGGAACTGAAGTATACTCGAATACAATAAACAGTTTAAACAGACAGTGTTGTCTCTGATCACCCAAGTGGCATGCTCTCCAGAATGTTTAAATATTGTACGATTTTCTTCTGTGGCTGCTGTCCTGGCTGTTGGGTGACGTAACATGTTGCTCGCCTACTGAGATCTCATTCACCAGTAACAGCCGACCTTTTCTTGATTGCGGGCAAGCATGGCCCTCGTTAGTAATTTTTTGAATTCTAAAAGGTTGAGGATCGACACTGTTGCTCGTACCATCACAGAAAATTCCAATAGGAAGAAAACTGTAGAAAGTCAAGCTAGACGTCTACTAAGAACGAAGAACTGAGATAAACATTATAGGGAAGAATCGTAAATTCAACAGATTTTTAGCTCTGATCTTACAGATTTTATGCATGGAATACGAATTTGTGTCGTAAATTCGGAAAATACGTAAAATCGAAATTTCACTGTATTTGTCGAAAGATGACACTTTTCAACACTATAAAAACTGTACTACTTGCACTGCATATTTTAATTTTACTTTCGACAAATTATTTTCTCAAAGCGACTTGTAACTTTGAAACTCAGAATGACAGTTACTCGAAACTAGACAGCGAATGAAATTAAATTACTAACAAACGTTAAACTAACGAGTCATAGCCTGAAAAATAAAACTACATACATATTACAATTTTATATCAGAGGATACCAAAAGAAAATTATTATGAGGCTCACACACACCTTTCAAAACTTGTTTTAGAAGAGCTGAAATCAGCCTACTTAACACTGGAGTTGCAACACATTTTAGTATAGCCCGTGGAAAATACTCACCCATAGATATTACAGTCTGCAGCCTGAGCATCTCATCCTTAATCCACGTGTTCGTCCATAGTGTCCTGTACTACCTTACTCTCTCTTTCTCAAACCATCAATCAATGGAATATGCCAGATTTCGTCCTTTCGAAAAGCCAACTGGCAAGATTTCATTTCCAAAGCAACTTTTGAAACCAGTCAAGAGAAGGATATCGAAGAAGTGGTACAACATACTATGCATACGATTATACATGTCATGGAAGCAACTTTACCCTATTCGTCGTGGTTTTCCGACGGGCCCCTATGGCACAGCGGTCTGAAGAAATACCAGTGTATGTCGCAGGATTCAACGACTCAAACGACTGGCGGAGCGAAACTCATTATCCTTCTTAGCACAAGGCTTTGAGTCATACAGTGTTCCACTTCATCAATAGGAGTTCCATACTGCTTAGCAGAATGTCGTGACACAGCTCCTTCACCGGATACACTCCACAGCCAAATCCTTAAACACCTAAGCAACGACAGCGTAAAATACACTCTCGAGTTTTGCAATCGCATTCGGCGCAAAGGGGAGTTTCCCATACAGTGGCGGGAAACTAGGGAAAGACCCACAACTTTTGAATTATTATCGAACAATATCTTTAAAGAACATGCTGTCTAAATTATTCGAAATAATGATCGACTGACGACTGTACTGGTGGGTGGAACCAATTTCAAAGTATCCTTCGAACACTCCTGTCTACTACAGACCAACAAGGTCCATCTGTAATCAGCAGTTTGAAATGCTTTCGCACATCACGTAGACCTGTTCGCTATTTTCTGTGACCTACAGAATGTTTATGATACCACCTGTCCTGGAACAATTACATCCTGTCTACACTGCTTGAATGGAGCTTCCAGAACTGTTGGCCCATTTTCATCCATAATTTTCTATACCACCGACAGCTCTGGGTACAGAGAGGTTCGACTGTCAGCAATCAACACATGCAGAAAACTGAAAACTGATGTCACTCAGGGATTGATTCTCAGCGTAACCCTCTTTGCGTCGCAATCACTGGTATTGTGACTGCCGTGGAACCCACTCCTTTATCGTCACTGCATGTGGAGGGCTTTTGCCTGTATCATAGCTCTCCACCATTGCACATAACAGAGTGCCAAATTCAGGAGGCTGTACAGGAAACTACATAATTGGGCCGTGAATCATGGATATCAATTTTCTCGCGCAATATATCGCACCATTCACTTTTGTCTCCTCAGGACTGTGCATCAGTGCCCATAACTTCACTTGCTAACCAGTTACCTGAAGTCGATGAGACTTTCAAACATTTAGGGACTTTATTTAAGAGCAGCGTAATGTCGTTACCATATGTACGCCAACCGACCCTTAATACCTTCAGATTCCTCAGAATCACCTCCGTCTGACTTACGAAACTGTCACTCAGATTTTCAGTCACGGCAACAAGATCATAGATCCTAGGGCTGCCAGTTCTCCTTATCCCGTTCCACATCATTTTACATGGACTTTTAGTGCAGTGAGGAAGTGATAACGAAGATGTTTAGTCCCTTTAAACCCATCATCATCATCATCATCAACGATATCATCATCTAAGAGACCAGGTCGGATATACAGTTTTATTCTTCCAGACAGTTTGATTCAACACACATTCAGCTGTAGAGTCAAGAATCATTCTTGATAGTTTCGATATTATATGGATTCAGCAGAAAGATTATAGCAGTAACTTAGTACAAACAATGTCAGAACTTCGTAGAATAAGGAACAGATATCGCCGAAATCGCCTTATTCTAGACTTTCGCCATATTATGTTCAGTGGAGTGCAGCTGCTGCTGTAATAATTGATCTACAAAAATCCTTCTTAAATAATGTAGTGTAATATTTATGGCATTTAAATGTAAAGATTAATATTTCCCAGTATACTCTATTTCATCAGAAATATGCAAACATCTATTAGTGAACATTAACATTGGGTGAGCGCTTGAACTCTACAGTGGACAGTTTCAATGACGAGATGATGTGTATGGAGGAGTGGGAGTCCGTTCTTCCACAAGATTTGAAACCAAAGGCGGTAGTGACGGACGGTGGGATCTGCAGTGAAGTCGAAATTCTAACTCATCTCAGAGGCGTTCCTCTGGGCTCACGTCAGAATTCTGGGCGGGTCAGAGCATTTTTAAGGGGAGCTAGTGTCCACAAACCAGGCACAGATGCTGCTTTATGACAGGCTGCATTGTCATGCTGATAGAGTGATCATCTCCGACCTGTTCCTCTGCTTTATGCAGTACACAGTGCTGTGAAATGTGTTGATTATCTTCCGCATTTAGCGCCCAGGTATTAACCAAAACCAAAGGGTATCACTTCACACCCCCTGGTCTGTGGTGTTTTACATTACCTCAAACGTCGCTTAGCACTGACAGGAGGAGGAATGTTTCGCTAACAAAAAGCTCTTCAACCAATATACCCCATCGTTTTTATTATCGTACACATAGTCGTAGTGCTGTCTGGACTGCTGGTAGCTGGGAGCTCATGAGCAATTCCTTCGGCTGGAGTCAGGAGATTTTTTTACAACCACCATCCCCCCCCCCCCCCTCCGGCCAATGGTAGATGGTCCTCTTCGGTAAGTAGATGAGGTCTCCCTGGTCTTCGATGTATCGTCGTTGCACCTTCGCGTTCCCACGTCCCTGTCACATCACAAAAAGTCGACCTTGGCTGCTTTAGAAGAGTTGAAATGTCCCTGGTGTATCTGTTACCCATATAATATCCAATGGCTAGCGTACGTTCGAAGCCACAGAGCTGTCCTGACCACCCAGTTATGCTGTAAATGCTTCTCTGCAGACAACACATTATTCCTCGCCTCCTTTGGTAGTGGCAGGTCCCGCTCTGTGATGTATAGTCGTCATTTGCGCATGTAGTAGGGGTGTGATGATGAAAATTTCGTGTGACTCCCTAGCAGCTTCGTGTTGGACCTTAACAGTTCGTCTTTCACTAAATACTAGTAGTAAAATTTGGAATTCCATCCATTATTAAGCAGTACTGCCTTAGTTTCTGCGAAAGCGGTCTGCTAGCGTGCCCCTTTAAGGTACATATAGTACTAACAATGTTCTTTAAATATTTCTTAGTAATGGTAACTAATTAATGTATATTATAAAAGCATGTGTACAATGTGCATGCCGCTAAAACTCAGAAATGATTCCCAGTGCGATCAAGGCAATTATATGGTGCGGTAGCCCTCTATCCCCCATCTATGAAGAAGGTTCGAGCTTTTACCTGAGGGGCGTGATTTTGAAGATATGAGGTTTGGACGTTGCGCACTCTAGAAATTTGTAGAACATTCCAGAACATTCGAGAGCGTCCGAGAACATTCCACATCACTCCAGAATGTTCCAAATTGTTCCACAATAATCCGGGATGTTCCGGGGCGTTCGGGAATAGTCTGGAACATTGGGAAAGATTTCAGAATCTTCGGCGACATCCAAAATCATTGTGGGACGTTCCAGAACACTCTTGAATGTTGGGGAATGCTCTGAAACATTGTGGACCATTCGAAGCCTTTTTGCTATTTTCTCGAATTCTCCACTGATGGGACTACCCACTGGTCAGGGTACATAAACCACGGCCCGTCGTGGGTTCGAGCGTTAGTTTCTTATCAATAACGCAGGGATGAACCGAAAAAGTAGTGCAGTGAGCGAATAAAAACAAATAGTGAATTTTGAGTAGGCAAAGTGATACAGTGACTGAACACAACAGAAAAAAAGGAGTGAAAAGTGTGTGAAGTGTAGTTAGCGTACCCGTGAAAAGTTGATTTGATTTATCTTGTACACAACGCCCAAAAGTAAAAGTGGAGGAGATCTTGCTACTTTAGAAGCAAAACGGTGAAAACAAAAAGAACAGCGAAAAAATGAAACAGACGAAGTGCGTTAATAAAGTACGTTTAAGTTCGAAACGTACGAGTACCAGGACTGCCATTACATTGCCTTCCACTTAAAACTGGATCTCTGAACATGCGACTCAGGTATCTCAACTCACCAAAACTATGTAATGGAATAAGGATGAACGTGAAACAACTATCGAATAACATCATCAAAGCCGAACGTATGACTAAAGTACGAAGGGTACCCATCATTTATCACCATAATACTACTGATTTCCACTAAATTTCCATTCCAATTTTAAATGCTAGAATTACTAATAATTTTTAACGTACGGTTTTGCAGTTCAAAACCCTCAAGGACAAACTTTAAAATAGAGCGGCATCCTGCTTCTCTCATGGTCCATTACACGTAGGAAATTCGAAAAATTTGTACATATATACCCCAGGTAACAAAATGAAAATTTTGTTAGTAAACAAGTATTGTAAATAGTTAGAATATGTTTTCAATAAAATTATTTACCTCTTACAATTTAACGTTTATCCTCTTATTCTAGCTACGACACAATCTCGTATCAACTACCGGAGAGAAGCCGGGACACCATGTAGTTTACAATAAAATAGCCGCTAGATACATGTATTTTCACTTTCCTCTGCTTATGTTAAATTGTTAATGTACTCGATTTAGAATTCCTATATCAAACAACGTAATCCTCGATCCGTAAATGAACGAACATGAGCTATGCGTCTATCATGTGTCTGGCAAGCAAAAAACGAAAGCTGGTCGGTGGCAACCTAAAAAATTTACTGTTGTAAAGTGGCATGTGAAATTTCACATGATATGACGTGAAACGCACGAAACAAGATAATTTCCGATAAGCCTCGTTATTTGTGGCTCCTGTCCATTGCATGTAGGTCGTTATAAAATGTGTGTCTTTCAACGTTAACATGTGGTATTTAAAGAACAAATTTCCCCTTCATGAAATGTTTCACGAGTTATAGAATTCTGCCCGTGACGTTACGAGTGAATTATGCGGCGCGCTTTAATCATTGCAGAGTAGTACTTGCAACCTACGTCCTCAGTTATTTGCTGGATGTATTCCAATCTCTGTCTTCCTTCACACTTTTTGCCCTCTACAGCTCCCTCTGGTACCATGGAAGTCATTCCCTCGTGTCTTAACAGACGTCCTATCATCATGTCCCTTCTCCTTATCAGTGTTTTCCACATATTCCTTTCCTCTTCGATTTTGCGCAGTACCTCCTCATACCTCACCTTATCAGCCCACATAATTTTCCACATTCGTCTATAGCACCACATCTCAAATGCTTCGATTCTCTTGTGTTTCGGTTTTCCCACTGTCCATGTTTCACTACCATACAATGCTGCACTCCAGGCGTACATCCTCAGAAACTACTTCCTCACATTAAGGCCGATATTTGATATTAGTAGACTTCTCTTGGACAGGAGTGCCGCTTTTGCCATTGCTAGTTGCTTTTGATGTCATCCTTGCTCTGTCCATCATTGGTTATTTTACTGTCTAGGTAGCAGAATTCCTTAACTTCATCTACTTCGTGACCATCAATCCTGATGTTAAGTTTCTCGCTGTTCTCATTTCTACTATTTCTCATTATCTTCATCTTTCTTCGATTTACTCTCAATCCATACTCTCTACTCATTAGACTGTTCATTCCATTCAGCAGATCATGTAATTTTTCTTCATTTTCACTCAAGATAGCAATCTCATCAGCGAATATCCTTACCTCTTATACTTTATTTAACGTTTCTCCTTTTATTCTAGCTACGACACAATCTCTTATCAACTCCCTGAGTGAAGCCGGGACGCCATGTAGTTCATAAGAAAATAGCCGCTACATACATGTATTTTCCTTAAAACTTTTCACTTTCATCTGCTTATGTTAAATCCTTTCACCTTTAATTCCACTCCTGAGCCTTTCCTTTATCTGCATCAATGCTTCCTCGATGTACAGATTGAGCAGTAGGGCGAAAGGGTACATCCTTGTCTTACATCCTCTTTAATACGTGCACTTCATTCTTGGTCGTACACTCCTATTATTCCCTCTTGGCTGTTGTACATATTGTATATGACTAGTACATTCTACACACCAACGTGAATAATCGTTTTGTTGCCACTTCCGCCAATCATTTTAGAAATTCTGATGGAATTTTATCCATCCTTTCTGCCTTATTTGATCGTAAGTCCACCAAAGCTCTTTCAAATTCTGATTCTAATACTGGATCCCCTATCTCTTCTACATCAACTCCTGTTTCTTCTTCTATCACATCAGACAAATGTTTCCCCTTATAGAGACTTTCAATGTATTCTTTCCCACCTATCCGCTCTCGCCTCTGCATTTAACAGTGGAGCTGCCGTTCTACTCTTGCTGCCGTTGTACACGTGCTTTTAATGTCACCGAAGGTTGTTTTGATTTTCCTGTATGCTTAGTCTGTCCTTCCGACAATCATTTCTTTTACGGTGTCTTCACATTTTTCTTGCAGCCATTTCGTCTTAGCTTCCCTGCACTTCCTATTTATTTCATTCCTCAGCGACTTGTATTTCTGTATTCTTGAGTTTCTCAGAACATTTTTATACATCCTCCTTTCATCGATCAACTGTAGTATTTCTTCTGTTAGCCACAGTTTCTTCGCAGTTACCTCCTCTGTACTTATGTTTTCCTTCCCAACTTCTGTGATGGCCTTTTTTAGAGATACCCATTCCTCTTCAACTGTATTGCCTACTGGGCTATTCCTCATTGCTGTTTTTATAGCCTTAGAGAACTTGAACTACATCTCATCATTCCCTAGTATTCCTGTATCCCACTTCTTTGCGTATTGATTCTTCCTGACTAATGTCTTAAACTTCAGCCTACTCTTCATCACTACTATATTCTTAAGATACTCTACATAATCAAAAATGCATGAAACCCCTAAGACGTTGTGCCTGCCGCTCCAGCGGTAAACCTTTTGATGGGAAACTAAGAAGTCGTGGGATCGAATCGTGTTCGGCCCTTAGACTTTCCAATTTGCGTTGTAACGTAGCCTTCACCCATCAGTGACATCAAGAGTCGCCACAAACGACACACGGTTAAACTGTAGTTACCACTAACGAATCGGATAACAGGTAGGTTAGGGACACACAAGTCAACGAAGTGGCGTCCACTTGAAAGATTTGTAATGGGCCAGTAATCCACACGAAATGTTTACTATTATACCAGTATGGAATGCGGAAATGTGCACTGTATGTCACTGAGAGGTACCTGCCTGTATAAAAAGAGGTGGAGAATATTGTGTTGTCAGTAGAGAGCCAGAAATAGCGTAATGGGGTGGTCAGGAAAGCTCAGTGACTTCGAACATGCATTAGTCACTGGATGTTGCCTGAGTAAGAGACCCACTAGGGACATTTCAACTCTTCTAAAGCAGCCCAAGTCGACTATTTGCAATGTGACAGTGACTTGGAAAAGCTAAGGAACAGACACAGTTAAACCAGGACCAAAGGGATCTCCTGTACTGACGGACAGGGACCGTGGAGCATTGGAGATGGTGGTTGTAGAAATTGCGTGACTTCAGCCGAAAGAATCGCTCGTGAGCTCCAAAGTGCTACTGGCAGTCCAGGCAACTCAGTGACTGTCCCTAGGGTGATAAAAACTATAGGCTTTGGACGAGCAGCTCCTAATCACCAACACATTTCTGTAGTCACTGCGTCTACGTCAGCACTTTTCCGAGACATCTGCACTGATGAGCTGTAACATTAGTCTATGTGCACTCTCCTCCATTAACGGAATGCTACCTAGTGGCGTTGCGGTCTCGTGACGTGGTACAGAAAGTACGTAAGCAGAGCATGTAAGCAAATATGTAAGCAGAGAATAATTTGATGGCATTATGGGGAAATCCACTATCGTGTATAATTTTGACAAAGGGCCGGTTGTTATATACTGTCACCTAGGAATGAGCCTATCGGAAACGGCGATGTAGGTCTGCTGCTCCTATGCCACTGTCGTGAGCATCTAAGGAAAGATGTTGAAAGACGGTGGCACAACGAGTGTGAAACCACGTCATGTCTTCATCACAGAACAGAGGCCGTCCCAGTCTGTAAAGCAGTATAGGCAACAATCTGTCACACATCTGATGACAGAGTACAGTATTAATCCAGGCACAAGGGTTATGGAGCACATAACTCAACACACATCTACAGCAGCAGATGACTGCTTCATGTCCAGTCTCGACGATGGAATGCATTTCCTGATTCGATGAACCCTGTTACTTGTTGCACCAGGTTGATAATTTACACTCCTGGAAATGGAAAAAAAGAACACATTGACACCGGTGTGTCAGACCCACCATACTTGCTCCGGACACTGCGAGAGGGCTGTACAAGCAATGATCACACGCACGGTACAGCGGACACACCAGGAACCACGGTGTTGGCCGTCGAATGGCGCTAGCTGCGCAGCATTTGTGCACCGCCGCCGTCAGTGTCAGCCAGTTTGCCGTGGCATACGGAGCTCCATCGCAGTCTTTAACACTGGTAGCATGCCGCGACAGCGTGGACGTGAACCGTATGTGCAGTTGACGGACTTTGAGCGAGGGCGTATAGAGGGCATGCGGGAGGCCGGGTGGACGTACCACTGAATTGCTCAACACGTGGGGCGTGAGGTCTCCACAGTACATCGATGTTGTCGCCAGTGGTCGGCGGAAGGTGCACGTGCCCGTCGACCTGGGACCGGACCGCAGCGACGCACGGATGCACGCCAAGACCGTAGGATCCTAAGCAGTGCCGTAGGAGACCGCACCGCCACTTCCCAGCAAATTAGGGACACTGTTGCTCCTGGGGTATCGGCGAGGACCATTCGCAACCGTCTCCATGAAGCTGGGCTACGGTCCCGCACACCGTTAGGCCGTCTTCCGCTCACGCCCCAACATCGTGCAGCCCGCCTCCAGTGGTGTCGCGACAGGCGTGAATGGAGGGACGAATGGAGACGTGTCGTCTTCAGCGATGAGAGTCGCTTCTGCCTTGGTGCCAATGATGGTCGTTTGCGTGTTTGGCGCCCTGCAGGTGAGCGCCAGAATCAGGACTGCATACGACTGAGGCACACAGGGCCAACACCCGGCATCATGGTGTGGGGAGCGATCTCCTACACTGGCCGTACACCTCTGGTGATCGTCGAGAGATACTGAATAGTGCACGGTACATCCAAACCGTCATCGAACCCATCGTTCTACCATTCCTGGACCGGCAAGGGAACTTGCTGTTCCAACAGGACAATGCACGTCCGAATGTATCCCGTGCCACCCAACGTGCTCTAGAAGGTGTAAGTCAACTACCCTGGCCAGCAAGATCTCCGGATCTGTCCTCCATTGAGCATGTTTGGGACTGGATGGAGCGTCGTCTCACGCGGTCTGCACGTCCAGCACAAACGCTGGTCCAACTGAGGCGCCAGGTGGAAATGGCATGGCAAGCCATTCCACAGGACTACATCCAGCATCTCTACAATCGTCTCCATGAGAGAATAGCAGCCTGCATTGCTGCGAAAGGTGGATATACACTGTACTAGTGCCGACATTGTGCATGCTCTGTTGCCTGTGTCTATGTGCCTGTGGTTCTGTCAGTGTGATCATGTGATGTATCTGACCCCAGGAATGTGTCAATAAAGTTTCCCCTTCCTGGGACAATGAATTCACGGTGTTCTTATTTCAATTTCCAGGAGTGTACATTCAGGAAAAGGGCTCGTCGAAAGTTGCATAGTGCACGAATGCAAGCCAGTGTTGTCAGAATTGTGCTATGGGGGACATTCATCTAGTCTTCTATGGGATCTGTGACAGTAATAGAAGGAAATCTGACACCTATGGGCTATGTGAACATAATTGCAAACTACCTGCACCCCATCACTCTTGACATATATCCATACCCACATATACATCTATACTCTGTAAACTGCTGTGAGTAAACGGCAGAGGGCCTTTCCCACAGCACCAGTTATAGGGTGTCAGTTCGACTGTTTAGTATAACTCTAACGTGCTATAATCCAGTCTCTGCTGACGCATAGAGAAGGGAAGCACATCATAGGATCATGCAGATTATAAGGAAATGATAATGCAATGCAAACATCTTATGGAATGATAATTAATAGGAGTGGCTCAATCAAGCATGAAACCAAACCATACATAGACATACAAGGTGTTCCAAGACTTGACATCAAAACTTCAGGAATAGATTTCTAATATAAGAAGATGAAAAAAAAGTCCAGTGAATAGGGCTCTAAGAGACATATCTTCGGAGCAAAGAGCACAATTTCATTTTGAATCATGTGAAACAGTTCTCTTCTACTGCAAGCTGTTTGTTTTCCATACTTTGGGAGGACGCAGTATAGTAAACATATGGACTACAGAATGAGCACTTGTTCGATAGAAGATACATGTTTCACAGTAGGGAAGATCAAGAAGTGCTCATAGCTCTTAAGGTGCTGTGTAATCATTATGTGCAGCCAACTGTGTGGCTCTTGTACCTATGTGTCCATTAAATTTGCAGTATTTGTTGGAATGCTTCTAAAGTCAAATTGAAAAGCATTGTGGAAAGAGCATCACCATGTCTAACTTTTTTTACTGATACTGAAATTGTCAGTTAATTTCCCATCAACTCTCACCATTGCCCTGTAACCTGCCAAGTTTGCCTTATCAACTGAAATATATTTGGATGCTACACCAACCAGTTTTATACCTTCTAACATCTCTACCCTATTTAGACCATCAAAGACCTGCTTGAAGTCCACGTAGATATTACTGAGTTCTATATTATATTCATAGCCTTCTTCTTGTATTTCTCTCAGTACAAATGTTTGGTCCACAGTCGATCTATTAGGCCTAATGCCACACTGACATCCACTCAATTTATATACCACAAACATTGACCCCATATACATTCCATGTATTGGACTAATCTGTTGTATAGTAGTTACGGAAACATTTCTTGTCACGTTTCTAAAATATGTGCCAGAAAACATCTATTGTCCATTGTGCTGGAATTCTTTCTTACTTCCAGATTAAGCAGATAAGGTTATGTATCCTTCTGTGTAAAGCAATGCCTCCTCTCGTTACTCTCTTTAGTCTTTTTTTTTTTTTTTTTTTAAACCACGTTTTGTATCTGTGCAAGAGTAAGCTCTTCTATTTTTGGTTCTGTATGCTACATCTGGTTCTCCCCATACCAGTGTGCCACCCTTCAGCATTTCCTTAAACTATTCTTTCCATCTGTTCTTCACTCCCCTTTTCTCCCCCTTTATTCTTGCAACATATTATTTCAGGTCTATGTTGTTGTGTTCCTTCTTCTAACTTTGTACAAAGCTTTCTACTGCCATTCCTATTATAATGTTCTTTCATATCTCCTGTCTTTCTTTTTCAAGGCATCTCTTTCCTTTCTTCTTCAGACCCTGGCCACTTCTATCCTCTTTTCATTATACATAACCTGATTGATTCCCTTATGTTATTGGAGAGATTTTAGTCTTGCTTCTTTCTTCTATTGCTCTACCTGTCCACCTTTCTCATCATAAAACTTATTTCCAGGTCTTCTCGACTCCCCTATTACATCCTTTGCCACAGTTATGCTACCATACTTAACATATTCCCATTCTCTATGTATGTCATTTCTGTGCACCACTATCTGTAGTTTCTGTTTCAATTTATCCAGATATTCAGAAGATGTATCTGTATTGTCCAGTTTGCCTATACTCAATACTAGAAATCCCCATTTTACCCTTTACATGCCATAGCAATCCTTTGGCTCATTTTTGCACCTACAAGATTGTGGTGATTGTGGTCCAAGTCTGAGTTTGCTTCCCAGAATGTGTGTACATTTTCAGTGTTGCTTTCCCCACATTTTGATACAAATATTTGTTCAATTTCAGTAGTATCATTTGTCCTTAGAATTTTCAAGGTCACTTTCTGAATATTTTTTTCTTGAGAAACATGTGCTTATTGCCTAAAAATCATTGGCAGCTGCAAAATGGGCAACTCTCTGCCACTTAGTACTTGTTCCCTCATGCAAGCTTTCCTTGGCAAAAGAGGCATGGAAAGGTTCTGCTTTTTTGAGCTTTGCATTATAATCCCCCAGGACTGTTCCTGAATCATGTACAGGTATCCTTTCACAGACTTCATGCAGTTGATCATAAAAGCTATTGATCAGCTCATCAACTAATTCTTCTATTGAAGTATATATACACTCCTGGAAATTGAAATAAGAACACCGTGAATTCATTGTCCCAGGAAGGGGAAACTTTATTGACACATTCCTGGGGTCAGATACATCACATGATCACACTGACAGAACCACAGGCACATAGACACAGGCAACAGAGAATGCACAATGTCTGCACTAGTACAGTGTATATCCACCTTTTGCAGCAATGCAGGCTGCTATTCTCCCATGGAGACGATCGTAGAGATGCTGGATGTAGTCCTGTGGAACGGCTTGCCATGCCATTTCCAACTGGCGCCTCAGTTGGACCAGCGTTCGTGCTGGACGTGCAGACCGTGTGAGACGACGCTTCATCCAATCACGCCCCACGTGTTGAGCAATTCAGCGGTACGTCCACCCGGCCTCCCGCATGTCCACTATACGCCCTCGCTCAAAGTCTGTCAACTGCACAAACGGTTCACGTCCACGCTGTCACGGCATGCTACCAGTGTTGAAGACTGCGATGGAGCTCCGTATGCCACGGCAAACTGGCTGACACTGACGGCGGTGGTGCACAAATGCTGCGCAGCTAGCGCCATTCGATGGCCAACACCGTGGTTCCTGGTGTGTCCGCTGTGCCGTGCGTGTCATCATTGCTTGTACAGCCGTCTCGCAGTATCCGGAGCAAGTATGGTGGGTCTGACACACCGGTGTCAATGTGTTCTTTTTTACATTTCCAGGAGTGTATTTATGAAAGTCATATTATGCAATCTTCCTTTTATTCTGAGAGTGTATAATCTGTCATTATATGACATAAAGGCAAGGAGAGGTTTGCACATATTTTTAGCTACAATTAACACAACACCATGATCTTCTTGTCTTTCATCCCTCCCAGAGTAATACACACTTCAAAAAAAGTTTAGCGTCACCGTGGTTCCAAGAGTTCTGGAACCTGTACAGAAAATTGGAACAGAGATCAACATAAACATCATTTCTGACCTTCTTATTGCTAATTAAAACCACACATTGCATATTGTACAACCATACATGAAGACCTTCAGAGGTGGTGGTTCAGAGTGCTGTACACACTGGTACCTCTAATACCCAGTAGCATGTCCTCTTGCATTGGTTCATGCTTCCATTAAATGTGGCACACTATCCACAAGTTTATCAAGGTGCTGTTGGTCCAGATTGTCCCACTCCTCAATGGCAGTTCAGCATAGATCCCTCAGAATGGTTGGTGGGTCATGTTGGCCATAAACAACCATTTTCAATCTATCCCAGGCGTGTTTGGTACGGTTTGTGTCTGGAGAACATGCTAGCCAATCTAGTTGAGCAATGTTGTTATTTGAAGGAAGTCTTTCACAATATGTGCATGATGGGGGTGCAAATTGTCATCCTTGAAGGCGAATGCCTTGCCAATATGCTGCTGATGTGATTGCACTATCAGTCAGAAAATGGCATTCATGTATCGTACAACTGTTATAGCACTTTCCATGTCCACTAGAGGCATACATCGGCCCCATATAATGCCACCCCAGAACAGCAGGGAACCTCCACCTTGCCGCGCTCACTGGTCAGTGTGTCTAAGACATTCAGTCTGACTTTGTTGTCTACAAACATGTCTCTAACGATTGTCTGGTTGAAGGCATATTCGAAACTCACTGGTGAAGAGAACATGAAACCAATCCTAAGTGGTCCCTTCGGCATGTTGCTGGGCCCATCTGAACCACACTGGATGGTGTCATGGTTGCAAAGATGGACCTCACCATGGATGTTGGGAGCAAAGTTGCCCATCATGCAGCCTATTGCACACAGTTGGAGTCATAACATGATGTCCTGTGGCTGCGCAAAAAGCATTATTCAACATGGTGGCATTGCTGTCAGAATTCCTCCAAGTCATAATCCACAGGTAGTGCTCAGCCACTGCAGTAGTAGCTCTTGGGTGGCCTGAGTGAGGCATGTCATTGACAGTTCCTGTCTTTCTGTATCTCCTCCATGTCCAAACAACATTGATTTGGTTCACTCCAAGACGCCAGGACACTCCCCTTGTTGAGAGCCCTTCCTGGCAAAAAGTAACAATGCAGACATGGTCAAACTGTGGTACTGACCGTCTAGGCATGGTTTAACTGCAGACAACATGAGAAGTGTACCTCCTTCCTGGTGGAATAACTGGAACTGATCAGCTGATAGACCATCTCCGTCTAATAGGTGCTGCTCATGCACAGTTGTTTACAGTTTTGGGTGAGTTTAGTAACAACAGTCAAAGAGACTGTGTCTGTGATACAGTACACATAGTCAATGTCTATCTTCAAGATTTCTAGAAACCAGTGTGATGCAAAACATTTTTTGACGTATGCACAACATAAAATTTTGCTTCCATATCTGTTCTCCACCCTTCCATTTGATCTTCTTCAGCTATGCTTCTCATTGCTCCTGGCTGCAGCAGCCTACATATATTTCATGTTGCAAGTGTTAGAGTCCTATTACTATCCTTGTTCTTTAGTATATTTCATCTTTGGTAGGGAAGTCCAGTTTTTTCTGTTAAGTTATTTGCAATTATATATATATATATATATATATATATATATATATATATATATATATATATATATATATATATATATTGCTGTGTATGTGCGGATGGATATGTGTGTGTGTGTGTGTGTGTGAGTGTACACCTGTCCTTTTTTCCCCCTAAGGGAAGTCTTTCCGCTCCCCCGGGATTGGAATGACTCCTTACCCTCTCCCTTAAAACCCACATCCTTTCGACTTTCCCTCTCCTTCCCTTTTCCTGAAGAAGCAGCCGTCGGTTGCAAAAGCTAGAACTTCTGTGTGTGTGTTTGTGTGTTTTATTTATTGTGCCTATCTACCGGCGCATTCCCGCTTGGTAAGTCTTGGAATCTTTGTTTTTAATATATAGGGGTGTCTGTTCTGCACTCAAACCATTATTTCTTGGACGAGCATTTCTCCTGCTCTGGTCTGCCCTGACCCTGTTTCCAACTTTGGTTGGGTACTCAAAAATGTGGTCTTCAAATATCCCACTTCCAATTTCTCATGTTGAAGAGCAGTGTAAAATTTTTTGCTCATCCATTTATGAAGAAGCAGCTCAATCACTGTATCATTTAGTCAGGAAGACTTCATTTGAACATTTAGCTTCTCATATATGCGTCAAGTGTGTATTTATGTCCTTCTGAAATTATGATTAAAATAATCCTAGAAGAATTTCCTATAAAAGTAATAACTTACTTTATCTTGAGGATTTTTCTTAACGAGTAAGATCAGTTTTATGTTGAGGTCAGCACTTAAGTAGTATTTTGTGCGCCCACCTACTTAATGGCATTCTTTCCATGGAAAGGATGATATACGACCTCCCACAAAATTGTCCTCTGCTATTGGTAACCCACAGGAAATATGCCTTCCTCTCTTGTCCTTGGGTGTTCTGTCAGGAAAGTCCAGTGCTCATGGTCTTATTACTCCCTTCATGCTGATACAGAAAACTCCTGTAAAGGCACTGAAACATCATCTCTCTCATACATTAATCAGATCCTGAAGATGTATATAGATAATGATCATTTTTTGCTGTAATACTGTGAAACTGTGTAAGCATATCCAGACAGTTTCCTGTCCGCTTTTTCCTAAGCATTTATTTATTTATTTATTTATTTATTTATATTTTTTTTTTTTTTGCAGACCTATAATACGACATGAATTTTTGTTAACATCAGTTTAACACTAGAACCACCAATGTGGACAAAGTGACCACTTCCTTTGTAAGTACATACTGTGCTGTTAAATGTAATTATTAATGACCTTGATAACAAGTTATCACTTTAATTACGTTTAGTAACAGTTCTGTTGTATTTTACAACAACAATGGGAACATAAAATTACTAATATTAAAGAACATAGTTCACAATATTTATCTACAACCATACTAATTGAATTGCAGTAGTCTTAAAATTAATAGATATTAATCTTACTGGAGAAACTAAGTATCCATGAATATGTTAAGAGAAAGACCAATCATAAAATATGAACATGTATATTACCTAATCCTACTTACAAGCATTGTAAACTACTGTCTTCAATACTTTATATGTACATGGCCCACGAATATATCTCTTGCATTTACTGCACCCTTTATTTGTCTTGTTTCGGCATTTCCTCATTTGCCATAGTTTTCTTACTTTTGCAGGAATTTCCACTTCTACTCTTTCTCATCAACATCGTCCTTTTCTTTTCCATCCCTTGGCATCCTTTCCTGATTTCTGTTTTCCATATAGGCTCTACGTATTTCTTCTGCTACATTTAGGATGAAATTCCTCCTACTTATTTTGATCCCTGTCACTAGCTTAAAAATGATCCATGCGTTGATGGCTGCTAAATCAAGGATATTGTGAAATACATGTACAGGCCATTGACGAGAACCATAACGGACAGAATATTTCCTCATCATCTGGCCCAAGACATCTACAGCAAATTTTGTGCTATTGTAGAAGCTCACTGTTTTGGGAAGGTGTTTCTAATTATTTTGTATTTCAACATCTGCGAGCATGGTGCTATACAGAAGAACATTTTTGTTCTTTTTTCCTTGGTAAACAGTCAGTGTACCACATTCCCTTTTCAAGAGAACAGATATATGAGGGGAGTCATTTTTTTTATAGTGTTCGGAATGTCTTTTATTGCATGGTTGATAGTGCCAACAAGACTAGTTTTCTCTTTTTTCCAGTCTCTCCCCAAGTGTGACCGTAGTGAGAAAATTATCAGTAGACACATATCACTCCTTATTGCGATATGGAGCTACCAACTTCATTACTACTTCTTTTGGAAGTTTCCCATTAGATGCCCTCTGTTCATTCTTTCCTACATAAGGGAACCCATTACAAAGATATTTTGGTTCTACATCTACTAGAAGCCAGAATTTGATTCTGAATTTATCAGACTTATTTGGCATATATTGCAAATACAGACACCTGGTTCTCCTGGGGGAAAGTTGTTCGTCCACAGTGATATTTGATCCAGATATGTAATTCAACTGACAGTTTTCTATAAAATGGTTCCAAGTGGTTGATGTAAGTGCAAATTTGTCGCTTTTCAAATATTCTAATCGTGTATTTTTTTCATCAAAACACAGATATTTCAAAATTTCTCGAAACCTGTTTCTTCTCATTGTGTCAATGAAAAATGGGTCTCCCCACTTTTTTGACCACAACTCATCTACTTCAATACATCTGGCTCCCAGTGCACCACAAACGTATAATGAAGCAACAAATGCATCTAATTCTTCTAACTGCAAACTCCAGGCTGTTGTGCCTCTGCTTCTATGCATTTCTTTATGTGTTTCAGCATTTATTGATCAACTTAAAGGCGCCAGGCAGTCGAAATGTTATCATCTGAGACGTGCCACTTTGCGTGTGGAACAGGTCCCAGTGTTTCTTTCAATATATTCTGTTGACCTATGCTACCTGGAGTAGTAACACAACAGTCTGCCAAGTCCACTCCATGATCCCGTCCTTCCACAGGAGTTTTGAGCTAGGTTCTGGAAGTTAACTCTCACTTTGTCTTCCTCTTCTACATCGATTCTCTATTGATCCACTTACAGGAGGTGCAGTTCTTTTTTTACCCATGGTAGGTCCTTCTCTAGAATTGTTTATAATACTGCTTGGTCCTGGTTCAGCAACTGTGTGAGGAAAGAGACAATTAGAAAGCTACAACTCATTATAAAGATAACATACCACACAATAAAATAGCAGTAACAGAAGTAGCAGTAGAAGTGTCAGCTCTGTTATAATAGTTATCATTATTCATGTAGTAACAATAATAATAATTATAACATAAGCGAATGTAAATTACCTTCATCTTCAGTCTTGGAGCTGTCACTCTCCACTTTAGCAATTGGTTGGTAATCTTCATCTGTAGAATCTTCCACAAGGTTCTCAACTTCAGGATCATTTTCAGCATCCGATTCATACAAATGTGTGACAATTTCTTCATCTGAATGTGGCCGTGGCCGTGGTTTGTATTCCTGTGACATCTGAGCCATGTCTACTGCTGAGACCAGTACTCAAATAATCAGTCTTGTTTATGAGAAACCCAATAGCAAACAGTAAATGACATACAGCATTGTTGAGCTTTTAAATTCAAACAATGTGATTAAAATTCAGTAACCAACATGTTTAGTACATTGTTGACGAGTGCTAAGAACAAATCCGGGGAGTGACACACAACAATCTTTAAATAATCTGTTTTCAAATATACATGTAATGTGGTCAAAGTGACCACTCAGCAGTTTTAAGTATAAGTGGTCATTCAAAGAAAAACTAATGAAAATAAAATAAATATTGGCCTATTTATATGATCTACGTAAACATTTAGGAAAAATTAGAAATTGTCCGAATAATAACATGTTAAAATATAAAAAGTGGTCAAATTGACCATTTGGCAGTCCTAATGTTAAAGTAATGTAATTTATATATGAAAATACAAGTTATGTACCTGTTTCTATACATAATGAACACTTATTATTTTACTAAGGTGCTTAATATAGGATACTCAGAACACAATATTTGTGAGATATGATGGACTAAATGCTACAGGTTAAAAATTGTGTGAAGGCACAATAATACAGACCCAGCACAGAAGCATGGGACTTGCAAAATGTATTGAACATTAAACTTTCATGTCTTCAAAACAAAAGCTTAGCCCACACAAAAGTAAGGGACACACACTGATAACAAAGAAACATTGGGTTATTCACATTCTCTGTACAATGCATGCTTTTTCAGTGAGCAAACAATCATCAAACAATACTGGTACCATGTGAACTGGTTCAAAAATAAAAGTATAGGAAAACTAGGAGTATTCAAAAATAAAACTGCGCTCTTGTTGGTAAATTTAAAGTATGAGAATTATTAAGCTTGTCTAGGATTTAGGTAGCATAATATATTATTCATTTGCGAAGACAATAAAAAAACCTGCTACACAGGCATTTTTGCTGGGATACTTTTCTGTTGACAATTCAAACAGGCCACCCTTCATATAGTGATGTTCACCTGTTTTGTTTCTTCATTGATGGTCTTCTGTGTCAATGTACTGCATTCTTGTACTAGCTGAAAAATACGGGGGTGGAAGTTCAACACTGAATACTTTAAATGATGTGGCTGACAGTTGCACAATTGCATTTAATAGTTCTTTATTTTCACTGTTCACACAGTTAATAAGGCCAGTACACTATTGTTTAACTTTTAATAAACCTCATTAACAGGTTGAAAGCAAACATCAACATACTGTTATAACAGTTTACTGTTGAACATCTATGAGTAGTAGAAACCTAATCACACATTTCACAGACTTTCAAATAAATTGAACAGACACTTATTTCATGGTTCAGTTGATGCATTGTCATTGATCTAACCAATATGTGTTCCTCATCTGAAACTTGGCCATGGACTGACTGTGTCAGGACCAAAAATTGGGCCCTTATATATATTCGCAATAATAGGTACTAAAACTGCATATTGTTTGCTGTTTCATTTACAATTAAAACTTAACTCAATAAATTAACTGAATCCATCAAAAAATTGTGTCTTTTTGACAGTTTCTTTTACTACAAGGGTTAAGCCATATTATTTGTTTAAATCATGAAATTTACAGATATACACTCCTGGAAATTGAAATAAGAACACCGTGAATTCATTGTCCCAGGAAGGGGAAACTTTATTGACACATTCCTGGGGTCAGATACATCACATGATCACACTGACAGAACCACAGGCACATAGACACAGGCAACAGAGAATGCACAATGTCGGCACTAGTACAGTGTATATCCACCTTTCGCAGCAATGCAGGCTGCTATTCTCCCATGGAGACGATCGTAGAGATGCTGGATGTAGTCCTGTGGAACGGCTTGCATTGCCATTTCCACCTGAGACCTCAGTTGGACCAGCGTTCGTGCTGGACGTGCAGACCGCATGAGATGACGCTTCATCCAGTCCCAAACATGCTCAATGGGGGACAGATCCGGAGATCTTGCTGGCCAGGGTACTTGACTTACACCTTCTAGAGCACGTTGGGTGGCACAGGATACATGCAGACGTGCATTGTCCTGTTGGAACAGCAAGTTCCCTTGCTGGTCTAGGAATTTTTAGAACGATGGGTTCGATGACGGTTTGGATGTACCGTGCACTATTCAGTGTCCCCTCGACGATCACCAGAGGTATACTGCCAGTGTAGGAGATCGCTCCCCACACCATGATGCTGGGTGTTGGCACTGTGTGCCTCGGTCGTATGCAGTCCTGATTGTGGCGCTCACCTGCACGGTGCCAAACACGCATACGACCATCATTGGCACCAAGGCAGAAGCGACTCTCATCGCTGAAGACGACACGTCTCCATTCGTCCCTCCATTCAAGCCTGTCGCGACACGACTGCATGATGTTGGGGTGTGAGCGGAAGACGGCCTAACGGTGTGCGGGACCGTAGCCCAGCTTCATGGAGACGGTTGCAAATGGTCCTCGCCGATACCCCAGGAGCAACAGTGTCCCTAATTTGCTGGGAAATGGCGGTGTGGTTCCCTACGACACTGCGTAGGATCCTACGGTCTTGGCGTGCATCCGTGCGTCGCTGCGGTCCGGTCCCAGGTCGACGGGCACGTGCACCTTCCGTCGACCACTGATGACAACATCGATGTACTGTGGAGACCTCAAGCCCCACGTGTTGAGCAATTCAGCGGTACGTCCACCCGGCCTCCCGCATGCCCACTATACGCCCTCGCTCAAAGTCCGTCAGCTGCACATACTTTTCACGTCCACGCTGTCGCGGCATGCCACCAGTGTTAAAGACTGCGATGGAGCTCCGTATACCACGGCAAACTGGCTGACACTGACGGCGGCGGTGCACAAATGCTGCGCAGCTAGCGCCATTCGACGGCCAACACCGCGGCTCCTGGTGTGTCCGCTGTACCATGTGAGTGATCATTGCTTGTACAGCCCTCTCGCAGTGTCCGGAGCAAGTATGGTGGGTCTGACACACCGGTGTCAATGTGTTCTTTTTTCCATTTCCAGGAGTGTAGTTATGCAAACAATACTTACTACAAAAGTCATAATTACTGTGGAATTAACTAATAGCTGGCTTTGCTAACATGTTTTCAAATAGAGCCAAATAAATGCTTAAGGATGATCTTCCTCGAAATGTATGCAATTAGTACATAATTTACATTAGTTTATAAGTCAACAATAGAATTTAAGTTAAAAAACAATTACTGATTTCACCCTCTAACAAAAGATACTAATTAGAAATAGTGAAAATAAATTAGACAATCATACATAAAACTAAGTACAAAATTTGATATTGTGTTATAGTCTTTAAAACAGGGCCAGCCTTTGTCTTATATGGAAATGCAGATTATACTCACGTATGTTAATGGTAATTAGTCAGACATAAAAAAATTGATTTTAAGGAGGCAGATGGCAAAACAAGAGGGGAAGTAAAAGTAACCCAGCTTGCTTCATCACATCATCCCCTCACTGGACTGGCCAGATAGATTCAGCAATAAATAAAACACACAAACACACACACAGAATTTCTAGCTTTCGCAACCAACGGTTGCTTCTTCAGGAAAGAGGGAAGGAGAGGGAAAGACGAAAGGATGTGGGTTTTAAGGGAGAGGGTAAGGAGTCATTCCAATCCCGTTAGCAGAAAGAGTTACCTTAGGGGGAAAAAAGGACAGGTGTACACTCGCACACACACACATATCCATCCGCACATACACAGACACAAGCAGACATTTTTAAAGGCAAAGAGTTCGGGCAGAGATGTCAGTCGAGGTGGAAGTACAGAGGCAAAGAAGTTGTTGAAAGACAGGTGAGGTATGAGCGGCGGCAAATTGAAATTAGCGGAGGTTGAGGCCTGGCAGATATCGAGAAGAGAGGATATACTGAAGGGCGAGTTCCCATCTATGGAGTTCGGATAGGTTGGTGTTGGTGGGAAGTATCCAGATAACCCGGACAGTGCAACACTGTACCAAGATGTGCTGGCCATGCACCAAGACATGTTTAGCCTATATATATATATATATATATATATATATATATATATATATATATATATATATATGTGTGTGTGTGTGTGTGTGTGTGTGTGTGTGTGTGTGTGTGTGTGTATGTGATGATGTAAATAAAATAGAAAGAAACTTCCACATAGGAAAAATATCTTAAAAACAAAGATTCCAAGACTTTCTAAGTGGGAAAGTGCCAGTAGATAGGCACAATTAATAAAAAAACACACAAACACACACACAGGATTTGAGCTTTCACAACCGGCGGCTGCTTCATCAGGAAAGAGGGAATTAAAAGGAAAGATGAAAGGATGTGGGTTTTAAGGGAGAGGGTAAGGAGTCATTCCAATCCCGGGAGCGGAAATACTTACCTTAGGGGGAAAAAAGGATAGGTATATACTCGCGTGCACACACACACACACACACACACACACACACACACACACACACACACACACACACACACACACACGCACGCATGTCCATCCATATATACATGTATGAAGCTGCCACCGGTTGCGAAAGCTCAAATTCTGTGTGTGTGTTTGTGTGTTTTTTTATTCATTGGGCCTATCTACCGGTGCTTTCCCGCTTGGTAGGTCTTGTAATCTTTGTGTTTATTTATGCTCATATGAATAGGCCATACAAAAATCTCCATACTAAATAATTACATACAGTATGTTGTACAATTGCACAAAATTATCCACAAGTTATATGTTTTATGAAATTTTGGCATTTTCATCATAAGTGATGTCCATTTTGGATAGACCAAGGTTACGTTTTTGGTACATATCACTTTGTACAAGTGCTGTCTTGCCAAAAAAAATAGATCCACATGTGTTCCAAAAAATTAAGTTACACTGCACATTGAAGTTCACTTTTTATACAAAAAATTTCAATTGCTTAATATTTACTATTTTTCACAAGCACTTTCACTCTTTTAATTAGCTTTAACACATTTTCTCACCAAGTTGTCCACACCTTCAACATATCCAAGTGGCAATTAGCAAGGAAAAGTACTGCTATCAGTTCCCTTTGGAGGTTGTTCTCCTCCACCAAAGTACATGAAAAAATTGGACAAAATATCCTACTTTAGTGCCCCTACTTTTTCTTTTATGTCTAAGAAAAATATTTGACATGAAATATGATAGTCATTCCTTCAGAAACATATAAATTACATAGTCCTCATAACATCACAATCATTAGCACTGAAATTGACTACAGTACAAAAGGTGGAGACTGGTTAAAAGTTTTAAAACCAAGTACACATTACACTATGAAATATTACTCTAAGTCATAACTGTCTGAAACTGCTTAAACTTGAAAAATTGGGTTCTCTTTCCGATTTTCAAAATAGCAAAAGCTCAAAATGTGCAGTAGCATAGGTTTACTGGTAATCACACTGTGCCAAAAATTAGTCAACATCACATAACTTAATTACTACTCGAATCAAAATTAAGGGGATGGAAATTGTACCATACCATTGCCCCACTTTTCTACCCAACTCTGGCAACTACTCCAATTTGACCAGAAAATTAAATCCTCACAAAATCACAACAAATAGTTGACCTGTCAGAAATATTCACATCAGTCTAGCACCATATTTTTCAGTTAATCTACAAAATTAATGTTCCTCATTCCAGTATTATCACTCATAACATCACATCCTCATAATTCCTCAGAACCCAAATAGGAGTATTAAGATAGTGTATAGATCCAATGATGCAGCATTATATGACTTGTAAATATTGCTCTTTCTGTTAATCTCTCATTACCTGCTGCAGTATCATGAATTGCACAATATACATGGTACCCCATGTTACCTAGTTCAAAAATAGATCCTCAAGATAGTTATACTACATTTGTTTGTATACAGTTATATTTTTCTTAACTCACGCACATCTGTTCACTCCATCATTTTGCCTACGTTTCTCACTTAGTTAATTAGTGGAGTGCACTCTCAAAAAATGTCCCTACCGCAGAGACAGGCTCCCCAGCCATTAAGACCCTAACATCATTCATTATTTTATTATTTGATTAGTGTTTCATTATCTAATAAACAAACAAATGCTCTGCTTATCTAATGAAAAATTTATTCTACAAAAAAAAAAAAAAAAAAAAAACCTCCACAGTAACAGATCCTCATGCTAATGCTGACTTAACTCTCATTACTGATCAGACAAACTTATCATTTAGAAAAAAACTATTATTTCACTGTATTCCATCAAATTTCTTAAGAACCTATCCCACAGGTTGATATACATACAAATCTTGCTTACTCCAAGCCACTATGTTTAAAGTTGTAATTCCTTAATGCCAGAAAAGGCTGTACCATGACACTTCTATGAGTAGATAATTCCGTCAATATACTGACTACACTGAACACAAACATTTCTATTATACCACAATTAATATTTAAGACTTAGTATTCAAGATAGTTTTTACTGCATATTGCCTCTGTAGCTGCTACTGTGAGCTGATTACTTCAGATGTTAATTATCCCCCACATATGCTGATACCTTTCATTTTCTGTTTACCTTTCATCTTTGACAGCAATTCCTTAACCATGGTACCAGTTAATTTTCTTCCATCCTCTTATGATTCCATTACTTATAACTAGAATAACATAATATAATAAATACATAAATCACTGGAGGAACCTTTTCTAAAATATTACTATTGTAGAGTATACTATTGTACAAAACCACATTAAAGTCAAAGATAGAATGATTATGATTCACTAATAAACTGCAAATAGGTTAGGAGAAGAGTTTGACTCTCACAGGAAACATGAAAAATGAGACATACAGCTGGGGTAAGTATTATCGCCACATAATGAATCCAACACAGAATGTTGAAGCCCCTACTTGCTATTTCCACAAGAAATTGGTCCCAAATATTACGTCAATGCTGAGATTTTGAATCACCAAGAAATTGCATTCCAACAGCTGTCCTGCCAATTCCACAATTAATAGTACCTCTTGTTTCACAATTTTTGATAGATTACCAGTAGCTTCAATAATTTTTATTCCTGAAACATGCATCATTACTATACCCTCTGTGTTCTTAATAGATTCATATCACTACCACTGTCAGAATCAGACCCACTGTCACTTTCTCTAGGCTTTAGATTTTGTAATTCCATTTCAGTCAATTTTGAATCTACATTTTCATTTACTTTTACCGTTTTTCCTCTACCATGACTGCAGACTTGATTTCTACCTCTGTTTCAAAATAATTTTTGATCTAATTGATTTGGTTCTCAAGTTCAACTCTACCTTCAGCACAAAATTTCTCATAAGCCCAACCTTTCTGTTGTAGTCATCACAAAGTTTCTGTCTCTCTTCCACACATTTACTACTCATTAATGTTAATTTTTCATTAGTGTTAAGTATTACTTTCTTTAGCTTTTCACCACAATCTTTAGTTACCGCCTCAACCTTATTTTTTATTTCTGAAAGATTAGAGCTCACTGTCTGATTCTCAATTTTAATTTCTTTGTTCAGTCCCTCCTTTAAGCTAACCATTTCAGTTCTGATGCTATCAGTTTTCTTTTCCATCCTACTAATGTCTTCTCTTGTACACACACTACTCATAATTTGCCTTAACATTGCTTCCAATTTTCCATCTGCCATAATGTGTTGCCCTTGCTGACTTTGCTACTATCTTCCTTCTCCTTAACCTTAACAATCTCATTCACTTCTGTACTGTGTTCATCCATTTAGCTCACATCAGCATACAATTTATATGATGCTTTTATCATTCCATCTACAATAGGGCTTTCGTCTCCACCATTTGGAGTTACATTCATGCCTGATTTATAGACACTATCATTTACAGAAGCAGTCCCCATTAAGTCTTTCTGTTCATTTAAAAACTTAACCTCCAATTTTCACATCACTTCCTTGATGTCCATTCTAGTCCATCACACATTCATGGTCATTAAGGCCACTCTTTATGTACCGCTTAATATAAAACAACTTTTGCTATGAGATTGCCTTATTCTTATTCACACTCCTCATGCTGCTCTGCTGCTGCTGCTGCATTTCTCATCTCAATTTGTCATCTGCATGGCTACTGCTAGTTGTAATTCTCTCAGCAAGGCATCTTGTTTATCACGGTCAGCTGTGCCCACCTACATGCTGATTGGCTGCTCCTGTGTTCAGTAGCTGCTTCAATAGAACCTGCTCACTGATTGGCTGCTGTCCTACTGTGGCCATGAACCCAAGCACTCATTGGCTGTTGCACCACTGCACTGTAAACCATTCTTCAGTTCACTGTTCACAGTTCAGGAGTCCTAGTTTATTGTGTCCAGTTATAATAGTCCTCACCCAGGGCACCATATGTGACATCTCCCTGCTTTATTTCTTCATTGATGGTCCTCTGTGCCAATGTATTTCGTTGTTATAATGGGTTAAAATGGGAGGGGGGGGGGGGGGGGGGGGGAGTTCAACATTGACTACTTTAAATGATGTAGCCTACAGTTGCACAGTTGCATTTTATAGTTCTTTACTTTCATTGTTCACATTAAACAGTTAATATGGCCAGTGTATTATTGTTTAACTTTTGATAAGCCTCATTAATAGGTTTCAAACAAACATTAACATACTGCTACAATAGTTTACTGTTGAACATCTACGAGCAGTAAAATCCTAGTCACACAATTCACTATCTTCCAAATAAATTGAACAGATATTGTCATTGTCTTAACACATGGCCTATTGTCCTAACACTTATTTCACACTTAAGTTGATGCATTGTTGTTGATCTAACCAAAATGGGTTTCATGTCTGAAACTTGGACATGAACTGACTGTCTCAGGACCAAAAATTGTGCTCTTATATATCATCACAATATTAAAAATAAAGATTCCAAGACTTACCAAGCGGGAAAGCGCCGGCAGACAGGCACATGAACAAAACACACAAACACACACACAGAATTACAAGCTTTCGCAACTGGCAGTTGCTTCGTCAGGAAGGAAGGAAGGAGAGGGAAAAATGAAAGGGTGTGGGTTTTAAGGGAGAGGGTAAGGAGTCATTCCAATCCCGGGAGCGGAAAGACTTCCCTTAGGGGAAAAAAAAGGACAGGTATACACTCGCACACACACACACACATATCCATCCGCACATACACAGACACAAGCAGACATGTATGTGCGGATGGATATGTGTGTGTGTGTGTGCGAGTGTATACCTGTCCTTTTTTTTTCCCCTAAGGGAAGTCTTTCCGCTCCCGGGATTGGAATGACTCCTTACCCTCTCCCTTAAAACCCACACCCTTTCATTTTTCCCTCTCCTTCCTTCCTTCCTGACGAAGCAACTGCCAGTTGCGAAAGCTTGTAATTCTGTGTGTGTGTTTGTGTGTTTTGTTCATGTGCCTGTCTGCCGGCGCTTTCCCGCTTGGTAAGTCTTGGAATCTTTATTTTTAATATATTTTTCCCATGTGGAAGTTTCTTTCTGTTTTATTTTCATCACAATATTAGATACAGAAACTACACACTGTTTGAAGTTAAAGTTACAGAAATTAGAATTAAAACATAGCTCCTTCAATTAATTGAATCTATAAAAACAATGCATCTTTTTAATAGTTTCTTATACTAAAAGGGTTAAGCTGTAAAATTTGTTCAAATCATGAAATTAACAGATATGCTGGTAGTTATGCAAGCAATACTTTTGACAAACTTTTAATTACTCTGGAATCAATTAAGGGCTGCCTTTGCTAACATGTTTACAAATAGAACCAAATAAATACTTAAACAATGCTATTAGTTGTGTCTCCAAATTTTTACAATTAGTACAGATTTTATATTTGTTTATAAGCCAACAACATAATTTAAGTTACGAAGCAATTACTGATTTCGTCCTATAACAAAAAATACTAACTAGAAATAGTCAAAATAAAATAGAAAATCTATTACATACATAAAACTAAGTACAAAGTTAGATCTGGTGTTAATTTCTTTAAAACTGAGAGTCAATCTTTTTCTTTTATGGAAATGCAGATTATACTCATGTATGTTAATGGTAATTACTCATAAATAAGAAATTAATTTTAAGGAGGCAGATGGCAAAACAACAGGTAAGTAAGAATATCCCAGGTTGCTTCATCCCATATCCTTGCACATTTTATTTAATTGGTTTCATAACAGTCTAGTAGTTCAATCATCTTTAAATTTTTTGAATTACAGCCTTGCTCTCCAATATTAACCTTACTTTTGGAAGTATTGTATGATAAAATAAACAGTAAACACCAATGGCAACATATAATGCACACATATGTTGCAAATAAAATAGATGCAGAAGAAGCTGCATATAAGATCATCTGTAGCACAATTTCATCTTGCAATGAAAACAACCAATTATTTACAAAATTATTTAATTGGTAGATAAAAAATCTACTCACCAAGTGGCAACAGAAGACACATATAAAAAACAGTTGTAATTGGCAAGCTTATGGAGCCAGTGGCTCCTTCTTCAGGAACCAATTAAAACCATCTATAAGGTGTGTGTCCTGCCAGTGCTTGGTGAGTACAATTTCATCTAGAACATTTTAACTGGATGTGGATGACATTTATGTTTTTGTTTCACATGCTCATCATTCGAAGAATGCCATGCCACTAGGTGACAAGATTCAACCTTGTGCCAAGATAAACAACAAGAAAACAAACAAGCACACTTATATACAAGCCACCTCACACTCTTTCATATATATACTGGTGTACTGTGATATTTATTTGAGAAAACATGAATAATAATAATAATAATAATAATAATAATAATAATAATAATAATAATAAGGAACATCAGCTGTTACAACATTACACACTCATACTAACTACAAATTCAATATTCATTTATGAGAGCAGTGTCATGATAGATTCATAGACACGCATAGATGGTTTGTTGTCAAATTCGACACATAGTTAAGTCAGTGTGCAGTTGATTACTACATTCACACTTATTATATTACAACACTAGATAATTCACTTTCCTATTACACAGTGCATTACATTGAACTACAATAATGACATTACCTAAACACACACACACAGTAAATCATATCAAACAGTAAGTCCAGCAACCAAGTGTAATAATATCACTGTAAGTATGATGTAAACATAACCTGCCTGGTTTGAGAAATGTTACATTCAATTTGCCCTCATTGCAAAACTTAGACCAATAGCAAGCAAGCAGTTTTAATTCTATTGGTAAACGCCTAGAAACAAATGACGGACACTGCAATTCATGCACATGACTCTATCACACATTAAAGTATCCAAACTTAATTCATAATTATGACTGCACACACATTTTCAAAACTTCCTTTCAAATGGCACACAATGAACTGCGGCAGCATTAATTTAAAAGGAAGAGACATTTTAAGTAAAACAAAAATATCTGTAATTAATGGTGGGTCAACAAATTAAAATGAAAGTTAACAGTGCACTTCCAGTAATTTTATTTATCTAGTGAAAATTAAGAAAACAAAAACTTCAGCTTTCGTTAACCACTGTGATGGTAATTCGAGTCATCAGCCATAAAGTTCCATGATTTACTGTTTTGGCACATTTTGGCATCTCAAAAGAGCACTGCACATGTCATATTGTTCCACATACACTCATTGATTAACGCTCCTTCACCATATGTCACTGCTCCACTGTGGTTTCGATATACCCTCTGTGCTTTCTTGTCTTCTGTTCACATAGCTCTTCTTCAAATCACATTTAATATAAAAATCATTACCAAATATAGCTAAACTACACCATCAAAGACCCGAATACTTAGTCTAAGAAAGCAAATGAAATGACAAATACAAGAGGAAAAGAGTAACTATCACTAATGCCTATGTCTTCACAAATTGTGACATCAATTTAGATATTATCAAGCATAAGTGACAGTCATGATACGTTTCAGTTTCACAAATATTACAAGTACTCATAAATTGTTGCACCACTTATAATGGGTGCTGAAATTACTCTCTGACTTACAAATTCAGAATATGAAACACGAAATGCTAATTAGTTTGTGGCTCTGCAGGTGGCATGTGTTGGAATTAGTGAATAAATTTTTGTTGGGCCCACTGCCCAGTCTTTACAATGTAGCCCCTAAAAAAAAAGAACACATATGAAAAACAAAACAGCAATCAGTTCTCTGTTCTCTGCCAGTACATTGTTCACCAACAGATTATTTTTACAGAATGCTCAACATATGTGATAACATTTACAGCTTCAGCACATCTTCTGCCAGAAGTATGAAACAATTCACAAGTCCAAATTTTGAACTTGCTCAGGTGGTACACCTCGACCATAGCTAATTTGCTGACCAGCATCAAGTTTATTTGTGTAAACTACTCCTTACAAAAATTAGTCCTTTCCGACAGTACAAACAGAGTCCAGCATTCTGAAGTTTGGGAGATCCCTGCTCTATGGTTTTGACCAGTCTTCAAAAAGTTCATGAGCAACAATAAAAGGACTTGAGTCACCAATGATCTGAGGCTGTGCTGAGTGCTGTTGAAATGTTCATTCTCCCACACAAGTGATGAAGAAATATGGCACTATTTGTAGCAGTAGTCTGCATGTGTCTGGACAGCAAGACTTAGGATTTCAGTGGATGCAGGGGGCAAGAGTTCGTGTCTTTTGACAGATACCTAAAATTTACATGTGTAAAAGGACCTAGTGAGCATCTCAATTTTCATGGAAACTTCCTTACATAGGTCTCCCACACAGGTTCACTAGTAGTTCAGTGAGACCTATAGTCTGCCAGATAGTTATGTTTCTGAAATGGGTTGGATGGCAGCTACAGTGTCACCTCATGCTCTGCAGGACTGCTGGGGTGATGCTGTTGTAAGTAGATCAGGCACCCCTAACCCTTCATGCAGTGTCCCAGGTTGGCTGGATTGGGTCATTGCCTGTGCCAAAGAATCAGTTGCCCAAGATTTATCTCACTACCTAGAGATGGAGCAACACACAATAGTGGCAATGTGGCTTTTTACAGCTAGTTGTAGCTCTGGCAGGGAGAGGGGGGGCAGAACAGCTAGCTGTTTTTCCTGGACAGGAAGAGCTCAGCAGGGTGTATCTTCCTCAGCTCACCAGTCAATGCTATGTCACTTTCATGAGTCAGCTGTCTCTGATAACTTGCACGGCTCATCTAGACATCTGGTATGTGCATCGCATTACTGTATTTTATGGACTATAAGGTACACCTTAATTTTCAAGCATTTTTTTTTAATAAAACATACCATTTTTATTACGAGATTGCAAGGAGAGACTAACAAGAATTCTTAGTTTGTAAAACTGAATTGGATTTTAAAATCCCAGAAAATTATCATCTTCTGGTTTTTGTCACTTTGCATTCACTCCTCTATTTGTACATTTAGTCTTCCTCATTTTTTTTCAGTTCTTCTTTACTAGCCCACCAATCACAAATGGTTTTCTCTGTTGGTAGAGGGTCAAAATGCTGCTCAGCTGTTTCCATATTCTTCTGCATATGCTATTACATTCAATTTATAGCCCACATCATATGAATACCTTTCATTTTCTCCATTACGACAATAGTCACTAACAAAAATATTGAACTGTTACTGATAACACAAATCCTTTCAATTCAAGTTCACTGGAACAATAGACTGCAATGGCACATCATATGTTAGACAGTGTTTTGGGTTTCTGATGGCAGGATGAGAGAGAGAGACAGTGTCAGCAAGGTTGTAAATCCCCACAACTCGTGTTCATCACATTGTTGCACTGCTGGTGCCAATCGAACAAAATGTCAGCAGATAGACACAGTTTCCATGAGCATCAAATATATGGTCATTTTTTAAGACTGGTGGGAATTTTAAATCAAATATTTGACACTTTGATTGATTTCGAGTATAAGATGCACTTTATTTTTGTAGGAAATTTTTTGAAGGAAAAGTACATCTTGAAGTTCATTAAGTACGGTACTTCAAGAGCCCTCAAACAGCATTACATAATGACATTAGACATATAACAATAAGACTGAAATAACCATTATCTACAGTAACCAAATTTATGCAAAATTAACACTCCTGAAATTATCAATAATGGCTCTGTGCCCTCAACAATCAAGTAATTAAATCAATCTGGTAACTCTTTGGCCTCCAAATGATTACAAAAATGATTTGTGAAGCATTGGCAAACATAAGCAGGATCCATGGCCTTTCAGTATGTAGGCTCCTGGGCCTCTTAACTATGAAAGAAAATATCTCAGTAGCATAAGATAAGCATGATACTACACTATTATTGAATTATTATGAAGGTTAATGATGAATTTCAGTGGGAAAAAGTTTAAAAATTAGTGTGATTAATAACAAGTTAGTAGACACAGAATGTTAGTGTGTATAGTTAGCAGTTCTGAGTTAGTTTTATGACATATTTGTGTGTGCTAGGTGAAATTTTCTCTACATAGCTTGAGCATATATGTTCCTGAAGTTATTAGCTTGCCCTAAAGTCAACTACTTTGCTGGTATTGTGTGTGGACATATTCCCTGAATCTCATGATTGGCCTTCCACTCTCTATCTGATATCTCCTTTTCTTAATAATCCTCCAGACCTAATTTTGTCTATAATCTGTGTTTCCCAGGACAGTTCTGAAACACACAAGGATACATTAGCAAATGCATAAACCTTTATCATGGCATTCATTATAATATTACAAACTTGTTTTGTTTCCTAGTTGCCTGTCCCTTAATATTATCTCTTTTTTTAATTTCAAGATGTTCCTCACTAAATCCTACATCCATAGCCAATATTAATGTTACTCTAAAATTCCTTTAAAATAACAAAGAGGACTTACTTCAGGTGTAAGATACATTTTTTGTGAATGGCGCAGAATATACAAACAAATCCTGCATCTTATGATCACAGATATATTCACTTTCCTGTGAATTATGGCCTCCACCATCTCAACAAGGGAAATACTCATGAAGTTTTATGCAACCTCACATCCAAGCAAACAACTTCATCAGCAATTGTGTGTACTAGCATCCTCACTTCTTGTAATTGCAGAAGCATATGGCACAACCTCACAATCAGCAACCCAATTCAGTGATTCAAAATTCAGTGATTCAAAATCTCTGAAACAGAGAAAACCCACATCTTGCTACTACCATTAACATATGTCTGCCATACTGCATGTCCAACAAATAAATAACAACAAGATTTCTCATCACACTGAGACCTCACAATGAGCATGTTGATTTATTCATTGATTTAAGGAAACCTCAACTAGTATGTTGCCTAATATTCCTGCTTTTAATCATTGTTGCAAAGCAGATCCCCTAAAATTCCAATTAATTTACCATACAAAGTCCTCTAACATCCTAGCATTCAAGAAGGGCAACTCACAGGCATCACTCAACTTGTACATAATTTGCATCATTAATCAACACACATGGTAATAACACTCACAGTATTACCAAACTTATACACTAATTTTAAATGTATGCAAATCTCACATTCTAATCTTCTTCTTCTTTGTCTTGTGATACGGCCTCTTTAGGACCATGGGTCGCCTCTTCGTGGACTGCATTTTCCTCTTTTTCTCCCAGAACCTCTTCATTCTTTCTCTTCTTCTCTCCTGCTCTTCTTCTGAGATCTTCAGTTTTCATTTCTCCTGGCGGCTCCACTTGTGACATTCTAATCTTTTCCTGTATTCTTCTCTATCATTGCTCTCTGGCATATTTGTCGGTGTATATTTGTTCCTCCAATTTTCCTTTGCTTCGACCTTGATCCCAAATTCCAACCAGTCCTTCTGAAGTTCAACAACCCACTTGGTTCCTGTCTTTCCACTTGTCCTCGCTGTTGTTTCCCACACTCTCTTCGTCATTCTGTCCAGACTCATCCTAACTACATGCCCAGCAAACCTTGCCCTTTTGAGTCTGATTTGCCTGGATATTGTTCTCATGTTCCGGAACAATTCTTCCCTAGGTCTTTGCATCCACCTCTCTCCACCTCTTTTGGGACCTAGTATTTTTCTTAGTATTTTTCTCTATTCTATCTCTAGTTGTTCTGCCCCATTTCTTCTTAGTGTTATAGCCTCAGCAGCGTATAATAGTGCTTTCCTCACTGTTGCCTCGTAGTAATTTATCATTGCCTCTGTGGATATATTCTTTTTATTGTATACCTCTCTTGTCATGCAGAAGGCTGACCTCATCTTCTTTATCCTCTCTGTTATTCCCTGCTTGCTCCTGTTCCTTCCTGTTATAAATTCTCCCAGGTGTTTAAATTTGTCCACCATTTGCACAGTGCCTTCCAGTGTTTCCCAGTCTGCAGTGGCATTTAATGTCTTTGTCTTTTTATAGGCGTTCCTCAGTCCCACCTTTCTGGCTACCTTACTTAAGTTGTTAAGTTGTGTCTCTGCGTCTTCTTCTGCCTCACTCACTATTGTTATGTCATCTGCAAAGGCTAGGCAGTCCACTTGAGCCCTGTTGTCCTTTTTGTCCCCCACATGGGTCTTTGGTATTCCCATTTCCTCATTTATCGCTCTCCACTGCCTGATCACTTTGTCCAGTGCTATTTTGAACAATGATGGTGACAATCCATCTCCCTGTTTAACACCAGTCTTGATCTCAAATTCTGTTGACAGTGCTCCTCTGAATCCCTCCCTTGCTTCTATGTCTGTCAGAATTTCTTTTATGAGTTCTTGTGCAGTTACATCAAGTCCTCTGTTCTTCAGGATCCTAACAAGACTCTATCTGTTTTAATGGAGTGATTTGCCTTTGAGAAGTCCACAAAGGTTATAACAGTCTTTTTGTTTTTTAAGGCTGTACGTTCTATCAGTTGCTTCAGTATAAATATCTGTTCTACACAACCTCTTCCCTTCCTGAATCACACTTGGTAGTCGCCAACTGTATTTTCTACCTGTTCTTCTTCTCTCTTGAGCAATAGTTTTGACAGAACCTTGTATCCGACCTCTAATAGCGATATTCCTCTGTAGTTGTTTGCATCTCTATTGTCCTCCTTCTTGTGTATTGGTACTACAATTGCATTCTTCCATCCTTCTGGCAATTTCTTTGTTCTCCAGATCTGGTGAATTATGTTGATCAAGTTGACTGTTGCCTTGTTGCCTCCCCACTTTATCATCTTGGCTGCTATACCATCTTCTCTAGTTGCCTTATTATTCTTCTGATCACTTATGGCATGTGCGACTTCATCCCTGGTTGGAGGGCATGGCTGTCTCTCTTCTGTGTCAGTTCCCACTTCCAGCTCTTCTGCAGGTGGTTCACAAATCAGCAGGTCATGAAAGTGCTCTGCAAAAATCTGACAGTTCTCCTTCGCACTGACACATATCTCTTATAAACAGTTCTCTGCCCTTGTATGCAATCAGACTCTTTTTGAATTTCCAGAAAAGTGTCTGCTATTGTTTTTCCTTAAGTTGGTATCAATCTCATCCAGTTCCTGCTTCATCTTCTGTCTTGTGGTCCGTCTTATTGTTCGGGCCACTTTCTTTCTTGCTCCTAAGAAAACTTCCCATTCTTCCAGGTCCTTCTTGCTGCTCTCGTCTCTCCAGGCTTTCCTGCGAGTCTCTACCACTTCCTCACATTCCTTGTTCCACCACCAGTGCTTCCTTTTCTTTTCTTCCTTTGCCCATAGTTCAGCCTGTTTCGCCATATTTCGCTTCATGTTGTCCCATTCATTGAATGATTCAATTCCTTCTTCATATCTGAATCGATAGTGTCTTAATTTGTCTCTGTCTACCTTTATCTTTTCTGTTCTTCTATTCATCTGTGGCAGTCTGTCCCTGTTTGGAATCCAAAGGCACTTAAATTCTGTAAGATAGTGATCTGATTCTATTCTTGTGTTCTTCCTGACCTTTGTGTTGATGATCTCTTTAGCATTTGTCCAGCCGATTGCTATGTGGTCAATTTGGAATTCCCCAAGGCGGATGCATGGGTTTGCCCATGTCTTAGTCTTACATGGCTTGGCCCTGAAGTGTGTTGTCATCAATCTCATTTTGTGTTCTCAACACAGTTCAATTAGCCTTTCTCCATTTTTGTTTGTTCACTGGTGTGCAGGGTACTCAGTCACTACTCCTTTATGTTTGCTTCTCTCTTCCAATCTCTGCATTATAATCTCCTATGAGTATCTTTACATATCTATATGGTATGTTTTTCAGTGTATCATCTAGCTCTTCCCAGAAACCATCTGCAACTTTCTTGTCTCTCCTGTTCTTGTCATTTGTAACTGCATGTCCATTTATTATTGTATACTTTTTGTTCCCTGCTTGAAAAGTCACTGTTGGTATCATTTCTAACCTGCTCTTCATTTCAGTTATGGCATCCTTGTATCTCTTGTCTACTAGGTGCTTATATTTCCTTTCCCACTTTAACTCCTGGTTTCACCTTCAGTATTATGAAGCCTTCTGACTCCACTGTGTCTTCGTCAGTGTATCTTTTTTTCTTGCATCACTAGTATTCCAGTGCTTCTCTCTTTCATCTCATCTATTACCTGTTTAAGTTTACCAGTCTTAATCATTGTCTGTACATTTACGGTTCCAGTTCTGGAAGTTTTTTTAGTTTTAATCTTCTTTGGGGTTCTTTGGAGCTCCCACTCTTCCCTTATGCACTTTTTGGCAGGTCCCACAGGATCCGAATGCCTGCTTGCATCAACCTTGGTCAACAGAGGATTGTCCCCCTGGGGTAATCTCAATTCCATAGTGTGATCCATTCCATGAGCTGAAGAAAATTTTTGATGGGACAGCTCATGTCCGTCCAGTTACACGACTGAAGTTGTTAGCCCCAGAAGATGTGTTCAGGCCAGCCCTGCCAAGGGGACACAGACGCCTTTGGTAGCTGCCCCTCACATGGAGTACAGCTGCTACCTGATATACACTCCTGGAAATGGGAAAAAGAACACATTGACACCGGTGTGTCAGACCCACCATACTTGCTCCGGACACTGCGAGAGGGCTGTACAAGCAATGATCACACGCACGGCACAGCGGACACACCAGGAACCGCGGTGTTGGCCGTTGAATGGCGCTAGCTGCGCAGCATTTGTGCACCGCCGCCGTCAGTGTCAGCCAGTTTGCCGTGGCATACGGAGCTCCATCGCAGTCTTTAACACTGGTAGCATGCCCCGACAGCATGGACGTGAACCGTATGTGCAGTTGATGGACTTTGAGCGAGGGCGTATAGTGGGCATGCGGGAGGCCGGGTGGACGTACGGCCGAATTGCTCAACACGTGGGGCGTGAGGTCTCCACAGAACATCGATGTTGTCGCCAGTGGTCGGCGGAAGGTGCACGTACCCATCGACCTGGGACCGGACCGCAGCGACGCACGGATGCACGCCAAGACCGTAGGATCCTACGTAGTGCCGTAGTGGACCGCACCGCCGTTTCCCAGCAAATTAGGGACACTGTTGCTCCTGGGGTATCGGCGAGGACCATTCGCAACCGTCTCCATGAAGCTGGGCTATGGTCCCGCACACCATTAGGCCGTCTTCCGCTTACGCCCCAACATCGTGCAGCCCGCCTCCAGTGGTGTCGCGACAGGCGTGAATGGAGGGACGAATGGAGACGTGTCGTCTTCAGAGATGAGAGTCGCTTCTGCCTTGGTGCCAATGATGGTCGTATGCGTGTTTGGCGCCATGCAGGTGAGCGCCACAATCAGGACTGCATACGACTGAGGCACACAGGGCCAACACCCGGCATCATGGTGTGGGGAGCGATCTCCTACACTGGCCGTACACCTCTGGTGATCGTCGAGGGGACACTGAATAGTGCACGGTACATCCAAACCGTCATCGAACCCATCGTTCTACCATTCCTAGACCGGCAAGGGAACTTGCTGTTCCAACAGGACAATGCACGTCTGCATGTATCCTGTGCTACCCAACGTGCTCTAGAAGGTGTAAGTCAACTATCCTGGCCAGCAAGGTGTCCGGATCTGTCCCCCATTGAGCATGTTTGGGACTGGATGAAGTGTCGTCTCACGCGGTCTGCACGTCCAGCACGAACGCTGGTCCAACTGAGGCGCCAGGTGGAAATGGCATGCCAAGCCGTTCCACAGGACTACATCCAGCATCTCTACGATCGTCTCCATGGGAGAATAGCAGCTTGCATTGCTGCGAAAGGTGGATATACACTGTACTAGTGCCGACATTGTGCATGCTGTGTTGCCTGTGTCTATGTGCCTGTGGTTCTGCCAGTGTGATCATGTGATGTATCTGACCCCAGGAATGTGTCAATAAAGTTTCCCCTTCCTGGGACAATGAATTCACGGTGTTCTTATTTCAATTTCCTGGAGTGTATTTCAGTGGCTCTTCTGCTCTCTCTGCCGTTGGGAAGCAAAGTTCTCCTTCTGCCTTCGAGACTGTCGGCTGGGCTTCACCTAGGTAGGGGCCCTAACTGGGTGCTACCATCCAGAGCCAGATGTACTCAGGTTTTGTTACGAGGTTGTTACTCCTCCCCCTCCTCCTTCCCCATGACTTGCGAGATGGGGCCCTGGGCTTGGGACCGGCAATGGCAGAGTTCTCACATTCTAATCCTGTACATAACACAAATCTGTCCTCTGTCCAAAGCAATTTTTGTGTGCTAGCTTCCCCCAGCCTATTTTATTAATTATGTATTTTTTACATTCCCTGTTATGAAACAGTTCACTGCTCTACTAATGTCAACAGGTGAAATCTCACTGTCTTGCGCCTCCTTGCCATTTGTCTGAAATTCCCATGTATTGTCACCACTGTCCCCATGACTAACTTCCTCTAACTAACTTCTACATATATCATGCTGTACTAGCCTAATAATACATGAAAATGATCTAAGTAATACAAATATGCATTTACTCTTAAACCTCTGAATGATAACAGAAATATGCGTCTTGTGACTCCATACATAACAAGACAAAAGAATCATGCAGAAAGTGGAATGTAACCAATACACAGAGCAATTGATGTAAGCAGTCCAAACTAAAAGAACATAAAGAGGGTGAGTCACAACTGCTCTGCACTTACATAGGCATGAGTCACCAATAGATGCTGCAACATGGACCATGCCTTATGCATGTTTCCTACAGGTGGCATCTAGTGGCTGGCCCATGCTGATATGGTTGTTGGTTGGTTTAAGTACGCACAGACAGTGACACTACACTCAATGCACTCATATTCATATGCACTAATAGTTGAATACAGGGCACCTCTCTCTCATGAAAGGGTCTCCCAGACGGTGGAGAAGATGCTGGTGGCCCAACGAGAGTCTCATCCATTGAATCCAGAGTGGCTGCAGTTGATGCTGATGCTGGTGCTGGGCAGGCACTGAAGAATAGTGCTGGATTGCTCAGAAATGTATACATGCCTGAGGTTGGTGGGCCCATGTGGCACTAGACAATAGCACCAGAGAAGAAGGTGCCATCGTCATCTCTGCATCACATCACATCCTAGTGTAGAGGAGACAGGGCTGGACCCCAGAAAGATGAAAGCTGAGCTAAAGGTGGTGAGAACAGCAGGCAGCTACTAGGGGCATGTGTGCCTGTCACTGGGAATCTGGAATAACAGTGCCGCACATGGTGGAGGCAGCCCACGGGACAGGGCTGCCTCCACAGCAGGTGATGATAAGCTTGTGTTGGAAGGCAGACAGATGGGCCACCAACCAAACCCTTGTATCCACACCTGTAGTCTCAGTGTGTAGCAGCCAGATGAATCCAACTGTGGCAGGTGTGGTGCAGGTCACAGAAAGTGTGGTAGAACATGTCTGGCTGCTATTCGTGAAGCAACTCAGCTGGGCTCAGATCCCCGTAGGCGTGAAGTGATAGGTGCTCACAAAATGGAGAAGGACATTGTCTGTAATGAATTCACAACAGACTTCTTCATTTGGTACCTGAATGTATGGACCACTCATTCTGCTTCGCCATTCAGTTGAGGGTGGCATGGCATAGCCATAACATGATGAATGCCATAATGGGAACAAAAAATTGAAATGTATGAGAAATGAACTGGGGCCCATTATAGGAAACTAAGGTAAAAGGCCATCACTGAATTGAAAAAAATCCTGAAAAGTCTATGAATTGTGGCCTCAACCAACATTGATGCACAGCAGAGAATGTAGAGGTACTGGTAAAATGCATCCACAACTGAGAGCCAACAGGAATTCAAGAAGGGACCTGTGAAGTCAACATGTATGCATTTTCCTGGCCAGCACGGAGCAGGCCAGGAGAACAGAGACACACTGGGAATTACCTGTTGTCAAGCTCATTATTCACAATCCACGACAAAATGGACAATTTTGCCATCAGTCCCTGGCCAAACTACATCCCATAGCTATCAGTGTAGCGAGCGAAAATCCTCAAGAGCCCTGATGGAGAGGGCATAGAATCTAATGGGGTAACGTGGCAGGAATGACTAATCTGGGAGAGAGGTCTTCGGCAGACAATAACAAAAATTTTCAAAAACAGAGCGACAATGCCATAAGGAAAAATAGTTGCACACTCGATCTAAGCCCAACTTGGTAGTTTATCTGGTAAGCTCTGTTGAACAAATTGAACCACCTGGTGGAGTACTTGATGGGCTGCAATAGCAGCTGCTATGCATGGGTTCATAACTGGAAAACACTTGACCATAGCCTGCATTTCAGTATCAAGATAGAAGCAAAGCAATTCATCACAACCAGAGTTAGGATCAAGACCCACAGGAAGGTGGGACAAGATCCATTGACATCCTTAGATGTAGGTCAACAATGGATTTTGTAATTGTAGTGAAACAAAAACAGAGCCCAGCATTGTAGGTGGCGTGCTGCAATGTCAGGAAGAAAGTTCAAGGGGCTAAAAAAGGAAACCAAGGACGTATGGTAAGTAATAAAGTCAAACTTGAAGCCATAAAATACATGAAATTTCTGGAGTGCATAGACTATGACAAGTCCCTCTTTTACCACCTGAGAGTAAGGCTGTTGGGCCAGAGTGTGAGATTTAGAGGTGAAAGCAACAGGTCCTCGATAGCCATCAGTATATTGGTGTGCTAGGACCATGCCGAGGCCACACAGTGAGGCATCAGTCGCCAATAATATGTGTTGGTCCAGAGATATCATAACTAAACAAGGGCTGAAGGTAGTTTCAATTTCAGCATTTGCAAAGCACATTAGCAATCTGGGCTCCTGCAAAAAGATGTATTTTTGTCTAACAAGGTGTGCAACAGTTGGGCCAGTGTGCCCATCTCCAGTGGGAATTTATGGTAGTAGGCTACCTTCCCCAGAAAGGCTAAAGCTCCTTTAAGGAAAAGGGACGAGGCATGTGGCCCATCCCAAGAGACCTCAAACACCAGATAAATAAAGGAAGGTTGGAAAAAACTGAGATTTCTCAAGGCTGTACCATAAGCCTGTGGACTGTAAGACAGTAAATAAATTGCGTGGATTTTTAAAGCGATCGGCTGTGGAGGAGCCTATGAAAACAATATCATTCAGATAATAAATCCAACCCAGGATAGTCATAGTAAACTGCTCTAAAAATCACTGGCATATACCAGGGGTGCAAATACTGATAAAGAACGAAAGGAGTATTCAAAACCATAACTCTCTGAGACTCTTTGTCCACAGGAACCTGCAGATATGCTTCACACAAATCAATGTTAGAAAAGTTTTGGCCACCGAATACTTTTGCCAGCGGTTCCTACTGATGTGGAAGAGGATACGTATCCACAAGTGACTGTGTGTTGACAGTAGTACTGAAGTCTCCACAGAGGTGAAGTTTCCCTGACGTCTTCCTAACTACAATCTGTGGAGACGAATGCTCACTAGCCATAATGGGTTGTACCACCCCAAAGATTGAAGTTTGTCCAATTCTCCTGTCAACTGATCTTTCAGGGTGACAGGACTAGGATGCAAATGGCAATGAGCTGTGGATTTCAAAGAAATATGAGCAGAAAAATTTGTACCACACCCTATACCTTCCGAAAACAAATCCAAAAATTCCTCACACAGTGTTTCCAATTGAGAAAACACTACCTGATCAGACGCAAGGCAAACTGTGTTGGTGACAGAGCATCAGCAAAAAGGAGGTAATGGAATGAATCAATGACTTGCAAATGCTGGAAATTGTGTTCTTGGTTGTAACTGATCAGCTCCCACATGATTGGTGTGAATGGTGCAAACCTAAACTCACATAGGTTTAAGAATTCAGTAACATTGCTGCAGTACTTGTGTGCGCCTCTAGCAGGAAAACTTGTCAAAAACACTTAACTCAAGAAACAACTTGAGAGAAGGCACAAGAATAAGAGTCGCACAGTTTACATCCATGTCCACATCCTACGAAACCTTTGGTGAACAACAGACAAAAGCAATGTGGCCTTTCTTAAGGCAAGCATTACAAATAGCCCAGAACTTAGGGTACACCAAATGTTCATGATGGACAAAACATAAAGGACAAGACAACAACAGAGAACTGAGAACACTGTTGCTGGCACTGTGGCAGTTGAGGCTGCTTGGACTGGCCTTGATCTGTTCGGCATTGGGCCTATAGGTTTATGTTGCCACTGCCACTTCTCCATGCAAGCTATCTGTTGTCCTATTAGGTACATCTTGTGACTTTACAGCCACATTATCCCGCACATCAGTTCCATGACCCACTTCCAAGAAACTTCAAAAGATTGTGCTATTGCAAAACTTTTTCAAAGGTATGGGTGGAGTGGGGAGGGGAGGGGGGGGCACATTCACAGAGTAAAGGCTTCTGGTGCACTTCCTAGTCAGTAGCTAAACAGATAATTGGGTCATGTAACATAGAATCTGCATAAGAATCATTATGGGCATCAGTAACAAACTGTCACTTACAGCTAAGGACATGAAGTTCGGCTGCCCAGGTCTTGTATAACTGGTTTGGTTCCTTACAGAACTTGTAGAATTCAATTCACACTGCTATGACATATATGTTTGCATTGATAGTTGGATAATAAAAAAAAATTAAAAAAAAGAATGTCATGTAACAAGGGGCCTCCAGTCGAGTAGACAGCCCGCCTGGTGCAAGTCTTTCGATTTGACACCACTTCGGCGACTTGCGCCCCGATGGGAATGAAATGATGATGAGTAGGACAACACAACACCCAGTCCCTGAGTGGAAAAAATCTCTGACCCAGCTGGGAATCAAACCCAGGCCCTTAGGATTGATAGTCTGTCGCACTGACCACTCAGCTACCGGGGGCAGACAGTTGGACAATAAATTATATGTGTGATCAAAAGTAAGAGTTGCTGATTCTTATAAAGGTGCAAGGTGACACAATAACTGATACACATAAAGAGGATTCCATGAGAGGAATAAGGGTTTGCACAAATTTGAGCCTGTCAAACTGAAACCCAAAAAGAAATGGTGTCTGACTCTTTTTTACAAGCTTTCTAATCCTCATCAGAATCATCATACAGAGGGAAAGTGGGAATGGTACCCTATTGGTTAATGGACGCTGACAAAGTGGTCACTGCAGAAGTAAGCTGTTCAGTCAGGGCTGGTAGCATGGCATCCATAATGACTAAAGTCGCTAAAACCAAACTTAATCTGCATATGCAGAGACCACTCCAAGCCAATCACCAGTCATGAGTAACCAAGTAATACATGAAACCATCCAAGTAACACAAATACAGCTATATTCATAAACCTCTGAAAATAATGGAAATAAGTTTCTCACGACTGCAAGCCTAACAAGACAAAAGGATCATACAGAAGGTGCAACATAAGTGATACACAGAACAACTGATGTGAGCAGTCCAAACTAAAAGAACCTATTGAGACTCATTCAGCATCACTCTTTGCATACATAGATGAGAGTCTCTGGTAGATGGCACAATGGAAATCGTGCTGTGTTCCTGCTTACTACAGGTGGCCTCTAGTAGATGGTCTGTGCTAATACAGTTGGCAGTTAATTTAAGTACACATGCAAAGGGGCACTACATTTGATGCACTCACACTCTCATGCAGTAGTAGCAGCCCACACATGCCATCAAATTCTTTATATAAATGTATCTTACACCCTATTTTCTCTTCAGCATTTTCTACATCTTAACTTTTCTCATTACCAGTAACAGTTGCATCTTCCTCACCAATATCATCATAATAATCTAAGACATGCATCTCACTTTCCTTACCACCAATACATAATACAGTTTCTCCTCCCCTAGATAGGCCTACAAAGCTGTCAGGGTCTTCAGCATTAACACCAGAAGAAGCAAATTCTCCATCTATATGTTACATCTTCTGTTAGTAAGTTATGAAACCAAATTCATCAAATGAATGACCATTTTTTCTTTCTTAATAATTCATTACTTATTACACAGTAAAGATTTTTTATAGATTCTGCATCTGGTTCTGTTTCCATACTACGGATAGCTGTACTCTGATCTTCTTCATACATACCAATATTCATAGTTTTCCAAAGCTTCCAATAAAAAATGTAGTTTATTTAATCCGTATCTGTTCCTATTTTTCTTTTGTTGCCAGCATGATTCAAAATTTCTCCTCCTCCCAAAGTTCATCGCAATGTTTCTGTTATAGTAGTTAACCCTATTTTCAATTTCTTTATTTTCATTCCTGTTTCTGTCGTTTTATTGTGTTTCTTTTCTCTCACCTTTTCCCTAATAATTATTTTTTCTGTACTTCCCTGCCTCTCTCCTTTCATAATTATTTGTGCTATTGCAGTTTTGAGTCCACCACCCTTTCTGATTTCCACCAAATCCATACCGATTACAGTTATGTCTCTCATTTATTTATAGTACCCTATCTAGTTTACCTACATATTTTGAGAATTATTCTGTACAGTCATGTAGTAATATATTAAACTTCATTTCAATTTTCCTGTCAATCTTCTCTTTAACACATTTATCTGTTTGAGTTCATCAGATTGTTTACTTAATTGTATTAATTTGCTCAACTGCTTTTCACAGAATTCTTTCATAGTACCATCCAACCTCTATGATGTGCTCCATTTAAGAAGTCACTTTTGATTCTAGCTTCTGGTTTTTCTGACCATAATTTATTGAAAAAGCTTCTTCCAAAACCACTTTTTGTCTTACCTACAGTAGCATATTGATTATCCAATAGAGTGTTCCCCATCAAAACACCTTTTTACAAATTTAATCTTAAGCAAATCATTCACACCACTAGTGAAATTGTCATGTCAGTGTTGCAGAAAGTCACCTAGCTGAAGATTATTACCACCTGTAAATCTTTTCATAGGTAAATTGCCCCACATTGCATTATAGTTACAAGGCTATTGAAACTTTTACTCACTAAACTTTCTGCCAGTTCAGCTAATATTTTACAGACACTTGCTGCATTACTGTAACAACTATTTATGACTCTTTTACCTCAGCCTTCTTATTATTGATTACTGACAATTGCTTGCCAGTTTTGCTTACTGAGTTATTAATTTTAAATTCAAGATTCTGACTGTTTTGACCCACTTCTGATCTTAAAACATGTGTTTCTTGTTTTATTGAATTGTGTAATATTTCAGAACTTTTACTGATTTTCTCATATGCTTCTGTGAAATTTGTTTGAACTTCAGATACTTTGCCTTCTACAGTACCAGTCCATGCATTGATTCATTTGTGTTCTGTTTCTACAACCAGTTCATATTTGTTGAACTTCTCTCTTATTTCTACAGCTTGAACATTAGTATTTAAAAGTCATTCCTCAGTTCTTTTAATTCAGTGTGCATGGGATCAATTTTACATTTGATCTTTCATTTTTACTACCCAAATCTTTCTATGAATTACTCCATGCATATAGTGCCCCAGTCACAAAAATTCTAAATTGAAATTGTTATAGAAATCACATCCTTGTGACTGTTGCCATCATTCTGAGCCAAAAGGAATTCAGCCCAGTGCTTGGGAGTATACAGACTGAATCTTCTTGTTTAGATTTCTATGAAGAAAGGAATTCAGTCCAGTACTGAAGCCATTCTTGCTAAGGAATTGCATTTCAGCAGTAAGTTGGACACTTCACAAGGAAATTCTGTTAACTTCAATATAAAAAACAAATTGGCTAACCTGCACAATTTATTTAGTGGAGGGAAACAGGTGATGTTGCATATTGTAGACCTACACATTTAAATTGTAGATAATACACTCCTGGAAATTGAAATAAGAACACCGTGAATTCATTGTCCCACAAAGGGGAAACCTTATTGACACATTCCTGGGGTCAGATACATCACATGATCACACTGACAGAACCACAGGCACATACACACAGGCAACAGAGCATGCACAATGTCGGCACTAGTACAGTGTATATCCACCTTTCGCAGCAATACAGGCTGCTATTTTCCCATGGAGACGATCCTAGAGATGCTGGATGTAGTCCTGTGGAACGGCTTGGCATGCCATTTCCACCTGGCGCCTCAGTTGAACCAGCATTCGTGCTGGACGTGCAGACCGCATGAGATGACGCTTCATCCAGTCCCAAACATGCTCAATGGGGAACAGATCCGGAGATCTTGCTGGCCAGGGTAGTTGACTTACACCTTCTAGAGCACGTTGGGTGGCACGGGATACATGCGGACGTGCATTGTGCTGTTGGAACAGCAAGTTCCCTTGCCGGTCTAGGAATGGTAGAACGATGGGTTCGATGATGGTTTGGATGTACCGTGCACTATTCAGTGTCCCCTCGACGATCACCAGAGGTGTACGGCCAGTGTAGGACATCGCTCCCCACACCATGATCCCAGGTGTTGGCCCTGTGTGCCTCAGTCGTATGTAGTCCTGATTGTGGCGCTCACCTGCATGGCGCCAAACACGCATACGACAATCATTGGCACCAAGGCAGAAGCGACTCTCATCTCTGAAGACGACACGTCTCCATTCGTCCCTCCATTCACGCCTGTCGCGACACCACTGGAGGCGGGCTGCACGATGCTGGGGCGTGAGCGGAAGACGGCCTAACGGTGTGCGGGACCGTAGCCCAGCTTCATGGAGACGGTTGCGAATGGTCCTCGCTGATACCCCAGGAGCAACAGTGTCCCTAATTTGCTGGGAAGTGGCGGTGCGGTCCCCTACGGCACTGCGTAGGATCCTACGGTCTTGGCGTGCATCCGTGCGTCGCTGCGGTCCGGTCTCAGGTCGACGGGCACGTGCACCTTCCGCCGACCACTGGCAACAACACTGATGTACTGTGGAGACCTCACGCCCCACGTGTTGAACAATTCGGCGGTACGTCCACCCGGCCTCCCACATGCCCACTATATGCCCTCGCTCAAAGTCCGTCAACTGCACATACGGTTCACATCCACACTGTCACGGCATGCTACCAGTGTTAAAGACTGCGATGGAGCTCCGTATGCCACGGCAAACTGGCTGACACTGACGGCGGCGGTGCACAAATGCTGCGCAGCTAGCGCCATTCGACGGCCAACACCGCGGTTCCTGGTGTGTCCGCTGTGCCGTGCGTGTGATCATTGCTTGTACAGCCCTCTCGCAGTGTCCAGAGCAAGTATGGTGGGTCTGACACACCGGTGTCAATGTGTTCTTTTTTCCATTTCCAGGAGTGTATTATGACTTTTATTTCTGAAAGACATGGAAGTGCTATTTATCTGGACAAGAAGAGAGCAGACAAGGGAAGAAAAGGAAAAGTAGTACTAAAAGACAATGCATATTGCCTAAGATTACATGATCTGACTGTAGGTAATTTTTAACTGTATTGGCTGTTAATGAAAGTTTGTTGAACACTGTTACTTATCTTTACAATGTATAATATTGTGTATTATAACAATGTAGCTGCATAAATATGTTTCTACACTAGATTCTTTTATATTTTCAGATGCAAAAGATTCAATTACCTTCAAGACATTAGTGCAGATGAAGTGGAAGCTATTTTAGTACTTCATAACCTACCTTCTAAGGATGAAGAAGATATTTATAACCAGTTACTTAAGGACAAGCATGATGTCCAGTGACATTGACCTAGGAAAGAGGATTCAGTACAACAATCTACAAGATCTTTATTTATAACATAATTGTGAGTAGCAGCAAAAGGAAAACCCCTAGTGTAAAACTTTGTCACCTGAAACCAGACAACTTATCAGGGAACACATAAATAGTTACCAAGTAAAAAATTAATAAATAAATAAATAAAATAAAAAATTTGACACAAGACTCAATAGAAAGTTGATTCGTAAAATGTTCAAGCAGAAATATACTGTTTTTAAACATAGCTACCAAACTATTGCTTTCTTTTTCCATGAAAACTGCTCCTTGTCATTTGGGTGACCTCCGGTCAACACATGCTGCTTGTATGAAGAATTGCAAATTATGATTTGGAAACCTAATTTTAATGATTTGGGAAAAAGATGTGCATTGTCTTAGATGATGGTGCACCAAGAGAAGAAACTTGAAGCTGAAACTCTAATAGAAGATCAGCCTCATGTGTTATCTCTTGCACTAGATTTTATGCAGAATATTCAGTTACTGTACATATTACATATCACTGCATTACAAAAGGTTGGACATAATTCTTAACAGGGTGTGTGATCACCACAGGCAGCGATACATGCTCGGCAATGTGCCACCATGATTGTCCATACAGTTCTTAAGGAATTCTTCTTGTGGTAGGGCATTCCATTCCTCTGCCAGTCCAGTTTCTTCCAATCATCCCAGTCCATTAATTAGAAAGATAAATAACTGAGCACAAAATTATTTTTTCTACATTTCTTTAGCGATCAACAGACATATAAATGAATGGTATTACAATTTTGGAACCAGAGCTGTACATAAGATATGCTTATGTTGTTTGTTGCACTAAACAGAATTCAAAGAATATGCTCATCTTGAATTCCCATTGTTGTTGACATTACCTCAGATCATCATCCCATAAAAATTGGAGTATGATCTCTGTGGAGGCCTCCATCTTCATACATTTAAAAGAAAAAAAATCTCCTGGTGGTGATGGGTAATCAAAATATATTCATGAAATCAATTCTATCTGTAATGACTTGTTCAGTTATGTAAATATGAGACTGGATTAACTTGATAACTTTTGGAATAAACTCTTTTTAAGATCCACTCTTTGTGTAATTCATCATGAGCAAACACATAACAGTTCTTGAATATAGATGTCTTTAAACATCATAGAACATCAATCAGTACCTTTTTCACAGTTACTATGGAGACAAGTCCCTGATTTAGCTCCCCATGTCTGATTAGCTCCATCCCTTCAAACAGGTTGTCTCCAGCTTCTCCCAAGAACTATAAAGTAAATAAAGATGTTGCATTTTTACCGTACAAAGCTTTTGTCAGATGACGTTTCACTAAGACTGTGATAACCTTTATAAAGAAAATGTTATTCAGAATACAAATATATTTTGGAAGGAATGAATAATTAGGTAATACCAATAGTGTCTATAACTTACTATTATTATTATTATTATTATTATTATTATTATTATTATTATTATTATTATTGTTATTCACTTATGGGACTAACAGGACCATGTGAGGTACAACCCATCAACGTCATTTTTGATGGTTGGCAGTCCTCTGAGTCCAAATTTGTTTCATCTTATCAAAATGAAGTCTCTTTCTTTCATCAGACTACGGTGTTCCAATCTGTTCTCTAATTTGCCTCGGACCAACTTTCCCAGAAAATATCCTTTACCCCAACATTTTTCTATCTGTAACATCTGCCTGAGTTATATCAGCCACTTTAAGATCCTCCTTAATTGCAATGATCCATTTAATTGACTTAGTTTTGGCCTTACTTCTGTTTTTTATAGAATTCTACTGTTCGTTTCGTCAACCTAGTGGGTGCTGTTCTTTTAATGTGTCCATAAAATTTGAGTCTTCAATTTCACATGTCGCCATGTATGTCTGTGTATTCTTGTTTCCTTATTGCTTCACAGCTTATTAGTTTTCGCGTCAGTAATTATGGGGCCTAATATTTGCCTAGTAATCTTTCTTTCTTTCTTTTGAATTTCTTCAATATCTATCTTTCTATTTAAAATCAGAGTTTCTCCTTCATAAAGACATTCAGATTTGGTTACAGTGCTCTAATGCCTGAGTTTACTCAATTAAGAAAGTGATTTTTTGTTATTAATATTTTGTGTTAATCTGAATGCAGCTGCTGTTTTTTGAAAGCAATCTTTGTTTGTAGCTTTTTCCAGATTGTTTTCTTGTATGATTTCCCTCCATACTTTGTGTTCAAAAACTTTGGAACTTGTTTGTTGCATGTCATATAGTCTGTTTTTTTAATGATATTTGTAGTCCTACTTTTTCCACAACTTCTTTAAGAATTTCAATTTATTTTTGAGTGATGTTAACATCCCCAGTTAAAATTTCCAGATCATCTAGAAAGGTGAGGCAATCTAATATTATTTCTGCATAACTTGATTGATTGACTTACATTTTGACTTGACTTTTGCTCTCTCCATTCTGTAATCACCTTTTCCAAAGCACAGTTAAACAGTAATGGGGAGAGTCCATCTCCCTGTCCAACACCAGTTGTTATGTAAATGGTTCAGATATTTCTCCCATGAATTTAACTTTAGAGCTAGTGTCAGTTATCATTTCTTAATCAGTATTAGAGTTTTATTGTCTAGCCCTTGCTTCTTTATAATTTGGAAAAGAGATTCATGATCAACTGTCATAGGCCTTTTTAAAATGCACAAATGTACATACAATATTGTTACCAGAAATCCTATGGTGCCTATGGATTAGTTTTAAATTAAGAATTGTTCCAGACAGGATACATTTGATCTAAAGCCTGCTTGGTATTCACCAATTTTAGGTTGTAGCGGTTCTTGGGCTCAATCAAGTAAACAATGTGTGAGAATTTTGTATGTGACTGGGAGAAGGGAGACTGCTCAGTAATTATTGACACCTGTTCTATCCCCTTTGTTATACAGTGGATGAATTGTGGCAGTTTTCCATTCCTCAGGTATATTCTCAGTTTGTCAGATATGTCCCATTAGTTGAGTAATCTCTTTTATAGTAATAGGGCCAGCTGATTCTTGTAGTTCTCCAATTATGACATCTTCTCTGGATGCTTCATTGTTTTTAAGTCTCTTAATTTGTTTAATTATTTTGATTTCATTAGGTTCTCCACAATTACAACTGGTGTTTTAGTTTGCTGTGGTTGGAATTTATTTGCTGACTCTGGATAGTTTAGTAGTTTTTCAAATTAATTAGCAAATGCCTCAAAATTGCCCTGGTTATTAAGAACCAAGCAGACACATCATTTTTTAAGCAAAGACTTTGAGGTTGCTAGCCAGTTAGTATTTTTGAATGTTTTATAAATTTTTCTTGCATTGTTCTTTTGGAAGTCTTTTTCAGTTTCTAAAAGTCAGTCTTTTTTTCATTTAGTTTGACAGATTAATTTAGATGTTTCTTTTCTTATATTTAGGAAGGTATTGTATGCATATTCAGTTTTGTTGCTATTCCTATTTTTGAAAGCCTCATGCTTAGACTTAGCTATATTTCACAATCCGTTTTCCACCAATGGTGTATTTGTTTGTTTTGAAGTGGAATTAAATTTTATTCTTTTGTGATGAACTTTTCTTTTAGGCTTTGCCAATTGTTGGATCATTTTTTCTCAAGTTCTTTTGTTAGAGTTAGGGTTATTTTAGCAGTGTCAAATTTGGAGATAGCATTTTTTGTTTTGAAGAGGTTTTGAGGTTGAAGTTTTACTTTTACTTGCACTAAATAATGGTCAGAATCCATCTTAGCCCCTATCCTAACTTGGGTATTTAAAATTTCTTTGTAGTTAGGGTGTAAAATTGCTACATGATTGATTTGAAATTCCCCAATAAATGTATTGGGTGCCTGCCAAGTTTTTTTTTAGAAGGGTTGTTTTTAAAATGTGTTGACATGATTTTAAGGTTAAAATTCTTGCATGTGTCAAGCCTTTCGTCATTCTGATTTGTTCATTTATGCGCAGGAAAGCTACCCACTGTTCTCTTATAATTTTTCTCTTTACCTAATTGGGCATTAAAATCATCCACTAAAATTTTAACATGTTTTGAGGGAATTTTCAAGATGATGCTTTCCAATGTTTCCCAAGCTTCATTAACTTCTTAAAGTTTTTAAATTTATACTTATTAACTGGCATATGGGCATTAATTAATGTGCTTGCTTTACTTGCACATTAGAGGGAAATTGTCATTAATCTATTCTTAATGAGTTTCACCTCTGTTCTTAAATTTAAAATATTTTTGGAGGCTGCAAATGCAACTCCCAGATATGGTGTATTATTAAGTGCTCGTTTATCAGTTTTACTTTTAAAAAGACGATAATTACCAAAATCCATGGGATTATTGTCTGTCATTTGTGTTTCTTGAAGTGCCAAAATTTGAATCCTCTATTCTTTTAATATACACTATGTGATCAAAAGTATCTGGACACCCCCAAAAAATACGTTTTTCGTATTACATGTGTTGTGCTGCCACCTACTATACTCCATATCAGTGACCTCAGTAGTCATTAGGCATCATGAGAGAGCAGAATATTGCACTCCATGGAACTCATGGACTTCAAACATGGTCAGATGATTGGGCGTCACTTGTGTCAAACATCTGTATGCAAGATTTCCACACTCCTCATCTTTAGGTCCACTGTTTCCAATGTGATAGTGAAGTGGAAATGTGAAGGGGTATGTACAGCATTAAAGTGTACAGGACGCCCTTGTCTGTTGACTGACAGAGACTGCCAAAAGTTAAAGATGGTTGTAATGTATAATAGGCAGACATCTATCCAGACCATCATACAGGAATTCCAGACTGCATCAGGAGCCACTGCAAATACTATAAAAGATAGGCACAAGCTCAGAAAACTTGGTTTTCGTGGTTGAGCGACTGCTCATAAGCCATGCATCATGCCGATAAATGCCAAATGACGCCTTGCTTGGGGTAAAGAGCATAAACATTGGATGATTTAACAGTGGAAAAACGTTGGGTGGAGTGAGAAATCATGGTACACAATGTGGCAGTCTGATGGCAAGGTGTGGGTATGGCGAATGCCTGATGAACATCATCTGCCAGTGTGTGTAGTGCCAGTAGGATGGAGGGTGCCACAAACTTGTAAGTCATTTTTAGCAAGGTGTCTGGATACTTTTGATCACATAGTGTATCTCCCGATTTATTAAGTTTACTTGATTGCAAAAGTGTTTGTATGTTAAGTGTTACAAAAATGCATTTGATTTGGTTTTAAGTTGCCCAGAGAACTCCAACTTCCTCTGTTGAGTCACAATGTGTTTTAACTTAGCAAACCAAGAATCCAAAAGACCAGTTGCACCAGTAATACTGGTGGTGGATTGACCACCTGGGGTGATATTGTGCTTATTAGAATGCTCCATGGTGGTTGTATTTGGAATAAGGTGGGATTAAAGCAGACCCATTGGATGTACAAAGAGGCTTAGTTCCAGAATATAAATTTCACAGAACACTGGTGAACAGACACTGACCACTTTGCTGCTTGCTACAAGACACATGCAAAGTGGATTTGATTTTATTGTGCATTGATCCATGTCTGTTTATTCTGTATTCTCATCTGTCCACCATATCTAGCGAAATGTTCACTATCTGCCACATGTGACTTATCCAGTATCCTAGACAAGGTCAGCATCTTAGACTTCTAGTTATAACGTCTTGAAGCACGGAATAACTATTTTAATATTTATGTGTTTCTAAAAATAAGTTCATCCACTGATAAGTGGCAAAGGAAACAAAGATGACTTCAGTGGGTGATTAACATTTTCAGAGGTAAAGGAAAAATGTAAAGAAACAGATTTTCAAAATACGAGGTGCATTCAAGTTCTAAGGCCTCCGATTTTTTTTCTCCGGACTGGAAAGAGATAGAAACATGCATATTGTTTTAAAATGAGGCTTTGTTCATTGTCAATACATCCCAGAGATGGCAGCACCATATGGCAGATGGAATTTTACCGCCTGCGGCGAGAATGAGAACTGTTCTAAATACTTAAAATGGTGAAGTTTTCCTTACTTGAACAGCGTGCTATCATTCGTTTTCTGAATTTGCGTGGTGTGAAACCAATTGAAATTCATCGACAGTTGAAGGAGACATGTGGTGATGGAGTTATGGATGTGTTGAAAGTGCATTCGTGGGTGCGACAATTTAATGAAGACAGAACACGTGTGACAACAAACCGTAACAACTTCGGACTCGCACAAGCCGGTCTGACGACATGATCGAGAAAGTGGAGACAATTGTTTTGGGGGATTGCCGAATGACTGTTGAACAGATCGCCTCCAGAGTTGACATTTCTGTGGGTTCTGTGTGCACAATCCTGCATGACGACCTGAAAATGCATAAAGTGTCATCCAGGTGGGTGCCACAAATGCTGACGGATGACAACATGGCTGCCCGTGTGGCATGTTGCCAAGCAATGTTGACGCGCAACGACAGCATGAATGGGACTTTCTTTTCATCAGTTGTGACAATGGATAAGATGTGGATGCCATTTTTCAATCCAGAAAGAAAGCGCCAGTCAGCTCAATGGAAGCACACAGATTCACCGCCACCAAAAACATTTTGGGTAACTGCCAGTGCTGAAAAAATTAAGGTGTCCATTTTCTGGGACTGTGAGGGCATAATGCTTACCCATTGTGTTCCAAAGGGCACTGTGGTAACAGGTGCATCCTAATAAAATATTTTGAAGAACAAATTCCTTCCTGCACTGCAACAAAAACATCCGGGAAGGGCTGCGCGTGTGCTGTTTCACCAAGACAATGCACCCGCTCATCGAGCTAATGTTACGCAACAGTTTCTTCGTGATAACAACTTTGAAGTGTTTCCTCATGCTCCCTTCTCACCTGACCTGGCTCCTAGTGACTTTTGGCTTTTTCCAACAATGAAAGACACTCTCCGTGGCCGCACATTCACCAGCCATGCTGCTATTGCCTCAGCGATCTTCCAGTGGTCAAAACAGACTCCTAAAGAAGCCTTCGCCACTGCCATGGAATCATGGCATCAGCGTTGTGAAAAATGTGTACGTCTGCAGGGTGATTACGTCAAGAAGTAACGCCAATTTCATCGATTTCGGGTGAGTAGTTAATTAGAAAAAAAATCGGTGCCCTTAGAACTTGAATGCACCTCGTACAATGGCAGAAATATAATATCTGCATCTACATGGCTTCTCTGCAAATCAAACTTAAGTGCCTGGCAGAGGGTTTACTGAACCACCTTCACACTAATTGTCTGTGTGGAGAAAGTAAACACCTATATCCTTCTGTGTAAGCTCTGAATTCCCTTATTTTATTATGATGATTGTTCCTCCCTATGTACATCAGCATCAACAAAATTCTTTTGCATTCACAGTAGAAAGCTGGTGAATGAAATTTCTTGAGAATATCACACCACAATGAGAAATGCCTTTCTTCAAGTGATGTCCACCTCAAATTCTGTATCATGTTTGTGACATGCTCTCCTCTATTTTTTGATAATACCAAATGTGCTGCCCTTCTTTGATCTTTCTCAATGTACTCTATTAATCCTATCTGGTAAGGATCCCACACCACACAGCAGTATTCCAAAAGATGGTGAACAAGCATAGTGTAGACAGTCTCTTTAGTGGATCTGCTGCATCTTCTAAGTGTTCTGCCAGTGAAACACAGGCTTTGGTTCATCCTCCCAAACTCATTCTATGTGTTTTATTTCCAATTACAGTTGCTCATAGTTGTAATATCTAAGTATTTAGTCAAATTTACAGCCTTTAGATTTGACTGATTTGTTGTGCAGCCAATGTTAACAGATTCCTTTTAGCTCTCATATTGATAAACTCTCACTTTTTATTATTTAGGTTCTAATTCCAATTTTTGCACCATAGTGATATCTTATCAAAATTGTTTTACAATTGTTTTTAATCTTCTGGTGATTTTAGTAGATGATAAATGACAGCATCATCTGCAAAGAATCTAAGACAGCGGCTCAGAGAGCCTCCCAAATCATTTATATAGATAAGGAATTACAGAAAGCCTATAATGCTAGCTTGAGAAACACAAGAAATCACTTCTGTTTTATTCAACGGCTTTTTCATCAGTTAATATGAACTGTGACCTACCTGATAGGAAATCATGAATCCAGTCACATGACTGAGATGATAGTACATAAGTATGCAATTTAATTACAAGCTGTTTGTGAGGTACAGTGTCAAAAGCCTTCTGTAAGTCTGGAAATAGAGAATCAATTTGAAGTCCTTTGTCAATAGCAATCAGAACTTTGTGTGAGTAAAGAAGTACTTGTGTTTCACAAGAATGAAGTTTTCAAAATATCTGTGTTGCCTATGTATCAATAGACAGTTATATGATGAATGAAATTTTAAACAACAATTGCCAAGCATCATAATACAGTCTTCCTCCGTTCTTGTTTGCCTGTTACCCCGTTAACAATATTCCAAATTGTTTTAATTCTATTATTGATGTGGTAATCTCAGACATAATGCACATATTTCTGGACTTTTTAATAAATTTTTGTAATACAGTACAGTCGTTTTTATAATGTTTCAGGATGTTTACTCCTACTAGCGATCAGATATATTTTCCTTTTCTGATATTTTTATCCCTATTGCAAACCATGGTTTATTCACTGTATCCTTAGGGCAATTGTTTTCAAATATACTCACAAAGGTATCATGAAATAGGTTAAATTTTTAATTAGCATCATGTTCCCTGTACACCTCTTCTCAGTCTAACAGTTGAAAGCTTTCCTTAAAATTTTGAATTGTTAAATCATTAATTCAATGCACTGTTTGTCATTTGGGAGGACTGTTTTGCATTACTGTGTGCAAAAGAGTCCTCCAAAATAGTTTGCCCTTATGTTCTACAGAATAGTGTATATTTTCCTAGGTATTAATAACATTAAGTGAAGGTGAAATGGGAAAAAATGTGAACAGCGGCAACTTTCTTATGAGTTCTTCAAAAATTAATCCAAGTAACAATAGCTTCCTCACTTACAGTATGTGAGAAGTATAGACTCCATTCTGAGAACAAAGAGTATGGTGATTATAATGAAACTAGTTTATGATGTAAATATTTTACTAGACCTAAAAGAACCATTGGAATGTTGCAGCTTAAAAGTAAATCTGTCTCCAAGACTAATACCAGATTCAAAAATTTGAAAATTGAATACTGTAAGTATATTGCTTTCATGCATGGTAAGATGCTACCATAAATATTAAAATATTTAAAAAAAAGGACCATAAATTTACAGTCATTTATAACATGGAACCATGTTTCAAAAAACTCTGATTTTGTTATACGTAGGTAGGAGACTGACTTATTAGACATGCAAATGACAGGTTTCACAACAAATGAAATGAACGGTAAGAAATCTGAAACACCTTCCACGTAATTTTACTTGATAAATATTCCACATATCCCTTTCCTAATGCAAAAGTTTGAGTACACAAAGAAGTGTCCCTCTCTCACTAACAGAAAAATCTAAGTTGGTTAAAAGCCTGGGGCCTGATCATACAAGTGGTGAGGAGAAGGAAGAAGAGTAGTAATCACTTCATAAAACAACGGGGCTTTACCTGGCCCAGGTAGTAGCACTCTGTGAGGGCTATGTGCCAGGTGGTTTACAGTGAACACTTCAGTAGTAATGACGGTGAAAGAATGGATCTTGGAGTGGCAGGAATAGGATAAGAAGCAACACAAGAAAAAAGTTCCACAATGCACTTGACTTGCAACAAGCAGCAAAGCAGTTTGCGTCTGTTCACCTGAGGTGTGGCTGGAAAAATATTCCTCAGAGCTAACAACCTTGAGTGGTATCATAGGGGATTTGTTCCCTGAATTCAACAAGCAATCAGCAATGGAGATACACTCTGTAAGAGACTGTACCCCTGAAAGCACACACTCTCCCATTTCCAAGGAAATGGGAAGTAGGCATTCAAATAATGATGTCCTACAACAACACACAAAGAATGAGTTGGGCTTCTGAAACATACTTTAAAAAACAAACCCATAAAATGAAGCACAGAAACATGCCTTTACCTACCCAATTTTAAGGTAAATTCACTCTTAAAAATATGAAAACTCCAAACTTTAGTAAACTTTCTAAAGGAAAAAAATATATTGATAACTGCACTGCAAGAAACAGGATTTACTGATGAATATTCATTCAATTCTGAAGGTTTCAGGATAATTAAGGGAAAAGATTTCTGAAAAAAATACCTACATTTCAAACAGGTTTCATTGTAAACAACAACAGAATTTAAATCAATTAATGAAAGTCCTTCCACACAAACATTTAAATCGTCAAATAAAGTCTACACTATCTTAAACACACATGCACCAATTAATGGGAGAAACAGAAAACAGAAATAGTAAGTAGAAAATTTTACGGAATATGTGTCAAAGACCCTAGATCATATTCCATCAAAAAATGCAGTTACTACTTGGGGACACTAAAGCAGAAACTGGCAAAGAACATTAGCACAGATCAATAGTCGAGAAATCCCATGCATGTAAAAGAACCAATAAAAACAGAGAATGATTCTTCAGCCTGTGTAGTCAGCATAACATTGCACTAAAATCTACATTCTCAAGAAAAACTTACTCGAAAACAAAGTATGGAACCAAGTGAGGTGGCACAGTGGTTAGCAAACTGGAATTGCATGCAGGAATATGATGGTTCAATCCTGCATCCAGCCATCCTGATTTAGGTTTTCCATGATTTCCCTAAATTGCTCCAGGCAAATGCTGGGATGGTTCCTTTAAAAGGGCACAGCTGACTCCCTTCCTAATAATTCCCTAATCTGATGAGATAGACGACCTTGTTGTTTGGTCCCTTCCCCCAAACAAACCAACCACAAAAAACTATGTGGCTATCACTTGTGGCATTGATAGGTCATATCGACACCGATTAACACCATCTTTGGACCCTTATTCCTCTGCTGAGCCTCCATGTTAGTTTTTTTCTGTTCTGTATCTCAGGTTTGTACATGTTTATGAATAACTGTGAAATATATCTCTATGTGGAATTTAATGGGCATAGTTATTGCATTCGACTGGTAATCGTATCCCTTTCTCATACTGGTGACCCTGAAGTTTCTACATCTTCAGTGACTTCCATGCTCTTTATTGTGAATCAACAGGTTTCGCGCATGATGCCATGGCTCCTTCACCTAATGCTTTGTTCAAAGACTTGGAGGCCCAACTACGACAACCAGGCCACTCCAAACCTTTGCCAACAACTGGCTCTCCACTAATCAACAGTGATTCATGATCTCCAACCAGGTTAACCTCACACTTTGTTGTTCTACAACAGTCAAGTGCTATGCCATTAAGTCAGACAATGAACTCAGGTTTTGTGTTGCTGGACTGTGCTCTCCAACATGTGAAATGTAAACTGGATAATTTCCAGAACTATTTAGCTACTGACCGACCATGTAGTGTTCAAATTAATCTACATTCGGACATATACTTTGACTCTCAAGGGGCCGCAACATCGTTTATAGTTGTGCCATGTGCAATGCCATCATTTGTGCAAAATGCATACACTGTCAACCACTATCAAGCTATTATGGTTTTGCCTCACTCACAAACTAATAATGGACATTTTCATGCACCAAATTCCCCTTGCTCAACCACCAGACCTGTTGCTCAGTTTTTCAACCAAATGGGATTGAGCACATCTTATGGCGATTCATCTTCCAGGAATCTTTTACCACAACAATGTGATCTTCAGCAAGTTTCACTGGTAATTTATAGTCCAACCACATGAGCCGTGTTCCAGATGTGCACAGAAAACTCATACTGTTGTCACATGAAGACCGCCCACCCCGACCTACCTCCCACATGCATGGGGGTGACATGATTTCGACCGTTCAGCCACTCGACTCTCCCACAGTTCTGCCTGTGTATGCCACACCAGCTTTCTGCATCATTTCTGAGGTGGACAATTTCAAACCTGTACCTCTAACCTCTGGTTCAGTTTATGGTACCACAACATGTGTTGCGCAACCGCTCGTTCCTACAGTATTGACCGTTCCAGCTGCGTTGTGTTTTCACAGCACATCAAGGACAATACAAGCCGCCTTTCCTTCGGATGTGCTTGCCAATAACACACCTACGCCTATGGTACCGCGCTGCAGTGCAGCCCCTCCTACCATGGACCAGCACGCCTTCCAAAATACACCAAACCTGGCCTTTGTGTCCCCCCCCCCCCCCCCCCCTTGGTCTTCTGCCGCAGCTGCCCCTTTTATACGAGGACAACCCCGTACCACAGTTTCTGCTTGTGGAGCATCTGTTCGAGTTACATCTGATGACAGCTCTAAATTCCTATGTCTTATCGTGCACCCCTATGACCACTCAAATTTAATATGTGATCTGCCCTCGCCATCACTTCCAGCAAAGTATGAGTTCGCAAAGAAAACAATATTGGCCCGACTCCGACTCGCCTACTAACCACAAGAATTAATCATCAAGATCTTGTACGAGGAGCAGCTGGGGGACCGAACTCCATCACAACTCTGGCGATGCATTCAATTACTTGTCAGCGAACATAGGATGGTGAATGTTCCTCTGTGGGCGGCATGGTCCGCCAAGTTACCTTCAAACCTACAGATTCACCAGCCAGCATACCACTCGCCACTGGTTGACACAACTGCTCCTGTTTACCAGCTGTCTGCCATCAGAGGCAGAGCTCGCTCCACCTCCGCGTCATCTACACAGCCTGGCAACATCCGCTTGCTCTCTCCTCCGTCCGAGCACTCAAGAATTGCCCACACACCATAAGTGCCAGTATATCAGTGAGGACAAGCCTCCTCCGCTGCTGCAGTCGCCTCCACCACCACATCTGGCTCATTCATATTGTTGGTACCACATGATATTTGGCAATGATGCCAAGAAGTGTCGATTACCTTGCCAGCAATCAAACACTGACTGCTGTCAGAATACTACTTGGCAGCACTACTCTGTCAGGAAAATGATGAGCTGAAATGACGAATAGCACACACTTACAATGAGCTCATCATAGCTCATACCTCGCTGCTGAAACTGCAGTCCACAGTGCTGCCACCTAATCGCGTTTCTCCAGCAGACACCAGCTCGGGCACTCAGCACATTAGTTAAAAACACCAATTGCGTGTGACAATTTGAGTCTGGTAGACACCATACACACAACGTGCTCATCACATTCAGTGCCACATGTTTCAAACAGTGCTTCTAGTGGCATTCTAGCGCACAAAATGACCATGTCCACCATGCAGGCTGCAACCTTGCATGTCGATAAACATTCCCCCTTTCTCGTGTGCCAGCCACATGACTCAGTGGCCATCGCTGCTAACCACGTGATGCCAACGCCTCTCTCACCCATGCTGGTTACCCAAGGCAATGCTGACAACAGACAGTCATGCGCATTCCGACCCACTCTGTGCTGCATGCGCAGCCCACCTCACGTAATAGGCATGTGACTTTCATACTGCCTTTTCCCACTCCCGCTAACGGTTACGCCTTGTCGCGCCCCATTCATCCAAAAACTTCACGTCAGGGCAATGCTCAGTCTCGTGTGCAGTTTTCAATTTGTTCTGTCACTGAATGAATTACACACAAGATAGTTACCACTGTTGGCCCTCCTACTAGGCACAAGGTTAAACGCCTCAACCCCATTAACTTTCGCATGGCTCGGCAGCAAATTAATGAACTTTTGGAGGCAGATACCATGCAACCGTTGGACAGCAACTGGTCTTTACCAATTCACCTCGTCACCAAACAGGACAGCTCTTTCTGAATGTGCGGCAACTACAGACGCTTAAATGCTCATACCACCATTGACAATTACCCAGTGGTTTCACTCATACGTTATCGGGCGCCACAATCTTCAGTGTTATTGACTGTAAACGTGCCTGTCACCAGATTCCCGTAGCACTGGAAGACATTCCAAAGACAGCTGTTATCACGCCGCTTGGCTTGTTCCAAAACAAGTTCATGGCATTCAGGCAGTAAAACGCGGCACAAACATGGCAACGGTTCATTGACTCAATCTTATGACAGTTCGAGTTTTGCTTTGCATATCTGGACGACATACTCATTTCAGCAACTCAGCTGAGGAAGATGAAAATCATTTATCCAAGCACCTTCAGACCTTGAACTCCAACATCGTCGAGGTCAACAAGGACAAATTCCAATACTGCCAGTCTTCTGTCATATTTTTGGGTTACATCACCTCCCAAATCCTGGGGGCAGGCCATCAGATCACTGCCACCTCTGGCTACCTACAAAGAAGAACTCCGATGTTTCTTGGGTACAATAAATTACTAGTATCGGCATCTGCCTTCTGTCATCACCATGCAGGCCCTGGTGAAATTCTCACTGTCGGGCTAACAGACTTCAGGCCTTAAACCAGTTCGCTGGACTGAACCTATGCTGGAGGCCCTCAAGGCTCTAAAAACTTCCTTAGCTCTCGCCATGACACTCACCCATCCTGACCTGTCGGCCAAGTTGTTCATTACTACAGATGCCAGTGACATCGCAGTGAGGGCAGTACTACAGCAACACAAAGGTGACATCATTTCTCCCCTTCATTTCTTATCTAAAAAACTGTCTACAGCTCAGAAGAAATATTTCGCTTTTGAAAGGGAACTACTAGTGGTCTATGAAGCCATCAAACACTTTCGCCCCGATGTCGAGGGCCATTCTTTCTCCATCTTTATTGATCACAAACCACTAATGGTTGATTATTGCAACCCGCCTGTGCACCCACCCCCTCAGTGCTTCCGCCATTTTGATTTAGTCTCTCAATTCACAACAGACGTTCCCTACATCAAAGACACAGAAAACATTCCCAATGATTTTTTCTCGCAGAGCAATACTGTCTCATACATCATCGACTTATGCAACCTGGCTTCTCTCCAGGCCTCTGACAAGGAATCTCAAGCTCTTCTTGCAGATCCTCAAACATCTCTTGTGTTTACCAAAGCCAAGTTCCCTAACCTTTTGGACAAGGTGTGGTGTGACTCTTCTACAGGCACCCTGCGGCCGTTGCTCCCACCCACACTGTGCCTGCAAGCCTCTGACACCTTGCATAGCCTCGATCACCTGGTCATTCACAGCACCACATGGCTCATACCTGAGTGTTTCATTTGGAAAAATATTAAATAGGACTGTCAGTCCTGGGCACGCAGCTGCGTCTCCTGTCAATGCAACAAAATCGGCAACCACACCTCCCCTCCAATAGGCAAGTTCAAAATTCTGCAAGGACAATATCGTCATGTACATATCGACTTTACTTGTCCACTACCACCGTCAGAAGACCACAGATATATTCTCTCCACAATTGACTGCTGTCTTGCTGGGTGGAAGCTGTTTACCCATCATCACCGTTGAAACCATCGTTAAGTGTTTCGTCTCCTCAGGGATTGCCAGGTTTGGTTGCCTAAGCACCATCACCACTGACCAAGGTTGGCAGTTTCAGTCTGCCTTGTTCACTATTTTATGTAACAACTGAGGCATTAAAAAAATTCATACATCAGCCTACCACCCGCAAAGCAATGGATTAGTTGAATGGTGGCACCGTACCCTCAAAACTGCCCTCAGGTGCCATGACTGCCTCTGGTCCAAGGTGCTTCCTTAGGTGTTACTCAGTCTCCATTCGAAATTTAAATCAGACTTACAGGGAACCATCTCTGAATTCATTTTTGGAGAGAATGCAGCCCTCCCAGGAAAATGTATCCTGCCTCAAGCACCTGTGAATTTTCCCCCCCTCCCCAGATTTCATCAGTCACATACGCACTCATTTCAAACATGCATGGCTACACCTGCCTATCAGCCATTCCCCGCCGTTCACTTACGTGCCAGTTGCACTCAACACTTACTCCCACGCTATGCTCAGGGATGATTCCATTAGACAACTCCTGCAGTCACCCTACCTCGGCCCCTTTAAAGTGCTCCAGCGGGGCGAGACAACATTCGACATTACGGTTAAAGATCGTCCTCAAACTGCTTCATTGCAGAATCTTGAGGGAGATATCAAGGTGGTAAGGTAATGATAACGTTTCTCTCTTCTAATCATCAATACTTTTATTACACGACAAACATACAGGTTGAAGACTAGTCGGGAACTGAGTTCCTGGAAGTATACAAAAACAAAGATCAACTTGAAGACAAAATATGCATATGATGTTTCGGCCTATCAATCCGTGGATTGACGCCACATAGCCCCCCCCCCTCCCCCTCCTGCAGTATGGAGTATGTACCCGAATGTAGGGGGGGGGGGGGGGGGAGTTTGGCGAGAGTTTAAGTGGGTATAGTGAGTTCCTCTGTGTCTAACGGCATGGGCCGTGTGGGAGGAGAGCGTGGAGCAAATCCTGGAATGCTAATGCTGAAGTCTTGAAGTGACGTTGGCGATCGTAGTCAGCAGCCAGTGCGGGTGCACTAGTGTGGAAGTGTGTCATCGACAGGGAAACTAATGATCACCTTTCCACTTGGCCTAACGTAAGCACATAGGTTGCCACACGTAGCACTTCGAGAGATTTTGAAATGCTTCACTACACTTTGTGACACCCCACCAAACAAGTCACACGAATTGTCACATGCAAGCATCACTAATGCAGTATCACCAATAACGACAACAGGTAAACCACAAATGTCATTAGGATGAACGTGGGTATAGAGCTCATAAGTGGCGCCTGCTAACGGAGAGGTATGCTGGGCCGGTGGGGTGGGGAAACCATAACACAGTGAGGGCAAACCGAGTAAGACGAATGGCAGGGCTTCTGTTCAAAGGAGGCCATGGTAACATAGGGCCATATTAAGTGTCCTATGCCAATGTTCCACGATGCCATTGCTTTGGGGATGCTATGCTGTTGAATGAATTTTCTTGATGCCGCACAGCCTACATAGTTCAGAAAACAAGGGAGACTCAAACTGACAGCCTTGGTCGGTCATCAAGTAACAGGGCAGCCAAAGCGTGAAATTCAAGTGTCTATGAAGGACCGGGCCACTTATTCAGATGTAATATTGGGAAGCGGGCAGCTTCCACCCTACGAGAGGTTCTGTTTATAATAGATAGCACGTATCTGTAACCCTTGAAGGGGGTTAGGGGGTCCACCAAGTCGATGTGATCGTGCTGGAAGCAACTGGGAGGAGCTGTGAAGCTGGCTAGTGGGGGTGATGTGTGCTGCGAAACTTTATTTTGTTGGCACAGAATGCAGGCAAGGGCCCAGGCTTGACAGTCGCGATGCATGTCACGCCAGAAGAAGCTCTCTGAAATAGGTCTCTCACACCTGGATTAGCTGGGTTGTGTAATTTGTCGAACGCTTGTCTCTGTAGAGGTTTGGGTATGAAGGGATGCAGCGTACCAGCTGATTTGTCACACCAAACCTTGCCTGTGACACCGGTAAAGGTGGATCGCACAGTTTTGAGTGACGAGCTGTGATCAGAAATAAGGCCCATAGTGTCCGTGTTGGCAGACTGCAGCTGAGGCAAGTTAGAGAGGTCTATGAGAGTTGTGAGAGTGCTGACACGAGACAAAAAATCTGCGACCACATTATCTGCACCCTTGATGTATCATATGTCAGAGGTAAATTGCAATATAAAGTCCAAATGATGAAGCGTCTAGGTGGAGGGTCAGTGGGGGGGGGGGGGGGGGGGGGGGGGGGTTCTTTACAGCACTAACCAAAGTTTTATGGTCGGTTAAAATGTAGAAGTACCTATCCTCAATTTTGGTGTGATAGTGTTTCACAGCCTCGTAAACTGACAAGAGCTTCATATCAAAGACTGACTACTTTTTTTTGAGCGCCGTTGAGCTTCTTAGAAAAAAACTGCAAAGAAGAAGTAGTACCTCCCATGGTTTGGCTGAAGACAGCACCTACTGTGGTATCACTGGCATAGTTTGTCAAAAGCTTGTTCCATGGCAGGGGTCCAGGGGACCAGGAGGATACTAGTCGTATTTTTGCCAGCAAAGGCGTCTGTTAGGGGAGCCTGAACCTCGGCTGTGGCAGGCAAGTACTTCCTGTAATAATTAACTGCTCCGATGAACATGCGCAGTTCCTTAACCGAGTGAAGGCATGGCTAATCCAAAACAGGTTAGGTTTTATCCTTAGGAGGAGTGAGGCCCTTAGCTGACACGATGTAGCCTAAGAATCTTACCAAAGTCTGGTGCAACTGGAGCTTCATATTATTCAGTTTAACACTGGCAGCAGTAAGAGTGTCTTCAACAATCTGCCAATGTTCCTTGTTCTTTTGCAAAGTAGTACTGAAAATAAGAATGTCGTCCAAGTAAACAAAACAAAAATCCAGGTGAAACAAAACCTTCTTCTCTGCCAAGTGTGTGCAGCGTTGCAGAGGCCAAAGGGCAAGAACTGGTACTGGAAAAGGCCGAAAGGTGTTGTAACAGCTGTCTTTTCAATATCCTCTGGTGGCATCAGAATTTGATTATAGTCCCTCCTACAGTCCACTACCGAGAAATATTTAGTGCCTGTAAGAGCATGGTTAAAATCCGTGACGTTAGGAACCGGGTACTTGTCTATGATAGTACGAGAGTTCAACTTAGTATAGTTGCCAACCATATGCCAGGTGCCGTCGCTTTTTGTGATGAAGTCAATAGGCGAGGCCCAGCATCCAGCGGATGGTTCAATGACGCCAGCTGTTGAGAGATCATCTATTTGTTCGCAAGCAAATTTTATGAGTCCTGGCTTGAGACGGCATGGTCGGCAAGAGATAGGCGGCCTGTCTTGAAAGCGAAGTATGTGCATGGTGCCGTCTGTAACCACAGAAACGCATGACGTGGTTCACGAGGCGACTGTCTGTGGTATAGTGAGCATGGTGGCCGCCAGGCTGGGTTGTGGTGCGCACGGCGAAAGGTTGCGTAAGTGCCAACTGTTGGGTGGCTGGGAGTGACGAACACGTGAGCTACGCGAAACAAGGTTGGTACATTGTTTATTAGTAACCAAAGGTGCCGCTGTAGAGCTTGGTGGCAGTAACAGGCGTGAATGAACACCTTGTTTAAATGGCTCTGAGAACTATGGGACTTAACATCTTAGGTCATCAGTCCCCTAGAACTTGTTGTTGTTGTTGTGGTCTTCAGTCCTGAGACAGGTTTGATGCAGCTCTCCATGCTACTCTATCCTGTGCAAGCTTCTTCATCTCCCAGTACCTACTGCAGCCTACAACCTTCTGAATCTGCTTAGTGTAGTCATCTCTTGGTCTCCCTCTACGATTTTTACCCTCCACGCTGCCCTCCAATACTAAATTGGTGATCCCACGATGTCTCAGAATATGTCCTACCAACCCATCCCTTCCTCTAGTTAAGTTGTGCCGAGAGCTCCTCTTCTCCCCAATTCTATTCAGTACTTCCTCATTAGTTTTGTGATGTACCCATCTAATCTTCAGCATTTTTCTGTAGCACCACATTTCGAAAGCTTCTGTTCTCTTCTTGTCTAAACTGTTTAACGTCCACGTTTCATTTACATACATGGCTACACTCCATACAAATACTTTCAGAAACGACTTCCTGATACTTAAATCTACACTCGATGTTAACAAATTTTTCTTCTTCAGAAACGCTTACCTTGCCGTTGCCAGTCTACATTTTATATCCTCTCTACTTTGACCATCATCAGTCACTTTGCTCCCCAAAAAGCAAAACTCCTTTGATACTGTAAGTGCCTCATTTCCTAATCTAATTCCCTCAGCATCACCTGACTTAATCTGACTACATTCCATTAGCCTCATTTTGCTTTTGTTGATGTTCGTCATATACCATCCTTTCATGATACTGTCCATTCCGTTCAACTGCTCTTCCAAGCCCTTTGCTTTTTCTGACAGAATTACAATGTCATCGGCAAACCTCAAAGTTTTTATTTCTTCTCCATGGATTTTAATTCCTACTCCGAACATTTCTTTTGTTTCCTTTATTGCTTGCTCAATATACAGATTGAATAACATCGGGGATAGGCTACAACCCTGTCTCACGCCCTTCCCAACCACTGCTTCCCTTTCATACTCCTTGACTCTTATAACTGCCATCTGCTTTCTGTACAAATTGTAAATGGCCTTCGCTCCTTGTATTTTACCCCTGCCACCTTCAGAATTTGAAAGAGAGTATTCCAATCAAAATTGTCAAAAGCTTTCTCTAAGTCTACAAATGCTAGAAACATAGGTTTGCCTTTCATTAATCTTTCTTCTAAGATAAGTCATAGGGTCAGTATTGCCTCACATGTTCCAACATTTCTATGGAATCCAAACTGATCTTCTCCGAGGTCGGCTGTTATCAGTTTTTCCATCCGTCTGTAAAGAATTCGCGTTAGTATTTTGCAGCTGTGACTTATTAAACTGATTGTTCAGTAATTTTCACATCTGTCAACACCTGCTTTCTTTGGAATTGGAATTATTATATTCTTCTTTAAGTCTGAGGGTGCTTCGCCTGTCTCGTACATCTTGCTCACCAGATGGTAGAGTTTTGTCAGGACTGGCTCTCCCAAGGCTGTCAGTAGTTATAATGGAATGTTGTCTACTCCGGGGGCCTTGTTTTGATTCAGGTCTTTCTGTGCTCTGTCAAACTCTTCAGCAGTATTGTATCTCCTATTTTATCCTCATCTACATCCTCTTCCATTTCCATAATATTGTCCTCAAGTACATCGCCCTTGTATAGACTCTCTACATACTCCTTCCAACTTTCTGCTTTCCCTTGTTTGCTTAGAACTGGGTTTCCATCTGAGCTCTTGATATTAATGCTAGTGGTTCTCCTTTCTTCAAAGGTCTCTTTAATTTTCCAATACACAGTATCTATCTTACCACTAGTGAGATAAGCCCCTACATCCTTACATTGGTCCTCTAGTCATCCCTGCTTAGCCATTTTGCAGTTCCTGCCGATCTCATTTTTGAGACGTTTATATTCCTTTTTGCCTGCTTCATTTACTGCATCTTTATATTTTATCCTTTCATCAATTAAATTCAATATTTCTTCTGTTACCCAAAGATTTCTACTAGCCCTCGCCTTTTTACCTATTTGATCTTCTGCTGCATTCACTATTTCATCCCTCAAAGTTACTCATTCTTCTTCTACTGTATTTCTTTCTACCATTCCTGTCAGTGGTTCCCTTATGCTCTCTCTGAAACTCTGTACAACCTCTGGTTCTTCCAGTTTATCCAGTTTCCCTCTCCTTAAATTCCAACCTTTTTTCAGTTACTTCAGTTTTAATCTACAGATCATAACCAATAGATCGTGGTCAGAGTCCACATCTTCCCCTGGAAATGTCTTACAATTTAAAACCTGGTTCCTAAATCTCTGTCTTAGCATATCATCTAGTATCTCTAGGGTTCTTCCCTGTATACAACCTCCTTTCATGTTTCTTAAACCAAGAGTTAGCTATGATTAAGTTATGCTGTGTGCAAAATTCTACCATGTGGTTTTGTCTTTCACTTCTTAACCCCAATCCATATTCACCTACTATGTTTCCTTCTCTCACTTTTCCTACTCCCGAATTCCAGCCACACATGGCTATTAAATTTTCGTCTCCCTTCACTATCTGAATAATTTCTTTTATCTCATCACGCATTTCATCAATTTCTTTGTCATCTGCAGAGCTAGTTGGCATATAAACTTGTACTACTGTAGTAGGCATCGGCTTCATGTCTATCTTGGCCACAATAATGCGTTCACTATGCTGTTTGTAGTAGCTTAGCCGTACTCCTATTTTTTATTCATTATTAAACCTGCTACTGCATTACCCCTATTTGATTTTTTATTTATAACCCTGTATTCACCTGACCATGAGTCTTGTTCCTCCTGCCACCAAACTTCACTAATTCCCACTATATCTAACTTTAACCTATCCATTTCCCTTTTTAAATTTTCTAATCTACCTGCCTGATTAAGGGATCTGACATTCCATGCTCCGATCCGTAGAATGACAGTTTTTTTTCTCGTGATAACAATGTCCTCCTGAGTAGTCCCCGCTCGGAGATCTCAATGGGGGACTATTTTAGCTCTGGAATATTTTACCCAAGAGGACGCCATCATCATTTAATCATACAGTAAAGCTGCATGCCCTTGGGAAAAATTATGGCTGTAGTTTCCCCTTGCTTTCAGCCGTTCGCAGTACCAGAACAGCAAGGCTATTTTGGGTAGTGTTACAAGGCCAGATCAGTCAATCATCCAGACTGTTGCCCCTGCAACTACTGAAAAGGCTGCTGCCTCTCTTCATGAACCACACGTTGGCCTGGCCTCTCAACAGATATCCCTCCATTGTGGTTGCACCTACGGTAAGACTATCTGTATCGTTGAGGCATGCAAGCCTCCCCACCAATGCCAAGGTACGTGCTTCATGGGGGTGGGGGCTAGAACTTAGAACTACTTAAACCTAACTACCCTAAGGACATCACACACATCCATGCCCGAGGCAGGATTCGAACCTGCGACCGTAGCAGTCACGCGGTTGCAGACTGAAATGCCTAGAACCGCTTGGCCAACGCGGCCGGCGTATGAACAACTGATGGTACTAAATGAAAAACATTAACCTTCACCTGGGAAGTTAGCTGCCCAAGCGAGGACGGGGATGAATGTGCACTCGAATTAACACAGTTAGAGCAGGCAGGAGCGTGGACACTGTATAGTTTATGTGGCACACAGTCAAAAAAATGCACTCGGGTGCGAGAATACTGTAGTGGCACTGACTAACCTTGTGTGTTGCCGAGGTATCGTCTGCTGCAAGCCACTGCTGTGCCAAAGATAACTTGTTACTTGAGTCATTGAGGCGATGGCGTAGCTCAAGTTATTCCAAGCACGGGCGTGTAGACTCGACACGCTCTGTGAGCTACTTATTGGTCCATGACAAGAGCTCGGAGGAGGGTTTATTACACTTCCTAGCCAGGTGGACCTGTTTAGCAGTATTATTGACACTCGACAAAGCAGACAGGAGTGTTCCTGCGTAGGGTGGTAGAAGACTGTATTCTTGACGAGGTCAGGCCAGTTTGTGGTGTCATAGAAAGAGATTGCCCAAAATGAGATAGTCGATGTCAGCCACCAGGAAGGACCACTTCAGGTTGCACTAAGGTGAGAGGGACACTGCATATGAAGTAGAGCCTAAGCACGACAAACTAGAAGAGTATACAGCACATAGGACAGTTTTATGTAGGCAGATCTTTTTGGTAGCAAGGTGAGTTGGAAGTAGGGAAACATCTGCGCCCGTGTTGATGAGAAAGTTTGTGCCAGAGTTCAGGCTGCGGACATAGAGTTTTCCATTCGAAGCATTAGTGCTGAACACTGAATGGAGCGTGGGATGGCGCCTGTTGTTTAGTAGCTGGAGGTGGTGCCGCTGCCTACCTGCAGTTGTAGTTTGGGTAGGAGCAAGGCAGTTTACAATTGTGCGCTTGTTCCCCAAATTGTGCATGGAAGAAACAATATTTATGGGCGGACGTCTGCTCCTGCAAGTGGTCAGATGGCGGCAGCCCAGAATCTTCCGTGGAATCAAATGTGCTGTTGTTGTGCGGATATGAGGGTGCCGGTAGTGCGGCGAGCTTGACAGACTTACGTTTAGTGGGGAGTCCATGTTGGGGCTCTGGTTGTGGTTAGAAACTGGCATAGATGCCAGACTTCTGGGCACGGCGTTCATGTAGTAGAGTGGAGTAAGCTCGGTCAGTGGCGCACAAGCGTTCACTATTTGGACTATCTTCATAGGCAGAGATGGCCATTTGAACAGACAGAGGCAGCTTTTCCGTCCAAATCTCAGTGAGTGTGGCATCTGGCATGTTGCATTCACTAACGAGAAGTCGAAGACATTGCCACAGCTGGGAAAGAGATCTGTAACTGAGGTGTTCTTCATAGACGAGCTGTTGAATGTTTTCCCTTCTTGTCTTGGAGACATGTTCCAGTATTGCTTGTTTAGTTATAGCGTACTTCTTGTTTGGAGGAGGTGACTTAACCAGGTCATAAATTAAGTCGACTCGGTCATGGAGGTGGTTCATGAGGCATGTTAAAGGGGTGTTGTCATCAAGTGCACAGACACTAAAAGTTTGCTCGACCAGGTTGAACTAGAATTCCAGGTGGGCAGGTTTGAATGCCGGAAGTTTCGGTAGATTCGACGAACTGGTGGTCAAAGAAGGCAGGCAGACGCTCGCAGATGCAGGAGTAGGCAAGTCAAAGTTAACTCTGCATTGTGAGGGTGGTAGAGAGGAAGCAGACATGCTGGCTGTGTTCATAGTAGCTGGAGGAAAAGCGAAAACAGTTAGCAGGAATCCCGGCGTGGTGCGAAGCGAGACCAGTTGTTGCAGCAGAAGGTCAAAGTGGTCATGGCAGTTGCTCGACAGTTTATTACACAATTGGTCCTCCACATCTGCAGTAAAATTGTCCACCACAGAGTCATTGAAGAGCTTGGTGGAACCTGACGTGCTCAAATTACTGCACTGATGAACACTCGGTCTAACAGGCTGGCGAATGTCATTCACATTGTGTGCAACTGGCACAGAGTGATACACACATGGAGCTTGCACATTCAAATAGGCTTCCTGTTGTGCCACATTATGAAAACTATGCTCTCCACTATTTACAGTACTTGCATTAAAGTTCAGTATCAGTGTGTAGTGGTTTCTTGTACTGCTGTGAGGCGAGAACTGAAGCACTTCAGGGCTAATAAAGCCAGAGTCGAAGATCGCTGGCATCATGTTCAAAACCACTGCAACTGACAAGGTCCCTGGTTTCTCGAGGATACAGGACTGAGGAAATTCACGTCGGGCACCGGCTACAGCTGGCGTACTTCAATTTAGTTGCTGTTACTCGTGAAAACCGGGCGGCGGTGGCGTGTTGTAGAAGGCCATTGTGTAGCAGACAAAGGTCCACACAGAACGCAGAAGCCGGCATGGTAGTCACTTTGTACTCAGTTTGATGGATTATTTGAGCATCGAGGTCACCAATAAAGGAGCTATCAAGGTGGTAAGGTAATGACCACTTCTCTCTTCTAATCATCAATACTTTTATTACACGACAAACATACAGGTCGAAGACTAGCCGGTAACTGAGGTCCTGGAAGTATACAAGGACAAAGATCAGCTTGAAGACATAATACACATATGATGTTTTGGCCTGCCAATCCGAGGATCAATGCCACAGGCTCAAAGCTGCTATTGTGGACGCCATCTCACTCGGACACTCCTGATGACTTTTCTACCACGGAGCCAGAAAATACTTTGTCTTATCGCATGGCCGTGTTTTCTCCAACCCAGGATTCATCATCGCCATTCACAGGTTTACCAGGCATGTTGCCATCCACCCATATGTGGGTTTCGCTGCCACTTCACTGACTGCGGAGACTCGCTCTCCCACATTCAACCTGTGCTAAACATGCCACCAAACTGCAAGGACGACATGTCAATCATCACCTTCAATGACCGTGTGCTCATTCTCCTAACAGACACCGTGGCCTCGCCCACCAAAGGGCAGCTAAATGTCAGTGTACTGCATAGCCGGTCCTACCCCACATGTGTGATCCATCAGAAATTCATGCGTTCATCTCCTCAGATGACTCGATCTGCATTCGGGGCGGGCACACATGTACCATTCCACACACCTGCTCTCAGGCCAGCCAATGCATTGTCCACCCACACTGGTTGACTGACTATGAAGTGGACCTGCCACCAATCACTCCGAGATGGAAATCCCAGAGGTGTGCCTGCCGCCTCACACTACTACTACCAACGCCATCAAATATTTAGATAAAAGAACCAATTTTGACACAGAAAGCTTGACAGACAGAAGTTATGTAGAGAAAATAATTGCAAAAAGCGGTTACAGAAAAATACCAAAATGTAGGGAACAAGTGCAAAAAGACATTACTGAAACTTCCAAAGAAACTATTCCTCTTAGATGTAAACATGCTTCGTGGAATGGCGATAATGATGAGTTAATAATAAAGGGACAAGGAACTTGTAATAACTGGAATGCAAATAAAAACGATGAAGAACAGGAAAAAATTTAGAGAATCATTAAAAGGTCTTCAGCAGACCAAATTACAACATTAAAAGATAAATTAACATCAACTGAATCACATTTCAAGCCTGACAGAACAAGAAACTTTTGGAAAAAATTCCAGCTTAGTTTAAAGAAGTACACATCACCAAATTTACAGTTTATACATTTAAAAACACAACAACAAAAAGAATGTAGCAACACAGAGACTGTAGAACATTTGCTGACTACTTCAAAGAACTACACAACTGTAATCCACCAAAATTAGAGTTTCATTTTGATAATGTTATCAAATACAACCAGACTCTAAGCCTGCAAAAATATAGGAAAGCAGAGAAATTATAAAACTACTTAGAAATATCAAAGCATGAGGAGAAGGCCACATAATTGTTGAACTGTGGGAACACTCAAGTAACAAAGTTATTCTATGAGTAGAAGAAATCATTAATAAAATTTGAACCACGAATGGCTTATTATCCAAATCTCAACAGATACCCCTCCATTGTGGTTGCACCTATGGTACGGCTACCTGAATTGTTGAGGCACACAAGCCTCCCCACCAACCCCAAGGTCCATGGTTCGTGGAGGGAAGAATATAATAGAAATGATAAAAATGAAAAATGTAAACTATGTGATAACTTTCATATATTTTAAGAAGGAATGGGGCTCAATTTACTGTAATGCACTACCAACATTTTAAAGGAATTTGAATTTGACAATAAAATAAGTAATTAAAGAAACTTAAACAAACACAACATCAAAAGTTATCACATATTTAACACTACCACACAACTCACTTCAGACTTCAGACTGACTATTTCATTCCTGGTAAATATTCCTAGCTTCATCCTAACAAACAACTACCTTTTCTTTGAAGAGCAGGTATATAAAAACATTGTGGCACGGTCATGGGCACGCACATGGCACATTCCAACTTGTTGATGGACCTTCTAGAGGAAACCTTCCTATTCTCTCAAAACTCCAACCTGATGCTCTGGTACAGGTTCATTGAGGATATCTTCAGGCGCTGGACTAAAGGCCAAGACACCCTGTCCTCATTTATTCACAACCTCAACATTTTCTCTCCCATCTGCTTCAGATGGACCTCCTCAACCCAGCATGCCATCTTCTATGACATTGACCTCCTCCTCTATGATGGCTCCTTCCACACCTCTGTCCACATTAAATCCACTAATCATCAACAGTACCTACATTTTGACAGCTGCTACCCCCTCCAAAAAAAAGAAAAAAAAAAAAGCCTGCCATACAGTCTGGCCACTGAACAACATCCTTCATGAGGACTTGATTATCTATCATAATGCCCAGAAATGAGTAACATCCTACCTACAATCATTCCCACTCTTCCTAAAGTGGTATTCCATCACTCAGTCAACCACCACAATGTCCTAGTCCATACCTATGCCTCACCAAATACCAACCCTTGCCACAGAAGTCATATCCTTGTGGAAGACTGTGGTGCAGGACCTTCCGAAACCATCCACACAGCACTTTTTTTCCAGTCCTGTCACAGGTTTATACTACCCCATCAGAGGCTAGGCCACCTGTCAGAGCAGCCATGTCATATACCAGCTGTGCTGCAATCATGGCACAGCTATTTACATTGGTATGACTACCAACTAACTGTCTACCAGGATGAAAGGGCATTGCAAAACTATGGCTAAGGGCAAAGTAGACAAGGCTTTGGCACAACAAGTGGCTGAACATAATATGCTTGATTTCACTAGCTACTTCACAACATGGGCCATCTCCACACCCCCAACCACCACCAGCTTCCTTGAATTTCACAGATGAGAGTTATTTCTACAACACATTATCCACTGCCAACATCAGCCCATCCTCATCTAAGGTCACCTAATGTCCCAATTCCCTCCATACAATAGTTTCTGCCCCCTCTGTCCTATCACCTACTTCTAGTCCATGTGTACTACTGTCACTGTGCTCCATTCTCTACCAATGCTGCTGGTCTTTTCCCCTCTCTGCTGCCCTTCATTTCGGTTCCCAGCCCCCCCACCCCTACAGCCTACCAACATCAAAGCGTGCAGCTTTTTTTCGCTACCATCTAGTCCCTGCACACTTCACCTTGCACCTTTTGTCAAATAGCACTGTCTCCATCTGCCCCTCCCCCCCCCCCCCCCCCACCAAAAAAAAGCACATCTTCCTATTCCTTCTCCTTCCATGCCCCACTCTAGATTGCTGCTACCACTTGATAAAATACCATTGTATTCTTGCCACAGTGACTGGAGAGAATGGTCATGTATGTGTGTGGTGTTCTTTCTTGTGTGAATGTGTGTATTTTCTTTTCTTTTCTGAAAAAGGCTTTGACTGACAACTCAGTGCATAACAGTATTTTCATTGTGCCTACCTACAGGTCAACATGTCATCTATATGGTGAGTAAGAAACTATCCTTTTCACAATCTACTGCCTACAGTAAAACGAGTGAAGGTTAGAATGATAATAATTCTTATTTATAGACATTACTTCTAAATTGTTCACAGCATATATTCAGGAAGATATCAGCTATGACAGTAGTTCCAAGTTTCATAACATGTGCTGTCAAGTCTCAGAAATAGTGAAGAAAATTCACAGTATCTTCTTCTCCCTCTCACCCTTTTATTTATAGTATTCTTACAGACAAACTGTACTGTTGTGGCATATTATGAATACCTGTTGATCTTATAAATTATCAGTGTGTTGAAAAGGTCAGTTAATATTGCAAGTAGTTCTTGCAAATTTACAAGGATTGAAGGAGTTAAAGGGTTTACCAGCCTTTACGTTAGAGACAATACCTGTTTCTCTGTGTGGGTTTTTTTTCACTGACCATTATTGACAAGGGCTTATGTATGCTGAGAACACACCCCTAACAGTAAGTAGTTACTCAGCCAAACATGTCAATAGGAGAGGTTGTGAGAACCTGCAAAGGGCATATGAAAATAAATCAATACTCATACAAACAGAATGAACTCCATTATCAAATGTTTTGTTATTGATGGAGATACAGATGAACTGCTCAAGTTTATTTCTAGCATCACTGCAAGGATGAACAGTGGTGCTAAGAAGGAGCTAATATTAAAAAATTAAACATGGCTACAAGGCCAGGTGGCATCCCTGTCAGATTCAAAAGGGGTTAGAGAAATTACCCATAAAATTACTATCCAGTCTCATTGACCTCCATCTGCTGTAGAATCCTGGAACATATTCCAAGCTCAAACATAAGGTGGTAACTTCAACCAAATAACCTTCTTCCTGGCAATCATATGGGTTTAAAAAAATACTGATCATGCAGACTACAACTATTGTTAGTTTCACATGAAATTCTGAAAGACATGGAAGAAGAAAGTCTGATTGATGTGATATTTACTCATTTTCAAAACACATATGATTTAGTACCACATGACAGTGTATTGACATAATTATGACTGTATGTGGTATCAAACAAAATCTGGCTGGACTGACAATTTCTTGGTAAGGTTGCAGCTCACTATGTTTTATGGGCAGTTACTGAAAATAATTGAAGTAACTTCAAGTGTGTCTCATGGAAGTGAGTTGTGATTTTTTTTATGCAGTCATATATTGGAGACCTGCACACAATATTAACAGCAATCTTAGATTTCTTGCAGATGATGCATTTGAATGTAATGAAGAAATGTCTGAAAAACCTACAAAAATATTCAATCAGATCCTGATAAAATTTGAAAGAGATGTGAATTGCTACCAACCTTTCTTTTGTGCCTCTTAAGTGTACTGGACATCCTTCTTGTTTAATCTTCCTCCTCTGATTATTTGATATAATACGGAGTATTAATGAATAACTGTGCATGGCGTTGTAGACCCTACCTTTCATTCTCTTCACTTTAACTACCATTATATTCAGTTCCAAAGGCTAACTTATATAACACAGGTTGTTAACCTAGCTGGGAATGTGCCAGGGATCTTCATGGCACTACACAGCTGGTCTCACAGACCCTTACTATTTCCATTGCAGTGTTGTGATATATACTTTTATTATGGAGGGCAGTGTTAGCAAATGAAGTACTATCATTACTAATCACTTTAATATATATATTTATGAAAAAAAAAATAAATTATTTTGGCCAAAAGCTTTTATGCAAAATTGAGATAGAAACATAAGCTGCTATAAAAGTGATGCACATATTAGTGGGATATTTTGTTTGATACAGTCCTTGCACACAGTGAGAATGTTCAAGGCAAATGTATTTACAGCAGTTTTTACAAACATAGCTGGTTTCTCTGTTTTCGTTTTTGCAATCCACACACAAATGTCCAGAACTCAGAGTTGTTACACTTCAGAAATTTTCACACCACATGCTCTCCAGTTCCTGCAATTACCTATTTTGGCAAAGTTTTTGATGTTTCTCTTTGCTGAATTTGGTTTTGCAGATGTGCAAAAGAAAGATGCCTCAAGAATTCTCTTCCTCTCAGTTGTTCTTTCTTATTTGTGTTGAAAATAATAACAGCATTTATTGCAACTTTGTTCTTGATGCTATACAACCATTTGCCATATTTGTGCATATCTTCCTGCATTATATGTTTCACTTCTGTGTGTCATGTCAACTACACCATAGGTAAGATGATAGAATGTGATAATTTCTAGTTTCTTATCATTCCCTGTGCTTTCATCAATATTTGCTTTGTCAAAACAATATCTGTTTACACACAGGTGCACTGAAATATTTCAACTCCTTTACCATATATTTACCACAAATCTTGCATAGTAATGAGCACACATTACACCAGCATAGTACAATATAGCCTAATAAAACCTCCGTTTCATATTGGGATTTTCCCTCCCTAGAAAAATTTCCATTGATACCTCAAATGAAGCTACTGGTACAGTTAAAAGGAAGTGTATAATTTGTTCATAAGAGAAAAACAATTCACAGCATAGTAGAGGATTTATAGCACATTTTGCACCTGGTAAATGATTTACAGTGTTATGAAAAAATGTGTACAAGTTCTTTGGTGGAGCATTCAAACTCCATACTGTTCTGTCTTAACTGACATTCTCCTATTTCATCACCTAATGCTTCCTGTAATGTGACTGAATCACGTTTGCATTACGGATCCTGGTATTTCTCATAAAAAATTGTCCATCTTAAGATTCATCAGATTTATTTTCACTCTTTACTTCTGCAACCAGCTGCCTAATTCTCTCCTCTTTTGCCTCTTAAGAGTACGATACGTAGTAGTTATAATACTTACAACTCCTTGATGCATTTACATTATGTGCAAGATGTTAAAATAAAGTACCAATCAGTGTAGTGTTCTAATACTAAAAAACCCTAATACGACTTACATGCATGCATGGAAATAACCCAGGCAGAGCATCAGTGCACATGCCTGGTTTCTGATATCCTACAGCTGTTAGTCACTTGTTAACCAGATCCTTGTTGTGGAAATACCAGTACATCATACAATCAACTCCTAATATGCTTGCTTAAATGTACTGAGAAGACAGCTTCTTGGAAGCAACTGCAAGACATTTATTAATACTACAATATTGTTCTTGATCTCACAGATGGCCATGGGTTAAGCTACACAAACAAGTGGGGTTTTCAAAAAGTTCACAAATGACACAGACTGACTTTTAACATTATGTTAGGTCTGCTAAATGCGTAATTGATGATACTACTCAGATACACTTTAGATACACATTTTGACTACTAGCCACAGAGTGCCTGACATGTTATTTCACAGAATCCTCACCAAGCACTGAATGATTGAAAATATTTTTATACTGGTATGACTACCAGCCTGTTGCCTACCAGGAAGAATGGCCACCACACACTGTGGTCAAGAGCAAAGTGACCACCCTGTGGCATCATATATAGCTGAAAATAATATGCTTGATTTCAATGGTTGCTTCACAACCTGAACCACTTGGTTCTTCCCCTTTACCACCAGTTTCTCTGAACTGCATGGATGGGAGTTATCCTTACAACACATTCTCAACCCATGAAATTATCCCCACCTTAGCTTAAGTTAAGCTACTGTTCTCACGCCCTCCACCCATGAGTTTCCATTGCTGCTGTCCTATCTCACCTCCTCCCAATTCATGTATGCCACTGTCATTGTGCTACCATTTCTCCTAATTCCACTGGTCTTTTCCCCTCTCTGCTCCACTCCTTTTCTGCTGACCACCCCACCTCCCACCCCCATAGACTCCTGACAACATGCCAGGCTACTAGTAGTACCTGCACATTTAACACTCTATCAGGCAGCTCTGACTTCTCTCCTCCCCCCCCCCCCCCCCCCCCCCAAATTGCCCAATAGCCCGGTATCCCACTACGTTCAACATCCCACTCAACACTCAAGATTGCTGCTTCCACTAGCCACTCCGGCTGGAGGGTGTGATCATGTATGCATGAGTTATGCTTGCATCTTCCAAAACATTAAAAGTATTCTAGGCACCCCTCCCCCTCTTCCCACAAGATACTATCATGTCATATTTACAGTGAATAGCAATATATCCTTTTCATAATACTGTTGACATTCTAATCTGGACTTCCAACAGTTTTGTGTTACACAACTAAAATCTTGATTTTATTTTTCATTGAGTTCAAAATGTACCAATGACCAGACTTAATGTGTGCCTCTCTGTGAATTTTGTTACTATTAATCTTGGTTCCAGTTTTAGACATGGAGTCAGTTGTCAGAACTTCAAGCTGCTGGAGCTAAATAGTTTCACAAGGCAAATGTCACATTGTTTTGCACAGGAAGAACCAAAATTCTCATTTCATCCTTCCACTATGCTACAGAGGATGAAGCAGATATTATAGTCTTATACCTTTTCTCAAGTGCAAAAGTGCATTACCAGTAACAAAGAAACATTGCTTTTCACTGTACAGCAGATAATAAGTAAAACGAAAAGACAAAAACCATTTATCAATTGAAAACCAGGCAATGAATGGTGTGTGCCATTCATTAAAAGACATCCAGTTCTAAGTTAGTGGAGAATGCAGATAATGCAGAACTTGGTAACTTTCCAAGAAAATGCCACTGAGGAACAAATTCGTGACTGGTTTTGCAGAATTAGAACAGCATTTGAAAGGAAAATTTGGAAATAGTAAATGCTCCAAGTAGGGATTTCAGTTATGATGAAAGTGCATTTGTTTTGGAGCCTACAGGGGAAAATGTGATCATACATAAAGTGAATAAAGTACTGTGCAGTGTTGGCAATGATGAGAAATAAAATATGCCTTACTTGTAATAGAAAATACTGCTGATAAGATCTCTCCTCCTATGATTGTTTCCACCTATAAGAGACTTCTTTGCATAACGTCTAATAACCTACCAAAAACATAGCAGGTTATGGGATCTGAACCCGATGAAGTGTGTAGTCTCACATTCTATGAATCCATGTTCTTGCTTTGGATAATTTACTTAACAAGAAATCCAATGATCCATCATATTTTTCATTGATGATATGTATCTAACTGACCTAATATTTGCCCAATTTCTTTTCTGAAAGTGGTATTGTGCTTCCAGAATGGTACTGTGCTTATTATATCCTTCCTTAAAACAAAACATAATTTACATCCAATGGATGTCATTATATTAGCGTGGTGAAACAACCTTGTGACTGGCAAGTTGTAACTATCTACTGTTTTGTTTACAGGAGCAAGGCTAAAATAACAGTTTTTCAATTTGGAATCATGACAATATTATGGTAAAGATAGATTGCTATGCACCACATAGCTTAAATGTTGAGCCGCACAAAGGCACAACAAGAAGATTTTCAAGTAAGTAAGCTTCCAAACACAAGGGTCTTCTTCTATATCTACATCTACATCTATACTCTGCTAACCACTGTGCATGCAGTAATTATTCTCATCTTATCCTTGCAATAACTGTGTGAGAATTACATAGAGGACTGTAGTGTGTTCTTAGAGTAACTACTTAAAGCATGTTCTTGAAACATTGTTAATAGACTTCCTCAGGATAGTTTGTGTCTACCTTCAGGAGTCTTCCAGTTCAGTTCCTCCAGTATCTCTATGACAATCTCCCATGCATTAAACAAACCTGTGACCATTCATGCTGCCCTTCCCTATTTATGTTTAATATCCCCTGCTAATCCTATCTGGTACAGGTCCCACAAACTTGAGAAATATTCTCGAACCAATCACACAAGTGATTTTTAAGCAACCTCCTTTGTAGAGTGATTGCACTTCCCAGCATTCTACATGCTTTACCTACAGCTGAACCTGTGTGATCATTCCATTTTGTTTCACTGCAGTGTGTTACACTGAGATACTAGAATGAGTTATTCAATTCCAGCGTGAATCATTGATATTATAGTCATAGGATACTACTTTTTTGTTTTGTGAAGTGCACAATTTTACATTTCTAAACATTTAAAGCAATTTCCCAGTCCCTACACCACTTTCAAATATTTTCAAGGTCTGACTGAGTATGTATGCAGAGTTTCTTCCAGGTAACACTTCATCATAGATAATGGAAAATCCAGGATGGAATGTAACAATACGAGAGAAGGAAAGTTGCTACTCACCATATAGTCATGATAGGCACAATAAAAACATTCACACACTCATAGCTTTTGGCCATTAAGGCCTTTGTCAGCAGTAGACACACAGGCACACAGACACACACACACACACACACACACACACACACACACTCACACAAACGCAACTTGCACGTATGTCAGCAGTCTCTGAGGGCTAAAACTACACTGCAAGCAGTGGCACTAGTGTATGATAGGAGTGGCCACTTGGTGGTGGTAAGGAGGAGGCAGGGCATGGAGGGGGATGGATACTATGGTGGGAGTGGCGGACAGTCAAGTGTTGCAGTTTAGACGGAAAACAGGAGAGAATGTGTGGAGGGGGGAAGGGGTAAGTAGCGGAAAGGAGAGAAGTAAAAATAAAAATAAATTAAAAGGCTGGGTGTGGTGGTGATATGATAGCTGTGTAGTGCTCGAATGGGAACAGGGAGGGGGCTGGTTGAGTAAGGAGGGTGACTAATGAAGGTTGAGTCCAGGATGGTTACGGGAACATAAGATGTATTGCAGGGAAAGTTCCCACCTATACAGTTCAGAAAAGCTGGTGCTGGTGGGAAGGATCCATATGGCACAGGCTGTGAAGCAGTCATTGAGATGAGATGATTATGTTTGGCAGTGTGTTCAGCTACAGGGTGGTCCACTTGTTTATTGGCCTCAGTTTGTCGGGTGCTACTAATGAGGACATTTAGCTTGCTGAATGTCATGTCTACATAGAATGCAGTACTATGGTTGTACCTTAGCTTGTAGATCCCATGACTGGTTTCACAGGTAGTCCTGCCTTTGATGTGATAGGTAATGTTAGTGACCGGACTGGAGTAGGTAGTGGTAGGAGGATGTATGGGACAGGTCTTGCATCTAGGTCTATTACAGGGGTATGATCCATGAGGTAAGGGATTGGCAACAGGGGTTTTGTAAGGATGGGTGAGTATATTGTGTAGTTTTGGTGGATGGTGGAATACCACTTCAGGATGGGTGGGAAGGATAGTGGGTACGATATTTCTCATTTCAGGGCGCGACGAGAGGTAATTGAAACCCTGGCGGAGAATGTAATTCAGTTGCTACAGTCCTGGATGATACTGGGTTACAAGGGGAATGCTTCTCTGTGGCCGGACTGTGTGACTTAGGGAGGTGGTGGGAGGTTGGAAAGATAAGGCACGGGAGATTTGTTTTTGTACAAGGAGGGGGGGGGGGGGGTAATTATGGTCAGTGAAGGCTTCAATGAGACCCTCTGTATATTTAGAGAGGGACTGCTCATTGGATTTGGGTTTCTTGTCTCCAATGACAAATATATGCCACCTCTGTTTCCCATTTGCCTATACTTTTGATAAGTACTTAAATATTGTTGGAAATTTGTGGCAGGTTCCTGTGGGACTAAACTACTGAGGTCAATGGCCCCTAGGCTTACACACTACTTAATCTAATTTAAAGTAACTTATGCTAAGGACAACACACACACCCACGCCCAAGGGTGGGTTCAAACCCCTGATGGAGGAAGCCACACAAACTGTGGCAAGATGCCTTAGACCCCACAGGCACCCCACACAGCACTGGTATTTACCCAAAAAATCTCAGTGCTATCAAATTCAGGTTTCAACTAGTTTTCTACACCTAGTATTATGTGAGATTCACTGCTTTTGCGAGTGCTCCAGCAGTTTGCTATTAGGATTTTAGTTCTCTCACAAGTGGGAGATATTTCTTCTGATCTTACACTGATACCTCTGGGTTTCCTACAGTTATCGTTACCTGGATTGGGTGGAGAGAAGCCTAGTCTAAAGAACTCTTGTGTATATCCCACAAACAGTCAGCTACCTGAGTAGCAGCTTCTGATGTGTAGAGCACACCTGACACATTTAGGAGGACCCTACAGTTCTCAGTCCTATGGCGCAAGTCCAGGAAGTCACAACCTAGCTTGTTACAGAACTTTCAGAGTCTCTGGTTCAGTCCTTCCATCATCAAGACCAAAGTTCTCGAGACAATGCTGTAAATTGTGAGATTTATTGATACTCCATGCACAAGGATGATTTTCTTAACCTTCTCTTCCAGTCACTGGAATGACCCAAGAATGACCTTAGAGCCCAGGTGACAGGCAGCATTTGTTCAAATGTGCACCACAATCTACAGTTGGTTGCATCCTGTTCCTTCAGTGGCTGCTGGAATATCATCTTCAACAGTCTTCAAAATGTTGAAAGAAGCCCTGTCCCTTGCTGTCATTCCCCTAAGTGGTACCATTATTTGCTGTATGTATGAACTGCTAATGACTAATAGACCACTATCCTTTTGCAGTTGCCCCCTCCTGACACCAGATAAAACATGTTACACAAAAACAGGTGAAGTAAATGAATTAGACAACTGTCTCTCTCTCTCTCTCTCTCTCTCTCTCTCTCTCTCTCTCTCTCTCTCTCTCTCTCTCAAATCCAATGAGGCAGAAATTGAAGCAGCATGAAAGATTGTTTGGGCAAGATTCAGCATCAAGGGTGAGCATACAATTATAATTGGATACTTCTATTGGCCATCAGACTCATCTCCTTTATGCATCCAAAAACCTTAGAGAAAACCCCAGTGCACTTTAATGTAAGTTCTCCAATCATACTGTAATCATTGGAGAGTACTTCAATCATGCAACAGTTAAGTGGTAAAATTACAGTTTTATTAGTTGTGGGCATGTAAAATATCCAATGAAACATTAATAAAACCTTCTATGAAAACAACATAGAACAGATAGTTACAAACCCCACTCATGACAGAAATATATTGGATCTAATGGCAACAAATAAATCTGACCTCATAGAGTATGTCCACATTGAAACAGGTATCAGTGACCATGATGCGGTCAGTGCAACAATGATTACCAAAGCACAGAAAACTAAAACAAGCAGACAGATATATATGTTCAGTAAATAAGACAAAAACAATCAGTAGTGTCACATCTCAATGAGGAACTTGAAACTTTCAGCACAGTTCAGGCGCATGTAGAGGAACTCTAGCTCTAGTTTAAAAGAATAGATGACCATGCACTGGATAGATATGTACAAAGTAGGACAGTTCATATGGGGAGGAAACCTTGTGAAACAAAGGTTAGGTTCCAGATAGAGAGATGCTGAATGAAATGCATTTGGCTGTCAAGAGAGCAATGGGTGATGTCTCCAGTGACTACCATAGCAGAATTTTGTCAAGTGATTTTTCACGTAACCCAAAGAAATTCTGGTTGTTAGTAGCATCAAAGTTAGTGTCCAGTTCCTAGTGAATGAGACAGAAACTGAAACTGATGTTAGCAAAGCAAAAGCTGAAGTGCTTAACTCCATTTTCAAATCATCATTTACAAAGGAAATCCCTGATGGAATCCCTGTCAGATCCTATACTGAATTTCTGGTGGAGATAATCCCCCTTCTGACTATGATATATTGTAAATCCCTCAAACAAAAAACTGTGCCACTTCTTGGAAAAAGGCACAGGTCACACTTGTTTACAAGAAGGGCAGTAGAAGTTATCTACAAAATGATGATCAAATATCCTTGACACTGATTTGCTCTATGATCTTAGAGCATATTCTGAGCTCAGACATAATGAGGTATCTTGAAAAGAATGACCTCCTCATAAGCAACCAGTTTGGTTTCCAAAGACATTGATGATGTGAAACCCAACTCAAAATTTTCTCCTGTGACATACTGAATGCTTTGGGTCAAGGCAATCAGGCAGATGTGACATTTCTAATTTCAGAGGCATGATGAGATGTAATCTAAATCCTGGAGGAGAATGTAATTCAGTTGCTCCAGTCCTGGATGGTACTGAGTTATGAGGGGAATGCTCCTCTGTGGCCGGACTGTGGGACTTTGGGAGGTGGTGGGAGACTGGAAATATAAGTCATGGGAGATTTGTTTTTGTACAAGAATGGGAGGATAGTTATGGTCAGTGAAGGCTTCAGTAAGACTCTCGTTATATTTAGAGAGGGACTGCTTGTCACTGCAGATGTGACAACCACGGGTAGCTAGGCTGAATGGAAGGGACTTCTTGTTATGAAACAGGTGGCAGCTGTCGAAGTGGAGGTATTGCAGGTGGTCAGTAGGTTTGATATGACGAGAGGTACTGATGTAGCCATCTCTGAGGTGGAGGTCAACATCTAGGAAGGTGACTTGTCGGGTTGAGTAGGACCAGGTGAAGCAAATGGGAGAGAAGTTGTTGAAGTTCTGGAGGAATGTGAATAAGGTGCCCTCACCTTCAATCCAGGTACCAAAGATGTCATCAATGAATCTGAACCAGGTGAAGGCTTTAGGATTTTGGGTTTTTAGGAATGATTCTGCTTGACAGCCCATTAATAGGTTAGCATATTTGGTGCAATGCGGGTGCCCATAGCCGAACCGTGGATTTGTTTGTAGGTAATGCCTTCAATGTGGAAGTAAATGAAATGAAATGTCATGAGACTAGGGCCTCCCGTCAGGTAAACCATTCGCCTGGTGCAGGTCTTTCGATTTGACGCGACTTCGGCAACCTGCATGTCGATGGGGATGAAATGATGATGATTAAGACAACACAACAGCCAATCCCTGAGCGGAGAAAATCTCCGACCCAGCCAGGAATAGAACCCGGGCCCTTAGGATTGACAGTCTGTCGCGCTGACCACTCAGCTACCGGGGGCGGGCAATGTGGAAGTAATTGTGGGTGAGAATATAGTTGGTCATGGAGACTAAGAAAGAGGTTGTTAGTTTGGAATCCATAGGGAATCTGGAAAGTTTGTGTTTGACAGCAGTAAGGTCATGTTGTTGTTGTTGTGGTCTTCAGTCCTGAGACTGATTTGATGCAGCTCTCCATGCTACTCTATCCTGTGCAAGCTTCTTCATCTCCCAGTACCTACGGCAACCTACATCCTTCTGAATCTGCTTAGTGTATTCACCTCTTGGTCTCCCTCTACGATTTTTATCCTCCATGCTGCCCTCCAATACTAAATTGGTGATCCCTTGATGCCTCAGAACATGTCCTACCAACCGATCCCTTCTTCTGGTCAAGTTGTGCCAAAACTTCACTTCTTCCCAATCCTATTCAATACTTCCTCATTAGTTATGCGATCTACCCACCTAATCTTCAGCATTCTTCTGTAGCACCACATTTCCATAGCTTCTATTCTCTTCTTGTCCAAACTATTTATCGTCCATGTTTCACTTCCATACATGGCTACACTACATACAAATACTTTCAGAAATGACTTCCTGACACTTAATCCTATACTTGTTGTTAACAGAATTCTCTTCTTCAGAAACTTTTTCCTTGCCTTTACCAGTCTTCATTTATATCCTCTCTACTTTGACCATCATCAGTTATTTTGCTCCCCAAGTAGCAAAACTCCTTTACTACTTTAAGTGTCTCATTTCCTAATCTAATTCCCTCAGCATCACCCGACTTAATTCGACTGCATTCCATTATAATTGTTTTCTTTTCTTGATTTTCATCTTATATCCTCCTTTCAAGATGCTATCCATTCCATTCAACTGCTCTTCCAAGTCCTTTGCTGTCTCTGACAGGATTACAATGTCATCGGCGAACCTCAAAGTTTTTATTTCTTCTCCATGGATTTTAATTCCTACTCTGAACATTTCTTTTGTTTCCTTTACTGCTTGCTCAATATACAGATTTAATAACATCAGGGAGAGGCTACAACCCTGTCTTACTCCCGTCCCAACAACTGCTTCCCTTTCATGTCCCTCGACTCTTATAACTGCCATCTGGTTTCTGTACAAATTGTACATAGCCTTTTGCTCCCTGTATTTTACCCCTGCCACCTTCAGAATTTGAAAGAGACTATTCCAGTCAACATTGTCAAAAGCTTTCTCTAAGTCTACAAATTCTAGAAATGTAGGTTTGCCTTTCCTTAATCTTTCTTCTAAGATATGTCGTAAGGTCAGTATTGCCTCACGTGTTCCAGTATTTCTACGGAATCCAAACTGATCTTCCCTGAGGTTGGCTTCTACTAGTTTTTCCATTCATCTGTGAAGAATTCATGTTAGTATTTTGCAGCTGTGGCTTATTAAACTGATTGTTCGGTAATTTTCACATCTGTCAACACCTGCTTTCTTTGGGATTGGAATTATTGTATTCTTCTTGAAGTCTGTTCATCTTACTCACCAGATGGTAGAATTTTGTCACGACTGTTTCTACCAATGCCATCAGTAGTTCCAATGGAAAGTTGTCTACTCCGGGGGCCTTGTTTCGACTCAGGTCTTTCAGTGCTCTGTCAAATTCTTCACACAGTATCGTATTTCCCATTTCATCTTCATCTACATCCGCTTCCATTTCCATAATATTGTCCTCAAGTACATCATTCTTGTATAGACCCTGTATATACTCCTTCCACCTTTCTGCTTTCCCTTCTTTGCTTAGAACTGGGTTTCCATCTGAGCTCTTGATATTCATGCAAGTGGTTCTCTTATCTCCATAGGTCTCTTTAATTTTCCTGTAGGCAGCATCTACCTAGTGAGATAAGCCTCTACATTCTTACATTTGTCCTCTAACCATCCCTGGTTAGCCATTTTGCACTTCCTGTCGATCTCATTTTAGAAACGTTTGTATTCCTTTTTGCCTGCTTCATTTACTGCATTTTTATATTTACTCCTTTAATCAATTAAATTCAATATATCTTCTGTAACCCAAAGATTTCTACTAGCCCATATCTTTTTACCTACTTGTTTCTCTGCTGCCTTCACTACCTCATCCCTCGAGCTACCTATTCTTCTTCTACTCTATTTTTCTTCCCTATCTCTGTCAATTGTTCCCTTATGCTCTCCCTGAAACTCTGTACAACCTCTGGTTCTTTCAGTTTATCCACGTCCCATCTCCTTAAGTTCCCACCTTTTTGCAGTTTCTTCAGTTTTAATCTACAGGTGATAACCAATAGATTGTGGTCAGAGTCCATATCTGCCCCTGGTAATGTCTTACAATTTAACACCTGGTTTCTAAATCTCTGTCTTACCATTATATAATCTATCTGATACCTTTTAGTATCTCCAGGGTTCTTCCATGTATATAACCTTCTTTCATGATTCTTGAACCAAGTGTTAGCTATGATTAAGTTGTGCTCTGTGCAAAATTCTACCAGGCGGCTTCCCCTTTCATTTCTTAGCTCCAATCCATATTCACCTACTACGTTTCCTTCTCTCCCTTTTCCTACTACCGAATTCCAGTCACCCATGACTATTAAATTTTCGTCACCCTTCACTATCTGAATAATTTCTTTTATTTCATCATACATTTCTTCAATTTCTTCGTCATCTGCAGAGCTAGTTGGCATATAAACTTGTACTACTGTAGTATCTTCGTTTCTATCTTGGCCACAATAATGCGTCCAATATGCTGTTTGTAGTAGCTTACCCACATTCCTAATTTCCTATTCATTGTTAAACCTACTCCTGCATTACCCCTATTTGATTTTGTGTTTATAACCCTGTATTCACCTGACGAAAAGCCTTGTTGCTCCTGCCTCCAAACTTCACTAATTCCCACTATATCTAACTTGAACCTATCCATTTTCCTTTTTAAATTTTATAACGTACCTGCCCGATTAAGTGATCTGACATTCCCCGCTTCAATCTGTAGAATGACAGTTTTCTTTCTCCTGATAACAACATCCTCTTGAGTAGTCCCCGCCCAGAGATACGAATGGGGGACTATTTTACCTCCGGAATATTTTACGCAAGTAAAGCTGCATGCCCTCAGGAAAAATTACAGCCATAGTTTCCCCTTGCTTTCAGCCGTTTGCGGTACCACCACAGCAAGGCCGTTTTGGTTATTGTTACTAGGCCAGATCAGTAAATCATCCAGACTGTGCCCTTGCAACTACTGAAAAGGCTGCTGCCCCTCTTCAGGAACCACACGTTTGTCTGGCCTCTCAACAGATACCCCTCTGTTGCGGCTGCACCTACAGTATGACTATCTGTATCACTGAGGCACACAAGCCTCCCAACCAACGGCAAGGTCCATGATTAATGGGCATTAGGAATGTTCATGTACAAGGAGGTGGCATCAATAGTGACGAGCAGAGAACCTTGTAGTAAAGGGAAAGGAACTGTAGAGAATCAGTCAAGGAAATGGTTGGTATGAAACTTCCTGGCAGATTAAAACTGTGTGCTGGACCGAGACTCGAACTCGGGACCTTTGCCTTTCGCAGGCAAGTGCTCTACCGGTCCCGAGTTCGAGTCTCGGTCCGGAACACAGTTGTAATCTGACAGGAAGTTTCATACCAACCATTTCCTTGACTCGAGTGACACAAGCAGACATGAAATACGTCTGCTTGTGTCTGTATATGTATGTATGGATGTGTGTGTGTGTGTGTGTGTGTGTGTGTGTGTGTGTGTGTGTGTGTGCGTGTGTGCGCGAGTATATACCTATTCTTTCTTCCCCCTAAGGTAAGTCTTTCCGCTCCCGGGATTGGAATGACTCCTTACCCTCTCCTTAAAACCCACATCCTTTCATATCTCCTTCTCCTTCCCTCTTTCCTGACGAAGCAACCGCCGGTCGCGAAAGCTCGAAATTTTGTGTGTGTGTTTGTGTGTTTTTTTATTGTGCCTGTCTATCGGCGCTTTCCCCCTTGGTAAATCTTTTTTTTGACACAACCGGCAGCTGCTTCGTCAGGAAAGAGGGAAGGAAAGATGAAAGGATGTGGGTTTTAAGGGAGAGGGTAAGGAGTCATTCCAATCCCGGGAGCGGAAAGACTTACCTTAGGGGGAAAAAATATGTCTGCTTGTGTCTGTGTATGTATGGATGGATATGTGTGTGTGTGTGTGTGTGTGTGTGTGTGTGTGTGCGCGCGTGCGCGCGAGTATATACCATCCTTTTTTCCCCCTAAGGTAAGTCTTTCTGCTCCAGGGATTGGAATGACTCCTTACCCTCTCCCTTAAAATCCACATCCTTTCATCTTTCCTTTTCCTTCCCTCTTAACTGACGAAAAAGCGAAAGCTCAAATTCTGTGTGTGTGTTTGTGTGTTTTTTTAATCATTGTGCCTACCTATCGGCACTTTCCCGCTTGGTAAGTCTTGGAATCTTTGTTTTTAAGATATTTTTCCCATGTGGAAGTTTCTTTCTATTTTATATAATAGCACCACATGGGAAAAGTATATTAAAAACAAAGATTCCAAGACTTACCAAGCGGGAAAGCGTCGGTTAAATTGATCAGTAATGATGGTACTTCATTTACTAACACTGCCCTCCATAATAAAAGTATTTATCACAACAATGTAAGGGTCTGTGAGACCAGCTGTGCATAGTACCATCAAGATTCCAGCTGGGTTAACAACCTGTGTTACATAAGTTAGCCTTTCGAACTGAGGTTAGTGATGGTTAATGTGAAGAGAATGAAAAGTAGAATCTAAATAATATGCACAGTTATTCATTAATACTCTGTATTATATCAAATAATCAGAGGAGGAAGATTAAACAAGAAGGATGTCCAGTACACTTGAGAGGCACAAAAGAAAGGTTGGTGGCACTTCACACCTCTTTCAATCTTTTATCAGTATCTGACAATATTATTGTAGGTTTTTCAGATCACATTTTCACCTACTTTGTGCAACTCTTCAAAATATTCCCTCCATCTGCCCACGGCATCCACAGGATTCACCAGCAGTTTTCCTGACCTGTCCAAAATACTAGTCATTTCCCTCTTACCTCCCTTTCGAAAACTGCTAATTACACTCCAGAATGGTTTTCCAGCAGCTTGATCCATAGTCTCCAACCTGTTTCCAAAGTCTTCCCAAGATTTCTTCTTGGATGCTGCAATTATCTGTTTGGCTTTGTTACTTTTTCCAACATAACTTTCTCTGTCTACCTGAGTTCTAGTATGTAGCCATTTTTGATACGCCTTCTTTTTCCTTTTACAGGCTGCCTTGACTGTGTCATTCCACCAAGCTGTTTGCTTCACTCCTACTTTTACATACTACTGTTCCAAGACATTCCTTAGCCACTTCTAGTACTGTGTCCCTGTACCTTGTCCATTCCTTTTCCAATGACTGTAATTGACTACATTCAACTAACTGGTACCTTTCTGAGATCGCTGTTATGTACTTGTGCCTGATTTCCTTATCCTGAAGTTTCTCCACTCTTATCCTCCTACATATGGACCTGACCTCCTGCACTTTCGGCCTCACAATCCCAATTTCACTGCAGATTAAATAATGATCAGTGTCATCAAAGAATCCCCTGAATACACGTGTATTCCTCACAGCCTTTCTGATTTCCTGATCTGTTATTATATAGTCAATGACAGATCTGGTTCCCCTGCTTTCCCAAGTACACCGGTGAATGTACTTATGTTTAAAAAAGGAGTTTGTGATTACTAAGTCCATACTGGGACAGAAATCCAGGAGTTGTTTCCCGTTCCTGTTGGCCTCCCTATCCTCTCCAAATTTACTCATAACCTTTTCATACCCTTCTGTTCGATTTCCAATCCTGGCATTAAAATCACCCACGAGCAGAACACTGTCCTTGTCCTTTACTCTAACAACTATATCACTGAGTGACTCATAAAATATATCCATCTTATCTTGATCTGTCCCTTCACAATTCGAATATACTGACACAATCCTAATTTTCTTGCTAGACACTGTCAAATCTATCCACATCGGTCATTCGTTTACATACCTTACTGCAACTACGCTGGGTTCTATTTCTTTCCTGATGTAAGGCCCTACACCCCATTGTGCTATTCCTGCTTTGACTCTTGACAGGTAGACCTTGTATTCTCCGTCTTCCTCTTCTTTCTCACCCCTTACCCGAATTTCACTAACACCTAAAACGTCCAGCCCCATATTACTTCCAGCCTCTGCCACCTCTACCTTCTTCCCAGAGTAGCCCCCACTGATATTAATGGCTCCCCATCTCATTACCATTTGTTTGCCAAGTCGTATCTTAGGAGTCTCTGGTTTGTCAGTTAGAGGTGGGACTCCGTCACCTCCAAAGGTCCAAGGCATTTTGCTCTGATTGTTGCCAGCATCATATTTAAAGTACCAGGGAAGCAGATTGCTAGCCTTACTTGCCCCGAGTCCCATTGAGTTTTACCCCTAACAGTTGAGGGACTAACCGGTGGACTTGGTAGTCTTTACCGTATGAGCACAAAGGTGACCATGACTCAGAATATGTCCGAGATGCCCAGCCTTATTCCAAAGTAGCTGGTTTCCCAACTGTCAGGACCACTTACTTGGCCACTCATAACAAAACATTTGATAATGGAGTTCATTCTCTTTGTATGAGTATTGATTTATTTTCATCTGCCCTTTGCAGGATCTCACTACCTCTCCATTTTACATATTTGGCTGAGTAACTAGTTACTGTTAGGGGTGTGTTCTCTGCATATACAAGAGCTCTTGTCAATAACCGTCAATGAAAAAAATCTCCACACAGAGAAACAGGTATTGTCTCTAATGTAAAGGCTGGGATACCCTATAACTGCTTCACTCCTTGTAAATTTGCAAGAACTTCTCACAGTATTAATTGATCTATAATTCATTTCAACGCACTGATAATTTATAAGATCAACAGGTATTCATATTATGCCACAGCAGTACAGTGCGCCTGTAAGAATACGATAAATAAAAGGGTGAGAGGGAGAAGAAGATACGATGAACTCTCTTCCACTATTTCTGAGACTTGACAACACATGTTATGAAACTTGGAACTACTGTCGTAGCTGATATCTTCCTGAATCTATGCTGTGAACAATTTAGAAGTAATGTCTGTAAGTGAGTATTATTATCATTCTAACTTTCATTCGTTTTACTGTAGGCAGTGGATTGTGAAAAGGGTAGATTATTACTCACCATATAGATGACATGAACAGAAAATACACATGATTCTTGAGTTTCTCCCGGCGTGTTTGATAATCAAAATATCCACGAGTGTACTGCCGGTCTATAGTGTCCAACGGGCACAATATTTCGGCGATTAAACATGTCGCCATCATCAGGTGAACTGACGGACTGAGCTCCTGTGAACGCGCCGGTACGGAGATCCGTACGCTATGGCTGCTCAGGGGGAACTGGGTTTGGTCGCGGCGGCGGGCGATTTAAATACCCTCCTCCCGCGGCGCGCTCCCTCCGCCGTCCGTGTCCCGCGCCACGGTAGCGCGGTGGAACAGATTGCGACGGCGTCTGAGATGACGTGGGTGTGATGGCTCTGTCCGCCGTGGTCGTCACAACTATGAGTTTGCTCGATTTACTCTTGATTAACCCAATCGCTGGTTCCCAAGCCTTGCTAAGATTATAGCCACAGTCACGGTTTATGAGGTCGTCATTGGTGCGAATTTCGATGGCCTCTCTAACAACGCTGTCCCAGTATCTCAACGTCTGTACCAGAATCCTCGTGCGGTCATACTCCATAGCGTGATTTTCCGACAAACAATGTTCAGCGACCGCCGACTTGCTCGGATACATCAGTCGAGTGTGCCTCTGGTGTTCACGGCATCGATCCTCGACGGTACGCATCGTCTGACCAATATACGACTTGCCACATTGACACGGAATCTGGTACACGCCGGCCTTCCTCAAACCGAGGTCATCTTTGACGCTCCCCACCAGTGCACCAGTTTTATTCGGAGGACAAAACACAGTTCCGACCCGGTGTTTCTTCAGAATGCGGGCAATTTTCCCCAAGAGTGCGCCTGTGTAGGGAATAAATGCAGTTCCTACCTCCTCCCTCGTGACTTCATCCATATCAACAGGTTCTGATGCAGTGGTTGGGCGGAGAGCACATTGAATCTGCAACTCTGAGTACCCATTTTTTCGAAATACAGTTCTCAGATGTTCCAATTCCTGGGGTAGACTCTCTGTGCGCGCCCTGTGTACTAGAGTTTTAAGTACCCCATTCCTCTGTGAAGGGTGGTGGCAGCTGTCTGCATGCAAATACAGATCAGTGTGTGTTGTCTTTCGATACACCCCATTACCTAGGGTGCCGTCAGCCCTTCTCCTAAGCAAGACGTCAAGGAAAGGTAATTTACCCTCCGTTTCAGTCTCCATAGTGAATTTGATTTTGGGGTGTATGGAGTTTAGTTGCGTAAGGAAGTCAAGGAGTTTATCCATACCATATGGCTCCTACCCTTGTAACTGCCGCCGGTGTAAAACCTGTCCCATGCACCCTCCCACCACCACCTACTCCAGTCCTGTAACCCATGTGGTTTACCAACTGACCTGCCTACACTGTGAAGCTTTCTATGTGGGAACAAACTGTCCATTCACATGAATGGACACAGGCAGACAGTGTTTGTTGGTAATGAGGATCACCCTGTGGCTAAACATGCCTTGGTGCATGGCCAGCACATCTTGGCACAGTGTTAACACCGTCCGAGTTATCGGGATACTTCCCACTAACACCAACCTGTCAGAACTTCGGAGATGAGAACTTGCCCTTCAGTATATCCTCTCTTCTCGATATCCGCCAGGCCTCAACCTACACTAATTTCAAGTTGCCACCACTCATACCTCACCTGTCTTTCAACAACTTCTTTGCCTCTGTACTTCCGTCTCGACTGACATCTCCGCCCAAACTCTTTGCTTTTACAAATGTCTACTTGTGTCTGTGTATGTGCAGATGGATATGTGTGTGTGTGTGTGTGTGAGTGTATACCTATCCTTTTTCCCCCTAAGGTAAGTCTTTCCACTCCCAGGATTGGAATAACTCCTTACCCTCTCCCTTGAAACCCACATCTCTTTGTCTTTCCCTCTCCTTCCCTCTTTCTTGATGAAGCAATGGTTTGTTGCAAAAGCTTGAATTTTGTGTGTATGTTTGTGTGTCTATTGACCTGCCAGTGCTTTTGTTTGGTAAGTCACATCACCTTTGTTTTTTATATATTTTTCCACGTGGAATGTTTCTCTCTATTATATATATCGTTTGGGGGGTAGTATCTGTGAAAATGTAGGTACTGTTGATGGTTAGTGGATTTAATGGGGACAGAGGTGTGGATGCAGCTATCAGAGAGCAGGAGGTCAATGTCATGGATGATGGCATGCTGGGTTGAGGAAGTCCAGCTGAATCAGATGGGAGAGAAAATGTTGAGGTTGTGAATAAATGAGGGCAGGGTGTCTTGACCTTTAGTCCAGGGCCTGAAGACATCATCAATGAACCTGTACCATAGCAGCAGGTTGGTGTTTTGAGAGGATAGGAAGTTTTCCTCTAGAAGGTCCATAAACAAGTTGTAAGGTGCCATGTGCGTGCCCATGACTGTACCAAAGATATTTTACATACCTGCTCTTCAAAGAAAAAGTAGTTGTTTGTTAGGATGAAGCTAGTAATATTTACCAGGAATGAAATAGTCAGTCTGAAGTCTGAACTGAGTTGTGTGGTAGTGTGAAATATGTGATAACTTTTGATGTTGTGTTTGTTTAAGTTCATTTAATTATATCTTTTATTTTATTGTCAAGTTCAAATTCCTTAAAATGTTGATTAGTGCATTTCAATAAATTGAGTCACAAGTCTTTTTAAAATCTATGAAATCTATCACATATTTCACGTTTCTTATTTTTATCATTTCTATTATATTCTTACCCTCCATGCACCATGGACCTTGGCATTGGTGGAGAGGCTTGCGTGCCTCAATGATACAGATAGCCGTACCATAGGTACAACCCCAATGGAGGGGTATATATTGAGAGGCCAGACAAACGTGTGGTTCCTGAAGAGGAGCAGTGGACTTTTCAGTATTGCAGGGGCAACAGTCTGGATGATTGACTGATCTGGATTGGTAACATTAACCAATATGGCCTTGTTGTTCTGGTACTGTAAACGGCTGAAAGCAAAGGGAAACTACAGCCACAAGTTTTCCCAAGGGCATGCAGCTTTACTGTATGATTAAATGATGATGGTGCCCTCTCGGGTAAAATATTCCGGACGTAAAATAGTCCCCATTCGGATCTCCAGGCAGGAAATACTCAAGAGGATGTTGTTATCAGGGGAAATAAAACTGGTATTCTATGGATCAGAGGATGGAATGTTACATCCCTTAATTGGGCAGCTAGGTTAGAAAATTTTAAAAGGGGCATGGATAGGTTAAAGTTAGTTATAGTGGGAATTAACGAAGTTCGGTGGCAGGAGGAACAAGACTTCTGGTCAGGTGAATACAGGGTTATAAATACAAAATCAAATAGGGGTAAGGCAGGAGTAGGTTTAATAATGAATAAAAAATAGGAGTACAGGTAAGCTACTACAAACAGCATACTGAATGGATTATTAGGCCAAAATAGACGCAAAGCCCACACCTACTAGAGTAGTACAAGTTTATATGCCAACTAGCTCTGCAGATGAAAAAGAAATTGATGAAATGTATGATGAGATAAAAGAAATTATTCAGATAGTGAAGGGAGACGAAAATTTAATAGCCATGTGTGGCTGGAATTCCAGAGAAGGAAAAGGGAGAGAAGGAAACATAGTAGGTGATATGGATTGGGGTTAAGAAATGAAAGAGGAAGCCACATGGTAGAATTTTGCACACAACATAACTTAATCATAGCTAACACTTGGTTTAAGAATCATGAAAGGAGGTTGTATACATGGAAGAACACTAGAGATACTAGATGATATGCTAAGATAGAGATTTAGGAACCAGGTTTTAAATTGTAAGACATTTCCAGGGGAAGATGTGGACTCTGACCACGATGTATTGATTATGTTCTGTAGATTAAAACTGAAGTAACTGCAAAAAGGTGGGAATTTAAGGAGATGGGACCTGGATAAAGGGAAAGAAACAGAGGTTGTACAGAGTTTCATGGAGAGCATAAGGGAACAATGGACAGAAATGGCAGAAAGAAATAAAGTAGAAGAAGAATGGGTAGCTTTGAGGGATGAAATAGTGAAGGCAGCATAAGATCAAATAGGTAAAAAGATAAGGGCTAGTAGAAATCTTTGGGTAACAGAAGATATATTGAATTTACTTGATCAAAGGAGAAAATATAAAAATGCAGTAAATGAAGCAGGCAAAAAGGAATACAAATGTCTCAAAAATGAGACTGACAGGAACTGCAAAATGACTAAGCAGGGATGGCTAGAGGACAAATGTAAGGATGTACAGGCTTATCTCACTAGGGGTAAGATAGATACTGACTACAGGAAAATTAAACAGACCTTTGGAAACAGGAGAACCACTTGCATGAATATCAAAAACTTGGATGGAAACCCAGTTCTAAGCAAAGAAGGGACAGCAGAAAGTTGGAAGAAGTATATAGAGGGTCTGTAGAAGGGCAATGTACTTGAAGACAATATTATGGAAATGGAAGAGGATGAATATGAAGATGAAATAGGAGATATGATGCTGCATGAAGAGTTTACAGAGCACTGAAAGACTTGAGTCGAAACAAGGCCCCAGAGTAGACAACATTCCATTAGAACTACTGACAGCCTTGGGAGAGCCAGTCCTGACAAAATTCTACCATCTGGTGAGCAACATGTATGAGACAGGTGAAATACCCTCAGACAACAAAAAAATATAATAATTCCAATCTCAAAGAAAGCAGGTGTTAGTAGATCTGAAAATTACTGAACTATCAGTTTAATAAGTCACAGCTTTACAATACTACCGCAAATTCTGTAGAGACGAATGGAAAAATAGGTAGAAGAAGACCTTGGGGAAGATCAGTTTGGATTTTGTAGAAATGTTGGAACACATGAGGCAATACTGAGCCTATGGCTGATCTTAGAATAAAGATTAAGGAAAGGCAAACTTATGTTTCTAGCATTTGTAGACTTAGAGACAGCTTTTGACAGTGTTGATTGGAATACTCACTTTCAAATTCTGAAGGTGGCAGGGTTAAAATACAGGGAGTGAAAGGCTATTTACAATTTGCACAGAAAGCAGAAGGCAGTTATAAGAGTCGAGGGGTATGAAAGGGAAGCAGTGGTTGGGAAGGGAGTAAGACAGGGTTGTAGCCTATCCCCAATGTTATTCAATCTGTATATTGAGCAAGCAGTAAAGGAAACAAAAGAAAAGTTCAGAGTAGGAATTAAAATCTATGGAGAAGAAATAAAAATTTTGAGCTTCACCGATGACATTCTAATTCTGTCAGAGACAGCAAAGGATTTGGAAGAGTAGTTGAACAGAATGGACAGTGTCTTGAAAGGAGGGTATAAGATGAACATCAACAAAATCAAAATGAGGAAAATGGAATGTAGTCGAATTAAGTCAGGTGATGCTGAGGGAATTAGATTAGGAACTGAGACACTTAAATTAGTAAAGGAGTTTTGCTATTTGGGGAGCAAAATAACTGATGATGGTTGAAGTAGAGAGGATATAAAATGCTGATTGGCAATGGCAAGGAAAGCGTTTCTGAAGAAGAGAAATTTGTTAAACTCAAGTATAGATTTAAATGTCAGGGAGTCATTTCTAAAAGTATTTGTATGGAGTGTAGCAATGTATGGAAGTGAAACGTGGATAATAAATAGTTTAGACAAGAAGAGAATAGAAGCTTTCGAAATGTGATGCTACAGAAGCATGCTAAAGATTAGATGGGTACATCACATAAGTAATGAGGAGGTATTGAATAGAATTAGGGGGAAAAGGAGCTTGTGGCACAACTTGACTACAAGAAGGGATCGGTTGGTAGGACTTGTTCTGAGACATTGAGGGATCAACAGTTTAGTACTGGAGGGCAGCGTGGAGGGTAAAACTTGGAGAGGGAGACCATGAGATGAATAGACTGAGCAGATTCAGAAGGATGTAGGCTGCAGTAGGTACTGGGAGATGAAGAAGGTTGCACAGGATAGAGTAGGTTGGAGAGCTGCATCAAACCAGTCTCAGGACTGAAGACCACAACAACAACAACATTATATTCATTAGATTTAGTATTTGCTCTCCTAAATCCTGCTTGATACTCTCCTAGTTGTGGGTGAAGTACTCCTTCAGGCCTCCTTAAAAGTGACATGGAAAAAATATTATGCCAGTGGTGAGAGGGGGATCCCTCTATATTTGTTAGGATCAGATTTCTTTCCTTTTTTTATGTAGTGTATGTATTAATGTTAATGTCCATTTGGATAGTAAGCCATATGTGGTTCAAATTTTATTAATGATTTCTGCTACACATAGAATAATTTTGTTACTTCAGTGTTTCCACAGTTCAACAATTATATTGTCTTATCCTCATGCTTTGTTATTTGTAAGTAGTTTTATAATTTCTCTGGTTTCCTCTATTTTTGGTGGCTTTGAGTCTGGTTGTATTTGGATTACATTATGAAAATGAAACTCTAATTTTGGTGTATTGCAGTTTTGTAGTTTCTTGAAGTAGTCAGCAAATATTCTACAGTTCCCTGTGTTGCTACACACTTTTTGTTGTTGTGTTTTGGATGTATAAACTGTAAATTTGGTGATGTGTACTTCTTTAAACTAAGTTGGAATTTTTTCTAAAAGTTCCTTGTGCTGTCAGGCTTGAAATGTGATTCAGTTGATGTTAATTGATCTTTCAATGTTGTAATTTGGTCTGCGGAAGGCCTTTTGATGCTTCTCTAAATTTTTTCTTGTTCTTCGTCATTTTTATTTTCAGTCCAGCTATTACAAGTTCCTTGTCCCTTTATAATTAACTCATCATTATCACCATTGCATGAAGCATTTTTCCCTCTAAGAGGAATAGTTTCTTTGGAAGTTTCAATTATGTCTTTTGCACTTATTCCCTACAGTTTGGTATTATTTTTTGTAAGTACATTTTGTAATTATTTTCTCTACATGATTTCTGTCTGTGAAGCTTTCGGTGTCAAAATTGGTTCTTTTATCTAAATATTTGTTGGCGTCAGTAATAGTAGTGTGATGCGGCAGGCACACAACAGGGATTTCCATCTCGGTCTTGGCGGAGTGCGGAAGCGGAGAGATTGGTGGCAGGTCCATCTCATAGTCAGTCAACCTGTGTGGGTGGACAATTATCAGCTGGCCCAAGAGCAGGTGTGTGGAATGGCCTGATCATGGTGCAGGTTTGCCCACCCCGAAAGCAGATTGAGGCATCTGAGGAGATGAACCTGCAAATTTCTGATGAATCACACTTGTTGGGGAGGGGCAAGCTATGCACTACACTGACAATTAGCTGCCCTTTGGTGGGAAATGCCACGGTGTCTATTAGCAGCATGAGCACACGGTCATCGAAGTTGACAATTGACACATCATCCTTGTGGTTTGGTGGCATGTTTAGCACGGGTTGAATGTGGGAGAGTGAGTCTCCGCAGTTGGTGAAGTGGCGGTGAAACCTGCACATGGGGTGGATGGCAACATGACTGGAAAACCTGTGAATGGCAACAATGAATCCTGGGTTGGAGAAAACAAGGCCATGGGATGAGATAAAGTATTTTCTGGCTCGGTGGTGAAAAAGTCGTCAGGAGGGTCCTAGTGAGATGGCGTCCACGATAGCAGCTTTTAGTCTGTGGCATTGATCCACGGATCGATAGGCCAAAACATCATATGTGTATTATGTCTTCAAGTTAACCCTTGTTTTTGTATACTTCCGGGACCTCATTTCCTGGCTAGTCTTTGACCTCCATGTTTTACGTGTAATAAAAGTATTGATGATTAGAAGAGACAACCATGGTCATTACCTTACCACCTTGATATCTCCTTCAAGCCTGTGCCATGAAGCAGTTTGAGGATGATATTTCACCATAATGTTGAATGTTGTCTCGCCCTGCTGGAGTACTTAAAGGGGCCAAGGTAGAGTGATTCAGGGGCTGTCTAACGGAATCATCCCTGAGCATAACGTGGGAGTAAGTGTTGAGTGCAACTGGCACGTAAGTGAACGGCGGGAATGGCTGATAGGGGGTGTAGCCATGCATGTTTGAAGTGAGTACACATGTGACTGATGAAATCTGGGGAGAGGGGGAAAATCCTCGAGTGACTGAGGCAGGATAAGTTCTCCTGGGAGGGCTGGGTTCTCCCCGAAAATGAATTCACAGATGATTCCCTGTAAGTCTGCTTTAAATTTCGAATGGAGACTGAGTAACACCTAAGGAAGCACCTTGGACTAGAGGCATTTATGGCACCTGAGGGCAGTTTGGAAGGTGTGGTGCCACCATGTAACTAACGCATTCCTTTGCGGGTGGTAGGTTGTCATATGAATTTTTTTAATGCCGCAGATGTTACATAAAATGGTGAACTGGGCAGACTGAATTTGCTGACCTTGGTCAGTGGTGATAGTGCTTGGGCAACTGAACCTGGAAATCCTTGAGGAGAGGTAATCCTTGGGCATATTTTCAATGGTGATGATCGGTAAAGTAACAGCTTCTATCCAGTAAGGCAAACAGTTGATTTTGAAGAGAATACATCTGTGGTCCTCTGATGGTGGTAGTGGACCAATAATAAGCACTGGAGGGGTACGATGTCTACCAGACTCAAATCGCCACACGCTATTAATCTTTTTGGACTAACCTGCTGAGTGCTTCATCAGGTGTCTGCTGAGAAACACGATTAGGGGGGTGGCACTGTGCACTGCAGTTTCAGCAGCGAGGTATGAGCCATGATGACCTCATTGTAAGTGTGTGCTATTTGTTGTTTCAGCTCATCATTTTCCTGGCACAGTTATGCTGCCAAGTAGTATTCTAACATTAGCTTAGTAACGCAGGTCACAATGTCCCCCACGAGGACAGAGCACTCGCGTACAAACTCATATGTCGCAAGAGAAACAGAACTTGGAAGATAAGTAAGGGAGCACAGTGTTAGTGGGATATTGTAGTGCTCAGTCCTGAACCACATTCGGAGAGATTTTGTAGTGTGACAAAAAATCCTTACCGAGAATTGGTTCAGCAATGTAGAAAGTCCATGGAAAGCACAGAGAAGGAGATAGGTGCACCATAACTTTGACAGAGCCTGAGGTTTTAATGTTGATGCATTGACAGCTCGTAGAAGTGACCTTATCAGTGAAATGGTGGAAGGAGCCAACAATGTGGGTATGATATACATGTCAGCACCTGTGTCGACTAGGAAAATCAGCCATGACGAACTGTAAGTCACATATAAACGACTGCTCGGCCTTGTGTACAAGTGAAGAGAGTGCAATGTGTAAGAACGCCTGTGAGATTACCTGCAGGACTTCGCAGCTTCGAGATCCTGTGGCCAGTGTTTGGGTGCTGGCAAGGCAATCAACACCTCTTGGCATCATCGCCAAAAATAATGTGGTACCAACAATATGGATGAGCCAGATGTGGTGATGGAGGTGACTGCAGCATCGGTGGAGGTTTGTCCTCATTGATTTTTTCCAGCATGTATACTGGCAGTTATGGTGTGTGGGCAATTCTTGAGTGCTCAGATGGAGGAGAGAGCAAGTGTATATTGTCAGGCAGTGTAGACGACATGGAGGCAGAGTGAGCTCTGCCTCTGTTGGCAGACAGCTGGTAAGCTGGCAAACAGGAGCAGTTGTGCCAACCAGCGGTGAATGGTATGTATGCTGGTTGGTGTTATCATAGCAGTGCATACAGCTGGTCTGCAATGTGAAGACAAGAGCTGATTGACTCAAAGGAGTGAGGTAGCAGGTGAATCTGTAGTTGATAGGTAACTTGGTGGACCATGCCACCCACAGAGTAACGTCTGGCATCGTATGTTCACTCACAAGTAATTGAAGGCAGCACCAGTGTTGTGATGCAGTTCGGTCCCCCAGGTGCTCCTCATACAAGATCTTGATGATTAATTCTTGCGGTGAGCAGGCAAGTCGGTCCAATATTGTTTTCTTTGCGAACTCGGACTTCGGTTGAGGCAGTGGCGAGAGCAGAAGATCACAAATTAAGTCCGAGTGGTCATGGGGGTGCGTGACAAGACATAGGAATTTAGAGTTGTCATCAGACACATGGTGTAACTCAAATAGATGCTCCAATAGCAGAAACTGTGATACGGGGTTGTCCTCATATAAAGGGGGCAGCTGTGGCAGACGGCCAAGGGGGGCGAAGAAGGCGGCTTCGGTGTATCTGGGAAGGCCTGCTGGTCCATTGTAGGAGGGTCTGTACTGGAGCCCAGCACCATAGGCATAGGTGTGTTATTGGCAAGCATGTCAAAAGCAATGGCGGGTTGCATTGTCTTTGATGTGTTGTGAAAACATGATGCAGCTGGCATGGTCGGTACTGTGGAAATGAGCGGTTGCGCAACACATGTGACAGTACCGTAAACTGGACCAGAGGTTAGAGGTACAGATTTGAAATTGTCCACCTCAGAAATGATGCAGAAAGCTGGTAAGGTAGACACAGGCAGAACTGTGGGAGGGGCGAGTGGCTGAACGGTCGGAATCTGGGCACCCGCTTGCATGTGGTGGGGTAGGTGGTGGTGGGTTGGTCTTCATGCGACAACAGAGTGAGTTTTCTGTGCACATCTGGAACATGGCCCTTGTGATTGGATTATAAATTACTGGTGGAACTTGCTGAAGATAGCATTGTGGTGATAAAACGTTCCTGGAAGGTGAAGCGCCATAAGATGTGCTCAAGCCCACATGGTTGAAAAACTGAACAAGTCTGGTGGGTGAGCAAGGGGAATTTGGTGCATGAAAATGTCCATTATTAGTTTGTGAATGAGTCAAAACTGGAATAGGTTGATAGTGGTTGACAGCATGTGCATTTTGCACAAATGGTGGCGTTGCACATTGCACAACTGTAACCAAAGTTGTGGTCCATTCAGAGTCAAAGTATATGTCTGAATGTAGATCACTTTGGATACATGTTGGTGAGCACAGTCCAGCAAGATGAAACCTGAGTTCATTGTCTGACTTAACGGTGTAACACTCGACCATCGTAGAACATCAAAGTTTGAGGTTAACCTGGTTGGAGATCATGAATCACTGTCGATTAGTGGAGAGCCGGCTGTTGGCAAAGGAGTGGAGTGATATGGTTGTCGAAGTTGGGCCTCCAAATCTTTGAACAAAGCATTGTGTAAGGTAGCCATGGCATGGTGCGCGTAACCTTTTGATTTACAACACCCGGTGAGGAATTGACTGAAGATGTAGAAACTTCAGGGTCAAGAGTATGTGAAAGGGATACAATTACCAGTCGAATGCAATAACTATCCCCATTAAATTCCACATAGAGATATATTTCACAGTTATTCATAAACATCCACACAGCCTGAGATACAGAACATGGAGGCTCAACAGAGGGATAAGAGTCCCCCATTTGGATCTCTGGGTGGCCACTATAGAGGAGGACTCTGCCATCAGGAGAAACAAAACTGACATTCTACAGATCAGAGAGTGGAATGTTAGATCCATTAATCAGGTAGGTAGGTTAGAAAATTTAAAGAGGGCAATGGACAAGCTGAAGTTAACATGTATTGGGAATTAGTGAAGTTTGGCAGCAGGAAGAACAGGACTTATGGCCAGTTGAATACAGGATTATAAATACAAAATCAAGTAGGGGTAATGCAGGAGCAGGTTTAAAAATGAATAAGAAAATAGGAATTTTGGTAAGCTACTACGAGCAGTGTAGTGAATGCATTAACATAGCCAAGACAGAGGTGAAGCCCATGCCCACCACAGTAGTACAAGTTTACATGCCAAGTACCTCCATAGATGATGAAGAGATTGAAGAAATGTGTGACTAGATAAAAGAAATAATTCAGGCAATTAATGGAGATGAAAATTTAATTGTGATGGGGGACTGGATTTTGATAGTAGGAAAAGGAAGAGAAAGAAAAATGGTAGGTGAATATTGACTGGGGGAAAAGAATGAAAGAGGAAGCTACCTGGCAGAATTTGCACAGAACATAACTTAGTCATAGCTAAAACTTGGTTTAAGAATCTTAAAAGAATGATGCATATGTGGAAGAGACCTGGAGACACTGAAAGGTTTCAGATTTATTATGTAATGGTTAGACAGATTTTTAATTAGCACTTCCGGAAAATAGTTTAAACTTGTTGTTTCAGAAACTTTGCGCTGTTGTTTTTGTTTACACACAGAACGTATAGGCCAAATTTGTGGAAACATATTTTCGTGTTTTTCTGTAATTTAACTGACTTATTCTTAATAAACTGTTTCATTTATCATGAGTGAAAAGTGCTTGACTTGCCATAGAATTGTTAGTTTGGGGCTTTGGTGTGACGGGTGCTATAGTTTCTTCCATGTGGGTGACTGTATTGGCGTGGGAACAGGGGAGGTAAAAAGAGACTCATCAGTGGTTTTGCAGGATTTGTAGTAGAGATAATAAGATACTAGAACAGGAGGGGAAAATTGCCGCCCTTCAGGTTGAGTTAGACATGGCCAGGGGAGATGTTGACAGGTTAAGGAGGGAGAAGGGTAAAGAGAGGTGGGAAGTGGCAACAGGCAACAGGAGGAACAGGCCTAGAAATTTGTCTGACAGTTTTGTGGTGAATGTGGAAAATAGATTTGACCTGTTTCATCAGTTAGAAGCTGGTGAGCCTCAAGCTGATGCAGGTGTAGACAGGGTGCAACAAACTTTCAGCAGCAAATTGAAAAGTAAAAATGTAGGGAAATCAGTAAAGAAAAAGAATGTGTTGTTGTTAGGTAGCTCCCATGGCAGAGGTGTTGGCCAACTTTTGTAGGATGAACTAGGATCAGAATACCAGGTCACCAATTTTTTTAAACCTGATGTTGGTCTGGAGCAGGTGACAGAGGATTTAGGATCACTTTGCAAAGATTTCACTAAGGAAGACACTGTGGCTATAATGGGTGGGGCAGGTAATAGTATTGTCAGTGATCCTAGGTACAGTATAGAGTGTGACCTGGCAGAGATTGCATCAGCATCAAAGCTTACTAGTGTTGATTTTGTATCTGTTCTTGGGCACCATGACCAACTTGCAGTTGGAACAGTTGTTTATGTCAGGTGCAGGGTCACACATTGGTGTGGTTCCTGTTGATTATCTCAATAGGTGGGATTATACTAGGCATGGCCTTCACCTCAACAGGAAGGGGAAGGGTAAATTGGCTGGTAAAATAGCAGGAAAGTTAAAGGGGGAGGCACTGTCATGAGTGATAAAATATCAGCTGTTATAAGACTCAGAAAAGACCCTCTTTTAGGGTAGCAAGGATAGAAAGAAACCAAATTTTAAGAGAGGTTAGGACTGAGACAGACCTTCAGTTTGAGAAAGAAACCAAAGAACATAATTCTAGCTTATTACATCAGCATTAACAGCCATTGGTTAAGAATGTTCAACAGTCAGCAGATACTTTAAGTGTGCCCAATTTTAACTCAGTCAATATGAAATGTCAGCTATCTGTATTGCATCAAAATATTCAAGGACTGCGAAATAAAATTAATGAATTAATTATCTGCATAGATGAATTTGAGTCTTCAAACCCAGCTAACATAATCTGCCTTTCTGAACATCATGTGACCACTGGTATAGAACTTTTAAGTGCCACAGGGTTTAGGTTAGCATCTCACTTTTGTAGATCAGAAATGGAGAAAGGAGGAGTTGCCACATTCATAAGGAACTGTCATAAATTTAAGAACACAGACATTCATAAATTTTGCCTAGAACAGCATATGGAAGCATGTGCAACAGAAGTAGAATTTCACAAAAAATCCTTCATAATATTAAGTGTATATCAAGCACCTGCAGGTAACTTTAATGTGTTCGTAAACCACCTTGAAGCTGTAATGGCCCATTTAACAATCAGAAACAAAGAAATAGTGGTTGCTGGTGATTTCAATGTAGATTTCCTTAAAGACTCTCCCAAAAAGAACTTATTTGAGTTAGTAACACTATCATTCAACTTAATTCCCACTGTAAAGTTCCCCACTAGGATAGCCACTTGCTCACAAACAACCATTGATAATATCTTTATAGAAAAGTCCAATGAACAAAATTATAGTACAAAACTAATATTCAATGGCCTCTCAGATCATGACATACAGTTCCTCAGCTCCTTCTGTTCAATGTTAATAGTGAACAGGATATAAAATCTGTTAGGTCTGAGCTCAAGAGGGCAATGAATAAGCCAATAATTGATTGTTTTAGGACACTTCTCAGAGACTTTCACTGGAATGATGTTTATAGTACTCATGGCATGAATGAAAAATATAGCACTTTTGCTAATAAAGTACTTACCTTATTCGAACACTGTTTTCCCCCAAACGTACCAAAGTTAGAGCAAAGTCTACAAATAAGCCATGGATTACGCAAGGAATAGGTGTATCTTGTAAAACAAAAAGAACACTGTATCTGTCAATCTGAAACAATTCTGATGTTGATGCTATAGCACATTACAAGAAGTAGTGCAAAATATTAAAGACTGTAATACAATCATCAAAGCAAATGTATTACAAGGAAAAGATAGTCATATCAGATAACAAAATAAAGGCAATATGGGATATAGTGAAGGAAGAAACCAGTAGAACCAGACATGAAACGGGACAAATAGCATTAAGAGTAAAGGATACATTGGTGATACATGTGTATAGTGTTGCAGAACTTTTTAACAAACATTTTATAACTGTTACTGAAAAGATGGAGTTGTCAGGTTCTGTAGATGCTACTATGGAATACCTCAGATCAGACATTTCAAGTAACTTCCACAATATGAATTTGACCCTCACTAGCCCAGCAGAAATAATATCCATCATAAAATCTTCAAAATCAAGAACATCTAGTGGGTATGATGAAATATAAAAAAAAATTAAAAATAAATAAATAAAAAATATTCAAATAGGTGTGAAATCTTATGGGACTTAACTGCTAAGGTCAACAGTCCCTAAGCTTACACACTACTTAACCTAAATTATCCTAAGGACAAACACACACACCCATGCCCGAGGGAGGACTCGAACCTCTGCCGGGACAAGCCGCACAGTTCATGACTGCAGCACCTCAGACCGCTCGGCTAATCCCACACGGTGATGAAATATCAACAAAGCTAATTAAAGAATGTGATTCTGAGTTAAGTAACATATAAAGCTATCTGTTTAACCAGGTATTTATCAGTGGAATATTTCCTAAATGGTTAAAATATGCTGAAGTTAAGGGGAGATACAGAAGTAGCATCAAATTTCCATCCAATTTCACTTTTGCCAGCATTCTCAAAATTTTTAGAAAAATTAATGTACAATCAGCTTTATAACCATCTTATCTCAAATAATATACCATCAAAGTCACAGTTCGGACTTCTAAAGGGTTCTGATATAGAGAAAGCTATCTACACTTACAGTGAAAATGTGCTTAATTCAATAGATAAAAAATTGTAGGCAACTGGTATATTTTGTGACCTCTCAAAGGGATTTGACTGTGTAAATCACAATATCCCTTTAAGCAAATTGGAATATTATAGCATAACAGGAAATGCTGTAAAATGGTTCAAATCTTATATCTCTGGCAGGAAACAAAGGTGTTATTAGGAAAGAGACATGTATCAAGTTATCAAGTATCATCCAATGGGAACTAATTACATGTGGAGTCCCACAAGGTTCAATTTTAGGGCCCTTACTTTTTCTTGTGTATATTAATGACCTTTCATCAGTAACATTACCAGATGCCAAGTTTGTTTTGTTTGCTGATGATACAAACAGTGCAATAAATAGCAAATAAAGGGTAGTCTTAGAAGGATCAGCTAATAAAATATTTGTGGACATTAATCACTGGTTCCTAGCCAATTATTTGTCACTAAAATTTGAAAAAAACACACTACATGCAGTTAAAAACTTGTAGGGGATGTCCCATGAGTATAAGCCTAACATTTGATAACAAGCAGATAGAAGAAGTGGACAGTGTTAAATTATTGGGATTACAGCTTGATAATAAATTCAGCTGGAAAAAGCATACTACAGAATTGCTGAAGCATCTTAACAAATCTCTATTTACAATGCAAATTGTGTTGGACATAGGGGATATAAAAACGTAAAAGCTGCCACACTACACTTACTTTCACTCCATAATGTCACATGGGTTTTTTTTATGGGGTATTCATCATCCAAGCTAAAGTTTTCCAGCCACAGAACCGTGCAGTAAGAGTTATATGTGGTGTGAACTCAACAACAACCTGCAGAAGCCTGTTTAGGGAACTAGGGATAATAACTACTGCTTCCAAATATATTTATTCTTTAATGAAATTTGCCATTAAAAATATATCACATTTTGAAACCTACAGCTCAATTCAAGGAATCAATACTAGAAATAAGAATAATCTTCACAAGGATTTAAAGCCACTTAGTCTTGTACAAAAAGGCGTGCAGTATTCAGGAACACACATTTTCAATAACTTGCCAGTAGACATAAAAAGCTTAATAACCAATGAAATTCAGTTTAAGAGAAGCCTAAAGGATTTATTGGTGACCAACTCCTTCTACTCCATTGATGAATTTCTTACCAAACGGGAAAGTGCTGGTAGATAGACACAATAAAAAAAAACACACACATACACACACAAAATTTCAAGCTTTCGCAACCAATGGTTGCTTCATCAGGAAAGAGGGAAGGAGAGGGAAAGATGAAAGGATGTGGGTTTTAAGGGAGAGGGTAAGGAGTCATTCCAATCCTGGGAGCGGAAAGACTTACCTTAGGGGGAAAAAAGGACAGGTATACACTCACATGCACACACATTTCCATCCACACATATACAGATACAAGCAGACATTTCTAAAGGCCTTATTTGTATAAGTCTTTGTGAAGAAACTTGGAAAGACACAGGAACTACTGCACAATTGATGCCAAAGAAAGTAAAGTAGTGCACATAAAAAGATGCTAATTGTGATGTGTTTAACTGTCAAAAGGGCAAAATGTGAAACCTTCAGTGACTACACAGTAGAATCTTTTTGAAAGTCACAGAAATTTTGGCTGCATTAAAAGGTTTTCAGTGTGTAAATGTACTTATTGGTTGTGATCTCTTCCTCCATGGTAGTACTGTAAGTCTTTAGTCTCAAACTTGAAAATTTGAATATTTAAACTACATTCAACGATAACGATCACATAACAATGGGATTTTTGATTCTGTGATATGCACATTTATTTTCTCTTATGCACACAAATGAGTGATGACCAGTTTCTAACATTTGACAGCACTTTATTTATTGATCCACTAACAGGTCTCACAAAAGAGTGTTGTCTATTTTGTTCAAAACTATGTCATTAAGCAACCAAGTGAAGCATCCTTATTCCATGATGTTATAAAGAACAACGAGACTCAATAGTAGCTTCTTTACATGGCCTGTTACTGTTGTCTATAGTTGCTTTACTTGCACATAACATTACTTTGTAAGATGCTGAATCAACTCTCGACACAGTAATAGTAACATAACATAAACAGTAATCCGGTATTTAATTACAGTTAGCCTGATCGCATTTCAAATTACAGTTTATCAAAAATAATGCAAAACATAGTTATTTTCTGCCCAAAAATGTCCTGATGTTTTGTTATTTGCAATTGAAGAGCTAATAAGACACTACCACCAGGCAGGTTGTAATAAACATTACTGTATGAAGTGAGGCACTGATTTTCTTTGTCGCAAATACCACACAACTGTGAACAAGATCATAAATGGGAGTGCAATTTTATCAAGATGTATGCTCAATGGTAATGATATGCAGACTTTTTAACAGAGGGATGTCAATTGTATGAATGCTTGCAAAATGCTTTCATTAGTGGCAATACAGAGATGTTAACTGGTTGAGTGCCTTTCATGGACTGGAGATTTTTGTGATAGGGGGAGAAGGGAGTGGGGTAATATTTAAAGACTGGCATAGTGATATTTTATGACTTTGGATGTTACATTATAGTTTGTGAAACGGCAGGGTGAAAATTTAGTAATAAGAGGTCTGTTCATAAATTCTGGGACATTTGTAATTTTGTGCCAATGGTTTATTGGAATGAAACATGGTTGGCGTCCCTGCAATTGCCTGTATTTAATGTGCAAGTTTCATTGTTGTATGTCTCTTAGTTATTGTTCAGTGTTCTACTGGAATCCTGACACAAAATCTTGGAATCTGTCATGTTGCCACCAAGTTCATCCCACAGTTCACGTGTCAAGACGAGAAAGACCTTCGCCTCACGAACTGCGAAGAGCTTTTGGATTGCTCAAATGAGAAAGAGATGTTCCCTAAGAATCATAACTGATGATGAGATGGAGGTCTGTGGCTATGTTGCTAAGCCCAAGGTTCGATTTCACAATGGGTCAGGAAAGTTTCACTAAGTTCAAAACCGCTTGTCAAGTCAGGTCAAATGATAAAGCCATGTTGATAGTTTTCTTTGACTTTGAAGGATTAGTTCATTATGAATCCTTATTACAGGGACACACTGTACTATTGGTATGCATTGCAACACCTGCGAGAAAATATGAGGATGAAGCAACAAGAAATGCGGCAAGGCAGTTCATGGCTCTTGCAACATGATAAATGCACCTGAACATTCAGTCCTGTCGATGCATGACTATTGCACAAAAAATGAAATCATTGTACTGCCTCATCCTCTGTACTCTCCAGACCTGGCCCCTGTGGACTTTTATTTTATTTTCAGTGCTGCAACCCCATTGAAAGGACAAATATTTGCAATTATAAGATAAGACAAAAGAAAATTTGCAGACAGAACTTCGTGCAATCCTGCAAGAGGCATACCAAGACTGATTGTGGAAGTGAAAACAGTGTTGGGAGTGGTGTATCAGTTGTGGAGGAGAGTATTTAAATGGAGACCCTGCTCAATAAGTAAAAGATAAAGACAGAAAAATGTGGTTGACAAATTTCTGGATTTTTTTGAACAGACCTCGCATATGACCTCCATGTTTCAGCAATAATTTGGTTTAACTAAAAGATAGTTGGCTTAAAAAGTTTTAAAATTTCCCAGTACTATTTTCATAGTACACTATAATCCTATATGGTGGGTTACCTACTTACAAGTAAAGCTTCCATGTTTGAAATCTTGTTAACTTATGCAAATTCTAACTCAAGGGGTTAAGTGAATAATGAAGAGTGTTATCCACTTCAGAAAACTTTGGGCGAAAAATAGAAAGTCAAATCCCAGAATCTAACAAGTAACTGGCAGTTGGAAAAAATTACTCTGAATCAGATCAATATTTAACTACAAATAACTTCTAAGTTTATAACTTCTAAGTTAATCAGTTTTAGAAAAAATGAAACAGATTACTAAAAAGAATGAAATGAGGACTTCCTAATAAGAGGTGTCAACTTTCTCAGAACTACTGGTTAGCTCACATGACTATTCATAAAGCATGGTGTTTTAATGACCTTGGTTACTAACTGCTCTAAATTAACAAGGTTTCCAGTGAAACATAATACACCATCATCAAAACCAGTTAACAAATTCTAATACAGATTTAAAAAATACATGAAATGCTACATAAAGAAGAAACAGATTTTTTGAGTACATACATGAGATATGTCATATTTATATAAGTACAATTAGCTGAAAGACAAGGGCCAAATGTGTAGAACAATAGTGAATGGAATAGTTCCAATTTTCTATGTTTCAGGTGGTACCAAATGTTGTTTCCAGACACTCACTGATGAGACCAAAGTTAAAGTACAAATGCTGGACTTAGTTTCAAAATATTCCTTTACAAATGGAAATAAAAGTGAACAGCCCCATTTAACTGTCACACCTTTGCAAAGATAATTGAGATATATGTTAGCACTAGGAGCTGAAATCATTCAAACTTAACCAGACTCAGGGTGTGATGGAACACCCTTCAGCTTCTTTATGGAAGTAGTTGTAAAGGAACATCTTCATCCAGCATTACATTTCTCAACTGAAGTAGTTGATACCATACATATTTTTGAAATTTTAGACAGGTCACTATAATCTCAGCTGGTTTTTCAAAAAAATTCATATAATTTTATATATAGTATATTATATTTCAAGCTCAAAGCTATGAATCTGAATTGCGCTATTTTCATTGTTACAACTGATATGTACTAGCTCTGAATGTAGAGCTAAAATTATTTTTTAGAAACATTTGAAGTTATGAAATATTTGGCACACTTAATGTTTTTTGTTATTAGTTACATAGTCAGCTACAGTTTATCATGGCTATTTCTGGATTCATTTATAAAATAAACATATAAACTACTAGAAATTAATTTGTGAAGAAGTATTGTAAACCCTTTGGAATATTGTAATTACTGCATAGCAAAGTAGTAGTATGCATGATTTTGATGTGATTGGACATGTTTTTGAGATGAACAATGTAGTTCAACTTAGTTAATGTGAAAGTTAAAAAGGCAGTGTGATACAGCAAAATGTGGCACAAATAAACATTGAAACAACAAAACATCTGCACAGGTATTCTTCAAATTTATTTACATCAATTGGAACATGAGAACCTAAAATGTGAAAATTCCAGCTTCAAGAATCAGAACTCTAAACATGAAGAACTGGAGCCAACTCCATGAGAAAAGGAGATAAGTAAAAAGCTTAATGTGAATATCACTCCATTCGAATCTTATGAGAAGACTTAACCATGAAGACACTAGCAACAACAAAGGGGGGAGGGGTAGATTATAAGGGTGGGCATCATCCAGGATCAGTTGACTAGTGCTGAAGTTTTTTCTGCTGCAGAAGGAAAAGTAATTTCTGCCATTTGCAATTTATGTATGAATGGGTGTCCAATCACATGAAGAAAGAAGACCAAGGGCTGCCCAACAAAGCAAATTATATCATCAGTATAGAAGACACAACAAGATGTATACGTGACTGCTTTCACACACTGATTTTGGTCCTCAAGCTACTTGATTATATCATCTTTCAAAGATAACTATGACTCTGTCTATCTGTATTTATCTTGAGTATTGCAATATTGTATCTGACTGGAACTTGAGTTGAGGGTGTTTGAGATACCACTGGTCATCTAGGCTGTGTATGCATACTCAAGGAGAGCATGCCACTATTGATTGAGTTTAGATGCTTCCTATAATTACTCTGTACATATGATTGAACTTATTGATATGAGTATGAACTTTATTCATTTTGTTGTGTCATAATGCTTTTTGCTTGTTTGTACCCCATGTGGTTTGTATTCATGCCTCGGTTCCCACATTGTAAGTTTTGACTGTAATATTTTTTCATTATTTTGCCTTTCAAGAGTCAACACATCTTAAACACTCTCGTTTATGTGCCTGATTGATTTTGTACTATATTCCTACTCATGACTGATTATATTCTTTGCCTGTGCCCATTGTTGTGAGTTTTTCAAATCGGCTTACTCTTTGTACACTTAGACTCCTGATCTTCTTTCTCTTCCCTTTTGAAGATTTTGATGGTGTGATTTTATGAATGTAAAACTATAATTTCTAATTGTAATAATTTACTTTCTCTCTGTATTTATTTATATAGTATAGTGTTGTAATGTTTAATTTTGACTCAGTATTATTTGTCTTGTGACAGTGTACTCCATAGGTCTGAAAAACAGTATGCCATATGCTGATGTATGTATAGATTATGACTTGTATAGTAGATGTTTTTCTTATGTTTCCTGTAATATGTTATGTATCAGATAATTCTATACATATGTAATTCATCTTTTGGTGTCACTTTATAAACCTTTTGGCAAACCTTATATAGTCACAAATTATTCTGATCACACTGTTTCGGGCCGGTCAGAGTGGCCATGCGGTTCTAGGCACTACAGTCTGGAGCTGAGCGACCGCTACAGTCGCAGGTTCGAATCCTGCCTCGGGCATGGATGTGTGTGATGTCCTTAGATTAGTTAGGTTTAATTAGTTCTAAGTTCTAGGTGACTGATGACTTCAGAAGTTAAGTCGCATAGTGCTCAGAGCCATTTGAACCATTTGAACACTGATCCAGATTTTGTGAGGTGGGATATTGTAATGGTGACACCTTCCTCTATCATTACATTTGTTTAACAGAAGTAACTGATATCAAGAATATTTTCGAAACTTGTAGTGGAACATTATCTCACTGTTTTATTAAATAAATTTCATATGATTTTGTATACAATGTGTTACATTTAAGGCTAAAATGTATAAAAAGAAATTAATTTATTTTAATCGATATGTATTAACTCTGTTTGTACAGTTAAAATTACTCTTCTTTTAGAATCTTTTGAAATTATAAAATATATGGCATACTTAAAATTTCTAATATTAATTGCAAAATGTGATGATAATTATTAAATTAATTTCTAGACTCACTTATAAAATAATGATATAACTTGGTGAAAATTCTTCTTTTGTCAAGAACATCTGTAAACTCTTTTTCTTCTGTAAACTCTTTGTAATATTGTTAGTACCACAGAATGGGTTAGTAGTATTTGGCATGCCTCTGATGGAAATAGCCGTGTTTTTAATTTTGGCAATAACAGTGTAATTTTTGGTTTTACTGAAGTGGAAATTGTAAAGACAGTGTGCTATAGAAGAATTTGACATAATAAAAAAGGGTATAAACAGAAATTATGCAACAGGCTTACTTAATATTTATCATATCATCTGGAACCCACAAAGTCAAAAAATTTCAGCCTCAAGAATCTACCCCCAGACATGGCGAACAGCTGCCAACAATAAAAAAATGAAAGTAAGTAAAAAAGTTATTTGGACATCTGAGTCCTCTCAAGTCTTCTGAAATGAATCAGTTATTTACAAGAATGAAAATCCACTGGTAATGTGAGGGGGGCAAGATTACAAATTGTAATTTTGATGGTAATGTGTTCTGTGTTTCTTCTGTAGCAAGTGATGTTAGTTGTGCTTTGGAATCCATTGACTGTGCTCAGTCTTTACCTGACAACATGAGTAACCAAAGTAATGCTATGATACCAGTACAGTTGATAAAATCCTGTGAAGAAAGTGTGGATGTAGCCTTTGATGAAACTGAAAGTGATCTTTTGCTTGAAGTGTCGTAGAAAAGAGAAGATGATCCAGATTTTGGGTATTCTTACACTAAAATTAAGATTTATCAGTGTGAAGGTAACTGTTTTATTGATACATGTAGCCCAATTTGTGATATAGTGGTAAGTTCCTATGTGACTAAACTGCTTAGGTCATTAGTCCCTAGGCTTACACACTATTTATTGTAACTTAAACTAACTTACACTAAGGACAACATACACACACCCATGCCTGAGAGATGACTCAACCCTCCAACAGAGGGAGCCACATGAACCATGACAAGGCACCTCTACCGCATTGCTACGCCACATGGCTTTCATGGTTTATCTGAACAATTTACTGACAAGATCAAGTATAGTAAGAATTTTGTGGAAATGCCCATTGTATGCATAAAGATAAGAGGAGCTATAGATAAGCAAAGCAAATTGTTAAAATCTCAAGTACTGTTAACTTTTAGTATAGTAGATAAGACATTTGAAAATTGATGAATAATGATAAAATATTTGTCAGGAAAGTAGTATGTAAGATGATGTGATGTCTAAAGTTCTGTCTTATCTATTGACTGAGTTTAAATCTATGCTACACTATATTTGCAGGTTCATACAACAATATAATTATGTTTTATAATAGATTTATGTTTTAGAATTTATACATATATGCCCTGATTCTAAATGAGTACATCCTCTTACAATTTTCAAATGGAACAATACCATTAAATAACTGGTAATAAATTTTCATATGTTGTAAGAATAGTATCTTATTACATCTGTGGGGAATCACCTTACCAGTTCATTTTTTCATTGCATTTAGCTCTGTTTATTAAAGTTTTATATGTGAACTCTGTTTAATCAAGTCTGACATAAATCCTGTAGATCTGTTTTTTTCCGTATAGATAGGCAGAGCATATGCAGCATGATGTGAGGGAGGTGTTGAATAGCATACTTATTACTCATGACAAGCAGGATTTGATGTGAATGCTAGACACCGTTGGGGCATGTGATGAGAAATCTAGATAGGGAACTGAAAGATATGGGTGGATCCACTTTGCACACTGCTGTATGACTGTATCCTTGCTAGTCCAGTCAATTTACAAGAGATTGTAGGTGTGGTGTAATGTACTCATGTATATATCAGCTACTTCAGTGTTGTGATTGAAATTTGTAAATTGTTAACCAAGAAACTATCTTATATGAAGTATTCATGGAACTCTTTGTTCAGAAATGACGTCAGCCCCATGGACAGTGTTATTCCACATAACTGTATATTTTTTCAAGTATGAGGCTTATGTTACCAATACATGGTGCATTTCTATCAGTGGTAAGTGATTGTTCTAGGCCTGTATGTACATAGATTAATTTGTATGGACAATTAGTAACCAGTGTGGAAGACAGAATGAGATTTTCACTCTGCAGTGTGCACTGATATGAAACTTCCTGACAGACTAAACCTGTGTGCTGGACCTTTGCCTTTTGCAGGCAAGTGCTCTACCAACTGAGCTACCCAAGCATGACTCACACCCTGTGCTCACAGCCTTGCTTCTGCTAGTATCATGCCTCCTACTTTCCAAACTTCACAGAAGCTCTCCAGCGAACCTGCTTGTGTGAAGTCTGGAAAGTAGGAGACGAGGTACTGGCAGAAGTAAAGCTGTGAGGATGGGCTGTGAGTCGTGCTTGGGTAGCTCTGTCAGTAGAGCACTTGCCCACAGAAGGCAAAAGTCCTGAGTTTGGGTCTCAGTCCGGCACACCGTTTTAATGGGCCAGGAAGTTTCAATGTGGAAGACATTTATGAATATAGACAGTATAACAAGATTTATAAATTTCTGATTTCACACACTGCTTTTGGTTCTCAAGCTGCTCAATTATGTAATCATTCAAAGTTATTTATGTCTCTGGTTACCTGTATTTATCCTGAGTGTTGCATTACTGTACCTTATTGGAACTTTAGTTGTGGGCAAACTCATGCTTCGCTCTGTTTTGGGTACCCCTGGTCATCGCGACTGTGTATGTGTACTCAAGGAGAGTGTGCAACTATGGATTGAGGCTAGATGCTTCCTATAATTACTCTTTATATATGACTAACTTATTGATGTTATTATGAAATTTATTCATTGTGTTCTGTCAAAATATTTTTGCTGGTGTGTACTCGGTGTGTTTGGCATTCATGGGTCGGTCCCCACTTTGTAAGCTTAGGCCCTAATATTTTTCCATTATTTTGTCCTTTCAAGAGTCAAAATATCCTTAAATACTCTGGTTTATGTGGCTGATTGATTTTGTATTGTATTCCTACTCATGACTGAATATATTCTTCTGGTCTATACCAGTTGTGAGTTTTTCGAGTCAGCTGCTTTATCATAAGCTTAGGCTTTGAATTTTTTTTCCTATTTTTTGAAGGTTTTGAAGATGTTATTTTATGGATGTAAACTTATGATTTGTAATTCCAGTAATTTACCTTGTCTCTGCAGTTATTCCTGTAGTTTGCTGCCATAATATTGTAGTTTTGACCTGTATCATTTGTCTTGTGACAAAATATTCCACTGATCTGAAAATCTGAAGGCCATGTCCTGAGTAAAAATAAAGTTTTAGCACAATATCCAGAAGGGTTTTCAATAGAAAATGCTATATATACTTTCACTAATGAAATATTAAATGCTCTGAGCAACTGGAAGTCACCTGTTGGAATTTTTCGTGATCTATCAAAGGCTTTTGACTGTGTAAATCATGGAATACTTCTAGATAAGCTCAAGTACTGTGATATGAACGGAATGGTGCTCAAATGGTTTAAATCATACCTAACTGAAAGAGTGCAGAAAATTGAAATATGCAGTCCACACAATATGCAAGAAACTGGTGTTTTCTCAAACTGGAAAACAATTAAGAATGGGGTGCCGCAAGGTTCGGTCTTGGGTTCTCTGCTGTTCTTAATATGTATTAATGACTTGCCATTCTATATTCATGAAGATGCAAAGCTGGTACTTTTTGCTGATGATTCAAGTACAGCTATTACACCCAATAGACAAGAAGTAACTGGTGAAATTGTAAACGATGTTTTTCAGAAAAACATTAAGTGGTTCTCTGCAAATGGGCTCTCATTAAGCTTTGACAAAACACAATGTATACCGTTCCACACAGTTAATGGAGTGACACCATTAATAAATATAGACTTCGATGAGACATCAGTAGATATGGTAGAGTATTCAAAATTTCTAGGTGTGTGCATTGATGAAGGGTTGAACTGGAGAAAACACACTGAGGATCTGCTGAAACGTTTGAGTTCAGCTACTTATGCTATTAGGGTCATTGCAAATTTTGGTGATATACATCTCAGTAAATTATCTTACCATGCCTATTTTCATTCTCTGCTTTCATATGGCATCATATTCAGGGGTAACTCATCATTGAGTAAAAGAGTGTTCATTGCCAAAAGTGTGTAATCAGAATAATTGCTGGAGTGCATCAAAGATCATCCTGCAGACACATATTTAAACAGCTAGAGATCTTCACTGTAGCCACACAATATATAACAAAGATTCCAAGACTTACCAAGCGGGAAAGCGCCGGCAGACAGGCACATGAACAAAACACACAAACACACACACAGAATTACTAGCTTTCGCAACCGATGGTTGCTTCTTCAGGAAGGAGAGGGAAAGACGAAAGGATGTGGGTTTTAAGGGAGAGGGTAAGGAGTCATTCCAATCCCGGGAGCGGAAAGACTTCCCTTAGGGGAAAAAAAGGACAGGTGTACACACACACACAAACACACACACACACACATATCCATCCGCACATCCATGGTATGTGCGGATGGATATGTGTGTGTGTGTGTGTGTGTGCCTGTCTGCCTGCGCTTTCCCGCTTGGTAAGTCTTGGAATCTTTGTTTTTAATATATTTTTCCCATGTGGAAGTTTCTTTCTGAATTATTTACATCATCATTAATTTGAACCCAACAATTACGTTGGTTATTGTCTCTGTTGCATTTCGAAATCTTCTCTATCGTCTTACTTTCTCTTTTCGTTTGTACAAGAAGTTTCACTTTGTATTCATCTTCCATTTTTCCGTAATCTACCATACATTTTATCCTGCCTAATTATACTCTATAATACGTAATTTACTTCCAAACCATAACCTAAAATTTTCAACGCTTTCAACATAACCGCTGCTATAAAATCCATTGTTCCAAGTTTACAAACATTTCGTGTAAACTCGTGAATACTATTTCACAGCTTCAGTTCCTTTCACCCATTACACAACCATTTCAGTTTTTTCCCAACAACTTTAGTTTTATTTCCATTCCCGTTTTTCCCACAAAACCGATCATTTTTTAGCAGCTTCCCACAAGTTTACACGTTATTATTTCTTCATCAAACAATTGTTAGCCTCATTATCATAACCTGCCAGTACATAACCAGTCCTTTGAATACATTTACACACATATTCTTCGAGATTTTATTCGAAAATTTTTTTTCGAATTTTATTTTTTCGCAAATTATTTTTTCGAAACTTTTTTCGAAAATATTTTTTTCGAAATTTTCTTGAATTTCCCCACCCTTTAACGTGATCTGGAGACAACATAACTACCCAAACTTTGCACCCATTGCTGTTCACCAACCTAAGTTCAGCACATTTGATCATGTGCCTGTCTGCCGGCGCTTTCCCGCTTCCCGCTTGGTAAGTCTTGGAATCTTATATATATATATATATATATATATATATATATATATATATATATATATATATATATATATTCACTTATGAAATTTGTTATAAACAATCCAGACAAATTCAAAAGTAATAGCAGTGTACATGGCTCCAAAGGGGGTCAATTATGTTGCCTGAAAAGTGTTTGGTCACTTACCTAATAGCATCAAAAGTCTGACAGATAGCCATATAGCATTTAAAAGGAAATTAAAAGAATTTCTTAACGGCAACTCCTTAAACACATTAGATGAATTTTTGGATATAGTAAGTGGGTAATTTCCCCAACACACACACACACACACACACACACATAAAAAATAAAAATAAAAATATTAACTGTCATGTAATATTTTGTGTAAGGTAATATCTTGTATAGACACCTTTTATTAACCTGATGCATTCCACAACATTACGAAGTGTCGTACTCATGATCTATGGAATAAGTACTAATCTAATCTAATCTGATATATGTATACATTATGACTTGTTTAATAGATATTTTCTGTAATAAGTTATGTATCATATACTTCTATACACCCATATTCTATATTATGGCATCATTTTGTGCACCATTTGGTAAACCTTGTAATGGGTCACTAAATATTGTAAACACATTGTTTCCATATTTTGTAAGGAGGATAGCACTACTTTTCTTTAACAGAAGTAGTCGATATCAGAATTATTTTGAGAATTTTAGAAAGGTCATATTATCTTAGCTGTTTTTCTGAAAAACTTCATATAATTTTATACATGATATGTTATATTCCACTACGAAATTGAATTACTTTTTTTGTTGTTGCTGTCAATATGTACTAGCTCTGAATGTAAATTTAAAATAATTTTTTTTAGAAACACTCCAGATTACGAAGTATTTGGCATGCTTAAAATTTCTATTGTTAAATTTGCAATCTGGTACTGTTTATTCTGCTTATTTCTGGTTTCATTTATAAAATAAAAATATAAACTACTAGAAATTCATTTGTCAAGGAATATTGTAAACATTTTGGAATATTGTCATTATTTCAGAGTGAAGTAGTAGTAAGCATGAGTCTGATGTGATCGGAAATGCTTTTGTATTTTAGACAATCAATGTAGATTTGGCTTTTTTAATGTGAAAGTTAAAAAGCCAGTGTGATATAGTAAAATGTGATGCAAATAAACATTGAAAAAACAAAAAGTCTGCATAGGAGTTCTTCAAATTTATTTACATCAATTGGAACATGAAAGCCTTAAAACGTAAAAATTTCAGCTTCAAGAATCAGACCCCTAGACATGAAGAATTGGAGCCAACTGCATGAGAAAAGGAGACAAGTAAAAAGTTTATTGTGAATATTACTCCTCTCAAATCTTATGAGAAGACTTAACCATGAAGGCACTAGTGACAAGAAAGGAAAGAGGGGTAGGTTACATAGTGAACAAGAAATATTTCACAGTTGCTACATATGTATTCGAGTTGGATATATATCCTTCTCCCCCATACCCTGTCCATCACCTCCTGCCCCCTATCTTTCCCTACTGCCTTCTCCTGTCTCTTTCTGTTGATCTCCTCCTTCCAGTTATCTATGTCCTTCTGCCCCCCCCCCCCTCCTCCTCTTCTCCATCCCCACCCCTGAAAAAAATCTGTCCATCCCATATTCCTCTGGGCTCTCTGACCTCGAGCTTTGTTTCTTGTTATCTCCATAGAAACTATGATTGGGAATTGAAGTTGCTTAAAATGAGTGAATAAAATTGTTGGGATCATTGGTATATGGGATATGAGATCTGGATCTGGATCTATGGATCTGGATCTGGAACTATGAACATAGTAGCTTCAATGGTAGTATTTCACATATTTTCACCCTGTGAATGGATTGCATTACAATGTTTCAGATGTTTTAGATTCCATATTAGTATGCTAATAATAAGCTGATATGGCATGAATACAACCTTCCTGCTTTCTGTTAAGGCAATTTACAAGGTAGAAAACAAAAACTGTACATAGTTGTGGATACAATTTTTGTTTAAAATTATATATAAGTAGAAAGGGTATGTAAGGGGAAAGCAATTTGCCTATTGTTTAAATTTGTTGATATCATAGATAAAACTGACTGCAAGAAAGGAAACAAAGCCACCATTTTCTTCAGCAAAGCATTTTCTTTCTCAGAGTAATTTTGGCACAAAGTCTGTAAATTGTTGTTTAAAAAATTTATAATGGTTTGAATGGACTATTGTGTAAAAAATGTGAAGTAAGTCAGTCAAGAACGTTTACAGATTTCTGGTAACAAGCATGCCCTAGGGAATTATTTTCAGATCTTTGCTTTAAATGATACATGTTAATTAGCTGACTGAGAGTAGTAATATTAACCTTATCCTTTTTGCAGAAGGTGCAGTTATCTATACTGAAGGACTGTCAGAAGAAAGCTGCACCAACAATAATGACAGATTGTGGTATGGTCTTAATGTGGTGCTATAATTGCTAACTTCCTTCAAATGTTTAGAAATGTAAAATTGTGCACTTAGTAAAATGAAAAATGTAGTAACCTATGACTAAAATATCTAAGAGTTACAATTGACATCAGTCAGCTCTTACCAATACAGTTGGTGTGGAATGCTCAGAGGCACAATTGTAGATAAAGTAGTCAGCTTACAGAGGAGTCTGCTTACAAGATACTTACACAAGCAGGTATCCATTCATCCCTTATATAATGCAAAACTGACCACTAAATGTCCTAATAGGCAAATCCACCACATAAAAGGAGCTGTGAAGTATTGTGTTGTCAGGAAGTAAATATGACAGCAGAATGGGTTAATTCAGGGCAGCTCAGTGATTTCGAATGTGGACTAGTCAGTGAATGTCACCTGAGTAGCAAACCCATCAGGAACATTTATACCCTTGTAAAAATCCTCTGGTTGGCTGTTGGTAATGTGACTGTGAAGTGGAAATTCAGAGAAAACAAACACAGCTAAACCAAGACCAGGGATCTCACTTACTGATGAGCAGCAACTGTTGAGGATTACAGAGGATGAATGTAAAATGTAAGTGGAAGGAATCACTTGTAATTTCCTAAGTTATTTCAGTGACCCACAGCTAGAACAGTGACAGTGTGTAGAGAGTTAAAAAGAATGGGTTGCTATGATGAAGCAGCTCCTGAGAAGCCATACAATTCTGAGGTCAGTGCTAGGCAGTGCTTGAAGTGGTGTATAGAATAATACGACTCGGCCATGTATGACTGGATACAGTTAATTTGGAGTGATTAATCATGCTGCACCATGTTGAAATCTGATGGAAGGGTTTGGTTTAGAAGACACTTTATGAATGTTGCCTGTTATCACATGTAGTGACTTTAGTAACGTATGGAAATGGTGGTGTAAAGGTATAGATTTTTTTTTTCTCATGATTAGGATGTGGTCCCATATTATGCTTATGAGAACGTAAAATGTGGAAGGATACAAACAAATTTTAAAGCAAAGCATACTGCATTTTTTGTCGGATCTGTTTGGAGACAATGACTGTTCGCATCAGCATTACAATGCACCCTGTCGTAAAGTAGCTTCCATGAGGCAATGGTTTGTGGATAAAAACATTCCTGAAATGGACTGGCTGGCCCAGTGCCCTGATGTAAACCAAATGAAACACATTTGAGATGACTTGGAAAGTTGAGTTTGTTCCAGACCCCCATGGACAACATCATTATCTTCTCTGCTTTTGGCCTTTGAGGAAGAAGGGGCTGCTATTCCTCCACACACATTCACATACCTCATTAAATTGTCCCGAACAGAGTTCAAGGCATCATAAAGGTCAAGGATGAAAACCATCCATATTAATGTTTACTCATAAGTGTCCAGATGCTTTTGATCAGATAGCATACCCCTACTCAAGTAGGTAATATCCAAACCAAATATCACAACAGGGGATATTGTTCATGTACAATGAAGGGCAGCACAATTAGTCCTAGGTTTCTGTGAGTTATGGCACAGCATCATTGTAAGCTGACAAATCTGCATTGGCTGATGTTTCAAAAGCAGTATTAACTGCCACACAAAAACCAAATTATTAAGTGCAAGGAACTACTGTTCAGCAAAGATTCTAAGATTTCGCTATTTCCCTTAGAAATCACTCCCACAGGGAACATTAAGACAAGATGAGACTTACAACATCATGCATAAAGGCATTTACACAATCCTTCTTCTCTTGCTCTATTTGTGAATGGAATGAGAAGAGAGCTTGAAATGTAGTACAATGCACTGTCATGCACTTTGCAATGGAGTATATAATATAGATGTGGATAATATTTTACTGATTTCTCATTTTAGTGTTCCATTTTTATCATAATTTGGGCCTGTTATGAGTGGCAAATATACATTAGAATCTTTAGTTTCATTTTTATAAAAGGACAGTTTTGTATCTCCTATTAGTTAGCTGTATGCTTTCTGCAGATCTCTGTACACATGAAAAGTAACATGAGCTTAGCTTAATGGACAAATCTTACATGGTTTTTCATTTATTTCCGAGGATCTGTTTTCTTACATTCACATACGAGAGGCATTTCGTAAGTCCTTGCAAAGTCAGAGATGGCACCACTGGTGTGTATCAAGGTCACTGTGGATGGAACATGGATACATTAATATACTCCTGAGACCAAACAACAATCTAAACAATGGGTTACCAATGGAGAATCAGCACCAAAAAAGGCCAAGACCACTCCTTTGGCTGGAAAGGTTATGGCAACTGTCTTTTGGGATTCACAAGGGAAAATCCTCATCGATTATCTGGAAGAGGGTACAACTATTACATGTGCATATTATTCATCATTATTGGACTGTTTGAAAACCGAGCCACAAGAAAAACTCTAGCAACTGGACCAAAAAAGTGTCCTTTTCCATTTTGGGGATGCACCAGCACACATCTTAGCAGTTGTGGTTTCAAAATTAATGAAAATAGGATTCCAACTCATTTCACATCACTCCTGTTCTCCAGACTTGGCTTCCTTGGACTACTATTTGTTCCCCAATTTGAAGAAATGGCTGGCAGGTCAAAGATTTTATTCAAATGAGGAGTGATTGCAGCAACTAATAGCTATTTTGCAGACCTGGACAATTCCTATAAGTCAGAATGGATCAACAAATTAGAACAGTGTTGGAAAGAGCACTACTAGTGCTGAATCAACATTGGTTAGATATACAGAACTGAATTGGATGGATTGATGTGAACTTATGGATCACTTATGACACTAGATTCACAACCACTAGAAAATGTTGTTGGTGCCTGAAGCCAATCAAGGTATTGCAAAGTAAAATTTCAATTGATGTCATTTGTTTCCAAATAATTACTACATTTCCAGATACCCTGAACTGTAATGTTCAACTTGCTGGACAATAAATATTTTCTTTAAATGCTTCATGTACAGGCAGTTCTAATTTCTATAGGAATCATTTATGAGAAATGTAAGTAGTCTATACATACCAGTACCTAATATTTGACACTTCCATTCTCAGAATGTTATCTGTATTAGAGCTGCCTCAAAAATCATTTCACAGAAATTGTCCAATGGCACAAAGGTGCTGTCATTTTACATATGTTTGGACAACTGTGACACCAGCCCACCACCACCACCACCACCATCTCCATTTTCCTTTCTGTTCAGCTGTGCCAAATTTTGATTACCTGCTGTCTTTTTTATGCTATAAGCACTTATTTTAATTTAACTTTTTCAGTACAAATTCCTTATTCACAAAATACTGTTCTTATTTCATTGCTAAGTAACAATGGAAAAGGCTCTCACTCACCAACTGCAGTTTAGCTGATGTATAATGTGACTGCTATCATTTCTGGCTGTGCCTTTTATACAGTAGGAAATGCCTGTGATTGGACAGTGGTAGGAGGTGATTGTGGGTGTATGCAACAGGTCTTGTGCCTGGGATGACCACAAGGAAATGACTTGTGGGGTGCAGGATGGGGAGCAGGATTGGAATAGCGGTGGACAATGTAATTCTGTAGATTGGGTGGGTGGCAGAATACAACTTTGGATGATTTTGGTAGGATTTTGGGTGGGATAGTCGCCAACTGGCATTCCTCTATTCACCCAATATCACCCTGGCCATGAAAAGCCCAACCGTGACTTTCACTATGGTTTTGACTACCTCTTGTTGTACCCTGAAATGAGAGAGATCCTACACACAGTGCACAAATAAATTATGGGTTGGAGGACCTTTTCTTCAGCCTTTAAAGGCTTGCCTAAGGTGACACATAGGTGCCCAGACAAAATATCATAGACTGTAACTAATGATGACCAGCAGCAAGCCTAAAATATCTTTGAATAATTGATTTGCAAGGAAAATTTTGAAGTTCACACAAGGCCTTTGCTGTCTTTGACAGAATTACAATGTTGTCAACAAACCTCAACATCTTTTTTTTCTTTTCTTTCATCTTTGATTATTTCTCTGTTTTTCATTATTTTACTTTTGCTGCTTGTACAGCACTGGGGATAAGCTACATTATTTACTATTTCATACCCTTGAGTATAATATGAACTCCAACTTCATTATAAACAATTAAAAGTCCATAAAGGGAAACACAAAAGTGTCACACTGAGTATGCATAATATATTGGGTCAGAGCACTTTTGATGCACAATTTGTAAAAAGTGACAGTATTTCACAAGAGGAGGAATGAATAACATGGACTTAATGTTACTGATAAGCAACTGTACAGACAGCAGAAACCTTTTGATGGACTCATTTCAAGATACTGTAACTGTCTTTGTTTGGATGTACTGAAGGTGCATGGTAAGTCTAAAACTAAGATGCAGTTATAGCCATGAAAGAACCTCTACTGAAACTGATTTGGTGATAAAAATATGACAGAAGTATATGAGGTTCCAAACATGACTATTGGTCTCATACATTGGCTCATTTTGATGTACAATTGTTGTTTTATTGTAAGAGATATCACATGTTAGGGTCCTGTGTAAACATTCCACTAATTATAAACAAGTAGTATTTGAGACCAAGATAGTTAATAGTTATAACAGAGCTTAACTCACGGGCAATGCCTTGGGAATAATAGTTCCCTGGAATGTAGACTTTGTCCAGAAGTTGCAGTATCAGGATAAGCCATATATTAATAGTCCTGAATGTATCAAATGTTAAACAGCTGCCTTGTTACAAACTGATGTAGTTCTTCAAAGACCTAGTAAATGGAAATTCCCTAAGCATTGCCTACAGCTTTGCAGGTTTGGGAAGAGACAAGTGGTAAATCTAATTATGCTTATTTATTTCGTGAATGTGAGAACATCCATAGTGAAACTCCTAGGTTATCAAGGTGGAGAGCCAGGATACTATTTAGAATAAAGTCAAAGATCAGTACTAGCACATATAACCATAACATCAGAACTTCCTATGTGATATCGGCAAGGTAGCTACCAGTTACTGTCTAAAGAAGGAAAGAAGAGAATTACAGGTCTACCACTACAGTTAGAGAATACAATTATAGGAAGGTATTTATTTTTAAATAGGGAGATGCTTCTGAGAAATCCTGATAATTTTATGAGGACCTGTGAAAAAGTTACTCTTATTTAAAGTTCTTATGGTGGAGGTCTTGAGTGAGTTTGCAAAAGTATTCAATTTCTTACCTCATGTTTTTGTGCATGACCTAACCTCTAATCATAATAAGTTTTCCTCAAGTGTGCTTGTTCTGATAACAAGACTTAAGTTGTTGTACTTTATTTTCCCAGTAGCATTCATTTCTTAGTAGCTATGGAAGGAGATCTATCCATTTGCTTCTTTTGTTTACCTTACATTCAAGTTCAGATGGCATGTATTATGTAGTATAGAGTGACAACTTGTTGACTATTGGTTCAAATAATTTTCTAATTATTCTACTCAGTATGTTGCTTCATTAGCTGCATAACTACTCATGAATCTGTTGAACTTACAAAAAAATTATTACCAGCATGTTATGTTCTGGATGAAATTTTGATATTAAAATTTGTTTAATTTTGTATTCTTTGCTCTCCATTTTGAAGTGGTGAAATTTGATGTGTTGCCAGAGAGTAAGTCAGCAGGCTTATCAACAGTTGGTCTGTAGATCTTTACAATTATTTTGATAACTGGAGCTCCTGTGGTAGATTTTGTGGCATATAATCTAATATTAAAAAAAAATTATCAAGTACTGCTATGTTTGCTGTAAATATAGTAATTAAACTTCTCAAAAGCCCAGGCCATGGCCAGGATTTCCAATTTTGTTGCAGAATAGACTCACTCACACTCTGAAAGTGCACAGGTAGCATAACTTTTTATATAAACATCACGTTTACCATTTTCTTCATTAAACTGAAATAGAAATATCCTAATCCCAAGAAAGGGGATAGGTGACTATACAGAAATCATTTGAAATGTTGGGGTGATGTAAATTTTCAGAATTCACTGGGGCTTGTTTATTTGCATCAAAGTCATCCTCAGAGTTCTTTAATCAACTGTGGTTTGCCTTTGCCTTTAATAAGCTTAATAATACTTTACTGTTTAAAAGTTGATTGGGCACAGAACTAAATATAATCTCTGAATGCCCTAAACAGTATCATACTTCTAGGATTTGAAAATTTCTTTATTCCACTACTCTCATGCATGTGTGTAGAAGGATGTACATGGCCCAGAAATTTAATTTCATCTGTCAAGACTTTTATTTCTGGATATCACAGGACTCCGGCACTTGAAAACTTCTGTAATGTCCTCTCTAAAAATTCAATATGTTCTTTCCGAGTGGGGGTAGATGTTAATAAGTCATGTACATATAAGGTTATTTATTTCAATAAGTGATACACTAATACAGAGTCTAATGCAATGATAAAGTTGCCTGAATGTACATTCTGTCCAAAAGGTAATACACAAAACTGGCAGGTTCTTCCTACAAATATATTTTCTCAATTCTTCTGAGAGGCTCACTTGCCAGTGCAAAATTCTTAGATCAGTGCTTGTAAGGAACTTTGTGATATGAAATACCTGTGCCTGTTCATCTATATTTTCTAGCCTAGTACAAGCAGGAATAATGATTGTTCTGATTAATAGCTCATGCAGCTAGTACAAGGTGGACATTACCACCAGGTTTAGCTACTGCTAATAAAGAGCTGCCACGTGTTTCATACATGGGATTCAATATAGATTTTGTTAGTAAATTTTGTGTGGAAGTGCTTCCATGTGATATTGATATGTATGCACAATACTTTTTTACAAATATTCTTTAAGTCAGCCTAGTGTTGGGGGTCATGTGATCTTCATCATTCTTCACTGAAATACAGTGCTTATTTTTGTGTTAATAAACTTTACTCTTATGTCTTGGCAGTAGTTAACATAGTCAACTTTCAGTTTTTGGGATTCTAGCACCCAGTTTATTAAGATGCCAGCCATTATATCCATCAAAGTTTCATATAATGTCAGTCAGCCACTGAAAAGCAAAAGAGCATTGAAGGTTGCAGTGAACATTGACAATCAAACTCAGCTGTAAACAGTGGTGTGTGGCCATCAGTTGTTCACACCTCATTTGGAAACAAGACAGCGAGTATGCATACACATAACAGTAAAACTCGCAGCACCTGAAGACAATGACTGGGTCAGTGATTGAAACATTGTGCAGAAAATGGAAACAAGAACTCAGCTGTATACCTGGAAGAACACCAGTAATACATCATGCCATGAAGACTTGAGAGTTCTCATAATGACTAATGTCATTAAGAGCTGTTGTCTTCATAACAAATCTTAACTTGTCTGGATGATCCTTAGGATGGTGAGTATGATGTCACATGAGAAACTGAAACAGTTCACTTTTATGAAAGGGCTATGAATCCTCTTCCCCCACAATAACAATAAGTTTATGTGAACTCAGCATGAAACATTTCTGACTGGGAAAACACCATCAAATAGCATGACGCCAGAATTTTCATTCCGGAATAGAAATTGTTGCCATTAAAATTCATGTATAAAATCAATGTATTGCATTTCTGATACATTTTTTTAGGATTAAACTGGCTAATTACTACTTCACAGCAGACAGTGATGCTGTAGACTCATTTTAAGTCCCTTTCACTTAATATATCTCTTGCATACTTCACTGATTCCTTCCTGTGACAGGACGTTTAGACTGAGTATATCTACCCACCATCCATCAAACCACTTGAGAATGTTTAGGCATTCATTATAGTGAGAACTTGTCACTAAAGGGGGATCATGCTTAACCATTCTGGGAAATGTAGTGTGGATCATAGCTTGCATTTCCACTGCTTCATCTGTTTCACAATGGTGTGTAGCGTGCTTTTGTATTGATGGCTCACTTTTAGGATCTCAGTAGTGTTGTGAAGGTATGCAACTGTACACACACATAACTAAAGAGAAAGAAGAAAGATTAGGGTTTAGTGTCTTGTCATCAACAATAGCATTCTAGATGGAACTCATCTCAGTTTGAGATGACTAGGGTACAACTGCCTCTGACTACTTCAGCTCTCAGTTTTAGAACATGATTATGTGAATGAGAATAGCTGCCATGCAAATGCAACACGACTGAAGTACAAAAGCCCCTTTCGCTGATACTGATGTATGCCAAGCATCTGTTATTTCTCTCTCTCTCTCTCTCTCTCTCTCTCTCTCTCTCTCTCTCTCTCTCTTTCTCTCTCTCTCTCTCTCTCCCTCCCTCCCTCCCTCAATCACACACACACACACACACCACACACACACAGACACACACACACACACACACACACACACACACACACACACACACACACACACACACACACACACACACACATAAAAATTCATTCAATTTTTGGACATTTGATCTATAATATCATTCTGTATTCTCCTCAGTTACTTTACTTTGAAGGTATCATTGGCCTCTATGAAACAAGTACATGAAAGCCAATTCACATTCACTTATCTTCAGGCTCAGTGTCAGAAAGTATTCTAACAAACATATTGTTGACGAGATTCTGTGTTTGGAGTTGTGTTAATCTGCTATCAAATCAGAGCTGACAGGCTACCAGCTACAGCAAGGCATCATGTAGTCTTTGTCTGCTAGGCGTTTCTAGAACTACTGTATAACTGATGAGTCAAAACATTATGGCTGCCTGCTCAATAATGTGTTGGTCAACCTTTGGAAAGCATTACAGCAGCGATTCTGTGTGGTATGAATTGAGAAAGTCTTCGGAAGTTTCACAGAGGCACGTAGCATCAGATGTCTATGCACAGTTTATGCACTTTTGTGAAATTACTTGCCGGTGGTTAGTGAAGGTGGAGCTAGCGACCGATAGCATCCCTTTTGTTTTCCACTAAGTTCAGAACAGGTGGATTTGGTGGTCCAGATAATGTGACTTCACTACCATGCTGTTCAAACCACTGTAGACGATATGACATGGACAGTCACTCTGCTAGAAGATGCCATTGCCATCGGGGAGGACACCAAGCCTGAAGGATGTAGTTGATACAAAACAGAATTCATGTAGTGTGTAGCTGTTTGGTGCTTTCAGTTACTACTGGGGATACAATGGAAGCTCAGTTGGTTATCTCCTGTAGTGTAATACTGCTTCCACTGGCCTGCGTCCACCCTATGGAGGATGTTTTGAGCGGCCGTTTGCACATCTGAAGATGACCATAGATCTGATTTAACAAGAAACATTATTCATCTGACCAAACAACCTGTTTCCATTACCCACGGTGCAATCGTAACTGCCGGCCACAGTGGTCTCGCGGTTCCAGGCGCGCAGTCCGGAACCGTGTGACTGCTACGGTCGCAGGTTCGAATCCTGCCTCGGGCATGGATGTGTATGATGTCCTTAGGTTAGTTAGGTTTAAGTAGTTCTAAGTTCTAGGGGACTGATGACCACAGCAGTTGAGTCCCATAGTGCTCAGAGCCATTTGAACTATTTTTTGCAATCGTAACTGACGATGTCAACATGATAAAATGTAGGGATCGTCTGATTTGGAGTCCAATTTGCATAGAAGGATTTGCTCTGTAGCAATTGCACTTGCAACATTTGTACCCTGTGGTCAGGTCTGGTACAAATTGCTACCCTTCATGCTTTACACAGAGGCGAAGCCTCAGACCTCTGTTATCCCACACAATATCATGTACTTGTGGTTTCACTGTCCTTTGACTGCTTCTCATAGAGATTCCCAGCGATCAGCAGCGAACTTGAAGCGTTTCTGAGAGTGTAGTTCCAAGAGCCAGGCCTTAATGGTCTATCCCTTCTCAAAATCAGTGATTTCCAAATTTGTGGCCCGCATCATACACGGATGATAACCTATTCAGCTCTGCTTTGCTTGTACGTGCATTTCCATGACGACGCTACAAACTTTCAGGAGTGAGGGAGAAGGGTAAATGCATCAGTTTGAGGTAAGGGAGCCGAGTCTGCAAATGACAGAGTTCAAAGTTATAAGCAAAAATCATTCTGATACCTCTGACAGTGGAAAACACGTACCGGTATTGTTGTTGACTGTAAAGACGGTAACTTTCAGAGGTGACAGTATGGTTTGAACAAGAAAAAATTCCCTGTGAATGTGGGCTACAAAATGTATTTGAGAGCCTATTTGTGTTGGACATTTTTGGTTGTTTTGGTCCATACTACCTCCTCCAAAAATATGGACACCAAGGAGCTCTCTAAAGAAAAGATGTTTAACTATCGGAGATGAACAAGTGCTCATAGCTCTTAAGGTATTCATTTCAGAGCCCATGTTTACCAGCCACATTTTTCATGTTTTGGTCCAGAATGCGACTTCTAAAAGTTGTACCGTGCGTGAGTCGTGCTTCGGTAGCTCAGATGGTAGAGCACTTGCCCGCGAAAGGCAAAGGTCCCGAGTTCGAGTCTCGGTCGGGCACACAGTTTTAATCTGCCAGGAAGTTTCATTGTTCCACGTGCTATACAGCCAACGGCTATGCTGCAATGATAATACCAGTTCCTGTCAGATCACCGAAGATAAGCGCTGTCAGGCTGGGCTAGCACTTGGATGGGTGACCATCCGGTCTGCCGAGTGCTGTTGGCCAGGGGGTGCACTTAACCCTTGTGAGGCAAACTGAAGAGCTAATTGATTGAGAAGTAGCGGCTCCAGCCTCAGAAACTGACGTACGGCCGGGAGAGCGGTGTGCTGACCACATGCCCCTGCATATCTGCATACAGTGTTGCCTATGGGCTGAGGATGACATAGCAGCGAGTCGGTACTGTTGGGCCTTCATTTCCCATTTGGGAGAATTTCAGTTTAGTTTTACCTTCTAGACAATCCATTTACGAGTGGGTACAGAGGGTTAAAGAAACAGAATGTCTGTAAATGCAAAAGTAATGGGCAGCTATCATCTGGGAACAGATGAACGGATCAGAGAACAGTTCTTCAGAATTGTCAATGTCAATAAAATTCACCGACAACCGTGTACCTTGAGATATTATTTTATTTTATTGTGAAATCTACCAGTTTTGGCGTTTCATTATGGAATCTTCAGGCCCCATATGCATCTATCCAAACAAATGAACTTGTCGTATAACGCCATAAATCTCTGGATGTCGTGAATTCAGTAGTTGCATTCATAAACATGGCAGTTGCTATCACGTCTTCGAACGTAACGATTGAATTCGCGATATCCAGAGATATGTGGTGTTTCTAGAATGAAATTTTCACTCTACAGCGAAGTGTGCACTGACATGAAACTCCCTGGCAGATTAAAACTGTGTGCCGGACCGAGACTCGAACTCCGGACCTTTGCCTTTCGCGGACAAGTGCTCTATCAACTGAGCTACCCAAGCACGACTCACGCCCCGTCCTCACAGCTTTACTTCTGCCGGTAGCTCGTCTCCTACCTTCCTAACTTTACAGAAGCTCTCCTGCGAACCTTGCAGAACTAGCATTCCTGAAAGAAAGGATATTGTGGAGACATGGCTTAGCCACAGCCCGGGGTATGTTTCTACAATGAAACAACATACTTTCTTTCAGGAGCGCTAGTTCTGAAAGATTCACAGAAGAGCTTCTAAAAAGCTTGGAAGGTAGGAGACGAGGTACTGGCAGAAGTAAAGCTGTGAGGACGGGGCGTGAGTCTTGCTTGGGTAGCTCAGTTGGTAGAGCAATTGCCGGCGAAAGGCAAAGGTCCCGAGTGCGAGTCTCGGTCCAGCACACAGTTTTAATCTGCCAGGAAGTTTCATATATGGTGCTCTTCGACAAGTTCGTTTATTGGGATAGATCCGTATGTGGCCTGAAGATGGCGTTACGAAATGCCGAAACTGGTAGCCTTCACAATAAAACAAAATAATATCTTAAAGTAAACAGCTGTTTTGTGAATTTTATTGACATTGATAATTACGTAACCAGTAAATGTCCCCTGCCCATGATAGACTGACAGAAATTGAATTCTTTCAGAATTCTACAAAAGTCAATGAGCTAGGGACTCCACAACCAACGGTTTGGAGACTGCTGAGGAATCTTCTGCAAATGAAACAGTATCGGATTCAGTTGCTCCAAGGTATTACGCATGGCGACGAAATGGAAGATTATGATTTCACTTGTTGGTTGCTCTTCAGCTATGAGGCAATATTTCAATTGAAGGGTCAGCAACATGGCCCAATGTACAAATTGGGGAGCGGAGCAGCACCACACTATCGTCAAACATGTCAGAGGATTCCCAAAGGTTAATGTGGTTTGTGCTTTGTCAAGGTAAAAATGTATGGACCCTTCTTCTTAGTAGAGGCGGGAACAGGTGGACGTTCTTATCTGGATGCGGTGTCTTGTGCTGCAGTTGCAAACGGACAGTGATAATTTCGCTGCTCAGTAGGAATATTCCTTGCCACATTTTCATAATGACGTTCATGAGATTTTAGTAACTGAGCCACCGCAACGATGAGCCGGTCACGCACCAGATAACAGTCTGCAGTTGCTGACATGGTCCCAACTTTCACTGGACCTGACACAGTGTGAAATTTACCTTACAAGAAGGCATCAGGGCAGGTACGAGTGACATCATGCAGACACTCTGGGGCGAATTTGGTTGAACTGGATAAAATACTGTATGTGTGCAATGCGACTAACAGTTCTCATATCGGACATTTGAGAATCACAAAAAAGAAAGACTTCTTGAGTTGCTGTTTCTGTATGTATAATCACATAATGCCTTAACTCGATACAAACATTTTTTACAGTCAGCTGAAAGTGTCTAGATCATTTTGAACAAACTTGTAGTACCGTATACAGGGTGGTCCATTGATTGTGACCGGGCCAAATATCTCACGAAATAAGAGTCAAACGAAAGAACTACAAAGAATGAAACTTGTCTAGCTTGAAGGGGGAAACCAGATGGCGCTGTGGTTGGCCCGCTAGGTGGCGCTGCCATAGGTCAAATGGATATCAACTACGTTTTTTACAATAGGAACCCCCATTCTTTATTACATATTCGTGTAGTACGTAAAGAAATATGAATGTTTTAGTTGGACCACTTTTTTTAGCTTTGTGATAGATGGCGCTGTATAGTCACAGACGTATGGCTCACAATTTTAGACGAACTGTTGGTAACAGGTAGGTTTTTTAAATTTAAATACAGAACGTAGGTGCGTTCAAACATATCCGGCGGTATTCCACAAGGTTACCACCCTTCGATTGTGCCATTTCCGCACTAATTGAGGCGCTAGGGTTTCAGGTGCCAGCCAGCCAGCCAGCCAGCCAGCCAGCCAGCCAGCCGGCCAGCCAGCCAGCCAGCCGTGCAGCAGTGGTCCAGCCCTGCAGCAGCAGTGCAGCCATGCAGCAGCAGCAGCAGCAGCAGCACCGGTCCGGGCCAGCAGCAGCGGCCAGGCCAGCAGCAGCGGTCCAGCCGGCAGCAGCCAGCCAGCCCTCCAGCAGCAGCGGTCCAGCCAGCCAGCCAGCCAGGCAGCCAGCCAGGCAGCCAGCCCTCCAGCAGCAGCAGCAGCGGCGCTGGTCCCGGTCCCAGCCCCGGCCCCGTTTGCGGAAGCAGCAGCAGCTGCGGCGGCATTCCTGCCAGCCATCGTCGGCGTCAGCGTCAGTGCCAGTGCCAGCAGCTTGGGACTCCGGTCCTCGTCCGTCTTCGTCTTCAACCGTCTTCGTCTTCTTCCATCTATGTCTTTGTGTCCATCTGTCCCCAGTTTTTTCCCCCTTTCCTTTTCGTCCTGTGCATTTTGTTTATCCTTGTCGTCATGTCCGCCCCCACCACCCCTATGACCACTACCACCACACCCATAGTTTACACTTCCCTCTCTGCCGCCACCACCACCACCATTACATGGTGTGACCAGTCACACCTCCTTCTTTCCATCCCTCCTCTTCTTACTCTCCCTTCGCCCGTTCGGCCACTGCCCATGCCCCACTCTGCCCATCACCTTCGCCATCACCGCCGTCGCCGTTGCCATCGCCGTCGCCTTCACCGTCACCATCTCCGGCGCCGACTGCTGCGTCCACGCGGGGACCTGCCCCTTCCCGCCACCTCCCTATAGCTCCCTTCCCTCATATAACCACCCATCCTTCTGCCGCCGTTAAGGGCCCTAGTGGCACCACCACCTCCTCCTCTCCCAAAAAGGCCCCGCCCCCTCCTCCTTCCCCTCCCAGGATGCCATGGATGTCAACATTGTCTCCCTGCCTGGCCCTGCTCCCTCAACCTCCTCCTCCACCTCCCTCCCCTCTTTATACAAATGCCTCCTCTCCCGTCATGATCCTTCCCTTCTCGAAGCCTGGAATCTCTCCCTCCTCCTCTGCCAACACTTCCCTGGTGCTCCCATCTCTCTCCTCACTCCCAGACGGGATTCGTTCTCATTTCCTCCCCCAGCACTACCCTCCATACTGACATCCTCTCCAGCCTCCCCATCACCAGCTTTGGCCCCAAAGCTTCCCTCACCCCTGCTCCTTCTCCATCTCCACCCACCAACCCCAAACCCCGTGTCGCCTGACTCACCATTGTCCTACAAAACGTCCACCATTTCCAGCGCCCTCACACCCTCCAACAGGTCTTCCTTTCCGCCCGTTCCTTTTTCCACTTGAAAATATATGCCACCTACTCCACAAACCAGGCCCATTTCACCTTCTCCCGTCCTGACACCCTTGTCTAAATACCTGTCATGGTGCGACAGCACCGTATCATTTTCAACAACATCTGCTCCCTCCCTGCCAACAAGAACCTCTTCCTCCACACCCTTGCCACCCACCGTGTGGATGCCTTTCTCCTCAATAAAACTTTCCTCCAACCTCACCACACCGACCACACGTCGCCCTACCTCCTTCACCACTCCGTGGTGGAGTTGCCATTAGTCACCACAGTCAGATCCCAGTTCGGCTCCAACCTCTCCATCCCGACCCCACCGAACACCTGATCCTTAGTCTCTTCTTCCCCGGCCTTACCGTCACTTGCGCCACCATCTACATCCACCCTAACGTCCCTATTCCGTTCGACTTCCTCTCCCACATTGACCACACCTTCTCCTCCTACGTTATCGCCGCTTATCAACATCCATAGTCGTTCCACTGCCCAGGTACGGCGGTGGCATCGGTTCCTCTCCTCCCTTCAAGGCGACCTCATTCCCATCCCCCAGCACACCCGTCCTGAATCCAACTCCACTACCGATGTTATCCTTTCCTCCCCCAACCTCCTTGGCCGCATAACAGTGGATGTCCTGGAGCCTATTGGTAGCGACCATCTCCCTGTCCTCCTCACCGTTTAAGACAGTTGTCGCCCCCACCCCGATCCTCGAAGTGACCCTCCCCATAAGTACGTCCATGACTATTCCCATGCCAACTGGATGCCTACCGGGATGCCCTCTCCACCCAGGTCGATAGCCACCCCCTCTCCTACAATCACCCTGATGACGTAACTCATGCTGCCTCCTTTCTCCAGCAGACCTTGTCTGAGGCCATGGAGGCCCACGTCCCTACTGTCGCCATCCACACCGAACATCCTACCTTACCCCCACAGGCCGTCCTCCTCCTCCGTGAATCCCGTCATCTCTACCGTTCCTTCCTCCGCACGCGTGACCCGGACACACTATGACGCCACCGGCAACTCCAGCAACACATTCGAAAATTGCTTGCGGCCAAGAAACGCCGGGACTGGCGACAGACATGCACCCGTTTAAATGCTACCCTACCTATCAACTCGTCCAAGTTCTGGACAGCCTTCCGTCGCCTTACTGGAACTAAACCCTCCCCCTACTATCCTCTTCTCCATGATGATCACCCATTGCCTGACAACCTTAATAAGGCCAATCACTTTGCCCCCTACCTCTCCGATGTATTTTCCATCCCCGATGGCGACAGTAGGGACATGGGCCTCCATGGCCTCAGACAAGGTCTGCTGGAGAAAGGAGGCAGCATGAGTAACGTCATCAGGGTAATTGTAGGAGAGGGGGTGCCTATCGACCTGGGTGGAGAGGGCATACCGGTAGGCATTCCAGTTGGCATGGGAATAGTCATGGACATACTTTGGGGGAGGGTCATTACGAGGGTCGGGGCGGGGCGATGACTGTCTGAAACGGTGAGGAGGACAGGGAGATGGTCGCTACCAATAGGCTTCAGGACATCCACCGTTATGCGGCCAAGGAGGTTAGGGGAGGAAAGGATAACATCGGGAGTGGGGTTGGATTTGGGATGGGTGTGCGGGGTGTTGGGAATGAGGTCGCCTTGAAGGGAGAAGATGTCACCGCCATAACTGGGCGGCGGAACAACTATGGATGTTGAGGTCGGCGGCGATCACGTTGGAGGAGAAGGTACGGTTAATGTGGGAGAGGAAGCCGAAGGGAATAGGGACATTACAGCGGACATAGATGGTGGCGCAGGTGACGGTAAGGCCAGGGAAGAAGAGACTAAGGATCAGGTGTTCGGTGGGGTCGGGAAGGAGAGGTTGGAGCCGAACTGGGATTTGATGGTGCTGACCAATAGTAACTCCGCCATGCGCAATTGGGAGGGAATTATCGGAGTGGTGAAGGCGGTAGGGCGAAGTATGGACGGTGTGGTGGGGTTGGAGGAAGGTTTCATTGAGGAAGAAGGCATCCATGCAGTGGGTGGCAAGGGTGTGCAGGAAGAGGTTCTTGTTGGCAGGAAGGGAGCGGATATTGTTGAAAAGGATATGGTGCTGTCGCGCCATGACAGGGATTTAGACGAGGGAGAAGGTAGAATTTGAAATCGGCCTGGTTGCTGGAGTAGGTGGCGTACATTTTTAGTTGGAAAACGGAACGGGTGGCGAGGGAGATCTGTTGGAGGGTGTGAGGGCGCTGAAAAGGATGAACATTCTGAAGGATGATGGTGAGGAATCTGATGATGTCCTCAGCGGTAGGATGTGGCGAAGGGAATTTCCAGGAGGGGTGGGGGAATCCAGAGGGCGAACAGGAATGGTGAGTTCAGGAGTGGTAGGAGGGGGTCATGCCTTACATTTCTGAGAGTAAGTGGGATGAGGGAAGTTACAGGTATTACAGAAGGGGAGGGGGACTGGAGATTGGGGCACTGCCGTAAAAAGTGTGCTTGCCTACAGTGCTGGCTGGTGGGAGCCTTGCGGCACTCAGATGTCGGGTGTGCATTATACCGCAAGCACCTCTGGCAATGGAGGGATTCAGGAGGATATGGGAAGGGTCATTTTCTTAGCGTTGGTGAAAGAGAAGGGCACCCTCCTCCTTCCTTCAGCAGATGGTCGATGGAGGGGGCGTCTTCGGAGAAGACCCACATAAGGCGGGTGGGGCCGGCTGAGTTATGGATGTGGCGAACCACACGCACCTCCAGATGGGGATGCGCCTTGAGCTCCGTCATCACCTCCTCCTCCGTGATCACCAGACGAAGCCGAGTAATCATGGTGGTGAGGGTCGGTTGGTGACGTGGGGGTTGGGGTTGGCGGGAGGCAGGTGGGGAAGGGGCAGGGGCGAGGGAGGCATTAGGGTCAAAGCGAGCGATAGGGATGTGGGATAGGAGATCTGTGTGGGGCTGGGGGAGGAGATGAGCACCGAATCACGGCGAGGAGTGAGGAGGGAGATGGGGGCAGCAGGAAAATTCTGGCAAAGGAAGAGGGTGAGGTTCCGGGCCTCAAGAAGGGAGGGATCAGGACGGGAGAGGAGGTAGCAGTAGGAAGAGGGGGTGGAGGAGGAGGATGGGGCAGGGACAGGCGGGGAGACATCCATGGCATCAAGGGGTGGGGAAGGGGGACGAGGTGGACATTTTTTGTGAGTAGAGAATGTAGGGGTGCACTGGGTCACTTGACGCCGGCGGCGGAGGTGTGGGGGATGGGAGTGAATGGAATGTGGCGGGGTGGCAGGTCCTGGTGCGGGAGTCGGCGCCAGAGACGGTGAGGGCTGTGACGAAGGTGACAGTGCAGACAATGATGATGAAGGTGAAGGGGAGAGCTGAGCATGGGCCGTAGCCCGCCGGGCGATCACCCTAGCAGGGGCCGCAGAAACGGAAGGTGAAGGGGGAGGGAGTGGTGGGAAGGGATCAGAAGAGGAGGAGGGAGGAGTCGGGGATGGGGTGACAAAGAGTGAGGGAGATGGGAGAGTGAGGAGTGGGGGGATGGACTGAGGGGGGAGTGATGCGGCACACCTGGCAGCGGCGGAGAGGGATGTGTGTATGATGGCAGTGGTGGTGGCAGTAGTGGTGGTGGTGGGGGTCGACGTGATGAGAAGGGGAAAAACACAGGACAGGACAAAGAAGCAAACGAGGGACGGACAAGGCGACGAGAAAAACAGAGAAAAGGGACGGGGAAACTATGAAAGAGACTGGGGCCGAAGCCCCACTCTGCTGCTGCTGGCAGGAGAGGCGACCTGGCTGGCCGGCCGGTGGAGACGCTATTTCTGCTGCTGCTGCTGGACGCTGGCTGGGACCGCTGCTGGACGCTGGCTGCTGGCAGGAACAGCTGCTGGACGCTGGCTGCTGGCAAGAACAGCTGCTGGACGCTGGCTGTTGGCTGCTGGCAGGAACCGCTGCTGGCTGCTGGCTGGGACCGCTGCAGGGTGGCTGGCACCTGCAATACACCTAACACTTTGATTAGATCCGAAAGGCCAATCGAAGGGCGGTGTCCTCCCGGATTACCGCCGGAGATGGCGGAATGTTACGTGATACCACGTACTTATACGTTTGTGGCTAGTGCAGAGCCGTCTATCACAAAGCGAAAAAAGTGATCCAACTAAAACATTCATATTTCTTTACGTACTATACGAATATGTAATAAAGACTGGGGGTTCCTATTAAAAAAAAAAAAAAAAACAAAAAAAAGAACACAGTTGATATCCGTTTGACCTATGGCAGGGCCTTCTAGCGGGGAACCACAGCGCCATCTGGTTTCCCTTTTCAAGCTAGGCGAGTTTCGTTCTTTGTAGTTTTTTTCGTTTGATGTTTATTTCGTGAGATAATAGGCCCGGTGACTATCAATGGACCACCCTGTATGTATTCCACTATCAGAGGTATCAGAACGATTTTCGCTTATAACTTCCGACTTGGTCGTTTCAGGACTAGTGTCTTTTACCTCAAACTGATACATTTACACAGAATCACTGTGCATACTCCACATCACATGCCTGCAACACCACCTGGAGGCACGCAGCCTCAAGGTATGCAGTGGTCATAGTGTTTTGGCTCACAAGTGTATATATCATGGGAAACATTCGTCTTGTAAACACTTCAATAAATATTTAACTCTTAAGAATGGTTGATACATTGTACTCGCATTTAGGTGGAGAGCAGTCCAAAATCATGTAAAGCCATCTTTATTTAAGTTATCTGTAGTTTCACTAACCAGGTTAAGACAGAAAAATTGATTTTAGGACATTGACGGTTTCCTTTCCCATAGTTCCCCTGTATGAACTCGTGCTCCAACATTAATCGCCTTGTCGTCAACCATTTTCCAAGGGTAGGTGATTGAGACTTTTTTTCCTTCCACATGTGAAATATTAGAGAGATTATATGAAACTCAAGTGGTCTGCAGTAGGAACTAACAAAGGAATGGTCCAGTCAGAGATGATGAAACCCACCCTGAAATTTCTTACACAGGAAGTAAACAGCAAAAGAAATGCACTACAAAAATTTTAGCTTCCAAGACGCACTGCAAGTATATTTTTAAATTGTTAAAGCTACTCGTTTTTGTAGAATGAAGAGCGGTTTGTAAGAGCATTTGTGCAGCGCTTCCTGCCTAGCGTGAGGTAGTGAGTGTGTAGTGCTGCATAGTAGTAAAATCTGGAGTGACACAAGCCAATCTCAAGCATTTAAACCATATAAAAAAATGTCACATATTATAATGTTTTGAATAAGAGCTACGGTCGCAGGTTCGAATCCTGCCTCGGGCATGGATGTGTGTGATGTCCTTAGGATAGTTAGGTTTAAGTAGTTCTAAGTTCTAGGGGACTGATGACCTCAGATCTTAAGTCCCATAGTGCTCAGATCCATTTGAAGCATTTTTAGCCAAGCTTTTCGTATCGACAGCTAAACGGGTGCTTATGCTATTGTTACCAAGGTGACTAGCCTGGGAAAATGAATCAAGGCAGTGTCTGATGTTACATCACAGTTGATTTCTATCAGTCTTTGCTTCAATTTATTGAAATGAGATATTTCTTACATGTAAACGGTTTTACAACAATTCCTGTGGTACAACTCTTATGATACTTTTTGAATAATGTGTATTTTAGTAACAATGAAACAGTACCTTGTTAACAAACTGCCTACTGCCTTCTGTCTCGGGTTCTTCGGCCGAAGTTCATCTAATGATTCTACTGACGTTTCGCCAGCTCGAGTGGCTGGCATTGTCAAAGCTTCACCCTCCATTGCCGGCGGTGAACTGGAGCGGAACTCGCGGCCGCAGACTACATGTACCTGGCGCGCCGACGTCCTTGGGCTTCTCCACTGTCATTTCCGATGCTGTTCTCCTCTTGCAACCTGCGACGGTCGTTCGCTGCGGTACTGGAAGCCGGGATCCGTTTATCTTAAGGCTTTCCTCTTTCTTGTTGAAACTGTTCGTGTGTTTTTGTATTTCTACAGCTTCTATGAACAATCGCGTATAATAGTGCTTCTCTACAGGAAGATTTTCGGTGTCGCCGAATTTTATTACGTGGTCGGTCTCACTCAGTGCGTGCTGTGCCACGGCCGATTTCTCCACCTGCCCCAACCTGCAATGTCGCTTATGTTCTTTGATCCTGGTGTTGATTGATAGTCCAGTCATTCCGACATAGACTTTTCCGCATGTGCATGGTACACGGTGTATTACAGACATTGCAAGTGGGTCCCTTTTCTCCTTGGCAAGCCGGAGTGGCCGTGCGGGTTCCATGGGCTACAGTCTGGAGCCGAGCGACTGCTACGGTTGCAGGTTCGAATCCTGACTCAGGCATAGATGTGTGTGATGTCCTTAGGTTAGTTCGGTTTAATTAGTTCTTAGTTCTAGGGGTCTGATGACCTCAAAAGTTGAGTCCCATAGTGCTCAGAGCCATTTGAACCATTTGAACTCGGCGCAGTAAGGAATCAGATAAAGAAATGTCGGGCACGGCCTTTCTACAACAAATTCCCCGAGCTATAAAATAATATGAATATTTATATATTTGTTTGGAGAGAGATAGAGAGAGATTGATTTTTGATTGAAATTTTTACTTTATGTCGTAACTGGTACCTGAATTTTGGTTGCTGCCTCCTTGAATTATCAGATTGTGGACCAGTTGGTGACATATTACAATTTGGAGGAAGTTATTGTTCTTTAGGGTTTAAAAACGACTCTGTTAGTTACTTGGCCGTATTGCGCATAGCTTTGAGCCCAAGTTTTCGTAGCTTTTAATACCAAAGGGACAACTGTTGTAAGTAAATAACATCAAACAGCAATCTGCTTTTCGTGAGAAAACGAGATTGCTTGGCACACAAACTTCCTTCAAACTACACGTCCTGCCACATCAAAATTGGTCAGTGGAGTTCAGCACCATACTATTTTACAAGAACATAATCCAATTACTGTAATTAAGATATTATGAGAGGTTGTTACTTATTGAATGAAAACTATAGAGAATGGATATCTTTTCCTGTATTTTAGTCAACTTTGTGCACTTAAAATTCTGTCGATTGATAGACAGCGGTGACAATGAGTTCACGTCCTTTTCCAAAAACCAGATATGTCTATACTTCACTTCCAGAAAATTTTTATACATAAATGTTTGGCAACTCGTACACATACTTTACTCGGTTTTATCACTAAAATATCAATTTCCATCAAATGTAACAATACGTTCTGAGCGACAGCCTAGAAACACGTCCTCTTTCCACCAGATACAGTTAACAGTCCTCTTTTTTTAATAAATCAATTGCCTTTTTGTTTTTTAGAGTCCATACTCAAAGATTCACAACTACTAGCTTTGGGGGATTGCGCGCTAAAGAGTTTCTTGCTGTCCAGCTACGCTTCACTTTACTTTAACTACTTTTTGAATCACATTTACATTTACGGTATTTACATACATTACTGAGCTTCTCAGAATAAAATCAGGCACAAATTAGTTAAAAAATAGTGAAGCACTCATAACATTACAGAGTGACGGACAGAATCGGCCGTATATTGCACAAACACGGCGTAAAGACGATTTTCAGACCGACAAGTAAGATCAAAGAGTGTCTTAGATCGGCGAAGGAGAAAAGAGACCCACTTGCAATGTCGGGAATATACCGTATACCCCGCAAATGCGGAAAAGCTTATGTCGGAATGACTGGACGATCAATCAACACCAGGATCAAAGAACATAAGCGAGATTGCATGTTGGGGCAGGTGGAGAAATTGGCCGTGGCACAGCACGCACTGAGTGGGACCGACCACGTAATAAAATTCGCCGACACGGAAGTTCTGGCTGTAGAGAAGCACTATCACACGCGCTTGTCGCCGGCCGCGGTGGTCCCGCGGTTCTAGGCGGGCAGTCCGAACCGTGGGACTGCTACGGTCGCAGGTTCGAATCCTGCCTCGGGCATGGATGTGTGTGATGTGTTTAGGTTAGTTAGGTTTAAGTAGTTCTAAGTTCTAGGGGACTAATGACCACAGCAGTTGAGTCCCATAGTGCTCAGAGCCATTTTTGAACACGCGCTTGTTCAGAGAAGCTGTAGAAATACAAAAACACGCGAACAGTTTCAACAAGAAAGAGGAAAGCCTTAAGATAAACGGATCATGGCTTCCCGTACTGCAGTGAACGACCGTCGCTGGTTGCAAGAGGAGAACCGCACCGGAAATGACCGCGGAGAAGCCCTCGGACGTTGGCGAGCCAGGTACACGTAGTCTGCGCCCGCGAGCTCGGCTCCAGTTCACCGCCGGCAATGGAGGGTGAAGCTTTGACAAAGCCAGCCACTCGTGCTGGCGTAACGTCAGTAAAATCATGAGATGAACTTCGGCCGAAGAACCCGTGACAGAAGCCAATAGGCAGTTTGTCAAGAAGTGGCCACGAAAACCTTAACAATTTTGTGGTTCCTTGTTTATACCCCATAGTCATCACAATAACACGAATTATCATTTGAATGACGAAATCAAACATTTTTCTTAACCAGGAACACCAGATGAAAGAAAAATGAATTATTCTAGGTATATCATAGTTATTAGTAGTTCTATTTTGACAGCGTTGTGGTGGAGTAAGAAGTGGTCCTTCTGCTTATTGCGGTGTATACTGAGCACACTTTAAGTAAATTTTAAAATGTGCCAATGCAAACTGACAATACACAAATAACTGAAATTTAGGAATACTGTTCTGCTGCTAAACCTCGAACAACATGGGGCTATCAGAAATTGTTTTGTCCGACAGTTTCCTTAAAAACGTTTTCCACATTTGAAAAAATTCTTCATCAGAGTGTGAGGGGCCCACTTGTATGTGGAGCCCGATTTTGTAATATAATTCAAGAAAAATGACCTGCAGTGATTGTAATATGCAGAACAGATTGTATTTTGGACACCACTGAACCAAAGGTGTTCGCTGAATCGATTGTAAGTAGGAGCGCGCAGAGCGCAGTAGGAATTGTCGTTGCACTCTGTTACACGTAGGATGTAAGGCCTAAAGCTAGTGGCTAGCTGTGAAAACTTAGTTGTTGATCTATGGGCACAGCATAATACGTTTTTTAGAAAATGAAGTGAGGAATGGTACTGTTTGTGCTCACACAGAGCCGGGAAATGTTGGTTCATAGGTGTTTCTATAAAAGTGTAAATTGTGTATCATTAATTTGTTAGGCTGTAAGATTATCAAGAATTGAAGTGATACTGGTCTTTAACAAATATTGACCATATTCCATGGCAATTAGAGAAGAGTAATGGCTTAATACTGTAACACAAAGGTAAATTAAGTGGAACAAATTGGTAAGGTAATGACATTTAGTATATATAGTTTTAAGTACCTAGCAACAAAATTTGGATTTCGTTAAGTTTTACAGTAATGACCCTTCAATGTACGAACCAGGTATTTTCCATCAGATTTAATACATAGGTTGATTAGGTATACCAGATTTGTAATATTTTGTGTTTTTTGTAATCCTGAGAGACAGAAATTAAGTTTTGGAATCTATTTTTCAAACGATTTCAAACTTTTTCTCACAAAATCGCAGAGCAGTTGAGAAGTTCATTGATTTTGAAGTTAATGTAAAACGATTCGTATCAGATTTTGTGACGGAGAAACTTTATTTTGAATACATTTTTCGAACTGAAGCATTTGGTCTCATGATATCACCTTATCAGTACCTCATCTTCTTCCACGCTGTGTTTATTTGAACCTAATGAATATTTTTTTAAAGAAATCATTTTTCAATCATAGTCAGAAAAATATTAATGTGCCAGTATCAAAAAAGTGTTAATGTTAGTAACAGTTTCAAAGCAGGCTGCATTACACAGTCCTGAGCCAGTATGCAGTATTTTCACTGAACATTTGCAAAGTTACTCTTTTATCTGCTAATCAGTTGATATTTTTGTATGAACCTATTTTACAGCCGGCTTTGCACTTCACTGTGGCAAGACTGAATATTTTCTATGCCTACTGCGAAGAGAACAGAATACCAAAATCACATACGTTGGAACTCAAGAACTAAGAAAAATTTATTTCATTGTTTATCTGCATAGGGAATTTTGTCAGTTTGTTGCACAGGTCCATAGAACTCAGTGCTCACGAAACTTGGTAAGTTTTAGAAGGATTGATTTCGTTATGAAAACTGCATATTTCTTTTGCAGATTAAGTCATTTACTGAACAACACAACACACAGAAAATTTGCATAAAACAGACATTACGCATATCATATTCATTAAGAAATAGAAACAAAAAACTTTTATAAAAGAATGTTACAAGAATTACATTGGTTGTTCCGGGTGGAATCTGAATTTTGTCAACTGTCTTTTCCCCGTCCTACACAAAGACAGAGTTCAAAAGTCTAACAAAAGCAATGAATTATTTTCTGCAACTGACTAGAAACTGTTTCGAACGAAATATTCAAAAATATTCATATTTTTTCCGGGTTTTGACAAGCCGATTATAAGATTTTTGTCGTTAAACAGTCCTTTTTTATTTTTGGTCCTAATACGCCTTGAGGTCCCTGAAGGCAGATATAAATCTGCGGTAACTGTAATCCATTCATAGTTACCACTGTTATTGTTGTATACCTTTCTGCCATAGCATTAATTGAGTGCACAACAGACTCGTTTTTTCGCCTCAGAACGATAAAGTGCAAGTTGTTAGCAGTTCTTTCATGAAACATGGATGATCGGCGTTAGACATAGCAGATGTGGAGATAGCAGTAAGCTTCATCTGCATATCAGCTAAGAATTGACGGAAACTCCTGCAGAAATATTGAGTCATGCTGCCTCTACAGCCGTCCGTAATTGGGAAAGTGTTGCAGGTGCAAAAGTTTGTGCTGGCCTCTCGATTATGTCCCATAAATGTTCAGTGATACTCAATCAGGCGATCTGGGTGGCCACATGATTTGCTCGTTATGTCCAGAAAGTTCTTCATACCGTCTGCGAACAATTTTGGCCCAGTGACATGGTGCATTGTCACCCATAGGAATGCATCGTTGTTCGGGAACATAGAGTCCATGAATTGGCTACAGATGGTCTCCAAGTACCCAAACATAAACATTTCCGGTGAATGATCGGTTCAGTTGGACCAGTAGACCCAGTCCAATGATAGGCTCAGTTGGACCAGAGGAGCCATTCCATTCCATGTAAACGCAGCCCACACCAGTATACAGTCACCATCAGCTAGCAAATTGACAAATTGGGTCCATGGCTTCGTGGATTCTGTGCCACACTCGAATCCTACCATCAGCTCTTACCACCTGAAATCAGGATTCATCTGACCAAATCACGGTTTTTCTGTCGTCTAGGGACCAACCGATATGGCCACGAGCCCAGGAGAGGTGCTGCAGGCGATGTCGTACTGTTATCAAAGGCAGTCGTGTCGGTCGACAACTGCAGTCACCCATTTTCTCAAAATTTCGCTTCATTGTCTTAACGGATACGTTCGTAGCACGTCCCACATTGATTTCTGCAGTTATTTCGCGCATTGTTGCATGCCTGTTAGCACTAACATCTTTACGCAAATGCAACTGTCCTCCATCGGAAGTGAAAGCCATCGGCCACTGTTTTGTCCGTGGTGAAAGGTAATGCGTGAAATTCGGTATTCTCGGTACAGTCTTGACGGAATACTGAATTCCCTCACTATTTCCGAAATGGAATGTCCCACTGATCTAGATCCAACTCTCATTCCGCATAAAAAGTCTGTTAATTCCTGTCGTGCGGCTGTAATCACGCAGGAAACCTTTTCAAATGAATCTTCTTAGTACAAATGACTACCCCACCAATGCGCTCTCCTTTTATATCTTGTGTATGTGATGCTGTCGCCATCTGTATAAGTGCATACCATTGATGGTAACAAGAATTTGTGCTGACCCTGCACAGCAAATCTTTTGGATAGTTTTTCATTCACAGTTTTGTCATTTTGGCGCGTATTTATTATCTCATGGAGGTCAATCATTTGTACAGTTCATGCTCAGTGAGATACTATAAACGAAACTGGAAATTATCTTTATAAATTGCGATGCCGTATAGTCGTGTTATCTGTTTACCAATGAGGCGTCAGCCAAGGATACACACCTGCCGTGATATGCATGTGCCATCTGCTACAGCTCTGGACGGCTGTCTGGCGGGCTACGAATTTGAATATTTTCAACATTTTGAAAACCATACTTAGAGTGCTTTTTAGCAGCTAAAATTTTGACATGCCTTTCTTTCGATGTATTCTTCGTCTACAAAAAATTTTAGGGCATGTTTCGACGTGTCGAATTTGACTATTCCCTCGTAAGCTCGGAAAGGAAAACGAAGCTCAGCAAGGAGAAGCAATACATATTGCAACTCGAAATCATTTTGACCGACTCCATTCATTCAGTGGAGCAGACTCTGATGGAAGGCAGCTGCGGCGAGAATAATGCCCTATTCATGCAATTGCTACCGTCTAACATTAGTTTGTTAAGAAGGATAAAATAACAGGTCTCCCCTCAGTACGAAAAGGCCGGTTTTGTGCATTATCGTACTAAGGTGATCCTAACTGGAGAAACTAGCACATTCCAAGGAAGGAGACAGTTAGGTCTACGTATAGCAGCAAACGGTACAAAATACCGAGATTTATATATAATGATTTCCACTGTTAATCAGTACAATTTTAACTCACAGTAGACAGCTGCCCACATTATTTTGAACAACACTTGTGATTCTAAAGTGAACGATGTTAACCGAAAGCTTCCTGCAGTACAAAGGTACCCAGCGAAGAAATTTGTTAGGCAGAAACATACTTAACATCGGAATTCGACGGTATGCCTGGAAGTTAGGAGTTACTGCGGTGTTGAGCCGTTCTGCTTGAGGCAAACGAAAAATTTGCCTGTTTCCAGATAGGAAATACAGATGCAGAATTCAAGACGGATACAGATGTAGTCATTGGAACACGCTACCACAGGAAACAGTCTTATTGGCATCTCACTAAAGGGGCTACACAGGCTAACAATATACGAGCGCCGACATCACTATATTTGTCACTCGTGCCACCATCTCTAGGGAGAGATGATACTCTTTGCATCAGCAGGAACGTGGAGTACTTTACCAGCTGCTGAGACATTCAAATAACTCTTTTCTTCGATACCGCGTTAGTGTTGTAAATGATGCAGTAGCTAATGTCCTGTCGGCCACTCTCCATCACCAAGAGTATCTCTGATTGGTACGAGTAAGAAAAATAACTCCTTTTTCTTCCATTTTTAAGGGGAAGGAATGCATTTTGTCTTGTTACACGAGGAAGACAGAATAGGATTTAAGTACCCATCGACGTCACACTAGTTCTACACGTTCTTGAAGTAGCTAACCAGTTTTGTCCAATTTACCCTAAATTTACCCTTCAGAGAATCAGGAAAACCACAGAAGACCTAAACCTGGGTAGCCAGATGGGGAGGTGAGTCCCAAGCCTCGCGTATGAGGCCACAACAGGTGTTTTTCCATTGTTTCTTTTAGTTGTTAGTCTATGGATTCTGATACGGATATAGCAACATACATATACAGTCTCATTAATGTGACCAGCATTGGATAAAAGCCTGGATAACCACCTTTTCGCAGCTTGGACCCCTGTGAAACTTACAGGGAGAGAGTAAATGAGGTTCTGGAATGTACCAACAGGGATGTGGGGTCAAGCCAATTTCACTGCCGAAGCCACCTGCGATAGGTTTCTCAGCTGAGGATCCACGGCATGTACAGTACCATCGAGGTGATCACACAGATTCTCTCTTACGTTTAAATCGACGGACCTCGGTGATCTTCGAGCCACTCACGTACACTGCGACCTATCCTGAGGAAACTCAATCTGCGTGTAACGGTGGACATGGTCTCCAAGGATAGGTGCATACTTGTGTTGATCCACCAAACCTTACAGAAAGACGAGATCACTCAGCGAATGCAACGAAAATATTCTCCAGAACAAAACACTTCCTCTTCTGGACTGGACCCTTCCGATGTGCATCGCTGGGTGTTTGCTTTCAGCCGTTTCATGGTATACATACCAACGGTCATCTGTAAATTGGAAATTTGTGGTAACGACTATGGGATCAAACTGCTGAGGTCATCAGTCCCTAGGCTTACGCACTACTTTGTCTAACTTAAACTAACTTACGCCCATGCCCGACGGAGGACTCTAACCTCCGCCGAGGGGCGCCGAAAGCCATCTGTCCGATGGAGTGTAAAACGTGATTCGACTGAAAACGTAACCTGTCTCCTCTCAGTGGACGTCCTGTTGCGGTATTCACCTGCAAATTCCAGCCTTCATCGCCAATGAATAGCAGTCAGATTGGATGCACGAACCAAGCGCCTGCTGCTGAGCCCCATATGCAGCAACATTCACTGAACGGTCATTGATGAGACTGTAGGTAGGCCCTTGGTTCATCTGGGCAGTCACTTACTGAAGAGTTGCACCTCTGTTCACCTGTACACATCTCCACAGCCGTCGTTCACTCCTGTAATCTAAGGCATTGTGCCTCAGTGTCGGTTCTGGATAGTGTGATTCTGCCATGCATCGTATACTTTTACCACGGTGGCACGTGAACAGTTTATAAACTTTGCCGTTTCGGAACCGCTTCCACTCTGGACTCGAGAAGACTCTAATAGCTCCAAAGCTAATTACAGGGATGAACCATAATGGCTAAAAACCGAAATGCCGCTGACGAACTGTATAGTAAGTCAGTCAGCCAGGGCCATTATAAGGCACCAGTGAGAAGTATCCTTCTATCATTCTCTCTTTGATTCACAAATAGTGAATCCATTCAGTACTGCCGGCCCTTTTTTTCCAAACATGTTCATCCAGACACAGTCACTACTGTATTCTCCAGAGGAATAGCCATTCACTTCAGTGTCCTTCTAATTGTGATGGAGGTACTTGAAGAACATAGAGCCCCCAGAGCTATCGATGTCACACCCCCCACCCTTTTTACCTTAGTGCATGTAACCTCGTTTATCCATTGTGCTAGAGTTTAACTTAATGTTTATGCTGAATCAGTTCACTTATGACCAGAATGGTAAGTTGAATGAGCCTAACTCTGTGGAATAAACTAAAGTGATTTGGGATAAACACTGAGCACGTAGTCTATATATGTGTGCTACAGATTGAGCCGAGTCTACCGTCATGGACATGTGTTGAGTTGTTTATGCCGGTGACAAGAAAAAATTGAGGTATTGCTAACTTACCCACTTACAGTTTGTAGAATCTGTTACATAGTTCTCATGCAAAGCGCTGTAGATATAGATTGGGAAAACATCTCACACCAGTATGTGATATGCAGCTACTTTTAAAGTGGTTTTTACTTTATCTTTACAAGACGTCACCGCCCATTGCCCACTTAGTCATGCTATTTTCTATGTAATCTATAATTTCACATAATGTATAAGGGGGGAATCAGATGAAAATGAAACACATAGGTAAAAGAAAGTAAAAGTGTATTATTTAAAAAGTAATCGCCACAACTGTTAACGCATTACTCCCACTGTGAAACAAAACATTCATTGTCTTCATGGGAAAATGTTTGCGGTTGTCTACGTAACAGTAACTGTACCTGGGGTGTACCTCTTTGTCCAAAGCAAATCGACGACCATTTTAAATTTCTTTCTTCAGGGCTCTAAAAATTTGGAAAACGCATGGGGTGAGATCGTGACTTGATAGAGGATATGCAAGGGCTTCCTAGCGAATCCTTTGCAATGTGCTTGAAACATCGTTGGCATTTGACTCCCATTATAGTACAACAGTAAAGTCTTATTGGACCAGATTTCATTAAAATAAAAAATACACACAAATACTAGTCACAATCACATGTAACTGTTACTAGTAAGTCGGCAACATTGTGTAATGAAACGTAAGCCAACTGGCTGATTCTCTGGTCCCTAACGTAATGAACAGAGCAGTCTTTCCAACACAGTGATTTGCCTTACATTTAAGAATACGTTCTTATTTCCAAACATATTATAAAATTGGCTGTATGTATGTTTGTATGTTCCAAATCTCGTCCTAAACCACTTCAAGGATTTCTAGCAAACTAGGTACACATACTTTATTGCCACGCAACAATCACTGTGTGCTTAAGGGCCACTCACCTGCCATAGTTCAGGAGATATGATATGATAAACACTAAGATGTGTGAAAAACTGCCTAATTCTGCATGACATTTAAATTTATTATTTCTTTGCTACCAATTCTGTTCGGAACACCTTTTGCAGACGGTATCCACGTATGCCACTGAACATACCTACAAAACTGTATCACTGTATGACCAATAGATCAGGAGATACGGCGTTATAAACACTGAGATATGCGAAAAAATGCCACATCATGAAAAAGTTTTAACACATTTCTTCTTTACTGCTAAGGCAATCCTACAAGCCGAGTCAACTTAAGGAAATCCCTAACATCTGCGAGCGCTTCTAACAGTTTTCAAATGCGAAGCGGAATCGGCAGTAGGCGAAAACAATAGCCGTCTATAGAACTGTGAAGAAGCGTTGCCACAGAGACGTTTACAAGAAATTTGGACGCTATACTTTTGTACTTTACTCAAATATTTCTTTGTGTGACCCTTTCATAATTTCAAAGTTATTTCCAGGAATAAATGGAAATGATTTTTTTCGATACAGCCCATTTTTGTTTCGTTTGTAACAGAAAATTGCCATAATGAATATCGGAGCAATGCCGGGCTTGCCAACTACTGAATCTGTAAATATGCTTGTTTTTTCTTTACAAAGCAGTTATGACATTTCAGCGTGATAACAGTCATTGTAGCAACCGCGTTCTCTGTTGACAGAGCTGTGGGCACCCACGAAAATATGGTTAACGTCTTCCGCGCAGCGCTTACAAAGAGGGGAGTAAGTTCCATGACTCGTTCGTGAAATAATTAACGTTGAACCTGAGATAAGCGGGAGTGACTACGAAATTTGAATTGTTCTTATATTTTTCATGTCATGGCTTTGCTATATGAGATGGTAACATTTGTACAGTTTCACACCTTTGTTTATTAAGATATCTGTAAATATTTCTTCCATCTTTACCTCATTTGTGTATTGATGCTATCTATATCTTCATTTACATCCATATTCCGCAATCCAGTTTGAAGTATGTGGCAGAGGAAATTTCCTGTTGTAGCTGTTACTAGGTTTTCTTCCCGTTCCATTCACGTATTGAGCTCGGGAAGAACCACTGATTAAATGTCTCTGTGCCCGTTGTAATTAATCCAATACTGTCCTCACTATGCCTGTGGGGGGCGGTACTTAGAGAGTTGTACCCTACTCCCAGATTCATTATTTTAAGTTGGCTCTTGGAACTTTGTTTGTGCGATTTGTCGGGATAGTTTGCTTCTATCTTGAGTTGCCTGCCATTTCGCTTTCTTCAGCATCTCTGTGACACTTTCCCTTGGGTCCAATAAAGCTGTGACTATTTGAGGTGCCCTTCCCTGCACAAGTCCAATATCCCATGTTAGTTCTATATGATGTGGGTCCACACTTGAGAAATAATCTGGGTTGATTTGGAAGCAATCTCCTTCGTAGACTGATTGTATTTCCCTAATACTCTGCCAATCAACTGTAGTCTGTCATCCGTTTTACCCACGACTGAGCCTGTGAGGTAGTTCCGTTTCATATCCCGATAATGTGTTACACTCACGTCTTTGTATGAGTTGATCAGTCCAAAATGTTATTTGTTGATACTGTAGTGATAGTCATGCAGAAAGTAATCCGGTGGTATTCTGAAGTGCTTCTCCGTTCCTCATCTGCATCTACATGGATACTCTGCAAATCACATTTAAGTGCCTGGCCGAGGGTTCACCAAATCACCTTTATAATTCTATGTTATTCCAATCTCATATAGGGTGCGGAGAGAATGAACACATATATCTTTCCGTACGAGCTCTCATTTCCATTATTTTATCGTGATGATCGTTTCTCCCTATGTAGGTCGCAGTCAACAAAATATTTTCGCAGTCGGAGGAGATAGTTGAGGATTGGAGTTTCGTGAGGAGATTACGTGCCAACAAAAAACGCCTTTCTTTTAAAGATGTCCAGCCCAAATACTGTATCATTTCAGTGACATTCTGCCCCATATTTCGCGATAATACAAAACGTGTTGCCCTTCATTGAACTTTCTTGATGTACTCTGTCAGTCCTATCTGCTAAGGATCCCACACCAGGCAGCAGTATTCTAAAAGAGGAAGGACAAGCTTAATGTAGGCAGTCTCTTTAGTAGATCTGTAACATTTTCTAAATGTCCTGCCAATAGAACGCAGTCTTTGGTTAGCCTTCCCCACAACATTTTCTAAGTGTTGCTTCCAATTTAAGTTGTTCGTAATTGTAATTCCTAGGTATTTAGTTGAATTTACGGCCTTTAGATTTGACTGATTAATAGTGCAACCGAAGTTTAAGAATTTACTTTTAGCACTCATGTGGATGACCTCACACTTTTATTTAGGGTCAGCTGTCAATTTTCGCACCAGTCAGATACCTTTTCTAAATCGTTTGGCCATCTTGTGATGGCTTTATTAGTCGATAAACGACAGCGTCATCTGCAAACAACATTACACGGCTGCTAAGATTGCCTCCCAAATCGTTTATGCAGATAAGGAATAGCAAAGGGGCTATAACCCTACCTTGGGGAATGCCAGAAATCACTTCTGTTTGATTCGATGACTTTCTGTCAATTACTACGAACTGTCAAATATTTAAAGAAAAAAAAGAAAAAAAACCACAAACATTAACAAAAAAAAAAAAAAGAAAAAGACACGCACCATCTCGCTGACATAAAATCCAGAATCGAGAAAAGACAGTCTTTCCTTTATCTAGGACTCAAAGTCTTCGTGACTCAGGATACCAATGTCAAGACATTTGTTAGGGTTACGTTGAGTAGCTCCATATTGGAGTGAAGATAAGTGGAAGTAAAAACTATATGTATTATTAATATAGTAACATCGTATCTTTTTCAAGGATTATTCGTTCTTCCAACACAGTAAACTATTTGAAGGGCACTAAGAAGGTAATGAGTTCAGCTTACGAATAGTTGCTTCTAAACGTAGTTTAAATTAGGCTCCTTGCTTCGAGAAGGAAAGGACTCAGCCGTTCTTTTGATCAATAGGTGTGACGCTGATCGTCTTGCTGAGACATTTACTAGAGAAGTGAACTTGGCATTAGTGCTGTTGAGAATGAAATCTGGAAATGAAGGGAATGTAGGTTATTGAGATCAGGTCCTACATGTATTTAACTCATTTCCAAAGGTTCTAAGGGGCGCCAGTGCTAAATGGCCTTACGTTATAACTTGCAACGACGCTCTGCAATACGTTTTGGAGAGTGTTGGGATAATCACCATGACATCGCAATGCTACTTGATATTCGAAAGTTGCAGTACGTCATTTCGTTTAGCACTATTAGGCGAGGAAATGATTTCATCTACCAAGATTCAAAAACCAGCTTCATCCGCTTCCGAACTACGACAACATCTTGGGCAAGTAAGAGGAGCTGATAATTAAATATTTGAGCAACCATCGTTGTCACAATTAGACCAAGACACCAGTAGTAATCCCGCTAATTTGCCTTGATGAAACAGCTGTTATTGTTTGATGTCCCAAATTGAAGCGACAAAGATTTTGACTCGGTTCCCGTTTCTGCTTACGCTGCAGCGTCACTAGTCGAGAGAGGAAGAGAGAGTTCCTTCTTTTTCTGGCTTCCGCCGCCCACTCTTGAAGACTTATTTCCCTTATAATGCTTCTCTGAAGGGGCACAGAATGCAGTCTCTACAAGTAACAAGAAGAGGAGCGTTGCCGCGACGTCACTCCCGGCACACTGAAGTAATATTATTCAAAATTCCTTTGTAGTATTCGAATTGCAGAGAACTTCGTCGTCTTCTCCTCTGTAGTTCGCTTAATAATAACTGAGAATGTTTTCCACGACACAATCACATTCTTAAAGGTTGTACGAGCAGCTGTCTCTAAAATTAAATTCGTTTTGATAATCTGTTTTGGTTTGTGGCTTATACACAGAAGGTGGTGTGTCATGGAATGGAAGGTTGCACGTTGGTTTGTTACATATCGCAGGGAATCTGCAGTTATTACTGTGTCTGTAGAAGTTACCATCCTGTACATCTTAAATAAATGTTTTTATATAATAATGACGGTAGTGTCTTAATGTCGATTGAACTTCACTGTAAACTTAACTTTACTGTGGTGTGAATTTAAATGTTGAAAAGTTTTGTTAAATGTTCTAGTGGTACTGGTCGCCAGCGTGCACATACCAGGTCCAGTGTTGTACTTTAGAACTTCAAAAATGTTTGTTCAAAATTCTCCACAAACTTTGCAGCTAATGAGGGGCTCTGACTACTGGACTGTTTGTTGAAATTGGAAGTAACTTTGTCTCTGCTGGTTATGTTCTGGTTTTATGTAACAATTTTGATAGGATTTTCACTACCTCTTCAACAGAAAAATTGAGAAGTATGCTCCTAACATCAAATAAATGAGATTAGCTTGGCACTAAGTGGAACAAGTACAGTGTTAGACAAGAAATTAGGACGCAGAGAGTCCTTCACGTAAGGCAGCTAATAAAACCTGCCACCCTGCGGATTTCTAGTGCAGCCAGTTGCACATGTGATAATAAGGTGCGGAAGTGGCTACAGGAAGTGTTGCCTTCTTCTCGAGTTCTTACAGTGATATATCAGCACGTGGTGTAGTGGTATATGTCACATGATGTAGACACCAATTCACGATTCTGGATCCATTCCTCCCTCCATTTTTGAAACCTGATTTCGGCTGTCTGCTAAAGTTATCAGTCTGATGGGACTTCAGAAATAATTCGCTTCAATTTCTAAACCATCAGTAATAGCGAAACTTCCGGAAACAAATCAGGAAAACCTCTTGTGTCTGTATCAAGGTCAGAATTGTTTATGCTCCGGGTTTCCTCACCCTACAGCAGCCTTTAGGAGTATTGAATGTTCTAATTCAGAGCAACCAAAGTCAAATGGGAGACTATAACTGCATTTTTGCTTGAACATCATCAATCCTCATTGAATATTCTTATGAAATATTGTTACTGGTTTCACGATATGAAGTCTATATACTTATTTCTTAAGAAGAAATTAATGGATGAGTCCTCCCAAAAAAGACTTGTACTCGAGCAAAGGTAATTATGAATGATTTGTGTAAAAAAAAAGTTGTGCCTTAAAAACTCTCCATAGCAGCTGGTATATGTTGCCAAAAATTGAGACACCTTTTGGTAGCAGTGTCAGGACAACGACCGACAAATCTGATTCGTGTGTAACAATTACACAATTACACATTCTGCTCATTTCACAATCAAAACTATGCCGGAGGTTTTTGGGAAGTCATCCCCCATGAACTTGATGTGATCTTATGTCCTCAGTTTTTTACCTTTTCCACTTCTTATCGGAAAACTGCCAAGTTAATTCGTTTCTGGACAAAAATAGGCTATAAGCGCTGTCTGACGACATCTTTATCTTAGGACCGCTAGGTTTCTACTGGCGAATAATCCGCAAAAGGGCATGGGTGATAATGCGCGAGATAATATTGTTGATGAATAAGTTCTCTCTGATGTATGCCATTGAATTCAGTAAGTTAACATGAAAGGCTGTTAAAAGATGTGTTGTACTAATTCTAATGATGTACAACTTATCGCAATAACCTTATGACGAAAATTTGTTTTAATAAAAAATAAAGAATCTGTAACATGAATGAACCTATGTCAGGATGGATTACTGAGAGATTACTCACACCGGAGTTTGGAAAGATCCGTGTTTAAATGCTATCCTGTGTCATACTCAAGTAATATACTAATGTGACAATCCCTAAGAAAATTGTGTATTAACTAGAGCCAAAAATTATGTCATCAGAACCGGAGAGAGGCATTAACGATTGTGCACGATCAGACCTTCCCTCCTCAACACTATGAGGTACTGGAAGAAGGGAGACGACTTTTGATGGAGAAGATTTGTTAAAGTTTCCTTATTAATCTTCGATGTGGCTGCTTGTAGCTCTGGAACAGAAACCCGAAAATATGACTTTCAGCGAAACTTTTACAGGTTACCCCACTACTTTAGGAGTAGCAAAGAGATGCAGATTTGTACTGTTCACGGGTCTACAGCAGGGTGCTAGGCTAGAACAAATAAGTAGCAACGTGGAAGACGAGATTAGTTGCATATTCCTTGTGGTACGACTTTCCTGAACTCAAATCCATAAATTGATAACTTTACGTAACACCTTAAGTGAAAATGACAAACGATATTCACTGGAAATGATACGAAAAACCAAGTGAGTTTAGAAGCATAATACTTTGCCCTCCAGGAAATAATTCGTTGGTCATCTATTTGCCAGACTTATTCTGCATTCAGAATGAGATTTTCACTCTGAAGCGGAGTGTGCGCTGATATGAAACTTCCTGGCAGATTAAAACTGTGTGCCGGACCGAGGCTCGAACACGGGACCTTTGTCTTTCGCGGGCAAGTGCTCTATCAACTAAGCTACCCAAGCACGAGTCAATCACCGTCCGCTCAGCTTTACGTCTGCCAGTACCTCGTCTCCTACCTTCCAAACTTTACAGAAGCTCTTCTGCGAATCTTGCAGAACTAGCACTCCTGAAAGAAATGATATTGTGGAGACATGGCTTCACCAGAGCCTAGGGAATGTTTCCAGTATGAGATTTTCACTCTGCAGCGGAGTGTGCTCTGATATGAAACTTCCTGGCAGATTAAGACTGTGTGCCGGACCGAGGCTCGAACTCGGGACCTCTGCCTTTCGCGGGCAAGTGCTCTACCAAAAGAGTCTCGGTCCGGCACACAGTTTTAATCTGCCAGGAAGTTTCATATCGGCGCACACTCCGCTGCAGAGTGAAAATCTCATTCTGAAAACATCCTCCAGGCTGTGGCTAAGCCATGTCTCCACAATATCATCTCTTTCAGGAGTGCTAGTTCTGCAAAGTTCGCAGGAGAGCTTCTGTAAAGTTTGGAAGGTAGGATACGAGGTACTGGCAGAAGTAAGGCTGTGAGGACGGGGCGAGAGTCGTGCTTCGGTAGCTCATACGATCCCTTGTGTCCGACATGCTCAGTCGTTGACTCGGATGCGCACCGTCTGACGTGTGCCGCGACCAGCGAGTGCTGGCTACTGACGCAGCGCATGCTGGCGTTACTCTTGCGGCGATTGCCGGAGTCAGTCTCCCCTGATGAAATATTGCGCCCCGACGACGTATACTTTCCATCAACCAGAACGAACGCCGTTAACTGGCTAAAAGGCATGGCCGTTTACTACATATTTTGCGATGCTCCCAAACGCACACTCGACTTTTGGTCCCTATTGATGACAACACATGCAGCTTTCAGCCGCCACCCGAAGTACAGAACTCGTTTCGCAAATTATTTAGGTTCATTATTTGCGGATCCTCCTGCTCACTGGGGCGTTCCGGGTATGAGACGCTGAAAATGAAGAAGAATCCTGGAGCATATTGATCCTCTACGCACGGAATAAGGGGGAACCCCTCCCAACAGGCGAGAAGACGACTCGGACGCTCGGCTAACGCAGTTGTAGGATCTTTCTTTGTCATAAAAAAAATTGTTATAAAAATTAAACAAATAAATAAACAAAACTTCGACAAACCCACTACATCCTCCTCCTGACCCTTCGATCCTCGAACTCGAACACGTTACTTGGGCGTGGCGGCGGGATGGCCAGGCTACGGGTGTCGACCCCTGCCCTACCCGCCGTCCTGCTCCTGCAGCGGTTCATTAGATTTAAAAAATAAAAATAAAAGTTGGTAGAGCATTTGCCCGTGAAAGGCAAAGGTCCCGAGTTCGAGTCTCGGTCCGGCACACAGTTTTAATCTGCCAGGAAGTTTCTTATTCTGCATTGTTGTCAACATCCATTTATATTGCCAGCAGGAAGAATACCAGCCAATGTGTTCCTTCAATGGACTTGGAACTGACTACAGCTTGCTTCTGAAAGATGTGGCTGCAGAGATTCAGGATGTCAAAAGTGTGTGTCACTTAGTTTTATTCTCATAGCTGTAATGAGGTTTAAGGGCTAGAACATAGTTACAAATAATGCCCAGATACTGCAACAGCAAAATAAATAAGACAATCAGTAACTGTAGCAATTCTTGGTATTGTTGTCTTAAGCTACGAATAATGAGAAGTTACAAAGCTAGAAAGTCTGTTGAACATAGAAACCATGCGCCATGACAGAAAAAATGTTCTTAAGAATGAGATGAGAATATCAATCCCCCCCACCTCTCCCTCCTCCCGTAACATGAAAGGAGTAGCAATTGTTGCCAGAACGTAGAACAAGGTACAAAGAACACTGAGAGTTAATCCCAGAAAAAGTCATACTTACGAAAAACTGTCACTGCCTATAAATTCTGAAAGAACAAGAAAAACCATATACTTGTATTGATTAAAATATTACCACTTACGATGCTTTGTCACTAAAAAGTAAAATCGTGTTTATTGTAGAGCTTTCCAACATGCAGTTTGCCTCAGACAGGGAGAACCGGGTGGAGAGCGATGCTAATGTTCTACGCAGCACTTCACATTCGGCACCGAATGTTATTAGCTGAGTCCCTGATCGTTTACCACGAACGGCGCCCCTAGACCACCACAATATTCATATGCGAATTATTGAGGTGCAATGCGACGGTTGTCGTAGTAGATGTTTCCCTCATGATCCTCGTGGGAACGGGATGATCTCAGGGAGTGGCGACTCTGACCTATATGAGCACTTGTTCTTCCTCACGTCCATATCCTGTTGAGAACTCACCATTGAAGCCCTGTCCATCCAAATCCCTATTAACAGCTGTACAACCTCCAACTCCTCTCAGCCCACGTAGGACCAGCATGAAAAGATGTGGTCCAAACCTTTTTTGAACGAAAGTGTCATACTTTAAAACAGGACATTCCAAGTAAGCAGAGCTGGAGACCTGGAAACTCACACTGAGATGCCTTTCTGCCTCAGAGATTTTGTGAGAGAGAAGAGAAAAGGCAAAAATCCACCAATCAAATAGTTCAACGGAAATAGGAACTACTTTAACAAAGCTTTGTATGCTGCAGCGTATAATATAGTCACCATGAGACTTGAAGAGCATTTCCACTGGTGGTAACCCGAATAGCAGAATATCAAATGGGACATACTTAGCGAGACGAGCCTCGGAGGCTGAGCGACTACTGTGCACTTCCCATTCCAGAATAACTCGGATGTAAATTTGCTTATCGGCATGCAACAGGAGAGAAACGTTAGCATTAAGACCATATCCATTTAAGACAGAGTGATCTAGGTGATCCTTTAGCCGAGTGCTAGTCTCCGAACGTTTGTTACACATACAACTTGAAAAGCCATATCTCCGTGCACTAATCGCTCCTGTATATCTGATGATGGGAAGATTCTGAAACGAGTCATATTCTCAATGAGATCATTCCTCGCCTCATGTTTGACTTTTACCACTGGGACTTACCCAGGCTGAACTGAGAACTACTGATTACTATCATAATGCACGTCTGCGTCTTCGATGGCTTTACGCCACACTTATAATATTCAAATTAAAACATTCCCGAAGATCTTGGAACCTCTTCGATCGATAACTTGCCAGTATTGTTGTCGATAAAAGGCAGAAATGGTAGAGATTCTCGATTCCCAGAATGAATGGACTGCCGATACACATAATTAAGTGTGTACGGAACCTCCAGTGCGTGAGGCATACTCAAACCTGACCGATTTTTTATTGAAGAATAGTGATAAGATTTTGGATGGTTTTTGCAAAATATTGCCATTTTATTGCTTGCATTTGTCCTACAATTAAACTTCTTTGCGGCGGTCGATACATATTTCTTATTTAACTTCTTTTTCTTTATCTTTATGTCTATCTGGTGACGATGGTTCATACTCGCTTGCAGAATAACTTTCTACATTCCCGCTTTCAATTGCTGCGACCCATAAGCGCTTTCATCCTCAAAGGCATTCTCGGCACCAAACCGCTATGTGTCATTTACAGTCAGAGATATTTCTCCAAGGAAGTTATCGTTAATGAGTTCGAACAGTGTAGATGCAAAACCAAGGTCTTCAATTCCATCAGGTATCACATTACAATATACTGCTGAGGGTGCCACAAAATTTCGTGAAATGTCCTTGACATAAATTGGATTGTTGTGACGCATGCTAGCTGAAGAGCAAAAGTTGGTAATATTAATGTGAAAACTGTTAATTAGAAGAATAAATGAACTACCAGTACGATAGTAAACGCAGTGCTATTATACTTTAAACATACCTGAAAATTTAAAAGCGTGAAGTCAGAAGGATCTAGGGTATGTAAATATATACTAATGCACTATCCTTATTTCCGTCTGCAAGACAACAGCAGTGGGAACTGCCTGAATGAACGTTCTGTATAGATTATGCCTAAGGCTGTATTATTTCAGTTTTTTCACTAATGCAAGACAACATACACTCGTGGGCAAATCCTTGGAACGAAAGTAACTTTCGCGCTATATGTCACTGACTAGCAACATAGCTCGATGACACTGGGACGACACATTGACGGAACTGCTACAGTACAGCCCAGAAAGTAACTGGAAGCAACACTCAATGAGACGAACAGAAATGTCACTTATATTGATAGACAATAATTGCAATTAAGTCACCAGTAATTACAGAGGTTGGACAATAATATAGAACCCACGAGAGAAATGCATGCTTGGACATAAATGCAGATTATGGCCAAGCCAGCAGGTTTCTCTGTTGTATTCAACCACGGACGGATCCTGTGATGTGTCCGCAATACGTTGTGTCACTCACGGTCAGAACAGTGTTCTCTGAGGTAGCCTAAGAGTCTGGTGTGTCATGAGGCACCAAACCAAAGATTCACACCGCAGGCAGCGAGAGAGGAGAAACCTCATTCCCTAAGTCATAACTTGGACAAAAGTTTGTGTGTTGCGTTAACTTGACAGACGGTCACTGAAAAAGATAATGAGGGGACACCGGCCGGAGTGGCCGAGCGGTTCTAGGCGCTACAGTCTGGAAAAGCGCGACCGCTACGGTCGCAGGTTCGAATCCTGCCTCGGGCATGGATGTGTGTGCTGTCCTTAGGTTAATTAGGTTGAAGTAGTTCTATGTTCTAGGGGACTGATGACCTCAGAAGTTAAGTTCCATAGTGCTCGGAGCCATTTTTTTAATGAGGAGACGACGGTTGCAGAGGTCTCTGCAGAACTGAATATAGCACTCAGGAACCCAGTCAGCAGCAAAACAACACGAAGGGAGCTGCAGAAGCAGGTAATTAAAGAGTCAGCTGGAATTGAAGACCACTCAGTGACGAAAAAGTCCGGCCTTTGTGGCCGTGCGGCTCTAGGCCATCAGTCTGGAACCGAGCGACCGCTACGGTCACAGGTTCGAATCCTGAGTTAGTTAGGTTTCATTAGTTCTAAGATCCAGGCGACTGGTGACCTCAGATGTTAAGTCGCATAGTGCTCAGAGCAATTTTTTTTAATGCAAAAATCCGTAACAGGAAGACGTTGCACCGAAGCCATAAAACGTGATTAATAAAGCAATGGAAGGAAATCATTTGGTCTGATGAGACTTGTTTTACACTGTTTCCATCTTTTTTTGAGCTCACATCTGACGAGTGAAACGTGGCTGGGGTTCGGTGATGATTTGGGCAGCAATATCGGGATATCCCATGGGCCCCACGGTTACTCTCCAAAATCGGATTACTGCCAAGACTACGTGACCATTTTTGGTGATAACGTCCTTCCCGTGGTAGAATGTTTGTTCCCCAATAGTGATGCTGTATTCGAAGACGGTGGGGTCCCTGTGACATAGCTTGCATCGTTAATGATTGGTTGTTTTAGCTTGTGGATGAAATGTCGCATCTTCTGTGATACCACACTCATGATATCTCAGTATTCTGGTGGCTATGTGGTCTTTTTTGGAGAGAAGGGTGCTTGAAATCGATATCCAGCTCCGTTATCGTTACCTGATATTGCCACTATCTTGCAGGAGGAACGGTACAAGATATCCTCGATAACCGTACAGGACCTGTATATACACGTTCCGAAAAGATTGGAAACTGTTCTGAATGCCGACGTGTTTCGAACGCCGTATTGGGCATGACAAAGTGGCTTTTGTGTTTCCATATTTTTGTCCACCCCGCGCATGATGGTCCACTAGACTTTGCAAAAGGCGGGGTATGATATTAATTCGATGTGCAATGACCAAGGACAACAGCGCATGCAGTCTTGACCATTCTGGGCATTAGTGTATATGGACGTGCTGCTACATCTCTCCACAACGCACCCCATTCGTGCCTGGTGGGCTTTAAGTCGTGGAACGGACAGGACAGTCCCTACGTCGAATTTCATCACGTTTCAAGAGATCCTCTACCTGCACTGTTCGCGCCTGACGCGCTGTCATCGATAAAAATGAAGTCATGGGGAATAAATACACTATCACAGTAACGTTTAGAGGTGGATGTACCGTATTCAAAGATGGTTCAAATGGCTCTGAGCACTATGGGACTCAACTGCTGCGGTCATTAGTCCCCTAGAACTTAGAACTACTTAAACCTAACTAACCTAAGGACATCACACACATCCATGCCCGAGGCAGGATTCGAACCTGCGACCGTAGCAGTCGCACGGCTCCGGACTGCGCGCCTAGAACCGCGAGACCACCGCGGCCGGCTATTCAAAGATCTGAAGGTCATTACTGTAACACTTGTACTACTAAATGTAACTGGGTTTTCTCTTTTGATGCTAGTCAATTGTCAGGATGAGCATTCTAAAGCATTATGTCAGGGTGAAAATACTAAATAAATTACTTTTTCTCTCTTAACAACATGTGGGCAGGGTGGGTTCTTCCTTGGCTCGGGTATGAGGTAGAATGAAACAGCATTTTTACATAAGATAACTTTTATTGCAAGTTTCGTACAACTGTTTCCTTACTCGATGTTCTGACTCGGAGAACGGCAGCTGTGTCGTTTGCGAAGCCTTCTGCTGCGGCAGCGGTGGCGTCTGATTACGCGTGGCGGTGTGTATCTCGTGTCGCCGTCTCGCCCAGTTGACTGGAGACGCGCATCGTGCTGTGGCCCGTTTAATTATTGATAGCGAAGTCGTGCATCGGATGGTGATACCTTGGATGTGGCGTCCCAGTGTTTCTCTTCTCTAAGCGGCCAGCGGAACGGCGCGGCGGGGAAAGGCCAGTGTCCCGGACTCGAACAACGGACACCCGCTTGCCAGTCTTCGGCTGTCAGATCTTCATCCCAGCTCACAGGTGACTGCTGATGTGAGGTCGTCTCCTTCCCGTCCTCACGAGTCACCCGGGTACGTAAAAATCAGACTTCAAATACCTATTCTGTCTTCTGGCGCCGAGGCTGCTGCTTGCTATTCCATTACAGCGGCGGACTTGGTGCGTCTGTGTATGATGTAGTGTCTTCTTGCATGACAGTCTTCAGCACCGAAACCGACTGAAAACTACTGCTGCTCTCTTCTCTTTTCTCCCTTCGTCTGTCAGGCTCACTGCGTCTCGCGTATTAATTCATTTCAGTTTACTGGAGGTGAACGACTTCACGGTCATTGCTTCTTCTGTCACGTTGAAAACCTTCTCGAAGAATCTTCTTAACTTTGGTCATTGGTCCTTGGAATGTAGGCGAGGACCTTTGATCACACGTGACAATTGAGAAACACGTGAGCAGGTCGGGCGATGCCCTGACGGCTGAATCGACAGCATCCGTTTATGTGGGGAGGGCGATGGCTTCTTCTGAACTTGCTGACTTCACGGTCAATGTCTCTTTCGGCTCTGCTGTTCTGCCCGCTGTTTGCCAGTATGTAACTCTTTAAACTAAACTAAGTTTTTCATTTATTTTCTAATTTCTACTTCACTTTGATTTCACTAATTTATTTACTTATCTTAAGTACCACTCAACATTACGTCCATGCAGTATTGTGCCTCCCCACCTCCTGGCTTATGAGGGTACATAATTCACCTAGGAGCACGTCGAACATGATAGTTTTGATGGTCCAGATGTTATGGGGAAGGCATAATGTTGCTTGGGTGTACTGACCTCTAAATCTGTAAACAGGGTACACTCATCGATCAAAGTTGTTGTAACACTGTGCTCCTACCACATATGCGTCTTTTCAGGTGTGCATTCTGCCCCGACTGCATTTTTGTGGATGACAATGTGCCGCTGAATCGAACACTATAGGTGGCAGATCTGTTGGAACGAGACGGTATTCAGCGAATGGACTGGCCTCCTCTGACTTACATCCTATCAAACGCGTGTGGAAGAAATATTGCAGCACGTTCACATACACCAAAGACCATCTAGCAGTTCTCAACTGCGCTAATGAAGGAACGGAACGCTCTACCACAAGTAATCCCTGTGGCCAAATGGGAGTACGTTGCTGAGTACGCGCTGCTGTCTCTTAAGTGCAGTGTCTCATATTTTATATTGTCCAGGGGACTACCATAAATCGTGATGGCTTCTGTGTAATGATTGTCTTTCAATGAAAGTGACATAACATCTGGTGTGTTGTTGTGTATTTCTGTCAGTTATATTCTGTGCTGTACTGTGACCCTTCATTCTGTGTGTGGTTTAAGATTCATCGAGCTACGCCACGTGACAGGGAAATGACAGTGAAAGTTACTTTCGTCCTTAAGTGTTTCACTCAAGTGCATCTCCCAACTTTTTGTGTCACTTTTGATTTTGCTTAAGCAGTGAATTTCGTTATCTACTTTACAGCAAGGTGCTGAAACTGAAGGCACTGCAGATGTTATTGAAATACCTGCTTTCTGTAGCTTCACTAAGCTGTTCAAGCTGAGTGCTTTTCAGTACACGTTTGTAACATATTTTGAGTCACTATCTGTGAATATAGATCTGCAGGTTTCCATCAGGTTCTGTATTTCTATGGAATATTTAATTAACGGATTTTTAGGTAACTGTGGGAAATTCTGCAGGGTTGTGGAGTGTTGTCACTTTTAAAAGATATTTGAACTTATTAAGTAACACAAAACTGTTCCCATTGTCAGCTTTGATGGCAATTACATCATGCTATGACTCTTAATTCCTTACACCTAAATACAGATACAAGCTGTGGCATAGTTACGAAAAAGTTTTCAGCGATCCAGGAGGGTTATTAATTTCGGCTGCTAACGACCCTATTCAGACCCTAGTAGAAACGTGTGGCATTGTACATATGAAGCCATTACATGCGGTGGTGTAATAAAAGTGATTAGCAGTTTCGGCATCTTCAAACAAATAAAGTTGTGGTACGTAGAGAACATCATTGATGTGTACGTAATCCGCATGAAGAGGGACGCCGTTATGTCTTATATCTGTGTTTCTCTTGATGGGCAGTACGTACGCTTCAATGATGTTCTTTGCGTGCCACAATTTTATTTCTCTGACGAAGCCGAAATGGCTAATCATTATGTCAGCACCATCATATGTAATTAGCGTGACATATACAATGCAAAACGTTCCTAATCAGGTCTGAAGATAGTCGTTACTGACCGAAATTAATAGCTGACCGAAATTAATAGCTTCGTTAAAATAACCATTGTGATCCAAGACCGAAATTATAATAAAGTAAATAAAGATAGTACCGGGTACTGTCCATAATAAATGGAAAACCATCAGTGCCGCTCGGAATTAGCCGAGCGGTCTAGGGCGCTGCACTCACAGATTGTGCGGCTAATCCCGGCAGAGGTTCGAGTCCTCCCTCGGGCATGCGTGTGTGTGTGTTTGTTCTTAGGATAATTTAGGTTAAGTAGTGTGTAAGCTTAGAGACTGATGACCTTAGCAGTTATGTCCCATACGATTTCACACACATTTGAACATTTATTTGAACGTCAGTGTATCAAGATAAATGTGGAACTGAAGTTTATTTTTATTGTGAATCTAGAGACATTTTCTTACATCATCAACGTACAGAAGAAGTAAACCACAACTGTGGAATATTTGTTTAATATTGCATATACACTGACGGAAAAAGAGTCGCAGTTCCAAGAAAGCGCTGTGTGACGCAAACGAAAGTTGGTAGGAATGCTTCTACATCTGAAATACAAATGTTATATCCATCCAGATTTCGAGCTAGTCGTATAAGAGATAATATAGGCTATGTGTACGATTACTCCTGAATAACATATGGTTTCTCTGTTGATTGTGGCAGTTCTTATTTAATTATGAAAAAAGATGAAAAGTCGTCGCTGGTCGAAGTTGAGTAATAATATACTTACATTCTTGTCCTGTTGCCTACTTTTTTGTCCTTCATCTTCATACTCCTTCCCCCCCCCCCCCCCCGTACTTTTTCACCCCTCCATACACCCCACGCTCTCCCCCCCCCCCTTTTCCCTTACAACCACACCCAACCCTACACCCCTATGAGTATGGTTATCCTATGTCTTCCTCCGGATCGCAAGTACATTTTTGGTGCTTTGTAAAACACAGCTCTGTGGTTTTATGTATGTTTTTGTCTGGGACATGTTAGAAAAAGTTTTTGTCTTCAAGTAATTTGTAAAGTTCGTTGTGGTAAACTTTTCATGCTTGCAATGGGCCAGAAATCTCCTACTGTTTTGATTTCATGAAATACTAACGTTGTGGTTCACATTCAATAATTTTTACGTGCCAACATGGCATACAACTCTGTAATACGCGCCGCATGTGGCGCTGTTGTGTTCTACAGTTGAGTGATTGTGAGTTTTTGTTTGTGATGAAGGTTTTAAAAAGTATTAATTTCATTGTTGACTTGTACAGTTATTGTAATAATTCTTGTATGATTGATGGTTGGACAACATTTTAATAAATAAAAAGGACTGCCTATATCCTGACAGGGCTCCACCTTCCCGAGGTTTCCCCACTTTTGAATGGTTTTTTGTTCCAGTGAGTAACATAAGTTGCTGATTCGCAGCTACTCCAGCGTGCTGGAAGTTCGTCCGACGTCATCCACAAGGGTCATTAATCATCCCTATATTGTCCGACCAAGTGCAACAGGTGTGGAACTCTACCCCACAAACTGACGTTCTGCACTTGTAGAACAGAATGCACGCACGTTTGCATGCTTGTATTCGGACGTTCTGGCGGTTACACTGTTTATTAATGTTCCTGCATTTTACATTTCCAACGGCTTATCTCGCGCTTATATTAACCTGTGTCCCTACAATACTAATCACTTGAATACTTTACCTAGGCCAATTTATTCCCAAAATTTCATTACTGCACATAAATTATTTTTGGTGTTGCAATTTTTTTCCGTCAATGTAGCTTCAGGGTGCGCACAAAATTTCCTGCGCTTGTATAAAAGCTTCAGCTTTGGCTTACGATACACGCCAACGCTGATATCGTTTATTGTGTTCGGGTGATGCAGGCGCTGCTTTAATATAACACAGGAGGGGAGCAGTCACAGTGCCCTGCTAGTGTGTATCTGCGGTCGCTGTGGCGCAGCAACTTTGATGGCCCCTATGTTGCGGCTTGTCTCGCCGTGGCGTCGGACAGCGGTTTCAGGACAGCGCGTGGACTGGTCTGGTGGTCGCGCCGGACACCAATTAGCGGCCAGCGAGACCACTAATTGCGCGTATTCCGGGAAAATTCACAGGAACGCACCGGTTCGGTGGCTACCCTCGAACCGTTGTGCGCTGCAGCTACTGTGGTTTCCTGCAGTCCTCTGCGGAGAGAAACGTAACTGGTGCCATAGCGTCCTCTCCGTGGGATCGGTTACGTGTACTTCGAATCACAGATACGACAGGTAATTTTATAGTGGAAGGGTGTCATCGTTTGTGGAAGCCACGATCTTTCACAGATGGGCACTGTACTGAGTAATTTAATTTCTGACACGTACCTATTATCGTATGGTAGCAACATCCCCGAATCCACACCCTTTCCTCTTCCCAGAACTTCAATGCTTCACTCAGCACGAAGCATGAATGCGTTAAGAGACTTGAGAAACACTCATATCATTTTCATATTTGATGAGGGACTACAGTTTTAAATATTGAAATGTATTCGTGAAATTTAATTTAACTATAACAGGTAGAGAAGCACTACCTTAACCGATATATGAAAATGTGCGCCAGACCGAGACTCGAATTCAGATTTTACGCTTATCGCGAAAAGTCAGCTTATCACTTAGGCTATTCGAGCACGCTCGCTGGACTGTCTCAACCTTCCTTATGTCACACACCTATCTAGTTCTTCTCATAGATCATTAGCTGATCAAATCATATACAGGGTGAGTCACCTAACATTACCGCTGGATATATTTCGTAAACCACATCAAATACTGAATATTCGATTCCACAGACCGAACGTGAGGCGAGGGGCTAGTGTAATTGGTTAATACAAACCATAAAAAAATGCACGGAAGTATGTTTTTTAACACAAACCTACGTTTTTAAAATGGAACCCTGTTAGTTTTGTTATCACATCAGAACATATAAACAAATACGTAATCAGTGCCGTTTGTTGCATTGTAAAATGTTAATTACATCCAGAGATATTGTAACCTAAAGTTGACGCTCGAGGACCACTCCTCCGCTGTTCGTTCGTGTGTATCGGAGAGCACCAAACTACTTAGGGATCCAAGGGGAGCGGTATAGAACTTAGGTACAGAAGAGACTGGAACAGCACATTACGTCCACATGCTAACACCTTTTTATTGGTATTTTTCACTGACGCACATGTACATTACCATGAGGGGTGAGGTACACGTACACACGTGGTTTCCGTTTTCAATTACGGAGTGGAATAGAGTGTGTCCCGACATGTCAGGCCAATAGATGTTCAATGTGGTGGCCATCATTTGCTGCACACAATTGCAGTCTCTGGCGTAATGAATGTCGTACACGCCGCAGTACATCTCGTGTAATGTCGCCGCAGGCTGCCACAATACGTTGTTTCATATCCTCTGGGGTTGTAGGCAGATCACGGTACACATTCTCCTTTAACGTACCCCACAGAAAGAAGTCCAGAGGTGTAAGATCAGGAGAACGGGCTGGCCAATTTATGCGTCCTCCGCGTCCAATGAAACGCCCTTCGAACATCCTGTCAAGGGTCAGCCTAGTGTTAATTGCAGAATGTGCAGGTGCACCATCATGCTGATACTACATACGTCGACGCGTTTCCAGTGGGATATTATCGAGCAACGTTGGCAGATCATTCTGTAGAAACGCGATGTATGTTGCAGCTGTTTGGGCCCCTGCAATGAAGTGAGGACCAATGAGGTGGTCGCCAATGATTCCGCACCATACATTTTCAGTCCACGGTCGCTGTCGCACTACCTGTCTGAGCCAGCGAGGACTGTCCACGGACAAGTACTGCATGTTCCGTAGATTCACTCCCCCGTGGTTTGTGAAACCTGCATCGGTAAACAGGTAGAATTGCAACACATTCTCTGTTAATGTCCATTGACAGAATTGCACTCGATGATTAAAGTCATCACCATGTAAGTGCTGATGTAGCGACACATGAAACGGGTGAAAGCGGTGACGATGCAGTATGCCCATGACACTACTTTGACCCAGTCCACCGGCTCTCGCATTGTCCCGTGTACTCATGTGTGGGTTCATGGCAACAGCAGCTAACACACCAAATGCACCCGCTTCTCCTGTGACGGGCCTGTTACGGACCCTTTTGCGTGCTACGACCATACCTGTTGCATATAGTTGGCGGTAGATGTTTTGCAATGTGCGGCACGTTGGATGCTCCCTGTCCGGGTACCGTTCTGCATACACTCTGCAGGCTTCAGCTGCATTTCGTCGACATTCGCCATAGATGAGTACCATCTCCACCTTTTCAGAGTTCGAATACACCATGGTCACAGTTCCTACAACACTACACTGTCACAGACGTCTGGTAGCACGGTGTACTACAGTTGGTCTGCGTGTGGAGACGAATGCAGAATAACAATAGCAGCAAGCGCTACATGCGGACACTGCGACAGCTAGACCAAACCGCAACAGTGCACTACAGCCACACTCGTAAACACGGTCGTCATCGTAAACATGTCCCTGCAGATGCTGCTCGCCGACAGTGGCCCGTGTTTGTCACAACACGCAACTGAACGTCGGAGGTTTCAAGCGTCAACTAAAGGTTACAATATCTCCGGATGTAATTAACATTTTACAATGCAACAAACGGCACTCATTACGTATTTGTTCATATGTTCAGATGTTCAAACAAAACTAACGTGGTTCCATTTTAAAAAAACCTAGGTTTTGTTTTTGTTTTAAAAAACATACTTCCGTGCATTTTTGTATGGTTTGTATTAAACAATTACATTAGCCCCTCTCCTCACGTTCGGTCTGTGGAATCGGTTCGTCAGTATTTGATGTGGTTTACGAAACATATCCAGCGGTAACGTAAGGTGACTCACCCTATATATATATATATATATATATATATATATATATATATATATATATATATATATATATATATATATATATTGTATGGTTTGTATTAAACAATTACATTAGCCCCTCTCCTCACGTTCGGTCTGTGGAATCGGTTCGTCAGTATTTGATGTGGTTTACGAAACATATCCAGCGGTAACGTAAGGTGACTCACCCTATAGGGTGATTCACCTAACGTTACCGCTGGATATATTTGTTGTTTTGCATCACCTTGGTTCCCAGAGCTCCTAAAGATAGACGTTAGGTGTGAATATTGTATCACAGACACAGTCCCTTTTATAGATGTCACTGTACCCGCCCAAAGATATAAACAAGCATGCATGAGCAGCACCTATTAGACGGAAGGGGCCCGACAGCTGATCAGTTCCAGTCATTCCACCAGGAAGGAGGTACACGGCTCGTGTTGTCCGTAGTTCAACCATGTCTAGACGGTCAATACCGCGGTTCGATCGCGTCCGCATTGTTACTTTGTGCCAGGTAGGGCTCTCAACCAGGGAAGTGTTCAGGCGTCTCGCAGTGAACCAAAGCGACGTTATTCGGACATGGAGGAGATACAGAGAGACAGGAACTGTCGATGATATGCCTTCCTCAGGCCGCCCAAGTGCTACTACTCAGTGGATGACAACTACATACGGATTATGGTTCGGAGGAACCCTGACAGCAACACCACCATGTTGAATAATGCTTTTCGTGCAGCCACGGGACGTCGTGTTACGACTCAAACTGTGAGCAATAGACTGCCTGATGCGTAACTTCACTCCCGACGTCCATGGTGAGGTCCATCTTTGCAACCATGACACCAAGCAGCACGGTACAGATGGGCTCAACCACATGCCGAATGGACCGCTCAGGACTGGCATTATCTTCTCTTCACCGATGAGTGTCGCATATGCCTTCAACCAAACAATCGCCAAAGACATGTTTGGAGGCAATCCGGTCAGGCTGAACACCTCAGACACACTACCCAGCGAGTTCAGCAAGTTGTGGGTTCCCTGATCTTTGGGGTGTCATTACTTGGGGTCGACGTACGCCGCTGGTGGTCATGGAAGGCGCCGTAACGGCTGTACGATACGTGAACGCCACCCTCCGACCGATAACGCAACCATGTTGGCATCGTATTGGGGAGGCATTCGTTTTCATGGACGATAATTCGCACCGACTCGTGCACATCTTCTGAATGACTTCCTCCAGGACAACGACATCGCTCGACTAGAGTGGCCAGCGTGTTCTCCAGGCATGAACCCTATCTAACAAGCCTGGGATAGATTGGAAAGAACTGTTTATGGACGACGTGTCCAACCAACCACTCCGAGGGATCTACGCCGAATCGCCGTTGAGGAGGTCAATCTAGACCAACAGTGCTTTGATGAACTTGTGGATACTATGCTACGACGAATACAGGCATGCATCAATGAAAGGGGACGTGCTACTGGGTATCACAGGTACCAGTGTGTACAGCAGTCTGGACCACCACCTCTGAAGATCTCACTGTATGTTGATACAACATGCAATGTGAGGTTTTCATTAGCAATGAAATCGGTGGAAATGATGTTTATGTTGATCTCTATTCCAATTTCTTGTACAGGCTCCGGAACTCTCGAAACCAAGGTGTCTTTTTTTTCTTTTTGTGTGACAACTACTTTCTTGACATCTCTAGATCGTAGAGGACCATATTCGAAGCAAGATAAACTGATAGATAATATTTATATATTTTAAACTTTTATGTATTTCTATGTATTTTGTTTGTTATCCACTCTGTCTGGACTGGACTCAGTAGTAATTACAAAGGTGCTACTTGGGGAGAGTTCGGTACTTTATTTGTCTCCATTACATACAGTTAACTTTTCATGTGATTTACCGTTCAAATATTTTTCTGTTACTTGATGGATTAATACTGTTGTGGCATCCTTATGTTGTGCTGCATCCTTGCGAACTAGTACCACTATTTTTTTTGGTATGCTTTGATAGAGGTGGCCTGGCTGTGCTTAGTATCGGGTAGCCACTTTAACGTTTGTCCGTCTACCTTCTAATTAGCCTTGCAGCCTTCAAGCCAGTGAAATCTGCTGACATTATATCGTATCACTGACTGGATGTTTAGCTGTTTATACAAGTTGTACAGAGGTTAGTGTAGGCTGTTATCAAAGATCGTTATACTTTTTGTAACATTATGCAGTAGTATGTGTTGGTTAAATACATATTTCATTATTTGTTTTATAACCTAATTATTATCATGGTAAATACTGGCCATATTTAACCATATTCGAAACAGTGTGTTTGTACGGGTCATAACATTTTTCTGATTTTGTGTTTTGGTTGTTGGTTGCTTTGTCTGGATAGGATTAATGGATTACTTAAACATTATTTGGTGTAGTATGATTTGCTGGCTGGAGTGGCCGTGCGGCTCTGGGCGATACAATTTGGAGCCGAGCTACCGCCACGGTCGCAGGTTCGAATCCTGCCTCGGACGTGGATGTGTGTGATATATTTGTTTTATAGCAGTACATAACATATGGGTACATTAACCCATGAATTTGTTCACCCTGAATAGTTTCTTGTGGGGGAGTTTTCATATATTCTGCAAATGTTACCATATCGGTGGTTTCCAATACTTGGTGTTTTAACACGTCTTGGACATTCTTTTAATGTCGATGACGTAAGTCAGCCCCTCTGTGGCTTGCACCACTGGATTTTATACTTTGACATAACGTATTGATGTGTCTATATTGTTATTTTGACTGCTCACTACACTGACACTTAGATTTTATTGAGGCTGTCCTTCTGCAAGAGCCACTTTCTCACAGATGTGCAGACGTTGTTCATCCTGAACATTATCTCCAGCTCTGTATATTATGTGTATGGTATGACACAGATGGTTCTCTACCCTTGGTTTCTTAACAACTCGTTCCTGGACTTTCATTTTATACATTTTACACAAATATTTCTATATTCGGTTTTCACCTTGGCATGATATAACTTCGATGTGAATTATAAATATACGTATACTGTCATTTCTATAGGTTTAAGCATATTTTAACTAATATATTGTAGACGCTGTTCTTGTGCAAGGACTACTTGAACATAGATGCGATTACTTTGGTTTACTTATTTCCGAAGTTGTAGTTTATTTCATACACCTGTCATTATCAACAGTTATTTTTGTCTCTTATTACGTTATTTCAGAATTGCACAGCTTATTGTGTGTATGTATTATCCAATGCACCAATAAAAATCACAGAATAGTTAATTAATGATTTTATTGGTAGATGGTACATTTGTACAACGTATAGAGTTAAAATTCGTTATGGTATACTACATATAATTTTGTTTTAGGCATGTGACAATGGATGAGTACTGTAAATTCTCTCATATAGTAATGTCCTTGTTTCTTATTCCATTCTTAATCTGTCTTTGTACTGCGTGGTTGGTAAGTAGAGGAAGCTATCATTACTGTTTATGCATACAGGCCTGAAGATGGTATACAAAATCACCGAAACTGGTAGCTATGTAATGGATAACATCGAAAGGGCGACTGTAGGTGTTCCATTTCATTACGTAATTGAAGAAGAGGTACTAAATCGAATTCAGGAAAAAAGAGATATATCGTATAACTTGACTGAAAGAAGAGATCGGTTGTTAGGAACATCACGTGGCAACAGCGAATTGCCAGTTCGGCAGGATAGAAAATTGTAGGCATAAAAACTATAGTTGGAGATGAACGCTGAAAAAATCTGTTCCAAACTGATATAGGTTTAAGGAGATACGCAAAGATGATGCGAATTACACAGGATAGACCAACATGGACAACTGCATGAAACCAGTATTCGGACTAAAAATCACAACAGCTTACAGTATCTAGGATTATAAAAAATTAAATTTTTCGTTTCAGGCAGAGACATGTGATATCCCTGAACTCGATGTCCTACAGACGATGGATTAATTTCGTTGTCCTTTTGTATGAGGCGAAGAAAATTGCTTAGGGTTCTACTTCATTTCACGTTGTTCCTTATGTGTAGATGCATTTGAGATTGCGTTGTTTGTAGCTTTAAGTTAACTATGAATAAAATCTTACAATTAAGGTAAAATGACTTACAAGTATTGAATACTGGATTGGTGCGTAAGTTTGGAGCGTTTGTCCTCAAGTTTACAACTTCAACTGATACACATAACAAAGACATAGACATCAATAATATAGTATCTTCCACTATTTAGAACAGCTGCCAACGCTATGTTAGATTTTCGACTTCGCTACTGCAGAAATTACATGGTTTTGAGGCGAAGGACATACTACGTAATGTCCGGAGCGCGTTTTCATCCGGAAAGGAAATTCCTTAAAAGTTGTTCCATAGGGAGCGAAAAAGGTAAAAATCTGAGGGAGCAAGTTGCGGTGAATAAGGTGGGTGAGGAATGACTACACAACCCAACTCCTGTATAGTGTTCTTTTTTTCTTCAGTCTTGCAGAATGCAAGCGGGCATTATCGTAGAGTAGTATCACTTTACGCAATGTTCCCGGTCAATGTTCTTGGATTACATCAGGAAGACGTCTCAGTTGCTGACGATGAAAGCCAGCAGTGATGGCTATACCTTGGGGAAGTTATTGGAGGTACACCACACCGTCGCTATTCTACCAGACACATAACATAATCTTTTGTGGATGCACGCAGGTCTTTGTATGAGGAGTTGATGCATTGTTCTGGTTCAATTGTTCCTTTCTCTTAATTATGTAAGCATAAAAATTGTCTTTCTCGTTACAAGTAACGATATAGGATAGCATTGATCGTTGTTTTTCACGAGCCACTTGATTACGAGCATTATAGATGCACGTTTGGCCACAATCAGATTTTTTTGATTTTGGCTTAGAGCATGCAGTACCACACAACCGATTTTAGAACCCTCCCCACTGCATGGAAATGTCGCACGATGAAGGAATGTTAACAGTTCATAACATTTGTCAGTTCTCCAGTGCACTGACGTGGATCATTGTGGATTGATGCGTTTATACGATCTTAATCAAACACCTAATGTCTTTCTCGACGTGGAGAGTCATTAACGTCAAAACGATCCTCCTTAAAACGAGAAAACCATTTTGTCGTCGGCTCTGTCCAACGGCATTATCCAAGTACATGAGGCAAATGTTTCTGGCTGCCTCCCGCGCTGTTACCCCTCTACTGAACTTAAACTGAAGAACATGTCGGTAATGTTTCGATTTCGCCACTAGGCACTCCCCTTTCTGGCGTCTACAGCTTCACTTACAATCTGCAAATGACAATACGCAAACTAGAAGAGCTACGATGAACTACAAATAAAAATGACGATTGTTAAATAAACCGATGGCAGTTGATCCCAACATTCAAAACAAAATAGCTTTGAAGTTATGCACGAACTTAATATGTATCTTATATTTCACGAATTGTCCGTACAAGCTTATTACATGTTTCAGCAGTTTAATTCATCTGGGAAGCGAAAGTTCGGTGATGTGATGATTACATACCATCGGCGTGCTATAATATACATATTTTCAGTCTTTCTCTTAGAACGTGCAGTCTAAATTGCTTGTTATACCAAGTCCGACTATTCTTGTCGCGCACTGTGAAATATTTCATCGCAATGTGATGCATTTTAACTCTCTCAACCATTACCCAACGTATCGCTCTCTTACAGCGCTCTTTGCCTCCGGTTTCATCATAACCGAAAAAATTAGGTAAGAACATGCTGTATCAGCTTCAGCGGTTTTTTTTTGTAACTCTTACCTCAACTTCAAACTAAATATGATCATTCTCTTGCGCTGTTGCCTTTCTGATTCATGCCACCTAAGAACAATTAACATACCGAGTCACAATGCAATCTAACATTCCATCTTTATTTCAGTACGATAATAAATCATAGCACGTACCGTCGTGTGCAACGACTTATTAGTCCAGTCTAATGGCGGTATTAATGCGTCCATGTCAAACTCCTTGCCATTTGTCGTGTGATGTACAGTCATGCAGGGTGAGTCAGAACGAAAGGTACATTCTTTGATGGTTGAGAGTGTTAGTGCTTGTAAACAAAACTTTCATATCGACATACGCCCTATTCTGAATTATTTCCGTAACAGAACACATTTAATATCACTATCTTACGTGTTTCTTGGGCAACTCGTAAACTGCACCATCCAGAGAATCCGTTTCACAGTGCAAAATTAAACTGCATTAAATTGCTTACAAAAAAGATTTTATTCATTTTTTCTCTAGGACTAACAACACGCGTGAAGAGATCACGAGAATACTGAAAATCACGACAGAAAAGTACGCGCTATAACTCAGGTAGTTTTTGTAGGCCAGTTTGAGGTAGTTTCGCTACTTGGTAGACTATGAGTGTCCTATATCAAATTGGACGTCTCAAATTCTTCCAGACTACTGTGTTACGTTGTACAAAATTACAATGTACTGAATAATTCAGAAAATATATAACAATGTACACTGAATGCGTACTATCACGAAAACCATTCGGAATAGAGCGTTAGTCCAATTCTACTTCATTTATTTTAATTTTTATTTTTTTGAGCTGTCAGTGTTCTGACTGGTTTGATGCGCCCCGTCACGAATTCCTCGTCTGTGACAACCTCTTCATCGCAGAGTAGCACTTGAAATGTGCGCCCTCAAGTATTTGCTGGATGTATCCCAATCTCTGTCTCCCTTTGCAATCTGCAGTTCCATCTAGTAACATGCAAGTCACTCCCTGATGTCTTAACAGATATCCTATCATCCTGTCTCTTCTCCTTGTCAGTGTTTTCCATACATTCCTTTCCTCTCCGATTCTGAGCAGAACCTCTTCATTCCTTACCTTATCAGTCCACCTGATTTTCGGCATTCGTCTGTAGCGCCACATCTCAAATGCTTCGAGTCTCTTCTGTTTCGGTTTTCCCACAGTCTATGTTTCACTGCCATACATTGCTGTGCTCCAAACTTACATTCTCAGAGATTTGTCCATATGAAGTTGTTTGCTCACAGTCACTAACGCTATCACCCCTCAAAGCATATACCCTTCCTCCTGACTCACCTTGTATAGCTGTGGCAGCTGTAATCCATAGTTCTTGAGTGGTTCTGGATATAGCGGATGCATGCTGGTTGTTGTCTACCAGTATTGATATGGCGGGTGACTTACGCACTGTGGCCTGTCTTTTCATTTTGACATTGCTTTTTTGTCCACATTCACGCGTCTCTGATGACGGTGACTCTCGTTACAGGGGATTTAAAATCATTACACCTGCACGGCCTCGGAAATGGGCACCTGGTACTTGGATATGGTACAGTATGCTGATGTAGCACATCTTGCACATCCTACTCTATATCTTCAAACTAACGCCCAGTTTAAGCTCATTCGCGCAACAAGTTCAATTATTTGATTCGTCGAGCGACTGGACTACCGTCTGTCTCCATCACCGACGCCGTCTCTCAGTCAGATTGACACAACAGCAATGTATAGATATGTAATCTCCATGACTTGAAAGTTTGATTGTAACCCTATCTTATAAGATACGGTCATATAACATATACCACGCTCCTACATTCAGGGAGTTTTTTGAGTGTTTCACTGAGTAATTTTAGAGACAAGTTGCAGCTTGATGAAGGATGCGAAGCAAGATACAAATCATGAGACCAACCACGAGACTACTTCACGTGTTTAGCACACACAATCCGTTATCAGAGGTTTGAGATCCGTTCCTGAGCTTTCATATCTTTTATATCTTCACTGACGCTTTATGACATTCTGCAACTATCCTAGGGGTTCCATGTAAATCTAAACGCGAAACAAACATTTAATTGTATGATCTTTCCTAAAATTCACATTCCAAGAACTGAAACAACACATTTTGCCCAAATAATACTGCTACTCCCGCTAAACCCGCTGGGCAGAACAGGTGATTAGCATTGTGGAAAGGATCAAATAAGGTTAGGGTCAGTTTCACCTTAAAATTGTAATTTATTGTAACTTAATAACACTTTTACAACCAAAGCGGCACATGCCGAACTTTTAAACTACGAATTTCAAACTCTAAATATTTCACTGCCGAAGGCCTCTAAACAAGAAATCTTAAAAAATCAACAAAGTAAATTTCAAGTGACTGAAGACAAGCAGTTACAATTACAAATAAAATAATTAATATATATATCACAGCTAAGCTGAAAGCTTCAAGGCAAAAGTGGATAGACAAACATAAACAAGATACAATGCAAACAGCTGAAGACCCACGGTAAAATTTTTAGGATTTTAAAATAAGTTACCATAACCTTTCAAAGGCAGAAGGCTGCAATGTTTTTGCTCAAATGATAATTTTAAGAATAAGGTTTTACGTGGCTGAAGGCCCACAATTGATTTTACAAAATTCAAAAATACCATAAGCCTTTAAGTGCAGAAGGCCGAAATATTTAAGCTTGAAAGGTAATTTTAAGAATAAGGTTCAAAGCTGCTTGAAGGCCCACAATTAATTTTCCAAAATTTTGAAAAAAAATCTATAACCATAAGCTTATGTTTCAAGTGGCTAAAACCGCATTAAAAGAAAAGACCACACAACGACAATAAACTCTCAGCAAATATCCACTTGCAGGAATTCAACTTAGTCGTATGCAGCTGAAGGCCTTTAATTTACATAAAACACAGTAAAACGAAGAATTTTTTAAAATCATTAGCTATGATAGATTATAAGCAGACAATTAAACACCGGTGAGAAAGACAATGAAAGATCGGCACTTAGAAGCTTCCAGCGTGTCGGTCTGCCCTCGTTCACTTACGTGAGACAGGTAGTGACCCCAACTACACTTGATCTGTGGGTAACACAACCAAGAGACAGCCACGGAGCAATCGACAAAACGACTTGGTTGCCACCAATCGGTACATGAGAACTCAAACACAAAATGTCACGGACATGATTATCTTCAATGAAATATGCATTAAGCTCTCAAAACTACACACCATGTTGGACAGCGACAACAGGTGAGGAAAGAACACTAACGGCCACAAGGCAGAAAATTGTGCCGATGCACTTGAATTGTAGTCAACCAATATAGTTAATTCCACAGCATGGCGGCTAAATTTGAGCAATACAAACACTCGGTGTTGCTCACAGGAAAACTTCCCCAACAGCGAACCACCGAACCGAACCACACAACATGAATGGACGTGGCTTGGGTACTTAAAACACCACTCAACTTTGACGTCGTGGGTCGGTGAGCTACGAAGCTCTTAGCGATCGGGCAGCTCCACACACCCTCCGACACTGCGCAGTGACTGGCAGCGGACCCAGCCGACTGCTCGGAGATATCCTCCCTGGTTCTCACCAACCGACCGACTACCCTCAAAATGCCGACAACATCTAAAATAGTCATCACTGGAAATAACTCGAACACACACAAACACTGCACTGAGACCTAAACGATGCCAAAGCACGCACGAAGACAAATCGGGAGTCGATGTATACACATACACACATGCAGCCGATTCATGAACGATCGGCGAGCCAAAACGCGTCGTCCGGTAGGACGACCGACCGACGATCCACCAAGACCGTGGCCCGGCTCAAGTGATGCGCGGCGGCAGTGGTCGGGCGGACCATGTCGACGCAGACCTCTCTGTTCCAACCCGACTGCAAGAGCCACATTGCAACTCCCCGACTGGCATGTCCGAACTGCGCTCCAGACGCATTCCAATTGACTGGCAGCCCGAAATCGTGTCCCGAACTGGCTTAAGACAGACAACGACCGGGAAGTAATAGCAGTAGTAGTAGTAGTAGTAGTAGTAGTAGTAGAGGGGTTTTGGGCGCAAGTAATAGCAGTCGAGCAAAGATACTACTAGAGGGAATATATCGATACGCGCTGTTAGCGCCGCTCACGGTCAGGCAAAGCGGCAACTCATTGACAGTAGTAATTTAAATTAACGTAGTGAGGTGGAAGTACGTTAAAACAGGGTGTAAAATACATGATGGCAGGAACACGAGCCACGCACGCGCGAGGTGGCATTTGGTGTAGACAATTGCCTACGTCAATTAATTCGCATAAATAACGGGCCTCCGATTTGCGTAAGTGGTGATAGCGAAAGATAGCTACGCAAATGGATTCCACAGGATTTACATCAGACGAATTTGGTCGCTGGGACGTCAACGTGAGTTCTGTAACATGCTCCTCAAGTCAGCATGCAACTGAATCTGACATATGGACAGCTATACTGCTGAAAGATGATGCTGCCGTCGGGGAAGCTACCGAGTATGAAGGGATGCATTTGGTTAGAAGCTTTGAGCGTGTCTTCGACTACTACCACAGGATCCACGCAAGCGCAGGAGAATGTCTCTCATAGCATAATACTGCTCCCACTAGCCTATGTCCACGGCGCGCTGCTCTTTTCGAGCAGCCATTCTCTTGGATGATGGCGCTCGTGGAGATGATAATCGACCTAGTGTAGTAAAAATGTGATTTACCCGAAAATCCGACACGTTTCCATTGATCGACGGTCGAATCTCGACGATGTCGTTGGGTTAACATGTGAACAAGCAGCGGTTGTCTACCGCGAAGATCCATGTTTAACATTGTACGATGGACGGTGTCCTCCTGAACACTTTTGCTGAACCGTCATTGTGCTGTTTCGGCAGAGATATCACAGATCGCCATCTACCCTACTTTAAAGAGCAGATAGGCCTCTAAACCCCACATTCTGTGGAGAGTCGTGGACGCCCAACCGTTTAGTGCGTAGTGATTTCACTGTCCTTTTACCTCTTTCCGTTGATGCTCACGACAGTAGCACGTGGAAATTCGACCTGCTTCGCCGATTTCGATATACTCGTTCACAGGCTCTGCGTAATAATAATCTGCCCTTTGTCAAAGTAGCTCATCTCAGTGCCACCAGGTTGCATCCAACGTGGCGGTGGCTAGTGGTCATAAGTTTTTTTCTTATCAACTGACAGTGACATAATATCATTAACTGCCGTCCGTCCCTACCCCGGTGTATCTGTTGCGTTGAACACGTGGAAAAGTTCGACCTTAGAGTTGAAAGTTAAAGATGGTGGAAGCAGCTGACTTCTTGTAAGATAACCCTCCTCCCCCTCCCCCTCCCACTACACCAGTTCTGATACAGCTTCAAACAGTGACATGTGAACCTCGGCGATAAATTTTTTTGGCAAATTCTGTAATTTTATTTATGTTGCATATGCGTCTCACGCTACTTTTGCATATCACACTCCCCATTCCTCCAGGTTCGAGTCCCAGGAACTGCAGTTTTACAAATTGTGATAATTTTACTTATTGCATACTTTATAAGTACTGTGGAAGCACAAAATTTGCGGATGCGCTATTAACCTGGTTTGTCACCACTGAGTATCCACATTGGTTCGTCGTTGATGCTGATGTTGTTTCAAGTTGTACTCCTGGAAAACTGAGAGGAAAAAATTTAACGTTTAAGGCGATCTTATGTCGCAGGCAAGTCAGTGCGAACTGCGAGATCCGATGTAACGAACCAAATTATTACGAGTTGCCATCTTGCATTGAAAGCGCATCTTGCCTCGGAGCTGGGAGGAGAGCAGATTTGGTTCTCACACTGTCACAGCTGACGCTGGCTACCCGACCGGGCGGGCGGTGTATTTAAGTCGTGTGCAATGCGGTACACATACTCTCTGTGAATCTGAAGAAGAACTATTATTAATCCATCATTTTAATACGTAGTGTATCAAATTCTATGGATAACACAATCATACCGCTAAAATTTCATATTAATAATTTCAATATTTTCGGAGATATAAATTTTTACCTAAAATAATCGTGCTCCCGTTGTGAAACCGAGTATGAGACTGTAATACATTCATCTAGAGTATCAATTGAAACTACGGCATAGCGGGTAGTTTCACATAATCTAATTTTCTGGAATTGTCTTTAGTTTCATTACTACTGATTTGTGACGTAATCAAAAATACTTCATTGAGTTTTGGTTATATGAGTGTTTTGGAGCGCATGAGACAGTGAATGGATGATGCACGTAAAGTGAGTTTGTGATAGTTTATTAAAAATATGTAAAATGTATGTGTAGGAAAGTTGTAGCGCTATAGGGGAATCTGTGACGTACGTTCGAGTGAACTTGGCTTTGAAAAAGGCAGCCAGAAGGGGCATTGAGTATAAAATTTATTAGTAATTTGTTTTGTGGAAAGGAATCGTATTCTGAATTTATAATATTTTATTTAGCTTCAGAATAACAAAATTTCTAACCCAAATTACTTTTGGTAGTGCGTTTGGCTGTCATTAGAAAATAGTGAGTGTAGAAGTGCCACTAGCAATTCAGCATTTCCCGCGCATTTGAGTAGGGCTTTGTGCCTCAAATCTATGAGTCGATATAATCGCTCGTTAGCAGTCTTCCGGTAAACACCTGAGTTAAATCGCGCTGATCAGACTTGTATATTCGCGCGTTTGATCGGTATCGTGTCGTTGACGAAAAGCGACTACAGTGTAGAGTAATTTGTGAAAGTTTGAGCCTTTTGAGCAATTTATTTCAGGTAATATTTGCCCTTGGACATTTCATGTCGTACATAAACTCCGAGTGGCGTGCTTCGTACAGATCACGAGACATTATGGGCAGCACTTCTTTACAGGAAGCCTACTGAACGACTGACTGTGTTAACTCGCAAGTAGTTGTGGATCAGTGACTGTTTGGGACGTTTAACATATGGGTTCGGACTTACCTTCTGGCTGCTTTTGGATGTGAACTTGTTAGAGAGACAGTTCGTAACATTGCGTAACTGACGCAGGTAATTAAATACGAACTTGATAGCCATGTTCCTTGTTTTAATGACAATAACCAACCAACTTAGACATTGTTCTCAAACGACTCATGCAAGAAATCCGAACGCTCAATAGTTTAACTGTCTTTCACCTTCTGACCATGGGCTGGAGTTATACGGCCTTAGCGTGGTAGGTATTTAGCGGAATTTTCGTCAATGCTGCTTTTGTCGGCTAAACCAGTAGCTACCATCGCAAACTGAAGGGGCAGACTACCTGAGCCCTATCCATGTAGGTGGACTAATTGTTTAAATGACACTGGGCTATGACAGAAGACCTCCAATCTGGTATCAATTTCCCGCGAAAGATCTAATACACTCAGCCCACGATCTACGATATTTCCGAAACGGAGCATCCTGCACCACCCCCTCAAGCGTTTGAGAGACACCGTCAAAATTTTAAAAATCGATTTTTCAAAAATATATTCATTTTGTATCACACATCTTTCTGAACATAAATATATGTTCATATATGTTAGAGGAAATGTAAGCCAAGGTAGGTGTGCCAAACTGCAGTGCGACCCTTCTTCACAGAGCATTCTCCTGTCGCACGTCACTGCATTTCCCTCAGTGGAATTTCAACATGTATGCTTTGTAGTGGAAGTCACCAAACATACATTCAGGACAATGGAAAATAAAATATCTCATTATGAATACTGGATGGAATTACTTTTGATTCAGAGAATAAGATTTATTCAAAAAAATTGCAGTCTTTAGTGTTTATTAGCTAATAACTTTCTTTTCTGTGTGACGTAAAATTAAATATAGGAAACATAAAACCAGTAAGGACCAGAGACAAGAAATACAGGCCACATTTCTTCTGTCGTTAAGTCCCAGCATGTCTTTCTCTCTCATCTTGCTGTCTGATACTGAAAAAGCTGCTGTAAGTAGTTTGAATCTTTTATTTAGCTGGCAGTAGTGGCGCTCGCTGTATTGCAGTAGCTTGAGTAACGAAGATTTTTGTGAGGTAAGTGATTTGTGTAAGGTATAGGTTAATGTTAGCCAGGGCCATTCTTTCGTAGGGATTTTAGGAAGTCAGATTGCGTTGTGCTAAAAATATTGTGTGTCAGTCTAAGCACAGTCTTGTACAATTGTTCAAAGGGGACGTTTCATACTGTTAACACGAATAGTACCACAGACTGGTGTGGTTTCTCGATGCGATTGCGTCTATTTTGTCACTGTCTGTTAGGTAAAACGAACTAGGCATTTCTAATGTTGGAACAATTGTAACAGCGAGACTGTTTTGGCACAATTTGTCATTTTCATCTACTTCATTTACATAAATAACACGACTGAATATAATTCACGACGAACCAATATCAAATGTCTATTAGCCGTACTAAAAGCAAAAAGTTTTACGTTAGAAAATAGTTTTACATGTCATTCATATGCCCCAGTTCCTCAAGCATGAGATCGAAAATAAGCAGTAGTACGAAATTTGATATAAATTTGGAAAGTCATATTCTTCCACATAATTTGTGTCGTGTCCCCATTTATTCTCCTTCCTCGTTCTAACAAACAATCATGTCATCACTAATTCTGTAACTATTCCTGCCATTGTCAAAACTTATTCTCCTGTTAAATACACTAACGCTTCCAGAATCACCGGTTTAGTTATCCCGCGTTTATTCTCCGATTACGCCGGTTTAGTTATCCCGCGTTTATTCTCCGATTACGCATCACTACGTGTTCGTACAACGCGTTTCCCGGGCTGTTCCGAGAACATAACTTAAACAGCTTCTAACCGGGAACTGTGCAACTGACCCTTAGTAGTCTAGCGATCTGACAAACATTTTCTGTCGAAATTTCATTTTCGTGGATACACTGGGAAGGTAATATGTAAACTTTCTTACCTGTTATTCCTGCTAGTCGTTTATTTATACTCTGGTAGCCTGAATTTGTAGATTTCGCTAGTAATTATAACAACCCTTATTATTCACACACCCAATCAACTACATGAACAAACAGCGATTGGTTTTAACTCGTTCGGGGTTCTTCGGGTCAGCTCGTATATCCCCGCCCACTTTTGTGAGGGGGAAAGCTTTTTATTTCTAGATGCGACTAGGATTCTCCTGGCAGAGACAACACGTACACTATGCACACGTACAGAAATCAACATATGATTCGTTCACAAATCAACATAGAAAGTGTTCAAAAATGTACAAAAACAGCAGAAATGCTTTTCAAAATCATATGAACAATCGATCGACCATCGTAAGATGGATGATAGGCGCTCTGTGAAACAAGGTTTTTATTTGACATCTTGGATATTCTTGCAGTCTCAGGTAGCACCTGAAGAAGACAGCGAGGTACGCTGTTGAAATATCGTGCGAGAACGACGCGAACATCCGGCTGGATTCCCGAATATCCAAGATGTCAACAGATCGCCGGGAAAGCATGAAGAATTACAAGATTTTTATTTATTTATTTTTTCTCCAGGAAGAGGAATTGGCGCCTCCTGAAGTTACTGCCTGAGGCAGATACCCCGGCTTGCCTCCCCCACCCCCGTTCACTCCCCAACCCCCTACCCCAGCCCCTAGATCCAGGCGTGAATGCACTACATCCAAAGGTTCTCCCGAGATGTTTTAATTTATTTACTCAGTAAATAATACCATGGCTAATCAGCCAGAGGGACACACAGGCCTGCCTATCCAGCAGCAATTAATAGTCCTCTGTGTCATCGAAGCAGTACAGTAAGAAACTAGAAATGGATAGGTGCGACTAGGGTTCCGTGCAAACTCAATTATGTGTATAGACACTTCATCCATTCGGGGGATCGAAAATCTCGACCATTTTGGTCTGTTATCGACATTGATACTTGCAAGATATTGGTCCTCGGAATTCCCTGATTTTCGGCTTTGATCACTATGAGACTTAACATCTGAGGTCATTAGTCCCCTAGAACTCAGAACTACTTAAACGTAAATAACCTAGGGACATGACACACATCCATGCCCGAGGCAGGATTCGAACCTGCGACCGTAGTGGTAGCGCGGTTACGGACTGAAGCGCCTAGAACTGCTCGGCCACATCGGCCGGTCCCCTATTTACGAAAATGTTTTAATTTTTAATTATATAAATGTGACGTAAAGTCATGCAGGAGGGAGGCAATCGTTATTATAATAATCATCGTTTCTCCATTTAGAGCCGGCCGGTGTGCCCGTGCGCTTCTAGGCGCTTCAGTCTGGAACCGCATGACCGCTACGGTAGCAGGTTCGAATACTGCCTCGGGCATGAGTGTGTGTGATGTCCTTAAGTTAGTTAGGTTTAATTAGTTCTAAGTTCTAGGCGACTGATGACCTCAGAAGTTAAGTCGCATAGTGCTCAGAGCCATTTGAACCAGTTCTGTCTCCATTTAGGCTGACTGGGTCGCAATGGTAAAAGTGAAATATCAGGCAAGGAACAACTTTAATGTTCCTGTGACGCTCTTCGGTATTTGTCCACCATCAGATATCCAAGAGCGATTAATGCATGTAGACATGGCGTTTCAGCGGTATGTGAAACAAACATTCGCGTTTCCTCTCTGATGTCTGGCTTTTGCCATTGCAATCCTGTCAACCTGAATGGAGAATAATGATTGTTTTAATTTCAAGTTTGACATCGTATGACAAATTACAAAACAAATATTTTTCTCGTGTGACATAATTACAAATTTACTCTTTTCGGATTTCTTCCTGTGACTGTACTGTGAAACCTTGCTTCTTCCAAAATTTCATGATTCTAGACCAACCGGAAGGTATCCCATACGTTTTTATGAGTGACTCTGCAACTATCAAAATATGTGACCTATGATCTAAATAGCAGTACCTTTTATTTGCACTGACTTAGAAGCTTACATTTATTACATCACAAAACCCCTATTGACCCTAGTTGTTGTTGTTGTTGTTGTTGTTGTTGTCTTCAGTCCTGAGACTGGTTTGATGCAGCTCTCCAAGCTACTCTATCCTGTGCAAGCTGCTTCATCTCCCAGTACCTACTGCACCCTACATCCTTCTGAATCTGCTTAGTGTACTTATCTCTCAGTCTCCCTCTACGATTTTTACCCTCCACGCTGCCCTCCAACGCTAAATTTGTGATCCCTTGATGCCTCAAAACATGTCCTACCAACCGATCCCTTCTTCTAGTCAAGTTGTGCCACAAAGTTCTCTTCTCCCCAATCCTATTCAATACCTCCTCATTAGTTACGTGATCTATCCACATTATCTTCAGTATTCTTCTGTAGCACCACATTTCGAAAGCTTCTATTCTCTTCTTGTCCAAACTAGTTATTGTCCATGTTTCACTTCCATACATGGCTACACTCCAAACGAACTCTTTCAGAAACGACTTCCTGATACATAAATCTATATTCGATGTTAACAAATTTCTCTTCTTCAGAAACGCTTTCCATGCCATTGCCAGTCTACATTTTATATCCTCTCTACTTCGACCATCATCAGTTATTTTACTTCCTAAATAGCAAAACTCCTTTACTACTTGAAGTGTCTCATTTCCTAATCTAATTCCCTCAGCATCACCCGATTTAATTTGACTACATTCCATTATCCTCGTTTTGCTTTTGTTGATGTTCATCTTATATCCTCCTTTCAAGACACTGTCCATTCCGTTCAACTGCTCTTCCAAGTCCTTTGCCGTCTCTGACAGAATTACAATGTCATCGGCGAACCTACGTAGGTTTGCCTTTTCTTAATCTTTCTTCTAAGATAAGTGGTAAGGTCATTATTGCCTCACGTGTTCCAACATTTCGACGGAATCCAAACTGATCCTCCCCGAGGTCCGCATCTACCAGTTTTTCCATTCGTCTGTAAAGAATTCGCGTTAGTATTTTGCAGCTGTGACTTATTAAACTGATAGTTCGGTAATTTTCACATCTGTCAGCACCTGCTTTCTTTGGGATTGGAATTATTATATTCTTCTTGAAGTCTGAGGGTATTTCGCCTGTCTCATACATCTTGCTCACCAGCTGGTAGAGTTTTGTCATGACTGGCTCTCCCAAGGCCGTCAGTAGTTCTAATGGAATGTTGTCTACTCCGGGGGCCTTGTTTCGACTCAGGTCTTTCAGTGCTCTGTCAAACTCTTCACGCAGTATCGTATCTCCCATTTCGTCTTCATCTACATCCTCTTCCATTTCCATAATATTGTCCTCAAGTACATCACCCTTGTATAAACCTTCTATATACTCCTTCCACCTTTCTTCCTTCCCTTCTTTGCTTAGAACTGGGTTGCCATCTGAGCTCTTGATATTCATACACGTGGTTCTCTTCTCTCCAAAGGTCTCTTTAATTTTCCTGTAGGCAGTATCTATCTTACCCCTAGTGAGATAAGCTTCTACATCCTTACATTTGTCCTCTAGCCATCCCTGTTTAGCCATTTTGCACTTCCTGTCGATCTCATTATTGAGACGTCTGTATTCCTTTTTGCCTGCTTCATTTACTGCATTTTTATATTTTCTCCTTTCATCAATTAAATTCAATATTTCTTCTGTTACCCAAGGATTTCTAGCAGCCCTCGTCGTTTTACCTACTTTATCCTCTGCTGCCTTCACTACTTCATCCCTCAGAGCTACCCATTCTTCTTCTACGGTATTTCTTTCCCCTATTCGTGTCAATTGTCCCCTTATGCTCTCCCTGAAACTCTGTACAACCTCTGGTTCTTTCAGTTTATCCAGGTCCCATCTCCTTAATTTACCACATTTTTGCAGTTTCTTCAGTTTTAATCTACAGGTCATAACCAATAGACTGTGGTCCGAGTCCACATCTGCCCCTGGAAATGTCTTACAACTTAAAACCTGGTTCCTAAATCTCTGTCTTACCATTATATAATCTATTTGATACCTTTTAGTATCTCCAGGGTTCTTCCACGTATACAACCTTCTTTCATGATTGACCCTAGTATGTGACATAAAGTTCAACTTGGTACGTCTACCCATTCCTGAGGAAAATATATGTTAACAGACGGACAGACAAGAAATGACTATTTTTTCATGTGATATAATTACAGATTTACAGTTTTTGGATTTTTTCTTTTGTTGTACTGTAAAACCCTCCTTTTGCCAAATTTCATGATTCTAGCCCAGAGGAAAGTATTCTATGGACTTGAGTGAATTTTCGAGTATTAAAGTATATGACATAAATGGCCACAATTTTTTTTTGCATTTACCTAAAGGCTAAAATTTTCTTACACCGTCAAGGGACTATAGACGGCCATACTTGACATAAATTTAGCTTGATTCGTCTACTCTTCTCTCATAAAAAGATTTTTAACAGACAGACAGGCAGACGGACAGCGAAGTGATCCCATTAAAGTCACAATTATTAAAATGTTCCGGGCTGTTGTGCCATGATGAGGAAACAGCGTACATGTGAGAAGTTTGTGCAGTACAACATGCCTGCATTAATATCAGTCACACACCCAAGAGCAGAACACTTTCAGCAGACCACAGGTCAGCTCTGGCATGTTATTTTCATTTGGTGTACCCTTAGTGGCAATAACGGGCTTTTTTGCAGGTATTCCTGGATTTCGCTACAACTTCGTAGCATTGCGATTTCCATGCAGACAACAGCGTCACCCCTAAAAAACTTCAATGAACTTCCGATGTTAACCACTTAATCGTTTATATACTTTGTAACAATTAATGGTCTAAGAATGTTCCCGAAATTACTTTTGCTTCTCAAGATTTCTCTCTGTTTCGAATGACGTGTTGTGTTCTGTTTGGTAGAAATTATTATGTCCAAACACACAGCTGGTCTAATATTTCACAGAATCGTATTATGTTCACTAGGCGTCAGTGCGGAACTGTACTTATCGGCATCCGGTAGTCAAAGAACACAACATCGACCTTGGTTCCGGTATCTACTGCTTTCTGAGTCTCGTGGATGAACAGAGCAGGCTGGGTTTCACACGATCGTTGTTATCTGTACCCATGTTCTGTGGCGTGTTATATTTAGGTTTTTCTCCGTTGGTCAGGTGTTCGGTTGTCGCTTGGTGGCTGCGGCGTAACTTGCGAGTTGATCGAATTCATTCTTCCTGGTGCGTTCGGCTGGTGGTGGTGGAGGTTGGTGCTAAAGATCGATAAACCTCTTCTTCAACATTATCTATTACCTTCTGCTGTATGTGGCCGACATTTATGGCTGGTACCGCTTACCTAGCCTGTCCGACACTTCTGACAGCCAAAAAATGCTGTATCTCTTTCCATACAACCTGGCGTATGAGAGAGGCGAGGTCATCGTGATTTTCCACAATTGCCATAGGGACAAATATTCGGGAGTCGGTGCAACCTCTTTCATCTGATTCTTTTTCTGTTGTATGTCCTCGATGGGCTGGCAGCACTTGATGAATTCCTCTGTTGTTGGGACATCCTTTACTAGATGAGATTGGTAACTGTCTTGTGCGACTTCTTGCATCAAATGTGAGATTTGGTCAGTTTCTAACGTATTCGAGTTCACAATGTGGCATCCAACTAAAACATTTTTTTATGTGGGACTGTGTCGTCTCCCCATGACGTTGCGCTCTGTTCTTCAATTGTTTTTCTGCTGAGCAGAATTGTTGCTGATTGTCGTCAAGCGTTTCCTTTCGTTCTCCCTGGTATTTATCCCACAGCTACTCAGTTCATCTTCGTTGCCGCATAATTAAAAACACACATTTGGTAAACACACCATTTCATACCACAGGTATTTTTCATCCCACATGTATCTATGTAAATGTATCAACCATTACGCGGATTCTCACTACTGCTACTGGAAAACACTGATGAATGCCCGATGTGCAGCTGAGTTACTGATATTTTGGAATCCACTGGTCTCCTACATGTACAACATGTATGATATTAGTATTCCGGTTCCGGTCTGTGGATGCGGTAGCTTTTAAGATGCCTAATTAAAGCTACAATGATGTGGATGTTTTGAAGAAATATCGTGCGCCTTCACCAGATAATATCACATCGTAACCAAAATCAAATCTCAAAATGGCTCTGAGCACTGTGGGACTTAACTTCTGAGGTCATCAGTCCCCTAGAACTTATAACTACTTAAACCTAAATAACCTAAGGACATCACACACATCCATGCCCGAGGCAGGATTCGAACCAGCGACCGTAGCGGTCACGCGGTTCCAGACTGTAGCGTCTAGAACCGCTCGGCCACTACGGCTGGCAATCAAATCTCAGTCCAAAAGCAGGGTACTTTGTGAAGTGTAACGCTTAGCAGTGAATGCGTGTTTATTAGGAGCACCAGCGTAAAGCCAGAACAGAACAGAACAGAACTGAACTCCTGGCTAGAAAGTGCAACTATTTATGTAAGTGTCGAAAAATCCAGAATATGCACACGTTACAAACATAATAAATCTCGATAATCTTACTCCACTTGAAGACTAAATAAAAAATAATTGTACGGGGTAACGTTATAACACGTAACCCGAAACATACCAACCAGCAAGGCCAATCGCTAGGTCTGACTGCTCGCAGCTCAGTTGTCTCCCATATGAATGTGTTTTCTGCATATCCGACCACGAAGTACTACCACTAGCTACTTTGGATCGAAAAGAGAGGCATTTAGTCTGCAACATAATACAAAATATAATTTAAATAGAAAACCCTTGGCTTAATTGATTGGTTATCCCTGTTTGCGGAACAGACTATTTGAAGGTGAAATGCTGTGTGAGAGAGTTCTTCATTCGTTTGTGCACTGTGCGCCTATCGGAATTAATTAGGTGTAAACGCAAAAGCAATTACTGCCATGATGGACTGTATTTTTAACATGTCTCTGTATTCTGAAAAGCATTATCCAGACCATATACGGTCGAAAAACAGGCTTTGACACGCCTCTTTAACAACTTCGAATGTGTTTGCTGAAACTAGGATCAAAGAGGGTATTGATATTTACATATCAACAAATGTCAAAGTGATACGTGGTAGTTACGTGAGATCCCAGTTTCTATATTCATATTAAAAAATTTCAGAGTTATAATTTTACTCACTGCCCCATATACACATAGAATATCGCTCCAACTAATGCGTGCTGGTGAAAGTTCCATAAACATTGATCATCGCTTTACTTTCGGAATTAATTATTCTGCTAAGAAACAATTTAGAGGGCCGCCGGCTGACTGATATGGGCGCAGCTTTAAAACCGACGGTCATCACATAGAAAGAATCTATTAACAAATTTGTCTCACACAAAGCTTCTAAAAACTAATTTAACTGTGGGTGAGAAGAATGCGTAAAGTGCTTGAATGAGGAGAAGGGAAATGCAATGGTTGTATTGAATGTGGTCGACTATTATAGCAAGACCAACAACTTATTAGCTTCACAAACATAGGAAACTGATTGTTCAAATGGCTCTGAGCACTATGGGACTTAACATCTGTGGTAATCAGTCCCCTAGAACTTAGAACTACTTAAACGTAACTACCCTAAGGACATCACACACATCCATTCCCGAGGCAGGATTCGAACCTGCGACCGTAGCGGTCACGCGGTTCCAGACTGAAGAGCCTAGAACCGCACGGCCACATCGGCTCGCTAGGAAACTGAGTTAAGACCCCAGTGATAAAGTTCTTATAACTTTCATAAAAGTCTCTTCAATTCAGTTGCGCTAGAATCAAGTAGAATCAAGACGTTATAGACTGGCGAATGTGCACAAGGAACATGTTCCTCTAAGACCTATAGTGAGTGCTATGGTTCGCCCTCCTATTCGATTGCCAAGTTTTTGACGTCATTGCGACCGAATGTGGGCCCATCGGATTCGTATATCAATAATCCGGTACATTTTATCAGCAAATTAAGTGGCATAGTGGTACATAGTTATTAACTATGGTTTCACTCATTGAAGCGTTACAAAAGCTGAATCGGATTTTTCCTCCTGATGTTGCAGAACTGTTTAAATATTGCCTCACAACCACGTATTTCAAATGGAACGAACAACTGTATGCCGCTATGGGGAGGCCCGTTAGTCTGATAATAGCGAACTTCTTTATGGAAAAATTCTAGGAGCAGGCTTTGGAAACTGCGAACAAGAGGCAGAATATTTAGTTCCTATACGTGGATGATAAATTGTTTTGTGGTGGCAAGGAGGAACTAGATCGTTTCTACAAACATTTAAAGGGCATAAATCCGATGATTCAGTTTACCGTGGAGGAGGAGGCGGCTGGTGGAAAATTAAATTTTATTATTTTCCAGTTTTCAAGAAAGAAAATGGTAGCTTGGGCCACACGGTTTACAGAAAAGCCACGTACACAGACCTTTACGTACACTGGGTTTCGAACCACTACCCACAACAAAAGCGAGGCATCCTAAAAACGTTGGCCTGTTAAGCAAGGAAATTCTGAGAACTAGAGATGCTTGACGAAGAATTAAAACATCTCATCAATGCACTGTTCAATAATGATTATTTATTTGCTGATGTGAATAGAGCGTTACGACCGCCGCTGAGAAATCATACCGAAGCTCAAGCGCCTACGAAATCGAAAGTTTTCTTGCCATTCATTACGGACGTGACTGTCCGCGTAGGAAAAAATCTTGAAAATGCGGGACATTGGGGTAATCCACACGTCCACACGGAAGATACAAGATCACATAAATTCGGTCAAGCACGCTCGCCAACCGCTAGAAAAAGCTGGAATTAATAGGATACCGTGTAGTTGTGTGGAGGTGCATGCGAGTACTATAGAAGAAACTGTCAAAGAAACGACTAGAAGAGCACAAGAGCAACTGCATAAGAGGTGAGAACAACAGATCAGCTGTTGCCGAACATGCCTTGTAGCCAAGACATCACCATATTCATTTTAATAGGGCTTAAGTACTGGCAGCCACAAGCGAATACTATGAAAGGATATACAGAGAGACCATAGACATTGTGAAACACCCCACGAATTTCACTGCAAGGAGGAGGGCGTGAAATTGAATGACATTTGGATTCCAGTACTGATAAAGACGTGTACCAGTCTTCCACCATGGGATAAAGGCAACAGCGGACGACGGCAGTCGTCAACGGCCTACTGCACTCGTGTATTCCAAACATGTGACGTCACGCCACTGCGCGGAACCTCGTGGGGGCGGAATTGTCTTGTAGTCAATAGCGAGCCAGAGTGTGAATCACACATCCAGAAAAGCTACGATCCCACTGTTAAATGTCCTGTACAGATAGGGACGAAATCTCGGGTTTTAGGGTCTATTCGACCATTGTTTGGTGTGCAATGTTATGCGTATTCAGATACAGAGATACATAAACAGGCAAAATACGGCGCTGCGGTCGGCACCGCCTGTAATTGATAAATGTCTGGTGCAGTTGTTAGATCGGTTACTGCTGCTACAGTGGTAGGTTATCAAGATGTGAGTTTGAACGCGTTGTTATAGACGGGGCATGAGAGATGTGACACAGTATCTCCGAGGTAGCGATGAAGTGGGGATTTTCCCGTATGACCATATCACAAGTGTACCGTGAAAGTCAGGAATCAGGGAAAACATCAAATCTCCGACATCGGTGCGGCATGAAAAAGCTCCTGCAAGCATGGGACCAACGAGGGCTGAAGAGTATCGTTCAACGCGACAGAAGTGCAACCCTTCCGCAGATTGCTGCAGATTTCAGTGCAGGGCCATCAACAAGTGTCAGCGTTCGAACCATTCAACGAAACATTATCGATATGGGCTTTTGGATCGTAAGGCAAACTCATGTAGCCTTGATGACAGCACGACACATAGCTTTACGCCTCGCCTTGGCCTGACAGCACCGACATTGGACTCATGATGATGGAAACATGTTGCCAGGTCGGACGAGTCTTGTTTCATGTTGTATCTAGCAGAGGGACTTGTTCGGATGTGGAGACAACCTCATGAGTCCATGGACCCTGCATGTCAGCAGGGGACTGTTCAAGCTAGTTGACGTTTTGTTAACGGTGTGGGATTTGTGCAGTTGGAGTGATATGAGACCCCTGATACCTCTAGATAGGACACTGACAGGTGACATGTACACAAGCATCCTGTCTGATCGCCTGGATTCATTCGTGTCCATTGCGCATTGCAACGGACTTGGGCAATCCCAGCAGGATAGTGCAACAACCCACACGTCCAGAATTGCTACAGAGTGGCTCCAGGACTACTCTTCTGAGTTTATAGACTTCCGCAGGCCACCAAACTCCCCAGACGTGAACATTATTGAACATATCTGGAATGCCTTTCAACGTGTTTTCAGAAGAGATCTTCACCCCCTCGTACCTTTACGAATTTATGGAGAGCCTTGCAGGATTCATGGTGTGAGTTGGTCAGTTGCCATCAGCACTACTTCAGACATTAAACGAGTCCATGCTAAGTTGTGCTGCGGCACTCCTGCGTGCTCGCGGAAATCCAACACGATGTTAGGCAGGTGTACCAGTTTCTTTGGCCCTTCAGCGTATATGTAGGGTGGTCAGAAGCAGTCTGAAAAGCTTGTAAGGATGTAGCAGGGTAGGACGGGTTAATAAATATCTGTTAAGAAGAAAATTCGATACGTTGCGCTGTTTCCGCGTTAATTAGCTTCACAGTTAGCCTATCAGGCAATTCTGCGTGCAAATTCAAGCGGCCCGCCAGAGAGGGTGTCGGTGTTATGGGCCAAAACTGAATAAGAGGGCGACACAAGAACTGGACGTGGTATGGTACTAATGATCGAACCCAAGCTAGAGACTTAACCGTTTCGTGCGCTGTTTTCCACACTATTAGAACAACTGAAAGAACTGTGTCTAGCGGGCCACTTGAACATGCGAGCGCAACGGCCTGATTGACAAACAGTATGTGGGCAGGTTTCAATAAAGTTAGAGAGCAGATTTTTATCGAGGTAGACTGCAAAAGGCTAGGATTTCATCTAGAACTGACTAAAAACGCTTGTGCCCCAGGAAAGGATAAAAAATGCCGAGCATCATTATGGAAATTATATTCCGTATCTTGCTACATCACACGTACACACTGAACTCTAGCTCCGTAATCAACAGAGAGATCTCCGTTCCATGTGTAATCAGGTGACAGATAGTCGTTTGTTGTCAGGCTTTATAGAGTTCAATATTCACTTAATATTGGAAAAGGACTGCATCTCCATTCAGAAGCAGGGAAATAAATCTATAAAGGGAAATACCAAGCGAGGGTGTTACATACGTACCGAATAGTTAAGGAGCGAAATGTACTTTTTTGTTGTGATATCAACGTCTGTAAATTGCAGCTGACTACAGTAAGACTTATCTTCAGTTATATTCACTTATGGTCACACTGTGATTGCAATCAGCCACCCAAAGCTTAACTCCTTAACAGCTGCATAAATTTCTACTTGAGTGAAAAAATAAAAAGTCAAACAATTTTGTAACCAATATTGAAGTAGTATAGAGTAAGAGTATCTAAAATCAAATCTCAGATACTTCATATATGTCATGTATAACTGGGAATGTCGCATATACACTCCTGGAAATGGAAAAAAGAACACATTGACACCGGTGTGTCAGACCCACCATACTTGCTCCGGACACTGCGAGAGGGCTGTACAAGCAATGATCACACGCACGGCACAGCGGACACACCAGGAACCGCGGTGTTGGCCGTCGAATGGCGCTAGATGCGCAGCATTTGTGCACCGCCGCCGTCAGTGTCAGCCAGTTTGCCGTGGCATACGGAGCTCCATCGCAGTCTTTAACACTGGTAGCATGCCGCGACAACGTGGACGTGAACCGTATGTGCAGTTGACGGACTTTGAGCGAGGGCGTATAGTGGGCACGCGGGAGGCCGGGTTGACGTACCGCCGAATTGCTCAACACGTGGGGCGTGAGGTCTCCACAGTACATCGATGTTGTCGCCAGTGGTCGGCGGAAGGTGCACGTGCCCGTCGACCTGGGACCGGACCGTAGCGACGCACGGATGCACGCCAAGACCGTAGGATCCTACGCAGTGCCGTAGGGGACCGCACCGCCACTTCCCAGCAAATTAGGGACACTGTTGCTCCTGGGGTATCGGCGAGCACCATTCGCAATCGTCTCCATGAAGCTGGGCTACGGTCCCGCACACCGTTAGGCCGTCTTCCGCTCACGCCCCAACATCGTGCAGCCCGCCTCCAGTGGTGTCGCGACAGGCGTGAATGGAGGGACGAATGGAGACGTGTCGTCTTCAGCGATGAGAGTCGCTTCTGCCTTGGTGCCAATGATGGTCGTATGCGTGTTTGGCGCCGTGCAGGTGAGCGCCACAATCAGGACTGCATACGTCCGAGGCACACAGGGCCAACACCCGGCATCATGGTGTGGAGAGCGATCTCCTACACTGGCCGTACACCTCTGGTTATCGTCGAGGGGACACTGAATAGTGCACGGTACATCCAAACCGTCATCGAAGCCATCGTTCTACCATTCCTAGACCGGCAAGGGAACATGCTGTTCCAACAGGACAATGCACGTCCGCATGTATCCCGTGCCACCCAACGTGCTCTAGAAGGTGTAAGTCAACTACCCTGGCCAGCAAGATCTCCGGATCTGTCCCCCATTGAGCATGTTTGGGACTGGATGAAGCGTCATCTCACGCGGTCTGCACGTCCAGCACGAACGCTGGTCCAACTGAGGCGCCAGGTGGAAATGGCATGGCAAGCCGTTCCACAGGACTACATCCAGCATCTCTACGATCGTCTCCATGGGAGAATAGCAGCCTGTATTGCTGCGAAAGGTGGATATACACTGTACTAGTGCCGACATTGTGCATGCTCTGTTGCCTGTGTCTATGTGCCTGTGGTTCTGTCAGTGTGATCATGTGATGTATCTGACCCCAGGAATGTGTCAATAAAGTTTCCCCTTCCTGGGACAATGAATTCACGGTGTTCTTATTTCAATTTCCAGGAGTGTATGTGACAACAGGTATTTTCGAAACCGAGCACTTACAACAGTTCATTTCGCAAATATTTTTATTTAACGCTTTGATAATATTTTGGTAGAAATCATATGATTAAAAGATGAAGAAAATACATTGAGGTATCCATTTTAAATAATTATATACAAGTTGTAATAGTATAACTGCAGAAATTTTGTACGTAGTACCTTACTATGCATGCACATCAATGTGCAGGTTGATTTTTCTCTGCATCGAACAGTATTCATACAAACAAGTCACAGAAATTACGATCTGCCGTTTCCTGTATGGCCGTGCCTGGGCTTGAATGTGAAGGGCGCGTCCACGTGTCCACATTTCAACAACTGACTAGCTTCCCGGGGGAAAATAAGGAGTAATGACTATCTCTTGCCACAGGTACGCTCATAGTGAGAAAAAAAACAACACCTTGAGCGACTAGAGACAGGACGTACATATTCACAAGACATGTACATTAGTATGTTCTGCAGAGATCATTAGCATCTGAAACGTGTCACAGTCAACATAGATATCGTTTTTCAACACCACCCAACGGTAAAATGTGCCTGTGGCTCTTGTTGTCTCTCTAAACCGAATGTAATGGATCAGTGTGACTAGAGCACACGTGCAGGGTGTCACGAAGACGGATACTCGATCCGTACAGTCAGATCAGTGAGTTGGAAAGAAGGCGCATTATTGGCCTGAGAGAAAGTGATGCATCCACCCTGGAAATTGCTCCACGTGTGGGACGAAGTGATCTGGCTGAGCAACGGGTTTGTGCTCACTGGTTTACGGAAGGTGTAGACGGTTCAGGTCGCAACACCCAGATCACCCTTAGAAGATCGATATCTCACACGAATGGCACTGTAGGACAGATCTGCACCATCCTCGGCTCTGGGGCCTCAGTAGAACAGTGTAACACATCGCACACAATCAGGAGTGAAAGTCAGTCGCCGTTTAATACGACATGAGCGTCGCACACTTCTCCACCCACCTTTGACGAATGATTAGGAACATGCTGGACGGCCATGGTTTATGTAACGATGTCACTGGGGACAGACATTCGAAGGAATCTATGTTCTGTTTGTTTAAATGGTGGCTTCATTTCGGTTCGTCGTAATCAGGAGGAGCAGCATCACAGTGACTGCATTCACAAAAGACATACAGCCCCAGCTGAAGACCTTATGGTGTGGTATGGCATTGGGTGCACCCACAAATCACAGTTGGTGCGTGTCCAGGGGACTGTGACGAGTGTAACCTGCGTGAGTAACATCGTGCGACTCGTGGCCACAGCCTTTCTGCCAAACACCCCAGACACCACTTTTCAGCAGGCAATTCACGACATCATGATGCTGAACGAACACGTGCCTTATAGGTGTCAAAAGATGTCAGCCTTCAGCCCTGGCTCGTCATATCAGCAGACTTGTCGCCAATCGAAACAGTATGTGATACGGTGAAAAGACGGGTGCAGTGCTGTGGCCCAATGCTAACTGCCACAGCTGAACTTTGGAACTAGGTGAATGCAGCGTGCATGGCTATACCACAGGATGCCATTCGCGCCTTATACGCGTCGATGCGATCGTGGGTGGAACAAGTTATTAGGACCCATGGTGACCACAACGCTGCAGGACACATGCAGCAGCAAATTGAAATGCTAATCATTTCTGAGGAACTTACTAATGTACACATCCTGTGAATATGAATGTTCTATTCCTACTCATTCAAGGTACTTCCCAACCCCAAAACACGCTACTTGTAAGTAGGAGCTTACTAGGTAGCCGCGCTGAGTGCCGCAGGGTTTGAGGCGCCGTGTCACGGACTGCGCGGCCACTCCCGCCGGAGATTCGAGTCCTCCCTTGGGCGTGGGTGTGTGTGTTGTCCTTAGAGTAAGTTAGCTTAAGTTAGTTTAAGCAGTGTGTAAATCTAGGGACCGATGACCTCACCAGTTTGGTCCCTAAGGAATTCACACTCATTTGGACACCCACAAACACACACACACACACACACACACACACACACACACACACACACGCACACACACACACACACACACAACTAGGTCATTAGAGACGAAGAAGAAGCTCGGATTAGGAAAGGACACAGAAGGAATTGGGCCGTATCCTTTCGATGGAACTACCCCGGCATTTGCCTGAAGCGATTTAGGAAAACCGCGGAAAACCGAAAACAGGATGGCCGTCGCAGATTTAAACCGTCGTCCTCCCAAATGTGAGTTCAGTGTGCCAACCACTGCTCTAACTCGCTATGTGCAACTTGTAACCGCTATAATTATCAGTCTGCAAGTGACAAATACTGACGTGGTGATGTTCAGTAAACCCTCCTCGGTCACCAATAGAATTATCTGCACTTACATCCGTTACACCCTGTATGATACATTACAACATAATTCATGAAATTCCCGGAAATATTTTATTCTGTTGTGGAGCCACAGATGAACGTTACTCTTACTACACGTGAATACTGTCTGTACTGCTCAGGTAGGGCTTCTACATCTTTCCCCTGTGTCTGCAATCTGAATCCAGTGACCTGTTGCATCACTTTGGGTAGACTAATTAGGAATCAATTTTGTTCGACCCTGGTTCTTCTAGCATAGCAGCTCAGCTTCTATACTGGCTGAAGCCCTATCATTTTTTTTTTTGGATCAGATGCTCCTATGAATTACTGGAAACTTCTAAGAAGTTGAAGTAAATAATGAACGCAATTGGTCACAAAGAATTTCTGTGTCACAAATCAACAAATATATTTGGTTTCATTTCACCTGATTTCATCTGGTATATGTATTTTGAAACTGTCATATTCCCTCTTCGCAGATGGTACGCCATGTCTGAAGTCGCTACTTGCATTTTGTAGAGCACAAAACTTTGGGGATCCATCGCTAATAAGATAAAACCATAGAGTTTCAGCAGTTCGTTTTAATTTCCACATGACAATAACAGTGAAATGTAATCAGTCAAAACAAGTTTGGCTCAGATGCTCCTATGAATTACTGGAAATTAGTAAGAAGTTGAAGTGAATAATGAGCACAATTGGTCACAAAGTATTACTATGCTACAAATCAACAAATATATTTGTTTTTATTTCACCTGCTTCATCAATTACGTAAAGTCAGATAACCTCTCCTTCTCAATCCCATCTCTGATCCCTAGGTAAGCAAACCCCGGGAATCTGAGCAACCCTGTGAAAGACTGGGTACCCAAACTCAAGGAGAAACAGGGTCAGGGCATAAATGGTAATACGAGGAATAGGCGCTAGAACGAAGGGCCGACACCCTAACTTCGGCAAAAGTTATTGTTGCAAAGAATTTAACAGAGAAAACCGAACTGCCATCCCGAAGACGAAATAAGCTAAGGAACAAGGATATGAATGTTTGACAGATGGAATATACGTACCCTGTCGCAACTAGGGGCAATGAAAAGCGTAGCCGAAGAAGTGTTGAACTGTGGACTGAAAGTGGTTGTCCTCCAAGAGATCAGATGGAAGAGTAAACGAGAGACACGGAAGCAAAATTGCAAAATTTTATAATACATTACTCGGAGAGACGAAAGAGAAGGGGATCATGACGTTTTGTTCATTGTAGAAAAATATATGTGCAAATATGTCTTTGCTTTTATGACATATTACGCCATATAATGACAGATTATGTACCCTCGGAACAAAAGGGATAGTCCACAATACGACTTTTGTAAACAGATACTCGCAAATGAGGATCTAGTGGATAGCTTCTACGATCAGCTGCATGAAGTCCGTGAAAGGATACCTGCACGTGATTTTAGACTAGTCCTGGGGGATTATAATGAAAATCTTGGAAAAGAAGTATCTTTCCACGACCTGTTTGGTAACGAAACCCTGCATGAGGAAACGTCTACAAACGGCCTGAGAGTTGCCCAGTTTGACGCTGCCAGCGACCATAAAGCAGTAAGCCCATGTTTCCCAAGAAAAAGTATTCACGAAGGGCCCTGGAAAATTTCAGGAATTAACGATACAAATCAAACGCCATATGTTGATATCCAAAATGGGCAAGCGACATTAAAAACGTCCGCCCTTTTTGGAGAGCAAACTCAGACTTGGACCACTAACTTGTAGCTGCAAAAATGTGGCAAAGGATGCCATGGCATATAAAGGGAAACTAGGGGAATTCTGAAATTAAATTTAGACAAACAGGATGACAGAGATACAGATTTTGAATATCAAAGTAAGTTGAAAGAGAAACTACAGCCTGTGGAGCACAGTAATGATGTAGGTCGGGAATGGGAATGTATTAAGATTAAGGGGGGTAGGACGTGAAACTGGCCGACTTGGAGCAGTAGAGGCAACACAGGGCATTTTAATTTCCACTGTCTATACTTCTACAAATAAATTCATAAAACTTTGTCAGCATTACCAAGGAACGGTTCAGGATTCACGCTCATAGCAGTGGAAGCTCAAAAATATAACAAAATATATTTTTTTACGTGTGAAATGTCATAATTTTTTCACTTACCATTGGCTGCATTCGTTGCTATAGGTACACTTCTCTTCATAAGTAAGGGAAATCCTTCGATGAATTTTGCACAGCATACAAACCATACTTACAGGTGTATGAAACTCTAGAATTTTCCAAATCTATTACAAACTGTGCTAAAAATTGAGATAAAATTTGAGTTTTTTCTAAACATGAAGTTCAAAATGTAACCGCTCATTCATTTTTTCATTAATAAAATAAATTCCAAAGTTTCATACACCTGTAAGTATGGTTTGTATGCTGTGCAAAATTCATCGAAGAATCTATCTTACATGTGAAGAAAAGTGTATCTATAGCAACGAATGAAGCCAATAGTAAATGAAAAAATGACGAAATTTTACACGTAAAAAAATTATATTGTTATAATTTTGAACTTACATTGGTATGAGTTTGAATCCTGAATCCTTCCTGTCTTGTTGACAAAGGTTTATGAATTTATTTGTTAAAGTATAGACAGTGGAAATTAAAATTACGCGTGGTGCCTCTCCTGCTCCAAGTCGGCCCGCTTGACGTTCTACCCCTCTTAATATTGTAACTGTGGCAAATGAGGTAATACGGGTATCCAGAAGACCTAGAAATGAGGAGTCGTGTGACGATGAATGTAAAAGGATTGCGGAACAAAAGAGAGAAGCGAGACTAAAATGTCTCCAACGAATTACGAGAATTAACCAGACAATGTGTAATAGAAAGAGAGCAGATGAGGCAAGGGTAGACAGAAAAAAGAAAAGAGAAGCCTTAGAAACAAAGACAGAAGACAAGAAACAGCATTATAATAGGAATAAGAGTAGAAAGTTTTGCAAGAAGTTAAAAGAAGAAACGCAAGGGTATAGAACTAAAGTAATTGGCTGAAAGGATGAAGAGTGATGCCTGGTGACAGGAAAGGGAAAAGTGATGAGCAGATGGAGAGAATATTTTAAAGAAATGTTGGACGATGATCGAATCGATGGCGAGCAACGGCTATATCTTACAGTAGAACCAAAAATAAAAGAGCCTACTTTTGCACTCCGTTGAATGTAGCACATAAGGTTTTATCTGGAATCCTATATGTGCTGTGTCGGCTCGTATCGATTTATCGATTTCTCTACCAGGCGACTTTATCTGCGTAATATATATATATATATATATATATATATACATATATATATATTTTCAGTAGAAATTTGGAGCACTTGAGGCAATACTGGCCTTACGACTTATCTTAGAAGAAAGATTAAGGAAAGACAAACCTATGTTTCTAGCATTTGCAGACTTAGAGAAAGATTTTGACAATGTTGACTGGAATACTCTCTTTCAAATTCTGAAGGTGGCAGGGTTAAAATACAGGGGGCGAAAGGCTATTTACAATTTGTACAGAAACCAGATGGCAGTTAAAAGAGTCGAGGGACATGAAAGGGAAGCAGCGGTAGGGAAGCGAGTGAGACAGGGTTGTAGCCTCTACCCGATGTTATTCAATCTGAATATTGAGAAAGCAGTAAAGGAAACAAAAGAAAAATTCGGAGTAGGTATTAAAATCCATGGAGAAGAAATAAAAACTTTGAGGTTCGCCGATGACTTTGCAGTTCTGTCAGAGACAGCAAAGGACTTGGAAGAGCCGTTGAATGGAATGGACAGTGTCTTGAGAGGACGATAGAAGATGAACATCAACAAAAGCAAAACGAGAATAATGGAATGTAGTAGTAGAATTAAATCGGGTGATGCTGAGGGAATTAGATTAGGAAATTAGACACTTAATGTCGTAAAGGAGTTTTGCTATTTTGGGAGCAAAATAGCTGATGATGGTCGAAGTAGAGAGGATATAAAATGTAGACTGGCAATGGCAAGGAAAGCGTTTCTGAAGAAGAGAAATTTGTTAACATCGAGTATAGATTTAAGTCTCAGGAAGTCGTTCCTGAAAGTATTTGTTTGGAGTGTAGCCATGTATGAAAGTGAAACATGGACAATAACTAGTTTGGACAAGAAGAGAATAGAAGATTTCGAAATGTGGTGCTACAGAAGAATGTTGAAGATTAGGTGGGTAGATCATGTAACTAATGAGGAGGTATTGAATAGGATTGGGGAGAAGAGAAGTTTGTGGCACAACTTGACTAGAAGAAGGCTTCGACTGGTAGGATATGTCCTGAGGCATCAAGGGATCACAAATTTATCATTGGAGGGCAGCGTGGAGGGTAAAAATCGTAGAGGGAGACCAAGAGATGAATACAGTAAGCAGATTCAGAAGGATGTAGGTTGTAGTAGGTACTGGGAGATGAAGGAGCTTGCGTAGGCTAGATTAGCATGGAGAGCTGCATCAAACCAGTGTCAGGACTGAAGACCACAACGTATTTTCAGAATTCTGAGGACATATAATACTTATTGCAGTTTTCTTTGATTACTTCTTGGGCTTAAGTGTTATAATCTGGTGTAAGTGTCCCGCATTTTTTTCCAAGGAAATAAATTTGTAGGTTTAAGTGGTGAGCTATTCTAGTGTTTTACATGGTTCATGTCTAAGCTGATATAACATAATTTCAGGTTGGCAGTTTTGCAAGCTGGACTAGTTGGCCATATTGTATGCTGACCCAGCTCCTGGTTATTCGACCGACTAAAAAATGATTCCGGTGTGGCTCAGCAGCTGGCCGACTTCACGGGAGAGGAAGCGGGCACGGTTCTGAGCGGAGGCCGGTACTACGACCTCACTGAGACCGCTGTTTCTTGCCGAATTGCGGTTGCATGACGTCGGTCACTTAAGTTCTCATGCTTATTGCAACTCTCTGTCCTGGGGATCTTAATTTTCCGTTCCCCTTTAAATTGTCCTTTGCCTGCCTTCTCCTCCTCGAATCAGCCAACAAAATTGTGCAAATACGAAGGTTTAAAGCCTTCAGATAGTTACTAAGCTTTATCAAATTTAACGCTGTTGCAAGTTTCGTTCGCCACAGTTTCTTTTAATTGTTTAAAAAGGAAACCTTTCTAAGGCTTCTGGGGCTCTGTGCTGATCTTGACCTTTTTGTAATACTTAAAAATTTCAAAGAGATTTCTAAGCCTTCTGGTGCTTGCTGGTTACTGATTTTGTCCTAGTTGTAAATTTTTTAAAGAGAGAATTTGGAAGTAAATTCAAAACCTTCTAGCACTCTGTAATTATTGGTGTTGGCCTAGTTCTATTAAAGAAATCAAAAGGGATAAATTTCAAAGCAAATTTTTAAGCACTTCTAACACTGTGATTATAGGTTGTTGTTAACTGGCTTTTCACTTCATTCCATTGTAAAGGAAAATTTGTATGTTTTCGCGAAATAAATCTAAATGTTGTCAACCACAAGTGGTGTTGAACCCGCGCCTTGGCCCTTCCACGAATTCATGCCACCACCAATGAAAGAGCATTTTCACTATACAACAGATTAGTCGCATACGTGGAAAATATGTTGGGTGATTGTCAGCTGCTGGCAACAGAGTAAAATGCCTCGGACCTTTGGAGGTGACGGGGTCTCACATATAATTGACAATCCAGGGACTCCTAAGATACGAAACTGGGAATGGACTCTATAGATGTTGCAGTCAGGCCGAACAGGCTTAGATGGTGGGGTCGTCTTACACACATAGGAGAAGCAAGGTTAGCCAAGAGCCTCATGGGTTCAGCAGCAGAGGGTAGGAGCAGTCGGGGTAGACCAAGGAGAAGGTACGTGGATTCGATTAAGAATGATTTTGAATTAATAGGCTTAACATCAAGGCACCAATGTTAGCACTAAATAGAGGATAATGGAGGAATTTTATAAGGGGGACTTGGCTCCAGACTGAACGCTGAAAGGCATAATAATTCTTAAATGATTATTATTATTATTATTATTATTATTATTATTATTATTATTATTATTATTATTATTATTATTATTATCAGCATGGCGTTAGAACTGATACATCAACTGTGGACCAATATTTGTGCTGAGACAAATAGATAAAAAAGTATGTGAATATAATATAGAACTCAACAATATCTGTGTGGACTTTAAGCGGGCCTTCCATAGTCTAAACAGGTTAGCGATGTTAGAACATATAAATCTTCTTCGGCCTACCATCAAAATATATTTCGGTCTTGAAGGCAAACTCGAAGGATTCCAAGGCAAAGGTGAAAGTGGATGGAAATTTAAGCGACTGTTTCGATATCGATAAAGGAGTTAGACGACGCAGTGCTCTTCGCAGAATGCTTTTTAATTTGATCTTAGAAGCAATTATACGAAAACTGCAAACATATCTGGTGCCATACGTATAAGAATCAAACAGTTGGCTGCATATAGTGATGACGTAGCAGTTATTGGTAGATGATGAATGTCACTTTAGAGACTAGTTAAGGAACTGAAATAAGCCGCGCAGCATAGGGTACAGGAAATTAAGGAATTCAAAACTAAATACATGAAATTCTATAGAACAGGGTTCAGTAACATGGAGAAATTGACAATTGCAGGTTTTAATTTCTAGCATTTAGAGGCCTTTGAATATCAGGGGGCTGGCATTAATAATGTCCACTGAAATGTAAGTCCACATTTTAAGTGGCCCTCTGCTACTGACTCTAAAATGGTAATCCGACAACCAAAAATTATTATGTATAAGATTGAGATTAGGAGAGTGGTTACATATGGATGTGGCGCATGGACACTAAACAGCATCGTTGAAAAACAGTTCAGAGTATTTGAACGAAGAGCACTACGGAAAATTTATGGAGGGATCCAAAATAATGATGGTACCTGGACAGCAAGGAACAATAATGAATTGGATCATCTCATACAAGGAGTCGACATAGTAAGACTAATTAAAAGCAGAAAAGCTGCCTGGCTGGGACATGTCCTACTAAGGATGGAGAACACAAGAACTGCAAAGAAAGTATTCCAATGCAAACCTACAGGAAGAAGATTAAAAGGAAGACCACATAAGCGATGGATGGACAACGTGGAAGAAAACATCGGAGCCCTAGGAATCATAGGATGGAGAACGGAAGTAAACGAGAGGGTAGAATCGAAGGACATAGTTAAAGAAGCAAGAACCCAGACAGGGTTGTAAAGCCACAAGAAACAGAAGACAGGTACACAAAAGCCTATTGATGCGTACTTTACACAATATTTTCGAACTAACTTGTACGTGAAACTTGTTTGTCACGTCAAATGTAATTTACACCAAGTATAAATGATTTTGAAAACTGAAACTACCACCGTATTTAGCTGTAATTGCCCAAACTATAACGATAACTTCCCGTGTGTTTGTGACGTGAATAAAGGCAGGAAGAGGAAGTTACTTTAGAAGTATCTGCAACACGTCATAGGCACTGGTAGCTTCGTGTAGAACCAGCACATACCGTTGCTGGCACTCAAAAACATTGTTATTTATTTGTGTCGCTTTTGTTAAGCATCAACCATGACACCGTAATACGGAAATAGCAGGCAAAGTATCAACCTTCTATTGTTTTGAAGGCATTTATGAAAGCAGTGCACAACAAATTTTCAACAGACCCCTTCAAACCGTGTTAATCTTTGAGAGGTCTATGTATCAAGCTAGATGCCATTTAATGTTTGCCATTACGAGTATCTTTGGATGCCTGAAGACATGAATGACATGCTAATCTTTGACTACCAGAGATTGTCTTGAGAGTAGACGACCGAGTCTGCTGCGAGAAGGAGTGGCAAGTGATCGTCGAGTGCAGAGCGTTGATGTAGGATGTACTGAACTGAGTATGAATTTTATTTGCGATGCTCCCTGATGTGACTGAGGGTAGAGAATGGTTTTGAGATGATTTCATAGAGTGACAGTACATTTGGGAAAAGTTACATGAATAGAGTTCTTGTCTGTTGCAAGCGCTAGCGCGAAGTATTGTAGTGTAAAGACTGCATTCCGAACAACAATACCCACATTTGATATCTAGGGCGAATTACCGGCAATTTGTTCAGAATTTTAATTGTTATTCGTCACCTTCCACCTTTAGTTGAAAGAATTTTATAGGAAAAGTAATTTGTAACTTTAACACCGTTGTCTGAACTAGTTTTCATTGCTCATAATAATGCTAAAGAAAGAATATCGTCCTCAAGTTAATGTGATCATTTACTTTACTATTAAATAATCGTAATACCATTGCAATTTAAAGCAACCTTTTTACCGAATTGATAATATTTCATTAATTTTCTCCCTACAGTCTAAAAGTTAAGATTTCCAGTTCACTTCTCTCGAGCAACCTCCTGCAGTCGGCCACTGATCCTTCCATTTCGGCCCGAGCTTCACTTGCCGTTAATGATGGGAGCGGGCAGTCTGCCGCCTCGTAGTGCCATTGCGAAAAGCTACCAAGCATGACTCTGGGCGCGGATGAAACCAATGTGCCACTCGACGTGGGACAAAGTTTACATCAATCATGAGTGATAGAATGTAATAAGAGATTTGTGTAACATTTTCGAAGTGTGGTGGAGTTGGAGGTTAAATATTATGGGAGGGGATGACAATAAGATAAAGTTGGGAATGTGGATGGAAATGTCAATGGGGTGGGAGATGGAGATACGTGATGAGGTAGAGAAGCGTTAATGTTCATGGTGACAGATGAGATGGCCTGCCATGAGATGGATATGGCATTGACGATGAAAATGAAAAATGGAATGACACAACATGACACAGGTGGTAACTAATTGAGATGAGATGAGACAGGATGTTAAGAGATATTGTTAAGATGAGAATAATATGATGGTGATGGTGATGGATATGATGATGAGATGAAGTGGGAAGAAACGATATGATGTGAGGTGCAACGGAATAAAATGTAAAGGGTATACTGAAAATGATGTAACACGGCTTAAATTTGACAACATTGATGAAGAAATATAAGATATAAGGGCAGAATCTCCATACATTAGTATACGAAGCTACGGTAACGCGGGAGTAAAGAGGAAAGGAGACGGTGGAAAAATAATCTTCTGGAATATGTTGGCATGGTATGAAGCAACAAATATCATTTGCGCCTTGCACAGGCAATTACATAGTATCTGCCTCCTACAAAACGCATGTTGCCAGTTCAGGTCATAATACAGATCTCTGCCTTGTAATCTTAACTTTACACCATTATTATCATTATATTTTATAATACACTAGGATTTAGAGTTAGCTTTTTGAGATTTCTGGTCTACAATTCTGTCGACAGATCTACAATCTGGCTTACTCACCGTGACGTTTTGGATTACGTACTGTTAGCGGTTTGGTACTTACGAAAGCACGTTGTTGTATGATTACAGCTAACGATGCTTTACGCTGCTAACTCTCCACATTTTCATATTTTGAACACTATGTTTGCTGATAAGCAGTAACATCTTTTACACTGTTAAATGTCTTTGTCAAATGTTCACTTTTACATCTGAAATTGACTCCCCGGTATTTTTGGTGAGGTGGTGTACAGTGCTTTGTATTCTAATTGATTGTACATAATTTTCTTAGGATACGTTTCCTAAACGTGTAACAGATCTGAAGATGGTTGGAGACACCAACTGAAACTAGTTATCGAACTCTAATTGTTGGGGTTGTGGTTGCGGTCTAGGCATTAAAAGTACGAACACAATCATTTCTTCGTTCCTCCATTTGCCAATATCCTACTAATCTGTGTATTTACGTCATGTCTTTTCAGTGGAAGGAGGGCACTTACAGTCTCCTTCACTCGTTTTGAAGAGGAATTCATACAACGTCCAAACATGACAGAAAAGAGCGGCTGAGGATAGCGGAGGTGTTTCGCATCGTTTTAACGTTAGACAAGTGAAATACGTTTTTGAACGTCACTATTTAAAGTGACATTCTTTTACCCACGCATTATTTTGAATTACGCGCTATTTTTATACAATAAGAGTTGTCTGTTTCCACTATCTTAGAATTTTCTGCAACGTTTTCGAATTACTAATTCAAGGTCTGTCAGAAGGCTCAGGAGGCACTACCAGCGCAGTGTCGTCTGGTTGGAAAGACAAAGATGGTTGCAGCTATACCGGGAAGCCAAAGACAGCTTCCAAAAAGAACTACATGAAGTAAGATCAAAAAGCTGGGAACTAGCCCTAGACTCATGGGGAGTCCCCTACAAGGTAGTCCGTGAGAAAATCCGCTCTCCTATGGAGCTGTCGACCGTCAGGCACGGGGGCGGGATGACGGAGTCTTAGCAGGAGACTGCTGAAGTCCTTCTCAGGTCCCTGTTGCCTGACGACAGTGCGGATGGAGTAACAGATGAACAAAGACAACTGTGTGATGAAAACAACAGTGAACATGAAAATGTAACGGCAGTCTACCCCTTCTCTGAAGAGGAGGTGGCTGCCCATATAAAATCCCTGAAGAGAGGGAAAGCTCACGGGCCGGACGGCATTGTGGCAGATGTGGTGCAATTCCTGGCCCCCCAGATAGTTGCCCCATTAACTCACATCTACAACGAATGTCTCAGGCAGAGAAAATTCCCTCGAATCTGGAAGCGGGAAAATGTAGTAATAATCAAGAAAGGGCCCGACAAAGAGCCAGCAAAAATAAAATCTTATAGACCAATCTGCCTGCTCGATATGCTTGGGAAGATTCTAGAAAGACTACTGGCTGACAGACTGGCTGCACACCGAGTGCTGTGCGGGATGAGCAACCGGCAGTTCGGCTTTAGACCTGGGCGATCGTCATCTGATGCAATCGCCCTGGCGGCCGAAATCTGTGGCTCTACCCCGTACAAGTACGTTGTCGGCATCTTGTTAGACGTAAGTGGTGCCTTCGACAACCTGTGGTGGCCCTCGTTTTTTTCCTGTTTACGGGAGAAGGGGTGTCCAGGGTCGCTATATGGGTGTCTGAGGAGCTATTGCGAGGATAGGGAGGTCTGGCTATCATCCCCTAGCACAAGAGTGAGAAAAACTATCACAAAAAGATGTCCCCAGGGCTCCGTACTAGGTCCCCTGTTCTGGGACATGAACTCTTACTAGATAAATTACAACAAAGTGATGTAGTGCTAAAGGTGACAGCCTGCACAGATGACCTCCTCCTACTGGTCGGCGGCCGTAGCCGGGAAGATATAGAGCCCAAGATAGCAAGTGCAATAGAAATACTACGATTTTGGTGCCGAAGCACAAAGATGAAGATCTCAAATGACAAGTCTACATACCTTCTTCTGAAAGGACAGCTAATTCGTAATCCAACAGTCAGGATTGAGGACTGACCAGTTCTCCGGCAATGAGACACTCGATACCTTGGAATCATCATTGATGAAAGGTGCTCCTTCGAAAGGCACATCGACACCGTAACTCAAAGAGCCCTTCAAGTACTCAGTAACCTCATTTCCATTGGACGCAAAAGATTTCATCTGCCATCACATCTCATCAAACTATACCACAATAGTATACTCACCTCAATAGTGGGTTACAGCTCGGGAGTCTGGGCACACAGACTCACGAGGGTTGGTGCCTGCCATGACAGTGAGAAGAGTTCAGAGAAATATGATAGTGAGATCAGTAGGGGCATACAGGACTACGCCGTGAGGAGCCCTGTTAGTCATAATGGGGCTCTGCCCCCTGGACATCAATATTCGGCAACAGGCCGCTTGGTATTGGGCAAAGAAGGGGAACATAGAGAAAACGGAGGAGATTTTAGGCAGCAGGACTGGGAACAGGGCTCAGATTAGATTAAGAGGGGACCAGTTATGGCAAGAATCTTGGAAAGTTGAAGAAACTGGATGTAGAACTTTTGATTATCTTCCAGATATTAGGGAACTGATGGGAATGACATATTTCGAACCAACCTGGGGACTATTTCATTTTCTCACTGGACATGGACCCTACCCGACATACTTATGTCGATTCGGGAAAAAGGTTACCCCCGCGTGTGACTGTGGTGCTCCGGAGGGTACTTCTGACCATGTCGTCTACGAGTGCCCCCTTTTCAATGATGTAGCTTCAATGTTACTGCTACACCATGACACATACAGATTACTTAGACAACAAGACACCTTTCAGACCATTAACAAACTGGCTAATGTGGTATCGCAAATAGTTTTAAAGGATTATCTAAGAGACTTGAACCAGCAAGAAAGAGATTTATTTAAACACCTATAGAGTCTGGTACCCTATTCCCATACCGCCTGGGCGCGGAAAGGCAGACTTCCTCAGTCCGGAACCCGCCGCACTTCGGGACTTAGGAGGAGTGGGGTGCAACTTCAGCGATCTGGACAACGCACCGAACTTGACCTTAGAATAAGCTTAGTTCTAGGACTTAGTTTTAGGTACTATTTCTAGGAACCGGCAGCGATCCACATCTTAGCCTGCCCAGTGTCAGGGGCACGCTCATTGGGTTTAGCTCAATGAGTAAGGCTCTATAAGTAGGTTTATACACTCCTGGAAATGGAAAAAAGAACACATTGACATCGGTGTGTCAGACCCACCATACTTGCTCCGGACACTGCGAGAGGGCTGTACAAGCAATGATCACACGCACGGCACAGCGGACACACCAGGAACCGCGGTGTTGGCTGTCGAATGGCGCTAGCTGCGCAGCATTTGAGCACCGCCACCGTCAGTGTCAGCTAGTTTGCCGTGGCATACGGAGCTCCATCGCAGTCTTTAACACTGGTAGCATGCCGCTACAGCGTGGACGTGAACCGTATGTGCAGTTGAAGGACTTTGAGCGAGGGCGTATAGTGGGCATGCGGGAGGCCGGGTGGACGTACCGCCGAATTGCTCAACACGTGGGGCGTGAGGTCTCCACAGTACATCGATGTTGTCGCCAGTGGTCGGCGGAAGGTGCACGTGCCCGTCGACCTGGGACCGGACCGCAGCGACGCACGGATGCACGCCAAGACCGTAGGATCCTACGCAGTGCCGTAGGGGACCGCACCGCCACTTCCCAGCAAATTAGGGACAATGTGGCTCCTGGGGTATCGGCGAGGACCATTCGCAACCGTCTCCATGAAGATGGGCTACGGTCCCGCACACCGTTAGGCCGTCTTCCGCTCACGCCCCAACATCATGCAGCCCGCCTCCAGTGGTGTCGCGACAGGCGTGAATGGAGGAACGAATGGAGATGTGTCGTCTTCAGCGATGAGAGTCGCTTCTGCCTTGGTGCCAATGATGGTCGTATGCGTGTTTGGCGCCGTGCAGGTGAGCGCTACAATCAGGACTGCATACGGCCGAGGCACACAGGGCCAACACCCGGCATCATGGTGTGGGGAGCGATCTCCTACACTGGCCGTACACCTCTGGTGATCGTCGAGGGGACACTGAATAGTGCACAGTACATCCAAACCGTCATCGAACCCATCGTTCTACCATTCCTAGACTGGCAAGGGAACTTGCTGTTCCAACAGGACAATGCACGTCCGCATGTATCCCGTGCCACCCAACGTGCTCTAGAAGGTGTAAGTCAACTACCCTGGCCAGCAAGATCTCCGGATCTGTCCCCCAATAGGCATGTTTGGGACTGGATGAAGCGTCGTCTCACGCGGTCTGCACGTCCAGCACGAACGCTGGTCCAACTGAGGCGCCAGGTGGAAATGGCATGGCAAGCCGTTCCTCAGGACTACATCCAGCATCTCTACGATCACCTCCATGGGAGAATAGCAGCCTGCATTGCTGCGAAAGGTGGATATACACTGTACTAGTGCCGACATTGTGCATGCTCTGTTGCCTGTGTCTATGTACCTGTGGTTCTGTCAGTGTGATCATGTGATGTATCTGACCCCAGGAATGTGTCAATAAAGTTTCCCCTACCTGGAACAATGAATTCACGGTGTTCTTATTTCAATTTCCAGGAGTGTACTTTCAGCTGACACATATGTAACGCTGTAGGCAGTAGTAACTAGTCAATACTTTGGTTACCTGTTTTCATATATAAGTAACTAACTCAACTAATTTGCCCATTGCACTTATCCCGTAGCTTACATGCTAAGTAGTTACTTAAATACAACTTAGATTAGCTGCAATTGTAACTATTGTATCACTTTTTCGGCCCAATAATCATATCAGGTAGTGGGTTAAAATTGTATAATTACTAAGTTTTTTTTACTCATTCACAGGTGCTACATAACAGTGATATACCCTTTGTTAAAGCCTTATCTCAGTGGATTTCGACCTTTGGAGCCCGTGGTCCCCGTGCGTGTTTTCTCCACTTACATACTTTTGTTACCACGTCACATGCTCGCAACGCCACCAGGTGACATCCAACGTCGCTCTGGGCAGTGTCATAAAGTTTTGGTTTATCAGTGTACAGCCTGCGCGAGAGCGTTGGACAGGCCCAACAAAACTCCAGTGCCACGGGTTGCTACAGATGCGGTGTTTATCATGACTCGAGATTAGCGCTGAAATTACGAGAGGGTACGTTCCACGAAGAGAAGGGCACATACCTTTCGTGGAATAATCACTACGAGGAAGTCAGAGAACTTAGAGCTCATGCTGAGGGTTTCCAGAAATAACTCTTCCCACGCGCCATTCGCGAGTAGCACTGGGAAGGGAGGGAGGAGATAATACCACTAGAAGTACCTCTCGTCATTCCCGAGCGGGAAGGCGTGCCGGTCCTCGGCACGATTAGTGTGGAGGTCCGTTATGCCGGCCAGCCTGTGGATGGTTTTTAAGGCGGTTTTCCATCTGCCTCGGGGAATGCGGACTGGTTCCCCATATTCCGCCTCATTTACAGTATGTCAGCGATTGATGTGCAAACACTGTTTCCACATACGCGTGTACCATAATTACTCTACCACGCAAACATTCATTGTTAGCCAGACGGAGTGGCCGAGCGGTTTTAGGCGTTACAGTCTGGAACCGCGCGACCGCTACGGTCGCTGGTTCGATGTGATGTCCTTAGGTTAGTTAGGTTTAAGCAGTTCTAAGTTCTATGGGACTGATGACCTCAGAAGTCAAGTCCCATAGTCCTCAGAGCCATTTGAACCATTCGTTGTTACACTCGTCTGGTGTGAGACGTTCCAGAGGGGCGCGGGGGGGGGGGGGGGGGAGGGGGAGGGGACTGCTGTCGCCTGTTGTGGGGTTGTGAACGACTGCACTGAGGGCTACGGCGGGACGAAGATTCTCCGCCGTTTCTAGGTCCCCGGTTCAATACACAATACACAACCATCGTCGTTCATATCAAGGTGACTTTTTCAGTGCAGACGTACACTAGCATCCAAAAGTTTTGCATAATCACGAAAACACGAAAATCGAAAGAGAAAAGGTGAGCAGTTATCAAAAATCACCGTAAACATTTACTTACGAACCCTACTTGTTCGATTTGTGTAGGAATGGAGTACTCCGTGCTGTGAATGGCGGCATAGCCGAAAGGTAAACACAAATCGTACATTAGACCACTCACGTCTCATTCTTGTTTGTCCATTCGTAGCGAGCACAGAGTAGTCACTTGGTGTAGTTGACAACCTAATTCCCTAAGGAAGCCATTTGTACCCTGTTTTGCAGTGTGGAATACTCGGCAGCCTGAGGGCAGGCTAGACACAGAAAGAAATCTCAGTCTCCTTGGCTGTGCCACAAAGCGTTATTTCCAGGCTTTGGCGGCGATTTAGAGACACAGGAGACGTTTGCCGTAGGTCAGTACTACGTAGACCAAGATGAACTACCAAACATCGTGGCCGATATCTGCCCGCAAGCCGCGCTAGGTAGCCGCGCGGTTCAAATTTGCTTCAAAGAGCTGGGACTTAACATCGGAGGTCACCAGTCCCCTAGAACTGAGAACTACTTAAACTTAACTAACCTAAGGATACCACACACATACATGCCCGAGGTAGCATTCGAACCTGCGACCGTAGCAGTCCCGCGGTTCCGACTCAAGCCGCAGCCGCACGGTGTGAGGTGCCTTGTCGCTCTCCCATAGGAGGTTCGAATCCTCCCTCAGGCATGGGCGTGTGTGTTGTCCTTGGCGTAAGTTTGTTTAAGTTAGATGAAGTTGTGTGTAAGCTTATGGACCGACGACCTAAGCAGTATGGTAACATAAGATCTTATCAAAAATTTACAATTACAAATTAATTCGGCGTTCCCCTTTAAGGATAATCTAGAAAGCCGCTTTCATTGCCCACATACAATCAAGGAAGTCTGTGTACGTGCAATTACGGTCCTGCGATGAGATTGGATGATCCTCACAGCAGCGTAGGATTTCATAAAGTCCTGAACGTGATAATAATGTATTTCAAATAATAAATGATCGTGCTTGTAGATAATGCCGTTGAAACATCCAAAAAGCTTCCCCTCAAGAATCCTATGCGTAGTGTAGATGGACAATAATATACATTATGTGATCAAAAGTATCCGGACACCCCTAAAACCAGACGTTTTTGATATTAGCTGCATTGTGTTGCCACCTACTGCCAGGTACTCCATATCAGCGACCTCAGTAGTCATTAGATACCGTGAACGAGCAGAATGGGGCGCCACGTGGAACTCGCGGACTTCGAAGGTGGTCAGATGATTGAGTGTCACTTGTGTCATACGTACGTTTGTATGCGACATTTCCACACTCCTAAACATCCCTAGCTTCACGGTTTCCGATGTGATAGTGAAATGGAAACGTGAAGAGACATGCACAGCAGAAAAGCGCACAGCCAACTTGTGTGGCCAAGCGGTTCTAGGCGCTTCAGTCTGGAACCACGCGACCGCTACGGTCGCAGGTTCGAATCCTGCCTTGGGCATGGATGTGTGTGATGTTCCTAGGTTAGTTAGGTTTTAAATAGTTCTAAGTTCTACGGGACTGATGACCTCAGATGTTAAGACCCATAGTACTCAGAGCAATTTGAACCATTTGAACGAAAGCGTACTGGCTGACCTCGTATGCTGTATGACACAGACCGCCGACAGTTGAAGTGGGTCGTAATGTATAACAGGCAGACACCCATTCACGTCATCGTACAGGAATTTAAAACTGCATCAGGAGCCACTGCAAGTACTATGATAGTTAGGTGGGAGGTGAGAAAACTTAGGACTTCATGGTTGAGCGGCTGCTCATAAGCCACACATCACGCCGGCAAACGACGCCTCGCTTGGTGTAAGAAGTGTAAAATGGTTCAAATGGCTGAGCACTATGGCACTTAACATCGGTGGTCATCAGTCCCCTATAACTTAGAACTACTTAAACCTAACTAACCTTTGGACATCACACACATCCATGCCCGAGGCAAGATTCGAACCTGCGACCGTAGCGGTCACGCGGTACCAGACTGAAGCGCCTAGAACCGCACTGCCACACCGGCCGGCTAAGGAGTGTAAACAATGGAGGATTGAACAGTGGAAAAACATTGTGTGGTGTGACGAATCACGGCACACAATGTGCCGATCCGATGGCACAGGGTGTATATGGCGAATGCCCGGTGAACGTCATCTGCCAGCGTGTGTGGTGCCAATAGTAAAATTTCTAGGCGGTGGTTTTATGGTGTTTTTCATGAAGGGGGCTTGCACCCCTCGGTATTTTGCGTGGCACTATCACAACACAGGCCTACATTGATGTTTTAAGCACCCTCTTGCTTCCACTGTTGATGAGAAATTCGGGGATGGCGATTGTATCTTTCAACACAATCGAGCACCTGTTCATAATGCATGGCCTGTGGCGGAGTGGTTACACGACAATAACATCCTTATAATGGACTGGCCGGCACGGAGTCCTAACCTGAATCCTATAGAAGACCTTCGGGATGTTTTGGTACGCCGACTTCGTGCCAGACCTCACCGAGCGATATCGATACCTCTTCTCAGTACAGCACTCCGTGAAGAATGGGATGCCATTCCCCAAGCAAGCTTCCAGCACCAGAGTGAACGTACGCCTGCGAGAGTGGAAGCTGTCATCAAGGCTAAAGGTGGGCCAACATCGTATTGAATTCCAGCGTAGCCGATGGAGGGCGCCACGAACATGTGAGTCATTTTCAGCCAGGTGTCCGGATACTTTTGCTCACGTAACGTATCTGTCACTGTTTATAGGGAAAAATATTTTTGCTCACGTGACGTATCTGACAGTTTATAGGAAAACATACTTTTGTACCTGTTCACTAAAGAATTCTTTATATAAGTTTGAAGAGTACATATTAGCTCATTGACACTAATTTCACAGCTGAAACTCGTCAACTTCAGACACGCTTTAATGGCTGCTGGCTACAGTACGATTATTCCACAAAAGTTGCTGATTCAGGTACTCTCTGTCAATCCACAAGACAAAAGTGAGTCCTGGATCAACGACATACTATCCACAGGGTAACGCTAGAATTCTAAGAACGTCAACCTCGTTCGCAGACTCGTTTTGTACTCGTGGTGTAAATATTATAGCTGCTCCCGGCAGCGCCTACACGGCATGCAAATCATATTGTTAAGATTGCATGCATCTCGGTCACTGCTGCCCACAGACGGAAAGCAGACATTATAAACAACATTCTCGTGAATAACGACATGCATTCCGCTGACTGCAGCATTATGACGGAAAGCAGATGATAGTGTTTACGTTTTTCAGATAAATGAACGACCACGCATCCCACTCGCTGCAGCACACAAACTGATAGCGGAAAACAGATGTTAGGAACAACATTCACATGAAAGATGGCATGAGTCCAGCTTGCTGCACCGCATAGACAGGTGTGCATCTCACTCACTGTGGGGCACTGACGGAAAGCAGATGTTAACGAACAACTCTTGCACGGAAGATGACATGCATCCCGCTCACTACAGCGCACTGACAGAATGCAATTTTTATTGTTTACGTTCTTCAGATGACTGTACGAAATTCACTTGGAAGATGGTTTGCATTCCGCTCATTACAGAGCACATACAGGAAACAGACACTGTTGTTGACTTTTTCAGATTTATGAACAACATTCACATGGAAGATTGTCAGATGCGAGTTGCCCGTGCACGTGCATCCCACACACAGCAGCACACACATGGGCCTGCAATATTGTGGAGACAGCAAGATGGAAATTTCACCAGGAACAATTGGAGGAATGTGCTCTTCATAGATGAGTCCCTCCTCAGTTTGCAAAATGATTCTCATCGCACATTACTCTGGAGAGAACCTGATGGCCGATGCTACTCTAGGAACATCGTGGTAAGTTGTGATGGCGTCCTGGTGTGGAGACGCATTATGTAGAATGGTTGTACGGAACGGAACATCATCGTTGGTGGTAGGGGGGATAGTGTAAACGCTTAGAAATCCTCAGGTGAGTTATTGCTACCACATGTTCGTCTTTTCGGAAATTCAGTGTGTCCAGACTTTTTAAATGGTTCAGATGGCTCTAAGCACTGTGGGACTTAACATATGAGGTCATCAGTCACCTATACTTAGAACTACTTAAACCTAACTAACGTAAGGACATCATAGACATCCATGCCCGCGGCAGGATTCGAACCTGAGACTGTAGCAGCAGCGCGGAACTACTTACACCTAACTAACCTAAGGACATCACACACATCCATGCCCGAGGCTGGATTCGAACCTGTAGCAGCAGCGCGGTTCCGGATTGGAGCGCCTAGAACCGCTCGGCCACAGCGGCGGGCTCCAGACGTTCTCCTTAGGATGATAACTCCCTTACGCATCGTGTTGCTCTGGTGGATGAATTTCTTGAAGATTAAGATATCCGCCGCTTGGACAGGCCAGTGAGGTTCCCGGATCTGAATGTTACAGAACATGTCCGGTGTGCGCTATGGAAGCAAACTGCATCTCGTCGGGCTCCACCAAGAACACTTCGAGAATCCGTAACGCTCTTGCTGAGCAATGGCATCAACTGTCGGGAGAGCTATTGAAACGTCTCGAGAAGATCATGCCATGTCGCTGTGCAGTGCGTGTGGTTGTCAGAGAAAAACACATCACCTATGACCAGCTTCTTTTGTTGTGGAAGATATTTCCCAGATGTTTTATTTCCTTACAAATGTGTATCTTAGCTATTAGAATTTTTCTAACGTTATGTTTCGGGCCTGTTGTGTGCCAGATGTCTTGTAATTAAGCCGTAGCTTGTTCAGTATGTCTTGTTTACGTGATAATCCTTAACATTTGAACACTAGTGTAATTGTTAAATAGTAACAAACCTTGCATTATGTTTTCTTATCAAAAATAGATTATCTGGCAGATGTACGGGAAGAGGTGCTGGATCAGTTTTCTGGTCTCGACGTTCTCCTGTTCTAATTACACTAACATTTTAATTGCAGGGCATTTGAAATTTATTATCTATGTAACCGCCGGTACAAAATCCTGATAGTGTCTGTCTGTACTGTGGAAAGCTGCCAAGACACACGCAGTACTATAGGAACACATGAGCGCCTTCGGAAGGAGAAGAAGCGACGAACAGGTGTTAGCGTCCCATTAATGTCGAGGTCGTTAGAGACGGAGCACACGATCACAATGTTGCACGGGCGGGAAAGGAAATCGGCCGTGCCGTTTCAGAGGTACCATCCTGTCATTTCCGTGGAGCGTTTCAGGGTAATCACGAAAACCTACATCTGAAAGGCTGGACGAGAAACTGGACCGTCGTCCATCTGAACGCGAATCCAGTGTGCTAACCAATGCCCCACCCTGCTCGGTAATGCATTTGCGTTTCAGAGCAACGGTATGTTCCTTCGCGTATCGTTGGTAACTAGCAGCATTTTCAGCATTTCATTTGCGGGAGAGCTTCAAATGGTGTGCTCTTCAGTTCTTTTCGTCGGTGTTTCACTTGTGTAATGTACGGCGAATAGTTGTGGAAAGTGAGCTCTAACACGGAAATAAAGCTTTTCCAGAACGTGTCCATGTAAAACATTTTCTTCTTCTAAGCGTGAGGAACGTAGGTGAAATTGTGTCCTTACCTTTTTATTACACCCTGCATGTATTGGTATACGGAAAAGGCGGATATGAAACGGGAACATTGTGACGTGTTTATTTAACTGTACCAAATGAGTTATTCGTGGACCGAACAGTGTCGTGGATTTCCTGTGCCCGATGACACTTTGACTTTCTATTTTCACTAACAACAGCCGGAGCGGAAGGACTTCTCCTACCTTTCCTTTACGGAGAAACGGATTGCCACTCGCTACGTCGAAGGAGCACGCCCGTGGGAGCTGTTCGGAGGGGCAGAAATTTCACCAGCCTCTCAATGTCGATTGTTCTGAGGCCCCGTCTCCAGCGAAGGAGCAGGGATCAATGGTTGCAAGTTTGTAAAAGCCAAGAAAGACTTAAATATGCCTCCTACATGATATTAATTCAACTGTTCTTGATAAAGTATAAAACTTAATTTCAATAATACATACCTGCATGAAAAGAATGAGTAGTGTAGAGTTTAGATTATTACTAATGCTTTTGGAAGCGGTAGGGAGATGGTGTTCAATGTTAACGTGCTCGATCAGAACAGGTTTATTCAAATTTAAACAAACCACTTTATTTAAACAACGAAGAAGTTTCACAAAAAATATCACACCACTAGAATATATTATTATGACTTTCACAAAAGGACGCTGGTTGCGGAATTTACTAAAAAACTCAACACCTCAATTTATTTATTAGGTCGATTTACAAACATTTCTGCACGGAGACTTTAATAAAATCTTCAATCAGCAAGGTAACAAATGCCAGTAAGTTTTATTATTAACATTTAAGAAAATCAAATGTGGGCATAACTTAATAAAATGAACCAGGAAACGAAAAAGCAACTGCTCCCAGAAAATTTGGAAATTTGTGGTAAGCTTCTTATGGGACGAACTTCCGACGGGGGGGGGTGGAGGGGGAGGGGCGGACCTTGATAAGGCGCCTGGGACCGCTCAGTTATCCCGCGCGGACTTCCCGCCAGAGTTACCGCACCAAATTAAAGAAAGACACTGTTGGAAGAATTTAATAAAATGATCGATGAGCAGGACAGCAGCTGTAAACAAACTTACAATTACGTTAGGACTTATGATAATTAAATGTTGGCAGGATTTAATAAACTGATCGATGAGTGAAACAGCAGCTGTAAATAAGCTTTACTACTATTACTAATACTACTACTGCTATTACAGCCTACAAAAAGTAGCTCTTGGTCGAACTTAATAAAATGTTACATGAGCAAAATAGCAACTGCCAACTCTAAAACGAAAAGACACTAGCGTAAATGTAATTTAGTGTAGTACTAACAGATAAATCTTATTCAGAGTGGACAGTCTACAAACACACGGGAGGAAATATGTTTACTAGCACCAGCCCTGCAAGGCCCTTGCAAATAATGCAAGAAGAACACTAGACACCTTCAAAAATTTTCTGAGATTTACGTGACCAAAAGAGAATCAATGCCGTTATCCATACTCTTATATAGTCCCGAATTCCGTCTGCATGATAGCACATACTAAATATCTTCCTGTCGTCGATTTTTGCAAGTTCACTGATGTTTGTTTCTCCTGTTGTTAGCCGTTGTTAAGGGAAAACCAGCAGGGACTAAGAATTTATTACTATTCGTGGTATGTTGTGCCAACGTACTTTCTGTTGAGAGAAGAGTTGCTCTAGTTGTTCTTTAAATATTTACGAGTAAGAGGTTGTAAGTGCTGCGCCTATGCACCTATCAGCCTGGCGTCAGTTACATCTGGTGTGGAGATGATGAATCGGTGCCATTTTACCCTGTAGAAGTCATGGAGAGCGGGTTCGATTTCCGTATAAGCATATCCGTTGAAGGGGCTGGCCTTTGGTTTCCTTAAATTGCGTGTTAGTAAAAAGTGATAGGGTAACGTTGCTTATGGTATATCGCATCGCATCCCTAATTGGGTGGGCTCAGTTCACCAAATTTTTCCGATACATCGCTAGCCGTTGCTACACATATTTACTGTTTTATCAATAATGTGGGTAATTGGTTGTGCTTCAGTGGCTTTCCAGATTACGTTTATCTGAAGGTCACTTGATTATGAAGTTGATAAGAAGGGTAGCCATTGGGGCAACCAGCGGGAGATGAAGTTTGCTGTAGTGTTAGTTTTGTTGGGATAGTTATTCTCTTTTTAACCTGCCAGTGGATGTTTTTTGCAGTTCATGTTTAGTGCCTTAAGACAATTGCCAATTGTATTCAAGCAAATTCCCGATACATACTAAGCGGGTTAAAACGGCTCAAGTGCTGCATTCAGTTTTGGTCTGCCTGTGAGTCTATACTTTAGTGTATATCAAAGTTAACAAGGGTCATATTTCTAAGTACGTTAACATAAAGATTGCAGACGGTAACTGGTGAGTTACTTATTTTTCCTAGTTGGTTGCTGGCTCTGGTCCCATAGTTGGGTGGTGTTATTAGTGGTAATTTAAGTAAGGGTTAATCTTCAGCCCTACATCCAAATATTGCTTGTTGGACCGAGTTCCTCACTCAAGAAAGTAAAATTGCGTTTTCTGGAGATGATCCCCTCCTGATAGTAAACTGCGACCCCAGATGAGACGTCATACTATTCTGTTATTAACTGGTTTTGGCTTCGTTATCAACTATATGGTTGGCTCGTGTCACTGCACCTGTCCATTCACCTTCGCTCTTCAGCTGATCTAGCCTACAGCACTTTAAGCGTTACATTGTTTACGCAATCAAATATTAATACAACTAAAATGATCGGGTCCTAACACCTCAAAAAAATTTAAAGCCTTCAAGAAATTAGGCTAATTACAGGGTATTGACCCCGGAAGTTCCCAGAAATTCAACGTATGTCACAGGACGGGACCTATGACACTTAATCGTGAGCAGATTCAGAGTTTCGCGCAGTATAACCAGTGGAGATGTTGCCCGTTGCCCTGTCTTATCTCCTGTCGTTGGGCACTGCTGACACTGCTATGGCAGTACAGCAGGGCGAGACGCTCAGTTCAGGCGGCAGTGGCAGTGCGAAGTGATGGCACAGCAAGCGTGACCATGACCAGCTTGAGTTAGCTGCCTCAAGAGAAACTGGCAGCATAGGGTAGTCTCTTTGTCTCAGGCGCCTTGCCACGGTTCACGCGGCTGCCCCCGTCGAAGGCTCGAGTCCTCCCTCGGGCATGGGTGTGTGTGTGTGTGGGTGTGTGTGTGTCTTGTCCGTAACGTATGTTAGTTTAAGTTAGATTAACTAGTGTGTAAGCCTAGGGACCGATGACCTCAGCAGTTTGGTTCCATAGTAACTTACCACAGATTTTCAAAGTTTCGAAAGAAACTGCCTTCAGCCCACTCTGTGGCTGGATATATTGACATTTACCTATTCCCCAGGCGACCTATATGCTTCGCCGGTGACTGCTTGGTGTAATTACCGTCTGTTATTACAGGAGCTAAATCTGCGATGTTCGTGCTGCCATGCTGTCGGCCACCAAGACGTCTTTGTGAATCGATGGCAAAGATGTATCGCTTTCATTTTATCACAAATAGCGCATTCCATATCATTGATGCTCTGCATCTTCTACTGAGATCCTTCCTGTCTACTATCCCTCAACTGTAGCTTTCAGCAACGAAACATTTCGTAGTATGTGCCCAAACTTCCTCTCTGCTCCTCTGGTTTCGTTCGTTTCTAGAAAATTTTGTCGTTGACCTACTGTAGGACATTTTTCTTCCACACTCACTCAATACATTGAAGGACGTGCAATGCATTTTCATTCACTACGCACGCCTTTGATATTTTATTCGTTTTGCAATTCTTTCATCATTTTACAATCGCAGCGGGATGCTTATATGGCTAAGCAATTTTCTTTGGCAATATTACCACAGTCAATGAGAGTGGATTGGCGCAGGACACTTTTTGTTATTTTGTCAATACAATTTAGCAGTCTCCTTGCAGTGACCTTGATGGCTTCCCTTTTCCCTCGATCTTTGCTGTAGGGAGGATGTGGGACCAGTCTGAATGCTATGTAGAGGCCGAATTTGTCCTCCTCCCGAGTCTCAAAAGTTGTGGTGCCAACTCTGAAGCTTAATTTCTCACTCCGTTTCAACGCTGCTAAGTAGCCTCCCTGACGAAACTCTGACGTTCTTCTGACGAATCACAAGCCATTTTGCGGTGTTCGGGCGGCGACCCATAACGGCATCGTGTTTCGCGGCAATCCCGTGGCCTCTGATTTGCCACGTTATGAGCGTCCCAGTACTCACAACACAAAGCTCCAAGCTATCCTTTGGAGAAGTGGAACTTCGCTTAGTCCTGTCCCGTTCCTGCTCGCTGGTCGAGGCCCGAGGTCGCGATGTTGACACCGGTAATCATAGGTGTACTCAGTGAATGCCAACTCATTTGGTTATAATGCACTTAGAGCACTAGGGATTCGTTTGTGACAGACACTGTATTCGTTTTGTATCACACGGATTTTGTTACGTAAATTCGGTAATTAGTGAGTAATTTTGGACTTGGCGTCTGATCTTTGTCCGTTACGAGTGCAAGGTCAGCTATGGGCCATATCAGGGTAAACATTCTTGTCCTCAAAACCGCCTTCAGCATCCTTTCTTTAGTCTTTTTCTCGTGATGCGCGTGTGGATTTAAGTTTCTAGGCCGGAACGTCGCGAAATGGACTCATGGTTCTTTGTGCTACAATACGTGACCACGTGGCGAGAGGTTTGGCCTTGCTTGCTGCTAATCGTATAGCAACTTACTAGCGTTTGTAGTGACTTTATTTGGTCGCTTAAGCGAGTGATGCTATGATAGTTATTCACGTGAGATACCTGGTATTCCATGGGAAGGCCACATTGGCACTTCCTTGTACTAGTATTTATCCCATACACTGTTTACTATAGTGGAGAGTGCATGATAGCAATTTCACTCTCTTGTAAAAAATGGTGAGTATTCTTTTAGTCAGCCGGCCGGAATGGCCGTGCGGTTCTAGGCACTACAGTCTGGAACCGCGAGACCACTACGGTCGCAGGTTCGAATCCTGCCTCGGGCATGGATGTGTGTGATGTCCTTGGGTTAGTTAGGTTTAAGTAGTTCTAAGTTCTAGGGGCTGATGACCTCAGAAGTTGAGTCCCATAGTGCTGAGAGCCAACTGAACCAATTTTCTCTTAGTCACAACCATCATAACCCTTATTCCTTTATACACCACTCCCCTTTCTTAGCCATTGTGGAGAGGACGGAATCAACCTTTCCTTCTTCACTCAAAATTATATTCAGTAGTATCTGTATGAGCGGAAATAGCATTATTTTCTTTTCATTTATGCAACTTCTCATTTACTCTATTTTTGTAATATAGCTGTCATGTTAATGTCTATCGGCATCATCAATTCAGTGATACTCTTCTCCCACATAAGAGCACCTTGCAACTCCCATTTTCTCTTATGATCAGCAAATTAACTAATCAATAAATGCTTTGCTTGGTTGGTCTCCGTAAGGTCCCGTGGATCTCGCGCTTTTATTTATTGGGCCGAGTTTGACCTCGCAGACCCGTTGCGACCGTTGCACATACGGAACTGCTATAACTAAATCAAAGTCTTCCCTTCCGAAGAAGGAAAAAGTCATGGCTCACTGCGAGTCATGGGAGGGTGCTGATTTAAATGACTCCGGTAAAAGCGTATGACGGCTGAGGTATGAGGGGAGTGTTTTTGCTCCGGAACCTGGGTGAAAATGTTGCGGACTGCCAGTTCCTCGGTCTGATATGACTAGAGCATTGATGACGAGCAATAAAGCAGAGGATGGTCCCTTGTTAGACAGAAAGCTGATGAGACAACTGTGTTTCCAATTAATTTCTAAAGACGCTGGCTGGTCAAATGTGTGAATGCAGAGCAAGCGGCGTTCTGCTGCTTCGAATGCCATGATCCAGCTCATGATTGGCTTGGGCTAAGGTGGGTGTAGTCGATCTGGCGAGGAAAGCAAAGAGAAAGAGAAGAGGCCACTCTTGTACTGGCACTTCGCTAGTAAAGAACTGCAGGTCTTTACTTAAACGATGCGACTTGTGTCTGTTGCTAGTGTACCATTAGAGCCTGTACTAGTCACCATCTGAACTATCAGATGTACTGCTCCTAGCATTATGCACACAACGAGTGATGTGTGGGTGTACTTATTTCTATTGTCGTCCGTCTAAACATCTGACACATTCTGTCACGCATAGTCGTGGCAAGGAGTCAAATTGGTCTGGCAGACCAGAAAAAGGGCCCACCTGCACGCTGGAATTCTCCAAGGTTTCAGAGTCTCATAGGGAAATACCTGTGTCTGAATTAGTCGAACGCGAGACCGCGTACTTGGATTTTTTCGGCCTCGAGCCATTAGTAACACAAATCGGTGCCGTCCATGACTCCAGTCGACGAGCGCTTCGTGGTGTTCCGGCCTAACCAACAGGAGGATAAAGTATGCACTGCTATAGCGTAGGGCTCCAACATATGCTTCTCAGCACCTTCTTCTTTAGATTTGTGTTTTTCTTTACTGAATAGTAGAGTAAGGATGCTTGATAGTAGCGTAGTTTTTGGGCCATCCACGGATTCGCATGTGTGAAGTCAGGTAAAGCGATTAGTTTCGGCCAGTGCCGTGTGTTGATCCCCTGCTGATCACTTTGTTCTCAATAAACCCCATGTCATTGAAAGCGTTTGTCCAACAAAAGAAAAGAAAATGTTTGTGTGCCACTTCTTTAGCCAATTTTTGTCTTGTGATGTTAAGAATGAATAAATCTATTATTATTTAGATCACAACTGTCGGTGACGCCAGCACGAAGCCAACTGCGAACAGGAACGGTCCTTTACTGTTTATTGGAGAAAAACGGTTTCTGAATGCAAACAAAAAGAAAAAAGAAGAAAACTATCGCAAAAACGAGATTTACCGATAGACAATCCAAATGTCAGCTCGAAAAATCCATCTTCAGCACCGCAAATGCCGAGCGTCAATGGACGAATGTCGAGAGTACGGTACTGTACAATACGTCCTAGACAGTTATGTGCGGACCATAGTTGTGAATCATGTGGAAGATCCGCCGTGGTTCCACAGCCATATCTCAATGCTGCTACGTTAACGAAAAGGGCTATGCTGCAACATCAACAGTCCAACGGTGGTGCTGACGGGCCCAGGCGAGGCGCAAAACTTTGTGCCGTACAGTCATCAAGAGTGGTTCTCTCGCTGACACTCTTTGACGGCCCAGCATTGAAATCTGCAGCAATTTGCGGAAGTGTTGCACTTCTGTCGCATTGAACGACTCTCTTCAGTCGTCGTTGGTCCCTTTCTTGCAGGGTCTTTTCGTGGCCTCAGAGATCTCGAATATTTGATGTTGCACCAGATTTCTGATATTCACGATACACTCGTGAAATGCGCTAACGGGAAAATCCCCACATCATCGCTACCTAGGTGATGCTCTCTCTGATAGCTCCTGCGCCAGCTTCAACACCAGGTTCAAACTCACTGCCATTTTAGAAGCAGTAACCTATCTAACGATTGTACCAGACTCTTGTTGTCTTCTATAAGGTTTGCCGACCGCAGCGCCGTACTCTGCCTGTTTACATAGCTCTGTATTTGAATACACATACCTATACCAGTTTCTTTGGCTCTTCAATATTTGGAATAATAGATCAGTTATGTGATTGGATTTAAGAATTTCTAGCAAACAGAGCATAGAATGTGATTCTGAAAGGAGAGAGATTTTCAAACAGCGAAGGAAACACAGCATGTCACGTTTAACGGAGAGATATCTTCAAACGTAAAAATAATATATGGTGTACCCCAACAGAATGTAATTGGAACATTACTTTTCACAACACACACACACACACACACACACACACACACACACACACACACACACATAGTGGTCTTCAGTCCGGAGACAGGTTTGATGCAGCTGTCCATGCTACTCTATCCTGTGCAAGCTTCTTCATCTCCCAGTACCTACTACAACCTACATCCTTCTAAATCTGTTTAGTGTATTCATCTCTTGGTCTCCCTCTACGGTTTTTACCCTCCATGCTCTCCTCCAATGCTAAATTTTTGATCCCTTGATGCCTCAGAACATCTACTACCAACCGATCCCTTCTTGTAGTCAAGTTGTGCCACAAATTTCTCTTCTCCCCAATTCTGTTCAATACTTGCTACATGATTCTTCTGTAGCACCACATTTCAAAAGCTTCTATTCTCTTTTTGTCCAAACTATTTATTGGCCATGTTTCACTTCCATACATGGCAACACTCCATACAAATACTTTCAGAAATGACTTCCTGTCACTTAAATCTATACTCGATGTTAACAAATTTGTCTTCTTCTGAAACGCTTTTCTTACCATTGCCAGTCTACATTTTATATCCTCTCTACTTCGACCATCATCAGTTAATTTGCTCCTCAAATAGCAAAACTCATTTACAACTTTAAGTGTCTAATTTCCTAATCTAATTCCCTCAGCATCACACGACTTAATTCGACTACATTCCACTCTCCTCGTTTTGCTTTTGCTGAATTTCATCTTATACCCTCCTTTCAAGACATTGTCCATTCTATTCAACTGCTCTTCCAGGTCCTTTGCTGTCTTTGACAGAATTGCAATGTCTTCCGCAAACCTCAAAGTTTTTATTTCTTCTTCATGGATTTCATTTCCTACTCCAAATTTTTCTTTTGTTTCCTTTGTTTTTTGTTCAATATACAAATTGAATAACATCGGGTTAGGCTACAGCCCAGTCTTACTCCCTACTCAACCAATGCTGTACTGTATATGATGTGTCTCACCTAACTGTGCTACCTCAAATATCTCTGGAACAACACTAGACAATATATATTCAAGCACGGTTTTTACCAGCGTGAACGCACGGCAGGGGCTTAGGAACGAAAAACAATGCGAAATTTTAAAACGTAAACAAATACTATTTTCAAAGCGAATTTATGTATTTTTAAATGGATACTCCCTATTATTTAATATCCAATCAATAGCATGAAAAATCACAAAATTATGGCGTTCGTTGCATTTCAATACGTCAATTATCTTACGATAAATTGCGAAGGGAAGTTGATAGTTGAACTAAATGAAGCCCACACATAGCGCACGTCCTGAGACTCAAGCGTGGACCTCACGCTGCCGGTAATCGTGATGTGATTGATATACTACTTCAGTGGAGTGATCATTTATGGTGTGGTATTGTATGACAACACATCATTGGGTTTCAGTAATGAAGAAAAACTAGATATTATATTAATTTATGGCGAATGTTTACAGAAATGCAACCGCAACTGTGACACGGTGTGTTGAACGCTGTCCAGATCGGCGGTGTCCGTCACTTCCAACCATTGGCAACATTTGCAAGACACTCACGGAAACAAGAAGCTAGGCACCCACAAAACGTAGACGTACAACGGCATCGAGTGGAAATGGAAACGAAATTGCTGTTCTGGGGCTGCTGCGCACATTCCTCAGGTGGGTGTACGAGAAATTGCACGAGGTGTAGTGTGTGCAAAATCTTGCATTGTCGTCGGTTTCATCCGTTCCATATCTCACTGCACCAAGAATTGCGCGGGAATGACTTTGAATCCCGCATTTCATTCTATCGTTTTGCACTTCAACAGTTGCAATGTAATCCAGTGTTCCTGGGCAGTACGTTGTTTACGGACGAGGCTTCATTTACAAGTCATGGTATCCTGAATCTGGGGAACAAGCACTACTGGTCCGTGCAAAATCCCCTCTCAATTCACCAAGTTGCCCATCAACAACAGTGGAGTGTCAATGTTTGCTGTCGTATCATCGCTAACTGTATTGTAGGTCCCTATTTTTACAGTGGAAAATTGAATGGACAGCGATATGCATCATTTCTTCACACACACTAGCGCTCCTCATGGAGCACTAGGATTGGAAACTCGTCTGTAAATGTGGTTCCAGCATGGCGGATGTCCCGCACATAATGGAAAAATAGTCAGGGACGTTCTAGATGTGGCATTTCCAAAGAGGTAGGTGGGGCAGCGAGGTACTGCGCGATTGCTAGCATGGTCCTCCGATTTGACGCCATTAGCCTCCTTTCTCCGGGGCACAGTGAGAGACAGAGTGTATGAAGAACTCCCAACGACGGTAAAGGATATGCAACATAGTGTTACTGCGGCGTGTGCGGAAATATCTGTAGAAACTCCACAATCTGTGCAACACTCTCTCGTTAGCCTCCTGCAAACGTGTACTGGGGGCACTACGAACATATGTTGACGTGACACAAATCAAATGGCTCTAGGCACTATGGGACTTAACATCTGAGGTTATCAGTCCCTTAGTCATAGAACTACGTAAACCTAAATAACCTAAGGACATCACACACACCCATGCCCGAGACAGGATTCGAACCTGCGACCGTAGCGGTCGCGCGGCTCCAGACTGAAGCGCTCGACCACACTGGCTGGCTTATCAAAGTGAATTCAAGTGTGTCATCTCTAATTGTAACTATAGCTGTCATTTAGCTAGAATAAACATACATTTACAATTTGAGAAACGTAAGTTGTCGTTGGACGTGTTACTGGTTTATTTTGTCGATGGTGCGAAACTTCCCATCGTGTGAGCCCCTTGACACAGGCAGCGTGGGGTGCACGCTTGAATCTCAGGACGGGCGCTATCTGTGCGCTTCATTTATTTCAAGCGTCAACTCCGCTTCGCAATTTCTCGGGATATAATTGACGTATTGCGATGCTACCAACTGCTTTATTTTTGTGATTTTAAATGCTATTGATTGCATACGAAACGATAGCTAGTGTCCATTTAAAAATGCTTAAGTTTATGTTGAAAATAGCATTTGTTTACATTTTAAAATTTCGCATCGTATTTGGTTTCCTAGGCTCCTGCCGTATGTTCATGCTTGTGAAACCATTTGTGAATATCTATTGTTGTTAGAGAGATATTTGAGGTGTTAGGTGGGACACCCTATATATATCTATACACTCCTGGAAAAAAGAACACATTGACACCGGTGTGTCAGACCCACCATACTTGCTCCGGACACTGCGAGAGGGCTGTACAAGCAATGATCACACGCACGGCACAGCGGACACACCAGGAACCGCGGTGTTGGCCGTCAAATGGCGCTAGCTGCGCAGCATTTGTGCACCGCCGCCGTCAGTGTCAGCCAGTTTGCCGTGGAATACGGAGCTCCATCACAATCTTTAACACTGGTAGCATGCCGCGACAGCGTGGACGTGAACCGTATGTGCAGTTGATGGACTCTGAGCGAGGGCGTATATTGGGCATGCGGGAGGCCGGGTGGACGTACCGCCGAATTGCTCAACTCGTGGGGTGTGAGGTCTCCACAGTACATAGATGTTGTCGCCAGTGGTCGGCGGAAGGTGCACGTGCCCGTCGACCTGGGACCGGACCGCAGCGACGCACGGATGCACGCCAAGACAATGCAAGATCCTACGCAGTGCCGTAGGGGACCGCACCGCCTCTTCCCAGCAAATTAGGGACACTGTTGCTCCTGGGGTATCGGCGAGGACCATTCGCAACCGTCTCCATGAAGCTGGGCTACGGTCCCGCACACCGTTAGGCCGTCTTCCGCTCACGCCCCAACATCGTGCAGCCCGCCTCCAGTGGTGTCGCGACAGGCTTCAATGGAGGGACGAATGGAGACGTGTCGTCTTCAGCGATGAGAGTCGCTTCTGCCTTGGTGCCAATGATGGTCGTATGCGTGTTTGGCACCGTGCAGGTGAGCGCCACAATCAGGACTGCATACGACCAAGGCACACAGGGCCAACACCCGGCATCATGGTGTGGGGAGCGATCTCCTACACTGGCCATACACCTCTGGTGATCGTCGAGGGGACACTGAATAGTGCACGCTACATCCAAACCGTCATCGAACCCATCGTTCTGCCATTCCTAGACCGGCAAGGGAACTTGCTGTTCCAACAGGACAATGCACGTCCGCATGTATCCCGTGCCACCCAACGTGCTATAGAAGGTGTAAGTCAACTACCCTGGCCAGCAAGATCTCCGGAGCTGTCCCCCATTGAGCATGCTTGGGACTGGATGAAGCGTCGTCTCACGCGGTCTGCACGTCCAGCACGAACGCTGGTCCAACTGAGGCGCCAGGTGGGAATGGCATGGCAAGCCGTTCCACAGGACTACATCCAGCATCTCTACGATCGTCTCCATGTGAGAATAGCAGCCTGCATTGCTGCGAAAGGTGGATATACACTGTACTAGTGCCGACATTGTGCATGCTCTGTTGCCTGTGTCTATGTGCCTGTGGTTCTGTCAGTGTGATCATGTGATGCATCTGACCCCAGGAATATATATATGACCTACTGATAACGTCAGTAGTTCCATGATCCTTTTTGCTGAAGATGCTGTTGCATACAGAGAAGTCGCAACGCCAGAAGATTATGTCGTAATGCACGAAGATCCGCATAGAATCGGCACTTTATGCAGAAGTTGGCAGTTGAGCTTCGACATAAACAAGTGTAATATATTTCGTATCTGTAGGGAGAAAGACCTATTACTGTATGACTACACGATTTTAGACAATCACTGGAACCAGCTACACCCAGGAAAAAATCTAGGACTATGCGTAGCAAGATGGAAAATCCACATAAGAATAATCGCTTGTAAGCCAGACACCAGATTGTGATTCAACGGAAGAATCCTCCGAAAGGGTAGGTTACGAAACCCCTGTTCTACCAATTACTGAATACTGATAGCCAGCCTTCGATCTATACTAAATTGTACTGACAGAGAAAAAAAAAGAATACAGAAATATTCATTTAAAAAGCGCGAAGGCGTCATGGGGATGCTCATTCAACACGAGTGCCTGGCTCTGAAAGAAAGGCATCCTGCATCACGTTGTTGATTACAGTTCATAATTGCAAGAGCGCACATTCCTGGAAGAGTGAGTCAATAGATTGCTTTCGTCTACGTACACATCGAGAAGAGACCATAGTGGTAAAACCGTAGAGCTCAGAGGCTACACAGAGGCTTTTCAATCGTTCTCAACGTGAACCATTCGTGACTAGAACAGAAAAAGGGGGGAGTGACAGTCATACAGAAAGTATCCTACGACATACACAGAAAGGTGGCTTGCAGAGTATAGGTGTAGATGTAGTTATAAGAATGAAGCTCCGCTTCTACACTGTTGCACCATATTTGATGGCGGATGAACGAATATTGGTGATCAGGAACGATGATGCCGTCCTTCATTTGTGGGACTGAAATCAAGGATCGAGGAAAATTTCGAGAGGAAAGTTATTTCACTATTACTGGGTTGAGCTTGCGCTTTCCAGAAATTTCACGATCAGTTTTTTATCTAATTTGCGCTATAGGAGAATGCGTGACAGGTGGGTTCGACGAATTGTGACAAATGAACATTACAAAAAAAAAGTGTGGGCTACACTGATGTTTGACACTCGGTAGAACAGGGTGTGAGAAGTTTCCGAAACACATTGTTACTGATGGGGAGATCCGAGTCTCTCGTAAAAGTCCTGAAACAGAGCCTGACAATGGAACGATCACCAACAGAACGCAAAAAAAAGAAAACAGCCAAAGAAATTTCGAGCACCAAACTAGCTAAGGGCAGGTTTGGGATCCGAAATGGCGTCCTATTCAACGACTTGATGCCTAGAGGACAGGCAATGGCCTACTATCTGATCCTTCACTGTCTACGCCACACCGTTCGGAATCAATGGTATGGGTTATTGTCTAGTGACATTGTGCTTTTGCACGGTAACGGTCGCCAGCATTCTGCTGCGCTGACGAATAACTAAATGGGAAGTTTCTGAACATACACATTACACTTTCTTTTTCCTGAAACTGAAGAACTTTTGGGCATAAAAATCTATGGAAATGACAATGAATTGGAAGATGACGTTAGTGACTTGTTCAAAACAAATGAATATGCAGAACGCATAAGAAAGCTTGTGTTGTGTTACGACGAGTATTTAAATCTGGGACGCGAATACGCAGAGAAATAGCTGAGATATCAAAATATGAGATATGTGAGGTAAAGCAAGTTTTCTTTCGTTAAATTTGATAAAAATGCCTGAAGAAACAAAGTTCTCTTGTTTTAGAATCATCCCAGTACAAACTGTCCCTTCAGAGCCTCAAAGATTCAATTTTCTTCACCACGAATAGTGGGTTTAGACCCCATCACCATTTCTAGACGTCAGGTATTAGAACTTATCACGCAATGTGTTTGATAGTCCAATCCTAGTGCTGTGTTGCTGGAAGAAATTTAAAGACTTCCATTAATTACCTTGCTAGGGTATAAATGTTGGACGAATGGAATGCCAGATGCGTGTGAAGGTTTCACACCTGCTGCTGGAATCTGGAGTCACAACTGTGAAGTCACAGGTGGTGTTGAGCCTGACTGGTGGGACGAACGCTTCAGCTGCTCTGTATGCAGGCCAGCTGGGGAGGGAGGGAGGGAGGGACGCCGCAGAGCCTCGTTAAAATGCCAGTCGTATCAGCAATGCAAATTTCGTGAATCCTGGGGGCTCATTAACACCCTGGTATTGTCGCGGGGGAGCTATCCTTTCTAACTACGGCGCTTTAAGAGCGACATCTATAAGAATTAATTAGTTTCTTATCACATTTCGAATCAATAATTTCGTTTTAGTTTTATTATTTTAACACACTTTTATCAGCTGCCTTGTGACGGACACCACTTACTATCAAAAGAAACGAGAAACAAGGTACTGGCAGAATAGCTTCAATTCGCGAGTAGTGCTTTGGTAGCTCAGATGGCAGAGCTCTTGCCTGCGAAAAGGAAAGGTCCGGAGTTCGAGTCTCCGTCCAGCACACAGTTTTAATCTGTCACGAATAGTGACATAAAAGAACAGAGACTTAAAACTGCTAATACTATGACCCAAGAACATAATTTTCTGTAAAATATACCTAGTCTACATCCCTCAAAACTATGAAAAAAAAATCTGAATTTTTATTACATTAAGTCGTTGTTTCACAATGTATTAAGGAAACATTTCGAATATATTTAGTTTTGCTAAAAATTATGATAGAACCACTAAACAATACTGGGTTCATATACGACCCCACTTCTCTCTTGGGATTTTATAACACATTAACGTTGTTTTACAATCTACAATTGTTGAAGCACCTGCTTAGTTTCATTCTTAGAAATACTGTTCCATGGTGTGATTGCTGACAGGACTTCATATGCATTCGTTACATGCCTGTGAAGACAAGATCGGTGTCGGTTACGTTTAGCAGCAAAAGGCTCGTCGCCTTCCTGCAAAGGTAATGCTAGAAGTACTAATGCAGGATAATTCTCTCTCCGGAGAATCAAATAGGGATATCAGCGATATAGATTCCGATGTCTCATGCGGTGATGGGGAATTAGATCTTTTAGAAAGAAGTATTCCTGAATGAGACGAAAGTTTGACTGAAGATTAGCGCAATGCAAACGTCTAGTCCGTAGAAGGAGGGAAAAACACTTCTGATTTTCATAGATAAATACTTATTCTATCACAAGTTACTACATAAACAGATCAGACTAAACATTACGACCATTGCCCACTGCGACGCTGGATGTCGCCTGATGGTGCTGTGGGCTCGTTTCTTGGTTACAGAAGTATGTAAGTGAAGATTCTTTTTCTTCTTCTTCTTTCGCTTACGCCTTTGTGCCCCTGTTTTCACAAGGTCAGCGTGGTTACAATCGGATTTGGCAAGGTTAATCTGAAGGGGTGGCCGGATGCCTTTCCTGTTATTACCCCGTACCCCCTGGGACAGAATCAGTGTACACCAGCTGTTTGAGTCTAGTGTAAATCATGAAGTAGTGCAAACGTGTTCCAAATGTCTGCGAGTGGTTTAAATGAGGCTGGACCTGGGGACCAGCCCGCTATTCACGTAGTGGGATGTGGAAAACCGCCTAAAACCACATCCAGGCTTACTGACACACTGGCCCTCGTCGTTAATCCGCTATGCGGATTCGATCCGAGGCCTGCACACCTACCCAAGTCCAGGAAGCAGCGCCTCAGAGCTCTCAGCTAAACTGGCGGGTAAATGTATGTAAGCGAAGATACCTGCTACAAAGGGGGAGTCCATTGAGGTAAGCGACTTTGACGAAAGGAAGATTATTATTATCATGCAGAGACTGTGAACGAGTATCTCGAAAACGGGCTGATCGAATGTTACATGCTTCTTTAGTGCGTCCCCAGCTCGTGGTCTTGCGGTAGCGTTCTCGCTTCCCGAGCACGGGGTCCCAGGTTCAATTACCGGCGGGGTCTGGGATTTTTCCTGCCTCGAGATGACTGGATGTTGTTCTGTCATCTTCATCATCATCATTAATCCCCATTACGGTCGGAGGAAGGCAATGACAAATCACCTCCACTAGGACCTTGCCGATCTCCCGCGTCGTCCCCTACGCTCCTCGGAGTATAGAACCTCATCGTCATCATCTGTTGTGAGCATCTGTAGAAAGAGGTAAAAGGACATGGAAATTACCATTAGGAGCCAAATACTTGTTCGGCTACAACTCTGCACAGAACGTGGCTTTCGGAGGCTTGCCTGCTCTGTGAGGTAGCATACATGCTGATCTGTGGCATCTCTGCCGAAAAATGACAAACTGCCGATGCACGAATGTGTTTCGGAGGACGCCGTTCAAAGTACATTGTTGAACATGGCGCTCTGCAGCAGGCCACCCCTATGAGTTCTCGGGTTGACCCATCATCAACTACGATTGCAGTGGGCAAGGGGCTCTCGGGATTCGACCGTCGATCAATGGAAACGTGTCGGTACATTTTTATTACACTAGGTCGACGGTCGCCTCCACAAACGCCGTCATGGAGGTGGAAGCGCCTCGAAACGTGCAGGTGGGGGCAGTATAATGCTGTGGGAGACAGTCTCCTGCGCTTGTATGGGACCTGTGGTAATAACCGAAGACACACTCACAGTAGCGAAGCATTTGCAACCCTTCATGATTAATACCTTCCTCGACAGATTTGTCATCTTTCAGCAGTATAATTGTCCATGTCTTGGAGCCAGAAGCGTGCCACAGTGGTTTGAGGAGTATTCACATTAATATCTGTTGAAGCTACGGCGACAAAATTGGCGTGATGCAAACCCTATGGGACTGATCTGGGTCGCTATGGGCCACCATCACGGGGTACTCAAGTCAGCGGCCCGTTATTTACACGAATTACATGAGGTATGACAGACATCTAATGCCACATACCTCTACAAAGCTACCTACAAACTTTCGGATCGCCGATACGCAGAATTATTGATGTATGTCGTTCCAAAGAGGAACAAACAAGGTATTAAGCAGATGTTCATTGTGTTTTGGCTCAGCAGTGTACATGCAGTAGCGTCTATTGCGACGATATATGTGGTTGGTATATGTCAAAAACCTAATGAGATATGGGCACAGACACCATTTGAGAAGAACATGTGGAAGAGAGGAAAGATCCAATATAATGCTAGTAAAGCCAGGGCAACAAATTCCGGTTTTCAAATGTTCCTTGGGGAAAATATGATTAATGGATTACTACAGTGGAATAAGGAAGAGGAAGTCTTATTTACAGTAGCACCTGGAATCCAAAATATGCCGCTGCACTGAAGTGCTGTATCCCTTCACTCATCCTGCCAGGTTCTGACAACGCCTTAATGAAGCAATTACACATCTGTGACATAAAGAGGATGGTACATCCATTTTTAGCGAATCCATGGTTAGAAATCGTTCCACCTACATTTCAAGACGCATCCGATATGAAGACGTGGATGTGAGACGTTGCATCCATGCTCCCACCAGAGAAATATCTGAAATGTGGGTAAAGCCATTTCAGAACATTTATGTTCCTCACAGAAACATAACTTGCTATATTTCGTGGTAAATGACCATGTCGGCAATACATTCCTTCAAAACCTGCGAAATATGTGTTTATATATGTATGTGACAGGGCAATATTTTACGTTCTCAATCTGCAAGTTTACACTGGATGAATCACGCAATGGTCAAGACAAGAGAGTTGCTGTAGATGTGGTGAAAGGCTTAGAACACAGTGTCAGAATGTGACTACTGATAATTTGTTCATTAAACCATAGTTTGCCAAAAGCACATTTAAAACCTATCTGATACTTTCAGGAACAATTAGAAAAAATGAAGAACTACTAGATGCTTTCACTCGGGACTAACGTCAAGTCCAATATTCATCCATCTTTGGATTTCGAGCCATCTAAAAGGGAGAAAGTTGTAACTTTGTTTAGTAGACTACTATGCCTTCAAGGAAGGAAGTGGAAAATCATGAAGAATCCAACTCACCATAGATTCTGTACATGAAATGTATTCGCAGTTGCAAATAGGAACAACTGTCGGCTGTGTAAGGGTTTGATGACACTGAAAATCTGTGCTTGACGGAGATTCTAACCGGGAGTTCCCGCTTCATGCGAGCTGCAACCTTAACCACTTTGGCCATCCGTGCGCGACTCACTGCCAGAGTTGTTGCCAGATAGCCAAAGCGTTTAAGGCCATCACTTGCATAAAGGGGGAACTCCTATTTCGAGTTACAGTCTGGCACAAAATTTCGCTGTCGTCATTCCCTCACATAGCTGATGGTTGTTCGTACTCGTAACTGAAAGTACATTTCATGTGTTTCATAATGGCATTAGTCATTACAGGGCCTGTTCCTTTGGACATGGATAGATCTACATCTACATTTATACTCCGCAAGCCACCCAACGGTGTGTGGCAGAGGGCACTTCACTTGCCACTGTCATTACCTCTCTTTCCTGTTCCAGTCTCGTATGGTTCGCGGGAAGAACGACTGTCTGAAAGCCTCCGTGCGCGCTCTAATCTCTCTAATTTTACATTCGTGATCTCCACGGGAGATATAAGTAGGGGGAAGCAATATATTCTATACCTCATCCAGAAACGCACCCTCTCGAAACCTGGCGAGCAAGCTACACCGCGATGCAGAGCGACTCTCCTGCAGAGTTTGCCACTTGAGTTTGTTGAACATCTCTGTAACGCTATCACGGTTACCAAATAACCCTGTGACGAAACGCGCCGCTCTTCTTTGGATCTTCTCTCTCTCTTCCGTCAACCCCATCTGGTACGGATCCCACACTGATAAGCAATACTCAAATATAGGTCGAACGAATGTTTTGTAAGCCACCTCCTTTGTTGATGGACTACATTTTCTAAGGACTCTCCCAATGAATCTCAACCTGGTACTCGCCTTACCAACAATTAATTTTATATGATCATTCCACTTCAAATAGTTCCGCACGCATACTCCCAGATATTTTACAGAAGTAACTGCTACCAGTGTTTGTTCCGCTATCATATAATCATACAATAAAGGATCCTTCTTTCTATGTATTCGCAATACATTACATTTGTCTATGTTAAGGGTCAGTTGCCACTTCCTGCACCAAGTGCCTATCCGCTGCAGATCTTCCTGCATTTCGCTACAATTTTCTAATGCTGCAACTTTTCTGTATACTACAGCATCATCCGCGAAATGCCGCATGGAACTTCCGACATTATCTACTAGGTCATTTATATACGTTGTGAAAAGCAATGGTTCCATAACACTCGCCTGTGGCACACTAGAGGTTACTTTAACGTCTGTAGACGTATCTCCATTGATAACAACATGTTGTGTTCTGTTTGCTAAAAACTCTTCAATCCAGCCACACAGCTGGTCTGATATTCCGTAGGCTTTTACTTTGTTTATCAGGAGACAGTGTGGAACTGTATCGAACGCCTTCCGGAAGTCAAGAAAAATAGCATGTACCTGGGAGCCTGTATCTAATATTTTCTGGGTCTCATAAACAATAAAGCGAGTTGGGTCTCACACGATCGCTGTTTCCGGAATCCATGTTGATTCCTACAGAGTAGATTCTGGGTTTCCAAAAACGACATGATACTCGAGCAAAAAACATGTTCTAAAATTCCACAACAGATCGACGTCAGAGATATAGGTCTATAGTTTTGTGCATCTGCTCGACGACCCTTCTTGAAGACTGGGACTACCTGTGCTCTTTTCCAATCATTTGGAATCTTCCGTTCCTCTAGAGACTTGCGGTACACGGCTGTTAGAAGGGGGGCAAGTTCTTTCGCGTACCCTGTGTAGAATCGAATTGGAATCCCATCAGGTCCGAAGGAAGATCACATCATATTTCTTAAAGACAGTATAGTAATAATGATTCGGATATAATGAAACAGTCAGGAGTAGATACCGTGGACAGGGTGGTTATGGAGTACACTACAAAGAAGACGGAAAGAAGTTGGCCAATGATATTATTGAACAATATGTTCGATATAAAAGCACAGAATGCATTTATATTATGGCTGCGTCTTACACCAAACTGGGCAGAAAGCATTAATTACAAGAAATGGGACTTCATCATAGAGGGAGAGGAAAGTAACTTATTCCTCAGAAACTAGATAATTTTAGTTCCATAGTACTTTTATCAACACCAGAAACGAAAAAAGAGCACGGTGTTCATTTTGTGCAAGATCTGGGGATAGAAAATGCACTGATAAGCATTCAAACTGTGTATGATCTGTGCGCAAAAACCACTCAGCAATTTCATAGCTGAAATGCGACGCCTCATAACTGTCAATTTAGGAATAGGATAAAAATTAGTTGCAGTTTCACCAGAATCCTTTGTACATTTCACTAAAATAAATTATTAATATATTTTTTTTTTAATTTACGTTTACATTCATGCCACTGTCTTCAGCTTTTACAACGTGGAAATATACCAGGAATATGAGATATTCCAAACTTATTGAAATTATCCTTAGTAAAATATAGATTCTAGTGTGGTCACTAGAGACCGCAGGGGTGTCCAGAGTAACAAAAATTATTCGCTATTAGGAAGATTAAAGAGCTTGGAATCTTCAGACTTCATGATTTGCAGACGCCGTATCAGATTGGTTTGATCTGAATGGCAGTTTTCGTGCAATATTCTGGCAATTATGTTGTCACCATAATCTCTATTATATCAATTTTGTGTTACAAATGGTTCATCACGATTTTTACAGATACTTGCGCTGAAGCTACATCATTCTACAGCACACAATTCATTGTGTAAAATCGTAATACGCACTAATACTAGAGTAATGGAGCAGATACAATCGATAGTATGATGTGCATAGCTTCACAGGTTGTTCACGTCAGAAATCACAGCTCCTACAAAGAGCATGCTATTACTGTCTTTCCACATCAACGTTGTACTTAATTGCTTTTCGTAACTTTTAATTTTAATGGTCAATATATTAATTTTTGCATGCGCATATTAATTATTGGAAGACGCTCTCCCACTATCTGTCAGTGTCTCGCAGTTGACTCCTATCGATGAATAAAAAATCGGCTGCGTTCGACATGTACAAATCTAAACAGCTTTGAAACCGAATATAACAGTAGTGCGATATTAAATGAACCTTTTATTTTCATAAACCAACAACTTCATGTGAATGTTTTCACTTCATAAAGTTTTATAGGCATAAAATTGTCTGCATGCGGCATACTTTTGTAGTACCGCATTTCAGAACCTTCTATTCTCTTCTTCTCAGAACATTTTATCGTCAGGGTTTACTTTAGAACACAATCCAGGAAAATCATTTGAGAAAAGACTTCCTAACAATTAAATTTATATCCGAAATTTTCGTAAAATCTTTTTACTTGCTATTTACAGACTGCTATTTTCATCGTATGTGTTACGACCATCGTCAGTTATTTGGTGCCCAAAATAGCAAACCTCATCTGCTACTTTTAGTACCTCATATCGCAATCTGATTCCCTCACTTTCACCTGATTTGATACGATTGCATCGCAGCACCGGCTCTTTATTCTTGTTGGTGTTCATCATATAAGCAATTTTCGGGACACAAGCCATCCGCTCAACATCTCTTCCAAGTCCTTGGCCATCTATTACAAAATGACGATGTCATCGAAAAACCTAAAAGTTTTTATTTTTTCTCCCTGGCCTCCAATCCCCTTTCCAAAATTCTCTTTTCTTTCCTTTACTGTTTGCTCATTGCACTGATTGGTAGGCTAAAACACTAACTCATTTCTCATCTACAGCTTCCCTTTCATGTCCTTCGAATCTTATAACTGCAGTCCGGTTTCCGTACAAGTTGTAGATAAATTTACGCCCTCTGAATTTTATGCCCTCTGTATTTTACGCCCTCTGTATTTTAGCCCTTCTGCTTTCAGAATTTGAAAGAGTGCATTCCAGTCAACATTGAAGAAAGCTTTCTCTAAATCTACGAACTTTACAAATGTAGGTTTGCCTTTCTTTAGTCTACTTTCGAGGATAATTCTTAGGGACAGCATTGCCTGGCGTGCTTCCACATGTCATTGGAACCCAAACCGATCTTCACCGAATTTAGTCTCTACTAGTCTTTCTATTCTTCTGTAAGTAACTCGAGACAGTATTTTGCAAACATTACTTATTATACTGAGACTTCTGTAATATTCACATTTATCAGCTCCTGCCTTCTTTGAAAAGGAAGGAAGCCTAGAGTTTAATGTACCGTCGACATCGACGTCAGTAGAGACGGAGCACTTGCTCAAGTTTTGTAAGGAATGAGAAGAAAATTTCCGTCCCGGCATTGTCTTAAGCGATTTAGGGAAATCACGGAAAACCTAAATCTGGATGGCCGGACGGAGGTTTGAACCGCCATCTTCCTGAGTCCAGCATACTAATCACTGCGCCATCTCGCTCGGTGTGTTTATTGGAACAAGAATTATGACACTCTTGACGAAATTATTAAAATTTAGAGACAACTTTACAAAAATCTGTTAATGCATGACGACATTCACATCAGATAATTGAAACACAGTCTACGCATTGAAAAAGTTTTGTGATAATTTATATAAGTTTTAATAAATCACCACTTAAAGACAGTTCTCTCCATTTGTGATAATGTCAGATATTATTACCACATCTTGAAGTCTGAGGGTGTTAGCCTTGTTTCATATATTCTGCACACCATGTGGAATAACTTTGTCATGGCTTGCTCTCCCAAGTATCTCACTTAATATGATGGATTGTCTTTTACTCGAGTGGCCTGTTTCGATTTAACTCCATTAGTGTTCTGTCAAGCTCTTCTCGCAGTATCACATCTCCCATCTCAACTTCATCTACTTACGCTTCTATTTCCATAAGATTGTGTTCTTTTTATATACCTTCTACAAATATTTTCACTTCTCAACCTTCCTTTCTTTGGAAAACTGGAAATTTGTGGTAAGGTCTTATGGGACGAAACTGCTGAGGTCATCGGTGCCTAAGATTACAAACTATTTAATCTAACTTAAGCTAACTTACACTAAGGACGACACACACACACCCATGCCCGAAGGAGGACTCGAACCTCCGACGAGGGGAGCCGTGACAAGATGCCTCAGACCGAGCGGCTACCCCGCGCGGCACTCCTTTCTTTGCCTTGTACAGATTTGCAGATGAGCTCTTAATATTCATACAGTTGCCTATATCTTCTCCTAAAGCGTCTTTAATTTTGCTTTAGGTGACATCTGTCTTTGCCACAGCCTTCCATTTCTCGACTAGTCATTTCTGCTTTGAAATTTTATACTTCCTGCCAATCCCATTTTTCAGACAGCCGTATTTCCTTTTTCTAGCTCGTTTCCTGCATCTTTTATGCTTCCTGGTTGCATCAGTTTAATTCACTATCTCATGCGTTATCGACGGATTTCTATAATGTCTTTTCATTTTGTCTTTTTAATCCACTGCTGCCTTGACCGTTTCATCTCTCAGAACTGTCTATTCGTCTTCTGATGCATTTCTTTACCTCATTTCAGTCGATCATTGGTTAATGCTGTTTTTGTTTGTAATTTTCAGCAACCTTTGGTTCTCTCAGTTTATTCAGATCATATTTACTTCATTTCTCACATTCTTACAATTTCTTCATTTTTAATATGCATTTCATACCCTTTAAATTATGATCAAAGTCTACATCTGCACTCGGAATGCCTTTTATAATTATTATCTGATTTAGGAAGCATAGTTTTACCGTTACGTAGTAGGAACGAGGAATTTGTTCCACCAGGCTCCATTTTAATTAACTTTGTTGTGTACTATCAGTAACATTAGCTCCTGTTACAGCACACCTGTTCCTCTTTGATGCTATCTAAGCACTGTGCTACTTTCTGGAGACTCATTGCCGCAATTCTCTGTCGTGGAATCTTGGAATCTTTACAGCAGACTTCTCCTCCGAGCCACCCAAAGAATCGTGTCCACATTTAGGCTCGATTAAGGAAAAGCAGAATACTGAGACCTGAGTTAACCGTTGCGTTGCTGAAATAACGTACTGTATTAAAAGAAGTAAACTTGTTGAAATAGTTTTTCGGAAAATGTTTTACTCGAACCATAAAAAATATAGCATCACATACACTCTAAGACAAGAAAAGAAAAAAAATGGAATGAAATACCATGGAGGAGCTATACAAACTGGTCATAAAACAAAATTCATACAGGCCTCGACGAAAAATGCAAAATAGTAAACTTTGGCGGCCAATGGATGAATGTGTGACGCTATAGCCCGATCTCACAACTCAGCTGACAAGCATGGTAAAAAGTCGATATCAGGGCACAAAGTCTATGCGAATTTCATTCCGTGTACTCAGTTGGACAGTAACTATGTGTCGCAGACAGGATTGTGAACAATATACGCTGAGAGAAGACGTGTAGTTGGGCTCAAAGAAGCCGATTAGAGCAATCGGTTAATCGTTCGGCATACGAATTGGAGTGATGCAACTATTCAACGATATTGCCAGGAGCCAGCTAGAGTGGCCGAGCGGTTCTAGGCGCGACCGCTACGGTCGCAGGTTCGAATCCTGCCTCGGGCATGGATGTGTGTGATGTCCTTAGGTTAGTTAGGTTTAAGTAGTTCTAAATTATAGGGGACTGATGACCTCAGAAGTTAAGTCCCATAGTGCTCAGAGCCATTTGAACCATTTTTGATATTGCCAGGAATGGGTGAACAATGGTCGACCACAGTGTGAGGAAGGGAGCGGTATACCTAGAGAGACGACACAACGAGAGGCCCGAACAATCGCCAGAGAGGCACTCACAGCCCCAGATTCATCATGGATTTGACTTACAACTGACGCTTCAGTGACCACAAGGGCCATTAATAGGTGGCTGACAGAAAGGGGTCTGAGGTCACGGCGCCCTATCATTGACCTCTCTAACCAACAAGCCTGGTTGCAATAGTGTCTGGCGTATTCAGCTTGGAATCCCATTGACGCTAGTATAACTGTCTTCTGTGATGAGTCCCACTTCCAAGTGAGTCGCAATGAGTAGCAGAAACATGTCTGTATACGAGGGTTGTAGTAGGAGCTCTGTTGAGTCAGTCTGCCATTCGGCGTCACCCAACAGTGGTAAGTGTGGTTTCTTTGGCAGTTCTTTGAGTGTGCGTACAGTGAGGACGTGACACGAGAAAATGGCTAGTTCGTACGAACAACGTGCGGCAGTGAATTTTTGTTTCTTGCTCGACAAGAACGTAGATGAAAGTGTTGCGATGATTCAGAGAGCCTACGAAGACCATGCTCTTAGTAGAACGCAAGTGTACGAATGGTCTTCTCGGTTTAAAAAGGGAGTTGAAGATCAGCCCCGTTCCAGTCAACCTTCAACTGCTCGAAGCGAAGACAAGATCAACAAAATCGGTGATCTCATCAGTGAAGATCGACGCAGGACAATCGACCAACTCTAGAACTGGTCCGAGTTGTCCTGGAGCTAGATTCAGCGCATCTTGACCATCGATTTGGGGATGCGAAGAGTGGAAGCAAAATTTCTGTCGAAGCTTCTTACCGGAGGTCAAAGGGATCGTCGCGTTCAAGCCTGTCTCGACATGAAGGACGCGTTCAAAGATGATCCACATTTTTTCAACAAAATCATTACAGGTGATGCTATGGGTACGACCCAGAAATTAAACAACAGCCATCACAATGGAAGTCACCTTGCTCACCTCGACCAAAAAAAAAATCTCGACAAGTGAAATCGAATGTGAAAACGATGTTGATCTTTTTTTTTTTAATTTTATATTACGTGGAAGGGATCTAACAGTCTGAATATCTCCCTGAAAACCAGACAGTAAACCAACAGTTCTATTTGGAGGTTATGAAACGGCTTCGCAGAACTCTGTCGCGAAAACGTCCGGCTTTGTGGGATTCTGGCGTGTGGTTCCTGCATCACGACAACGCACCCGCGCACACGGCTCTCAGCGTTCGCCAGTTTTTGTCCTCAACGAAGACGTCTACCATGACCCACGCGCCCTATTCGCCGGATTTAGCACCCTCGGACCTCTTCCTATTCCGGAGGATGAAAAGAGACTTGAGAGGGAAGCGTTTTGCGAATGTGCAAGACGTATAACGCAATGTCATGGAAGTGCTAGCACGTATCAAAGAGGACGAATTTAAAAGTTGCTTCGAACACTGCAATGAACGTTTGGACAAGTGTATTAATGCTAATGGAGAGTACTTCGAAGGAGATAAGGGTTGTATTTGAAAACAATAAAGTATATGCTTTCTAGAAAGAAATTCCGGTTATTTTTTGGGTCCCCCCTCGTACATCCGAGTCAGCCGTGGGATACCAACCCCAGTGTAGCCCGATAACTAGGACTGATGATGTGGAGTGCGTTTGAGAGCAGAACCCCTGCGGTTGTCGTCCTCGGTTCCTTACAACACAGCGGTACCTCGAAAATACTGTACGCCTCATTTTGTTACCCTTAATGGCATGGCATCCTGGGAAAACGTTTCAGCAAGACAATGCCCGCCTGCACCCGGCAAGAGTATGTACACCTTGCTTCGCGTCAAGCCAAATATCTCCTTGCATAACGGCCAGATGTAGACCAAAGTCTTACTGACTTGCTCAACTGGTGAAGCCTTTTCCCTTGAATAAATCGTCCAGTTTTTCAGGAACTGTAATCATTTGTTTGTCTTCACACGTATATCACATCTACTAATTTCCTTCTTGGTGCATCGTTCTTTTTGTCCCGCATTATATTACTTCGCTATGCAATAGTTCTGAAACTATTGTAGGGGAACTACTGCTTGAAAATATTTGATTAGTTCAAATTGTAAGTCTCACATCACACTTGGCGGCTATTATCCTTTTATTATTGGCGATATTTGTTAGTACCCCTCAAAATTAAGTGATTCGTCGCCCGGTGTTGAAAGAATTTGCAGTGAATTAAGAGTGTGAATTGTGACTGCTAATGTGAGAGAAGCAGAAATTGACAGTTTGAAATAATCGTCAATTTAGTAACACATCCCTTAACCACCTGTAGAAGTATTTCGAAACGTTGGGTATTCATCTGAAAGAAATTGATTAATCCCTTTTAAGAAGACCGTGCTCGTATTTTTATGATCTTTAAAATGCCTAAATCACCTCCTCGTCAGTGCAGATTCATTTACCAGTCTTCTCTATAACTTGAATGTCTTCCGCCCGACCATGCAGAGAATCGTATTCGCATCTATGTTGGACGCAAGGATATTACACTCACAAAAAATTCAGAAAGCTGAAAGTTGAGTCACATGTTGCGCCGCTGTAAAACTTCCTTCATATACGCGATGCAAAGTTGCGAGCCGTACTGCGTTTTACTCTACTCGTGCAGAACTGAAAACAACAGATTCTGGATTCGCATGTTGTTTTTTTTCACTATGTAGTTGTTCCACAACAAGTGCAAAGAATTGGAGGTCATTTGGGCGACTTGCATATCCCTTACTAGTTATCCAACCGCGAAAATGCGAGCTACAATGTAATATGGAATCCGAGGCACTTTTCGTTTCTGGCGAATCTCTACAGCACTGAGAGGTGAATGCTAGGTTGAAGACAGAGTGCAAAAAAGTGATCCATATTCATCACTTGGATTTGCAGCTCATTGTGTTTACCGTGTTTGCAGTTAAAATTGTGGGATGTAAGGTCCGCCAGTTATGCAAAACACCGTTTATTCCAAGTTCCCAAACATGTTTCAGCACCACTGTGCCATCATCAGTGGGCTTCCGTTTTATTTAATCTCTAATGTGAACGTTTCTACTAAATGGTTATAAAATTATGTGGATATTTATTTCAAGCAATAATTCTTTTCTTTGTATTAATAGCTATACACTTGGTGTGCATGATTTTTCAGAACCACTTGTATTTTAATTATTACATGTAGTTTATCATCGTCTTATCAACATCGTTTATTTGCAGATGACAAGCTACCTGTACTAAATAATGCACAAGTGGTACTGAAAAACTAAGCACACCAAGTATAAAGGCATTAACAAAAAACACGAATTACTGTTTGAACTAAATATCGACATATTTTATAATCATTTAGTAAAATGTTTACATTACAGATTAAATTAAACGGAAGCCTATTGATGATGGCACAGTGGTGCTGAAACATGTTGGGGACTTGGAAAAAACGGTGTTTTGTATAACTGGCGGACCTTACACCCTATAAAAGTGACCCAGCCGGGATTCGATTCTACTACCTTTTGGTTCCAAGCCAGACTTTTTAGTATTTTTTTCTTCCTCATTTTATTCGCAACCTTTGTCTTCCGCAGAAACATGAGCATCCTACCTTCACAGATATATGTTCTATCGAACTTCGTTGTATGAAACAGAAAATACTTGTACTGGTAGGAAAGAACAGACACGGTCAGCTTCAGCCTGGGTGGAGTCAAGGTGGGCGGGGGTCGAATACCGAGGTTTGGCCACGACATCTATTCTCCTGTCGAAATTTGATAGACAGAAATCCCACATATCTGGGATTCATAAGAAAACAATTTTTTCTGTAGGAAAAACGCAATAAGGGAAGGCTCCAAAATAAGAGAAAAAACAAAAACTATCCAATACCCTGATGGTTAAATACAAGCGACAACATATTCGCAGATAAAGCATGGTAACGTGGAATCTTCTGCTTTTACAATGCACGTTCACCTTATCTTGGTGTAAAACACTGTGATCGGGATCGTTACCACAACCGACTACATAGTGGGTGTAGTGTCCGAAGAGCCATACGATAGCTTTAGCAATCGTCCGAGGGAAGAAAATCCTGGACAGAGGAGAAGTTCAACCGATAAAACAGCTGCAGCTGATGGGGTAACGAAAGCTAGCTATCGGTGAATCCATTGCCAGTGCTCTCGTGCGGAAGAGACATGTGTGGGAGGCAATGTATCAGATTGTGTCGCTAAGACCAACGCGATGGAGGCGTTTGTTGATCGGTGTCAAATTGTGAATGACCCTACATCACGGCGAGGCGACTTCGGTCTGGAGGTTAGGAAGACCAATGGGAAACCACGTCTATTTTTCAGAATATTAATGGCATCGCCACTTCACCAGGAAATACGGACGATTACAGTTCTCAACAAAAAGACAAAGATATGATGGTAGGGTGATCCACTCATAAAATGACAACTTCCAGAAAACTTATTATAACATAAAAACCCCAGTCTTATGACTGGTTTGATGCGACCCGCCACAAATTCCCCTCCTGTGCCAACCTCTTCATCTTAGAGTAGCACTTTCAGCCAACGTTCTCAACTATTTGCTGATGTATTCCAGTCTCTGTATTCCTTTACAGTTTCTGCCCTATGCAGCTCCCTCTAGTATCATCATCATTTAAGACTGATTATGCCTTTCAGCGTTCAGTCTGGAGCATAGCCCCCTTATAAAATTCCTCCATGATCCCCTGTTCTGTGCTAACATTGGTGCCTCTTCTGATGTTAAACCTATTACTTCAAAATCATTCTTAACTGAATCCAGGTACCTTCTCCTTGGTCTGCCCCGACTCCTCCTACCCTCTACTGCTGAACGCATGAGTCTCTTGGGTAACATTGCTTATACCATGCGTGTAACATGATCCCACCATCTAAGCCTGTTCGCCCTGACTGCTACATCTATAGAGTACATTCCCAGTTTTTCTTTGAGTTCCTCATTGTAGACACCCTCCTGCCATTGTTCCCATCTAGTAGTACCTGCAATCATCTTAGCTACTTTCATATCCATAACCTCAACCTTGTTGATAAGGTAACCTGAACCCACCCAGGTTTCTCTCCCATACAACAAAGTTGGTCGAAAGATTGAACGGTGCAAAGATAACTTAGTCTTAGTACCGACTTCCTTCTTGCAGAAGAGAATAGATCGTAGCTGAGCGCATACTGCATTAGCTTTGCTACACCTCGCTTCCAGTTCTTTCACTATGTTGCCATCCTGTGAGAATATGCATCCTAAGTACTTGAAACCATCCACCTGTTCTAACCTTGTTCCTCCTATTTGGCACTCAACCAGTTTATATGTCTTTCCCACTGACATTACTTTCGTTTTGGAGATGCTAATATTCATACCATAGTCCTTACATTTCTGATCTAACTCTGAAATATTACTTTGTAAACTTTCAATCGAATCTGCCATCACAACTAAGTCATTCGCATATTCAGGACTGCTTATTTTGTGTTCACATATCTTAATCTCACCCAGCCAGTCTATTCTTTTCAACATATGATCCATAAGTAATATGAACAACAGTGGAGAAAGGTTGCAGCCTTGTCTTACCCCTGAAACTACTCTGAACCATGAACTCAATTTACCGTCAACTCTAACTGCTGCCTGACTATCAACGTAAATAGTTTCAATTGCTTGCAAAAGTTTGTCTCATATTCCATAATCTCGTAGACAATAACTTCCTCCTAAGAACCCGGTCATATGCCTTTTCTAGATCCATAAAGCATAAATACAATTCCCTATTCCACTCGTAACACTTTTCCATTATTTGCCGTAAGCTAAAGATCTGGTCCTGACAACCTCTTACAGGCCTAAACCCACACTGATTTTCATCCAATTGGTTCTCAACTAATACTCGCACTCTCCTCTCAACAATACTTGAGAAGATTTTACCCACAACGCTGATTAAAGAGATACCTCTGTAGTTGTTACAAACTTTTTTGTTTCCATGTTTAAAGAATGGTGTGATCACTGCTTTTGTCCAGTCTGATGGAACATGTCCCGACTCCCAGGCCATTTCAATTATCCTGTGTAGCCATTTAAGACCTGACATTCCACTGTATTTGATGAGTTCCGACTTAATTTCATCCATCCCAGCTGCTTTATTGCACTGCAATCTATTGACCATTTTCTCCACTTCTTCAAATTTGATCCTATTTCCATCACCATTCCTATCCCATTCTACCTCGAAATCTGAAACATTACTGATCGCATTTTCACCTACTTTGTGCAACTCTTCAAAATATTCCCTCCATCTGCCCAAGGAATCCACAGGATTCACCAGCAGTTTTCCTGACCTGTCCAAAATACTTGTCATTTCCTTCTTACCTCCCTTTCGAAGACTGCTAATTACACTCCAGAATGGTTTTCCAGCAGCTTGACCCATAGTCTCCAACCTGTTTCCAAAGTCTTCCCAAGATTTCTTCTTGGATGCTGCAATTATCTGTTTGGCTTTCTTTCTTTCTTCAACATAACTTTCTCTGTCTACCTAAGTTCTAGTATGTAGCCATTTTTGATACGCCTTCTTTTTCTTTTTACAGGTTGCCGTGACTGTGTCATTCCATCAAGCTGTTTGCTTCATCATTCTTTTACACACTACTGTTCCAAGACATTCTTTAGCCACTTCTTGTACTGTGTCCCTGTACTTTGTCCATTCCTTTTCCAATGACTGTAATTGACTACATTCAACTAAATGGTACCTTTCTGAGATCGCTGTTATGTACTTGTGCCTGATTTCCTTATCCTGAAGTTTCTCTATTCTTATCCTCCTACATATGGACCTGACCTCGTGCACTTTCGGCTTCACAGTCCCAATTTCAATGCAGATTAAATAATGATTAGTGTCATCTAAGAATACCCTGAATACACGTGTGTCCCTCATAGCCTTCCTGAATTCCTGATCTGTTATTATGTAGTCAATGACAGATCTGGTTCCTCTGCCTTCCCAAGTATACCGGTGAATGTTTTTATGTTTAAAAAAGAGATTGTGATTACTAAGCCCATACTGGCACAGAAATCCAAGAGTTGTTTCCCGTTCCTGTTGCCCTCCATATCCTCTCCAAATTTACCCATAACCTTTTCATACCCTTGTGTTCGATTTCCAGTCCTGGCGTTAAAATCACCCATGAGCAGAACACTGTCCTTGTCCTTTACTCTAACAACTACATCACTGAGTGCCTCATAAAAACTATCCATCTTATCTTGATCTGTCCCTTCACAATGCGAAATTACTTACACAATCCTAATTTTCTTGCTAGACACTGTCAGATCAAACCACATCAGTCGTTCGTTTACATACCTAATTGCAGCTACGCTGGATTCCATTTCTTTCCTAATGTAAAGCCCTAGACCCCATTGTGCTATTCCTGCTTTGACTCCTGACAGGTCGACCTTGTATTCTACGACTTCCTCTTCTTTCTCACCCCTTACCCGAATGTCACTAACAGCTAAAACGTCCAGTCCCATCTTCCTTGCAGCCTCTGCCAGATCTACCTCCTTCCCAGAGTAGCCCCCATTCATATTAATAGCTCCCCATCTCATTACCATTTGTTTGCCTAATAGAATCTTAGGAGTCCCTGGTTTGTCAGTTAGAGGTGGGACTCCGTCACCTCCAAATGTCAGAGGCATTTTGCTCTGATTGTTGCCAGCATCATATTTAAAGTACCAGGGAAGCAGGTTGCTAGCATTACTTGCCCCGAGTCCCATTGGGTTTTACCCCTAACTCCTGAGGGATTAACCAGTGGATTTGGTAGTCTTTGCCGTATGAGCACAAAGGTGACCACGACTCAGAATATGTCCGAGATGGCCAGCCTTATTCCACAGTAACTGGTATCCCGACTGTCGGGACCACTTACTTGGCCACTCATACGTTGCCCATGGTTCGTGAACTAGGACACGACTACAGGAACCCACACCATGAACCACCCCTCTAGTATCATGGAAGTCATTTCCTTATGTCTTAATCTATGTACTATCATCCTGTCCCTTCTCCTTATCAGTGTTTCCCACATGTTCCTTTCCTCCCCGATTCTCCTTTCTTACCTTATCAGTCCTCCTATTTTCAATATTCACCTCTAGCACCACATCTCAAATGCTTCAATTCTCTTCTGTTCCCGTTTTCCCACAGTTCAAGCTTTACTACCATACAATGCTATACTTCAGACGTACATTCTCAGAAATTTCTTTCTTTAATTAAGGCCGATATTTGATATTATTAGACTTCTCTTGGCCAGGAATGCCCTTTTTGCCGTTACTAGTCTGCTTCTGATGTGCTCCTTGCTCCGTCCGTCATTGGTTATTTTACTGCGTAGGTCGAAGAATTCATTAACTTCATCTACTTCGTGACCATCATACCTGATGTTAAGTTTCTCTCTGTTTTCATTTCTACTACTTCTCATTACCTTCGCCTTTCTTCTATTTACTCTCAGTCCCTACTCTGTACTCATTAGACTGTTCATTTCTTTCAGAAGATCAAGTAACTCTTCTTCTCTTCCAATCAAGACAGCAATGTCATCAGCGAATCGTATGATTGATGTCCTTTGACTATGAATTTTAATTTCACTCATGAACCTTTCTTTTATTTCCATCATTGCTTCCTCGATGTACAGCTTGAACAGTAGGGGCGAAATGCTACATCCTTGTCTTACTCTCTTTTTAATATGAGCACTTCATGTTTGGTCGTCCACTCTTATTATTCACTCTTGGACGTTGTACATGTTGTACATGACCCGTCTCTCTCTATAACTTACCCCTACTTTTTCCGGAATTTCGAATATCTTGCAGCATTTTACATTGTCGAACGCTTTTTCCAGGTCCACAAATCCTATGAACATGTCTTGATTTTCCTCTAATCTTGCATCAATTACTAACGGCAACGTCAGAATTGTCTCTCCTAAAGCCAAACTGATTGTCATCCAGCGATCCTAAATTTTCTTTTTCATTCTTCTGTAGTTTATTCTTGTAAGCAAATTGGATGCATAAGCTGTTAAGCTGATTGTGCGATAATTCTCGGACTTATCAGCTCTTGCCGCCTTCGAAATTGTGTGGATGATGCTTTTCCGAAAGTCACATGGTATGTCGCCAAACTCATGCATGCTACACACCAACGTGAATAGTCAATTTGTTGCCACTTCCTCCAATGATTTTAGAAATTCTGATGGACGTTATTTATGCCTTTGCCTTATATATTTTAAGTCCTCCAAAGCTCTTTTAAAATCTGATTCTAATACTTCATAACCTATCTCTTCTAAATCGACTCCTGTTTCTTCTTTTATCACGTCAGACAAATCTTCCCTCTCATCGGGGTTTTCAATCTATTTTTTCCACCTATCCGCTCTCTCCTCTGCATTTACCAGTGGAATTCCTGTTGCATTCTTATTGTTACCACCACTGCTTTTAATGTCACTTAAGGTTGTTTTGACTCTCCTGTGTGCTGAGTACGTCCTTCCGCCAGATATTTATTTTTCGATGTCTTCACATTCTTGAAGCCATTTGGTCTTAGCTCCCCTTCACTTCCTATTTATTTCATTCCTCAGCGACTTGTATTTCTGTATTACTGAGTTTCCCGGAATATTTTTGTGCTTCCTCCCTTCATCGATCAGTTGAAGTATTTCTTCTGTTACACATGGTTTCTTCGCAGTTACCTTCTTTGGACCCATGTTTTCCTTCCCAACTTTTGTAATGGCCTTCTTTAGAGATGTCCATTCCTCTGTGTGACCATGTTGTAATCCAACTAAAATCTTCCTGTATCACCTGGCCTTTTCCAAGTATACCTCCTCCTCTTGTAGTTCTTGAACAGAGTATTCGCTATTAGTAACTGAAACTTGTTACAGAACTCAATTAGTCTTTCTCCTCTTCCATTCCTTGTCCCAAGCCCATATTCTCCTGTAACCTTTTCTTCTACTCCTTCCCCTACAACTGCATTCCAGTCCCTCATGACTGTTAGATTTTAATCCCCCTTTTAAATACTGTATTAAGTTTTCAATATCATCATACACTTTCTCTAACTCTTCATCTTCAGCTTCCAACGTTGGCATGTCTACCTGGACTATCGTTGTCGGTGATGGTTTGCTGTCGATTCGGATAAGAACATGCCTGTCACTGAACTGTTCACAGTAACACACTCTGTGCCATATTTTCCTATTCATAACGAATCCTATTCCAGTTACACAATTTTCTGCTGCCATTGATATTACCCTATACTCATCTGACCAGAAGGCCTTGTCTTCTCTCCACTTCACTTCAATGACCCTTACTGTTTCTAGATTGAGCCTTTCAATTTCCCTTTTCAGATTTTCTAGTTTTTCTACCACGTTCACGCTTCTGACATTCCGCGCCCCGACTCGTTGAACGTTATCCTTTCGTTAATTATTCGATCTTTTTCTGATGGTAACCTCCCCCTTGGCAGCCCGATCTCGGAGCTCCGAATGGGGGACTATCCCGGAAACTTTTGTCGATGGAGAGATTATCATGACACTTCAATTACACGCCAAATGTGCTTTGGATACAAGTTACGTGTCTTTAATGCAGTGGTTTCCATTGAGTTCTGTATCCTCATGCCGATGATCATCGCTGATGTTTCCATCTTTAGGGGCAGTTTCCCACCCCTAGAACAAGAGAGTGCCCTGAACCTCTGTCCGCTCCTTCGCCTTATTTGACAAGACCGTTTGCAGAATGAGGATGACATCTTATGCCGGAAGTCTTAGGCCGCGAATGCTGATTATTAACGAAATTGAAGCAGCGGCAGGATTCGAACCCGGGACCAAAGACGATTTCATTGTGAATCAAAGACGCTACTCCTATACCATGGGTCCAGAGGCCTCACGTATGAGACGAAATTTAGGGTTGATCCGTCCAGTATCTGTACGGAAAGACAGAATGATCTGTCGATGTCACGTAAATAAACTAGATTTATGGAATGAAGGGCTCCAGTACATGGTAAGAAGTTACGTAGCATAAAAGTACTAAATTCATTATCTATATTTCGGGACGTCCCAGCCATCGAATGAGACAGAACCTCACTAGTACTTCATACCAGAGTCGAAAAATATTATTTCATAGGGAACGACCAGGGAGTTGAATCAATTTTCGCACTGTGATGGCTGGGAGCGGGAATATTTGTGTAACATAATAACTTTACCGAAAATGTAGGTATCTGAAATCCATATTTTGTGAAGAAGGTTAAGGGAATACAGTTTGTGTTAACGAATTGCCACCGTAGTTCAGTACGTTACCTCTCGCCAACTGAGTGCATTCATTTCATTAGGTGACTATCACGTTGAACCCTAACGATTTATGGCGAGCAATAACCGTTGCCCATGGAATGACAACATGATAACACCGCAGTGATAACAGGGTGCATTTCCGTTCATTAATGCGGGTTCCAGATAGGGGCAAAAGGAATGCAGCATGTCCATGAGCAAGGATATGTCTTCGACATAACATCATATGCACACGGTCGCACCTACCGCTCGACCATCAAACCACGATTTCTGCTCTCAAGCGCTGCTGTTCTCTAGAGATATGACTGTTCGCTAGGTGGCAATGGCGACGTTTTTACATCTTAAATTTCATCATAATTGAGACAATTTGTACCAAAAATGTGTACAGAAACCTTCTTCGTGAATCTGTGGACCTTTTCGCCAAAACAGAAACAAAATCCAGAGAGCAGTTCCTGAGCTCGTCTGCAGATGCAGGCGGAAGCAAGGGGGCGACTTCAGTTTACATATAAAGCGATAGGACTAAAAATTTCTGTATTTTTTTCCCAAGTCATCTACCTAATATAATTGATAGCTTTTACATTTATTCAAGGACCACCTGCAACTTTTAACAGTTTGTAAACTCTGTGGTTGTTATACTGCGTGGTTAGATTCTTTGTTCTCTGCTTGTCTGGAAGTTATTGATTTTGACCCGAAGCAATTCATTTGAAGTTCATGTACCTCCATAGAAGATGTGTTGCCTTCATTTGCTCTTGTCCGTGTTGTGATTACTGGTAAGATTTGACAGAAGTCTCCAAAGATGAAAACGGTACTGCCAGCCATGGGACTGCTGTTATTGTGCATATCTCGAGTTGTTCTGTGGAACACTTCAGTGAAATTTTTTTTGAGATAGCTGAACATCTTCCCAAACAATGTAATTGCACCCTTGCATCAGTTACCAGTATTATTTTGCTTTAAAACGTTACGGATACCTTACATTTTGTAGAAACAGAGTGTGAACGCCGTAAGTACTTGTACTGTCAAACCTAGTTACTCACAAATTTTATGATTATAGGTCAACAGGAAGTACCTATCTCGTTTTGATCAGTAAGTTTGGCCCGGACTTGTAAGGAGTGTGTCAGAACTCTCTAATGCATTGAAAAAAATTTAGCCAACTTAACGTTATTCTTTGCATTGTGTAAGATCATAAATAATAAGCACTCAGATATCGTTAGTAACAATCTGAGGACCAAACATGGGAGCGCAGTTGTAAGCATTGTTGTGAGGCTAGTAGCAATCCGAGGGCGAAACAGGGAGCGCGATTCTAAGTAGTGTCGGTCGAGAGCCCGGAGACAGAAGAAGTGTACGCTGCCCTATATGTAACTTAGCTACAACCATATATGCCTATGTTCGTCTGTGAAAATGGACTCGATAAGCAACCTGAGCTATAAGTAAACGGAATGTAAGCAGCATAACACTGTGTGCGTGTTGTATGACAGTCAGATTAGCTGTCATTTATGCCCTCAACAGATCGTTGCATGATAAACGTAAATCTGAATTTCAGACAAACTATCTGACTGCGTTTTCTAATATGAAAAACTACAGGGACAAATTAACCTGTAACAATGAATACCTAAGCAATCTGACTGCGTTTTTGAACAAGAATTTACAAGCGATACGGAATCTGGCTTGAGAAACGGAATTTACTGGATTAATGTACATGACATGTTGTGTGGTGTGTCAGTGTCTCTGCTTTGGCCTTAAGTTCTGCACTCACCTCTACAGATGACTGCCTTTTTCCGTGTGGCTTACATCTATTAGCAGTAGCATGCAGCAGCAGTAGCAGCTAAAGCTTATTGTTACTGTGAATGAATTTTATAAAAAAGGTGTTTGTTCGGATCCTGTTAATTGCTAAATGACGGGCGCGGTGGCCGTGCGGTTCTAGGCGCTGCAGTCCGGAACCGCCGGACTGCTACGGTCGCACTTTCGAATCTTGCCTCGGGTATGGATGTGTGTGATGTCCTTAGGTTAGTTAGGTTTAAGTAGTTCTAAGTTCTAGGGGACTGATGACCTAAGATAAGTCCCATAGTGCTCAGAGACATTTTTTGAACTGCTAAATAACTTGTAAGAAGGGATTTCATAAATTAAGTCTATTTAAAAACTTCAAAAATCATCATGAGCAATAACAGACAATGTCAATGACATGACATAGGTGTCAATAATGACTATTATTATGATTTCTAATCTTACACAGTCTTAATCTAATCTAATCTAATCTAACTATGAGCGTATGACATTGGTGCCTTGGCCACCGCTCCACAAGTTCTTTAACGCCACAACGGCGACTTGCAAGTGAATGAAGATGGAATGATGATGAAAGACACACAACACCCAGTCATCTCGAGGCAGAGAAAATCCCTGAGCCCGCCGGGAATCGAACCCGGGACCCCGTGCGCGGGAAGCGAGAACGCTACCGCAAGACCACGAGCCGCGGACTCAATAATGGCTGACTGCCAGATTAAAAAATTATTTCAGTTTCAAAGTTACATTAACATTTAATAACCACAGACTATTTATTAATTAGTTACGGAGAATAGTTATTATTTTTAGGAGGATAAGGAGACTTCTTTAAATAACAAGCAAAACATGGGATATTGCAAACTAGGACTAATAATCACGAGTCTAGCCCTGCAATTGCTTTTACGAGAAGCTTTCGAATTTTACCTTGAATTCCGTCTTCAAGCGTAGTTAAGCCATTTATATCTCTCCTGGCTATATAAATGAAAGCAGACCTCGAGTGTGGCAAAACCTGCAATCACCGACGTGAGGTCAGCGCCACACGTCTTCTGTCTCCGAGCTTTCGACTGACACTACTTAGAATCGCGCTCCCGTTTCGCCCTCAGATTGCTACTAGACTTACAACAGTGCTTAGAATTGCGCTCCTATGTTCCGCCCTCCGATTGTTACTATCGATATCTGACTGCTGATTTATTTCCAATCTTACACAATACAAAGAGCAGTATTCAGTTGGCTATATTGTTTTCATTGTAATGGAGAGTTCTGACACACTCCTTACACAAAATTTGATGATTATAGGTCAACAGGAAGTACCTAATTGGTTTTGATCAATAAATTTGCAATGGCGTAGAGGCTTAAATGTTTTACACACCCAAAGGACTGCGGCCCTCAGTATGTGACACAAACTTCAGATGGATATGTCTACCTGTTCCTGAGAAGAAAGGGTCTTAACAGGCACACAGTCATTAAAAAAATGAAAAAAAACTACGTGAGATATAGCTACAAATTAACAATTTTCGGCTTTTCACCCTTAGTCACACAGTGACTTGTGCTTACCGCCAAATTTCATGGCTCTAAAAATTGGTTCAAATGGCTCTGAGCACTGTGGGACTTAACTGCTGAGATCATCAGTCCCCTAGAACTTAGAACTCCTTAAACCTAACTAACTTAAGGACGTCACACACATCCATGCTCGAGGCAGGATTCGAACATGCGACTGTAGCGGTCACGCGGTTCCAGACTGTAGCGCCTAGAACCGCTCGGCCACCCCTGCCGGTTCATGGCTCTAGATCAATGAAGTTTGAGCGTATCAAAATATGCGATATACATGGTCGTATCTTTCGATTACGCTGCCTTAAAAGCCTAAATGTCTTACGTCACCAAGGGACCATAGACGTTAAAACGTGGAAAAAATTTTGTGCTGCGGTTTGCACAACATTGGAGGTGTCCCACTGTGAGCCATGATAAATTGCTGGTGAGCGAGATATTTATCTATCGAGCGCGAAGAAGTAACTGACCCACGTTCAGTCTGGATGGAGCCCTGATAGTGTTAACCTGCGAGTAGCTGCGTGTCTTCCGCTACGGTCACGACTCCCACTCAATGTTACTAGTCGTAGTGCCTGAGTCGACGGCAATTTGTCGTTTGCTATCTATGGCGCTGTTGTTATTCGCACGTGTCCCGGTCTCCCTGGGATTTAGGAGTGTCGGCCAGCGTCCTGGCTACATCAGTCGAGCCGAGGCAAAACATGAATAGAGCCAAGGACAGGAATACGTGAATCTTCCTACGCCCCTTAACACTGCAATGTCTGCCGATCGACGTTCATCCCGGAATACTGTTGGAGGTGCCGATACTGACACCACCGAAAGGGCTAAGTTCCAAGCACACCATACCACAAGTCACTGGTGACCACTGACAGTTACTCCGATTCACGAGACCCTTCCACCTCGTTATCCGACGACTCTCGTGGCCATCTGGTGGTAGACCTCTCACCCACTAACGGTCACACCCGTCGGCACCAAACACTGGTACAACTGACCATCATGTGAACGCACCGTCGGGTGCTGTTTCGTCTGCACCAACTTGTCGGCCCGTCGAGCTCTCTTGGGACTCCACCCCTGTCGATCTCCCCAGTGTGCGAAAATCTAAACGGTCATCCGCTAGCGCCCATCGCAGCGTCCGTGATTTGGATTTCGGATGCGTCCCTACGAGGGGAAACCAGACCTGCTGTTGCCATGGAAGACCCTACGTCTCAGATTCCACCATCACCACCAACGCAGAAGGAGCAGATCCCTTCTATAGTGATTTACAATCCCACTAATCATATTAAAATGATCACCGAACTGCAGAATCTTATAACAGGCAAACTGAGGGCAGTTTAAAAGACAGACCGTGTAAAGCACCAGCTTGGCACAAACCTCCTGGGCGTAAACTGTGTGAAACCGAGGACAATGAATTACTACACCCATCAGGAATTCGTCTCCTGTGCCAGAATCTTCTTCTCAGAGTAGCACTTCCAATCTACATCCTCCTATAATTTTTGCACTCTACAGCTCCTTCTGGTACCATGGGAGTCATTCCCTGACGTCTCAAACATGTCCTGTCATTCTGTCCCTTCTCCTTGTCATGTTTTGTTTTCCACATATTCCTGTCCTCTCCGATTCTGCCCACAACCTCCTCATTCCTTACCTTATCAGTCCACCTAATTTTCAACATAAGTTGCACCAGGTCCCAAATGCTGCGCTTCTCTTCTGCCGAAGGATCCTTTGGACTTTTGCCAGGAATGTAAAGTGCGGTGCAATGAGAGGCGGTCGTCGTCTGAAAGTCGGCTCTTTGTTTGGACGACCTCTCAAACGAACATCTCCGTCGGCCCCCATGCAAGACGTCTCACAACTGACAAAACTGATATGCCATTCTCAATCCTTGAAAGAACCTATGGTCCCTACCAACAACAGACACGTTAGGCTTCTGAATATTATGACGACAAGCGAAAATTAGAAGATTCATGCACCTGTGAGATGATCGATGCGCGAAGCATTTAACAACTACCACGACTGCAACTTAGCAAATGATCTGGCACAGAGACCAAGAAGATTCTGGTCGTATGTAAAATCGCCTAGCGGGTCTAAGACTTCCTTTCTGTCTTGTTGACCAGTCTGGTATGGCAGTTGAAGACGGCAAAATGAAGAGAAAAGTATTGAATTTCACGTTCAAGAAATCCTTCACAGGGAGAGTGAGCACATAAACCACCAGATCAGCTGGAATCCCAGTTCGATTTTACAAAGAGTATTGTACAGCACTGGTTGCCTACCTAACTTGCATTTATCGTGAATCTCTCGCCCAGCAAGAAGTTCCAAGCGACTGGTAAATAGAGCAGGTGTCTTCTGTATATAAGAAAGGTAAAAGAATCGACATGCAAAATTACAGACCAATATCCCTAATTTCTGTTCGCTGCAGAATCCTTGAACATATTCTCAGTTCAAATAAAGTAAACTTTCTCGAGACTGAAAAGCTATGTCCACGAATCAGCATGGTTTTAGACAGCATCGCTCGTGAAAAACTGGCTTGTCCTTTTCTCACAGGCTATACTGAGAACTATGTATGAAGGGCAACAGGTAGATTCCTTACTTTTAGATTTCCGGAAAGCATTTGACACAGTGCCCCGCTGCAGCCTGATAACGAAGGTAGGAATATGTGCAATAAGTTCACAGATATGTGAGTGGCTCGAAGAGTTCTTCAACAATGGAACCCCAGTATGTTGTTCTCGACGGAGAGTGTTCATCAGAGAGGTGGTTGCCTCAGGGAGGTGTAATAGGACCGCTGTTGTTCTTTATATACATAAACGATTTGGCTGACAGGGTGGGCAGCAAACTGCGATTGTCTGCTGATGGTGTCGTGGTGTACGGTAAGTTGAGTGACTGTACGAAGATGCGAGACGACTTAGACAAAGCTTCGAGCTTCCTAAATGTGGAAAATGAACGCTAGTGCATATGAGTAAGAACGTGAAACCTGTAATGTTCGGAAACAGGATTACTAGCGTCCTAATTGACACAGTGAAGTAGTTTAAATATCTGAGCATTTCTTTGCAAAGTGATTTGAGGTGGAACGAGCATGTGAGAATGTGTGGTAGGGACGGCGAATTGTCGACTTCGGTTTATTGGGAAAGTTGTTTTAGTAAAGAGTGGTTCACCTGTAAAGGAGACCGATTGTTGAATACTGTTCGAGTAGTTGGGATCCATACCAGGTCGGATTAAAGGAAGATATTGAAACAATTCAGAGGTAGGCAGCTAGATTTGTTACTGGTAGATTTAACAGCGTACAAGGGTTACGGAGATGTTCGGGAACTCAAACGGGAATCTCTGGCAGAAAAGCGACGTTCTTTAAGGGAAACACTATTGAGAAAATTTACAGAACCTGCATTTGAAGCTGACTGTCGAAGGATTCTACTACCTCCAACATACATTGAGTTAAGAACCAAGAAGATAAGATACGAGAAATTACGGCTCACACGGAGGCCTACAGACAGTCGTTTTTCCATCGCTTTATTTGCGAGTGGAACAGGAAAGGAAATGACAAGTAGTGGTTCAGGGTACATGCCGCCATGCACCGTGCGGTGGCTTGCAGAGTATCTATGTAGACGTAGATGTAGATGTAGAGGTTCCTAGAATCTATGATCCTGCACCAAATTTCCCAACCCCTAGCGGCGGCTGTCGCCCGAACTATAAGTTTTTAGTTAAGAGAACACGTCAGCGAGGTCTTTAGATCCACAATGTCGACACCAGCGATTTTCCTGGGTCTGCAAAACGTTTACAAAAGGATCTGACAGAACAATATCGAATACAAAATGTTGACACAGGTAACCATAAGTGGACATCGACATCAAGATCGAGGATAATTTCCTCTGCGGTAGAACCTTCATGGTTAATCAGCGAGAAACACACTTTACCTGTGTTGCATATTGATGGGTACCCCCAGGACTCTGTGTTATTTCCCATACTCTTTACGTTAATGACATGGCAGTTATCCCTCACTGCCACCTGACGCAATACGCCAGCAACAGGGCGCTCTATACGACCTGCTGCAACACCGAGCAGTTAGTAGCCCGTCTCCAGAAGTAAATGGACGCAACAGTCATTTGTTGTCGTTGAAACAAGATTGCTCTGAATGCTACAAAAACTGCTGCGGTCTGTTTCACCAAACGGCGCCCTATCCTTCACAACGACATCTCTACTGCCGGCGTCCAGGTCTTATGGTCCCTAGATACCAAATATCAAGGTGTCCAGATGGATAGAAACTGCTCTCCCATCGACATTCGGAATACGGCATCCAAAAGGGGCAGAAGCTGACAAAAGCACTGTACCCGCCGTTCAGCAGCAGGTAACTGCTTCGACTATACCAAGCTCCTAATGTACCTGATAATTGTCCTCCCCTCCCTCACCTATGGCTCTTCTACAAGGGCCACCATTAGTGCCTCCCGGATGCATGCGCTCCAGCATCTGTAGAATAAGGTGCTGCAGTGGAGTCTGCAAAGCTCCTCCATTCACGAGGACTGTTACCCGACGCGAGGAGACCAGCATGGTCCCTTTAAAGACGTGCATTCGAGAGTAGGCAAGGCGCCCAGGGTGACACGGACAATGGACTGCAACATACTGGCACCACGACTCCCTGTCACTGGCACCGCCACCCTGTTCCTCTTCCAGTCTTCTAAGACTCGGATTCGGAGTATGGCTAACGACAGCTCTGGTACAGCCACTAATAAAGTGTGTTTTAATATGACCACTCGTTCTGTGTAACCCTTGGCGGGACCACCACTCTGTCTCTGTAGTTGTGTCACGTCTTATCGGTAACCTTGAACTCACACCTTCAACATGCGGTACAATGATGTCATTATGATGACGTTATTATAAGAGAGAGAAAAAAAACATTACTTCGCCATACCAAGACAGTTAGACCGCTCTACACCGGCTAAGCTGTACCAAAACCAGCCAAGAAGAAGGAAGAGAGAAAAGAGAATTACAGACCATAGTCGGCGGGTATGTTGTGGTTATCGCGTCAGTGTGTGATTCGCGGCCAATCTGACGCACAGCTTTGGAGCCCTCGCTGGCTTGTTGTATGCTAAGGCGTTTCCTGGTGGAATTATATGGGTATATTGTAGAAGTGGCTGTACTCTGGTGCTGCTCCTTAGTAATATAATACAATTTTACTGTTCGTGGATAAGTGTAAAGTAAAAGCTTTTGTGAAGATCGTGCTCTGAAGTTGTGCAAAATTGTGTTTTCCAGAAGTACCAAACTCTAGTAAAGCTGATCCATTGGGCTGTCCATAAGGTGCTGAATCGTAGTCAGTCTCAGCCCACGTATTTCATGTGGTTTGGGCATGTATCGAAAGGTCATGACATGGCGAAACCGATGTAATGTGTTTTGGTGGCATTTAGCTAAACAGGTCACTCTGCCAGCGCGACATTCGAGAAGACAATTACTGAAGGTACTGTGTTGGTTAACTAGTCCTTCTCGAACTTCTGCGTGCTAAAGTTATCTATTCTAACGGTGTTGACGTTTACATAACGGTGCTCACGTTAATATGTATTGGGACATCGCTCACTTTTGACAGTTGAAACAAGTGAACTGCCGGCCGCGATGGTCTCGCGGTTCTAGGCGCGCAGTCCGGAACCGTGCGACTGCTACGGTCGCAGGTTCGAATCCTGTCTCGGGCACGGATGTGTGTGATGTCCTTAGGTTAGTTAGGTTTAAGTAGTTCTAAGTTCCAGGGGACTAATGACCACAGCAGTTGAGTCCCATAGTGCTCAGAGCCATTTGAACCAAGTGAACTGTTACAAATTTGACTCTTAGGCGATATTTAATTGTATTTGTTAATTGGGAAGCTATGGTACGTAGGGGTCACGTCAGAAAGAACCTTGTCATTTAAATCACATCTTAAAAATAGCTGCCAAAGTGAGAACAAGAAACAACCTCACCCATAAACTCTGCGGAACCATCTGGAGATCAGCGGCAACAACTCTGAGTACGTCTGCGCTGAGCCTGGTATACTCTGCGGCGGAGTGCTTTGCACCAGTATGGGTGAACGGTAGCCATGTGAACAAAACGGATGTTGAACTTAACAACACCATGCGCATTATTTCAGGTTCCGTTAGTTCTACACCTGTCCTGAGTCATATACCACCCCCAAAAAATGCGACGAGACGAAGCCTTGATCGGGGAATACAACAAGATCGAAGCAAACCTTGAACTACCGGCACACCTCGCTGTACCTGGTCTATCAAGAGGCTTCGTTCAAGAGATCCTTCTCTTGCTCTCGAAAGCCTCACTGGGGCTGACATCAACTCTTGTAGAAGAGAACGGCTCCAAAATGCCCCAACAACTTGCCACCTAATGCCCTGTGTTACTGAGGCAATTCCTGGGTTTGAACAGCAAGATCTGGTCAACTCTGAACCGATTAAGAACTGGACATGGAAGATGTGGTGACTCAATCTTCAAATGGGGACTGCTGTCTTCGCCAGCATGTGACTGTGGCGCGCCTAAGCAGACCATCCAACACATCAGAGGATAACGCAGTGCCAGAGCGTTCAGTGGAGACTTTGGAGAGTTCCTCATCGCATCCCAAAGATCCATTGAATATACACAAGGACTAGATATTTGTCTGTGAATGTATGTAATGTTATGTAATGTAATGTAGAATAATGTGATCCAATACTGAAATGTACTCAAATGCCATTTTTGTCCCCAGTGGTGCCATTCCAAACACCAATGCAATTTAGAGTGTTACTGCATATTCGTCAGAGGTAAGCGAAGAAGTAACACACGCCATAATAAACGGCGACAAACTGTCACCTCGGATAGTGTGCGATGTGTTCCACTGTTCTGCCAGAGCCGAGGAGGACGCAGATATGTCGTGCAACGCTATTTGGATATGTCGATATTATCGGAGGTGGTGGTCTGGTTGGTGCGACGTGACTCGTTTCGTTGTGTTCTACGGCCTTCCGTGAACAATTCTGCACAAACCCGTTGCACTGCCTAAGCACTTCGTTCTACACGAGCGGCTATATCCCGGATGGATTCGTTACATTCTCTAATGCCAATAACGCGCCCTTTTCCAAACTCACTCATTTGACGATACGGTTCGCCCGTGCGTCTGCGAATCACCTAGCACGCCTGCTCACACTGATCGATTACCTTCGTTTTATAACGACAACAAGAGAAGCATACACAATTGATAGGTAGCTGTGTTGCACCGCGATGTCGATGTTGACTTTGAACCCGCGGCCCAACATGTTTCAAGTTCTAATCATTTCTGCAAAACATACCAATGTACATGTGCTGTGAATATGAACGTCCTATCTCTAGTCGTTCAAGGTGTCCTGTTTTCTACGAAAATGAGTGTAGTTCAGAGGACAGATAATGCAATTCAAGAACATAAACAAGGCAACTTACTGATTGGAATACACCAGACTCTAATCGCGACCCATCCCCACGGCTTGAATTCACCTAGTACCTTTCTCCTGCTTTATAAACTTGACATAATTTCTTCTGCGTAAGTTGCTGATGTTTTCGTTAAAAGAATGCTCCAACACTTTCGTGAATGTATTTGCTGATTGTTCTGGTGTAATATGATTCTTGAGTATTCTCTCCACAGCACAAATCATGATCATGTGACTACGATATTTTTATAACTGAAGACATGAATGATACTTCAGTGCATGTCTAGAGAAAGCTCAGAAACCAATTTACTATGTGAACTGAAAGGTGAAGAGATTCTTCGTGCCCGCATCTCGTGGTCGTGCGGTAGCGTTCTCGCTTCCCGCTCCCGGGTTCCCGGGTTCGGTTCCCGGCGGGGTGAGGGATTTTCTCTGCCTCGTGATGGCTGAGTGTTGTGTGTTGTCCTTAGGTTAGATAGATTTAAGTAGTTCTAAGTCCTAGGGGACTGATGACCATAGATGTTAAGTCCTACAGTGCTCAGAGCCATTTTGAAGATTCTTCGTGTGATTTTGAAAATAGAGTAAATTTGGCCTAAATGCAAAAAATTTCGTTTATTATTATACAGAACACTTATTTACCTACAGCTATGCGGGCTTCGTTCTCTAGAAACAGTAGTGGCAAGTCTGTAGGACTGAGAACTGTATGACAGTGTGGTATTTTGCTTATTTAATCTGTTGCACACCAGCTTTCAAAATCTGAGCTTTTCACGGTATCTACCAATCCGAATGATAAGGAAAAACTAATCTTTTTCACTTGATAATAAATTTTTTTAAGAGACAGGAGAGATTTTACCAGGTATAATTGCCCTTGAGACATTGATTTATATTGTTTCACTGTATTAGTTAATTAGTTAGTATAACGTTTACTGTTAGAAGAGGTGGCAAGTTAGTATGAACTAGAACTGAATAAGATCCATATGAAATAATATCTCTACACTTACATCAGTGTAACGTGTTTGACGGAACTATATGGAGAGTGAAGCGTGTGGCAAAAGATGTTAACCTTTGATACGAAGATGGATTACGTCCACGCTTCTATTCATGTGACTTAGTAATGATAGCGAGCAGTTAATTTTCTGAGCAAACAAGTTGATGGTGACACAGACCGGTCAGTCCCAGCCATCAGTCACTTAGCGCTAGCCTCCTTGTACCGGCATGACATCAACAGCGAAGGGGCGTCGCCGGTTTCCTAGCAAGCTGACGTTAAACAACGCGTAAGGACAACGCAGTCTGCTCCAGAAGCTTCCGTGTCATGTCGTGTTGAGTCCTGTGACATTATTTCACAAGAGCATTTACAGGATCACGATGAGCAGATACTGTTAGCTGCTCTGTCGACAGCATACTCTTGACGTGCAGCCATAGTGAAACCAAGTAAAATTCTATAGAATATCAAATTCAAATAGAGCAGTTTCCTAATAAACGAATACAACAAAAGCAATTCACCTACGTTTCTGAATGCAGTAGTCTCATATGCTACGCAGATATATGCCTGAGAAGTTATATGAGATATCATATTTTCTCAATCTTTACTCCTAACAAGTACCCTAGTTAACTAACATAACGGCTAACAAATAACATTCATAACAGTCGGCTGAAATAACAGGCTTGGGAGGGGACAGATTACGTAAATGAGAGTCAGCACATTCCAATAAACTGCATCCCGATCGTTTTAGGAAAGTTACGTGCTCTAAAGAATCATTTGATGGATTGCTCTAAGTAAACAAAAATAATGCGAATAACTCTTAATACTATCAGCCAGAGACTGTACAATGTACTACGTAGCAGCTGTTACTATAATTTAGTACATGTTCCTTAACAGTGATTTTACTTTGCCAATATGGAGTTGGGAGGCAGCACAGAACATGCTGTAATTTATTTTTCTCCCAATAATGCTTCTGGACCCCATTAGAGTTTTAGGTGAAATTAACATTAGTCACTTCGGTATATCGATAAGTTTTACTTTCTGACCGTCTGATTACAACTGAATGAAACCAGTTTTTGTGCCATACATGTTTGGTCTTTATTCTGTGAAAGTAATCTTCAGTGGCTTATAACAGGTACGTATTTTTGTTCATACTATTTAGTTTACTCCTGGGACGATGTCTATACCGATTATAAACAGTTCTGGAAGTTTTCTTTTCAGTGATGTAATAATAATTTAAAGTTCTACTTACAGTTTTCCTAGTGCTGTGAAGTTCGAGAAACAAAATTTCAAATGCCAAGTTTAAGAAGAAGAACAGCGCTAAAAATTGAATAAAACATAACATGTAGAACAACGTTCTGAATAGCCGTATGTGGGACCTCAAATTATTACTACATCGCAGAAAATTAAACTGCCAAACCTGTTTATATATATTTTCCAAGATGTAAACTAAATAGTATAAACAAAAATATGTAGATGTTCCGCCACTGAAGATGCCTTGCCAAGAATAAAGGCGAAATGCCTATGACATGAAAATTGCATTTCATTAACTTGTAATTGGACAATCGAAAAGTAAAAGTTATGAACACACCATAATATTACATGCTACTAAGGTCGTCAGGGTTACAAAAGTTTAAGATGAAGGAATACCTTTTTCTCTCAGGCATGTAACCCCAAACGCTTGCATGGTAGAGTAACTGGGGTGTACGCCTACGTGGAAACAGTGCTTGCGCAGCAATCGCTGACATATTGTAACTGAAGCGAAATAAGGGGGACCAGCCCGCATTGGGCGAGGCAGATGGAAAACCACCTTAAAAACCAACCACAGGCTGGCCGGCACACCGGACTTCGACACTAATTTACCTCAAAATTCTTAAATTTCATGGTTTGCATGTATTAAGCATGCGTTGATCGGTTACCTATGAAATTTTACTTGAGAGAAGAAAGCATAAACATGTCTATACTGAAAGATCGAACTAACTATATTTACATTATTTAAAAAAAGAAGTACAGTACAGAATTTATAAAGCAAAGTCTTTCACAACAATGTAACAGAGAAACGTAGTGATCTCTGCTCCACGTCGTCGTATTTAATAGATTGCCCTTGTGATTCGTTGAACGAAATAGAAATCGTCGTATCGCAATGGTAATGGCAGTCTAGTGAATTGAAACATGGACTCCATCGTAATGAAAGGTATCCGCTGGTTAGTAACTGGCCGTTCCTCTCCTTACTTGTTAAAGTAGTCGCTTTAGCTACATAGTACAGCACGTTCTCTGACCACATTTGTGCGCTCTATAAAGGTTTCATATTTGTCGAGCCCATAAGAAAGCAATTAGAAGTCCGACTCCACGTTAAAAAAGATTTTGTAATAGTTGATTTGTACCGTGCACGTTTACTTCCCCCGTGTCCAGTTCTAAAGATTTCTCCCATGTACAGAACTGTACCCGTACGAGATAGTTCTAAACCTGGAGGAAACTGTACTAGGAACACGTGATACATCTTTGTCGGAGTTTCAGTCTGGGATCGATTTTAGGATGACACGAAGGAACGCACCTTAGAGACCAGCATAAGCAGTTTCCGGCCTTTTCTAGATTTGTTGTTGCTAGACGTGAGGTAGTGTTATTTGCAGCGTTATTAAACTTGTTATATAATACATTAAACTGCTTGGAGGATGAAGTTAAATCATCAGTTATATTTTAACTAGTTACACAACATCTGGACGGCTAAATCATCGATCGTCAGACGTACACCGTCTTGTACCTTAAAACTAAAGGTCTTCTACTGTCGAACAAGCGGTATTTGCAAATGATCTAAGTTTCTTTAATATGTTAATAGCTTTCCCTGTTTAGAAAATGAAGATTTGTGTTAGTTGAAAATAGATTATACATCAGAATGTTTTTAACATTCGACTGGTTTTCGATAATAGTTTTTCTTAATTTGAATACACTTACAGATTATTGGTGTGTAGTAGAGTAATATTGCAAGACACAGACTATAACATTTTCTCGATTGTCGCATGTTTAAATTTGAAATGAGTATTTATTCCTAGGCACCTTACCGTTTGTGTCTTAGGAGAGTTGTTCACATTTGGAAAAATATTATTTTTCCGAAATAATTCTTGCAAACTAATAAGACTGTTTCTTACAGAAAGTAAATGCTGTCATTTAACGATGGGTTTAGAAAATATATTAAACTTCTACTACTACCACAGGCGAAAGTCTGAAAAGTCTTCCAAGTGGCAACACTATGCTCTACTATTCCATAAAACGTAGACCTAAATGCATCGAGCTTTAACTGATTAGTCTAGAGATCCCAAAAGTGTACTTTAATCGCTGATATTTTCACTTTACTGTGATTTTTTTAGTCATATGTACGACTGGAGGACAGCAACCTCTTTTTACCTACGTCGTCAATCATTTGACGGACGTATTTTAATCTTTGTCGTCCTGTACAGTTTTAATGCTCCACAGCTCCCTCTAGACTCTGAGCACAATGGGACTTAACATCTATGGTCATCAGTCCCCTAGAACTTAGAACTACTTAAACCTAACTAAGGAGATCACACAACACGCAGTCATCACGAGGCAGAGAAAATCCCTGACAGCTCCCCCTAGTACGACTGAAGTTATACCCTGATGTCTTAAAAGGTGCCCAATCATCCTGTTCCTTCTTCTTCTCAGTGTTTTACATGTGTTCCTTTCCTCGTCTATTCTGTGGGAAACCTCATCATTTCTTACCTTGCCAGTCCACCTGTTTTCAACATTCTTCTATAGCATCACATCTCTAATGCTTCGACTCTTTTCTACTCCGGTTTTGCGGGCAGCGATGGTCTCGCGGTTCTAGGCGCGCAGTCCGGAACCGTGCGACTGCTACGGTGGCCGGTTCGAATCCTGCCTCGGGCATGGATGTGTGTGATGTCCTTAGGTTAGTTGGGTTTAAGTAGTTCTAAGTTCTAGGGGACTGATAACCACAGCAGTTGAGTCCCATAGTGCTCAGAGCCATTTGAACCAATCTACTCCGGTTTTTCCACAGTCTGTATTTTACTACGTTACAATCTGTGTTCGGAAAGTAAACTCAGAAATTTCTTCCTCAGATTAAGGCTTGTTGTTGTTGTTGTGGTCTTCAGTCCTGAGACTGTTTTGATGCAGCTCTCCATGCTACTCTATCCTGTGCAAGCCTCTTCATCTCCCAGTACCTACTGCAACCTACATCCTTCTGAATCTGCTTAGTGTATTCATCTATTGGTCTCCCTCTATGATTTTTACCCTCCACGCTGCCCTCTAATACTAAATTGGTGATCCCTTAATGCCTCAGAACATGTCCTACCAACCGATCCCTTCTTCTCGTCAAGTTGTGCCACAAACTTATCACCTTCCCAATCCTATTCAAAACCTCCTCGTTAGTTATGTGATCTACCCATCTAATCTTCAGCATTCTTCAGTAGCACCACATTTCGAAAGCTTCTATTCTCTTCTTGTCCTAACTATTTATTGTCCATGTTTCACTTCCATACATGGCTACACTCCATACAAATACTTTCAGAAACGACTTCCTGACACTTAAATCTATACTCGATGTTAACAAATTTCTGTTCTTCAGAAACGCTTTCCTTGCCATTGCCAGTCTACATTTTATATCCTCTCTACTTCGACCATCATCAGTTATTTTGCTCCCCAAATAGCAAAACTCCTTTACTACTTTAAGTGTCTCATTTCCTAATCTAATTCCCTCAGCATCACCCGACTTAATTTGGCTACATTCCATTATCCTCGTTTTGCTTTTGTTGATGTTCATCTTATACCTTCCTTTCAAGACATTGTCCATTCCGTTCAACTGCTCTTCCAAGTCCTTTGCTGTCTCTGACAGAATTAAAATGTCATAGGCGTACCTCAAAGGTTTTATTTCTTCTCCCTGGCTTTTAATACCTACTCCGATTTTTCTTTTCTTTCCTTTACTACTTGCTCAATATACACATTGAATAACATCGGGGAGAGGCTACAACCCTGTCTTACTCCTTTCCCAACAACTGCTTCCCTTTCATGTCCCTCGACTCTTATAACTGCCATTTGGTTTCTGTACAAATTGTAAATAGCCTTTCGCTCCCTGTATTTTACCCCTGCCACCTTTAGAATTTCAAAGAGAGTATTCCAGTCAACATTGTCAAAAGCTTTCTCTAAGTCTACAAATGCTAGAAACGTAGGTTTGACTTTCCTTAATCTTTCTTCTAAGATAAGTCGTAAGGTCAGTATTGCCTCACGTGTTCCACTATTTTTACTGAATCCAAACTGATCTTCCCCGAGGTCGGCTTCTACTAGTTTTTCCATTCGTCTGTAAAGAATTCGTGTTATTATTTTGCAGCTGTGGCTTATTAGACTGATTGTTCGGTAATTTTCACATCTGTCAACACCTGCTTTCTTTGGGATTGGAATTATTGTGTTCTTCTTGAAGTCTGAGGGCATTTCGCCTTTTTCATACACCTGGCTCATCAGACTGTAGAGTATTGTCAGGACTGGCTCTCCCAAGGCCGTCAGTAGTTCCAATGGAATGTTGTCTACTCCCGGGGCCTTGTTTCGACTCAGGTCTTTCAATGCTCTGTCACACTCTTCACGCAGTATCGCATCTCCCATCTCATCCTCATCCACATCCTCTTCCATTTCCAGAATAATGTCCTCAAGTACATCGTCCTTGTATAGACCCTTTATATACTCCTTCCACCTTTCTGCTTTCACTTCTTCGCTTAGAACTGGGTTTCCATCTGAGCTCTTGATGTTCATACAAGTGGTTCTCTTATCTCCATAGGTCTCTTTAATTTTCTTGTAGGCAGTATCTATCTTACCCCTAGTGAGATAAGCCTCTACATCCTTACATTTGTCCTCTAGCCATCCCTGCTTAGCCATTTTGCACTTCCTGTCGATCTCATTTTTGAGACGTTTGTATTCCTTTTTGCCTGCTTCATTTACTGGATCTTTATATTTTCTCCTTTCATCAATTAAATTTAATATTTATTCTGTTACCCAATGATTTCTACTAGCCCTCGTCTTTCTACCTACTTTATCCTCTGCTGGCTTCACTACTTTATCCCTCAAAGCTACCCATTCGTCTTCTACTGTATTTCATTCCCCCATTACTGTCTATTGTTTCCCCATGCTCTCGCTGAAACTCTGTACAACCTCTTGTTCTTTCAGTTTATCCAGGTCCCATCTCCTTAAATTCCCACCGTTTTGCAGTTTCTTCAGTTTTAATCTACAGGTCATAACCCAAAGATTATGGTCAGAGTCCACATCGCCCCTGGAAATGTCCTACAATTTAAAACTTGGTTCCTAAATCTCTGTCTTACCATTATAATCTATCTGATACCTTTTATTATCTCCAGGGTTCTTCCATGTATAGAACCTTCTTTCATGATTCTTAAACCAAGTGTTAGCTATGATTAAGTTGTGCTCTGTGCAAAATTCTACCAGGCGGCTTCCTCTTTCATTTCTCTCCCCCAATCTATGTTCACCTACTACGTTTCCTTCTCTCCATTTTCCTACAACCGAATTCCAGTCACCCTTCACCATCTGAATAATTTCTTTTATTTCATCATACATTTCTTCAATTCCTTCCTCATCTGCAAAGCTAGTTGGCATATAAACTTGAACTACTGTAGTAGGAGTGGGCTTCGTATCTATCGTGGCCACAAGAATGCGTTCACTATGCTGTTTGTAGTAGGTTATACGCATTCCTATTTTCCTATTCATTATTAAACCTACTCCTGTATTACCCCTATTTGATTTCGTGTTTATAACCCTATAATCATCTGACCAGAAGTCTTGTTCCTCCTGCCACCGAACTTCACTAATTCCCACTATATCTAACTTTAATTCTTTTTAAATTTTCTAACCTACCTGCCCGATTGAGTGATCTGTAGAACGACAGTTTTCTTTCTCCTGATAACGTCATCCTCTTGAGTAGTCCCCGCCCGGAGATCGGAATGGGGGACTATTTTATCTACGGAATATTTTACCCAAGAGGACGCCATCACCTTTTAATCGTACAGTAAAGCGGCATGACCTCGGGAAAAATTACGGCCGTAATTTCCCTTTGCTTTAAGCCGTTCGCAGTATCAGCACAGTAAGGCCGTTTTGTTTATTGTTAGAAGGCCAGGTCAGTTAATCATCCAGACTGTGTCTTTTGCAACTACTGAAAAGGCTGCTGCCCCTCTTCAGGAACCACACGTTTGTCTGGCCTCTCAACAGATACCCCTCCGTTGTGGTTGCACCTACGGTACGGCTATCTGTATTGCTAAGGCACGCAAGCGTCCCCACCAACGGCAAGGTCCATGGTTCATGGGGGGAGGGATTAAGGCTTATGTTTGATAATAGTAGAGTTCTCTTGGTGAGGAATGCCCTTATTTTCAGTGATAGGCTGCTTGTTGCGTCCTTGCTCCATCCCTCATGGGTAATTTTGCTGCCTAGAAGCAGAATTCATTAACATCATGTGCTTCGAGGTTATCAATCCTGGTGTTAAGTCCTTCGCTGTTCTCATTTCTGCTAGTTCCCGTTACTTACATCTTTCTTAGATTTACTCACAATACTTATTCCCTTCAAATGGTGTAAATGGCTCTGAGCACTATGGGACATAATTTCTAAGGTCATCAGTCCCCAAGAACTTGGAACTACATAAACCTAACTAACCTAAGGACATCACACACATCCATGCCCGAGGCAGTATTCGAATCTGCGACCGTAGCGGTCGTGCCGTTCCAGACTGTAGTGCCTAAAACCACTCGGCCACTCTGGCCGGGCATATTCCCTTCACTGATATCAATGTCAACAGCGAATCTTATAACTAATATCCTTTCACCTAGAATTTCAGTTCCACTCTTGGCCATTTCCTTTCATTCTGTCATGGTTTCATAGATCTATAGATTGAACATTAGGGGAGAAAGACTACATCCCTGTCTTACACTCTTTTTACTCTCAGCACTTCGTTCTCGTCTTCCACTCTTATTGCTCCCTCGTGACCCTTGTACGTACTGTAACTTACACATCTTTCCCAACAGCCCACCGATGTTTTTCTCAGAATGTAGAACATCTTGAACCATTTTACACTGTCGAACTCCTTTTCCAGTTCGACAAGTCGCATGAAAGTCTCTTGATTGCCGGCCGGAGTGGCCGTGCGTTTCTAGGCGCTACAGTCTGGTGCCGAGCGACCGCTACGGTCGCAGGTTAGAATCCTGCCTCGGGCATGGATGTGTGTGACGTCCTTAGGTGAGTTATGTTTAAGTAGTTCTAAGTTCTAGGGGACTGATGACCTCAGAAGTTAAGTCGCATAGTGCTCAGAGCCATTTGAACCACTTGTCTCTTGATTTTTCTTCAGAATCATCCGCAACGCAAAGGCATTGTTGAATAATAATTAGAAGTTCCAATGTGCCTGTTGAACACTTCTCCAATCTGGAATGTGCGATAAGCAATAACATCCCTATTGTTGAAACTCTCCAGACCCGACACTGCTGCCACTATAGTACTAGGATACCGTACAACGTGAGAACTACCTCTCAGGTGCCTTACAGAACAATTTACATATAAAATTTAGTGAAGGTCATGAAGATGTTCACATGCAATAAATATTTTTAACCTTGGATACTTACAAATTAATAGTTTAAATGGCTCTGAGCACTATGGGAGTTAACATCTCAGATCATCAGTCCCCTAGAACTTAGAACTACTAAACCAAACGAACCTACGGACATCACACACATCCATGCCCGAGCAAGGATTCTAACCTGCGACCGTAGCGGTCGCGCGGTTCCAGACTGAAGCGCCATAACCACTCGGCCACCAGCGGCCGGCACTTACAAATTAATATCTTCATTGCAGTGTAGCTGCTCCATAAATAGTGAAAACACAATTAAAGGAAATTTTAATATATTTCTAGTATTGTGATGTCTTTACACGTTTATTCACTGAATTCGGTTCTGCGTTACAAATATTTTCCTCGATGTCCTTACGTTTTTTGATGAATAATGAGAAGACGAATTGAATTAGATGGTAATGAACATTTGTAAGTGAACGATAAAATGTTTTTCATTCACTATTCTCAGTGAAAACTCATGTACGTAAATTACCCAACGCGCTTCATTTCACTCCAATTTGTCCAGCGCTTCCAATGCCAGAAAAGGTCGAAAAGTCCTCTACGTCAGAATTTATCGGGACACCCTTAATGAGATGCGCCGAGCTGCACAACTTCCAGCTCTCATGGACCAGCAGCGCTACAAACTAACTTTAAAACGAGTTCTCTCCAGCGTTTCCGACCGACGAGTGTGCTGCACTACGAGCAGTTATGTTTAGTCTCTTTGCGTGGTCTACTTGTGAACACAGCGTACGCTGTATTAGGTCTCAACGTATATGATTACGTGTTGAAATGTGAAAAATTATTCAGAACCCTAGCATCCAGAGAAGTAAGAAGCAACCGTCCTTCTTATATTACACAGACGAATGCAGGACAGTGTTAACGTTCTCTTAACTACTGTCTATACAGGCTGTTACAAAAAGGTACGGCCAAACTTTCAGGAAACATTCCTCCCACACAAATAAAGAAAAGATGTTATGTGGACATGTGTCCGGAAACGCTTAATTTCCATGTTAGAGCTCATTGTAGTTTTGTCAGTATGTACTGTACTTCCTCGATTCACCGCCAGTTGGCCCAATTGAAGGAAGGTAATGTTGACTTCGGTGCTTGTGTTGACATACGACTCATTGCTCTACAGTACTAGCATAAAGCACACCAGTACGTAGCATCAACAGGTTAGTGTTCATCACGAACATGGTTTTGCAGTCGGTGCAATGTTTACAAATGCGGAGTTGGCAGATGCCCATTTGATGTACGGATTAGGACGGGGCAACAGCTGTGGCGCGGTACGTTTGTATCGAGACAGATTTCCAGAACGATGGTGTCCCGACAGGAAGACGTTCGAAGCAATTGATCGGCGCCTTAGAGAGCACGGAACATTCCAGCCTTTGACTCGCGACTGGGGAAAACCTAGACCGACGAGGAGACCTGCAATAGACGAGGCAATTCTTCGTGTAGTTGACGATAACCCTAATGTCAGCATCAGAGAAGTTGCTGCTGTACAAGGTATGGAGAGTACTACGGGAGAACCAGTTGTTTCCGTACCATGTACAGCGTGTGCAGGCACTATCAGCAGCTGATTGGCCTCCACGGATACACTTCTGCGAATGGTTCATCCAACAATGTGTCAATCCTCATTTCAGTGCAGATGTTCTCTTTAAGGATGAGGCTCCATTCCAACGTGATCAAATTGTAAATTTTCGCAATGAACATGTGTGGGCTGACTAGAATCCGCACGCAATTGTGCAATCACGCCATCAACGCACATTTTCGGTGAACGTTTGGGCAGGCATTGTTGGTGATGTCTTGACTGGGCTTCATGTTCCTCCACCTACGCTCAATGGAGCACGTTGTCATGATTTCATACGGGACACTCTACCTGTGCTGCTAGAACATGTGCCTTTACAAGTACGACACAACATGTGGTTCATGCATGATGGAGTTCCTGCACATTTCAGTCGAAGTGTTCGTACGCTTCTCAACAACAGATTCGGTGACCAATGGATTGGTAGAAGCGGATTAATTCCATGGCCTCCACGCTCTCCTGACCTCAACCATCTTGACTTTCATTTATGGGGGCATTTGAAAGCTCTTGTCTACGCAAGTCCGGTACCAAATGTAGAGACTCTTCGTGCTCGTATTGTGGACGGCTGTGATACAATACTCCATTCTCCAGGGCTGCATCAGCTCATCAGGGGTTCCATGCGACCGAGGGTGGATGCATGTATCCTCGCTAACGGAGGATATTTTGAACATTTCCGGCAACAAAGTGTTTGAAGTTACGCTGGTACGTTCTGTTGCTGCGTTTTTCCATTCCATGATTAATGTGATTTGAAGAGAAGCAATAAAATGAGCTCTAACATGGAAAGTAAGCGTTTCTGGACACATGTCCAAGTAACATATTTTCTTTCTTTGTGCGTGAGGAATGTTTCCTGAAAATTTGGCCGTACCTTTCTGTAACATTCTGTATAACCTTAATAAGACAAATATCAGCAGTAAGTTCACATTTGTATAAGGGTAAATCAAAATGTTTCAGTTCGAAGGCCATACTGTACCGAAAGGGTTTGCCAATCAGGCCGTGAACGTTGAGACAATCGTGCCAACGACGCACCAAGTTGAAGATACCCGTTTGATAAACCACTGTGCTCTGCTGCATGAAGAAGTCTCTGATCGCTTACTGCACACCTCATCCGACAGGAATCATCGGCCTTACAATACCATTTTTAAGGAACCTAAGTGACGATAATCATATAGAAAGGGATCTGGAGTAAAGGCTGGGTGCTGGAGTGTTTCGAGCTTAAGTTGGCGTTGTGACATTGGTGAGTGGGGACGTGCGTTATCGTGAAGAAGGAGCACCTTCTGTAGCACAGAACTTGGTGTACCATTCCACAACGGTGGTTTTCATCAGGTATGCACATTCTTTAATCTCTGACACAAACACAACCGGTGTTCCTCCTTGAGCATTTACCAAAGGGCAGTCCAATGGATTATCATCTTGCTTCCTGGTTTATTATAATCTTCACTTTCTTTCTGAAAATGTGAGACCTTATAGTCAGGGGAAGGCAGGATTCGGTTACTATTGTGTATGGGGCCGTAATCAGTTACTATTGGTTGTCTTTTACAGTTACACACACTTATTTTTAAAACAATAATTCCAGACTCACAATAAATAAAAAACACACGTTATTGATGAAGGAATAAAAACTGTGTAAATAATATTGTTTTCAGTGCATTACAATTTAGCAAATCACCATAAAATACAAATATAGATAATGTTTAAAAAAACAAGTCACTGTGATCACAGCTGAAGGCCTTACACGCCAAGAATGGCAGTAAACTAAGAATGCTGCAATTACAAGTTACAGGTATTGAAATATTAAAAAGTAAATGGCCAGAAACACAGCAGAAGGTATCAGACGCTATGAATTGCACTGAAAAATGTTTTAAGGCTTACTGCTAAAATAGAGATATTGAATTGTTTTTAAATAAAATGATCACAATCAAGGACGAAGGCCTTACGCGCCAGGAACGGCAGTTGTATAAAACATTTAGGAACCTGCTGTAAAACAGCAAATACAAACAAAGGTTAATTAAAAGAAACAATCAAGTGACCACTGAACGGGTGAAATAAGATGATGGAAACCTTCTAAGACAACACTTGCACTGCTAGATTTATTCCAGAAAGCGACCGGAACTACACTCCTGGAAATGGAAAAAAGAACACACTGACACCGGTGTGTCAGACCCACCATACTTGCTCTGGACACTGCGAGAGGGCTGTACAAGCAATGATCACACGCACGGCACAGCGGACACACCAGGAACCGCGGTGTTGGCCGTCGAATGGCGCTAGCTGTGCAGCATTTGTGCACCGCCGCCGTCAGTGTCAGCCACTTTGCCGTGGCATACGGAGCTCCATCGCAATCTTTAACACTGGTAGCATGCCGCGACAGCGTGGACGTGAACCGTATGTGCAGTTGACGGACTTTGAGCGAGGGCGTATAGTGGGCATGCGGGAGGCCGGGTGGACGTACCGCCGAATTGCTCAACACGTGGGGCGTGAGGTCTCCACAGTACATCGATGTTGTCGCCAGTGGTCGGCGGAAGGTGCACGTGCCCGTCGACCTGGGACCGGACCGCAGCGACGCACGGATGCACGCCAAGACCGTAGGATCCACACGGGTGACTGACTCCGATCTACTTGGACTGAAATGCACTAATCCTAAAGCTTGCTGGATCCGGTTTACGATGAAGTCGTGCACGCTCGGACCACAGTCCTTCCATCCGCCAGTCCATGCGTACCACTAGCGGTCCTGGCGTGTTCTCGACTGCGCGGACCTAGCTCCTCATGAGACCCAACCGAACTTCTACACTCATACGACACAGAAAAACAAAGACGTTGCCCCAAAGATAGGGCAACAGTTACTACATATCGACAACCGCCGCCGCTTCTCCAAACGGACAGGCACCGCTTGCGAAACGAGTGGCGCCGGTCAAGATGAGAAGAAGACAAGTAACTGCAACCATCCTAAATAAGGATACGGTCTGGCCTCCAACAGAGGACGGAATCCTACAAACTACACCAACGCAAGCCGCAGCACGGCTCAAAATATTATTGATATTTATGTGTTACCATAACTTATAAGCTGTTAATCCTTACAATCTTCTTAGTAATTGTTTACAGTAGTAATATATAGAGTGTAACAGGTACAAGTGCAGATGTTTTTATATACCTAAAATTGTACACACATAAGTGTGTTGGTTGTTTTTTTTTTCTCTGCATCGAACAGTCTTCCTACATACATGTCACAAACTATATGACGTGATGTTTTCTGCATGGTCCCACTGCACCAGTAAGTGGACTGTGCCTGTCGCTGTATGTTAACCGTTTTGCGCCCACATATCCACACTTCAGCACATGGGTGGTAGGTCATGACCTACCACCATTGTGAAACAGGCATTAATGACTTACTTTCGCCACATGTACTTGAAAACACTAACCAAACTAAAAACATATGAGTTGTAACGGCTATAATTACTAGTCTGCAAATGACAGAAATACTGGTGGTTGAGGAAGGTGTACATGAAAACCGAGCAGTGTGTTAAAAAACTATGCAGTGATACAAACTCTTGGATCTGAAACCAGTTTGGGGAACTGAACTACTTCATGTCTTATATATGCATAATTATTACACAATGAAGGAGTTATCATTGCGTTCTTATGAGCATTTTCATACTTTGTGTAAAAAAAAAATCTAAGAACATGGTCACGTTATCGCGTGTTGGAACTGTTTAGCATCAAACGCGTAATTTATCTTTACAAGATATAAAGAAATCTATATGTAGAACGAAGTTTTCACTCCACAATCCAAGCATTCATTGTGTCCGAAAGACCACTGCATGATTTTCTGGACGTTGAAAAAAGTGACTACGTGAAGAAATAAGTAATGTCATTGTGGTCTGAGCAGGTAGTCGAAAGTAGTTCAATATTTTAAATCCAATATTAGCCATTTTATGTTTATTTTCTACTTGATTTCAGTCAGAGGTATACAGGTCACTAACGTAAGCCACAGTCTTTACTGTGTCTTCATGTCACCATATAAGTAACAGTGTAAGGGGGAGGTATCTGTAAATCACTGAATGTTCTGGCGATACTTGAAGGAACATAGACACATTAAAAACTTAAATACACGCTATTGATATTCTACAACTATATTTATTTTATATTGTAGTTGACTATAAAACAGCTTGCAGATTTCTGTACCTGAGGATGGCTTAAAAAATCGAAAGTCGGATCATACGAACTGAAAAATAAAATAAATAGAATTGTGGAACATCAGTAGTGCGTATTTGCAGGGTGACAATTACTGAACTACACTCCTGGAAATTGAAGTAAGAACACCGTGAATTCATTGTCCCAGGAAGGGGAAACTTTATTGACACATTCCTGGGGTCAGATACATCACATGATCACACTGACAGAACCACAGGCACATAGACACAGGCAACAGAGCATGCACAATGTCGGCACTAGTACAGTGTATATCCACCTTTCGCAGCAATGCAGGCTGCTATTCTCACATGGAGACGATCGTAGAGATGCTGGATGTAGTCCTGTGGAACGGCTTGCCATGCCATTTCCACCTGGCCCCTCAGTTGGACCAGCGTTCGTGCTGGACGTGCAGACCGCGTGAGACGACGCTTCATTTAGTCCCAAACATGCTCAATGGGGGACAGATCCGGAGATCTTGCTGGCCAGGGTAGATGACTTACACCTTCTAGAGCACGTTGGGTGGCACGGGATACATGCGGACGTGCATTGTCCTGTTGGGACAGCAAGTTCCCTTGCCAGTCTAGGAATGGTAGAACGATGGGTTCGGTTTGGATGTACCGTGCACTATTCAGTGTCACCTCGACGATCACCAGAGGTGTACGGCCAGTGTAGGAGATCGCTCCCCACACCATGATGCCGGGTGTTGGCCCTGTGTGCCTTGGTCGTATGCAGTCCTGATTGTGGCGCTCACCTGCACGGCGCCAAACACGCATACCTCCATCATTGGCACCAAGGCAGAAGCGACTCTCATCGCTGAAGACGACACGTCTCCATTCGTCCCTCCATTCACGCCTGTTGCGACACCACTGGAGGCGGGCTGCACGATGTTGGGGCGTGAGCGGAAGACGGCCTAACGGTGTGCGGGACCGTAGCCCAGCTTCATGGAGACGGTTGCGAATGGTCCTCGCCGATACCCCAGGAGCAACAGTGTCCCTAATTTGTTGGGAAGTGGCGTTGCGGTCCCCTACGGCACTGCGTAGGATCCTACGGTCTTGGCGTGCATCCGTGCGTCGCTGCGGTCTGGTCCCAGGTCGACGGGCACGTGCACCTTCCGCCGACCACTGGCGACAACATCGATGTACTGTGGAGACTTCACGCCCCACATGTTGAGCAATTCGGCGGTACGTCCACCCGGCCTCCCGCATGCCCACTATACGCCCTCGCTCAAAGTCCGTCAACTGCACATACGGTTCGCGTCCACGCTGTCGCGGCATGCTACCAGTGTTAAAGATTGCGATGGAGCTCCGTATGCCACGGCAAACTGGCTGACACTGACGGCGGCGGTGCACAAATGCTGCGCAGCTGGCGCCATTCGACGGCCAACACCGCGGTTCCTGGTGTGTCCACTGTGCCGTGCGTGTGATCATTGCTTGTACAGCCCTCTCGCAGTGTCCGCAGCAAGTATGGTGGGTCTGACACACCGGTGTCAATGTGTTCTTTTTTCCATTTCGAGGAGTGTATATGAAAAAAAAGTATCAGCATGTAAACGTCACTACAGATATTCATATTTAGGTTATTGTATGTTCGATATACCTGCCATTATTGGCGGTGATGTGGCGCAGTCGAATAGATGAATTCTTTATGAACCGCTAAAGTGACGGAGCATCGATGCTGTCGATGATCTCCTGAATGGCTGTTTTAAAGTTAGCAATGGTTTGGGGCTTTTCTGTACTTCTTTTCTTTAGTATAGCTCCACTAAAAGGAGTCGCATGTGTTCAGATCCGAAGAAAATGGTGGCCAATCGAAGCTGATCGCAGTTCGGTCTCTGGGTATCCCAGAGCCAGAATCTGGTCCCCAAAGTGCCCTCTGGGACATCAATCAATCTCCTGCTTGCATTAACTACATCTTGTCGAAATCAGGGTCACTTCTGATGATCGGAGTGAAATCATCTTCCAAAACCTTCGGTAGTCACCGTTCAATCAAGGAATGACGCACTCATTATTCTGTCACTGGACAATGCACACGACGCAGTTGAAGCTCAATGGCTCTGAGCACTATGAGACTTAACATCTGAGGTCATCAGCCCCCTAGAACTTAGAACTACTTAAACCTAACTAACCTAAGGACATCACGCACATCCATGCCCGAGGCTGGATTCGAGCCTGCGACCGTAGCGGTCGCGAGGTTCGAGACCTAAGCGCCTCGAACCGCTCGGCTATTCCGGCCGGCCGGTCTCCACAGTACATCGATGTTGTCGCCAGTGGTCGGCGGAAGGTGTACGTGCCCGTCGACCTGGGACCGGACCGCAGCGACGCACGGATCCGCCAAATGCGAATTCGCAGTCCCCAGATACGCCAATTTGGTTACTGAAGAACCCATCCGAATGAAAGTGGGCTTTGTCGCTAAACTAAACCATTCATGCATATTCTAATTCCCATAGTACTCCGCGGCCAACAGTTCAGTTCGAACGTCCTTACGTATATCGTTCATAAGTTATTACTATTTTATTTCATATAGTTCAATAATTGGCTCCCTTTATGTTTTCAATATAGGGAAATCTCCCTGTCCAGAAAATTCTTGTATTGGTCCGTGAGAGATAGTGCACGTTGGCAAAAAACGTATACGAAATAGCAGTGCCTGTGTTATTAAGAAATGCGATGCAGTATTCCTCCAGACATAGAGGCCATGCAGCGACTAGAGCCCTCAACAAATGCAGGTAATTTATTCGCAGTTGTGAATGTGAACCATTTTCGCCTGTGGGTGAGAATGATAGCAACTAAAATTTACGCCAGACTGGGAATCGGCCCGTATTCCGCGCTTTATGTGACTGGTAGCCTAAAGCGCTTCGGCCATACGAGCATGAATCAAGGCCAGACCCATATTTTCATATCACGTTGTCCATGTGTTACTATCTTCAGTACTACATTACGTAGATTTCCGTCCAACAAGGATAAATTTGAAACTTTTGCCTTTGCCACGACCCGCCCTCACAGCTTCAGTTCTACCTGTAACTCGTCTCCTACCTTACAAACTTCACAGAAGCTCTTCTGCATATCTTGCAGAACTAGCACTCCTGGAAGAAAGGATTTTGCTGAGACATTGCTTAGCCACAGTGTGGGGAATGTTTCCAGAATGAGATTTTCACTCTGCAGCACAGTGTGCGCTGATATGAAACTTTCTCGCAACTTAAAACTGTGTGCCGGACCTTTGCCTTTCGCGGGCAAGTGCTCTACTAAATGAGCTACGCAAGCACGACTCACAACCCGCCCTCAAAGCTTCAATTCTGCCAGTACCTCGTCCCCTACCTTCCAAACATTACAGAAGCTCTCCTGCGTATCTTGCAGAACTAGCACTCCTGGAAGAAGAATATTGCGGAGACATGGCTTAGCCACAGTCTGGAGGATATTTCCAGAATGAGATTTTCCCTTTTGCAGCGGAGTGTGCCCTGATATGAACTTCCTGGAGGATTAAAGTTTCATATCAGCGGACACTCCGCTGCAGAATGAAAATCTCATTCAAGAATAAATTTACTGAGAGAAATACGCGTACAAGTCGGAAGAACCGTTGCATCTTACTTCTCAATAATACAGGGACTGCTACTTTGTATTTATTCGCCAATACCTGGCCTTCGACTCTCAATAAATGTGTCCTGAGGGATAACGTAGAAGAGCAAGTTTTGGCACATAGATGACGACATGTGGAAGTTTAGTGCTTGTCGTTACTCGTACTCAGATGACCGTAGCGGTTAAGGCGACAGCACAAGCAAAGCGGAAAATCCGGGATCGAGTCCAGGTCTGTCACAAATTTTCATTGTCAACATTCCAATAGACAGTCGATGGTGGTCCATATTCACAGCTACGAATACATTTCCTGTATGTTCCAAAGCGTAATACAAAAAAATGCGATTTCTTACGTGCTGCTGTAGACTGTGGTCTTAGTGCAGCGTATTGGATTAATAATCAGAACGTCTGCTGTCCTGGCCTCGTATCCCGCCACCTCTTACATTTTAATTAATAATAAATTTTGGTGTCCAAACATTACCGGCTTAAGAAGTCACCCTCATTCTGGCAACGGCCTTGTCAAAGTCGGCAGAAGAACGAACAGTAGTTCTGGGAACTCTTTTGTTCTTAGTGTGAGAAACTGCCCGCAAAGGCGGATGAATCAGGTACGATCAACGGCAGGAGGAAGCAGAAGGCAATGGAAACAACTGCATTAAAGATACATAACAAGTGTCCACAGGACACTTGGCCTGTAATTGAAAAAGTGTCATAATGATCTCCATATTGGCGAAATATTGCAAAACAGGGTCAAAGTGGCGGTGCAAAATAGAGGTACATTTGATTTTCGCTTCTTTTTTTCTTTATTAAAATTAGATAATAAAAAAAGCGGTCGACCATTTGGCAGGAAACCAAAAGGTTGTGGGAAAAATGTGTGGCAGTCAGCGTAGGGAAAAGTGTAGTACTCAAAACTTCTTCAGCCCTAGTGTAGACCCGCGCCAAAGCTTAAATTTTGAATCAATGTAATCTGCAATGGTGGCCAAAGATTTGCGTCTTGTGAAGTCACCCTCTTTCTGTCAAAGTCCTTGTCAATAAAGGCGGATGAGTAGACAGAAGTTCATGGCACTGTCTTGCCACTAGGATAGGAAACTGTCGCTAAAAGGCGGAAGAATTAGCAATAATCAACGGCATAAGGCTGCAGAGTACATTGGACACAACAGCATTAAATGCGCTTATTGTGTATCCTCAGGATAAGAGGCCAGTGATTGAAAAATTGTCATTATGATCTCTCCAATAGCAAAAGATTGCAGAATAATCCCCCTTTGGAGTTCCAGTGGTGGGGACTCGTTCTACGAATGGAGACGTGGAACGTCGAAGTTTGAACTTGGCAAAAAGCTAGAAAATGTGAAAATGGGAACGTAAATGCTCATTCTAGATATACATGGGGACAGTAAAGTGAAATGGAAAGAAGACAAGGATTTCTGGTCTGAGGAGTATAGGGTAGTATCAACAGCAACACAAAATGCAATACTTTAGTCTGGGAAGGAACCAAAAGATCCAAAAAGTTTCGACCTATCTCCCTTTTATGCCATACCATGAAGATATTAGAACGTCTGGTACTTAACCGAATCAGTGCCACCCTCGAAATGAAGTTTGTGCCACAACAAGCAGGCTTTTGTGCTGGTAAATCATGCTGTAGTCACATCTTGAACCTAACCCAGCACATCGAGGACGGTTTTAAGAGCGGCGAGATTACTGGAGTCGCTTTTGTTGATCTCACAGCTGCATACGACACTGCGCGTCATAGGAAAGTGTTAAAAAAAGTGTATGGCCCTACTACTAACTGCCAACTAACAGCCCTTGTTAGCACCTTTCTTCAGAACTGAAGATTCCAAGTTTCATTACAGGGCAAGAGGAAAAGATGGCGAACGCAGAAGAACGATCTCCCCCAAGGCACTGTGCTTGTTCCAGCACTGTACAATATCTACACAAATGATCAGCCAATACCAGCAAATTATAGGCTCTTCACCTATGCTGATGACAGAGCAGTAGCTGTTCAGGGGCCAAACTTTAAAGAAGTAGAGGGATAGCTGTCTCTAGAAATGGATGAACTCTCCAACTACTGTGATGCCAACCACCTGAAGCCCAGTCCCACTAAAACTCAAGTGAGCGCCTTCCACTTACAAAACAGGGAAGCGTAGCAAACCTGGACATCCCATAGCAAGGAGAGCAACTGAAACATTGCCCAACACCAGGGCTCTTACGTACAGGCAGCAATGTCTAAACGTGGAACAGACGGCAATGCTCGCAATAGGATACTTAAGAAATTGATTGGCAGCAGCTGGGGAGCCTACCCGCATCTCCTAAGGACGTCTGCACTTTCGCTTTAAGTATCAGCCGCTGAGTATGCTGCTCCTGTGTGGAACGCTTCAGCACATGCTAAGCAAGTCGATATTGCGGTCAACGACACTGCAAGGATCATCTCAGGATGCTTGAAGCCACCAGCAGTACAGAAATTGTATCCGATTGTTGGAATAGCCCCACCCAATATCCGGAGGGCCACAGCTGCAACAATGAGAGAACAAAGCAGGAGAATGACCACCGGCATCCTCTGTATGGCCATCAGGCAGCAACATCCCGCCTTAAATCCCACAAGAGTGTCCTTGATAGGAATGGGCCATTGCACGGAGCACCAGAGGCAATTCATCTTGGAACATGGAAGAGGTCACTGCCAATAGATGTATCACCAAAAGAAGAACTAGCTCTTCGTGCAAACATGCAATACACTGTATGGAGTTCCCTCAACCATCTAAGAGTGGATGTGTCCCGATGCAAGACCAACCTGAAAAATGAGGAGTCTTTCCAGTGAGCGCAGACACCTCTTGCGACTGCGGGCTGAAGGAGATCCAAGGCACCTACATGTGTATCCCATCCTGGACAACCCATGCACAATACAAAATGTTTTTGAAGTAAATGACAACGCTATCGCAGCTGCTATTTTTTCGAAATGCTGAACTGACACGGAAATGACCAATGAATGGTAACAGGAGTAGTATTCGTTATGAATATGAAGGCTGGGCGGAGAGTGGGCCACTGTGAACAGTTCATTAATAGTGTTGTTCTCATCAGAATAAACAGGAAACCTACACCGACAAAAGTAGTTAGGGTATACATGCCGACGTCGAAAGCTGGAGACGAAGAGATACGGAAAGTACATGAGGATATTGAACGGGTGAATCAGTACGCAAAGGGAGATGCAAGTGTAACAGTCATGAGGGATTGAAATGTGTAAGGAAAGGAGTAGAAGAAAGAATTACTGGAGAATATGGGCCTGGCAGTAGGAACGAGAGAAGAGAAAGACTAATTGAGTTATGCAACAAATTTTACCTAGAACTAGCGAATACTCTGTTCAAGAATCAGAAGGTATATTTGGAAACGGGCGAGCGCTACGGGAAGATTCCTATTAGACTGAATCATAAACAAGCAGAGGTTCTATGTTGAAACACTGGATCGTAAGGCGTACCTAGAAGCAGATATAGACTCAGATTTTAATTTCGTAGTGATAGATAGTTTTGTTGTTGTCGTCTTCAGTCCTGAGACTGGTTTGATGCAGCTCTCCATGCTACTCTATCCTGTGCAAGCTGCTTCATCTCCCAGTACCTACTGCAACCTACATCCTTCTGAATCTGCTTAGTGTACTCATCTCTCGGTCTCCCTCTACGATTTTTACCCTCCACGCTGCCCTCCAATGCTAAATTTGTGATCCCTTGATGCCTCAAAACATGTCCTACCAACCGATCCCTTCTTCTAGTCAAGTTGTGCCACAAACTTCTCTTCTCCCCAATCCTATTCAATACCTCCTCATTAGTTACGTGAACTATCCACCTTATCTTCAGTATTCTTCTGTAGCACCACATTTCGAAAGCTTCTATTCTCTTCTTGTCCAAACTAGTTATCGTCCATGTTTCACTTCCATACATGGCTACACTCCAAACAAATACTTTCAGAAACGACTTCCTGATACATAAATCTATATTCGATGTTAACAAACTTCTCTTCTTCGCTTTCCTTGCCAATGCCAGTCTACATTTTATATCCTCTCTACTTCGACCATCATCAGTTATTTTATTTCCTAAATAGCAAAACTCCTTTACTACTTTAAGTGTCTCATTTCCTAATCTAATTCCCTCAGCATCACCCGATTTAATTTGACCACATTCCATTATCCTCGTTTTGCTTTTGTTAATTTTCATCTTATATCCTCCTTTCAAGACACTGTCCATTCCGTTCAACTGCTCTTCCAAGTACTTTGCCGTCTCTGACAGAATTACAATGTCATCGGCGAACCTCAAAGTTTTTACTTCGTCTCCATGAATTTTAATACCTACTCCAAATTTTTCTTTTGTTTCCTTTACTGCTTGCTCAATATACAGATTGAATAACATCGGGGAGAGGCTACAATCCTGTCTTACTCCTTTCCCAACCACTGCTTCCCTTTCATGCCCCTCGACTCTTATGACTGCCATCTGGTTTCTGTACAAATTATAAATAGCCTTTCGCTCCCTGTATTTTACCCCGGCCACCTTTAGAATTTGAAAAAGAGTATTCCAGTCAACATTGTCAAAAGCTTTCTCTAAGTCTACAAATGCTAGAAACGTAGGTTTGTCTTTTCTTAATCTTTCTTTTAAGTCGTAAGGTCAGTATTGCCTCTCGTGTTCCAACATTTCGACGGAATCCAAACTGATCCTCCCCGAGGTCTGTATCTACCAGTTGTTCCATTCGTCTGTAAAGAATTCGCGTTAGTATTTTGCAGCCGTGGCTTATTAAACTGATAGTTCGGTAATTTTCACATCTGTCAGCACCTGCTTTCTTTGGGATTGGAATTATTATATTCTTATTGAAGTCTGAGGGTATTTCGCCTGTCTCATACATCTTGCTTACCAGCTGGTAGAGTTTTGTCAGGAATGGTTGTCCCAAGGCCGTCAGTAGTTCTAATGGAATGTTGTCTACTCCGGGGGCCTTGTTTCGACTCAGGTCTTTCAGTGCTCTGTCAAACTCTTCATGCAGTATTGTATCTCCCATTTCGTCTTCATCTACATCCTCTTCCATTTCCATAATATTGTCCTCAAGTACATCGCCCTTGTATAAACCTTCTATATACTCCTTCCACCTTTCTGCCTTCCTTTCTTTGCTTAGAACTGGGCTGCCATCTGAGCTCTTGATATTCATACACGTGGTTCTCTTCTCTCCAAAGGTCTCTCTAATTTTCCTGTAGGCAGTATCTATCTTACCCCTAGTGAGATAAGCTTCTACGTCCTTACATTTGTCCTCTAGCCATCCCTGTTTAGCCATTTTGCACTTCCTGTCGATCTCATTTTTGAGACGTTTGTATTCCTTTTTGCCTGCTTCATTTACTGAATTTTTATATTTTCTCCTTTCATCAATTAAATTCAATATTTCTTCTGTTACCCAAGGATTTCTAGCAGCCCTCGTCTTTGTACCTACTTTATCCTCTGCTGCCTTCACTACTACATCCCTCAGAGCTACCCATTCTTCTTCTACTGTATTTCTTTCCCCTATTCCTGTCAATTGTTCCCTTATGCTCTCCCTGAAACTCTGTACAACCTCTGGTTCTTTCAGTTTATCCAGGTCCCATCTCCTTAATTTCCCACATTTTTGCAGTTTCTTCAGTTTTAATCTACAGGTCATAACCAATAGATTGTGGTCAGAGTCCACATCTGCCCCTGGAAATGTCTTACAATTTAAAACCTGGTTCCTAAATCTCTGTCTTACTATTATATAATCTATCTGATACCTTTTAGTATCTCCAGGGTTCTTCCACGTATACAACCTTCTTTCATGATTCTTAAACCAAGTGTTAGCTATGATTAAGTTGTGCTCTGTGCAAAATTCTACTAGGCGGCTTCCTCTTTCATTTCTTAGCCCCAATCCATATTCACCTACTATGTTTCCTTCTCTCCCTTTTCCTACACTCGAATTCCAGTCACCCATTACTATTAAATTTTCGTCTCCCTTCACTATCTGAATAATTTCTTTTATTTCATCGTACATTTCTTCAATTTCTTCATCATCTGCAGAGCTAGTTGGCATATAAACTTGTACTACTGTAGTAGGTGTGGGCTTCGTATCTATCTTGGCCACAATAATGCGTTCACTATGATGTTTGTAGTAGCTTACCCGCATTCCTATTTTCCTATTCATTATTAAACCTACTCCTGCATTACCCCTATTTGATTTTGTGTTCATAACCCTGTAGTCACCTGACCAGAAGTCTTGTTCCTCCTGCCACCGAACTTCGCTAATTCCCACTATATCTAACTTTAACCTATCCATTTCCCTTTTTAAATTTTCTAACCTACCTGCCCGATTAAGGGATCTGACATTCCACGCTCCGATCCGTAGAACGCCAGTTTTCTTTCTCCTGATAACGACATTCTCCTGAGTAGTCCCCGCCCGGAGATCCGAATGGGGGACTATTTTACCTCTGGAATATTTTACCCAAGAGGATGCCATCATCATTTAATCATACAGTAAAGCTGCATGTCCTTGGGAAAAATTACGGCTGTAGTTTCCCCTTGCTTTCAGCCGTTCGCAGTACCAGCACAGCAAGGCCGTTTTGGTTAATGTTGCAAGGCCAGATCAGTCAATCATCCAGACTGTTGCCCCTGCAACTACTGAAAACACGTTTGTCTGGCCTCTCAACAGATACCCCTCCGTTGTGGTTGCACCTACGGTACGGCCATCTGTATCGCTGAGGCACGCAAGCCTCCCCACCAACGGCAAGGTCCATGGTTCATGGGGGGTGATAGATAGTAGGCTAAAGTTAAAGAGACTAATGAGGAAGAATCATTGCGGAAATAGGATGGATACGGAATATTAAGGAATGAAGAGGTACGTTTGAAGTTCTGGGAGGCTACAGACACTTAGTAGTCCAGTAGGCAGTTCAGTAGGAGAGAAATAGACATCTCCAAAAAGAATAATCAAAGATGTTTGAAAGACAAACATACTTGAAAAGAACGTAACTGCAAGGGAAACGTGCGTAACTGAAAAAAATTCTTCAGTGGTTCGACGAAAAGTGGAAGTACAAAATTTCTAACAAGAATAATATACAGAAGAATTGGAAGGAAAACCGATATTCTGTTAGATGACGAACAGTTTGGTTTTAGGAAACGTAAAGGGACCAGAGAGACAGTTCTGACGTTGTGGAAGAAAAATCAAGACATGAGTAGTGAATATGGACTGAGAGTAAATCGAAGAAAGAGTAAAGTGATGAGAAACAGCGGAAATGAGAACACCGTGGAACTTACCATCAGGATTGGCGATTACAAAATAGATGGAGTAAAGGAATTTTATTACTAGGCAGTAAAATAACCCATCCTAGACGGAGCAAAGAGGACATACAAAGCAGACTTACACTAACAAAAATGACATCCTGCCCAGGAGATGTCTGTTAGTATCAAACACAGGCCTTAGTTAAAGGATGAAATATTTGATAATGTACGTCTTGAGCACAGCGTTGTATGGTAGTGAAACTTGAACTGTGGGAAAAACCGCAACAGAAGTGAATCGAAGACTTTGGGGTGTGTTGCTACAGAAGAATGTTGAAAACTGGGTGGACTGATACTGTAAGAAATGAGGAGATTCGCCGCAGAATCGACGAGGAAAGGAATAAGTGGAAAATAGTGACAAGAAAGAGGAACAGGGTGATATGACATCACACAAAATGTCAGCGAATAACTTCCGTGGTACTAGAGGGAGCTGTGGAGGATTAAAACAATAGAGGAAGACAGAGACGGGAATGCATCTACATCAACATCTACATCTACGTGGATACTCTGCAAATCACATTTAAGTGCCTGGCAGAGGGTTCATTGAATCACATTCACGATTCTCTATTATTTCAATCTCGTAAAGCGCGCGGAAAGAATGAACACCTATATCTTTCCGTACGAGTTCTTATTTCCCTTACTTTATCGTGGTGATCGTTGCTCCCTATCTAGGTCGGTGACAACAAAATATTTTAGCATTCGGAGGAGAAAGTTGGTGATCGGAATTTCGTCAGAAGATTACGTCGCAAAGAAACACGCTTTTCTTTTAGTGATGTCCAGTCCAAATCCTGTATCATTTCTGTGACATTCTCTCCCAAATTTCGCGGTAATACAAAACGTGCTGCATTTCATTGAACTTTTTCGATGTACTCCGTCAGTCCTATCTGGTAACGATCCCACACCGCGCAGCAGTATTCTAGAACAGGACGTACAAGCGTAGTGTAGGTAGTCTGCTTAGTAGGTCTGTGCCCTGCCAATAAAACGCAGTCTTTGGTTAGCCTTCCCCACCACATTTTCTATGTGTTCCAATTTAAGTTGTTAGTAATTGTAATACCTAGGTATTTAGTTGAATTTACGGCCTTTAGATTAAGACTGATTTATAGTGTAACCGACGTTTAACAAGTTCCTTTTAGCACTCATGTGGATGACCTCATAATTTTCGTTATTTAAAGTCGGCTGTCACTTTGCGCACCATTCACATATCTTTTCTAAATCGTTTTGCAATTTGTTTTGATCTTTTGATGACTTTGTTAGTCGATAAACGACAGCGTCATCTGCAAACAACCGAAGACGGCTATTCAGATTGTCTGTCAAATCGTTTATGTAGACAAGGAACAGGAGAGGGCCTGTAACACTACCTTGGAGAACGCCAGAAATCACTTCTGATTTACTCGATAGCTTTCCCTCAATTACTACGAAATGTGGCCTCTCTGAGAGGAAATCACGAATCCAGTCACATAAGTCAGACGATATTCCATAAGCACGCAATTTCACTATGAGCCACTTGTGTGGTACATTGTCAAAAGCCTTTCGGAAATCCAGAAATACGGAATCGATCAGAAATCCCTTGTCATTAGCACTTAACATTTCTTGTGAATAAAGCGCTAGTTGTGTTTCACATGAACGATGTTTTCTTAATTAATATTGACTGTGTGCCAATAGACCGTCTTCTTCGAGGTAATTCAGAATGTTCGAACACAATATATGTACCCAAATCCTGCTGCATATCGACGTTAACGACATGGGAATGTAATTTAGTGGATTACTCCTACTATCTGTCTTGAATATTGGTGTGGCCTGTGCAACTTTCCAGTCTTTGGGTACGGATCTTTCGTTGAGCGAACGGTTGTATATGATAGTTAAGTATGGAGCTAACGCATCAGCATCCTCCGAAAGGATCCTAATTGGTTTACAGTCTAGACCAGAGGACTTGCTTTTATTAAGTGATTTAAGTTGCTTCACTACTCCGAGGATATTTACTTCTACGCTACTCATGTTGTGAGCTGTTCTCGATTCGAACTCTGGAATGTTTACTTCGCCTTCTTTTCTGGAGGGATTTCAGAAGGCTTTGTTTAGTAACTCTGCTTTGGCAGCACTGTCTTCGATAGTATCTTCACTGCTATCGCGCAAAGAAGGCACTGATTGTTTCTTACCGCTAACATACTTCACATATGACCAGAAACTCTTTGGATTTTCTGCCACGTTTCGAGACAAAGTTTCGTTGTGGAAGCTGTTATAGACATCTCGCGTTGAAGTCCGTGCTAAATTTCGAGCTTTTGTAAAATATCGCCAATCTTGGGGTTTTTGCGTCTGTTTAAATTGCAGGTTATTATGCAAGTTAACCATATTTTGTGAAAGAAATGTCACTGGGTAATGCATCTACAATAATAAATCTGTCAATTTATGATCTTGTGATGTTGTAGCTGCGCGAACGACGAAGAATGTAGCCGACGCTGCTGCTGTTGGTGGTTGAAAATCTCAAGTCGTCTCCAAAGAGACGGATAATTATGGGACAGGCAATATTCAGAACTGCAGCTTACTCCTGCTGCTCACCCTTACCGTCTTCTCAAAGCTCGTGGGATAATAAATTAGGTGTGTCTACACCGGAGCGAGCATAGTTGCTCACCGCACATGCGGGTGTATCCAACAAACAATTGTGCACCCTTTCGAGACCCGAGCTGCTCTGCCTTCTCTCTGCTCGCAGCGCGACAGAGACTCTCCACACGAAAAGATAAACAACGGGACGGCTACAGCCATTTCGTCGTTCCTATCGATACATTAAAATAAGGTTCCGTTCCAGCAGTTAACAATATCTACGTTATAATTACAATGTATCATATACAGTCAGAAATAAATACACTAGTACATCCATTACATGTTTACTATAGTCCCTGTAATGAAGCTTACATATTCAGAATCAGAATTAAAATGCAAGTTATAAACAGATAGACCGCTACGGTCGCAGGTTCGAATCCTGCCTCGGGCATGGATGTGTGTAATGTCCTTAGGTTAGTTGGGTTTAATTAGTTCTAAGTTCTAGGCGACTGATGTCCTCAGAAGTTAAGTTGCATAGTGCTGAGGGCAATTTGAACCATTTTATAAAGAGATATTAAAAACTGAAATTTTTTTGTATGGTACAGAAGGTATTTTATCTACATTTCCGTTGTTACCACACCTTTCAACAGATTAATTTACATCTTTTAATTCGTTAACTACCCTTCACCGTCTACATATGAAATTCTGGTGGTCAGTGTTGAACTGAATTCTTGAATGAAAATAGTGTCTGTAATCATCACGAAAGAGAATAGATGTTTGCTCTTACTTGACACAAAGTCAGATAATGTTTTCTTTGAAATGAAAGATCGAAGTAGGAGATGTAAATTTACCCATAAATATTAATAATAAACGGGGTTTAGAATAATATTAAACTTACCATGTAATGGTCCTTCCAGTTCTACCAAAAAAAGGAATAATTTGTTTTTAATTTGCAGATATTGTCTGTCAAAACTTGCTACCATTTTCACTTTGGTTTTTACGTCTACTTCACCATCTGTTAGGTAGTTCTCATGGTAGAGGTGTAGGCCAGCAGTTGCAGGTAGGTTTGGGGAGTAAGTACCAGGTTACCAGCATTGTGAAGCCTAATGCAGGATTGGCTCAGGTGACTATTAACATAGGGGGGTTATGTAGGGATTTTACTAAAGAGGATTGTGGGTGGGGCTGGTAATAGTATTGATAGGGGTGGGGAGTATGACATAGATGGTGACCTGGAAAAGATAGCCACTCAGACGCAACACGAATGGGCATTTCGTGGAACTGTTTCAGTGGCACGATCGGCCTCATCTTAATGCAGCCATCAGGCGTAATAACATGAGACTTGGGGGTGCGCTGATGACAGAAGGCATGAGTCACATTTCAGTGGTGTCTGTGGAGTCTATCAGCAGGACGGGTTTCACTAGACATGGCCTGCACCTCAACAGGTATGGAAAGGGGAGGTTGGCAAAGCTTATAGGTGACAGCATGAGTGTGGGTGGTGGAATCACACATGGGAAAATTCCGGTAGTTGTGGGTGTTAGAGCTGAACCTTTTTTAGATTGAAGTCAGCTGATAGGTATTCCTGCTTAAGGGAAGTCTCTCTAACAAAGAAACAACTTCCGACAAAGCTTAGGTATCCGATTAATGAGGGAATTAGTATATTTCATCAAAATATACAAGGTATTAGAGATAAAGTTAGTGAACTGCTTATAGATGTTGACTCTGAAATTATTGGTATATCAGAACACTTCTTAAAGAAGGAAATAATTCAGAGGCTTCCTTTACCAGGATACAGGTTGGCTGGCAGCTTTTCTAGGAGCGCTTTGCGGTGTGAGGGAGTAGCCACATATGTGAAAAATGGTATCCCATTTGAGTCAATTGATGTTTCAAAGTACTGCACTGAAAAGGTGTTTGAATGTTGTGCAGGTGTGGTTAAATTTAGTGGAGCGAAACTTCTTACTGTTGTTATTTATAGATTCATAGACTCCGATTTCACAACATTTTTGCTAAAGCTAGAGGAGGTTCTTGGTTCACTTTATAGTAAATACAAAAAGTTAGTTATATGTGGTGACTTCAATATTAATTGTATAAGCGATTGTGCAAGGAAAAGGATGTTGGTAGACCTTCTTAATTCATATAATATTATGCAAACCGTATTCTTTCAAACGAGAGTGCAAGGGAACAGTAAAACAACCACAGACAATATTTTTGTTCATTCCTCATTACTAGAAGGGCATTCTGTTAGCAAAAAGGTAAATGGCCTTTCAGATCATGATGCACAAAATTTAAGTCTAAAACATTTTTGTGCTGCAACACATGTTAAATATAGTTACCAACTTTTTAGGAAAGCTGGTCCAGTTGCTGTAGAGACTTTTGTAAACCTTATCAAGGAAGAAGAGTGGCAAGATGTTTATAGTGCTGATACAGTAGACGATAAGTATAACGCTTTCCTCAAGACATTTCTCGTGCTCTTTGAAAGTTGCTTTCCGTTAGAACGTTCAAAACAGGGTACTAGCACAAACATGCGGCCTGGGTGGCTGACTAAAGGGATAAGAATATCTTGCAGAACAAAGTGGCAATTATATCAAAACGTTAGAAACAGTCAAAATCTGAATGCAGCAGCCCATTACAGACAGTACTGTAAGGTGCTTGAAAAAGTTATTAGGAAGGTGGTATGTGGTATGCAGATAGAATTTGCTAAGTCTCGGGATAAAATTAAAACCATATGGTCAGTCATAAAGGAAGTGGCTGGTCTGAGAGACAGATCGAGGATATAGAATCAGTGTGTAGTGGGAGTATCCGTGTTACTGATAAGTCGCGTGTATGTACAGTATTTAATAACCACTTTCTGAATATAGCAGGTGAACTAAATAGAAACCTAGTCCCAATAGGGAATCATATAGCGCTCGTAGAAAAAAGTGTTCCGAGACAGTTACCTGAAATGCTCCTCCATGATACTGACAAGAGGGAGATTAAGTTAATAATAAAATCAAAAAAGACTAAGAACTCTCGTGATATGACGGGGTATCTAGCAGAATACTAAAGTATTGTTCCATATATGTTAGCCCAGTACTTAGCCGTATCTGTAATTTTTCCTTCAGGAGTGCTCGGTTTCCTGACCGATTAAAGTACTCGGTATTGAAGTCACTTTATAAAAAGGGAGACAGGGATAATGTTGATAATTATAGACCTATTTCTATGTCATCGGTGTTTGCTAAAGTTATCGAGAAGGTTGTATATACAAGGTTACTGGAGCATTTAAATTCAAATAATTTGCTGTCAAATGTCCAATTTGGTTTTAGAAATGGCTTAACAACTGAAGATGCTGTAGTCTCTTTTCTCTGCGAGGTTTTGGACGGATTAAATAAAAGGCTGCGAACGTTAGGTGTTTTCTTTGATTTAACGAAGGCTTTTGACTGTGTTGACTACAAAATATTACTGCAGAAGTTGGACCATTATGGAGTAAGGGGAGTAGCTTACAATTGGTTCGCCTCTTACTTTAAGAACAGAAAGCAGAAGGTAATGCTCCGCAATATTGAGAGTGGTAGTGATGTTCAGTCCCAATAGGGCAATGTTAAATGGGGCGTTCCCCAAGGGTCGGTGCTGGGGCCACTGCTGTTTCTTATTTATATAAATGATACGCCTTCTAGTATTACAGGTGATTCAAAAATATTTCTGTTTGCTGATGACACCAGTTTGGTAGTGAGGGATCTTGTGTGTAATATTGAAACATTATCAAATAATGTAGTTCATGAAATAGGTTCGTGGCTTGTGGAAAACAATTTGATTCTAAATCACAGTAAGACTCAGTTTTTACAGTTTCTAACTCACAATTCAACAAGAACTGATATTTTGATTAGACAGAATGGGCATATTATAAGCGAGACGGAACAGTTCAAGTTCCTAGGCGTTCGGATGGATAGTAAGCTTTTGTGGAAAGCCCATGTTCAGGATCTTGTTCAGAAACTAAATGCCGCTTTATTTACCATTAGAACAATATCTGAAACAAGTGACATTTCCACACGAAAAGTAGTCTACTTCGCATATTTTCATACGCTTATGTCATATGGTATTATTATCTGGGGTAATTCTTCTGATTCAAAAAGGGTATTTTTGGCTCAAAACGGGCTGTTCGAGCTATGTGTGGTGTAAGTTCGATAACCTCTTCTCGACCCCTATTCAATAGTCTGTGAATTATGACAATGCCCTCACAGTATATATTTTCTTTAATGTCGTTTGTTGTTAGCAATACTAGCTTATTCCCAAGAGTTAGCAGCTTTCACTCGGTTAATACTAGGCAGAAATCAATCTGCATGTGGAATGCACTTCCTTGACTCTTGTGAAGAAAAGAGTGCAGTATTCTGCTGCATCCATTTTCAATAAGCTACCACAAGAACTCAAAAATCTTAGCAGTAGCCCAAACACTTTTAAGTCCAAACTGAAGAGTTTCCTCATGGCTCACTCCTTCTATTCTGTCGAGGAGCTCCTAGAAGAGCTAAAAAATTAAGCAAATTCCAGTGTTACATTGTTGATTTTCTTTATTTAAACTTACGACTTGTCGCCTGAATATGTTTCTTATACACTCCTGGAAATGGAAAAAAGAACACATTGACACCGGTGTGTCAGACCCACCATACTTGCTGCGGACACTGCGAGAGGGCTGTACAAGCAATGATCACGCGCACGGCACAGCGGACACACCAGGAACCGCGGTGTTGGCCGTCAAATGGCGCTAGCTGCGCAGCATTTGTGCACCGCCGCCGTCAGTGTCAGCCAGTTTGCCGTGGCATACGGAGCTCCATCGCAGTCTTTAACACTGGTAGCATGCCGCGACAGCGTGGACGTGAACCGCATGTGCAGTTGACGGACTTTGAGCGAGGGCGTATAGTGGGCATGTGGGAGGCCGGGTGGACGTACCGCCGAATTGCTCAACACGTGGGGCGTGAGGTCTCCACAGTACATCGATGTTGTCGCCAGTGGTCGGCGGAAGGTGCACGTGCCCGTCGACCTGGGACCGGACCGCAGCGACGCACGGATGCACGCCAAGACCGTAGGATCCTACGTAGTGCCGTAGGGGACTGCACTGCCACTTCCAAGCAAATTAGGGACAATGTGGCTCCTGGGGTATCGGCGAGGACCATTCGCTACCGTCTCCATGAAGATGGGCTACAGTCCCGCACGCCGTTAGGCCGTCTTCCGCTCACGCTCCAACATCAGGCAGCCCGCCTCCAGTGGTGTCGCGACAGGCGTGAATGGAGGAACGAATGGAGATGTGTCGTCTTCAGCGATGAGAGTCGCTTCTGCCTTGGTGCCAATGATGGAGGTATGCGTGTTTGGCGCCGTGCAGGTGAGCGCCACAATCAGGACTGCATACGGCCGAGGCACACAGGGCCAACACCCGGCATCATGGTGTGGGGAGCGATCTCCTACACTGGCCGTACACCTCTGGTGATCGTCGAGGGGACACTGAATAGTGCACAGTACATCCAAACCGTCATGGAACCCATCGTTCTACCATTCCTAGATTGGCAAGGGAACTTGCTGTTCCAACAGGACAATGCACGTCCGCATGTATCCCGTGCCATCCAACGTGCTCTAGAAGGTGTAAGTCAACTACCCTGGCCAGCAAGATCTCCGGATCTGTCCCCCATTAGGCATGTTTGGGACTGGATAAAGCGTCGTCTCACGCGGTCTGCACGTCCAGCACGAACGCTGGTCTAACTGAGGCGCCAGGTGTAAATGGCATGGCAAGCCGTTCCACAGGACTACATCCAGCACCTCTACGATCGTCTCCATGGGAGAATAGCAGCCTGCATTGCTGCGAAAGGTGGATATACACTGTACTAGTGCCGACATTGTGTATGCTCTGTTGCCTGTGTCTATGTGCCTGTGGTTCTGTCAGTGTGATCATGTGATGTATCTGACCCGAGGAATGCGTCAATAAAGTTTCCCCTTCCTGGGACAATGAATTCACGGTGTTCTTACTTCAATTTCCAGGAGTGTATTTCATTTTATCTGTTTCTGCAATCGTGTTATAATTTCATGTATTGACTCGCTCCATGATCATGGAGACCTCTCCTTATTGTGGTCCCACGGAACAATAAATAAATAAATAAATAAAAAAGAGCGGTAGGAGAGATAACTGCACAAATAAATACCACAAATGACACTAAACTTACTTATAGCTGCTTTTGAAATGGTGGAATCTATCTTCTGATATGACTTCGGAACTGTTAAGAAGCAGAGATCCAGAAGAGTAGCTTTTACCGCTACCTGGTACTAAAAAAGATTTTTACACAATAAATTGCTCTTACCATTCATTGTCTTTGATGCACTGCTCTGGGACGGTATAATTTCAGTTTTTTTACCAAAAACCTGTTTCCTGAAACACAACGGAGAGCTCTATGAGTTCATTGTACCACCTCTCACCATTGGTTAACGTAACAGATTTTCAAAAAAGTCTAAGGCATGCTTAAGTTCTGACTCACTAAAAAACAAGTCTACAACCTTTTTCCAGTGTGAAAATTACTGACATACTTTTTCAGTTTTCTCTCATATGTCCAAAAATTGGTTTGTAAGGACTATTTGTTACACCATGGTACTTTACATTGAGATACACATCTTAAAATAAGTTTATATATGGGATGACGACACAAATAAGACGACAACTTCTTGTCTCCTTTGTGTTCACGTAATTTGCATGTCCCGTTAAGACGAACAGTGTTTGAGGCGGTTGGCCGCAACAGTGATTTCACAGATTTTGTCGATTCCCCAATACGTTAATGCATTTCTAACGGCGTTCGTCTGCTCTTTATCAAAACTATTTTGTAATTCTGGAACGCTAACAAGCTATTTACTGGCCCCAAACGTAACAATGATTACAAAATTTTCTTGTTTTGGGTCCCTTACGTTTAGTACTGGCAACAGTTTGCCATCCCAATGTACAGCAAGAGCTGCACGTATTTCACTCTGCAGATAATGAAGAAGGAAGTACAGCAGAAAATGCAAAAGTAAACATTGTTCACGTTTGTTTTCTTGCTGTTCTTCTTCACCCAATTTTCTCTGCCTCGCTCTTTCATGTTTATCCGTACGTATTCGTCCTACTCCTGCAAGGTGGCCTTTACACCCTGGCTCTTTCTCCCGAAGTAAAAACATACTGCCTCCTTCCAACCTGAATGTTTGTAGAGCACTGGCACATGCGATGTCAAATGAGTTGTTTAAATTATTCATAAATTTTATTCTTGGCTGTCAAACACATCCTGACACTTTTTTGCGACCTTCGCAATTTCTCCACTCCAAATGCAAACTAATAAGCTTTGGTGAACAAGGAATTTTTGCTTTGTTCCAAAATACAATGCAGTCTCGAAAAACAAGATCAGCACTTTAACTAATGGTTAATTTTACTTCCCGTATGGTATAAAATAAAACTTGAAGCAAATCTGTGTTTGATAGTAGTTTGTGTGCAGTTATTTGGTGTATTATAACTCCTACTAAAAGCACACGTATCTTGGCACTGCGTCACTGAAGTAGCATCTTAGATGGAACCTGGATCATACGTTTGACACTATCGGTATCAAACATCTGCTTGCACTGCACGTGTACATACTGAAAAACTGAGGTGACGTCAGCGCGACACCTGCTAATATTGACTCTCAAGCCGTCACGGTTTATAGTGATTCGATCGCAATACAATTTTGTGTAGATATGTTTTACAGTGTTCAAAAGACACTGGATGCTGAGCGAACAAAAATATAGATATCTGAAAATAAGGAGCATCCTGATGTACATAAAGTTGATCAAAACAATCAAACGTAGTAGTATTTTAGGTCCCAAATCGTGTCACTATTTGTTGGAGATTAGAAACGAAACACTTTAATTAATAGTTTAATGTCGGACTTATGTTTTCAGGAGAGGTGTTTGGTTTTCTAGAGTATCAAATATACATTGTCCGTAAGACGTTTACCTAGAATTAACTTAATCTTTAATAGGAAGGCGACATGTCGAATATTCCAAACATAGTCCTCACCCACTTACGTAAAGTTTACACCCACAAAAGTTGAAATAGTTCTCGACATTCGTCTTACGATCACGTATGTGTTCGTGTAAGAAAGATTTAGAGTACTTGAATGAGTATTAGGAGTACGGTTCTGTGGGCATCCACCTTAACTGTTCAATTATTCTACTCCTTTGAACCGGCTTTCCCTGTGAGATTATATACCACTGCAGTACTGTCTTATGGCAGTTGCCAACACTCCCCACAAAAAGGTACCTTGTCTCAAATACCATTTCAGTGCCGTTATACAACAGGGATGTAAGTGTAGTCATACAGAACATAATAATTTACGTAGTTTGGTGTCAACCATCAGCGAATCCCGAACGTGTGTTCCCTTGACGGAATGACATACGTAAACAGATGGACACTGTGCGATAACTGTTCCCTGCACTGCTTCCAGTCTGATAATGACTATGAAAGCCACCAGTTGTTCGAGAGAAAATTACCTTTTCCAAAGTGGATGACTAGCCCGTTGCTGACGTAATGCCAGTACTGCCTATACGTCTACGAGGAAATGTCAGGACAACAAATTTGTCGTGCCACCGGCGGAATTCGCCACCACCTGAGGTGATAGAAAAATAGAAAACTGCCGGAACCTTGGGAGTTCTTCTGTCAGTCGGTGAGGGTTTTGACGGAAAATGATGATGTCATTTTAATATTTCAGTTCACTGCTCAAAATCCTGTACTTTTCCTTAAGAGCATCTGGATCTCAATCGTTCTCTGCGTATAGGCTGCAACTATAACTGCTCTGAACTGCAGGTGTTAACTTATAGACATGAAAGTCATCACAGCTGAGACATTTTCCCGCCTAGAATTTGACGGTATCCCAACCATTTGTACATACCGAGTACAGAGAAGATGGGTTTTCGAAATGGAGGACGTATGTTTCGTTTTCACGTCGAACCAGCTCTGTAGTCAAAATAGAAATAAGTCGTGTTTTGTTCTTCCAGTCTGTCCCGGCCGAAAAAGTTTGTTGATTATTTGAGTGATAGCTTGGAAATGCTAAATGTGCCAACGTGTAAAACATCCGGACGTGACTCTGCGAGGTGAAATGCTTGCTATCACACCAGAAGTACTAAATGATCTGCTGTGTGTTGATCATTACGGCCCTCTGCCGAAGGGACAGTTCGGGTGGTAGTTTATTTTCGTTGTCGTGGATACGTTTACTAAGCACATCAGGTTTTAAACCTCGAACAGCACCACAACGAAAAGCTATGAAAGAATTCTAATGGAAGATTATGAGAGCACAAATAATAGGTCCATGAGAGCCCTCTCAGACCATGACACAATTTTCAGATCTCTAAAATGGACGGCAGGTGTAGAAAAAGTTGAGATCAAAGTGCTATTTTCGTCAGGTAGAAACTCTCAGTCGAATCCCACAGAACAATACTTGCACCAGCTGGGAGAGTTCTTCATTATATTTGTTTCTGACAGACACAGTGCCCGGCTCCAAAGCCAAAGGAGCCGTGCGTTGCAGTAAGGGATAGAGAGCAATAGAAATAGTGAGGTGCAGCACCTAAGAATGGTATTCCAACAGAATGGTAGGCAGATACACCATACAATCTGTTATAAGGAAATTCTAAGCACGGACGTAAATGAAGATGCGGAGCACCTATTGCAACAGCGTTCTTGCCCTATTTTGGCGGCATGTCTTCTAGAACTGAGGAATATATTGTGGTCGGTCAAGAAGACCTTGGCCTTAGGAAACGTGGCGTGTATAAAATCCCATTCCAATGTGGAAAATCTTATACTGGGCAGACATGCCGAACCGTGCAAGAACATTGCGCCGAATGCCATCGTCATACACGCCTGCGGCAACCTGATAAATTGGCAGTAGCGGAGACATCGTATGTTTTACGAAACGGCTGAAATTTTATTCCCAGTGTCATCGTTCTGGGACTGTGTTTTTTTTATTTATTGTTACTTTAACACCTTACAGAAGGTAGGCCGGCAGCCGCCTATCTACGCCGCTCTTTGGCCACAGAAGAACAGACAGTAAACATGGAGACAAAAAAAAAAACAGACATCCATGAATGGTAAAAACAGGAGACATACATAAGAAATGACATGAAGACGTTCGCGAAAGGCGCTGGTTGTACAAGTAAGTTCAGCAGTGCACACAAAGGTAGACTAACAGTTCCACACATTGAAGAAGAGCACTGACACACTTAGATGAAGAGAACACTGAAGTACATTGGTGATGATCTTTAGTGCGTTGACCCCACTGAGCAGATGTGGGGAGAGGGGTAGCTGCCACTGGGTGCAGGAGGCGGGCAGTGGGGAAGAAGGGAGCAAGTAGCGAATGGGAGATAGGAAGGGAGAGAGGAGGGCAGAGCAGAGGGTAGTTTTATGTGGGGAAGCTCGGGGAGGGGGTCAGGGAGCTGGAAACTGAGAGTGAGGACATGGGTGGGAGAAAGGAGGGGGAGGGGGGAGAGAGGGAACCCTGGAGGAAAACGGGAAGGAAAAGAAGGGGAGGATTAGATCTGATAGTAGGGGCATATGGAAGGAACAAGGACATCATCAGGAAGGTAGAGTTGGCAGAAACCGCCTCGGGGAAGGGTGTGGAGAGTGTGAAGATGGAGAGCAGGCGGAACACAAGAGTACAGGCTCAGCAGTGGGTTGGGATGGGAGAGGATGGGAGAGAGAAGTGGGTGGGGAGGATCAAGCTTGTGGGAGGTGTAAAGGATCCATATACGTTCAAGGAAAGGAGGAAGTGCAGGAAAGGAATGAGGTTGTAAAAGATCCACATGGGGGATGGGAGACGGATGTGATAGGTGAGGCAGAGCACATGGCGTACAGGTATTTTAAGGGACTTATATTAGGTGGGTGGGGCGGATGTCCAGGCAGGATGGGCATAACAATGAGGGACTGGAGGATTGAGGAGGGGTCGAGACCCCATGTTCGGCCAGAGAGCAGTTTGAGGACACGGAGATGAGTTCATGTCTTGTCTTGGACTGTCTGGAGATGGGGGCTCCAGGAAAGGCGGCAGTGGAAGGTGACGTGAAGGTACTTGAGGGTGGCGGTGAGGTTAATGGGGCGGCCATAGACGGTAAAATAGAAATCCAGGAGACAGAAGGAAGGGGTGGTTTCGCCGACAATGACTGCCTAGGTTTTGGAAGGATTGACCTTGAGCAGCCACTGGTTGTGCCAAGATATGAACTGGTCAAGATGGGATTAGAGAAGGTGTTGGGAGTATCGAAGGGTGAGAGCGAGGGCAAGGAAAGTGGTGTCATTGGGATATTGGAGGTGGATGGTGGGTTGGAATGATGGCATGTCTGCCGTATAGAGAAGGTAGAGAAGAGGGGAGAGGGCGGAACCTTGCGGCACACCAGCAGAGGGGTAGAAGGTGTTGGAGTCGGTGTAGTTGATGGTAACATAGGAAGGGCAATGAGAGAGGAAGGAGGCGAAGGGTTGGAGCTTGAAGAGGAGACAGGAATACCATACACAGTCATAAGCATGTTTGAGGACGAGAGGGAGGAAGATGGCCTGGCAAAGGGACTTGAGTTGTTCGGAGAGGAGGTGAGTGAGGTGAAGGAGGTCATCGGCAGAGAAGGAGGGTCGGAAGTCACATTAGGTGGGGAGAGGAGGCAGTTCAGGTGGGGGTGCTGGTGGATTCTTCAGGTGATCATGGACTCCAAGATTTTGCTGAAGACAGAGCTGAGGCTGATAGGACAGTAGGAGGAGATGTCAGAGGGTGGTTTGATGGGCTTGGGGAACATCAGCGAGGTTTTCCACAAGATTGGGTAATAGTGGTTTGTCAAGACTATATTATAGAGTGTGGCCCAGATGGTGAGAAAGGAAAAGGAGCTTTGCAGAGATGGTGGCAGATGACACAGTCATAACCGGGAGTGATGTTGAATTTTGTGTGAAGTGTGGTTATGATGTCTTGAATGATGATGGGGTTGTTGAAATCTGTGTGTGGGATGTTGCCCAAGTACCTGAAACTAAGAGCGAGTGGAGAGGCAGAGGCGTCCATCACGTCACAGATATCAGGGAAGAGGTAGTAATTGCATAGAGGATCATCGAAGATTGTTAGGCTATGGGAAAGGTAGGAAGCGAAATGATTGGCCTTACTGAATTTGTCAGGAGAGGGTTGGTCGCTATGGATGTGGGGATAATGTGGAGAGGGTTTAGATCCAGTAAGGAGCTGGAAGGTTGACCAGTACTTAGACGAGTTTATTGGTAGGGTAGCATTTAGGCAGGTGCTGGTCTGGCGCCAGTACCTGCGTTTTTTGGCCGCGAGCAAATTCCGAATGTGTCTCTGGAGTTGCCGGTGGCATTGGAATGTGTCCCAGTCTCGTGTGTGGAGGAAAGTACGGTAGAGTCGACGGAATTCCCGCAGGAGGAGGGTTTCCTGTGGGGGTAAGGTGGGACTGTGCGGATAAATGGCGGTAGTAGGAACATGAGCCCCAACGGCCTCAGACATGGTTTGCTGGAGAAAGGAGGCGGCACGGGTGACGCCATCGGGGTGGTGGTAGGTGAGAGAGTGGCTTTCGACCTGGGTATTGAGGGTGGCCCGTTAGGGACTGTGTTTTTTTCCCTTTATTGTTATTTTAAACCTGTTTACAGGCAGGCCTGCAGCAGCATACTACGCCACTCTTCAGCCGCAGGCGTAGAGTCCAAGATAAAAATTGTTCAGGCACCGGGACACATACCTAGACGAAAGTAGTCACACGTGAATGTAGGTGCACAAAACGAATAACACTGAACCACTTAAGCACAAAAGACGGCACACACAGAAACACGAGGCAGTGATCTCCGGTGCGCGAATGTTCACTAACCGTGTACGAGTCCGGGGACCTGCCAAGAGAGGAGGAGGGGGGGAGGGGTGGGAGAGGGAGAGGGAGAGGGAGAAGGAGAGGGGAGAAACGATGCAATGGGTAGGGGAGACAGGGGTGAAGGGGAGAAAGGGGAGAATGGGGGAAGAGGGGTGGAGGAAGGGGACAGGGGAAAATGAAAGAGAAGGGAGAGAGGGTGCCAAGAGGAGCAGCCACAGGAAGTGGGGGCGGGTAGGATCAAAGTTGATAGGAGGGGTAGATGGAGGGGAGGAGGACATCATCAGGGAGGGGGAGGTGCCGGAAGCCACCTTGGGAGAGGGTAAGGAGTGTGGAGACATGGAGATCGTGTGGGACGTGGGAATATAGGTGCGGCAGCGGGCGGGGTTGGGAGAGGATGGGCGAGACAAGTGGGTGAGGAGGGTCGAGTTTGCGGGAGGTGTACAGGATCCGTATCCTTTCAAGGAGAAGGAGGAGGTGGGGGAAAGGAATGAGATCGTACAGGATCCACGTGGGGGAGGGAAGGGACTGTGTTGTAAAGCAGACCGTATATATCCGTACGGGAGACAATTTTGTCAACAGGGATACAGGTTTTCAACCAAGCGCCGCTTGGAATCCAGACTAGCTGCCATTAAAACAAAACAGGGAAAACAAGAACTTCCGATTCATCATGCGACACAACGCACTACTAAGGTTTAGAAAGATAGGTCCCTTATCATTTAGCTACAAAATAGCAGGTCAGCAACTGGAAGTAGTTAATTCCATAAATTATCTGGGAGTACTGATTAGGAGTGATTTAAAATGGAATGATCATATAAAGTTGATCGTCGGTAAAGCAGATGCCAGACTGAGATTCATTGGAAGAATCTTAAGGAAATGCAATCCGACAACAAAGGAAGTAGGTTACAGTACGCTTGTTCGCCCAATGCTTGAATACTGCTCAGCAGTGTGGGATCCGCACCAGGTAGGGTTGATAGAAGAGATAGAGAAGATCCAACGGAGAGCAGCGTGCTTCGTTACAGGATCATTTAGTAATTGCGAAAGCGTTACGGAGATGATAGATAAACTCCAGTGGAAGACTCTGCAGGAGAGACGCTCAGTAGCTCGGTACGGGCTTTTGTTAAAGTTTCGAGAACATACCTTCACCGAAGAGTCAAGCAGTATATTGCTCCCTCCTACGTATATCTCGCGAAGAGACCATGAGGATAAAATCAGAGAGATTAGAGCCCACACAGAAGCATACCGACAGTCCTTCTTTCCACGTACAATACGAGACTGGAATAGAAGGGAGAACCGATAGAGGTACTCAGGGTACCCTCCGCCACACACCGTCAGGTGGCTTGCGGAGTATGGATGTAGATGTAGATGTAGAATTCAGCTTTTAACCAAAGGAGCGTCCGACAGCACTATGGTGCACGAACGGATGGCCTTTCTGCGGCTCCCAGCAGGGGGCACCAGGAGCAACGCTTTCCTCCAGCAGAGGGCGTTCTCCCGCGCACGCCTGTTGCCTGCACCCCGCATGATAAATTGCGACGCCGCCGCGCGATTATCATCAGTCGCGCCTTGCAGTACTGACAGCGGCAGCTACCACCATCTGGTAATGTCGAGCAGTTGTATCGATGAAATATTGTGTGAATTACACAACACGATACGGAGGCATAGCCGGGTAGTGTATTTGCAACATGTACGTCGGGAAAGCATGACAAGTTAAGTTTTAGTTTTTACTTTTTGAAGTGAGTGTGCGACTGGCGAAGTGAACGTGGATGAAACATTTTCCCATGACTTTCAACCTTCCTTGTCAAGAACTTAATATTCGCGGCCGACAGCACTATGCGACGAATGATCACAAATAATGATAATTCGTCCCTCATTTCTTCCCCTTAATAACGGAGTCGTATCCACGCCCAGTCAAATGGGCTCTGAGAGTTCTGATTTTGTTTTGGTTTGTGTAAATGGTACTGAATTAAATACATTTTTTTCATGTGTTAATCGTCTAAGCAATCTGTTCCATTCATCCATCGGCCCTTATGCTCGTAACCTTTTATGTTTCATTTCATTTAATTATTGATGAGAATTTTTGGCTCCCAACGTGGGGAGATTTCATTGGTAATTTTCATGTCATGTATTGTCGCGAATAGTTTCTCAAGTTCACTACAACCTCAACTTAAGTTTGGCAGTATCAGTTTTCATCGACAATGCCGACAGCTGCGTTAATCTTATTCGTTTTATCCTTTCTTTTATACGTCTTCATAGTTGTACATGCGTGTGAAATGGAAACAAAATAAAAATATAAAAAAATCTGCACATTGAAGTCTTATCACCCTGCAGGACAACACACCGCGTACGTTTATTAAATGCATGTTTAATTCGAAACAGTGTAAGCTACGTATTTGGGTGATTGTTACGTATTATGAATGGGTGCTGCTCATGGCCCTAAATCTCTCTCTTGTTTATTCTGGTGTCGACGCTGACCCCTGAAGTTTGTTTGGTCACTCCTGTTGTTTGCCATAGCGAGAAAACCAAACTGCAAACAAAATTATCTGAGGCATAATCTCGCTCACGTCCATAAAGCGATAAGTGACGTCGTCTAGAGAGAAGCATAGTTTTTTTTTGATTTATGTATTAATGCTGTAACAATTTACATGTCACGTATTTTGGCAGTTTATATGTACAGGTTACAAACGTAACTGCGTAAATAATTATAAATGAAAATATTCCTTTGACAAAAACGTATAATTCTCTTCTTCTTTTTATATATATACATAAATTAAACACCAAAGCTCTAATTTCACATGCGTACATTAAGTCCACAAAAAGCACATCAGATACTGTTGACAATGAACTCATACTCGGGAGGACGACGGTTCAAATCGCCCCGTCCAGCCATCCCGTGATTTCCCTAAATCGCTCTAGACAAATGGCGGGACCGTTCCTTTGCAGAGCCACAGTAGAACTCGTTCACCAGGCTTCCCTAATCCGAGCTTCTACTCCGCCTTTAAAGACCTTCTCGTCGACCCGATGTTAAGCTTTTTATCTCCCTTCCTTCGTTGTGCAAGTTTCCTTATATCTATAACACAAAAATAATTTCGAAATGTAAGAGGGGCCCTCAATTAGCAATGGAACACATTTTTCTCTCGGCCAGTTTTGCTTCAAATAACGCGAACATCGTGGAATATTCCTGCTTCAGTCCCTATAATTTTGTAAAGTTCCTGAAGGTGGCGGTTCTATAAGTAACCCTCAAAATAACGTCTGCAACGGAGATGCGTTCCAAGCAGAGAGCAGTCATTGAGTTTATTTTGTCGGAAAACCAGAGCATCGCAGATACTCATAGGTGCTTGCAGAACGTCTCCGGAGACCATAACCCGAGGCAGCAAGACAGCAGACAAATCGTAGCTTGAAATGACGAAAAAATATGATTACAATGCAATCTATCTTGAGGCAATACAGAAGAATGAAACCTAAACAAGTGCCTTAGTATGCATATTTTTTTATTCATTACCTTTTTAAGATGGCAAGAAATTTGTGTGTTGTATTTAATATCTTAATGTCAGCATTTATACTGTATAGTTAACTAAAATTTGGTCAAAGCCCATTCAAATGAACAAATTTTAACAAATCACACATAACATTAACATAAATATCATATTCAACTAATGATAACTTAAATTTTCTGGTAATCGCAGTAACAAAGTTTAATTTCTCTAGTTTGTATCTGAAACCAATACAGATAATTTACTGACGTTGCAGAAGCTAAAATGCTGTGCCAGAAAGAAATAAAAAATTAATTCTACATTATTTCGCTGTGCATACAAAAGTGTTCATGTACATCTTAGTTCTTTATTTCCTTACAAGTCCTCAGATAATTTATATACTTGTATGAGAAATATTTCGAACCCAGATTTTGAACTAAAGTGTATTTCAGGGCCGAAGTGTACTCTGAGAAACTGCAGATGAAACACGAACAAAAGGCAGAGAAGTTGGAAATTAATCGAATTATATGTGGATAAACTGAAAGAATCAATGGTTGCAGCGACGTTACCTAAGGGATTTTCTGCTGAGTAGTTGCTGTCTGAACAGCATCCCATATGAACACACCAGCGAGGACTTTACCTGCTCATCTTGGGTACTAATAAATCACTTCAGCTGTATTTAGTCCTTTATTACTGGAACGCTACCAGTTTCGTGGCACTAAGACCCACATCTCCTCCCCACCTCTAGGGACGTTCGTGTTTAAATGTTCCAGATGGTTCATTTGTAGTAACGCACTCATACCAGGCAGCTACAGAGCCACAACCGCTGGTTGTTGATGCTATCAGCAGTGAAAAACAAAACATAGTACTAACATAGTCTTCTGGAGATACAAAGACTTAGATAACGTTGTTTATTGTCATCATTTCTCCATTTACGTTTGTCTAAGTTAAACGGAACTACCTTTGTGTTCATTTGCCGCCGTTGCCACAAAACTCGAAGTAAATTTCTTATTTTAAATCACTTCGTTTTAAATAGCTATGACTTCCCTTAATACACAGAAACTATATTTGCCTCAAAGAAGAGCACTAACGGGTTCGGACTGAAAGACAAAGATCTATATTTGCATAGAAAAAGTACTGTGTATAATGTGGACATTGATAATCATAATTCTGTTTTTATTCTGAAAGATATATTTAAATGTGCACTGAATGTAATTCCAAATAATGTTGAGAGTTTCAATTGCGGTTTAATACATTTACTATGCAGATTTTCCTACCCCCATAAACCATGGACCTTGCCGTTGGTGGGGAGGCTTGCGTGCTTCAGCGATACAGATGGTCGTACCGTAGGTGCAACCACAACGGAGGGGTATCTGCTGAGAGGCCAGACAAACGTGTGGTTCATGAAGAGGGGAAGCAGCCTTTTCAGTAGTTACAGGGGCAACAGTCTGGATGATTGACTGATCTGGCCTTGTAACATTAACCAAAACGGCCTTGCTGTGCTGGTACTGCTAACGGTTGAAAGCAAGGGAAAACTACATCCGTAATTTTTCCCGAGGGCATGCAGCTTTACTGTATGGTTAAATGATGATGGCGTCCTCTTGGGTAAAACATTCCGGACGTAAAATAGTCCCACATTCGGATCTCCGGGCGGGGACTACACAAGAGGACGTCGTTATCAGGAGAAAGAAAACAGGCGTTCTACGGATCGGAGCGTGGAATGTCAGATCCCTTAATCGGGCAGGTAGGTTAGAAAATTTAAAAAGGGAAATGTATAGATTGAAGTTAGATATAGTGGGAATTAGTGAAGTTCGGTGACAGGAGGAACAAGACTTTTGGTCAGGTGAGTACAGGGTTATAAATACAAAATCAAATAGCGGTAATTCAGGAGTAGGTTTAATAATGAATAACAAAAGTAGGAGTGCGGGTAAGCTACTACAAACAGCATAGTGAACGCATTATTGTGACCATGATAGACACGAAGTCCATGTCTATTACAGTAGTACAAATTTATATGCCAACTACCTCTGCAGATAATCAAGAAATTGACGAAATGTATGATGAGATAAAAGAAATTATTCAGATAGTGAAGGGAGACCATAATTTAATAGTCATGGGTGACTGGAATTCGAGAGTAGGAAAAGGGGGAGTAGGAAACAGAGTGTGTGAATATGGATTGGCGGAGTGAAATGAAAGAGGAAGCTGTCTGGTAGAATTTTGCACTGAGCATAACTTAAACATAGCTAACACTTGGTTCAAGAATCATAAAAAAAGGTTGTATACATGGAAGAATCCTGGAGATACTAGAAGGTATCAGATAGATTATATAATGGTAAGACAGAATTAGGAACCAGGTTTTAAATTGTAAGACATTTCCAGGGGCAGATGTGGACTCTGACCACAATCTATTGGTTATGAACTGTAAATTAAAACTGAAGAAACTGCAAAAAACTGGGAATTTGAGGAAATGGGACCTGGATAAACTGAATGAACCAGAGGTTGCACAGAGTTTCAGGGAGAGCATAAGGGAGCAATTGACGGGAATGGGGGAAATAAATACAGTAGAGGAAGAATGGGTAGCCCTGAGGGATAAAGTAGTGAAGGCAGCAGAGGATCAAGTAGCTATAAACCAGAGGGCTAGCAGAAATCCTTGGGTAACAGAAGAAATATTGAATTTAATTGATGAAAGGAGAAAATAAAAAACGCAGTAAATGAAGCAGGAAAAAGAGAATACAAAGGTCTCAAAAATGAGATCGACCGGAAGTGCAAAATGGCTAAGCAGGGATGGCTAGAGGACAAATAAAAGGATGTAGAGGCATATTTCACTAGGGGTAAGATAGCTAATGCATACAGGAAAATAAAAGAGACCTTTGGAGAAAAGAGAGCCACTTGTATGAATATCAAGAGCTCAGATCGAAACCCAGTTCTACGCAAAGAAGGGAAAGCAGGAAGGTGGAAGGAGTACATAGAGGGTCTATACAAGGGCGATGTACTTGAGGACAACACTATGGAAAAGGAAGAGGATGTAGATGAAAATGAAATGGGAGATACGATACTGCGTGAAGAGTTTGACAGAGCATTGAAAGACCTGAGTCGAAACAAGGCCCCCGGAGTAGACAACATTCCATTGGAACTACTGACGGCCTTGGGAGGGCCAGTCCTGCCAAAACTCTACCATCTGGTGAGCAAGATGTATGAGACAGGCGAAATATCCTCAAACGTCAAGAAGAATATAATAATTCCAATCCCAAAGAAAGCAGTTGTTTGCACATGTGAAAATTACCGAACTATCAGTTTAATTAGTCACAGCTGCAAAATACAAACGCGAATTCTTTACAGATGAATGGAAAAACTGGTAGAAGCCGACCTCGGCGAAGATCAGTCTGGATTCCGCAGAAATATTGGAACACGTGAGGCAATCTCAGAAAAAAAAGATTAAGGAAAGGAAAACCTACATTTCTAGCATGTGTAGACTTAGAGAAAGCTTTTGTCAATGTTGACTGGAATACTCTCTTTCAAATTCTAAATGTGGCAGGGGTAAAATACATGGAGCGAAAGGCTATTTACAATTTGTACAGAAATCAGATGGCAGTTATAAAAGTCGAGGGGCATGAAAGGGAAGCAGTGGTTTGGAAGGGAGTGAGACAGGGTTGTAGCCTATCCCCAATGTTATTCAATCTGTATATTGAGCAAGCAGTAAAGGAAACAAAAGAAAAATTCGGAGTAGGTATTAAAATCCATGGAGAAGAAATGAAAAATTTGAGGTTCGCCGATGACATTGTAATTCTGTCAGAGATAGCAAAGTACTTGGAAGAGCAGTTGAACGGAATGGACAGTGTCTTGAAAGGAGGATATAAGATGAACATCAACAAAAGCAAAACGAGGATAATGGAATGTAGTGAAATTAAGTTGGGTGATGCTAAGGGAATTAGATTAGGAAATGAGACACTTAAAGTAGTAAAGGACTTTTGCTATTATGGGAGCAAAATAACTGGCAATGGCAAGGAAAGCAATTCCGAAGAAGAGAAATTTGTTAACATCGAGTATAGATTTAAGTGTCAGGAAGTCGTTTCTGAAAGTATTTGTATGGAGTGTAGCCATGTATGGAAGTGAAACATGGACGCTAAATAGTTTAGACAAGAAGAGAATAGAAGCTTTAGAAATGTGGGGCTACAGAAGAATGCTGAAGATTAGATGGGTAGATCGCATAGCTAATGAGGAGGTATTGTATAGAAGTGGGGAGAAGAGAAGTTTGTGGCACAACTTGACCAGAAGAAGGGATCGGTTGGTTGAACATGTGTTGATTTAGTACTGGAGCGCCGCGTGGAGGGTAAAAATCGTGGAGGAAGACCAAGAGATGAATACACTAAGCAGATTCAGAAGGGTGTCGGTTGCAGTAAGTACTGGGAGATGAAGAAGCTTGCACAGGATAGAGTTGCATGGAGAGCTGCATCAAACCAGTCTCAGGACTGAAGAAAACAACAACTTGCAGATTTTGTAATGCAAAACATTTGGCTTCTGAAGTTACTTTATGCCATACATCGGCATTCACCTTGTTTTGTCAAAAGCAAAAAGTTAATTTAGATCCGTTAACACAAATTTATTTTTCAGTGCACTGTATAAATGTTACACTTCAACTGATCTAACAGAAAAACAAGCACCGTCCGTACATGCCTTGACAGGCGTCACCGGATGCGGATATGGAGGGGCATGTGTTCTGCACACCGCTCTCCCGGCCTTTGACAGTTTTCGTGACCATTGTCCCTACTCATGAATCAAATAGCTCCTTAATTGCCCTCACATGGGCTGAGTGCACACCTCTTTCCAACAGCACTCGTTCCAATAGCCTACCCCGACAGCGCTTAACTTCGGTGATCAGATGGGAACCGGTGTTACCACTGTGTCAAGACTGTCAGCATATATGAACCAACAGCTGAAAAAAAAACAAAGAATTATTTCAGTAATATTCCCAGATACGGAGTAACATTTGCTACGGTCAGTTCTGAGGCTAACATTTCAGTTTTCTTCTTACTCCTTTCCATAAATCGTTGAGATAGGAACTAAAAATCTGCAAAATGTTCAGGTAAGAACTATGAATTTGCATATGAATAGACTCGAAATAATGAATAAAAAATTAGATTTTTATTTACTTTATAAACATAATTGGTCGAATTTCGACCACAGGAGATATTAGTTATTATCATTTTTATTATTATTATTAGATGATGAATTATATCTTAATCCTACGTATTCTCTTCCATGTATGCTTACAACTAGTGGTATGGCTATTGTTTGTCGAGTTGATGCTAGAAAAAACAGGATCTGCAATCTTTTGAGTTTATTAACACACTACGACTAATAGTAAATAAATAAATCTCGTCGCATCTTCAGCTAGGCAAGCAGTACAAGCATTGCACTTGACGTGACACGAGTACATCGCCAACCAAGAAAGTCACGAAGACAAAAAGCTAATAAACCAAATACATGTAAAAGATAATAGTATAAGTGTTTTCGTAAATCCTAAAATACATATGTTACACTGACAAAATGTCAATAAATTGCTGTAGCGAGACAAAGAGAGCTAAAATCACTCCGAAAAACATGGGTCACTCCAGTCCAACTTTTCATCGTTTTCCTAGTGATGTCAAATGAAAATGGTAAAAGAAATCTTGCTTTGCCCATCAGATACTTTATAAGACATTGCTGCTACATATTCAAACAAAGCTACGATGACTAATGATCAAATAAATGATAGGTATAGATCATAGTCTTTCAGAATTTTTAATATCATTGGGGAAAGTGGCATCCAGAAAAATATTCAGGTTAGTTTCCAAATTGCGAGAATCTGGAGACATATCTTCACACTTTCAGAAAAGTATCATTCACATAAACCTCGAAGATACAAACGGCAAATGAGCGAGTACTATAGCATATCAGCCTGAAAGTTCGTACATACAAGTTTCTGACAAAAATAATATGAAAGAAAATTTAAGTTCTAGTAGACCACGGTTAATTCATGTTTCGGAAATGTAAATGCACCTAAGAGGCAATCCTGACGTGGCCCTTTCATAAAGGCAACAAGACTTACGAAAAATGAAGACATGTTGTAGACCGAGAAAAAGCGTTCGACAATGTAACATGCTGCAAAATATTCGTAATTCTCAGGAGACTAAGTGTACACCATAGGGAACACTTGTGATAACCAAAATGTACAAGAACGCAGTGGGAAATACAGGAATGGAAGACGAAGAAAGAAGTACTCAGGTTAGAAAGGCATGGAATCTTTCGTTCCTAATGTTCAAGCTTCACGTCGAAGAAGCATTGGCAACTATAAGAAAATGATTAAGATGTAGGATTAAAAATAAGGTAAAGGATATCAATGATAAGATTTCCTAGGAGACCGCGAACTAGACCAAGGAAAGGAATTCTACTTGTTTAGAAGCAAAATAACACATGAAGTACGAAGCAAGCAGAACATAAAAGTTAGTCTATTTCAGGAAAAGAGGGTATTCTTGGTAAAAAAAAGCTGATGATATACACTAAAACGACAATAAAACTGGTATAGGCATACGTATTCAAATACAGAGATATGTAAACAGGCAGAATACGATGCTGCGGTCGGTAACTCCAGTACAAGGCAACAAGTTTGTGGCGCAGTTATTAGATCGGTTACTGCTCCTGCAATGACAGGGTATCAAGATTTACATAAGTTTGAATGTGGTGTTATAGTCGGCGGACGAGCGATGGGACAGAGCATTTCCGAGGTAGCGGTGAAGTGGGGATCTCCCCGTAAGACCATTTCACGAGTGCATCGTGAATATCAAGAATCCGGTTAAATATCAAATGTATGACTTCACTGTGGCCGGGAAAAGATCCTGCAAGGACGAGACCAACGGCGACTGAAGGGAATCATTGAAATTGACAGAAGTGCAACACATCCGCAAATTGCTGTATATTTTAATGTTGAGCCATAAACAAGTGTCAACGAGCGGACCATTCAACGAAACATCATCGACAATTGCTTTCTAAGGCTAAGGCCCAAGATTGTACCCTTGATGACTGCACGACACAAAGTTATACGCCTCGCCTGGGCATTCAACACCAACATTGGACTGTCGATGACAGGAAACATGTTGCCTGGTCATAAGAGTCTCGTTTCAAATTGTATCGAGGGTATGGACGTGTACTGGTACGGAGACAAACTCATGAATCGATGGTCACTGCATGTCAGCAGGGGACTGTTCAGTCTAGTGGAGGCACTGTAATAGTGTGGGGCACGTGCAGTTGGAGTGATATGGGACACCTGATATGTCTAGATTCGACTCTTCACAGGTGACACGTACATAAGCACACTGTCGATCACGTGGATCCATTCATGTCCATTGAGCATTCCGACGGACTTTGGCAATTCCAGCAGGACAATGCAACAGGGCACACGTCAAGAATTGCTACAGAGTGGCTCCAGGAACACCCTTCTTAGTTTAAAGGCTTTCGCTTTCCACCAAACTCCCCAGACATAAACATTATTGAGCGTATCTGAGAGTCCTTTCAACGTGCTGTTCAGAAGATATCTCTGTCCCCTCGTACTCTTATGGATTTATGAACAACCATGCAGGATTCATGGAGTCATTTCCCTCCAGCACTATTTCGGACATTAGTTGAGTCCATCCCACGTCGTGTTACGGCACTTGTGAGTGCTCCGGGGGCCCTGCACGATATTATGTGGGTGTACCGGTTTCTTTGGCTCTTCAGTGTAAAATTAGAGTAGCTTGTTTGCTTTTAACATTTTTTTTTCAGTTTATGGTGAAATGGCCAGACAAATACAAGAAGAGGGACATGCCCGGTTCTATATTCTTTCTGGACTTCACGAGAATAGAAACGCAACAATCTCTTTTCAAAATATTTATACAAATGCATTAGATGTTCGTAAGTGCTAAACGTGGTTTTCTAAGTTCAAAACCGCTATTTCTGTTCTTTCTGACTTCTGTCTATCAGGTCGACAGCAACAACTTTAGACAATGGCGTTTTAAGGACGAAAGGGGATGCAAATCTGTGTCAGACAATCCAGGAACTGTCAAGCACTCTTAATCAACATCGGTCGACCGCCCAATAACATTTACAGTAGACTGGTAAAGATAAAGAAACCTAATCAATCGACCACTAGCAACTTATTGCTTCAGCAGCACGAAACAAAGGAATTTTTTATCATTTGAACATTGGAGATGAATAATGGATTTTCTGTGATAATCCAAAAGTTAAAAAGCAGTATCTCTCATCGAATGGAGGGCTACGAAGTGCCGCCAAGCCACATTTACAGCCCAAAAAGTCTCTTTTGCATGTTTGGTGGAGTATTCACGGGTTGTTCATTTTAAATTGTTGAAACCTGGAAAAAATGTGAATACAGACATTTACTGTGACGACTGGATCGAGCAAATCAGTCTTTAATTGCAAAATGCCCAACTACTGGTAACAGAAAAGGCGTTTGTCAGCTAGAGCTAGAGCAAGACCACATTTCGCAAGATGAATCCTGGAGAAACTAATGACTTGGGGTAGGAGGCAGTGCCTCATCTAAAATACTCACCCGATCTTGCACCACGGAATTTCCATTTTCTAAGTGGCAAGAACTTGGAATTTTGGATGATATTCAAAATATCATCCCGGGATTTTCCTTATAAACCGTTAAATTTTTATCTATCCCACATTGAAAATTTGCACATTTGGTGGCAAAAACTTGATGATAACGAGGGCCATTATGTTACTGATTAAAAATAAAAACTTATTACCCTTTATCTGTTTGAATTTAATACATAAAAATAACATTACTTTCCGGTCCTCATAATTGCGAAGTCAATCTTTGCCGTGTACTCGAAATGGACTGATGACGTATGGTTCCAAATGGCTAGAACTACAGTGTCCGTAATTCAAGTTTCAGTTTCAAAACGCTGTAGGAAGAGAACTACTGCTCAGAATGATGTCCAATTTGAACATAATTTTATTGAAAAAATGGGGAAACATCATGGAACAAAGAAAATTTAACGAAAATTTTTACGGTAAATGCCACGGTAAGCATCATTTAATTAATTTTTGTTTATTTGTTTGGCTCATACTTAACTGCATCTAGATTATACAATGAATTAAAGTAATTAATTCAAGAAAATTTGTACAAACTCTCGGCGCTTGAGCATGGCATTTTCGTTAATGGTCCGTTCATGTCTTTTTAACCGTTTTCTTCTCTGCTTGGTTTTCCTAATATCGGACTTCGCGAAAAGACTGCACCCGAAGACGACGGTGGTTTGAGCTGAACGACGTTTTGCTCAAAAGTACGGAACCTTTTGCCACCCCAAGTCACCAAACAATCTTATAATGACTAAAGACACAAAATAAAACATACTGTATACTGAAGTGAAAACAATTAAACAATAGTACACTTTGTAAGGTGTCAGACAAATCCAACACCTTCCATGAAAACCCTGACATAAGCAAATCTAGTAGTGTGTCACATAGCTCCGAATAAATCGTAACATTAAATTAACAGACTAACACAAGAATGCCTAAATGTATGTCATACCTTCCCAACGTGAGACAGACGCAGTTCCGAGGGGAGAAACGAGAACAGAAGCCGAGAGCAGAATCGTGTTAAGCTGAAGGCCTTACGATGAGGGACGGACATCCACGAACCAGCTAACCTCTAGGACCACCCCCAGCACATGTTAAAAGCTAGAGCCCTCCAGAAGAACAGTATAGATCTTACGATAACACAAAAACGACCACACCAGCTGCAAGTTTTAGCGTGAGACTTTTTCGCGTCTCTGTTACGTTGCAAGCTTTTAAAACATTGCCCAACCACGAAAAGTATAACGTTTCTCATTGGATAGACAGAATTTTTGTAGGTGGAGCTTAAGGTTAACATTGAGACCCTGAATGGTCAGATGAAAACACAGCCAGATAGATTTTTTCAACCAACTTCGGTAAATTGTAGGAAGGAGAAGTTAGGAGAGAGTTGCTTCCGAGACAGGGAGGTGCGAGGAGCTGTGCCGTCCGCCGCACTCTGACGAACGCCGACAAGGTAATGAACTCACGCGATGCCGCATTTTTGAACGCATGAGGCTTCACTCAGAACTGCAGAAGACTCATCTGTTACATCCCCGTTTTGCGTAATACTAGGGTCGATCGTCAATTAAAGCTCATGGTGTTCACATTTGCCACTTGAAGTAAAAATCTGAAACGCGATGATTTTTCTGTTATATAGTTATTGAGAAGCCACATCAGCCACAGTAATTTACGACAAGTTAGATAAGTAATTAAAGGTAATTGAGGGTAACTGTAGACCATTTTGATAGTTTTCTCTTTTGTGAAACTTAACTTAAATCTAGATTATAGGTGTGATATGGCATAGGCTATCCTTCGATCCATTGTAGAACTTGGAAACCCAGTCAGGGAATATTCGTTCACATTTTTGTTGAACGCAGTTGGTTTTTATCATCCTGTATTAAAACATTTCCTTTTATCAGTAGTGCAATTTATAAACAATGTTTTGTGAGTAGAATAAAATTTCTAATGGTAAACTTAACTGCTTTTTCGACGTTATTTTACCAGGTAACTAAAAATAGGAAAGCCTTGAACCACTTCCAATAAATTTAGTTAGTATTGAGATTCTTTTACAGGGAGTGCAGTGGAGCAAACGCTCTAATCATTAAGTATTTGATTATATCATCGCTAGTCTCACTGAACTCTTCTGAACTCTACATGTCATGTGTGGTCTGGCGTCTCCTTACCAGCAACAGGTCCCAGGTTCAAACTAGTCAATTCCCTAAAAAAAAAAATACGATCAGAGCGTCGTTGCGCGAAAGTGGTAGGGAGACACGACATAGAACAACAGACACCACGCAGAATGTTAGAACTTGCATTGTGTGATTACGAGGGCCATTTGGTTGCAACTTGTGAATAAAATAATGACATATTTGTGGTATTAATGGTGGTGCGCATAAATACGTCCGATCTGGACAGGACCTAGAAAACAAAAAGTGACTCTTCCTCTTTCGCCAATAATATGACGATCAAAAATCTTCAAATGTTTCCAGCGGCTGCATACAATACTTATACAGATTTGTACTATATCTATGGCTCAGAATATTATTTTAATTACTTTCAATTATGTCTTCTGCTAATGGAAGCTCAGAATGCAAATGTGCCTTTAAACTGTCCACTGAGATGCGAGGCTAGAGGACACACGTGCAGGCGACCAACTCACTTTAAAGCCTATTGCATATAGAAGTCTACAAATACACATACATATCATATACAACATACGTATCATAAGATAATATTTACACAAAACAGGTTTCCAATGTTTGACAATGGTTTGTGTGCCTGTAACTGTTTATGTTGGCATTTCGCCTACGGCGCATGCGCAGTTGCTTAAAGTCGCTTAAAGTTCAGTACTAGCGCGGCCGTCACAAAGAGACACACAGTTTATTCTCAGTCCGTGTGTTCATGTCCACGAGACGTGGCAAGATTTATCATAATGGATTTTACAAATGTGGATTAACATCAAACAGGTACAAAATCCTTAACAACACTCGTTAGCATGAAATTACAAATTCTTATTGCTGATAGTCTCTTTCGCGCAGTACTGCGCTTGAAATGTCTTTTTGTTTCAGATATAACGTCTTTTCACGACGTGTCGTCGTTCACAGTTCCATGAACCGAAAACATATGATAACTGAATAAATGTGAGCACTGTTTATGGCTATTCAATGTCACAGTTCGCAGTTTTGATACAGATGCGTGTGCGTGATCACTCGTATCACATTTTATAGTTTTACGCTGGTTACACTGTTTATTTAGACTAATGTCACTTTTTTGTCGATTTGTCGATTCATAACTGTTTTTGTCCTAGGTCGTACATTGCCTGATACAAGACTGGTGGATTCCCATTCCACAGCGTAAGTTCGTGAAGGCATGGAGGCGGCTCCTCGCACGGCACGATGCTGGCGTCGATCATCGTTTACAACAGCTAAGAGCGTCCGTTTTTTCCGAGAACATATTGCTCCCTGAGGACCTGCCCAAATTTCCTCCACCCATCAAGTGGTGTTCCTCGTTTCGGAACAAAGCGACCGTAGGTGCAGAAGGGAACCAGTTCCTCCTATTCAGACTTGCAGAGATACAGAGATGCAGCGCAGTAAATGTCAATTATCGATGCACTAAGAAGTATCGGTGCACTTCACTATGAAAGTTTTTTCACCTTCTCAGTTGGTCAAGCGATAGGCAAATATTTGTACACAAGTAGTTGTGACGTAGAACAAATGTCCACCGTCAAGTCCTTACGCAAACAACTCTTAACACGAATCTACATTAACAGTTTGTAAACAAATTTCAAACATAAATAGCTCATCACGTCTGTATACATAGCATTATATCATGAATAGTCTTTTTCTAGTATGCGGTTTTGCGCACCAGTTTCCTCGTAGTCACAAGTTCAGCGACGTATAGTAAACGTCCACAAACAGTTTTAGGTCATGCAAATCTTATAACCTGTCCATATACAGATTAACTTTACCTAAATGCTGATAAATACATGGAAACATGTTACATATACGTTATTTACATAGGTACAAATACATTCAAACATATTATATATTAGCTTCAGATAAAAATAGAGACATATTCCTCTTGTCTTCACACAAACATGATCGGTCACACAGAAATATTTTTCATATAGCTGTACAAAAGTTTACAATATATACAGTTTAGATCTATGTTATGCTTTGCAAATGATGTCACCTCAAATAGAGGAGGATTAGACACGACATCCCATACCAGCAATAAGACCTAGCGCTCAACTACATTTAAGCAAATAACAAAAGCAATGAACTAACACCCAACTCAAAAATACTCGCGACACGAGCGTAAGCATGACCTTAGCTACTCCTAAGTGTGTGAGTATAGAACCAGTTTCAAAGTGAAAGTGTATGGGTGTAGAATGATTAATTATTAACGACAATGAGTCGTTAGTAATCGAAGACTGTGAGTGCAGATAGACAATCTCATAGGCTAAAATATATGTTCTTCACACCTGTATAAAAGTAAATATAGAATTTGCTTTAAAATTTTAAGTGGCAGCTGGAAGTATTCAGCGAAGACGAATCTCTTCTTTCTCCTTCTGCTGCTGACAAGAACAGCTGAAATAAAACTCTTATACTACGCAGCTTCTCTGTAGAAGTACTGTGAGGTACGTGTATTTGATAGCTGTGTATAACTTAAGCATGATCCATAGATGGGGGTTACTGTTAAGCATGTTATACTCTAAGATTACGGTGAGCATATAGTCCAATAATTCGGTTTGCTTTAGGATGTTGCAGCAGATATGCACCAGGATGTTGAATGCTGACAACAACATAGTGACCGTCTTACAGCAGACGCCACTTTGCTTTGCGCCGCTGAAGAGCAGACGACTTATGGCGAGTACGCAAAAGCACCAACATACCAGCTTTAAATTCCTGCTTCCTCTTGACAGTGTGCGCAAGACTTTTGTTCCTAATTTTGGCTTCCACCGTCAGCGCCGCACATAAATCCCTCACCTTTTGATCGTGTGTAGTTTGCTGAAAAGCAAGTTTTGGTAACGGCGTTGTCGAATCGTAGTCTTCTTTGCGATCGAACATGATCTCATTAGTAGCTTCATAAACATTGAGGTTGTTGTGTACCTCTTCAAATAAAGACAAATATTATCCAATTGGTACGTTTGGTAGAAATGTAGGTCCTCATGAATCTGTTAATGTCACGGAACTTAACGTTCAGTGGAATTATACTGGGGACTATACCTTGAGGTAAAAATACTCTTAATACTATTGTCTCTGAGAAATTTACGCAACTTGTACCCAGTATAGTATACAGCATTATCGGATAAAATATTTTAAGGTTTACCCACGTGAGGAATGTAGTCACATGAGAAACGGCGAATGAGGGCAGTGGCAGTAGCAGAACTTATAGCATACAGTTTAACATGCTTGGAGCATAAATCGTAAATTTCAAGAATATATTGTGGGATGTGGACCACTTACGTCAAAACTTACAATTTCTAGAGGTTTACTGGGTAGAATAGAATGCAATTCAGTTCAGTTGTTTAGATTTTCGTGACATATCGCACATTTTTTGAGTATACTGAAGATATTACGTCTCATATTCCTAAAGTAACAATAGACATTAAGCTACGATAGTCACTTCTTGGTACCATGATGACTCCAACAAAGTGTGTGTGCCAAATTAGGTTGCGTTCAGAATCCTTAGGTTTACAAACACACCAAGTAGTGGCTTCAGGATGACGGCGATAAAATAACATATCCTTATGTATCAAATCTCGGTTTGGCAGAGGATGGTCAGGTTGATTTGTGAGTAAAACTCTTACCTTATAGCAGTGAGGATCAGATTTCTGCCATGTTGACATATTTCCACATAAGTCAGTATAATACTGGTGATATAGCTTATCCTGCATAGGAAGTATTTGGTAATCACTCACATTCTCCAGATCAGGTTTACACTCATACAAGCCTTAAAGTAGACGAGACAAAGCGCCGGCAGTGATGTTGTCTTTACCCTTAACACATACAATTTCAAAGGAATTGTTTTGCAAATATAAAGCCCAACGTTATAATCTGAGATGTACCAGCTTACAAGTTAACAGAAGTTTGAGAGCTTGGTGGTCAGTATAAATTTTAGTGTGCTTACCATACAAATAATGATTGAATATCTTAAGAGCCCACACTATAGAGATCAAGTTCTGCAGCAGAGTATGTGCGTTCACATTCAATAAGATTGCGGCTCGCAAAACTGATAATTTTCACATGTTGTAGTTCTCCATTCTTTACAATTTGAAACAAACAACAGCCTAAACCAATACGATGAGGCGTCACATGTCACACAAAAATCTAAATTAAAATCAAGGTGATTCAAAATGTTTGCGTTAGCCAAAGCAAATGATGAATTTTTGAGATTAGCTGTTACTCCAGCTTGTGCGAATTTGTGTTCAGGCCGAAGGGAAGGACACGAAATTGATAGGTTCGCCTCCGGAATATAAATGCAGTATACTTTCTAGAATCTGGCATGGTCGGGACTTTCCAGAACGAGTTAGTCAGATCTATCTAGAAAAATAATTAGAATCTAAAAATTTCTGGAGTTGCTCCTCCCCTAAATTCTCAGGTTTTGTGGGAACAGGTAAAATAATCTCATTAATTGCCCGAGCACCCAAAACAACTCTGATATTCTCGTTGGGTTTCTTTACAACAAGTAAAGGGATGCAGTAAGGTGACGTGGATGGTTCGATAATTTTCCACTCTAACTTTTGTCTCAACTCGTACCACGCAGCAGGTCGCTGGGACAGTGGCTCATTATAGGGTTTGTGGAAGAAAATCTGGTGAGGCATAAGTTCTATTTTATATACATATGTATTGATCACACCTGGTCGCTTGCTAAATATCTGTTTATACTTTGACAAATCATCATAATATTCATTACGTCCATCATGTGTGACAGCTGTGGTTACTCTTAACTTATTACTAATTAAAGTTTTCAAGCCCTCAAACGCGGCATCACGTGTGTATGTCTGTATGTCTACATCATTACGGTCCTGTATTAACTGAATCTTCTACCCTGTACAATATTTCTCGTGCTTCAGAGTCCTGGTATTCAGGTCAATTGAAATTTCACTGCCCTTATCTCTAAGTGTACAGACAATTTGGAGAAGACAGTAGTACTGTCCTTCTCGCACAACACATCTAAACCTAAAATGCAACTAGTGACCAGATTTTGAACGACGAGGAATAGCCATTCTATGATTTCGTTACCCACCTTGACTGTCACCAATACCGGTTTCTTAACCCTAGAAGACGTACTGCCTACGGCAGTTAAAATATTACAATTCTGGGCAGGATACTCTGGTACGGGTTAAAACTCACACATTTTCTTTTAAAAATCATAGGACAAGACACTAACAGTCGCTCCTGTATCCAGAAAAATAGTAGTGGGAATACCACCGACAACACCAGTAGTTGAGGCTAAAACAATTTCATTACGTGATGAACAGCATTGTTCTGTTGTAACAGTCCATCAAATAAGTTTGTCATGATTATACGTTATGAGTAATAATGGTTGGTGTATACAACTGTCAGGTACTTGATCGTTTTGTCGTTGCAAAGTGGGTGTGTCAAATAATAAATTTAAAGTGAAGTCGACCACCCAACCCCCCTCCAACTCTTCCACAGCCACGACCTGGGGCACAGTAGTGACTGTTTTTAGTTGGTGGTGGTGGTCGTTGCATTTTCATGTTTTGACTCACCTGTGGGTTCGTAAATGCATTCCAGTTCTGAGTTTGAATTTGCGGCTGCGGCGATTGCCACTGGCCAGTATTATTGTTTTGCTACTGTGGTGTCGCTGTGTTTTGACACTGGGCAAATAGTTCTTGTTACTCCAGCTCTGTTGCTAGTTGGGAAAGGGGGGGGGGGTGGTACTGATAGTTATTTCTGCTTTCCATAAAATTTCTCTTACCATTCTGATAATTATTACTACCACAGTAGTAGTAGTAGTAGTAGTAGTGATTGTTGTTGCGCGGTCTCTTATTTGGATTGCCGCCAGTGTGTTGTAATTATTGTTTGTGTTGTGTTGAGCATGTTGGTTCTGATGTGTATATACATTTGCCATGTGAAGCTGTTGATTCTGTTGGCTTGCCTGTCCGACAGCAGCCAGGACCCCGGAATTGGGTTGGCTACCCTGCTTATTTTGCATGGCGCTAGTGTAAACTTTGTAGCAATTGTTTTGCAGTAAGGAACGCTGGTCAACGTAAAGCATAGCGATAGAATCGAGCACTGTGAGAAAATACTCTGCGTCGTTGTCTGGGATGTGCAGAAGTTTTTCTTTGATGTAAAAACGGAAGTCTTACCTTCAATGCGCGGAGGATGTCGCGCTTTGCGACCGTCTCGTCAAGGAAATGTCCCATATTTAAACATTTCTTGAAATGCCGGGGCAGATTGCCGTGGTTCAGGATCCACAATCTGCCTACGAAGTCGTTCCTGTACAAATTGTGACCAAAGTTTAGATAGAAAGGCTCTACCAAATTGCCGTGTGTGACACATCTGTAGGCTTCATTATACGCCCAAACAGCTGCGTCGCCTTGGATATAATCTATAACATAAGATATCTTCTTATGGAAATGTATTTCTCAAAGCTTTAAGAAAGATGACAGGCTGTACCGTTCTTTTTATCAGGTATAAATGTCTGAAATTATCTATGTCTTATGAGGCTCTCCTCTTCCTTGGCATTATAATAATATTTAGTTTCAGAATTATTGCTGTAATGTTCGACTGCCGAAAGGCAAGGAAAATACAGTTGATAATTTCACGACTACAATGCAGTGTGTCATATCGAGGTGCGTACTGTTGTTGTTGTGAGTACGTAGTCTGCGGTGTATATGGTTCATAAATATACTTGTATCCACTGCCAAACTATGTGTTTTCGTTGATATTATCGTCATTGCACTCTGGTTGTACGTAACTGTCAAACTGTTTAGATTGTGCAGCGGCAGATTGTGCTGCTTGAATGATTACGTGTTTGTTGTTATTCCTCGACAGTGTCGTGGACAACAGCACTCGTCAAAATATCTGTCTTCTTGTTCTGTCCAACTGTGAAATTCTCTATTGATGCATGGCTAATGGTTGTCAGTGCGTAGTCTTACTTTATGAGAAAACTGTTTGTCAATTGTGTTAACCTTGTTTTCGACATCGGGAATTCGCGTTTTTATATCACCATGCACTGCTGGATAAGATTTAATCTGAGTAACTACAGACTCGCATGTCTTACTGAGATGGTTTACTTGTTCTTGGATATCTGTCACATCTTTATTTCTGTTTTGTTGTTGTAATGAAAGCTCTGAAAATTTCGCGTTGAGGTCTGACACTTGCTCAGTCAGTCTGTTATTTATCTTCTCAACTCGGCTACACAAAGTGTCGTTTCACGTTTTAAGTGCAGCTAAATCTGATTTAAGTTCCTCATGTCGTGTTTTTATCTCGTCATGAACTATTTTCAAAGCTGTGCGTGTCGACGTCATCTGTTGGTCGATAAGTGCGTCAGTGTCCTGTTTATATTGTGTCATCTGATTTTTTTTGTCAGTCATCATGTGTTTTTGTTCGTTCATCTGTTTCATAATAGCATCGAACATACTGTCTATACTAGCGATGTGTTACTGTTCCGCCCCCGCCACGTCGTTAGACATGACGTCAAAAATGGTTCAAATGGCTCTGAGCACTATGGGACTCAACTACTGTGGTCATTAGTCCCCTAGAACTTAGAACTACTTAAACCCAACTAACCTAAGGACATCACACACATCCATGCCCGAGGCAGGATTCGAACCTGCGACCGTAGCAGTCGCACGGTTCGGGACTGCGCGCCTAGAACCGCGAGACCACCGCGGCCGGCATGACGTCAAACACCAAAATTGTTTCGTAACTAGACTTAGGCATCTTACTGGTGGATTGTCTATTTTCAAAATTTACGTCACCAGACTAGTCAATAATATGTCGCTCGTTAGTATTCGAGTCAAACGTAACGTCGGTTTCATTATTTAATGGCATGCCAGAGTCGGATTGCGTCTGTGTTTGCAGTCTCTTATTTTTCATCTTTGCTAATTGTTTTCTGGTCACTACCATGCCACACGTAATGTATGACACAATAAAAATTTGAACTCGTGTGTGTAATCAGAATAAATGTAAAAATTAATCTCTCTGTGCGACAATAACTGAACAAGAAAATTAACTGTCGAAAGTAACGGTGGAATTTTGTATACTAATGGCTGCAGGCCATGTTACGTCACACAGAACTAAAGTTGTCCATACTGTGAACTGATAAAACTCTATTGTTGCGCTGTATCAATAATGAAATTAATTTTGGAAACCACGATGTAGCTTAAAATCACTGCTACGCAAACGGAAAATTGCGATAGACCTACCAGGCAAGCTACTATAATACAGAGCGCTTGGGCAAGGTTACTGATGTAAAGATGCGGTGCCTTACCGTGTAACCGCGATTGCAGCGTAATTTCAGATGTCGACATCCATTTCAGTAATTAGTCTTTCTTCAATGCATTCCGGTCTCGTATCTCGTAATTCGTTTGCAATAAACATCTAACAAGTGGAATAAAATATAGTACATGTAACAATGCATCCAGACACGAAGTCGCCAATTTAATTAATTTTTTTTATTTGTTTGGCTCATACGTAACTGGATCGAGACTACGCAATGAATTAAAGTAGTCAATATAAGAATATTTTCTACAAACTCTCGGCGCTTGAGCATGGCGTTTACATTACAGGTCCGTTCATGTATTTTTAACCGTTTTCTTCTCTGTGCGATTTTTCTAATATCGGACTTCGTGAAAAGACAGCACTTGAAGACGACGGTGGTTTGAGATGGACGACTTTTTGTTCAAAAGTACGGAACCTTTTGCCATGCCATGTCACCCAACAATCTTACAATGACTCATGACACAAAATAAAACATATATGGGTTAGTAATAACTATATTCTGAAATGAAAACACAATTAAAAATTAGTACACTTGCATTGTGTGATTACGATTGCCGTTTGGTTGCAACTCGTGAATGAAATAATGAAATATTTGTGGTATTAATGGCGGTGCGCCTAAATACGTCCGATCTGGACAAGACCTAGAAAACAAAAGGTGACTTCTTCTTTGGCCAATGACGTGCCGATCAAAAATCTTCAAATGTTTCCAGCCGCTGCATACAATACTTATACAACCGTGAACTATATCTATAGCTCAAATTATTTATTTCATTACTTTTAATTACGTTTTACGGCAATGAAAGCTGAGCATGCAAATGTGCCTTTAAAATCTTATGCGTCGGCTACAAATGACAGATGAATAGCAATTCGACGGCTGTGGTTTGAGTTGCACATTACACCATCCGTATTGTTCAGTGGGTATGATACCACAAGTTCTGCAGTTAATAGTTGTGGTACTGTTAGAAAAGCCCATATACCACCGCAATGTCGTACAACATTTAATGGGTGAAAACGGTTAATTTTTTCTGGGGCCAAAAACAGCAAAAAAAGGCAAATTGACATCGGTTTCTACTTGTAATGAGATTGGCTAAGACATGTTCAATATGCTGTTCACAATTTTAAGGCAAAAGTTCAAATCGATAAACAGCATATTCCACAACAGATGGGAGTTTCTCGGGGATTACGTTGAGGATGCGTTGCACAATGCGTGCCTTCCATTCAGCAACGTTCGTAATTGCAGCACTGAATATCTGTCAGATAATCCCACATACAGGAAGAACACGGATTAAGATCATGTGATCTGGACGGCTTGGCTGTAGGGAAATGACGGCTGATAGTTATAATATTTCCGAAATACCTGTGCACCAGCCGCTTCAGCGGCAATGCAGTGTCCGGAGGGCCGCCATCGAGCATAAAAATGATCATACCGACACATCCACGCTGTTGGAGTGTTGGAATGATGTTGGTGGACAAAGCCTCTCATAGAGTTTACCAGTGCCGGTAGAGGAAACAGGATTCGCAGGACTCATCTCCTCGAAAAAATGCGGCCGTACGATAAACGATGCCGTCCAACCGCGCCACATAGTCACCTTTTCAAAACGAAATGTTGCCTTTTGATGTGTGCGCGGATATTCCGTTGGAATTATGCATATTGACATATCCTCCGAGATGGAAATGGGCTTCACCTGTCAACAGAATGTTCCGTTGCCATTGATTGTCCACTTCCAAGCGAGAAAAAATTCCAGAGTGAACGTTTGTATTGCTGGCATGTCAGCGGAAAGCAACGCCTGAGCATGGCTGATTTAGGATGGATAGCAGATGTTTCGAAGCGTTTTACGGCGCTGTTCTCCCAGAGATGTGGAACTCTCTGGCAATTCCCCGTGCATTGCATGCTTCCACACAGCCGCTAGACCCTTCCTGTAGTGCTGTGGTCACATCTCCGACAGATGTCGGATGAACTGCTTGCCTTCCTCTGCCCACATTACACTTCAAAAGAAACTGTGTTTTAGAATTCTGTAATCATTTTTTCCAGACCAGTAGCAGGCATAGAACTTATGCCTTTCTTCATACCCTTGAGTGTTCGGAACTTCAGCTGTGGTAGTGGCGCACAGTCACCGTGCTTGTAAAAGAGCTTCACCAGCAACATGCGCTGCTTCATGGAGACAGTCGCGGTGGCGTGTCACACGCAAACTGTGGAACAGCCGCGTGCCACGCCTCTGTTGGTGTGCGTATTGTAACGCTTACAGCGCCACTATTGGTCATGTTTTCGTCAAATCCAGCCCCCCCCCCCCCTCCCCATGACATTTCTACCTGCGTTAGCAATAAGTTGTTCAAATTTGACGTGATTCTGAGTAGTAGTTCTAATTCGTGGTCAACAATTTTGACGCTAAATTTTTCTGTGTTCTCATTTCTCTTAGCCCTCATTGCTTACGTATTTCTTCCGTTTACTCTCAATCTACACTCCTGGAAATTGAAATAAGAACACCGTGAATTCATTGTCTCAGGAAGGGGAAACTTTATTGACACATTCCTGGGGTCAGATACATCACATGATCACACTGACAGAACCACAGGCACATAGACACAGGCAACAGAGCATGCACAATGTCGGCACTAGTACAGTGTATATCCACCTTTCGCAGCAATGCAGGCTGCTATTCTCCCATGGAGACTATCGTAGAGGTGCTGGATGTAGTCCTGTGGAACGGCTTGCCATGCCATTTCCACCTGGCGCCTCAGTTAGACCAGCGTTCGTGCTGGACGTGCAGACCGCGTGACACGTCGCTTCATCCAGTCACAAACATGCTCAATGGGGGACAGATCCGAAGATCTTGCTGGCCAGGGTAGTTGACTTACACATTCTAGAGCACGTTGGGTGGCACGGGATACATGCGGACGTGCATTGTCCTGTTGGAACAGCAAGTTCCCTTGCCGGTCTAGGAATGGTAGAACGATGGGTTCGATGACGGTTTGGATGTACCGTGCACTATTCAGTGTCCCCTCGACGATCACCAGAGGTGTACGGCCAGTATAGGAGATAGCTCCCCACACCATGATGCCGGGTGTTGGCCCTGTGTGCCTCGGTCGTATGCAGTCCTGATTGTGGCGCTCACCTGCACGGCGCCAAACACGCATACGACCATCATTGGCACCAAGGCAGAAGCGCCTCTCATCGCTGAAGACGACACGTCTCCATTCGTCCCTCCATTCACGCCTGTCGCAACACCACTGGTGGCGGGCTGCACGATGTTGGGGCGTGAGCGGAAGACGGCCTAACGGTGTGCGGGACCGTAGCCCAGCTTCATGGAGACGGTTGCGAATGGTCCTCGCCGATACCCCAGAAGCAACAGTGTCCCTAATTTGCTGGGAAGTGGCGGTGCGGTCCCCTACAGCACTGCGTAGGATCCTACGGTCTTGGCGTGCATCCGTGCGTCGCTGCGGTCCGGTCCCAGGTCGACGGGCACGTGCACCTTCCGCCGACCACTGGCGACAACATCGATGTACTGTGGAGACCTCACGCCCCACGTGTTGAGCAATTCGGCGGTACGTCCACCCGGCCTCCCGCATGCCCACTATACGCCCTCGTTCAAAGTCCGTCAACTGCACATACGGTTCACGTCCACGCTGTCGCGGCATGCTACCAGTGTTAAAGACTGCGATGGAGCTCCGTATGCCACAGCAAACTGGCTGACACTGACGGCGGCGGTGCACAAATGCTGCGCAGCTAGCGCCATTCGACGGCCAACACCGCGGTTCCTGGTGTGTCCGCTGTGCCGTGCATGTGATCCTTGCTTGTACAGCCCTCTCGCAGTGTCCGGAGCAAGTATGGTGGGTCTGACACACCGGTGTCAATGTGTTCTTTTTTCCATTTCCAGGAGTGTATATCCTAGACTAGTCATCCATTTATTCGGTCCTATAACAGTTAGTTACATTCACTGAGAACAGCAACGCCATCATTGCTTTGGTTTCAGCCTACATTTTAATTTCAACGTTGAACCTTATTGTGTTTCTGTCGTTACTTCTTCAATGTGGAAATTGAACAGTAGGGATGAAGGACTAGCTCCGAGATTTACAGCGATTTTAATTCAAGCTCTGTGTTGTTGGGCTTCCATTCTTATTTTTCCTTATTGTTTCTTGCGCACATTGCATATTGCCTGTCTTTATAGCTTTTATTGTGTCTGTGCGTGTGTGTATTGACCTGGAGACCTAAAAACGACGGAGGGGCTTCGTCCCGCTGTGACCGTCAGTGGTTCACAACCAGACAACAGACCACAGAGGTCCACCCATCCCACCGCCGCCCCACACCGAACCCAGGGTTATTGTGCTGTTCGACCCCCAGTGGACCCCTCCGGGAACGTCTCATACGAGACGAGTGTAACCCCAAATGTTTGCGTGGTAGAGTCATTATGGAGTACGCGTAGGTAGAGAGAGTGTTTGCGCAGCAATCTCCGACATAGTGTAACTGAGGCGGGAAAAGGGAATCAGCTCGCATTCGTTGAGGCAGATGGAAAACCGCCTTAGAAACGATCCACAGTCTGGCCGGCACACCAGACCTCGACACTAATCCTCCGGACGGATTGTTGCCGGGGACCAGCACACCTTCCCGCTCGGGAAGCTGCGTGTCAGAGCGTGCGGCTAACCGGGCGTGCCTAACATTTTTTCTGGGTCGACAAGTCCTGTCAACGTGTCTTGATTTTTCTGAGCTCTTATCAATCGCAATTTCAGAAGTGCCTGTCTAGTGCCCTTACCATTCGAAAGCCGATCATCTTCTAACAGATCTTCAATTTTCTTTTTCATTCCTCTGTGCATTATTCTTGTCTGTAGGCCGTTAAGCTGATTTCGAGATAGTTCTCGTAGTTATTAGTCCTTGCTATCTTCTAGATTCTGTGAATAATATTTTTCGTGTGATAACAAATTATGGGTGGTAGCAAATTATTTTGACATACGGTCCCGCAAGATGGCGGGTGCAATTTTGTGAAATAATCTCCTTGCAACGCAAAACGCCTTTGTTTTAATGATTTCCACCCCGCCCCTCCCCTCTCTCGACCATTCCCCCCACCCCTTCCCCTGACATCAGTAGCGGCCTGGTTTTGTACTGTTTCAGTACCCCTTGTCAATCCGACCTGGTAAGTATCCAGTGCTGTGCAGCAATGTCGAGAGGAGGACGGAAAGCGTGGTTTACGCAGTCTCCTTAACGAATCTGGTACAATTTCTACGTGTCTGCCTTCCCTCCATTGTAATTGATAGGTGAATCGACATTCTTTTGATTTGCGTACTTTATTACGTAACTGAAATCAAACTGAATTTTTATTAGTATTCATGGGGATGACCTCACGCGTTTTCTCGTTCAGGCTTTACTGCTGTTTTTGAAGCCATTTAGATGTCCGAATCATCTTGTAATACGTTTTGATTTTCTGCAGCAACATTACATGACGCTAAAAGGTGAACTCATCTGCAGACAAGCTAAGAGAACTACTCAGTTTATCTGCAAAATCGTTGATGTCGATTAAGGACTGCAGAGGGCCTATAATGTCGCCTTGGGGAACTGCGCATTTGACTTAGATATGACTAGATGACTTTCCACTCATTACTAATTTCCTCTAACACATAATCACGAACCCATTCCCAGGTATGAGAGAACGCATCATCTACACGATATATGATTAGAAGTCGCTTTTCAGGAACGGCGTCAAATGACTTTATATATCTAACAATATGGAATGAGCTTGAGATGCACTGTCTAGCCCTCATTTCTTCGTGGTTCTGTGAACTTTGGAAAATAAAAAAAGTAAGTAAACCTGTATGCCCGCCCGGCTAGCTGCGCGGTCTAACGTCCTGCTTTCCGAGCGGGAAGGATGCTGGTCTCTACAAGAACCCGCCCTGCGTATAGTATCGAGATCCGGTGTGCCGCGCCAACCTGTGGATGGTTTTTAAGGTTGTTTTCCAAAAAAATGGTTCAAATGGCACTGAGCACTATGGGACTTAACATCTATGGTCATCAGTCCCCTAGAACTTAGAACTACTTAAATCTACCGAACCTAAGGAGAGCACACAACACCCAGTCATCACGAGGCAGAGAAAATCCCTGACCACGCCGGGAATCGAACCCGGGAACCCGGGCGTGGGAAGCGAGAATGCTACCGCACGACCACGAGCTGCGGACCGCGGTTTTCCATCTGCCTCGGCGAGTGCGAGTTGGTTCATTTTATTCCGCCTCAGTTACACTACGTTGGCGATTTCTGCGCACACACTGTCTCCACTTACGCGTACACCATAATTATTCATAATTACTTTACCACCCAAACATTTGGGGTTACTCTCGGGGTTCGGTGTGGGTTCTCGGTGCGTTGGGTGGACTACTGTGGCCTGTTTTGGGACTGTGAACCACTGAGGGCTACGGCGGGACGAAGCCTCTCTGTCGTTCCTAGGTCTCCAGTTCAGTACACAATACACAAGTAAACCTGTGAGAGCGGCTTCTGTCTGCGATAAATGCAGTGTGGTTCTAATGGCCGTGAGCACTATGGGACTTAACTTCTGAGGTCATCAGTTCCCCAAAACTTAGAACTACTTCAACCTAACTAACCTAAGGACATCACACACATCCGTACCCGAGGCAGGACTGTAGCGGTCGCGCGGTTGCAGACTGTAGAGCCTAGAATCGCTTGGCCATGCAGTGTGGTGAGTACGATGGTGCATACATTAATATTGAAGCAGATCATCACCATCTGCAACGGAACCAAACGAAAGATGATATTCATCACACACAGTCAGAATCAACAATATCCTAGGGGGCCAGATTGGAAAATACTCTCCATCACACGGTATGAGGCTAATGTTTGTCTCGCGTGAAACATAACGCATTATGAAAGTACAGCGAGGACGGCAACTGTACAACAATACCTTTAACGCTAGCGCCTACAGGTTTAAAAGCTCGAGTAACTAACCGAACAACGAACAGTTATCCAAAATTTTAAATGTAGCTCTTGATGTAGCCATCGTGTGAGGACAAGGGTACGGATTTCGGTACCCCTTAGTGCCACAGTTACTTGCAGACGCTGGAAAATTACTGATATTAGAAATATTCAATCGTAAATGGTACTGTCAACACTAACAGATACTCGGTGCTAGACAAAAATAGCAAACACAGTCAAGAAGTTGATGCTGGCCGAAGTGGCTGAGTGGTTCTAGGCGCTTCAGTCCGGAACCGTGATTCTGCTACGGTCGCAAGTTCGATTCCTGCCTCGGGTATGGACGTGTGTGATGTCTTTAGGTTAGTTAGGTTTGAGTAGTTCTAAGTCTAGGGGACTGATGACCTAAGATATTAAGTCCCATAGTGCTTAGAGTCATTTGATCCATTTTTGAAGAAGTTAATTTATTTCGCTTATTGTAGCTACGTGTAAAATAAAGAAATGTTTTGTTAAACTCGTGCTGCTATTTCTATCTCCATTAAAGAGCTTCATGTCAACGTTTCTTTTGTCATCACAGTAGACTGCATGATTCTGTAATGATAGGGAGCCATGTGGTTGAATGGTAAGATGCCGGGCTTTAATTAAAACCATAATACTCTAAAAAAGTTGCTTTAAATACTCAAAAACTCATAGTGTGAACACATTTTTAACCGTTTCTTTTGCAATACAACCAAGTCCGCAGTAGACGACGGGAAATAATGCTTTTAACCAGAATGAATTTAATTAAAAACAACTTCAACTAAAATTAATTATTAAACTCAGTATTAAAACATTAAGCTATTTAAATAAATTAGGCAGCGAATTAAATCTTATAAGTTAAATGATGATTCATGGACTGTAAGACAATAAACTTTTATTGTTTGAAAGATGTTCTTTAATAAATCGAAAATACAATGTTTACATTTGTAGTTTGGCTCTGAGCACTATGGGACTTAACATCTGTGGTCATCAGTCCCATAGAACTTAGAACTACTTAAACCTAAGTAACCAAAGGACATCACACACATCCATGCCCGAGGCAGGATTCGAACCTGCGACCGTAGCAGTCGCGCGGTTCCGTACTGAGCGCCTAGAACATTTGTAGTTTCCAGAACCGGCTGCCAAGGAAGCTCTGCTGTATAAAGACGCCAACTGCAACGAGATCACAATGAACCACCTTTGTTTATTAAAGCGTACACTGCGACCTCCACATAACCGCTTATAGTTGCAAGATATTTACAGTACAGTAAATAAGCTATTTGTAGCACACCAAAGACACTGAAAAGACGACGTCGATTTTCATCAGATGACGGTGCATAGCAACTGGGAGATATGATGATGGGTTCATCATTGTCCGGCAGGAGTTAACGCAGAGCTCCATCTGTGTTTACCTTCAATAGGGAATACTTAAAGCGAGAAGGATTAGTGTGGTCCAAAAATGTGAAACATGCAACCTTGGCACGGAAGTGCACTCATAATTCCTACAGGCATTTAAGCAAGTTTGAAAGGATTAAATTGTGGCCTTTTGCGTGGCGAGGTGATAGTTATGAAGAACCGCCACACAAGGTGGACGAGCTGTGTCACTTGTGCAACGGTTCTGGTATCAGTGTGTAAGTGTACTGTCATATTGCTGGCTTAGTTGTGGAGTATCTTTGCGGGCAACCGCGTCTAGAGAGTCGAGCGCGGGACACGGAACTGTTATGTTGTGTAATGTGTAGCGCTGCATGTGAGAGGCATTGTTAGCATGGAAGTTGAAGTGTTGCTTCAAGTGTTACTACAGTAAAGTGATAAAATACGTAAATGATTCAGAGAAAAGTGCGTCAAGAAGTAATTTAAAAATGAGCAGTGCTGCTGATAACGTATTTGTGTATCTTCTCGATGCATGTCGTACCGTACTGTATCAATCATCCGCGCCGTCTTCGGTCTCCCAGAATGAACTAATGTGAATCAGTAATACTACTGTTTTCACAAAAGAGAGCATTTAAGGGCCATTGTCTTGTAGCGAGCGTGAGAACGTGCGTTCGATGATCGCGTTTCCGCATCATCAACAATCAGCCGCGTCGCGCCGGTTACGCTCACGCTCGTACAACTGAAGAACTATGAACTGTAAATTTAACCTTGTGAACAGTGATAAAATTTATTACTAGTGTCAAGGAGGACTGGTACCAAATATACGTATACGCGTGACGAGTGTAAGAACTTACGTGCGAGCATTCGGCTTCCGCATAAAAAAAAGGTTAAAATGGCTCTGAGCACTATGGGACTCAACTGCTGTGGTCATCAGTCGCCCTAACTAACCTAAGGACATCACACACATCCATGCCCGAGGCAGGATTCGAACCTGCGACCGTAGCAGTCGCACGGTTCCGGACTGCGCGCCTAGAACCGCGAGACCACCGCGGCCGGCGCTTCCGCATCATCAACAATCATCGGCGCCGTGTTCGGTACGTGTACGCTCGTCCAAGTTGACAGATAATGGTCAAGACTATCATTTGGGATAAACATTTACGACTTACAATGTAAACAGTGCAACCTGTGATTTCCATATCGTCTCAGAATATAGATGTTCATACCAGACGTAGAACAGTGTTGTGCTTAACGTTGAGTGGCTCCCCTTATTCGCTTGCATATTTCGATAAATAATTTCAGGCAAGCCAGCAGATGTGTGGAGCAGAACAGTATGACCGCCGCGGGATTACCAGGAACGTGTAGTGGATAGGGTGCACGGTCAAGCAACAGTCCGTAACGACAAACAATTTGCGGGACGCCCATCCATTCGTATTCTCCTGCGTGTTACAACTGGTCACATGAACATTCTCACATTCGTAGAAAAGTTTCTGAACGTCTGCGCAGCACAGACGCCCGCCAGGATCGTCGTTTTGTAAGAGCAGTTGTAGCAGACTGTACAGTTACCACATCACACATGGATTGTAAGCCTATGCGTGTCCAGAGAACTGCTGCGAAGTCCTTATTAGCAGTGGGACTCCGGGTATCCACACATCTAGCCTGTCTTTCAGTCTTGCCAGAGCATCGATACGCACGACTCGGCTGATGCCGGCAGAGCATCACTTGGAATGGTGCTCCGTCATCTTCAGCGATGACGGAAAATTCTGTCTCCATGCGAGTGATGGTCGTTTGTGAGTTGTCTTGTACAGTGCATTCGAGACACACCGGCTCCACCGCAGGACTTATGGTCTCGGGTGCGACAACTACATTTCTTGTTCACCTTTGGTGTTTCTGGAAGGAACACTAAACCAGTGCTCGTTACTTGCAGAATGTTGTTAGACCCGTTCTCTTGACCTCCTTGCAACAGGTAAATGATGTGTTGCTCCAATAGAATAAAGCTCGCCCACACACTGCCCTGAAAATTCAGAGTGCTCTGCAAGATCTGCATCAACTTACCTGGCTAGCACTATCTGAAAATGGTTCATATGGCTCTAAGCACTATGGGACTTAACATCAGAAGTCATCAGGCACCTAGACTTAGAATTATCTAAACCTAACCAACCTAAGGACGTCACACACATCCATGCCCGAGGCAGGATTCGAACCTGCGACCGTAGTGGTTACGAGGTTCCAGACTGAAGCGCCTAGAACGGCTCGGCCACTCCGGCCGGCTCAACGGATATGCTTCTATAGAAATCGAACCAGCTCCCCATGACTTCTACAGGGTAAAATTGCGCCGATTCAACATCTCCATTCCAAATGTAACAGGTGCCAGGCTGGTAGGCGCGGGACTTACAATCTCACTTGCTCCTAAATATCTCAAGAGAAAGTACGTAGGCACAACAACACATCACAAACAGTAATAAGTTCTGAGTCCCTGCTGGTTTTCCCTTAACAACGGCTAACACCAGGAGAAACAAACATCAATGAACTAGCAAGCATCAGCAGCCGTAAGCTATTCGGGGCAGTCAATTATGTCTGACAGTACAGTTCTTAAAAGAACATAACCAAAGTATGAAAATCAACAGCCAAAACCGACCCGTAGCAACTCTCAAATACAACAACGTGTCTATGGCGTGCCGCACACGCCACCGCTAAGGCTCCGTCTGGCTCAGTGTCCGCTCGCCGGAATGTCGCCGGCACTCCTCTGGCTAAACGCCCCTGGCTACCCTCTTGTCCAGTACGCAACACTTTAAAGCATCTTGCTCTTTGTGGGAGACGTCCAGAAAGTAAGTACCGTTTCAGAAAGAACTCTTAGAAACATTTTACTCTCACACCAAAATTAATTTTTACTTGAAAGAGTATGTATTAAGATAATTTTATATATATTTGCCACCATTTTTTAGACATTTGTCATAACGGGGAACAAATTTTCTATGCCCCCTTCATAGAAATAAGATGCATGTCTGAAGGGCACCACAGGCACTGCAATTTAGTATATTTTAACTTACAGACGGAATTAGGGACTATATAAGAGTACGGATAACGGCACTGATTCTTTTTGGGTCACGCAAATGTCTGAAAATTTTTGAAGCTGTGTACTGTGCTTCTTTCATTATTTGGTTCAAAATGGTGCAAATAGCTCTGACCATTATAGGACCTATCTTCTGAGGTCATCAGTTCCGCCGGCCGGAGTGGCCAAGCGGTTCTAGGCGCTACCGTCCGGAACCGTACAACCGCTACGGCCGCAGGTTCGAATCCTGCCTCGGGCATGGATGTGTGTGATGTCCATAGGTTAGTTAGGTTTGAGTAGTTATAAGTTCCAGGGAACTGATGACCTCAGATGTTAAGTCCCATAGTGCTCAGAGCCATTTGAACCATCATCAGTCCCCTAGAACTTAGAACTACTTAAACCTAACTAACCTAAGGACATCACACACATCCATGCCCGAGTACGATTCCAACCTGCGACCGCAGCAGCAGCGCGGTTCCGAACTGAAGCGCCTAGAACCGCTCGGCCACAGAGGCTGGCTAGCAGGATCTCCAATCTCCAGACTTGTCTCAATCGTGCACATGCGGGGTACAACGGGACGAGAAGTGACTCGTGTCCAACAACTCTTACACAACAGTGTGAAAAGGCGGGGCATATCGTATCCAGTATTTGCCATCTGTCCGGTCGACTGGATGCCAAAGTCAGCGCCATCACTGCCACGCATGGAGGATACATTAAGTACTAATATGGGTGTTCCTATATTGGTCAATACTTGGTACCTCAGGACCACTTGTGCTATTGATCAATAAATGTAATCATTTCACGAACTCCGTATGCAATGCTTCAACAATAAATATTGAGTGAATTAGAAACCTCTAAAAGGCTGAACAATTTTTCTACCCGCAGTTTACAAACAAGGTGGTCAGAAACAGTTTGAAAAGCTTGTAATAGTACTAACGAATTGGGTGTGTCGAGAAATAGTTGTTCACGAACTCCGTATGCAATGTGTAAACAATAAATATTGAGTGAATTAGAAACCTCTAAAAGGCTGAACAATTTTTCTACCCGCAGTTTACAAACAAGGTGGTCAGAAACAGTTTGAAAAGCTTGTAATAGTACTAACGAATTGGGTGTGTCGAGAAATAGTTGTTACGAAAAAAATGTCTATACATTGGGCCGTTTACGAGTTAACTAGCATTGAAGTCAGCCACTCACATCATGTTGAGCGCAAATTAAAGCTGTGTGACAGAGGCGGTGTCTCTAAACGTGAACTTCGTTTGACTTCCTAAAATCTAAAAACAGAGCGATACATAAATTGAACATGCGACGGTAGCAAGGATCGAACCAGAGTCAAAGATGAGAAGTATTGTGTGCTATAACTCGATTCAAAGTTGACAAGTATCGTGTGCCATCATCACCGTTGTACAGACACTGACACTGATTGTATCTGGTGGGCATTTCACCAGTTTTATCAGGCAATAGCAAAAAAATCTAGAGAATAAATTCCTTTAGTTTCGACTAACGTCGGAAAAGCTGATAAGGAGATTATGGCAATGGCAAGACATGAATTAATTGGGCACTAAAGGCAGGGTTCTTGTTTTGAATCTCATTTGGGCACAAGGTGTTATCGAAGATCTAATGATCTAATCACCGTGTACATTCTGCTGCAGAGAAAGATTCATTCAAAGGGTCTAAATATTTTTTAAGCAAGCAATAAAATTTAAAAATTAATTTACACTAACGGCTCTCGGCTAGAGTAGTGTCTTGGTTGCTCAGTCGTTTTCTCCTCATCATGTCTTCACGAGTTACCTGTCAAACGCAATGACAGTCTACAATGTAAAATCTGTAGGCGTAGAGGCAAGTGAGGTGAGGACGAGGGAAAATTTTCATCTCTTCTGGTTGACTTGGTATCCTCTAAATGCGTCCGGAAGACAAAATGGTTCAGAACATCCAGAACTCCTTTATTCGTCTAATAGTCTAATTGCAGGAAGTAGTAATCATCTCTTGATCACCAAAACACGTCGGAATCATGGCAACTGAGAAAGCTGACATTTCATCAAAGGTAACGAGCCAGAGACACACTCTTGAAAAATATACTGTCCCTAGCTATTGAGCCAGAAGGTCGTATATCATTTAAAGGCATAGTGGCTGGAAGTGTCGGAATATAGGCTAAGTTTCGGTTACTGAAACTAACTAGCACTGACTATGACGGATCTCCGTATAGGTCACTGCCCCTGACTTTGCCTTTTTGCTGCAGTCAGTGGAAGAAAATTTTTCAGAGAGTCTGTATTTCTGTTAGAACCGTGCACGTGGTTGTTAAATTTAGCAAGCGTACGAAGAAGCTTGTGTGACTAGTAACTCTGACTGTACTATTTTCACATGTGACGAATTTAATGTACTGTGTGCAACGGTTCAGAAGGTGATCATTAGTAGGGACTGAGAGTTTAGACATTATAAGTCATTAAAATGCTCTAGAACAAAGAGATCTAAAATAGAAATGAAAAGTCAGTATACAAAAATCTTACGTTATTTCTGTTTACTTACTAAATTGCATTAGTCAACCACACAATCAGCATTTTTATGTTAACATCAAATTGTACTATTCACCGACGGAAAACATTCTCAACACCAAAACATTATTAAGCCGCAGTAATGAAATTTTGGGAATACATTTGTCTCGGTAACATATTTAAGTGATTGACATAGCTAGTTCACAGGTTTATGTAACTGTGAGGTATGCCGTTGTAAATGTGAAGTGCTGGCACACAAATAATAGTTGTAACCGCCAGAATGTTGAATGCAGACATGCAAACGTACCTGCATTCTCCTATACAGCTGCCCGATCTCAGTTTGTGGCATAGAGCTTCTTGTCTCTTGCTCGTGGCCGTTTGTGAATGAGGCTGGAGCTGTCGTCCGTGCTCTCCTGGCGACAGATCTGGTGATCGCGCAGGCCAAGGCAACGTGTCGACACTCTGTAGAGCCTTTTCAGTTACAGTAGCGGAATGTAGTCGACCGGCGTTATCCTGTTGGAATACACACTTGGAATGCTCTTCAAGAATGACAGTACAACAGGAAAAATAACCAGACTGACGTACATATTTGTCATACGAAACCACACCGCAGACCACAATTCCAGGTATAGGTCCAGTATGCCTAGATGCAGACCTTCAACTGACCTCGTTCTAATCAACACACGGGCATTACTGGCACAGAGCCAAAACTAGCTTTCACCAGAAAATACAACAGACCTCCACGATGCCCTACAGTGAGTTTCCGCTTGGCACCACTGAAGTCGCAAAACGCTTTGGATTTGGGTCAGTGGAATGCACACTGCAGGGTGTCTGGTTCGGGGATGTCCTTATAGTAAGCGATTTGTAACACTTCGTTGTGTGACTGTAGTAACAACTGCTAATCAGGCTATTTCTGATTGAAAAGCGCCAGAGCCATACGCGTAACACAATGGTCTTCCCTCTCGGTAGAGCTACGTAGGCGTCCAGAGCCCGGTTCTCTTGCTATGTTACATTCTCATGGCTATCAGTCATGTACCGTGACTACTTTCCTGGAAAGTCTTTCTGCAGTATCGTGTGAGAAACATCCAGCTTCTCCTAGCCCTATTACATGAGAACATACTCAGTGGGGTGTTGATAATGGCGTCTTTGTCACCTTAAAAGGCATTCTTAACTAACATCAACTAACCACGTCCAATCTGGAAGGTAATTAACGTTAAAGATTTGCGTCGTCATAGTGGTGCTACTAGCTCCTTTCTTATGCTATCGGTGCAAAATTTGAATAGATATCGTCTTTGAGATGTAGGAACACGCTTATCAACTTTAGTTTATGTCGCAAGACTACTTCTTGGGGCCGTAATATTTTTCCATTAGTGTATTTCTAAAGTTACGTTTAAGTTTAAAAAAATGCTAATTGTAACTGACTGAAAAATGAAAACGTTTCTGGAAAACCTATGGACCACAATGGTTACCAGCTGATTGCACATGATAAACAAATGCCTTTATAAATTTCCTGGACTCATTTCGAATCTCCTCTCAGATAACAGATTTTTCATCCGAGCAAATGACCTCTCAACATAAACAGAGATAACTGGAGCAAATCTGAAAAAATGCGCTATTGCAAGGTCCGTATCTTCTGCGAAAGAATTGTCACCTTGTAGAATTTTCGGCATGTTTGAAGTTTATCAAGATTAGGTGTTTTTGAAAACAACATTTACATTTTTCCCTTACTAGTGAACCCCATTTTCCAGTTAACACTCTCCCATCTTTGCACTGCCTCGTCTACAGTTTTCATTGAGTTCCTCAATAGTTTCCCTGTTTCATGATGCTGGGAAATTACATATTGTTGGAATCCGAACCCAATGAAAGTAAGTTATTTCCCACTTCCCAAGATTCAAATGGTTCAAATGGCTCTGAGCACTATGGGACTTACCATCTGAGGTCATCAGTCCCCTAGACTTAGAACTGCTTAAACCTAACTAAGCTAAGGACATCACACACATCCATGCCCGAGGCAGGATTCGAAACCAAGTTGTTCCAGACTGAAGCGCCTAGAACCGCTCGACCACCACGGCCGGCTCCCAAGATTCGAGCGGTATTTTTGCTACAACTGAAGATGTTTCATCATCCACAGTGATGAATATCTTAGTTGTTTTCGGCAAATTTGAAGAACAGTAGATTCCTACTGAAATCAGTGTGCCCTGTCACATTATGATGGATTGAGGTTGCAGAGATGTATCTGGAGCAATGGTGACGTGGCGTTCACAAAGATCTTACTAGTGGAAATCAATATGTCGACATCAGGAAAAAAGTGATAATCTCCTCTGATGCGGTATGAAAACCATGTACTACATGAAAAATAACTGGAAATGGCAATTTTTAAGCTGTCCCAATTTTTTTCATGAAATACTTCAGTAATGACACTGGTAATAAAACGATCATAGGAACAGTTGACTTGTCGATTAGAATGCAGGTCTTTTTACTTTTTTCCTTTATTTTTAAAAAATTTCATTACTTCTTTCCAACATTCACTTAAATAACAGTGTCGCAAATTTGACTCACTACATGCACTTCGCCGTAAAATATCTTAATGCGGGATTACGTAGATTCCACAAAGGAGCTCGGGCATCAATAAAAGTTTAGCACCCGAAAACCTCAAACCACACACACACACCGCATCAATAAAAGCTACACATAAGTCGGAACAAATTGAGAATTTCGACTCGATGTTACAATTGCTGTTGGAAACAAAGAAATCTTCTTCCCAGTAACCTCGGAAAGTGAATCTTTGTGTTTTGTTGCACCTATTTGTTGAGAAATGAAATATTTCTTTTCTAAATTCACTGACTGCTCATCTGTTTTGTACATAAGTATTTTATCCCGAGTACAAAGTGCTTTGGATCCTGAATTATTAATGTAACTTCTCAATTCACTACGGAAACGAACGCTGCCATGCACTAAAACAATGTGATATTTAGAACAATAATTAAACCACATTTTAGCTCCGACAGTCATTGTAGCTTCTGAACGAAATATAATCCGATATGTTGTCCAGGAAACACAAGTGATAATTAAAACCGTTCGCTATTGTTACCTATTACTATTTAGTCCCCTACTTTTAAAAGCGATAATGAACATCACCATAACGAGACTCTCATTATTGTTTTTGAAAGCAGAGGAATAAATAATAATAAAAAGGCCATAAAATGCATTTATTTCGGTAATTTACCATTTATGTAAAGATGCGCTTAAAAAGGCAACATAAAACTGTGGCAATTCAATCTAGAGATTTAACACATTTAAAAAAGCGTTCTGCCATATTTTCGGTCTCTGGTCATTACCGACCGAAAGTTATAACTTGTAAATCTTTTAGTGGTCGTTAATTGGAATAATATAATGTACTAAAAGCTTCCTGGATCACTATGAAAATTTGATTGCGGTTATGTCGCAACTCGTGCAGACAAGTTTAAAGGATTTGTGAATTGTCACAGACACCAGCCTAATGTACTGGGTTGAGGTGTGTTACAGAGTGGCTGAGCGTATGTGTTTAATTTAGCCAGTAATATTTATCTGTTGCAGTATCATATTACTGTCTCATTATCGTATTTTTGAGCACTGTGCTCTCTCCCATTAGAATTTTTTTAGATCCGACATATAGCGGATTTTGTTGTGTTTCACATAATAAGTTTTAGGAAATGTTTTATCTGCATATATTTCTTAGTACATTTTATAACACTTTTACGTATTTTAATCTCATTCCTTTTATCAGCCTGTGGTGTGGCTTCTAATAAACAACACATCAGTAGTTCTGACACAGCCACGATGGGTCTCAAATAAAAGGAAAAGTGGCGTGAATTATACCACTGTCTTGTATATGTAAATGATTAGTATTTCAGCGCAGCTGCACGAAGTAGGCGGAAGTAACGCTATCTGTGTTCTGTACCCGAGATAACATTACGCAGCTCACTCAGAAATCGAATTTCGATGTGAGTGAGAAGCCAGTGAGTTGTGAGAAGATTGTGTTGTTCCTCGTGTAACAAGAAAAAAAAAAATTACTGTGATTTATTCGAAATGGAAGGATCATCGGTAATTGAGCGATTATAATTAACTGTCCTGAGAATAAGCAGTCTTTGGGGTGACGACATTAACTCTCAACACCTTATAGCATCTCAACGGCACAGGCAAACAGTGGCGTACCCCTGTGAGTGGGAGCCACTGTGGTGGATAGCCGGGGAGCAAAATTTGTAGGGACGCTATGAGATTGTGCGGCACAATATTCGCCATGAAATAAAATGCAGTATTTCAGGGCTTGCATATAGGCTGCGTCATAACTGGTGTCCTATATTAATGTTTTTCCATAAAGTATTATCAAGTATTATTTTACATGTCTGGCAGAGGTAGTGGGAGTCATCCTCCCCCCCCCCCCCCCCTCTTCCCTCCAAAAGGCCATCGTGAGATCTTAAACTGGTTGGAGTGGCCCGCTTTCGCTCGTGGTGCATGAGCAAAACAAAAGATATCAGCTGATTCACGACTTCATTGTTGTCCTTCTGTTCGGAAATTAAGGTTATCCGTAGCAGCCAACATCTGGACTGAGAATACAGCAGAAAAAAAGTAGCCCTTAGATACAATAATAGGTAAATTACATATCTGATTTACAGAATTGTCAGTAAGAAACTTTATAATTGATAAATAAATTTTTATACTGTAGAGACAACACGCCATCGTTTGCCAATGCTTGATAGTAAAAAGCTCCTGTAGCCAAAATCGTCTCAGGAAGTTTCCTCCAGGAAACAGTGGCTCTTGAGGTTGACCTTATCCTTGCGCACGTGGCTGGGATATTTGATTTATCCAAAACAAGTTCTTTTCTTCACAATTGACTGGTTTTCCGAACAATGTATTACATTTTTTTTGTATCTGGCCATACAATGTCTGTTAAAAGAAAAAGTAGTAATTTAATGAAATCTGGAAAAAATATATACTCTACAAAAATAAGTTGTGGTAATGTAAATAATCCGACTCAGTGTTCCCAGCAGCAGCGATTTCTGGATAGCAACAGGAGTTAAACATCTTGTACTGTTTGCCGTTCCTCTCCGGACTTATACATATGAACTGCAACCTAGTCTTGCCACAGATGCTCTCCTTCTTGTATCCGGTAAAGACACTATGTCGACTAAAACTTTATACACTTATTACCTATTAACAGTGTTTATTTATTAGTGGATTATATGCATTTTATTTTAAACTCCTCGACTGACAAACCATGGATGATACGTAAAAATTTCACCAGACATATCGTCTCCGGTTGCGCGTTTACATCCTCAGAGCTGTGGGGGCGAGTTGTTCGCCGCTTTACCTGCAGTGATGTTTCCCGGAGCAAAAGACAAAAGTTTAGGGGAAGGTTGTACGTATCAACCACGGCCTGTCAGTCCAATACTTTTAAGTGAAATGACTACAACGTACGTTTACATGCATTTTTTACAATTGTTTAATTTTTCCGAGATTTTTGTTATCCACAATTTCCTTAAGAAGGGAAACTGGCACTTAGTGCAGGAAAAGACGAAAATCAGAACAGGAACAGCCTGTTAAACCAGCTGGAAGTGTTGACCGATTTACTGTGAAAACTGCTGATATCACCAGCTGTAAGTACACCAAAATTTACATGTTCATGTAATCCAGAGCCCCTAAGCTGTGCACTCACCACAGCAGAAGCTGAGTCAACTACCTGAAAATGCCCCAAAGCCTGCCCAGAAGAGCTCTCTCTCAGAGTAGATTGATTTTCAAGTTTTTACTGATATTAGTTATTGGCCACAAATTGTGTGTGAGACTGAAAAATGAACTTGCTCAGAGAGGTACGTGTGATCTATAGAAAAGAGCTGCATTTCTTTTCCGACATATAATACTGCCAGATCACTTTGCTAGGGATTGATTTTATATGAAATTAGAATATATCGGGTGACTTAAGGATAGGGTTGTTGTATTCTTCCACCAAATGTGCTTTGTATTGCTTATCTGTCACGGTCTTTAAGAAACAAAGAGGGTAGTTTTTTTGTACAACCTCTTTGGAATGAGACTACAGAAAATGTAAACAGCCGATGACACTGGTCGATTAGGAGACACAAGTCATTCCAGAAATGGAAAGCATCGTTGACTGCCTGTTATATTTAGTCAGACAATCCTTAGCCTTGCGTGGTAGATCAGATCTTCGTGGAAGTGATAAGGGTTTAAATTTCCTTGAAACTTTCAAGATATGATATTTATGGTGCAACTGCGAATCATCATCATCTTCACAAAGTTCAGAAAATACATTGCTATGCTACTTCTTATGTTCCCCCCCAAGAAGCCAAAATCAGTTCATCAAACTACTTGATGATCATTTCAAAATAGAGGTATTTAAGAAAATTTCTAGGGCTAAGTATTTCTCAATCACGTCTGATAGTACACCAGATATATGGGAAATCAGATAATGGAATTACAGGAAAAATTTGAATTAAACTGAAACGAGACGGTCTGAAACTAGAGTACTGTTATGATAGTACAGCGTCCATGGCGGAAGACGTTAGTCGTGTTCAGAGACATATTTTGTTTACAACGCTTTTCGTGTAGTATCGGTCACTGCACTTGCTACTCAACCCGGTAACCGAACAACAAATCTCGTCAGGCATTGTCTCTGTAGCTATGGTTGATATTTTTGCGCTATAAACTGAAGATTAACATTCCTAATTCGTATGACGAGTACTTAAATATTATCTGAAATGATAAAATGTGTTTACCGACGTAAAAGAAAGTGTAGCCTTTTTCATTCAGTGACATCTAATGATAAGCCACAATCCCTACCATCGTTGAAACTACGTAACAAACTATCAATTGACGGTAAAGAATAATGATAGACTAGTTTCTCATATACCACGCCTTCTAAACAATCAATGAAGCTACAAAAACATGGAAGAAACATTTAATTTCAATTGATGCAAAATTTATAGAAGTTCATTATTAAAAAATCTATAATTTTTTGTGATTATTACACCTCCATAAAAGGCTCAAATGACAGCGAATACGGTAAATCTCTCACTTTCCTTCAAACTTGCTCGACTGCGGATTATTCATCACAAGTACGAGTTATATTACATCATAAATAACTCATTCAAAACAGAACTGACTCACACCTGATATCCAGGGAAGAATGTTAAGTGCATCTAACCACTCTAAAGCAATACCTCTGCCGCCTAGCTCTCACTCATTAAATCTTGCTGGAATAGATGTAAACTACCATTGGAACGAAGTCGGTGGCACTGTACAAACTGTTTACACATTTCTCTCAGGCTTTTCACATAGGTGGAATGTTCATAAACATGTTTCAGTTAAAGTGAACCGATCCTGTGACACAAGATGGAATTCAAAGCATGACTCAGTACATGTGCTTTTTGAGCACATTGAAAGCATAATAGGAGCTATATGCCTTGAGCTGTGGATTAGAAGAAGGATCGGAAACCAAAGAACAGGCAAGCAGCTTGTTGGTTTGCATTACGACCTATCCTTTCTTTGCATTCTTTTATTCCGGGAGCCCAGTGCTTACTGAAGTGAACGATGCTCATATATATTTACAATAAAGAAGACTTGGACATAATGTGTGCCAAAGATGAAAGCACTGACTCTATTATGTGAGGGAAAGCGTGATTCTGTGGTCACAAAAGAAGCTGAGGGAACCATGAACATAAGCAATATATTGATATTTCAACAGAAAGAGGAATCGGAAGGTGAAAGAAAATGTCTGGTGAGAAAAGAATTGACTTGGACATAAATTTAATTAAGGATTCTGGAAACTGCACGAGGCACTATATGCTACCATCAGTATTGAAAAAAAACTTAAATTTCAAATCAGTAAACATGATGAGCTACTTGTCTACTTTAATTTTCAAAAACTATTGGATGCAGAAAAAGATGAATTTATTATTGAAAACATTCAGCATTTATCTGAGAAATATTCCAAACTAAATGCTTGAGCTATAATTTGCTGAAACACATCGTATTAGCCGCCACGTTTCTTTAATTAAAAAAAGTTCATGTAGACGACAACGTTTTTACACGGGAAACCTCAGAGTTATTAAGCTGGAAACTTATGTCGAACATTCAAGAGAGTGTAATTAACATTGCTGTGTCAAGTGAACCTTGTGAAAGCAATTTTTTCAAAATAAAGCTAATAAAGGCCTATCAGAGATCGACATTGCAGTTTTATCATTTAAAAGAGAAATAAATGTAAATTTTAACAATATTATTGAATAATTTGCTAGAGTAAAATTTGAAATGTTTAAATAAATACCGTTTATACACTGATATGTCCAATATTAGTTTTGTTATTTTTTGTATTGGTACCTATAAACTGTTACAGTTTCAAGGTAAACATAAATGACTTTACAGAAGTAATTTGATTGTATATTATAATTGTGGATTTGGAAAATAATCCGGGATTTGTATCAGCTAATGAGGGGGCATAACACATTTGAAGTTCTCAACGCGCTCGAATATCACAGAACGACACTGCACAGAACTACAGCTGAGTCAGCCAAAACTGATCCCTGACAGCTGCAGTGGGTCCCTGACAGCTGCAGTGGGCTGAGCTCAGCAGCATTGCAGGCGTGCCTCAACGAACAACGTAACCCGGTTTTGTAAACGTCTCTATGACAACGCCTCAGTGTTGCCACAGCGCTACGGCTAATCTTTTCGCTTACAGCCATTAGCGTTTCACAGTTGAAAGGTGGCAAAAGCGCTGCTTGCTGTCAGGGATTTTTTTACGCTATCTCGACTATACAACCCGGCAGGACAGACATAGTGTTCGCTCGTCCGTGCTTAATTTGATAGCCGTGTTGCGTACATTAAGTCAGGAAATTAGCTTATTGGCAGTGAGACGAAGGAAGTGCGACAGAGACCAAAGCACCACGGGCTATCTGCCGGGCGACCATTGTTCAGGCCTCCCTTAACGCGGCAGCAGAGAGAAGCATGCCAAAACGGTACGTCCAAGGATAACAATGGGCACTGGAATAGCGCCAAGTCAGGTGTTCAGACGAGTCGCGGTGCAGCAGGTAGTATCATGGTGGACATAAGAGGTGCTGAGGAGAATGAATTTTGTCAGACTGCATTCATCATCCTCATACGAGCCGAGAACCTAGTGAGAGGGCGTGTGGTGCCATTGGGCACACAACACTATTGCCCTTGGCTCGCATAGTCGTTGGACAGAAGGAGATAAATTTATGACTGGTATGGAGATTTCCAGTCTACGGAGTCTCTGTGACACGATAACGGATGACTGCATGTTCCTGTGCTGTCCTGGCCTAGCTCGATACAATTTATGCTGAACTGCTGCTCTGCGCAGCACGTTCTCCAGATCTGTCATCCAATTTAAACGTCTGGTCTTAGGTTGCTGAGTGACTGGGACGGCATCGCTAGCCAGCCACTACGACTGGTGAACATTGACACAGAATCAGAACCAGTCTGGACCGTTTTCCCATAAGTGAGGTTTCACCTGACCACCCCCTTCCCTTCCTCAAATTTTTCCTCACAAGTGACATGTCATTTGAGGGCCTCTTTGCTCGCCCAATCATGCATTATACGTTTTGGCGAGGCTTTTGAAAATAAAATGGATTGTTTTCGGTACTATTTGTGAGAATCTGTGTACAAATTTCATTATTCTTAATTAACTGTTTACAAAAAAATGGTTCAAATGGCTCTGAGCACTATGGGACTCAACTGCTGTGGTCATTAGTCCCCTAGAACTTAGAACTACTTAAACCTAACTAACCTAAGGACATCACACACATCCATGCCCGAGGCAGGATTCGAACCTGCGACCGTAGCAGTCGCACGGCTCCGGACTGCGCGCCTAGAACCGCGAGACCACCGCGGCCGGCAACTGTTTACAGGCAGTGATTTCATCATCATCGCCATCTTCATTATCTAAATTCATGGACTGGTTTCGAGAAATCTGTTCAGGCTTCAGCGGTTTAGCTCTATCGTTTCTGGGGCGACTTACATGGCGCAACAAAATTGAAGGATTACTTTTACGAAATCCACTAATTGTCTCCCACCGTGAGGCAGAAGTTTGAAATTTGGCTCCGTGGTGCCTACTGCACTCCTCTGTAACGACGCTTCAAATAGAATACGATATCGTAGTGCCGGTGTTATTCTGATGAAACTGCACTACGGTGACCACAGCCGTTAGTAAACATATCAGACAAATTTGCATTTGCGGATAACGACTTCCATCAGCTGTAGAATGGACTGACGACAATGATGACATAGCGATGAGTGTGAAATCCGGGTTCGAGTCCCCCGGTCCGGCACAAATTTTCACTGTCGTCATTCAGTTCTACAACTGGTGGTAGTCATTATTCGCGAATGTGATTTCATCTGATATGCTTCTAACAGAAGGTTGCTGACAATGCGGAGGAAATGCCAGACCTCAGAAGTTCATCTATCGCTTAAGACAGGTTCATGATGTCACATTGGCTCCATGTTTCACCAACCTTCTGAGCACTATCATCATCGACCACTCCACATTCCACCCCTTTCTTTGATGTCTCTACAACTGGGGTCAGAATGCAATGCCCAGCGTCAAAATCACGCGGTTTTCTTATGGGTGACCGAGGAAAACATTTAAGACAGGCCGCTGCATGAAAAGACCTCAAAGACGGTCACGTAAAGGGCGTCAGTGAAACTACCACTTCCTTTGGTCCTTTGATTCTCACACATTTCGCAGTCGAAAACGATAGTCTTGACAGCCTTTGACACTGTTGGCACCCCCAGGACGTTTGACTCCTTCACTAAGGACACCATAGAGATGTGGCTCCGTTGAACATGATCGCACCACTTTGGAGTGCCACACGGTTGCAATTTTTAGTATCAGCTACAGTTTGGAACCACTAGCGCAGACGAAATTTTAACGTGTTGCTAAGCAGCAGGAGTGCTTCTGCATTTTCAGCCCTTCTGTGGCGTGATCCTGGTAGGTGGCGGTGAGGTGCGACATAGACACATGCTTGACTGGAACTCCCATTCGACAACACCGTCGATGGCACCTGAGAAGCTTTATGATAATTTTAAAAAAGCACCTGTACTGAAGTTCTGTATTGAAAGCACAAATCATAATCCACTACTGGCTTGCTGGGCTTATCGTAGCTTCACCAGAGACCCGCTAGCCGTCACTTTTCAGGGTTCCTGTAGGACCTTCAAAGCTGCCGAAGCAGTCTCCGGGCATAAGAGTCCCCACTGCACGTCACTCCTACAGGCAATCCGCTACTTCATACCGTTACCCATCTCCCACGACTTGGGCAAGGGGCTGGACTTGTGGTCAGCCGGAGGCTGGAAACTGTCAAAGGTGGTGATGCTGTGCTATACTGAGCTTGAAGGCGATGCTATAGATATGGAAGAAGATGCAGATGAACATGAGGTGAGAGCTATGATACATCGATACGAACTTGACATAGCACTGAAGGATTTAAGTCGAAGGCTCCAGAAGTAGACGGCATCCCTTCAGAACTAGTAATAGGCTTGGGAGAGTTAGCCATGACAAAACTCTTCCATCTGGTATGCAAGATGTATGAGACAGGCGAAATACACTCAGATTTCGAGAAGAATTTAATTATTATAATTTCATAGAAAGAAAGTGCTGACAGGTGTAAATATTACCAAACTATTAGTTTAATAAGTGATGGTTGCAAAATACAGCCGATCTCGGGGAAGATCAGTTCTGACACTACTGCTTGTCGTAGATGATAGTTTAAGGACAGGCAAACCTACGTCTATAGCATTTGTGTAGAGGAAGTTTTTGACAGTGTTGACTGGAATACTTCCTTCGAAATTCTGAAGATAACAGGGATAATCTGTAGGAAGTGAAGGGTTATTTACAAATTGTACAGAAACCGAACTGTAGTTATAGGTGCAAAGTGCCATGAAAAGGAAGCAGTGGTTGAGCAGGGAGTCAGACAGGGTTATAGTCTATCGCTGATGTTATTCAATTGATACACTGAACAAGCAGAAAAGGAAACATAAGAAACATCTGGAGTACAAAATGAAGTTGAAGAAGAAGAAATAAAGTTTGAGGTTTGCTAATGACATTAACTCCGTCAGAAACAGAAATTACTTGCAAGAGCAGCTGAACGGAATAAACAGTGTCTTGTAAGGGGAATAAAAGATGACCATCAATAAAAACAAAACAATGACAGTGGTACGTCGTCGAATTAAGTCAAGTATTCCCTAGTTAGGAAACGAGATACTTAAAGTAAATGTTAAGTTTTTGTTATTTGTGTAGCAAAATAAATGATGGTGGCTTAAATACAGGTGATATAAAATGTAGACTAACAATGGCAAGAAAAGCATTTCTCACGAAGAGACATTTTTTAACATTGAATATAAATTTAAGTTCTAGGATGTCTTTTCTGAAAGTAGTCATGCATGCAAATGAAACATGGATGATAAACGGTTCAGACAAGAAGCGTTTGAAATGTGGTGCTACAGAAGAATGCTGAAGATTGGGTGGGTTGATCGAGTAATTAACGAAGAGATACTGAATGGAATTGAGGAAAGAAGAAATTTGTGGCAAAACCCCACTACAAGAGGGGATCGGTTGATAAGACACATTCTGAGACCTCACTGGATCACCAATTTAGTATTGGAGGAATGTGTGGGGGTACAAATTGTAGATGGAGGCCAAGAGATGAATACAAAACGCAGATACGGAAGGCTATAAGTTGCAGTAATTATTCGTAGATGAAGAGGCAAGCAGTGGATACAGTAGCATGGAGGGCTGCAACAAACCTGTCTTCAGACTGAAGGCCACAACAACAACAACACGTGTACGGAGACAAGCTGCGAAGCAGTCATGCTCCACATGGCTCCGATCCCAAATCCTTCGCCATTTTATTCACTGTTGTATCCTATTGCGATCATGCCACATGAGGGAACGAAGCAACACCCTTTACTGCTTGGATCACTTTCAGTGCTGAACTCTATAACGGGTCCGACCCCTTTCAATGAGGATGCAGGCCTACAGTCCCCTTGGAGAACTGTTGAAATGTTTGCAGGTGTGAGCAGTGTGAAGAGTTGTCAATAACGTCATCCTGCTTTTCATCGCACTGTGAGCTGTCGTTTTCGACAGTGAAATGTGTGGGAGCCAAAGCCTCAAGCCTTCATGTCATCCCTTGAGGCCTTTTCGTGTGGATTCTGAGCGGCAGCGTGTCTGAAATGTTTTCCCCGTCCATCAGTAAGAAAAGGGCGTGATTTTAACGATGGTCGTCGCTGGTCTAACCTCAGTCGCCGAGCTGTCAAAACAAGTGTTGGAATGTGGGTAGGAGGGGATGTGACCACCTTCTCAACGTGTGACTAGCACACAGTGGCGTTGGGCAGAATTTTGGTAAAATATGGTGCCTATGTGATACACAGGACGAATGAAATTTTGTGGTATGGCACTTTTTTTCGCATGCGCCGACACCTTGCTGTTTGTAGCATCGTCGTACTCTATGGTGACGTGGTAGCGTGTCATGCTTTTGAACCATTACGGAGGAATGTCATGGGCACCTTTGAGCCAAATTTTCAACTTCTGCATCGCAACGGGAGACAAATACGGTCTTACTAAATGGTGGTTCCTTGACGGTGTTTCACAGTGTACACCCGAAACTCTTTTGGCTGTAATATGTTGCAGAACTTAATTAGGTTATCACCCTTTTCCATATTGTGAACATCTATCATGTGGCTTACATCCTGCAACCGATCTGAGTAATTTAATTCCTAACGTCGCTATTCAATTTATGTCTTCCTTATATTGAAGTCTCAGGTCCGTTATGTAGCAATGCAACAGCTAGTAATTTATAGAATTGCATTTGCGTTACTTTTGTGGTCTCTTTGCTTAATATTCTTTTTGTTGTTCCATAGACACCTTGAAATTCTCGTGGTTTATTCTGTATAACTTTGTGATAATAGAAAAAAAATGTCGCAGCTCATGTACTTAATTGTCAGAAGATTGTGTTTTTTATCACTATTTTTAGCCGCACCAGCTGTTTTCCTTTGAATTCCTTACTTTTTTATTTTCTATCAGAAAATATTATTTTGGGCAAATTTGTTCAATTTAAAAGTATTTCTTTGCAATTCTTCTTCTGAAGTATCTATTATAGTCTGGTAGTCAGCGTACGTAACCCTTTTTTTTATACAATGGTCTTTATGCAGCGTTATTCCTTTGTTTTGGATAAAAATCGTGAGCGGACCCGGAGATCCCACTCATACAATGTGGCAAGGATATAATGTTGCCAGCTCGTGGTCGTGCGGTAGCGTTATCGCTTCCCGCGCCCGGGTTCCCGGGTTCGATTCCCGGCGGGGTCAGGGATTTTCTCTGCCTCGTGATGACTGAGTGTTGTGTGATGTCCTTAGGTTAGTTCTGTTTAAGTAGTTCTAGGGGACTGATGACCATAGATGTTAAGTCCCATAGTGCTCAGAGCCATTTTCGTGTCGTATGCTTTACGTAAGTAAAAATGACGGCAACCAGATGTTTGCGTCTGGAAAAGGCTGTTGGGATGCCCGACTCGATTGTCAGTAGTAGAGCGACCCATGTCATTTTAATATAAAACTGAATAAAATTGGAGAAAGAATGCAACCTTGTTTAGTTGTATTAATTCTTGCTTGAATGAATTATTTAATTAACTGTTATCCTTCCTGTTGTTACATTTTTTAAGGCAAGAAGCGAAGTTACCTAGTATCTGATGAAAATATTATTGTTTGTGCTTATACGATGGCATTGATAGGTTTCTAGTTTCTTGTCGAATGCGTTACTGCAGAAGTTAAAATAGAAGGTTAGTTCTGATACGGTTTTCAGTCACAAGTTTCACTTGGAATTATGTAAGTTGCCTTAATTAGGTCCTCACTTCTCTAGAACCTGGGGTTACTCTCGTTCCGGTTTCACTAACCGTAACAGGTGCTTCCGCTCCTACGCGACATCCTGGATCAACCACGCGACTGTTGCGTGGCAGTTTGTAGTTGGAGCAGAACTTGCTGTAAGTGCCTGCAAAGCCGGTACTAATGTCGCTCGGCAGAGGGAAGGCTCCTACCGCCCATCTCTACCAGGAATTTATCGTAGGTGGCGACAGGTCTAGTGTGTAGCACATGTGAATGGAAAAGGAGAAGTCGTTCCCATTTCCCATACGAATAGGTCAGAGAGATGTATTGGGCTGCAGACATCCATCACCTATGTAAAATTGTTGTAGAACTATACAAAATATTTTAAGCCTGTGCACGATGATGCTGAAGAACTTCTGTATAAAACCTACGTCGATTTCGCAAGACCGACTTATGAAAAAACCTTATGTACAGTATCAAATGTAGGTAATAAAATAAGTACTTATTGACTATTGAGATAAATATACTCCACTGGCCATTAAAATTGCTACACGACGAAGATGACGAGCTAGAGACGCGAAATTTAACTGACAGGAAGAAGATGCTGTGATATGCTTTTCAGAGCATTCACACAGGGCTGGCGCCCGTGGCGACACCTACAACGTGCCAACATGAAGAAAGTTTCCAACCGATTTCTCATACACAAACAGCAGTTGACCGGCGTTGCCTGGTGAAACGTTGTTGTGATGCCTCGTGTAAGGAGGAGAAATTCGCAACACCATGTTTCCGACTTTAATAAAGGTCGGATTGTAGCCTATCGCCGTTGTGGTTTATCGTCTCGCGACATTGCTGCTCGCATTGCTCTAGATCCAATGACTGTTAGCAGAATATGGAATCGGTGGGTTTAGAAGGGTTATAAGGAACGCCGTTCTGGATTCCAAAGGCCTTTTACCACTAGCAGTCGAGATGACAGGCATCTTATCCGGATGGCTGTAACGGATCGTGCAGCCTCGTCTTGATCCCTGAGTCAACAGATGGGGACGTTTGCAAGACAACAACCATCTGCACGAACACTTCTACGACGTTTGCAGCAGCATGGACTATGAGCTCGGTGACCATGGCTGCAGTTACCCTTCACGCTACATCACAGACAGGAGCGCCTGCGATGGTGTACTCTACGACGAACCTGGGTGCATGAATGGCAAAACTTCATTTTTTCGGATGAATCGAGGTTCTGTTTATAGCATGATGATGGTCGCATCCGTCGTTGGCGACATCGCGGTGAACGCACGTTGGAAGCGTGTATTAGTCATCGCCATACTGGCGTATCTCTTGGTGTGATGGTATGGGGTGCTATTGGTTACATGTCTCCGTCACCTCTTGTTCGCACTGACGGCACTTTAAACAGTGGACGTTACATTTCAGATGTGTTACGACCCGTGGTTCTACCCTTCATCCAATCCCTGCGAAACCCTACATTTTACCAGAATAATGCACTAGCGCATGTTGCAGGTCCTGTACGGGCCTTTCTGGATATAGAAAATGTTCGACTGCTGCCCTGGCAAGCACATTCTCCAGATCTCTCAGCAATTAAAAACGTCTGCTCAATGGTGGCCGAGCAACTGGCTCGTCACAATACGCCAGTCACTACTCTTGATGAACTGTGGTATCGTCATGAAGCTGCATGGGCAGCTGTACCTGTACACGCCATGCAAGCTCTGTTTGATTCAATGACCAGGCGTATCAAGGCCGTTATTACGGCCAGAGGTGGTTGTTCTGGGTACTGATTTCTCAGGATCTATGCACCCAAATTGCGTGAAAATATAATGACATGTCAGTTCTAGTTTAATATATTTGTGCAATGAATACTCGTTTATCATATGCTTTTCTTGTTGGTGTAGCAATTTTAATGGCCAGTAGTGTATTTATGGACTAAGTATCATACCATGTATGTGAGTGAACAGAATTCCATCATCTTGTGAGAATCGAAAATATCTTTCTCAGTGTGAACGGAGCTTCTAAACTGAGATTTGGATTTCATGAAAATGTGTCATACTTTGCTATTTACGATATTCAGGGTGTCTCATAACGTTGAGGCATATTTTGAGGGATGTAGAGGGTGTGTTAAGGTACAAATTTAGGATGGGAGCTCATGTCTGAAATCGTTATCCATCGTTTCAACAGAACGTCGAAATTATAGGTGCCAGCGCTTGCACTTTGGCAACAAAAGTGACTTTGTACGATGAAGGACTGTTGGCCGAACGTCTCGCAATCTTGTTTGTTATTCAGTGATCGCAACTGATTGCCCCGATCACCTATAGAGAAGAAGGGGGTAGCTGGTGCGTAGAAAGGTCTTGTCTCCTACGAATGCGATGCTCTATTGCCTTGTTAGATGACGGTTTAGGATACATTTTTCCTTCTGTAGTTTATTTTTCTCCCGTATACCGCAAGGAATCGGAGATTTTAGAGTGTTCAAGGAAAAAAACTGCTGATGGAAACCGCGTTTGAAACCAAGGCAACGGAGCATGATATTTACAAGAGACTAGCGATATCTAAGCACCAGTTAGCTCCATCTCCTCCACTGATGACGGTGGCAACGAGTCGCGATCACTGGATGACAAGCCTAAGGCTCATCAGTGTACGACGTTTACTTTTGCTGCCAAACAGGTGGGCTGGAGGCAGTCGCCGGCGCCTGTAACTCCGACGCTCTGTAGCGTCGTTGGGCGGCTTTTCCGGACATGGGTTTCTACCCTCCATTTGTTCCTGAAGGCACTGTTTACTACGCCTAGAAATTTTTCGCAACATTTCTGGGACACTCAGTATAAGCACAGAATGGGAGACTTCTAAAAAACTGTACTAGCTACCATCCCAGCACAGCAATACAGTTTGATGCCACATTAATGTGCGTTCTACATGAAGAAAGTATGGCTACATGAATGATAAGGAGTGTTCCTTTTCTCTGTGGAAAACGTGATCCGGATTCAAGAGGCAAGAATCAATAGCGGTGGCAGAAGACGTTTGAGACTTTGTCACAAACATTTCTTGTCGGGGTAAGAAATTTGAAGTCCATGCTCTTGTAAACATTTACATAATCGAAGATACAGGTGGTTAAAAACAATGAAGAATATAACTGTTTGCGTTACAGTATTACGCGAAGTCAAGTTGAAGACCTACGGCTAGTGATTTGAAGTTACCTGTCGACACGTTAACAATATAACTGACTTGTAAAGTTCTGTCTCCCTCTTCTACATAGTGTCAATGAACCAAATTACCAGTCTAGGCAGGATATTTGTGGTACGTATTTCACATTTTAAAAAATTCGCAGAAGAATATTATCGTAATTTTGTGAACACGCGAGTTGACTACTGATCTTAATTGAGGAAATGCTGAAAGCACTGACACCGGGCTACAGATGCAGCATATTGTACGAAAGTAAATATAAAATTGCTTAGACTCTAGGGTATGGTCCCGCCTGAAGCCATACGATATGAGATACGATATGTGGGTAACCCACATTGGTGGAGTGAATGGTAAAGTAGCTGATGTGCCTTAACTGGTTCACACTGGCTCGAGAGTGATACACCGACGCCTATCTGTATTGTATCGCTTGTTGCCACGAGTGCTGGTTGCTACATGTGGCTGTATCATAGAATGCAAATTTCGAGTCACCGGGTGTGCCTTAAACAAAATGGCTTCTTGTAAGAAAAGCAACATGCGTTTCTGTACTTAGTTTCTTAGTAAAGCTTTTACTTCTTGCATTTTGTTGTTATGGTCTTCCGACTGAAGAATGGTTTGACGCACTGTCCCTCCTACTCTATCCTGTACAAGCCTCTTCATCTTCGAATGACTATTGTATCCTACATCCTGAACCTGCTAACTATGTTAATTTCTTGGTCTTCATCTGTGATTTCACACTCCAACCCACATCCCTCTAGTCAAGTTGTGCCACTAATGGGTGGTGTCTGTTTTTTCGGAAGTGTCAGAACGAAGAGACATCACGAGAAATCCACAGCTGTGATAGGTTATATGTAAACTGAAGGTGGAGATAGGAGAAAGGAAGGGGAAGGGATGAGCGATATCAGCTGCGGAGGGACATGATGCGGTATCAGCGGCGACGAGTGAAAATGTGCGCTAGGCCGGGACTCTAACCTGGGATCTCTTGCTTACTAGGCAGTTCGTATAACTGATTCTCCTACATGGGCGATGGATCCACCTTTTTCAGCACAGATGCACAAGTAGGTCCGATATCCGTCGGGGACCTCAGAGCAGCGAGCATGGAGGAAATTGACATGATCCGCGGATGGGCCGTGCTCAGTGGGAATGTGGGTCGCCCGTGAAGCGTACTGGTCCGCTACGTTGCGATAATCACTGTATCCCGCATGGCGCAGCGGTTAACGCAACTGCCTTGTAAACACGACATCCTGGCTTCGAGTCCCAGTATCGAAAACATCTTCACTCGTCGCCGCTGATTACGCGTCGTGTCCCAATGCAGCTGACATCACTTATCAATTGCGTTTCCATTCCTTTCTCCCCCACCACCTTCATTTCACATATAATTTCTTTTCTCTTCGGTTCCATTCACTACCACCTCATTAGTTATGCGAGCTACCCATCTAATCTACAGCATTGGTTTGTAGACCACATTTAAAAAGCTTCTAATCTCTTCTTCTCTAATGTGATTACCATCAATGTTTTACTTCCATAAATGGCAACACCACATGTATATACCCACAGAAAAAGACTTCCTAACGCTTCAGTTTACATCCGATATTAACAAATTTCTCTCCTTCAGAAACGCTTTTCTTCCTGTTTACAGTCTACATTTTATGTCCTCTCTTCTTCGGCCGTGAAAACCACATATACTACCTTAAGTGTCATGTTTTCTAATCTAATTGCCTCAGTATCACCTGATGTACTTCGACTACATTCCATTACGTGTTTTGCTTTTTAGGATGTTCACTTTATACTATCCTTTCAAGACGCCGTCCATTTCGTTCAACCGCTCTTCCAGGTCCTTTTATCTGTGACAGAATTACAACATCATTAGCAAACATCAAAGTTTTTATTTGTGCTCCCTGAACTATAATTACTACTCCAGATTTTTCATTGGTTCCCTTCACGGGACGTTTAGTATAAATATTGAATGGCATCGGAAGTAGGTTACAGCCGGGTCTCACTCCTTTCACAACCGTTGTTTACCTTTCGTGCCCCCATCCACCGACTCTTAGAACTGCCATGTGGTTTCTGTACAAATTGTAAACAGCCTTCTGTTCCCTCTATATTACACCTGTTGTCTTCTAAATTCCAAAGGAAATATTCCAGTGCACATTGTCAAACTGTTCCTCTAATGTTAATATATCGGCTCAAACACTTGTTTATAGTGTAAAACATTAAGATTGACGCTTTTCGGAAGTCAAGCTTCCATCATCAGAATAATAAAAAGTAAAAGAAACTGTTAAAACTCGCTAAAATGGAATAATTGATAATAAAATTAAAACATCGTGGCTACTTCCCTTGTTGCAGCCGTGTTTTCCAAGGTGCATCTCCACATAGTCGTCAAAATATAAAAAACTCTATAATGGTGTCGCCTATGGTGTTCAACATCAAACCACATGGCTCTCTCCTCTATCGTCGTAAACCGCCCGTGCGTCTTCGTTGATGCCACACACCACGTAGCCAAACACAACACTGAAACGCGAGTGAGCTCACACGCAAGTAAACAAGGAAGTAACAGAGATGTCTATACAAACTGATAACGTATACATGTTCCAAGGACCTCATGAAATGATGGTACTCTACCAATTGCTACAAATGTAGTTACGAAAAGAAATCAGTGAAATGTTTGAAAAAGTTATTTGTATCACCAGTTAGCTGTTCATTCAGTGTGTTATGATTATCCACGCTGTGTATCGTAATTTCCAGCTGTTCTAGTAGATCCTGCTTTTTGTCTTTGTCCTCTCTATGTAAAAGAACGAGATCCTGATCTATTCCCAACATTGGGTGTCCCGTTTCGCAAACATTAGTGGCTACAGCTGACTTATCAAAATTATTAAGCCGTAAAGCATCGCTATGTTGTTTGCAACGTAATTTAAAGGACCTACAAGTTTGGCCTACATAGCTTGCCTTGCACGTGTTACACTGAATTTTATAAACCCCAGCTCTCTTATATTTATCGATTTCCAGTTGCAAATTATTTCTTAGTTTAAACCGCAGCGTATTATTGGTGTAAAAGCGGTATCAACTATAAAAGGTTATAAAATGTTAGCCACTTTTTGCGAAATATCACCGAAGTATGGTAATGTGACTCTCGCAATATTATTTGCGGTATTCTTCCTTGCTTTCGCGCGCTGTTTTTGTCGTATTAATTTATTGACGACGTTTTGGTGACATTCGTTAGCCCTGACTAGTTGTTTCACTATGTTCAGTTCAGTCATTCTGTCTTCTTCATTCATAGGACTCTGAAGGCTCTATCTATCACAGATCTAAAAGCAGAAAGTTTCTGGCTATCAGGATGGCAGGAATTATTTTGAATCAACACATCACTTGTGGTTGGTTTTCTAAATATTTTAAAAACATGACTACCATTTTGTTTCTAATACTTAGGTCGAGAAATTGCAGTTCACCATTATTCCCTTTTTCCATAGTGAATTCAATTTTACCGTGTAACTCGTTAAATTTATTTACTATTTCTGCAACTTCTTTAGATCTAGAAAAGGCATATGACCGGGTTTCTAGGAGGAAGTTATTGTCTGTTCTACGAGATTATGGAATAGGAGGCAAACTTTTGCAAGCAATTAAAGGTCTTTACATGGATAGTCAGGCAGCAGTTAGTGTTGACGTTAAATTGAGTTCATGGTTCAGAGTAGCTTCAGGGGTAAGACAACGCTGCAACCTGTCTCCACTGTTGTTCGTATTATTTATGGATCATATGTTGAAAACAATAGACTGGCTGGGTGAGATCAAATTATGTGAACACAAAATAAGCAGTCTTGCATATGCGGATGACTTAGTTCTGATGGCAGATTCGATTGAATGTTTGCAAAGTAATATTTCATAGCTAGTTCAGAAATGTAAGGACTATGGTATGATGATTAGCATCTCCAAAACGAAAGTAATGTCAGTGGGAAAGAAATATAAACGGATTGAGTGCCAAATAGGAGGAACAAAGTTAGAACAGGTGGACAGTTTCAAGTACTTAGGATGCATATTCTCACAGGATGGCAACATAGTGAAAGAACTGGAAGCGAGGTGTAACAAAGCTAATGCAGTGAGCGCTCAGCTACGATCTACTCTCTTCTGCAAGAAGAAAGTCAGTACCAAGACTAAGTTATCTGTGCACAGTTCAATCTTTCGACCAAATTTGTTGTATGGGAGCGAAAGCTGGGTGGATTCAGGTTACCTTATCAACAAGGTTGAGGTTACGGATATGAAAGTAGCTACGATGGTTGCAGGTACTAGTAGATGGGAACAATGGCAGGAGGGTGTCCACAATGAGGAAATCAAAGAAAAACTGGGAATGGACTCTATAGATGTAGCAGTCAGGATGAACAGGCTTAGATGGTTGGGTCATGTTACACGCATGGGAGAAGCAAGCTTACCCAAGAGACTCATGGATTCAGCAGTAGAGGGTAGGAAGAGTCGAGGAAGACCAAGGAGAAGGTACCTGGATTCGGTTAAGAATGATTTTGAAGTAATAGGCTTAACATCAGAAGAGGCACCAACGTTAGCACGGAATAGGGGATCATGGAGGAATTTTATAAGGGGGCTATGCTCCAGACTGAACGCTGAAAGGCATAATCAGATTAAAATGATGATGATGATAATGATGATGCAACTTCTTTTTCTTGTCCATGAATAAGAAGCAGCGTATCATCTACATAGCGTCTGTAATATAGAACATTATCCACGGGATGTTATGGGTTAACGAGGAGCCGTTTTTGCAAATGATTTATAAAGATGTCTGCTATGGTTCCAGACATACTGGAACCCATAGCCAGTCCACCTTTTTACATATAAAATTTTTTATTAAAAGAAAAACAATTATATTTCAAACTGAATTCTAACAGTTCGATGAATTCTAAAATGCTAGATAAAATTTTAAATGAATCTTTCGTGTCCGAGGATAAGTTTTCAATCACTAATAATTCAGATTTGATAAATGAAATTAAGGTTAAGCCTATCGCTGACGCGGCTCGCCTATTATCTCTAGACATTAAAAACCTTTATGCGAATGTGCCGGTAAATGAGGCCGTCAAGGTTATCAAACAAATATTTGCTTAAGTACAAAACACTGTCTCAGGAAGAAATACTCTAAGCCATCGAACTGTTAGAATTCTGCTTTTAGATCTTTGATAGAAAGAGCCCATAGAGTTCCTATGAATGAAGAAGAGAGAATGACTGAGCTGAACATAGTGAAACAGCCAGTCAGAGCTAACGAAGTCCACAAAACATTGTCAATAAATTAATACGACAAAAACAGCGCTCGAAAGCAAGGAAGAATACCGCAAATAGTATTGCGAGAGTCCCAATACCATACTTCGATGATATTTCGCAAAAAGTGGCTAACATTTTCAAACCTTTTAAAGTTGATACCGCTTTCACATCAATAATACGCTGCGGTTTAAACGAAGAAATAATTTGCAACTGGAAATCGATAAATATAAGACAGCTGGGGTCTATAAAATTCAGTGTAACTCGTGCAAGGCAAGCTATGTAGGTCAAACTGGTAGGTCCTTTAAGGTACGTTACAAAGAACATAGCAACGCTTTACGGCTTAATAATTTCGATAAGTCAGCTGTAGCCACGAATATTTGGGAAACGGGACACCCCATGTTGGGAATAGATCAGGGTCTCGTTCTTTTACATAGAGAGGACAAAGGCAAAAAGCTGGATCTACTAGAGCACCTGGAAATTACGATACACAGCGTGGATAATCAGAACACACTGAATGAACAGCTAACTGGTGATACAAATAACTTTTTCAAACATTTCACTGGTTTCTCTTAGTAACTACATTTTTAGCAATTGGTAGAATACCATCATTTCATGAGGTCCTTGGAACATGTATACGTTATCTGTTTGTATAGACGTAGTGTGTGGTATCAACGAAGACGCACGGGCGGTTTACGACGATAGAGGAGAGAGCCATGTGGTTAGATGTTGAACACCATAGGCGACACCATTATAGAGTTTTTTTATGTTTTGACGACTATGTGGAGATGCACCTTGGAAGACACGGCTGCAACAAGGGAAGTAGCCACGATGTTTTAATTTTATTATCAATTTTATTGTGCCTGTTACATGTTCCATTTCAGCGAGTTTTAACAGGTCCTTCTTATTATTCTGATGATGGAAGCTTGACATCCAAAACGCGTCAATCTTGGTGTTTTACACTTTAAACAAGTGTTTGGGCCGATATATTTTTTAATATTGACATTCACAACCACAACCTCTCATCCAGTATGGATAAAATCACTGTTTCTCTAAGTCTACAAATACTACAAACCTAGGTTTGCCTTCCTGTAACCTATATTCTAAGATAAGTTGTAGTGTCAGTGTGGATTCGTATGTTCGTACATTTCTCCAGAATCGAAACTGATCGCCGTCCGGTGTGGCCGTGCGGTTGTAGGCGCTTCAGTCTGGAACCACGTGACCGCTACGGTCGCAGATTCGAATCCTGCCTCGGGCATGGATGTGTGTGATGTACCTAGGTTAGTTAGGTTTAAGTAGTTCTATGTTCTAGGGGACTGATGACCATAGATGTTAAGTCACATAGTGCTCAGAGCCATTTTTCAAAACTCTTCCCTGAAGTCAGTTTCTCCTCGGCTTCTAGTTTTTCCATTCATCTATACAGAATTCGTGTTAGTATTTTGCACCATGACTTACTAAACTTACAGTTTGCATAAAAAATTAAAAACCATTTTTTTCAGGTGCACATGTGTTCTCCACTATGCATTTTCTCTCATTCTATTCCAAGCAAACTATTCGTTACAAAAATGATTTTCTTGAGACTTGTAGTCCCAAATGACAACTTCACAATAAAGTGGTTGTTTGTTTGCTACTGCCCTTACTTATAGTAATCAATTTAAATAAACAACCGGAAAAAAAATTCGAAATTCTGCACTCAAGGATCTAGTCGCTGGCCATTTGACGTTTGGTACTTTTTATGCCATACATTGTTGCATAAGAAATGTAGTTAACATATCAAAATTGTTTTTAATGGTGGAAGGAAAGCCATAGCTCTTTCCATTCGCGAGAAAATACGACAGATATTTTGGAGGTTGTTAGCGACAAAGTTGGCAACTATGCGCCAGATGTGACGTTTTTGCCACCTGCTATAGCCTGCCATGTGAACCGCGGAGCTGTGCGTCTATTTTTCGTAGGTTTCCAAAAAAGTACGAAGACGGAAATTGAAAACTTACATCAGCAGCTGATGATGCTGACTGATTGTTTTTTTCGGTCTATGCTCCCAGATTCAAGGAAACTTTGCAACAGGCGTGAGATAAATCTGGGACCTAAATTCCTCTTACTACTGAATCTGCAGCTGGACGAAGCCGAGAAGGACACGGCGAGATTTTGCTCATCATGCTCTTCTTCTAGGGGGTGTTTGAGGAGGAAAGATCAATATTTTACACAGTGGTAGTATATGTAATTGTGAACACAAAATGTTATATGACCATAGGTCCGCAAATGCTTCGTGAGGGAGTTATGGGTATTGAAAGGAACTTTAATTCCTCTAAACATGCGCACAATATGAACGTATACGCAATAGAACTGGACCCTAACGTGATTTCCTGGAAAACAATATTATAGAGAAGTAAGGTTAACTTACACATTTTTACATAACGTTTATTTACTTTGCATTTAGTACATAATGCATTACAACATGCATATTACATGTATTCAGCTGGAAAAGACCTACCACGTCTTTTACAAACGGCTTTAACACTTATTGTACAAATGTTGTACAGTTCACTGAACAGGTTCGAATATCCCACCATGAACGTCAGTGCACTTTTGCTCTCCAGCTATAACATGTTGTGTTCCTTTTTCAGTTGCTGTGGTTGGTTCCTAATCAATTCAGCAGCGTTTATGATGCGACGAAGCTGTTCATCTCGTATATTTACCTTCACTTTGTGCACCTCTGATTTCATCCTACCGTATAAACACAAATCTAAAGGTGTAAGGTCAGGTGATCTTGGAGGTCAGTTAATAGCACCGCCACGGCCAATCCAGCGATGAGGGTAGGTGCGGTTGAGTTGGTTCCTCACACGTAAGGTAACTTGTGGAGGGGCACCGTCATGTTGAAAGTACGTTCGAGTTCGCTTGGCTAAAGAAACGTCTTCCAATAGTTCCACAAATGAGTTTTCCTAAAAATGCAGGTACCTCTCTCCCGCCAGTCGCTGACTGATAATAAATGGATCTATCAAAAGGTTACCGATCACGCCGCACCAAACATATATGGCAAAACGAACTTGGAAATTGCTATCTGCTGAAGCGTATGTATTTTCCCGTGACCATCGGTGATTATTGCGTGTGTTCTTTATTCAGTGTCGTGAAAACTGGACTTCTTCAGTGAATAGTACGTATCTAAGCAAATGACTATTCTCAATTACCCAGTGACAGAATTGAAGTCGTTGGGCATTGTCGCCAACGTGGAGATTTTGGACGCGCTGTATGTGATATGGATACAGGTTTTCCGCATGTAATGTTTCCCATAAACGTGTCTGTGGGACATTCATGCGCAGGGACATTCTTCGTATGCTCGTACCGGGACTTCGCTCTACACTTGCGATAATTTCTTCATGTTCTTGCAACGTTTGTTGACGTGCACGCTCGGACGAAAAACGTATACTTGGAAGAGAGCCTGTTGGTTCAAAATGGTTTAAATGGCTCTGAGCACTATGGGACTTAACGTATGTGGTCATCAGTCCCCTAGAACTTAGAACTACTTAAACCTAACTAACCTAAGGACATCACACACATCCATGACCGAGGCAGGATTCGAACCTGCGACCGTAGCGGTCACGTGGTTCCAGGCTGAAGCTCCTAGAACCGCACGGCCACAAGGGTCGAGTGAGCCTGTTGCACGCAAAGTAATGAACACTTGGGTAAACACCCTGCGGTCAGGTAATCATCGTCTCGGAAAGGGCCTTTGGTATTATTCTCTTACAGCGGTAGCATTATCGTCCCAGAAGCCATAAACATACAACATATCAGCGTATTTCTCGTAACTGTAGACGTTTTGCATTGTTAGCAGCGCTTGTACGAACACAGATAACACCATACATTACACAGCTAACCGATCTGTCTCCGGTAAACTACACAATGCGTCTTACACGGCACAACTGCGCAAACGACGGTTCGTTGGTTGGTTTGTGGGATTGAAGGTCCCAGACTGCAAAGGTCATCGGTGCCTAACAACGGGTGATAGGTTCAAACGGCTCGAAGCGCTATGGGACTTAACTTCTGAGATCATCTACCCCTAGCACTTAGAATTACTTAAATCTAACTAACCTAAGGACATTACACACATCCATTGCCGAGCCAGGATTCGAACCTGCGGACTGCAAAGGTCACCGGTGCCTAATAACGGGTGATAGGTTCAAATGGCTCTAAGCACTATGGAACTTAACTTCTGAGATCATCTACCCCTAGAACTTAGAATTACTTAAATCTAACTAACCTAAGGACATTACACACATCCATTGCCGAGGCTGGATTCGAACCTGCGACCGTAGCAGCAGCGGCGTTCCGGACTGAAGCGCGTAGAAGCGCTCAGCCACAGCGGCCGGCTACGTGATAGGTTGCATAGCGTAAACATGGCATGTACCAGTGCACTGTTTGCAAGAAAATCACGTTACGGTCCAGTTGTATTGCATATACGTTCACGTTGTGTACATCAATTCTGAAGAATTAAAGTTCCTTTAAATACCTGTACTTCCATAAGGAAGCATTTGCGGACCTATGTTCATATAAAAATTTTTTGTTCTAACTTGCTTATACTATCTCTGTGTAAAATATTGATCCTTCTTCCCCAAACACCCTGTTTACCTCCATTGCAGTGCCTACTCCTGCGCAGAGTTCAGCATCCACCGCTAGACCATCGATGGTGGATGGTCTCAATACAAGTCCAGCAACTTTTATTCAGAACACTCTTGAAAGTGAAGCGTACACTACTTAGACAAATTCAACAGCTGTGAGAAATACTACACTAGTTTTCTCAATTTCTAACCACTTGCGGCACAATGAATAAAGTACCATACTTGGCAGCTTTATTAAAAGCAAACATTTCACAGTGGAACTTTTTAACTCCACTCTAACACTAGAGCTAACGTATCTTATGGTAATTAGTAGCATGTCAGCAGGAGAAGCAGCGATTCGAAAATTGGTGTCCATGATTTGTCAGAATAGCTGATAACAGTTTTGAAAACATTATTCTAGAAATCAACGACCACAAGGTAATATTTGAAACTTATTATAAAACACTCTAGATTTCAAGGCATGTTTATTAACAGTTGACCGATTCCGATCAACATGTGATTATCTTCAGATCTACAACCGCCAGTTGACTATTGCCATTCAGCGGTTCCTGCTCTATGCGCAGCCATTGTCCAGCAACATGGTTGTAGATCTGACGATGAACACGTGTTGATTGAGACCGGTCTACTGCTAATAAACCTGCCTTGCGATCTAGACTGTTTTATAATTAATTTCAAGTAGCTGATAGCGGTTGCTCCAAAATGTGAAAAATGTATTTTTCTCTGGCATAATTCGCGGAATTTGTGTTCATGTTGAGACGTCATGAGAAACAACAGGCAAACGATGTTAAGAGATATCATTGTACGGGAAAACACAATACTTCCTTTTCCTTATCGGTTTTCAGCGATTTAAATACTGATAAGCCACAATAATGTCTTCTCCAGAAGAGAGTCTTGACTTTGACTGAGGCGGAAATGTTATTCGTGCTGTCATGTTGTTTGTCGTATCACTGCAATGGGAACACGGATGTCACGCCGATAAGCGTCACGTTGCATGACATTTACTGCAACTTATGTAGCGCTTACCGTATCGTCTCAGTGTGAACCGCGCCTAAATCGTACTACCCCTTACCACGACAAATATTTTCCCCCTGAAGTGAACAGAAAAAATTGTATGGCTCCCTACTGGACATAAATTGGGCTGATGGCGCTAGTAAAACGTATGACCTGCCATCGAAAAACTTTTTCCTCAGTCAGACGCTTGTTATCGAACTAATCTGTTATCAGAGGGGGCGCATTTAAAGGGATGAATGACCGTTCGTCAAGCACTTTCACCCATCGGCTGCTCTTCCTCGCGTGTTTCACTGTGAGGGGATAAAAGCATTTGGCTCCTCGCCCGGTCTTGGCGGCGTAACCGTCTATAGGGCACGGGGGAGCGGGCCCGATTGCGATTTCGACGCCTAATTTACGGGCCGTGTCCCGGCCCCATAAATCTGAGAACCTTTGGCTGCAGCGCAAGCCCAGCCGCGAGATCAGAGGTAAAAGTTTCCGGGCCACCCCTCCCTTTGCCCTCAAGACCCAACAACGTTCTCTGCTCAATTCCACCTGGAAGCGGGCGACGCAAAACAGATGTGAGAGTGTTTCGTTTCACCATCACAAATTAAGAGTTATGAAATGAGTTAAGATATTTGAGTTAAGAAACGTATCAAGCAAAATCTTTAATGATATACACGTTACTGAACTAACAGGATTATTAATACTGCCATGCCAGAGATTAAAATTGCCGGAATTGGAAGGATAGAAGATACTTACTGTGTGAATACCTGAGGATAGTGACTCTGGAAATACGTGTTGCTTCCTGGTCGTTGTTTCAATCCAGTGACAGATTTTGGAATGACGTGAAGGAATGCTCACTAGAAATCGCCAGAGGTAGTTTTCGGCATTTTCTAATGCAATCACATTCTTATGAGACAGTTATAACCGGTTTCGGCCGTACAATGACCATCTTCAGATTCTGTAACAATACAAAAGGAAATTTATATTAAAACCACAAAAATAAATACAACATTTAACCAGACTTATTAGTAATCCAATTAAATTCACTAATAAGCCTGGTCAAAAATTGTTTTTATTTTTAGGTTTTAATATAAATTTTCTTTTTTATTGTTATAGAATCTGAATATGGTCATTGTACGGCCGAAACCGGTTATGACTGTGTTATAAAAATACTTACTGAATAATAAATCACTCACTCCATTCACAAAATGTCGTGAAGCACTTTCACCCATCAGCTGCCTTTGCTCGTGTGTTTTACTGTGGGGGGACAAATGTAGTTTCTTCCATTTTCTTTTGCTTTTGTTATTGTGACAGATATTGTGTTTTGTCCAGCACTTGTATATAGTGTTAAATCTGTATGTTGAAAGTCTATACAATATATTATAGTTAGTAGGAGGTCATTGTTAATTCTTCACTTTCAGTTTTATGGTCAGTAAAAGCAAGCATATTTTTAAAACTACTTAACTAACGAGTCGACGGTTAAGCCATGCACTATCTTGTACCTTGAAACGGAAGAAATATTTCTACCACGTTATTTTTAACAGTTTTGAATCTCTTTCTAATATCCTGATTATATGTGTGTTCTAGAGCAACAATGTTACTATCATGTTGACTATTAAATACGGCATTGACAAGATTTTCTCGATTGCAGAGCTTCGAAAATTGAATAGAATATTTGTTATATTGATTCACAGGTCAGGCAACAGCAGCCAAAGTTTCATATGATGAACAACATCTTCAGCACTGGCTGTTACAATACTTTTATTAAAAAGTCAAGACGGTTTCACGTTAGTGGAGATGCAAGTGACAAGTTTCGTTATTTTGTAAACATTCATAGACCCTATACTCTCGCCTTGACCTTTGAGAAAGGCCCAATAAACTACTGTCGGTTTTCAACGGCGTTGAAATGTCCTAGGAAGCATATACCTGCAGGCTGTTTTCACCTGAAGAGAGGCATCGAGGACAGTCTTCGCCTAGTGACCGGTGAGAACTACACTCCTGGAAATGGAAAAAAGAACACATTGACACCGGTGTGTCAGACCCACCATACTTGCTCCAGACACTGCGAGAGGGCTGTACAAGCAATGATCACACGCACGGCACAGCGGACACACCAGGAACCGCGGTGTTGGCCGTCGAATGGCGCTAGCTGCGCAGCATTTGTGCACCGCCGCCGTCAGTGTCAGCCAGTTTGCCGTGGCATACGGAGCTCCATCGCAGTCTTTAACACTGGTAGCATGCCGCGACAGCGTGGACGTGAACCGTATGTGCAGTTTACGGACTTTGAGCGAGGGCGTATAGTGGGCATGCAGGAGGCCGGGTGGACGTACCGCCGAATTGCTCAACACGTGGGGCGTGAGGTCTCCACAGTACATCGATGTTGTCGCCAGGGGTCGGCGGAAGGTGCACGTGCCCGACGACCTGGGACCGGACCGCAGCGACGCACGGATGCACGCCAAGACCGTAGGATCCTACGCACTACCGTAGGGGACCGCACCGCCACTTCCCAGCAAATTAGGGACACTGTTGCTCCTGGGGTATCGGCGAGGACCATTCGCAACCGTCTCCATGAAGCTGGGCTACGGTCCCGCACACCGTTAGGCCGTCTTCCGCTCACATCCCAACATCGTGCAGCCCGCCTCCAGTGGTGTCGCGACAGGCGTGAATGGAGGGACGAATGGAGACGTGTCGTCTTCAACGATGAGAGTCACTTCTGCCTTGGTGCCAATGATGGTCGTATGCGTGTTTGGCGCCGTGCAGGTGAGCGCCACAATCAGGACTGCATACGACCGAGGCACACAGGGCCAACACCCGGCATCATGGTGTGGGGAGCGATCTCCTACACTGGCCGTACACCTCTGGAGATCGTCGAGGGGACACTGAATAGTGCACGGTACATCCAAACCGTCATCGAACCCATCGTTCTACCATTCGTATACCGACAAGGGAACATGCTGTTCCAACAGGACAATGCACGTCCGCATGTATCCCGTGCCACCCAACGTGCTCTAGAAGGTGTAAGTCAACTACCCTGGCCAGCAAGATCTCCGGATCTGTCCCCCATTGAGCATGTTTGGGACTGGATGAAGCGTCGTCTCACGCGGTCTGCACGTCCAGCACGAACGCTGGTCCAACTGAGGCGCCAGGTGGAAATGGCATGGCAAGCCGTTCCATAGGACTACATCCAGCATCTCTACGATCGTCTCCATGGGAGAATAGCAGCCTGCATTGCTGCGAAAGGTGGATATACACTGTACTAGTGCCGACATTGTGCATGCTCTGTTGCCTGTGTCTATGTGCCTGTGGTTCTGTCAGTGTGATCATGTGATGTATATGACCCCAGGAATGTGTCAATAAAGTTTCCCCTTCCTGGGACAATGAAGTCACGGTGTTCGTATTTCAATTTCCAGGAGTGTAGATCAATATTCTTATATCTCCAGCTGCAATTAAATTCTATTACTTTGCGATAATAGGAAAACTGCTTTTAGAAGAATAATATGTTTCGTTCTCATCATCTGTAAATAGTAGAAATTAAAACTTGAGTATAATTAACAAAATATAGATAACTGATCGTTTAGCATTGTTGGAATGCTAGTTTCTGCCATTTCAATATTAATGTGACTTTGAAGTTTTTATAAAATGCCTTAAACTTGTTCTAGAAAAGCAGGGAATATTATAGAGTATTTGATAATGATGTTAAACTATTTCATATTACAAATCACGTTTTGCATTATTATAACTAGTAGTACATCGGAGGAAGAGTCTAAATACTAAGCCTCGAGTATTGTTAGGGCAGATGAGTGTTGGACCCACCAGAAGACGGATCTGTGCGTACAGTTGGTGCAGGATTCAGGTTTGGAGTTACAATAGAGCAACTTGTGTGCTGGACACTGTCTAAAACAACATATTAGAACAGTGCAGTGACGGATTATTTCGAAGTGTTGAACAGTTTGATTTAATATCCTTAAAGGCAGAATGATATGTGCCTTTATATTCGTACTTTGCTGCGTATTAGTGATGAACAATGCAATGGACCTCACACACACATTTCTATCAAGTTACTGCATCTAGACTATTTAATGTCGCTAGTGTAGTATGAGCTACCATCGGTTAGCTGTACTGTTAACAACGAGGCTTATTACATCGAAGATTGATCATGAGCTCATAAGATGCAGGTTTTGAAGTGAATAAAGCCACGTACTTACTTGACTTTAGTTGTGACCTACATCATCGTAGTGAAATCCGTTATGGTATCCTGTATTTATTGAACAAGCATATTTTAGCTCATTTGTGCAGTCGTCGAGGGACACCGAAGGCAAAATATTCACAGGTATTTAAACCATTTTTAACGAATCATTAACCGGTGGGACGTTACAACATGTCGTTTAGTGTCTGTAAATAACCGCTGTGGGAGTAAACCCACTTGCGTACCAAAGGAGTAGTGATGTGCATTGGAACAGTTTTTCATATTTGGAAAAAACCTTATTTTTCCAAAGTCAGTTTTGTAATTTCAGAAAAAGATTGCAGTTATAATCATATTTTAGTCATGTAATATTCTAACACTAGGGCACTTAGAGACTTATAATAAACTTTACACATAGTTTCAAACCTTTACGAAACTTCTTCCTCCTGACGACTTCCACAAAATGATGAACAGAAAAAGAAATTGTCGCTTTTCTATTTTCGGTCTTCATGCACTAAACTACATTCTCGACACATGTTGCAGACAGTATTCATATGTATCACTGAATGTACCAGAATAATTATATTATTGTATGACACATGGTTCGCGACGTGTTTCGGCATAAACACTGAAATGCGTGAAAAACTGCCAATTATGCAAGTAGTTTTATTACTTATTTACAGCTAACTCTATTCACAACACATTTTGGATAGTAGCCGCATATACCACTGGATGTACCTGAAAAATTATATCATTGTACAGGAAATAAAATATCATAAATATTCAGTTGCATGGAAATAAAACTGCTGGGTGATATTCGCTGGAGATACAGCTGAAATATGTGTACAAATAAGCTTGAAATATATTGTACGCGAAATATATTTGGCATGTAAGTAAGCTGGCAAACAAATTATCCTGTTGGAAGAACATAAGCGTCTGAGCATTATACCAGAGGTTGAAAACACCGCTTCAGTTGTAAATTTCTTTTATTGCGACGACTGGTTTCGGGGTCCCATCAGCTCATCCTCAGCACAGTTGCGACACCTGAGGATGGGCTGATGAGAACCCGAAACCGGTCGTGATAGTAAAAGAAATTTACAACTGAAGCGGTATTTTCAACCTCTGTTATGCTGAAAAAGTTATTGGTAAAAAGCTTATTCTACACTCCTGGAACGATTTTAACCAAATTTGGTCCACACATTACTTACAATCCGGAAAGAAATACTGTGGTGGTAAGACCCACCAGCCTCCTACTGGGGTGAGCGTGATAATGGGGAGAGAAAAGGGGGAGAGGAGGACATGAATAGACAGGTACGAGAAAGGAGGAGATGGGTATCTATCGGTTAGAAGGAAATGGACAGGTAGAGAGGGAGGAGGGATTAGAGAGAGGGGAGAGGATGGAGTCGATAGAGAAAGGAAAGAGGAGTAAATGGACAGAGAGGGAAAGAGAGGCTGAGAGAGAGAGAGAGAGGAGGAGGAGGAGGAGCTGAACATACGAAAGGGAGGAGGAAATGGACAGAGAAAGGGAAGAGTCAGAGATGGACAGAGAGAGGGAAGAGGAGAAGATGGATACAGAAAAGAAAGTGGAGGTTATGAACCGAAAGATGGGGTAGGACGAACGGACGGAGGGAGGAGAGATGAGGAGATGGTCAGAGAGAGGGGGAGGAAGGGACTGAATTAGAATGGAAGGAGGAGACAGACTGAGGGGCAAGGAGCAGGTGGACAGAAGGGGACGAGTAGATTGACAAAGAGGGAGTGAAGAAGAGGAGGAGGGGGAGCGGGAGGGGAAGCAGGAGATAGAGAGTGGGACTGGAGGAGTTGGACAGAGTGTGGGTGGAGATGATGGATAGTGAGGGTGTAAAGGAGGGAATGGACAAAGAGTGTGAGAACACGGAGATGGACCAACAAAAGTTTGGAATAAGTGCTTGCCTGGGTAAGGCTGGTATGAAGTTAGCTCACAGTTGTAAAGGCTATATAATTTAGCACACAGAGCTGTAGTCTACTACGGCTCTAATGTGCTTGGGAATCAACTCGAAATGAGTCATTTCATGCTGCTTCAAATCCGTCAAAGCTGGTGAGTCGTAGCGGCTTGTGGTAGGAGTATAGAACGCGAGAGAGCTGATGGCAACCACCTTGCTATAATCGTCGGAAGCGTCCAAGCCGGAAGAGGGAACGATATGGTCATTTTCTGCGTGAGGTCGTCGTTCTCAAAGGCACAATGAATCAGAAAATGTGTGCATCTATCCTTGGGGATGATATTCAGGCTTTTATTAATAGGAGCGGACAGTGTAGGACCTCTTGCCAATATGTGAGAAAGGTATGGAAGACCAGTTGAACAGGAAGTGAGTTGAAGATATATGGAGCTGAGTTTAAAATGATGAAAAGTCACAGGGAAGAAAATGAGACTTACTACTGAATGAATTCGAAATAATTGCCGCAGCCTAATAAAGTTGTGTTTTTGAAAATAACTATTTGCCAGGTTTAATAATTCACCTGCAATGGAGAAGAAATTCGTGAAATCGTTTGTTTGGATCACAGTTTTGTGTGAAAGTGAAATGTTTCCTTCAGAGGAGTAATTTCCTTGCGTCAGGCTGTTATTGTCAGACTATCTTGGTTCGCACAGCCACTAGTCGGCTACAGAAATCTGTAGCGGTATCCCACATTCTTGTCAATTGGTATAATATGGTACACAGATTCAAGGTTCTAGATATAGAACAAGAAGCGGGAACACGTCATATGCACTAGAGGCGCTCAGTAAGTAATGCAACTCATCTATCTCTGAAATCGCGGAGCGGTTCTAGGCGCTACAGTCTGGAACGGCGCGACCACTACGGTCGCAGGTTCGAATCCTGCCTCGGGCATGGATGTGTGTGATGTCCTTAGGTTAGATAGTTTAAGTAGTTCAAAGCTCTAGGGGACTGATGACCTCAGAATTTAAGTCCCATAGTGCTCAGAGCCATTTGAACCATTTTTTTTATCTCTGAAATTGTTTTCTTTTCAGAATTTCAGTACATTATTTTATTTCCCAATCATTTGCCTACAAAACCCTCTTTTCAAACATAATTCCCGTCCATTGTGACGGCCTAACTCGCCTTAGTGTGAGGGCCTGTATCCCTGCGTGGTACTCCTCTATTGGTCGACCTCTTGGTGCATCAGTAACCTTCACGTCATCCACGTACTGTTTCCCGCAAAAAGCATCTTTCATTGGGCCAAAACGATGGAAGTTAGAAGATGCGGGATCCGGTCTGTGGGATAAATGAGGAAGAATATTCCAGTCAAGTTTTGTGAGCTACTCTCAGGTGCGCAGTCTTCTGCGACGTCCAGTTGAGAAGCGAGTTGTTCATGAACCGTCGATCACCTCGAATGAGAGTTCCGAACGTTCCAACACTGCAGTAGTCACAGCCGTGTGCGCCCGGCCGGCGCGTGGGGTGATGACAGGTGTCTCGCCCAATGACTCAACATGTTCTTGTTCACTGCCAGGGCTTCGTAGACATTCTGTAAGCGGCTATTAACATCTGCAATGCTCTTGTTTTCCGTACAAAGAAAATGACAGCTCTCTGCTTGGAACGCACTTCCCTCACAGGGACAGCTTTGAAAGCGACAGATAGCGCCGCCACCTATCGGAACTTCGTGAAACTATAGGAGCTGCAATGTAAATATTTCAAGATGTCTAACAACAAATTCCGCATTTTTTAAAACGAAACTGGTCGTGGAGAAAAATGTGTTGAATCACTTATTGAACCCACCTCATAAGTTTTGTTTGATGTTGCCTTGCGAGACGTTACATGACAGATAGTATTTCATATTAATTTGGAATGATGTACAAGTGAAAATGAAACAGACCTGAAGTTATGGGTCAACATCTTTTATGTCTGTTCCCCGTTACATGGGAAAATAGGGACCGCATGAACTTGGCTGATTAACACGCGAACTACTATCGTTGCTTTATTCTTTTGGAAGGCATCATTTCTAATAAAATTAATTTTAGCATTTTTTATGGTAGCGGCTTATCGACATTCATTTGTAAATTTCATTTACACGACTTGCTGCGACTTGTAATACCCATGTAACGTACTTATTAAGGGCGAAATTCGACTGTTGCTATTAAGCTCACCGACTCCGCTATCAACGTGCTAACTCGCTGATAGTTTGTATTTTTGTACCACGGAGAACGCGCTTCTTCTGAATCTGTTTTCTACGTGCGAGGCCCAGCTGGCATGCCTCGGGTGCAGAGTACTTCCATCTACGCACGTCATATCTGACCGTGTTTTTGTTACGGTCACTGAACTGACGCTGGTGGAGTTCGGAGTATTTATTTACAGTATTTACACTACTTGCGTTCATTTCTGACGTATTTTTATTCCATACACATGAAAGCTGGTTTACAGTTGTGAGATGTTCGTGCATCCACTCAAAACAAGATGAAACGAGGTTATTTACTCCTGGTATGGTCAGTGGCAAATTTTGAAGAGACGAAAAGCACGTAGATCTATACCATATTCTTCACACCAGAACTTTTCCTATTTCTGAGGGTCACTTTTTCGCACAGATTACCCTTGCATTTTTGCCGCTGATCTGTTTAGTGCACCAAGACTTGCAGTGCTTTCTTCAAGTTTACTCTCATAAGCTTTCTTTCGTTAGACCTGAAAAATTTGGGAAGTCTCTTATTGCATTCAAATGATGCTTTTTCTACTTCACTTCCGTCATATTTTTTTCGTAGTAAGCATAATTCATTACACGTCGCAATATGAAAAATACGGAAGAGTAATTTCTAATACCACTGAGACTTAAGCCTACTTTCCATTGTTTTCAAAAGCTGTCGCATCGGTGGACTAGTACCACAGATTTGTTACAATCGATTACTACACTAGACTTATATTTCGTATCTTCCATTCGAAGTTACGAACATTTCACCTTGTTAACTTCTTATCCCCCTACTTCAGAGGCACTGGCGTTACTGAATTCGACAATTGCTTTGTTGTGTCTCCCTTTTTCAGTTTCCTCTCCTTTAGTGCCATTGTTTGGCTGCTGAGCTTACCATACCACTTGCTGATGTTAATGTGCCGTACAGTCAAACATAAAGACCTGAAATTGTGTTCCAGTGATTTTTCGACGAACGAAGTATGTAACTTATCCAAATGTAGTAGGAATAATGTGGCAAGTATGTTGCCATTATAACATCCCAGCTTCCTCAACCAAATTATAACGTCCCAGGACTTTCTGCACCAAATTATAACATTTCAGCTCCTCAACACCAAATTAAAACGTTGCATTAGGAGGTGTCTGCTTCGTGCAAAAGGTCTTGAGTTCATATTGACAACAACAAGTAATTCTTCATTACAGACGTTTATTTACAAACAGAACTGACAGACTTCACAGACTCAACAACTGACTCTCCGAGCTAACCGCACTGCATATCCGAACTGAACTGACTACTCCTAGGTGTATTAATATCTTTCCAAACAATGAGAGTCTTTAACAATGTTTTGTTTACAATACGATAGCAATTCACGACTTAAAACTAAATTAGACATTACAGAATTTTAGTGCAGATTAAAGTAAGTAAAAGGATCAGTACATATAAATTCTTACAAGCATAATTTCCAAATAGATTTTATAACATTTTTCTACCAGCTTCTGGATAACCTTCACCAGATTTGTACCGATATTTCCAGAAATATCTTGACATTTGATTCTGGATATTTCTTGAGTGATTTAGAACAACTATTTATATGTAAAATGATTTAAATCGTGTTTCAAAACGTAAATAAATTTTTTAGCAATATTTCTTGATACAAATCGTCTTTCGAAATTAGGTTATGAAACAGTTTTCACAAGTTTTCGTATTTTTGCGATCATAATATAGAATTTCTCCATAGAAAGTTCCAGAAGCGTGCATTAAACGTTCATTCACAGACCCTCTCTTTAGCTGGTGAGTTTTTAAAAGTATCTTGTCCATATTATACGAAATAATCCAGCTCAAAACTGATAATTTATACAATTAATCAGATTTACAGCAAACAGTGAGTCCCTCTTTTACAAGATGAAACACAAGCACAAAACTGAATGAAAATAGGTTACCAACACTAATATATATTTACATTAATTCTATTTTTGTTCTTTCTGTGCAAAATGTCCTAATATTGACACAGTACAATATTTAAACATCACCAAAGTTTCCCTTTACATTTTGCATATCTGTATCGACATCCCCTAAAAGTCTACAGTATCGAATACTTCAATATGTCCCAATACGTCCTGTAATGTTACACAACCCCCCCATCAGCACTTGCACGTGAAACACGGAAGGGTTGATGTCCTTACATTACAAAACAGAAAAGTTTTACACATATCTTTGGTGTCTTCTTTCTTGAAGACCGGTGATCTTCTTTCCTGAAGGTCGGTGATCTTCTTCCTTAAAGGTCGGTATACCTCAATGCCATACACTGTATTTCAGTCTCATCTTCACAGTCCGTATGGTTTCCATATACACTGCAGGCTATCACAGGCTGCAATAGCACAGTCCGCTATGAATATACAGCATACAGTGGTCAAACCCAGTTAAACATTAGCAAAAGCATTTAATAGTCGGTGGACCGGTTTTTAAGGACACAGAAATTTGAATTCTCTAAAGTCTAATTACTCAAGAAAATTTACTCTAAATAACTTCTTAAAGCTAAGAGAGGATAGACTGATAGATGGAGAAAATTGATTATACAGGATCACAGAATAAGTGTAAGATGCAATGCCAGAATACGAAAATGAAATATGACAATTGCATAGCTAGGGGACATAGTGCTCGCCAAACACTTAGCACACAAAGAATGTATGCTCCCCTGAGGAATCAGATAAATACAACATAACAAAGTATACAAAAATATCCTGGTAAGATTACATATAAAAGTCTATAAGCATCTATTATCTAAAAACTTTTTTACATTTTTTTGTACAATTTCAGTTCGGTCACGTTTCGTAGGCCAAACAGTCTGCCAGAATTTGGGTAGACTAGACGGTAAGCATTCGGATGAGGATTGTCCTGAATCTTGAAAGGTCCAATGTATATGTCAAAAAACTTTTTTAATTCACCACTGATGGCTTTAGACTTCTCTTGTGTTTTAACAAGGACCAAGTCTTCAATTTTAAATTGAGTAGGCTTCAATCTTTTGTCATGTCTACATTTCCTCTTATCACCTTGAGATTTCATGGTCTTTTTCACTATTTCCTCTCTCTCTTGAGTACTTAATGGTTTGTAGACTGGAAAATCAATGAAATCACTAATTGGATGTGGTGGTTTGCTATTATACTGTATTTCATAAGGCGAAAACCCTGTTGAGGAATGCTGTCGTCTGTTCACAACATCTTCGAATTTCTCAACATAGTTAATCCAACTAGCATGATCAGTAATGCAGTAGGTTCTAAAGAATCGCCCAATTTCCCTCATGTATCTCTCCGAAAGGTTTCCTGACGGATGATAAGCTGAAATAAGAATGTGACTCATATTTTCATCTTCAACAAAAGCTCTCCATACTCCAGAAGTAAATTGAGTCCCATTGTCTGATAAGATTTTCTGAGGTCTTCCAACCCTGCCAAAATAGTCTCCTCTGATTTTTGAAATAATGCTCTTACTGTTTGCCTTGCGAAGAGGATATAACTTAATGAATTTTGAAAAAACATCAACCATAACAAAAATGTAGCAATAGCCTCCTCTGGGCTTCGGTAATGGTCCATATAAGTCGACAGCGACTAACTCGTGTTGTTCTTTTGGTAAGATGTTTTGCATCAATCCTCGACAAGTTTGGTTGGATACTTTTACTCTTTGGCACCTGTCGCAACCCGTCAAAATTTTTCTCACCCTCCTGGCTATGTTGTTAAAATACACATTTTCTTGGATTTTCTGGATACACTTTTGAATCCCACAATGACCAAAACTTTCATGAATGTACTTGATGAGTACATTGATGTACTGTTCAGGCCAACATAATTTCCATACATCGCTATCTACACTGTTTCTCTTGAATAGAATTCCCTTGTAGATTTTGTAATAATCTCCCACTTTTTCATGTCCCTTTTTCCCTAAATAACTTTTGACCAGTTTACAGTTCTCATCGTGGTTCTGATTCCGTCGGATGTCATTACAAATGTCTCTGATTTCTTGTTCATTTTCCACCCCTCTTAAATACATAATTTTGAATTCTTTTTCACATTCCCCACTGTCATCTTCAAAGTCACCCCCCCACAGGTAGTCTAGATAAAGCATCAGCAACTACATTATCGGGTCCTCTAAGATATTTTATTGAGTAATTAAATTGTTGTAACAAGAGTCCCCACCTGGTAATCCTTCCATGATGCAACCTACATTCTTGAATATAAATTAATGCCTTATGGTCTGTGTAGACAACTACCTGGTTTCCCAATAAATAATTTCTGAATTTAGAAAATGCCCAGTAAATGGCCAAAAGCTCTTTCTCGGTAACAGTGTATTGCCTCTCATGTTTTTTCAAGGTTAGAATAGCAAAAGCAATAGGCCTGTGTTCTATTTTCCCATTTATATTTACTTCTTGGAAAAGGTGAGCACCTAGGCCATAATCACTACTATCTGCCATAATGCAAAAAGGTAAACTTAAATCAGGACGGTACAAAATTTGACTGTTACATAACTGTGTTTTTATTTCTTCAAAAGCAGCTTCACATTCCTGATCCCAAACCCACATTGCGTTTTTCTTCAGCAATCTGTTAAGACTTGGAGCATTTAGAGCTTGGGTACTAATGAACTTTCTGTAGTAACCACACATACCGAAAAATGACTTTAGTTGTTTCTTGGTTTTTGGAATTGGGAATTTTGCAATTGCCTCGAGTTTTTCAGGATCTGGCAAAATACCTTCCTCAGAAATACTGTGCCCCAGAAACTTCAATTTTTTCATACCAAACTTACATTTAGATAATTTAAGTGACATTCCCCCTTTCCTTAATCTATTGCAAACCTCTCTCAAAGTATTAACATGTTCTTCCCAAGTTTCTCCAGTGATCAAAATGTCATCTACATACACAGTTAATTTTGATAAAAGATCTTTTCCCAAAACAAAGTCAAGTGCTCTAATGAATTCGGCTACTGAGACATTCAGCCCAAATGGTACCACACAATACTGGTAACATCTTCCCCCATACAAAAAGGCAGTATACTTTCTGGAATCATTTTCTAATTCTACTTGGTGAAATCCTGATGTGAGATCTAAACTGGTCATGTATTTCATTCTTTCAAATTTATGAAGTAATTCGTCTATATTCTCGGGATGATCGGTCTCTCTTTCCAGATACTTATTTAGGTGTCTTGAATCTAGTACAAGCCTGACACTACCATCACGTTTTGCAACCACTACCAAAGGATTATTGTATTGGCTCTTACTTCTCTCAATGATGCCCCACTCTTCCATCTTTTGAAGTTCCTTTTCTACATCTTTTCTCTTTGCAATGGGTACACTATAAGGTTTTATAAAGAATGGCTCATGTGGTTTTAATCTGAGTTTACATTGATAATTCTTTACTCTGCCAGGTCTATCATCAAAAACATCACAGTAATTCCACAATAATCTTTCTAACTCTACCTTCTGTTCTTGGTTCAAATTATCTGATTCCTGTAATTTTTCTTGAACTATATCCCCATATTCTCCATCAACATAATCCTCAGTAATTTCCTCTACACAATAACCACTGTCTTTAGAAAATCTAACGTCCCTAATTTCAATTCCCTTATCAGCACAGTTTTGAACCGACATGTCAGTACTGGAACATACTCTCGTCTTAGGATCAATAAAGGTAAACAAACTCTTTTCCCAATCAAATTCTGCATTAGCTTTTAATATCCAGTCCATACCCAACAGTACATTCTCATTTAGGTCACTTATTACAAGACATCCTTGAGTAAACTGTACATCATTTATACTGAAGGACAACAACACCTGTCTATTAACAATTTTGCTCAGTTTGCCGGTAATGCCTCTAATTTTTATTCCAACAACTGGTAATTCAACAAAGTCAGGATCATGCTTAATTATATCTCTGAATTTGCTTGAAATGGCACTAATTGGACTCCCTGTGTCAATCAAACAATACCCTTCCCAACCTGCAGCTTTAATTTTTATGTATGGACTACCAATAGTGGTGTTTTCCCTTTCTTCCTGTTCTTCATACAAAAGATCTTCTGCTATCTCATCATACCTCTGTTCCATATTTAGGTTTTCTTTATTAGGCAATACTTTCTTCAAACTTCTAGGTCTACTGGAATTTACTGGAATGTCTGGATTACTATTTACCTCACACACATCCTGACTAGTACCCCGTTTGATGATTTCATTAGGCTTAAAAGCAGAAACTGGTTCACAAATTTCCCATAATTTGATCTTAACATCATTGTCATCACTGTAATCTTTAAATTTGTCCCAAACAGATTTCAAAATAATCTCAGATGCATCTCCTGATGTATTACTAAGCTGAACTGGCACAATCTGATTCTCATGTGGAATGTAGTTAGAGTTCCTGGCACAACTATTCTCAACACTATTGCTTATAACATCCTCCTTAACTTCAACATAAACTATTCCATCCAATTCTCCATCAAAATCTTCTAGTACATAATCACCATTAGCCTTAACATCAATATTATCATCATCATTGCCTGAGCTTACACTACAAACACTAGTCGTATCACCAACATTACTCACAACACCATCTTCACCAACCACATCCACATGAATATCAGACATTCCAGAAACTTCAGTACGAACATCATTATGACAACTTACATCTAAAACATGACCACACATAAGTTTGTACAATCCAAAATTATCAAAGTTATCCTTACCTTTCATTTCAGCATTAGGTGCTTCTTCTTGATTATATAAATTTGCAATTATATCATCTTCTAAGCCTACTTCATCAAAGGTAACCTGGTTCCTATTACAGTTGTTTCTAGTATTTTCTCTGATGACATTCCAAAATTTCCTGTCAAATTTAATTTTTTCATTACCTCTATCTACAGATCGATCATAAGCATACTGTCTATACTGGTTAGGTCTCTGATTATAGTGCTGTCTGTTCCGGGTGAAATTAGCCTGATTTTGAAAATTCCTTGCCCCAAACTGACAGACTCCCAGTGGAGCATTTAGTCGTTTAAAGGCCTATGTCTGTCGTTTCCCTGCCTCGGGTTACCTTCTCTCATGTCATTACCCCAGGACCTGTTTCGATTTTCCCATTCTCTGTTTGAATTAAAGTGCTGATCATTCCTACCAAAATTTCTTCTGTCATTGCTATTATAATTATCCCTGTTGTTGTTAAAGTTTCTTCGTTCACTATTATTGTTATTATTTCCACGGTTCGGTTCCCACCCTCTGTGTGATGAACCTACAAAGTCGTTAAATCTGTTGTTTTGTTCAAAGGCTCTATCAAGTTTGTCCACATATTTCAAGAATTGTTCTATGGACTCATCTGGACCATATACTAAACCCCATTGTACTCTTTTCGGAAGTCTCCGTTTTAGTGCATCAATTTAAGTTAGCTCATCAAATGGCTTATCCAGATGCACTATTTTTGCAACTGTTTCTCACAATAGGCTTTCATTGACCCATCAGATTCTCTGTAACTAGGACCATTCAAGAATTCACTTTTGATTCGAGCTTGCTCAGTTTCAGACCAAAATTTGGTTAGAAAACATTTTTCGAAATCTTCAACGGACATTTCCGCGGAACAATTCTGATTGGCCCACGAAAGCGCCTCACCATCAAGTAATTTCTTTACAAATTTTATCTTAACACTATCGGTCATTATGGACGTGAACTGCTCCTTGCAGAATTGCATGAAGTCTTTGGGTGTATATTCTTGTCATCTGGATAAGTTTTAATGGGAAAATTTTCCCATACCCCATTACAACTATTACTTAAACCTTTTTGCAACATAGTTTCTTGTATTTCTACAAATTTTCTGTCTACAGTTTTTTCGGCATTACCTACTCTACTACAAATTTCTGTGACCTTTTTGTCAGAATCAGATCTGAAAGATTCAATTTCGCTTTCAAAAAATCGTTTTGTCTGGTCAAATTCATTTCTCAATTGAGAATTTTCCTCATTTACAAAATCAATAACTTTTCTAAGTTTTGACTGGTTATTTGAAATTTCGTTACTTAAATCAGTTTCAAGGACAGAAATTTTGCTCTCAACCGCGTCCACACGACAACTAAGTTCTTTTTGGTTTGACTCAAAAGTAATTCACCATTCTTCGAGAACCAGATTAGTGTGAGCAATCTGTTCTGTATTTGAATTTATTTCTGATTTTAAATCACACACAGCCTTCGAAATCGACCTGTCCGTCTGTTGTTGTGTCTGTTCAATTTGTTGACGTAATTCGGCACGAGAATCGTCCATCTTCGAGTTTAACTCTGAAAACATTTGTTTTAACATTTCCAACATTCCTACACTGTCAGAAGCACTTTCCCTAATAGGTGTACTTGCTACACCGCTGTCAATACTGAGATCTGCGTCTTTTTCCATTATTTTAGGAAGCAGGTACTTATCTTAGTGTCCGTCGGAGGTCGTTGGTGTCCGTGTTTTGCGAAATTGCTTCAATTCCAGGATGGTTTCGCTCGGTTGATTCACTCCTCTTCTTGTGACCCCAGAATCGACGTATTTACTTCTGAAGAATGACTGGTCCGTCGTATATCCTCTGCTTCCTCCACCAAATTATAACATCCCAGCTTCCTCAACCAAATTATAACGTCCCAGGACTTTCTGCACCAAATTATAACATTTCAGCTCCTCAACACCAAATTAAAACGTTGCATTAGGAGGTGTCTGCTTCGTGCAAAAGGCCTTGAGTTCATATTGACGACAACAAGTAATTCTTCATTACAGACGTTTATTTACAAACAGCACTGACAGACTTCACAGACTCAACAACTGACTCTCCGACCTAACCGCACTGCATATCCGAACTGAACTGACTACTCCTAGGTGTATTAATATCTTTCCAAACAATGAGAGTCTTTAACAATGTTTTGTTTACAATACGAAAGCAATTCACGACTTAAAACTAAATTAGACATTATAGAATTTTAGTACAGATTAAAGTAAGTAAAAGGATCACTACATATAAATTCTTACAAGCATAATTTCCAAATAGATTTTATAACATTTTTCTACCAGCTTCTGGATAACCTTCACCAGATTTGTACCGATATTTCCAGAAATATCTTGACATTTGATTCTGGATATTTCTTGAGTGATTTAGAACAACTATTTATATGTAAAATGATTTAAATCGTGTTTCAAAACGTAAATAAATTTTTTAGCAATATTTCTTGATACAAATCGTCTTTCGAAATTAGGTTATGAAACAGTTTTCACAAGTTTTCGTATTTTTGCGATCATAATATAGAATTTCTCCATAGAAAGTTCCAGAAGCGTGCATTAAACGTTCATTCACAGACCCTCTCTTTAGCTGGTGAGTTTTTAAAAGTATCTTGTCCATATTATACGAAATAATCCAGCTCAAAACTGATAATTTATACAATTAATCAGATTTACAGCAAACAGTGAGTCCCTCTTTTACAAGATGAAACACAAGCACAAAATTGAATGAAAATAGGTTACCAACACTAATATATATTTACATTAATTCTATTTTTGTTCTTTCTGTGCAAAATGTCCTAATATTGACACAGTACAATATTTAAACATCACCAAAGTTTCCCTTTACATTTTGCATATCTGTATCGACATCCCCTAAAAGTCTACAGTATCGAATACTTCAATATGTCCCAATACGTCCTGTAATGTTACACCATGTACGCCAATCCCTAATTATGACTCTCTCCTTCTGTATCCGCACTGTGGTGACAAAAATTCTAGGATACATCCTAATTTCGTGTAGTACCTCCTTTTGCTGCGTCTAATGCACTAACCTCAAGCTGCCGGTCTATGGGGTATCGTCTCAGTTGTGCGACGGGATTCGTGATTTCCTGTCAGGAAGGTCGCAGTTCGTAGTAATAGACGGCAAAGCATCGAGTAAAACTGAAGTGATATCAGGTGTTCCCCAGGGAAGCGTCCTGGGACCTCTGCTGTTCCTGATCTATATAATTGACCTGTGTGACAATCTGAGCAGTTCTCTTAGGTTGTTCATGATGCTGTAATTTACCGTCTAGTAAGGTCATCCGAAGACCAATATCAGTTGCAAAGCGATTTAGAAAAGATTGCTGTATGGTGTGTCATGTGGCAGTTGACACTAAATAACGAAAAGTGTGAGGTGATCCACATGAGTTCCAAAAGAAATCCGTTGGAATTCGATTACTCGATAAATAGTATAATTCTCAAGGCTGTCAATTCAACTAAGTACCTGGGTGTTAATATTACGAACAACTTCAGTTGGAAGGACCACATAGATAATATTGTGGGGAAGGCGAGCCAAAGGTTGCGTTTCATTGGCAGGAGACTTAGAAGATGCAACAAGTCCACTAAAGAGACAGCTTACACTACATTCGTTCGTCCTCTGTTAGAATATTGCTGCGCGGTGTGGGATCCTTACCAGGTAGGATTGACGGAGGACGTTGAAAGGGTGCTAAAAAGGGCAGCTCGTTTTGTATTATCATGTAATAGGGGAGAGAGTGTGGCAGATATGATACGCGAATTGGGATGGAAGTCATTACAGCAATGACGTTTTTATTCGTGGTGAGATCTTTTTACGAAATTTCAGTCACCAACTTTCTCTTCTGAATGCGAAAATATTTTGTTGAGCCCAACCTACATAGGTAGGAATGGTCATCAAAATAAAATAAGACAAATCAGAGCTCGAACAGAAAGCTTTAGGTGTTCGTTTTTCCCGCGAGCTGTTAGGGAGTGGAATAGTAGAGAGATAGTATGATTGTGGTTCGATGAACCCTCTGCCAAGCACTTAAATGTGAATTGCAGAGTAGTCATGTAGAGGTAGATGACAGTCTCAACAAGCTCTTCGAAGTTCCCTGCGAAATATTGAGCCACGCTGCCTCTATAGCCATTCATAGCTGCGAAAGTATTTCTTGTGCTGGATTTTGAGAAAAAACTGACCTCTCGATTATGTCCAATGGATGTCCGATGGTTTCATGTCGGGCGATCTGCGCGGTCAAGTCATTCGCACAACCTTTCCAGAATGCTCTCAAACCACTCGCAGATATAGGCGGACCGGTGACATGGCGCATGGTCATCCATAAAAATTCCATCGTTGTTTGGGAATGTAAGACCATGTTCTCCAAGTAGACCAGTAGGAACACAGGACCCCGTTCCTTCCAAGTAATCACAGCCCACACAATTGTTCAGCCACTACCAGGCTGCACGGTGCCTTGTTGACAACTTATGCACATGGCTTCGCAGAGTCTGCGCAGCACTCCAATCTTACTATGAGCTTTTATGAGCTGAAACTGGGAGTCTTCTGACCAGACCACGGTTTCCCATTAGCCTACTGTCTAACAGATATGGTCACGTGCATAAGAGAGGGGCTGCAGCCGACGACATGCTGCAAAGAAAGGCAGTCACGTCGGTCGTCTGCTGCCATACCCCTTAAACCACAAATTTCGCCTCACTCTCCTGACGGTCACTTTCATCGTACGTCCTACATTGATTTCTGCGGTTATTTCCGAGATAATTTGGAAAATATTTCGAGTAGATTTCCCCATCATGTTATAGTTCTGGGTGGAGATTTTAATTTGCCGTATATAGACTGGGAGACTCAAATGTTCATAACGGGTGGCAGAGACAAATAATCGAGTGAAATTTTTTTCAGTGTTTTATCTGAAAACTACCTTGAGCAATTAAACAGAGAACCGACTCGTGGCGATAACATATTAGGCCTTCTGGTGACAAACAGGCCCGAATTATTTGAAACAGTTAACGCAGAACAGCGAATCAGCGATCATAAATCCGTTATTGCATCGATGATTTCAGCCGTAAATAGAAATATTAAAAAAGGTAGGAAGATTTTTCTGTTTAGCAAAAGTGACAAAAAGCAGATTTCAGAGTACCTGACCGATCAACACAAAAGTTTTGTCTCAAGTACAGATAGTGTTGAGGATCAGTAGACAAAGTTCAGTAACATCGTACAATATGCGTTAGATGAGTATGTGCCAAGCAAGATCGTAAAAGATGGAAAAGAGCCACCGTGGTACAACAACCGAGTTAGAAAACTACTGCAGAAGTAAAGGGAACTTCACAGCAAACATAAACGTAGCCAAAGCCTTGCAGACAAACAAAAATTACGCGAAGCGAAATGTGGTGTGAGGAGGGCTACGCGAGAGGCGTTCAATGAATTCGAAAGTAAAGTTCTATGTACTAGCTCGGCAGAAAATCCCAAGAAATTTTGGTCTTATGTCAAACCGGTAGGTGGATCAAAACAAAAGGTCCACACACTCTGTGACCAAAATGGTACTGAAACTAAGGGTGACAGACTAAAGGCTGGAATATTAAATGTCTTTTTCCAAAGCTGTTTCACAGAGAAAGACTGTACTGTAGTTGCTTCTCTAGATTGTCGCACGGATGAAAAAATGGTAGATATCGAAATAGACGACAGAGGGATAGAGAAACATTTAAAATTGCTCAAAAGAGGAAAGGCCGCTGGACCTGATGGGATACCAGTTCGATTTTACACAAAGCAGACGAAGGAACTTGCACCCCTTCTTGTAGCGGTGTACCGTAGGTCTCTAGAAGAGCATAGCATTACAAAGAATTGGAAAAGGGCACAGGTCATCTCCGTTTCCAAGAAGGGACGTCGAACAGATGTGCAGAATTATAGACCAATATCTCTGACGTCGATCAGTTGTAGAATTTTGGAACACGTATTATGTTCGAGTATAATGACTTTTGCGGAGACTAGAAATCTACTCTGTAGAAGTCAGCATGGGTTTCGAAAAAGACGGTCGTGTGAAACCCAGCTCGCACTATTCGTCCACGAGACAGAGGGCCATAGACACGTGTTCCCAGGTAGATGCCGTGTTTCTTGACTTCCGCAAGGCGTTCGATACAGTTCCCCACAGTCGTTTAATGAACAAAGTAAGAGCATATGGACTAACAGACCAATTGTGTGATTGGATTGAGGAGTTCCTAGATAACAGAACCCAGCATGTCATTCTCAATAGAGAGAAGTCTTTTGAAGGAAGAGTGATTTCAGGTGTGCCGCAGGGGAGTGTCTTAGGACCGTTGCTATTCACAATATAGATAAATGACCTTGTAGATAACATCAGAAGTTCAATGTGGCTTTTTGTGGATGATGCTATGGTATATCGAGAGATTCTAACATGGAATATTTTACTGAAATGCAGGAGGATCTGCAGCGAATTGACGCATGATCTAGGGAATGGCAATTGAATCTCAATGTAGACAAGTATAATGTGCTGCGAATATATATAGACAGAAAGATCCGTTATCATTTAGCTACAATATTGCAGGTCAGCAACTGGATGCAGTTAATTCCATAAATTATCTGGGAGTACGCATTAGGATTGATTTAAAATGGAATGATCATATAAAGTAGATCGTCGGTAAGGCAAATGCCAGACTGAGATTCATTGGAAGAATCCTAAGGAAATGCAATCCGAAATCAAAGGAAGTAGGTTACAGTACGCTTGTTCCCCCATTGCTTGAATACTGCTCAGCAGTGTGGTATCCGTTCCAGACAGGATTGATAGAAGAGATAGAGGAGATCAAACGGGGAGCAGTGCGCTTCGTTACAGGATCATTTAATATTCGCGAAAGCGTTACGAGGATGGTAGATAAACTCCAGTGGAAGACTCTGCCGCAGAGACGCCCAGTAGCTTGGTACGGGCTTTTGTTGAAGTTTCGAGAACATACCTTCACCGAGGAGTCAAGCAGTATATTGCTCCCTCCTACATATATCTCGCGAAGAGACCATGAGTATAAAATCAGAGAGATTAGAGCCCACACAGAGGCATAGCGACAATTCATCTTTCCACGAACAATACGAGACTGGAATAGAAGGGAGAACCGATAGAGGTACTCATGGTACCCTCCGCCACACACCGTCAGGTGGCTTGCGGAGTATGGATGTAGACGTAGATGTAGATGTGTTGCTTCTCTGTTAGCAGAGGTAACTCCAAGCAAACGCCCCTTCGCTCGGTCGACAAGCGAAGGCCATTGGCCGCAGCGTTGTCTGTGTTAAGAGGCATCGCCTGAAATTTGCTATTCTCGGCACACTCTTGACACTGTGGATCACTGAATATTGAATTCAGTAAAGATTTACGACATGTAATGTCCCATGCGTCTAGATCCAACTAGCATTCCGCGTCGAAAGTCTGTTAATTCCCGTCGTGCCGCCTTAATCGCGTCACTAACCTCTTCACGTGAACCCCACAAGCGATGGCACCACCAATGCACCACCAGCGCACTCCTATACCTCCTGTACGCAATACTACCAACGTCTGTATATGTGTCTATCGTTATCCCCAGACTTTTGTCACCTCGGTGTAATTTCTCTTACTATCGCAAATTATAAATGTTTCATAGCCAAATCTATTTTTCTTCCTCGGGATATAGTATATTTTGAGAGACATTGAACGAAGCCAGTCATTCGTTTACACAAATTTTCTAAAATATTGTAGAACATATTCTACAATTTGTTGAGTTTTCGTCAAATAATCTTCGTTTTCACACTAGGTGTGCTCATGAAGTGTAGCGGCCTCAGCAGCAGAGGCTCTCTATAAGGCGAGCCCCATCAAATATCCGTTGACCAGTACGTATTTACATAGTTTTCAGTTCCCTACTCTCGCCATGAGAAAGAACAAGAAATAAAAATACGGTCCAGAGACGTTTTTGTCACTTTACTTGTCTTTTCAGAGTTTATCCTTTCTTCAGCACTGGCAAGTCGAATCATTTTCCTAGAAAGTTTATTCAACCATTCCTACACTTACAGTAAGTCGAAAGGAACACAGAATGCCTTTCAACAACAAACCATAACGGAAACCTTTCATTTACATTTAAGAGCTATAAGACTCGCTGGGGATTCGACAGTTAAGTAAGTGTTAAACAAGTGTATTTGTACGTTTGCACTTCATTTATATTTTGCTTGTAGCTGTTGTTGCCTCTTTATGGCTGTTGATAGCGGTGTATTTATCTATGTCGCAGGCACGAACCGCGAAGACTTAAAATCAGTAATTGTGTATCATTCGCAGAATATTATCCCGAATCTATCAACTTTTGGTGAACATTTGGATTCATGAGTATCTCTCGCTACTAACGTGTGCAACTTCTCATCGGAAATGAAGAACCTTCTACGAGTCATGACGATTCATAAGCACCAACAGCAGAAATAGTAACGCATCAAATCAAAACCATGGAAATGGTGTGGGCGGCGGCGAATGGCATGAATAACCGGCGAGTAGCAGCCACAAGAGAAAGCAAAATGGTTATGGCGAGCCGTCAAATAATAAGAAACGAAGATTTGACGGTCGATATGATTTCGGACCAGTCGGGGCCAACCTCTGGAAAAATGGGCGAGGACAATGGCACGGTAATTACAATCAAAATAACTGTAACTAGAATCATAATCCCTCGCCGAACCAACGCACCGGCGAAATAATGAGAGGTGTGATAACAGCAGACCATCGCAGCAAAACGCGCCTATCGCGCAGCCGTGGCGGCCGGAAAATCAAAATGTGCCTATTATAGAGGTCACGGACAACAACCGTCGCACGAAAATAGTTCAATTAACTCGAATCGACCACGATATGCTCTCCGTCGATGGCCGTGTGGTGGAGTGAGAGCTCCACATATAATAGTATACCTGGAATCAACATGGTGCGTTACAATGACGGATTTAGTATGGGGCATGATCTCCTGACAGAACCGTCCGACTGTGCGAAGAATAATAATGAAGGCATACAAGCAATCATATAAGAAAAATCTATGATATTACTGTAAATATAATCATTGACACAGATGTCTCGATCAGTGTGATGAGTGTACAACTGTTTAAAGCACTTGGGAAGGGACGAAGTATACCGCCTTTCCCAGTGACCAACTGCAAGGTGTCTGGAGCCATAAGCGCACAGAGCCAGTTAATTAAGCGCCAGGTACTGGTAAAAAATTGTAAAGAGGGCGAAGCCATAGTGATCTCGTTCCTCGTTGATAAGGGGTTAAGGGTGGCCTGCATACTGGGAGTAGATTTTCTCCGTGAGAGGGACGCAGTGATCGATCTCTCCGCAGGGAAGCTAACCATACTTGATAAAGGCAGAAGAGTTGAATTGTCAATGACGCTATCGAAAGAGGCACTTGTGCTATGTTGTAACAGGATAAATATCACGTGTAGGGACCTGTGTGTAGTGCACTTAGATAATAATGCACCAACAATGGATCTTTACTATCAAAACAGGGGAAGTAATGATTCTGAAGTAAATGTAGATGCATTCCAAAATAAAGTTCAGGATTCTGCAAGTTTAAGTCCTAAGCAAAACCAACAGCTAACGCATCTGCTGTAAGAATATGCAATGGTATTTTCTGAACAACCAGCAGAAATTAGGGTGTAAGGTGTCAGGCAAATCCAACACTTTCCAAGGAAACCCTGACATGATAAGCAAATCCAGCAGTGTGTCACATAGCTCCGAAAAAATCGTGACATTAAATTAACCAAAGTAATACGAGTAACGAGTGAGCAAATGGAATACCACAGACTAGCACAAGAATGCCTAAATGTATGTCATACCTTCCCACCATGAGACAGACGCAGTTCCGAGGGGAGAAACAAGAACAGAAGCCGAGAGCAGAACCGTGTTAAACTAGAAGCTCCTACGAAAAGGGACCGACACCCACGTCGCCAACCAACCGCCAGTACCAACGCCCAGCCCATGTTAAAAGATAGAACCCTCCATAAGAACAGTAAAGATCTTACGATAACACTAAAAGGGCCACACCAGCTGCAAGTTTTAGCGTGAGATTTTTTCGAGCCTCTGTTACGTTGCAAACGTTAAAAACATTGCCCCACCACGAAAAGTATAACGTTTCTCATTGGATAGATAGAATTTTTGTAGGCGGAGCTTAAGGTTAACATTGAGACCCTGATTGGTCAGATGAAAACACAGCCATATTGTTTTCTTTTTAAACCAACTTATGTAAATTGTAGTAAGGAGAAGTTAGGAGAGAGTTGCCTCCGAGAGGGCGAGGTGAGTGGAGCTGTGCCGCCCGCCGCCCACTGACGAACGCCGACAAGGTAATGAGCGCACGAGATGCCGCATTTTTGAGCGCATAAGGCTTCACTCAGAACTGCAGAAGTCTCATCTGTTACGTACCCTTTTTACGTAAAACTAGTGTCGATCGTCAATTAAATCTCATTGTATTCACATTTGCTATGTGAAGTTAAAATCTGAAACGCGATGGTTTTGCTTTTATATAATTATTGAGAAGCCACATCAGCCACTGTAATTTACGACAAGTTAGATAAGTAATTAAAGATAATTGAGGGTCACTGTAGACCATTTTGTTGGTTTTCTCTTTTATGAAACTTAACTTAAATCTAGATTAAAGATGTGATATGGCATATGTCATCCTTCGATCCATTGCAGAACTTGGAAACCCATTCGGGGAATATTCGTTCACGTTTTTGTTGCATGCAGTTGGTTTTTCTTATCCTATATTAAAATATTTCCTTTTATTAATAGAGCAATTTATAAACAGTGTTTTGTGAGTAGAATAAAATTTCCAATGGTAAACTTAACTGCTTTTTCGACGTTATTTCACCAGCTAACTACAAATAGGAAAGCCTTGAACCCCTTCCAATAAATTTAGTTGTATTAAGATTCTTTTACAGGGAGTGCACTGCAGCTGACGCTGAAATCATTAAGTATTTGGTATATCATCACTAGTCTCACTGAACTCTTCTGAACTCTACATGTCATGTGTGGTCTGGCGTCTACTTACCAGCAACAGGTCCCAGCTTCAAACTAGTCAATTCCCTAAAAAACACGCTGAGAGCGTCGTTGCGCGAAAGTGGTAGGGAGACACGACTTAGAACAAACTGACACGCCGCAGAATGTTAGAATCGGTTAACAACTATCGTCTTACCCCATCCTGTGGTCGAGAAGGGTGGCAGTGGCAAAAGAGATGCGAAAGATATTAGAGTTTGATATTATCGAATCCTCTCTCTCACCATTCAGCAGCCCTCTTGTAGCAGTGGAGAAAGCCAATGGAAAAAATTCGTCTCTTATTAGACGCACGGGACATCTACAAAATTTTGTATCCGTAAGAACACTCACGGGAAATGTAGATGAGCAATACTTAACTTCGATTGAGTTAGGAAGTTCATAATGGCAGACTCCACTTACGACAGAATCCAGAAAATACACGGTATTTATATTACGAGGGCGAAGTTACCAGTTAAAAGTACTTCCCTTCAGACTGAATGTAAGTACCGGAGTGTGCATTATCGCCTTAGACACAGTGCTAGTACCAGACCTATTAGAAAGAATTACATAATATGTTGATGACTTGGTAACTGCGACTGATACTTGGGGCAAGCGTATGGAATTAATGCACAGATTCATTGAAAGATTTAGACAGGCAGGCGTGACAACAGATCTAGAGCAGTCGTAATTCGGGCGCAATTGAATTAAATTTCTAGGCCATATTGTCACGCCGCTCGGCATCAACCCGGATAATAAAAATATAGAAGCGATCCGAGAATTCCCTAGACCAAGAACAAAGAGGCAATTAAAGGTGTTTATCGGACTTAGGTACTTTTTCAGGAGGTTTGTGCCCAAAATATTACTAAATGATGAATCACTGTTAAATTTACTGCGGAAAAATGTGCACTGACAAGTGCCAGCAAGCTTTTGAAGCTATTAAATAAGGCTTGGTGAAGGCAAACATTCTGCAACACCCGGATGTGTCAAAAAGCTCATGTCTCGCAACGGACTCGTGTTCTTATGGCTTGAGTGCGCGTCTGTTCCAATGGGAGGAATGCGTAGAGCCGGCTGCAATAAAAGTTATCAGATTTGCTAGAAAAACTTTAAGAAGCGCTCACAGTAGTCTGGCCTGTCAAAAAGTTCATTTATTATCTATACGGAAAAGAGATCAAGGTTTACAGTGATCAACAGTTTTTTTTTATGTCCTGCAAGTTATTCCGTAGAAGATTAAAGAGATAGATGCTAACCCTACAGGAATATCAAATAAAAGTTATGTGTATAAAAGGTTACGACGATATGGTAGCAGATGCTTTGTCAAGACTGCAGGTGGGCTTACCGGGATTGCTGAAATGTTAGAGCAATGAGCCGAGTACGAAGTACTTCTAGTGGAGGACCTCAAGCACAGGAACGATTTTTCTATGTATGCGCAAGAAAATGCTTGAATTACAAAGATATGACCCCACGTGGGGAGAAGTTATTGAACATACTGACACCGGTATCAAAAATAGAGGCCAACAAAGTTACATAATTGTGGATAACATTTTGTTTCATAAACGTAGTGCATTTGTAAACTGCTGGGCAATGTGTATACGCAGTCAGTCGGTCAGAACAGTAATATGGCACACGCATTTGGCATGGGGCCATGCAAGAATTGGAAAGTTTGCGGAGCTCATAACGAGATACTACTACTTTCCGAAAATAAAACATCAAGTACAAGCAATTGTTAGGATTTGTGTTATTTGCCAGAATGAAAAACACAATAACAGACCGAGAAAATTTGAACTCCATCCTATAGTCCCACAGGACCTCACCAATTAGTATCCTTCGATACAGCAGGTCCATATAACATGGCTAGGGGAGGGATGAAGTATATCCTAGCAGTATACGATATTTTTTCGAAGTATTTGAACGTGTTTCGAATGAAATCAGCTATGGCTAAGAGCATAGTCAGAAGGATTAATCAAGAGTACATACCTCAGGTAGGAAAAGCTATGATTTCTGATAATGCTACCTACTTCACTGGCCATACTTTTAGAATTACTTAAGAGAACAAGGCATACAGCATATCCTTGTAGCCAGGTTCCATCCCGAAGAAAATTTAGTGGAACGAACCTTTAAAGATTTAAAGAAGTTCATCAGAATCTACATTTCAAACCGACACTCAAAGTGGGTCGAGTTGATACCAAAATTCGTAGAAATAGAGAATCTAACACCCAAATCCAGTACAGGATACCCACCAATAGAAATAATAAAGGGGGATGACAAGGCGCGGAGTGAATGGCTTACGTCTCTTCCGAAACTATCCACCAAAGTGGAGACAAAACAGGTGAAAGTAAAGAAAGGTATGGGACAACCTAACAGTTGCGCCACCAAGAAGAAGCAAAAATACGCTCGGGGTGTGAGGAAAACACAGAAATACAATGCAGGGGACTTGGTACTAATTCGTAACCACCCCAAATCGTCAGCTACGCTGAAACTCCAATGTGCACACCGTGTGCATACCGGGCGGAGTCATTCCTGATGTGAAAAGAGTCCTCCCGGATGCCATGAACGGTACAGGGTGCACCCATCTGCAGGTGGTCGCTCATGTCGGCACCAATGATGTTTGTCGCTATGGATCGGAGGAAATCCTCACTGGCTTCCGGCGGCTATCTGACTTGGTGAAGACTGCCAGTCTCGCTAGTGGGATGAAAGCAGAGCTCGCCATCTGCAGCATCGTCGACAGGACTGACTGCGGACCTTTGGTACAGAGACGAGTGGAGGGTCTGAATCAGAGGCTGAGACAGTTCTGCGACCGTGTGGGCTGCAGATTCCTCGACTTGCGCCAAAGTGTGGTGGGGTTTCAGGTTCCGCTGGATAGGTCAGGAGTCCACATCACGCAGCAAGCGGCTACGCGGGTAGCAGGGGTTGTGTGGCGTGGACTGGGCCTATTTTTTAGGTTAGATGGCGTCTGGCAAGTACAGAAATTGCAACAGCCTCAAAGGGTACGGGGCAAAGTCAGGACATGCGGGGACCAAACATCAATCGGTGTTGTAATTGTAAACTGTCGAAGCTGCATTGGTAAAGTACCGGAACTTCAAGCGCTGATAGAAAGCATCGAAGCTGAAATCGTTATATGTACAGAAAGCTGGCTGAAGCCAGAGATAAATTCAGCCGAAATTTTTACAAAGGCACAGACGGTGTTTAGAAAGGGTTGGTTGCATGCAACCGGTGGTGGCGTGTTTGTCGCTGTTAGTAGTAGTTTATCCTGTAGTGAAGTAGAAGTGGTTAGTTCCTGTGAAATATTATGGGTGGAGGTTACACTCAACAACCGAGCTAGGTTGATAATTGTCTCCTTTTACCGACCTCCCGACTCAGCAGCATTAGTGGCAGAACAACTGAGACAAAATTTGGAATATATTGCACATAAATTTTCTCAGCATATTATAGTCTTAGGTGGAGATTTCAATTTACCAGATATAGACTGGAACACTCACATATTTAGGACGGGTGGTAGGGACAGAGCATCGAGTGACATTATACTGAGTGCACTGTCCGAAAATTACCTCGAGCAATTAAACTGAGAACCGACTCGTGGAGATAACATCTTGGACCTACTGATAACAAACAGACCCGAACTTTTCGACTCTGTAAGTGCAGAAGAGAAAATCAGTGATCATAAGGCCGTTGCAGCATCCCTGAATATGGAAGTTAATAGGAATATAAAAAAACGGGAGGAAGGTTTGTCTGTTTAGCAAGAGTAATAGAAGGCAGATTTCAGACTACCTAACAGGTCAAAACGAAAATTTCTTTTCCGACACTGACATTGCTGAGTGTTTATGGAAAAAAGTTTAAGGCAATTGTAAAATGCGTTTTAGGCAGATACGTGCCGAGTAAAACTGAAAGGGACGGGAAAAACCCACCATGGTTAAATAACAAAGTTAGGAAACTACTGCGAAAGCAAGGGGAGCTTCATTCCAAGTTTAGACGCAGCCAAAACCTCTCAGACAAACAGAATCTAAACGATGTCAAAGTTAGCGTAAGAAGGGCTATGCGTGAAGCGTTCATGGAATTCGAAAGTACATTTCTATGTACCGACTTGACAGAAAATCCTAGGAAGTTCTGGTCTTACGTTAAATCAGTAAGTGGCTTGAAACAGCAGGAAAAAATGGCTGACATCGAAAGAAGTGTCCAAGGAATAGAAAAGCAACTGGAAGCACTCAACAGAGGAAAGTCCACTGGACCCGACGGGATACTAATTCTGTTCTACACAGAGTACGCGAAAGAACTTGCTCCCCTTCTAACAGCCGTGTACCGCAAGTCTCAAGAGGAACGGAAGGTTCCAAATGATTGGAAAAGAGCACAGATAGTCACATTCTTCAAGAAGGGTCGTCGAGCAGATGCGCAAAACTATAGACCTATATCTCTGACGTCGATCTGTTGTAGAAGTTTAGAACATGTTTTTTACTCGAGTATCATGTCGTTTTTGGAAACCCAGAATCTACTGTGTAGGAATCAACATGGATTCCGGAAACAGTGATCGTGTGAGACCCAACTCGCTTTTTTTGTTCATGAGACCCAGAAAATATTAGATACAGGCTCCCAGGTAGATGCTATTTCCCTTGACTTCCGGAAGGCGTTCGATACAGTTCCGCACTGTCTCCTGATAAACAAAGTAAGGGCCTACGGAATATCAGACCAGCTGTGTGTCTGGATTGACGAGTTTTTAGCGGACAGAACACCGCATGTTGTTATCAATGGAGAGACGTCTACAGACGTTAAAGTACCTCTGGCGTGCCACAGGGGAGTGTTTTGGGACCATTGCTTTTCACAGTATGTACAAATGACCTAGTGGATAGTGTCGGAAATTCCATGCGGCTTTTCGCGGCTGATGCTGTAGTATACAGAGAAGTTGCATCATTAGAAAATTGCAACGAACTGCAGGAAGATCTGCAGCGGATAGGCACCTGGTGCAGGGAGTGGCGACTGACCCTTAACATAGACAATGTATTGTATTGCGAATACACAGAAAGAAGAATCCTTCTGTAAAATATCTGGGAGTATGCCTGCTGAACGATTTGAAGTGGAATGATCATATAAAATTAATTGTTGGTAAGGCGGGTACCAGTTTGAGATTCATAGGAAGAGTCGTTAGAAAATGTAGTCCATTAACAAAGGAGATGGCTTACAAAACACTCGTTCAACCTATACTTGAGTATTGCTCATTAGTGTGGGATCCGTACCAGATCGGGCTGACGGAGGAGATAGAGAAGATCCAAAGAAGAGTGGCACGTTTCGTCACAGGGTTATTTGGTAATCGTAATAGCGTTACGGAGATGTTTAGCAAACTCAATTGGCAGACTCTGCAAGAGAGGCGCTCTGCATCGCGGTGTAGCTTGCTCGCCAGGTTTCAAGAGGGTGGGTTTTTGGATGAGGTATCGAATACATTGCTTCCCCCTACTTATATCTCCAGAGGAGATCACGAATGTAAAATTAGAGAGATTCGAGGGCTCACGGAGGCTTTCACACATTAGTTCTTCCCGCGAACCGTACTCGACTGGAACAGAAAAGGGAGGTACTGACAGTGGCACGTAAAGTGCCCTCCGCCACACACAGTTGGGTGGCTTGCGGAGTGTAAATGTAGATGTAGAAACAAGACAGTAAGTAACCCTTTGTAGTGGTTAAGTTGCCACATGGATGTAGTTATCTGTTGGAACATCCTCAAACAGATTGAATAACATCGGGAGAGGCTTCAACCCTGTCTCACTCCCTTCCCAACCACTGCTTCTCTTTCATGCCCCTCGACTCTTATCACTGCCATCTGGTTTCTGTACAAATTGTAAATAGCATTTCACTCCCTGTATTTTACACCTGCCACCTTTAGAATTTGAAAGGGAGTATTCCAGTCAACACTGTCAAAAGCTTTCTCTAATACTAGAAATGCTAGGAACGTAGGTTTGCCTTTCCTTAATCTTTATTCTAAGATTAGTCGTAAGGTCAGTATTGCATCCCGTGTTCCAACATTTCTTCGAAATCCAAACTGATCTTCCCCAAGGTAGGCTTCTATCAGTTTTTCTATTCGTCTGTAAATAATTCGTGTTAGTATTTTGCAGCTGTGACTTATTAAACTGACAGTTCGTAATTTTCACATCTGTCAACATCTGCTTTCTTTGGGATTGAAATTATTATATTCTTCTTGAAGTCTAAGGGTATTTCGCCTGTCTCTTACATCTTGCTCACCAGATGGAAGAGTTTTGTCGGGACTGGCTCTCCCAAGGCCGTCAGTAGTTCTAATGGAATGTGAAATCTACTGAATAGGATTAGGGAGAAGAGAAGTTTGTGGCACAACTTGACTAGAAGAAGGGATCGGTTGGTAGGACATGTCCTGAAGCATGAAGGGATCACAAATTTAGCATTGTAGGGCGGGGTGGAGGGTAAAAATCGTAGAGGGAGACCAAGAGATGAATACAGTAAGCAGATTCAGAAGGATGTAGGTTGCAGTAGGCACTGGGAGATGAAGGAGCTTGCACAGGATAGATTAGGGTGGAGAGCTGCATCAAACCAGTCTCAGGACTGAAGACAACAACAACATCCTCAAACTGGAAAAATGAAAGGACTATACTCACGCAAAGACGTGAAACTATTTGTACAATAATTTATAAATAGTAGCTGTAAAAAAAGTAAAAAAATAAATTTATTTAGTTTCAAGTATGAACTTGTATGTATTGAAATATCAATATAGCTAAAGAATATTTATGTTGTGAGCGGAGACTCACTTGAAAGTGTAATAATGTGCAAGATGAAGACTTGTTTGCAGACAGAGTAGTGTCAGTAAAAATAGTTCATGCTCATCAAGCAGTGAACAATTTATTGTTTAGAAAGCATTGAACAATTTTTAGGTCATTTTTCACTACCGTGTATATAGGTAATTGATGATTAATTTTCATATAGTACTATAACAGATTTAAGTGTGTTATGTTAAAGTATAGCCCTGAAAGTAACTGAGACATAGAATGATTATGTATACCGGTGTTACCACCAATAGTGATTTGAGAGCGACACTGAAATAAATTCAGTCTGAACCGAACCCTTTTTATATGATGTACACTTCGTATGTACCAATGCTTCAATTGAAGGCTGTATTTTGTACACGTCTTTGAGCATTAACTAAGCATTATGGGAATTATTTCATTCAACGCGGAAACTACACTTTAGTCCCGTAGGACGGATTATTCATGCTCATTCTGTCATCAAAGAAAGTATTTATTGAACATTATGCCTAAGCCCCCCCCCCCCCCCCCATGAACCATGGACCTAGCCGTTGGTGGGGAGGCTTGCGTGCCTCAGCGATACAGATAGCCGTACCGTAGGTACAACCACAACGGAGGGCTATCTGTTGAGAGGCCAGACAAACGTGTGGTTCCTGAAGAGGGGCAGCAGCCTTTTCAGTAGTTGCAGGGTCAACAGTCTGGATGATTAACCGATCTGGCCTAGTAACACTAACCAAAACGACCTTGCTGTGCCGGTACTGCGAACGGCCGAAAGAAAGGGGAAACTGCGGCCGTCATTTTTCCCGAGGGCATGCAGCTTTACTGTATGATTAAATGATGATGGCGTCCTCTTGGGTAAAATATTCTGGAGGTAAAAAAGTCCCCCATTCGGATCTCCGGGCGGGGACTACTCAAGAGAATGTCGTTATCAGGAGAAAGAAAACTGGCGTTCTACGGATCGGAGTGAGGAATGTCAGATCCCTTAATCGGGCAGGTAGGTTAGAAAATTTTGAAAAGGGAAATGGATAGGTTAAAGTTAGATATAGTGGGAATTAGTGCAGCTCATTGGCAGGAGGAACAAGACTTTTGGTCAGGCGAATACAGGGTTATAAATACAAAATCAAATAGGGGTAATGCAGGAGTAGGTTTAATAATGAATAGGAAAATAGGAATGCGGGTCAGCTACTACAAACAGCATAGTGAACGCATTATTGTGGCCAAGATAGATACGAAGCAAACACCTACTACAGTAGTACAAGTTTATATGCCAACTAGCTCTGCAGATGACGAAGAAATTGAAAAAAAGTATGATGAAATAAAAGAAATTATTCAGATAGTGAAGGGAGACGAAAATTTAATAGCCATGGGTGACTGGAATTCGAGTACAGGAAAAGGGAGAGGAGGAAACATAGTAGGTGAATATTGATTGGGGCTAAGAAATGAAAGAGGAAGCTGCCTGGTAGAATTTTTCACAGAGCTCAACTTAATCATAGCTAACACTTGGTTTAACAATCATGAAAGAAGGTTGTGATTTAAGTGTAAGGAAGTCAATACTGAAAGTATTTGTATGGAGTGTAGCCATGTATGGAAGTGAAACATGGACGATAAATAGTTTGGACAAGAAGAGAATAGAAGGTTTCGAAATGTGGTGCTACAGAAGAATGATGAAGATTAGATGGGTAGATCACATAACTAATGAGGAAGTATTGAATAGGATTGGGGAGAAGAGAAGTTTGTGGCACAACTTGACCAGAAGAAGGGATCGGTTGGTAGGACATGTTCTGAGGCATCAAGGGATCACCAATTTAGCATTGGAGGGCAGCTTGGAGGGTAAAAATCGTAGAGGGAGACCAAGAGAAGAATACACTAAGCAGATTCAGAAGGATGTAGGTTGCAGTAAGTACTGGGAGATGAAGAATCTTGCACAGGATAGAGTAGCATGGAGAGCTGCATCAAACCAGTCTCAGGACTGAGGACCGCAACAACATGCCAAAGTCCAGCTGATATACACATAATGAGATCTGTTTATCGGAGCAGTGATAGCTTGGCAAGCTACACCGAAAAAACTAATGCACAAAGTCGCACACCTTCAAGTAATTGTAAAAAAGTCATTTATGCATGTAACAACGTTATGAAAAGTGCAATGTACATTGTAAATGTAATAGACTCACCGAAAGTGAAACTAATAGTGTAAGGAAGTGTTAACATGCATTCCAGATAGACCGTGTGTGCATACGCAATCTTGCAGGCAGACGGAATATTATCTGTAGAATGGACAGAGAGTGAGTATTGGAACTGAACTAATATATTCGTTGAAGTAAATTGAATGTTGAGTTACAAACTGTCATAACACACTGCTCAAATAACAGTAAACTTATCGTTTGTAAGGGAGTAGTTAGTAATCCGTTCGGAGACGATTACAATAAACCTCGCTCGGCGGAAACAATTAATGTGTGTGAACGGTAATAATTTCGCTTGTTAGACGACGCTCTGGCAGCGAATCGACCATGAGAAACCAAGTAAAAGTGTGTAGTGCAACTTGCACGTGATAAACTCTTAATAGCAGTGTCACAGTGCAGTGCGGTTGTCATGCCATGAAAACCGTTATCACGCCCACATATTCTTTGAAAACCAGCGAAACGACGGCTTACTGGACAGTAAACAAAGATTAATCAAATTACGTCCTATTCCCACAGCTCATAATGTATGTCCTTAACACTTTGTGCGTCACATTTAGAAAAATATTGGGGAAAAACATTTTTGTGATGAATATTTACTGTATATGTTGCACATATGCCATATCCATGGCAAAAGTTCTTTTGAAGCTATTGGTTAATATATAAATTGATTCCAAATGGCATCATTAGAAATTACATAATAATTATTCCAAAAAAATGTATACATAACTGCATTGTAAACTTACCGTATTTCTTTCCCTTGCCCTTGAGAAAATACGTAAAGCTGGTTCCATAACCAAGAATTTCAGTATACACAGAATAAAACTAAACACTACAGTCATTGTTCACTCACAAATGCAGTAGCAAAACTCACGCCACTGCTCTGTTCTGCACTTCAAAGAAATGGAGAGTCATGAAAGCAAATGCCACTGTGATCTGTTGGCCAAACTTGGAACTACGTGAAGCGATACCAAACAGTATCATTGAAGCATCGGAAAGCTCAAAAAAGCCAGGAATTCTTAATGATGCCATTTGAAATCGCAGACGCAGGAAGGGATAAAGATAGTACACTGTGGTGGAATGTTGGTTACCTGTATTTCGATGGAGATCCGTGCGGAGAAGCAGCAATGGGGTGCAGTGCCGCTTCCAGTCAGCTGATCGTGGGCGAAACATCCAGAACATTCCACAACAGGTGAACGGTCCGGCTCAGCTCACAACAGCGCAGGAGCCACCAATCGCCGCACCGTCGCAGCTACTGCGGTTACGCGCCGTCGATCCCGACGGTCGCTGATACATCCTTTTCCAGCCGACACTCTGGGACACAACACTTACCTCACCCCACAGCATTCACCGTCTAACGTCATCAACATTTTATCGAACACATAACATCAATGTCGATGAACTAAACATGAGTATGATTTATGTAGTGCGAACTTACGTGAAGTGACAAACACTTTAATTACTTCAGATCATGAACTCAAACTATGAACCTGTTAGACACAATTTGTTAGATGGTTTCTTCATATTAGCAACATAAAATTGCATGGGTACATTGCCATGACAGAATGTCTATAACGAACAATTGCGAGGGTAACTCATAACACTACTGTTAAATTATTTAATAATTAATATTATTCTTTCACCAAAACATAAAGTTGAACATTTCCACTGATATGGAATTTCATAAGTATACATTTTCGAAAAGGACCGAATTTCAACCTTTTTGACGAATAACTCTCTTAATCAAAATATCCACGGGTGTACTGCCGGTCTATAGTGTCCAACGGGCACAATATTTCGGCGATCAAACATGTCGCCATCATTAGGTGAACTGACGGACTGAGCTCCTGTGAACGTGCCGGCACGGAGATCCGTACTCTATGGCTGCTCAGGGGGAACTGGGTTCGGTCGCGGCGGCGGCCGATTTAAATACCCTTCGCCCGCGGCGCGCTCCCTCCGCCGTCCGCTCCCCGCGCCACGGTCTCGCGGTGGAACAGATTGCGACGGCGTCTGAGATGACGTCGGTGTGATGGCTCTGTGCGCCGCGGGTGGAGGGTATTTAAATCGGCCGCCGCCGCTACCGAACCCAGTTCCCCCTGAGCAGCCATAGCGTACGGATCTCCGTGCCGGCACGTTCACAGGAGCTCAGTCCGTCAGTTCACCTGATGATGGCGACATGTTTGATCGCCTAAATATTGTGCCCGTTGGACACTATAGACCGGCAGTACACCCGTGGATATTTTGATTATCAAATACGCCGGGAGAAACTCAAGAATCACAATAACTCTCTTGTTTTGTGCTTCGATTGTGAACACTTGACAAGTGTCGAACTTCATTCGTGAACCAATAGAACGGTGTTAAACTACGAAGCAAGCGAGATGACCATGGCTCCGGCGCAGTTTTCCCAGGTTTCCTGGACGCACACAGCCTGGATGGGGGAGCCAAAACTGCAATGATCCTGGGACTAGGCATACGGTCAGTTCGCAAAGTGGAAGTGACGTACACTCCACGGGAAAGCACTGGACGGTGTAAACAGACTACGGTGTGACAAAGTGAACAAAGTAAGCAAAGTAAGCAAAGTAAGCAATCATGTACAAAACATAAAGTGATATACAATGTGTTGAAGTCAATGGCATCATACTGAGAACCATTTGCCAATGTCAGTCATATGCTGCCAGGAGGCATTGTGACATCTCCTGGCAAGACATTTGTAAAATAGGTGTAATATATGTGAAAAAAAAAGTTTATATGTCGTTATTATATTTCATATCTATATGAACAGTTATCGACTCTGTGGACTTTTTAAAAAGGAAATAATTATTTTTCAAATTTATGTTTGTGTAATATTATTTACAACCATTTTGCAAATAACGTCTGTGGTCGGCGATTGTGGAAACCGAAGCAGACAACGACAATTAAAAATATAACAAAGATATATATTAGCATATTAAATTGATTATAAATAGTGGAGGTTTAGATATTACTCTTTCTGTCTTCTTGTAGCCGTGAATGTTGTAAGAGCTTGTGACGCTCTCTTTAACGCTTACTTAGCTTTCTTTTGTTCTTTTACCGAGAAAGACGCCATTGGATACTGATGTATACAAAATGTGTGTACTTTGAATTTTAAGTTGATTTTGAATATATTAATTGTTAAAATGCTTGTAATAATTTGTAGCTAGCTTGTCCAGTATTTCATTCCACATTTTTAGCCGTTTTCACCTAATTTAGAATTTTCCTTGATGTAGTGCTGCGTCACTATCGCGGTAGCCGCTGCCGCGGCAAATGCAAACTATAATTGAATGAATACAGTTTTCCCCGCAACTAAGCGGGCACGTAATGCTACATTAAAATTATTTCTTTCAGCTTCCCGGGACCACAGAGGAGAATTGTAGATTTTATGTTATTTCCAGATGGACATTGGCAAGTGCTAGTACAATATCAGTGACGTACATAATTTATGTAAATCAGAATGTTAAAACTTTGCTTATGTGACATCAAAGACTGCTGTGTTGAAATCTGGTCTGGCTAGTAATATTAAAATCAATTTTCATTTTTAGTTTCATACTTTCGTGTTAGCCGTATGAATCAATAGTATTAAAGCATTAAAAAATCCACTGCAGCTTTTATGTCTGACAAACAGTGAATACTGCAACATCTGTGCGTATGATAAGAGTAATTTTCAGTGAATTTCAGAGACGAGAGTAGAGAAAGACATGTTTAATTTCGTAATCAGTTACAGTAATGATTCAGTGTTCCATTTCTAACAAGTCAGATCAAAATTATGAGAACATAGTCCTGCAAATTAAACACCTAACATTCACAACAGGAAATCTTTTAGTGTTGTTGCGTATCTCCAAATAATAGATCTGAGGGCACAAGTTAAGATTTTCAACTACAGAAGCTAGTAGCAATAACCGCATTATACCTTTTGTTCAAATGGCTCTGAGCACTATGGGACTTAACAGCTGAGGTCATCAGTTCCCTAGAACTTAGAACTACTCAAACCTAAGTAACCTATGGACATCACACATATCCATGCCCTAGGCAGAATTGGAACCTGCGACCGCAGCAGTGGCGCGGTTCCAGATGGAAGCGCCTAGAACAGCTCGCCCACTCCGGCCGGCTTATCTTTTGTGTTCGCAACAATAATCAACACAGATTACTGAAAGTGATACGCTACATAAACTGTTTATACAATCAAAGTGCACGAGGATTGGCAACAACTTCAAAGCAGCTACATCTAATAGATTCAAATAATGTGCAACTGCACCATATAATCGCACTGTGTTTAACGAGCGTAATTTCTCTACGGGCAAAACTATAAACTGTCTTGTTACGGACCATGACTGATACTGCAGCACCTATTGGTCAACCCACAGAGAATCCTAATAAAAAGAATAACGAGGACCTTCAACAAGTAGCGTTCCCTTTAAGCGAAACAAGAGCCGAAGTGCCTGTGATTTCAGTTCATTCGCGAAAGAAAGACCCGACCAAGAAAATCAAAAGCCATTGTGCGTAAAGAGCAAGCGTTTAACAAGCTCACCTATGGAACACAAGAAGTGAAGGTGAACGTTGAAAGACACAAAGAAAATCTTCCATGGACAGCACAGTGCGGTGTTCTGCTCGTGATGGGGTCTACGTTGGCCCTCAGTCAGAGTATTTGTCAGAGTGTTTGTTGTGAATGCCACACATGATGGCATGAGATTTTTATCAGATTTTAAACGAGCAAAATTTCTGTGTGGTTTTCGATAGAAAAACCATTGAATTTAAAACATTCAACTCAATTATCCCTTAATTATGTACTGCTCAGTAAGAAATAATTGCAACCGTTCAGCGGCAAGGTGACACTTGAACATCTTTTTTTCCACTTGGTAAAATCGATGGAAGACAATAAAATAAAAATTTGTGGAATCGGGTGTAACACAGTAAGAACTATCTACTAATACATGCAAAAAATGAATTTAATGCAAGTGCATAACTGTTAGCTGAATCAACTTGCTGATTCCTCCCCTAGAAAAAAAATTTTGCTGTGATGACGCTGTACTCTCGCCTTGACCTTTGAGAAAGGCCCAATAAACTACAAATTCCCTTCTACAGCGTCCTGTCGGTTTTCAACGGTGTTTAAATGTCCTAGGAAGCATATACCTGCAGGCTGTTTTCACCTGAAGAGAGGCATCGAGGACAGTCTCCGCCTAGTGACCGGTGAGAACTACCATATCCTAGATACGGGGTTTCAGAGAATGGGCTCAAATGTTTGGTTTCAGGTGACTGCACTGAAAAGTCGTATCTTGTTCTTTATGTTCACTACTGTCACTCAATTGGGGAGCGCAATTCGTCCCATACATATGGTATAAACCGTCCAGCTGATGGTAGCGCCATCTGGTGGACAATAACTGATAGACATACGCATGGTGCATATAGTACCAGTGAGCTTGGGAAGGCGCGCGATCTATCTAAGTTTGGCCGGCGGGAGGCCCGGGGGATCACACGATAATTTCGGAAACTACACGACTTGTCCGGTGTTCGAGCAGTGCTGCTAGTGTGACTGTCTTCATTACAGAGTTGGACGTCTTAAGCTGGGAAGACTGGTAAAATAGGACAGGCGGCGAAATGTGGCGGAACTAACCTCAGAGTGCACGTGTGTCTGAACATACAGTGCACCAAACGCTCCTGATGATGGGCCTCCGCAGCCGACGACCCATGCATGCGTCTATGTTAACACCACCACATCGGCAACTCGGCGTAGATGGTCACGTGACCATCCGCATTGGACTTTGGCGTTGGTCTGATGAATCTAGATACTTCATCATGCCGATGAGAAAGCGCTAAATCGTCTTTCAGGGGAGCAGCTCCTGGGCACCTATGCTGTGGGACGGAGACAAGCTGGCAGGGACTCCATTATGCTCTGGAGAACATTGACGTGCACATCCGTGGATACAGTGGAGCTCGTGGAAGGCACCATGACGGCCAAGCAGTATCGTGCTCAGGTTGCAGACCATGTGCACCCCTCCATGACGATCATGTTCCCCTACAGTACTGGCATTTTCCAACAAGATAACGTACCACAAGGCCAGGAGTGTGACGGAGTGGTTCGAGAAACAAAATGGAGATTTACAATTGATGTGCTGGCTCACCAGCTCTCCAGATCTGAACCCGATGAAACATCTCCCTCCCCTGTATTTACATGGGTGTGCGATGTGATGCCAACTCCCTCAAACGACCTATCAAGAACTCATTGGTTCCACACCACGACGCGTCGCCGCTGTTATATGTGGCAAACGTGGACGTACCGACTATTAAGTAGGTGGTTATAATGTTCTGGCTGATTAGTGGATCAGTAACCTTTAATTCATAACGGTTTGTGTAAGGAGAAGTCATTAGACACATAGCTCACTTCGTTTCTCCATTAAATTCCTACGCCATAGATTAAGACAATCACCTTGATGCCGCATTGGATTTCTACCTGATTACATTGAAGACACGTCCTCACTTTTTTTTGTGAACAACATGCAAACTTACTTAGTATCCGGCCAGGTTTATAACTGTATTCAGGACATCCCAGCAGACAAAAAGTCAATTCATTGCACATTTTGTTTTTTGGAGCGATCAGTCTTCTAAATGGTTGGAATACGGCCCGTCATGTATCGTCTCCTGTTCCAATACTTCATCTCAGAGTAGCACTTGTAATCTACGTCCCCAATTATTTGCTGGATGCATTCCAATCTCAGTCTTCTTCTACAGCTTTTATCAACTATAGCACCCTCTAGTACCATAGAAATTACTCGGTGATGTCTTAACACACGTCCTGCCATCCTGTCACTTCTTCTTGTCAGTGTTCTCCATATATTCCTTTCCTAGCCAGTTCTGCGGAGAACTGCAAACCTTACAAGTCCATCTACATTTCATCATTCTTCTGCAGCACCTCATCTCAAATGGTTCGATTCATTCCCGTTACGATTTTCCCCATAGTCCATGTTTCACTATCACACTATGCTGTGCTCCAAGCGTACTGTCTCAGAAATTTCTTCCTCAGATTAAGGCCTTCGCTTGATACCAATGGACTTCTCCTGACTAGAAATAACCTTCTAGCCTGTGCTAGCGTGCTTTTTATGTCCTCCTTCCTTCGTCCGTCAAGGTGGCTTTTCTTCCGAGGTAGCAGAATTTCTTAACTTCGTCTATTTCGTGATCACTAGTTTTGATATTACGGTTCTCGCTGTTCTCATTTCTGCTTCTTCCGTTCCACTCTCTATTCATATTCTGTACTATCAGACCATTCCATCCAATAGACCGTTTAGCTCTTATTCAGATTAACTGAGGGTGGCAATGTCCTCTGTGAATCTTATCACTGATATCATGTCACTTAGAATTTCAGTACCACTGTTGAAACTTTCTTGTGTTTCTGTCAAGCTTCTTTGTTGCATGGATTGAACATTAGGGGTGAAAGATTGCATCCCAGTCTTACATGTTTTTTCACCCGATCGCTTTATTCTTCGTCTTCATGTGTGGTTGTTCTTCTCGGTTCTTGTACGTATTATACTTAACGGGACTAAAAGTACAGATAAAAGCATGATTTAGAGAGTAGTATAGACCCATTACTTTTATTAGCAGATATTAGCGATGTAGACGAAAGCAACATGATGCGGTTCTCAGACAGTGCTGTTGTCTGCAGGAAGGCTGCAACACCCGTAGGGTGTAGCGAAATACAAGAAACCTGCTGAGGATCGTTGGTTGTTGCAGGAACGGAGCGTACGTCAATTTCACCTGTTGCACGTAAATATGCGAAGAGATCCATTACTGTTAATTTATTCGGTCAGAGATAAATCAGTGGTAACAGCGAGAACCGTAAGGTACCTAGGAGTAACCATATGGAGCAACTTAAGGCGAAGTGACCACAAAAAACAAACAGTAGGAAAAACAAATGACTGGCTGTCGTTCAGTGGAAGACTCATAAGGAAGCGTGATTCGTTCACGAAAGAAGTTGCTTCCTGAGTACTGCTCATCAGGCTGGGACTCGTGAGAGAGAGAGAGAGAGAGAGAGAGAGAGAGAGAGAGAGAGAAGAGAGCACAGATACATCTCGTCACAGGATCGTTCAGAAAGCAGAAGATGGTTATGGAAGCGCTCAACAAAATCAACTGTGGAAGACGGCACAACGTAGAAGTTGTTTGTCACGAGAGGTGTGATGTTGAATTTCCGAGAGCGTAGGTTTTATTAATCCTTCGGGCAGCACATTACTTCGTCCCTTGTATGTCCCGAGGGATGACCTCGACGAGGGAATACACGCCTAAGATGGCTTTCGGAGCGCTTATACGGAGTTTTTTCGGCAGTCCATTTCAAACAATATCCATGATTGAAACAAGAAACGAGGAAAGCGTTGTCACACTGTGAGACTAAATTCAATTTATTAGAGAATTAGGCTATGAATTAAAATAAATACCTCTCTTCAGAAATTCTATTTGTTCCCAAGATGAGAGTAGGACGGAAATTACTTTCAAAGGAACAGAGTACTCATCACCGATTTCATCCAAATGCAAAGTATACCCAGGACTTCGCTAAACATGAAAGTGACAGAAGACAAGTCCTCGGAAGAAATAGAATTTTTGGCGAGCGGGTCGGGCAAGGCACGATATAGTTGCTTTGGCGTACCGTGCAGACGGAGGTCGGCGCAGCAGCAAGAGTAGTGAGTGGTAACCGTAAGTTTGGGGGGAGGGGGGGGGGGGACATTCTCTATGTGAAATATTTCTTTATTTAGAATTTTTTCGTTACTTACGCCACTAATAAACCGAAATAATTCTGCAAATATTGCATTTATTAATATTTTCTTAAAAGGCATGAAAAAAATATCAACGAAAATTTGGGTTTGGAAATAAATTTCCAGGAAGACATTGTAAAGCGTGTAAGAGGGATCCGTATTTAAACTTACATACCTCTATTGTTATTATAGCGGTTGATGATTTACACATTCTGGGATGATATTCATTTTAAAAGTAGGGTATGCAGTATTTCTTTATTTTTTTGCTCTTTTTGATTTCTTGCCCACGATATAACGCCGATTTTTTGCAATTACGTAGTGGTTTTAAGGTTTATATAGAAGAAAAAAGTTTACATCCATAAAAGTTTATAGATGGTTCAAATGGCTTTGAGCACTGTGGGACTTAACTGCTGTGGTCATCAGTCCCCTAGAACGTAGAACTACTTAAACCTAACTAACCAAAGGACATCACACACATCCATGCCCGAAGCAGGATTCGAAACTGCGACCGTAGCGGGCGCGTGGTTCCAGACTGTAGCGCCTAGAACTGCTCGGCCACTCCGGCAGGCCATAAAAGTTTTTTTCATCGCACAGTGCAATAGAATGGATTTTTGTGCAATCTTTATGGGATGCGATTTCTTTTACTCGCTCGATGAGATAAAAGCCGTTTAAAAGTTCCTACATTTGCATCTACACCTACATGTGTGCTCTGTGAACCAGAGTGAGGTTTATGGCACAGCGTATGTCCACCGGTACCAATTCTTACGGGTTCTTCTCATTCGACTCACGCATGGAGCTCAAGAAAGTGGATTTTCTAAATGCCTCTGTGCGTGCTGTAATTAACCTAATCTTCTCCTCACGGTAGGTATGGCAACTTTTTAGTCAAATTCTTTACCTGGCGGTAAAAAGAGACATCTTAAGTCTGTACTAATGAGACAATTAGGGTGGGCTGGGTAATTTCTTTAATACTACATCTTGATAAATGTCTTCGTGTAGTTGTAATTCGTTTGTGCTTCCCACGAGTCAGTTAACAAAAGAAATTAGTTCTCATTCCTTTGCACACATCAGCAGAAACAAAATTTGTGTGAGGTTTTTCTAAATTTTACAAATTTTGTTGAAGTAATGACGACATTCCCTTATTTTACTATGTACTTATTCAATAAACGGAGCGTCATTCCAGTATGTTTACAATGTATGAACATAAAAATAAAAAAAGTCTGATGGGGCTTGTTCCACGACCCTCGGATTACCATTCGGTACTGTTTCCGCTGCGCCAATCACTGCCAAGGAACTACGCTAACATTAATGGCCCATAGCCTGATCCGCTCCAAAACCTCTATTTCTCTTCTAAACGCTTTGCCATCCGGAGCTTCAATTCTGTCACAATCGTTTGTGGTCTAGACCTGCATATACCATAAAATTTCACCGAAATCAGTGAAGACGAGGAGGGAGCAGTCGCCATGTGAGACTTATTCCCTTTTTACAGCAATGCTAGGAGAAGTTAATTTTAAGACACCACCATCCAATCTGTAATTAAGTGGTCGGCACGCGGTGACCGTCAGGGAAGATCCTTGGTTTGAGGAAGGACTCCAAGAGCGCGAAGGTGTCTTTCTGGGAGGTAGATGGCGGTTAAGAACAGCCAGGTAATGACAATGTAATAGATCTGCAAAGTTTCCTCAGAAGTTGCTCGTTAAGAGAGACGTAGCATTTTGTCGGGACGACTGTTTAGTGGGAACAGAAAGTGGTGGCTATCCGTTACTCTGCTATTTTATTGCTGGGACAGAGTTTTAAATGCGACCCTGCGGGGTCACTCAGCCAGACTGGCATGGAGCTGTCGACGCGCAGCGTCCTTGCCGACCACAGAGGAACTCGCGGACAACCACCAGCTGCCGTCGACATAGCACGGCGAGACACTGCGGCTTATAACCTAGGTAACGGACTAGGTAAAGCACCATTACCCTTCATATGAATGCAGCCACAGTTGTGGGTACGAACGACCACCAGTTGTACAAGAGAATGACCTCGATGAAAATTTGTTCCTCACCGGGTCTGGGACCTGGATTTTCGGTTCACTCGAGCGGTCACCTTACCCATTTTCACCGTCCGTGTACAACTCACGGCCAGTTCCAGACTTCTCGTATGTCTTCGTTCCTGCATCACAAGGGAGGACATTTTTACTGAAGGTCGCTGGCTGGTATCGGCGAATAAACACAATATTACAGTGCCTGTGTTGTTAAGAACAACGATGCATTATACTTTTGGACACGCACTGCAATATCGCATCGTGCTCCACTGCTGCTCTTTACAGCATTTTCCCTTTCTCGCCCCAACCTTAAAGGCGTTCATTAACTAAATTCTTGTAACTTGTAATTTAATTGAGCACGATATTGAACACTACTGTACTGTTTCTTCCCTGATTTCAGGCCAGGTTCTCATTCAAAACGATCGAAAATTCGATTTTTCAAATTGCATTTTGTGTCAAGAATGTATGGACGAGAAGGTGCTTGAATCAGTGCGTCAGAAAAGTTTCTAAGGCTCATTGTTCGAAGCAGTGTCAGAGCCATCGTGGGACGCTCACAGACAGATACGCACGGCTCAGGTAGAAAACCTGTCGTGACGTGACTCACGTTCACAAAATGATCTATATTGCAGTACGCATGCAAGCATATTAGCCGAAAATGCTGACGAGCATCGTGTTCAGGCTGGCGAACGCAACACATCCAGCTTAGCCAGGTCGGCTTTTCTCGCCAAGGTAAACGAGCAAACTGCTTTCCAGCAAAAATTCCAGTTAGAGGAAGTGTTGATACACGGCCCTGGAATTGCACACTAAACGTAAGTACCGAAAGAACATTCTTTTGGTGACATTTTGGATGATTAGTAAGAACATACTTTGTAATCTATGATATTGGATTAACCTTTGAATTTGGAATATCCGTCTTCAGATTTGTGTTCAGGGACATCAAAAATGTATTACAGCATATATTTCTTATGCAGATAGAAATAATAATACATATAAAAGTTTTCCCCTAAACTTTGAACAAGTTTCTCTTGAGAAACGATTTTTCAAAACTGTTTACAGCATAAAATAAAAACGATTCAGCTTATTAACTCCAACCTTCCACGCCCGAAAACTAAATGTTTTTCTTGGGAGCTTATAGTATGTGAAATTTGGTAATATTAACTACTTTTTGTGAAGCCAAAAGTAGTGAAACAAACCCCCAGAAATCGAACAGAAATTTCTAGTTAGCATCATATTGTTTAATTTAAGATTATATTATTGTAGTTAGTTATAAGCTCCCACAAATTTAATATAGTATAGACTGATGTTGTCCATTTTTGATTTCAGAAAACTCCTGAGGGGCTACACTGCACGCAGTCTGCGTACTTAAAACTCGCAGGTCCTTGATAAAACCTAATTATACGTGCCATTTTTGTTTTTTACCGAAAATGTGAAATAAAACTAAAGTATGATCAGCATGATGATCCCCCAACAGGTCCTTTTGTATATCTTTCGTTGTCTCAGGAAAATTACCAAACATTGCCTATTTTTTTGCTAATTTGAATGAGAATCTGTCCTTAATTTTCGTTTCCTTTAGCTTTGCCAATCTTGAATGCAGAATGCATCACGATCAAACAGTTGAATTTTGCCGCTTCCCATTCTTATGACTGTGGTACTGCTCTTTCTGTTCAACTACACCTAATGAATAGCTTGCATTAGGGATTCTGGAAATTCGTTATGAGATCTTATGGAACCAAACTGCTGAGGTCATCGGTCCCTAAGCTTACACACTACTTAACCTAACTTAAACTTACGCTAAGGACTACACAGACACATCCATGCTCAAGGGAGGACTCGAACCTCTGACTGGGGGAAGCCGCGTGAACCGTGACAGGACGCCTAATACCACGCTGCTGACCGACCCGGCGGCTTGGATTAATCGGTGTTGGTAGTGACTGCTTGATTCACACCTACAGATAGGATCGAGTAGGATCTAGTCAGTTGCTTCAAGGCCACACGGTATGGAACAATCTTCACCGGGTTTCATTCGCTAATAGAAGCGAAAGTCAAGCGAGGTAGAGCATAACGGAACCAGAAGTAACCTCCGCTGCACACCGTAAGTTGTAGTGTGGAGTATAGACGTGGATGCAGAAAGGTTCTTGACTCTATGAGAAATTACTGTGTAAAGCTTTGCACCAAACATGAGTGTTTTCAAAGTGTGTTATAACTGTCCATTTCAGGAAAATAAATAGATATCTCTCCCACACTCCAAAAATTCGACATAAAGTGAGTTGCGAAAGTTGTTTCACGCGAATACTGTACTGATGTCAACGAGCATGGATCAAAGTACAAAATTTCCCCGTACAAGTAACAAAAATATGATTTTTGGGTGGAGAGAATAACGTGATCAGTGCCATTTTCATGTCGACCACAGCCTCCGGCTGAAATTAATCGCTTGTCGTGGGACGCAGGATTTGTATGCAGGGATTAAAACGCACGAATCAGTTGCCATTCAAGGCACTAATGAGTTCTGCAAGCAGTGTGTGAGCTGCCATTGACGCCCCGGCGCTGGACAAAGCTAAGCCGTCCAGGACGGGCGTGTTCCAGAAATGAATGCACTCATCGGCAGCACAACTGCCGCCATGTGATGGCCGCGCAAAGTGGCGTATTGTTTTTTAAAACCAGTTTCTAGTGGAATTCCATACCTAACTGGTATTATTACACGGAATAAGCGTTGCTGCATTTAATCAGAATTAATATCGCAGCTCTGAATTTGTGCAGTGGGTGTATCCAATAACGAACGAAGTTTTTATTTGAAGTTAGTCTCTATCCCGCACTCCCATCACCGTAACTAACGACCTTTTACACTTTTTCATTAAAATTCTTTTACCTTCGGCTTTTCAACTAAATAAAAAAGTATTTTCCTTTTTAGAATAAAACAATAAATAACCACACATGTAACCATGTGTGGTATATATCTATCTCACATAGTTGTATGTAACGTCTAATAACCACAACACTGAAAAACACTTTCCTGCATAGTCAAGATTAGTAAAATAACACCGACGTCACGTTTATAGATTTCTGTAGCGGACAGTTTTATATCTGGAGGATAATGTACCTAGGAACAAATGATACTTCCTGGTCGATCTTTCAATCTAGTTGCCGATTTTAGTGTCAGATGAAGGTTTGCCCACTGGTAGTTTCCGGCATTTTCCGCTGTTTTTGAAGTTGTTATGAGATATGAAGTTGTGTTTTGTGCAGCGCTTATTAGTATTATGAGTTCTACATAATTAAGTGCTTTTTGATATATTGAGGCTATCTGGAGGATACTGTTAATTCTTCATTTGCAGGGACTCATAGTACGCAAAATTCGTTACGCAGTATATGGACTGTTAAGCCATACTTCGTCACCATGCTCCATCTTGTACCTTGGAGAGGAGGAAGGCCTTATACCGCGGAACGACTGAATTTCTTCAGTGTTTTAACAATTTTCCCGTCTTGAACACAGAAAATTATGTTGGCTGTCATAAGCTTGTATTTCAAAACTGTAACTTATTTATATACATACTGTCAAGATCGCATTTAAGTTGTTGATTTTCTGCTTCAGATGAATGGTTTCGATCTAACATTCCTGCTGTCATCAAGGAATGTCAGACTTGAAGGAGTTGTCAAATGGTGGAAGACGTCGGATATTCTGAGAAAAAATGTGGATAAGCTACAGGGAAAGGCGACTGATACACAGCATGCACCGGCACCAAAAGAGAAGAATAAGAACGGATGGCCAAGAAAGAAGTCTTTCGTCCCTACTGTTCAATCTATACAGCAAAGAAGCAATGAGGGAAATAAAAGACCGGTTCATGACTGGGATAAAAATTCAGCGTATTTTGATATCGATGACAAGATTCTCTGACGCCATTCCTATCCTCAGTGACAGTGAAGACAAATTAAAGGATTTTCTGAATGGAATTAGCAATCTAATGTGTACAAAATATAGACGGAGAGTGAATCGAAGAGAGACGAAAGTAATGAGAAGTAGCAAAAATCAGCACAGAGAGAAACTCAACATCAGACTTGATGATCACGAGGTAGACAGCAAAATAGCCAATGATGGACGAAGCAGGCAGGTTATAAAAAGCAGAACACCACGCGAAAACGACATTCCTGACCAAGTGAGGTTCACTCGTATCAAACGTAAGTCTTAACGTGAGAAAGAAATTTCTGACACTGTACGTTTGGAGCACAGCAGCGTATGGCAGTGAAACACAAACTTTGGAAAAACGGAAACAGAAGTGAACCGAAGCATTTGAGATGAGGCTCTACCGACGAATGTTGAAAATTAGGTCGACTGATAGCTAAGGAATGAGAAGGTACTGAGCAGAATCGGAGAGGGAAGGAGTACATGGAAAAAAAAACTAACAAAAAGGGACAGAATTGTATGGCGTCTGTTAAGACATCAGGGAATAATTCCCAAAGTATTAGAACGAGCTGTAGAGGGTCAATATATCCATCAAATAATTGAGATTGCAAGTGCTACTCTGAAATGAAATAGGTAGCTCAGGAGAGAAATCAGTGGTGGGCCGCATCAGAGCCGTAAGAAGACCGACTCAAAAAAGGAAAAAAAAATGCATTAGTTGAATTCTCCAGAATTACATACTGTCGTATCTCCTTGAGGATAAAAGGGTTGTATAACTATATGCAGACCCTCGGTCTAGGGGTAGCGTCTTTGATTCATAGTCAAAACGTCTTCGGCCCCTGGTTCAAATAAAAATTAATAATCAGCATTGCAGCCGAAGGCTTCCGGCATAAGATGTTATATTCATTCTGCCAACGGCCTTGCCAAAGAGAGCCGAGGAGCGGACAGAGATTCAGGGCACTGTCTTGTCCTTGGCGTGGGAAACTGCCCCTAAAGGCGGAAGAATCAGCAATGATCAACGGCTTGAGGATGCAGAAGGCAATAGAAACAACTGCATTAAAGACACGTAAAGTGTATCCACAGGGAATGTGGCCTGTAATTGAAGAAGTTTCATGATGATCTCTCCATTGCCAAAAGATTCCGGAATAGTCCCCCATTCGGATCTCCGGGAGGGGACTGCCAAGGGGGATGATACCGTGAGATAAACATTGAATAATCAACAAAAGGATAACGTTCTACGAGTAGGGGCTCAGAAAGTTAGAAACTTGAACGTCGTGGGAGATTAGAAAATCTAACAAAGGAAATGCAAAGCCTCAATCTAGATATAGTAGGGGTCAGTAAAGCGAAGTGGAAAGAAGACTAGGATTTCTGGTCAGATGAGTATAGGGTAACGTCAAGAGAAGCAGAAAATGATATAAAGGGAGTAGGATTCGTTATAAATAGGAAGGTAGGGTAGAGAGTGTGTTGCTATGAACAGTTCAGCCGCCGCTAGAGCATCCTCTTCAGGGTGCACCCTCTTCCCCTGGTTAGTCGGAGTCCTTGCAGGACACCCCTGCATTGGCTCCATGTCTTCTCTTTGACGATTTGTAGTTTTTTTTTCTTCTCGTTTGGTTGTTGTCAGCTCGTTGCGATAGGCTTGTTGTTATCAGAATCGAAAGCAAACCAACACCGATAACGATAGTTCAGGTAAACATGTCGATGTCGCAGGGTGAAGATGAAGGGAGGGAGAAAGTGTATGCAGATATTGACAGGTTAATACAGAATGTAAAGGGATATGATACTCTAATATTGATCGGAGACTAGAAGGCAGTTGTTGGGGAAGGAGTAGAAGAAACGTTACATAGGAATATGGGCTTGGGAAAATGAATGAGAGAGGAGAAAGACTAATTGAGTTCTGTAACAAGCTTCAGGTAGTTATAGCGAAAACTCTGTTCAAGACTCACAAGAGGAGGAGGTATGTTGGAAATGACCTGGTGATACGGGAAGATTTCAATTAGGTTACATCATGGTCATACAAAGATTTCAAAATCAGATATTGGATTGAGAGGCGTACTCAGGAGCAGACATAGTCTCAGGTCACAATATAGTAGTGATGAAGAGCTGAAGCTTTAGACATTAGTGAGGAAGAATCTATACGCAAAGAAGAGGGATACGGAAGTACTAAGGAATGACGAGATCCGGGATGAAGTTCTCTAAGGATATAGATACAGTAATAAGGAATAGCTCAGTGGGTAGTAAAGTTGGAGAGGAATGGACATCTCTAAAAAGGGCCATCACAGAATTTGAGAAGAAAAACATAGGTACAAGGAAGGTAACTGCGAAGATGAAATACTTCAACTTATCTATAAAAGGAAGAAGTACAAAAATGTTCCGGAAAACTCAGGAATAGAGAACTACAAGTCGCTGAGGATTGAAATAAATAGGAAGTGCAGTTAAGCTAAGGTGAAATGGTTGTAGGAAAAATGGGAAGACACCGAAAAAGCAGTTATTGTATGAAGGACAGACTCAGCAAACAGGAAAGTTATAACAGACTCCGGTGACATTAAAGTGTGATAAGAATGCAACGGGAATTCCAGAGTTAAATGCAGAGTTGGTAGGTGGAAAGAATACATTGAAAGCCTCTATGAGCAGGAAGATTTGTCAGAAACAGGAGTCGATTTAGAAGATATGGGGATCCAGTAGTAGAATCAGAATTTAACAGAGCTTTGGAGGACTTAAGATCAAATAAAGCAGTAAGTGTAGATAATATTCCATCTGAATTTCTAAAATCATTGGGGGAAGTGGCAACTAAACATCTACTCATGTTGGTGTGTAGAATGGATGAATCCGGCGACATAACATCTGACTTACTGAAAAGCATCATCCACACAATTGCAAAGACGAAAAGATCTGACAAATGCGAGAACTGGCGCCCAATCATCTTAACAGCTCATGCATCCAAGCTGTTCACAAGAATAATGTACAGAAGAACAGGAAAGAAAAGTGAGGATGCGCTAGATGACGATCAGTTTGGCTTTAAGAAAACTGAAGGCACGGAAGAGGCAATTCTGACGTTTTGGTTAATAATGGAAGCAAGACTAGAGAAATGTCAAGATACTTTCATAGGATTTGTCGATCTGGAAAAAGCGTTCAGCAATGTAAAAAGATGCAAGATATTCGAAATTCTGAGAAAAGTAGGGGCACGTTAGAGGGAGAGACGGGTCATATACAACATGTACAACAGCTAAGAAGGAATAATAAGAGTGGACGACCAAGAACGAAGTGATGGCATTAAAAAGGGTGTAAGATAAGGATGTAGCCTTTCGCCCTTACTGTTCAAACGAAGAAGCAATGATGGAAATAAAAGAAAGGTTAACGAGTGGAATTAAAATCCAAGGTGAAAGGTTATCAATGATACTACTCGCTGATGGAATGCTATCCTGAGTCAAAGTGAAGAAGAACTACAGGACCTGCTGAACGGAATCAATTAACAGTCTAATGAGTACACAGCATGGAATGAGAGTAAATTGAAGAAAGACGAAGGTAACGAGAAGTAGTAGATATGTTCTCGGCGAGGAACTTAACATGAGAATTGATGGTCACGAAGTAGATGAAGTTAAGAAACACTGCTACCTAGGCAGTAAAATAACCAATGACGGACGGAGTAAGGATGACTTCAAAAGCAGACTACCAACTGGAAAAAGGGCATTGCTGGCCAAGAGAAGTACTAATACGAAATATCAGACTTAATTTGAGGAAGAGGTCTAGAGTACAGCATTGTATGGTAGTAAAACATGGACTGTGGTAAAATCGGAACAGAAGAGAATCTAAGCATTTGATATGTGGTGCTATAGACGAATGAGGAAAATTAGGTGGACTGATAAGGTAAGAGATGAGGAAGATCAGCGAAGAATCGAAGAGGGAAGGAATATGTGGAAAATACTGGTAAGGAGAAGGGACAGGATGAAGCGACATCTGCTAAGACATGAGGGAATGACTTTCACGTTACTAGAGGGAGCTGTACGAGGCAAAAAATGTAGAGCAAATAATTGAGGACGTAGGTTGCAAATGCTACTCTGAGATGATGAGGTTAGCACACGAATGGAATTCGTGGCGGGCCGCACCAAACCAGTCAGAAGAGTGATGACAAACAAACAAAAATGTTGTTTAATGTTAGTTCCTTGTAAAAAGGTTTTACGTTTTTGGCGTGTATAATTTCTTGCACTATCTGAGAGCAGAGCAGCAGATTCGCCAACTGTTGAAGTACAACTATTTATTCTTCTCTTTCTGATGGATCCCGCTGCAGTGAACCATGTACCACATAACGTACTTTAAAAAAGTCATACATTGTGACCTTTTAACACTTACTCCCACTCCTACTTGTCGGAACAGGCCTTGCGACAGCAATGGCGATTGTTTCCAACGGGGTGTGGCTCTGTATGAGACCATCTCCTCATGGGCTTACCTTTTGACATGTAGGACAAGCTTTAAACAGCTGCTGGATATGTCTCTTCATGTTTGGGCATTAACAGTACATGCTGATGTTGCTAAAGCTTTTGGATGCACCATGGAGATAAAAAAAAAACAAAGAAAAAAGAAAATGGTTCAAATGGCTCTGAGTACTATGGGACTTAACTTCCGAGGTCATCAGTCCCCTAGAACTTTGAACTACTTCAACCTAACTAACCTAAGGACATCACACACATCCATGCCCGAGGCAGGATTCGAACCTGCGATCGGAGCGGCCATGCGCTTCCAGACTGAAGCGCCTAGAACCGCTCGGCCATCCTGCCCGGCTGCACCATGGAAACCCTACACAATATTAGTATTCAAGATTGTTGCATTCTAGCATGAAGATTGTAGACAAATATACCAAACATTACATCTTCGATCATTCGTGTAAAACAGATAATTTTACAATGTGTAATGTAGTTTTTCTGCACCTGCTTCGTTTACTGCCAGAAATGTTTTCATCTTGTTCCAACGTGGGTCAGCAGTCTGTAGTTTTTCAATGTTTCGGCACTTATCTAGGTAGTAGTGTCTGTAATTGAAATCTTTCATACGCAGAATACGGTAGTCATTAGATTGCTCAATAGCATCCGTGTATTTCGGTAGTCCCTGCGGTAATCACGACAGAGCATCAGACAGATATTATCCTTATTAGAATTATGGATGATCTCATAACAGTATTCCTGTAGAAATAAGGACGAGCATGCAGATAAAGTAACTTGCAGGCAGTAAAAGGTTTAACGCTTGTTGTTGTTGTTGTTGTTGTTGTTGTTGTTGTGGTCTTCAGTCCTGAGACTGGTTTGATGCAGCTCTCCATGCTACTCTATCCTGTGCCAGCTTCTTCATCTCCCAGTACCTACTGAGACCTACATCCTTTTGAATCTGCTTAGTGTATTCATCTCTTGGTCTCCCTCTATGACTTTTACACTCACGCTGCACTCCAATGCTAAATTTGTGATCCCTTGATGCCTCAGAACATGCCCTACCAACCGGTCCCTTCTTCTTGTCAAGTTGTGCCATAAACTCCTCTTCTTCCCTATTCTATTCAATACCTCCTCATTAGCTATGTGATGTATCCACCTAATCTCCAGCATTGTTCTGTAGCACCACATTTCTAAAGCTTGTCCAAACTATTTATCGTCCAATTTTCACTTCTATACATGGATACACTCCATACAAATACTTCCAGAAACGTTTTCCTGGCACTTAAATCTATACTCAATGTTAACAAATTCCTTGCCATTGCCAGTCTACATTTTATTTCCTCTCTACTTCGAACATCATCAGTTATTTTGCTCCCCAAATAGCAAAACACCTTTACTACTTTGAGTGACTGATTTCCTAATCTAAATCCCTCAGCATCACCAGACTTAATTCAACTACATTCCATTAACCGCTTTTTGCTTCTGTTGATATTCATCTTATATCCTCCTTTCAAGACACTGTACATTCCGTTCAACTGCCCTTCCAAGTCCTTTGCTGTCTCTGACAGAATTACAATGTCATCGGCGAACCTCAAAGCTTTTACTTTTTCTCCATGGATTTCAATAAATTCCGAATTTTTCTTCTGTGTTCATTACTGCCTGCTCAATATACAGATTGAATAACGTCGGGGAGAGGCTACAAACATGTCTCACTCCCTTCCTAATCAGTGCTTCCCTTTTATGTCCCTCGACTCTTATAACTGTCATCTGGTTTTCTGTACAAATTGTAAATGGCCTTTCGCTCCCTGTTTTGTACCCCTGCGACCTTTAGAATTTGAAAGAGAGTATTCCGGTCAACATTGTCAAAAGCTTTCTCTAAGTCTGCAAATGCTAGGAACTTAGGTTTGCCTTTCCTTAATGTTTCTTCTAAGGTGAGTCGTAAGGTCAGTATTGCCTCACATGTTCCAATATTTCTACGGAATCCAAGTTGATCTTCCCCGTGGTCCGCTTCTACCATTTTTTCTTTTCGCCTGTAAAGAATTCCCGTTAGTATTTCCGAGCTGTGACTTATTAAACTCATAGTTCGGTAATTTTCACATCTGTCAACGCCTGCTTTCTATGGGATTGGTATTAAATTCTTCTTGAAGTCTGACGGTTTTCGCCGGTCTCATACATCTTGCTCACCAGATGGCAGAGTTTTGTCAGGACTGGCTCTCCTAAGGCTGTCAGAAGTTCTAATGGAATATTGTCTACTAGCCAGGGCTTTGTTTCGACTCAGGTTTATCAGTGCTCTGGCAAACACTCCACGCAGTATCGTATCTCCCATTTCATATTCATCTACATCAATTAAATTCAATATTTCCTTTGTTGCCCAAGGATTTCTACTAGCCCTCGTCTTTTTACCTACTTGATCCTCTGCTGCCTTCACTACTTTATCCCCCAAAGCTACCCATTCTTCTTCAACTGTATTTCCTTACCCCATTCCTGTCAATTTTTCCCTTATACTCTCCCTGAAACTCTGTACAACCTCTGGTTTAGTCAGTTTATCCAGGTCCCATCTCCTTAAATTACCACCTTTTTGCAGTTTCTTCAGTTTTAATGTGCAGTTCATAACTAATAGATTGTGGTCAGAATCCACATCTGCCCCTGGAAATGTCTTACAATATACAACCTGGTTCCTAAATCTCTGTCTTACCATTATAGAATCTACCTGAAACCTGTCGGTAGCTCCAGGCTTCTTCCGTGTATACAAACTTATGATTCTTGAGCTAAGTGTTAGCTGTGATAAAGTTATGCTCTGTGCAAAATTCTACCAGACGGCTTCCTCTTTCATTTCTTCCCCCCAATCCATATACACCTACTACGTTTCCTTCTCTTCCTTTTCCTACTATCGAGTTCCAGTCACTCATGACTATTAAATTTTCGTCTCCCTCCATATCTGAATAATTTCTTTTATCTCCTCATACATTTCTTCAATTTTATCATCTGCAGGGCTAGTTGGCATATAAACTTGCACTACTGTAGTAGGCGTTGGATTCGTGTGTATGGTGGCCACAATAGTGCATTCACTGTGCTGTTTGTAGTATCTTATCGGCACTCCCACTTTTTTATTCATTAGTAAACCTACTCCTACATTACCCCTATTTGATTTTGTATTTATAACCCTGTATTCACCTGACCAAAAGTCTTGTTCCTCCTGCCACCGAACTTCACTAATTCCCACTACATGTAACTTTAACCTATCCATTTCTCTTTTTAAGTTTTCTAACCTACGTTCCCGATTAAGGGATCTGACATTCCACGCTCCGATCCGTAGAACGCCAGTTTTCTTTCTCCTGATAACGACGTAATCTTGAGTAGCCCCCGCCCGGAGATACGAGTGGCGGACTATTTTACCTCCGGAATATTTTACCCAATAACACGCCATCATCATTTAATCATACAGTAAATCTGCATGCCCTCGGGAAAAATTACAGATGTAGTTTCCCTTGCTTTTAGCCGTTCGCACAGCAATTCTGTTCTGGTTTGTGTTACAAGTCCAGATCGGTCAATCATCCAGACTGGTGGTCCTGCAACTCTTCAGAAACTACACGTTTGTCTGGCCGCTCAACAGATACACCTCCATTGTGGTTGCACCTACGGTACGGCCATCTGTATCGCTGAGGCAAGGAAGCCTCCCCACAAAAGGCAATGTCCATGGTTCATGAGGGGAGTGTTTAACGCTTAGTAATCACAATAAATTTTAACTTTCTTCCCGTAAAAGTAATAGTTGAACTTTTAAATGACAGTATTATTGCTAATGGTTCGAGTTCTGTGGCTGAGTATGCATGTTCACATTCTGATAGTGTTCTTCATTATTCATTTGAAATAGACATGTTCTGAGAACAGAAATTGGTGCATCAGTGGATAGACAAAAATCCTTGTTCATGTCACGATGGTGCAGTATATTTGATTTAACCAAGGTGACCATTACGACATGAAATTTTTTATTCTTTAATTTGTTGGTTCATCATCCATGGTTCATTTTCCTGAGACAGATTCAAGAAGATAATACTATTTAAAAGTTGGTATGGTACGAATCTTCGATAAAACGAGCCCAAATCAAAATACGCCTTAAGCTCTCTTTTAGGGTTGGGTTGTGGAAAGTGTTCTATAGCACTGATTCTGTCAGTGTCAGGTATGATCCCTTCATTTTATCACTCACGAACAAAGATTTTTTAACTTCCCAGTTACCCCTGATTCAGAGTATTTCTGAAGCATCTTTAATATTAACTATACGCAATCCTCTCGGGTGTGGCTAACAATATATTATCAAAAAATAATCTAACACTATCACATGGTTCAGCCCCAGCAAGTATTATATGTAGTGCAGTTATGAATACACTTGAACTGACATTGAGAGGCACAATAATTTCATTAATTGCCCTTGTGTCCAGAACCGAGTGAACATTTGCATCAATCTTCACAGCTGCTGACAAGGGGCTACTCTAGGGTGTAAAGAGGGTTTAATGACACTCTATTACACTCTTTGTTCAATTTAAGCGCCCATGGTTGCTCTTTTGGTCCAAGGGAAAAAACACATGGGGCTGACCTCCATGTTATATTGGTACTTTTTAATGGCACTAAGTTTACTAACATAAATGTGAACACAGTTCATCAAAAGGTCTCTCATTTCTGCTTGTTACACTATATCAATATTGGTGGTTTCAGCAGTCTCACATTTTACTTAACTTTCTGTATCTTCAACTAGATCGCAACGTGTAGGTGTGCCTGTAGTGCATTGTGCTTTTGTCCAAAATAACACTCTCAAAGACTGTCATATTTACGATGCTCCAACTACATTTCTATCAAATGTACTACTATTTCTTGATCATCGATGTTAAAAGTATATTTGCCACAGAGAAGTCGATAATTTTCCTCTTCTCCTGCGAGAAATCTATGCCCCAAATGACCAATTTACTCGTGAATAGAAACGGACATTTCACTACTTCAGCTCCTAATTTCACATCCACTTCAGCCAGCATCTTGACACTTCATGGTAAACCTACAGTTTTGTTCTGAGTGGGATGATACTTTACTGATATCAAGTATTTAATTACACAAAATAAACGGTAAAACACTCATAATAGCACCTGTGTCTAATATGACTGTTGTCTGTATTCGATCCACTAATGCATGAACTTTGACCTGTAAAATTCCTTTGTTAAGTTTACGGTATTTTAAGTGATATGGTTCATTCCTCTCAGATGTCCGCACCATTATAACGTTGCAAGTTTCCTTTACGGTATTGGTTGCCCCCATCTTACCCTCGGTTTGCTGATTTTTGTTATACTTAATGTTGCGGAGGGTGGTTCCTTCGTCACTTCACTTTAATTGTTGCCATATCACACAGAATTCTGAGTAATTGTCAGTTATTTACAGTTTGTTATGTGTTATTCGTATTAAAAGGACAATCTTAACGGAGGATAACAGTAATCGTCAGGATTTCTGCCAAATATTCTCTTAGTAACGCAAAGTGGACTGAACTCATCATGTCATGTGCAACGTAGCCATGGTGTCATTCGTTGACTTACTGTGACATCAAAACTAAGTGAAGAGAATCGTGCTGCAATTGTTGCTGTAGTTTTTGTCACTTTCATTGTTATTGTTCGACGTGAACACCGATAGCTGTTATAGTCAAAGAAGTATTCAAGGTTTAAAACTGAATGCACCTTTAAAACTTACGTTTCGGTGACAGAACTGGGTTTTTCAATTTGTTGTTAAATGTTTTACCGTGTAGTACAGTATAAATGTTTTCACTATGCAGATTTGAAGTAGATGGTGGTACTTGTTATATATCGGACGGTTCTGGCTGCAAGTTACTGTTTTATATTGTGTCATTATGACTGTCTGGAGTTCGTTAATTGCTGAATGCACACTTTGACAGATTAACATTGGGCTCTAATATAAAGATTCACGTAGGAGTGTTTTAAAAATTACATAAATAGGTCACAGACAGCATGGATGCACAACAAGCCGGGGAAAACGATGACAATATATGACGTCCCAGGTATTGTGAAAGAGTCGTTACAGCCTGCCTTAAACCCTGTTAATATTATGAGTGGATTTAAAGCTTCTGGTGTGTGGCCTTTAAATGCTGATATCTTCCAAGACACCGACTTTGTGCCATCTTATGTTACTGGTCGTCCAGATCCTACACAAGAGCCAGATGTCGTAAATGTCACAGAAAATTTATCATCGAATCTTAAAAATCTAGAACTATTAGATTCTGGCCCTGAATTAGATATCAGCACCACGGAAATTATAAGCCAAATCTAAACTGCGAACGAACCAACTCCGAGTTGCTCCAGTCAACAAAAAACTTTTTCGCCATCGAAGATTACACCTCTACCAAAGGCGCCACCAAGAAAAACTAATACAAATATCAGATGCAAAAGAAAATGTACAGTATTGACGGACACTCCTGAAATAGAAGTTTTATGAAAGGAATATGAGGACACAACTGAAATAGAAGCTTTACAAAAGGAATATGAGGAAAAGATGAAGAAAAAATGGATGACAAAATTAAAGGCAAAGATAAATCAACAAAACATAAAATCGGAGTGGACAGAGCTAAAATATACATATGTTGAGATTCAGAATCTGAATCAGAAGAGTGGTATTGTCTGGTATGTGGTGGCGCTTACGCAGATTCAAATAAAGAAGATTGGGTGGAGTCTTGCCTCTGTAAGATGTGGGCACATGTAAGATGTATTACAGGAGACACTATATGTTTTATTTGTATTAATTGTGGCTTAGATGAAGACTGAATTTAATTATAATGAAACCCACCAAATTGCAACACTTTGTTAGATAGATATTAAAAAGAGATAATTACGAAGCATACCTTAAATATAAATAATTTAATTACACACTGTGATTGAAAAGTGCCATGATGATTATAAGCAGTGCTTGAGTAAATAAAACTGTTAATTACCTATTTTTAGGTGTTGATTACTTAAAAAGTGTATTTACGTTGATAATTTATAAGAATTACATAATACCTACTTTAGAAAGATGTAAATTTTGTTACCAATAAAACAAAGAACAAATGGTTAGAGGAATTATTGTTGTTTTTTTGTCGTTACTACTTGCCCCGGTAGACGTTACAACTTGCCCCAAGCACGAGGTAAGTTGTAACACCGCACTTCTTCTAGCAAATAATTGATTGTAAAATAATGGCCAATAGTTATGGTATTATTTTTACTTGATTTGGCAGAGGAAGAGTTACAGCATCCATCCAGCTTTATTTAGTAGCAATTTCATGAATGGATCTCAAGATATATTAGTTTTCATGAAAACTGTTACAACAAGCCACTCGCTCCCCTACTATCTAAATTTACTACACGAAGTCCAATGTCTGTTATTTCATGTAATGCAGAATTATTTGTTGCATCATGTTTAATACAAACAAGGTCCGCCGTCATCCAACTTACCTGCTCGCCTGCAACGATTCAGCGCAGCAGGTAACAAAATTAATCATTATACACCATTTACAGTAGAAACTGTAAAAGACTGTCACTATTTGTTTCAGTTCTTATTTTCATATATGATTCCTCCGACTGTCACTCTGAGTCACCATGACTTTCGGATGATTAAGATACAAAAGAATCAGCAATTTTATCATTTTTAGGTTACACTCTCTCTTTTATCGGGATCACTTACACATTCTGTACAATAAACTTAGTTTACTTTAGTGCGCTGTTACATATTTACATTATAATTATTTTGCTAGACCACTGTAGTAACTAGCTTATTTTAGAAATAAAGCTCCGAACTATCCGAGACTAGATTCTGTCTTCTCGAGTCATACAGTATCCCTCCAGTGAAAGAGGCCCCCAGCAAGATGAGATTAGGCTTTCCCTGCGTATGAAGATTTCGAAACGTTGTTGGGTATTCAGCTGGGTAGCTTCATAGAAATGGTGCGATATTTGGGAAAGCTGGTTTCTTGGCACCTTCAAGTGGTCATAGATGACTTGTCCACTGCTAGGCGCCGGGCCTCTTTCCGGCTCTTGAGCTCGGATCCGTGGTATTAATCGCGCAAAGTTCGTTGACACTCGACGAGCTGACTTATGGGAGGTGGCTGGTTCCATAGAAATCGAACGCACCCGACCACCAGTGACTGCTTCCCCTCGCTGCCAACCTAACCTGCCACTGCTAGCAGAAAAAATTACAGAGTTTCTGCATCGTATGTTTATTTACAGTACCACATGTGACAGAGTTGACGATCGCTTCAGTACTAATACGTACGACATATGTTATTCGCAATTAAGGTTGAAGTAGTCTAACTGATTGACGTATTTTGTTATTGCTACAAACTACAAAGTGTAATAGTTAGGAAATATCTACATTAAATATATGTAGGCATATCTGATAAGTAGAATAGAAGTTTGCTAATGATTCTTTTTTATACAGTGTGACAATCAAACAAAAAAACAAACCAAAAACGAATAATGAGGTCTGTGAAAATTCATTCAAGGTCAAACACTCCACTGAGAGCGTCAGCGTTATCTGAACTGGATTCCGCGGTTTCACCTGTGCCGAGTCGCCTGTGTCAACGATAAAACTGATGCCATCAATGGCAGCTTTCATTACACCATTGTTTGTCCGGTACTTATTCTCCAGTCGTTCCACTTTACGACAGTAACCTACCAAGTTCTCTCAAGTGACTGACAGAAGGGAATCGTTCGTAAGTTTAGACATGTCTACAATGTCACTGTGTTCCCTGAACACCCATTTCATTTTACTCCACGCAAATTGGATTGAGTTTAAGCCCGTTTTATGGCACCTAGATGCCAATGTGCCGACAGCATAGCAGTTTCGGTAGGTTTAGGTAGCCGAATTAACCTCCTTTCTCATGGTTTCGACGCACTTTTTTCCCCTTTCTTAGCTACTGGAGTATTCCTGCGTAGAATCGTAAGACGTGGGAAGTTCATTAAGCTACCTACTCCGATAGGCAGCATTGTCTAACACATTAACTGGGTTAGGTGGGTGAAATCAATTGTGAAACAATTTTTTAAAGTTATTTGAGCTCCTCATTGTAATTTCCTTGGCTCCACTTCGACAAAGAATTTGAGCTCAAGAACTTCACAAAACCGGTCTTCGAACCGACAGATGCTACTATTAATATCTGGAGACTTTTCCTCAAACTGTGACATCAACCACATATTCGCTTTGCCAACATTTCCCGCAAGTGTGATTGTTATCAAACACACATTCTTCTAGGTAGAATACAAGTAATGCATACCTCCATTCTGTAATGTCCTCAATCTCGAGTAACAAGGTCCTCTTGTTTTGAGACCTTTTCCACATGAAGCTTGTAACGCCGGAAATGCATATCCTCCTATTTCCATCTATTGTACTATAATTTTTCTGTATTTTGTTACCTGAAGATATGACGTTTCTGTGTCTTTGTATATTGTAATTGTTTTACTTTTTGTATTGTCTAGGGAAAACTATGCTATCGAACGATTACATCGATAGGTCGTGTGTTTAGGATCTTTGGTAGTATTAACTCTGCCGCATGGAGCGCGGAGTCTGGCGGGAGTAGGGCGGTGGAGCAGGTGTGTGTTGTGTGACGCTCCCGCGATTTACCGCGCTTTCGGGCTTTGGCAGCAGTCCATACAACTGGCGACAGTAGTTTTCCCCAAATCTCAAATATCTAATTAACGCCAATTAATTGTTAACGTGGCGACTGCACATTTACTTTCTACATTACTTTTACCCTTTTCTCAAAATTAATTTCCATTAATTTCATTTACATTTTTTCCTATCATTATATGTAACCCTTTCCTCCCTCTTTGCCGACAGATTAACTTCGGTGGCGATTGCTTTTCCCAAGTTTCCATTAGGTACATGCAGTTTAATTTTTCACTGTCATTAAGGTCGATAAGTGAGGGGGAGGTTAATAGCTCATTGACTTCAAAACTGTAGGAAGAGAAATACAACACCAGTCCAACCCTACTGTTTTAGTAAGGTGGTATGCTGCTAACTTGCAATGCGGGGAAGGCATGTCCATGTGGCGTGATGTAAGTTCTTCAGTTGGTGAGGCATGCATGAATCTTCCCACTGGGTGCCATGGTGCTATGATCACGCTCAAGGTTGCGTCCCAAGCTGGAACTTGTTGGGAAACTCTGTCTCTGTTTATCAACCTCATCATGAAGCAAGATCTCGGCACATTCCTCTACAATAAAATCTCTGAATTTGTTGGGCTGCCTTAAAGACGTGGTGTTGTCATAATTCATGAAATGTCGATTTCAGAGTAGTTAAAACACACAAGCACATTGTGCAATTGCACTTAAAAAACTGTGGAGATATGTTTGCAGTGTCTGTGGAGCTATGGCTTTGAAGACGCAGAGACGAAGCACAAACTACTATTAGTGACAGGTTATCGAAGGAAAGCAGCCGTGTTCATTTGAGAGGAATCTTATCAGCCTGTGCCTTCATTGATTTACGAAAGCCACGCAGAAGCTAAATGTGGACGACTATACGTAGACTAGAACCGCCGTCCTACAGTACACGAGTCCATAGTGCATTAACCACAGTACCATTTCGCTCTGTAATGAGCTTTTTGTTGGGTTTGTGAAACGTATTTATTGCGAAAGCACGGCGTATGCCATTCCGTAGTTACGTCATAGCATCTAGCCATTGTTTACCAATCTTTCCCTGTAGATACCTAAATACGTTTACGCCTCCTAGTTTCGGGCAGCTTAAGCTAATATACAAACGGTAGGTAGCTACTTGACATTATAAGAAGTCATTGATAGTCAATTTGTTGTACATAATTTTGTTGAATACCAACGAGTCAAAAAGTTCAGAGACTGATTCTGTTCGTGGCCTACACGCGACGTCAGCGCAGTAAGTAAGGTGACTGCCCGAACTGACAGCTGCAAACCAAAGATGTACAATCGACCAGTAATATATCAGCAGGCAGTATTAAGCAGAGGATGTACCATCGTAGTGCGTCAACACTGTTATGTCATAAACAGCAGTGGAGAACCACCTGTAAATCAAGTTTTGAAAACGAGAAAGAGGAAAGTTTGTGCAAGGTTAGACCCACACATTTTGGCTCACGAAAGACATGTGGGCGCCCGCCGCGAAATGACGGAAATGCAAAACGCAGATATTTAATTTCTGGAGACAGTCATCACCGTTTACGTGACTAGTCTTATCAGTATAGACCCACCACAGAAGGACAAAGTACAGAAATTTAAAAGAAGAGTCAACGTTTTGACGACGTAATCGACTTTCGAGCCAGTTTAAAGCGCGAGTTGAACTATATCCCAAAGAAGGACATTTCTCACAGTTTCACCTCGTTATATGAGCGCTATGTGCATCATACTCTACTGAGGAGGGGGGGAGTGAGATTATCTGGAACGCCTGCAGCATTAAATGCAACATTTTATCTTTTATTTGTGTTTATTATTAACACTATCTCGAAACTTTCTGGTCTGACTAAGTACGCTCAGTTGTTTCAGTTTTTTAACGTCGCGAATAAAAGGAAATTTTCAAAGATATCATTCAGTTACACATTCCCAGCGATTTAACGTCGACTGGAAAGTCAAAGAGAGAAGAAACAAAGCTTCAGACTCCCCTGAGTGCAGTATCTGCTAGGACAGAGGGCAAAGTCCGCTGCAAGGTTGGCAGAAGCACTCCCATTACCAGAGATGGCTGTTTTCCGGGCAGAGGCGGCACCAGCGAAGTTTATTGCACCCGGAGCGCGGTCGCGACCGCAGTTGTTTTCTGCCGCTGTGCCGCTGCGTGTTCTCCCAGCCAGGAAGCCGCCGTACGCTTTCCTCGCACAGACACAGTAGAGGCCCGTTTCACAGGCCTCAACTCTTATTTGCCACCACTTAGCGCAAGCTCGCAGGTCAACTTCACGGTGGGTGATCACAGTTGCATTTTCACCAAGCGCGACACATGACACACCGTCCTCGCTGTCTCCATTTCCAAACGTTTCCTCACTTCCTCGGTGAACCAAGTGGTCAGAACTGAAGTGGAGCTACCCACGGAGGTCTTGTATGTGTTGTAACAATAGTGTGTTAGTGAAGCCTGGTAGATAAGCAAATGAGTTAATGCGGAACCAATTTACACTCTAAACAAGTAAGTTCCAATTTTGGGCACCAAGTACCAGTATAGGACTGTACACTGCTCGTATGGCGGTAAGACATCCACGCTGTAATTTGGCAAGCCTTAACGTGAATGAACACTATGGCTATCTAGATAAGACCCCGCGTGCTCTTAGTGAAACTGTTTAATGTGAGCGGTAGCAGTTACGAGTACAGTGCTACACTGAGAGAGCATCACCGACCGAAAAGTCTCAGGAAAGGTCCATTGTCATTAAATGGTTTAATGAAAAGAAAATTGTAAAACACGGGCAAGCTTAGGATTGCACCTGAAATGGTGGAATCTATTGATGAGGTTGCTGTAGCTTTAACAGACCGGGAGCGGGTTCCTCGGGTATTCCTAGTACTCGTGTAGTGTCACTAGAATTGTCCGTCCCATGATCAACAGTGCGGAAGGATTTACGGTCCATCCGCAGCAACATTCTGAATTTCCTCTAAGGCTTTTGGCTCAGATCGAAGTTGATGGCCGCAAAATATTGTATGGAGTGACGAGACTCATTTTACAATGCCGAATTTGGGATATAATTAAACCGCTTGTCGTGCATGAAGTCACTGCATTCGCTGTATGAGGCTGTTTGTTGTGGATTTACAAGCACCTTTATTCTCAGAGAGACTCTCAGGTGTACCGTGACCTCTGCATCTTATCGAGACAACGTAAGGTATGTGATTCCTGCTTTGGCAGAGCGCAGCTGTATGGGAACCCCTGTATTCATCTACATCTACATCTACATTGATACTGCGCAAGCCACCCAATGGTGTGTTGCGGAGGGCACTTTACGTGCCACTGTCATTGCCTCCCTTTTCTGTTCCACTCGCGTATGGTTCGCGGGAAGAACGACTGTCTGAAAGCCTCCGTGAGCGCTAGAATCTCTCTAATTTTACATTCGTGATCTCCTCGGGAGGTATAAGTAGGGAGAAGCAATACATTCGATGCCTCATCCAGAAACACACCCTCCCAAAACCTGGCGAGCAAGCTACACCGCGATGCAGAGCGCCTCTCTTGCAGAGTCTGCCACTTGAGTTTGCTAAACATCTCCGTAACGCTATCATGGTTACCAAATAACCCTCTGACGAAACGCGCAGCTCTTCTTTGGATCTTCTCTATCTCCTCCGTCAACCCGATTTGGTACGGATCCCACACTGATGAGCAATACTCAAGTATAGGTCGAACGAGTGTTTTGTAAGCAACCTCCTTTGTTGATGGACTACATTTTCTAAGGACTCTCCCAATGAACCTCAACCTGGTACACGCCTTACCAACAATTAATTTTATATGATCATTCCACTTAAAATCATTCCGCACGCATACTCCCAGATATTTTACAGAAGTAACTACTTCCAGTGTTTTTTCCGCTATCATATAATCATACAATAAAGGATCCTTCTTTCTATGTATTCGCAATACATTGCATTTGTCTATGTTAAGGGTCAGTCGCCACTCCCGGCACCAGGTGCCTATCCGCTGCAGATCTTCCTGCAGTTCGTTGCAATTTTCTAGTGATCCAACTTCTCTGTATATTACAGCATCATCCGCGAAAGGCCGCATGAAATTTCCGACACTATCTACTAGGTCATTTATATATAGTGTGAAAAGCAATGGTCCCAAAACACTCCCCTGTGGCACGTCAGAGGCTACTTTAACGTCTGTAGACGTCTCTCCATTGATAACAACATGCTGTTCGCTAAAAACTCGTCAATCCAGCCACACATTTGGTCTGATGTTCCCTAGGCCCTTACTTTGTTTATCAGGCGACAGTGCGGAACTGTATCGAACGCCTTCCGGAAGTCAAGGAAAATAGCATCTACCTGCGAGCCTTGAAACGTGACCTTTGAAAAATTATACATGACTGTGCTTAAACTGACCCACAATAGTTTTTAGCCCAACGCAATCTGACTTTCAATAATCCCTACAAGAGAATGGCCCTGACTAACATTAACCTATATGTTTCACAAATCACTTACCTCACAAAAATCTTCGTTACTCGAACTACTGCAATACAGCAAGCACCACTACTGCCAGCTAACTAAAAGATTCAAACTACGGAAGTCACTAACTACTGATAGGCACAGTTAGCAAATGAAAGATTTTAATAGGGAACAAACAATGTATTTACCTTTATAGTCATAATATATATATCAGTTCATGACACCAATTCTTACAAATTTCAAAACTCCGCCATCTTTCTCCCCACGTCCACCACTGCTGGCGGCTCACCTCCAACTGCACAACGCTATGCGCTGTTAGCATCCAGCTGCCGCTGCCTGACACTACAATGGCAGACAACAATGCAAACTAGCCACAGACTGCGCACAGCACAGCCAGTGATTTTTCATACAGAGCGCTATGTGGCGTTACCAATAAGAAACCTAAACAGCCTACTTACGTAGCCCCCATGCTCCCCACAAAAAATTTTTACAAATTGTTTTGGGCAGTGGCCGATAATGATTTGAATCTTTTTTTCGTAATTATGATTACAATAGCAAAGAAATCAAATGCACAAACTTATTGATACAATGTTGGTCAAAAGCTAAAATTTTCTCACAGTCCATATAGACAGTCCTGATCATTCATCACAGTAAAATAGTAGTGTTTTTCTCAAAGACTGAGCAATAAAAGAAAATGGACACCGAAGTAGTGGATTTCCATGCAGTCTTGAAGAAGTAGTGCTGTCCTTCCAACAGGAAATGGGCCACAACAGAGCAAACCCACAGCAGTCAGTCGAAGTTTTGAAGACTATCGGTAGGTAGGTCATCACAGAGCAGTCCCCCTGTAGTCCTGGTAGAGATTACTATTGGTGGGCCACCAGAGGTGCAGACCCATTGCAGTCCTTGTAGAAATAATGGTACTGGTGGGTCATCAAAGGTGTAGACCCACTGTAGTCCTTGTAGAGATGGCCATCAGCCATCTGTTTGACTGTGCAGGCGCACAATCACCATTGAAGAGTCTTGCGGATAATATAACATGTCCATAACCACCACTTGTGCTCTCAGGAAAATTGTTTTTGAAATGTCCTTAGAACCAGCAATGCTGTTATCCAGTCCCTTATTGAGTTATTAACACACTTGCAAACACTATCAGTCCCTACTTCTCACATATTGTCCATATACTATGCCCAACAGAAATGTGTGCAGTGAAATGTAATTTACAAGTTACTTAATTTGATGAACTGGTGTCAATTACAATTTTATAACATAAGAATGCAATAACAAAGGTACAAAATACATCTTTAAAGAACATAACAACACAGATAACATTTGCAGTTGTACAGGCTTTACAAAAGAATCGAAATAGCAAACACATCAGTGTTACAAAACTTACGACATAAGTACATACATAAAAGATCAGAATAACTATTGAAACATCAACTTCAAACATGAGCATTAAAACAAAACACAATAAATAATGTCTGAACATACTTAGAAAGAAAATAACATAGTATTTGAAAAATTCTACAACATAAATCTTGACATCTTGGATATTCGGGAATCCAGCCGGATGTTCGCGTCGTTCTCGCACGATATTTCAACAGCGTGCCTCGCTGTCTTCTTCAGGTGCTACCTGAGACTGGTCCTTGGGTCGATCGAGTCCAGTATTTATGCCTGGGAGGAGCTGGGCGTTCCTTAATCGGTCCGCGCCGAGTCGAGTGTTCCATCTGTGGTCCGCGCCCGCCAGACTCGGCTTCAACGGACTCCTCCAGTCGCGGATGCTCCGACTGCCGTCGGCGCCGGTTTTGGCCGTCCTCAACGGTTGTGGTTGTCATTTGAGGTGTGTCAGACCCGATCTGAGATGTTAGGTACTCTATCTCATGACTGTTACTACGGTTTCCACTTCTGTTGCGTGCTGGGCGCTCCCTAATCGGTCCGCGCCGCGTCGTGTGTTCCATCTGAGGTCCGCGCCCGCCAGACGCGGCTACATTGTCCCTCTCTGGTGGCCGGTGTTCCCTCCGCCGTCCGCGCCCGGCTTGGCCGTCTTCTGAAGTCGAATTCATGACCTGGGGTGTGTCAGATCTGGTCTCTAATGTCCAACACCTTGTCTCACGGCTGTTCCCTCGGTCTCCACTTATATTTCTTGCTGAATCCTGGAGTGTCCTGCGTTGAGTTTTCACAAGCTCAAGCGCAGGATTCCAGGCAGTGCTGATTTGGTATCCCGAGTCACGGTTGATTAGATTGTCTGTGACCTTAATCTCAATTGCTTCTTTAATGACACTGTCCCAATATCTTGAGGTCTGTGTCACAATCTTGGTGTCATTGTAATCCATTGAATGACCAAGTTCCAGACAATGCTGTGCTATGGCTGATTTAGTTGCCTGCCTGAGTCTGGTATGTCTCTGGTGTTCTTTACACCTGATGTCCACAGTTCTGGTGATCTGGCCAATGTATGACATCCCACACTGGCATGGTATGTTGTAAATACCTGGCTTGCGTAGCCCCAGGTCATCTTTTACAGTCCCCAGCATAGCCCCAATTTTTGTGGGTGGGCAAAATATGCTCCTGATGTCATATTTCTGGAGAATCCTGCTGATCTTGGTAGAGATAGGTCCGGCATATGGCAAGTATGCCATCTTCTTTGCCTCTTCTGATTCTTCTTCTGGATCCTTTGGCCGGTTGGCAGGTTGAAGTGCCTTCTGGATATCTCCAGAGGAGTACCCATTCCTGCTGAACACTGATTGTAAGTGTTCTATTTCTGTGGCCAGACTATCAGGATCTGACAGAGTTTGTGCTGGTCCACAGGTCATGAACTCGACTTCAGAAGACGGCCAGGCCGGGCGCGGACGGCGGAGGGAACACCGGCCACCAGAGAAGGACAATGTAGCCGCGTCTGGCGGGCCGGTCCGCATCATCAGAGTGTCATCAACTGAGGAAATGTAGTGTTTACCTAGGAGGCATTTGTGCGTCTGGCGGGCGTGGACCTCAGATGGAACACACGACGCGGCGCGGACCGATTAGGGAGCGCCCAGCACGCAACAGAAGTGGAAACCGTAGTAACAGTCATGAGATAGAGTACCTAACATCTCAGATCGGGTCTGACACACCTCAAATGACAACCACAACCGTTGAGGACGGCCAAAACCGGCGCCGACGGCAGTCGGAACATCCGCGACTGGAGGGGTCCGTTGAAGCCGAGTCTGGCGGGCGCGGACCACAGATGGAACACTCGACTCGGCGCGGACCGATTAGGGAACGCCCAGCTCCTCCCAGGCATAAATACTGGACTCTATCGACCCAAGGACCAGTCTCAGGTAGCACCTGAAGAAGACAGCGAGGCACGCTGTTGAAATATCGTGCGAGAACGACGCGAACATCCGGCTGGATTCCCGACTATCCAAGATGTCAACAGATCGCCGGGAAAGCATGAAGAATTACAACATAAATCTTATTAGCTAAACACATAAAGACAGGAAAAAGACAAATACACAAGGGTACATAAAAAAAATAGAGGGATAATACGAAAGGAAAGGACAGGGTTTGTTTTTCTGCAGTATTTTGCATAGAGATCTCCCTTAGTTCATCATTATTCCCAAAAAGTCCTATCTAAACCTGCTTTCTGTATTCTGTTCACATCCTCTTTCAAAAATAGTTTTTCTCCACTGTACACTACTTTTTTGGCCAAACCATTTTCTTATAGCTTCTCAATGCTTTTCCTCCAATTCATCATAGTTAGTTTCTTATATAGTCTACCCCCTCTTAAGGTAACTTAAAGCTACTGAGCTCAGATGCTAAACCAAGGGACGAGGCAATGCAGCAGCGCAAAACAATTTATACAAACAACAATGAAATAAAATGGAAGTTGTCAAAGAAGCAGCAATATTAAAACTAATATAAGGCAATGTACAACAAACAAGAAAAATAAATCCGTAGTAAAACTGGCTTAACAGTGTAATACAAAGTGAAATTCAGTAGCACTATGCCTGGCACACAGTAGAAGCAAATGCAACAGCTTATAACTAAACATGACAAAGCTCAAGCAGAAAAAATATTACAGTAAAGACAACAATGCAGAAAAGGGAGATGTCGATTCACATCTTAATGTCTATATAATTAAAGTGGTGCACCACAACTTATTCTACCATAAAAATTACCAAGTACTTGAAAAGAAAATTATGTATGCAGTTCCTGGGAAGGGAAGTCTTTTTGTGCTCCTTCGTTTTTTTAAGTACATCATAATTATTTACTGGATCTGTAGGCATAAAATATCTATATTAGTACATCCATTAAATTTTATTACAACCAATGATGCAGTGCAGCTAGAAACTAGATATTAAACAAAATAGGCAAAGCAAGGCGTGAAACATCATTCGCTAGCCATAAGTCATTTCATAATGCAGTAAACAATCTTCCAACTACCAAGACAATAGACATGAAATGTTTCTCATCATTTCATTGCAGTAAATATCATAAATTAAGAACTCCAAAGTGTAATCATATGTTTTCAAGTTGGAGCGTGTCGTATTTGCGACGCTTTCTACAAAGAAATGTCAATAGCGAGGATAATGGCACTTTTTTTTACCTGTGCCTCTTAAAGGCACCCACTAATGGCTTTTTTTTTCCAGGCAACTGTCGCACAGCTGGGCCCACGACGCATTACGTGCAAGTGGCCACTTACCTTTCTTACTGAAAAATTTACGACAGTAGTTTCCGCTACAGTAACAGTTTCATATAAAAAAAATTCACAGGTCAAGAATTTGCGTTACAAATCTGTAGAAATAAAATCATTTAAATATAATAGTGTTCAAAAATTTTCGACAGCATAGTGATACATTCACGCATATACACACATTTTATAACTCTTAAAGTACTATTCTCGGTTTCCAACATCCTTTTTCACAAACCAGAGTCCCTAACCACTACTCTTTATTCCTTACCTTATTCGTCGACACTTCTTCAATATTTCATCATAACAGATATGTAGCATAATCAAATAACTCAAATAGCATCAGCTTATTGACCATAAACATACCATAACAGTATAATACACATAATCATCGTAATAATAACATCATAACACCTCAGTCAACTCTCAAAATCGTCGTAGCTTCCTCCAATAATTTCAAAACCAAAAAAAAAAAAATTCTCTGCTCATGTCAAAAGTGTCATCTACCTCAAACGTAGTTTAAAAATCATGATCCCATACCAAATACGTCATTCAAAGCTCTCATAGTATCACAATGGTTCCGAAAAAATGTGAACAGTTCACAAAGTACAGAAAAAAATACAATTTCGTAAGCGTGAAGTTATCCAACTGTGTAATTACGTAAACATCTGTCACTGAAGTAGTATAACAAATGTTTGTTTCTCTCAGTTAAATGATCAGACAGCTGTGTAATGTATGTGTTAGATAAATATGGTACCGATGTGTAGAGCCATATAAACAAATACCATATTAGCTTGCCAAACACATGGTACACAAAGTAAGCGTGTACCCCCCTGAGGATTAATGTAATTATACCCTCAGGTGTTACAGATTACAGCAATGGATTGAAATGTATCACGAAAAACTTTCTTTTTATTTCAACAATCTTGATAAATAAATGGTTTAAGTACCAAATTAATCACTCAAATGCTTGCCCAGTAATGCTAAATGTGCGTTTTGCTGTAAGTTAATTCTGTGGAACTGTCGTAGTTATCGTCCCCTGTAAGCAAAGTTCTGCTGAAGTCAATGTACTTACCTCATCATAAACGAAAGTGAAATGCTTTCCGTATAGATATCGTAGTTATTACGTACCTTACCGTGATCAAGAAAGTACTATAATGTAACGTATTTTTGTGCTACGATAAAGGCTGTCTCATTGTAGCTATACCACAAAAGTTACTACTAAATCATGTTTTACTTTCCAGAATAATACAGAAAAACTGTGCAGATGTAAAACAGATACACCGCAAAAGCAACAATGTAAATCGTGTCACATATTAGTAGCGTCGTGATATATTCGTGTAGCTATCAGAGAAACCAAATGCTAAGTCATCCTTAATTTCACCGAATGTACTTGAAATAAAGAATGTATTTTCAAGTAAACCAAAATTTTGCATTAAAATCTAATTAGCAGTACTGGTAAATGTTCTAAGTATGTAAGCCTTATAGTCGTTACGTAATCGTGCAACTAACAAGCAAGAATGTACACACACAATAACACTGTGACGTCTGTTCACTATAACAATGCATTCGTAATTTCTGTTTAGATAAATTCTCTTGGTTCTTGATTGGATATTTAACTTCAAAACATTGTTGCATGTTAACAGTTTCTCAGTGTGAGAAAGCATACTAGAAATGTGAAGTGAAATGTTTTATGGCAAAGACAAAGTTAAAAAGCAGATTATCTTTCAATAAACGGTTTTACATGTGAAATGTAGTACAATCCTTTACTCTTCCTAGTACACAGACTGTCAACTGAAAAGCAATTATCATGATTTATACGCCAGTAAGGAATGCTAAATCTTTTCTCAAGGTTAGTGCCTCTGTTATTTTTCTCTGAGCCAGCACGCGCAGGTGGCTGCCTGCGGTGCGAGTCATTGTCTGTTTCTTTGTTGGTGAGCGTCGTTATTGGGATTAGGAGACCTAACTTCTACAAATTCACTTTGACGAGGAGGCCCTGCCCTGTTTGAAGCTCTCCAGCTCTGATGCAATTCAGGTCTTTCGTTACGATCTTATCGTCTGTCGTCATGTCGGTAGATTCCGTAGTTTCTTTCTTGTCGGCCACGTGGTGGAGAATTTCTCCCCGAATCGTAACAGCGCACTGGACCGTTGCGTCTGAAGTTATTCTGTCTCCCGTGATAATAATAGTTCTGGTTGCCAAATTGTCTGTTTCTATGATTGTCTCTGTCATGTTCATAACTACGGAAATACGCTCTTTCTCTGTAACTATTAGTCTGCCAGTGGTTGTCACATGGGTGGTGTCTGTTTTGGTTACGATTTACGTTGTACGAATAGCCTTGTGGTGTATTATTTCTGTCATCGCGGAATTGTGACAGGTGTGACCTGTAATTGTTGTGCTCCTGTTTTCGCGTTCCGCGATTGTCAGTGTCAATTTCCAGTTCTTGTAACAGTAACTGAAAAGCTTCAACGTCGTCTTTGCATCGTCCTGCAAAAATAATCTGTCGTAAATGTTCAGGATATTTGATTAAGCAAATGCGGATGAGTTCTGAGGGGCTGTATGGGTTTGAAAGATACTGATTCTTATGTAACATGTTTTCAAAATAATTGACAAGACTGGAAAATTCAGATTGATCGAAATGTTTCATCATTATGATGCTATGTTTTACTTGGTCTTGTGTGGCTTGAGACCAATATGCTGAGAGGAAGGCATTATAAAATTCTCCTTCACTGTGACAATCGTGAATGACCGATCGCATTCTTACAGCTGGTTCATTCTCCAAGTAGCCACATATAAATTATAATCTGTGCTCTAATGAACAGTTGGGAGGAAAACAATGAGAGAATTGACGGAGCCACACTTGTGGATGAATGTCGTTGCCAGAATTCTTAAATGTTTTGAATTTACGTGCAGTAATGAACAGCTTGTAGTCAAAATCATCGTCTCGGCGGGTAGCATATCGGTCATTGTTACGTCGTGTCGGCGGTTCCATCTCAAAATTCGGTGCACCTTACCAATTTCTTTCATAATTTCCGAAATGCCCTGTGTTATTATTTTGTGGCTTTTCCGTATTTCTAAGTCCCTATTCCCGTGTTGGAGCGCGAGTGTCCTCTGAAATACGTAATTCTTGTATTACCTGTGTCAGCTCATCTTGCACTTCCCGGATTTCTCTTTGGTGTTGTGTATTAATTTGATTCTGATTTTGTTTGAATTTCCTAATTTGTTCGCACTCTTCTGTATCATTCAGATCATCATCTACCTTTTTAGATAAGTTAATGAACTGATCTGAAAGTTCGGCTACTATCTCCTATAGTGAACACATTTCCTCAGTTTGTTTTTCTGAACCAAGTTTCAGAGTGTCCATTTGTGTTGAAATCGAATCTACTGTGTCCTTTAAGTTTTCCTGAGTTCTTGCAAGTTGTGTAACCAAATCGGTGGATGCAACTGAGTGCATTGTAGCTTGCAAGGTGCCGTGATTTTCACGAACAATAGTTTGCAGTTCTTTTATGGCTGCTTCATGCTTCTGTAATGCATTTTCATGCCGGGAAAAAATAGGTTGAAAATGCTCACAAATTTGTGTTTTTACCTCATTACAGATGTTTTAGTATTTCGATTCAATGTTATGTAACTCAGTAGTTAAATATTCACGTGTTTGTTCAAGTGTGGTGTCTAACTTTTGAAGCTTTTGCTGTGTTTGTCTCTGATTTTGTTCAATTGTGCCTAACTCTTCCTGTGTTTGTCTCTGGTGTTGTTCCATTGTGTCTAACTGTTGCTGTGTCTGTCTCTGGTGTTGTTCTATTGTGTCTAACTGTTGCTGTGTTTGTCTCTGGTGTTGTTCCATTGTGTCCAACTTTTGAAGATTTTGTTCCATTATGTCTAACTTATGAAGTTTTGTCCCATTTGTTGCATTAATTATAATAACAATGCACTGGTGTCTGAAACATTCGGCAATGCATTTGCACTGGCAATATTCGCAGTTTCAAAAACAGAAAATGTGTCTTGACTTATTTGAGAAAACGGTGAGGACGCAAAACCTGAATCTACAGTATTTGCAAGATTGTGTCCTGTCATTTCGGAATCCTGAGGCGAGCTGTTGCCGACCGATCGATCGATAACGATTCACTGTTCACTAATTGTTTCACTGCCTACACCATTATTTGCAACTCGCTCCATTTCCCTATGCACAATTACCAAATTACTACGTTGAACATTAGTTAATTCATTGCATGGTGGCGCTAACACACTGCTTTCGTCTTCACTGTCATTTCTCAGTTTACTTTGGAGCCTAGTATTACGTTTTTCACACGCCATTATTGTCACAATATTTCACATGACAACACAAAAAGAGCACAATTTGAAGAGCAAAAATAAGAGAACACATTAACATATCACTGAAAATAATATCTAGTTAATTGCAAGCGCAGCTGCGAAATACTTCGTGCAAAAGAACATGCATGCCACAACTATTTTACTGTACAACAATGAAAGACTGCAACTACAAAGGAAATTCTCTCTATGATTACGCGCTAGCAATAAATAAAAGCTACACTAATTACACAAACTACAAGGAAAAATTCAGAAGATTCCAGTGAGGTATCCTCGGCTAAGAGTCGACATATGAAACGTCCCCTTTGAAAAATTATAAATGACTGTGCTTAAACTGACACACAATAGTTTTTAGCGCAACGCAATCTGACTTTCAATAATCCCTACAAGAGAATGGTCCTGACTAACATTAACCTATATGTTTCACAAATCATTTACCTCACAAAAATCTTCGTTACTCGAACTACTGCAATACAGCAAGCGCCACTACTGCCAGCTAACTAAAAGATTCAAACTACGGAAGTCACTAACTACTGATAGGCACAGTTAGCAAATGAAAGATTTTAATAGGGAACAAACAATGTATTTACCTTTATAGTCATAATATATATATCAGTTCATGACACCAATTCTTACAAATTTCAAAACTTCGCCGTATTTCTCCCCACGTCCACCACTGCAGTCGGCTCACCTCCAACTGCGCAACGCTATGCGCTGTTAACATCCGGCTGCCGCTGCCCGACACTACAATGGCAGACAACAATGCAAACTAGCCACAGACTGCGCACAGCACAGCCAGTGATTTTTCATACAGAGCGCTATGTGGCGTTACCAATAAGAAAACGTAAACAGCCTACTTACAGCTTGTATCTAATATTTTCTGGGTCTCATGAACAAACAAAGCGAGTTGGGTCTCACACGATCGCTGTTTCCGGAATCTATGTTGATTCCTACGGAGTAGATTCTGGGTTCCCAAAAACGACGTGATACTCGAGCAAAAAACATTTTCTAAAATTCTACAACAGATCGACGTCAGATATATAGGTCTATAGTTTTGCGCATCTGCTCGACGACCCTTCTTGAAGACTGGGACTACCTGTGCTCTTTTCCAATCATTTGGAACCTTCTGTTCCTCCAGAGACTTGCGGTACACGGCTGTTAGAAGGGGAGCAAGTTCTTTCGCGTACTCTGTGTAGAATCGAATTGGTATCCCGTCGGGTCCAGTGGACTTTCCTCTGTTGAGTGATTCCAGTTGCTTTTCTATTCCTTGGACACTTATTTCGATGTCAGTCATTTTTTCGTTTGTGCGAGGATTTAGAGAAGGAATTGCAGTGCGGTCTTCCTCTGTGAGACAACTTTGGAAAAAGGTGTTTAGTATTTCAGCTTTACGCGTGTCATCCTCTGTTTCATTGCGATCATCATCCCGGAGTGCTTGGATGTGCTGTTTCGAGCCGCTTACTGATTTAACGTAAGACCAGAACTTCATAGGATTTTCTGTCAAGTCGCTACATAGAATTTTACTTTCGAATTCACTGAACCCTTCACGCATAGCCCTTCTTACGCTAACTTTGACATCGTTTAGCTTCTGTTTGTCTGAGAGGTTTTGGCTGCGTTTAAACTTACAGTGAAGCTCTCTTTGCTTTCGCAGTAGTTTTCTAACTTTGTTGTTGAACCACGGTGGGTTTTTCCCGTCCCTAACAGTTTTGCTCGGCACGCACCTGTCTAAAACGCATTTTAAAATTGGCCTAAACTTTTTCCATAAACACTCAACATTGTCAGTGTCGGAACAGAAATTTTCGTTTTGATCTGTTAGGTAGTCTGAAATCTGACTTCTATTACTCTTGTTAAACAGATAAACCTTCCTCCCTTTTTTTATATTCCTATTAACATCCATATTCATGGATGCTGCAACGGCCTTATGATCACTGATTCCCTGTTCTGTACTTACAGAGTCGAAACGTTCGGGTCTGTTTGTTATCAGTAGGTCCAAGATGTTATATCCACGAGTCGGTTCTCTGTTTAATTGCTCAAAGTAACGTTCGGATAGTGCACTCACTATAATGTCTCTCGATGCTCTGTCCCTACCACCCGTCCTAAACATGTGAGTGTTCCAGTCTATATCTGGTAAATTTAAATCTCCACCTAAGACTATAATATGCTGAGAAAATTTATGTGTAATGTATTCCAAATTTTCTCACAGTTTTTCTGCCACTAATGCTGCTGAGTCGGGAGGTCAGTAAAAGGAGCCAATTATTAACCTAGGTTGGTTGTTGAGTGTAACCTCCACTCATAACATTTCACAGGAACTATCCACTTCAACTTCACTACAGGATAAACTACTACTAACAGCGACAAACACGCCACCAGCGGTTGCATGAAATCTATCCTTTCTAAACACCGTCCGTGCCTTTGTACAAATTTCGGCAGAATTTATCTCTGGCTTCAGCCAGCTTTCTGTACGTATAACGATTTCAGCTTCGGTGCTTTCTATCAGTTCTGGTACTTTACCAATGCAACTTCGACAGTTTCCAATAACAATACCGATTGCTGCTTGGTCCCCGCATGTCCTGACTTTGCCCCGCATCCTTTGAGGCTGTTGCCCTTTCTGTACTTGCCCGTGGCCATCTAACCTAAAGAACTGCCCAGTCCACGCCACACAACCCCTACTACCCGTGTAGCCGCTTGCTGCTTTTAGTGGACTCCTGACCTATCCAGCGGAACCCGAAACCCCACCACCCTATGGCGCAAGTCGAGGAATCTACAGCCCACACAGTCGCGGAACCGTCTCAGTCTCTGATTCAGACCCTCCATTCGGCTCTGTGCCAAAGGTCCGCAGTCAGTCCTGTCGACGATGCTGCAGATGGTGAGCTCTGCTTTTATCCCGCTAGCGAAACTGACAGTATTCACCAAATCAGATAGCCGCTGGAAGCCAGAGAGGATTTCTTTCGATCCATAGCGACACACATCATTGGTGCCGACATGAGCGACCACCTGCAGATGGGTGCACCCTGTACCCTTCATGGCATCCGGAAGGACCCTTTCCACATCTGGAATGACTCCCCCGGTATGCAGACAGAGTGCACATTGGTTTTCTTCCCCTCTCTTGCTGCCATATTCCTAAGGGGCCCCATTACGCCCCTGACGTTGGAGCTCCCAACTACCAGTAAGCCCACCATCTGCGACGGAGGGGCATTATCTGGAACAGGACAAGCAGCCAGCTCTGGCCAAACATCAGAATCAGCCAGAGACAGAGCCTGAAACCGGTTCATCAGACAAACTGGTGAGGCCTTCCGTTTAGCCCTCCGAAATGTCTTTCGCCCCCTGCCACACCTCGAGACGACCTCCCACTCTACGACGGGTGAGGGATCAGCCTCAATGTGGGCAGTATCCCGGGCAGCCACAGCCGGAGTCCAATCGAGGGATGCGTGGGACGAGCTGGCCGTCCCCGACAAACCCCTATCCAGAACCCCAAAGTGATGCCCAATTGCAACAGCCTCAAGCTGTGTGGCCGAAGTCAACAGTGCCTGAAGCTGGGAGCAAAGGGATGCCAACTCAGCCTGCATCGTAACACAGCAGTTGCAGTCCCAAGCATTCCGAAGCACCTCACGTCGCTCGAGAAAGATGTGCTTAACACGGCCTTCTACAAAAGCATTATCTACAGATATTTTACAGATACGCTGCCTGCAAGATCACCTGATCTGAATTCACGTGACTTTTGACTCTGGGGATATTTACAAGAACGCGTTTACCAGAGAGGCGTTCGGTTTCCACTTGATCTGAAAGCCAGTATGTTACAAATCGCACAGATTCTACCAGAACTGCGGAGAGCAACAGTTGATTACGTTGTTTTAGGGATGTAGCATCTCGTCGATGTCTCCGGTGCTCATATTGAACAAATTGTGTAAGAGGCGGTTAATAATAAAATCAATAGTATGCCTTTCTCACTTTTGACACTTTCTGCCCAATACCAGTTCTTAATCCAACATGTATGGAAATAATTCTATATGTCACTGTTGCATTCACAGACATAGATTTGCACCTGGTTGCCAAAATTGTAACTAATTTTTTTGCGGCCTAAATAGGTACCGCATTAACGCAGTAGAATACCTAGCAAGTTTCCTATCCGCTACCTTAAGCCCACAATGGACCTCTGTCATTATATACTTTTTAATTATAACAACCGGATATTTATTTTATTTATTCGGTATGAATAGACGAGGTAAGTAAGCTTCTAACATAATATTAAGAGTCGACAAACTGTGGAGAAAGTGCTCAAACCATTAGTTAATAGAAAGCGAATTAACAGTGCTACCCTCTGGAGTTTCAAGTGTCTTGCGTCAAAGTCATTTCACTTAGTTTTTGCACTGTTTGTTCGGAAGCTAGGGTGAATATATGCTTGTGTTTGTATCCATGTATCACCTTTGCATGATTCCAACACTGCTGATGCTGATGATGATGTAGGTTTGTCGGGCCCTCAACTTCGTGGTCATCAGCGCACAATCTTTCTATTTACAGTCTCGCCATTACCATAATGATGATGAGGACAGCACAAACACCCAATCCCCGGTGGGAGAAAATCCCCGACCCGGCCGGGAATCGCACCTGGGACCCCATGATTCCAACATTGCAGTCTCATAAAAGATCAGCAACCGTATTCCATTATTTATGTAGATTCCTGCCACTGCTGCGGAAACACTGCACAATGGTTACTAGTTACAAGCAATTCCGTCCATTTTTGGATCTCTGCATGGTATTAGTGGCTACAAAAAGGAATGGAATATTCGCTGTTACGGAGTAAGTGTGCAACTGTAATGGGAAAGTAAACAAATAAACGTCTTACAATGAAAAAAAATTGGTTTCAAAAATAATAGACAAACGTTGGAGAAGTGAACAGACGGAATATCTCGTATTTATAAAATATTACGAAAAGCCGTTTCTCCCTCAACAGCACAGGAGCTCTACAGCAAAGTTTGCAAACTTTGGATCCGAAGAATGGAGTCTTGTAAGAATCAGAAGTCATTACTGAAATGTTTCTGACAGAATTTTGTTTTCTTTATTTTCTTGTACGGAATTAAAAAGATATGAAAAATACTTTGCTTTGACTATAATTATGCCAGTTAAAACATTACTGCTGTATTATTGCTTTGCTTGAATTATTACAGACAAAACGTGAAGCTTCAGCATTAATCGCACCTGAAACAAAACTCCCTTATTGGCATTTAGAACCACTCAGTTCCTTGGTGGGGTACCAAGATCGTTCTTGATAAGTTGTGTATTTCCTGATTTGTTTAATAACTTTTTTCAGTGATGAGACAAGCAGCATAATTCTGTGGTATCAGTAGATTTTTTTATGGAAATAAGTTATCTGCAAGAAGAGATACATCGTGTTTTGATATTACGGACAAATGTAATATTCCCACTCTTCAGATGTATACGTAAGGTACGACCGAATGCTACAATTCCATGATATCTCAATTTGTACTTTGATATGGCAACGAACTGTGTAAAGACGCATCCAGTTTGTTCTGTATCATTTTCCTAAATGCTTATAGTTTGTGACGATTTGGTCTTAATTTTGTTTGCTTCGTCTATTTATATCGCTTAAATACACCAAGTTCGGAAAAAAACTTTTATACTGAGGTACGAAATGCACTGTTCTGCTTCTGCAGTTGCTTGGCACAAAAGAACGGCGGCTATAAGATCGCTAAGCGCTACCTTGGCTTCTAAACAGGTCGAGCTTTTTCCATCGATTGCCTTCAGCAAACATATTAGCTTTACCATATCAGTCAATGGAGTGACTGCACTGTTAGTTATTACATTGGCAAGAAACGATATTACCGTTACTGTTTTTCTTATTCGAATCACTAGTGCTCTCACTGGATTGTTGTGAGCCAAGAAGGGCAATCGACTACTGATTCCAAAGCAACTAATTTGTGAATGTAGGGACACGATAATCTATTTGGCACGCTATCACAAATGCTCTAAAATAGATTTAACCCCACCTACCTACCTTCCACGTCGTTTTGAGAAAGTGGTTATACAACAAATCGCAACAAACATTATTTGAAATCACAGGAAAAAAAGTTTCTGACTCATCTTATTGAACCCTCTGAAATAAATATTATAAGTAGGTTTTACAGTCACCATGCTCTCATTCAGAAAATTTACTTTACTTTTTCTACAGTCAAATAATAGTCAATTCTAAGAGGCATACTCGGAAAGTAAGGTCCAATTAGGCACAAAATCGAAACGACTGTGAAAATCCGATGAAAGTTTGCACATATGAGTTGGACTGTGTATTTGGTGTGCCTGTCGATCGTTTCACATCGCTGTTTTCAGTTCAGCGCGCTAATTGATCACGTAGAAATGCCAGAAACAACAGTGTCTCCCGCCAAGTATATGAATCTGGTGAGAGATTTCGCCTGACGCTATGCAGCCCACATAATATAAACGTCATGCGTTTCTTCCCTCAAGACAATTTTCAGCCGCATTCTGGAGGGGTAATGAAGACGTTCCTGCAGCGTTGTCGCTGGGAAGTGTTTGATCACCCACAATACAGCCCTCAATTGGCTCCCTCCGTTGTTCCTCTCTACTCACATGAGCCGCTGTCTATGAAGACAACGTTTTGGCACAAACAACGAAAGGAAGACCAGCGTAGAGAACTGGCGAAAGCACAGGCGGCTGCTTGGTGTGGCTAGGATACTAGAAAGTTTTAACAACGCGACGACAAATGTCTAAGTCGGAGCTGCGACTATCTGGAGAGGTATCTGGAAGGTGTGGCTAAACGTTACGAATAAAAGATTTTTGAATTTCACTGTGGTTTTCCTTTCGCGACCGATCGGACCTTAGTTTCCGAAGAAGCCTCCTATTAATGTGATTTGTACTTAAAAATTCTAGACGGAATCAAGCCATATTGTTTCTGATGCCATGCTTAGGCAGCTATTGCTTCTTGTCATAGTTGTGTAGTCTATCAAACGGTGGCCAATAATCTTGCACAGCTTCTTCACTTCTCTGACAAAATATTTAAACATCGATGAACAAGACGCTCACCAGTGCTGTTATTCCAATGGCATCCACGGCTCACCAAATGTCACAGCGTCATAAGTCAGAGACTTAAGAATTTCAGAGACTACTTAATAACGTGCAAATAAACGCCACACAACTTTTAAATGGTTTCTATGCAGAATTAGACACAATATCAATATATTAATTTTTATGTTTGCGTCCACTCACTACAAATCCATACTCTTCAAGGATTCACTGTTCTTCTTCTTGCTTACTGTGGACATGCCAAGTCAATCGTCCAATTAAAATCCTTTGCTCTCATGGCAACATATTAAATTTTTAAGAATTCAACATTGAAACCCTTGTAGTAGTGCAGTCATTTACAATATTGTAGAAGGGATTTTTACTCCAAGTCTTTTCAAAGTATTGCACATGTTAAGTTAATTCTTCTCGTTGGCTGTATCCAACGTTGACATAACTATATTACTTGACTGACAGTTGGAAAGAAAATTATTTTGTTAACATCATTATTTAATGTGTTTGGAATAGTTGTTCCATTATACGGCGTGGTCCATTGCTCGTGACCAGGCCAAATATCTCGCGAAATAAGCGTCAAACGAAAGAAAAAACAAAGAACGAAACTTGTCAAGCTTGAAGGGGAAACCAGATAGCGATTTGGTTGGCCCACTAGATGGCACTGCCATAGGTCAAACGGATATCAAATGCGATTTTTTTTAAATAGGACCCACCATTTATTATTACATATTCGTGTAGTACGAGGTGCATTCAAGTTCTAAGGCCTCCGATTTTTTTTTCTAATTAACTACTCAGCCAAAATCGATGAAACGGGCGTTACTTCTCGACGTAATCGCCCTGCAGACGTACACATTTTTCACAACGCTGACGCCATGATTCCATGGCAGCGGCGAAGGCTTCTTTAGGAGTCTGTTTTGACCACTGGAAAGTCGCTGAGGCAATAGCAGCACAGCTGGTGAATGTGCGGCCACACAGAGTGTCTTTAATTGTTGGAAAAAGCCAAACGTCACTATGAGCCATGGCAGGTGAGTAGGGAGCATGAGGAATCACTTCAAAGTTGTTATCACGAAGAAACTGTTGCGTAACGTTAGCTCGATGTGTGGGTGCGTTGTCTTGGTGAAACAGCACACGCACAGCCCTTCCCGGACGTTTTTGTTGCATTGCAGGAAGGAATTTGTTCTTCAAAAAATTTTCATAGAATGCACCTGTTACCGTAGTGCCATTTAGAACGCAGTGGGTAAGGATTACACCCTCGTTGTCCCAGAACACGTGTGTAACATATTTTCAGCACTGGCGGTTACCCGAAATGTTTTTGGTGGCGGTGAATCTGTGTGCTTCCATTGAGCTGACTGGCGCTTTGTTTCTGGATTGAAAAATGGCATCCACGTCTCATCCATTGTCACAACTGACTAAAAGAAAGTCCTATTCATGCAGTCATTGCACGTCAACATTGCTTGGCAACATGCCACACGGGCAGCCATGTGGTCGTCCGTCAACATTCGTGGCACCCACCTGGATGACACTTTTCGCATTTCCAGGTCGTCATGCAGGATTGTGTGCACAGAACCCACAGAAATGCCAACTCTGGAGGCGATCTGTCTAACAGTCATTCGGCGATCCCCCAAAACAATTCTCTCCACTTTCTCGATCATGTCATCAGACCGGCTTATGCGAGCTGCAGTTGTTTCGGTTTGTTGTCACACGATGTTCTGCCTTCATTAAACTGTCGCACACACAAACGCACTTTCGACACATCCATAACTCCATCACCACATGTCTCCTTCAACTGTCGATGAATTTCAATTGGTTTTACACGAAGCAATTCAGAAAACGAATGATTGCACGCTGTTCAAGTAAGGAAAACGACGCCATTTTAAGTATTTAAAACAGTTCTCATTCTCGCCGCTGGCGGTGAAATTCCATCTGCCTGACGGTGCTCCCATCTCTGGGACGTATTGACAATGAACGCGGCCTCATTTTAAAACAATGCGCATGTTTCTATCTCTTTCCAGTCCGGAGAAAAAAAAAACAGAGGCCTTAGAACTTGAATGCACCTCGTACGTAAAGAAACATGAATGTTTTAGTAGGACGACTTTTTTCGCTTTGTGATAGATGGCGCTGTAATAGCCACAAACATATGGCTCACAATTTTAGACGAACAGTTGGTAACAGCAAGGTTTTTTAAATTAAAATACAGAACGTAGGTTCGTTTTAACATTTTATTTCGATTGTTCCAATGTGATTCATGTACCTTTGTGAACTTATCATTTCTGAAAACGCATGCTGTTGCAGAGCGATTACCTGTAAATACAACGTTAATTCAACACATGCTCAAAACGATGTCCGTCAACCTCAATGCATTTGACAATACGTGTAACGACATTCTTCTCAACAGCGAGTAGTTCGCCTTCTGTAATGTTCGCACATGCATTGACAATGCGCTGACGCACGTTGTAAGGCGTTGTCGGTGAATCACGATAGCAAATATCCTTCAACTTTCCCCACAGAAAGAAATCCGGCGTGTTCATATCTGATGAACGTGCGGGCCATGGTATGGTACTTCGACGATCAATCCACCTGTCATGAAATATGCTATTGAATACCGCTTCAACCGGATGCGAGCTATGTGCCAAATATCCATCATGATGGAGGTATATCGCCATTCTGTCATGCAGTGAAACATCTTGTAGTAACATCGGTAGAACATTACGTAGGATATCAGCATACATTTCACCATTTAGATTGCCGTCGATAAATGGGAGCCAATTATCCATCCTCCCATAGTGCCGCACCATACATCAAACCGCCAAGGTCGCTGATGTTCCACTTGTCGCAGCCATCGTGCATTTTCCTTTACGCATTAGTGCATATTATGCCGGTTTACGTTACTGCTGTTGGTGAATAACACTTCGTCGCTAAATAGAACACGTGCAAAAAAACTGTCATCGTTCCGAAATTTCTCTTGTGCCCAGTGGCAGAACTGAACACGACGTTCAAAGTCGTCGCCATGCAATTCTTGGTACATAGAAATATGGTAGTGGTGTAATCGATGTCGATGTAGCATTTTCAACACCGGCGTTTTTGAGATTCCAGATTCTCGCACAATTTGTCTGCTACTGATGTGCAGACTAGCCGCGAGAGCCGCTAAAACACCTACTTGGGCATCATCATTTGTTGCAGGTCGTGATTGACGTTTCACATGTGGCTAAACACTTCTTGTTTCCTTAAATAACGTAACTTTCCTGCTAACTGTACGGACACATGGATGATGTCCAGGATACCGAGCAGCAGACGTAGCACACTCCCGTTGGGCATTTTGATCACAATAGCCATACATCAACACGATATCGATCTTTTCCTCGATTGGCAAACGGTCATTTTAACAAGGGTAATGTAACACGAAGCAAATACCAACAGCACTAGCGGAATGTTACGCGATACCACGTCCTTATACGTTTGTGACTATTACAACGCTATCTATCACAAAGCGAAAAAAGTGGTCCAACTAAAACATTCATATTTCTTTACGTTCTATACGAATATGTAATAAAATAGGGGGTTACTATTTAAAAAAAACGCAGTTAATATCCGTTTGAACCAAGGCAGTGCCATCTAGCGGGCCAACCAAAAGCGTCATCTGGTTTCCTACTTTAAGCTAGACAAGTTTCATTCTTTGTAGTTTTTTCGTTTGATGCATATTTCGTGAGATATTCGGCCCGGTCACTATCAATGGACGATACTGTATGTGCCCCACATTTTATTGTGTTATCCGCAAAACTACACTCCTGGAAATGGAAAAAAGAACACATTGACACCGGTGTGTCAGACCCACCATACTTGCTCCGGACACTGCGAGAGGGCTGTACAAGCAATGATCACACGCACGGCACAGCGGACACACCAGGAACCGCGGTGTTGGCCGTCGAATGGCGCTAGCTGCGCAGCATTTGTGCACCGCCGCCGTCAGTGTCAGCCAGTTTGCCGTGGCATACGGAGCTCCATCGCAGTCTTTAATACTGGTAGCATGCCACGACAGCGTGGACGTGAAGCGTATGTGCAGTTGACGGACTTTGAGCGAGTGCGTATAGTGGGCATGCGGGAGGCCGGGTGGACGTACCGCCAAATTGCTCAACACGTGGGGAGTGAGGTCTCCACAGTACATCGATGTTGTCGCCAGTGGTCGGCGGAAGGTGCACGTGCCCGTCGACCTGGGACTGGACCGCAGCGACGCACGGATGCACGCCAAGACCGTAGGATTCAACGCATTGCCGTAGGAGACCGCACCGCCACTTCCCAGCAAATTAGGGACACTGTTGCTCCTGGGGTATCGGCGAGGACCATTCGCAACCGTCTCCATGAAGCTGGGCTACGGTCCCGCACACCGTTAGGCCGTCTTCCGCTCACGCCCCAACATCGTGCAGCCCGCCTCCAGTGGTGTCGCGACAGGCGTGAATGGAGGGACGAATGGAGACGTGTCGTCTTCAGCGATGAGAGTCGCTTCTGCCTTGGTGCCAATGATGGTCGTATGCGTGTTTGGCGCCGTGCAGGTGAGCGCCACAATCAGGACTGCATACGACCGAGGCACACAGGGCCAACACCCGGCATCATGGTGTGGGGAGCGATCTCCTACATTGGCTGTACACCTCTGGTGATCGTCGAGGAGACACTGAATAGTGCACGGTACATCCAAACCGTCATGGAACCCATCGTTCTACCATTCCTAGACCGGCAAGGGAACTTGCTGTTCCAACAGGACAATGCACGTCCGCATGTATCCCGTGCCACCCAACGTGCTCTAGAAGGTGTAAGTCAACTACCCTGGCCAGCAAGATCTCCGGATCTGTCCCCCATTGAGCATGTTTGGGACTGGATGAAGCGTCGTCTCACGCGGTCTGCACGTCCAGCACGAACGCTGGTCCAACTGAGGCGCCAGGTGGAAATGGCATGGCAAGCCGTTCCACAGGACTACATCCAGCATCTCTACGATCGTCTCCATGGGAGAATAGCAGCCTGCATTGCTGCGAAAGGTGGATATACACTGTACTAGTGCCGACATTGTGCATGCTCTGTTGCCTGTGTCTATGTGCCTGTGGTTCTGTCAGTGTGATCATGTGATGTATCTGACCCCAGGAATGTGTCAATAAAGTTTCCCCTTCCTGGGACAATGAATCCACGGTGTTCTTATTTCAATTTCCAGGAGTGTATTTGGGATTGATTGAAAAGGGTTGTTTTTTGGACCTTGTGACCCACCAGCCACTCTGAGGGATCCACGCCTTATCGTCGTTAAGGCGTGGGACAATTTGGACCAACAGTGGCTTGATTGTGTTATTGATAGTATGTCACGACGAATAGAGGCATGCATCAATGTAAGAGGACGTCCTACTGGGTATTAGAGGTACCGGAGTGTACAGCAATCTGGACCACCACCTCTGAAGGTCTCACTGTGTGGTGGTACAAAATGCAACGTGTGGTTTTCATGAGCCTTTAAAAGGGTGGAAATAATATTTATGTTGTACTCTGTTCCAACTGGGAACCGAGGAGATGCAAAATGTTTTTGATGTGTGTATTTCGAATAAGGACACAGTGAAACATTAAGCAAATTAAAAGCATTTTTCCATACTTGGCTGTAAATTTTTAGGGAGTAGATTATACTAGTATCTTCTGGTAAACCTTCCGGGATGTCTCCACCTTGCTGCTCTCACTCGACAGTGTGACTAACGCGTTCATCCTCACCGGACTGCCTCCAAACACGTCTCCGACACTGATCAGTGAAGAGAACGTGATGCCAATCCTGAGCGATCCATTCGGCATGTTGTTGGGTCCATGCGTACCGCGCTGCATCGTGTCGTGTTTGCAAAGATGGAGCTCGCCATGGACGTTGAAAGTGAAGCAGCGCATCATGTAGCCATTGTGCATTATACTAGAACACCAAATAGTTTACAGCAGAATTCCTGTCCTTTCTGCGAACAGTTTGAAATTGTACAGCTGACGAGGTCGCAATCATCTGAAGATTGTACATCAAGGTAAGGAAACAAGTGATGTGTCCACTTTTGTGGTGGCTTCGAACAACAACGAAGCCGGATAGTTTCTTGCGCACAGTTTGGTCTAGTCTGATAAGATCGTAAATGTAGACGCATCATTAATTTCCTTCTCTTTGCATGTAACCGTCAAATTCATTAAGTGTTCATCTGCTTTAAAGTGTCAAGCTCTTGGAAGCAAAGAGAGATGCTGCAGCCTATTTTTATTCCTGGCAATACAGTAAATTTAATCTACAAAGAAATTAGTATGCAGCCGATTAATGAGAGCATTTTAACTTGTTTAGCTGCTACAAATTCTATGATGTGGAGTTATTACATGTAAAATGCAGTTCCAGGCGCATAAACATAAATGAGAAACTAATCCAAAAATTTTTTCAATGAAAAATCAGCGTATTATACGAAAGATTAATTTTTTAATCAAAGTATCAGAAATTATAAAACATTAGGGAATGGGATGTAATATTCCATCGCTAATGCAGGCCAGTTTATAATGGTTACAGTTAACTGTAATTTCGTTTTTGTGTCAGAAAAGGTCACTCAATTATGGCATTTGAAAGGAACATTTGTAAATGAAAAGTTCTGAGTAATGAATACCTCAAGTTCAGTTTTTTCTGTGTTAATTAATAAATTCAGGAAAGTAACTGCCCTGCCATTGAGTAGAGAATATTGTACAAATTGATAGATATATGGCAAACATTTTTCTGTCGACGAACAGTTTCCGTAAGTGCTCATGATGTCAGTGAAACTTCTTTTTGCGCCCACATTTTTGGAAAGTTTAGGTAATGACAAAACCATCCCAAGTGTTATGTTCCAAACGCTGTTTTTCTTTGAAGCGTGATCTGCAGAATCATGTAAACTCCATATTCGTTGTAATTTTTATCCTGTTATGGATGAGTACTATCTTCATTAGGCGCTTATTTGTACAATTTTGTTCAGGCTTTTCCCACTTTAGTGTTCAGGAGACTAAGTTTTCTTGTGAGCTCTGAATGTTGTCACGACGATAGACACTGATATAGCAGTTCCATGTACCGTTTGTCCCAAGCGTTGGAGGACGATATAGTCTGACATGATATGACGTGCCAAAATATCCTTCACATAACCTACTGGTAACTCAGCACACTTACAGAAATTTATTCAGTTGGTGCAGAAGTTCGTTGCGTTTTTCCATATGTTTAATAAATACAACACATACACAAATCAGATACTTCAGTCGTCAATAAGATATTCTCCTTCACCATTCAAAAACACTCTGTCAACGCTGGGTAAACATTTTGTTTCCGTGACTGAAAAAGTCACGAATTTCAGAGATGGAGAACTCGTCACGTTCCAAGCGTTTTTCATCCAAAAAACAAGTTCCATGATGGCTGTTCGATAGACAGAGGTAAAGGTGAAAATCAGAAGGTGCATTATCAGGTGAATAAGGTGGGAGCGGAATGATACCCCAACCAACTCCTTTACAGTCTCTTTTTTTGTTATGGAGTAGCATCACCTTATACAGTCTTCCTGGTCGTTGTTCTTGGGCTGTGTCTGCAAGACACATCTGTTGCTGGCTATAACTGTGAGCGGTGATGGTTACACATCGAGGATGGAATTCGTTGTACAACACCGCCGCTGTTTCACCAACCGTGTACTATTATCCTTTGTGGACGTGCGCAGGTCTTAGTACGGGGAACTACTGCTTTGTTTCAGTTCAGCCATTCCTTTTATTTTCCTGATGTTAGCATGAAGCCACCATTACTCGTCACCATTAATGATGAAGGGTAGGAACGGTCGGTGCTGCTCATGATCCACTTGACGGCGATCAAGCAGAGATGCACATACAGCCACCCGCTGTTTTGGGTTTTGGCTTAGGGCATGCGGTATCCAGATATCCGGTTTCTGAACTTTCCCAACTGGATGAAAGTGTCGCGCGATGGTCGAATGATAACATTTCAGCATATTCTCCAGTTCTCGGCTACAATTCTGACGTAACCAGCCTACCGATGGTACCAATTAAGTTCGTTCGTGTAGGGTGTTTAAACCCCATCCCCCACGAATCACGGACCTTGCCATTGGTGGGGAGGACTGCGTGCCTCAGCGATAAAGATAGCTGTGCTGTAGATGCAACCACAACGGAGGGGTATCTGTTGACATGCCTGAAGAGGGGCAGCAGCCTTTTCAGTAGTTGCAGGAGCAACTGTCTGGATGACTGACTGATCTGGCCTTGTAACACTAACCAAAAAGGCCTTTCTGTGCTGGAACTGCGACCAGCTGAAAGCAAGGGGAAACTACAGCCGTAATCTTTCCCGAGGGCATGCAGCTTTACTGTACGGTTAAATGATGATGGCGTCCTCTTGGGTAAAATGTTCCGGAGGTAAATTAGTCCCCCATTCGGATCTCCGGGAGCGGCCTACTCAGGAGGGCGTCGTCATCAGGAGAAAGAAAACTGGCGTTCTATGGATCGGAGCGTGGAATGTCAGATCCCTTAATCGGGCTGGTAGGTTACTAAATTTAGAAAGGGAAATGGATACGGGAGGGTTAGATATAGTGAGAATTAGCAAACTTCGGTGGCAGGAGGAACAAGACTTCTGGTCAGGTGAATACAGGGTTATAAATACAAAATCAAATAGGGGTAATGCAGGAGTAGGTTTAATAATGAATAAAGATACTACTAACAGCATAGTGAACGCATTGTTGTGGCCAAGATAGACACGAAGCCCACGCCTACCACTGTAGTATAGGTTTATATGCCAACTAGCTCCGCAGATGACGAAGATATTAATGAAATGTATGATGAGATAAAAGACATTATTCAGATAGTGAAGGGAGGAGAAAATTTAACAGTCATGGGTGACTGGAATTCAATAGTAGGAAAAGGAAGAGAAGGAAAAGTAGTAGGTGAATATGGAATGGGGGTAAGGATTGGTAGACTTTTGCACAGAGCATAACTTAATTTTAGGTAACATAGAAGAAGATTGTATACGTGGAAGAAGCCTGGAGACACTTGAAGGTTTCAGATTCGTTATGTAATGGTAAGACACAGATTTAGGTTCAAAAATGGCTCAGAGCACTATAGGACTTAACTTCTAAGGTCATCAGTCCACTAGAACTTAGAACTACTTAAACCTAACTGACCTAAGTACATCTGACACATCCATGCCCGTGGCTGGATTCGAACCTGCGACCGTAGCGGTCGCGCGGTTCTAGACTGTAGTGCCTGGAACCGCTCGGCCACCCCGGCCGGCATTTGAGGACAATATTATGGGAATGGAAGAGGAGGTAGATGAAGAAGAAATGGGAGATATAATATTTCGTGAAGAGTTTGACAGAGCACTGAAAGACCTAAGTCGAAACAAGGCCACGGGAGTAGACAACATTCCGTTAAAACTACTGATAGCCTTGGGAGAGCCAGCCATGACAAAACTCTACCATTCTGGTGAGCAAGATGTATGAGACTGGCGAAATACCCTCAGACTTCAAGAAGAATATAATAATTCCAATCCCAAAGCAAGCAGATGTTGACAGATGTGAAAATTACCGAACTATCAGTTTAATGAGCCGAATGGAAAAACTGGTAGAAACCGAACTCGGGGAACATCAGTTTGGGTTCCGTAGAAATGATGGAACTCGTAAGGCATTACTGACCCTACGACTGATCTTAGAAAATAAATTAGGAAAGGTAAACCTCCGTTTCTAGCATCTGTAGACTTAGAGAAAACTTTTGACAATGTTGACTGGAATACTCTCTTTCAAATTCTGAAGGTGGCAGGGGTAAAATACCGGGAGCGAAGGTCTATTTACAATTAGCACAGAAACCAGAGGGCTGAATAAGAGTCGAAGGACATTAAAGGGAAGCAGCGGTTGGGAAGTGAGTGAGACAGGTTTGTCACAACTCCCTGATGTTGTTCAATCTGTATATTGAGCAATCAGTAAAGGAAACAAAAGAAAAATTCAGAGTAGGTATTAAAATCGATGGAGAAGAAACAAGAAACTTTGACGTTATCAGATGGCGTAATTCTGTCAGAGACCGCAAAGGATTTGAAGAGCAGTTGAAGGAAATGGACAGTGTCTTGAAAGGAGGATATAAGATGAACATCAACAAGAGCAAAACGAGGATAATGGAATGTAGTCGAATTAAGTCGGGTGGTGCTGAGGGTATTAGATCAGGAAATGAGACACTTAAAGTAGTAAGGGTGTTTTGCTATTTGGGGGAGCAAAATAACTGATGATGGTCGAAGTAGAGAGGATATAAAATGTAGACTGGCAAAGGCAAGGGAAACGTTTCTGAAGAATAGAAATTTGTTAACATGGAGTATACATTTAAGTGTCAGGAAGCCGTTTCTCACCGTATTTCTATGGAGTGTCGCCATGTAAGGAAGTGAAACGTGGACGATAAATAGTTTGGACAAGAAGAGAATAGAAGCGTTCGAAATGTGGTGCTACAGAAGGATGCTGAAGATTAAATGGGTAGATCACATAACTAATGAGGGGTATTGAAAAGAATTGGGGAGAAGAGAAATATGTGGCACAACTTCACTAGAAGACAGGATCGCTTGGTAGGACATATTCTGATGCATCAAGGGGTCACCAGTTTAGTTTTGGAGGGTAGCGCGCAGGGTGAAAATCGTAGAGGGAGGCCAAGAGATGAATACACTAAACAGATTCAGAAGGATGTAGGCTGCAGTAGGTACTGGGAGATGAAGAAACATGCACAGGATAGAGTAGCATGGGGAGCTGCGTCAAACCACGACAACAACTGTGTGTTTACAGTCGGTTATCTTGTTTATCTTGTCCTACTACTTCCGAAAGTTACCCTCTGTAGTATTTGTTTACAAAACTTGTGTGGTCCACGAAATAACAGGTCCCTGCGAGTTACTGCTGGGATATTAATAATTTTTGGAGGGTGGGGATTCACCTACCGGTAAAAATTTGAAGGCAACGTAAACGCAATCTTTAAAACCATTACAGTAGGCACCTATGCAGGGTTTATTTATATTTATTTATATTTATATTTATTTTTATTTGTTGACCCAGCATGCGACTGAGGTTGGGACTAATTTGTGGGGGTTTGCCAGACAGTTCTAAGGGATATTTTATCAATCCTATTTTCCGTTTTCTAGGGAGGTTGGCATACCTTAGGTTTCACCTATTCTTCAAGTTGTTAATGATAAATGGAGGAAATAATCAGTAGAGGATCTAGTTTAATTAATACCTACTGCAGTTGAACAATTAGCCGTGTATCTATTGGAATAGTCACTGCCCGTTCTTATGCGACAGCAGGGGCTCTCATACTATACATCATGACAAATTGTCTCTCTAGCCAACAGGATTGACTTGCACCACGTAATTATGGAAAGGGAGAGTGGAGCGCAGACCTGGCTTCAGTGGTATTTTATGTACGCACACAATTATACCTAAACCCATGCCTTCTACGGACATTACAGAACAAGTTCGGCAAAAAACACTAAAGGGAATTCGGTCAGGGCCGAAGAGTATCTGCCTAAATGTTTCAAATTTCATTAAAACGTGCGCCGAAGAGGGGTAGCAAGTGGTTCACTTGACTATAACTGCCAATTTTTGTTTAATCCTGTGTTCCGAAACAACACTACGTTACTGAGCGGGGGACCAAGAACATTTGCTATCATATGGTGGGAAAATTTTACAAGTTTCCATCTCATCAATAGGCATTAAAATCTGAACTTTTCGTAGGTACAAGTGTAAAAGTGTATATTTTATGTAACGCGATAAGCAGATCAAATAGTTAAGGGGGGCACAAGAAACATCTATTAATTATCACCTTGATACTAGACCACACACGTGACCAAGTTGAGGTATCCAACAGAAATGTAAGAATTCTGACAAACAAGATTATTTCTTCATTATCTTACACTCATGCACTACCGTATAATTATTTCCTCGTACCTTGCATCTATTGATGTTGCCCACCTTTGCATCAACGACCGTTGACACAATTTGGCGTCAAAGTGAATAAGAGCACATTTCACGATTCAAAGTTCTTATTCTCCGCATAAATTTACTATTTCGGGATTTTTCTATACGAAACTGTAGTGAAGCTACTGTACATTTTTGGAACGAAACTGCACTTAACTAAGGTGGCGGCGACTCCAACCGACACAATGAAAACATACCAGAAATTTAAAAAAAATCCCCCGAAAATACAACTATGGAAGAAACACCACATTAAAATACATTAAATGAGTTAACTTGGAAACCCTCACCCTAAAATCAACTATTTGGTGGAGTGCTTGAAAAAGGAAGCAGAGCTCACAAACTGCATGTGCATGAAATTGGAAATTAATCTTGAAGGTAAGAAGAGGAAGAAGAAGTACTTGAATCTGGATGACAGGATAGAGAGAATCATAAACACTTATAAAGAGACTGGCAACATTAGGCCTTGCTTGAAAGCCATTGCCCATATTCAGAAACTGGACTAAAGTACGTTAAAAATAATGTATTAAAAACTATGAAGACCACCGAGTCCTCGCAGGTTACTGACATAAAATTATTAAAACATTGAAGCAGCATTATCGGAGCTAATATTAAGTTGTAATTGTAAATAGAGTGTACATTAGTTCAGCGTGTTTAGGCTGATTTTACACACGCTATAATGGTAGATGGTCATCTATCATTTTCACGGTCCAAGTGTATTTTCAGTTGCTTTGCAACGCCAGGGATATCTACTTCTAAATTAAGTTTGCAGCTCTTCTCATTTCCAATTCTGGAATATTTACTTCGTCTTCTTTGGTGGAGGAATTTCGAAAAATGCATTTACTAACTCCACTTTAGTGGCACTGTCATCAGTAACATTACCGTCGCTGTCGCGCAGTAAAGGTACTTACTGAGCCTTTCCGGTGGTTTACTTAACATGGGACCAGTATGTCTTTGGATTTTCCGCCACATTTCTAGAGCGAGTTTCGTTGTCGAAACTATGAAATGCATCTCGCATTGTAATCCGCACCAATCTACGAGCCTCAGTAAAACTTCACCAATCTTGGAGATTTTGCGTTCGTCTAAATTATACGTGCCTTTTGCGGTGTTCCTGCAACAGCTTTCTGTCGTGTTTTGTGTACCATGGGGGATCAGTTCCATCTCTTATTAATTTATTTGGTATGAATATCTCGAGCGCTGTTGATATTATTTCTTTGAACTTAAAGCCACATATGGTCTCCATTTACATAGTTTGGAAGGATTGGAGACTATCTCTTACAAAGACGTCATCTGAATTTTTAGCTGATTTTTGTAAATAGATATATTTCGCGGTTAGTTTGTTACGGAAGTGAGCCTCTCTACGACTGCGTGTTCACTAATCCCTGTATCCGTCGTGATGCTCAGGATTATTTGTGGCTAAGAGGTCAAGTGTGTTTTCGTAACCATTTACAATTTGAATGATCCCGTCAACTAATTGATAAAAATGATTTTTAAAAAAGGATTTACAACAATTACGGAAGTTGTTTTCTATTTACAATAGTTTATGGAAATGTATTTTTGTCAACATGCGGAAGGTAGATTGAAGTAACTGCCAACTATAATTGTATGAGTGGGATACCTATTTGTGATGAGACTCAAGTTTTCGTTCCTTTGAACTGTTCAGCAACTGTTTCATCTGAGACAGGGGGTCGGTAAAAGGAGCCAGTTATTAATTTATTCCGGTTGTCGAGTATAACCTCTGGCCATACTAAGTCACAGGAACTATTTGCTTCAAAGTCGATTTTGAGCTTACATTATTTTTCCTTCAGTTGTCCTTCTTGTTTCTCTTGTAGCGCAGATAATTACAATTACGGCTTTTCCCTCCAGAACCTAAGATGCTTTCTCTGTGACCCTGTAAATACAAGAGCTAAACAATGTAGAACAACGTACGTTACAAGCGTAGCATTCTGTATTAGTTCATTTCCTTATTTCTAACATTTTAAAATTGTAAGTTGACTTTAGATGACATGTCAATCATAGATATTGTTATCTCTATTTAGTGAACGTGTTTTCAGTTGTTTTGATCATTGTCCCGCTACACTTTATTAACTAATGTTTTTAGAGAGTAATTTAATATGGAGTATGTCGTTCTTCTTTTCAACATTCACAAACTCATTTATTCTTTCCCTATTGTCTTTTGGGTATGCAGTTGTAGTAAATAAAGCAGGCAGAAATGCAGTGATAAAAAAGAAATGATTTGCGTACATTTGCATTCTCGTTTCATCGTTCCTTTCTTGTTGCTCCCATGCCGATGGACTGTTTCTATCGCAATCAGTAAGCGTGAAAGGAAGCTACCGTACAGACCGAGGAATCTATATTTATACTTGGAAGAACTGATTACATACTGACATAATCGCCGGTATTGCTTTCGTTTCCCAAAAGCTATAAATATTTGGTTTTCGGAAAAGAAGCTCTGTATTTGGCCAAGATGTCGAAGAAGAAGGTCCCTTATGTGCTGGTTCTATGAGTAAGATGTGGATACTGTGGTTTGAAAGCTGACAGAGGTAGTGCGGGGAAGGGCGTCCCTTACCTGAGGGATCGCTACTCAAGCTACCTGGCGAAGGGCAAGTGTGGCAAATGTCCAGCGTGGCAAATGTCCGGTGTGGCAAATGTCCGGTGTGGCAAATTTCCGGCATTCCTCTATACAGGTCCCTTTCAAGGACATTGAGGGTTTGGTATCTGGTTCCTGGTTCACGCCAGATGAAGACTTTTGTGTTAGCAGACGAGCCAAAACCGTGTTACGTGAGGGGGCCGAAATGCCCGCGTTTTAGCTCACGCAGGCTGGCGTCAGGAGGGAAGAACTATATTTACGTGAGGTCTGGAACACGACAAGGAATGAAAATTCAGAAAGCGGACGTAATTAGTTTGATACTCAGTCGGCTGTAGAACTGCGGCGAGTGCTAGGGAGTCTCTCTAGACTAGACCTGCCGTGTGGCGCCGCTCGATCTGCAATCACTGATAGTGGTGACTTGCGGGTCCGACGTATGCTAACGGACCGCGGCCGATTTAAAGGCTACCACCTAGCAAGTGTGGTGTCTGGCGGTGACACCACAAAAACCCGGTGAGAATCATTGTTCACACTATACCTGGACTCGTCCGTAAACACAACCTGGCACCACCGTTCCAATGGCCATGTATCGTGCTCTTGACACCAGCCTTCACGGGCTCTGCGGTGACCAGGGGTCAGTGGAATACACCTTGCAGGTCTCCGGACGAATAAACCACGTCTGATCAGTCGTCTGTAGACTGTGTGTCTGGAGACAATTGTTCCAATGGCCCCGGTAAGGTCCCAAGGAAGGCTACCTGTAGTACTCCGTGGCCGTCTGGTGAGATATTGGTCTTCGTATGGTATTGTACACTGTGGACGTCCCGTACTGTAGCGCCTGGACACGTTTTCTGTCTGCTGGAATCGTTGTCATAATCTTGAAATCACACTTTGTGGCAGACGGAGGGCCCGTGCTACGACTGCTGTGTTTGACCAGCCTCCAGTCGCCCTAGTATTCTACCCCTCATAACGACATCAGTATGTGTTCTTTGAGTCATTTCAATACACAATCTTCATTAGCATGTCTGAAAACGTCTGCGCACTTATGCGCTGCAACGTAATCTGACATGCACCAACACACCTCTGTGTATATAGACTGCTGATAGCGCCACCGTGTGACGACCGCAGGTCAAATGCACCTCATGGTCATGCCCCGAAACAATTTAAACCCGCAAACCGCCCACCAGAGCGTTGTTTCACCATGTATCAGCATTATCCTTAATTTATGAGCATGAGTATAACACTATATCGAGAAATGAAGAATGGCAGAGATCAGTTTTTTCCCTTATTGTGTTGTATCTTCTACTACCATAGATCCTGGTAAGCCACGTAATTATTGTCAATAATTACAGCATTTCACCAGCGCAGTAGTCTTATAAACGTCTCACGACAGTAGCGAGCTGGGAGAAACACTGAGCCACGGTCTGCTTCCGCCTTTCTCTCTACCGCCCCACTGCGGCTGTTCGCGACTTGCGCTGACTGCGCGTCAGAGTTCTCCTCGCGGCAAACTTGGCCGCCTTCGGCAGGCCATCTCGTTAAGGCCTTACGTATCGACCTGAGGCTGCAAGCGCAATCTCCCAATTTGCCCCTCCCCGTGCCGCCCCATAACGCGGCTTTTTGGCGGCGCTGCCTCCGCCGCGCAGCTGGAGTAATAAAGTTAAGGGGCGGCAGGGGGCGGGTGGGGGGCGGAGGGGACTGTGGGACGCGTGGCGGCATACAGCGACCGCGGCGCCAGATCAAAGGCCGCCTCGTTAGCAAACTGCGCCGCTGCAGCTCACCGCCGCCAGCCGAGTGTCTTTCACCTGGCGCGCGCGCGGTCCTGCGCCGAATCTCGCTGCTAGAATGGTTGCACATACTAACACTCACCGAATGTGTAATTCAGCAGCAATGTTTAGGCTTTAGTGGTAGCCCCTGCAAATTAAAAACTTGTGCTGCACTGGTCTCTAAACTGGATCATTCCATTCAGATCCATTGCTCTGCCACCCAAGTCACGCGGTACTGCTGCAAGGAGGAGTCTGATGAAGGGGCAATCGTATCATATCCCAGACGAACTGAAACATTTAGCCTTGGGTGGGAGGACGTACAGGTCCTGTGGCTCGAGTTTAAAACCATAGTTGACCATGCACTCGTCAGATATGTGATTGGAAGGACTCTCCATGATGTAAAATCACTACAAAGAACTTTCTGATTAAACAGCGGCTTGCGTAAAAGAAAGCAATTGGCCAGTTGCTGAATTATGAGGGCATGCATAAAATATTCAACTATTTACCGTAAAATAACGCAAAGAAATTTTGTGCAAATTCAAAGGAGCATCAAAATTAGTGTCCAGATATTCGTGGATGACACAGTAACTAAAACTGAAAGTAACGAAGGGAAAGTACCACGTGTCAAAAGCTTGAAAAGCCACCTTTTGCAGGGCGATACGTGCTGGAAGAGGGTAAGCGAGGTGTGGAAGATACGGACTGCGATGTGGAGCCATGCTTACTCCAGTTCCATGGCCAACTGCGCAAGGTTTGTCGGCTGAGAATCCATCGCGCGAACAGCCCGAAAGTCCCTGGAATTTGTTAGCCTGCAATGTAAGGTAAACTTATCCTAGTGCTGTTCGAACCACGCACGTACCCTTCGACCTGTGTGACACGTTGCATTGCTCTGCTGGTACATGCCATTTTGCTGAGTAGAAACCATCTGCATGTAGCGGCACCTTTCAGAATGGCGAGATCACCACGCGAATTCCACGAAAACATTCGCCATATCATAAGGCTCCTTCCTGGTTGTAGTGTGTTTTTTTCGAGACGTTTCGCGTCGTACACGCAAATGGCCACCTGTTCGATGGAGCATAACACACGATTGATCTGAATAGGCCACCTGTTGCCACGCAGTGCTCGTCCACTTGAAGTATGGCGTGCAACTTTCAGACTTCATGGCCACTGGATAGCAGTCACTATGGGTGCAGGAACCGACTCCTTAGTCAGTCGCTCAACGGTCGCATGTCTATTCGCCCGTATACAGCTCTGCAACAGTCGTTGACTCCTTTTAACTGTCGTCCGTGGTGCACGGTGTACTTTACCCACGGTGGCACTTTAACCACAAACTTGCCCGTTTCGCAAATGATTCCACTCTTGTCCTGAAAGCCAAAGCACTTTGCACTACTCCTGCATTACGACTGAACTGTTATCCGCGTCGCTCCCTACACGTTTCATACAACCCCTACTGCTAGTGCTGTCTATTGCCGTCTGTGATTGTTTATTGGATATTGACTTTAAATATGGGCGATAATTTATATTAATATGACTGGACCATGTAGAATTGCTAAACTGCATTTGCCAGCATTCGTTTGGTAACGAAGATACGGATATACTTTCCAGTTTATTTTTGACATTGCTGAAAAGGTGACTGTGGTGTTGATTAAATTAGATTTTCGTTTCGTTCGAACAGATCCGTAGTGAGGAGATCCTCCAGAAAATACAATATGTCAGAAAAACAAGGATACACTACAAATATTCACAAAGAAACGTAATATACTACTGTACCTTCCACAGATCCCAAGTGAAATGGCCCTCATGGATGTGAAGTAAGTAGAAAGAAAACAATCTTAAACATATTATTTACAAGGTAATAGGAAACTAGTCACAAAACATGAAAATGTTCGATACACTGAGGTACATACGATAATTCTCAGGCTATTTTAGCCACACATCATCAAATAGAAATATGATTTTACAACACTTGTTTAAATGATCACATTACTGCACTGAATTTTCATACAAGTCACATTTTTCTTACACTGCCATTTTTCGATGTCAGTAGTAAGATGAACACATCACTTGATTCTACTAAGAAATTATCAGTGGAGTAAAAGCAGCTGGCCACCAATAAATTCTTTCTGCCATTCGTAAACATTTTAAGGCGAATGGTAAGTTACTTAAAATGTGTGTTCCTTAATGAAGAACACCCTTCTGGGCTAATATAAGTGATATTGAATCTTTTGAAAATTATAGTTATTTCTGGTACTGATTTCATAAACTGAGCTGCTGGTTTGAAGATGATGTAAGTGTTCTACTTTTGAAGGAGCTATACATAAGAGGGAGAGAAAGAATTCTGGTCTCTTTTGATGCATTTGTGACATCACCTGGGTTGTCTGACATATGAGTACGGTGAGATGCTTTCAGTTTCTACTGCTGGTTAGGTTGAAGTCGTCAGTTGATAAGGTGTCCGACTATGCTACCTACAAAAGGTGAACGATTAGTTTGAATTTTCACTGCTTATTACTTCCAAAAGGTGATCAACTGAATTGCACATGTTTACACAGGACTGATAGATGAATGAAGATAAAAACCATTTATTAACTCAGTATTCATATGGGATTATTGACGCAACACAGCATCATTCTCACACGTGAGGCCGAAAGGAGGAAACAGCGAGATAAAAGATTTTAAAGGCACCATTTCTGAAAAGTGAAGTCACCAGACCTGTATATTCTTCCGGTTCCTTGAGAAATTGCCTTGATTATTGTCGTATTAACACTACAAAAATGTTTACATAGTGTATGTAAAACGAAAAACAAATCCGTCCAGCGGGTATTTCGTGAGCACTTCTTTCAAAACACGCATGTGGGAGCGATAAACTAAGCTGTTGACCATTCACAAACTCAGAATAAAGAAATTAATGAATTAGCTAAACTGAATTAAGTAAAACGCGTGTCTTGGCATTTGTGTCTGAAAATTGAAATTACCTAAGGGAGGTTTCCATTTCTCTTCGACAAGCCGTTCTTACCGTCTGAAGAACTAATGCCACGTCTCAACTCTGTGTAGGAACAGCACACCTGCTTCCTGCCGCGAACAAAAGCAGAACTACCCTCCTGGAAATTGAAATAAGAACACCGTGAATTCATTGTCCTAGGAAGGGGAAACTTTATTGACACATTCCTGAGGTCAGATACATCACATGATGACACTGACAGAACCACAGGCACATAGACACAGGCAACACAGCATGCACAATGTCGGCACTAGTACAGTGTATATCCACCTTTCGCAGCAATGCAGGCTGCTATTCTCCCATGGAGACGATCGTAGAGATGCTGGATGTAGTCCTGTGGAACGGCTTGCCATGCCATTTCCACCTGGCGCCTCAGTTGGACCAGCGTTCGTGCTGGACGTACAGACCGCGTGAGACGACGCTTCATCCAGTCCCAAACATGCTCAATGGGGGACAGATCCGGAGATCTTGCTGGCCAGGGTAGTTGACTTACACCTTCCAGAGCACGTTGGGTGGCACGGGATACATGCGGACGTGCATTGTCCTGTTGGAACAGCAAGTTCTCTTGCCGGTCTAGGAATGGTAGAACGATGTGTTCGATGACGGTTTGGATGTACCGTGCACTATTCAGTGTCCCCTCGACGATAACCAGAGGTGTACGGCCAGTGTAGGGGATCGCTCCCCACACCATGATGCCGGGTGTTGGCCCTATGTGCCTTGGTCGTATGCAGTCCTGATTGTGGCACTCACCTACACGGCGCCAAACACGCATACGACCATCATTGGCACCAAGGAGGAAGCGACTCTCATCGCTGAAGACGACACGTCTCCATTCGTCCCTCCATTCACGCCTGTCGCGACACCACTGGAGGCGGGCTGCACGATGTTGGGGCGTGAGCGGAAGACGGCCTAACGGTGTGCAGGACCGTAGCCCAGCTTCATGGAGACGGTTGCGAATGGTCCTCGATGATACCCCAGGAGCAACAGTGTCCCTAATTTGCTGGGAAGTGGCGGTGCGGTCCCCTACGGCACTGCGTAGGATCCTACGGTCTTGGCGTGCATCCGGGCGTCGCTGCGGTCCGGTCCCAGGTCGACGGGCACGTGCACCTTCCCCCGACCACTGGCGACAACATCGATGTACTGTGGAGACCTCACGCCCCACGTGTTGAGAAATTCGGCGGTACGTCCACCCGGCCTCCCGCATGCCCACTATACGCCCTCGCTCAAAGTCCGTCTACTGCACATACGGTTCACGTCCATGCTGTCGCGGCATGCTGCCAGTGTTAAAGACTGCGATGGAGCTCCGTATGCCACGGCAAACTGGCTGACACTGACGGCGGCGGTGCACAAATGCTGCGCAGCTAGCTCCATTCGGCGGCCAACACCTCGGTTCCTGGTGTGTCCGCTGTGCCGTACGTCTGATCATTGCTTGTACAGCCCTCTCGCAGTGTCCGGAGCAGGTATGGTGGGTCTGACACACCGGTGTCAATGTGTTCTTTTTTCCATTTCCAGGAGTGTAGATTGACCAAGAAACTCGCCGATTGTTTCCTGTGTTCAACTGCCAGACTCTGCGTATGAAAACGCTCATTTCTTTTTGCTGGCCAGTTATGTACCAAGAACAAACGTTCCACAGACTGGAATAAATATATTAGGAATCAATTGTCAGTACCCCTAGGTACCTAAACAGGCCGCTTGAGTTCACACCAGAAATAATTATCATTATATGTTTTTGGACCCAGAAAACTAGGCTAGGTGAGTTACACAAAAAATAATCCCCTTAGATATTACCGAACGAAAGTAGGCATAGCATGCAACTTTTTTTATTTTTATAGCAGATGTCTCTGATAATATTGGCACTACAGACTCAGATTTGATTAGGCATTTCAGCTTTTCTCTGGTATGATCCTTCCAGTTAAATTTATTATTAAGCTTTAATCTGAATAATTTAACAATGTTGACTTCTTCTCTCTGTTTGTTGTCATATTTTAAACGTATAATGGTGGGAAACCTCTCATAAATTCTAAATTGCATGTAGTGTGTTTTTTCAAAGCTTGGGGACAAATAATTGGCTACAAACCAATCTTCGCTGTTCATGAAAATTTAATTAACCAATCTTTCTAAAACTATACTCGATTTCCCATTTATTGCAATGATTGTATCAGGTGCAAACAAAACGAACTTGTCGTCTAGTAATGTTACAGACGAAAGGTCATTAATATATACCATAAAAAGTATGTGCCTTAAGATGTAACATTGTGTGTCACTACATTAATTATTTCCAACCAGCTGATGCCTGATACCTTAATGGATGTCTCTTTCCTGATCACATCCTTTGTTTCCTGCCAGAGATGTAAGATTTGAAACATTTTGCACCATTTCCTGTTACACCATAATACTCTAATTTACTTAAAAAGGTTTAGTGATTTACTCAGTCAAATGTCTTTGACAGGTCACAAATGATAGCAGTCATCTGTAATTTATAATTGAGTACAGTCTCACTGTGTGTAGGCTTTCAAAATATCAGAACCATTTAGAAATCTGAACTGTGACTTTCAAAATATGTTATTCTCTGTTAGAAAGTTAAGCAGGCGATCCTATTTGACCTGTTTTAAAAATTTCGACAGAGCAGGCAGAATTCGACATTTATTTGTTTATCTCATTTCATAAATAAAGGCGTAACTTCAATATATTTCAGTTATGCAGGAAATGTACCACTGATTAATCACTGCTTCCATACATAACTTAATATGTTACTGAACTCAGAAGCACCCACTTTAATTAACTTCGTTGATATATTACCATCATCATCAACTTACATCATCTTGAAGATATTATGATAGTCATTACTTCTGTTGGTGTAGTGAGGGCAATACTCGTGTTATTGAAGCTATTTGTAATTATTGGTCTGCGATATCGCATAGCAGCATCTACAGAACATCACATCCTCATCTTTTCAGTAACAGTTACAAATCGCTTTTTAAATGTTTTGCACCACTTGACACTTCTATTACCTTTATTATCATTTACTTTAAAAAATCTCTGCTCCTCTACTTGTCTGAACCTACCAGTCTCCTCTTTCAGTATATCCCATGTTATCTTTATTTTGTTATCTAATAAGATTACCGGTTTCTTATAATGCATTTGCTGTGATGTCCATATTAGCTTCTTTAAAACATTTCAGTTCGTCTATATCATAAACATTAGTGATATGTTTGGCGTATAATTTCCTTTTCGTTTTATAAGATACCTTTATGGCTTGAGTAATCCATGGTTTCTTTGTAGACTTTGGTCTTGGAGGAAATAGTATTCAAATAACATGCTTTATTAACGAACTTGTCATCCCATGAGCACATCATGTCGTTCAGATGTGTCCTAAAATAATCAATTTTTGCCTTACTGAATTCAGATTTAGTTAATATCTGGGGAGTTTGGTGGCCAGCGGAAGTGTTTAAACTCAGAAGAGTGTTCCTGGAGCCACCCTGTAGCAATTCTGGACGTGTGGATTTGTCGTATTGTCCGTCGGAATGCACAGTGGACATGAATGGATGCAGGTGATCAGGCAGGATACTTACGTATATGTCACCTGTCAGAGTCCTATCTGGAGGTATCAAGGATCCCATATCATTCCAGTTGCATTCGCCCCATACCATTACAGAACCTCCACTAGCTTGAACATTTCCCTGCTGACATGTAGGGTCCATGGATTCAGGAGATTGTCTCCATACCCGTACACGTCCATTCCCTCGACACAATTTGAAACGTGACATATCCGACCAGACAACATTTTTCCAGTCGTCAACAGTCCAATATCTGTGTCAACAGGTCCAGCCGAGGCGTAAAGCTTTGTATTGTGCAGTCATCATGAGTGCACGGTTGGGCCTTCGGCTCCGAAAGTCAATATCGATGATGTTTCGTTGAATGGTTCGCACTCTGACACTTTTTGTTGGCCCAGCACTGAAATCTGCAACAACTTGCGGAAGGGTTGCGCTTCTGTCACGTTCAACTATTCTCTTCAGTCTTTCCTAGTCCCGTTGTTGTAGCATCTTTTTCCGGTGGCAGCGATGTCGTGGATTTGATGTTTTACCGGACTCCTGACATTCACGTTACACTCGTGAATGGTCGTACGAGAGAATCCCCACTTCATCGCTACCTCGGAAATTTTGTGTCCCATCCCCCGTGCGCCGACTATAACACCATGTTCAAACTCACTTACATCTTTATAAACTGCCTGTCATTGTAGCAGCAGTAAACGATGTAACAACTGCGTCAGGCACCTGTAGTCTTATAGAGACGTTGCCAACCGCAGCGCTATATTCTGCCTGTTTATACATCTCTGTCTTTGAAAACGCAAGCCTATACCAGTTTCTTTTGCGCTTCAGTGTGTATGTATCTGCTATATAATCTGTACAAAACTACCATTACAATCTAAACAACTTAAAGTTACGAGTGTACAAAAAGTCTCGCGCCTCGTCCCGTGCAAGGTGATCAACACCTAAAATTGATAAAATTAAACAAGTATCTGTAGCTCCAAGAGATTCTTGTCCGACTTTATTCGTATACTGCACCTGAGTTAGATCATCTTTAACTAAAACATACCACAGAATCTTTGAAAGAGCCTTCTTCCAGCAACTTGAGCAAAGGATAGACGGCAGACTACAAGAAGGCAAGAAAAGTGATCCACAAATCGACCGTTAAATCTCATTGGATTCAACTATCATAAAATCCTAGAACACATTCAGAGCGCATACATAATGAGGAATTTGAAGAGAATCACCTTCTCCAAACCAACTAGCACGGATTCCAAATATACGGATATTGCGAAAACCAACTAGCGTTTTTCTCACATAGAAACCTATGATTCAGTGATTTATAGATCAAGGGAATCAGATGAATGGGATATTTCTAGATTTTGGAAAAGCATTTCATCCTATACCGCATCATACTTTATTATATGCAGTATCAAACAAATTTTGTGAATGGGATGAGGATTTCTTGGTAGGAAGGATGCAACATCGGTGGAGAATCCTGAACAATAGTAGAAGTGACTTCATGTAAGCTCCACGGAAGCGTGGTTCAAGAATGGTTCAATTGGCTCTGAGCACTATGGGACTTAACATCTCAGGTCATAAGTCCCCTAGAACGTAGAACTACTTAAACCTACCTAACCCAAGGACATCACACACATCCATGCCGGAGGCAGGATTCGAACCTGCGACCGTAGCGGTCGCATAGTTCCAGGCTGAAGCGCCTAGAACCACTCTGCCACCATAGGCCGGCAGGGAAGTGTGTTGGGACCCTTCTTCTTCATGTTGTGTACTAAAGACCTGGCAGCGAATATTAAAATAAACTCACAACTGTCGGAGATAGTAGAGTCATCTATAATGAAGCACAGTCGGAAGATGTGCTGATATTTTCGCACAGAACTTGATAACGTTTCCAAGTGGTACGAAGATTGGCAACTTGCTTAAAAAACGGCTATGAAACAGAATGATAACGTAGGTTAGGTAGGAAGCATTATTTAATGCTTTGTAAGGCTACTGTGAAAGTGTATGCAGTCTAAAAATGAGACTGATGACAATTCGCGTGTGCCTCATCGTAAAATGTTTCTCAGCTATGTGAGACCCACACCAAATAAAGCTGGAATATTCCTCCTTCTATTGATATGCCATTTGAATGTGAAGAAACCCTAACATATGGTACCATGCTAAGTAGTCTCTGTCATGCACTAATAGTGCTTTTGTTTGTATGTAGATACATTGCAAACTGCTGGAGGGCAGAACAAATTTTAAGTCATTTGCTAAATCGTGAGGCGTTCAAAAATTGCTCAATTGCTTTTAATCACGATGGCCGTGGTCTTTATTCAAGTTGCAGTTTTAACGCGTTATAACAAGTTTTTGAACACTTTCTCATTAGGTGGATTTCTTGTCTGCCTGTTCGGTACAAATTTATGGGCGGAAGTCAGCAGTGATGGAGTTCTACTACTGAGGGAAAGCTCTCATACCGACGTCATCCTTTGTTCTCGAGCAGCTTGTCGGATACTTACATGAGTGAGCATGTTTCTGAACTTTCTCTGTGGTTGAGTTTATTTTGTTGCAAGTTGTGGCCATGGGGAAAACAGTTTGCTGCGAGACCAATTCCCTCAACCTTTTCACTGGCCTTAAGCGACAATGCTATACCCGTATTTTACGCTCCACGTTACTAACTGGTACAAAGTCGGTTCCCCGGGTCCGATCAAGCATGTTTCAGTCTGTTAAATTAGCATGCGGTGCGACTCAGCCTCCCTCCAGGTTTCTGTAATTATTACGTATTTGGAGAACTGTTCCCTTATAAACTTTGTGGTTTATAAAATAATTCTGTAATGCACTCCTCGCTTGTGCTTCGTCTATGAGGACTGTTTAATCTGGGTAACTCGTGAAACAGGTTAAATAAAGTCTACTCGCTTTCTGTCTGTCCTGCGGGGAGCTGTCATCTGAAACATTGCTTGAGAGCATGTTGGTTTCTTATTTAACTTTCGTCTCAAGAGTATTGATTAAAAGTAACTCAGACCGAGTACTCTGTTTCAAGTGATAGTGCACCTGTTTTCGTTAAAACTGATGGAAATTGAAAGTCTTTGTGCACAATTAATTTGTGTTCTGAACCGATTGATAATAGGATAAGGTGTATAGAGTTCTCACCGTTTGAACGCTTCTGCGTTTTAAAAAAAATTCTTGGGGTTAATTGCAATAAAGCATAATTAAATTTGTTTTTTAAAATACACTGTTATGATCATTTACAGTGTGTAAAGCGTTAATGTGGTCTGTCGTTATTGCATGCTTTTCAGGATTGTTTAACGTCTGTATTTTTAGACAGATGGTAAGTGAGTGATGTTAATTTCTACATTGACAAGGAACTTGGTGATTGTAAGAAAGTGTTTCTAAAATTAATTTGTGTCACGAATGGTGTTCAAGCCCTGTTTGCTCAGTCCTTGCATCCCCAAAGGCAATCAAGCGGTAGACCGCGTTTCAGCATAGCATACTGTAATCCTAGAGTAATAAACTTTATAACGTTATCAGCTTTAACCTCTGACTCATCACGATTAATCGTATGTCAAAAAATAAGGGCAGAAACAATTTCTCAGAGGTATTATCTCTGACGTTAGGTGTCAGACAGAAGCCGTACTGCTGTGTAGTCAGACAATAGCTACCTAAGGCTAAACTTTTGAGCTGAAGTATGTAGGTATTTGGAGGGAACCGTTAATAGTAGTAATGTGATCAAATGAATACATAAGAGATAAAGCAAGATGACTAGTTCAGAGGATCTAATGCAAAAGCTGAAATTTCACGCATATCTAGGATAGTATTTCATACTGAATCAGTGGCGGGTCGTAATCAAACATTCACCACGGTCTCACCAAACGAATCGTTTGGGGATACAGCCTTCCTGGAACGTTTTTGTCTCTATTGTCGTTGATGCATATGCATATCAGTTTTCACTGTTAATTAAGACGAAACATACAGATTCACTTGTGTACTCCCTAAAAGGATATTACCAGTTTTCTGTTGTTTCTGTTATTTGTGTGAGCCATGCGCTAGGCTTTACTAATTTACTATGCTGAATATGTGAAAATGTGCCCCTTTCACTGCTATTGATACGCTACTTCTAGTCAATAAGGCTACTGTCTATCAGTCGACCATCCTATTTAATAAAATATTAATCTCTCTCTATATACCGTTTATGGATAAAAGCTGTGTGACTTTCGACACGTAATTCTATCAGAGGAATCTCTGTAAAGCTGAAAACAGTTTTTTGTGCCTTAAGACTCTATGACAATGAACTGCGTGTGTCGCATAGGTTATTGTCTCTCCCCCCCTCCCCCTCCCTCCTAAGTTTACGTAGTCTTCCGGGTTTGTGCCAGAATGTATTTAGCGAATATATTTTTTTCTTCAATTGTCAATCTGTACACACTGCTCCGCAAAACTTACGGGCAGAAGTAATTTAGCATGATCTTTCTCTGTCAAATAATGCAGCTCGTTGAAATGTTGACCATACATACAGGGGTTTCCAGAGGAATGGTCAGTATTCAGGGATGTGGCAGGAACGATTATTCAGAGCTAAAATGTCTGGTAAGCACGGGGTCCAAAATGCGTACTTCGAGATCTGGGACACGGTTCTTGATAGTATGTGTGTGATCTCCATGTACAGGACGCATTCTCTGCAACGTGCTCCCGTGCTGGCCAGAAGACTTATAAGGAGTACTTATGACAGGGTGTTCCTTTGTCTCCACCATCGCGGGTGATAACTGCTTGATTTTTGTCGGTGCACGTAGATTTGCTACAGTACGTCTCCCAACGCATCCCAGAAACGCTAGATTGGAACGGACAGGCAAGCAATTTTCTGGAGATCCTCTGGTCCCAAGAACGCTTGCACCTGCGCTGATCGATGCTGTGGCTTGTTGTCATCTTATAAATGAAATCATGGTCGAATCGAACCATAAAAAGACGCTCATTAGGAAGGTCTGGCACAATAGTGTTGGCCTGTTACTCTACTGGGTTTAAAGATCTAGAAATCAGTAAGCCCATGGCACATTATGGCTCCCCATATTAGCGGTCTAGGGCGCTGCAGTCATGAACTGTGCGGCTGATCCCGGCGGAGGTTCGAGCCCTCCTTCGGGCGTGGGTGTGCGTGTTTGTCCTTAGGATAATTTAGGTTAAGTAGTGTGTAAGCTTAGGGACTGATCACCTCAGCAGTTAAGTCCCATAAGATTTCTCACACATTTCAACATTTTTTGCTCCCCATATGTAACAGCTGCACCACCATATCGATGATTTTCGGCAGTGATGGGAACACGTAATACACCCAAGAAATATTGTAGCACGTGATCGTTTTGGTGATCCAGATGTTATGAAGTGGGGACGGAAAATTTAGCAAAGGACTGTGCTCACCTCCAAATCTTTGAACACGGTGTACTCACTGGTCAATCTTATTGTGACACTACAGGCGGTCTTTTCAGAGCTGCATTCGGCCCTGACATCAATTATTTACTTTACATTGCGCGATCACATGGATAAAAAAATGGCTCTTAGCACTATGAGACTTAATATTTGAGGTCATCAGTCCCATAGAATTTACAATTACTTAAACCTAACTAACGTAAGGACATCACACATCCATGCCCGAGGCAGGATTCGAACCTGCGACCGTAGCGGTCGCGTGGTTCCAGACTGAAGCGCCTAGAACCGCTAGGCCATTGCAGCCGGCCGCAAGGATCAGCGCAGGTGGAAGAGCTCTTAGAATGATAGGATATTCAGCAAGTGGACGGCTTGCCCGTTCCCGTCGAGATGTGTGGGACACGTTGGAGAGACATATTGCAGCATATCCAGCAGCACCAGCGATCACCCAGTAGTGGTGGAGGAAATAACCGCCCTGCCACAGGAACTCCTTGCCAACCCTGTGGTCAGCTTGGGAGCACGCTACAGAGCGTGTTGTGCTGTCAGCGGTTAACACACACCCCATTAAGAACAATGTCCCGTCCTTTTTAACTTTCAGGAACCATCGTGAATCGCAGGGACTCAAGTGTAAAAATTGTCTCTGAATAGAAGTGTACTTTCTGTTCGTTTCCATTCATATGTTTTCGTTTACGTTCTGTACTATAGTGTAATGACTCTTTCCATGTATAGTTCAAGTTTCATCGAACAATGTTACTCATCAGAGACACATCAGGCTAAAGCCACTTTCGTCCCTGCTTTTTGCGCACCATTGTAATAGGCTCTGAAGTCTCTGAGCACTACGCGACTTAACATCTATGGTCATCAGTCCCCTAGAACTTAGAACTACTTAAACCTAAGTAACCTAAGGACAGCACACAACACCCAGAGAAAATCTCTGAACCCGTCGGGAATCGAACCCGGGAACCCGGGCGTGGGAAGCGAGAACGCCACCGCACGACCACGAGCTGCGGACACACCACTGTAATACTCGTAATAACATAGGCTGGTATTTGCGTGCACCATAATTACAATTAACTTGGCTCGTATTAATTATTTCTCGCTAAGGGCTTGTTATATTGAGGAAATAAGAAGTTATTTTTGTTTGAGTAGTGCACTGTGGTGAAATCAGCTTGTTGTCAATATGCAAGGCGTAACAGGTGTAAGTGCAAAAATAGCTCTGTGCACTATGGGACTTAACTTCTGAGGTCATCAGTCCCCTAAAACAGAACTACTTTAGCCTAACTAACCTAAGGACATCACACAACCATGCCCGAGGCAGGATTCGAACCTGCGACCGTAGCGGTCGCGCGGTTCATGACTGAAGCACGTAGAACCGCTCGGGCACCCCGGCCGGCAAGTGTAGTTGCAGATACTTCTGTTCGTGACAGGATGGTGTACTGAACAACGTTGTATCAGTTGTTTGCAGAATAATAACTACAGCTATTTGGTGTGGTGTGTTTTTAGGTTGGTTAGATGTTCCAAGAACACGTGGCAAGAGCAAGCCATTAATGCATATTTTCCCGGGGAAAGCGGTCAGGTATTGATGTCTGTACGCAAGATGATGAGTCCATACTGACACGTGTAGTTCACTTAGTTACAACCGTGCAGAAAACACCGGGTGGCGATTTATGTGACTTGTTTATGGGAAGATTGTTCGGTGTAGAGTAAAACCAACGAGCACACTGATGTGTGTACATATTAAGGTAACAAATATAAAAATGTGAGCACTTGTACCCACTATACTCTGTATGGAATGAATTCACTTTGTGCTCAACATTGATTAGTATAGTCGATAGCAGTCTCTAAGCACGTCGACATCGCACGCCGGTCGCCTTCGTTGTGCAGAGTTGCACAGTCGGCTTTGGACAACAGTTGCTCAGGGCGGCCGCTCTGCTCTGGAGGGACAAACGCGCCCCCTGCGGGCACTAATTAGGCAACAAGCAGGGAGCCGAGCAGTCCCAGCTTTGCCTGTACCCGCGCCGTTTGTGTAGGACTAGCCGGCGTCCTGGGCCCTTTAACGCCCTCAGAAGATCGCCTCTGCTTAGCAGAGTACCCGTCCCAGCAGTTGCTCTTCTGTTGGCTCTGTCTGCATCGTTGTACTGTCCAGAAGCAGCTTATACCAGCGACTGTCCTCGGAAGTCCAGCAGCGCTTAGCACACTAGCTGTATCACCAAGTATGTACACAGGGCTAATTCGGTATAATCCGAGTATTGTAACTATGTGAACGTAAATTTAGGTCCCAACGAGAACAATATGTTTATACAGGCAGTTACAAAACGATATGACAAACTTCGAGTGGATGTATAGGGTGTCTTGAGGAATAAATTTAGGAGAGAAACCTGTGTAAGTCTAACCGTGTATGGGTACGGAATGGAGCGTCGAATTTGTTTATACAGCTGCCTCTCGCTACACCACCCCTCCGGCAGCAAACGTGTCTTAGTACGCTGACGGATAGTAGGCGAAACGTCTCGCATTGATGTTCGTTATTGAGTGATCGCAGCTGATTGCCCGATCGTCAGTGGAGAGGGTGGAACGAGCTGCTGGGTAGACACGCCTTGTCCTCTATGAATGCGATGCTCTGTTGCCTCGATGGATGACAGCTTCAGACACAGGTTTCCATCCACAGTTTACTTTTCACCTGGAGCACTCTGAAACTGCCTGTGTTTTCAATATACAGTAGAGAAATAAACTGCTGATTGAACCCGTGTCCAAAACCGTCATCCATCGAGGCAACAGAGCATCACGTTCATGGGAGACAAGGCCAGTTTATAAGGCAGCTAGTTTCGTCGTTTCCACTGGCGATCGTTGTGTTCAGTCGCGATTACTGAACAACAAACAACATTGCGAAATGTTCCGCCTGCGTTGCGTCAACGTGGAAAGTCAAGTTTGCTGTTGTGGGGGTGGTCTAATGACACCAGCGTCTGTAACTTCGACGCTCTTTAGCGTGGTTAGATGACCTTTCCGGACACAGGCTCATATCTTCAATTTGTTCTTCAAGACACCCTCAGCAACCCTTAATAATGAAAACTGAACTAAAGTGATGGTAATTCAAACGACGTTTATTCAAAACTTGTTAACAGTTTCGACGCGAAAAAGCATCGCCTTCAGGCCCGTTTGTGTTGAAATATTCATAGAATGATAGTAAAGAACTCTCACCTTACTGTCGTTCTGTATATGCTTCCATATAGATTGGTCTGAAGATGGTACTTTTTTGAGTAGAAACTGCAGCATGTTTTGAATAAACGCAGCGTAAATTGCAATGCAGTCGTTGGTTTGAATATTCGTAAGTAAAGTGCTTTATGTACAGCTGTCGTCCCACCGTCCTCGATTATCAGAGATTCTCAACAACCTGACGAAATTTGTCGGTATCATTATGTAGCATCTTGCGTATCTTCACAAAAAAATAGGAGCAGATAATCGTTAGAGACAGGCCCGAAGCGAGCTGTTAAATTCCATACGCTTCAAAAGGAAAAGATGTTGATGCGCTATTAGGCGTTGTCTTACATGAAATAGTATGACGTTGTCTTCCTATGATATTAGAACTGGCTTAATCAGCCGCTTATTGTTTAACAGAGATTCTTGGCAACGTGTAAGACGACTTGCTGGAAGAATGTACAGGATGGTGGGTGATAAGACAGTGTGTTTAAGGACCGTGGTCCAACCCACAAGCCTGAAACTTCTGGCAAATCTGCTCCCTCCTCCAAGGCACAGCCGTTTGCTGAAACGCTGAAATGTTCCATCACAATACAGATGTTGACACGAAGGGATTTGGTGCTACTACACCAATCACTCATGGTAGTATCAACTCTATCCTTAACGTTATTCTTTCATATGACTGCACCGTTCACACGTTATTCACTCACATAAATCGAAATCACATCCACAGCCAAGGTACACAAGTGAATCGCTCGTTTCGAGTAAGCATCATCAAGTTCTGTCTGTTGCGATAGTCACTTTATTAGTTTGTAAACATCGCAATGAAGCGCTAATCCTCAGCGTATGATACAAAGCACGATTTATTCAGGAATAATTCTTATGACACATTTCACAAGTGCAACAAATGGCTAAATCAGCTTGCCGCGGTAGATGTATATGGAATAATGTGCGCGCATTCTCTCTGTGCACTAAAATGTAGCACTCCACTGTTATGCGGCACATACATGTACGGACTGCCAAATAATGGCCTTTTTTTATCGCTCAGACAAACCTTTTATCATCAGCCTCGTCCCGAGTTCCAACGAACAAAACAAGCTTCTCGAACTCTCTGTATCGGTGAAACTGATTCTGCATTTGCACGGCAACCGCCACTCGCTGAGAGCCCCAACACCAACGTGACACCAACTGTGGACTTCACAAAGGAACAGGAAGCGATATGCAGCTTGTACGCAGTGTAGCTTGGAATTTTTCACGCAACCATACTCGAAAGAAGTGATAAGTGACATCAGTACCAAATAACAAAGAAACTGTACAGTATGCGTCGGTGCTTAAAGACTTCCGAATTTCAAAGCATCATAGACTCTTAAGCTGCAAATTGAGAATAGCTTAAAGTGTGGACATATAACGATCCATTAGGTACGAAGTCAGAAATATGGCTTATGGTAATTCACACGTACTGGAGATACCGTCTTGGGGAAAACCAGTGACTATCTTGTAAACTTTTACTATGTACAACAGGGCTTCAAAAAGCAAGTTGCACATTATTATGGCCGGCCAAGCAACTTACATGGAACGCTGTGCCACACTTCAAACTGACGACTGGTGCATGACACCATTTGCCGACATAGCACATCTCTCAACAACTGCCGGGCAGTTCTAAAAATTGTTCAATTCCTCGATGATAGAAATCCGTTTCTTACTCGCGAATCCTTTCTATAACCGCAGTATGAACTTCCTCGAAGTTGGAGAACATCTTTACCCTAAGATGTTCCATCAGCTTGCCGAAGAGAAGGAATTCTCAACGTGAAATATTTCTAATGCTCCATCAACATCACCCATGTCTATGCGACCTTGGCCAAATCGTTGCCTCCATTCCACCATATCGGATTTGAGCCATATACCTCCAGAATTTGACGGTGAGTCTAGGTACTACTTGCTGACGAGAAGCATGCTATCCCGCGTAGTTCAGTTTTGGAATACTTTTCCAGTTGCCGTGTCGTTTCAGTTGCACAATGTGATGCGCGCACTGTGGTAAACCTTTCTTTGCAAGATATGTGGATCATGTACTGTCTTCTGAGAATGAGCGGCACTTATTCTGCAGTGGTCTTAGCATGGGACGTCGTGTGTAACTTACATTTTGAAGTCCCTACTACTTCAGCTTCAGGTTACTCCGTCTTTGAACTGAAGACCACAAAACAAGTACTTCGTACCACAGCACCTATATTTATTACATTTCTATCGATCCATTCATTACATTTCTGTGCATTCAATTCATTTATGTAAGCAACAGCCTGAAAAAATAAGAATGAATTACTTGTGAATTAAATTTAGAATTGAATTCCCAGACAAGCAGTATTCATTTACTTAATCACAAATAGACATGTGAATGGAAACTGGTCACGCTAAACCTGTCTTCATAAAGAATGAAAGTATTTAGCCTCCAAATGAATCATCGATGGAATATCGAAAATGCTTCATACAGTACATATATGAAATATTGATAAGTATTTGTGTGAGAACTGAACTTACACATTATTTTCTAATTTCTTGCATCCACAGTATTCCAATATTTTAGAAAAATCTCCCAAAAGGATCGATTATGTACTGACACTTCATAGCGAGGTGTCACTTGGAGAGAGGTAAAATGGTCAGAAGCCACGACAGAGGGAGAAGAGAAGACGTATAATAACAATCCTGGAGGCCAAAGGCAACAGGCAACTTCTTTACTTTCGTAGTTTTACAACAGAGGATGGGGATTCTTTTGAGGCATAATGAGACACTAGTATAGAAGAAATACAGACGTGCTTAGGAGAATAGGTGAGAAGGAAGACGACGGCAAGCCATCGCAATAAGACGAATGTGACTTAACGGATGTTTACTTGGACATTTTGGCACTAAGACGTCAGCTGTTATTTCAGATACCTCGTTTCACACTTCTAGTACAGTGACTAGTAAAAGTGACATCATTGTTCAGTACCTTGTGCCTCCGCGATATGTTACGTAAATTCATTTGTCATTGTGCTGTTCTCTTCACCATTTCAGAATCATTGACGGGCAGGTCACCGGTCGCTGAAGTGGGGTCAAATGAAAACACTTGCGAACGAACAAAACCAGATAGTGTCTTCTAGCGAGTAATACGATAAAATCATCTCATTTTTGTGAAGTATGCACATGTAGATTCGAAGCGCGATTACAAAAAATATAAATAAAGTAAGATCAATAGTTTACTTCATGAACACGACGCAAATAAATGCACTATATTATTTACAAATGTTTTTTTACGTTACCGTGGAGTGATGGGATTAATATTGTATGTCATTAGTTCAAAATTAACTTCTTGAGTCCATTGATTTTGTGGTCCTTATGTATTATAGCTGCCGTAATGTTGTGTTGACTACTGTCTCTGTATTATTTCTCGAGTGAAGTTGTTCATACCGATTTGGGTAAGAATAGAAGCATTCACCTGTGGCCCTCGTATTTAGCTACAACGACAGTGTTAGTGCAACTTTTAATCATTAGCTAAACTACTGTGGTTAATCGTAAGTAGTGTCATAAAGAAGTCTGTTGTCAGTCCTGAAAGTAACAAGCTAGAGTGAATATGGATGACCATGTTTTTTACCCATTTAAATAGAGACTAATTTGTCCGCTGTAATTGTGACATTCTTTGCTGTCTCAGGTATACGCAAAGCTATTTTTGTACTATGCATCTGGTATTATGGGCGTCAAAATGTTGGTAGACAGTTTTTCTCAAATTCCGGTGCCAGCTACTTCCCACTTAATAGAGGCTAACCAGAATGGTTTGATTGTGACCTGTTCAAAATGGTTCAAAAGGCTCTGATCACTATGCGACTTAACTTCTGAGATCATCAGTCGCCTAGAACTTAGAACTAATTAAATCTAACTAATCTAAGGACATCACACACATCCATGCCCGAGGCAGGATTCGAACCTGTGACTGTAGCGGTCGCTCGGCTCCAGACTGGTAGCGCCTAGAACCGCACGGCCACTCCGGCCGGCTTTTGTGACCTGTAAACAAAGGCATGGGCAGTTACATATTCCAGATTTCCATCACGTTGATTTTTTCAGTATTTAAGTTAAAATTGTTTCTGACTGTTGTCTTGACACGATGGTGATAATTTTGGGATTTTACATGTCTCTTAATTAATGCAAATGTACTCTAATTCATTTAGTATCTTACTCGGCTTGGTTACCGAAAATTCAGTGTTATCAAAGTGTTATCAAAGTTATCAAAGTCTACAGACTATAGATTGTATTCTGACACACAAAAAATACGTCATACGATCAAAGACTCTTCTCTGATGTCGTTTGCATAAGATCGCGTCAGGCTTTTTACGCCCTTGTCACGAGGGTGACCTTTCTGCTTCGTGGGGTTAAACCACCCCGAATCCACGAAGCTCGCACATCCTCTTTAACAACTATACTAAGTATCTAAAGCCGTCATTTCTGATAATATTAGTGGAATATTTTTACTTCAAATAAATAAAGTATATTGGTTATAAAAACTGAGTGTTGGACAACGGACATAAAGAGTAGAAGTCAACTGCAAGTTGGTACCAACAGATAGACAACAGAATGTAAGAATAAGCGTGCTGCCGCAAAATTCCGTAGGAAAAATTAACTGTGACAAATAAAAAATTGGCCAGGTTCGAAAGGACTTCCGTTCTGAGGGTTCAGTACAAACTCAGTTACGTGGATAGGCAGTTCATCCATCCCTCGAAACCAGAATCTTGACAACATACGTTGCTTGATGTCGACATTAATACTGGCAAGATCTCTGTCCTGGGAAGTCCATATCCTTCTAGAATTTTTTACTTTAAGTTTGAAGGTGAACAATAAATGACAAAAGATGGGATACTCAATAAAACAAAACAGTAGGATTTCACCAGAAATATTGACCCTTAGACTATGTGTCCAATATTGTATTTTAAATACGACAGTATGATATCTTATGCACTGTATAACATTAAAACACTTGATAATGGCACTTTGAAGCTGAAACCATGATCGAGTAAATGCAACCTGCAAATAAAGAACAGTCTAATGGCCGTACTGACTTTAAAGGAAAATGTTATGACTGTGGCCCCACCTTACGAAAAAAATTGAGAAATATTTTCTTTCATGTGATACAATTATGAATTCGAAGTTTTCGGATTGTTTCTTTATTTATACTGTTAAATCTTGCTTCTTGACAAATTTTATGTGTTTGTGTAAGTGGGAAGTATACTACAGGTTTTGATGAGAGAGTTTGCGAGTAACAAAATACGTGACATAAATGGCCGTATCATTCGATTGCATTGAGTTAGAAGCTTCAATTTTTTTGCACTGTAAAGACCCCTTCGAAGTCAATAAGTGACACATAATTCAACTTGAGTTGTTTACACGTTCAAAGGAAGAAGAGTTTCAACGGATTAGATTAGCTTAGATTAGAATAGATTAGTTTTTCGTTCCATAGATCCGTGTTGAGGAGATCCTAGTGGATGTGGAACATGTCAATTTTTTAAAGCTGAAATAACAATACTAGTAGTATAAATATATAAAACACTTCATTCTTTTCTATTGAAACATTCGTCAATGGAGTAGAAGGAGTTTGCCACTAGTAAGTCTTTCAGGCTCCTTTTAAACTGATCTTTATTTGTAACTAAATTTTTTATGTTTGCTGGCAAATTATTGAAGATGAGTGTTCCTGAGTAGTGGACACCTTTTTGAACTAAAGTAAGTGCTTTTAAGTCCTTGTGCAGATCATTTTTGTTCCTGGTATTGTATGTATGAACTGAGCTGGTTGTTGAAGAAAGAGATATATTATTTAGGACAAATTTCATTAAGGAGTAAATATACTGAGAGGTAGTAGTTAGTACATTCAGTTCTTTGAAGAGGTTTCTACAAGACGTCCGTGAGTTTACTCCATAAATAATACGTATTACATGCTTTTGGACTCTGAAAACTTTTGTTTGACTGGAAGAGTTACCCCAAAATACTATACCATATGACATTATAGAATGAAAGTAGGCAAAGTATGCAAGCTTTTTCACTTTTATGTCGCATATGTTTGCTAACACTCGAATTGCAAATCAGATTTGTTAAGGCGTTTCTGCAGTTCTGTGGTGTGCTCCTCCCAACTGAATTTATTATCAAGTAGTAATCCCAGGAATTTAAACCTGTCAACCTCTTCTATCTGCTCTTCTTCATACTTTATGAATATGCTCGGTGGAAACCTCTTACAGGTTCTGAATTGCATGTAGTGAGTCTTTTCAAGATTCAATGTCAATGAGTTGGCTTCAAACCATTTATTAATATCCATGAAAATATCATTAGCAGATCTTTCTAAAACTACACTCGACATACTATTTGTTGCAATACTTGTGTCATCTGCAACCAAAACGAACTGCTTCTGTCAGTGTAACTGATGAGAGATCATTAATGCACACAAGAAAAAGCAATGGCCCTAAGATGGATCCTTGTATGACACCACATGTAATTTCTTCCCATTCTGATGATGACTGATGACTTAATTCACTAGTCCCTTCCACTAACACCCTTTGTATCCTGTTAGCGAGGTATGACTTGAACCATTTTGCAGCACTGCCCGTGACACCATAGAATTCTACTTTATTTAAGAGGATGTTGTGGTTTACACAATCGAATGCCGTTGAGAAATTACGGAAAATACATGCTGCTTGTAACTTGTTATTTAATGAATTAAGTACAATTTCACTGTAGGTGTAAATAGCCTTTTCGATATCAGAACCCCTCAGAAATCCAAACTGTGTTCTTGATAATATGTTATTTGTGGTCAGATGGCTGAGAAAATGCCTGTACATTACTTTTTCTAAAATTTTTGAGAATGCTGGCAAAAGTGAAATCGGTCTGTAGTTTGATGGCATTTCTTTATCCCCTTTCTTGAATAGAGGCTTAACATCTGCATATTTCAGCCAGTGAGGAAATATCCCAGTAATAATTGACTGGCTACACAAGTAACTTAGAATCGTACTAAACTCACAAGAACATGCCTTAATTAACTTTGTTCATATTTCATCGTAACCACTAGAATGCTTTGCTTTTAAAGGTTTTTTTATGGAAGTTATTTCTTTTGGTGAAGTGAGTGACATATTCATGTACCTGAAGTTATTTGTAAAGGCTAGTTTCAGATATTCAAGGGCATTATTTACTGATCCTGACAATCCCATTGTATCAGTAATGGATATAAAGTACTTGTTAAATAGATTTGCCACACTATGCCCATCGGTTACTAATGTGTCATCTACCCTTAGTGCTATTTGCTCCTGTTCCTTTCTGGTTCTACCAGCCTCCTCTTTCACTATATCCCATGTTGTTTTTATTTTGTTCCCTGACATTGCTGTCTTTTCCTCGTAGTGTATTTGTTTAGATGTCTGAATTACTTTTTTTAATATTTTACAGTATTCCTTGTATTTAGCTAAATCATCAGCATTGGAGATATTCTTGGTCGACAGTGTCATTTTCCTTTTTGTCTTACCAGAAATCTTTATTCCCTGTGTGATCCAAGGTTTTCTTATAGACTTCTGTTTAATTTGTGTAACTGGTAGAGGAAAACAGTTTTCAAACATGGTACTGACATTGTTCATGAATGTGTTGTATTTTTCATCTATGTCATGTGCACTATAAACATCTTTCCAGTTCATATCTTTGAGCAATTTTCTAAAACACTCAATTTTTGGTTGATTGAGTACACTCCTGTACTCAGATTTAGCAGTCTTGATAATCTGCCTAGAATTTACATCTAAAATAAGGAGCTGCATGTCATGATCTGACAGTCCATTTATTACAGGTTTTATGATATGATTTTGCTCCTTTGATTTGTCTATAAAAATGTTATCAATGGCTGTCCTTGAGGATTTAGTGATCCTAGTTGGAAAGTTTACAGTGTGAGTTAGATTGAAAGACAACATTACTAACTGCAGTAAATGTTTACTGGAGTATTGAATTAGAAAATCTGTATTAAAGTCACCAGCAATCAAAATTTCTTTGTTTCTTAATGTTAAATAACCCAAAAGAGCTTCTCTGTTAAATAACCCAAAAGAGCTTCTAGATGATTTAGGAATAGATAATAATTTCCGGCAGGTGCTCGGTAAATAGTTACTATTATATAGGATCTGTTATGGAATTCTACTTCTGTTGCACATGCATCTAGATGCTGCTCTAAACAGAATTTATTGATGTCAATGTTCTTGAATTTATGGCAGTTTTTAATAAATGTGGCAACTCCTCCTCCATCCATACCTACTGTGCAGAAGTAGGAAGCTAGCTTAAATCCTGAAATGTCTAACATATTTATACCAGTGGTCACTTGATGTTCAGAGAGGCAGATTATGTCAATTTGGTTAGATGAATTCATTTCATCAATACAAATGAGTAGTTCATCAACTTTATTTCTGAGTCCCGGAATGTTCTGGTGCAATAAAGATAACTGATACTGCATACTAATGGGATTATAACCGCTCTGGTGAAGATGAACTAGCAGTTTCTGATTACTTTCTGTTAAACATTGTGTGAATGGAGGCTATGTGCTAAAATCTGACTCCTGTTCATCTGTTTTCTCAATTTGAGTGTGTCTGCCAATCTTTCTAAAACTCGTCTTCTATCCCCCTTCCCTATCCTAAAAAAGGCATCACTCTAACACCTGTGACCACTGGTATTTTACCACTTGTGACAGTGTCCCCCATTAAGTTTCCTGCAATCAAGCCGGACAGTTTTCCCCTCCCTTTCCTATTGCGGTGAAGCCCATGCCTAGCGTAGTCCCACCTATCAATAGCATCCACAGGAATCAAACCAATATGGGACCCTATATCCGTCCTAAGCAGCCACTCCAAGTTCACCCTCCCTACAGAAGAGTTCAAATGAGGCCAATCATGGCGTCTCAACACAGACAGAAAACCCACACTCGTATGCTTCGTTGCTGATGCTATCTTTACCAGGTCACTCTCTATGGAAAGACAGACACACAGACAACCAAGTGATCCTCTAGGGATTTCTTTTCTACCGATTAAAGCACCTGAGGCAAAAAAAGGAAATACTTGAACATTAGGTATCAAGGAGAAATTTAAAAAGAAAATTGAAGCTGGGAGTTGCTAATGCGCGTGGAAGAGCAGTTGAACAGAATGGACAGTGTCTTGAAAAAAAGTAGAACAAGAGAAAAGAAATATAGTCGAATTAAATCGGGTAATGCTGAGGGAAATAGATAAAGAAATCAAATAGTGTAAGTAGTAGATGAGATTACCTGTTTGGTAAGAAGAAAAGCCATTAACATAGATAGTACATTTAATGTTAGGAAGTCCCTTCTGTAGGTATTTGACTGGATATTCCACCTGCTTAACTGGATGGTAACACGTTCGCCTATCATGCTGCGGCCTGGGTTCGTTTCCAAACCGGGTTGCAGATTTTCTCCGCTCGTGGTGTCGATGTTGCGTTGTCCTCATCATTTCATTATCACCGACTCGTATGTCGCCAATGTGACGTCACCTGAACTGAGACTTGCAATCCTGCGACCGAACTTCCCCGGATGTGGCCTCCCAGCCAACAATGCCATACAATAATTTCATTTTTTTTTTTTTTTGAGTGTAGTCTCGTGCTAAAGTGAAAAGTGTACGAAAAACAATCTAGGCAAGGAGATCTAAAAGGGAAATGCTGCGACTTAATGTAAACATATTGGGGCAGGGAAGTGAAATGGATGGAAGGCAACGATTAGCATTCAGACGAGTATAATATATAGCGTAATAACAGCTGCAGAAATAATTCATTACGTTAAGAGACACAAAAATGTAATTGTCATGGTAGACTGAACTGCGGTTTTAAGGAAGGGTGTAGAGGAAAGGGCTACAGGAAAATGTTTGCTTGATAGTAGAAACGAGACAGGAGAAAGGCTGCGCTCTGCAATAACTATGAGTTAGTAACATTTAATATTGTGTTCAAGAATTACAAGAGGAGAAGGTATAGCTGGAAACGGCCAGCAGATATGGGAAAATTTCGGTTAGGTTACACCATGGTCTGGCACAGATTCTGAAATCAGATATTGGATTGTAGGGCGTACCCCGGAGCACATGTAGACACACTTCAAAATTTAGTAATGGTGAAGAGTAGGCTGAAGTTTAAGAGACTAGTCACGAAGAATCAGTCCGCAAAGAATTGGGACGCAGAGGTATTAAGGAATGAAGACGTATTTTGGAAGTTCTATGAGGCGGTTGATACTGCGGGAACAGGCAGTTCACTTCTTCTAAAGAGAGCAATCACAAAAGTAGGAAAGAAGACCGTAGGTAGGCACTAGGATGGCAAGTGCGAAGAAACCATGGATAACAGATGTATTGCTTCAGCTGATCTGTGAAAGAAGGAAGTAGAAATACGTTCAGGGAAATTCAGGAATACAGAATTAAAAGTCATTTAGGAATGAAATAAATATGAAGTACAGGGAAGCTAAGGCAAAATGATTGCAAGGGAAACTTGAAAAACTCGAAAAAGAAATGATTGTCGGAAGGATGGATTTAGTATACAAAAAAGTCAAAGCATCCTTCGGTGAAATTAAAAGCAAGGGCTGTAAAATTAAGAGCTGAATGGGAATTCCATGGTTAAATAGAAAGGAATGAGTGGATGAGTGGAAAGGGTACACTGCAGGTCTCTTCGAGGGGAAAAGTTGTATGATGACGTGGTAGGAGGAGAAACAGGAGACAATAGGAAAGAAATAGGGCATACAGTATTACAATTAGAATTTAAAAGTGCTTTGGGAAACTTAAGACCAAATAAGGCAGAAGAGAGAGATAATATTCCGTAGGAAGATTCTAAAACCATTGAAGGGTGTATCAACAAAACAACTATTCTTGTAGCTTTGTAGAATGTATGAGGCTGGAGCTACATCGTCACACTTTCGGAAAAACATCATTGACACTGTTCCCAAGGTAGCTGCGGCCGAGAAAAGCGAAAATTCTTGCACTGTAAGCTTAACAGCTCATGTGTGCAAGTTATTGACAAGAATAATATGCAGAAGAGTGGAAAAGAGCCTTTGAGATGTGATCCTCAGAAGAACGTTGGTAATCAGATGGACTGATAAGGAATGACGAGTTCCTCGGAGAATCGGCGAGGAAAGGAACATGTGGGAAACATTAACAAGATGAATGGACAGAATGATCTAACACCTGTTAAGACATCAGAGTACAACCTCCATGCTACTAGAGGGAGACGTAGAGGGTAAAAACTGTAGAGGAAGTCAGAGACAGGAACACATCCAGCAAATAACTGAGGAACTATGGTGCAATTGCTACTCTAAGATGAAAACGTTATCACAGGAGAGGAATTCGTGGCACGCTGCATCAGATCAGACATAAGACCGATGACTGAAAAAAAAGCGTCGCAGTCGACCAGCTCCTTATGCTGCTACAAAAGAAATACTATAAATAAATACTTTTATAATGGTCATATTCTTAATAAACAAAATAGTGTTTAGAATGAGCAGAGCATTTTCTCTGAAGTTTGTGTGTGTGTGTGTGTGTGTGTGTGTGTGTGTGTGTGTGTGTGTGTGTGTTTGTGTATGTATGTGTGTGTGTGTGTGTGTGTGTGTGTGCGTGTGAGTGAGTGTGTGTGTTTTATTTTCTCACTCACTTCTGTAACAGACTTTAAGGCCTCAGTGACTTCATATGTTAAACTAAACACTCTCGTGAATAAACCAAGTGTTCGTTCAGAGATCTAATCCTAATATCTTCTGTTGTTCCACAATCTGACACTTTGCGAATAGAAATCGACGTTTTTCATAGACAAACAATTACACTGAAGCGCCAAAGAAACTGGTATAGGCATGCGTATTCAAAATCGGAGATATGTAAACAGGCACAATACGGCGCTATGGTCGTTAACGCCTATGTAAGACAATAAGTGACTGGCGCAGTCGTTAGATCGGGTACTGCTGCTGCAGTGGCAGGTTATCAGGATTTAAGTGAGTTTGAACGTGGTGTTATAGTGGGCGCTAGAGCGACACCACCCAGCATCTCAGAGGTAGCAACGAAGTGGGGATTTTCCCGTACGACTCTTTCACGAGTGTACCGTGAATATCAGGAATTCGGAAAAATATCAGATCTCTGCCATCGCTGGAGCTGGGAAACGATTGAACAAGAACGGAACCAACGAAGACCAAAGAGAACAGTTCGACGTGACAGACGTGCGACCTTTCCGCAAATTGCTGCAGATTTCAATTCTGGGCCATCAACAAGTCTCAGATTGTGGACCATCCAACGAAACATCATCGACGTGGACATTCGGAGGCTAAGGCCCACTCTTGTACCGTTAATGACTGTACGACACAAAGCATTACGCCTCGCCTTGATCTGTAGACACCGACATCGGACTGTTGGTCAGATATTGCCTGGTCGGACGAGTCTCGTTCCAAACTGTATTGAGTGGATGGGCCCTGCATGTCAGCAGGCGACTGTTCAAGCCGGCGGAGGCTCTGTAATGGTGTGGGGCGTGTGCAGTTTGAGTTATACTGGACCCGTGATACATCTCGATACGACTCTGAAAGGTGACACATACGTAACCATCCTGTCTCATCACCTACATCATTGTACATTCCGACGGACTTGGCGATTTCCAGCAGGACAATGTAACACCCCACACACCCAGATTTGCCAGATCTGCTGAGTTTAAACACTTCCGCTGGTGACCAAACTACAAAGACATGAACATTATTGAGCAGCTGGGATGCATTGCAACGTGCTGCTCAGAAGATATTTCCCCCTAATCGTACGCTTACCGATTTATGGACAGCTTTCAGGATTTACGGGGTCCTTCGAGTCCATGGCATGTCGTGCTGCGGCACTTCTGCGTACTCGCGGGATCCCTACACGATATTGGTCAGGTGTACAAGTTTCTTCGGCTCTTCAGTCTGTATATCAATATTTTCAAAATTAACTGTATCTGGGTTCTAGGCGCTACAGTCTGGAACCGCGTGACCGCTATGGTCGCAGGTTCGAATCCTGCCTCAGGCATGGATGTGTGTGATGTCCTTAGGTTATTTAGGTTTAAGTAGTTGTAAGTTCTAGGGGACTCATGACCACAGCAATTAAGTCCCATAGTGCTCAGAGCCATTTTTTTAACTCTATCTGGTTTATTCACTGTTCCATGACATGTTAATCAATGTTAACATTGTTGAAGTAGTCAAAATGGATGTGATTGGTAGTAGGAAACCTTGGAGCAAGACATATTTTGCTGTCCTCCAGATCAGCCAGCACCAGTTCTCCACATTTGGTGTTGATGCACCTTCTCCAATGACGACAGTCTTCCAGTGCATTCTGTGCTCTCTAGATTCTTCAATTTCCGTAACGTGGGATCCTGTTTCATGTATTACAGCACATAACTGATCTGCAGTATATATACATTAACAGTAGTCATTGTTAAACTTATACATTTTCCGAAGGCAGTGTCTCTAATGGTTTGGTATTAACTGAAACTTTCTTCGTGAGTCTTCCTGCTTTTATACTCTCACCTTGTCGCAATGTCAGCAGGAAGAATCTGATTACTGGGCTTTTTTGTTGTTACGGCACATATTCTCCAGTGAAGACTCTCTCTCACTCCAGAGATAGCCCCATAGAAAGAATCACATTGTGGATGTGCATGTTGAATGCCTTGGTGATGAAGCATTCGGGAGTCCTTGCTTCTCTGCATTACAGCTTTGGGTGAAAAGAAGAATGTGATAAAACAAGTTTTAATACACATACATAATAACGCAAAATGTTAGCGCATGTAACTTAGAAGCGATGTTAATACAAATCCTCTAGTACCCGGTGCGGCAGTGCGAGAGATGGTGGCGTTATCACCTGCAGACTGTCACATGAAGCGCATTCTTGGAGTAGTTCTAGCTGTATTATTTGTTCAATGTTATAAAATCTTCCCAAGTGGAAACGACCCCTTGCCATCCATTCTCATAATTCGGTGTGCTACCTGATATGAAAAATTCAAATAAGCAGTCACCTTTACTTTTTCCGAATATGAGGAATGAACTTTTAGAGTGCCTTTCAGATGATGGAATGTCTCCATTTTCAATATCCCTTTTAGCATTTCACTCATTTTCTTTAGAATTCAGATATCGTAATTTAGTCACATTAATGTCAAAGCCAAAATAAATACCTTAGGCAGAATGGACCACCACGACTCGTGCAGGTAGGGACTTAACGAGGGTCTGGAAGTTAACAAAAGGAATCTGGACCAATGCCCACTCCAGTTCTGCAGCCAGTCGCACTAGGTTTCGCAGTTGAGGATCCACAAATCAAACAGCCTGACTGAGGTGGTTCAAAAATGGCTCTAAGCACTATGGGACTTAACATCTGAGGTCATCAGTCCCCTAGACTTATAACTACTTAAACCTAACTAACCTAAGAACATCACACACGTCCATGCCCGAGGCAGGATTCGAACCTGCGACCATAGCAGCTGGGCGGTTCCGGGTCGAAGCGCCTAGAACTGCCTTCGCACAGCGGCCGGCGATTGAGGCGGTCCCACAGGTTCTCGACTGCGTTTAAATCCGGGAACTATGGTGGACAGGGGAGTGCTCTTCGAACTATATGCGTAAACTGCGAGCTGTGCGACATGTTGCATTCTCCTTCTGGCAAATGCCATCATGCTGAGGAAAAAATAAACTGCACGTAATGGTGGACATTGTCCCCAAGGATGGTTGAATTTTTATTGACACACGAGCCTTACAGAATGACTAGACCACCCAGGGAATGTCATGAAGACATTTCCCAGATCACAATGCTCCCTCCTCCAGCTGGGAATCTTCCAGTGACTGGGCGGCAGGGAGTTTGCTTTCAGACGCTAACGTCCTTCTGTCTGACTGAGCATAAGACGTGATTCATGTGGAAACGCCACCTACCTTAGTGGACATCTGGTTAAGATACTGGTGTGCAGACTCCAGCCTTCGTTGCCGACCAACAGCAGTCAGCATGGGTCGATGACCCAGACACCTACAGCAGAGGTCCATATGCAGCAACATTAGCTGAAAGTTCATTGTGGAGACACTGTTGGTAGCCCCTTGATTTCTGTGTTAGTGAGTTGCTCAGCAATTGCACATCTTTTCGCCCATACACATGTCCTCAGCTGTCATTCTTCCCTCTCATCTATGAGCCATGGTGCACCACAGCTGCCTCAGAGCCAGTTTTTGATTGTGCCACTTTGTCATGTACAGTGAACTTTAATGATGGCGACATGTAGACTGATTACAGATTTAGGCCTTCTGCAGACGCTACCACCCGTGGCTTGAAAGCTAATGATAATGCCTTTTGGATGGTAGATAAAAAGCGTCTTTTCCACAATACGACAACTGCACTGTTTTCCACATCCCCCTGACACACTTTGTATACCCTCCACCGCTACTGTAGCCATCTACCTTCTTAACTGGTTATTGCACGTTGACGTTGAACATCCCCCTCACACACTTTTTATATCTTCCGTTGGTAGTGTTGCACCTGCCATCTGTGACTGCTTGTTGCACATTGTCGTTGAGCAATGGATTAGTCATTATTGTGTCAATTATTACCGGCTGCTTTAGAAGCTAGCAAGATTAGTGATTTCTCCACCAACTCATTCAGATTATTCCACTGAATAGAATCGGTAAGTTTTAGTGATTGAGTGAACATTCTCTCTTCGAGCTGCGAATTTTAAGCAAATGTTCGTTCTGTCTAATATTGACACACACAGCATAATCTCTTTATTGTTCCACCAATTTCATTTTTTGCACACATCATGAATTGAGTGTGTTTGTAGCCATGGTTTGAGTTTAATAGTTTGTGTGAGAGATAGTTTTATTTTGGAGCATTGCTAGCCTTGAGAATTTTCCCAAAATTTTGAAGATCTTGTGCTATGTAAGTTGATTTAGGAGGTTTAATTTAATATGATATTGATCATTATTTAAATCATCATCTCTGTTCCATTCTGTTATTAAAACTTTACCCCAGAACTTCATATACCTCGCTACTGACACTGTGGGCTGGGAATGGCTAAAGAGATGTGATGTTGGAATCAATCCATTAGATGTGGTGTGCAAGGAACATGACAATAGTGGGGGTAATGTTCTTTCTTGTATACTTTGTTTTTGCAGGTTACATACATTCAGGAGCAAGCATACATTTAGGGGAAAATCATTCCTCTCCCCTCACTTTAAGCGGCTGTTATGCTAATTAATAATAATCTCCTAGGGATAATCCATCCATCTGAGAAACCCTACATCCTACTTTCTCCTACTCCTCCTCCTGCATCCTCTGGGAAAAGGGATGTCGATCCTGGGACACTTTACTCATTTTTGTTACCTCGTGTCCATTTCTGTTCTGAGCCACTTTTCCCCCTCTCAGTAATCGCCCAGCCTTTGTCTGTCCCCATCCTTCCACCTCCGCTCTGGGAAACACTGCCCCATTTATTGATATCAAGAAGTTGTTGTGAAATAGCTCAATTACGGTGCCTCCAGGCTTACCTATTGGTGGATACTAGTGCACTTAGGTCAGATACCTTTACTGCCTCGATACCACAACTCCTCAGTTCTGGATATACTGACAAACTTTTAACTGAGAGATTCACTCTCATTGATCGCCATAGCTCATTTGTGTATGTAGTGGGAAACACCTCATCAAAGCTATTGGGTATTTTGCAGGAAAAAAGCTATTTTAAAACATGATAGCTTGACAGGTTATTCAGTGAACAGTTATTTAACGTACAGGTGATAAAAGAATTAAAATGAAGCTGAATGAAATGTCCAATAGTCTGCTGTAGCTGTATTTGTTCAGGTAACTTATAAACCTACAGAATCTGATTCCCAACTTTTGAGTTCCATCTTGTGGCCCAAATATCTGTTGAAAATAGTTTTTTTAAATTAATTCACTTTTCTGAGTGAACCTAAAATATTGAACGTCTAGACTTTAACATGGAAGAAGATATTATGCATCAAGCTAGGAAACTAGTGTGGATCACATACACACATCAAGAACAGGCTTACATATAATTAATAAATGTTACTTATAACTTGATACCAACAGAAAGTTACTTGCAAATGCTATGTCGTGGGCTACTGAACGCTGCAGAGTAACAATTGGCGTGGTTAGGTAAACTTTTCAGTCCTCCTCAATTTATGAAAAAAAAACATTGTCGTTTGATAAAAAGATCATCATCACTGATTAGCCATGTTAAAACGAAAGTACAGAATTAGAAATCACAACTAATCCTTAGTTAAAAACAGTGAAACAGTAACTCAAATGAAAAATAGATGGGGACAATCCCCATGTGACTTGGATGAACGGCTAGAAATGGATATGACCTGTGTTAAATCATGAACTGTACAATTTCTGATTAAAATATGTTCTCATTGGTCTATGTCAAGCAACAAAATGTCCCTCATAGATTTTATTCAGAGGAGTAAGGGCCCTGTAGTGACTGAAGAATAAAATAAAATTTGCCATGAGAACTGGTACATATGACATATTGAAACCTACTGAAAATTATTGTTAAGTGTTACTGTGGGCCACCAGTGACCAAACGAAAGAAGTGTAAGTTGCCAATAAAATTTACCGAAAGCCGACAAGCTCACGTGTATTTGCTACCGACATGGAAGCTGACAAAGGCTAAGAGCATCCCATGTAATATCGAAGCATGTGGTATGACTGCTATCTCGGTACTGAGACAGTGACACAAATTGAACACAGGCAGCACAGAAAATAGAAAGAGTGACACTAGTGCTCTGCTGAGGATCTACGCTCGCCACACAAAATATTGGACTTGGCTCTGTGTGTTACATGAAACTGAACCTGATTAATACTGAATAAAATAACGTTGGTAACAAGAATAAATTATTTCTGAATCATTAACACTTATTTCTGAATAATTAAAAGAATGTAGACATTAATGGAGCAGACGACCTCCTAGAGGACGAGCAGTGGGAGTTGTGTGGGCGTAAGCTGTCGCGAGTACTCTGGTCGACAAGGATGTAGCAATAAAATCGATAGTAGACGCTGGATCAAAAGAGCCTATCAGGAAAGAGGCCAAAGACAGACTTGCAGCAACACGCCACCAACACCTTCTCAACCACAAATATTTACATCGCCACTACGGACGAGAGGGTTCACTGTGTCTCAGTCTGTCACTATCGTAGTTTGCATCTGTCAGTTCACTTCACCAGCTGTGAGACTGTATACCGATCAGAGTAGTGTTTATAGTGGGACTCAATAGTGTCGGAGAGGACACATAGTGGCGACAAGGATAGGATTCAGTAGCGATCGAAGATGGACAACAGTGGCGATGAGGACACAACAGTGGCGATGAGGATGGGGTTCTCCATCTAACATGTGCTTCGTTTCAACTGCAGTCCAATGCAGAAGAAGAACGCACTAAACCCACTTTTAAAAAGCAGATGGCCAAACTTCGCACCACACACAAACACACACACACACACACACACACACACACACACACACACACACGGAAAACAGGCAATGTGACTCTTTCTCGCCTCATATTGCTCCCACCTACGAGACAATCATGGTGGAACTTCTGCATGGTCGCCGCCTCGGACGCTGCGGCACTTACTATATCCACTGCAGCATCTGGCGCAGCCAGTAATTCACAAGTATCACTTTGTGCCATGCGATGTTGTTTTACGGTAACAGTGGGCGCTGGTAGAGAGGCGCGAGCAAGGAACGCATTGGCTCTTTTATGTACTTTATTGCATGCCCAGATGGTTTGCAGGGCCGCCACCAGAACCAAATTCTTGGGTGTCATCTGCACCGCGATTCTGCTTCCTTTCTCCTCCCAGATTCACGTTCTCATGAGACTGTGCGGCCTTTGCAGCTGCCTTCTGGTGCCACCAGGGCACCCCAGAAGGAGCTGACGGACAATGTCCCCTCTCCCCCACTTTCCCAATGGACCTGGACCCGCCATTGCTGTGGCCATCGCCTTACGACCCGGCCTCAGGCGGGGACACGTGCCTGGCAGTAGTTTTCTTGATAATATTCCTGTTGCGCTACTAGCGACATGGCTGGGTATGGTCGGGAGTATGCTGTCCTTTACAGTTATGGCTCCTACGTCCAGCGTCCTGCCTCCCCTCCCATTCCGTTCACATTCTCCCTAAAAGACAATGGTGCAAGATTTCAGGGTTGGAGGGGGGGGGGAGGGGGGGAGGGCACAGGAAGGTACCCCCGTAAGCTGTCGCCAGCACACAGGTCAGCAAATATATAGCAAGAAGGTCGGTAGTAGCTGCTGGATGAAGCACGACTATAAGGAGAGAGGCCAAAGATAGACTCGCAAGCAACAGGCCACCAACACACTCTTTTCTTCAAGTATTTAGATCGCAGCTGCTGACCGGAGGGCTCAATCAATGTCAGTCTCAGTCACTAGTTCAGTCACTATCCTAACTGGCGTCTGTCATTTCACATTACGGGCTATGAGAGTGTATAGCGACCAGAGTAGTGTTTATAGTGGGACTTGTGTCTTTCCAGCAGTGAGGCTAACGTCCCACAGGGTTCGATCTTAGGTCTTTTACTGTTCTTGATATACATTAATGACTTACCATTCCACATTGATGAAGATGCAAAGTTAGTTCTTTTTGCTGATGATACAAGTATAGTAATAACATTCAAAAATCAAGAACTAAGTGATGTAATTGTAAATGATGGTTTTCACAAAATTATTAAGTGGTTCTCAGCAAACGGACTCTCTTTAAATTTTGATAAAACACAGTATATACAGTTCCGTACAGTAAATGGCACAACTCCAGTAATAAATATAGACTTTGAACAGAAGTCTGTAGCTAAGGTAGAATTTTCAAAATTTTTAGGTGAGTCCATTGATGAGAGGTTAAACTGGAAGCAACACATTGATGGTCTGCTGAAACGTCTGAGTTCGGCTACGTATGCTATTAGGGTTATTGCAAATTTTGGTGATAAGAATCACAGTAAATTAGGTTACTATGCCTACTTTCTTTCACTGCTTTCGTATGGTATCATATTCTGGGGTAATTCATCGTTGAGTAGAAAAGTATTCATTGCTCAAAAACGTTGTAATCAGAATAATTGCTGGAGCCCACCCATGGTCATCTTGCAGACATCTATTTATCTAGGGATCCTCACAGTAACCTCACACTATATATATTCACTTATGAAATTTGTTGTTAATAATCCAGCCTAGTTCAAAAGTAATAGCAGTGTGCATAGCTATAACACCAGGAGAAAGGATGATCTTCACTATGCAGGGTTAAATTTGACTTTGGCACAGAAGGGGGTAAATTATGCTGCCACAAAAGTCTTTGGTCACCTACCAAACAGCATCAAAAGCCTGACAGATAGTCAACCAACATTTAAAAATAAATTAAAAGAATTTCTAGATGACAACTCCTACTCATTGGCTGAATTTTTAGATATAAATTAAGGGAGGGAAAAAAACTAACTTATGCATTAGTGTCATGCAATATTTTGTGTAATGTAATATCTTGTACAGACATCTTTCATTAACCTGACACGTCCCACATCATTACGAAGTGTCGTATTCATGATCAATGGAACAAGTATTAATCTAATCTAATCTATTATTTGAAGAGCTTGTACCAAAATACATGAAGTCTCTTATGATAAGTAGCTTCCTGTTCACAAATATAAATAACACTGTTAATATATGTGTGTGGTTGAGTTGATGAAAGAGGGTATGGGCCACCAAACATCATCTCCCATGATTGCTACGGTACAAGACTCCACAGTGTCAAAGAGGACACAACAGGAGTAGACGTGAATATTAAAGCAAGAATCCTGTAATAATCCACCCAAATGATGATATGTTGAGATAACTACTTTTAAAAAATTGAATAGTCGAAATTGGCCAATAAAGCTCGATGCTTTCGTTTGATTATTGAGGATATTATCAGAGGCCTGTGTTATGGACTTTGTTATATACATTTCCTCAAGCACGTTTAAAACAGCGCCATTTCTCTCGTTATGTAGTATCTCTAAACCGTTGTGGGAATCTGAAATAGAAAGTTAATTATCACATAAGTGAGATGTTAGCTGGTATTTCGAAATGGTTGCGTTGAGATTTTCTTTAAAGCGAATTTCCAAACGGCTACCCGTTTGCCCAAAGTACTTTTTGATAATAGCCATTACAGGAAACTGAATAAACCCCTAAGTTCTTATATGGGTTGCTGATCGATTCTCCTTGTGTTTATACTGAGAACCTGCATTCTGCACCATAAAAAAACGCTGGATTTATGTCAATCTTTTTTTAAACGTTGACCCATTCTTTCATAGTAGAGTCAGTAGTAAGGAACGAAACAATAGTTCTTATTCCGTCTAAAAGGTGATAAAATTTAGAAACCATGGAGTGGTTATTGGAGAACTTGTCTTGTTCAATGCTTCCTTATTAACATTATGAACAAAACAGTACCGTAACCGTTAGCTAGTGCAATACTTTGTATAACCTGCTACTCCCAATCGAAAGCTTGATGGGATAGGGGCTTGATGGAGGCGGTAAATAAGTGAACGAAAGGCAACAATTTCATACTTCGTGGGTTGGTCGGATGATCAGAAGAACGATGGCGCATGGTATCAGTGATTGACGGTGTCCGGAAAATATCAAAAACAAAAGTACTGGTTCTTAACGTGATTTAAGAAGTCGACGTATGGGAGCGTGCCTTTAACATTGTGTTCAAATGTAAATTGAATACCACACTGCTGCAAATTATGATGGTCCACATGGGAACTGCAAAACTCATTGGCGCCTTTATACAGCAAGAGTACATCATCAACATATGAAACCAACCAGGGATTTCTAGACCGTCGGATGTATGTTTATGCACAAAATCGTATTCAGACTTAGTCAGGAAAATGTTTTACAGGCAGTAAGACAAAGGACAACCCATTGCTAATCTCTGTTTTTGAGCGAAAAAAAGTCACCAAATTAGAAGTAAATATAATTAAGAACAATTCGTAACAACTTAAGGATTCCATTGCGTAGATAGCAACTATTGGTACGCAGATTTTCAGCAATAATATTCTGAACTTGGTCCATAGGTACATTGATATAAATATTTTTAATATGTAAAGGTGCTAGTTGGCATCAGGTACAGTTTTCAAGTCGTTTAGAATGGAAATTTAATGCGCATGGTTGCGAAAGGAAAATCTAGATAGGTACACGTAATGCTTGTTAATATAGTTGACTAATGACTTATTTGTGTGGCAGTCAACACTACTTATGGCGCTGATGATCGGACGCGCTGGACGACATGTCTGATGTTGCTTGATAACCGCTCTTAGCTGTGGCTGTGCTGGCCCGGAGAGGCCGGCAGCTGTGTCTCCATCCCCCCTAGAGGTTCGAAGTTGGCGGGAACGCAGCTGAAATAGGGAATTACCAGGATCAGGAAATGACATGCGATGACTGGGCCCCTTCAACTAACATCATTTATCCTTGAACAAAACACCATTTATTTTTTTATATATTAAGTTTTATAGCAGGTTCCCCTTAAAAAAGCGGATGAAAAAATGTAAGTTAATTTGCCATTACGGGCATTCAAAATGGCGAGTAAGACAGCCATCAAATTACAATAATTATAGTAATAATACACTACTGGTCATTAAAATTACTACACCACGAAGATGATGTGCTACAGACAAGAAATTTAGCCGTCAGGAAGAAGCTGCTGTGATATGCACACGATTAGCTTTACAGAGCATTCACACAATGTTGGCGCCAGAGACGACACCTATAATGTGCCGACATGAGGAAAGTTTCCAACCGATTTCTCATACACAAACAGCAGTTGACCGGCGTTGCCTGGTGAAACGTTGTTGTGATGCCTCGTGTAAGGAGGAGAAATGCGTACCATCACGTTTCCGACTTTCGTAAAGGTCGGATTGAAGCCTATCGCGATTGCGGTTTATCGTATCGCCGCACTGTTGCTCGCGTTGGTCGAGATCCAATGACTGTTAGCAGAATATGGAATCGGTGGGTTCAGGAGGGTAATACGGAGCGCCGTGCTGGATCTCAACGGCCTCGTATCACTAGAAGTCGAGATGACAGACATCTTATCCGCATGGCTGTAATGGATCGTTCAGCCACTTCTCGATCCCTGAGTCAACAGATGGGGACGTTTGCAAGACAACAACCATCTGCACGAACAGTTCGACGACGTTTGCAGCAACATGGACTATCAGCTCGGAGACCATGGCTGTGGTTATCCTTGACACTGCATCACAGACAGGAGAGCCTGCGATGTTGTACTCAACGACGAACCTGGGTGCACGAATAGTAACACGTCATTTTTTCGGATGAATCGAGGTTCTGTTTACAGCAGCGTGATGGTCGCATCCGTCTTTGGCGACATCGCGGTGAACGCACATTAGAAGCGTGTATTCGTCATCACCATACTAGCATATCACCCAGAGTAATGGTCTGGGGTGCCATGGTTACACGTCTCTCCTACATTTCAGCACTATAATGCACGACCACATGTTGCAGGCCCTGTACGGGCGTTTATGGACACAGAAAATGATCGACTGCTGCCCTGGCCAGCACATCCTCCAGACCTCTCACCAATTGATAACGTCTGTTCAATTGTGGAAGAGCAACTGGCTCGTCACAATACGCCAGTCACTACACTTGATGATCTGTGGTATCGTGTTGAAGCTGCATAGGCAGCTGTACCTTTTCACTCCATCCAAGCTCTGTTTGACTCAATGACCAGGCATATCCAGGCAGTTATTATGGCCAGAGGTGGTCGTTCTGGGTACTGATTTTTCAGGATCTATTCACCCAAATTGCGTGAAAATGTAATCACTTGTCAGTTCTAATATATTTGTCCACTGAATACCAGTTCATCATCTGCATTTCTTCTTGTTGTAGCAATTTTAATGGCCAGTAGTATAATAATGACGTAAAACAAATTCAAGACATAATACCTTAACAATATTTGCTCTTTGAATTTTTTTAAATTAAGCAATTTTTAACAAACCATCCAATTAAAATCGTTAAAAAATGTTAGACAAATTTCTTCAAGTGAATTCAAGTCCGAGATCTCAGGCAAACCTAAAAAAGATAAATATCAACGAAGGTACCGTAGGAATTACTCAAAGGTTTACATCAAAAAAATTTACAACACAACTTAGAAAAAGAATACAATATGCATTAAATACTAAAGAGAAAATTTTCTGCGCGAAGTCAGTTGACCAAAGGCGTCTTGGCCAACAGCAAAATTTCGTGTATAGTGCAAGCCACGAGGGTGAGTCATATGAAAACCTTAAATACTTTTTAAATATTATTTATTGTGCAGAAGTGGTACAAAGCTGTATCACTTTTCAACATAATCTCCCCCACGCACAATGCAAGTACTCCATCGCTTACGAAGTGCATAAATTCCTTTAGAGAAAAATTCTTTTGGTAGTCCACGCAACCACTCATGCACTGCATGGCGTACCTCTTCATCAGAACGGAACTTCTTTTCTCCAATTGCGTCTTTGAGTGGTCCAAACACATGAAAATCACTTGGGGCAAGGTCTGGTGAGTATGGTGGATCAGGAAGACACTCAAAATGCAGGTCTGTGATTGTTGCAACTGTTGTACTGGCAGTGTGGGGCCTTGCATTGTCATGTTGCAAAAGAACTCCTGCTGACAGCAATCCACGTCGCTTTGATTTGATTGCAGGCCACAGATGATATTATAGGAGATCTGTGTATAATGCACTGGTGACAGTGGTCCCTCTAGGCATGTAATGCTCCAAAATGACTCCTTTTTTGTCCCGAAAGTGAGTCAGCATAACCTTCCCTGATGATGGTTCTGTTCGAAACTTCTTTGGTTTTGGTGATGGTGCCATTCCTTGCTCGCTCTCTTCGTTTCCGGTTGGTGGAAGTGAGCCCAGGTTTCGTCTCCAGTAACAGTTCTTGCAAGGAAGCCATTACCTTCTCGTTCAAAGCGTCGAAGAAGTTCTTCACAAGCATCAACAAGCCGTTCTCTCATTTCAGGAGTCAGCTGCCTTGGCACCCATCTCGCAGACACTTTGTGGAACTGGAGCACATCATGCACAATGTGGTGTGCTGTCCCATGACTTACCTGTAAACATGCTACAACGTCATTCAGTGTCACTCGGCGGTTTTCCTTCACTATGGCTTCAACTGCTGCAGTGTTCCGCGCCGTCACAACTCGCTGTGCCTGACCTGGGGGAGGAGCATCTTCCGCTGAAGTCACCCCATTTGCGAACTTCTCACTCCATTCGTAGACTTGCTACTGTGACAAACATGCATCATGGTACTAAACCTTCATTTATCGATGAATTTCAATAGCTTTCACACCTTCACTACGCAAAAACCGAATACCAGAACGCCGTTCTTCCCTGGTGCAACTCGCAAGTGGGGCGGCCATCTTTATACTAATACAGCGACGGTATGTGTGCATCTGTACTATGCTGCCACCTACAAGCCATTATGCACAATGTTTATAGTACGTTTACCGACTTACAGGATATCGGCGCGAAATTTCGATTTGCTATTACCAGTTTAAGGTCTTCATTTGACTCACCGCCTTAGATTGCAGAAGATACTCAAAGTGAGCAAAGAAAGCCAGAGTCGTGCAACTGCAAACAAACAGCAGGCCACACTACGAAATGCTTGAGAGCTGTGCATGTACCCACAAGTAAGCCAGGTCCTGGCGACAATAAGCCAGCGACCCGCAACACTTCCAGCAACTTAGCAGGTGCTGTAAACAAACCAGAAACATGAGTTTATGACTGGATTACACTACAAATAAAGTTATGTTTTAACCATCATTGCACTTACAGACTGTATGCAATTAGTTGACAAGCCCTAAGAAACAAGTGTAGCTAAGAGACAACTGCAGCAAAGGAGCTAGAAGGAGTGCAATAAACAAATAGCAAGGGTCTCCAACATGCTTAAGAGGGCTGGATAATAGTAATACCAGAGAAGCCACCAGCTTCTAAAAACTACATGATAACACCACCTGCTTCTCTTACATAGGAATTTTAAAATAAATAATTCTTTTGTTTAATAAAAGCTAGAGAAAGCGTAGGCCCGAAATATAGCTTTGCGTAACAACTTGGCACATTACATAAGCATAAGAACGTTAACCATTGCAAATTTTTTTGAGATAGAACGCTAACAGTTTAAGAGAAGTTACTTCAAAATAGCACAGAGCAGGCAAGGTAATACACTACTCACGAAATCACAGAGTCAAGTAACAAGCGGTACATGACGATTCAATGAAACATAAATACAAACATCTGTTCAAACAGCTTGCAGAGTTGGAAATCGGTGCACAAAGTTGAAAAAAATTACATGCGTCTCGAAACCGAACTATCAGTAACTACCCTACACCGCTGGTGCTTCAGACACAGACAAATTACGGTTTGATACTCGCTACCATAAGCGACAGTAAATGCTTCACTGATCGAATTGCACATCGATATTGTCATGTAAGAAACACCACTTCTAACACAACGTATGACAATACAACACATACATGAGAATTACACACACATTTTGCAAATAAAGTAATTAAATTTCGAAAAATAAACCACTCACCGTAGTCCTAACTACATTTGAAATCTTGTATCTATCTACATTTGCGAACACGCGGTCGCTTCTCCACGTGCTGTCCATAACTCACGCAGCACATGCGATCACAAAGACAGCGCAATAAATACCCATCAGTAGCCCACAGTACAGGTTCCCAGAGGGCTCAACGCCAGTGGGCACAAGCTAAATGTTTTGTCACCGCCCGCCCGGCAAGCCCGTGACGTAATCCCCATGAGGAATGCATAACACCATATGTCAGCTTCCTGTGACTTCAAAGCCCTGAACAATGCATCCGATAACGTAGCCCCATCCCCAGTCTTTCTCTTGTCCTCATTCTGTCATCGTTTGTGTAATCACACGCATTTATTCCGTTTCTTCATGTAAACTGTCCGAAAGCTACCTGCTTCAGATGCTCGACTGTACTCACTGCGCGAGTATGTGTGTGTGTGTGTGTGTGTGTGTGTGTGTGGGAGAGAGAGAGAGAGAGAGAGAGAGAGAGAGAGAGAGAGAGAGAATGTGCGTATTCTCTTATATTATGTAAGAACGAAAAGTCCACTTGCCTCGCAGAATGTCGTCTTTATATCTGATATTTAGGAACATGAACTTAAGTAAAATGCTTTGTTGACAATGCTCTTCGTAAAACTGTAGGTGGCTGAAACCTTCTTCAGAAAGAATATGCATACACAACCACTGAATGATGTTAGTGTTGAAAGAGAGGTACTCCTGCTGTACAGACAGTACAGGAATAGACTGTGGAGGAATGTTACACAGGTTACTTGATCCTTATGGAGTAATGTACTGCATCTCCGCCTATATGTATGCTGGCCTTAACAGTTTGGCTGCAGTAATTTCAGCTCATTGTTTAAAAAAAAGAGGCTGAATAAACATGAGCAGTCATTTCCTGCATAAAGTATCACCATCGTCTATTCTCCATTTGCGATTCTTTTACTTCCAACAGACAACGAATCCTATTCTCAGACAAAGAGGAAAGAATTCGTGGATGTGATGAATGAAGTGAAGAATCTAATGTGTACAGATTAGGAACTGAGAGTAAATCGACGAAAGGCGAAAATAATAAGAAGTAGAAATGATGAGTAAAGTGAGAAACTTAACAGCAGGATTGGTGATTTTATATTAGCTGAAGTTATGGAATTCTGTTACCTGCGTAGCAAGACTGATGGAGCGAGGCGGTCATAAACAAAACACATTAGCACTGAAAAAAGTGCCTTTCTGGCAGAGAGGAGTGTAGTAGTATCAAATACAGGCAATGCTTTGAGGAAGAAACTTTTGAGAATGTACCTTTGGAGTGTTTGATGCTGAACCGTGGACTGAGGGGAAAACCGAAACAGAATCGAATCGAAGCATTTGATATGTGGTGCTACAGAAGAATGTTAAAAATTAGATTGGGTTATAAGGTAAGGAATGAGGAAATTGTTCGCAGAATCGGCGATAAACGAGTAAAAGGAAAACACTGACACGAAGGAGGGACAAAATGGTAGGACATCAGTTAAGACGTCGTTGGTTGTAGAACGAGCTGTAGTGGGTAAAAGCTGTAGAGGAAGACAGACATTGGAATACATCGAGCAAATTATTGCGGTAGCAGGTTGCAAGTGTAACTCTGAGGTGGAGAGGTTTGCACAAGAGAGGAACTCGCGGCAGGCTCCATCAAACCAGTCAGAAGATTAACGACTCACAAAAGAAGAAAAAACGAACCATGAGGTTAGCGAAGTTTGAATAGTTCGCAGTATTACTGTGTTGAATCTTACGAAAGTAACGAGAAGAGGAAAAGAGATGTAAATTGTAGTTTGGTATTGAACGTATGAATAACTTTTTTTTAGAGATGCTAGTAGATAGTGAGAGAGATAATGTTCTGTATTGACATCTCGTGTATCTGAAGTTCGTGAAAAGCCAAGCACGGCAATTTATTTACAAGACTTCCACATACACTAATTTTGAAAATGAGCATCGCTCTCAACTGGGTCCATTTTTCCATCAAACTGTTCTCATGCAACAGTGACTGCTTTATCATAATCAATGCACTTTTTCTTAATAGCTGGTCGTTTGCATGAGGTAAGCTGACATTAGGGCAACTGTTCCACTGAAAATGTTCGTCAAGTACTGAAAGTTTTCCATTCATTTAGGATGTTTTATCTATTTTATACACTGTAGACATATACAACAGATGTGTGAGAGGGTAATAAATGTATCAGATGTACGGTCGACAACAGTATTGTAGACCGAATTCGTAGTTTTACTCAGCTGTACGTTATGAAACATCGAGGAAAGGGGTAGAGGGGCGGAATGTGAATTGTAGCTTGTATAAAAATTACGATTTTTTTCTTATATATGAATTGACAACATGAAAACTACTGTTCTGTTTTGATATTTGTGCATCTGAAATGTATGTAATAGCCATATGCATGACTACTTATTTACAAGACATCCACAAACAATGATTTTCAATGCTCTGAGGTTAGGAGAGCGCTCTAGTTATGTGAGGCTGCAGTAAGTGGGAGTGGTAATAGGTGGGGGTGAGGGTGGGGGAGGGGAGATTGATTGGCGCCAGCGTACTGAGCAGAGACTGCCTGCACAGCGTCCTCAAAGACCATTTGTCACTGTGCCCGCCCTTCTGGAAACTGGAGTCTGTAAAGCTACCTCTTCCAACCATGAGATGTAGCCCAGGACTGCAGCATGCTTTTTGACATTTTTCTTCCAAAGTGTTGCCTTTGCCCCATCCATGACAAATAGTCAAGTACTTCGCTATTGCTACAGGGGTCGCCATTTCTTAGAAATATGTTTGATTTCTGCAGATGTGAAATAGTGTGTCATTGTCAACACAACACTGAACAAAGAAGGGTATCGCCAGCAGACGCGTCTCATTTAGTACCACCAGCGAGAGGTTAGAACAGGCTTTGAAAACAGTATCCCTACTTATTTGTGAGGAGAGGGATGGAGGAGGGGACGTAAAAGGTGAGATAGGATTGATTCTAAGCTAGCAGCTAGTATGTATCCATACATCAAGGTGAAGACACGTGTACTGTTCTGGTGGAAGGTATTTTTCGATATTGTGTGAAATTATTACAGTGCTCCCTCCTCCTATTAAAGCACTCCTGGCATGTACACATAGAAGGACACAGTCAGTGCAATTGTGTGTTTTTTTAATAGTTGCTCACTTATATGTCTCTCTCCTCCTAAGACACAGTGGTAGTGCTCACAGTAAAAACATCTGTCCATCCTGGAATGTTCACACAGTACTGGTTATCACGTTGTCGTTTGGTCCTACCAGCATTAAATTATCGGCAAAGTCTTGTACACACTATAGCGTGTAGATTATGCTGGCTGAATAAATGTTTCAGAAATGTTGGATGGTGCTTATTTGTTTGTATATTCAATGCAATATTCAAAGTTCTTGGTTAATATTCAATGTAGCAACATCTGTTCACAACAAAAGAGTAAATTTGCACTTATTTAGCTGGAGCTTTCATTGACTACATCCGCTGTTTGTTCTGTTGCCATCAGAGTATTTGTTTTAAAAGCGTAAGACTACATCCCTTACCTGATGTGAGGTGAGGTCCGTCAGCTGAAGTATTTTCACTTATCGTCTTCTGTTTCTTCGCAGCTGTCTTCTTTGTGCCCACAATTTTCTTTCTATCTTCCACGATTGCCCTCTTTTGATACATCCCCTCCTCTTAAACTGATCTACCTACTGAGTTATTTCCTATCGCTGTATCTATAGTCTCAGAGAACTTCAAGTGCATCACCTTATTCCTTAGTACTTCCATATCCCACCTCTTTGTGAACTGATTGTTCGTGATTAGTCTCTTACACTTCACCCTTCTCTTCACCATTAGTAAATTATGATCTGAGTCTTCATTTGCCCCTGGGTACAGGTTACAATTCAGTATCTGATTTCTGAATCCTTGCCTTAAAATCCAGTGTCTCAGTTCAGAATCTCTGCCTTACCATGGTGTAATCTAACTGAAATCTTTCCATGCATCCTGGCAGTTTACAAGTTTACCTCTTCATCTTATGATTCTTCAGTGCAGTTGCAGACCTCGATTAACTGTTATCCTTCATCGTTTCTACTATCTCGCCCATACTACTGTAACCCCATCTTTTACCCCCCTCAACCGCTTTTAAGACCCCACGACTACCAGATTTTCATCCTTCTTTAAAAACTGGTAGAGAACTCGATAGGATTTTTACCACATCTGTCTCTTCCAATATACTGAAAACAAATACGACCGACATGTTAATGTCAAGCATATGTGCTGATCCCATTAAATACAGATGTATTGGTCCATTGCAGCAGGTGACCAATGATCAAAGTTCCTTCCACAGATCAGTGTAAAGTTTTGTCACCTGCACTGGAAGAAGACCATATCCCATAGACTCTGTCACAATAGAGGAGCCTGTGTTTTAGATTTGTAAGCAGTTTGAGTCATTATTTTCTTCTGTAATGCATACAAGCAGTGTGTTATTACTGCTTTGTACACCGTCATAAGGAGCAAGTGACATGGATAAAATCCCTCCCCCATCTATTCCTCGACCAGTCCTCCATGGTTGTGTATGCATATTCCTTCTGAAGACCACAAATGTACCTACCCACAAATGTACCTAGAGGAATGTCAACAAAGCACTTTACTTCAGTTGTAGGTTGATGTTCCTAAGTAAGAGATAAGGACGACTTTTCGTGAGGCGAGATCGCGCACGCGAGCACACACACACACACACACACACACACACACACACACAAACACAGCGGAAGTTATTATTCGATGGCTGTCTGGAGTGGCTTCACAGTTAGCGGCGCCATGTCACGGATTGGTTGGCCCCTCCCTTTGGTGGTTTGAGTCCTCCCTTGGGCATAGATGTGTGTGTGTTGCTCTTAGCATAAGTTAGTTAAAGTCAGTTTAAGTAATGTGTAAGTCTAGGGACCGATGACATCAGCAGTTTTGTCCCTTTGCAATTCACACACATTTGAACATTTCTAATTTCATACTGTTGAGTGTCTGGATCCTCTACCAGACAGCATTCAGACAGCTAACTTGAAGAAGTAGAATAAACATGAGTGATGGGGCAGATTATTATGACTGGGGGTGGGAGTAGGCTTAATACCCCTTCACTGATCCAGAATTAGTCAATAGGAATGCAGTATTCTGGAAGGAAAACACCTTGGTTTACAGGTTTGAGGCACATGTCTTACGACAGGAAGTAACCACTTGAAAGAGAAAGAGAGAGAGAGAGAGAGAGAGAGAGAGAGAGAGAGAGAGAGAGATACAGCATGTGCCGGCCACGGTGGCCGAGTGGTTCTAGGCGCTTCCGTCAGTAACCGCGTGACTGCTATGGTCGCAGGTTCGAATCCTGCCTCGGGCATGGATGTGTGTGATGTCCTTAGGTTAGGTAGGTTTAAGTAGTTCTAAGTTGTAGGTGACTGATGACTAAGATGTCAAGTCCCATAGTGCTCAGAGCCATTTGAACCATTTGAGAGCATGTTTTTCAAAGATCAAAATTCAGTGAGCATCACAACAGCTTAAGGGGAAGAGGAGAGGCATAATTTGCCCATAAATGATTTGCTTGCCACTGAATGCATACAATCCAAACAAACAAAATGCACCAGAACAAATATTACCCCACTACTCACGACATTTCGTATCCGATGCAATTTGTCTGACGTTAAGCAGACTGGATTCTGGGAGAAAGTGGTTGGTGTAGAGTGAAGGGAAAAGACCCTAAACTCGATGAGAAATCAGCTGCTTTGGCAGTGACTGGTGGAATGAAAGACGAAGCTGAAATGAGTGTAGGTATGATAAAGAAGAACAAGAATGATAGAATTCAAACAGTAGTTAAGTTTGAAATGGAAAGTGAACCAAGTTTAGAATGGGAGACTTCTTTGAGGGTGCTGTCTGTGGGCGCACTGCAACACGGACGCCACTGCGCGATGCCGAGAGAGATAGACTAACGTGACTGTGAGAAGACTGCTGGAGTAACCTAATCGGGCAAAATGAAGAAGGAATCTGGGGTCATTGCCCGAGGAGCACGCCACATGGGTTTAACAGTATGCTGGAGCATCCGTGGTTGAGCCTTCTGGCGTTAAGAAGAGTGGGCTGGGCGAACAGTTTTGGTAGGGCACCTTGGGTACAGTTTGCTTTAGTGTTGTCTGTCTTCCTTCTTCCTGCAAGGCAACATTCGCGGTAGTGACATCCCTTGCTGTTGCTAGGCTGATCTCCGATTACTATGTGTTCCACAAATTGGTTAGGAAATTACGTTACCTGTGCCCAAGATACATTGGTCAGTCAGGGTAGTACTGCAGTACTATTCGCCTCGTATACATGTTCTGTACTTCACAACTCTGCATGCGTGTACATACACTGGCAACGTACCTGTAGTATATTTGTTTCATAGCCTGTTTGTCTTGATCAGGTTCCTTCTTCCTTAACAGTTTTGCAAGATTGTTTATTTTCTATAATGTGTTGATCTGGTACCGCGCGCAGCGGAATTTGAATTCCCGCCATACGTTATGGACGTCGAAGACCCCTACAGATCTGTGCTCCATCGCGCCGTAAGCTGTGGCGGCGCGCGCTTCCTGGCCTGCATTTAGAGTGAGGGCGCCACAGTGGAACACGTGTTTCCAGAGGCCAATGGCGATAGAGTATTTAAGTGCCTGCCTGTTACTCAGCCAGCAAGTCTAATCTCGAGTACGTCTTTGGACACATCGCCTCGCGCTAGACATCTTACTTACTTTCTTGTTCAGTGTACGAGTGGAAAGGGTTGTTGGGTTTCCTTGTGACTCCGTTGTTTTGATCTTGTTGTTATTCGTTCTGTCCTTCGTTGGTCGTGTCCGTCTTCTCCCGTTGTGTTGTTGTTTGCGGGGTCCCGCCGCGCTTTCCTCCACTTCAACCCTTCAGCCGTTGTGGTCGCAGTTACAACAGTTTCAATGAACCTGCATTGAATACAAATTTTAAGTTTCGTAAGGAGTTTTAAAGCTCTAGGCCAGTAGTAACACCTATGGTTGTTTAGGTCTTTGGCACGTCTGTTTTGATGGTCTGTTGTATGAAGTTGCTTTAGTGGCCAGGCGGTGTGTAAAATTTAGAAAGAGTTCCATTAAGAATAAGTACTGTCATTGTTAAATGTTGCGTTCAACACTACGCTCCTTGTTTAATTAGAGTTTAGCGATATTTCAAAGCGTTTTACTGTTTTTTTTTGCTGATTGCCACTGTGAAATTTTCGTAATTTAGGAACTTGTAGAATTATCCAAGGAATTGTGCCCTTTGTGTTGTAAAGATTATTTTGGGATAACAAACGTGTATTACTATTTTAATTGTGAGTTTTCATGTTCTTCTTAATTGTGAAATCTGATTGTGCCTCTTCTCAGAGTTGAACTGTTACGGACATTACGTTGAATACTGCAAATTTAAAATGTGTCATCTTAATTTGCTGAATATATGTGGTAACATTACTTGTAAGTGTTACAAATCACTTCCACCTCAACTCGGTCCTACCACTCCTTCTAGTGGACCACATTCTGTGCCGAATATTACACCAAGAAATATGACTTCTACTTGTGTAATCAGATAGGAAGGAGATGTGCAAGCTGTGGACAAAGTTTAAAGTGTGGAACTTAACGGACGCAGCACTTTTTCGCCTTAACATGGAGAATGAGAATAAAGATGTTGATGAGGAAGAAAAATAAAAAAAAATGTCAATCTCAACATCAGATACAATAAAACTCTCGAACACTGGGAAATGTGGGAAAAGTTACATGTTGGTTTCAAGCTGGATGGTAATATAATTTATTATTAGGTTTTGAGCGAAATGTAGCTGAAAAAAATATCCCTTAAAAAAGGAAAAAAAAATACAGGACATCTAGTTAATATTCACAAGGTTAGCTTTCTATGCGTTTATCATAACATTCATAGGGGTTCACACAACAATGTTACTCTTACACATCTGTTACCTCAGTTCTGACCTGCAGTATTGACATGATAACAGATTATGAAATGACCAGATCCCTTCGTTTACATGCCAGACATTGTAAGACACGTTTTAGAGTTAAGTATATGAATTAGAGATCGAGATGGAAATCTTGTGGTTCTCGCCAGTGTAGAAACACTTGTTTGGTGACACTTAAGGAAAAGTGGTGGGCATTGTATTCAAGCAACATGTCCTTTTAGAATAGTTAAAAACGGTTACAAAGACGACGAAGTATTACATGAAAGTGGAAAGTATCTTGTTCCTTACAATCGACAGAAAATGTGAGTTCCTGCGGGACCAAACTGCTGAGGTCATCGGCCCCTAGACTTTCAGACTACTCAAAACTAACTTATGCTAAGAAGAACACACACACACGGCCGAGGGCGGACTCTAACCTCCGGCGGGAGGGTCCGCGAAATCCGTGACATAGCGCCTCAAAAGGCGGGACCACTCGGCTTGGCGGCTACCGACAGATACTGCCAACAATAATCTATACAGTACCATAAATACGACCGGCATTCCTTGCGAGCTCTCATTTTACATTGCGCTGGGCCATCGAGAAGACGAAGAAGAGAAAAAAGATCAGCCACGTACTGAATGTGAGGGAATAAAACTGTCGTTGACGTCTCCATTACTTGCTTAAAATATAAGTATAAATCACATAATCAATTAGTTTTGTGATACAAAATAAAAACAGTTACCTAGGGCCATGCCAGAGTTGTGTGTTTATAGAAGAAAGACTTAAAGAGGAAAAAGGAGTGCAGAAATCTACTGACACTGATATAAATAAAAATGCGAACTTGACCGGTTTCTGAAAATACAGTACCGTTCCAGTGGCCAAATCATTGATCATTCGCATTAGCTGGGAATTCCAACGCCAATGAAAAGATATACATCCGTAACACATAATGATGCAGTCTCAGTACAGAATACCGTTCGGAAACGAGAAATGTTGCTGAAAATTGTTGCTGAAATTTGTTGCTGAAAATCGACATTCCCGTTCCTTGAGACCGCTCAGCAGGGTTCGCAGAGGATTACAGGAAAAGTTTTTGATACGGTCGTCTAGAACTTGTTCCTATTCACAGCAGTGAAGGTACTGAGTGTATTATCTCAGATAAGGCGACCGCAACGTGAAACTGTTCATCGAAGAAAGTATTGTCAAACGCCAGTAACAAGTTTCCGAGAGAGCAAATATCATTATTGATTTCCTACGACTTTAGGATGCATAGGAACTGTGATTAATGTATTCAACTGCAAGCTGAATTGGTGAACCTTCGCTAGCAGCTGCAGGCTGCGCTGGTTTTGTTCGCACAACTTAAGACTGTTCCCAATGTCATCGCTGTGCGAGGGGTGGGGGGTTTGGGGGGGGGGGGGGAGAGGGGGCTGGACGTGGGGATCCAATATACATCACGTCCCCAAATCCATCCACTACTTTCTGGGGGGGGGGGGTTCCCATTTAGTCTGACGAACAGGTTTTGGACAGGTTTTGTGCGATCTATGTGGCTCACAAAGACGCTGAGCCAGATGCCGTAGCTCATGCTGTTCCTGGGCAACCCTCTCAGGTTGCAAGATCTGGGTGTTCATAGAGGGTGGATTTACTGGTAATTAGGAGCTCTAAAGTTTGGTGCGTACTCACGCCCCTTAGGGATACGGCGCGAAGGACGAGAAGAAAACCAGTGTATATTCTGTGTGCATACTGGGAGGACTCATGTGCAACGAGTGCTTCCTGACGCCATAAGGAGCCTAGAGTGCAACTACTGCTGGTGACTCAAGTTGGTACTAATGATATAAGTAGGTTTGGATCAGAGGATTCAGGTGATTAGCGGAAGTTGTATCTACTGGCAGTCATGCTTGCGAGATGAAGGCGGAGCTCATCATCTGTAACATTGATTTCAAGACTGACTGCGGATTTTTGGTAGAGAGCCGAGTGTAGAGTCTGACTCAGAGGCTCAGACGGTTTTGGAATTGTGTAGGTTGCAGATTTCTTGACTCGCGCCATAAGGTGATAGTGTTTCTGGTTCCAATTAATAGCTCAGGTGTCCACTACACGCCAGAAGAGGGATACACAGGTAACGAGGGTGGTTTGGGTTCGAGGTTCTTGGGAAACTACAAAAAGGGAATCAGTCTAAAAGAGTGCAGGGCAAGCACAGGCCAACGGAATAACTTGAAGTAATAGATACTGTAGTTGTAAATTGTTGTAGCAGTGTTGGGAAATAACAAGCGCTAATAGGAAGCACTGAAGCTCAAATCGTTATAGGAGCCGAAAGCTGGTTAAAGCCGGGGATAAGATGAGCCGGAAGTTGTACAAAATACCTGACAGTGTTGAGAAAGGATAGATTAAATACACTCTTGGAAATTGAAATAAGAACACCGTGAATTCATTGTCCCAGGAAGGGGAAACTTTATTGACACATTCCTGGGGTCAGATACATCACATGATCACACTGACATAACCACAGGCACATAGACACAGGCAACAGAGCATGTACAATGTCGGCACTAGTACAGTGAATATCCACCTTTCGCAGCAATGCAGGCTGCTATTCTCCCATGGCGACGATCGTAGAGATGCTAGATGTAGTCCTGTGGAACGGCTTGCCATGCCATTTCCACCTGGCGCCTCAGTTGGACCAGCGTTCGTGCTGGACGTGAAGACCGCGTGAGACGACGCTTCATCCAGTTCCAAACATGCTCAATGGGGGACAGATCCGGAGATCTTGCTGGCCAGGGTAGTTGACTTACACCTTCTAGAGCACGTTGGGTGGCACGGGATACATGTGGACGTGCATTGTCCTGTTGGAACAGCAAGTTCCCTTGTCGGTCTAGGAATGGTAGAACGATGGGTTCGATGACGGTTTGGATGTACCGTGCACTATTCAGTGTCCCCTCGACGATCACCAGAGGTGTACGGCCAGTGTAGGACATCGCTCCCCACACCATGGTGCCGGGTTTTGGCCCTGTGTGCCTCGGTAGTATGCAGTCCTGATTGTGGCGCTCACCTGCACGGCGCCAAACACGCATACGACCATCATTGGCACCAAGGCAGAAGCGACTCTCATCGCTGAAGACGACACGTCTCCATTCGTCCCTCCATTCACGCCTGTCGAGACACCACTGGAGGCGGGCTGCACGATGTTGGGGCGTGAGCGGAAGACGGCCCAACGGTGTGCGGGACCGTAGCCCAGCTTCATGGAGACGGTTGCGAATGGTCGTCGCCGATACCCCAGGAGCAACCGTGTCCCTAATTTGTTGGGAAGTGGCAGTGCGGTCCCCTACGGCACTGCGTAGGATCCTACGGTCTTGGCGTGCATCCGTGCGTCGCTGCGGTCCGGTCCCAGGTAGACAGGCACGTGCACCTCCTCGTCCTACATATAAATAAATGTAAATAAAAAATATAGATGCTCCATTTGTGTGTAATGTTCAAATACCATTCTTTACATCTCGACAGATGTGAACAACACTACTGAATGCTATTTCGATACTTGAAGTATATGTGCTTCAGTTTCACTACAAGATAAACTACTCTTAACAGCAACAAAGATGCAACCATTAAATGTAACTCCTGGAAATGAAAAAAAGAACACATTGACACCGGTGTGTCAGACCCACAATACTTGCTCCGGACACTGCGAGAGGGCTGTACAAGCAATGATCACACGCACGGCACAGCGGACACACCAGAACCGCAGTGTTGGCCGTCCAATGGCGCTAGCTGCGCAGCATTTGTGCTCCGCCGCCGTCAGTGTCAGCAAGTTTCCCGTGGCATACGGAGCTCCATCTCAGTCTTTAACACTGGTAGCATGCCGCGACAGCGTGGACGTGAACCGTATGTGGAGTTGACGGACTTTGAGCGAGGGCATATAGTGGGGATGCGGGAGGCTGGTTGGACGTACCGCCGAATTGCTCAACAGGTGGGGCGTGAGGTCTCCACAGTACATCGATGTTGTCGCCAGTGGTCGGCGGAAGGTTCACGTGCCCGTCGACCTGGGACCGGACAGCAGCGACGCACGGATGCACGCCAAGACCGTAGGATCCTACGCAGTGCCGTAGGGGACCGCACCGCCAGTTCCCAGCAAATTGGGGACACTGTTGCTCCTGGGGTATCGGCGAGGACCATTCGCAACCGTCTCCATGAAGCTGAGCTACGGTCCCGCACACCGTTGGGCCGTCTTCCGCTCACGCCCCAAGATCATGCAGCCTGCCTCCAGTGGTGTCGAGACAGGCGTGAATGGAGGGACGAATGGAGACGTGTCGTCTTCAGCGATGAGAGTCGCTTCTGCCTTGGTGCCAATGATGGTCGTATGCGTGTTTGGCGCCGTGCAGGTGAGCGCCACAATCAGGACTGCATACGACTGAGGCACACAGGGCCAACACCCGGCATCATGGTGTGGAGAGCGATCTCCTACACTGGCCGTACACCTCTGGTGATCGTCGAGGGGACACTGAATAGTGCACGGTACATCCAAACCATCATCGAAGCCATCGTTCTACCATTCCTAGACCGGCAAGGGAACTTGCTGTTCCAACAGGACAATGCACGTCCGCATGTATCCCGTGCCACCCAACGTGCTCTAGAAGGTGTAAGTCAACTACCCTGGCCAGCAAGATCTCTGGATCTGTCCCCCTTTGAGCATGTTTGGGACTGGATGAAGCGTCGTCTCACGCGGTCTTCACGTCCAGCACGAACGCTGATCCAACTGAGGCGCCAGGTGGAAATGGCATGGCAAGCCGTTCCACAGGACTACATCCTGCAACTCTACGATCGTCTCCATGGGAGAATAGCAGCCTGCATTGCTGCGACAGGTGGATATACACTGTACTAGTGCCGACATTGTGCATGCTCTGTTGCCTGTGTCTATGTGCCTGTGGTTCTGTCAGTGTGATTATGTGATGTATCTGACCTCAGGAATGTGTCAATAAAGTTTCCCCTTCCTGGGACAATGAATTCAAGGTGTTCTTATTTCAATTTCCAGGAGTGTATAAACTTGCCTCTGTCTTGACACACACAGTATTTGATAATCATTACAGCAACTTAAGTGAGAAGATCACCATCTAAAACTTGACATACGGTAAACATAATCGTTGGGTTACATCTTATAACATGGCCCTGTGCCAAAGATACTACAAACAGAACTCACAAAAATGTATGACAATCAAGTATCAAAGACTGTGGTCATTGTATGTAGTGTACTACTCCCTGTCAACAAATAAGGCGTATACATGTCATTACTAAGCAGTATATACCCACGTAGTTAAAGAAGACTGTTGCAAAAAATTGAAACAAAATGTCATCCATACACAAAATTAATTTTTTTAATGTAACCATTTCTCCTTCCAAAACAAATGAAGAGAGTAATAAGCAACATTCTACATACGGTGATCTGAACCTAAAATAACCGGTTTTTAGACCACAAATAAACTATCAGTAATTTCAGACTGTAAACAGAAACCAATAGTTAAAAGTGTGTAGTATTACATCTACCTAATACGACAGTTTAAGATCCATGTATTATTTGATCACTAGTTGAAAATTGTACACATCTGCACTTTGCTCTTTTTGTGAAAACAGAGAAGGTGTTACATTACCGATAAAATTAACATTCGTCACATTTGAACTAACACACGGCCACAACCCCATTAAAGGCTAACTGCAATATGCTAGTGGTCTTATTCTTCTAAAATGAGTAGTTAATGCTTAAAAATAAGCTAACGAAATTCAGCACACTTGTAGTTTATAATAATAATAATACTAATAATAATAATTTATAATGATTAAATAAATAATTAATTAAAAGGAAACCTACCACATGAAAAGCAAAATGAACCGAAATATTTCACACGCACATCCACATCACTTTCTTAGTCTCTTTAATGAAAATTATTTTTCGTCCGAGAATTCACTTGACTTTTTCAACTACGTAAAAAAAAATCTTTTCACTCATTAGTTCATACTGTTTCTTTTTTTACCCTTTTTTATTGTTTGAAGTGAAGGTCGGTAGACTCGTGACGTTCTGAAAAACGTTTAATTTCGGTTTCTGTATTCTCAGGGAAATTACTGACTGTCACCTCGCCTCACGAGAAAATTCTGAATAGTTTTATTTCGTGGTTATCACTTTGGCGACGCATGAAAAATCGTAGTAAAGAAAACTCTGTAACGTTTATAAACCGGTGATTGGTAACCGTTACTATGAAACGAAAGCAAAAATGCCAAATTAAACAATTATTATTTAACCAAAGAGATTTTTATACGTACATCTGACATCTCGTGCATTAATGTCACAGTTTTCAACATAACATGTGCACCCACACATTAGGACTACGGTTCTGTTAAATTTCGATGGGCTCACGCATTCGGCAGTGGAGATTCCGGGAAAGACACAACCGTTTAAAAAACATCCGCCCCCGTGAGCCGACAGTTGCGTAGGTCTAGTAGTGATATTACAATCAGGCCTTTATGATATTTTCAAATAGCAATTATACATTGCAGTATCATTGCGTTTTCTGTAAAATTCGTTTTACATTGGAATTCACTACCTTTTTACGTTGCACCATTTGGAAGTTACTCTTTTATAGAATATTACCAGGTAGTAAATATTTAAAGTCAGTTCATTGAACTGATGTTCGACTGCGCTGATAACCTATGAATCCTTAAGTATTTCAACTCAAATCTCAATTGATTACATGATCACAGGACAATAAACATACCTTTTTTACTATTAACGTCATATTGGTACGGAAAGGATATTACTCTGTATTTTGATTACACAATACATCACGAATTGTAACAGGAAAAATCTTACATACTTTACAATGCCGTTGCATTAAAATTTGTGTTACTGTGAATTAAGCAGATTTCAATCAAAGTATACAGTATAACTTTACTGTGTGTGTAGTGTATGTTTGGTGCTTATGTTTCATAACAGCTTTCTGTTTACATTTTCAGGTGGTGAAATGACGAATTCTTTGGTTGAGGTGACGAAAAAATTCCGTCACAATGGAACGGCGGAAGGCGGGGACTGGTAAGTACAGTTCTCGCCCTCCCGTACGTGAGTGTTAGGTCCGGATGGACCTGCTGTTCTCCACCGACGACTTTCATCCTTCCTTCCTCTCGGACACAAGCACTTGTATTTCCCTGGAACGCGGTCCGTTATGGACGGCTGACAGCTCGTCGCAGGTGGTCATGAAAAAAACCAAGTACATATTGTAACAGTTATATTTGTAGACGTTAGCTTATCGCCCTGTAAGGTAAGTCGTGTTGTAAGACAGGTATTGAGTCCTGAATTTTGCTGGTCATCCATTAACATTCTACAGAGCACGGAGCGCGATTTACAGCCGTTGCGAGCGAAGTCTCGCTACAGACGGTTTCGGCAAACATTAGTTGGCTGCGCACAGTGCTGCGTAAACCTTTTCAACAATAGTTCAGGCGACGTTAGTGGCGGCTGGGGAGGAAATGTTCACGCCAAAGCAAGAACATTGACTCAATGTTCCGCATACACACACGAAACATAATCTTCATCCAGTTGATCAAATTGGCAGTTCCTGGGAGGATTCTGTCCTATTGATCATTTGTTTTCGGTTTTGTAGGTGTACAGCACAAAATTCAGAGATCACTTTCTGTCTGGCTGCAGTTTATGGTCACGGAATGAAGCACTTCACACAGTTCGTACGCCGTAATGCATGGGGAAATGTCACCAAGTGTCGTATCTTCGAGAAAAGTCGCCACAAAAAATTTGACTTGGTACCACTGTTCATTCTACATCTACATCTACATCCATACTCCGCCATCCACCTGACGGTGTGTGGCGGAGGGAACCCTGAGTACCTCTATCGGTTCTCCCTTCTATTCCAGTGTCGTATTGTTCGTGGAAAGAAGGATTGTCGGTATGCTTCTGTGTGGGCTCTAACCTCTCTGATTTTATCCTCATGGTCTCTTCGCGAGATATACGTAGGAGCGAGCAATTTACTGCTTGACTCTTCGGTGAAGGTATGTTCTCGAAACTTTAACAAAAGCCCGTACCGAGCTACCGAGCGTGTCACCTGCAGAGTCTTCCACTGGAGTTTATCTATCATCTCCGTAACGCTTTCGCGATTACTAAATCATCCTATAACGAAGCGCGCTGCTCTCCGTTGGATCTTCTCTATCTCATATATCAACCCTATCTGGTACGGAACCCACACTGCTGAGCAGTAGTCAAGCAGTGGGCGAACAAGCGTATTGTAAACTACTTCCTTTGTTTTCGGATTGCATTTCCTTAGGATTCTTCCAATGAACTTCAGTCTGGCATCTGCTTTACTGACGATCAACTTTATATGATCATTCCATTTTAAATCACTCCTAATGCGTACTCCCAGATAATTTATGAAATTAAGTGCATCCAGTTGCGGACCTACTATTTGGTAGCTAAATGATAAGGGATCTAGCTTTCTATGTATTCGCAGCACATTACACTTGTCTACATTGAGATTCTATTGCCATTCCCTGCACCATGCGTCAATTCGCTGCAGATCCTCCTGCATTTCAGTACAATTTTCCATTGTTGCAACCTCTCGATACACCACAGCATCATCTGCAGAAAGCCTCAGTGAACTTCCGATGTCATCGACCAGATCATTTAAGTATATTGTGAATAGCAACGATCCTATGACACTCCCCTGCGGCGCACCTGAAATCATTCTTACTTCGGAAGACTTCTCTCCATTGAGAATGACATGCTGCGTTCTGTTATCTAGGAACACCTCAGTCCAGTCACACAACTGGTCTGATAGTCCGTATGCTCTTACTTTGTTCATTAAACGACTGTGAGGAACTGTGTCAAACGCCTTGCGGAATTCAAGAAACACGGCATCTACCTGTGAACCAGTGTCTATGGCCCTCTGAGCCTCGTGGACGAATAGCGCGAGCTGGGTTTCACACGACCTTTTTCGAAACCCATGCTGATTCCTACAGACTATATTTCTAGTCTCCAGAAAAGTCATTATACTCGAACATAAATAGGATTATTTTTATACACAGTCCGTTGTGACAACCTTTGCTTTTATATATTGTCCAGTAAATCACAACACTATTCAGTGAAAAATACGATAACATTTTATTTTAAAAGCCTAAATCAACGAATTCATTTTGGGTAAATTTTAAAGGTAAAATATATACGTATTCTTTGAAACACAGCTCTGTGAGCGTTCACTGGTGCGTACACTTAGCTATACTCGCGGTTGGGGGTTCATACAATGGATTTCACAGTAACAGTCACTGATCAGAAGATCATCATTACTGTCCGTAAGGAATTACAATGAAATTAGAAATATACATTACTCAAAATTCAGTTACTCATAACCATTTCCATATTCACAGGAAAGAAAGCATAACTTCCTTTCCCATTCAAATGATATTCGTTTCTCGGTCAAGTAGAGGAAATATCGCGGCTTTACTTCCTACGTACGAAATTAAAATTACAAGGAATATTAGGCAAAAGGCTACCACGTATACATCAGAAGGATGTATAATCTGGTGGTTTGGGGAAGGTAACAACTTTGATTCTCTAGAGACTGCCTATCTTAGGGTTTATGTATACACATTGGAAATAACACATTAGCACAAAAATCGAAATTATTTCCTAAATAATTGGGAAAATGAAATTTACTATTCATCAAGTGATCCAAAGTTTTAATTTACTCATTGACTTTGCAAAGAAAGTCTGAAAGGTTTCTTTAACTACATTCCTGTCACGACTAACTATTCATATCCATGAAAGCAGTAAGATTTGAAAAAGTTCTGTTTCAAAAAGTTATCTTTTTTATTATTGAATGAAGTCATTTACTTAACTAATCCTAAAGAAAAAAACTAATGAGCTAAATACAGAAAGAAAGAGATTCACGTTAGTTACACATACTTCCTGAAATGTATAAACAAGATAGATACACAGTACAGTTGTTTAAATAGAAATACTAGTACACATGTAACAAGAGTCATTATTTCAAGTGGGTAAGTAGCACTTTGCTTACTAACATTTGATCATTCATAATACTTTTTTCAATCCATCAGGTTGAAAAGTCCCTTGATTTTGCCACTGAACGGTACTTTCAATAAATAGCTTGTCTTTTACTCCTCGGCTTGTCATATGGTGTCCTACAAAAAGGTTTGTGTGGGGCAACTTCTATGTTACACAAAGTTCTTTATGACGCCAGGTTTACTATCAAATATAGGCTTATAATCTTCGATGAGATTAGCGAGTTCTTCCTTCTGTGTTTGATTCAGATAGGTCGACTCTGATAATTTTGCTACAATTGATGCTGAATTGTTAGGTACTGGTGCGTCAATAATTTTCGAGTGCATAGCTTCTGACGTCTCAAAATCCTTAGAAATGTGGAGGGTTCTTGGGCGTACCAATTTAACAATAACAGTACGACAGTATCTGTTATGTGCATTTGACGTCCTAATTAACCGTAGTGCAATACTTTTGCCTTTGTTCGTAACCACGCATTTTCCCGCAGGTGGATCAATCTTTGCATTTCTACCAAGTAGAAAATCCCATCGCAGGATGCAAGGAACCGATAAATTTTTAATTAGTAGGAAGTCGCACTTAAGTAGCTCTTCTTCTACACAGAGACCGGCTTGCACCTGTTGCTAAACTATCTGTGTGGCAGCGCCTAATGGGTCAGAAACTCGAGGGTTTTGCACGGGAAATATAGGTAATCTCTTTATGCGGTTAATTTGGTCGAACAAGGTCTGACTTGTGACACTTGCAGTGGCACCGGTATCAAAGATTGCTTCCACACTAACACCGTTAATAATGAACATAACTGCAGCTTGTACCATGCCTTCAGCGTCACGTTTACAGACATTAGCTTCTGCTAATAATTCGTCCCTAGATGTCGGCATTGTCGTTGTAATGTTTGTGGGGTAGCCTCCACTTATAGATCCGACCGTGTTCGGGAAGCCGTTCAGAACGGTCGGCTGTAGTTTGACTGTTGCTGCTGGCTGGATTGTTCTACTACTTCACATACGCTGTAGAAGGACGATCACTGTCAATTTGACTTTGACCGTTAGCGTTTGGAATGACGGGTACCGCTTGCATTACATTCGGCGTCTGGTTACTGAACCACAGAATTGGTTGCAGGTTTGACTATTGATAGCCGTTATTAATTTTCGTATATTGGTTCTTGTCACGGTTATTTGTGTTTGGCTAATTAGGAGGACTGTTGTTATTACATCATGGACTGCCATTCGGCTTTTTCCACGGTGTCCTTTTGTTGTCGCAAGCGTCTTGGTAATTACACTCCTGGAAATTGAAATAAGAACACCGTGAATTCATTGTCCCAGGAAGGGGAAACTTTATTGACACATTCCTGGGGTCAGATACATCACATGATCCCACTGACAGAACCACAGGCACATAGACACAGGGAACAGAGCATGCACAATGTCGGCACTAGTACAGTGTATATCCACCTTTCGCAGCAATGCAGGCTGCTATTCTCCCATGGAGACGATCGTAGAGATGCTGGATGTAGTCCTGTGGAACGGCTTGCCATGCCATTTCCACCTGGCGCCTCAGTTGGACCAGCGTTCGTGCTGGACGTGCAGACCGCGTGAGACGACGCTTCATCCAGTCCCAAACATGCTCAATGGGGGACAGATCCGGAGATCTTGCTGGCCAGGGTAGTTGACTTACACCTTCTAGAGCACGTTGGGTGGCTCGGGATACATGCGGACGTGCATTGTCCTGTTGGAACAGCAAGTTCCCTTGTCGGTCTAGGAATGGTAGAACGATGGGTTCGATGACGGTTTGGATGTACCATGCACTATTCAGTGTCCCCTCGACGATCATCAGAGGTGTACGGCCAGTGTAGGAGATCGCTCCCCACACCATGATGCCAGGTGTTGGCCCTGTGTGCCTCAGTCGTATGCAGTCCTGATTGTGGCGCTCACCTGCACGGCGCCAAACACGCATACGACCATCATTGGCACCAAGGCAGAAGCGACTCTCATCGCTGAAGACGACACGTCTCCATTCGTCCCCCCATTCACGCCTGTCGCGACACCACTGGAGGCGGGCTGCACGATGTTGGGGCGTGAGCAGAACACAGCCTAACGGTGTGCGGGACCGTAGCCCAGCTTCATGGAGACGGTTGCGAATGGTCCTCGCCGATACCCCAGGAGCAACAGTGTCCCTAATTTGCTGGGAAGTGGCGGTGCGGTCCCCTACGGCACTGCGTAGGATCCTACGGTCTTGGCGTGCATCCGTGCGTCGCTGCGGTCCGGTCCCAGGTCGACGGGCACGTGCACCTTCCGCCGACCACTGGCAACAACATCGATGTACTGTGGAGACCTCACGCCCCACGTGTTGAGCAATTCGGCGGTACGTCCACCCGGCCTCCCGCATGCTCACTATACGCCCTCGCTCAAAGTCCGTCAACTGCACATACAGTTCACATCCACGCTGTCGCGGCATGCTACCAGTGTTAAAGACTACGATGGAGCTCCGTATGCCACGGCAAACTGGCTGACACTGACGGCGGCGGTGCACAAGTGCTGCGCAGCTAGCGCCATTCGACGGCCAACACCGCGGTTCCTGGTGTGTCCGCTGTGCCGCGCGTGTGATCATTGCTTGTACAGCCCTCTCGCAGTGTCCGGAGCAAGTATGGTGGGTCTGACACACCGGTGTCAATGTGTTTTTTTTCCATTTCCAGGAGTGTATTTCCATCTCCCAATTTGCGTTTACGGCTCGTGCCGTTTCCCGAGTTACCGTTGCCATAATTCCACTTATAGGCTACGTAACCGGTATTCGCGTCATTCCAAGCATGGTTCGGGTTATTGTTGTAACCAGTCACATTCACTTTATCGTTTAACTTTTTCTGTGTTGGTTACGTTTACTATGTTCATTACCGTTCGGATTATCAATACTGTGACAGCCGTTGCAGTTATTCCAGAATGCTTGGTAAGACTTTGCGTCTTCTTGAATTAGATCTAAGCAGTGTATCACCGAAAGGAAATGCTCGAGATCTTCTTCTGGTTCATTAAATAATTTTTCCCTAAGGTGGATCGGTAATATTCATACTACTTCTTTGTCTGAGATAGGCTCAGACCAATATCTCGTTTCGTAATATATCGTTAAAAATATTTGCGCAGGCTCCTCTTTTCCGGATTATACAGTTCCGAGGTTTAATCTTCTTTGCGCAAACTTTCTTGGATTGTAGCAGTCGAATATTTTGTAAGGAAAGCTTTCTCGAATCAAACAAACGTATTTCATGATTCAGCGGTTTTGCTAGCTCATATGGTTGCGTCAACGGTGATGTGGGACATCACGGACTGTATTTTTTAATATTCTGAGCAGTAACTAGGTAAGATATTTTTGAAAGCAAGTATAAATAAAATTGGGTGGATGGACTTCTTGCCCTCGGAAAAATTTTCAAAATGGCGATGCTTGTGCAAGCTTTGCTCTGTCTTCGCTGAACTCACTATATGTTCGTCTTCGTGATTACATTTTGCCGGGGACAAGTCGGGTGTTTGGAATATTTTTTCACTCCCATATGTCGTTTTTCGTGCATTGTCGTTCGGCGCTTGCAAAGGAAAATTCATTTCCGTTCTGCTGTCCGGCGAAACGGCTTTCTGCAAATTACGGACGCGAGCGTTTATTTCCCGTGTCCACATAGGCATTTTTCTTTCGTTTGGTTCTCTTTGTTCGTCTCGAGGTTTGTGCGCGATATCTGAATTCTCTTGAGCGCTGAACAGCGTTGGCGACGGCAACATTAATATTTGTATCAAGTTCCGTCGCTTTAGTGGTTACCCAGTTGGGTATTCCAATGCCGGCTGGAGTGGCCAAGCGGTTCTAGGCTCTTCAATCTGGAACCGCGCGACCGCTGCGGTCGCAGGTTCGAATCCTGCCTCGGGCATGGATATGTGTGTGATGTCCTTAAGTTAGTTAGGTTTAATTAGTTCTAAGTTCTAGGGAGCTGATGACCTCAGATGCTAAGTCCCATAGAGCTCTGAGCCATTTGAGGTATTCCAATATTTGTTTGCCTTTTGCGAGATTCTAACTGTTCGTCTAAGATCTTTTCATTATATATTTTGGGATTTGTAATGTCAGATGTTACTTCTTCCACATCCGATTTTATAGCAGAATCCGAATTTTTTAATTTTGCAACATCACTGTCCAGTTTATTGAATTTGTCCAAAACTGGTGCATAAGCCTGCTTCATATTCGTTAGCTCGGACCTGATGTTGGCTATTCGGTTTTTACTTCATTTTTTAATTCTTTGTCTCTGTGATAGCGTTAGTGATCGCTTCATTCCAACTTTTTCAGGAAAGTAGTAAGCTGGTCAAGTGCAAAACTATCTTCCGTCGTCCCATTAAACTGATCCGTACCCGCTGTCGTTTCATTAATTGCACGGGTCGGACACCATTTTCGTTATTTTGTGCGATCTCCGTTCAAGTACGGGGTTTGATTTTCTAACTAATTTGCAGTGAAATCTATGAGTGATTCATTTAGATTTACCGCTTCATTTTCGAAATCTGGTGGTGAAGCCATGGTTTCAATTGTTAAATTATCATTTTTACCTACTTTGAACGTAATATGAAATTTAGGAAAATTAGAAAAATTTCTCACACGAATATTAATATTATAACAGTAACACACGCACACACACACACACACACACACACACACACAATAATGTTAATACAATGCTCTTTTATGATTGAGGGGCCAAATCGACCATTTGTGTTCTATAGCTTCACACGCCAAAACTATCTTACGTCGGATTTTGCAAAATTGGATTTTTCTTATTACACTCTTCCAGAATCACTGAGCTGAACTACTACTACTATCTACGAATTTACTTTTGTAGAGAATATAAGAAAAAAAACTACAGAAGAAAACAACGTCTTGACAGAGCAGAAAAATTCATTTTTTTAACAGATGTACAGTTTGCCGTAAACTGGAATGGTTGACCTTTTTCACGTCGTCGTACACTTCATAGGATGGTTATATTGAATAGATATACAAATTTTATATTCGAAATTGGAATTTAAATTGTTAGATACAATTATTATTACGTTGCGGCCCCACGTGGGGCTCCAAATATAATAGTAATAATAATAATAATAATATTAATTAACCCCGTGGAGGCCCAGGAAAAGAATAGGCCTCCGGTATGTTCTGCCAGTCGTAAAAGGCGACGAAAAGAACAAACCGCTAATAGTGCTAACCCCCCTTTTAGTGTGAGTGGTTGGTTCAGGACAGAACTAATGAAGGCTCGGACAAGCGCTGTCATGGTCGGGGACGACGCTTGAAGTCTATGCCCGTCCACAATGGTAACGACACTGCTAGCTACACGGAAAATGATTTAAATCCAAGTAGAGGTGTTTGCAGGATATGTTTCCTGCAACAACCCTAGAAGGGAAACAAAGACAGAGGATGAGATGGTCAGATGAAATAAACCGACACCACATGTTCTGTTATTACCAAGCAACGAACTTAGGAACCAACACAACTGGATACAAATCAGAAGTATACACAACGTTTGTTACCACAAACCCAGAATTAAAATTTTTAACAGAACAACGACTAGCTCATCAGGTCCGTGCCATAATAAAAAATAACAGGGTACCCCAGTCAGATTAGAAAACATCAAACAACAAGTAGAACAAATACTGGAACAAAATAATTTGCAATCAGAAGGAGAAGAAAATACAGTAATGGACTCCAACATACCAGCGCAAACAAACAAAGAACAACACGCATCAGTTAAGCAATCAGAGGAAAACGAAATCTTAAGACAGCCATCAGAACAAGCACAAATAAAACACGAAGTGACACACATGTTAGATATAGAAGAAAAATTTCAGCTGACATATATAGAATACAAAGACACAAATACAGACATTAGACCATTCTTGCATATACCACCAAATAACCCACAAGTCGAAACAACAATAACAAATATCAATACAATCATACACAACAAAATAAATTAAAATACAACTATGGAAGAGTTCCAACTACTGGCTTATATAGGAACACTCACTACACTAAATACACACACTAAGCAGAGATCAGAACCAACCAACACACAGAAGAAACCTACAAAACCAGCATGGCAACACAGGTTACAGATCGGAATAGAAAAACTGAGAAAAGACATTGGACAGCTAACACAATTTATAAGACATCAAATGTCAGACAAAAAACGGAAAAGGTTAGGTAAAATCTCACAACAAGAAGCGATACAGCAATAAGATGAAAAGAAGCAGAAATTACAAGCACTGGCCAAACAACTTAGAAGATACAAAAAAAGTGAAAGAAGAAGGAAACAAAACCAAACATTCAACACAAACCAAAAGAGATTTTACCAGACAATAGATAACACACACATTAAAATAGATAATCCACCACACATAACAGACATAGAACACTTCTGGAGCAACATATCGTCAAACCTGATACAACATAAGAGAGATACACGCTGGATACAAGCAGAAACAGACACATACAAGACGATACCACAAATGCCTGAAGTGATAATTTTGGAACAGGAAGTCACCCGAGCCATTAATTCTATGCACAATTGGAAAGCCCCTGGAAAAGATAAAATAGCAAATTTCTGGCTAAAGAAGTTCACCTCAACACATTCACATCTAACTAAATTATTTAACGGTCACATTTCAGACCCATACAAATTCCCTGATAGACTAACACATGGAATAACTTACCTGAAATCTAAAGATCAAGCAGACACAGAAAACCCAGCAAAATATCGCCCCATAACATGCCTACCAACAATATACAAAATATTAACTTCAGTCATTAGCCAGAAATTAATGACACATACAACACGGAACAAAATTATAAATGAAGAACATATGTGCTGTTGCAAAGGAGCACGAGGATGTAAAGAGCAACTGATAATAAATGCACAGGTACATATCAAGCTAAAACTAAACAAAGGTCGCTACACTACTCAGACATTGATTACCAAAAAGCTTTTGATAGTGTACCCCACTCATGGTTACTACAAATATTGGAAATATACAAAGTAGATCCTAAATTGATACAGTTCCTAAACATAGTAATGAAAAATTGGAAAACCACACATAATATCCACACAAATTCAAATAATATCACATCGCAGCTAATACAGATTAATCGTGGAATATACCAAGGAGACTCATTAAGTCTTTTCTGTTTCTGCTTTGCTCTGAACCCACTATCCAACATGTTAAACAATACAAATCATGGATACAATATTACTGGAACATACCAACACAAAATCACACATTTGCTATGCATTGATGATCTAAAACTACTTGCAGCAACAGATCAACAACTCAACCAATTACTAAGGATAACAGAAGTTTTCAGCAATGATATAAATATGGTTTTTGGAACAGACAAATGTAAGAAAAGTAGCATAGTCAAGGGAAAACACACTAAACAAGAAGATTACATATTGGATAACCACAGCGACTGCATAGAAGCGATGGAAAAAGCAGATGCCTATATATATCTAGGATACAGACAAAAAATAGGAATACATAATACAAATGTTAAAGAAGAACTAAAAGAAAAACATAGACAAAGACTAACAAAAAACACTGAAAACAGAATTGACAGCAAGAAACAAGACAAAAGCTATAAATACTTACGCTATACCAATATTGACCTACTCATTTGGAGTAGTGAAATGGAGTAACACAGACCTAGAAGCACTCAATACATTTACACGATCACAATGCCACAAATATAGAATACATCACATACATTCAACAACAGAAAGATTCACATTAAGCAGCAACGAAGGAGGTAGGGGATTTATCGACATAGAAAACCTACATTATGGACAGGTAGACAATTAAAGAAAATTCTGTATAGAACGAGCAGAACTAACAAAATACACAAAGCAATCACTCATATAAATACATCGGCTACACCATAGCAATTTCATAACCACCTCTACAACCCTTTAGATCACATAACATCAACAGATACGAAGAAAGTAAATTGGAAAAAGAAAACACTACATGGCAAACACCCGTATCATCTAACACAGCCACCCTTCGATCAAGACGCATCCAACACATGGCTAAGAAAAGGCAATATACACATTGAGACAGAAGGATTCATGATTGCAACACAGGATCGAACAATAAACACCAGATATTACAGCAAGCATATTATTAAAGATCCCAATACCACAACAGAAAAATGTAGACTCTGAAAACAACAAGTAGAAACAGTAGACCACATCACAAGTTCTCTGCGTAATAACCTCTAATTTTTGAATTGGAAATCTGAAGGTGGCATGTTCAACTGTAGGTACTCCTCACAATCCGGTAATTAAATAAAAACACAATGTTTAAGGCAAATAACTTCTGTGGTTTGAATATCAGTATGAATGGGAACACATGTGGAGATTTTTGATATGTTACAGAGTACGTGGGACAGTTAAGAAGTTTCAAAAATTACTTTCAGCTTAGTAACGTCAGGTGACTGGATTCCAGCAGACTGTCTCTGTCCCTTAAGCGTTTGTCTCAAACTCATTTGCCAGCATATTTTGAAAAGTGCAAGTAAGGAGGTTCAAAAGAATTACAAGTGTACACTGCTAAGATAGCTGTGGTAGACGTGGAACATTTTCTTTAGCAATGACGAAACTTGCTGTTTATATTATTAACGGTATGTTACTGTAATTGTCAGAATGATGTTGTTTCCTCATAGGTCTAAGCAATCCCTACATGCTTGCAACAGGGTTTTATATAACTGGCTACTCTATACTCCTCTTTAATCTTAGCCCCTAACATACCACTTTACACACAAGTAAACAAAACATTTACCATTTTCATGTTCACATACTGAATACGCCAGAAATAAGTGTGAGAATTTGCGTTAATACTGATTTAGTGCGGGTGGGCTGCGCGAAAATATGAACTATGCAACAGGACTGCTATACATTCAGATGGAATCACGACTGCTACATCACAATTAAAATTAGGATCACTACACCAGCATATTTGCATGTGACATTAATTAAACGTCGAAGCTGCTCATTAGTCAGTGACGCGTGAAATGTTTTCGATTGCCAGCAATCAGTTAATTATCAGATGAAGCTCGCTGACCTACTTTGTGGAGCTGTTTTTGCTTGCTCTGTAGACTTTCCAATATTTGGTTGGGAGAGGTCTGTCGCATCTAGTACAGGGCTATTGTTCAAAATTCTACAAAAGAAGACGAACCTTTGCCATTTTAATAGTATGGGTGACTCTTGGGTAGGTCATGGAATTTTTATTGATATTGTCTGCTCTGATGTTTGTCTGAATCATGTTGGCGGCTGTTTACCAAGGGCTGATGTATTCATTATGCAGTGCCGTGAAAACTTAGTAGGGCATTAAATTCAGATGAGTGACACTGAAGATAACACAGTGGAATGTTGCGGTGCTGTCGCACTAGAGCAAGTCGAAAATACAGCCATTATTATTACTCCAAGCTTCTTTTCACAAGCAATAATCTACAATTTCATTTGCCTTAATAAGTCCCAGTGTTTAATCTGGACGTCATTACTTTGAAAATTGGGATACTGATAACAAAAGTCTGCATTTCTACTTTTCCGATGAATATAAATGTTGTGTGGTTACACATCCACTCAAACACAAGTATTATTTGCGTATTCCCCGTTACATATTACAGATATATTTGTCAAAATCCAATTCCTTCTCTAAAGGAGCGTCAAATTAGAGGATACCTATACAACTTACTCGCCATCATACACTGAAGAGCCGAAGAAACTGGTACGCCTGCTTAATATCGTGTAGGGTCCCCGCAGGCACACAGAAGTGCCGCAGTGGCACGTGGCATAGACTCGACTAACGTCTGAAGTAGAGCTGGAGGGAACTGACACTATAAATTCTGGAGGGCTGCTCATAAATCTGTAAGAGTACGAGGGGGTGGAGATCTCTTCTGAACAACACGTTGCAAGGCATCCCAGATATGCTCAATAATGTTTCTGTCTGTGGATTTTGGTGGCCATCGGAAACTCAGAAGACTTATCCTGGATCCACTCTGTAGCAACTCTGAATGTGTGGCGTGTCTTATTGTCCTGCTGGAATTGCCCAAGTTCGTCGGAATGCACAATGGATGTGAATGGATGCAGGCGTTCATAAAGGTTGCGTACGTACACGTCACCGGTCAGAGTCGTATCCAGGCATATCAGGGGCCTCATATCACTCCAAGTGCACACGCCCAACACCATTACAGAACCTCTACCAGCTTGAACTCTCCCTGTTCACATACTGGGTCCACGGATTGATGAGGTTGTCTCCATGCCCGTGTGCGTCCATTCACTCGTTACAATTTACATTTTAACAGGAGCAACCGACTTAACACCTTCGCCAGACACTTGTTGTCTTATACAGGCGTTGCCGACCGCTGCTCTTTACACATCTCTAGTTTTGAGTACGCATACGGCGGTCGGGGTGGCCTCGCGGTTCTAGATGCTACATTGTGGAACCGCGCGACCGCTACGGTCGCAGGTTCGAAACCTGCCTCGGGCATGGATGTGTCTGGTGTCCTTAGGTTAGTTAGGTTTAAGTAGTTCTAAGCTCTAGGGGACTAATGACCTCAGAAGTTAAGTCCCACAGTGCTCATAGCTCTTTGAACCATTTTAGTACGCATACCTACACTAGATTCATTGGCGTTTCAGTGCTTTTTCTTCTATGTAGATCTTTAGGTGGCCTCACGAGGGCTGACAGAACACTGAAAGACCTGAGTCGAAACAAGGCGGCCGGCGTAGACAACATTCCATTAGTACTACTGATGGCCTTGGGAGAGCCAGTCATGACAAAGCTCTTCCAGCTGGTAAGCAAGATGTATGAGACAGGCGAAATACCCTCAGTCTTCAAGAAGAATATAATAATTGCAAATCCCAAAGAAAGCAGGTGCTGACAGATGTGAAAATTACCGAACTATCAGTTTAATAAGTCACAGCTGCAAAATACTAACGCGAATTCTTTACAGACGAATGGAAAAACTGGTTGATGCGAACCTGGGGGAGGATCAGTTTGGATTCCGTAGAAATGTTGGAACACTTGAGGCAATACTGACCTTACGACTTATCTTAGAAGAAAGATTAAGAAAAGGCAAACCTACGTTTCTAGCATTTGTAGACTTAGAGAAAGCTTTTGACAATGGTGACTGGAAAACTCTCTTTCAAATTCTGAAAGTGGCAGGGGTAAAATACAGTGAGCGAAAGGTTATTTACAATTTGTACAGAAACCAGATGGCAGTTATTAGAGTCGAGGGGCATGAAAGGGAAGCAGTGGTTGGAAAAGGAGTGAGACAGGCTTGTAGCCTCTCCCCGATGTTATTCAATCTGTATATTGAGCAAGCAGTAAAGGAAACAAAAGAAAAATTTGGAGTAGGTATTAAAATTCATGGAGAAGAAGTAAAAACTTTGAGGTTCGCCGATGACATTGTAATTCTGTCAGAGACGGCAAAGGACTTGGAAGAGCAGTTGAACGGAATGGACTGTGTCTTGAAAGGAGGATATAAGATGAACATCAACAAAAGCAAAACGAGGATAATGGAATGTAGTCAAATTAAATCGGGTGATGCTGAGGGAATTAGATTAGGAAACGAGACACTTAAAGTAGTAAAGGAGTTTTGCTATTTAGGAAGTAAAATAACTGATGATGGTCGAAGTGGAGAGGATGTAAAATGTAGACTGGCAATGGCAAGGAAAGCGTTTCTGAAGAAGAGAAATTTGTTAACATCGAATATAGATTTATCTATCAGGAAGTTGTTTCTGAAAGTATTTGTTTGGAGTGTAGCCATGTATGGAAGTGAAACATGGACGATAGCTAGTTTGGACAAGAAGAGAATAGAAGCTTTCGAAATGTGGTGCTACAGAAGAATGCTGAAGATAGGGTCAATAGATCACGTAACTAATGAGGAGGTATTGAATAGGATTGGGGAGAAGAGAAGTTTGTGGCACAACTTGACTAGAAGAAGGGATCGGTTAGTAGGACATGTTTTGAGGCATCCAAGGGATCACAAATTTAGCATTGGAGGGCAGTGTGGAGAGTAAATATCGTAGAGGGAGACCAAGAGATGAATACACTAAGCAGATTCAGAAGGATGTAGGTCTCAGTAGGTACTGGGAGATGAAGAAGCTTGCACAGGATAGAGTAGCATGGAGAGCTGCATCAAACCAGCCTCTGGACTGAAGACAACAACAACAACAACAACAACAACAACAACAACGAAACGTGTTTGTCTCCCTTTGTGTGTCGTTGCGTATTTTTCCATACGTCTTTTTCTCGTTCTTCTCCCTCAAGCAACAGACCAGTTCGCCCGTTGCGACTCCTAGACCCAACCACTCCTATTGGTCTAGCAACATTCCTTCTTACTTCAACGACGTACTGTATTAGTTGTTTTCGCATACGTTCATAATTGATTATTTTCTTTATGTTCTTCCATTATACTCTCTGCTCCTTAACCTTTTCATTTAACTGGAAAATTCCTAAATTCCTCCAGATGGTGTCTTTTTTAATCTTTCTCTTCCTATTCTGCACTGGACCGTCCTCAAAAATCTCATCTCAACTGCTTGGAACTACTGTGTTCTAAAGTTCATAGTCCAGTTTTCGTTCTGGTACCATACAGCCCCCAGGAAACTGTATAATTTTATGTAATTCTAGCATGGTGTCCGTTCTTTTTGACGTTAAGTAGGTGTCGGGATCTGTGAAAGTAGATGGCAGCACTTGGGAACTAACGACCCTTTCAAAACTTTACAGCGGGACACCTTGGATATAGTGATCTTTCAATGGAAAGCATTTATTAACGTCAACTAACGGACATATGTTGGTATTTAGAACATTAAACAGGATTACTTATATCATGATACCAAAGCCAGACTTGTTTTACTCAAAAAAAGAAAACACCAGAAAAAAAACTTGACATTACTGATCTTTGGCACTGCACCACTCAGAAAGTTGTTGACAAAAATAGTATGATTTCATTAATTACAGTGAGGCACTAGTCACAAATATTTAAAAAATAAACAAGGTAACAACAACACACAGTGACTTCTTCTCCTAAAGTCAATGGGTGCAGCTTCAGATCTATGAAGGGGCCGCCCGCTGCACTAGCTTCAACATAAGACAAAATCAACAGTTATTAGCTCAGGCGACTAGATAATAAGTATGTACTACGTTGGTTGCATAGCACCAAACAGTAGCCCCTTTTAAATTTATTATTTAACTGAACAAAATCTGTGAACTACAAACATGGTCACTAGCCCCATCAGTAAAGCGTAGGAAGTTTAAACACAATTTGCTTACGACAATTAAAATATCTTACGCCAGAACTGCATGAACATGGACACTAGCCCTTGTGAATTAACGACCAAAAAGTTTAATTTCTAGTTTAGCAAGTTTTCCAGAATGACCTGGGATCTAACGCTTTGAAAACTACAAGACACATGACCAATGCTGAAGAAAGATTAATTACAACACACATTTTTAGACACGGACTGTAAACGACAAACTTCAGGCACCAGCCCCACTTTAAATTGTCCCCTCAGCAGCCAAAATCTACGCCAGAATGTGGGCATTTTGACTCTGGCACCAGCCAGTTCTCCTTAACTGCTGATACGTAAATAACAAGAATAAAGAATATCACGGTTTAAAATCAACAACAACATTGAGCAACACCGTGTAAACTTCATCTTCCTTGACTTCCGCCATGGGTGTTGGGTTTCCGGGTTCCGCTTAATAAGTCAGGAATTCACCACATACAGGAAGCAGCTACACGGGTAGCAGGGGCTGTGTAGAAGGAATTTGGCGGATTTTCAGGTCACAGGGTCTCAGGAAACCACAGAAAGAGCGTTTGTCTAATAGAGGGAGGTAAAACACAGTACGGTCTACAATCGGTGTTTTAGTCGTAAATTGTCGTAGCTGTGTTTGGAAAGACCAGAGCACCACCCCCTGATACGAAGTACTGAAGCTGAAACAGGTGCAGGTACGTAAAGCCGACTAAAGCTGGAAATAAGTTTAGACAACATTTTTTAAAATGACCTAATAATGTTCAGAAAGGATAGATTATTGCTGTCAGAAGTGGTTTACCTTGTAGTGAAACTGAAGTAGATAGTTCCTGCGAAACAGCGTGGGTAGAGGTTATATTAGACAATCGGAGTAAACTATTAATTAGATCGTTTTATCGACTCCCCGACAGGGAAGATATAGTTGAACAACTCAAAGATTTGAGTCTCATTTCAAATAGTTATAGTTGGTGGTGACTTCAATATACCCTCGATAAGCTGAAAAAATTTTACGTTTAAAGCCAGCGGCAAGCATAAAACGTCATCCAAAATTGTACTGAATGCATTCTCAGAAAATTATTTGCTACAATTAATTCATGAGCTCATTCGAAACGTAAATGGTTACGCAAGCTTACTTGACCTCTTGGCAACAAATAATCATGCACCGATATGGTTGTATCATGGCGGATACAGGGAGTAGCAAAAAACTTCCTTCACTTTACCTCTATGGTCACAAATATATTTTCATCAGATTAACAGAGATAAAACAGATCTGAAAACTGTCGTTATAGACCGACACCGGTAATCTGATAAGAAAATATTGTGAACGTTGACGTAAAGTAAAAGAAATTTATTCTATATTCTGTTCACTGTTTTATTCAAGACCATGTCGCAGCTTGTGAAGCAGGAATTAGCGACCACAAGGAAGTGGCTACTAGGCTGAATACCGTAACACACACAACCAACAAAAAGGTACACAAAGTACATTTATTTAAAAAATCTGATAAAAATGCTCTAAACGCCTTTTTAAGGGACAGTCTCCACTCCTTCCGATCTGGTCATGTAGGAGTAAAAGAGATGTGGAATGATTTCATAAAGATAGTACCGACGGCAACTGAGCTATATATACAACATAAATGATGATACTGATCCCCCATGGTACACAAAACGGGTAAGATTGCTGTAGCAGGAACGAGAAAAGTATGCCAAATTTAAAAGAACGCCAAATCCCCAAGATAATCAAAGTTTTAGAGAAATACGAAATTAGCACGTGCTTCAACGCGAGATGCTTTTAATAATTTCCACAACGAAACTCTGTCTCGGAATCTGGAAGAAAACCCAAAGAGATTCTGGTCCTACATAAATAACACCAGTGGCAAAACGCAGTCAATACCTTCACTGCTCGAAAGCAACGGTGAAGTCATTGATGGTTCAAATGGCTCTGAGCACTATGAGACTTAACTTCTGAGGTCATCAGTCCCGTACAACTTAAAACTACTTAAACCTAACTAAATTAAAGACATCACACAACACTCACTCATCACGTGAAATCATTGATGACAGTGCTACAGAAGCAGAGTTAATGAAGACGATTTTCCGAAACTCCTTCACCAAAGAAGATGAAGTAAATATTCCTAAATTCCAATCAAGAACAACTGCCAAGATGAGACACATAGAAGTAGATATCCTCGGTGTAGCAAAGCAGCTTAAATCACATAATAACGGCAAGGCCTCTGGTTCAGATTGTACACTCCTGGAAATGGAAAAAAGAACACATTGACACCGGTGTGTCAGACCCACCATACTTGCTCCGGACAGTGCAAGAGGGCTCTACAAGCAATGATCACACGCACGGCACAGCGGACACAGCAGGAACCGCTGTGTTGGCCGTCGAATGGCGCTAGCTGCGCAGCATTTGTGCACCGCCGCCGTCAGTGTCAGCCAGCTTGCCGTGGCATACGGAGCTCCATCGCAGTCTTTAACACTGGTAGCATGCCGCGACAGCGTGGACGTGAACCGTATGTGCAGTTGACCGACTTTGAGCGAGGGCGTATAGTGGGCATGCGGGAGGCCGGTTGGACGTACCGCCGAATTGCTCAACACGTGGGGCGTGAGGTCTCCACAGTACATCGATGTTGTCGCCAGTGGTCGGCGGAAGGTGCACGTGCCCGTCGATCTGGGACCGGACCGCAGCGACGCACGGATGCACGCCAAGACCGTAGGATCCTACGCAGTACCATAGGGGACCGCACCGCCACTTCCCAGCAAATTAGGAACACTGTTGCTCCTGGGGTATCGGCGAGGAACATTCGCAACCGTCTCCATGAAGCTGGGCTACGGTCCCGCACACCGTTAGGCCGTCTTCCGCTCACGCCCCAAGATCGTGCAGCCCGCCTCCAGTGGTGTCGCGACAGGCGTGAATGGGGGGACGAATGGAGACGTGTCGTCTTCAGCGATGAGAGTCGCTTCTTCCTTGGCGCCAATGATGGTCGTATGCGTGTTTGGCGCCGTGCAGGTGAGCGCCACAATCAGGACTGCATACGACCGAGGCACACAGGGCCAACACCTGGCATTATGGTGTGGGGAGCGATCTCCTACACTGGCTGTACACCTCTGGTGATCGTCGAGGGGACACTGAATAGTGCACGGTACATCCAAACCGTCATCGAACCCATCGTTCTACCATTCCTAGACCGGCAAGGGAACTTGCTCTTCCAACAGGACAGTGCACGTCCGCATGTATCCCGTGCCACCCAACGTGCTCTAGAGGGTGTAAGTCAACTACCCTGGCCAGCAAGATCTCGAGATCTGTCCCCCATTGAGCATTTGTGGGACTGGATGAAGCGTCGTCTCACTCGGTCTGCACGTCCAGCACGAACGTGGTCCAACTGAGGCGCCAGGTGGAAATGGCATGGCAAGCCGTTCCACAGGACTACATCCTGCATCTCTGCGATCGTCTCCATGGGAGAATAGCAGCCTGCATTGTTGCGAAAGGTGGATATACACTGTACTAGTGCCGACATTGTGCATGCTCTGTCGCCTGTGTCTATGTGCCTCTGGTTCTGTCAGTGTGATCATGTGATGTATCTGACCCCAGGAATGTGTCAATAAAGTTTCCTCTTCCTGGGACAATGAATTGACTGTGTTCTTATTTCAATTTCCAGGAGTGTATACTAGTCAGGTTCCATTCAGAGTATGCTAATACAATAGCTCAATTTTTAGCAATTATATACAACCGCTCGGTCACAGAAAAATCCGTACCTAAAGACTGGAAAATTGATGAAGCCACACGAATACCCAAAAAGGATAACAGGACAAATCCACTGAATTACAGGCCCATATCACTAACTTCGATTTGTAGTATGGTTTTGGAATATATACTTTAGGTCGGACGTCATGAATTATCTCGAAGAAAACGATTTACTGACACATATTCAGCATATATTCAGAAAAATCGTTCCTGTGAAATACAACTAGCTCTTAATACTCATGTGGTAATGAGTGTTATCGACAGGGGATATCAAATGGATTCCATAATTTTAGATATCCAGAATACTTTCGACACCGTTCCACACAAGCGTCTTCTAACCAAACTGAGTGCCTATGGAATATTGCCTCATTTATGCGACTGTTTTCGTGATCTCCTGTCAGAAAGGTCACAGTTTGCAGTAATAGACGGAAAGTCATCGAGTAAAACAGAAGTAATAACTGGCGTGCACCAAGTAAGGGTTTAGGACGATGTCATTTACCGTCAGATGACCAAAACGAAATGCAAAATGATTTAGATAAGATACCTGTATGGTGCGAAACGTCGCAGTCGACCCTGAATAAAGAAGAGTGTCAAGTTACTCACATGAGTACTAAAAGAAATCCGTTAAATTTCGATTACGCGGTAAGTCACACAAATCTGAAGGCTGTAAATTCAACTAAATACTTAGGAATTACAGTTAAAAATAACCAAAATTGGAACTATCACGTAGATAATGTTGTGGGCAGAACAAACCAAAGACTGTGATTCATTGGCAGAACACTTCAAACGTGCAACAGTCCCCGTGCAGATCGGGAGGTTAGAATAGGTCCACGGTATTCCTGCCTGTCGTAAGAGGCGACTAAGAGGAGTCCCAGAAATTTCGTCCTTTATGTGATGGTCCGCTGTAGGGTTTGACCTCCATACTTCCAAATATTTGCGAAGAGCGAGCCAATTGGGGAAGGGTGGTTTACATGGCGCATCGTGTCGATAGTGCATTGAGATCTTTAGCCCCCTGTCTCGTCGCCACACTGCAGTCGCGCTCATTCTCCATCTCATGGGCAAGGATACATTCCTCAGTTCGGTTACTTCCGTGCACTACACAGTGTCGCTTGGACTTCTGTGCACATGATATCCAGCCAGCTTGGTAGCCAGTCCGTTGTAGTGGGACTGCCATGTACCCTGTTGGTTGCAGCACCCTGACGACACAGGCAGCGCTCTGCTAATGCCTGAGCCATTAGCTCCCCACGCACCCGAAGGAGCAGATGCCTATCTCTAAGGGACATAGAGACTCCTGGCAATGGCCATCCTGTCAGGTGGCCCTTGCTGCGGCTGGGTGGCTCCCCTGGGAAGGGCCCTTGGTTGGCCATACCATGGAAGGAACGCAGGGCTATTGGTGGCAGTCAAGCTTATTCGCCCCGGTACCTAATATCTACATGACTTGATGGGGAATCATTCATCGAAACGAAGCTTTTGTTTTTTGTGGAGCATTTACAGGACAAGTTTGTGGAGGTGGAGAGCTTATCAAAAGTGCACTCTAGGTCAGTCTGGATCAAAACAGCATCCTCTGCCCAGTCACGGGTAATCCCCACTTGTGACAAGCTGGGGGATGTTTCTGTTTCCATCACGCCCCATAAGAGCTTGAATATGGTTCAGTGTCTTATATTCCGAAGGGATCTTCTTTTGCAGTCTGATGATGAACAGCGTGCCAACCTAGAATGACGAGGTGTTCACTTTGTCCGGCTCGCCCACTGGGGTCTGTGGGTTAATCAGGTTGCCCTCAGTGCTGTCATATCGGCCTTTGAGGGTGATGCATTACCCAAAGAGGTGAAGGTGATGGCGTACCATTGTGATGTGAAGCCATATATCCCTCCCCCGATTCAGTGTTGTAAATGTTGGAAGTTTGGCCATATGTCCTCCCAGTGTACTCTCAACATCATGTGTCGAGATTATGGACATCCTATGCATCCCAATATTCCACATGCCACTCCTCCCATCTGTGTTAACTGCGGAGAGCATCATTCTCCTTGCTCTCCAGACTGCAGGATTCTATTGCAAGAACGGAAGATAATAGAAAGTAAGATTCTGGGCTGCCTGACCTACACTGTGGCTAAGCAAAAATAAGAGAAGCTCCATCCTATGTGTCTGTCATCTACCTATGTCACCGCTGCGACAATGGTTCTGCCATTTGCCCTTTCGTCACGTACAGTTGGCTCTGTAAGCCATCAGGCTCCACCTGCAACCTTGATGGTGGGGGGCACTACCCTCCCTGTTGCTCCTGCACCACGTACTTTGGGAGTAACACTCATCCCCCCCCCACCAACCATCAGGGACACCAGTCCCCACACTGGAGAAGTGTACATCTTCTTTGGCTCCTCACACAGGATTGAGTCCCTTGGGACACTCCCTTCCCAGCTTCCCAGGTTCTGTTTAGTGGAAAAGTGGATGCCTGCCTATGGCTGAGGCAACCACAGGTCACTGGTCATAGGGCTCTGTCCCCGAGACTGACCCAGTGAAGCCCACCCAGCTGTAACCATGGAAGGAATAGTGGCAGAAACCAAAAAAGAAGAAGGCACCCCAGAATCCAGACCTTGCAGTACTCTACATCTGAGGATGTGGTGGAGATCCTGGCGTCCGCTGAGGACCTAGATCCCGGCAGACCCTCAGACACAATGGATGTCACTCGCACAGTTACTCAATCGGTATCAGCATGTGACCCTGAGGTGTAACCTGCCTCCTTGAGCACTTCATGCCTTTCCAGCCTAATAATGACGTCATCCTCCAGTGGAATTGTGGCGGTTTTTTCCACCACCTTGGCGAGCTCTGCCAACTTTTCAAGCTTCACCCTTTTCCCCGCATTGCTCTCCAGGAAACTGGGTTTCTGGTGATATGAACCCCCACCCTCCATGGATATTGGGGTTATTATAAAAATTGGGCCAGTTATAAGAGGGTATCTGCTGGAGTCTACGTCCTTATCTCTCTTTACAGCGTGTCTGTCCCTCTTCAAATACCTTTAGAGGCTGTCACTGTTTGGGTGTCGACGCCTCAGGCTGTTACTGTCTGCAGTCTCTATCATCCACCAGGTGATGATGTCCCTCATCATGTATTGGCTGCACTGATAGCCCAACTGCCGCCAGCAAGTGTTAGCATAGCTCGACCTTTCTCTTTTAAATAATGGTGCCTCCACACAGTTTAGTGTGGCACATGGCACGTACTGAGCCACCTACCTTTCGGTCTCCAGCACTGGCCTTCTACCATCTGTTCAGTGGCATGTGCATGACGACTAGTGCGGTAGTGACCACCTTCCGATCTTTCTGTCACTGTCGTGGCATCACTCTTCTAGGCATCTTCCCAGATGGGCTTTGAATAAAGTCGATTGGGACTCATTCGCCTCAATTGCGACTATAGAGCCTCTTTCTCATGACACCATTGGTGTAGTGGTTCACACGATCACCACCAACAGCGTTTCTGCAGCGGAATCTGAAATTCCCAGTTCTTCAGGGTCTCCTCGGTGGAGGACTGTGCCTTGGTGGTCACCAGAGATTAATGAGGCGATTCGTGAGCGCAGGCAGTACCTCCAACATCATAAGTGACACCCATCACTGGACCACCTCATTGCCTTTCAGTGGCTCCATGCCCGACCACGATGCCTTTCTTCTGACAGAAGCAGGAGTGCAGGGAAGGTATATACACCATTGGCATCCATACGTCTCAGGTTTTGGCCAAGATTAGGCGACTCAATGGCTATTGGACCCCTGTCAGCGTACCTGGGCTTTCCCTGAATGGAGCAGCCTGTACTGACTCCGACACAATTGCAGAACTCTTAGTGGAGCATTATGCTCAGACTTCCACTTCTATGAATTACCTGCTGGCCTTCTGCTTCCTGAAAGAGACGATGGAATGTCAGAGCCTTTCATTCCATATGCGCCACCGCGAATCCTACAATGCTCCTTTCAGTGAGCAGGAATTCCCAAGTGCCCTGGCCACTATCAGATGGTCAAACACCTCTTGGTGAACTAACAGCGACGACTCCTAGACGTCTACAACCACATCTTGGTTGAGGGTGCGTTCCCATCACAATTGTGCGAAAGCATCATCATCCTCATGTTGAAACCTGTCAAGAACCCACTGGAGATGGACAGGTACCCCCCAATTAGCCTCACCGACGTTCCATGCAAGTTGCTCGAGTGCATGGTGAGCCATGGTTGACTGCTTGAGTCTTGGGGCCCGCTGACTCCATCACAAGGTGGGTTCTGTAAGGACCGCTCTGCCACCAATAATCTGGTCTGCCTGAAGTCGGCCATCCACACGACGGAGCTGTAGCCTATCACTGATGATATTTAATCTGTGTATTGAGCAGGCACTATGTGAAACATAAGAAAAATTGGGAGCAGATATTAAAGGAGGAACTGAATACAAATTTGAAGAAGGTAAATTGGTGGTACAATCAGATTAAAAAATGGGATCGGTTGGTAGGACACATTCTAATGCATCGATGGATCACCATCTTAGTTCTGGAATGAAGCGTGCAGGGTAAAAATCGTAGAGGGAGAACAATAGGTGAGAACAGTTAGCAGATTCAGATTGATGTAAGTTGCAGTAGCTACTCGAAGATGAAGAGGCTTCCACAGGATAGAGTAACATAGAGAGCTGCATCAAACCAGTCTTTTTATTGAAGACAATAATAACAACAACAACAACTCAATTAGACTGTAAGTTGCTGGAGGTTTTAAGATTTCACAGTTTTGTAAGGCCTCTTGAAGCTCCTTAAATTCTGTTTTGTAAATTTACAAAGACATCTGTTACTTCTTCTACATCCTAACTTCCTCCCCTTCCGGCGGCATATTTCTACAGAACCTCATCATTTCTTCCCTGTGATACGTTCTTGTTGATGTGTTCTGGGTATGTAAGAGGCGATGCTTTGCCTCAGAGTTCCCTGGCATGCCAGGAGAGCGTGCTATTGCTGACGGTCGGCGTGCAGCGCTCAAAGAAAAGGTATGGGCAGTATAGAGAGGACCAGTCTTCAGGCCGACAGCCGTACGTGAAGGTGGCCCAGGATGGTGAAGGTTGTTGGTGTTGGAGGGTCGCTGGTTTATCTGTTTGTAAGTTGCTACGTTGAGAACAACCACGAGTAGAGTCGTTACTACTTTCGTCCAGTTTCAGTACTGTTGCGGAACATTTGATGTGTTGGACACAGGTTTAACTCCGCCATCGATGTATTTCACTGCGTGGCTGTGTGGCAGTCAACATCTTCGTATAACGGACATTAATGGTTAACCCCTGTCTGCTGTGCTGCATAGATACCTTGTGGCACTTGTACGGCATTCTGACAAAGGGACTGTGATGTAGCTACTTGCTCAGGGCCTAGTTTGTTTGGGCAGTTCAGGAATATTAATTATGCAAAAGTGTACCCTTATTTCAAATGATATTTCATGCTTTTTAAGTACTACTGAATGTTTGGTAACTCTACTTAATTCTTTTAGAGCTCTAAAACATAGCTGTTCTAATTCTACCAGTAGAAAACTAGTGGATTTACCGGTTGTAACTGGAGTCGAATGTAACTGCCAGCAAGCCAAAATTCTTGAGCGTTCTTTGTCGACATTAAACCTGTGTTGTAAATTAACCTGTGTCTTTGAAAATCTGTTTATACTAAGTTTAAATCCGTAGAACGTTATAGCGCCTCTCTAACAACTGGCAGCTGTACTCGTAAAATAGATTTTGATATCACATATTTTAATTTAGCCTTTAAGGTCTCTTGATTACATGCGCCTTTTTTTTAAAGATAATCTTTCGATATTACATTGTCTCATTTGGTACTTGGTGTTATTTAAAGGTTTTTCAGTCCAAATTATGCTGTTATTAGCCACTATAAAGTATGTTGTTAATAGCAACTATAGATCCAATTATTAGTACCTCTTTAAATAATTTAATGTTATATTGTATGCTTAAATATCTGGGGTTTTGAACGAACTTGATATTTAAATCAGTGGCACGTCAAATACTTGTTTAAACGTCACCCTATCAGACCTGTTATTGGCACATTTTTTATTTGTCTAACACTTCATCTATGGTAGACAGTCTGGTAATAATTTGCATTTGCTTATATGAGTAAATAAATGTACTCAGTATACTTTCTTGTGCTGTATGTAAATTGCTTGTGTCTAATAAAGTTGTGAAATATAGACTGAAAATAGGCTCCTCCACTTACTATTTCCTCGATCTCCCCATCGTATACAGTTTCTCTCTGTTCTACCGTGACAAGGCTGGAGGGGAAATCTCAGGCTGCCATTGAGAATTATTTAAATTGTGTAATTATGAGCTAAAGCAGGGAAGATTTCGCCTTTGAAGTAACGCCGAGAAGCGTGAATCATAACACAGAATCAATAATGAGTGTTGTGGAAAGGCTGGAGTGGTGAAGCACCATAACCATTGGTTTCAGGTGTAGAAGAACACCAGGGATAGTTCCTTTTCGGGAAACACGTCCAGCACGGAGTTACTTTATAAAACTGTACATTGTTCTGTGTGTATTTGAAAGAAGGCTGGACAAACGAAAATGAGTTCTCCAGAGGCAAGCATCATGACGGTCTACGGACAAAGGATGTATTAGTGGGGGTGAACATCTGGCCATATGTGGTAGGCACCTACAGGTAAAAGCCGAGAGGGCCACTAACAGCTGCAGATGGCCGAAGCTAAACGTTATTAGGAACTACCAGTATTCTGAACATAAGTTAAAATAAGACAAGGAATAATGATGTAGCAAGCGTAAGAGTTATATTTGAGTCCAAGAAATGCAACCCAACGTACATAATCATCTACTGTAAAAAGTAGCTTAACTAGCCTCTACACTGTAAACAATTACAAACTATAAATGACAAACGAGGCTGACTTGCACGATAGACATAATATCGTTTAATAGCACTGCACAATAGCCATTATCAATTTAACAGTGCATATTCCATTTTTAATAAATGTTCTATGATGATCATTGTCTACAATAACTGTGTCATACCACAAATTACAGTTACTGAAGCAGTATGTAGTTACTAGTATATTAAAGTAATTTAATATATTAAACGTATAGATGGAATATGATTGAAAATGTGATAAAGGCACTTACTTCTCTATGTCAAACATACCTCTATGTTTAAAGTAATAATAATTAGCGTCAGCGAAACGGTATCAAACAATGTTTCATTTAACATAGGTAAATTGTAGAATTATTAGATTTTATTACTTTATTGTAACCACAATTCATTCATCATACCAAGATAACAAAATATAATAAAATAAGAATCTATACTGTGAGGAACAGGAAAGAATCTGCTGCTATCAGTCGAGGGGTCAGAAAGGGCTGCCCACTGTTCCCACCCTTTTCAAGGTTTATATTGGTGGTGTTATTCGTAAATACTGGACTTTATTAAATGACACATTATCAAATGATAATTTTAATTTTATGACGATGATATTTGCTTATGATCGGATTCAATAAGAGAACTTGAAGAAAAGTTTAAAATTTCAGTATACAAATTGAATCAAAACGCCACTAAATACGGAATTAGAATATCAACAGATATAACAAAAGTGATGACTTTCCAAGGATGGGAACTGTTATAGATGGACAGACTATTGAATCACGATAAGAGAACTTAAATATTTAGGGTGCAATTGCAAATGTCTCATGCCATATTCAGACAATTATGTTAAACTATGCAACGTACATTAAGACATAACGTATGGAAAGGAACATTAATGAATTCTACGACGTAATAGCGTTACCTCAGCTGCTATATGGTAGCGAATGATGGACCTTAACATCTGATCAATTATAACGAATCGAATCATTAGAGGCGAAGTTCAAATGGTTCAAATGGCTCTGAGCACTATGAGACTAACTGCTGTGGTCATCAGTCCCCTACAGCATAGAACTACTTAAAGCTAACTAACCTAAGGACATCACACACATACATGCCCGAGACAGGATTCGAACCTGGGACCGTAGTGGTGGGGCGGTTCCAGACTGAAGCGACTAGAACCGCTCGGCCACAGCGGCCGGCTATTAGTGTGATTTCACTGTTATTTTATGTTTAACAATCCTTAACTCGCATTACTTGCTGTCCTGAACCACTTGACCGTAGGCTCGCCGATGCAATGTATTGATTGGTCACTACCATATTAGGGAGTAGGGAGTGGGGACCAGAAGCTTGAATGCCTTTCCTCGGCACTGCTGGGTTAAGTGTTCGTACGAAAGCGTGCCTGAAACTGTTTCATCGTAAACCTCGACGTGACCGCCAGACATCCATCGTTAAAGAAAAAAAAAAAAAAAAACTCTTTCGTGGCAGGTGGGACACATATATCCCACTAATGCAACGCTAAGTTTATATCTCATATCTGCATAATGCTAGTATACAGTGAGGTGGTTTCGGAACTTGGGGGGAATTAGTACGGACCACGGGATAGATATATAAATGGCTGTGGGGAATAAAATGGGGCGGTGTGTATGTATAGGTGGCACAGTACGCCGTTTCACGAAAGTCAGATCAAATCGTAATTTCTCCTTTGCAAGAATTATTTACTACACACCCAAGACATTGTGCTGGTTTGTACATAATTCCTACGTACCCCGAAACTTTCCCAGACTGTAGAAAGCACTGGCGTGTGATATGTAGAAGCCATCTTCAAATCTTACGTTCAATGCTTCAGTACGATACTTCATATTTTTCATTGCCAGGAGAATAAATATGTTTTGGTCTGATTTGTTATACTTCTTTCGATAATTGCCTTCCAAAAATTAAAAATTTAACTCTGAAAATCATAGGTTCACAGGAAAAGATGGATCTAGTTAGGTTCCCGGGACCCATGTTCCAGTGCACCAGTTTTCAGAATTTCAGTGCAATTTTTTTGGAAAGAGGTAGTGTATTATTCATCAAAAAAGTAGACAGTTTTTGATATTTTATTTCTTAAATATATGCAAAATCAATTTTAATCATGAAAGGGTTAAGGCAGAGTTTCTCAAACAGTGTTCCGGGAAATGCTGGTGTTCCAAGGGAAGCGAATATGTGCTCCCCGAGAAACTAATAATAACAGGGAAATTTTAACTGTACCGCTTTTTTAAGCTTTTATTGTGATTTAAAACTGAAGTAACCAGTGAATAAACAGTTTATCTCATTCTGTAAAAAAATTATGAAATTTCAAAGTAAACAAGCTCTTCCATTCAAAGTACCTGGCTTCTGAAAGCGTTCCCTCAGAGGAAAAGTCTGGAATCTCCGGTTGAAAGTAACAACTGTCTTCAGTAGATCCGGCTGGGCAAGCGAGGGTGGCCGTCAAAGGCAAGGTATTGTAGTCGGTGGGACTTTTAGAAGAAGCGTCTTCTTTTCTACCTGTTTGTTTATCCGTATCACTTCACACTTCTAGTTTGATATCACTAGCTGCTGGCTGCAGTGGTGACAGACCACAACTTTTATATTTTGGAGGTGAGCACATCTTCCTATCGTCTACATTAGAAGAGAATCTCAGTTAGATGCCGACGGTTGAAGTGGAAAGAATTTAATGCAAGTTATTTGTGAGATTCAATCACGCACATCAGGAAGTTAGATGTGTATGATGCATCGTAATCACAGTTACTTAGTTAAATAACGAATTGGCCGGAGTACGTGAAACTCGTGTATTGGGGTGATATGCTTTTTGGTGGCCGCCCATTTAAAGTGACCGCCTCATTCAGCTGACCATTCACAGAGAAACCTGAAAAGTAATGAGCTGGTGTGGTATTACTCGGTTCCTCTGGCAAGTGACTTATACAGGAAACCCAGAACAGACCCTCCTGTACCTCTTCCACAGAGCTAGGGGTCCCACCTGCTGCATTTAACACAAGACAACCAGATTCAGTTGCTATGTACCGTCATTTTCAGTCACACAACAGTTAACACAATAGCTCCTCAAAGTTGTTTAATCAACCCTTCTCCTTTCTCGTCATTTGAAATAATGATTATATACGTATGGCGAATTGCTGCAATAGCAGCTGTGTGGTGTGAGATGAGCACATCAAGCCGTTAAGACCGTTCGCGTTGGAAAAATTGTTGCGATCTAGAATTATCAAAAGATTTGTGCATTATGCTTAGATCTCGTACACCTTAGTTTAACCAAGTTAAATTTGAAAGAGTTAGAAGACCTCGACGTCAACATAATATATACAACTCTCAGTCTTCGTCACATTTTGACATTTTGCCAGAGGAAGGAGGTTTCGGTTTTACAGTTATCGTCATATCTGCAAGAAGGAAATGGAAACAAAATTTTCTTCAGAGGGTTTGAATCATGATCATTACTTGCAAAAGCGAAAAAGAAAACTACTTGCCTCGTAAAGACAGTGAAGAGAGGACATGTAACTGCTATCGGACTGATTGATAATTTATGTGGTAATTAATAACTAAAATTTTGCAAACGTGTCTTACTAAAAATTCTGAGACGGTTTTGTGCAGCGTTAAGGCACACGCAAGTCAAACCTATTCCGTGACTCAGTGACCATAAGGGCACCGAAAGTGAATATTACAGAGAAAAGGGCGAAATATAGAATTCACTATTTTTAAATTCTTTCACAGCAAACGATCGTGATGCTATCCCTTCTTTCAGTCATCGCAGGAACTCCGAAATGGCGGAATAGAAAACCATCTGTAGTCGCTCAATACGTATCTGGATCGTATAATGTATCTGTAATGTTCTGTAGAGATTATGGGAAAAAAATTGCACCGTTTATAGTAGCGGAATGTAGCGGGTCGTTGGAACGATGAATAGCACCAAGCGATTGGAAACAAACGACATTCCCGTTTTTAAGAAGGATCGTCGAACTGATACACATTATTTTAGTGCTATATCTTTAAGGTCAATCTCTTGTAGAATTATGGACCATTTTCTATGCGCACGGATTATAATGTTTCTTGAGAACGATAGTGTCGTCTTTAAAAAAAACTTAGATTAGGTACATTCAGATCTTACGATAAGCAGCTCGCACATTTCGTCCATAAATTCCAGAGTTCCGTAGACAAAGGCGCCCAAGTTATTACCCTGCTCCTTCACTTTCGGAACGCGTTTTATACAGTTGCGGACCATTATTTATTGAACATACTATGAGCTTACCAAATAACGGACAATATTTCTAGGCGAATTTAGGACTTTGTAAGTGACACAACTGAGGGCGTTATTTTTGACTGAAAGAAATATAATCTCTAGATGTCTGAATGAAAGATAATGTCTAGGCCGTTTCTGTTTTCAGTATACACTCTAATACAAAAAGAAGACGCATCACCAAGAAAATGTCCTAATGGGAGGGAAATCGGTAATTGTGATGCACTTTACAGACCAACAAATGATTGCAATATCAGAATAATTTGGCGATTTATTCAGGAGAAAGAGCTTGAGAAATTGAGCAAGTCAGTGACACGTGCTCCTTATGCAAACAGTTATTCGGCTTGGCATTGAATGATGTCCTCCTGAGAGACGTCGTGCGAAATTCTGTGCGACTGGGGCATTAGATCATCAAAATTCCGTGCTTGTTGGAGTACCTTGCCCACCGTGTTCCAACGTTTTCCAATTGGGAAGAGATCCGGCAACCTTCTTGTTCAGGGTAGGGTTTGGCAAGCACGAAGATAAACAGCAGAAACTCTCGCCGTGTGTGGGGAGGCATTATCTTGCTGAAACGTAAGCTCAAGATAGCTTGCCATAAGAGGCAACAAAACGAGGACTAGAATTTCGTCGACGTACCGCTATGCTATAATCGTGCCGCGGATGACAACCAAAGGGGCCTTACGAACAGAAAGGACACCGTAGACTATCGCCCCTGTTTGTCGGGCGTACAGCAGGTCCGGTCAGGTGGGTACCAACCGCTGTCAGGTGCTTCTCCAAACACGTCTTCACTGGTAATCAGGTTCAGTTCGCAGCTGGATTCACCATTGCAGACGATGATGTGCCAGCCCGAAGACGCGTCAGTAAACTTCCAAGTACTGCTGCCCTCGTCTGATTAGTGTGAGTCCCAGACAGGGAGCAGACGACAGTGCCATTTGAGCTGTGGAAAGTGTAAGTTCGAGGAAAATGAAATAATCCAGATTCTTATTATTTACTATAAACAGAAAAGAAAAAGTTACAATGCATTGTATCACTACAAAATTTTCTATCTGTTTAGAACAGTCTAACGTAAAGAAAAAATGGCAGATTGGGATAATGGTGAGCTGTAAGAGAGCATATGCACAGCAGCGCATACAAGCAGCTGGAAGAAGTTGAAATAAAAAATGAAGTAAGGAACTGAAAGATACAACACAGAGGGTAGAAGAATATTAGTGGGAAAGCTTTACGTTAGTGTTTTACTAGGCAGACAGAAAAAAGAGAAAAGAAAACCAGAAGTAAGGAGAAACTCAGGGGGCATCTGAGGTATCGGATGTTTTCAGTATTAATGACTATGAGGTTGGCGATGATTATACTAACCAGTTTACTGGTGCATTGAAATCACTACGTACACGCAGCAAAAACACTGAAGAGGTACGTTGCCGACTGTGAACAGGTAGAGACGAAGAAATGTGGTTCAGGTGGTTGGGTGTCCTGATAATAATCGTCCTAGATGTAGTGGTTGATAAATCCATAGATGATGGATGCGATAACTGATTATTTACGAACTGAATATTTTAATAACTGGTGAAAAATGAACATAAAGATGATGATGTTGTCATGTTACTGTATAAATGTTTTTCAGTATTCTAGTATATAACTGAAATGAACAATTTCCCTTCTACAATGAGTAATTCCCACATGGGGGTAGGACTCGTGTGAAATTTCGTGTTTATGATCTTTGCAGTTAAACCCTACTGTAGTGGAGACAATTGCCGCTGCATTTCGCATACTTTCGCTTCTAGCCATCCATGTAATGGCAATTAAATACATTTCCTTATTCCAGTTTGAGATGATAGCATTCATTTTGTGTGAGCTGCAGTCCTTGTCTGAAATTACAAAAATTACTAAGAAAAAGAAAGGTTTTTCCAAATATTAAAACTGTTCCAAGGTGTAAATGGTCATGTACTTCGGAAAAAAAGTTCTATTCAAATTTAAAAGATCTAGAAAACCTTTCCACTACTGTATATAATTGTTCATGTTACTGAAATGTATCCCTGTTTACGACGGTTCCACTTAATGATGTATTGGAACAGCAGGATAGAATTTTTCCTGCCGATATTTCAGAACTGTTTAAATGTTGTTTGACGACCACATACTTCAAGTGGAATGAACAGTTTCATGAGCAACGTGGCTATGGGAAGCCCCCTAAGTCCAGTAATTGTAAACTTCTTTATGGGGAAATTCGAAGAACAGGCCTTAGGTACTGCCAGGAGAAAACCAAATGTATGGTTTCGATACGTGGATGGCACGTTTTTGCTGTGGAAACATGGCAGGGAGGAACTAAGCCGGTTCCAAGAACATCTGAATAGTATAAAATCGAGAATTCATTTTACAATGGAGGAGGAGGTAGATGGCAAATTACATTTACCCGATGTGCTCGTTTTTAGAAACGAAAATGGGAGTTTGGGCCACTCAGTATACTGAAAACCCACGCACACGTACCGTTATTTGCACCGGGATTCGAACCACCACCCACAACAGAAGCAGGGTGTTATCGAGACGTTAGCGGGCAGAGCTAGAAATATTTGTGAACCTGAGTTGCTCGACGCTGAGATAGAACATCTCAACAATGCACTAACGAAGAACGGATATTCGTCCGCCGTTGAGACAGCCACGCGTAAATCATAGTGACGCACAGGCTACTGCAAAATCTAAGGCTTCCCTGCCGTTTGTTAAAAATGTAACGGAAAGAATAGGGAGGATCATGACGAAGCGGAATATTACCGTAATTTACAAGCCCACCAGGAAGATAGAGGAATACCTTAAGCCTGCCAAGGACGCTCGCAAACCATTGGAAAAAGTTGGAGTGTGTAGGATCCCATGCAGCTGTGGAGATGTTTATGTGGTTACCACTAAAAGAACTATTTCAAAACGTTTGGAAAAGCACAAGGGCAATTGTAGGAGAAACGGAACGATCAGCTGTTGCGTAGCATGCTTTCCAGCCAGGGAACCACCATATTCATTTCGAGGAGACGCAAGTACTAGCGGCCACAAGCGGATATTACGAAAGACTCTGCAGGGAGGCAATCGAAATCGCTAAGCACCCTAATAATTTCAATACAAAGGAGGAGGGCGTGAAATTAAACGGTATATGAATGCTGGTGTTAAAGAAGATGTGTACCACCCGTCCACTACTGGGTGATGACAACGGCGATCGACGGCAACGGACAGCGGCCAATCGCACTGACGTTTTCAAAACAAGTGACGTCACGCCGCGGCGCGGGAGCGCGCGGACACGGAATTTAGCGGCAGTCAGGACCGAGCCAATGGGTGTGTTGGAACTTCCATCGATCTACAGACCCCCTTGAAGATGTCTCCCGCAGACGGGGACGAAACGTTGGGAATTGACACATAATTCATCAACCGACCATGGCATAACATCCCGGATAATTATAATGGACAATTGTTCATGTGTTACATTATTACTGTGATACCCATCGGCAATGAGTAACTGAGATAAAATTAATACGAAATATTATCAGAAACCAGTTACAAGTTATAAAAGTATAGAGACAGAAGTTTTTGAGAAGCAACGTAAAATTTTTATTTTATACACAGGGAAAATGGTTAAGATATTAAAGAAACACACTTAATTAGGGAGAGTCACGAGTTACACGGTAGAAATGATTTTCCGTTTGAAGGTACAAGCTGACCTACGATTGACGAAGTTGTGTAGCTAGTTTTAAAAACATTGAGAATTTTACTTAACATAAAACTTTGTAATTGAAGAATTAACAACGTCCACGAAATAGCTTTTCATATTATACAGTACTGACAAAAGCTGTGAAAAACATAATCGAATGTCCCGCAGTACCAAAAAATGCATTAAATGCCACAAACTGCTTATGGTTGTCTGTAGCGCACATTCCTTCATGTGATTCTAAGACCAGTCAATAGACTGAAACACCAACCAGGAAACATCATGTGGTCCTAAGTATGCTGTCCTCCAGGTACAACACTCTCCTTCGGTATACTAAAAGTAGAGAAACTATAGAAATCTTACGTACAGTTGCTTTTAGTTACATTTTTCGAATGTTTCAAAATAATAATTTATGGTTAAGTGTGCACTTTTCCTGCACTTTCCTTATAATTAATAACGCATTCCTATCTGAATTGTTCACTGTACCATTTGTTTGTTTACCAGTTTCCTCTAGTAACACCCAGCAAGCGGCGCGCTACTTATGGCTTTTTCATGGTTTCAATATTGAAACACCCCATGTCCCACTGACAATTAACCAGTTTAAAATCACCGTCGCCCTTTCTGATTTGTATCAATTTTCGGAACGCAATTATGCTCCCTTCGTTTAGCTTTGCTGTGAGACATACATCACTGCTTGTTAAGACTTAATTGCCTCTGTTAACGTCATCGATATTAAATAGATAAATTCTTACCACAAGGATAAAAGAAATGATGTTGAGCCGTGGCGACTGCCCCTAGTTATGCTCCACTTGCGTCGCTGATATCGACACTCGTCTGGTCTTGTATCTCTGACTGTTCCACCTTTGGTTTTACGGTTTGGTGTTTGGCCAGGATCATTCTCCGGTCGGCGTTCAACGAGGCAACGTGCCTTGAAGGCAGACCGACGTCTCGACTCGCTGTGCCTGGGCCTCGCCGTCCTCGCCGCTTTGCAGCGCGCCGGGTCTACGGTGCTGATTAGTCGACGCGTTTGCGTGTGAAACGGTGGCGGGTCCGTAATCTCATGCTGAACTTCTCACCGCGGAACTGGAAGCATGAAGTTGCGTATGATTCATATTCTGCTATTAACTTGTGAAGATTTGTGAAACTGATGGTGGCATGTTGCATCTCCCGGAGATCAGTTAAGGATGGTTTTGAATTAGAGAGTGTTATACGGAACTTACGAAGTCTAAGGCTGTGTTGTTTCCGCGGAGCGGAGTCTAATTATTTCGGCAAATCCAAAAGGGAATAGAGTCTTACCGCTTGTTTTAAACGTTCCTTGCAGTGTTAATTTGATATAGTAACTTCATTAGTGTGCCCTTCGCCCAGTTTTGGTTTTAGACTTCCTTTATAATTAAGCGCGGAGAGCCTTTGTTAAGTCAGTATAATTTTACTTGTTCTTTTATTCGGTAAATGTCTCTGTTTGGTTTTCAGTTATGTTACACGTAGTCACGTAGTTAGTAAGCCTTCCATGATCTTGAAAAATCTGCATCGCGTGTGGAATTTGTTTGCAGCGTGAATTATTTGTGCTTATGGTGGTGACTGTCTGTGATCCTTTGAAATCAGATCTAATTACTATCTTTAAAATACTGCTTGTTATATTAATTCATGATCTAATCACATAGCTTTCTAAGTTTGGTGAAGGAAAAGCTTCCAAAATTTAAAGACTTGATCTTTGGTAATTCCTTTTGTATCTTTAAAAAAAAAAAAAAAACAATTTCCACAACGAAACTTTTCCACAACGAAACTTTGTCTCGAAACCTGGCAGAAAATCCAAAGCGGCAAGAAACAATCAATGCCTTCTTTGCACGGTAGTAATGGAGATACCATCGAAGACAGTGCTGCCAAAGCAGAGTTCCTAAAAACAGCTTTCCGAAATGCCTTCACAAAAGAAGACGAAGTAACTATCCCAGAATTCGAATTCAGAACAGCTGCCAACATGAGTAACGTAGAAGTAAATATCCTAGGATTAGTGAAGCAACTTAAATCACTTAATAAAAGCAAGTCTTCTGGTCCAGACTGTAAGCCAATTAGGTTCCTTTCGGAGTATGCTGGTGCATTAGCTCCATACTTAACAATCATATACAACCGTTCGCTCGACGAAAGATCCGTACCCAAAGACTGGAAAGTTGCACAGGTCACACCAATATTCAAGAAAGGTAGTATGAGTAATCCAATAAATTACAGGACCATATCGTTAACGTCGATATGCAGCAGGATTTTAGAACATATAGTGTGTTCGAACATAATGTGTTACCTCGAAGAAAACGGTCTATTGACTCACAGTCAACATGGGTTTAGAAAACATCGTTCTTGTGAAACACAACTAGCTCTTTTTTCACATGAAGTACTAAGTGAGACTGACAAGGGATTTCAGATTGATTCAGTATTTCTGAATTTCCGGAGGGCTTTTGTGAAATTGCGTGCTTATGGGATATCGTCTCAGCTATGGGACTGGATCTGTGATTTCTTGTCAAAGAGGTCACAGTTCCTTGTAATTGACGGAAAGCCATCGAGTAAAACAGAAGTTATTTCTGGCGTTCCCCAAGGTAGTGTTATAAGCCCTTTGGTGTTCCTTATCTATATAAACAATTTGGGAGACAGTCTGAGCAGCCGTCTTCGGTTGTTTGTAGATGACGCTCTCGTTTATCGACTAATAAAGTCATCAGAAGATCAAAACAAATTGCAAAACGATTTAAGAGAAAAATCGAAATGGTGCGAAAAGTGGCAGTTGACCTTAAACAACGAAAAGTGTGAGGTCATCCACGTGAGTGCTAAAGTAACACGTTAAACTTCGGTTGCACGATAAATCAGTCTAATCTAAAAGCCGTAAATTCAACTAAATACCTAGGTATTACAATTACGATTAATTTAAATTGGAAGGAACACATAGAAAATGTTGTGGGGAAGGCTAACCAAAGACTGCTTTTGTTACAGACCTACTAGGGAGACTGCCTACACTACGCTTGTCCGTCCTCTTTTACAATACTGTTGCGTTGTGTGGGATCCTTAACAGATAGGACTGACTGAGTGCACTGAAAAAGTTCAAAGAAAGGCAGCACGTTTTGTATTAGCGCGAAATACGGGAGAGAGTGTCACAGAAATGTTACAAAATTTGGGATGGACTTCGTTAAAATAAAGGCATTTTTCGTTGGGACGGAGTCTTCTCACGAAGTTCCAATCACCAACTTTCTCCTCCGAATGCAAAAATATTTTTTTGACACCGACTTACATATGGAGGAACGATCACGAAGATGAAATAAGGAAAATTTGAGCTCGTACGGAAAGATGTAAGCGTTCATTCTTCCCGCTCGTTATACGAGATTGGAATAATAGAGAATTATGAAGGTGGTTCTATGAACCGTCTGCCAGGCACTTAAATGTGATTCGCAGAGTATCCATGTAGGTGTAGATCTAGAAGAAGGGGCAGACGGTTAAAGTGAGTTGTATATTTCCTTAAGAGAACAGAGGTGCGAATTAAATTTTTATATTGTCATTCATATTCTGTGAATCTGTAATAAAGAAATTTATTCTTCAGTAGCAATTAAAATGATGCACCAACAACAAGTTTGTCCATCAGCACAGATCCCGAGCTTCCTATCTTATTTGAGTGTCTATGGTTAAACTGCAATTTTGGTTTCTCTTCCATGTAACTTGAGCAGTAACACAGCTCAGATGTGAGCCGCTATATGGTTATGAAACAGTAGAAGGTGAACGTGCCGCTTTACGTCAGAGAGAGAGAGAGAGAGAGAGAGAGAGAGAGAGAGGGAAAGGGGGACAGACGAGAGAGGGTGGGTGGGGTGGGGACGGAGGCGCGGATATACCGATCTCTCGACACAAGGGTCGGGCTACAGGGGAAGCTTGAGTGGCGAACTCTGTTTGGCTTTCTGAGATGGCAAACGTGACCCCATTTTTACCGCGGCCTGGAAGCTGTGGCGGACAACGTGACCGTATCCTCCAGCTGCCGCACTTCCCAACCCTCCTCACAAAGGATTAGACCCGTCCGGACGAGGCTGCTTCAGAACAGGCTCCTCACCGCAGGCGTGGAGGTGCTATCACGGTCTCGCTATCGATGAACCTCATTAGGTTCTCTACTCCCTGAGTATATGGGACTTCCAAACTACTGTTTGTACTACAAGATACCTTCCTCATGCAGATAATGTGCAATACTTAGTCTGACAGGAAAAAATGGCATTCAGGATGAAAAATATGTTACATACAAGGAGAAATTTGTGTTATAGTCTACCATTGCATCTACACATAACTGTGTGACAGAAGTAGGATGCCTGATGTACACATATTTTATGCATGGTTCAGGTAAGTTGATCAATTTCTAAAAGTAATTGTTTAACCACTGTAAAGCCAGTTATCTCTTTTCCTAGTGTGATTTTTGTTGTACAGATTTACAGTATACTCCAAGGATAAACAAGATTAATGACTAACATTCGTTTAAAGTCAGAATCATTCTTTCTATACAGCAGAAAGCAGTGTTGGCTTCGTATGCTTTGTGTCTCTGGTTACTGAAACGAACGCAATGAAGGGAAATTTAATAGAGAACAGATTTTGAAACATGAAGTTTTCTGCATCGTTATTACTGTACATAACATTTCATATATATCAATAGGTACTGACATGTCATTTCTAACAAGCAAAATGGGGTATATATATATATATATATATATATATATATATATATATATATATATATATATATATATATATATATATACACAATCATCTGTTCATTCTAAAATTTCATTGTGTAAAACATAACTTCTTTTGTTGTTATATACTTTGTTACAAACTTTAGAACTGTATTCTGTTTTCACATGTGTAAATATTGTTTAGGTGGTGAATACAATATACTTTAAAAATATTATTCTCTTTGTAAGTGATATGATGAGGCAGTTAGAGATACATGTTATCTATGTCAAATTTTGTCAAGATCCAAGAGAGTTTGTTTGCTGAAACAAGACAATATGAGTTTCGGGAACGGCACGAGTACTCTCGAGTTTTGGGGACGCGTTTGAAGATTTTAATACCACAGTGAGATATTTTCTTGACTGATCTATGCTTGGATTGTGAATCGAAGTAGTGTCACAGAGATGCTTTTGATTTTACTTGGCTAAGTGAAGACGATGTAAAGACTCTGAAATAGCAATTTTTTACATCGAATTATTAAGCACATGGAGGTTATTTCTGTGTTATACCCGAAGACTATTAAAAAATTACGGTCGTCAATCTGAAGTGTGTTGGAGGTGGACTTTCAGTAATTGAGACTTGCTGGCAAGAAATGCGAACTGTGTTAATTAGATGCTTAAGTGTAACTAGATGTAATTCGTTCTTCAGGTCTCTTTTAAGGGGAGACTAAAATTTTAATCATTATTTTAATCAGCAGACTGTAATGTAAATTGGTAGATGCTACCGACTGTATGCACCATTCGCGCTTTTTATGTGCTGTGTGTAGATAATAGTTAATGTACGAGGACTGATATAATAAACTTGGTACGAGCGTATACTGTTGAGTGTATTAACTGTTTTTTTTTGCTAACTGGAAATAAATATTCCATCCCAACACTCATCCGTGATCTTCGAGACTGTCAGCGTGTCGAAAACTGTTGAACGGTGTATTTCCAGTGCAAAATTCTATCACCCTGAAGTTTAAGCTGTTGTTTACGGATATTAAACACTGGAAACAAGCGATTACTCAGATCGTCCATTATTATATAGTGTAGCGGTGATCGCAGATTTTATTGCAGTATCAGTGAGTTACTTCATCCTAAGGTATGACCTCTCCGGTACCTGTCCCGTCTTTGAAGAAACTCGCCAGTGGCAAGAAAATACGTTTCGATTATTGATAACTTTGTATATCAATGTTTATTCATTGAACTGAACTTTTCAGGTACTATCGTAGAATTCAAATTAAAGTTACAAAAAAAGATAAAAAGTTATCACCCTCGAGAAACAACTCATTAATTAAACAAAAAACAATGACCTTCTGCAAAAGGTTACGTAAAGTCAACAATCAACTTTTGTGGAGAGTGCAGCATTTCACTGAAGGCTTGACAACAGCAGGTAACCTGATTACAAAAAAGAGGGGATAATTGTCTAGAAAATGATGTACTACGTGAACGTCATTTATTTAATTAATAGTAAGTCGCTCCAAATGTTTAATTTGAAAATTATTAAGACCACTGTATCAGGACCGCCTTTATATTAGGCCTTTATCAAGTGTTTCTGAACTGTGAAACGTTAATATATAATATGATTGGTACACAGATAATTTTTATAACAGGATGCGAGACACAATGCTTACGTATGTGCAGTACAAGTACAGAAGGAATTAACTTCCGTTATGCTGTAGAGAAGCAAGTCTAATGATAAAACCAGGACTCAAGAAGACTTCAAAAATTGAAGGTCCAATGACGTCACGAGAAAAATGAATGTGTCGTAATTATAAAAACTATACAATCCAATATGTTGAAACTGTTGTTCGGGTTTATCTTCAAAATTACGTTGCATTTTTTTCAGATAAAAATTTGACAGTATACGATATTTGTTAATCGCTATATAGATCCTCCCAAGGGAGGCCCTAGCGGGTAAATTATGCAGTACCTTTATCCTTAGCTTGTAACGTTTCACCTGGGTGCTCTGAGAAAGCTGCAGGACATTTCCTTAAAATCTAGAATCTTAAGCGTGGCTGCAGCAGCAACTGTGCAAATAATATATACAGTATATGGAAAAAAAGCAGCCACCAGTTGCGGAAAGTAATAGTCAAAAGCTCTTGACCTAGGTTTAAACCCATATAAATGGACCTTCTTCACAAGTCTTATTACGTTTTACATGCTGACCACGATGTCATAACAAAAGTGACAATCGTAAAAACAGCCACCTGACTTTGCAACACATAACATGATACACATATTAGGTGAGGCGTATGTGACCTACAACGGATAAATATGTATGTTTATCCGTTACTGGTCACACTTGCCACATCTGTTTGTTATTACTGCCATTATGTAATAGAGTAGTAATTCTAAATAAAGACGTCGTAATATTAAATATATAAGTCCACTTAATGACGCAGAAATATGTAAGGCCTCGGTTAAGCAGTAATTAAAATTTAACATCTGAAATCACACTCAGTACTATGTAACGTGTACCTCGTTAATATATTCCTCTGGGAAAGAGAACTAATCATGGAATACGAATTCAAATTCACGCCACAGCAAGCGTTCCTGCGTGTCAATGAATTACAATTTCGCGGAGGGAATCTTGGTAAAAAGGTGTCAGTACTGTTTTATGTGTATTTTTCAGTACCTCTAAACTAAAAAAAATGTTGAAGCAAATTTATTCTACTTCACTACATATACATTGCAACATATACTGCATTATAGGAAAATGATGGAATTTTGTGTTTGTGTGTGTGTGTGTGTGTGTGTGTGTGTGTGTGTGTGTGTGTGTGTAAGCCACATAAAAATTATCTCAAATGTAAACAGTGGCACGGTATTATCTGTTATGCCCTATCTATATTATCCTCGATGACGCATTACGGGTTTATTACATTGTGTTCTGACAAAAAACGTCATGGGCTTGTCATGTTTGGAGAAATTACTGCATTTGTAGCACAATGTAAGGCAAATAATCTAAACTTCATCGACTTTATATAATATATAGGACATGATTAATACACAAATATTTACGATCTCTACAACAGTCTCAAATAACGGATCACTTGCGCATATCTTTTCGTACAGTTTTCTCTCGTTTCAGAACGAATGTAAGCATAAAGCTTGGCAAACTGAAACAAAGTACTTTTCGAGGTCTACATCTGGTGCTGCTGAACACATCAATACCTAAGATGTGTTCCCACGATAATTCGTCTGACTAGTTCGAGAGCAATGACTTCGCAGTTTTTTTATTTCGTGATGTACTTCATTGAAAATATTGTACCATATGTACGTAGATAGAGACGCAAATAAATTTTACTGGGCACAATATTATGCGACGAAGGAATAAAATCAGCTGACTAACAATGTAATGACATAATTTGGCTGTTTGAATGCAAATGTGTGTCAACAGGAGATACTCCAAAAGCAGGCAAGTGCCAAGCGTATTTAAATACTGTATTATACGCAAAATATATCTGTTTTTAAGTTGTCAATATGAATATGGATGCCAACTTTTCTATTCCATGACATAAAATCGCAGTTGAAGGTATCCATTGTGTTAGGAAGTAAAGCTACGTTGCCCAAAAGAATTAGGGGAACATGATTTTGAACGTCCGTCGTGCTCCATTGAGCAATAATTGAGGTCTGGGTGTGTCATCGAATGATACCTATGTCTTCCACAAATTAAGTGCACAAAAAGCATCATTGCATCCTCGTTCACTTACATAATAAGAACTTTAATTCCGAAAGTTTCGAAAAAAAAGTCGAAACTATCATTCATCCCGCCATTCAGGGTGCTTTTCATTCGACAGCGGGAGCTTCAACGACGTGTATGCGTTCCATTAGCGTTTATCACAGCTCCCCCTATCCGTTCCCATTCTCTAGTGAGGGCCCTTGAAAGTTCTTGAAGAGTATTTTGTGGAACAGACCAATACGAACAGGCCTGTCAAGCATGTCTCCGGATTGCCGGCAGGGTTTAGGTCGGGAGGCACCTTAGGTCATTCCATTACTTCACAGTACAGGCTTCGCAAGACATCCCCGGTGAAGCCCGCCGCACGGACCCTTGCATTATCGTGCATGAGAAGGACCTATTCGATGTATTTTGTGGCAGTAAGGCGACCGTTCTAAAACAACAATGGTTCAAATGTCTCTGAGCACTATGCGATTTAACTTCTGAGGTCATCAGTCGCCCAGAACTTAGAACTAACTAAACCTAACTAACATAAGGACATTACACACATCCATACCCGAGGCAGGATTCGAACCAGCGACCGAAGGCGACCGTGGACAATAGAACGATCAGTACGGCTCTAAGCACTGGCGTCTCCCCGCACTATCACAGAATCACAGCTGAATCTGTAGAATACCTACGACAGAATTTGGCAGATACAGCTCAACACGGCGTCTCCACACATCAACATGGCCTTTACCTTGCTTCAGAGGAGATGTGCACCCGTCTGTGTGTAACACGTTTCGGTAATGGCGAAGTTGCCACTTGACATGAGAATGGCAGAACTGAATGTGACATGGGAGATGTTGTCATGTTAGGTGGGATACTCGAACAGGACATCAGGATCGTAAGGTCATTTCTCGCAAAGTGTTCATTACAGTCCGAGAGGACAGATGACTCTGGTGGTAGCCGTACTATGCCGCAACAATGAGACTGCCAGAGATGGTTTTCACGTGGTGTTACAATACGATGGCGACCTTGTCCAACTCGCTTTCCGTACCGACCTGCCTCCCTGCAGCATGTCCACAACCTATGGTTGATGGATGTAGAGACACTGTCATCTGCAGCAGCACGACGTAAGGACCTTCCTTCTTGGATCAAAGAGACTGCCCTTGAAACTTGCACTGCATTAAGATGTCGCATTGCGTGTGCTTGGTTGAAAAGAAAAGTCCAAAAATGACAGCTGCCGCCTGTGCACCTGACTAGAGAACATTTGTACACTGGCACACACTTCCTTCTGAGAGGTCACCTGATATGTAAAGCATAACACAGCCGACACATGGCGAATGTGTAGTTCTAGCATACATTGAAAACTGAGATCCTAGCCTGTACAGTAAGACCGCAGTTAATGCCTCTCTCTAAATAAATTGAACGTACCGGATGTTGATACACATTTACCTCTAATTCTTCTGAACAATGTGTACCATTTTCACAAAAATTACTCATCATTCAACGAAATTAAAAATCTAAATAGAAATAAAACATCGGAATGTGTAAGAAAACCGAGTAAGCTACCAGCAAAAGTAGCTAACAGAGCATGTTCATTACTAACCCTGGAAGTGGTGAGATAGGAACATTACCTAAAAGGTGCTATTCCACTTTGATTCCATGATGCATAGATGTGGGTTGAGTAGTCTAAACGTGTGATAACTGGCCCTGTTATCTCACATAAATTAATTAGGTAACCTCCAAAATAATGAATAAAGGATTTAGTGACTTCTAAGTGAAAGAAGCATGACAATTAATTCGGTTTATTACTTAAAAGGGCTCATAAATTATCTGAGAAGCAATGGCAATTCTAAACGAAAATCTTGCTACACCTGACTACGCAGATTGGTGTACGATTCGAATAATCATATATAAAAACGAAACAATTACATTCACGAATTTCGTGATATAAATACAAAAGACAGGTGGTGCTAGAGAATCTGCATTTGTGGCAGCAGCTGAAAGTATTTTGGTCATACAAATCTGAAAGTAAGTCTTCAGAGTGGTGCTTGAAGTTACCGAAATTCTATAAAAATAACTTTACTGCTACTATGGATCCTCTCGCAGTCGTTGCTCGATCTTAACGTATCAATCTGTAAGTGGAAGCTGAAGCGGGTGCCGAATGTCATTGACGGTGCATGATTACTTGCACCTGTAGCTAAGTTCAAGTCAGTCTAAAATCCTTGTAAGTCCCTCAGCTCATCTACTGGGAGATATACCTTGACGGGGATGAATGCTGTGGTGCAGCCTGGCGGAACAGAATTTCATTGATGATAGCTTCCAGTGGAGAATACCCCAAGAGGTGAAATGATTTTATGTCGACTGAATCTTAATGAAGAAGACTAGTAATTCTGCGTTTTGCATTCTTGACTTTCTCCTGACTGGCTGGGATACGTTTATTCTGAGCACTAGCCAGTAAAAAGATACCTTAAAAGATGTTGGTCCAATTTCCAGAGTTTTGCTTCAGGTAGTTAACCAGTAACATACTTTCTACCATTGCATGCTAAAGAAAAAGGCATCTTACTCTCGTTCTGTGGCCAAAGAAGTGAGGTCTCAGCATCACAATCTATTTTCCCCACTGAGACTTCCAGTTTAATTAAATCGGCCAACTCTCGCCGTTCTTATATTGTGTAAACATTTAGTTTATGTGAATTAGTTTTCAGTGCATCCCACAGTTACAAAGATGTCCCAAACTGTACGTTGTCAACCCGTCTTGTAGATGCTATGTGAGGTGTTCAGCGCATCCCCCCCCCCCCCCCCCCAAAAAAAAGAAAACACCGCTTTCTACGTTTCGTTCACAATAGTGCCTTTTCTGGAGCTTGCTGAAAATTTTCTCATCTTTCCACCTTTGAGTCAAAAACAGTGAAGTGGTGCAACCGGCGTCCAGTTGTGACATCTCATTGGAAATTCTGGTCAGCCAAGTGGCAGTGATGTGTGCCTCTGCTGCAAAGTCATTATGAGAATGATTAGAATACCTCTAAGAGATGGTCTCCCTGTCCAGCTAAATGACCTAGCTGCTCACACGAGCACTGGCGGCTCATCAGAATTTGCTTCCAACTGTAGTCATACAATTCTCTTTAAAATTTGAAGTCACAGTAATTAACTACCGACCATCTCTACTAGTAATACGCATTTCATTTCTCCGTATCGATTAATGATTCCGATGTGGTGGTTCTTTTTTTTTTTGATTTAGCATTAGTCATAAGACAGCTTTGGAAGAAATAGTCACTTAACACCATCTGCAGTACTTAGTTCGGATGAAGAACTTCACATCTGATCACGTTATCCTAGAACGAGTGCAGTGATGAATTTCTTGCAAGAGTCACAGCTTTATCCCTCTACTGGAAACAGGGCAAGAGCTGTAGCTATTAGTCGATATCTTTCTAGTCGCTATTTAGTTCATCTTTAATTGTGTCAGAGTGATTGCAGCACCAGAAGGTCAAGGGCAAAGGTAAGTTATTCCTTCAACAGTATCAGTGGTGTACTGCATACAACAGGCGGCTAGTCTTGTAAGTATGATTTCAAATTGTCATCGTTACCTTTTGTACGATTACACGAAGCACTGTGCTAAAAATCGATTTTAGATATGTTCATTATTATACTTTCTTAGCTGCTAACACTAGTTCAAGTTTCTATGTGCAAGGCCAAAGAATACCTCACAGATCAGTAATTAGGACAGACTCTTTTAGAAGCGCTCGTGGAAGAAGACGACGGCAGAGATATTGATGATTTGTTTCCTGGTGGAGAAACGAGTGATCATGATGGTGACTGAAGTTGAATGCGATGAAAGATTATTTTCGTTTCATACGGATTACGATATACTTATTAGTAGGGACAAACAAACAAAATTGATCAAAACTGATCAAGCATAAAAAGACACCACGTATAACAACAAGATATATTATCAAGGTCTTTCCAGGCCCTAAAATGATAGCATGGGGTATTGTAGAGGAAATTTAATCCTTTCATAAAATCATCAGTATTGATATGATGGACGAAATTGTGCAGTTTATGAATGTATACACTCACAGCAGAAGGCAAGAAGAAAATTATTCTAGAGATAGGGATGCTAATTTGACAGATTGTAATGAAATTTGCGCAGTATTAGGCAGGTGGGAACCACACAAATGTAGCTTTAGTCGAATGACGGAACAGGAGCGATTGTTTTGATGTGTTGCATGTTTCAGCAGTTTTTTATTCCTTCTCAGATGTATTACATTTCATCATAACGAAGCTGAAGCTGTGAGTTGTGAAACAGATCAGTTAGCAATTGTGGAAACGGAATGAACATTTGAATAGCTTTTTACTATCGACAAGAATCGAGAAACATACAGACATTGTTGCTGCCACTTCACACAACACATTCCCAACAAACTATCTAAATATGGCATCACAATAACAACAGATAACTCGTACATTAGCTATCCACTGGCGGTCTCTCACCCTGCTCCAAAACCAAATCACTTGTGTAGGAAACCTAAGAAAGGGTAAAAAGGAATTAACGCCTGAATTTTTGCCCAGAAAGTGGAGAGCGATCGGTTCGGCAGTTTTTGGATACAACAAAGACATCACTACAGTTTCGTATGTGCCTAAATGTAACAAATCTGTTGTACTCCACAATGCACAATGAAGGAACTTTAGGACAGGTCAGAGAGAAACCTCATTATATTATATTACATTACGACGAAGGGTGGAGTAGATTCTTTAGATGAAATGTGCAATAAATAGATAGTAACGTGAATGACAAGAAGGAGGATATGGCTTTGTGACACGCATTGTTAAAAGTGGCCCGTATCAATGCGGACGTGTTATTTCAAGCAATTGAAACGATAAAGAAGCACTGATGTCGAGTTTTTCTAAACAACTTTTCTTCTCACCTCATGAAACCACGTCTTGTCGAAATATTTGCGATACGAAGTGTACTAGTTGATTTAGCATGCATCGGCGTCATTACAAAGTTCAGGACATGAATATACGAGAGCAATGAAGAAAATGATAGATGTGGAGTTTGTGGAAGGGCAAAGAAACCTCCACAACAATGGGGTGTTGCTCTTGTGATGTTTTTGCCAGCAAAATCCTTCTCAAACAACAGTTATCTGCGAAAAATTCCGTGTCAGTTCACCCGATATTGTAGACCATTAATTTGCAAGTAAATTATTCCCACGTAACAAATTAGTGTCTATATCATGTATGGAACTACTGTTCAGCACAAAATTAAACGTTACCTGAATCGCTGTATGATGTAACGCAAACCATTGCAGTAAATGATAAAGTAAACGCAACGTACGATCAGTGTGTACATAATACACCTTGTGCCTGCTCCTGTAACATTGAAGAGCCGTCTGTTTTATGATTAATATATTCATTGCTTTATCTTTCCACTGGCATAAACAAGGGAAGCAACATCGGTTTTCAAAGCTTTTTTTTTGTATGTTTCGTTAGTTGAAGTGTAGTCCAGGGCCAGTACACGATTAGGTAATTGCGTGAAAATTTCCAAAACCACCCTAAAATTAACCATAAAAAAAAAAACAAAAAAAGACAGAGGACTTTGACCCTCCACATTACTGGGCAGCTGTGAAACTGGATCATACAAGTCACAATCTGTGTCTTCTGGTGGCAATGGTTTACACGCTTTGAGAAGGCTCTATCCTGGAGGGAACATCATTTAGATCTTGAGGTTTCACATTGTTTTTCCTCTCTTCTGCGAGAGAAAATGGTGTTTTCTGTCTTTCACTGGTACATTTGGACTGATGGATTACCCACTTACATGGCAGGCTTATCCAAAATCTACTTCGGTAACACTGAACACAGAATTAGTAAACAATCACTGCTCTTTTTTGCCTGAACAAACGACTGCGTTGATTGCTTTGTGCATCAAGCGGAGAGGTATCCTTGAATGTGATGGGGCGGATAAACGGCACGTATGCTGCTGCCATCATTATACTGTCCTGATTCAATTACATGTGGTGTTGTTGCATCCGTCCTGACTAGCATTTGATTTTTGTTTTTTTGTCTTTGGTCATCAGCTTACTGACTGCTTTGATGCGGCCCGCCACGAATTCCTTTTCTGTGCTAACCTCTTCATCTCAGACTAGCACTTGCAACCCACGTCCTCAATTATTTGCTTGACGTATTCCAATCTCTGTCTTCCTCAAAATTTTTTGCCCTCTACAGCTACCTCTAGTACCATGGAAGTCATTCCCTCATGTCTTAGCAGATGTCCTATCATCCTGTCCCTTCTCCTTATGAGTGTTTTTCACATATTCCTTTCCTCTCCCATTCTGCGTAAATCCTCATCATTCCTTACCTTATCAGTCCACCTCATTTTGAACATTCGTCTATAGCACCACTTCTCAAATGCTTCGATTCTCTCCTGTTCCGATTTTCCCACAGACACGTTTCACTACCATACAATGCTGTACTCCAGACGTACATCCTCAGAAATATCTTCCTCAAATTAAGTCCGGTATTTGATATTAGTAGAGTTCTCTTGGCCAGAAATGCCTTTTTTGCCATAGCGAGTCTGCTTTTGATGTCCTCCTTGCTCCGTCCGTCATTGGTTATTTTACTGCCTAGGTAGCAGAATTCCTTAACTTCAGTGACATCGTGACCATCAATCCTGATGTTCTCATTTCTACTACTTTTCATTACCTTCGTCTTTCTCCGATTTACTCTCAAACCATACTGTGTACTCATTAGACTGTTCATTCCGTTCAGCACATCATTTAATTCTTCTTCACTTTCACCCAGGATAGCAATGTCATCAGTGAATCGTATCATTGATATTCTTTCACCTTGTATTTTAATTCCACTCCTGAACCTTTCTTTTATTTCCATCATTGCTTCCTCGATGTACAGATTGAAGAGTAGGGGCAAAAGGCTCCAGCCTTGTCTTACTCCCTTCTTAATACGAGCATTTCGTTCTTGATCGTCCACTCTTATTATTCCCTCTTGGTTGTTGTACATATTGTATATGACCCGTCTCTCCCTATAGCTTACCCCTACATTTTTCAGAATCTCGAACAGCTTGCACCATTTTATATTGTCGAACGCTTTTTCCAGGTTGGCAAATCCTATGAACGTGTCTTGATTATTCTTTAGCCTTGCTTCCATTATTAGCTGTAACGTCAGAATTGCCTCTCTCGTGCCTTTACTTTTCCTAAAGCCAAACTGATAGTCACCTAGCGCATTCTCAATTTTCTTTTCCATTCTTCTGTATATTATTCTTGTAAGCAGCTTCGATGCATGAGCTTATAAGCTGATTGTGCGATAATTCTCGCACTTGTCAGCTCTTGCCAGTCTTCGGAATTGTGTAGATGATGCTTTTCCGAAAGTTAGATAGTATGTCACCAGACTCATATATTCTACACACAAACTTGAATAGTCGTTTTGTTCCCACTTCCCCTAATGATTTTAGAAATTCTGATGGAATGATACCTATCCCTTCTGCCTTATTTGACCGCAAGTCCTCCAAAGCTCTTTTAAATTCTGCTTCTAATACTGGATCCCCCATCTCTTCTAAATCGACTCCTGTTTCTTCTTCTATCACATCAGACAAATCTTCACCCTCATAGAGGCTTTCAATGTATTCTTTCCACCTATCTGCCCTCTCCTCTGCCTTTAACAGTGGAATTCCCGTTGCACTCTTAATGTTACCACCGTTGCTTTTAATGTCACCAAAGGTTGTTTTGACTTTCCTGTATGCTAAGTCTGTCCTTCCGACAATCATATCTTTTTCGATGTCTTCACATTTTTCCTGCAGCCATTTCGTCTTAGCTTCCCTGCACTTCCTATTTATTTCATTCCTCAGCGACTTGTAATGCTGTATTCCTGATTTTCCCAGAACATGTTTGTACTTCCTCCTTTCATCAATCAACTGATGTATTTCTTCTGTTACCCATGGTTTCTTCGCAGCTACCTTCTTTGTACCTATGTTTTCCTTCCCAACTTCTGTGATGGCCCTTTTTAGAGATGTCCATTACTCTTCAACTGTGCTGCTACTGCGCTATTCCTTATTGCTGTATCTATAGAGTTAGAGAACTTCAAACGTATCTCGTCATTCCTTAGATCTTCCGTATCCCACTTCTTACCGTATTGATTCTTCCTGACTAATGTCTTGAACTTCAGCCTACTCTTCATCACTACTATATTGTGATCTGAGTCTATATCTGCTCCTGGGTACGCCTTACAATCCAGTATCTGATTTCTGCATCTCTGTCTGACCATGATGTAATCTAATTGAAATCTTCCCGTATCTCCCCCTCTTGTGATTCTTGAACAGGGTATTCGCTATTACTAGTTGAAACTTGTTACAGAACTCAATTAGTCTTTCTCCTCTTTCATTCCTTGCTCCAAGCCCATATTCTCCTGTAACCTTTTCTTCTACTCCTTCCCCTACAACTGCATTCCAGTCGCCCATGACTATTAGATTTTCGTCCCCCTTTACATACTGCATTACCCTTTCATTATCCTCATACACTTTCTCTATCTGTTCATCTTAAGCTTTCGACTTCGGCATGTATACCTGAACTATCGTTGTCGGTGTTGGTCTGCTGTCGATTCTGATTAGAACAACCCGGTCACTGAACTGTTCACAGTAACAGACCCTCTGCCCTACCTTCCCATTCATAACGAATCCTGATCCTGTTATACAATTTTCCGCTGCTGTTGATATTACCCGATACTCATCTGACCAGAAATCCTTGTCTTCCTTCCACTTCACTTCACTGACCCCTACTATATCTCGATTGAGCATTTGCATTTCCCTTTTCACATTTTCTAGTTTCCCTACCACGTTCAAGCTTCTGACATTCCACGCCCCGAAACGTAGAACATTATCCTTTCTTTGATTATTCAATCTTTTTCTCATGGTAACCTCTCCCTGGGCAGTCCCCTCCCGGAGATCCGAATGGGGGACTATTCCGGAATCTTTCGCCAATAGAGAGATCATCATGACACTTCTTCAACTACAGGCCGCATGTCCTGTGGATACACGTTACGTGTCTTTAATGCAGTGGTTTCCATTGCCTTCTGCATCCTCATGTCGTTGATCATTGCTGATTCTTCCGCCTTTAGGGACAATTTCCCACCCCTAGGACAAGAGAGTGCCCTGAACCTCTATCCGCTCCTCCGCCCTCTTTGACAAGGCCGTAGGCAGAATGAGGCTGACTTCTTATGCCGGAAGTCTTCGGCCGCCAATGTTAATTATTTATCAAAATGTAGGCAGTGATGGGGATCGAACCCGGGACCGAAGACGTTTTGATAATGAATCAAAGACCACGGGTGAAGAAGTCATTATTTCAGCTCAGTTCTTGATAGCATAATAGTCTTGAAACCACGCAACACGGAGATATAATGTGACAGTGAAAGAAATCAAACCATGAATATTGATTGTGAAATCTACAATATTTCTCTCTCAGCTATAATTTAGTTCCATTGTAATCGCAGACAATCATTTATAGAAATGATTGACAATTCTGTTGTGAACAAAATACTTGTAGCGATATTCCATAAGGAGGCCAGTCCTCAGTCTCTCCTTTCCAGACGCCTAAGCTGAATACAGTTTACTCAGAGGGGAAGAAAACACGACCAGGATAGGTAACAGATACTTTATTACTGCGGTGACCAGTTTCTTTTGAATTCAATACCTGCATGTCGTAAACTTTGATCAAATATTATAACATAACAAAAACAGGTCAATGCTGATTTGACTTGTCTCTGCAACATACGGAGAATTTTGTTTCAGTTTATCGCATATTCTGTGAACAACGCTTCCAGTGCTCCCGTGGTATCGAGTCCATTAAAATCTTCAACAGTTTATTTGTACCAGAATTCGTCATGTGTAAAATCAGTCTGACGGTCTTTCAGTGAACCAGCATGCTATAATAAGCAGGTGATTATAGCAAAAATCTGCTCTGTTTATGTGGACTTGTACACATCAAATCAGCTGAATCTGCAGCTATATTGGTTTTTAAATTATCGAAAAGTAGCGAGGGCAGATAAATGTGAGAATTACTTGCGCAATCAGCGTAACAGCTCTTGCATCCAAACAGTTGACAAAAATATCATACAGAAAAACAGAAAAAATAAAAAGGAGACTAACACAGGCGAAGATGGCGTTCCTTGCCAAAAGAAGTACATTCGTATTCAACACGAAGAGGTTGGCACAGCAGGAGAACTAGTCCTAGGCCACGCGGAATCATAATACTGAACTAAAAGAAACTGCATGCTATATGAGAATTAGCACTGTAGGAGTTAGAATATCTTGACTCCTATAGGAGTAGAGATACGGGCAAAAAGGTGTTTTCAACCAGAGAGATAAAAGCTACCCTGCATGAGAGGCGTGTTGTGTGTATAATGTTGGCTCGCCAATCAAGGGCTCCATGTGCACATCGGAATAGCTGGACAGAAAGGGGGTAGAAGGATGTTGGGAGAGGGGCAAAGATGTGCTGGAAGAGGAAGGGAGATGGAAGAGAGATACTGCCAAAGAGATGGGAAGACTTACTGGATGGAAAGGACGAAGGGGAAAGAGGGGAAGGACAGAGGGTGGAGGAAGGGATGGACAGTGAGAGTTGGGAAGGATTAAATGGTCAGAGATGGAGTGAGGAGGAGATGGAGAGAGAGCATTGGGAGGAGGTGTGTTGTATGGGGAGTATCAGTACGCTTTTCAGAGACAGACAGACAAACAGAAAGAGGGAAGGAGAGGTGGAGTGGGAGGTGTATAGTGAGTGAAGAGGGAAGATTAAGAAGATAAGGAGCGCAGAGAAAAGAGGAAATTGAGAGATAGTGTGACATGTAGCTGGGGATGGATACATATAGGAGGGGTGAGGAGGTGAGTATGAGATGGACAAAGAATGTGGGAAGGAGGAGATGGGTACAGACAGAGAGAGAGAGAGAGAGAGAGAGAGAGAGAGACGAAATGAACAGAGAAAGTGTCAAGGAGAGAGTGACATAGAGAGGGAGTGGAAGAGGTGAGCAGAGAGAGAGAGGAAGGAGGATACAGACAAAGTGAGTGTGGAGGAAGATACGGTCAGACAGAGGGAACAGAGTAGATGACCACCAGAGAGGGGAGAGGAGGAGGTGTCGGCAGTATAAGTGTTGAATATTGGCGAGAGGATGTTATATACATCATTCTGGCAGGTTACTCTGATTCCTATTTTTTTTGTGTCATCAGTCTTCTGACTCGTTTGATGCAGCCCGCTGTGAATTCCTCTGCTATGCAAACCACTTCATCTCAGAGTAGCAGTCGCAAACCGTTTCCTCTAAAGTTTCTACACTCTACAGCTCCCTTTAGCACCATGGAGTTTATTACCTGTCTTAACAGACGTCCAATCATCGTGTTCCCTCTTTTTTCTCAGTGTTTCCAGCATATTCATTTCCTCTACGGTTCTGCACAGAACCTTCTCATTCTTCACGCTATCAGTCCACGTAAATTCCATCTGTCTGTAGTATCACATCTCGAATGCTTGGATTCTCTTCTTTTCCAATTTTCCCACATTACATGTTTCCCTGCCATACAATGTTGTGCCCGAGACGGACGTTTTAAGACCAAAGTCTGAAACTAATAGATTTCTCTTCCGCGGTCATGCCCTTTTTGCTAGTGTTAGTCTCGTTTTTATGTCCTTGCTCTGTCGATTCGTTGTTTTGCTGCCTAGGTAGTAGAATTCTTTAACTTCATCTACTTTGTGACGGTCAATCCTGATGTTAAGTTTCTCACGGTTCTGACTACTGCTAATTGTCATCACTTTCGTCTTTCTTCATTTACTCTTAATCCATATTTTGTACCCAGTGGACTGTTCATGACATTCAGCAGATCTTGTAGTTCTTTAGTTTCACTGAAGACAGCAATGTCATCAGTGAATCGTATCATTGATATCCTTGAATTTTAGTTCCACTTCTTAACCTCTCTCTTAATCCCATCGTTGTTTATTCGCCATATAGATTGAATAATAGGGCGGAAGACTACGCTGTATACATCGAATAGTAGAGGCGAAAGACTACATCCCAGTCTTGCTCTCTTTTTAATCTGAGCTCTTCATTACTGATCTTCCAGCCTTATTATTGCCTCTTGGATCTAGTGCGTGTTGTATACTACTTGTCTTTTTCTTTAGCTTACCCCTGTTTTCCTCAGAATTTTTAGCATATTGCACCATCTGACATTGTCGAACGCTTTTCGCAGGTCGACTAATCCTACGCAAATCAAAAGAATCAAAGTGAATTATTACGTTTGTGTGGCTAGAGCCTCCCATGGAATAGACTAGTCGGCTGGCGCATTTCTTATTAAGTGATACAAATTTTACTGTAAGCTTTTCTAATTTGGATAGCCTCACTGGAAAGCCGTGAGCAAAGCTAGGTCAATATTGGTTCACAATAAGAAATTTACACAGTCATTAAATATTTCACAATAATCAGAAAATTAATATTTAATAATATTGTAGTAACTGGATATTATACATCGATTATCGTAATAGTGTCACAATGTTGCCTATATTTATTACATCTGCACAAATTGTTTGAAAAATTAGTTTGCATAGTATGCATTGCTTTGCAAATATCTATAATCTAGGTTACATAACCTTTTTCATTCTGTACATATCGAAAAACTGTTTTGGATAGAAGTTTAGGAACCACATCAATATGTAAAAGAAAAAAGACATGGCCACAAACGTCAGTAAGACGGAAGAAAAGAGTTCATGATGAATTTGGGATGATGAGCGCTGAAGCCCATCTTGATATGAGCTGGGCTGTGGGAAACAGGAAAAAGGGTTGATTCACAGGATGGTGGAATGACAGGGATTGGATCCTCATCCTACAGATCCTCTGTTTTCTTTTCCTGTCCTCTGTATCTTATTGTAGACAGCTGATTCAGTGAATGAAATGTTACGTTGATTGTGAAACAGGTTTCACACCTATATGCGATGCTGTCTCCGGAACTGTGCTGACGTATTTTTGTAAAAATCTGATGGTACATTGCCAGTTTTATAAATTCTACACATCAACTTGAGCAAGCATTTGGGTGCCAAGTCATGGAATGTTTTTAGCAATTCCATTGGAACGTTATGTCTCACTTCTGCTTTATTTGTTCGTAAGCGCTTTTGAAATCTGACTGTAACACTGGATCTGTTACGTCTTCCTTATCAACACCTGTTGTTTCTTCTATCATCAGACAAGCCCTCATAGACGCCGCAAATATATTGTTTCCATACATCTGTTCTATCCTTTGGTTTTGACATTATAATTCCCACCGCACTATCAATGTTACCACTGTTTTCACTGAATATTGTTTTGACTTTTCTACATACTGAGCCCGTCGTTCATTTCTTTTTAGATTTGTTTACGTTTTTCCAGCATCCATATGGCCCTGGAATCCTTGAACATTACACTTATTTCATTTCTATGTAACTTTTATTGCTGTACTCTTGTCTTTCTTCGTGTTGTAGTTCACTGCTGATTCTTCCGCCTTTTAGCGACAGTTTCCCGTCCCAAAGGCAAGCATGCTTGTACAGCACTCTCGCAGTGTCCGCAGCAAGTATGGTGGGTCTGACACACCAGTGTCAATGTGTTCTTTTTTCCATTTCCAGGAGTGTATTATTTGGGGAAGAGTTACTGTGATTGTAAGAAGCACCTAGCTCTCATATTGGGAGTGGTAGATGCGAGAAGTTCTGTTAACCCTTTCCTTCTAGCCTGCTCTGCACAGAAGCCGTTTAACTCAGAAAGCATTAGAATGGGTTCCAGACATTATATGTGCTTGCAGTCATGGATCAGCAGAGGGAGGGGCGAGATTGAAATTGATAGCCAGAAGGCGTGATTTACCTGGAAGAGAGAAGGAGAGAAGATGGACGGAGATGGCAGCAGAAGATGGACAGAAAGAAAGAGATAGTGGTTTAGAGGGAGGGGGCAAGGATGAATATGTGTAGGGGAAGTAAGGACAGAGAGCATTGAAGGGTTGATAGAGAGATGTAGAGGAGGGATGAGGAGATGAACAGAGAGTGGAGGAAGGGATTGACAGAAAGGTGGAGGAGGATATGACAGAAATTGGAAGAAAGAGGAGGGGGAAATGAGGCAGCTAGAAGATGGAGAAGGGTAGTTGGCATATAGAAAAGAAGAAGAGGAGATTAACAGAGTGGTGTGAGGGAGAGTTAGAAGAGGATGAGACAGACAGAGAAAAGGGGGAGGAATGAATCTGCAGATGAAGGAAGAGATGAGAAGAGGGGGAAGAGGGATGAGATGGGCAGAGATTGGGGAAGAGGAGGAAGAAAGAGATAAGGGGGAGGAGGAGATGGACTGAGAAATGTAGAAAGAAGGAGATGGATAGGTAAATAGAGAGAGGATGGAAAAGTCTGTGTAATATCTAGGCTGCTTGCATCCATATGTGTTACAAAAGTTAAGCTGCAACATCAGAGATGACATTTTGATTTATTTCTTCTTTGCTGCTGAGTATACTTCCCAGACAAGGTGCAGAATCTGCGTCGCACCTCACAGTTCTTGTACATCTGAAGATGGGCTTATAACTGCCTGAAGCCATTCGTGGTTTTGAACCATTAAAACCATTCAATTAATGATGAAAAAACATGGTCCAGATTAGGGAGTAATGTAGACGATCATGCACGATTTAACTAAAGATCATGTATAATACTTCTTCCTACAGCCCGTGCTTCCTTTTAGTAACAATTTAGAGACTGTATAGCCCCATAAAAACTAAATTTTAGAACTATTTATAACTGAAATGGTTAATTTTCTGACTCTAAATTTGATACACATATTATTATCTGCAAAGAAATAGTCTGGAGGTAATAAACAGAAGCCTGCTGTTGGGGGTGGGGATGATAATGTAGAAAGAAAAGGGGAAGAAGGAGATGGACAGACAGAGAGGGAGAAGGAAGCGATGGACAGACAATAGGGGAGGAGGTAACGAAGAGAAAGAATAGAGTAGGAGATGGACAGAGGAGAGAGGAGGATATGGGTAGAGAAAGGAAACAGGAGTGGACAGAAAGAGGCTGAAGGAAGAGATGGACAGAGAAAGGAATGAGGAGCAGGTGGACAGAGTAAGAATAGAGGAGGAGGATATGAAGAGAGAGAGGGGGGATGAAGGGAGATGAAGGAGATGAGCAGAGGGGGCGGTAGTAGATGGGCGCAGTGGGGTGGAGTAGAAGGACAGAGAAATGGAAGGGGGCAGACCAACAGGGAGAAGTAGAATGACAGAGGATAAAGAGCAGAGAGTCAGACAGAAGGGCAGTAGGTGGTGGACAGTGAGAGTACATGTGGAAGAATTGGACAGAGAGGGCTGATGAGAAGGCCAGAGAAGGGCGGAAGGAGGAGGAGATGAGTAGTGGGGCAAAGGGGTTTAGCAGCAACCTTATCCCTAACCCTCTCCTTAACATACTCCCCTGAAAAGTGGTTTGTGATAACCTGGGGTTTGATTTATGACCCCCTGGAGATAATCTGCCTTTACGAGAAACCCTCTACACCTCACAGTACCTCTCCTCCCTGCCCCTCTGAGAAAAGAGTTACTGATCCTGGGTCGCACTTGTAACCCCTTCCTTTCAGTGCAGGTCTGAGCTACTTTTGTCCCTCCTGGTAAATATGCCCTTCGCTTGCCCCTCACTCATTCATCCCTCCTATAGCCCACTTCCCCCCCACTACTTGTCAGTTGGCGAGAATAAGTGTGAGTCTGTTCCGAGCTGCAGGGGACGAAGGATCTCAAGACACAAAATTGACATCTTTGTCAATTACTTGCAGAGGACAAAATAATATAATGTTTATTTTCGAAACTCAGTTCGTATGTTCTTTATTTAATCAGTGTGTGGGAGAAGGCTGGAGAGCATGGTGATGCTTAATGTTTGGTGTGAAATATGCTCAGCTGATGAAGTCTTGGCGTTGGACAAACAGGAGTTTGATATCTGTATTACATGTAAGCATAGGGCTGAAGGCTCTTTCCATAGCCCCCTACATGAGGAATGGAAGGAGTTGATAATGGATGAGATAACTTTACAGCAAATAACGGTGACGCAGGAAGAGGGGTTTATAACGTATTAAGCAACTCATAGAGACTATTACCTGTGCTGGAGCTGTTCGTGTTTTTTGCAATGGCCTTTCCATCCACGAAAAACATAAATGAAATGGTCGCAAAACAATATATCAAGTGGAAAACATTGATGAAAGTTGACCCAATAAAATAGTGCTAAAAGAGCAGTGACACAAACTATAAACTCGCCTACACATCGGAAAACGTTTTGTAAATTATTTGCTCACAACCACATATCAGAAAGCAACTTCTAAAAACAGATCCGAAACCCTCAAAAAATAAGAAGAAAGCACTTATTCTTGGCGGAAAACAGTCCGTTTGCACTACCCTATGAAATTAACTGCTTAACGGTTCAGAGGAGTCAAATAGATCGCTTAAAACACTCACCACTACCATCTTATGATGATATTCTCTATATTCAAGGATGTGTGAGGTGTTCAACTTTTGAGAATCACACACATGCATATTGCTAATCAAGTAACTAAATTTTCGCCACAAATAGATCATAGCGATAAATATCCGTGGTTTAGTACACACCTATGTTTGAGAACACAAACACCCTCCTCCACTGTGACATTTCCACCTTATATTAAACATATCTGGTGAAGGAAACCTTCTGATTGCATACTCTCGAGATGGTGACGCATGAGATATCCACTGACTGCAGGAGTGCTGGGAGCTACAGCCATACCAACTGGGAGAGGAATAGAAGCCTGCATACACGTTGGCCATGCCAGCCAAAACCCAGTATGCACACACCGGCTCTACCAGATCATCTTATGCTGGGGAGACTGTCACATGACCACGACTCACCCAGTGCAAACACTCGCCATACTCAATCTTCTCATGCAATACACACCGCTTGCATCACCGCTGAACCGAAATACTGATTAGTTCCTTACTCAGCCACCCGGAGGGCGCTACGAACGCCGCCGGGATTTTTTCTCGGGGTTTCAGGCAAGATCCAACAGGTCGGAGCATTCTTTCTACCCACGAAACCGCAAAGCTCAGCCACGACTTATTGTCGGCCGAAGCCTTGTGACCACCTGAAACTAGTTATGGTACACTGAAAGATGTGTAGGTGCAACCTGGACAAGTTATTCTAACGGCAATTTCGGTTGTTCCAATGTGATAAATGTACCTTTGTGAACTGATCATTTCTGAGAACGCATGCTGTTATAGCGTGATTACCTATAAATACCACATTAATGCAATAATTGCTGAGGATGATGTCCATCAATCTCGATGCATTTTTCAATACGCGAAACGACATTCCTCTCAACAGCGAGTAGTTCGCCTTCCGAAATGTTCGCACATGCATTGACAACGCGCTGACGCGTGTTGTCAGGCGTTGTCGGTGGATTACGATAGCATATATCCTTGAACTTTCCCCACAGAAAGAAATCCCGGGAAGTCAGGTCCAGTGAACGTGCGGCCCATGGTATGGTGCTTCGACGACCAAACCACCTGTCGTGAAATATGCTATTCAATACCTCTTCAACCGCACGCGAGCTCCGTGCCAGACATCCATCATGTTGGAAGTACATCGCCATTATGTCATGCAGTGAAACATCTTGTAGTAACATCGGTAGAAAATAACATAGGAAATCGGCATTCATTGCACAATTTAGATTGCCATCGATAAAATGGGGCCAATTATCCTTCCTCCCATAATTCTATACCATACAATAACCCGCCAAGGTCGCTGATGTCACATTGTGGATTTTCCGTTACCCAATAGTGCATATTATGCCGGTTTACGTTACCGCTGTTGTCAATGACGCTGGGACGCTAAATAGAACGCGTGCAAAAAATTTGTCATCGTCCCGTAATTTCTCTTGTGCCCAGTGGCAGAATTGTATACGACGTCCAAAGTCGTCGCCATGCAATTCCTGGCGCACAGAAATATGGTACGGGTGGAATCGATCTTGATGTAGCATTCTCAACACCGACGTTTTTGAGATTCCCGACTCTGGCGCAGTTTGTCTGCTACTGATGTGCGGATTAGCCGCGACAGCAACTAGAACACCTACTTGGGTATCATCATTTGTTGCAGATAGTGGTTGACGTTACACATGTGGCTGAACCCTCCCTGTTTCCTTAAATAACGTCACTATCCGGAGAACGGTCTGGGCGCTTGGATGATGTTGTCCAGGATACCGAGCAGCATACATAACACAATCCCGTTGGGAATTTTGATCACAATAGCCATACATCAACATGACATCGACATTTTTCGCAATTGGTAAACGCTCAAGTTTAATACGAGTAATGTACCACGAAGCAAATACCGTCCACACTGGCGGAATTTTACGTGACTATTGCTGCGCGATTTATGACAAAGCGAAAAAAGTGGTCCAACTAAAGCATTCATACTTCTTTACGATTTAAACGAAAATGTAATAAAAATGGGGGTTTCTATTAAAAAAACGTAGTTGATATCCGTTTGACCTACGGCATCACTATGTAGGGGGCCACCCATAACGCCATCTGGTTTCCCCCTTCAAGCTAGACGAATTTCGTTCTTTGTAGTTTTTTCGTTTGATGCTTATTCCGTGAGTTATTTGGCCCGGTCAGTATCAATGGGCCACCCTGTATATCCAGTGAGGACGACAAAGATAAGACATGAACAATTAGCGCTGATATGGAGGCATATGGGTGTCTTCTTTCGTCGCTCTGTTTGCGAGTGGAAAAGGGAAGGGAACGAATAGTTGTGATACACCGTGTTTTTCGCCACACACCGTATAATAGTTGCAAAGCATGCATATAGATGTAGGTATGAATGTAGTCCACCTATTAAGATGTCAGGTCATCTTTTTATAAGCACACAAAATACATGGAAGGGTATTGTGTTTTATTTATCGTGGCAACAAATACAGAACTTTTGCTGCTGATTGCCTCTAAGTAAAAATCGTCGTATTAACCCCTAATTTTCTTACTACTGTAACTTCATGAGACATATGTGAGAGGTTGTAATATGATTGCTAATAACACTTAGAAGAAGCGATGCAGAGCTTGCCACTCAACTCCCCTTTCGGCAGAGTATCACTTACCTTCATATTCTCGTGAGTCTTCCAGTCTACGAATTATATGGTATGAACCCAGCGAATAAGAGCTGTTCCCGCCAGGTCACAGACCCATATTCATTCTCATGACGAAATCCCACAATGTTCTGACAGCAATACTCCAAGGCTGTCTACTTCTCCAACCCTCACTAAGTAGAGGACTATCACAACGAGAAAAATAGCATAGTACCATGAGGGAGGACAGTCACAGCCATTCAGAGTATATATGGGCTGCACAAAGAAATTTAGGAACATAACACCTACAATTCATCATCATCGAATGATTGTCTATAAATATCCCTGCTGCCATCAATTTCTCATCCCATGTAGGAGGCACGGTATTTCTGCCCTGACAGAGAACTTGAAAAATTTACCACATATATACCGGCTAAGGCCACTACACTCATATGAAAGTGTTTGTCAGTTAAACTCCTCATTCTACCAAGAAAGTGAAGGCTGGTATTAAATTTTAGAACAGAACAAGCAGATATAACAAATCGCATACATGTATATAAACTGATTAAGTGAACTCCTCCCCTCCCCACAAACACTCACATGGTGCCTCTGGCTGGGAGGGAGAGAAGAAATGCCCCTCGTGGGCCTCAACCCACCAAGTACTGCATAATCACACACTGCATCTAATACAGTACTACAATATAGCGTCATCTAATTAGCTGTACCACGCTCTCTGGGTACAGTGCTATACTCTATGTGCTAGCCAGAACACTGTAACATTCCATGTGAAAGCACGTCCAGGTACAATGCTATTGTGTACCAGAGGTTAGCCCACTGTACCAATACACTCAAAAACCATTATTGGGAACAGTGTTATTCTCTGCCATCTTCTTAATGTGCTGTACCATTCCTACCCAACAGTGGAGATCATGAGGGGCGTCACTCCCTCCATCCATCCCTCCCAGGCATAGACACTATGTGTATGTGTAAGTGTATGTGTATGTGCATGTCCATGTGTGTGTGTGTGTGTGTGTGTGTGTGGGTTCCACTTTTTCGGTTTATATACTTTCTCTGATTCGTTAAGTCTGCTTCTTCTGCTCTTAAGTGCCTAGCAGCCTTCAGGTTCTTGTCAGAATGAGACGTCCACCTCCTACACACTTTCAAATGTGTGAGACGGCTATAGCAGCTGTCTTAGTGGTAAATTTCTCAAGTTCGTCTCTGTCAACGCTGGGAAACCATGTATTCTACATGGGGATGACAAGATGCTGACAGTAGGAATACTAGCTAAAAACAGCATGGAAGCATCTAAAGACCTGTGATCAAAGAACATCAGTTGGAAATGGCTAGCATTAGATGGGTCAGCTGTCTGGAATATCGCAGTAGCTGCAAGTTCTTATAATGCTTTTTTTCCTATATCTTAGAATTTCAAGCATCAATTGTTCACCTCATATGAAATCCATCTCCCACGCAGTAACTATGTCACAGACTCTTCCCACTTCTGTAGGAATGCGACAGAAACATCCTCGATAATGTACATATGTTGGAAGAAATTGTAAGACATTGTACCAGAAAGTGTAGTTCTCACAGTTTTCAGGTATAGCAGTTTAGGGATGGGTGTAGGCCAGAAATAGCTTGATTTTTCTAACTGGATGGAATATTTCATGTGAATAGCATCCTAGAAAAAGTGATAAATCTGCCTTGCATTGTAACAACTGAACTGTGGTAGCAGGAAAGTGTCTATAGACCCAGTATCAAACCATCTAGTTTGGAAATGGCTGACACCAGAAATTGCTATTCTTTTGGAGCATGAGTAGCTACCACTTCTCACAAATCTTTTTCCTCTGGCTTATGCTTATTTTCATAGAATTTCAAACATCTAGTCACTAATTCATTTGCAAATATGCCTGCCTGGGAGTGATTGTAACACAGATTCTTTCCGCGTCAGTAGGAATGAGATAGGAAGAGCCTTCCAGTAGAAAGAACCTGGTTTTTAAGATCTGATTTGTAACTATCGAAGGACCATTCTAGTCTTATCCTCTACAAATGCAAGCGATATGGAACTACATTTCAAGAATCAGCATGGGATGTATGTATTGTAGAAGACTAATTCTAATGGAACATTTGTTAATGAAGGAAAGGAGCACCCTATACAGCATGACTATACTTAAATAGCCCTGACATTGGTTAGGACCTTAGTTACATGCATCTGATTCCGTTGAACCATAGGATTACTCGGAGCATTTCTTTGTAGGCAAATTATACTTCGAAATAAGAAAAGAATCTACATGTATGTATGTGACATGTAAGACTCCAGTTTTAATGGGACATTTGTTAATTTCAGGAGGGAGTACCATAGATACCATCTTTATACTTAAATAGATCATTGGAGATTAAGTTGCATGCACCTCCTTCTATTGCACCATTCGATTACTGTTTTTTTTCTCCTTAGCAAATTACATTTCGAAACCTAAAAGAGATCTATATGCACTTGGCCTGGAAGACTATGGTTTCAACAGCATATTTCCTAATGGTAGGAGGGAGGACCACACGCAGCCAACTTTACATAGGGTTGGGTTGGTTTGGGGGAAGAGACCAAACAGCGAGATCATCGGTCTCATCGGATTAGGGAAGAAAGGGGAAAGAAGTCGGCTGTTCCCTTTCGAAGGAACCATTCCAGCATTTGCCTTGAGTGATTTAGGGAAATCACAGAAAACCTAAATCAGGATTGCCGGACGTGGGATTGAATCGTCGTCCTCCCAAATGCCACTTTACTTAAATAGTCCTCACAATCGTTTGGTAGCTCTGTTGCATACACAGGATGGCCTGTATTTTCACTGTAACCAGGCTTCATTTCGAATTCAGGATGAAGTGTATATGTATTTATATAGCATTAACACTAATTTTAGTGGTTCATTTGTTAATGGTGGGAGTACCATGCACAGTATCCCTGTGCTTAAATAGCGCTGACTGTTGTGTGGAAACTATGCAACAATATTCCGAAAATAAGCGTTCCTTTTATGCTTTGATTTCCACGTGTATTGCATGCAAAACCTGTTCTAGTAGGTATACCATCTTGCAATGAACTTCCATTGATCTTGGTATGATTGAGTGACAAATCACAAACAGTACATATCCATCTCAACGCTCCCGCTACCTTAAACAAAATCAAATCACAGATCCACGTTTGCTCCAGTGTAGCACATACCACGTCCCGTGATAATTCTTGAGTTGTTAATTTTAACTTAGCAACACCAAGCACAATGAGTATTGATGCAATAGCAATGTAACAGCTGAGACAGAAGGTGTTTTACTTGGCTGCCAACTGCCTCTCAATATCTGTATACATCAGTGTGCTGCACAGCTTCCCCCCAATCTAACTGAATGAGCCCCATCTTCGAACCTCATTATGCTCTCGAAATTTCAACTATAACTTTGAGGTCACAGTCAGCTGCTCTCCCAAAACACATTGACCCGTTTGTAGTTAAATGATATGTACTGCTGAGCAGTGCCACTGATTTGACATCTCAGCTCTATGCAGTTGCAGTGAACACATGGTGTGTCGTGTAGCGATCGCTCTGTTTTTAAAATAATTGAAAAGTCACGATCGCTTAAATATCGTTTACTGGATAACCGGTTTCAGCACTGTGAAGATGTAACAGGTTTGAAGGAGGGCTTACATGAGTTAACTATATACATTACAATTATTACAGAACAACATACCTTAATCATCGATTAACATTTATAAAACCATATAGATATCATGGCACATGAGGCAGACCGTCTGTAGCAAATCATTGTCACAACCAATAATTTTTTTTAAAAACTGCTCTCATGATTGTTCTTTCCATAAAATGTGAAACGGAAGTCACCAGATGAAACTACCGCTGTTCGCCTAACACCGGTCGGCATCATTACTATGTAGTTGCTATCTACCAATACTGTGAGTCCATGTGTATTTGTATTACATGATTGATCTGTAAAGCAACAGCATCATGTTAGGATCGTACAGGTTGATGTACTCCATTCGAATATAGGACAGAAAAAAATCTTTGGGAAGGAAGACATGTTCCTCTCAGAAACGTTGAGAGGATTAGGGTATGCATGGAAGTATATAGTCACTTATTTACTGAGTCAAGTTGTGAGGCTGGCACATATGGGTAATCGATATCACTGGTGCGATGCACCCTTCACCATGCACTAAACAGCCACTTGTCGTGTGTTTTGTTTTAGATGTGATATGTTTGTATATCATGGAGTTGTTAGAAGCAGGTAGGGAGACCCTTGGTGGAGTTCGTAGTTGACCTGATTGTAACTAAGGCTATTGCACATTAATAAGGTAGATATCATGTGTACTGTCATCAGAAGCATTAACAGCAGTAAAATGTCTAGTAGTAAGCATTTGGAGAGAGCTGAAACAGAAAGTATATGTCTGATCAGATTCATTTGCTGGAATCTTAACAGAAGCATTCCAGACACTGAGAACTGACACGTCAGTGAGTTAAGGCAGAAGAATATCTCAGGCTCCAACCGATCGGGATGGATTTTAAGAGGGATGTGATCTTCCCACGAAAATGTGACGGCGTAACAGGCAAGTGACCGCAAATCCTGTCAGAATGTCTACATATACATCCATACTCCGCAAGCCACCTGACGGTGTGTGGCGGAGGGTACCTTGAGTACCTCTATCGATTCTCCCTTCTATTCCAGTCTCGTATTGTTCGTGGAAAGAAGGATTGTCGGTATGCCTCTGTGTGGGCTCTAATCTCACTGATTTTATCCTCATGGTCTTTGGTGAGATATACGTAGGAGGGAGCAATATACTGCTTGACTCTTCGGTGAAGGTATGTTCTCGAAACTTCAAGAAAAGCTAGTACCGAGCTACTGAGCGTCTCTCCTGCAGAGTCTTCCAGTGGAGTTCATCTAATATCTCCGTAACGCTTTCGCGATTACTAAATCAACCTGTAACGAAGTCGCGCTGCTCTCCGTTAGAATTTCTCTATCTCTTCTATCAACCCTATCTGGTATGGGTCCCATACTGCTGAGCAGTATTCAAGTAGTGGGCGAAAAAGCGTACTGTGAGTCGTGCTTGGGTAGCTCAGTCGGTAGAGCACTTGCCCGCGAAAGGCAAAGGCCCCGAGTTCGAGTCTCGGTCCGGCACACAGTTTTAATCTTCCAGGAAGTTTCATATCATCGCACACTTCGCTCTAGAGTGAATATTTCATTGTAGAAAGATCCCCAAGGCTGTGGCTAAGCCATGTCTTCGCAATATCCTTTCTTCCGGGAGTGCTGGTTCTGCAAGGTTCGCAGGAGAGCTTCTTTGAAGTGTGGAAGGTAGGAGACGCGGTAGTGGCAGAATTAAAGCTATGCGGACTGGGCGTGAGTCGTGCTAGGGTAGCTCAGTCTGTAGAGCACTTGCCCGCGAAAGGCAAAGGTCCCGAGTTCGAGTCTCGGTCCGGCACACAGTTTTAATCTGCCAGGAAGTTTCATATCAGCGCACACTCCGCTGTAGAGTGAAAAATTCATTCTAGGAAGCGTACTGCAACCTTCTTCCATTGTTTTCCTTTCACCTACAGTCCTGTTGCTGCAGGAAACATTGACATTAATTTAGTATGTTTTGTTGTTGGTTGATTGGCTTTCGGTGTATGATAGTTGGATGGGCGTGTAGGTAGCGTAATAGGTTTGCTTGTAAAGAACTAACTAACATTACATATATACATACTATCTACGTCGGTAAAGTCTATAAAGTCTATTCTAAACGGAATGGAGTGTCATGGTCGGACCACTTCCATACAGCATGTAGGGCAAAAAAATGAGCAATTCTATGCTTAAGTCTCGAATCTATCCCTACTCTTGCAGTGCCTCTGCGTTATGCGTGGAAGTGTGAGGCTGTTGCAACTGAGGTAAATTATCCAAAGACAGTGTATTGGAAACTCTGCGGTGCTCCTCGATTTCGGAAGAGCAATTCCGCCTTATGCGAAAAACCATTTTTCTGAAAAAGGTGTCTTGCATAAGTCGGAATTCCTCTTCCCATTTTGTTGCTAGCACGGACATAATAAGAACTGCAATACCACAAGTTGATTTTCGATTCGTATTATGAAGGTGTGCCCCATTTGGAAAAAGTGATTATTTCTTATGAAACGATGTGCTATCAACGAAGACTCTGACACCATTAAATCGTCGTATTTGTCGCCTAGTAATAAAGAGATTAGGTGATGTTGAGGAGGATATTTATAGACAATCATTGGATACCAAAGAACTGTTGGTGATATCTTTCTGAATTTCTTTGTGCAGTGGACATATACTTTGCATGGTTTTGTTTGTCTTCCTGTGTGTTAATGTACCTATTTTTCTTGTTGTGAAAGTGCTTTACTTTGTTGGTGATGGGTGGAGGATTAGGCAACCTTTTAACTAATGGAAGGGAACCGTTATGGGATTTCGAGAGAACCAGCATGGGTCTGTAACTTGGCAGGGGACATCTCTCACTCACTGAAATTACATGGATTCAAATGATACATATCAAAAACTGGACGAGTTGTGAGCATGTAGCAGGTAAGCGATATTCTGACGAACGGAGAGTTGAAAAGTGAACTCCGTAACTCTTCTTCTAAGTGTTTTGAGTCACTATATTACAATCTCTCAGATACATCTCGCGAAGTGACCGCAATGATAAAAATAGGAGCTAATACGAAGGATTTTACCGAGAGACAATCAGCAGCAGGAGCTTCATCTTTTGTTTTCTCGATAAATAACAGAAAACATTCTTTCCTGAGTTTTGTGTGGCTATAAGTGGATGGAGTGACATCTTAATAGGTAGACTAAATTTGCTTATATACCTATATGCTTACTTCGCAGGCCGTTGTACGGCATGTGGCGAAGTGTATCCTGTACTAGTCATTTCCTCTCTGTTCCCCCTGCAAACCGAATGAGGGAAAAAATTATCTATGTGCCTCCGTATGAGAGCTAATTTCTCGTATCTTAAGGTCCTTATGCGAGGTGTATGTTGGTGGCAGTAGAATCTTTCTGCGATCAGTTTCAACTATCGATTCTCTATAATCTCTCAACAGTGCTACTCGGAACGAACATCGCCTCCCCTCCTGGGATTCCCATTTGAGTTCTTGAAGCATCCACTCACTAATTTGGCTGGAGCCAATAGGAATTCTTCTTCAGGCTGTATCCATGGAAATCCAGTTCTGCAGGCTGATACGAGTTTGGGATGGCGTGGTAGGAAAACAGGTATTTTGTTATTGTCACTGGGTCAGCCTCTGCAGCGTATTTCTGAAACATAACTCAGAACGTTTCAGTTTGCAGATGAGGCAAGGGGAAACATATTGTTCAACATCTTAGTATTTACTCCAGTCGCAATTAAGCTGCAGGTTCTTCTGGGAAGGACAGTAGAACTTGTGCGAGTCTGGAATCATTAACAGCGGTCTGGCATGGAGATCGGGGGCTTGTGGGCAGGGAGAGGTGCTGCCGCGATATGCGGGTAGAGGTTTGCGACCCAGAAGGGACGGTGTGTCAGCTGTTTGCACGTAGCCTGGTGGAGGTAGCAGGGTCGGGGTTGGGGGGCGGGGGTGAGTCAGAAGCAGTCTACTGCCCCCAGTGGACCAACAGGCCTCGGTAGGATTAGTTCAGAAAGTGTGTGCTAGACTTGTAAGGAAATTGCTTCGCACAAGCAAGGGAGACGTCAGACAGACCTTAATTACCTTCAGATGTCTTCAGCTATTTGACGATGATCATGAGCCATTTTGGTATCAGAGGAAGTGATCACCTAGCCTGTGTGAAGCCTCCAATGACGTCACAGAAGTGTCAGAAAAGGTTAGCTGGTGAGTGTAATCCGACTGCAGAAAAACATTACTCACCATGCAAAGAGACTCTCATGATCAATTTAATCAATTAGTCAATAAATCTGTAATCAATTATGTGTCGCTGGGTGGGGGGGGGGGGGGGAATGTGAGGGAGAGATTGCCACAGATGTGATTCGCTAGTTGGAACGGTAATCAGGCGTTTTTCGGTACAGCAAGATTTTTTAACGAAATTTTTAATCTTTCATCTACACAAGGACACATGGACCATCTCAACAAAATCAGTTGTTAACTTTCAACGCGAACTTTTCAGGTTAGGCTTCACCAAAAATGTTATTAATATCAAATGAAACAACGAGTTCACTGTTACCATTCACTGAATTATTTATATTCACAAAATGTTTCGAAGGTTTAAACCTCCATCATCAGATGGATTTACATGTGTTAAATATGATATATGTGGGTGTTGTGTACGATTAAGGGTAACATGTGGCACGGTCTAGCGGAGAAACAATATCTTTCTCAATCCATGGTTCTGGGGAGTTTTTTTTACTAAGAACTAAACGTATATCTGAAGGCGAAAATTTAAAAAAAAGTAAAATGCAATACCTCCAGTGGCCACAGGCTCATTTCTCTATCGTAACATATCACATGTAAAGCGTCATATTATGTGAACAAAGATGGTGGCTGGCTGTATTCTTTGCACCTAGTAATTTCCTAACAGAAACATCATATTGAAGTGCAAAGATTATATATTGTAAGAACATCATCTGCAATAAGTGTTAAAGAACTGTGGAGATCTTTGTTTGAGTTGCTGGCTATTTCAAGGGGAGTACAAATCCTTTCAAGATTATATAATCAGGTGACATGTTGAAATATTGAAGGATCTCTCATGTTATGTTGCCAAAGGTGATAAAAGTATACATAAATAATAATTTTGGCTGTTACTCATAGACAGAAATGAAAGGATAGAGAGAGAGACTCAAATGCAACGTAAAAGGAGTTACTAGAGGAGAGGAACTTCTCTGGAACAGGGGGATCATAATATGGTTTTGCATCTTACATGTAACGACTACGTAAAGCTTGAATTAAACGTTGGTAAATACTTTAAAAATGTTGCAGGTAGATACACATTTTACGCTATTAGTTGATGTACTTATGACTTGAAAGTAATAGGGGTTACAAGTTGTCGGTATGATTGTATATTTGTAAATGAGGCTATTCCATTGTTCGTCTGAGAATTTCTTGGTAACATAACTAATTATTTCTGATAACTATGAAGATGTGCGCGTGTGTGTGCTCGTGCGTTTCAGTTTTAATAGTGTAGGCTGTTGTAGAAAACTGACATGATACAATTGTAAAACGTGTCCTTTAAGATGGATTCATATTATTTTCTTTGGTGTTGTATATTTAGTGTTTCAAAGATGTCTAGATTTTGGGCTTTAGGTTGACTGTGTAGGATGGGGATACTTATGTTTTTAACGTAGTGTTTTGTTCATACAGGTGGGTGGCTTTTGGTAATGTGTGGTATTTTTTTGTCTTTAATTTTGCCATGTATTCTTTGAATCTAATCTCAAATGCACTATCTGTGTAGCCTATGTAGAAACAGTCACACTCTAAACATTTAGTTTTGGACCCACTCATATGATGAAGTGTATTCTGTCTGTCGCTGTTGTGAAGTAACTTCCGTCCTATTTTGTTGTCACTAGTAAAAGATATGTCTATGCCGTTCAGTTTGAAGACATTGATAATCTGATATGAAATATTGCCGGATCAAATCACTTTCTTTTTTGATTTCTGTGATATGATTGCTTTGCCAGTATAGAGTGTTTTAGGGTGTCTAATATGGAGCTGCAGCAGTCATTTGCAATGGTTGTTTGTTTTATTATTTCTATTTGTTTTGACGTTTATCTTCAGAGAGTGGCTGTTGGATAGCTCGGTTGATCATATTCCGGAATGACACCATTTTGTGGACTGGGGTTACAGAAGGAGTTGTGGCTGAGTGACTTGTTGAATCATTGGTTCAAGTAATTGGTATTCACCTGATGATGGAGGTTCCAGTCTTCGAAACGCGTTGTGGATATAAATAAATCAGTGTCTGATAGCGGTAAAGTAAGTAGGAAAAAAAAGATTGGCGATAAATTTATCAAACTTGATGCCCACAAAGCAAAGATGTTAAGCAATTCTGCTCTCTTGGAAACAAAATTACAGATGGTTGACAAATCAAGGAACGGATATTAAGCGAATTAGTACTCTCAGTCAGGGAGTTTTTGGACAAAAGAATTCTTCTGGTATCAAACATAAGACCTAATTTGCGGAATAAATTCCTGGGATTGTATGTTTGGAGATTAATATCGTATGGTAGCAAATTAGGGTCCGTGGAAAAATCGGAAAAGAAAAGAATGGTAGCGTTTGAGATTTGGTGATTGAAGGTTGATGAAAACTAGGCTGTGACACATTACTAGATGAGCGTATTCTCTGTAAAATCGGAAAAGAAAGGAACATATGGAAAACTGACAAGAAGAAGCTACGCAATGGTAGGGCATATGTTGAGACATTAAGATATGACTTCCACGATACCCGAAGGTGCTATACAGGATAGAGACTGTAAGAGAAGACAGAAAATGGAATACATACAAATAATCGAAAAAACAGTTTGCAACTACTAATCTGAGATGAAGAGGTTAGCAGCAGAGATGAATTGGTGGCGGGCCTCATCAAACCACTCAGAAGACTGATAAACAATAATAATAATAATAATGCGGTCAGTCGCCATTGTGACTGGACCGATTGGGCATTACACTCTAAGAGGGGGTTAGAATATGAACAGTTATAATCTTTTCTTTCTGTCGGTGAAGCGTCTAATTGAAATTTCGTGTACATTTTAGTGGCGGTCAAAAGAAAGCTCCATGTACGAAACCGAGGCAGTTGCTGATGATCTTTTCGGTGCTCCCTCCTGTACACGCAGTTATCGCCATCACCGTGTTCCCTGGACGCAGTCATGAAAGCAGGCTCGCATACCCTCGTCCTCACGTTCCAGGATACCATTCTCCCCGGCTTGCTGGTACCGATGCCTTGTGCCTCGTGGCATTCCATTAACTGAGCCGTGACCGCTTGCTGCTCCCCAAAGGGACACTGGAATGAGAGCCTTTAACATTGTCGAGATTCCTGTGGCTTCTGCTACGCACCGTTGACCACTCGCAGTTCGAGGCGTTCAGCGCTCCATTAAAAAGGATTGCTCTTCCGAAGCATTCCTTAGCTGCTGTTGATCTTTTCGAGCGTGAATTAATCCTAGTTACAGAGTCTAAGAGAAAAAAATCGAATCAGACGCAAAGAGCAACTCTGGTAAGGATAATGTGAAAACTAATGATTATGCTCTTTGCGCTGTTGAATTGTTAACAAACCGGTGTGAATATATAACAGTTTATGTTTGTTATTTACGCACATCTGAGTTATGACTGATTACATAGAAGAAAGATTGACAGACACAGTCAACAAAATCGCGTCTTACTAATCTTGATTGTTCAAGCACGTGTGACTAACGTTGAATAAGTAAGGGCAACGAACTGACAATGAACGTAAAAGCCCAAGAAACACATAAAGAATATTCACGTTACTATGAGAAGCATATGAACATATTCGAATTAATTCGCTTACTTAAACAGAAGTCCACGTAACTGCAACGTTTCTGTCTGCATTAATTACAATCCTTCCCGAAAAATTAGAAGGAAGGTCAACATTGGCCGTAATCTTGATGATTTATTAACAGCAATATCGATTTTCGATTACATAATGATCATCTTCAGTGCCTAAGATTACAAATTAAAGCTCGTAGGCACTGGTGTTTAGTTATTAGCAGTAACAAAAATGATCAAATAATATTCTATTTACCTATTTCTTGAATGTTGGTGTCCGCTGCTTTACAAAGCTGATGCATATATTCAAAACAAATTTTCAACATTTTAATAACTTTTTTAGCATTTTCAAATCAATGTTTCATGAACGTCTTTTGAAGTTAACCGCTTGTTCACTTTTTTATTTAAAAGCACTGTGATTTGTGTCCTTCCATTTAATAATGGCATTTTATCCTACCTTAGCATCAGCACATACCTATCGTCTTTTCTTCACCTACAGTTCCCTGGTTTTTTAATATGTCATCTTTACATTGTAGCGTCCATAACGTTCTTCCATTCTCCATATATATGCCCTTCCTGGGTTAACGTGCAACCTTGTCCCTAAAACCATACCTCCAGCTAAGACCACTTCCTTTACATTAATCCTAATGCCGAATAACGTATTTATAAGAAATTATAAACAAAGTTTATATTTGGTTTACTTGACATCAAATGAAAGTAAATTAACAGAGTGTTTCTTCTTTATCTTACTTTAATTAGCAAAATCAAATCTGCTACAAATTCTTTTTTGTTAAAAAATTTATTTCTTTTAGAAGACTTAATGAGATTTTAATAAAAACTAGTTGCTATTGAAAGCAAAACTTTTTCTTTGCTTTAACTCAACCTGAGAACATTTAGTTGTGGAAAACACGTTTCACACAAAAGCAATTATTTCCAAACATTTTGTAATAGATAGTTACCACCTTTACGCAGTGTCTCTTTGCTTGACTTCTTTTCATAATAAGTGTTCTTCATCTTTATTCAGGTATTTTTTCCTTTACCTATGTGACCACTGTATATCCCTTTTCATCATTACAACATGCATTTTCCTGACCACCACACGTTAGTGTTCATCACCAACATTTCCTTTATTAACTGCACTTGTCATATCCAGTTAATTTCATTCCCCTGCATTTATTTTTATATATTCGAACGGTATATTACATCTTATCTGTAAGTATTTTAACTGATACAGTAATGCTTCGTACACTTCCACATACCATGGAATAACTTCTCATATTACTAAAGTCAATCTTTACTGTATGCTTTCAGCAGGACAATGCATACGTTTTCTACTTCCCCTTTGTGTCATCACCTTCGTACATTAATTATTTTCCTACGTCGCCATACTTATGTCGTCACTTCACTAGATTACGATTTGACCCCCATTTCTCTCACTGTAAAGCTTATTTCGTCAGAAAACACCATACCGTCTTCTGAAACCTCAAACACTTTACGTTCATTGATAGAGAAGAACATCAAAGATGATAGATTCAGCTCAGACTCACAGAAGAGAATGATTGAAAATATGAAAATAAAGTGCAGTAATCTTTTTTGACTTTTCGCTTGTTTCGACTGGTACCAGTTCAATTTTTTGTTGTACCACCTTCATTTCCTCAGGGCTCACCCCCACGTCATCCCCATACTCATTTCTTTCGTAAAACTTGTGCAACTACATTTTTCCCACTTATTTCAAAAATTACTACATTTTCATTAAAATTTAATCTACCTTTGCACTGGTTAAATAAATATACCCAAATTACCATTTTTATACATAGATCAGAGACTGGAAGGATGCTATGGAGTACTTGCACACCACTTATTTTTGCTGTCAACGGAACTTCGTGTTTAACAGGATTATTTTTTTTAACTTTTACTGCCGCCAAAATTATCTGCACACACATTACATGCATTATTACAACTTCATTTGTATTTGGATACGATTCTATCCAACATTCACTCACAGCACATAAATCACTACCACTACCTGATAAATACTGTAGTTCTTCGTTACACACTTACAGACTTATTACTGGCTGACTCAACACCTTCCTTCCATTGATAGTGTCAGAACCCTCGTCCAAGAAAACGTTCACAACCCCGCTTCTATCGAAACCTTCCCGTTTCCAGAACTTAAACCATTTTTTGCAGAATTACCTTCATCACTTTTCTCGCCAATACTATCATGTCCATTAATGACAGCTCAAAAATTTTTCCTGTGTTTCGCCATTCTCCCTTTCCTCTTTCTCTTCCATTTTCCACAATTAATTGACTGACCCCCATTTTGGTCTCCACTTTCCTGCCTCTTCGTTATAGCCTCTCAAATGTCGTCATTTATACAAGCTAGTATTTCTTCTGCACTGACATCACTAGTCCCTGTAATGTTGCAGCTTCTGTACTTTCTAATTCCCCAGAATATGACTCGACTTCAATTTGGTTAACAAGGACTTTTTGGCAATCAGATTCTGTCACATTTCCCGCTAACATATCACCCATTTCGTCTGCAATACAGTGCTTATTTTGTTTATGCCTGTCCAAAATCTCTCCTAAACCCCTGTTAAATGTACAGATTCTTATGTATTTCGTTTTGTCTTTTGTTACTACCTTCTTCTGCTCCTCACTTCTAATCCCTGTCTGTCTAATGCTAACACTTACAAAAGGTTTTGCTAGCTTGTAAACGTTAGCCCTTTCACAGATAGCTTTTAGTTTAATGGATTCTGAGATTCTATGCCATTTCTTACGTTTACCCCCATTTTCTGTCGCCTTGTCGCACCGAAGAATACAATCGATAGTAGTGCTTCTGCTCCCCATCATTTCTCCTATCATTTGCTGGAGAGCGCCACCTCCCGGCACCTCTGCTCCTGCTATTTCCGATTTTACATTCTGCCGCTGTTTTGCATTATTTGATGGTCTGACATTACTATTCGCATGATCTTCCTCAAGCAACAACTTCTAACTCACTCCAAATAAGTAACGAATTTATGATCGTGAACGTCATATCTCGGAGTTGCAATAATTTGGTTTCGCTAGTTCATTGGCAGTTTACCTTTCAGGCCCATAACAATTTGTTCTGGTTCGATTTTATTGTTCAAATATGAAAAGTTTGTTACCCATTTTAAGGCGAACTCCCTTACTCTTTCCATTCTGGGATTAAACTTTTGCCCAGCCCAAAAGCTATTTAGCAACTCCATTTGTCTTTGCTTGCCCCAGTGTTCTTAAAAAAAAGCCTCTTTAAATTCATCTATGGTATCTAACTGTTCAGCAGCTGTAGCCCCCCAAGCTTTAGCCTCTTCCCAGAATTTAGAAGTAAAAAACCATATTTTTTGTTTGTCTGACTACAAACTAGGTAGAACACCTCCAAAGTCATTGCAGAATTTTTTGGCATGTACGTTTCCTGTTGAATAAAAAGGTAAAAACTGGCTGTTGGCGACATACGATATTTCAGACGATTCTGCTTCAAAACTACACCCACTACTGTCAGTTCCATGCCTGAGGTCAGTTTCAACCTGGCATAATCTACTGATATTCTCATTCAACTTATTTTCAACCACTTTTACCAGATAGTTAGCTGAAGAACATTTTCTTCAGACACACCCACTGCGTCAGACACACTTTATACTTTCTTCATACATTTGGCATATTAAGAACTGATTTTACTGTTTACACGTATAGACTCTACCACCGCTATTTTGACCTCTACTTCCTGCACACTTTCTTTTATCAAAACTACCCTTTGTTTGTTTCCAATAGCAACTTTTTTTCAAGGCATCTGTTAATTCACTTTTTACCGTTTTGTTTAGTTGTAGGCACCTATTCTCAACTTGAGAAACTTTGCAATCCACTTAAGTTTCTAACGACTTAAAATCATTTTTCCACATTTCTTTTAAAACAGCAATTTACTTTCCGAGTTTCTCATTAAGTTTACTCATTTTCTGACCAACTGTTTCAACCAAATTAGTATGTTGTACGTTTCCATCTTTTATAGAACCTATTAATGCTGCAAACATTTCTTGGATACTTGTAGGTTCTATTTTCTGTATTACTGTTACCTGGTTACCTTGTTCCACCGGTACTATACCAAGTTTAGTATCCACATTTGACACATTTGATTCAGTAACACACTACCAATACTTTCATCACGCAGTTGGTTGTTGCCTATTTCATGTTTAATGTCACTTTCAGGATTTATCTTATCCCCACGACTTACATTAACTGACATCCTCGAAGCAGATTCTACTCCACTGTCTGTAAATAACACAGAAATATCGTCTAAATTCTCCTCTTTTACTTCAACATCTACTCGTTCTGTCTGTTCAGGAGAGCTAATTTTGAAGCACTGAATGAGAGTTCTTCCGCTTTTATCGTATTTACAAAATCTTTATGGCTTTCTATGTTACTCAGTTTTTCACCACACATACAACAAATGTAATAAATTTATCTTTCGTTGAATGCTGCAGCTTCGGCGTGGTGAAGCAGCGAGTCCGACCTCCTTCATCCGCTGTAGCAGTTTCAGCGTCCCCGCTCGTCGTGTAAGTTGGCAGCGCTGCTTCGGTGCGCCCTCGTTGTTATTGGGACTGTTTAAAAATTTCTTCTTTCTTGTAAGCGTCTCCGGTGACTCGAAATGGGACCCGTTCAAAACTGCACATGTACCGATTTACTAAATTTTTGACTATCGTTTCACTACGCAGTCTTTAACAAAAATTTCTTTCAATCACGGATTCAGTGTACTACGGTTCTTTGACTGTTTTTCCGGACCGGATGCACAATGTGCGGCGGCGTGGTTTCTTTCATCCATTACTTGCCCCTACCTGTGAACTCGCTGCAGCAAAACCATCACGAATATCTCTGTTTTCTGTGGGTTGTTTGTCGCTAAGAGGTCTGGTATGTTACCGCTATCAGTTGCACTTTGTGTGAGCTCCTGAACTAATAGCTCAAAATATACTTACAAGAATGGCTAGAATCTAGCGAACCAATCTATTAAGGTTTCGAAAGCAATGCTACCGTAATATCGACCAGGGAAGCAACATATTAGAGTACTCGCTGTTTGGTTTTTCTTTCGTTAGGTACAGTCTCGTTTCATGCTCAGAATACACTAGTGTGTGTCATCCTCAGAATCTCAGTGTATAAATTTGCATTTCTTCGACGACGACAAGCCTTTACTCATAGTTCCATTTTGATTCGCACGTCTAAAAAAGAACCAGGTAACTATATGTAGAAGAAATCACTGTTATAGGAAATAAACTGTCAAAGCTTGAGATTTTATTCTACGCTGATGTGGAATGTTAGTCATAAACTTTTTATTCAAAATTATCCCTCCCATGTCATGTACTTTCTTCTATTGACTAATAGTTCACATGATGACACATTAAGCCTGACCTGATAGCTGACATTTAGTTTAAGACAGAAACTTGTTCACTCGGAGAGTAGATCAAAAGATCACTATTAACGTCGGTTCCATTCGTTCGGCGACACTACATACGCAACTACAGTGGTAGTTGTCCTTTTGTTTATCGACAATACACTTAATTTAAAATCGATAGAAACTCTATTGACGCTCTGTTTTTTATGTATACCACAGAATACCATTTCCACCAACTTCCTGGGCTCGTAGTTGGAGAACTCTGCTATGGCAAACATGTTGGACGAAGCTGCACTTTCATCTCGTCTACATCTACATCTACATTCATACTCCGCAAGCCACCCAACGGTGTGTGGCGGAGGGCACTTTACGTGCCACTGTCATTACCTCCCTTTTCCCTTCCAGTCGCGTATGGTTCGCGGGAAGAACGACTGTCTGAAAGCCTCCGTGAGCGCTCGAATCTCTCTAATTTTACATTCGTGATCTCCACGGAAGGTATAAGTAGGGGGAAGCAGTATACTCGATACCTCATCCAGAAACGCACCCTCTCGAAACCTGGCGAGCAAGCTACACCGCGATGCAGAGCGCCTCTCTTGCAGAGTCTGCCACTTGAGTTTGTCAAACATCTCCGTAACGCTATCACGGTTACCAAATAACCCTGTGACGAAACGCGCCGCTCTTCTTTGGATCTTCTGTATCTCCTCCGTCAACCCGATCTGGTACGGATACCAAACAGATGAGCAATGCTCAAGTATAGGTCGAACGAGTGTTTTGTAAGCCACCTCCTTTGTTGATGGACTACATTTTCTAAGGACTCTCCCAATGAATCTCAACCTGGTACCCGCCTTACCAACAATCAATTTTATTTGATCATTCCATTTCAAATCGTTCCGCACGCTTTCTCCCAGATATTTAACAGAAGTAACTGCTACCAGTCTTTGTTCCGCTATCATATAATCATACAGTAATGGATCCTTCTTTCTATGCATTCGCAATACATTACATGTGTCTATGTTAAGGGTCAGTTACCACTCCCTACACCAAGTGCCTATCCGCTGCAGATCTTCCTGCATTTCGCTACAATTTTCTAATGCTGCAACTTCTCTGTATACTACAGCATCATCCGCGAAAAGCCGCATGGAACTTCCGACACTATCTGCTAGGTCATTTATATATATTGAGAAAAACAATGGTACCATAACACTCCCCTGTGGCACGCCAGAGGTTACTTTAACATCCGTAGACTTCTCTCCATTGATAACAACATGCTGTGTTCTGTTTGCTAAAATCTCTTCAATCCAGCCACACAGCTGGTCTGATATTCCGTAGGCTCTTACTTTGTTTATCAGGCGACAGTGCGGAACTGTATCGAACTCCTTCCGGAAGTCTAGGAAAATAGCATCTACCTGGGAGCCTGTAACTAATAATTTCTGGGTCTAATGAACAAATAAAGCGAGTTGGGTCTCATACGATCGCTGTTTCCGGAATCCATCTTGATTCCTACAGAGTAGATTCTGGGTTTCAAAAAACGACATGATACTCGAGCAAAAAACATGTTCTGAAATTCTACAACAGATCGACGTCAGAGATATAGGTCTATAGTTTTGCGCATCTGCTCGACGACCGTCTTTGAAGACTGGGACTACCTGTGCTCTTTTCCAATCATTTGGAACCTTCCGTTCCTCTAGAGACTTGCAGTACACGGCTGTTAGAAGGGGGGCAAGTTCTTTCACTTACTCTGTGTAGAATCGAATTGGTATTCCGTCAGGTCCAGTGGAGTTTCCTCTGTTGAGTGATTTTAGTTGCTTTTCTATTCCTTGAACACTTATTTCGATGTCAGCCATTTTTTCATTTGTTCGAGGATTTAGAGAAGGAACTGCAGTGCGGTCTTCCTCTGTGAAACAGCTTTGGAAAAAGGTGTTTAGTATTTCAGCTTACATGTTTTTAATGTTTCTGACAGCAGGATCACACTGTCTTTCACAGTGTACAAAATATGTATACAATGCTTATTTTTCTCATAAAGTTTATTTAGATATCTTTGTTCAGCAGTCAAACGTATACTGTGACAGATGATAAAGGAATGAAATACTCGTTACATCCACACGTGTTCTTTCACATAATGAACGACTGAAAATTAATGATAACTGAACACGACAAACGAAGAAAGAGCTATCCAGCAACTGAACAGAAAGTGACATTAGAAACCGAGCACTTCTCAGAAGGATACAAAAACAAAAGAGGTTTCAGGACAGATCACCACGTAAAAAGACCGGTGTCCTGTTGACAAAGGAGAGATAGGAGAAACATAGCCAGTGAATGCAGGGTTACTTGGAAATCATGAAGTCCCTCTCCAGGCTGAAAAGTTGAATACCGTGGTCCTTAGCAGGCCCATTCGAAAGAAGAAGAAGAAATCATGAAATAACCATTTTCGGTGATCAGTACTTCGTATTTCTTCTTAACTTTTTTTTTAAGGCAGTGACACTTGAAGGTATCGTACCCATTAGCGATCAGCCCATACAGAGACGACATGTGGGCAGCTTGGCAGCCTGGCGGGCTAGCCCGAATTCTTCCACTGAATTCTAATGCACGGCCTAGTTTCTCTGCGGGGACGCTCCTTCGCTACAAGTGTGTCGTCTCCCTACCCGAAACGTGGACGACGAGAAGTATCGCGCGTGGTTTTTGTGTTTTCTGAGCACTGTTGTAAGAGTTAATTTTTGTACAGTGTCCACCACTGTAACTGATGGTAGCCAAGAGGTGCCACGCGGGGTAGCCGAGGGTCTTAGGCGCCTTGTCACGGTCCGTGCGACTCCCCCCGTCGAAGGCTTGTGTCTTTCCTCAGGTATGGGTGTGTGTGTAGTCCATAGCATAAGATACTTTAATTCAGATTATGTAATGTGTACGCTTAGAGACCGGTTACATCATCACTTTGGTCCCATAAGACCTTACCATAAATTTCTAAATATGATTAGATATCCTAAATCTACACACATTGTTCATTAGCCATACTCATGCTGGCTTCTTACTATTTTCTTGATGTTCACCTCTATCACAGTAGTTTAAATTCTCCAGGGATAATGACTGGAGTACTTCACATTTTATTTTACGTACGAGGGTGTTCAATAAGTAATTGGACAAATTGTTTTCCTTAGCCACTTTCGGCTGAAAAAATACGGAACTTGTTATGGGACATTGTGGAATATTTCCGTATCGATCACTGTAGTTTCATAATTTTCCGACAGGTGGCGGGGCTATACGTGGCCTTCAAAATGGCATTAGTAACGGAGGTGCGTTGCAAGCAGAGATCACTCACTGAACTTCATTTGGCGTAAAACAAGAACATTGCAGATATTTATAGGCTCTTCCATAATGTCCGCGTAGACCTGGCAGTGAGCAAGAGCACGATGAGTCGTTGAGAAGGCATGTGTCATCATTGCAACAAGGTCGTGCTAATTTGTCCGATCTCTCGAGAGCCGGAGGGTAGCACACAGCTGTGACTCCTGCTGTGTTGAAGCGTGTGGCTACTCATATTCGAGGTGACCGAATGACCACAAGCACAACTGCACAACTGGATGTTCGTTGATAGTGCTGTTGGAGGTACTCAAAGGTGTGTGCTCGCAGGGTTCCTCGACGCCTTAACAGAAGACCATCGCGAGGCTGACCGTGACTTCTTTTATCGAATATCATCATAGGCGACGAAACTTAGATTCGTCATTTTGAACCAGAAACAAAGCGGTAGTCCATGGGGTTTCTCCACACCACCCCTCGTCCGAAGGAAAAGTTCAAAGTAGAACCCCCAGCCAGTAAATTTATGGCGACGGTCTTCTGGGACTAAGAAGGGGCTATTCTGTTTGACGTCCTCTCTCATGGTGCAACGATCAACTCTGATGAGGTGTGCTGTGATACCCTCAGGAAAGTGAAGAAACGGCTTCAGCGTGCTCGTCGCCACAAAATTACATTGGACTGTTCTTTGTCATCCATTTTCTGCCAGGGTCCCGCACCTTCCGACCTCCATCTGTATGGCCCAATAAAATACGCACTCTGCGGGAAGAAAAAGGTGGATGATGAGGAGGTTATTGATGCAGTAAGACGTTGGCTCCGACGTCAACCATTAGACTGGTACCAGGCGAGAATACAGACCTTCTCAGTAAATTGGTGTAAGGCCGTCGCATTCTACGGAGATTGAAAATAGGTTTTTTTCTTAGTCAAAAGAAGGGAATAACATTGTGTATTGGAATCCCCAACCTCCCTTTACAAAAAAAAAAAGAAACAAAAAACGCATTACTTATTGAGTGCCCCTATTATAAATAGTTTATCTTTTAATTGATTAAACAGGTTACACAGCGAGATTTTCTCTGCGGTATGACAGATGGTTCCACTCTATTAAGATGCTCATCCAGTGCATCGTGTTTATTGATTACCTAAAGCTGCACAGTCAACGACTGACAAGGGATTTTCCCCGATCAGTTTTCGGTGCTAGTAACGACTAGTCACCTAGAAAAGCTTTATACGTGATATGAGTTTGGTTGTTGTCTTCATGCTGATTACTGCTACAGCTGACAAAACTATTTGCAATGCGAATACTATCAGTTAGTTATAAGTGACATAAAAATTCAAAAGGTGAAATACTATGCATACTTTCATTCTGCAATTGCATACGGTGTTATTTTTTGGAGTAACTCATGAAGCGAAGAACTATTATTTATGGTGCGAAATCAAGAACATACTGAAGAGACGTGTTTAGGAAATTACAGATACTAAACATTCCTCCACTGTATATTTTTCTTATTTAAACTTGTCATTAAAAATACATCCCTTTCTCAAACCAACAGCTCAGTTCATGAAATCAACACTGGAAATAAGAATAATATTCACGAATATTTAAAGTCACTTACTTTGATCCAGAATGGTGTCAATTTTTCGTGAACACGCAGTTCCAGTATCTTACCAGCATAAAAAGTTTAGCTACTAATAAAGATGAGTTTAAGAGAAGTTGAAAGGATTTAGATTTGGTCAACTCCCCTCTTAATCCCCTGACGAATTTTGTAACAGAAGTAACAAGTTTGTATATTCCTAATAATATAAAATAATACGAGTATCTGTACAATCTCACTTTTGTACAAATTTCTTTGCAGTAATCAGATTATTGTAGTTAACTATTGTAAGGTGGTTTTTCCATTTAAAGATGCATGACTACAATAGCCTAAGAATTATCTTATGCTTCTTTCTCTGACGCATTCTACCTTTTCGAGGATCTCCTCTTTGCGGATCTAGCAGAACCAAAATACATCTAACCATTCAAACGACGGCCATACATTCATAAGAACAGCACAATGATACAGCCTAATTACACCGGCATATTAGTGATAACTATAAGAATCCGGTACAGAGAAACTGTCAGCCTAACAGCTATATACAGGAAGGAAACCAATAAAGACTGAAATCTGTGAGACTCCTAGGAGCACCTTCTTTTAAATCCACCCCTGTTTATGAGGCAACGAGATAACCTACTGTGACTACGAATCGCAGTATAACAAATGCAGATAACAGAAAATCATACATCCTGTGGAACTACTGTGCAACGGTTACCATTCTCTTACTGCATACGGCTTCTGTGTATATTTCTATGCAGATTCGCTAATAATGGATAAAGCTACGGAAAGGAAATTATTTTTGAATTACCAGAGTGGGCCCCGCGTGCTGGACTATACAGTTGATCAGCCGAAGAAGTAAACAGTGAAAAGCTTTTCGCCTCTGAGCAGAAATATTAGACTTCACAGGTACGAATCTATTTTACTACAATGCAAACAGGTCAGTGCCAAGGGTTTATAGCTGTAAGTTACAAAAAACTAAGCTGTGCTTCTAAAAATTATTATACTGTATACTACAAATCTCATCCCACGTCATACACTCATAAAATAATGTACTTCGCTAATTCAATACATCTCACTGAAACATCTAACTATACGACAGAAAGCTGCAGGACAAAGAGGAAACAAGTGGCTCTATTATTTCTTTGTTTGTCAATTCTTTTATGTTGAAGAGAAGGTTGATGAAACACCGAATATAGTTGATTCGGGGAGACTGAGTCTCCAAGTAGGAGACTGAGTGTACGTGTGGGAGACTGCCTGCCACCCGCGACTGCTGCGTGGGATGTCGGATTTGCTGTAAGCGCTTCCCTAATTCGTGGGCACAAGAACTGCTGACGAGAGCCGCCCGCTTCTCTGGTATTCATGAGATCCACACGACGAAGGCTCTCACAGCGATGCAGATCGCATGATGGGCGCTTATTAAGCTTTGTTTTCTGCATGCGGAGGTTTATTTTCGCTTCAGCGGCACAAGGTGAGGACGTCCTTTGTTCTGTGTGAGTTTTAATCTTTCGGTGACTGTTTCTGGGAAACTTTCAGCGTTGTGGACGCGCCGCAGGAATAGAAACTTCCTCTGCCACGTTCTCTAACAAAGCCGGTGAATATAATCCACTGACAGCTAGAAGCTTTTCAAGCGATTCAGATGAGAAAATAGCAGTGGAGGAACAACGAACACATTTTTCAGACGCAGTATTATCTCAGATTTCCTAAGAATTTCTCCGGAAAGGTTTTTGGTTTGTATTTGTACAGATACTTTATGAGGATTAATGGAACCACCCTCATGTGCAATAAATAACAGAAAACAGAAATATTTCCGACAGGGAAAAAATCTGTGCTCCATATATCAGAGAAGTGACACTCGTTTCACAAGACTTCCCGCTGCAGTCATGGACTGTGCAGCTGGTCCCGGCGGAGGTTCGAGTCCTCCCTCGGACATGGGTGTGTGTGTTCGTCCTTAGTATAATTTAGGTTAAGTAGTGTGTTAGCTTAGAGACTGATGAACTTAGCAGTTAAATCCGATAATATTTCACACACATTTGAATGACTTCCCGCATACGTGACATCATTTTGACGCCACGCGCTCTACCGACGACAGACGCTCGATTATCGACTTTGTGAGAAGGGAAAATGACAGTGTTATTGCTCCTCATTTCACTGGTAGCAATTTAAACTGTCCTCTTAGGTTATTGCCTAACCTCACATTCGGAAATCGCTTAGTATTTATTTCATCCTTATTTTAATATGAGACGAATACGTAAAATCGAATATAACACAACATACTTTATTCCATTAATAATACATTAATTACATTAATACTTTATTACATTAACAGAATATGTTACAACACTGACAAGGAATGCAGCGAGATGAGAGTACTCGTCTTTCAACTCCAAAAACCACAACGTTACCCATTACGCTTTTTTAAAAAATATGCTAGCACTTACCTAAATGATAATTGTCCCTTGTCTTGGTTATCAGAGTATTCCTTGAAGGCTTATATCATTGATGCATTATTAACTGACATATAATGATAATGATGCTATGTTTGTGACAAATTTACAAAGCCCCGTCACCTTAAAACGACATACTGCAAATTATAATAGAAGCGTGTTTCATTCTTCATTTTTAAATTATTGACGATAACAACTCACTCCTGATAGAGCACGGGTATACAGGGCGACAATTATTGAACTATATGAAATAAAATCGTCAAAAATTCTTATCTGTGTGCGTTAGGACGTTAAAACTGCACGGTTGGCCTGGGTCCTGATGAGAATTACTATGCGCATGCATGGTTTGGTTTAGCGACGAAGCTCACTTCCATTTGGATGCGGTTGTCACTATGCAAAAGTGGGGCATATCGTTGACCCAGAACCGCATTTCGCGATCGAAAAGTCTCTTCATCCTTAGTGGGTGACTGTGATGCTGTGCAGTGTCTTGTCCACTAGCGGAATAATTGGTGCGGTATTCCTTGATGGCAAGATGACTACGGAATGGAACGTGAAAGTTCTGGATGGTGATTTCATCTCCATTATCCAAAGGCACCCTGATTTCGGTAAGATGCGGTTCATGGAAGACGGATCTCGGCCCCATCTAAGCAGGAGAGTATTTTATGTCCAGGAGGAGCACTTTGGGGACCACATTTTGGCTCTGGGGTACCCATAGGCCAATGCCGTAGGCCTCGATTGCCCGCAATATTCTCCGCATCTGAACACATGTGACTTCTTTTTTTCGGCAGTATTAAAGACAAGATGTACAGCAATATCTCCAAAACTATTGCTGAGCTGAAAACAGCCACTCAGGAGGTCATCGACGGCATCGATATTCCGACACTGCAGCGGGTCATGGAGAATTGCGCTATTCGTCTGCACCCACATCACCTTCAATATGGCGGACGTATCGAAGAAGTCATAACCTAATTCTGAATATCTGTAGTGACATTTGGAATAAAATGTGTGTAATTAATTTACGGTTTTTATCAGATCAATCATTGTCACCTTGTATGAACGCACTGAACGTCGATAAAGCATTATGTGACGTTTAATTATAGCAGTAATTACGTATAATAACTTAATCCAAAAATTAAGTATTTTTATAATTCCCCGACACGCTTGTACGAAGTCTTGTATGGAGCCCATATCGATCGCGAATGAAAGTTGATAGCAGTTTCTGAGTTCGTCGATATTGCGAATGACGTTAAAATGACGTCGCGAATGCGGGAAGTGTTGTGAAACGAGTGTTATCCGTATTAGAGAACATAATGTGCGAGTGTTAACGTAATATATGTGGAAATAAGTTATGAATATCAACAGACAGCCATATATTTGGTGAGCACCGAAATAACGTTATGTCAGTGGATCCACGGGGTACGAAGTGTAGACAACCTCCTAGATGGTATACCCCGGGCAACGCTGTAACATGGTTCAGCGGCGAAAAGTCTACACATCCACGGCGGCCGGACGCGACAGTGCCTCCCGGTCCACACAGAGGAAAATAGAGCAGAGTCTTAGCATGAAGAAGCTGAACGTATGCCAGTTCAACATAGAAGGCTACACGAGGACCAAGGGAGAAATCCTCGAAAAGATCTTAACGAGAGAACGAGTAAGTGTCGTACTCCTACAAGAGACCCACCGCACAGATGAAACCATCAATCGACTCAAAATACCAGGATTTACAGCTGTGAGCTATACTGGACACGACAAACATGGCATAGCCACCTTAGTGAAGAACGAACTCCTAAGGAATTAGGACACCAAAGTGGTACCAGCAGAGCACGCGATAGGCATAAAACTAGGAGAGATGACACTGTATAATGTCTACAAACCTCCATCACAGAAATGGCCCACAGGTATCCTACCCGACGCTAACCACCCAGCAGTTTACGCTGGCGATCTTAACTCCCAACACACCAGATGGGGATACCCGAGATTCACAGCTGAAGGGATTGGACTAAGTGACTGGGCAGACAACCGGGACCTACACCTCCTTTTCGACCCCAAGGACACAGCGACCTTCAAATCAAAGGCGTGGGGCACAACGTCAACACTTGACCTGACCTTCGTCACACGTGGAGCAAAAGGTACACCCGTGCGAGCTATAAGAAGGGTCCTCGAGGCGTTCCCCCTGAGCCAGCACAATCCAGTAATAGTGGAGATCGGACTATCAATCCCAGTCATAAAAAGCCCCCCAATCCCCCGGTGGAACCTAAGGAAAGCTGACTGGAATAAATATCGATCCTATGTTCAGAAAACGATAAATCGGATACCACCAAAACCTGGGAACTACAAAATATTCGTAAACTTAGCACAAAAAGCGGCCCTAAATGCAATTCCACGAGGATCGAGAAATGAATACACCCCCTGCTGGACGAAAGAGTGTGAAACACTACTGGAGGAATATGAGAAGACTGGGGACGAGGAGACTGCAGACCAACTGATCAACGCCATGAATGAGGAACGCAGGAGTAGATGGAAGGAGGCGATGGGAAATCTAGATTTTACCCACTTCAGCAGGAAGAGCTGGGGCCTGCTGAGGAAATTAGGCGGTGCCACAGCGCCTAACAGGCAGACTCTTGGAACCAGCGCATCGGAGATTGCAGGTGTCCTGAAACAGACCTCCAAAATCCAGCTAAAAACAGCCGAAAAGAGAGAAATTTTCCAAGAGCTAAGCAGTTTATTGCTTAATAACCCAACCAGCATGGGCATTGTAAAAGAAGTGGAGACAGAAGAGATATCACAGGCCTTGAAGCTAATGAAGACAGGAAAAGCAGCCGGACCTGAAAACATCCTACCAGAATTCTTAAAGGAATTGGGAACTTTAGGAAGAAGGTGGCTGGCCAAACTTTGTACGGAATGCATAACCACGGGGGTTGTGCCTAAGGAATGGAAAGAAGCAAAAGTCATCGCAGTGCTGAAACCCGGAAAGACTGGAGATAATCCTAGGAATTGCAGACCAATATCCCTGCTATGTACCTCCTATAAATTATTCGAGAGAATATTGATGACTAGATTAACTCCATACATCGGAGTCAACCTCCCAACATACCAAGCGGGTAGAAACTGCTGCGATCAAGTGCTGTCTCTCACAACCTATATTGAGAAAGGCTTCCAGAACTAGATTAAAACTGGACTGGTCCTCATAGACCTTACTTCAGCTTACGACGCAGTATGGATTGAAGGGTTACTGCTTAAGCTAACTAGAATCATAAATTGCAAACAGACTTAGAAACTACTCAAGAACATACTAACGAACAGGAAAATCAAGGATTCACTCCATGGTACGAACAGTAAGAGCCTGGTTCTGAATAATGGTCTGCCACAGGGTTCGGCATTAGCACCAGCTCTCTTCAATCTATATATAGCTGACTTGCCAGAAACTAAATCACACAAATTTGTATATGCAGATGACCTGGCCATCGCATATCGGAGTAAAACTACAACGATCTCGCCGAAACACTGAATGCAGACCTTGAAGCCCTGAACACCTATTACTCCAAGTGGCACCTACTTCCCAACCCCAACAAAACAACCAGCACCATAATGTACCTCAACAACAGAGAGACACACAGAAAATTACAGATCTTTTCGAATGGCCAAAACATAAGACATGAGGATAAGCCTAAATATTTAGGAGTGAAACTAGATCGGACCCTAACGTACAGCTCACACCTCGAAGACACAAAGCAAAAACTAAAATCCCGCAATGCTATCCTTTCGAAACTGGCTGGAACAACATGGGGATATGGAGCGAGTACTTTGAGAACTTCAGCACTAGCCCTTGTCTACAGTGTAGCTGAATACTGTTCACCAGTCTGGAGGAGAAGTGCACACGTATCTAAAGTGGATGTCCAGCTGAGGGAGACAATGTGAATAATCTCGGGAACACTCAGGGCCACCCCCTGTGCATGGCTTCCTGTACTAGCGAACATAGAGCCTCCAGAAATCAGACGATCACAGCTAGCCCTAAAAACCTACAGGAAAATTATAGACAATCTTTTTGGAAAATCTAGATCACCTTCTTGGAAAATCGGTGAAGAACTACAAGCCCTTGAGCCGTGAACGGCCTGGAACGAAGTATGGTCGGCAAGTGAAGAACAAAAATTTAGTACACGATCCAAACAAGAAGATTGATGGCTTCAACCTACCAAAAAGAGTGTGGACAGCTCTAAACCGGATCAGAACGAGTGTTGGGAGATGCAAACACATGATGAACAAGTGGGGCCTGGCAGACGGCGCTGTATGTGAGTGCGGTGAAATACAGACCATGGACCATCTACTCGCGTGCAAAGTGTATGGCTATGGTGGTGAACTCATGGACATACGTAGACTCAGTGACTCAGCCATAGTGTGGCTCAAAAACATATCTAATATAGTGTAGAATTATATTGTTTTCTTTTTTAGTATATAGTGATAAGAATATTGTAAATTATGCCTCTGTGATGCCGAACGAGTAAGGAAGTAAGAGGATCCGTGCCGACTCCGACGAACCGTATTCCAACGCAACACACACACAGGCTCATTCAATCCGTGGCAGCCGTGTAGCGCTGTTTTCACATTGGAAACGATAGACTCACCAGCAACCATAGAATCGGCTGCAAGCAACGGGATCGGCAGAATCTACATCTACATCTACATCCACTCCGCAAGCCACCTGACGGTATGCGGCGGAAGGTACCTTGAGTGCCTCTATCGGTTCTCCCTTCTATTCCAGTCTTGTATTGTTCGTGGAAAGGCAGATTGTCGATATGCGTCTGTGTGGGCTCTATTCTCTCTGATTTTATCCTCATGGTCTCTTCGCGAGATATACGTAGGAGGGAGGAATGCACAGCTTGACTCCTCGGTGAAGGTAAGTTCTCGAAACTTCACAAAAGTTCATACCGAGCTAGTGACCGGCTGTCTTGCAGAATCTTCCATTGGTGTTTATCTGTCAACTCCGCGACGCTTTCGCGATTACTAAATCATCCTGTAACGAAGAGCGCTGCTCTCCGTTGGATCTGCTCTCTCTCTTCTATCAACCCTATCTGGTACGGATCCCACACTGCTGTGCAGTATTCAAGCAGTGGGCGAACAAGCGTACAGTAACCTACTTCCTTTGTTTTCGGACTGCATATCCTTAGGATTCTTCCAATGAATCTCAGCCTGGCATGTGCTTTACCAACAAATAATTTTATGCGGTCATTCCATTTTAAATCACTTCTAATGCCTACTCCAAGATAATTTATGGAATTTACTGCATCCACTTGCTGACCTGCTATATTGTAGCTAAATGATAAAGGATATTTCCTTCTTTGTATTCGCAGCACATTACACTTATCTACATTGAGATTCAATTGCCATTCCCAGCAACATGCGTCACTCCGTTGCAGATCCTCGTGCATTTCAGTACAATTTCCCTTGTTACAACAGCAAAAAGCCTCAGTGAACTTCCTATGTTATCCACAAGGTCATTTATGTATATTGTGAATAGCAACGGTCCTACGACACTCCCCTGTGGCACTCCTGAAATCACTCTCACTTCGGAAGACTTCTCTCCACTGAGAACGACATGATGTGTTATGTTATCTAGGAACTCACCAATCCATTCACACAATTGGTCTGATAGACCATCTGCTCTTACGTTGTTATGAACAAATGACTGTGGGGAACTACACTCCTGGAAATGGAAAAAAGAACACATTGACACCGGTGTGTCAGACCCACCATACTTGCTCCGGACACTGCGAGAGGGCTGTACAAGCAATGATCACACGCACGGCACAGCGGAATGGCGCTAAGCTGCTCAGCATTTGTGCACCGCCGCCGTCAGTGTCAGCCAGTTTGCCGTGGCATACGGAGCTCCATCGCAGTCTTTAACACTGGTAGCATGCCGCGACAGCGTGGACGTGAACCGTATGTGCAGTTGACGGACTTTGAGCGAGAGCGTATTGTGGGCATGCGGGAGGCCGGGTGGACGTACCGCCGAATTGCTCAACACGTGGGGCGTGAAGTCTCCACAGTACATCGATGTTGTCGCCAGTGGCAGGCGGAAGGTGCACGTGCCCGTCGACCTGGGACCGGACCGCAGCGACGCACGGATGCACGCCAAGACCGTAGGATCCTACGCAGTGCCGTAGGGGACCGCACCGCCACTTCCCAGCAAATTAGGGACACTGTTGCTCCTGGGGTATCGGCGAAGACCATTCGCAACCGTCTCCATGAAGCTGGGCTACGGTCCCGCACACCGTTAGGCCGTCTTCCGCTCACGCCCCAACATCGTGCAGCCCGCCTCCAGTGGTGTCGCGGCAGGCGTGTATGGAGGGACGAATGCAGACGTGTCGTCTTCAGCGATGAGAGTCGCTTCTGCCTTGGTGCCAATGATGGTCGTATGCGTGTTTGGCGCCATGCAGGTGAGCGCCACAATCAGGACTGAATACGACCGAGGCACACAGGGCCAACACCCGGCATCATGGTGTGGGGAGCGATCTCCTACACTGGCCGTACACCTCTGGTGATCGTCGAGGGGACACTGAATAGTCCACGGTACATCCAAACCGTCATCGAACCCATCGTTCTACCATTCGTAGACCGGTAAGGGAACTTGCTGTTCCAACAGGACAATGCACGTCCACATGTATCCCGTGCCACCCAACGTGCTCTAGAAGGTGTAAGTCAACTACCCTGGCCAGCAAGATCTCCGGATCTGTCCCCCATTGAGCACGTTTGGGATTGGATGAAGCGTCGTCTCACGCGGTCTGCACGTCCAGCACGAACGCTGGTACAACTGAGGCGCCAGGTGGAAATGTCATGGCAAGCCGTTCCACAGGACTACATCCAGCATCTCTACGATCGTCTCCATGGGAGAATAGCAGCCTGCATTGCTGCGAAAGGTGGATATACACTGTACTAGTGCCGACATTGTGCATGCTCTGTTGCCTGTGTCTATGTGCCTGTGGTTCTGTAAGTGTGATCATGTGATGTATCTGACCCCAGGAATGTGTCAATAAAGATCTTTGTCCCTTTCTGGGACAATGAATTCACGGTGTTCTTATTTCAATTTCCAGGAGTGTATATCAAACGCCTTGCGGAAGTCAAGAAACACGGCATCTACCTGGGAACCTGTTTCTATGGCCCTCTAAGTCTCGTGGACGAACAGCGAGAGCTGGGTTTCACACGGTCGTATTTTTCGAAACCCATGCTGATTCTTACAGAGCATATTTCTAGTCTCCAGAAAAGTCATTGTACTCTAACATAATACGGCTTCCAAAACTCTACAACTGATCGAAGTTAGAGATTTAAGTCTATAGCTCTGCACATCTGTTCGACGCCGCATCTTGGAAACTGGGATGACCTGTACCCTTTTCCAATGTTTTGGAACGCTATGCTCTTCTGGAGACCTATGGTACACGGGTGCAAGAAGGGGTGGCAAGTTCGTTCGCGTGCTCTTTGTAAAATCAAACTGGTATCCATCAGGTCCAGCGGACTTTCCTCTTTTGGGCGATTGTAATTGTTTCTCTATCCCTCTGTCGTCTATTTCGATATCTATCATTTTGTCATCCGTGCGACAATCTACAGCAGGAAGTACTGTGCAGTCTTCCGCTGTGAAACAGCTTTGGAGAAAGACATTTAGTATTTCGGCCTTTAATCTATCATCCTCTGTTTCAGTAACATTTTGGTCACAGAGTGTCTGGACATTTTGTTTTGATCCACCTACCGCTTCGACAGAAGACCCAAATTTCTGAGGGTTTTCTGCCAAGTCAGTGCACCGAACATTACTTTCGAATTCGTAGAATGCCTCTCGCATAGCGCTCCTCACACTACATTTCGCTTAATGTAATTTTTGTTTGTCTGCAAGGCTTTATACATGTTTGTGTTTGCTGTGAATCACTATCAAACCTCCACCGTTTTGTCAACATGACCCGGTTTGCGCAATTTGAAAGCCAGTGCGTGTTAGCACAGATACCAGAAGGTGAAACCAAATACAGCTTTGTCGTCGTAGCACGAAATGAACATAAAGTTGCAGTATTCAAGCTGTGGGCGAACAAGTGTACTGTAACCTACTTCCTTTGTATTCGGACTGCATTTCGTTAGAATACTTCCCATGAATGTCAGCCTGGCATCTGCTTTACCGCAATGCAGCAATGCCGAACACTAAGCGATATACCTCAATTGAAAACGCTTTAGTGACTCGCCTATCCTAATCAGAGGCCAAGCGATTGTGAAAATGTTTATGAACCCCATCGAAGGTTCTCCGACGTCTACGTGCGCTGGCGAGCAATCCAGTAAGGGACGACATACTATAAAATATCTGGTTCTCTCGCGTACCTCTCGATACGCCAGATTTTAACAGTAATATGAAATGAGAAAATGGCATCGTTGGCCTGGCAATTCGGCCCCAAATGCAAGTCTTATTTCAGTCAACGCCACATTCGGCGTCTTGCGCGTAGGAGATGAGGATGAAATGATGATGAGAACAACGCAACGCCCAGTCCCCGAGAGGAGAAAATCTCCATACCGGCTGAGAATCGAACCCGAGTTCGCTTGCATTGGAGGCGAGCACATTACCACCCGGCTAAGCAGACGAACATTTTAACGGTTGCTCCGGTGATTTCAACTCGCAATCACGGACAACAGGCAGAAGTATGGAAGTGTACCCCTTCGCGAGTGTGTCAACATGAGTTTTACAACAAGGTGACCTGCCCGCATTATTCACTCATCCCTGCACTCGCTGTTGCCTGAGTATACAAATCACTGAACTGCAAACGAAGCACGTCGTCGATCATCGCAAAGCCGCAGCCGATCACACGATAAGCCAAATATCTGCTGATATCGAAAAAAGTTCGCCAATGACGGCTGGAAATGTACGCCACCATGCAAGTGGAAGAATCTGACCGGTGACAGGGTGGAAGCCATAGGCAAGTATTCTCACCCCGTTACAATTAGGGAGCTACATCATTTTCTCAGCATCATTAATTTTTACTAACGAATCATATGCAATTGGGCAATAATAACTGTCCCACCAAATGAGCTTTGGAAGCGTGCATCGAAACTGAATAGACAAACGAAACAGATACCACTTTCCAACCTGCAAAAACTGCAAAATTAGCTCACCCATTGTCACAGGCTCCACTTGCGCTCTTGGTAGATTGCATGATCTACCGCTGTAGGCGTTAAACTTCAGCAAAAATCTGAACCTAACTCACAGCCACTCACGTTCTTTCATCGCAAGCTTGTTAGCGTCACAGCTGCAATAAAGAATTGTACACCTCTGCTGTTGCGGCTGGGAAGTTGCGGCTCTTTACCGTACACCCGGACCACAAACCGCTGACATGAGCCCTCCGTCTTCAGGCCACGAGTGGCCTACCGGGACCATCCGACCGCCTGTCATCCTCAATGGAGGATGCAGATAGGAGGGGCGTGGGGTCATTACACCGCTCTCCCGGTCGTGAGATTGTATTCTTGAACGAAGCCGCTGCTATTTGGTCGAGTAGCTCCTCAATTGGCATCACGAGGCTGAGTGCACCTCGAAAAATGGCAACAGCGCATGGCGGCCAGGAAGGTCACCCCAAGGTCCGACAGCGCTTAACTACGGCGATCTCACGGGAACCGGTGTATCCACTGCAGCAAGGCCGTTGCCATAAACCGCTGACATACACTTTCAAATACGAATTGGTGAAAGCATCTCCGAGACAACTTCGGCGTTTGGTCTATATCAGTCAGTTTACGACTAACAGAGTGCACGTACAAGGAAAGTTGAATGTACCAGCAGACAATCTGTCACATGTTGGAGCTATAGCCACTGCAATTGATTAAGAGGTCGTCACTCAGTCCCACCAGCATGATGATGAGCTACGAAAGTTATAGGATCACCCAGCGGGGTTAAAGTTGCAGCATGCGGCTGTACCAGCAACAAACTTCATATTGTACTGTGACACGACTGGGGCACAAACATGACCATGCGTACCTTAGCAATTTCGTTGAGAAGCATTTGTGCACATCCGGCCTATCTCGGGGTTTGAGGCAAGGCGAAATTAGTCAAATAGAATTTCGCCTGGTCACGAATGGATGGCGACTGTAAGACATTTGTCTCAAAATGCATATCGCACGAGAAAAATAAGACCACTCTGCTCGTCAAGACATCATTACGCACATTCCTAGCACCAAGTCAGCTACTGCCTCACGGTCGTGGACAGATTTTCAAAGATGACTTTAAGCTTTCCCTATGAAAGGCATTACAGCTGAGACAGTACCACAAACATTTTTTCGCAGATGGATCGCTCAATCCGGTGTACCGATACGCATTACGACAGATCAAGGACGCCAGTTCGAAATGTATTTATTCAAAGCATTCTCACTGCTGTTGATCATCTGACAGCGAACTGGTTACTGGAACGCTTTTATCGCCTACTCAAAGCAGTACGTCGTTGTCACGCTACATAAAATTGGATGGAACACTACCCATTGTGCTCCAATCTCTCCATATGTCTTTTAAGAGTGACCTAAAGACTACAGCAGTTGATTTAGTGCATGGACAAACACTTTGTCTACCAGGGGAGTTAATGCATAATGTGGCGAATAATACAGTTGATGTGTCAGAGTTTGTCGCCAGATTAAGCTAGCACATCTGACAACTCCGGCCAGTGCCACGTAGAAAACAAGGTGGATGACACTCATTCGTATATGAGGACCTTGAGGCGTGGCATCTTTTATCGCTCCTGGCTAGAGCCTGGGTATCGGGAGAATGACTCATCCGTGCACTGTGACAGTTGGTCAGAAGCAGGTTCAGTGGAGTACATAGTTCTAATTTTCATGTGCTAGAGAACAGTCGTGCATAGAGACATTCAAAATACGGGTCAAGAGAATGAAACTTCCAGGCAGATTAAAGTTATATGCAGGACCGAGACTCGAAATCGGGACCTTTGCCTTTTGCGGGCAAGTCCTCTACCAGCTGAGCGATACAAGCACGACTCGCACCCCGTCCTCACATATTTACTTCTGCCAGAATTTCGTCTCCTACCTTCCAAACTTTACATGCTCTCCTGCGAACCTTGCAGAACCAGCACTTCTGCAAGAAAGGATACTGCGGAGGCATGGCTCAGCCACATCCTGGGGGATGTTTCCAGAATGAGAATATCAGCGCACACTCCGCTACAGAGTGAAAATCTAATTCGGAAATCATCCCCCAGTCTGTGGCTAAGCCATGTCTCCGCAGTATTCTTTCTTTCAGGAGTGCTAGTTTTGCGAGGTTCGCAGGAGAGCTTCAATAAAGTTTGTAAGGTAGAAGACGAGTTACTGGCAGAAGTAAAGCTGTGAGGACGCGGCGTGAGTCGAGCTTGGGTAGCTCAGTTGATGGAGCACTTACCCTCGAAAGGCAAAGGTCTTTAGCTCGAGTCTCGGTCCAGCACATAGTTTTAATCTGCCAGGAAGTTTCATATCAGAGCACACTCCACTGCAGAGTGAAAATCCCATCCTATAGGTCAAGAGAATGTTTTGGAATTATTCTGTCTATTTGCAGAATGCTTTTTTCTTTATTTATGTTTGTACAGTTTTGTATATGCTTTTAGTAGTGTAAATGATACGTGAATGTGGTCTAAAGTAAATATGTAGATCATTGTTCTACTGATGAATGTTGTACAATGGGAAACTTCGTATCATAATATAACTTAATGATGAAAGGAAAGCTAATGCGAGTGTAAATGGATGTAGTTTATAACGTAAAGTATAAACAATATATCAGAATGTTAAATATTTATTTCTGGAATTAATACAGTTTGAAAGTGTGTTATTTGTTGATTGGTTAGTCATGAGAAGCGCAGACTAGCGTGGGAGAATAGTGTTTTTCTATTGGCCTTAAAGAAAAATTGACCAATCAAAAATAGCTCTGAGCGCTATGAGACTTAACATCTGAGGTCATCAGTCCCCTAGAACTTAGAACTACTTAGACATAACTAGCCTAAGGACATCACACACATCTATGCCCGAGGCAGGATTCGAACCTGCGACCGTAGCGGTAGCTCGGTTCCAGACTGAGGCGCCTAGAACCTCCAATTGACCACTCAGAATGGAGAATTCTTCGCGCGTCTTGGTTCTTGGACATATAGAATGCTTACAGCACTGTAAGGAGTCAGCGCCCAGACTCTGAATGTTACGGTCGACCGGCCTGTGTGGCCGTGCGGTTCTAGGCGCTTCAGTCTGGAACCGCGTGACCGCGACGGTCGCAGGTTCGAATCCTGCCTCGGGCATGGATGTGTGTAATGTCCCTAGGATAGTTAAATTTAAGTAGTTCTAAGTTATAGGGGACTGATGAACACAGATGTTAAGTCCCTTAGTGCTCAGAGCAATTTGAACCATTTTTGTTACGGTCGTATGAAGTATGAGTTCCAAAGGAAGTTACAATTTTTCTGTTTTATTTGTGCTGCATGCTTCAAATGTGCTTTAAAATGAAGGCATATTCACCCCGATGCGTTTTTTTTTTTTTTTTTTTAGAAAGTAAGGGCTTTTAAGTAATTTTGTGTATGACAAAAGACAGTAAATCGGTGACTAAAAAGTTGAGTACATTAGACATCGATAAACCTAATAGTATGGCGAGCATTTTCATTTAAGAACAATTCATTCTTAGTAGGTATTCAGATTTCGGGAAATACATTACCATAAACTTGCTAACGTGGATGAAAGCGTTTGTGCATGACTGTATTAAGATTAGCACGGGCTACGCAGTGAACGCGTAGTTCTCGACTTCAGAATATACCGAAGTTTTGCCAATATTTCCACCATTCATTCTAAATTAAGACCTTTCCACGATTCTTACAATACTTAGTTGTTAGCAGCCTGGTGCGAGTTGCAGTACGGTAGGATTCTGCGCGGCTTTCCCGTCGGCGATATGCTGCAACTTCACAGCTAGATGCAGGTAATGGACGAAAGGAACCGCGCCGCCGCAACCCCTCCAGCTTCATACGAAACAACACGCTGCGGAAGCCACCACAATCGCCATGTGAAGCGCCGTATACACTATTTTGTAGAAGGAACAACACTTGTGCGGTACATATGAGGGGTGTGCCTTCCACTGTACGCTTTGATAGACTCAAACTTGCCTTGCGCAATCCACAAGATTCAATGAAGACAGCTGGCCCCGTGACCAGTGAAAATAAAGATGAGGTACCTGAAGATACCCATGTCTAACATAGCGCAGACAAAATACGACAACAGACGGGTGCCGTTATGAAGAAAATGACACCGAGTACAGTTTCCTTACAACCTGCTGATACCACCGATTTCAGCATCAAGGTACCCGATTCCGGAAAAACAGTAACAACACATACGGGACGCCATGTCCAATTCAATCTTAGATACCGTTAACTCAGGATGGGGGAGTCACGTAGGGTATCACACCGCGACGACAAGCACAATGGTAGTGTACTTAAATATTCCATGCACTAATAATTCTATGTGTTATTCTTTGATTCGTGATTTATTTTTAGTATTCTTTGCTCCACATGTTTGAGTATTAGTGTAATATATGTGGAAATAAATGATTAATTATCAACAGTAGACAGAAACCGAAACCATAAGTAGCATTTTATTCGAAGCTGCGACCGAAAATAACATCGCTCGAATGACTTATTTCTCTTTTGAGAATTCATCTGTCGAGAAAGAATAGAAAATAATCTTTGGCAAGAAAGCCACTAACGTAATAATCTTTGATAGGCTCATCTTCTATTAGTCTAAATTTATTCGAGGAATAACTTACAACAGACTACTTCGGGATACTGTCGCATCACAATTTCAGTATACGGCGCTTATTCCTTTGTCTGCTATTACTGGAAATGATAAGCTGAGGTCTGATAGTGAGAGGTTGACTTCTTAGGACGAAAGAGACCTTTTGCAATACGTTTAGCGGCTGAACTTCGATTTTAGGAGAGTTGTAAATTCTTGAGCTGCCACATATTAAGCTCAATCATTTGCCAGCAACAGTATTTTTTTTTTAATGTGAGAATAATTGGAAGTGAGAGATTTACTTATATGGTGAAGAGAATTCTTTTTCCAAAAGTCACACAAGACAACACAATTTAGAGACTATGAAGCTGACATGAAAGTGAACGTGACAGTAGGAAAGTGGATGGTGCTGGTGGTTTTCGCTGGACAAATTTCAATTAATCGTTTGTTAATAAAAGACCAAATCTAAACATTATTTATAATTATAAGAGCGACGTCACCCTAGATAATCACAACAGTTTGATCTCAAAGTACACTTTATCACGTTTGACCGTCAGTCAAGAAATGTTAACAACACAGCTTGAAGTCGAAATATGCTAATGATGACCATAAGAAAATCAATACTTAGCTTTACAACTGGTAGCTAAATTTGTCAACCGTAACATCTCGTGTACCTTATATAGAAAACATAACACCACAAACAGCGATAATCTCAGCTTGTGATTCGTGAAAGGCATTTACAATCACCAAACTCCTTAAAACAAACGTTAATGTAGAAACTTCAGAGAATAAAAACGTCAGTTAGATTAATCTTAGCTAAACTGGCGCATGAAATTTTACAGAATCAAATAGTAACACATTATGCAGGCAGACAAGACATTCTTTAATTTGAATTTACAAAACGTGACTTTACAAAAAACGAACGTACATGACTTGCACATCAACTACGTTAACACACATAATCTTGGTGCAACTGGGGCACTAAACCTCACAGAACCTGATGGTAGAAACATGTCGCACCACACACACAGCAGAGAGAAAGTGGCAAGGTGGCAGCTTACACCCTTTGCCAATGAATCTGCAGCGTCCACGCGGACATCATTTTCGGTACACGGCATCGAAGTAATGACAGGTAGACAGCCTGCGTTCAGTGCCAGTTTCACCACAACATCCATTCGAGTGCCGTACTGTTTGCACACCACCGGGAAGTGGCAAACAGCCTGCACTCAGCGCCCGACTCAGGGTTGTCCTCATCGCTCGTGGTCATGGCCACAACTCCATTTCACAACCTGACTGCTACCTAAGACACTGCTGCGGACCGTGTGTTTCCTTCCTCATTTGTAGGAAGACTCCAGATTGAGAGCTAACACCACTCTCCTGCACTTCCGTCTCGGTCACAGAGAATGAGACACACGGCACACTCATGGTAAGGCTTTTGGATATCGATACCCAGACATGTGCTGGCATGGTTCACAAGTCACTTCACACTTCCCACAACATATTAAAAGTTTGTTTCTCTATTACCACAACTGCACCAAGTGGTACATTTAATGAATCAATGTCTCTTTCCTGAGCAAAGTATACCTTAGTTGGATAGGGATATTAGTAACTATTGATTCGTTTCATTTTTTAAAGTTCTTCATAAAAATTTTCAAAAAAGTTATATATTGAAGGATGGATGAGAGCATTAGGATATGTAAGATTCTGAACCAGCCAAACTTTGGACTTCAGACGGGCATCTCCATTGATCATGTTACTGATGATTTCACTGTATGACTGTCAAAATCACTGTATGACAAGATTTCAACAGTCACCTTCTTTTTGGTGTGGAGGGGGGGGGGGGGGGTTTATCCAAGGCTTGCAACTGTGCAAATCAAAAAATTCTTTTGGACGGACTGAGGACTTTGTGGCTAAGGCTTGTGTTAGATTGTTCATATAGCTCTAATAGTGATCTTTTTGGGACATATTACTACTTGTTCTAGTTCTTCAGGGTCCCAGAAAAGCTTCTGTGAAGTTTGGAAAATAGGTAACGAGGTACTGGCAGAACAGAAACTGTGAGGACGTGTCGTGAGTCGTGCTTGCGTAGCTCAGATGGAAGAGCACTTGCCCAGGACAGGCAAAGGCCGAGTTCGAGTCTCGGTCTGGCACACAGTTTTAATCGGCCAGGAAGTTTCGAAACAGACATTATTACCATTCTACAGTCCTCCTTTGTTCTTCATATCTACAGACATGCAGCTCTCTGCCGCTAAAGGGCTCTAAATTGCAGCGTATAACATGGTGGTGTGTAACGTAACCATGTTAGTGCATGAGAAACAGGGTGCTCTAGTAGGCTTTCGAATTCGAAATGGTCGTCCACACATGGTGCATCCTCTCCTTCAGCACAATAACCAGACCACACACGAGCGCTGCGACAGTTGCAACAATCTGAACATTTGAGTTCGCTGACATCGATCGTTCTCCATACCTCCATACAGTCTCGACCTCACCCCATTCGATTTCTATCCGTTTCCAGAACTCCAAGAACGCCTTACAGTATTTCACTTTGATAGTGATGAAGCGGTGGAAGCAGAGATGATGTAGATACGTGAACAAAGGATAACGTTATGCAGCGATGGTGTCAACCTACTGGTCTCTCGTTTGGATAAATTCGTTCGTCGTCAGGATGAGTATGAAAACGTAACTGTTCAGCACCTCGTAAATGGCGTTCCATCTTGTTGATGACGCAAACATCATTATCGGTTCCGACAGGGCTACAACAATAGAACGATCATAAATATTGAAAAAGTATTATTTACTGGTTCTTGGTAAATGGTCAGATAACTCAGGAAACAGTTTATTCACTTCTATTCAAGCAAGATATGTATCTTCAAGAAAAATACAGAACAGAGAGAAGGAGATATATAAAACTGATAGTTGAAATTACTGTTGTACATACTGAACACAAGTGGAATTGACATCTTGGATATTCGGGAATCCAGCCGGATGTTCGCGTCGTTTTCGCACGATATTTCAACAGCGTGGCTCGCTGTCTTCTTCAGGTGCTACCTGAGACTGTCAGGTAGCACATGAAGAAGACAGCGAGCTACGCTGTTGAAATATCGTACGAGAACGACGCGAACATCCGGCTGGATTCTCGAATATCCAAGATCTCAACAGATCGCCGGGAGAGCATGAAGAATTACAAGTGGAATTGGTAATCACGTCCCATGTATCTTCTCAAAAGTATGACTTCAGCAATGTTTTCTCTGCGTGCAACTGCTGACTTTGGCGATGAAAAAAATTAGAAAATTCGATTTAATTTGTACACTCCTGGAAATTGAAATAAGAACACCGTGAATTCATTGTCCCAGGAAGGGGAAACTTTATTGACACATTCCTGGGGTCAGATACATCACATGATCACACTGACAGAACCACAGGCACATAAACACAGGCAACAGAGCATGCACAATGTCGGCACTAGTACAGTGTATATCCACCTTTCGCAGCAATGCAGGCTGCTATTCTCCCATGGAGACGATCGTAGAGATGCTGGATGTAGTCCTGTGGAACGGCTTGCCATGCCATTTCCACCTGGCGCCTCAGTTGGACCAGCGTTCGTGCTGGACGTGCAGACCGCGTGAGACGACGCTTCATCCATTCCCAAACATGCTCAATGGGGGACAGATCCGGAGATCTTGCTGGCCAGGGTAGTTGACTTACACCTTCTAGAGCACGTTGGGTGGCACGGGATACATGTGGACGTGCATTGTCCTGTTGGAACAGCAAGTTCCCTTGCCGGTCTAGGAATGGTAGAACGATGGGTTCGATGACGATTTGGATGTACCGTGCACTATTCAGTGTCCCCTCGACGATGACCAGAGGTGTACGGCCAGTGTAGGAGATCGCTCCCCACACCATGATGCCGGGTGTTGGCCCTGTGTGCCTCGGTCGTATGCAGTCCTGATTGTGGCGCTCATCTGCACGGCGCCAAACACGCATACGACCATCATTGGCACCAAGGCAGAAGCGACTCTCATCGCTGAAGACGACACGTCTACAGTCGTCTCTCCATTCACGCTTGTCGCGACACCACTGGAGGCGGGCTGCACGATGTTGGGGCGTGAGCGGAAGACGGCCTAACGGTGTGCGGGAGCGTAGCCCAGCTTCATGGACACGGTTGCGAATGGTCTTCGCCGATACCCCAGGAGCAACAGTGTCCCTAATTTGCTGGGAAGTGGCGGTGCGGTGCCGTACGGCACTGCGTAGGATCCTACGGTCTTGGCGTGCATCCGTGCGTCGCTGCGGTCCGGTCCCAGGTCGACGGGCACGTGCACCTTCCGCCGACCACTGGCGACAATATCGATGTACTGTGGAGACCTCACGCCCCACGTGTTGAGCAATTCGGCGGTACGTCCACCCGGCCACCCGCATGCCCACTATACGCAATCGCTCAAACTCCGTCAACTGCACATACGGTTCGCGTCCACGCTGTCGCGGCATGCTACCAGTGTTAAAGACTGCGATGGAGCTCGGTATGCCACGGCAAACTGGCTGACACTGACGGTGGCGGTGCACAAATGCTGAGCAGCTAGCGCCATTCGACGGCCAACACCGCGGTTCCTGGTGTGTTCGCTGTGCCGTGCGTGTGATCATTGCTTGTACAGTTCTCTCACAGTATCCGGAGCAAGTATGGTGGGTCTGACACACCGGTGTCAATGTGTTCTTTTTTCCATTTCCAGGAGTGTATATTGCCATTCACTAACGTCAAATGGAATAATTCTGTGAGTCTTTTCTAGGCACAGACACGAAGTATTCAGTTTACAGAAACGGACTGTGGGAGTAATATGTGGCGTTGATGTCAGACATTCATTCAGATAACTGAAATATTACGCATACTAACAACAACCGCAGAGTTTATTTTCTCTTATGAAGTTTTTTGTGAATAATTATGTGCGAGTTGAAACTAATAGTAGTGTCTGTAAATGTAATACCAGGGGAAAAAAATAGCCTCCAGTAACTACAAATTAATCTTACTGTTATACAGAAAGGATCAACTTATATGTAAATGATTTAAAGTCGCCATGTCTGCTCTTGGAAAATATATGTCATTTGTAAACCTACGGACGTGTTTAAGACATCAAGATGAACTGTTGTGAATATGCTCCATAAAACATGAAAAGAGATAAACAAAACTGGAGGGAATTATTATGATGAGAGACGATTTTATTTCTGGTAAATTTGTATCCAGCTGCTAAAGATGACTTGCCTAGTCTTTGACAATCATTGGTTTATACTCTGCCGTGTAATAAATAGCAAGAATTTGAAGAAACACGGGCCTTGTTGTTTCTGGCAAATGAGTTGGAGTTCAGGGACAATTATGTCCCCCTACTTCAGTTCGTTTAATCCATGAAGTGATGGACTGAACCTAAATAACGAACCGACGGCAAATATCAGTCTGATACTTACGAAAACGACCATATTGTCCAAAGAAAATAGTTTTCCCCTTTTTATTGCATTTGAAGTACGCCAGTAAATACATCTTCGATAATCCTTCCTCTTTGGTATTTCCTCACTTTTCTTGTAGCATAATCTTTATTCTGGAACGCAAATCTTGTTACTGTTCCGTAAACCTGAAACTGTCACCCTGAGAACGTCCGTCACCTGGAACAGCATCGGTCAAGTTAGGCCGAGATTAAATTTTGTCTCATTCGACAAGGAATTATCCGATTTCCTTAGCCTGTCACTAAGATTCAGTAAAAATTTTATGACGGTAAAACAGTACAAAACAAAAGTGTTGTGCCTTGCGTTCATGCAGCGCCGCTGCTGTACGTAAGACCTGGCCACCGCCTTCTCGAACTCCGTGTGCCAACATTCCAGTGGCAGCAGCGCGGCATACTTCAAAGCGCGCACAGTGGGGCCGCCCCAAGGGATGCAGCAGTCATACCGATGGAGTCTACGGTCACGAGGCAGCCCCACGTGATTAAGTCGCGTAGTCGCGGCCCGGAGAGGGGGGAGTCGTCTGGTGGGCCACCTGGAGTACGGAATAGGTCTCCTCTCAGTCGCGATGCTGTTACTTTGAACGTGTTTACAGGAGATGAACTTTGGCGACGTACCTGGTTACGAATAACTACGTTCAGTTATGTTTCACCTTGTTTTCAGAATAAATCTTCTAAACTGTAATTAATTTCGACTCTCCATTTGTTAGATGGTACCTGAGACAAAACAAGAAGAATTTGTGAGAAAGTTAAAAAATGAAGTTATTCAGTCTGCCTGTTCGAAGAATAACTAAAAAAAACAGCTAGTTTAAAAATCCTTCGAAGTAAAAATAATCAGCTAGTCAAGTAACACGAGAGTTTAATTCTTACGCAACATATAGCAACGTGACAAACACCATTATTCTTTGACGTAAACGCCGTATTTGTACCAAGTCGGTGTATAAAACTCTCCCCTGCCGTTTCGTCTCCGACTGCGGGAGACATCCTTCGAAGTAAAGAGATTTTACCTGGAACGATGTCTCCCCCGCTAGGAGAAAAAACGTCAGGACAGAGTTTTATACATCAACCATGCCCTATCAGCCCGGAAGTTTCAAGTGATACCGGCCGTGAAAGCCTGCATTGTATGTTCGTAAATTGTTTTGCACCACTTGTATATATGCCAACGTGTGCGGGCTCAGACGGGAACTGAGAGTCACAGCATTGCGAAACTGAAAAACATCGCTGTAAAGTAAAAACGTAACAATAACCTAAATAAATACAGTTAGTCCAAAATTTGTAACGGTTTCGATATAATGGCGCCTTTATTCCTCCAGAGGTATTAATTTAAAACGAAGGGGTGGATATAAATGTGGATCTGCTGCTGGGTGATGTAAACAAGGGAGACAAGTAGGCAAATAAGTTTTATTAATCGGTGCATTAAAAATAGGTTTCATATCTCTGGCTAGAAATCTAGTGCGGTTGCAAGGAATGCCATGTGTTCGTGAGTTTTGTGTGTGATTTAATGAATGTGTGTGTGTGCTGTGCTTCCTTTCTGAGAAAGGCGTTGGCTGAAAATTTTTGTGAACACTCTTTTCGTAGTACGTGCCTTGTGCTCGGACTTTGAGTAGTACCCGTAATTTATCCGTTTAACAATATGGTTATTACTTCACACGGTTTGTAGTAAATAATCCATTCCTCTTCAACAGAAACAGTGATGTACATAATTACAACAACAGAAGAAAAAATGACGTTCATTACGCCACATGAATGTTGTCTGTAGCACAAACTGGGGTTCATAATGCTGCCACCAAAAGTTTTGATCACTTAACCCATTGATAAAAAATGGGTGACGCTCAGCAAAGTAAAATTTGAACCTAAACTGCAAATGTTTCTCTTTGATAACTCCTCCGGTTCCGCAGAAGATTATCCATTACTCTAATGTGTAAATGGTGATGGGTAGAAATCACTGCCTATCGTCTAACTGCCTTCAATTAAAAACGTAAAAACTAATAAATGATCAGTATGGACGCACAATTAAAAACAAAATTAACTGATTATATAATCACTCATACCGATTTATTGTGCAGTTGATATATGGGACATGTAACTAGATAACTAACTATCGGTACATAACAAGACATGGTATAGACTTATACACTTTGAAAACCTCAAAATGAAATTCAACAGTAAAATCAAGAAGATGATAAAAGTAGACGTAGATTCCAATTAGGCTATGTCGGCGAGGAATATTCCGGAAACAGAAGCAGATAAGCTACTGTTGAAAAGACAGGCCAGATCTTACATAGGTTAGGATATAAGTAGTAAAAGGTTACTAACATATATGTTAAAGGAAAATACCAGTTAAGAAGTCTTGAACGTCTGAGACTATTCACTTAATCACATTTATAGCATTCCCGAACACTGGACGAAGTTTAAAAAATTCTATCGCTGTTTCTTACCCTGTAAGTTACTATTATGGGCCACACACTGAATGACGGTTCATAGGTAGGATTTAAAAATGAGAAGATGGGTAAACTACAGGGAGACCAATGCACTGTCAGTCCAATGAAATAAGAACCGTACTCTGCCTGGAGAGATACCTTTACGCAGTTCTGTTTCTTTGACATTTCAATAATTCCACACTTTTTTAACAAGCACATGACACGGTAGCATACCTTGCTTCGTTCCTCATTGCACTCGTTTACGGGCTACCAAGTAAATCGTAGTGAGTTTTTTTGATAACGTGGATACTAAAAATATTATGCATACGATTTGAAAACTGAAAATATAACGAACCAGAAGCAGTAGCGATAACAGTAAGCAAACAAGCACTGATTTCGGAGTTCAAGTTTCATTTACTATCGATGCAACTACAGTAAAAGTGAAACTAAATGGATAACGAATGCATGCGTTTCATATCACTTCTTTCTGTTTCTTGTTATCCGAAATATAGCAACAAAAAAACAAGTTAAGTTAAGATGGCCAAGTGTGTATTATTACTAGAGCAAGTACGCATTCAAGCACAGAAAAAATTCGAAATGGCCTTCCTGACACTATTTTATTCATGTAAGCTCCATAATTTTTAGTTTTTCAAACAGTTGTTGCGCGCACACGACAGAAATAACGTACAAGAAGGAGTCGTAAACAGTCAGCTAATATTTTGTGCTACTTATAAAGGCGGCAGGTCTCGCCCACTCTGGCTATAAAACAACGTACAGCGTATGCATGTAGAGCCACCTTTCCTTTTTTACCTTCATGATAAAGAATATGCGTAAATTGAATCTGTGGCAATGCGCTCGATCCACGCTGGGATATCGACGTATAATTGTTATCTACACTATAGCGAAGTACTTGCGGGTCTTTTGAACAAAGATTCAGATTCGTTCATTTTTTCAGACCGTTATCTCTGTTAATTAAATATTTGAACAAACAAATTTCATTTGCTTCTTTCTCCATCGGGTACCAAAAAGAAGAAATGGAGTTCATCTGGCTACGAAGCGTAATGGACTTGTAGTTGTGCCTCCAGTAACACATCTTTAAACCAAACGTCGATCTTAATTCAGCTTTATTATTTTAAAGAGTGTGAGGGAACAGTCGAGGAAAATGTGCCGTCAGTATTTTTGTTTACTTTAGAATGCTACAAAGTTCTAAAAGGAAACGCCTTATCGACGCTTTGAAGTTTCGGCAGCTGTTTGGTCTTAGAAACTTCATCTGGTTTATGGGATGCTCTCTTTGGCAGTAGAGCATGAACGTTACTCAGGAAAGACTCTAAAATAAAGTGCTGGTAAACTGGTTCTGCTTAAAGAGTTTAGTCAGGTCCCTTAAAAGCAGTGGCTTTCCCAAGGCTGAGCTCTGTAGACCAGGGCTGGACACCGCATGCCAATCTGCAAGCGAGCCGGATGTGCAGGCCACATGTGGGCCGAGGGCAACCTGTATCAATTTTTTTCGGCCCTTCTCTGAAGTACTCGCTGCCACGTGACATTTTATTTCGTATTATGAAGATCTTTAACAGGTGCAGTGGCTGTTTGTACTGAAAGAGGCAGTGAAGCGACTTTTAGTCCCAACCATTGAAAATGAATGGTAATGACAGAAGAGAGGGATGAGAATTCTCCATATCTTTTATACAGTCTCATAATCGACGGATATTGCAGATTTGGTATGAAACGACCTTTCACCATACAAACATACGTTAAGGCTTTAGTTGACAATGAAAGAAAAAAAATACAAAAATCGACAAGCAAAATTTTTAAAAAAATGGTTCAAATGGCTCTGAGCACTATGGGACTTAACATCTGTGGTCATCAGTCCCCTAGAACTTAGAACTACTTAAACCTAACGAACCTAAGGACATCCCACACACCCATGTCCGAGGCAGGATGCGAACCGGCGACCGCAGAAGTCACGCGGTTCCGGACTGAGCGCCTAGAACCGCTAGATCACCGCGGCCGGCAAAATTTTCAGAAACTGGTCACATGTAGATATTAGTGGTATAAACAGGAAAATATATGAAGTCGGTTGCAACAGTTTTCGATGGAAATGAGTGAAGAATACGGAGACTGTATAGATTATAGAATTGGCATTCGAGGGGCATGTCTCAACGATTTTCCAATTTACTATCAGCTTTTGCTGAATTTATGAAGGCAAAAGGAGTTCAAGAATGAAAATTAAAACACCCGGAGTGGATTGCAGACAGTGGTCGTGAGTGAATACCGGCCACAGCGAAAGACTGCGAAGTTATAAACAAGGAAATCGCATTGAAAAAGTGATACTTTCTGAAAGAATCATTCCTGTTACCTAAGTTCATTGGCGTTAAAGTTAACGCTTGGTTTGAAGAATACACTGACGCTTTGAAAGAATTACAAGGATAGTTTTGTACACGTTTTGAAGACACTGCGAATCTTAATCTGTTTCCGAGCTGTTTTCGAGAGCGTTTCCCGTTTCAGTTGAAAGCGCACCTGTGCATGTGCAAATGTTACTGACTGGTCTGCAACGAAATTTCCGTTTTAAAGACAAATCTTTTTATGTAAAAACTCTACAGGATGTCTACATTGTCTTTCTCAATTAGATTTTCACGTCTCAGTAAGTTACAGAAGAGTTACAATATTTCGATGAATATATGTGTATGGAGGATCTTTCTTCAGTTATGAAACTATGTAAGTCATCATTATGTGTGAACTTGAGGCTGAAAATCTGCGACCTTGTCTGCGACTGAACACCAAAAATAATTGAGTAGTGCTGATAGTTATTTTCGTTTATGATCTACGTTGTTGAGAAACATGAAATATGAAACCAAGTCGTATGCAGGGCGACTGCATTGCCATTTAAAAAAGGGGCGTTCATATTTCCACAACCCCCCCCCCCCTTCCCCGATCACCCCTCGGTAAAATGTACAGTCAAGGTAAGAGTTGACAGCACGCGAGGCACGGCGTAGCTCACAGATAGCATTCTTAGCCGCCCCTATTGTATTTTATTCCAAACATTAGCACTTTTGATAAGGACTAGGTATTTCATTGATACAGACTTTGGGGACCGTAACAAACTACACAGTTGTGTAGCCAAACTCTGCTGAAGGATACTACCGTATTGCTCCACACATGCACTGAAACAAGCTTGGATTCTGCTTGATATTCTGCTCATAAACTAGTCGACTCGATGTTGCCAAAACTTGCAAAACTTGTCCCACTATCTGGCAGTGTCCCTTCTAGTTCATCCAGCATGCGAGAATGGTCCCAGCCTTACTCTATAGGGTTCATGTCAGAGATGCAGCAAGTCATCTCACTCGGTTGGCCCTTCACATGGATGAAAATGTTCACAAGGTGGGTACTGGGTTCTCGTGTATCATCGCATTGAAAGACAATACCCTCCACAATTATATCAGAATGGTTTATTAACAGTTTCATGACATTATAGTCACATACCCATATGACTACGGACATTTCAGTACGCAATTTTGTAAGAGTAAATAACAGAAGTCCCCTACCTACCTGCACAAAATTGGCCTCATAGTTCACTGCCGTCGTCCATACAAGAACAGGGGCAGAATGTAACCCAGACTTAAGCTGCATGTCTCCTCAGGGATAGGAGCCAGCCCAGTAGTACAACAAACACTGATGAAAAACAATCGCAACACTAAGAAGAAACTGTGCGAAATAAATTAAAGTTTTTTGTCGTGTTTCTGCAAATGAAAGATGATGGCAACTTAAATTTCGCGACAGTCGCATGGGAGTGCGTCGCTGTGAGAATGAAACTCATCTTTACTTTAAATACACTTTGTAACGCTTGTGAGCGTTAGTTACCTTCGATACTTGACGTTGTTAGCTGATGTTAGCAAAGATTACCTTTAAGGCTTTGAAGATGCCATTATTGATACCTGACTGAATTTGAATGAAGTCGTGTAGTATGGCTACGAGAAGACGTATGTCCCTTCTGCGATATTGCAGAAACGCTTGACAGGAATGTAGGGTCTGTACGTGATGACTGCTGGCAGCGGTCTTGACAGGAATATACAGCCGCTATAAGATTGGCTGTGGCAAGTCAAGTGACACTACCAAGAGGGAAGACCATCGCATTCGTCACACGGATCTGGTGTATCGTCCTCCACCTGTAGCAGCAATGTGAGCAGCAGTTGTCATCACAGTAACACAACTGACGGTTACAAATCGTTTACTTGAAGAACACCTCCGAGCCACAAACCCCGTTGCATGCATTCCACTGACCCCAAGCACCACACTTCACTTCAGTGACGTCAAGCAAGAGCTCATTGGAGGGCAGGGTGGAGGAATTGTGGTTTTTGATAAAAGCTGGTTCTGCCTCGATGCCAGTGATGACCATGTGTTGGTTACAAGGAAGCCAATTGAAGGCCTGCAGTCAACCTGTCTGCATGCTAGAAACACTGGGCCTATACCTGGATTTATGGCCTGGAGTGCGATTTTGTGTGACAGCAGGAACACTCCCACTGTTACTCCATGGACTCTGACAGCAAACGTGTAGTTCAACCTGTTGATTCGACCTGTGTGTGCTGCCGTTGACGGAAAGCATTCCAGGGGGAGCTTTCCAATAGGATAACGCTCGACCACGTACCTCTTTTGTAACCCAACATACTGTACAGTGTGTCGATAAGTTGCCTCGGCCTGCTCGATCACCAGATGTGTCTCCAATCGAGCACATATTGGTCATCACTGGACGACAGCCTCGGCGTCATCCACAGACAGCATTTACAGTCCCTGTGTTGACCGACCAGGTGCAACAGGCATGAAACTCATCCGGCACCTATGCAATATAATCCATGGGCGTTTGCATTCTTACTGTTACAACCGTTATTAATGTTCTAGCATTTCGCATTTGCAATGACTATGACGTGTGTACGTCAACTTGTGATCTTGCATTCTTAATCACTTAAATATGTTACCTCGACAAATGTATCTTCCAAATTTCGATTCTCTCTACATTGACTATTTTTGGTATTGCGGCGTTTTCCGTCAGTATGTATTCTGACAGTAGTGCTCAACAATATTTTGGCATATTGTGATCCGTTACTGCACAGCCCTTCAAATGTTCAAATGTGTGTGAAATCTTATGGGACTTAACTGCTAAGGTCATCAGTCTCGAAGCTTACACACTACCTAATCTACCTAAGAACAAACACAGACACCGATGCCCAAGGGAATTCTCGAATCTCCGTCTTGGTCGGCCGCACAGCCCATGACTGCAGCGCCCTAGACCGCTCGGCTAATCCCACGCGGCTGTACAGTCCTTAAGTTAGTAGCAAAACCGATGACAGAGAACGACGTCAGTATATGGTGCCGGATCAAACAATGACTCATGCACTTCCCTACCTAACTCATGGGAATGCATGCCTGAGTCGTTTATATGTTGTCGAGGCGACAATGCAGACGACTGGCTTGACGCCACTCGATCAACTTCTGTCGATTTTGCAGATGCTGCTGTGGCGTGGCCTGGTAATCAGCAAGTTATCTAAATAACTAAAACAATTACAAGTATCTGGGATGAGTATCTCAGGGTCTTGTGACCCCAGATGGGTACCATTCATAGCGATACATAGCGAATGTATGTTGATCACTAAAAACTAGTCTGATCATCAGCAGGCACCTAACAGTAGGTATCACACTGAAATAATAACGGCGCCCAGCCTATTTTGACAACAATCACTCTGACGTAGGAACTGTATACAGAATTGTCTGAGCATTAACGGTGGGTTTAAAGTCACCAAAAATTCGAATACCTGTTTTTTGTTTCTTTACTACTGCCAAGATCGTTCCCCCCTGGCTAGACGATATTGCTCCTGAAACCTGGTAGTTAAGGAAGGCAGGATGGGTTGTGATTGTGCACAGGGCCCCAATGAATTACTATTGGTTTGCTTTGCAATTTACTCACTTATTTTAATAAATTTTTTTTTTTTTGAAAACAAGCCAATGAGGTCGCAGTCAGACTTTTAATGCACGTAACCATAATCACGGCTGTAGGCCTTTAGCGCCTGAAAGGCGATTATTAACAAAATTTACAAACGTACATGAAATATAGAGAGTAAAAATTTTTTGAGAACAACCCAATGTGATTGCAATCAGAATTTTAAGGTAAATAATCACAATAACTACTGAAGGCCTTTAACGCAAAAACGGCAACTATAAAATATTGACTAATATACCGTGAAATGGCGAATGGCGTATCAAAAGTTAATTAAAAAAACAACAGATCTCCAAACAGGTGAGACAAATGATATTAACGTACTAATACAATAATAAAATAAAACACAAGGGCCAGATACAGACGGTGCTCCAGGAATCGACCTCTGAGTAGGTCCCAACAAAAATATTTTCGCGAGCGAAGAGAAAGGAAGCCAAGAGTGGCATTCTGATCACAAGATGGTAACTCGGACTAGCGGCAGTCTAACGATCGACTAATGGTAATATGGTAAGGCTATCTGACATCCAAGAAAATAAATGGAATTTGTAACATTACTCCAAAGCCGGAACCGGCGGTCTGGGCTCCGCCCGCCGAATACTATGCTTAGTGCGCCCGGAACAATAAGAATTGACTACCACTAAGATAGAACACCGCCGTCCAACCTAGAATCAAGAAGCTGTCAATCTTACACGCCTCACCGGACAGCGGTGGCAAGGCGAGCAAATGTACACTGCCGTTATACAGGGTGTTACAAAAAGGTACGGCCAAACTTTCAGGAAACATTCTTCACACACAAAGAAAGAAAAGATGTTATGTGGACATGTGTCCGGAAACGCTTAATTTCCATGTTAGAGCTCGCTTTAGTTTCGTCAGTATGTACTGTACTTCCTCGATTCACCGCCAGTTACCCCAATTGAAGGAATGTAATGTTGAATTGTGGAATCACGTCATCAACACAGATTTTCTGCGAACTTTTGGGCAAGTATTACTGGTGATGTCTTGATTGGGCCCCATGTTCTTCCACCTACGCTCAATGGAGCACGTTATCATGATTTCATACGGGATACTCTACCTGTGCTGCTAGAACATATGCCTTTACAAGTACCACACAACATGTGGTTCATGCACGATGGAGCTCCTGCACAAGTGCCAGGGGTTCCTCACTCTGTGCCACGATCAGTGGGCCCTCTGGGCCACGATAATACGTCCGCCCCCTAGATGGTAGGGGGCGAAACTTCCTTTGTTGCTCCAAAAGCACCTACCTTGAGAGCAAGACCCCCAAAATGCGGGGGACATCGGTCCCCTCCCAGCTGTTGGAAAAGCTACAGTCTCCTCTGACTCCTCTCCAGTGAAAGGGGTCACTTGGGACCTCTCTTCCAAGGTCCCCACTAAAGCAACGGCGGACACTCGCCAGTGGCTCAAGGAGCAGAAAGCTGTTGGACAAAGAGCTTCACGCTCTTCCTCCGTGCCTGAAGTTACTTCAGAGAAGTCCTCCCAGCAAGCCCCTAAAGAGAATCGAGAGGGCAAGCAACCAAAGAAGTTGGCTAAGAAAAAGGACCCTCCATTGGCCCAAACACCACCACTCCCTACCGATTTCCATGTTAGAGCTCGCTTTAGTTTCGTCAGTAGGTACTGTACTTACTCGATTCACAGCCAGTTGGCCCTTTTGAAGGAATGTCATGTTGAATTGTGCAATCACGTCATCAAAACAGATTTCCTGCGAATTTTTGGGCAGGTATTACTGGTGATGTCTTGACTGGGCCCCATGTTCTTCCACCTACGCTCAATGGAGCACGTTATCATGATTTCATACGGGATACTCCACCTATGCTGCTAGAACATGTGCCTTTACAAGTACGACACAACATGTGGTTCATGCACGATGGAGCTCTTGCACATTGCAGTCGAAGTGTTCGTACGCTTGGTAGAGGATCAATTCCGTGGCCTCCACGCTCTCCTGACCTCAACCCTCTTGACCTTCATTTGTGGGGGCATTTGAAAGCTCTTGTCTACGCAACCCCGGTACCAAATTCAGAGATTCTTCGTGCTCGTATTGTGGACGGCTGTGATACAATACGCCATTCTCCAGGGCTTCATCAGCGCATCAGGGATTCCATGCGACGTAGGGTGGATGCGTGTATCCTCGCTAACGGAGGACATTTTGAACATTTCCTGCAACAAAGTGCTTGATGTCACGCTGGTACGTTCTGTTTCGGTGTGTTTCCATTCTATGATTAATGTGATTTGAAGAGAAGTAATAAAATGAGCTCTAACATGGAAAGTAAGCGTATCCGGACACATGTCCACATAACATATTTTCTTTCTTTGTGTGTGAGGAATGTTTCCTGAAAGTTTAGCCGTGCCTTTTTGTAACACCCTCTATACCCTAACCCCCAAAGCAGGTAACTCAGGCTTTAGCTGCCACAAGACAGAAAAATGACGCTGGTTGAACTTTACACTGTAAGAAGCTGAAAGTAATAAATAGTAATTAGAACCTCAGAAAGGCTAATCAGATACGCCTTCTCCAGGTACTCCAATCGCTGCTTTGCCTCGGCGGCACTATGAGCAGCAACACGAACCCAAGTCAGTGGAAAAATTGCGAGATTTCACAATGGTGGCGGTTTCTCTGAGCGAATTGCAATGCTCTCGAACATGCAGGATCCAGTTTCGACGAGGTCTTGCAGCCTCGTGACCACTGCCCTTCGATCCGGCAGTTCATACACGCTGCTAGCGGTCACGGCGTGTTGTCGTTCTGCGCGGACTTCGCTGCTGCTGCGTCCGCAACCGAACTCCAGACTCACCACCTTGAAGAAGAAGGAGGTCGCCACAAATATAGGGCAGCAGAACGATACATCGATAAGCGCCCCTGCTGCCACTAGCGGACATGCAACGCTTTAATCTGATCGGCTGTGACGAAAGGTACTGGACGCGCTCTACAAATTCTGAGCCCTAATTATTAATTTAAGAATACATAGGCTTGGATGCATGTTGCACAAACCAATGTAGATTCCAGCTATTACTTATATCGTTCGCGTAATGGAATCACGGTAAAATGTAAAGGAGCGTCTGAGCAAAAATTGTAGTTGTCTTCCAAGAGTTTTCTTCTAGCAGGTTTATTTGCCGAGAGACAGTTTATACATAGTTTGGGTCACGATCTAACTCCGCAACGTGATCGACTGTCCTCTGTAGCTGACCACTCTGAGCTGGGGAAACTGCGGCTGTGAGAAGCCGATGTGCGGGAACGCGTCCACGTTAATCACGGACACGGACGCGCCTGTGTTCAACTGGAATTCTAGCACCGCGCCGTTAATTTCCAGCCAGACATTACATCCCCTGCTACCATTGACCCGGGCAAGCAATCGTGCAGCGCACTTGTGGCTGTCGTTCGTGTCCCCGCTGGCCGAGGCGGACACCTGCTCTTCTGGCTGGCCCGGTTAGCGGCTTGTAAAACAGACCGGTCGTAATGTGAACATTATTTGATTGCAGTAACTTCTCTGTTACTCTAGGACAGAAACGCGGCGGGAATTGCTGTACGAGATTCCACTGGCTTTGGAACACGCTGTTGGCGAACAAAGTACTTCTGTTTGTGCGCGTCCGACAACATTGATTGCGGTATACCGCTCACTACTGCCTGAACTACTGAATCCCGCTTTACAAGGCTACCCTTACGATTGGGTGCTCTGTAAATGAAAAAATGGCGTGTACTGGTTGTCATCACATGATCTTAGTACGCTGCGGCGACCACTACTACTAAGAAAATTAGCGAATACGATTACACATGAGCTGTGCAAATGATTTGTGAGATATGAAAATCTTTAGCGAACGGGGACCTGAAACCGGATATCATGCTTAGCAAGCCAGAGGTTGCCTTAACCTCTTTGTACCTCCCTAACCCCCCCTCCCTCCACTCAGTCCCCAGACCAACCCAAACATCGAAATGTAACAGTGTCTACGACGCACCCTCGCAAATGTTCCTGTGACTCCCGTAGAGGGAGAGACATTTGTCTTGCTGCGTCGTGAAATACAGGTTGGCAATATATGCATTGAGCAGTGTGTGTACACCCAAATGCTAAGTCCTTCGGACATACATTCTGTTACTGCGTGAGCTTTGGTCGTTTTTAACACGTCACTCATTGTAGCATCAGATGATGTAAGGCCTTCGCACCGATTTCACTTACTGGAGCTACAACATACACTGACTGAAAAAAAGACTACAATACCAAAAAAAATCATGAATACAGAGTAACGAGATCTCCAGAATACATTTGTCTAGGTAACATATTTAAGTGGTTAACATTACAAAATCACAGGTTAATGTAAGCGTGAGATAACCCACTGAAAATTTGATGCTCTAGTACATTAATATCAGGTGTAACGGCCAGAATTTTGCATACAAGGATACAAACGTGCATGCATTATGTAGTACTGGAGCCGGACGTCCGTGGGATGGAGTTCCATGCCTGTTACATTTGGGCACGTAACGAAGGTTGTGGATGAAGCTGTAGTTCTGTCTGATGATGTCCCATATGTGCTTAATTTGAGGCAGATACGGTGATCGAGCAGATCAAAGCAACTTGTCCATCCTGTCCTCGAATGAATTCTCTCTTGACATCGCTCAATTGACTAAAGGCTGTGGTTTGGGGTAGGTAGAATGTACGCTACGGGGCGTCTGACTCTGAGCTGTCCTTTACGTAACCTATCTGTAACAGTTCGTTGTTCCACTGTGATGCCAACTGCTGCTCAAAATGCTGCAGCATATGCATTGCCATGCGCCAGAGCCATTCACCCAAGACGATGGATTTCCCTCTCTGTAGTGTCACGTGGCCATCTGCAGCCCGATCTTCTTGAGACTGTACATTCCTGTGACCTCCGCTGCCAGCAATCGTGTACAGTGGCTACATTTCTTGGGGGAGTCTTTTTGCAATACTGCAGAAGGAACATCCTGCTTCTCATAGCTCTATTACACTACCTCGTTCGAACTCAGTGAGGCGTTTATAATGGCGTCTTTGTCGCCCTAAAAACATTCTTGACTAAAATGAACCAAACACGTTTAATGTCATATAGGTAACTAATGCTCATGGCCGCTACAGCGTGTGTTTACAACAAACACGATTTACCTACTCGTAAAGGCCCTGCTAGCCCTATTCGTTTCACACCAGCGCAAAATTTTAATAGTCATCATCTATCAACTTGTACTTATGTCACATAGCTCCTTATTGGTGCTGCGATTTTTACTTCAGTGTAATTCCGTATATCATGTGGCACTGTGTTTACAGTAAAACCTGGTTCGTAGGTATTCAGAGAGCGCACACGATAAGGTTACGGTTGTGGATGGCACGATAAACAGTTACTGAGAGTTGCACAATCAAACACGTAACTTTATTTTTGTAAGAAGCACTTATTTACACATTAATTTAAAGATCACTATTAACAATACAGCTGAAGGCCTAGTTAAAGAAAACTTCAGATGCTTTTTGGGCTGAGGGCCCAAAGCCACACCAAAAACTAGAACGGCTGAAGGCCTGGCATAGAAGTCAAGCAATTAAAAATAAAAGGTAAAAAATTATTTCTTTTTTAAAGAAGCGTGCAATTAAGACAATCAGCGGCTAAAGGCCTACACTACATGTCTCAAGGTCAACTATAATTAAAAGAAATTAACAAACAATTTTATTAACCAAGAAATTTCCTTTAAGGTCAACTATAATTAAAACACATTAACAAACAATTTTATTAACCAAGAAATTTCCTTTTAAACTTATAAAAGAAAGGCCGAAAGACTAATTACAGAAATATTAACTTATTACACTGCTGAAGGCCACAAACAAATTTGAAACAACCGCTGAATGCCTGAACAACAAGTCAGACAAATAATTTAAAATAAACCACTTCCTTCTTATAAATTTTTTTTACCTTTAAAGACTACACACGGCTCTACGACTTATTAAAAGGGGTTCACGTAAATCTTCGGCTGAAGGCCACACGTAATACATGGAACAACTAACTGCTTAGGACCTGGATTACAAACAATTTGAGATAGAATAAGTTTTAAGGGAAATATTTTTTTTAAAATAAAATAAATCTTAAAAAATTTTAATTTAACACGGGTGAAGGCCTTTATGTAAAATTTGAAAGGCTGAATTAATACATGGCTGAAGCCCTCGCACATTAATTCAAACTAAAATGAAAATCACAATCTGAAACAAACAGGAAAGACGGTACTCAGAAGTGGTCCAAGAGTCAACCTGAGAAGGTAACTCAGACGTAAGGTGAGGTAAGACAGGCAGCCAAGAGTTGAAGTTAAACAATCGGATGGAAACCCAAACTAGGGACAGCCCAAGGACCAACCAACAATTTAACCAATTTCCATCCATCTGAGCACTGGCACGATGATGGAAAATATTGGCTGAGGACGAGGATGCCAACAGCACTACCTCTTCAGGAATTGGTGTTCAAAAACCGCCAAGAGAACAATAACCACTCCAAGCAAATATGAACCAATATAACGATATGAGCATCAGTGCTTCCTATAAGCGCATGCAGCTCTGGAACTTTCCCAACACAGCTACGACAATTTACAATTGTTATGTCGATGGTTGCTGTATCTACGTTCTTCCTGTGTTGAGCGTACACACTTTGTGACCGAAGCCCATTTTGTGTTTTCGCGACACCCTCTTACCTAAATAAACGCAGAGGCCACGCCAAACAGCCCCTGTTACCCTTGTAGCCGCCTTCTGCGTGTAGTGGACTCCTGACCTATTCAGTGTAGCTCGCAACCCAAACCACAGTTTGGCTCAAGTCGAGGAATCTGCAGCCTTCAAGATCGCGGAACCGTCTGAGCCTGTGGTTCAGATCCTCCACTCGGCTCTGTACCAGAGGTCCTGTTGACTATGCTGCAAATGGTCAGCTCTGCTTTTATCTCGCAAGCAAGACTGGCAGCTTTTACCACTTCTTTTAGCTGCTCGAATAAGACTCTTTCAATCCAAAGTGACATACATCATTGGTACCGTTGTCAGCCACCACCTGCAGTAGGCTGCACCCTTTGCTCTTCATGGCACTCGGAAAGAGCCGTTCCACGACTGTAATGATTCCACCCGGTATGCAAACTGAGTGTACATTGGCTTTCTTTGCAGCCATGTCCCTAAGGGGCCCAATAACGTGCTTAACGTTGGAGCTCTCAACTATCAATAATCGCACCCTCTGTGATTGTCCGGATCCTGCAGCAGGAGAGTTTGAAACAGGACAGGCAGCAGCATCTGGCCGAGCGACAGTGTCAACTACAGACAGGACCTGGAACCTATTTGTCAGACTAACTGAGGAGAACTTACATGCGGCCCCTGGAAAGTTTTTAGCCGCCTGCTACGCCCTGAGGCGACGTCCTACTCAACCACATGTGAGGGGTTAACCTTAGTGTGAGTACTAACTAGGCTGGCGACCGGTGGGGACCGATCGGAGGCGTCGGACGTGCTGAACGTCCATTGGATCCCCACAGCTGGCCCAAAACAGTGGTGCCCATCAACAGCAGCTTCAAGCTGTGTAACCTAAGCCATCACAGCCTTGAACTGAATTCGAAGTGTCACGAACTAGGCTCGCACCTGCACGCAAATATCGGAGTCTCTATCCATACTAAGGACCGTGGAAAACTAAACTACCCAGATAAACGGACTATCGGCAAGTGCTGCCGAACTCTACTTTAGATCCCGATTAAAACGCAGGATATGTGTCTAATAAATTAGATTAATATGCAGACATTCAAATACCTAACTTCCGAAGCACTTAGGTGAAACTATATAATTAGCCTCTGATTAGGAGCTTTTAATATGTCACGAAATCTATTTACTTTCTGACACAAACGAAACTGCGGGAACTGAGGCTATTAGATATGACAAGCAGAAACTCCAGAAAGTAAACTATTAAAGCAGACAGATGTTATTATACAACTCGCACCTGTTTAGGCAGTCGTAAAACTCATAAAATCGGTTACTTCCCTATTGCTGGGTCTGAAATGAGTAGAAACCCTTGATTGTCCGGTAAGCTTCCTCAATCCAATGGTTTTCATTTCTAAATATATTTACTGTCAGCAGTAGTGAGCTGTACGTCGTCTTGGATGCGCTGGAGGATAGGAGACACTCATGAAGATAGAAATTTGTGATGTAGTTTTTGAGTGCCCTGTAAGTGCCTGAGAAAATGTTCAAAAAGATACAAGACTCCCGTCACCTTCTACAGCCAAGGCAGACGTATAGATCATTCTGCTGAATACGAGAGAATTAATAGAAATGAGTACGTAGATCTAGCAGCAAAGAAGACTAGAAAGTAACAAAATATTACAGTTCGCCGTGGTCGATGCAACTGTAGAACAGTCGGAGATACTGTTAGCCGATAAACAGTAAGCCGTGGTCGGTATAATCCAGGGCCGGCCACGGCGCGACGAACATCCGGCAGGCCGAATGTGCGAGCCACGGGCAGATGAAGACTCCGCGTACATCGCCATTGCTCATTCCTTCCCCGAAGTTCTCGGTACGCTGAGTTACCTAATTTAGTACTGCTTTGTAGCATTTTTCGGTCTACACAATTCTCTTCAGTAGTGGTGTCAACGCTGTTTTGTCCTTCGCTATTTGTTCGTGATTCGAAGGACGTTCACAGACGTTCACAGACCCAGTGGATGTCTGCAGAAAAAGAAGCAGTGTAGCAATCAAACGGCACGAACCTTTAAAATAAAGGGTAATGACAGAAGAGAGGAATAAGAATTCTCAATACACATTAAGCTGCCGCATAAATCACGGATACTGCACATTTGCTTGGAAATGACGCTACAGTACCATGCAGAGAGAACTGAAAGATTTAGCTGACAATGAAAGAGCAATGAATTACAACAGTCGACAGATGGGATTCATTGTTCAGCACATCAAGAAGCACTTTGTGGTTAACTGGCAAGCAAGCAGCACGCGAAGTTACCTGTTATATGAATAGCAAAATTTCTGACGTTGCACATATTATTCAACTGTCAGATGCAACAGTTTTCGATGGAAATCAACTAAGAGTACGGAGAGTTAAAAAAATGTGATAATTAATTGAAACCCTCAGTTGCCGACAGTTGTTGCTGATATAACTCGATGGGGACCGCTCAAAATGTGTGTCCCGACGGGGACTCGAACCCAGGATCTCCTGCTTACATGGCAGACGCTCTATCCATCTTATTTTTTTAATCTCATTTTGACGTTTTCGATCGTTGCATCTGCTCTCGGTGGATGTCGCAATGTCGCAAGACACCCGTTTCAGTTAGCCGTTGATCCTCTGATCGAACACGCTGAGCTACCGTGCCGGCGCCGAGGGCACAGTTGAATAGCGCGACTGCACACCTCCCTTGAGACCCACATTCCCAACCGTCCACAATTCTACATATGTAATATACCTAACAGATATTTGCCATTCACTCATTACTCACGCACGCTTTGGCGATTCCCGTTAGAGCTGGAGAAACCTGCGCGCATTCGCGCAGACGAAGGTCAACGGCTGGGTAGCCTTTCACTACATACAGGATGTTACAAAAAGTTACGGCCAAACTTTCAGGAAACATTCTTCACACACAAAGAAACAAAATATGTTATGTGGACATGTGTCCGGAAACGCTTACTTTCCATGTTAGAGCTCATTTTATTACTACTCTTCAAATCACAGTAATCATGGAATGGAAACACACAGCAACAGAACGTACCAACGTGACTTCAAACACTTTGTTACAGGAAATGTTCAAAATGTCCTCCGTTAGCGAGGATACATGCATCCACCCTCCGTCGCATGGAATCCCTTATGAGCTGATGAAGCCCTGGAGAATGGCGTATTGTATCACAGCCGTCCACAATACGAGCACGAAGAGTCTCTACATTTGGTACTGGGGTTGCGTAGACGAGAGCTTTCAAATGCAGCCATAAATGAAAGTCAAGAGGGTTGAGGTCAGGAGAGCGTGGAGGCCATGGAATTGGTCCGCTTCAACCAATTCATCGGTCACCGAATCTGTTGTTGAGAAGCGTACGAACACTTTGACTGAAATGTTCACGAGCTCCATCGTGCATGAACCACATGTTGTGTCGATCTTGTAAAGGCACATGTTCTAGCAGCACAGGTAGAGTATCCCGTATGAGATTATGATAAAGTGCTCCATTGAGCGTAGGTGGAAGGACATGGGGCCCGATCAAGACATCACCAACAATGCCTGCCCAAACGTTAACAGAAAATCTGTGTTGATGACGTGATTGCACAATTGCGTGCGGATCCTCGTCATCCGGCCGCTGTGACCGTGCGGTTCTAGGTACTGCAGTCTGGAACCGCGTGCTCGCTACGGTCGCAGGTTCGAATACTGCCTCGGGCATGGATGTGTGTGATGTCCTGAGGTTAGTAAGGTTTAAGTAGTTCTACGTTCTAGGGGACTGATGACCTCAGATGTTAAGTCCCATAGTGCTCAGAACAATTCGAACCATTTGATTCTCGTCAGCCCACACATGTGGCGGTGAATCGAGGAGGTACAGTACATACTGACGAAACTAAAATGAGCTCTAACATGGAAATTAAGCGTTTCCGGACACATGTCCACGTAACACCTTTTCTTTATTTGTGTGTGAGAAATGTTTCCTGAAAGTTTGACCGTACCTTTTTGTAACACCCTGTATATATGAGGTCAGTAACTGCTTTCGAATGAATAGATACTATTGATGACCGGCAGCTTCCTCTAGAATAAATGATAATGAATTGAAACCCTCAGCTGCCAACAGGTGTTGTTGATATAACTCGATGGGGACAGCTGAAAATGTGTACCCCGACCAGGACGTGAGCCCGGGATCTCCTGCTTACATGGCAGACGCTGTATCCATGCGAGCCACGAAGGACACAGAGGATATAGATACAGCAGGCACTTATCTCTCGCACGCCTCCTATAAGACCCACATTCCCAACATATTGTCCCGCACTATATTTAAAGTGCTCCTCCCTGCCAATAATAATTACTCTCGGCTTTTTTCCGATTTCCATAAGAGGTCGGGCACTGTTTGTGCATCCGCACAGAAGAAGATGGTCAAATGGCCGGTGAGCCTTAACTATATCTCCGAAAGAACAGATATCATCTCCATATATAGTTCAGGCTAAACTGCCATTTGAGCAGCTTCTTCTGTGCGGATGCACAAACAGTGCCCGATCTCTTATGGGAATCGGCAAAAAGCAGCGTGTAATGAGAATAATGAGCAGGGAGGGGGACTTTCAATATATAGTGCGGGACTATAAGTTGGGAATGTGGGTCTCACGGGAGGCGTGCCGGAGATAAGTCCCTGCAGTCGCACTATCCTCTATGTCCTCCGTGGCTGCCAGGTAAGCACGAAATCCCGGGTTCCGGTTCCGATCGGGGTACACATTTTTGACTGTCCCTGTTGAAGTATATCAACACATGTATGCAGCTAAGCGTAGTGATTTCATGGTAATGCAGCTCATTCTGAAAACGAGCTGCATGGTCTGTGTTCTTTCGGAGATCTTCAAAAGAACAGATACCATCTTTCCGCCGGCAGAAGTGACCCGAGCGGTTCTAGGCCCTATAGTCTGGAAGCGCGCTACTGTTACGGTGGCAGCTTCGAATCCTGCCTCGGGCATGGATGTGAGTGACGTCCTTATGTTAGGTTTATGTAGCTCTACGTTATAGGGGACTGATGACCTCAGAAGTTAAGTCCCATAGTGCTCAGAGCCATTTCAACCATTTTTGAACTATTCGTAGCGTTCGCGCCCCCACCGGTCACTCCGGTCGAATGCAGGCGCCGTGACTTGGATAAATAGCGCACAGTAAGTTACGGCTAGGATTCATACCGTGACAAGACGAGTTCCCACCTGTGCTACTTGAGGATTACGAATAATGGTAAACCACATCTTAAAAGAGTGCATTTTATGCTTCGGCAGAATAAGAAGCAGATCGTTTTGCTGACGACGAGGTGAATGAGGCGAAACATGTAATTATTCATCTATTATATGTGAAGTAGTAGGTTGCAATATGTTGCATAGTGGGCAGCTCCTCCTCATTTCGTATTCCCGTTCATTAATTAATGGTTCAATTGGCTCTGAGCACTAAGGGGCTTAACTTCTAAGATCATCAGTCCACTAGAACTCAGAACTACTTAAACCTAACTAACCTAAGGACATCACACACATCCATGCCCGAGGCAGGATTCGAACCTGCGACCGTAGCGAGCACGCGGTTCCAGACTGTAGCGCGTAGAACCGCTCGGACACCCAGGCCGGCGTTCAGTAATTAGTGGTTTACTGTTCTCTTCAGTGTTAATGTAGATCCACGATAACAATATTTCTAATTTGTATTCCCTGATCTACAACTAGCCGCAAAAAAAAAAAAGGTTTTCGGAAGAGGGTGTACGTTTCGAACATGGGAGAATTTGTGATTTATTAAAAAAATTCTGATGTAAAATATTTTCATTACATCATTTTCTACTACATTCGTGCCCTTCAGTACCGACCGGCGACATTATTAGACTCTGATAGTGGCATTATTTCGATGTGGTGTTGCGGGGCAAGGTGACAGTACATGGCTTCTTCTACGCTGTCAGTTTTCCAGACGAAGGAGCCGCTATATTTCACTCATGTAGGTCTGGAATTCGCATTACTCGTCGCAGTACACACCGTCCCAGTTCTCCCGTGAACTGCCCATTGCCGGGAACTGGACCAGAATACTTCATAGGAGAGTCAGAGACACTGGCCATTTAACTACGAAGGCGGACTTCCTTTATAAGTCTTGGGTGGAAAATTGTCCTTGACAGATACGTGTTTCATAGAGTCAATATATGCTTGAAGATACAATGATGTTGAGTACCAGTAAATGCCAGCAATATATTTCAGTGTAAAGGTTAACAACGTGTAAAGCTAATGAACGCAATACATAAAAGCATCATAGTATTCCCGTAATCTTTCCTCTCAAGAACAAGATGAATCTAACAGAGGAGCATGGACTTGGTTTTTTTTTTTCGAAATGCACTAAGTGATTAAAAGTATCCGGGCTCCAATTAGCCGACGTTAATTTGAATGTGAGAAATATGAGATGTCTAAATGTCTGGAGGAATGGCAGCCCATTCCTTCTCAAGAAACGAAACCAGAGAAAGCAGTGATGTTGGACCCTGAGACCTGGAGGAATGTCGACATTCTGTCTCATACTCCATTGGGTTCAGAGTGACTCTGGGCACCTCAGTCCATTTCAGGAATGTTGTTGTCAACAAACCATTGCCTCACAAACGCTGATTTATGGCAGGATGTATTGTCACACCGATGCAAATAGTCACCATCTCACAATTTGTGCTACACTGTATGCAATATGCAATACACAGTGCTGTACAGTTTGTTCATATCCTTTCGCATTTAGCTTTTCCTGAGCGCAGTAAGAGGACGACAACCTAACCACTTGAAACTATCTCATAACGTAACAGCCGGCCTGTGTATGCAATATGCAATACACAGTGCTGTACAGTTTGTTCAAATCCTTTCGCATTTAGCTTTTACTGAGCGCAGTAAGAGGACGACAACCTAACCACTTGAAACTATCCCATAACGTAACAGCTGGCCTGTGTGGCCGTGCGGTTCTAGGAGCTTCAGTCTGGAACCGCGTGACCGTTACGGTCGCAGATTCGAATCCTGCCTCGGACATGGATGTGTGTGAAGTCCTTAGGTTAGTTAGGTTTAAGTAGTTCTAAGTTCTAGGGGACTGATTCTAAACATTCATGGTGGTGTCTGTTTGTACTATATCGTGTCTCCCTACCACTTTGGCGCAACAACGCTCTGAGCGTGTTTTTTAGGGAATTGACTAGTTTGAACCTGGGACCTGTTGCTGGTAAGGAGACGCCAGACCACACATAACATGTAGAATTCAGAAGAGTTCAGTGAGACTAGCGACGATATAACCAAATAGTTAATGATCTCAGCGTCAGCTCCACTGCAATCTTAATACTAACTAAATTTAGTGGAAAGGGTTCAAGGCTTTCCTATTTTTAGTTAGCTGGTAAAATAACATCGAAAAAGCAGTAAAATTTACCATTGGAAATTTTATTCTACTCACAAAACATCGTTTATAAATTGCACTATTGATAAAAGGAAATGTTTTAATACAGGATGGTAAAAAACAACTGCGTTCAACAAAAATGTGAACGAATATTCCCTGAATGGGTTTCCAAGTTCTACAATCGATCGAAGGATGACCTATGCCACATCACATCTATAATCTAGGTTAAATTTAAGTTTCACAAAAGAGAAAACTATCAAAATGGTCTACAGTGACCCTCAATTATCTTTAATTACTTATCTAACTTGTCGTAAATTACAGTGGCTGATGTGGCTTCTCAATAACTATGTAAAAGAAAAATCATCGCGTTTCAGATCTTTTCTTCAAGTGGCAAATGTGAACACCATGAGTTTTAATTAACGATCGACTCTAGTATTACGCAAAAAGGGGGTGTAACAGATGAGACTTCTGCAGTTCTGAGTGAAGCCTTATGCGCTCAAAAATGCGGCATCGCGTACGTTCATTACCTTGTCGGTGTTTAAGCAGCGTCAGGGCGGCAGCGGCCGGAGCAGCAGCCATCCAGCTCGCCGAAGTTTGTTTTAAAAAACTATCTGGCTATGTTTTCATCTGACCAATCAGGGTCTCAATGTTAACCTTAAGCTGCGCCTACAAAAATTCGGTCTATCCAATGAGAAACGTTATACTTTTCGTGGTGGGGCAATGTTTTTAAAGTTTGCAACGTAACACAGACGCGAAAAAGTCTCACGCTAAAACCTGCAGCTGGCGTGGTCCTTTTAGCGTTATCGTAAGATCTATACTGTTCTTCTGGAGTGCTCTATCTTTTAACATGGGCTGGGGGGTGGTCTTTAACGTACCTGAGACGCGAAAAAGTGTCACGCCATAACGTGCGGGTGGTAGTGGCCCTTTTTGTGTTATCGTAAGATCTATACTGTTTTTCTGGAGGGCTCTATCATTTAGGCTTTTAACATGGGCTGGGGGGTGGTCCTTTATTTAACAGAGACGTGAAAAAGCCTCACGCTAAAACGAGCGGGTTGTGTAGTCGTATAGGTAGGCTGGTGGAGTGGGTGTCCAGCCCCTCCCTTATCGTAGGGCCTTCTAACTTAACACGATTCTGCTCTCGGCTTCTGTTCTCGTTTCTCCCCTCGAAACTGCGTCTGCCTCACGGTGGGAAGGTACGACATGCATTTAGGCATTCTTGTATTAGTCTGTGGTATTCCATTTGCTCACTCGTTACTCGTATTACTTTGGTTAATTTAATGTCACGATTTATTCGGAGCTATGTGACATACTACTGGATTTGCTTATCATGTCAGGGTTTTCATGGAAGGTGTTGGATTTGCCTGACATCTTACATGATGACCACAGATGTTAAGTCCCATAGTGCTCAGAGCCATTTGAACAATTTTTTGAACCATAACGTAACAGACCCTCCTGAGTTCTACACTATTGGCAGTACCCATGATGGCGGGTAAAGTTCTACAGGCATTGGCCATATCTAAGCCGTTCCATCGGACTGTCTCACGTTATAGCGCGATGCATCACTGCAAAGAACTCCTTTTCAGTGGCGTCGCCCAATCTAGTTGCGTCACCAAATACACAGCGTTAGCAATGACCATAGAAATGAGTGGCTTATTAGGAGCTGCTCGGCCGTTCTACCCCATTCGTTTCAGATTTCTACACCCAATTATTGCGCTAGCTGGACTGATGCTAGCGCCTTGGAACTCAAGAGTGATTCCTGTCACTCAAGTGACTTTTTACACCCAACGCAATGCTCGACGATCCGTATCAGTCGCTGCATGAATACTGCTTTACATGTGGTTCTTCCTTCGCATTCCCACTTCAAAATATCCACCCCCAGTGGGTCTGAGTGATCAGCGCGGCAAAATGTCAATCCTAAGCGCTCGGGTTAGATTCCCGGCTGAGTCAGAGATTTTTTCCGCTCAAGGACTGGGTGCTGTGTTGTCCTAATCATTATCATTTCATCCCCATGGACGCTAAAGTGGCCGAAGTGGCGTCAAATCGAAAGACTTGCACCCAGCGAACGGTCCACCCGACTGGAGGCCCTAGTCACACGACATTTACATTTTACTTCACGATTACATCACAAACAGTCGACGTGGCCAGTTTTAGAAGGGTGTAAGCGTATTTTCATATCACTCGCTTAGTTGTGGAGTATCTTTGCGGACATCCGGTATGTAGAGAGTCGACCGCGTGACACGGAACTGGTGTGTTGTGTTGTAGGCAGCTCTGCATGTAAGAAGCTTTATTAGCATTCAAGTTGTAGTGTTCCTACAAGTGATGTTACACTAAAGTGATAAAATATGGAAGTGTTTCAGAGGAAAGTGCGTCAAGAAGTAATTAAAAAATGAGCAGTGCCGCCGAGTAACGTATTTGTGTATCCTCTCGTTGAGTGTCGTACGGTACAGTATCAATCATCCGCTCCCGTGTTTGGTCGCCAAGAATTAACTAATATGAATGAGTAATACTATTTGCCGCAAAAGAGAGCATTTAAGTGCCAGTGACTTGTAGCGAGGGTGTAGAAACAGTTCCAGCACTTCATTATTTTATTTTTGTGCTTATGTACATGGTATATGGTTGTTTTAATAAAGGAAAAAAAATTATCGTTCCGCATTATCAACAATCAGCCGCGCCGCGACGATCACACGCGCGCTCGTACAAGTGAGAACTGAGAGCTGAAAAATTAACTTTACGGACAGTGTTATATCATTACTAGTGTCAAGGAGGATTGGTACCGAAAGAAATTGTGTATGCGTGGCGAGCGTAAAAACTTTCGTTCTATTATTCGGCTTTCGCATCATCAACAACCATCCACGCCGTGTTCGGTACGCGTACGCTCGTCCAAGTCATATAGCGGCCACATAATCATCAAGACTGTCAATTGGAATAAACATTTACGGAATACAGACGTAGCACAGTGTTGTGGTTGACGCCGAGTGGTTCCCCTAAGCCCGCTAGCGTATTTAGATATATAATTTCAGCCAACAGTGTGGAGCAGAACAGTACGACCGCCTCGGGATTATCAGGTACGTGGAGTAGACAGGGAGCACGGTCACGAAGCTGTCAAGGAACGACAACAAGTATACAGGGACCCTAACCATTCGTCCTCCCCGGCGTATTACAAGGGCAGTAATGACCCTGATAGATCTGTTATACGGGTGATATCCAATCACTAGTCCACAGACGGAGTTATTGATCTTTCTAGACCAATCCATTCTGGTGGTGATCAGATGGTGTACACAAGGCTGATTTTGAAGTTTTGCGTGGCTCTGTGAGCCTGTTTCTACATCACTCAGGGTCTTATTGTTCAACACGCTTGATCAGTCTTCAAGGCTAACAGACAAATCTCATTGCAGAACTGTCACGCCCAGTTGACGTTGAGTGGATATCTAATATGGAGACTAATGGATACTTTTTTGTGGTCATCAGTCTTATCACTGGTTTGATGCGACCCGCTACGAATCCCTCTCTCGTGCCAACCTCTTCATCTCAGAGTAGCACTTGCAACCTACGTCTTCAATTATTTGTTGGATGTATTCCAATCACTGTTCTCCTCTACAGCTTTTGCCCTCTACGACTCCCTCTAGTACCATGTCTTAACAGATGTCCTATCATCCTGACCCTTCTCCTTATCAGTCTTTTCCACATATTCCTTTCCTCTCAGATTCTGCGCAGAGCCTCCTCATTCCTTACCTTATCAGTCCACCTGATTTTCTACATTCGTCTGTAGCATCACATCTCAATTGCTTCGATTCTATTCTGTTACTGCTTACCCACAGTCCATGTTTCACTACCATACAATGCAGTACTCCAGAGGTACGTTCTCTGATATCTCTTATATCTATATGTGTGATATTCATAAATTTCTCTTGGCCAGGAATTCCCTTTTTGTCAGTGCTAGTCTGCTTCTGATGTCATCCTTGCTCAGTGCATCATCGGTTTTTTAATACCTAGAGAGCTGAATTCCTTAACTTCATCTACTTCGTGGCCATCTATCCTGATTTGAAGTTTCTCGCTGTTCTCATCTCTGCTACTTCTTATTACTTTCGCCTTGCTTTTAATGTCACCGAAGGTTGTTTTGACTTTCCTTTATGATGAGTCTGTCCTTCCGGCAAACAATTCTTTTCCGATTTCTTCACAATTTTCCTGCAGCCATTAAGTCTTAGCTTCCCTGCATCTCCTATTTATTTCTTTTCTCAGCGACTTGTATTTCTGTGTTCCTGAATTTCCTGGAACACTTTTGTAATTCCTCCTTCCACCGATCAAATGAAGTATTTCTTGTGTTTCCCATGATTTCTTCGCAGCTACCTTCTATGATCTGCGTTTTCTTTCTAAGCTTCTATGTTGGCCCTTCTTAGAGATATCTATTCCTCTTCAACTGTACTGCCTACGGAGCTATTCTTTATTGCTGCATCTATAGCCTTAGAGGACTTCAACCATATCTCGTCATTCATTACTACTTTTGAATCCACTTTTTTGCGTATTGATTCTTTCTGTCTAATGGCTTAAACTTTAGCCCACTCTTCAAAATTACTGATTGTGATCTGAGTCTATATCTGTACCTGGGTACGCCTTACAATCCAGGATCTGATTTCTGAATCTCTGTCTGCCCATGATGTAATCTAACTGAAATCTTCCCGTATCACCCATCCCTTTCCAAGTATACCCCCTCCTCTTGTGGTTCTTGAACAGAGTATTCGTTACTACTAGCTGAAACTTGTTGCAGAACTCAATTAGTCTTTCTCCTCTCTCATTCCTTGTCCCAAGCCCATATTCTCCTGTTGCCTTTTCTTCTACTCCTTCCCCTACAACTGCAGCCCAGTCTCCCATGACTATCAGACTCTTGTGTCACTTCAAGTACTGTTTTACCCTTTCGATAACTTAATACAGTTTCTCTATCTCTTCATCTTCAGCTTTCGACGTTGTCATGCATACCTGAAGTATCGTTATAGGTGTTGGTTTGCTGTTGATTCTGATAAGAACAACCCTGTCACTTAACTGTTCACAGTAACACACTCTCTGTCCAACATTCCTATTCATAACTAATCTTACTCCCATTATACCATTTGCTGCTGCTGTTGATATTACCCTTTACTCATCTGACAAGAAAACCTTGTCCTCTTTCCATTTCACTTCATTGACCCCAATATATCTTTGCTACTATATCTTTGCATTTCCCTTTTCAGAATTTATAGTTTCCCAACCACGTTCAAGCTTCTCACATTCCACGCCCCGATTCGTAGAACGTTGTCTCTTTTTCATGGTCACCACAACCCCTTGGCAGTCCCCTTCCGGAGATCCGAATTTAGGCTATTCCAGAATCTTTCGCCAATGGAGAGATCAGCATGACACTTTTCAAATACAGGCCACATGTGCTGTGGATACACTCACGTGTCTTTAATGCAGTGGCTTCCATTGTCTTCTGCATCCTCATGGTGTTGATCACTGCTGATTCCTTCGCCTTTAGGGGCAGTTTCTCACCTCTAGGACAGGAGAGTGCCCTTAACCTCTGTCCACTCTTCCACCCTCTTTAAAAGGCCATTGGCAAAATGAGGGTAATTTCTTACGCCAGAAGTCTTCAGCCAACAATGCTGATTATAAATAAAAATTGAAGCAGTGGTGGGATTCGAATCCTGGACTGAGGACGTTTTGATTATTAATCAAACACGCTACATATATATTTTTTCCATTATATATCGAGGTTTGTCTTGGGCATACCAAGCCTCTCCTTCGTCATTTGAAATTTAATTACTAACAGAAGTGAAATAACATATGAATTCACTATAACTTCATGAAAATGCAGTTGGTTCTTTCACTATATTACCTCTAAAACCCCCACACTAAATAAATAATGTGGCCAATGATGAAAACCATGCAGCCCGACAAAACAACTGTTAGCGGGACTCGTACCGTCGCCTCATCTACGGCACACTGGCAACGTGTGACCGCTAACCACTTTTCTTTATTAAATGATGTGGCAATTAGTGAAAAAATGTAGATATTTTGATTTTTTCTTTTTTGCACACAGGAGACACACCGAAATATACACTGAAATGGCAGTGTATTCCTTCAAAAAACAAAAATATCCACTCTTTCTTCTTTCCAAAGCGCTTATTGAAGGCAGTCAATTAAAATAAAACAAAAGAAGTTATTTCGACAAAAACAAAAGGGTGAAATGAGAAAGAAGTATATGAATGCATGGGGCGTTAATTTTAACTGGCGAGCAGCTTAACAGCATATTAGGGAGAGATTCGCTTGGGAAAGGACATTTACTCCTGAATAACGGACCTCAAGAAAAAATTCCTTGACGTGCCATAATTTATAATTAATCCTACCAATATCTACTGGAGGTCCTAAAGGCAAGCTGTGATTGGGGGGGGGGGGGGGAGGGGGGGCCTCGTTGACACAGAGGAATATGGCAGAACCTTTGTAACAAGACTGTTCAGGTTTTTATATTGGTAACGCCACGTAGCGCTCTGTATGAAAATCACTGGCTGTGCTGTGTGCAGTCTGTGGCTAGTTCGCATTGTTGTCTGCCATTGTAGTGTTGGGCAGCTGGATGTAAACAGCGCGTAGCGTTGCGCAGTTGGGGGTGAGCCGCCAGCAGTGGTGGATGTGGGGAGAGAAGTGGCGGAGTTTTGAAATTTCTAAGGCTGGATGTCATGAACTGCTATATATATTACGGCTTTTGGACACTATTAAGATAAATACATTGTTTGTTCTCTATCAAAATCTTTCATTTGCTAACTATGACTATCAGTAGTTAGTGCCTTCCGTAGTTTGAATCTTTTATTTAGCTGGCAGTAGTGGCGCTCGCTGTATTGCAGTAGTTCGAGTAACGAAGATCTTTGTGAGGTAAGTGATTTGTGAAAGGTATAGGTCACCACCAAGTATTTCGTAGCTGCGCTTGCAATTAACGAGATATTATTTTCAATGTTACTTTAATGTGTTTTCTTGTTTTGCTCTTCAAATTGTCAGGGACATTCTTTTGTAGGGATTATTGAAAGTCAGATTGCGTTGCGCTATAAATATTGCGTGTCAGTTTAAGCACAGTAATGTATAATTCTTCAAAGGGGACGTTTCATATGTCGACACTCAGCTGAGAATACCTCACTGAAATCTTCTCAGTTTTTGTTGTGGTTTGTGTAGTTAGTGTAGCTTTTGTTTATTGCTAGTGCGTAATTGTAGAGAGAATTTCCTTTGTAGTAGTACTTTGTCATTCTGGTACAGTAAAACAGTTGTGGCATGCATGTAGAATTGCACCAAGTATTTCGTAGCTGCGCTTGCAATTAACGAGATATTATTTTCAATGTTACTTTAATGTGTTTTCTTGTTTTGCTCTTCAAATTGTGATATTCTGTGTTGTCGTGTGATATATTGTGACAATAATGGCGTGTGAAAAACGTAATACTAGGCTCCAAAGTAAACTGAAAAATGACAGTGAAGACGAAAGCAGTGTGTTAGCGCGCCGAGTAATGAATTAACTAATTTTCAAAGTAGTAATTTGGTAATTGTGCATAGAGAAATGGAGTGGGCTGCAGATAATGGTGTAGGCAGTGAAACAATCAGTGAACAGGGAAGTATTATCGATCGATCGGTCGGCAACAGCTTGCCTTAGGAATCCGAAATGACAGGACACAATCTTGCAAATACTGTAGATTCAGCTTTTGCGTCCTCGCCGTTTTCTCAAATAAGTCAACACACATTCTCTGCTTTTCAAAATGCGAATATTGCCCGGTTCAAATGCATTTCCGAATAGCACTAAGTAACATGTTTCAGACACCAGTGCACTGTTATTACAAATAATGCAAAAAATGGGACAAAAGCTTCAAAAGTTAGACGCAATGGAACAAAATCTTCAAAAGTTAGACACAATGGAACAACACCAGAGACAAACACAGCAACAGTTAGACACAATGGAACAAAAGCTTCAAAAGTTAGACTTAGTGGAACATATGCTTGAACAAAGAGATGAAGATTTAACTACTGAGCTACATAACATTGAATCGAAATGTCAAAAAGTCTGTAATGACATAAAAACACAAATTTGTGAGCATTTCCAACCAATTTTTTCGCGTCATGAAAATGCATTACAGAATCACGAAGCAGCCATAAAAGAATTGCAAACTATTGTTCATGAAAATCACGACACCTTGCAAGCTACAATTGACTCAGTTGCATTTAGCGATTCGGTTACGCAACTTGCAAAAACTCAGGAAAACTTAAAGAACACAGTATTTACGATTTCAACACAAATGGACACTCGGAAACTTGGTTCAGAAAAACACACAGAGGAAATAATTTCACTATCGAATAGAATAGCCGAACTTTCAGATCAGTTCACTAACTTATATACAAAGGTAGATGATGATCTAAATGACACAAGACCTGTAGCCTTCACGGACAGTGAAGAGTAATAACAAATTAGGAAATTCAAACAAAATCAAAATGAAATCAATACACAGTACCAAAGAGAAATCCAGGAAGTAGAAGATCAGTTGGCACAAGTAATACAAGAATTACATATTTCAGAGGACACTCGCGCTCCAGTACGGGCTGAGGGACATAGAAATACGAAACAACCACAAAATAATACCACAGGACACTTCGGAAATTATGAAAGATATTGGCAAGGCGAATTGGACATTGAGATGGAACCGCCGAAACGAAGTAAAATTGAGCGATGTGCGACTCGCCGACACGATGATTTTGACTATAAGCTGTTCATTACTACACGTAAATTCAAAACATTTAAGAATTCTGACAACGACATTCATCCACAAGGATGGCTTTATCAATTCTCTCATTGTTTTCCTCCCAACTGGTCATTGGAGCACTGGTTCATTGGAGCACTGGTTAGAATTTATGTGTGGCTACTTCGAGAATGAACCAGCTGTAATAATGCGATCGGGCATTCACGGTTGTCACAGTGAAGGAGAATTTTATCATTCCTTCCTCTCAGCGTACTGGTCTCAAGCTACACAAGACCGAGTAAAACATAGCATCATAATGATGAAACGTTTCGAACAATCTGAATTTTCCAGTCTTACGAAATATTTTGAAGCCATGTTGCATAAGAGTCAGTATCTTCCAAACCCATACAGCCTCTCAGAACTAATCCGCATTTGCTTAATCAAACTTCCTGAACACAACAATTACAGGTCACATCCGTCACAATTCCGCGAGGAAAGAAATAATAATTGGACACGACAAGGCTATTCTCATAACACAAATCGTGACCAAAACAGACACCACCCGTATTACAACCGCTGGCAGAGTAGTAATAATTACAGGGAAAGATCACCTCTCTGTGATAGTGACTATCACAGAGACAATCTGAGAAACAGACAATAGGGGCACCAAAATAATTATTATCAAGGGAGACAGAAGACTTTAGACGCAACGGTCCAGGGCACAGTTACGATTCAGAGAGAAATTCTCCACTGTGTGACCGACAAGAAAGAAACTATGGAATCTACCGACATGACGACAGACGATATGATCATAACGACAGACCTTTATTGCATCAGAACTGGCGAGATTCAAACAAAGCCGGCCACTCTCGACAAGGTGAATTTGTAGACGTTAGGTCTCCTAATCCCAATACCGACGCGCCAACAAAGAGAGGGACAATGACTCGCACCGCAGGCAGCCGCGTGCGCCGGCTGGCTCAGAGAAAAATAACATAGACGGTAACCTTGAGAAAAATTCCAGTATTCTTTACCGACGTATACTGCATGATAATTGCGTTCAAGCTAAAACTCTGAGTACTAGGAAGAGTAAAGGTTTGCACCACATTTCACATGTAAAACCGTTTATTGAAAGATAATCTGCTTTTTAGCTTTGTCTTTGCCATAAAACTTTTCACTTCACATTTCTAGTATCCTTTGTCAGACTTAGAATGTGTTAACATGCAACAATGTTTGAAGTTAAATATCCAGTCAAGAACCAAGAGAACTTATTTCAACAGAAATGACGAATGCATTGTTATAGTGAACAGACGACACAGTGTTGTTATTTGTACATTCTTGCTTGTTAGTTGCACGATTACGTAACGACTATAAGGCTCACATACTTAGAACACTTACCAGTACTGCTAATGAGATTCTAATGCAACATTTTGGTTTACTTGAAAATACATTCTGGATTTAGAGTACTTTCTGTGATATAACAGATGACACAGTGGTTAGTTTATGTGATAGCTACACGATTTTATCACGACGCTACTAATGAGTGACAATTTAGCATGTTGCTTTTGCGGTGTTTCTGTTTTATATCTGCACAGTTTTTCTGAATTATTCTGTAAAGTAAAACATGTTTTAGTAGTAACTTTTGTGGTATAGCTACAGTGAGACAGCGTTTTCCATAGCACAACAATACGTTATAGCACCGTACTTTCTTCATCACGGCAATAAGCGCAATAACTAAGATATCTATAAGCAAAGCATTTCAGTTTTGTTTATCATGAGGTAAGTACATTGACTTTTGCAGAACTTAGCTTTCGGAGGACGATAGCTACGACACTTCATCAAATATTATCTTACAACAAGGTGCACAGCTTAGCGCTACAGTACACGTATTTGAGTGATTAATTTTGTGTTTAAAACATTTATTTTTAAAGATATTTGAAGTACAATGATACAAAGGTGTTTCATGATACATTTCATTCCATTGCTGTAATCTGTAACACCTGAGGATATAATTACATTAATCCTCAGGCGGTTACATGCTTACTTTGTGTACCATGTGTTTGGCAAGCACAAGGAGCCCTAGCTAATATTGTATTTGCTTATACAACTTTACACAGCGGTAGCATATTTCTCTAACACAGAATTACACAGCTATCTGATTGTTTAACAGGGAAACAAAAATTTTTTACTACATCAGTGATAGATGTTTACGTAACTACTTACGAAATTGTATTTTGTCTGTACTTTGTGAACCGTTCATATTTTTTTGGAACCATTGTGATAGTATGAGACCTTTGAATGTCGTATTTGGTATGGGATCATGATTTTTAAAGTACGTTTGAGGTAGATGACACTATTGAAATGAGCAGAGAGTTTTTTTTAGGTTTTGAAATTATTGCAGAAAAGCTAGGACGTTTTTGAGATTTGACTGAGGTGTTATGATTGTTATTATTACGATGACGATGTGTATTATGCTGTTGAGGTATGTTTATGATCAATAAGCTAATGCTATATGAGGAATCTGATTATGCTACATATTTATTATGATGAAATATTGAAGTGTCGACACAAGATTGACGTGTCGACGAATATGCATATGTGTAAAAAGGTAAGGGATAATGAGTAGTGGTTAGGGACTCTGATTTGTGTAAAAGGATGTTAGAAACGAAGAATTGTACTTCAAGAAATATGAAATGTGTTTACACGTGTGAATGTGTTACAATGCTGTCGAAAATTTTTTGGACACTGTTATATTTATAGGATTTTATTTTCTACACATTTGTAACGCAAATTCTCAACCTGTAAAAATATCTTTATTGAGACTGTCACTGTAGCGGAAACTGCTGTTATAAATATTGCAGTAAGAAAGGAAAGTGACCTTGACGTAATGCGTTTTGGGCGCCCATTTGAGAGATAGTCGTCTGACAAAAGAAAGCCATTAGGTGGAGATAAAAAGAGGCCATTATCCTCGCTTTTGACATTTCTTTGTTGAAAGCATCGCAAATGCGACACGCTCAAACCTGAAAACATATGATTACACTGTAGAGCTCTTAATTTATGATATTTACTAAAATGCCTAATGAAATGATAAGAAACATTTTACATGTATTGTCTTTGCAGTTGAGAGATTGCTCAATTTGTTTAATATCTAGTTTCTAGCTGCACTGCAGCATTGATTAAAATAAAATTTGATAGATGTACTAATATAAATATTTTATGCAAACAGATCCAGTAAATAATAACTTTATTATCTACTTCAAAAAAACGAGGGAGCACGAAAAGACATTTCCCTTCATAGGAATTACATACATAATTGTTGTTAATGACTGGGTAACTTATTTAATAGTGTAAGTTAAGGTGATGCATCACCCTAGTGTTAAGATATGACATAGGTATTAAACATGGCCATTTTTACTGTAATATTTTTTCTGCTTCAGCTTTGTCATGTTTAGATATAAGTTATTGCATTTGCTCCTGCTGTTTGCCAGGCATAATGTTACTGAATTTGACTTTGTATTGCTCTGTTACACCAGTTTTACTACAGATTTATTTTTCTTGTTTGCTGTGGATTGCCTTATATTAGTTGTAATTTGGCATTTGCTTTGCTAATTTATGCTGCTTGCTTTTCCAATTTGCATTTTTTATCATTGCTGTTTGTGTTAATTGTTTTGTGCTGCTGAATTACCTCGTCCCTTAGTTTAGCATCTGAGCTCAGTATATTTAAGTTAGCTTCAGATGGGGTAGGCTATATAAGAGAACGAGTTGTGATGAATGGAAATAAATGCATTGAGAAGCTATAAGAAAATGGTTTGGCCAAAAAATTATTTAAAAGAGGATATGAACAAAGAAGTAGGGTTTAGGGACAACAGGTTTATGAGGGATTTTCTTGGAAATAAATGATGAGGTAAGATAATGGAAAATAAATAATGAGGTAAGAAATATGTGAACATATTGATTGTTTAACAGGGAAACACAGGGAAAGCATGCATGGATAGGGATTTTTTTGGTGGAAACAAATGTTGAAATAAGACGAAAGATCTATGGAATGAAGTTTTGGGTGGACTGCAGTAACAAATGTTACACCGAAAACAAATCATGTCCTGTACTTTTGTGTTATTACACTATGTGAATTTGTGTTATTCCTGTCTGTATGTGTCTAGCTAATAAGATTTATGTTGTATAATTATTCTGATAATATGTTATTTACCTTGTAAATATGCTTAGACATTATTTATTCTGTTTTATTTTAATGCTCATGTGTTAAGTCGATGGTTCAAAAGTTATTCTGATCTTTTATGTATCTACTTATGTCATGATTCCTGTAACACTCATGTACATGCTAGTTCGATTCTTTTGTAAAGCCTATATTACTACAAATGTTATCTGTATTGTTATGTTCTTTCATGATATATCTTGTACCTTTGTTATTGTATTCTCATGTTACAATATTGTAATTGACACCAGTTCAGCAAATTAAGTAACTTGTAAGCATTAATTTCAGTGCACACATTTCTGTTGGTCATAGTATATGCACAATATGTAAAAAAAAAGAAGACTGTTAGTGCTCCCACATGTCTTGATTATTCAGCAAGGGACTGGTTAACAGCATTGCTGGTTCTAAGGACAATTCGAAAAACTTTGTGAGTACACAAGTGGTGGTTTATGGACTTGCTATATTCCCGGCAAGACTTTTTTATGGTGATTGTGCAGCTGCACAGTCGCAATAGATGGCTGCTGGCCATCTCTACAAGGACTACAGTGGGTCTGCATCTTTGATGACCCACCAATACCATTATTTCTACAAGGACTACAGTGGGTCTGCTCCTGTCATGACTAACCAGAACCATTATTTCTTCAAGGACAGCAGTGAGTCAGCACCTCTGGTGGCCCACCAGTACTGTACTCTCTACCAGGACTACAGTGGGTCTGCTTTGTGATGGCCTACCTACCAATATTCTTCAAAACTTCGAATGACTCTGCTGTGGATCTGCTCTGTTGTGACCCATTACCTGTCTGCATGTCAAGAGTCAGCACTGTCTTTCCGTTGGAAGGACAACACTATTTCTTCAAGGCTGCATGGAAATCCACTACTTCCGTGTGCATTTTCTTTTACTGCTCAGACTTTGAGAAAAGCACTGCAATTTCACTGTGATGAACGATCAGGACTGTCTTTATGGACTGTGAGAAAATTTTAGTTTTTGACCAACATTGTATCGATAAGTGTGTGCATTTCATTTCTTTGTTACTGTAATTATGAAAAAGGATTTCAAATCTGTATTGGCCACTGGCCAAAACAATTTGTAAATTTTTTTGTGGGGAGCATGGGGGCTATGTAAGTAGGCTGTTTACGTTTTTATATTGGTAACGCGACATAGCGCTCTGTATGAAAATCAATGGCTGTGCTGTGTGCAGTATGTGGCTAGTTAGCATTGTTGTCTGCCATTGTAGTGTTGGGCAGGTGCATGTGAACAGCGCGTAGCGTTGCGCAGTTGGGGGTGAGCCGCCAGCAGTGGTGGATGTGGGGAGAGAAGTGGCGGAGTTTTGAAATTTGTAAGACTGGATGTCATGAACTGCTATATATATTATGACTTTTGAACACTATTAAGGTAAATACATTGTCTGTTCTCTATCTTTCATTTGCTAACTATGCATATCAGTAGTTAGTGCCTTCCGTAGTTTGAAACTTTTATTTAGCTGGCAGTAGTGGCGTTCGCTGTATTGCAGTAGTTCGAGTAACGAAGATTTTTGTGAGGTAAGCGATTTGTAAAAGGAATGAGTTAATGTTAGTCAGGACAATTCTTTTGTAGGGATTATTGAAAGTCAGATTGCGTTGGGCTAAAAATATTGTGTCAGTTTAAGCAGAGTGATGTATAATTTTTCTAATGGGACGTTTCACCTTAACCCGAATATCAGGGAGGCCCAAACCTCCCTGCAAACGGGGCCGCGCCATGACCCCATAACGCACGTGAAATACAGAGTGGCGTCAGGAAATCCTGCCAGTGAAACTTAACAACTTGCGGTACGTCATCGCAGGAAGTGGAAAGATTTGTGCAATAAAATAAGACTTACTCAACACATATGTTCCCATGGCCCGAACCTTATGAAGAAGTGAGTGTGACCCACGCTCGTGTTCAATAATTTCACCTTGAATCTTATCCCTGACAGACTTCCAGTTTATCGTAGCCATCTTTAGCGGACAACTGTCAATTGTAACACCAAACCATTGATACCAGGTGACCTTCAAAGTCCATGGAATTTCAACAGCGTCAAATTCTCTGAAACTGAGTAAGCGACATTTCTGGTCATTAACCCGCACTCCCGTAAGACGACAAAAGGCATCCAAAACCTCCTTCAGCAGTGATATATCATTATGGGTACGGAGAAGAACCACAACGTCATCAGCACGTCATATGCATGAATGGTAAACCTTTCTTCCAGCAGCGACCAGCCACCCAAATGAGCAGCAACAGGTCGCAATAAGGGTTCCAGAAACAGCACGTAGAGCGACACAGATAATACACTTCCTTGAAGGTCGCACTGACACACCGCGATGGGGGAAGTAAGACAGCCATTTACGTCAATGGACGCCAGAATACCAGTGATTCGAGAGCTGAACAGCCGTCGTACAGCATCGTTAAAACCAACAGTCGTCAATACTCGCATAAGCAATCCATGGTTAACGCGCTCGAACGCTTCGTGTGAATCAATGAGAAACAGAGCGCTTTGCACGGGAATGGTGGAAGCAATGGAAATTAAATCACGACATTCAGGAACAGGAGTCAGGAGAGTACGACCCGGAAGACAACTTTGATGGCTCGCGATGATGGTAGTCAACAATGCCGATAGGCGGCTATTGACCGCTCAAGTCACTATTTTATAATCATAGTAGAAGAGGGTTATCGGGGGGACCTGATCCACACGCAAACGTCCCAGCTTTTTGGGGACCAGACAATTTTATCAACCTTAAATCTGGCAGGAGAAGGTCTCCGTTGAACACTTCATTCGCCATAGAAGTTATCGTATCTCCTATTAGGGGTCACCATCCAATATAATATTCTTTGGGAACGCCATCGTGGGCAGGCGATTTGTGGGAGGGAGAACGAGCCACAATATCTAATATATCATCGCGATGGAATTCAGAGAAAACTTCTTCCTGGAGAGCTGGCATAACAACACGATTAAGGACGGAGATGAAATCAACAGACGGTGGATCGTCGGAATCCACTGCAGCATAAAGTTCGGAATAGTACTGGTAAAGTTCACGCATGATACCAGATTGGAAGGACCACTCACGCCCATCTAGAGAACGAATGGTAGAAAGACACGTCCTTTGAGATCGCTTGTGAAGCCGTAGAATACGATAGAGAGAGGTCAACTCATCCTGTGCGATTGAACGAGGTTGGGAACGCAGGTGGACACCATCAATCTGCCTACGTTCAAGTTGGAGAAGTTTTGTCTTCACACGGAGGACGTCGACAACCCTTAAAGGGGCACACGAGCATTATCCTAAAGATCGCGAAGGACTGCATAATAAAATTCTCTAATGTGTCTTATTTGAGCCGCTTTTTCAGCACTAAAATGCTTGAGCGTATTTCGAATCCAGGATTTAGCAAAGGTAACACACCATTCTAGAAGTGGGGAATAACGCGCCTGGGACTGGGTTGTCCGCAGCCATACGTCTGCGATGATACCTTTCAGAGAGGGGTCCGTGAGATGTAGAGTGTTTAGCTTCCATAAAGGGTGCGAAAGATGGATCTGCTCCGGGACGTGGTTAAAAGTCATTGAAACTGCACAGTGATCAGTGAAACTGGCAGGAGTTACATCAATCGATAGTAGCTGACTACATGTGGGGGCTGATAAACTAAAGCGGACCAGTCGGCTACTTTAAGTAGCTGCAAAAAACGTAAACCGCACCAATGTAGGATATCTTCAAACCCAAGCATCCTGGAGACGCAAGGACATCACCTTGTGATTCAGTACACGACAACATGTAGAATTGAGGGTCTTATCTACACGGCATAAGACTCAATTAAAGTCGCCCCTTTACAAAACCGTGCGCGGATTCCGTCTGAGTATATAAAGAAATTCTTCCTTATAAAACCACGCGCAATCAGATGAAAGACCGGATTCAGACGGAGAGCAAAGAAAAATTAAAGTCAGGTCACAAAAACTACAGCCTATACCACGACCATCATCTAGCGTTTCGAAGTCCGTCAACGGGATTCCATCTCGATAAGGCAAAGCCATACCGGTAGAATTTTCAGGCGCATCATTGAAAAACATAGAATATCCAGGAAAACAAAACAAAACAATATCTCTTGTAAACACACGATATCAGCTTTGGAACCGTAAATAAACTGCCGTAACGCAGCAAGCCGTAATTGGGAACGTATCCTATTAACATTGAGAGTTAGAAATGTATAGGCCTGCTTCCGTTAACACATGTAAGCTGCATAAAAAAACACTAAGGAAAAAGCACGACCACGCTCGTCTCTCGTCAACGTCCTGAGACGAGGGAAAGAAGGCACACTCCTGGAAATTGAAATAAGAACACCGTGAATTCATTGTCCCAGGAAGGGGAAACTTTATTGACACATTCCTGGGGTCAGATACATCACATGATCACACTGACAGAACCACAGGCACATAGACACAGGCAACAGAGCATGCACAATGTCGGCACTAGTACAGTGTATATCCACCTTTCGCAGCAATGTAGGCTGCTATTCTCCCATGGAGACGATCGTAGAGATGCTGGATGTAGTCCTGTGGAACGGCTTGCCAAGCCATTTCCACCTGGCGCCTCAGTTGGACCAGCGTTCGTGCTGGACGTGCCGACCGCGTGAGACGACGCTTCATCCAGTCCCAAACATGCTCAATGGGGGACAGATCCGGAGATCTTGCTGGCCAGGGTAGTTGACTTACACCTTCTAGAGCACGTTGGGTGGCACGGGATACATGCGGACGTTCATTGTCCTGTTGGAACAGCAATTTCCCTTGCCGGTCTAGGGATAGTAGAACGATGGGTTCGATGACGGTTTGGATGTACCGTGCACTATTCAGTGTCCCCTCGACGATCACCAGAGGTGTACGGCCAGTGTAGGAGATCGCTCCCCACACCATGATGCCGGGTGTTGGCCCTGTGTGCCTAGGGTATGCAGTCCTGATTCTGGCGCTCACCTGCACGGCGCCAAACACGCATACGACCATCATTGCCACCAAGGCAGAAGCGACTCTCATCGCTGAAGACGACACGTCTCCATTCGTCCCTCCATTCACGCCTGTCGCGACAACACTGGAGGCGGGCTGCACGATGTTGGGGCGTGAGCGGAAGACGGCCTAACGGTGTGCGGGACCGTAGCCTAGCTTCATGGAGACGGTTGCGAATGGTCCTCGCCGATACCCCAGGAGCAACAGTGTCCCTAATTTGCTGGGAAGTGGCGGTGCGGTCCCCTATGGCACTGCGTAGGATCCTACGGTCTTGGCGTGCATCCGTGCGTCGCTGCGGTCCGGTCCCAGGTCGACGGGCACGTGCACCTTCAGCCGACCACTGGCGACAACATCGATGTACTGTGGAGACCTCACGCACCACGTGTTGAGCCATTCGGCGGTACGTCCAACCGGCCTCCCGCATGCCCACTATACGCCCTCGCTCGAACTCCGTCAGCTGCACATACGGTTCACGTCCACGATGTCGCGGCATGCTACCAGTGTTAAAGACTGCGATGGAGCTCCGTATGCCACGGCAAACTGGCTGACACTGACTTCGGCGGTGCACAAATGCTGCGCAGCTAGCGCAATTCGACGGCCAACACCGCGGTTCCTGGTGTGTCCGCTGTGCCGTGCGTGTGATCATTGCTTGTACAGCCCTCTCGCAGTGTCCGGAACAAGTATGGTGGGTATGACACACCGGTGTCAATGTGTTCTTTTCTCCATTTCCAGGAGTGTATAAGTCTAGTCCTCCCCACCGGAGTCCTCGTTTTTCTTTTTACGACGCGCCGCTGCACTCTGCGGAAACATACACTCTTCATGTGGAGGTGGGGGGGGGGGGGGGGGGCACGTCAATCTCGGATTTGATAGAGAAGCTATCGCTACCGCACTGATCGGAAATCGGGGAGCACAACTCAGAACCACCAACAGCAACATCAGGTACAGATGAGACAGGTAATGTAGTGACGGTGTCGGATGGTATCTCCTGATCATTAGGAAGAGAACCCACAGAATCCTGTTGCTCTACCGTATTAGCGTGGAATAGGGGTGATATTGCACTAGAACACTCTAAAGACTGGCCAGCAGGCGACGTCTCTGCGGGAACATCGGAGCTTACCGGAACCGTCACATCGACGGGTGAAGTGGGGGATGGACATTCAAATCACATTTCAACATAAACAGAAGCAGCTACAACTTCTCTCGTAGTTCTGGAAACACAATTAACATCAGTACACAACTCATTACTGTCAGGAGGTGCACCGTCTGTCAACGCTGAATCGGAAGAACTGGAGTGGGGCGTCCTCGGAATCTGTACCGTCCTCAGTCCGCCAGCGGTTGACGTGCGCTGCAGGAGCCGTCCTCCCCTCATGGACAGAGGCCGCACTGGTACTCGTCGGTAACGGTGGAAATTCGCGAAGAGTAGGGGGTAATGTTGCCCCCACATCTCTTAAAGCTAGAGACTGACTGACACCTGACTGCGAAGATCCTATGTCTGTTAACGTTAAAGGAAGATGTGATTGATAAGACGACGTCAGAACAGTAGTATGACGCGGACAATCAGATCTGAGATGACCGCTTTCGTCACAGAGAAAACATGTTCCTTCTTTCCCTGCATATGTAACATGCATCCGGTATCCACAATCAGCTAAGTGGGAAGGAATATTCTTTTTAATGCACATGTACACAATCCGGATACCATTATAACACTGGAATCGATGTTGTACTGATCAGCGTTCCCATCTGATATGCCATATTACTCCTAACGGAAGCAACGCTGTTTTAAGAAATGAATCGTGCACTTCAGGAGGAAGGTTATAAATTCCAACCGCAGTGTACTCGGGTGCCGCATCTTCAAGTAGGAGCCGGCCGGAGTGGCCGTGCGGTTTTAGGCGCTAGAATCCTGCCCCGGGCATGGATGTGCGTGATGTCGTTAGGTTAGGTAGGTTTAATTAGTTCTACGTTCTAGGCGCCTGATGACCTCAGAAGTTAAGTCACATAGTGCTCAGAGCCATCTGAACCATTTTTCAAGTAGGACTTGACTAACGGAACCATCGCGATGTGTAAACAACACCTTAGAACCAACCCGGGAGAGAAGTCGTTCTACTTTAACGGGATCATAAAACTTCAAAAAGAATGCAAACAACTCAGACTCAAAGAAAGCAGTATCCACCTGATCAGATGTAACACGGATAACATCAGCCAACCAATCGGGAATTTCTAAGGAGCCAGGTTCAACACGACGCGTACTTTTGTCAAAACTCAAACGAACAGTAGCTCGACGAGGAACAGATTTAGGAGACTCGACAGACACTATGCCGCGGGCAGAAAATACCGCCGCCAAGAGGAAAACGACAAACTCCGCTACGCAACTACGATGTGACTCCGGCCGATACACCAACATGATTGAGTAGCTTCGACACAAGCGGCGCTGCGGCACAGGCGGAAGTTAACAACAACCTGTTAGCTCGACGCGCAAGGCGACACACACATATAGGGTTGGGTTGTTTGGGGAAGGAGACCAGACAGCGAGGAAAGGACGAGGAAGGAAGCTGGTCGTGCCCTTTCAAAGGGACCAAAGGGACCATCCCGCCATTTGCCTAGAGCGATTTAGGGAAATCACGGAAAACCTAAATCAGGATGGCCGGACGCGGGATTGAACCGTCTTCCTCCCTAATGCGAGTCCAGTGTGTTAGCCACTGCGCAACCTCACTCGGTGACACACATATAGACCACGAGTGCTATTCTACGTGATTTATAATATTTCATATTCCCCTCAGTGTACCGAGAAATAAGCAACTCTATAAGGTTAATTTAAAAAGACTGGTTTAAATGGCTCTGAGCACACACAGGTCATCAGTCCCCTATAACTTAGAACTACTTAAAACCTAACTAACGTAATTACGTCACACACATCCATTCCCGAGGCAGGATTCGAACCTGTGATCGTAGCGGTCGCGCGGTTCCAGACTGTAGCGCCTAGAACTGCTCGGCCATTCGGGCCGGCTATCGTTAATTCATCTACCACCTAAAATTTGTATTTCTAAACTTGCAATACCAAGAAGTGTAAGTGGTATTAAAATAAATAATCTGTTTACTAGCGCTTTAACATCAACGTACCTACTCTGCATTCCACTGCGTAGAGCAGATTTAACTACTACCGGATGATTCTACTACTACTGATAGTTACTGGAGCTATTACAGCCTACCGATTTGCGATTTCAGCGTATTGAGTGTCTGTCATTTAATGATGTAATTACTTTGGCTGTTTGATGGTTTTCACAGAATGAGTTTGGCCTAAGACACTTTCCATCTCACGCGAGAGAGTGTAGGCGTAAGTCCTATCCTACAATTCTTATTCACTTACTGAAGATAAACTTTACATGAATTCTCATAATTTTCCCAACGTATTTTCATTTGTATGATTACTTCAGACGAACTACCCAATTATAATTGTTTTAAAAGCAACCACTGTGCACTATTCGTGTAGCATAGATGCAGGTAGCATTATTTGTAAACTGAAAACTGTGGCACACGAGAAGTGAAACATCGATACCGAACATATAACCGTTAATAACAAGTGATTGTTTTTTCTTTTTTCTTGTAGTAGACAAATGAGGCAAAATAGCACCAGGAAAACACAATACATTAAAACTGGTGAGCATATGGGAAGAAAGTAATAACAGGTTTCTTTCAGGGAACATGTGGGGTTGTCGAATGGAATTTTCACTTAAACGGAAAAAAGTGACTGCTAAATCGTTTCAGGGTCGTCTTCACTTACATTTCGCGACCCCTGTGCTTTTGAAAGTCAGTATTGCCGATTAAATGGTGAACATTGTAGAACTACATTTCGTTTCGATAGAAAACCAATAAAATATCCAATACCTACTGAATCAGTATCTATGAATTTTTTAGAAACTCTAACACAAACATTAACATCATGCACAAATAAAACGTCGAAGTCCTTGAGAAATGAGTAAGTAAATTTATAGAGGCTCGAAGAGGGGTGTGAAACAAACGATCTCAATGCCGGGTTCCAGTAAAGCGGACACTTTCCCTGTCCCAAGAGACCAGCAAGGCGCTTACGTCGTCGCGAGAGCTCTCTCGGATCTGGTTATGTGAAAGACGACGAATACTGCCCTTCTTTGAACTTTCTCGATTTACCCCTTTAGCCCTGTCTGGTAAAGAAGGAGGTACAAGGCTCGTGTTGTCTGTAGTTCAATGATGCCTACACTGTCAATACCACGGTTTGATCGCGTCGGCCTTGTTGCTTTGTGCCAGGAGGTTCTCTCAACAAGGGAAGTGCCCAGGCGTCTCGGAGTGAACCAAGCGATGTTGTTCGGACATGGATAAATACACAGAGACAGGAATTGTCGATGACATGCCTCGCTTAGGGGTCACAAGGGCTACTACTGCAGTGGATGATATTTACCTACGGATTATGGTTCGGAGAAACTCTGACAGCAAGGCCACCTTGCTGAATAATACTTTTCGTGCAGCCACAGAACGTCGTGTTACGACTCAAACTGTGCGCTACTTCACTCCCGACGTCCATATAGAGGTCCATCTTTGTACCAATGACGCCATGGAGCGTGGTACAGATGGGCACAACCCCATTCCGAATGGATCGCTCATGATTGGCATCACGTTCTCTTCCCCGACGAGTGTCGCATATGCCTTCAATCACAGAATCGTCGGAAACGTGTTTGGAGGCAAGCCGGTCAGGATGAACGCCTTAAACACACTGTTAAGCGAGTGGAAGAAGGTGGAGGTTCCCTGATGATTTGGGGCTCATTATGTTCCGCCGATGAACACTGCCGTGGGTCATAGAAGACGCCGTAGCGCCTGTACGATACGTCAATGCCTTTCTCCGACCGATAGTGCAACCATTCGACAGCATACTGGCTAGGCATTCGTCTTCATGGACGACAGTTTGTGTCCCCATTGCACACATCTTGTGAAGACTTCCTTCAAAATAACGAAATCGCATATTTTTCGTTTATTTTTAGCGGATTTCGAAGTTACGGTATTTAGTCTCGCTACCACAAACCTCTGGTCACTAACACTTGTATACGTTTTAATGCTTGTTATTTATTGTTGCTAAGAGGGCAAGTGCTTTCACAAGACCGTTTACTATTCGAGTGGGCTTATGAACAAATTGCTCGATATACTTTTAGCACCTTGGTTGGGGTTTTATGCGTATCTCCGGATTTAAGCACGTATTTTGCAACATATCAAGGGTAAATTGCTGTTACCACCCACCATATTTGCTTGAGTCAAGTTTTTTTTTTTTTGGCATCAGTCTGCTGACTGGTTTGATGCGGCCCGCCACGAATTCCTTTCCTGTGCTAACCTCTTCATCTCAGAGTAGCACTCTCAACCTACGTCCTCAATTATTTGCTTGACGTATTCCAATCTCTGTCTTCCTCTTCAGTTTTTGCCCTCTACAGCTCCCTCTAGTACCATGGAAGTCATTCCCTCCCAGATGTCCTATCATCATGTCCCTTCTCCTTATCAGTGTTTTCCACATATTCCTTTCCTCTCCGATCCTGCGTAGAACCTCCTCATTCCTTACCTTATCAGTCCACCTAATTTTCAACATTCGTCTATAGCACCACATCTCAAATGCTTTGATTCTCTTCTGTTCCGGTTTTCCCACAGTCCATGTTTCACTACCATACAATTCTGTACTCCAGACGTACATCCTCAGAAATTTCTTCCTCAAATTAAGGTCGGTATCTGTTTGAAATTAGACTCAAGTTTCCTTTGAACTGTATGTAAATTGAAGGAAATTGAAGGAAGGTGACTGTTATTAGCTGCAGCGGGACGTGGTGTCTGATATTTCGAAGGAACAGGCACCATGCATTCAAATAATTCATGATCCGCGCTGGTTAACTGATCCACTTTCTTCAGTGCCAATGCACAGATACGTCCGACCTCCTGTGGGAATCCGTAAATAGCCAGCCGATGTGTACTTGGCAGGGACTGCGGATAGGTGGCGCTCGATGAGAGTGTGGATCGACCATGAGGCGTATCGAGTTAGTCCGTAAGTTCCAGTGAGCCTGTGTCCCGGATGGCATAGTGGTTACTACACCTGCCTAGTAAGCAGGAGATCCCGGGATCGATTCCCGGTCCGCTACAGATTTTCGCTCGTAGTCACTAATACTGCTTAATGTCGTGCTGTAGCTGATAGCATCCCTCTTTAGTATACACACAGTGTTTCACAGCTGCGGGATCTGCGTGGTGTCTGTTCTTCCGAAGGACCTGACACCATGCATTCAAATAATTTTCTCTGAAACTTTCAGCAACTGTATCATCTGAGTTAGGAGGTAGGTGAAACAATCCATTTATTACTTTATTTCAGTTACCGTGAATGACCTCTACCTATACCAACTCACAGTACCTGTCTACTTCAATTTCGATGCGAGACAAATTTCTTGCAACAGCAGCAAACGCGCCACCTCCCTCTACATTTAGCCTATCTTTTCTGAACACCATTAGGTCCTTAGAAAAAACTTATCTCCGGCTTTAGTCAGGCTTCAGTACCTTGAACCATTTGAGAATTAGTACTTTCTGTTAGCCCTTGGAGTTGTGACACTTTCCCCACACAGCTACGACAATTTGCAGCTGTTATACATATGTTTCCTAGATCAACGTTCTTCCTATGTTCGACCTGCATCGTTTGAGACAGAAGCCCTCTAACGTAAAAAGCCATCCAGTCCAAGCCACTAGCCGTGTAGCCGCCTCCTTCTTGTAGTGGACTCATGACCTGTTTAGCGGATCCCGAAACCTCAGCACATTATGGGACGCAAGCCAAGAAATCTGCAGTCGACATGGTCCCAGAACCTTCTGACGCACTGATTCAGATGCTCCCCTCGCTTCTGTACCAGAGGTCTGCAATCGTCCCTGTCGACTACGGTGCAAATGACAAGTTCTACTTTCGTCTCGCAAGTAAGACTGGCAGCCTTTACCTCTTTTGACAGCCGCTCGAAACCAGAGAGTATCTCTTCTGATTCAAAGCGACACAAATCGTTGGTACCAACGTGAGCCTCGCCTGCAGTTGGCTTAACACTGTGCTCTTCATGGCATTCGGAACGACCCGTTCCACGTCTCGAATGATTCCACCCGGCACGCACACAGAGTAAACATTGGCTTTCTTCTTCTAACGAGATATTTCGAAAGCTGCTACCAGACTCTGCACTCTCAGTTCAAGTAAACTGAAGCTACACAGACAACGTGCAATAATATGTCAGTTGCCTCCATATATGTCGTGCTGCTTTTCTAAAGTCGATTAAATGCTATTTAAAACAAAAGGAAGGTTGACGTTTAACGCCACATCGAAGACAAGAAAATTACTTATTTTTCAGAGGAACCGTCCGAGAACCTGACTCGGTAAGTTTAGAAAAATCACCGAAAACTTAAATCCAGATGTTATCTCATTTTTCTGCCACTTATTGAAAATAGTATCGTAGCTATAAATGAAAAAACTTCCAAGGGATGTCTGTATAAAGAGATGTCATATCTATGGGGTCCACCCTTAATCCACCTTTAGCGGAAATTTTCGTTGACAACTGTGAACAACTTTCATTGAATAGAGAAATTATGAGTATACATAGAATACTGGTTCAGATATATAAATGATGCACTCATGTACTGTGTATGTGACTACAAGACAGCTCAACACATTTTGTCGTTAATTTTAACAGCCAGCATAAAAACATTCCGTTCACAATCCATAAATTTCCTACATCTAAATTCTAACATCAGTACACGAACACATTCTTTCAAAACATATAGAAAACCACAACAGACACACTAATAACGTCTTGCACACAACACCATATATCACACAAACATGTGGCTTTCCATTCAATGATGCACCATCTCTTAGATGTTCTAATGTCTAAAGAAAATTTCAATATAGCGTTGAACGCAAAACATTTTCTTCCTCAAGCAATGGTTACTAACCATCTCTGCTTCACCATATACTACAAATGCAACAGAAACTGAAAATTGTTCCTCTACTCTATGCTCCTTCTGCTGTTCTTTCCAGTGTTTGTAGTAAGTGGTGTACCACCCCATATTTAGGGCAGGTATTACATAGTGTTCTTAAATTTTCAATTTTAGATGTTGAACTTCACAATTTGTAATTTAAGTGTAAATTTATTCAGTCTGTAGCACCAAAGTCGCTATTTTGGTTTTGTTTTGTAGCAAGTGTCCATTGTTTCAGCCTAGTAAGCCTGTCAGACAGGCCCCAGCTGTGGCCTATTAACACATCTCATGAGCGGCAAGTTACGTAATTAGCTTTTCCTGTGTTTTCTTAGCAGTATATTTCATAAATATCGTTCGAATTTTTCTACTTAGGTGGTTTGTCTGGCGTTTTGTAATTGTAAATGTAAGTTACTCAATCTGTTGTGCATTATTTGATCTTTTTTTTAACACGAAAGTCCGTTCGTTTCAGCTTACTTAACCAGTCAGTCTCGCCCAGAGCGGGAATTAAGTATTTAGCTCTTCTTGTGTCTTCCTGGTTATATATATATAAAATTTCGGGTGTGCTTTCCTATTTTAAAGGTTTAATCTCGCGTTTTTCAACTGTATGTGCCACTTCAGGAAATTTGTAAAGCACTTTTCATTTCATTGAACAGCCAGCTACACAGCACATTACGATATCATCGTCCATTGGTCATATGTCAGGGTGGCAGCAAGTAGCATATTTAAGTTTCTCTTTACCTTACTTCTTTATTTAACCCTGCTAAGATATGTAGGATGTGTGCGTGCTATGTGCGGACACGAACAGCTGAATGAGCTTTTGGCTATGGTCAGCGGCCTTCAGGCCTCTGCCTCGGTATGTGGCGGAGAATGTGACGCGTTCCGGGGCACCCTAGGTGTCGCTTCCTTCGCTCTGCAGCTCTGACGCCGAGGCACGTCCTGGCGTAGCTGAATCGGTAGGTCCGCCCTCAAAGCAGGAGGATGAGTGATGATTTTTGATATATACTTGTCGTACGAGGCGGAGGGTCAATGTGGACGTTGCCATCTGTTCTCACCTATTCCTCCTATGAGTCAACAGTGGCCTCCCCTAAGCAGAATCTGAACACAAACACGTGGGCAGGGATTTGCTAGTTATCAGGACCTGCAACGTTGAGCGCGTTGTGGAGCCCCTTAGGAAGATAGCGTTCAGGGCTGAAATAAAAGCCAATGTGCACTCGGTATGTGTGCAGGGAGATCTCATCGAGATGTGGAGGAGGCCTCACCTGTACCTATGTAGCTTGCAGGCTGCCGTCATCTGCTAGTTGTGGCTCACGTAGGCGCCAACGACAGGTGCCGCATTGGTTCTGAGGCCATTTTCATTTCATTCGGGCGGCTGGCGGAAATGGTGGAGGCTGCTGACCTCGAGCGTGGGATGCAAGCAAAGCTCGTAAGTTGCAGCATTGTTCCCAGGATTGATCGGCCTCCTATGGTTTGCAGCCGAGCAGAAGCTACTCTGATGAGCACTCGCCAGTTGACACGCAGATAGCAAAATCAGCCCTCACAATAAAGACACTTCGAGTGTAAAGACTTTACCAGTGAATTGTCGAACTATTCGTAGCAAAGTGGTGTGTTATTCCTTTCGACACATCGGAATTAAACACATAACCAGTTTGTAGTTGTTGTACACTTCTTTATTACAAACACATACTGTTAATGAAATCAACAGTAACAACGTTTATAATGGCCGGCCGGAATGGTCGAGTGGTACTAGGCGCTACAGTTTGGAACCGTGCGACCGCTACGGTCGGAGGTTCGAATCCTGCCTCGGGCATGGATGTGTGTGATGTCCTTCGGTTAGTTGGGTTTAAGTTGTTCTAAGTTCTAGGGGACTGATGACCTCAGAAGTTAGGTCCCATAGTGCTCAGAGCCATTTTTTTATTATAATAAAATGCACCCGTCCTACAGAACCAGCAGCAGTACTGTGATTAGAAAATTAATGCATTTCAGTGCGACATACACAGATCTTTCAAAATTTACTCAACCAATTTTCACTAATAAAAACAGTGTTCATAAAACCACCATTAATGAAATTTAACTCTCATAACTGAATGCTTCATGACTGTATTTCACATAACTCACATCCAAATCTAAAACTACTTCCAACAACTAAGGCATCCTCCATGGACTGATCTTAAGCAATTGTAACAAATTAGAAGTATTACCAGATTAACACACTCAACTGAGATTCTCTTTAGTATCACTCACAGGTACGAGGTTCACATACATTTCATCGACATAATATAATAATAGCATATTAAACAGGTTCTACCAGATACAGGAGATTCACGGACCAGAAGGTAAAGTGGAACTATACTCAACAATCAGATACAATTAAGCTCTCAGCAAACCAAAACTCTCCCTCCCAAAGATGGAATTGAGAGACACTAACAACGTAACCATAGTCACCGATCCTGTTCCTTAAATTTCTCTCTCTATCGGAGTTTGCTTGCGTTGACCACTGCCAATAATCTGAAACATAAACACACCAGCGGCAGGAGACATTTTGTCGCATCAGATACACAAAACATATCTGCCCTACTGCTTATAAATAAACCTTCAATTATACACGGCACAAATGAACCCAGGCAGAACTAACCTACGTGGCCACTTGCCCAGTAACGGCTCTTAACAATTGATTAGCCAATTCTCAGGAACAAAGAAATAAATAATAACAGAAAAAGGGAAATAGCAAAAATTATTTCGGCCCGCTCTTGAACGTCAGCCACTTGGCACGGTCTCTAGCTACGCATTAAGCACAACTACATGTCTATTTGTTGTGAATAGCTAACACTTCCTTAAATACCATCAACATATCAGGGGGCCAGAACAAATGCAGTAACAAGTAACTGAAACAATCAAGATAGTTTTCAGTGCACCCCGTTATTCAATTAACATGAACAGAACCCACCAAGGATCAATTCGACGACTCCATTCGGTTTGGGTAACATATAACAGCCGCAAAGGAAATCTGTCCTTCAAATCTCAAGGAAGTTTTATTGACTGTCGGCAGCGGATCTCATTCAAACGGCTAAACACGCGGCAGCAGCTGCCCACGCTCTACCGTCGTACCGACTCGGCCACACGCCAGCGCCTCACGTCACTGTCGCTCACACAGCCGATACCCGAACGCCAGCCCCTGCAGAGTGCGCGTACCGCAGTTAAACAACCATCCGCCAAAGATGCGAAGAAGACAAGCAAGCATCGAAAATCGACTCACAACGATCTGGTTGACTATTTATGGAGACTGGCGCCAGCAGCGCACCAGCTCACAAAGTTCCTGAATTTACTGCCCCCCAGGAAATTTCTTGAGCACAAATTATTCTTGTGACTGAGAGCTGGCTGAAGCCTGAAGAAGAAAGCTCTGAGATTAATGGAGCATATATCAGAAAGACAGACTACACGCGACGGGGCAGGGACTGTTCGTTGCAGATGACAACAATTCAGTTTAACAGTGCGGTTATCTGGTCGGGAATAACAGGTCAGCGTAAAATGAAGTTAACTGTAGGTTTATGTAAACGTAGGCTGTATGTTCCACGGCCATTGTCACAGCCAATAAAATTCTTCTGGGTTTCAAGCCGCATTATCAACTATAAAATTCCGACCTTTCAATGGCTATTGCAGTACACCTTGAGGAAGGCATCTTGCAATAGTCGCCGAATCGTCGGAATTTTATAGTTGACAATGCGGCCTCAAACCCAGGAGAATTTTATTGACTTAACTTTAGGTTGTTTCTACCGGTCATCCGCTTCCACTGTGACAGTTTTAGTCATTCAAAGAAAGTCTCTAGTCAGTAGTTCTACAGCCAGTAATGCGTAAATACACAGATCATCCAGTACCAACTGGAGGCGACTTTAACCTACCGAGTATAGAACGGGACGTCTATGGAGTCATTGGGGGGTTCACAGACAGATTGTGTTGCGAAAATTGTCTTGAGAAGCTAGTTTGGCAGTATACTGGCTATGTAAATAATGGCGGCATCAGTATAGAGACGATCACAGCGACTATGGTTACGGAAGGTGATAAGTCAAGAAGCACTGGCTAGTGTTTCTGGTAGAAAGACCAGACAAGCTGTTGTCAGCATCTCACTTAGTAATAGAGTGACATCATTTAATTACGGTACGATGGACGTACAGGAAATATGACCAAAGTTTAAAAAGAATGAAAATAGTGGTCTGGAGAAGTATACGACTTTTAAGTGGATTAAGAACGAAAATCACCCATTGTAGATTAACAACAAAATACGGCAAATTCTGAGGAAGCAAACGCTGTTGCACTCTTGGTTCAAAAAAGGAAGCTCAAATGACGACAGGTAAAGTTTAGTAGAAAGATCTTTGTGCACAGTGTACAACAACTACCACTGTCATCCCTTAGCAAAAGATCTGGCCGAGAACCCGAGAAAATTCTGGTGTTATGTAAATTCGCTAAGTGGGTCTAAGGCTTCCATCTAGTCACTCGTTGACCAGTGTGGTGTGACAGTAGAAGATACCGAGAGGAAACGTTGACAGTTAAATCAAATTACTTAAAAGAACATTTATTTTCAACAAAACATGCATGAAATACAAAGAAAAATTGAATAAGTAAGCAAGAGTAAAACTTTTCGAAAGATTTCTTGAGTGAATTTAAACAAAATTATTGATTGCTTAAAAGAAGCACAAAAATTTCTATAAAATAAATGAAAAACCGTCAATAGAAATTAAAAAGAGAACGCAAACCTGTTGCGACCACAACAACTTCTCTATTATATATAAATTAAGATAAATGTGGATCTTTTATTCCAATAAATGTGTTGTGTTATTGTCTTTTGTTATTTAAACTTTCTTTTTCAATATTAATAAAAAATATTAAATAATATACCAGACTAATACTATACAAAACAATATGGTACCAATATGATATTAAATTAACTAGAATATTTGAATATTAACTAATGTAATAATCATTATTAATAATTAGAAGACGCCAAAAGGAAAACAGAATCTTATATTTCATGTTAAAGAAATCATTGACGCAGGAGAATCGTACAAACGTACCATCGTTTGTCCCTTAGTCAGCTTGCATTTACCGAGAATCTCTCGTCTAGTAAGTGGAAAAAGGCACATGTGACTCTTGTACATATAATGGGTAAAGCAAAGGATATGCATAATTTTAGACCAATAAACTTAACGTCTGTTTGCTGCAGAATTCTGGAGCCTGTTTTCAGTTCGAATATAACAAATATCCTTAGAACGAAATAAAAGCTTGTGTTCACGAATCAGAACGGTTTTAGAAAGCGCTGCTAGTGCGAAACTCATGGTGCCCTTTTCTAACTTGATATACTGCGAATTATGGACGAAGGCCAACAGGCAGGTTTCATATTTCTAGATTTCCGACAAGCATTTGACACCACTAGGGAATATTTTCCCAGACATATGAGTGGGCTGAAGACAACTTAAGTAAGAGAACCCTACAAGTTCATCAGAGACAAGGGTATGGCAGGAGAGTCACAGGGAAGCGTGATAGGGCCGCTATTAACTTCTACATACAGAAATGTGACGGACAGTGTAGGCAGTAATCCACGGTTGTTTGCTGATAATCCTATGGTATAGAGAAAGATGTAGTTCAGTGACTATAGTCGAATACAACATGACATACATAATGTTGCTAGTTGGTGTCATGACCTGCAGATATCTCTAAGGAGAAAAACGTGAGTTACTGCAGATGAGTACAGTGTTAATGGTGTCCCGCCTCTGGGCGTTCCGTTGTAAAACGATAAGGAATGGAAGAGCGCGTGATGGTTACTGAACGGAAGGCCACTGGGCGACTTTAGATTAACGCGAAAATTTTGGGAAAGTATGATTCACCTGTAAACGGAGACTGCATATAGCATGCTAGTGCGACGTATTCTTGAGTAGCCTACTGCTCGAATGTTTGGGATGAGCACCAAGTCGGACTGAAGAAAGACCATCGAAGCAGTTCAAGGGTGGGCTGCTAGATATGTTACCGGAGATTCGAAAAACATGCAAGTAATACAAAGATGCTTCAGGAACTCAAATGGTAATCCTTGTAGGGAAGGCGACTTTCTTTCCGAGGAACACTATTGAGAAAATGTAGAGAACCGGCATTTGGATGTGACTGCAGAACGATTCCGCTACCGCCTATACACATTTCGCATAAGGATCGCAAGGGTAAGATACGGTATATTAGGTCTCATACAGAGACATACATACTGTCTTTTTTCCGCTGCTTTGTTCGCGAGTGGAACAAGAAAGAAAGAGAGTAGTAGAGATACTGGATATCCTCCACCACTCAGCGCACGGGGACTTGTGGAGTATGTGTGTAGATATAGAATCACTGACGTCCTGCAATTACAGTATCTGTACGAAACGCTACTGCCGGGTGAATTTTCAGTAGCAAATTTAAGACTTATTTACTTGCCAACATTGCTGTCTATTCAAGTACTTGTCCTGTCTCATAGATTTTATATTGGTGAATCAGGGACATAGCAAATAGATTGTCTGCACATGACTGGAGCTGTAAGTCACGGAATAGTGATTTCATATTTTCCAAGCAAGTACAGAAAGCGCCTGCCACTAGCCACACTCCCATGTCTTCGACTTAGTAAAGAAAGGCCAAATATGCAGACTTTTTGAAACCCTCCACTCTAATGACAATCTTGCACGTAGACCACATTGAATTTTATTCCAGTCTTGCTTGCGAGATTATGGAGGTACTGACCACATTAGCATAGGCGACAGAACTCACTATGGTCCTTCGGTGCAGAGCTGAATTGAGGGTCTGGCTCAGAGGCGCAGACGTTATTGCGGCTGTATAGGCTGGAAATTCCTCGACTTGTGCGGTAGGGTGGGACGTTTCGTGTTAATACGTCTGTGGTCCACTATGCACAGGAATTGGTCACGTGGGTGGGCTGTGTGGAAGGGATTGTATGCCTTTTTAGGTTAGAGGGCATTAGGAAACTGCAGAAAGGGCGTCAGTCCAAAGAGGTGTAAGGCAAACACAGGAAACGGGTAGAACTACACTCCTGGAAATGGAAAAAAGAACACATTGACACCGGTGTGTCAGACCCACCATACTTGCTCCGGACACTGCGAGAGGGCTGTACAAGCAATGATCACACGCACGGCACAGCGGACACACCAGGAACCGCAGTGTTGGCCGTCGAATGGCGCTAGCTGCGCAGCATTTGTGCACGGCCGCCGTCAGTGTCAGCCAGTTTGCCGTGGCATACGGAGCTCCATCGCAGTCTTTAACACTGGTAGCATGCCGCCACAGCGCGGACGTGAACCGTATGTGCAGTTGACGGACTTTGGGCGAGGGCGTATAGTGGGCATGCGGGAAGCCGGGTGAACGTACCGCCAAATTGCTCAACACGTGGGGTGTGAGGTCTCCACAGTACATCGATGTTGTCGCCAGTAGTCGGCGGAAGGTGCACGTGCCCGTCGACCTGGGACCGGACCGCAGCGACGCACGGATGCACGCCAAGACCGTAGGATCCTACGCAGTGCCGTAGGGGACCGCGCCGCCACTTCCCAGCAAATTTGGGACACTGTTGCTCCTGGGGTATCGGCGAGGACCATTCGCAACCGTCTCCATGAAGCTGGGCTACGGTCCCGCACACCGTTAGGCCGTCTTCCGCTCACGCCCCAACATCGTGCAGCCCGCCTCCAGTTGTGTTGTGACAGGTGTGAATGGAGGGACGAATGGAGACGTGTTGTCTTCAGCTATGAGAGTCGCTTCTGCCTTGGTGCTAATGATGGTCGTATGCGTGTTTGACGCCGTGCAGGTGAGCGCCACAATCAGGACTGCATACGACCGAGGCACACAGGACCAACACCCGGCATCATGGTGTGGGGAGCGATCTCCTACACTGGCCGTACACCTCTGGTGATCGTCGAGGGGACACTGAATAGTGCACGGTACATCCAAACCGTCATCGAACCCATCGTTCTACCATTCCTAGACCGGCAAGGGAACTTGCTGTTCCAACAGGACAATGCACGTCCGCATGTATCCCGTGCCATCCAACGTGCTCTAGAAGGTGTAAGTCAACTACTCTGGCCAGCAAGATCTCCGGATCTGTTCCCCATTGAGCATGTTTGGGACTGGATGAAGCGTCGTCTCACGTGGTCTGCACGTCCAGCACGAACGCTGGTCCAACTGAGGCGCCAGGTGGAAATGGCATGGCAAGCCGTTCCACAGGATTATATCCAGCATCTCTACGATCGTCTCCATGGGAGAATAGCAGCCTGCATTGCTGCGAAAGGTGGATATACACTGTACTATTGCGGACATTGTGCATGCTCTGTTGCCTGTGTCTATGTGACTGTGGTTGTGTCAGTGTGATCATGTGATGTATCTGACCCCAGGAATGTGTCAATAAAGTTTCCCCTTCCTGGGACAATGAATTCATGGTGTTCTTATTTCAATTTCCAGGAATGTATTAACAATGACTGTTGTAGTTGTAAATTGTAGTAGCTGGACTGGGAATGAACTAGAGTTCCAAACGCTAGTAGAAAGTACTGAAGCTCAAATCTGGAAATAAGTTCAGCGTAAATTTTTACAAACGATCTAACCATGTTCAAGGAGGTTAGATTAAACACAGTGGGTGTTGGAATTTTTTTTTTGTGTCAAAAGTAATTTACCTTGTACAGAAGTTGAAGTATATGGTTCCTATGATTTAGTATAGTAGATGTACTTCCCAATAAATTAATGACCGGTCCCTTTACCAACACCGCAACTCGGATTACAGAGTTTCTGAACAGTTCAACGCAAATTTCAGTCCAATTTCAAATTATTAATGGTAGTTACATAAATGCACGCTCTATATGTTGGCGAAAATACATATTTAAAGTCGGTGGTAAGCATAAAATGCCGCCCAAAATTACACTGGATGCTTTCTCACAGAATTATTTTCAGCAGTTAGTGCGAGAGCCCACTGAATGTGCAAAGGGCTGTGTTTTAATTCTTTTTTTTTTATATTGAGTCGTCGGTCTTCTGACTCGTTTGGTGCGACCCGCTACGAAATCCTCTCCTGTGCCAAACTTTTTACCTCAGAGAAACAGTTGCAACATACGACTCAATTATTTACAACTGTGTTCCAGTCCCTGTCTTCCTCTATAGTTTTTCCTCTTCCTCTAGTACCGTAGAAGTTATTCCCCGATGTCTTAGAAGATGTCCTGCGACAGCATCTCTCCCTTCTCCTTGTGAGTGTTTTTAACGTATTTCGTTCCTCGCTGACTCTGAGGAGAACAGCCCCATTGAGCACCTTATCAGACCACCTCATTTTCAAAATTCCTCAGTAGCATCAAATGTCAAAAGCTTCTATACTCTTCTGTACCGGTTTTCATTCAAATACAGTGCAGTGCAACAAATGGACATTCTCAGAAATTTCTTGTTCAAATTAAGGCCAATATTTGATACTAATAGACTTCTCTTCACCAGCAATGCCCTTTGTGACAGCGCTAATCTGTTTCTGATTTCCTCCTTGTTCCATCAATCACGGTTTAATTTGCAGCGTAGGTAGCGGAGTTCCATAACTTCGTCGTCTTCAAAAGTGGCTCTGAGCACTATGGAACTTAATATCTTAGGTCATCAGTCCCCTAGAACTTAGAACTACTTAAACCTAAGTAACATAAGGACATCACACACATCCATGCCCGAGGCAGGATTCGAACCTGCGAACGTAGCGGTCGCGCGGTTCCAGACTGAAGCGCCTAGAACCGCTCGGCCACATCGCCCAGCCTCGTCATCTTCGTTGCATTTCGCAACATAGTAAACCTGGAAACGAACCCCTTTCTCCCAGCGAGAGATCCATTTGTTGAAACCATCACCGTAGAATGTTTGTTCATGTTGCCACAATCTCACGTCTTTTTGGCCCGCTTCATCACTATCAATGTTGAAGTCCGAGAACGTTCTTTATGGTTTGGAAATAAATGAAAACCGTATAGGTCCAAGTCGGGATAGTATGCAGGAAGATCCAAAACAGTGACCCAAGTCGTTGTATTGTTGTAAATGTTGGTGCAGTCGTGAGTGATCTGGCGTTTTCATGCTGAAGTAGATGGTGCTCCATGTGTGGAAAAAGCTTTCTCCCGTTAGAAACTCGACTACAATACCCTGTTTATCATACACCGACACAGTTATGTTACACACCGCATCTAGCACAAGAGTGTTGCGACTGGTGTCACCGAAGAGGAGTCCACTGAGTTATGTACGTGATATGTGACAACTCTACCGATATTGCGAACTGTATAGCTAATTCGAAGGCATTACGTTTCAGCACGCCCCTAAGTATATATCTTTTAGTTATACATACGTTGTCTTACATTATCTATTTTACCGACCATTTCTACAGCACCTTATAAAGGTACTTTACATTCTTACCCAACTAGTACCGTCAATGAAAAATCTTAGAGAGCACCTGACTAGAGAAAAAAGTAGCCTTTACAGACGTCGTAGCGATCGAGACACGCTTTCAACAGCGCGCACACTGCCAATACGTGAGCTAAACGCAGTAGTGATGAGTAAGACCACTAAGTTTCAAGTGAACATTAAACGTAAGCGTGGGTAAATGTAAGAACATGACATAGTGGCTACAGATAGCAATCGTGTTTCGCGGAGACCACGGTCATACATTGTGTGAATTTACTAGATTTGTTGGTGATTCACGAGTCAGCTTCTCCTCAAGCATTGGCGAATAGAGGGGGCCACAATATAGGACGGAATAGATCCTGACTGAAGGGAATACGAGTCGCGTTTCACGCCTTGTGAACAAAAATCACTTCAACCCCGACAGAAATTTGTGCGGGAAGTGAGTGAAGGTCCATCGGCACCTGTTCGCGATAGTACGTTTTGCCGGGAATTTAAAC